>NW_021163031.1:0-2599256 GCF_004324835.1 Dendronephthya gigantea
ATTAAGTAGAATTGCATTCCTTCATGAAAACAATACATTTGAACTCATAAAATCATACTTTGATAAATTTCGAAACTTCAGGCAAATCGGCAACGGGGGACCAAAAGAAACTGAATCCTAATTTGCGTCAATTTTTTGAAATTACTAAATTCGCTTGAAAATACGTCGAAATGCTTCAAAATTAATTAGAATTGCATTCTTCCATGAAAACAATACACTTGAACAAATAAAATCATACTTTGATAAATTTCAAAAATTCACTGAGGCAAATCGGCAACGGTGGACCAGAGTGGATGGTTTTATGCACTGTAAATCTTGCGAAATGAACTTTAACTAACTAAACTAAAGTTGAATCCTCGCATTTTTGCGTTTATAAGAACAGTGTACCGGGAATTTATCCCAGTAGAAAGTAGTAGTATAAAACATTTTAACCCCATTGTAACATGCATCATGCATTAAGATATGTTCCTGGTGGCCAGAACGTATTTTGACCAGTTCACTGATTTTGACTGACTGTAAAAAACATCACATCCTAATCCTGCATGCACATTTTTTGACCACCAGGCTACTCTAACCTGAAACGATGTCGGAGAAATCGCCGTTACCACTACAGTTCGGAGTTCTGCCGTTTTTGGCGTTGTTTAGTGTCGTTTTTCGTCGTTTTGCCTCGTTTTTCGTCGTTTTGGCGTCTTTACGGAGCGATGATTTATAATTGTAATATTTCATCAACCTGAAAAACGATTTAGGATAAAATAAGAAAAACTGTAGTTTTTGATCGGGGAAAAACGTAAAATTGCTTCTTCAAAATAGGATAAAAATAATATATTACATATAAGCATGCAGGAGGCGGAATTATGATCAAAAGTAAAGTAGAGGTGCGACTGAGGACGGCAAACGTGACGACGGCGATAACAAATAGCTACATATGAAAGATTGCAAGCAAACCTCTGGATCATTGTTAGTCTTAATACATTTTGATGCAAGCGAAGTCCTGTTCCCTGACAAATCCATAGGCAATGTTCCTAAGTATTTCTTTTTTATTTTGATTAGCAGTTTTATGATTTAAGGAGCATTCTAAAGCCATAAGGAAGAAGCAGACTGCCCTTACAGAAACCGCAGCACAAGGTAAAACCGTTTCCCTTTTTTGCTCATAGTTTTTGAGCTAAGGCATACAGCGACAGCGGGAACTAAAAAAAACAGCATTTGCTGAGAAATATTTTTCCTGAGAAATTGATTTGACATGTTTTCGGGCCGAGGCATATTGCCAGAGCAATCATGCACGGCCGGTAGCAGTAACGAAAGGTGGCGCTAAATATAAATGTTTTTCCCCGAAAAATTAAGCGTAATTTAATTGGAGCCAAGGCCATAATAGTTCAGACGAAAAGTTTCGATAGGAAAAGTTTAATATTTGATTTTAGATATCAAATCATGATATTTTAGATATCTTCAGTCATGTAGTATCTTTGCAAACAAATTGGCAACGTCGTTGTGTACAGATCTTCTAGAGAACGTCTATATTCCCCTGTGGGATTTCATTTATCCCTTTTCTTGCCTATTATGAATTATTTAAATTTTTTAAATTTATATATCATTGTATTGTCAGCGATCGTCGTTTCTGTCCTAAATCACAATTCCCAAACTCCCACATGCATTGTTCAACTCTTGTAGGCTACTAAAATGTTCAAGTGGTTTAAACAGACTTACATTTTAGTCATGAACAGGTTTATGAAGTTTCAAGTAGCTTGGACTCGGTAAATGGCTCTACCTGAAATAAAATAAAGGTAATGCTTGTTATAGGCAGTGATAAGTGATTTCAAGTTCTTTTCAATAAAACACCCTCAATAAAGGGTCAAATATTTGGAGCAAACTTGCATTCAAGTACATGATTATTCATTGGAAAGAGCGCACAAACACGTAGATCGATCAAGCGTGTCAAGATCCCCCATCATACTGTGAAACAAATAGACAAAAAATATATAATTTATATACCTGTTCATTCCAGGAACAAGTTTAAAAGAGCAGCTTTGGACTTGCCGTCTCTTCAAACGCGAGTCAACTCGGGCAATTTCAACCGGATATTTTCGCTGGTAAATTGCTTGCCCACTAGTCACTAACATTTTTTCTTTTTCATTATCAAACTCAACCTGAAAAAGTTAACGTTAAGGAAATCTTAGTTTCTCCCAGTCTTAGAGTCCTTAGAACTCAATTCAAAGATATCATTTGCTTGAAATTAAAGTGAAAGTTAGCAGCTATAGAATACAACTAGATTGTCACATCCAAACCCTGGAAATTCACGTAAGACTTCGTATTTTACCTTTTACATTTAACTGATAAGTTTCGAGAAGAAGCCACAATTTATCGGCAGTCAATCTCTTGTTCACGAATCTCATCTTAAGTTTTTCAGAACTCTGCGTGAAATAATAAATAAAAAGATCAATTAATAAACGTTAAAAAACGACACGAGGTGAAGTTTTAGCACATGACGGTTCTCGATAAAGCAACCAGATAATAAAACAGAAAGGCGTATTACCTGTTCTTATACCAACGACACGACGGCAGAGACAGCAAACGTCTCTCCCGTACGAAGACCGGGTCATAAGATGATAATTTCAGTCGAAATCAGCAATCTATCTTTACACTTCGAAGATCAGTGCCCAAATGATGTCTTGAAGTTGAATCAGAGCTGAATATTAATTTAGCCCCCTCCTCGTGGAGGAAAATAAAGTCATGCTATTGGCTAAACTCTAAACACACCCGGCCTGACAGCTCAACGTGGCCTTTGATATTGCCTTTGATTGGATAATCTAATTATTTAAAAAACAGGATTAATTCTTCTCATTCCTCATGGGCCGGGAAAGATCGACATCAGAAATGAACCATTTAAAATTTGCCTAGAATGCCTGATTAAAATATCTGTGTTTGTTTGTTTGTTTAACTCTGAGCCGAGTATTTGAATAAACTAACAGCGGAATTTTACTCAATTTAAAAATAATTTACCTTGAAAACGAGCTTACGAATGAAATAAAAACTAAAACCTTTCTCTTCAACAATTCCCTCTTTTCGTTCAAACTTCAAAGGATTGCACAAGCTGTGTAACGTTCAGGAATCAGGCCAAGGTTATAAACGTCGCATTTTGGTCGCGTCGAATGCAATTCAAACAATAAATGATACGACAATGAAGTTTATCATCTCTTTTGTTTCAATTGCATACCATACGACCATTATGCAAACTAGGGTCGCTCCTTTATACTGCATGTAAAAACGGCTGGTCCTGTTTTATTTCAGTAAAGACAGATTACTGGTATTTTATGTATTTTACAGTGTTTCCAGAACTCTGCATTAAAGTATATCGTTATTTACATTTCCACCGGTTCATTTCTAACGAGATACTCAATATTGTATTATACTGTATTATACTGCAGGACGAATATGCAGGAATTTGGGTATAAAAATTCTAACGATAGGCTATTTCTGATCAATAAAAATTCTGGAAAGCTGTCAAGCTATATATTTCACCTTGTCTTTAGTCAAGTTATATCAGATCGTTATGATCTCATGACTAATTTGAATTTTAAAGACTATACCGGTTTATGTCGTAACACCACATCGGAAAGTCTTAAGAATTAGACATCCACTTGTTCCTGAAGAGCAGCCGCAGAAGGATTTTATTTCATTTCATCGAATTACTTCATATTCGAGGGCATTTAGCATATCGAAAGAAAAAGCAAAGTTCACAGCCTTAGGCCCCGTCCACACGATGCCGGAAGAATTTGAAAACGCAGTATCGAAAAGAATATTCTTAGGGTTACGCGTATCGTCCACACGTATCCGGCGTTTTCGATCACTGAAAACGGAAGAATCTGAAAACGCTCTCCAGAGTGGAAGAATTTGAAAACGACGACTTGCGTTTTCAAATTCTTACAGCACCGTGTAGACAGGGCCTTAGTAACAGTATAGATTCAAGGCCCGCTTACACGCAGAACTCGTCGTTGATAAAAATTACATTCGCATTTTATGTGGCGAGTCATTTAATGAAAATACACTGTTTTTCATACTTTCTCTAAAATACATAACTTTGGAATCATTTTTACGACAGAAAAATAAGGGAAATTGTCACGTGTTTCTAATGATATTCCTCCAAAGCCATAAATCTCTTCTAGCATCTTGTGTGTGTTTTCAAATATTTCACATGGCGCTTCCACAATTAAATGGGTAAATTTCTCTAATTCTTCTAAATTTTGTTCAATGTTTTCTTTCTTCAAATACCTTCAAATATATAATTATATCGTGTAAAGGATGATATAAACTGAAAGAACCGAAACTATAAATGCAATTGAATAAGTGAACAATCTGCTTGAAGATTAGTTGTGTTGCTTGCTCATAATCATAATTGCTTGCCATGTTACATGGTGCGATTTTTATTGCGACTTGCAATGCAATTCTACTTTTGAGAAATCTAAATTTGGAAACTACGAAACTTTTACGTTTATTATACTCCTTTACGTTTCTTACATCATAGACAATCCAAAAAACAATATGCAATAATAATATGCAATTAATTAATTAATTAATTTGCAATACTATATTGCATTGCAAGTTGCAAGAAAAATTGCACCGTGTAACAGGGCCTTTAAACGAACGTTAGGTAGAGTTAGGACAAGAACTAAAAAGTAGTTAGTGTAGTGTAGCTACATAGTCTGCGCTAAAATAGATCATGATCGTGCGAGGAAAACATAATTACAGACTGAAACAGGTCGCCAGAGACTGGGGTCCCCATTGGTTTAGTCAACCCCAGGATAGCTAAAGAAACATGATGTTGGTGTACATATAAGTGAAATCTAATTACTGAGAAACAGGTTCCCAGTACGGAAGGGCCTTACGTCGGTCTGTTACGCAACCAATTATAACTTAATGATCACATTTTAAACATATCAATTCGGATACATGCAAATACCTCCAATCATTTCGCAGTTCCCCAAATCTTGATACTCCTGTTTGAGCAGCCAGGTTACAAATATGGACACTTCCTGTAGAGTCTTGAAGATGGTGATGTAATCTTGTAAATGCCAGGCCGCCAGGATAATTTAGTGATGACACATACAGGAGGATGTTCGTGATAACAACATTTGACAATAGACCACCAAAAACAAATACGGTAAATATGTTTCGAATTTCCACCTTCCATTTGAGGATATTTTGATAACTAAGAATATATAAATTGACATTAATTTTCAACAATTATGCACGTAGCCTTTTTAGCCAAAGACAAAAAAAACTGTGGGTGAAATAAAGATGACGTACATAGAGTTAAGGCCAACAGCTGCTACTGTGTTCATCAGAGGTACAACATACAAGACAAAACGAAGTTCTTTATGTGGCAAAAATGAAAAGAGAAAAACGAATGCTAATGTCACTGAGAATACAATTCTTGTTCTTGCATCATACTTTAAACCATACGCAATCAGAAATGGTGTGAAAAGTGAAAGGGCTCTGGGCAATGCTGAATAAAAGTACCACAAGAATGGAGATGTCTGTAGAGATTTGTTAAGGATTGACTATTTGAATTTCCTTCTGCTTCTTTTTCCTTTGACAAGAACATTTGCCAACCTCAGTTTATAATACATAATAGCTCCAATAAGAATATGTCTGTGTCCAATGTCTGTGTTGAGATCATGATGGTTTAGATCCACCCTCAATATTTCGAAAGGATACACCCCAATTAGAACTCTTGTTTAACACAGTGTTGTACCAGAAAACCTCTGCTTCTGGCCAGCACCATCTCTGCCAGAAAAATGAATCAATGATGACAGTCAATGCTAGAATTGGGAGATTTTGAAAAAGTACCAAAAATCAATTTTTAAAATCATATATCAACGTACCATGTTATATAATGCCAGGGACTCAAGTGAAATGAAAATAACCCTCAGCCAAATTACTCAACCTTAATTAATAAATTAATTTTCTCACCTAATGATGTAATGCCTGCACAAACAGCATGAAGAAAGACTGCAGGGAAAGATATTCTTTTATGATACAGTTCAAACAGTATTATAATTCCCATTAACAAAGCCAATTCAGCACGAAAGATTATTATGCTATATCCAGAACACCATATAAAAGCAGGGTCATTTCCAGAAAACCAGAAATAAAAAGCTGCCAATACTAGAAAAAAAAGCAATGAGGTTAGTAAAGCTATATATAAAGCTATAGCAGGTAATAAAAGCTGTATATGTTATTTGTATTAGGTTTAACTACAGAAAATCAGGTCAGTTAGGCTTGTGTTTAGGATTAAGGGCTCCAAAAATCCAATATCTTGTTTGATGAATGACTGGTTAAGATTTTATAGGGATTAATGGAGATACTAAAGGACAAATATTCATCCTTACCTAGCACAAGAGCAAAAATATTTGGCAAAGGTCTTGACATGTAAAAGATCAGATGAAACTGTGTAATTGTTATGATCGAGAGAAAGTTTGCAACAGTTGGACCAAATTTCTGACGAACACCATGACGAAACAACCGAAATGATGCAAGACAACAAATCCCAAGTATTCCTCTAACTAAAATAGATTGATGAAATATTTTATCAAATAACCAAAAGCAAGCATGCTAGGGTCAGTTGTTCAAAAAAAGATATTTATAAAAAAGATATTCAACTTTGTAAACAAGCAATTAAAAAAATTAATGTAAAGATTTGCTTTACCCAGGGTTAAGCTAACCAGCTTTTGAATAACTGTCCTCTCATATTTAGTTATGTAAAGACTTGAGTTAAAAATAAATACATCTTTACTGTATCTATGAAATTTGTAATATTCCTAATCCATATACAATGTATATGTTATATACCAACTTATATTTTTTCAATATACATATTACATACCTGCTTATATTCTTTGTACCAGTACTTAGCAATTAGCATTTATCATTTAGGTATACAAATAATGCATTGTTTTAGTCAATGTTTAGAATTGAGTCTCTGAGAACATAACATGTTACTCTATTTTTTCTATTCTTGTTTGTTTAATTGTAGATTATTTTATTCCTAAATATTGATTTTGTGGTTAAAACTAAACAGATTGTCTACAAATGTGCCCAAAAAATAAAAATATGGCTTACCAACTAATTGAGAATAAATTTTCGCCACACTCATCATATGCAGGGTCACTACAAGAGGAGAACTCAATAAAGCTATGAAAAGTGGTCCAATGAATGTCCGAGGAACAACACCAGGAAACTGAAGATGATCATACTGAAAAAGAATGATTATATTTCTATTAACTTGGCTGAGCAGTTTAAGTTCTTAATGTAAGTTTACATCACTCTTGTCTGATATGGATTTGTAATTAGGTAGCTCTTTGATACTCAGTTTAGTTTATCTTTTAATATTACAAATGACAGTAAAATCAATCAAGCAGATATTTCTAAGCTGGTTTTAGATCCAGACAAACACCTATTTTGTATACCTACGTCATCACGCAAATTCTAAATAAACCAGTGGTGGATTCAGCAAGCCAAAACCAAGCAAATACAACACAGTTTATTGACCTGTTGTCATGACAAGTGTACACATAGTAATATTATTTGCAAAATATTTCTGGGGCCCTCTGAGCTCTCCAGAGCCACAGGTATTTGCCCCCTGTACTCAGACCCCCCTGCCCTTTTCAAACTGGCCATTGAGTAATTTGGACCCCTTTATATGTAATCTTGGTGATCAAGGTCAAGGGAGTGCACACCCCTGTCCACCTCCCTATAAATCCACCACTGGATTGTAAATCAAAAGATTTGCGAAGTGATGCGATGATTGTTTTAAAATGATATAAGTATTGATGATTGATCTATATTCCTGTTGTAACTTGTAACACTTAGCCTTAGTTACACCTTCTTGGAAATTTGGCCTCCCCAAAATTTGGCCCCCCCAGGGGTCATATTTCCTAGTAAATATGGCCCCCCTTTCGAAAATTTGGCCCCCTCCAAAATATAATTTATAATTCTAACTGTATAACGTTTTTTGCTTACCATTGAAATATTCAATCCATGATATAAAATATCATGCGTAGCTTGTAGATTGAAACTCTCCTCAACTTTAGTGTAAGGACAAATTAAAATATTTGTGAACAAAACAAAGAAGATCGCTATATCCAAGACCAAAGAGGCATCCATATTACTTTATTCTCGTCGGATCTGTTGAAGTACAAGGAAAAATCCCGCCAAAAACAGAAAACAAAATAATGTATTTCGATCATTCCATGTCTGTTCCTGAGTTCTTCTTCAGCCTGTTCAGTGTTCGCGAAAAACGTCATGTAAGTAACAATCACGTATCCATGGTTTTCTTGGTATGTTGCGGGATACTATGGGACCGAGCGTACATAGAATATCTGCTTACTATTAATATTTGAGGGATTTCTGTTGAACGAAACATTTGACAGAAATACAAAATATCTGTGCGCAAACAAAAAAGTTTTTAAAAATGTGCTAAAACAGCCAATCAGTGTGCGCCCTTGTCTCCTGTTTTCGTTTTTTTGTCATTTAGTCAAGACAGGTGGGGATCCAGACTGATGTGACTGATGCAAATGCATATGAATGCGTAAGTGAAAACATCACAAACACAAAAAAACAAATATGAAATCGGTAAAAAAAGGCTAATCTATGTAAAGGACGTTAAAAAAATAGTGAAGGCCAATATACCGGAATATTCCGGAATATGGTATTTCGACTTTGATAGGATTGAATGAATATACTGAATTAACTCTGCCAGGGATGTTCTAGTATAGTCAGCCTAAATGCTGAACTTCCCTGAGTCAAGAGTTTACACAAACCGTCTTTGTCTATACCATCTACACACCCCTTTGCTATAAATAGTAAATACTTCCCGACAGAAGAAAATGAAATGACCCTGACAGACAAGGTGAGCGCATGTTCCAGGTCGGCTTCATCACGTGCTTTGTCATTCTAATAATTTTTATATCTCTCCCATGACTCAAATTATGGTCGAACATTATTATTATTGCTATTAAATATGGCCTTAAAGGTAAAATCTGAGGTATTATCTTAATGGTTCATAAAATTGATTATGAATATTTTGGCAAAGAAATTTTGATGCTTTTGATTGAAGGTCTCCGTCGGTACGCCGCCCGGAACTTGTTTATAATTTCGCGAAAGTGATGGCAAAAAATGAATAAAATGGATAGCTATTTTTCAATACCGAAGTCAATGGTAACAACACGTAATGCCTCGTCGCTTGGAGAACCGATAGACTATGGAGTATGTCGGGAAATGTTGCGAAAATCCATTGGCAACACTTGGTAAGAATTTTAATTTTGTAGAACTTCCCGTTTATAATATTTCATTGTGTTTGAATGAAATGTTGATCACGCCAGGGATAAATCTAGGTTTTCATCTAAATCTAGGTCATCTAAATCTAGGTCATCTAAATCTAGGGCATCAAAAAAAGGGCGAAATGAATTAGTTAATTAATAAAATGATAAAATGTAACCGATATATGTGAAAGTTGAAACTAGTTTTGGTATCCCCATTAGACTGTTAGTGACTGGGGCCGGTTGTTCAAAGCTGGGTTAGCGCAAATCGTGGGTTAAATCTTACTCCGCTGTCTTCAACCTTCAACTTCATAAACAAGCGATTAAAAAAATTGATATAAAATTTTGAGTTGACCCAGGGTTAAGGTAACTGGCTTTTGAACAACCTGGGGCTGTGCACAGTAGCTTCCACCAGCCAGTGAGCCTGAAAACAATTTGGTCTAATGCATGTTACAAACATTGTTAAAGCATCCTTCGTATAAATAATGAAGAGAGTCATGCACAATGAAACCTGATTCATACTTTATCATATCTTTGGGGGAATTTTTTTAAATTGCTGCACATATTGTAAAATGACTAGCTGGAACCAAGGCTATGATAATAGCATAAAAATTAATGTATTTTTTATAGTATCACATATTGGAACCTGGCATTACTGACACCAAACATGCTCTTTCTGATATTCCTGGCATATCATATTGGTTTATTCTATAAAGCATTTCAACAACGTAGCTTTCCAGTTGTCAAAACATTGCTTATACTGGTATATGCTGTTTGCATTTTTTTTTACATTCTGTTAACTTTGCAGTAGACTTCAGGCACTCTATGAGCTCAAGGTGATCTATTGTTTGTGATGTTTATAAATATTTCATGGATTTATCAAAACTCTAGGTATCACTTGTATGTTGTGTGAGTATAATTCGAGGGTTTGTTGCTACCATTACCAAAGCGCACAGGCCAGATGGGAATCTAGCTAATGAGGTATTGTTTTGAATAGCATAATATATTTAGCACAGTTTTTCACATCCTAGTAATTCAATTTAACCTTTCAGAGCCTATGGTTGTTCTTACGGTTCCTTGTTCTTGCAGTGGAGATAAGTGTCATTGGCTTTGGACTTTTTGGTACTGACAATAATCTTATTAGATTAATAAAATGTCTCTTCTTGATCAAATCATGCTTGTGAAGGCTTAATTCAATTTTTATTACCTCATGCATTTCCCATATAAAACAATATATTCTCATTCAGAGCAATGTTGCTACTTAAGACTGATATTTAGCCCAGCTTGGCAGGGGTAGCCAAGGTAGTTAGACCTTACAACAGTGCATCAACAATTTACTGAATATATGTACTTAATATGCTAATGCAGGTAGTGGCAGAAATAAAGGTGTTGGAAAGAGAGTTATATCCCTTTCATTTTTTTTGGCACTTGTTTATGCAACAATACAGGTATAAAATAATTGAATTTTACAACATGGTCACAGACTTCTGGTGACAATCAATCACCTAATTTGTAATTATTAAAAAAATTTTCAGGTTACTATATTAAGACAATGTTAGCAAGGTTCTGATTTGGCTACCACTACTTCTACCTTACATTGTTCTTGTGTTGGGGTAACCTGTTGAAATAATCCCATTCGTTTGGTTCATGTTTCCTTGTATATAGAGGCATAGGAGTCAAATCATAACCTCACTATTATGGACAAATTGCAAATTTAAATATTTTTCTTTAAGTCTTTGTTAGAAGTCTATGCACCAAATAGAGCAAAAATTTTCAAGAATAAATACGATATGTTTCATCATGGTGGAATGTTATTCTGGTTTATCACATCATGCATATTCTTTGTAGTAAGTCATTATAGCAATGGTAATTGATGTTCTTCGAGTTGAAAATATTAATATCTGCTATATAATATTTTTTTATATTTTATTTAGATTTATAGCTCAATTGTAATTCTTCCTCAAACAAACTGTTTATGTGGTCGAGGTTTTTTATCATTACCATGTGAGTTTCATTACACTTGGTCTTCATCTCAAGATACCCTCTTTTATCGAAGTGTTTTATTTTCTTTCATTTTTTTTCTTCAGCAAACAGAGCATTTTATCGTTATGCTGCTGTACTGTGTGTAGTTAATCTGTCAGAAGCTGTTGGTAGCATATTGGTGTACTACCGCAAGACTTATGGCTTATGGTATGCATCAAGTTTGACTGATTTCATTTTTGTCTGTGCCAAATGTATGCAAGCAGATCTCTCATAGTATTTATTATTACCCTGAATTAAAGCTGAACTAAACTAATCATTAAAATCTTCTTTTTTAGCGTTTTGAATGTTGCTGTTCTACTGTTTTATTCTCTTTTTGCACAGTTCATTTATTTCACTTTTTTACACAAGAGTTTTAGGTAATGTTTATAACAAAATATTTAGCATTAAGAAGTATATAAAACCAGCCTTTACTGAAACATTTAATAGTTAATACCTGCAACGCCTTAACGTTTTGCAATCTGCAGACATGGTGACATACACGCCGGTTCCATTGTTTTTCCATCTTTTTCTGTCTTTCCTTCCGTCTTTTTCACATTCGAATAAAATTAGGCGACTATGACAATGACTATGTGGCTAAAATACAAGTTTGATTTGGTTTAATCCTGGTTTAATCTAAGGCTTTGTTTAATCTATAAAGTCATTGGAATTTTCAAACCATCATTCATCATATCGCATCGTAGTTTATGTTAATTTCGATGAAAATATGAAGTATTTTTTGTTTTTCAGGCTTCTGAAGAAAGCAAATCTTCACATTCAAGCGGGAATAGCAAATTACACTGTCGCTTCAAGCGAAGCTTCGTCTAGCTCAGCAGAGAATGACAATAGCAGCCTGGTAATTTAAAATACTTTCATCGTTGATTACCAGCATTACCGAAAACCCAGATAGATATGTTATTTGAAGTTAATGATTGTGATTTTGTATATTTAAATATGCTTTTTAGGAAGCCTAATTCTGGCAAAAAAGTTTTTTTTATAAAAATATCGTACATTTTAAATCAAGGCTGTCATAGGGGGGATTCAAATATTACTAATACTACGAATACAATTTATTATAACATTAACTAGCAACAGAATATAGAAAGAATGCAGGCCTAAATTTATAAACCTATAATATGTATTTAATTAATATGTCCTGAAAGCCAACAAAACAGCTAGTTCAGTATAAAAATTGTAACCTAATTTTGTAAACAAAGCTAAAGATTTATAATTGTTTTGGTGTGTTCGAGTCTTAATGTTGAAAAAAGGGCTGGTGTTCACTTCACAATCTGCTAACGTGTTAAATATATTTTCATCTGACTAGGAGTAGTACCTTATATTAATTTACAAAAAAACAAAGTAGCAGATATAAGCAAGCAAGTATGAACATTTGCTTGTGTTCTTGAACAACAAACAGGCTGCAATATTTAGCTTCTAGTCATTATTTGCCCTGTGTCTTGGTATACTCTTTGAGCCTTTCGCAATATCCTTCAGCAGGCAGGGGTACCTTTGTGCTCGTCCCTTCATCAATACAAATTTTGAAATTAGCTGTATCCAAAGTTATCTCGCAATATTTCTCATCTACTTGGTCCTCAAGTTTTTTCAGTTTTTCAATAAGATCCTCAAGCTCCTTTCGTCGTATTAAATAACCTGAAATGGTCAAAAAACAATACAGCAATTAAAAATTGATGGTACTTTTCATTCCTTGATTATAACTCCCCTGATTTTATGTATAGAACGATAAAGAAAAATATTTCAACGTACTTTCTAAATCACGAAGCTTCATGATAAGCGATGATTTTACTTTTTTCGCGGCGTCAAGAGCTTTCTCAGTTCTATTCCTGAATTTTTTCTGTTCATCTAATTTATCTTGGTAACGTTTGCTCATGTCGTCAAAGCGTTTTTTAAGCTCTGCGGAATCCTTTACAAGAAAGAAGAAAATAGGGTAAAAGAAACAATACGCTATTTTTGAAAATATAATATTAAACAAAATACAAGATTAGCATAATCCTGAACGACGTTTGAATCAGGCCTTATACCAGTCTGCATGAAACTTACAGTTTTTGATTCAGAGGAAATATTAACGGCATCTTTAACTTCCGTTTCGGCAACTTTCAAAAGCTTCTCATTCTCTTCAAATTTCTTTTCCAACGGTCCTATTCGCCTCTTCATCTCCGTCGTAAGACGCACAGATTCTATTGATTTGTTCAAAGTTTTGTTTATGATTGTTTCAACCTACCAAGATATAATAAGATTATTCAGTTCACGATTATTGTCGGGTGTTATCGAAGGTAAACTATTTTGGCGAAATGCACAGAAACGCTGGCTACTTGGTATTTAAAACTATGCAAGCTTTCCGAAAAACGAGAGTTTGAATGTATAATTATCCATGTTCTTTTGTTTACTAAATACTTCTCGCAAAATGAAGAAAAAAACAATGAATATATCTTGGACTAAGATATTAGTGGATGATGATAGCAAAAAAAGGCGAATTCACTCATTTCTTTTGGCCGTATTTTTTATCTGTATTTTTCCCACCTCGAGGAGTCTAATTTCAACATCTTTGATTTTTCTCTTTGCTTTTTTTAAAGATGTTCTTAAGCCATCCTGAACGACAACAACATTAGCAAGAGAGTCTGTAACTTCTTTAGCAATGCCAGCCACATTCGTCGCTGATGAACTAGGGAAGGATAAGAACTTTTAAAATTGCATCGCTTTATTTCATATACCAATACAACTTTGAAACGAGAATTTTAGTAGCAGCAGTCATTAGGTAGGGCCACATTTTATCTACCAGCGGGTAATAATGTAATACCACCCTATATATACATAGCTATATATAGTTTCAAATGGAATTACGGTTGAAAATGCATGAGTTAATAGTTAATAGGGAAAAGTTTTAATTTGTCAATAATTTTGATAAAAAATTGCTTGATGTTGGGTGCATGTAGTGTACATACTTAGCTTGAATTGCTTCTTGTTTTAGATTTTCAAGCGTCGATAATTCGCGTGCGGTTTCGATGAGTATTTGATCGATTCCCGTCAACTTGTTTACAGCGTCTTTGATGCGTCTCCCGAGTTCTTTAATTCCTTCTTCAGAGATCGTCAAACTTCTGCCCAGAACGAATTCGGCAATTCTTCGAACTTCGTGAGCATTGTCACTACTTCGATTTAAGTATTTGTAAATTTCCTGCAAGAAAAAAACTTTAAATTTCAAGAGCGTAGAATATATTTTACTTTATGTAATCCTCGCTTTGGCATGGTAAAATATGGTTTTGAATTTCTTTGCTTTTTCCTAAGTGTTTTATAAGACAAGAATTGCTCATCAACCTCTGAAATCCACTCAGGAATGTTGTAATCAGCGTAGCCATATATAACTTCATGTTATTTGTGCATTCTTATGTTTGAATTTGTTAAGAAATTCTCTTCGATCCCGTTCCAAAATATCTGTTGTAAGTTTAGTGGCTTCAAAACATACCGCTATCAATACTGTGATGTGATCTGTGTCATTCGAAGCTTGAATTTGAATTGCTTTTGCCAGTTCGAGGGCAATCTTGGCTTCCTTCATTGCATTGTCAACAGTAATCCGTGCTTGAACGACCTCAGCCAGAGTAGCATTAGCATCACCTGAACAAAGTAGTTTTAGTTGTATGCAATTTTAAGAAAAAATTCTGCCAAGATTTCATTAATCAAGTGCTACCAGAGGCCAGAACAAACTAAACTAAATAACTCCTATCTTTTTCTATTCTCTCTACTAGTCAATTATAAAGTGTTTTTCTCTTCTCCACATTCTATTTGTTTTCACCATTGCTTCCTGCCTCTCCTATTTCGAGACTTACGTTCTTTCTCCCAAAGTTTACGTTCAGCCAATGTTGCTTTATCTACAGCCTGCGTGGCTAGTGGTATGGCTCCATCACACCCATCTCCACCACAATTATCACACCCAAACGGAGTGCATCCACCACAAATTGTTTGATTAGCCCCACATAATTTTTCATTAATCCTGGCAATAATGTCATTGAGCCTAACAAATTCTTCTTCATATTTTTTCAATTTGTCACGAATTTCTTCATGTGTCTTGTTATAACCAGGAACTTTATTGTCCATTTCTTCTCGTTGTTTAGCAGATTCTTCGATTATTTTTCTCACCTCATTTGAAAGATCAAATGCACGAATGGAAACTTCCAAGCTCCGTTGTGTGTCATTCAGAGCTTCACCTGGTTTTTTCCCCTCGATCAACGTGAGATTTCGAAGCTGTCCTTTAACTAATACACGAAGCCGTTCGTAAATCTTACGCAGTTTTAAAATTTCATTGTTCGCATGTTTCATATCCGTGCTTGTGTTGCCCAGATGTTCGTGTACCTGGTCAATGTTATTCATAATTACCATGATTTTGGCACGATATGTGTTTATCTTGTTCTTTATCTCCTCTAAATGTTCGGGGTATGTTGTTCTGTCATCAAGAATGTATTCAATACGACGAACCAGCTCTTCTAACTCATCTAAATCTTTCTTATAATCCACAGGAACGGGCCCTCCTGCGTTACCTGGTTAAAAATTGTAAAGATAACAATGAAGCTCTCATTTAAAACTTTTCCCGCTGTGCATAAACCGTGTCAGAGGAGATCTTCAGGTAGTTATCATCTTCATTATTCATTATCATATTACAGCTTCGTCTTACGCAAAGCCGGACGAAGATACCAGACCAGTGTTGATTGTTTATATGTACCGATCTTATTCTACACCTAAATAATATTAAAATTTAACTTAAATTTACCTCCAGTGGCTCCTTTCAGCCTGGAGGCTATTTTCTCCAGCTCGGTGATTATTTTATCCCAGCTGTAGTAACATTCATGACAAGCCTCGCATTCTGGGAATTCTTGGGTAGTTTCTGGTTTACATTTGTTACACTTCTTTCCAGTAACACCGTCTTTACAAACACATTCTCCTGTCTCTTTGTTGCACTGAGTGTGCACTGAGCCACTAGGGTTGCAATCGCATGCTATTGGAAAACAAAACAAAATTAATAAATCCGCATATCACGAGATCATTCGTAATAAAAACAGCATCAGGTCTAGGATTGAGAGTAAAATCTGCGCATCCAGTCTTTGTAGTGATTTACGTGTAAAAATACGACATGAAACAAATTTATTTACGTTTGACAAATATCAAATATAAAAAAGATTATGTCTGGTTTATACCCAACTTCGGGCAATTCTCTTGAACATTTAATAGGCATTTATCTAATTAAGTGCGGAACAGTGAACTGCCAGCAACCAATTGCAAACAGACTCTTCAATAATAAGCAGTGCAAGCATGAACTACTCACGTCTACACTGTCCAGGAGGTACGCCCCAGAAGCCTTCTTCACAATCACAACATTTTTCACCACCGAAATCCCGACGACATTCGCACACACCTGATGACTATTCGTAAAAAGGACGATCATTTAATATAATGTCAATTCTAAACAATTTCTCCTGAGGTCCACTAAAAATATTATTCCTAATTGTTCTGGTGTTACTACACGAGGAATCTAACTTTATACTGGACAAATTCTATCAGTTCTAAACTGTTCTTTGCAGAGGTTCAGTGAATATTATCACTTATTAATCCAATTCTACTTTAGAAAGAAACCTTAACTAAACTAACTATATCTCTGCTGAGTATCTTTATCAGTCCTAAAATATCCCATAACAGAATCTTAACGTAAAAGCATATATCACCTGGTCACACTGGCTCTTCGTCGAACCAAAAGCACAACAGTCACATGACTCACATCCGTCGCCACTCGCTAGATTCCAGTGCCCTGGCGCGCATCTATCACACGACAAGCCCACGACATTAGGCTTGCAGGGACATTGGCCTGTTGAAGCATTACAAGGGCCTGCACCTGGACCCGAGTTTGTTCCTATTTCGTTACAAATGCACGCTAAGAAAACAGAAAATTTTTGTGAGCAATTTAATATGACATTAGAAAGTCCGCAAGAAAGTATAATAATGTACTTACGTTGACAAGTTTGATTCTTGGCATTACCAAAGAAACCAGGTTTGCACACATCACAAAAATACCCAGCGGTATTATGTAGACAGCGTAGACATATCCCAGTTTTCTTGTCGCACCCCCCGGCTTCAGTAAAGTCGACATTGCCACTACAATTACATTTCTGGCATTTTCCTCCTGGAATTAATGGGTTCCCATAGTAACCATCGCTACATTCTTCGCACTGCTTCCCCTCGTAACCAGGCTGAAAATAGACAAACGTTTTTATGGTATATTGTGCAGTATATTGTGCTAATAGTGCTCTTAATATACAAAAAATATATACGCCAGCAAATTTATAATCAACACAAATACTTACTGGACATTGATCACAAATAAATGTTGGTGGCGTGGTACTGGTATCTACTCTACACGTTGGGCTGAACTGGTTCTCACTGCTTCCCCCCGGACATTGACATTGCTGACAGTCCGTTGATGTTCCTGAAGAAAATAATTCACAAGAAACATGCATTTACGCTCGTTACGTTTCGGAATTCAAGAAATACGAGGATTGTTAGCCTGGATAGGCGGTCCAGGGATCGTTCGATCGACATGAGGTAGGGACTCTGGGTAAGAACGAGTGCTAATGCCACATTTTATTGATTCACTATTTCAAAATCTGGGAGATACATGCTCGCCAGGGTAGGAATCATACTGTATACGACATCGCGATCCTGTGGATGAGGGAATAAATTTGAGTCTGAAATTTACCTTTGGTGGCGTCACCAAAGTAACCAGCTTTGCACAGTTCACAATTATCACCAGCAGTATTGTGGAGACAATCAATACAAACTCCTGTCACAGAATCACATCGTGAAGCATGACCATTACATTCACATGGACGACATCTGGGAAATCCCCACTGTCCCACAGGACACTCGTTACACTGTCTGCCAGTGCCAAGACCATTACATTTACATTGTCCTGTTACGACATCACACAGGTTATCATCTGATCCTCGTAGATCACAGTTGCATGCTGAAAGAAATGGAAATATTTTATAAAAAGATTTAAAAAATCAATGAAGTCAACATATTTCACTTACGTGAACAACCATTTGGACCAAAGTTATATGTTCCGGGAGCACATTTTAGGCATCTTCGACCAATCACATTCGGTTTACAAGGACACTGACCAGCGGCATCGTTACACGTGTAAATACCGCTGGCATTTCGTATCGTACCAATCTGATTACAGTCACAAGCTAGGAGAGAGGAGAATATGGTGTTAAACAAGGATTAAGGAGGATTAGATGGGAGGGTTAGAAAACAAGAACGAGGCGAGATGATGTGAGGTGAGGTGAGGTGAGGTGAGGTGAGGTGAGGTGAGGTGAGGTGAGGTGAGGTGAGGTGAGGTGAGGTGAGGTGAGGTGAGGTGAGGTGAGGGTGAACAACTGTGGGTGTGGACAATCAGGTAAGGACAACTAGATGGGAATTTAGTGGAGAAAACGTGGAAGGAAACTAAATGAGGAAGATTTCTGGCGCTGTAATGTCAAAACAGATTCGGTTTAGCCCGAATACTGAGTCGCTAACGCATCGCAGTGTCAGCAAAATTTAAAAAATGATAACATTTAGTGGACTGCCGAAGTGAACTCCTGGAATGTTAAAGTTAGAATAGAGAAATGCCAAAGCTGCAGTAGACAAATTATTAGATTTTGTTGGATATCATTCTTCAGAAACATTGGATCGAATGTTCATCATTATTTGACCACAAAAGAAAACAATGTAAGGACTGAAATAATGTAACTAGATAATATCAGTTCTTAATTGCATTCTCGTTCATAGATCTACACTATAAAGTACAGTCTGAACTTACGTATCGCCCCATCATAAATTACAGCCGACCCAGAGAAATGCAATTTCTTGCAAACGCTGTGTACTTCTGGTCTTGGAACTTTTGCACGAAGACTTATTCTATCGCATCTAAACCTTGTGAAGTCATTTAGTCTTGAGCGACCTCTATCACCTTGGAATATACTCACTGAATTCATATCAGGAATTAGGACAAGCTAGAAAAAGAAAAATTAGGTTTGAAAAGAAGTTTCTGTGCTCTAAACAACCATCTTTTGTAGGCATATTTCACTGTGGATTTTTGTTCGTGTCAAATTCCTGGAGGAAACTTCAATTGATATTATGATATTGCAAGACAAGATTTTAAAAGTTACAGGAATATGTTTTTAACTGATTAAACACAGCACGGTGAAAGTCGTTAGCGGTTTGTTTGTTAAATAACATTCCCATATTTTGTGTGAAACATGAATGCAACAACCAACATTACTTACGGAGTCTAAATTAGCGTGGTTATCGCGACCTTGACGTTTGTTGAAATCAAGACGAACGTAATAATGCACATCCTTCTCCAAACAAACCATTTCGTCCAGCAACTTATATTGTTCATAAAGTTGGACCGTGGTAATTACTGAATAACCATTTGATGATAAAGTATTTCCACAAGCACCATTGATCGTTCTCTGACCATCCGCCCGAGAAACTGTCAATTTAACTTCTTCCCAGGAAGAAAACGTCTTTGGAACAAAGAACAGGTAATGATGATTACGATCATTGACGATAATGTCAATGTTTTTATGATGGTATTGATGATGTTTATGATGACAGAATTTATGATGATGCCTATCATGACAGTTACAGTATTGATGATGATGTTTATTATGACAGTATTGATGCTTATTATAATAATAGTGATCATGGAGAATTATGAACGACCATAATAGACTATAAATTTCACCTGAGGATGGAATCGCATCAGTATTTTATAATTCCCGGTGTGAGGAACATTTGTAACAACGAACTCCACTCCATTTCCCTCGGAGATATTGAGACTTCCAACATCTGTCCACACTACATCGGTACCTTGAGGTCGCTCAAGGAGGTTCACTGATGTTTCCTGGTAGAAAGTTTTATTAATTTAGGCTCACGGTCGGTTAAAAAAACTTTGTTTAAATGAATTTTAGCTAAATGTTTCCTATTACTTTTTCCAACAGGATCAGGATATGAACACAGATCGATTCCCTGCATCATAGTTAAAGAGTATTACTGCGGGGAGAATATTTCTCATTGACATAATACTCACTCCAATGCCTCGCGCGTCTTCACCTTCATACTTCAGATTATCAGAAAGTGCATAGTAGAAACCAGGAATGACACGATCACATTTTTGTCCCTCAATCCCAGGCCTGCACCGACACTGTCCAGTCACAACATCACAAAAATTGTCATAAGCTCCGCCTGGATCACAGTCACAAGGATCACATCCGTCACCAGATTTAAGATTCCAATAACCATCCTGAATGAAATGAAAAGCTCAGTGAAGTGCATGTGTGCTATTAAATATTAAAAGATTAATAGAGTTGGGTCTATGAATTGCAAATAATTCTTGGTTGCTCTTTGCAAAGTGAGGTTAAAATAAATAAAATTGGGATGATAGTCATTCATACTTACAAAACATTTGTCACATTTCTCTCCCTCCACAAATCTATGGCACCGACATTTTCCGGTAAGCGCGTCACAGCTTTCATGAACTGATCCATCCGAGTTACACCCACAAGCTATAGATAGATAAAATTGTCAATATTTCACAGGAATATCGTCATATAATAACCGTGGACACTAACACTTTGAACACCATAACTATCTCATCATAAAAGCATCATCACCTGCCCACTATAAACACATCATCACCACACACGAACAAAATTAAACAATATCCTACCATAAAATCCATCAAAATCACCTCACAATAAACCACTACAATTAAAACCCTACCGTCATTACCACTAAAACCCCCTAAAAATCATCACCTCAACATGAGTACTATAACCGCCACAAAAACAGTATTAGTTTAATACATAAAAACAGGTGCGCCTTAAAATAAAATCTATTGTTTTTCTAATCCTGTTGAACGTTTTCTATTATTATCATTTTCTACCATAAAACATAACATTCAGCAGCATTACCATTATTACCTCACATTAAAAAAGCATCATCACCTCACCATCGTTATTATTACATAGAAGATTATCACATAATTATCATCACCTCTCCACATAGAAGAACCATAAACATCATCTCACTATCAACACAATTACTAATCTTTAACAATATTGACTTACGTTCACAGCCGAGTTGATTATCTTGTTGTAGATTGAAATATCCACTCTTACAGCGATCACATCTCTCACCACCAACATTTTCTTTACAGATACACTGACCAGCGCGGCGATTACGACTTGGATCTTCCTCCATTTCACATTCTCCACGACCTACTGCACCCACTGGATCACAATCACACGCTAAACAACAAGAATTAACAGCCTTTTAAATCGTAACTAATGAAAGAGTTAATTTTCACATATAGTGACACTAACTTTCCATTCTACATGAACTCGCTTTAAATTTTAACATATTCAAATCATTTTGCACACTTGAACTCTAATCATCTCGTATATTACCTACCCTCTCATGAACTCTGATAGCCCTTATTCATTTCAATCCGCTCTTACAAACTATAACTAGTTCGACGTTTATCTTTCTTAAAATTTGAAATTAAGAAAAAAACGACTTAAACTTACGTTTGCAGATATTTGGATCACTAATTGGGAGGTTTGGATCTTTATAATGTAAAGGTTTACATTTCTCACATTTAACACCGATTGTGTTATGTTTACAATCTGTGCAAACACCACCACTGACTCCACCTGACGCTTCAAAAACTGCTGGATTAAATGTACACTTGTCTGCGTGTCCGTGACATTCACATTCTGAAATGGAAGATCGCGCATGGTGAGAAAATGAAACAGAAGGAGAGAAATAAAATGCCGCAGAGAAAAAGAAGAAATAATTTAGATTCTTGGGAAAAGAGAAGCGTACATAAATCATATTCTCACTCTTCGAAGTTTCGGTTAATTTGTATAGTAAAAAGAAGTAAACATACTTTTACATTCAAAAGGTTTGCCTTGCACCGCAGGTTCCCAAGCAAGATCATTGTATAGATCTTTACATTCTTCACAATTCACGCCTTTCGTGTTGTGCGTGCAGTTGCAGATTCTGTGAACCTGATGAGAAGAAGTGATCATTAGTAATCACCACCATTATAACCACCAGCACCACCATTATAACCACCAGCACCATCATCACTATTATAACCACCAGCACCATCATCACCATTATAACCACCAGCACCACCATCATCATTATAACCACCAGCACCACCATCATCATTATAACCACCAGCACCACCATGCATCATTATCATCACTCCCAAGTATGGATGTAACATATATAACAAACGCGTTGTTCAAAGGAATTGAGTTTCTTTAAAGTACAGGCATAAGATAGGGTAGTATACTCTTATAAACGTGATATAATTAATTATATATATTATACACGAGGGGAGGTTAGGGTTGCCAAACAGAAACGTCGACACTACAAACAATGCACAATAGTGCATTATAGTTGAAGAATATATAATGAGTTGACTGGCTAGTAGAATGAAGTTGGATTGATGACATAGTGTGTAGCGCGAAATATAAATTAACGAAAGTAAACTTGTGGTTGTGCTGATTATAACTTATTAAAACTTATGAGCTGTGTTCCCCATGCATGATACGGCTCCTCGTAAATCAATGGTTCGAAAGAAAAAAAAAGGGAGATCGTTTAAAAATACCCTTTGTGTTTACTGCTGTAAAATCTGCCACCAATTTTGACCAATTAATACCGAAAGATACTTTGGTTCTAATAATATAAAGCTATACATTAACACTCACCATGCCGGGTTTGTTATTGTATTCATTGGGACCAGGTAGACATTGCTTTGCGTGACCATAACACGAACAACTGCCACGAATACTTATCCAATTCACCGCGTAATAATAGTTTCTGTTTGTTTCCAAACTGTTAATGAAACAGATAATAACAAACATAAGTTTCCTTCCAAGTACCACATATGATCGACATTTAAAGTCGACCAAAAATAGCCAGAGAGAATCATGACTAACTGCCTGAAATATACGAAAAACTTCTCGATGTTTCGACCTAAGCCTTCGTTTGGTCAATCTGCAACCCCAGCGGGCTTTATTTAGTTTGTTATCGTGTCGAAACGTCGGGAAGTTTTCTTGTGTATTTTAGGCAGCTGTTTATTAAAATGATTTGATGAAACGATAAAAGAAAATACAAGAATTTGACTAATAAAGGGAATCGTACATGTAAGAGAAAGAAATTCACCTGTTATCAATGATATCATCCCCCAAGGTGTTCAATTTTGTGAAGTTGATACGAATGTTAGTCATTCGAAGTAAGTTTTGAATTTTCACATCAGACGCATCTTCGTCACCTTTCAACGCTTTGTACACGACCTAAATACATGTTAAATCTTCACGTCAAAGTCTTGATAAGACAAAATGCCGTTAGATAAGAATCCTCAAACCCTTCACTGAACAGCAAATATTAAAAATATATGAAATATAGAAGCGCTCATGAAAAGACAATACAAAAGAATAAAACTACTTGAAATATAAAACTATTTTCGCTTATTGCATGTTGTATATCATAATAAGGGGAAATAGTTTTATTCTTTAGTATATATATCGTAGGCTCCAGTTGATAGCAGTAGTTTTTACTACTGATGGGACTACCTTGTTTAAATAAAGGTGTCAATCAATCAATCAACTACAAAATGTAGTATCACAAACCATGACCATTTGATAACCATGTAGAGAACATATGTTCTAACTGAGTACCACTCTCTAATTTATTAAAGTATTATTAATAAAGACCTTAAACTAATAAACATTTGGAATCAAGAAGACTATCTTGGAGACCACTTCAAGGGGTTGATCCCCTTGATAAAGTTTCTTTCAAAAAGTTTGTTATTGGTTTTATTCATTATCAACTGGAATGTTGCAAGTTGCACACCATGAAGTTCGTGAGATACACTAGACGCTGTACTCACCTCTCCTCCACTGGATGGTTCAATATCAGAATAATCTGAAGAACAATATGGTGACGTAATGTCAGGCTGTGGAACCACAGGTACACCAGGAAAACTAGCTGCACAATTCTTTGCATAATAACGTGATACATTCCAAGATCTTTGGTAGTCAAAAGATTTCTCTATCAACATCGCAGCTGGACGAAATGACTTCCATTTCATAACAATATGTGTGACATGAAATTGAGCGCCAAAGTCGAGCTAAATATTTGAACATTTTTTTGAATATAATATAAATGACACTAAGGGTCCACGGAATCTGGATTGCGGGTATTCAAGTGTGGATAACAGAGAAATTTGATTTTCAGTGTTTTACCTGAAATCTTTTCTTTGATTAAGAAAGAACTTTCTCTAATGTAAGGCTCACAAATCGGAATTCCTGAAAGGTACATACCTGAAGGTAGACATTTTCTTTTCCGTTCTCAGACTGCCACCAGGACTTTTTCGCTTCTTCATTGAATAAAATTTCCATGAACCTGGGCGCATGTGAGTATGTATCTCCAGATGTTGGTCGAGAATCACACCAGAAACAATTATCTCTTTCTTTTAATTCAGAAATGACACAAAACCTCTCGACCCTGCCTCGAGAACCACAAGTCGAACTAGCATAAAGACGATCTCCCCGACCTACTAGAAGATCACCTGTGGAAGGGTAGCAGGCATTTCCTATACAACTGTCGATATCCGTTGGAACATTTTGACTTAATATTGAACCTAAACAATTAAAATTTTAGATTACTGTATGACTCCAGTTCTATAAAAATAGTTCTTTCAGGACACACGTTCATCCTTGTGGTACAGGAAGAGACTAACTAAACCAAGCTACCTGGTCTTAAATCATAACTACCAACTCTAAGCTCTTCTTTTTTGGAAGAAAAATGTGAATTATATGTACTGTATTTATAAAAAAAAGAGAATCGATCTGAATCAAACTTTACATGAAAACTAAGTGTTACATTTAATCAAATTTGATGAAATTTAAGGAAATTAATTGAGCACTTTACTAACACGTAAAGCGTGTTTGGGGGAGTTTATTCCAACAATTGTCGCGGTTTCTTTCAACAACTTCATTTCAAAGTAAGCGCTGAAATTTTCTTAATGATATTACTATCCTTATAAGGAGACCTAAATACAGTTAATCTAAGGAACCACGCAAGTGGAAAAAAACACAGTTCCTGTCAGTCATGTTTGGCCTAGTTTGTGTGTGGAAATGTTTTTCTCTCAGTTACGAGAGAACGTGACAAGCTTTTCTGTTTCACATCTGATATACTAGTTAAGTTACATTCGTTAGTTCAAATTTCAAAAGATTCTGTTCGATATTGATAATTTTGTTGTC
This sequence comes from Dendronephthya gigantea, assembly GCF_004324835.1. NCBI lineage: Eukaryota > Metazoa > Cnidaria > Anthozoa > Malacalcyonacea > Nephtheidae > Dendronephthya > Dendronephthya gigantea. Next base: position 25,718 of record NW_021163031.1, read on the forward strand.
GAGTGTGTTATGTTATGGTTACGTCAAATGTGAAACGTGATCACAAATTGGGTTTTTTACGACAGGAGTTAACGATAAAATCGGCAATTTCTACACGCGATATGGCGGGATAAAAATAGTGCAAAAAACGTCTGAAATGTCAGCGAACACGATTGAACACGCATTTCGAGAACTTCTAAGTATTTTTATAAAAATACACAACGATGCTCGCTGTTATCACAGTGTAATTTAGAGATATTTTGAAGCTATATCCAAGCTTACCTAATAACAATAGGACATGGAGTTAATTTAAATTTCATCGTTGACCATGTGTTTTGTTAGATCGTATATCGATCACCTGATTAGTCTCAAGAAACAGCAAGCAAACAGTAGGTAAACAAATCTATATCGCAGCTGTTTATATTGTTAGTGACATTTGTGGCTCACCATTTCTGCACTTCATTGTATATTTTATCGCACTCACAGAATTTATTAAAAAGTCAAAACGCGACGACGAACGACTAAATGAAATCGACTTGGATTGTCGGATTGAATATTTCGAAGTTATACTTCAAATACTCGATCCATGACCTCTCAAGAAACTCTCCACGCTGTTTTGCAGTTAACGTTACAAGCCAGAGGCGAGTTTAAAATTACATGTCTGCATGTTTGGCGCGAATTGACAAGTAACTATTACTGATTACCATTTGCTGCGCTTTGACCTTGAATTAAAATTTTAAATGCATGACGTGAACAATTCTCTACTGCGACGAACGATGATAAATTAATGAGAACTCAACAAAGCTTCGTTGACTGACGAATTGGGGCGTAGAACTTGAATATAGCGAATTAAACTTGAATATAGCGAGTTGATTTACATAAAACGCATACGCCTTAAGATACCAGATAGAATGGTAGATCTACATTTTACAGAGCTGGCACTGATGAAATCAGCGTGAAAACTGGAAAGTTTTAGTGTACAAACCCCTAATATATAATTAAGGCAAGTTTGCCGTGGATAAATAAAACGCAAAGTGCAGTTCGGTTAATATTTTTTTCTTCTAAATGATGAACTGAGTCAGACAATGAATCTCTGTGCCAACCATCGCCAACCGGAATCATTCACAAAATGAGTTTAATTTAATTACAGTCAAACGAAAAAATCGTGTTGCGAAGCGAATTATAAAACTGTGGGACATGATCAGCTTAATTTGCCTTTTTCTCTTTTTAAATAATATTTGAGAATATTTTAAAAAAACGCAAAGCACAAGTTCAATCGTGTGATCGCTGGACGATAATATTTAATACTGTTTTTCTCAATTCCGTACGATATTTCATGCAAATAGTCAAACACATCGCTAAAATTAATGAGATTCCTGTTAAGAAATCACGACATGTCTTCACGAGCTTTCCTGGGTCGTAATGATAGTAAACGAACCGCATATTGAAGAACTGGAATGAAAATATCCGAGTGAAATATCCGCCATGATTGAGTCTCGAGTTTCTGCGGCCAAAATTATCAATCACTGAATCACTTAATATGGATGAGCGAATTTTACAATCTTTTTACTAATTACTGTACCTCTCTACTAATTACTATACCTCTCTACTAGGTTTGTGAAATATTGAGAAGACTTGTTTGGTTTTATGGGACCAAGCTAGTTAGCTCGATGAATATTGAATACGAAAAAAAAATAGTAATCATTTAACCCAGTTTATTTGATTCATGAAAGATGCACTTGTGAGTTTGAAGTAAGTAAGAAGCTCCTACACAACGGAAAACAAACTTCATACAGGTTTATACTCTAGGCCTAGGTTTGATTGTGGGCATGAATAAAGAAAACAGAGGTTCGGCTTAGCGATGTATCCTGCCAAAGGTGTAATAGTTGTAATCCTATGTTTCCTTGCGACTCAGTAGATACAAGCAGTGGCCAATGAGGCCCAAGGGTGGCCTTACTTGCGGTAACCTCAAACAAACACACCTGTTTGCTTACGGATCTACGACAAACTATATTCCCATTGACACACAAAATCTGGCCCTCCTGTCATTTGGCATTCATAATCTCATTTCTTATCGCAGAACAGCTTATCAAAGCATTGCATTACAATTTGATTTTTCTATAATAAATAGTCGATTTTAGCAATAAATAGTCGACAAATTTTAGCGATTTACCTCAGACGAAGAATTTCTAAAAGGTAAACAGACATGAGATTGTGCCATTTATGATGTGATATATTGCCTCAGGGTTCTGTGTGTGTGTTTTTCTAAGCTAGACGATGTTTGAATAGACCTTGCAGTCACTGCATTGCAATGTTTGTTTTACATGCGACTGATACGGTGAAGGTTATTTGCCTTGCATTAAAATGCAGTCATCTCCTACTACAAGCGTCAGTTGTATAATATTAAAATACAAAAAATGTATAAACTCGTCCACTGAGTTATTTCTATTTGGTTGCGTATAATGCAAGAAGGACACATTGGGCAACTCCACGCTAGGTTTCATTGAACGCTGCTGCGCTGAAATATTCTCGCGCATATTTAAAATGATTGCGCGAAGCTGAACTTGAACGTCTCACAAAATTATTGAAATGAGTGCGCGAACGTAATACAGCCACACGGACAAATGATAAAACATCTCGTTTGAGTTAAAGCGTCTATCACGACCTTACACTTGAGGTGATTCAAAGATACGAGTTAAATGAAACAATACAATCCAAGCAATATAAAAACTTTAAGGAAATAAGCGAAACACTTTACACTTCGTGCTTGATTGATACGAATCTTAAATACCGCAACAAAAATTAAGATTTTTTTGATAAGAAAATATTAAATCCTCACGCCTATTTTAAAAACCGTCATGGCATAAAGCAGGTAATTTGCATATATTTCGTCAAATGTACCCAGGATTTTTGAATAATGAATTGTGACCATATATTAACCGAAGAATAAGAACAATACCGCGTATTTTAGTATTTTTCAAAAGCATGGGCCCGTGCACTCTCATTCTCGTTAAATCAGATAAAATGTACCGAAGCCCAATGTTTGAAGCATTAAGTGACCGAAAACTATATTAAATTGTCATACTGCAGTATCGATTTCCAGGCCACGTTTGATTGCACGGCGCGCGATAACTTATTTTGATCAAAATTGTTTTATTCAAAAATGAGCTTTTCAATCAATTTCTTGCTTACTTTATCTTACGGATTTTTAACATTAAGTCCATCTATGATTAAAGTTAATCACAAAAACTCGTTTCTTGTGTGAAATTGATATTTTCAAACCATTAATATTCTTTGATAAATATTGGTCGAAAGCGAGCCTTAAAAAAAGAATTTGTTCTTTTGAACACATTGAAAATGAAACTTTTCAAAGTTGAAAAAGAATTGCAAGTCCCTTAAATCTAATAGACGATCCAGAAATCGCTCAGGCAAGAGGGAGGCAGGGAATGGTATTTTATAGACCACAGTGATTTCTGATTTTGGCATTGATAACAAAAACTATCTGGTATCTGAGGCTTGCTCGATCCACTAAAAAAATGAATAGTGTTTGAAGAACTTCACCCAGGGACATGGTCCAAGCATGGAAATTTGCGTAAGCTGTCCGCATATTGGGAAGTGAGATTATTTTGCGAAGTCTGACTGTTTGTAACTTCGTAACTCTAAGCCATAAGACGCGACGTCGTTTGTCTCGCAGCCGAAGCTGTCAAAATACGCATGCACTTTACAACATGATGTATACATCTAGTATATGTTAGAGCAAAACAAAAACACAAATCATACCTGGGAGGCACAGCAAAGCAAAGACAACCCACAAGGTATATGGCATATTTCTCAGCAAGATATGGGTATACAATGAAGTACAGAACACACACTATGTATGAAATCACAATACTCCTGATAACAGCGATCTGTTCACTGACGATATGGAGTAAAATGTCTGTAAGGAAAAAAAAGATGACTTACATTCGCGCATTCTAAAGAGAACCATTCCTAGCCATGATATCATAAACATGCAATGTAATCTCCGAACTGATCGCGCAAATGACTTTACATAGAGGTTATATAAAAACAAACAGAACCCTTTCTCAAATATACCTTAATTTTTAATCATACCTCAAATGAGCGCAAATTTATGTAATTCCAATCTCTTTCTATAAACCCTCAGCGTAGAGCCCTTCTCTTAGCCTTGATAGAGTTCCAAGTTTTAGGAATCTTTTTCTGCTGTACTTGGCTGCCTTTGCGCACGAATTCTTGTCGGATATGAAATTTGCGCACGGCCAAATACGGAGATACGGGTGATGTCTTGGGATATTTGATAAGTGTCGGTTACTTGAATTCCCCAAATAATCCACAGCAGAATTCACCAGACGCTATCTCTTGCCGCTCTTATGAGAAATCCAAAGATCTAACGGGCTATATGAAGGTCTCAAAATTGCCTTGTGCATTTGGAGAGCGCAGAAATGCAATGAAATCCAACGCATGTAATGTGATACTGTGATCGTCTTGGACTATTGCCGGAATGTAAACTTGATATCCATAGAGGGAAATACTAAAACGGAAGGGCTGGGACGGTCAGTTAAAATTGTCTTCACCGTTTACACCGAAAAACCTTACTATAAACATTCATCTTTTAACTTATTCTGGTACTAGTGACCATATAGAGCAACAAGAACTTATAGTCTGAGATAAAAACCCATGAACTCATCTCGCTGAATCACACAAGACAAATGACTATCAGAAATAGATTGACTGATTGAACTAAAATATCTAAAATTCTATATGTCAATGGAGTGGGGTGTCGTTTGGATTAGCCATAAATCCTGTTTCTCAAGTGACGCAAAAAAGCTAAGACGAGTAATCCATTCCCATTTGTATACAACATAACAACAAAGAAAAACGTAAATAGCGGTGATGCAATAATTATATTCAAGTAAGTTCAATGCCTTGGGGCAAAAGCAGCCGCAATACTGCTGGATAAAAAACACTTTACCAAAGGTAAATGGCAGGCGTTTTGGAGCTAAGTTTCAAGAGTTTGGCGTTTTGATCTTCAAAACAGTGAATAGTTAAAAATGTTATAGTTTAACCAATACCACTCCAGACTCCGCTATATCACACCATTACGGTTCAAGGGAATAAATTATCACTTAATTAACAAAGAAGTGTTTTTGCCTTCAACCACACCTAACAGTTGGCATATCTATACTAAAAATCGTGATCCAAAGCACAGATCACTATTATCAGATGGAATTTTAATAAAAATTCACTTAACAACTACATATTTCCTCTACTAATTTTTCCTTATCAAAGACAACAAAATAAAAATAAATGATGTTAAGACGGAAACAATGCGTGTGAATGCTTTGAGTGTCATTTTTCCAAGCAGATTCCGAGCAAATGAGATTGACGACACTTAAACACTACAGAGTCCAGACTACTGCCTACACTCACGATTAGATCAGTTCAGTAATTTACGTAAATCTGAGGCATTATTTTGACAGCAGTTTCATAATGATCGCGTGAAAAAACGCGATTTTATAGATGTACAGCGTTATTTCTCGTAGGCTTCCAAAGGAAGTTGAGATATGAATAATGATGACACCCTAAAGCCCCCTTGAGTCTGTCACGCAGATACTGCAAGGTGATGACAGGAATTTACATGAAATATGAATAAAAATCAATTACGAGAACACGGGCTAAAAGGATGGTGCTTTCTGATATCCTGCATTCAGGTGTTCGCCAGATAGTCTCACGCGTACATGGGATGTTATGAGACATGGGTTGTTTTAGTCTCATTGATTAATCTAATCGTGATCTATCGCTAATTGATTTTTTTGTGGTGAATAGAAGATGAAAATGGATATGAAGAAAGCCTACTAAAACACCTCTTATTTTTCTCTTTTAATACTAACTCTCCTGACCCTCGTAACATTGTGAACATAGTTCAGTTAAAATAGAATTCTATAAGGTGCCGTAAGACCAATGTATAGATAGTATACTATCTAGTGCTTTGGTTTGCAAAGCCGCTATATTACTTTGCTTAGAAACTTTGCAATTGTTGGCATATTTAAATGCACGTTTATCCTAGAAATCCTCGCTATTTACGATCATCTAGTTTCATGGAAGTTACACATAAACAATATTTTATTATGGAAGATCAAATACACATTTCTTAGAGAAGATTTGTCCTTAGGTTTGAAACAATTTGACTATTTGTTGAATAAAGCCTTGCATATTCTTCAAAACACGATTGAAAAACAACTGATTAATTTTTGAAGACAGGTCTTCCATCTTCCGTCTTCGTGAATGTCAATTGTTTGGGCGTTGTTGTTGTTTCTTATGGGCGTAATACCATCATTAGCCACAGACAAATGGATTAAATCTTATCTTGAACTTTCATTTATTATCAAACTGTGAATAATGATAAGTTTTTGCTTTTTAATCTAAACTAACTTGGTGTTCTCGAATAATTCACGTTAATGGTTTCCAAATGCGTCCGAAGTCCACCCTAAAAGCCTCACGACGGTCATTTTCGAAGCAGGCGTCGCAATTACGTTTCAAACATCTGATCAGTCAGTAACAGATTGGGGACAATTATGAATACATTCCTAATAAAAAACATTCATTGTCTTTCCCGTCTAAAATATTTGGTGGCATAAAAATAATGACCAATAGCTTTTGAACCGTGCAATATGACATACAGGGGGCTGCTTGACACAGGAGATGTATAAGATCAAATTAGACCAACAGTTTCAGAAATAAAACCTCGTTAAATAAATATAGCGTTCCGTTATGGTTGTTATAGTTTTCGTTCAAATATCCTAGTTTTGTTTTCTGTTGAATGTATAAACATCACTAATACTCGGGAAATCTCACTGTTTGTACTAAACTAGTTTCGAAAAACCGGCCCCAAATAATACGATCTTGCTCAATTTGAGTCGCGTTAATCAGTACAAATATCTTGCAGTTATTTAGTCTTATTATAGTAAACCATTATCACAGGTTTTTAGCTGCTCTGATTTGCGCTGGTCTATATTATATCTTCACTGGATCCCAGGCTTCCAGCTTAACAAAATTTTAACAGATAGAGTAGGGATACAATACTGTTAAGAGAGAGTTGAAACTTAAGGTCAATATTTCTACAGATCTGCCCTCGTGGATACGCAATATGTAGTGTGGGGTCATCAACCAGATTTATTTTTAAAATTTCGCCCATCCATCACTTCATATAAATCTTCGAGACTAGATTCTACACATTTGAGGAATCCTCCAACGTCCGTCGGCAGACCGTAACTTAAAACATTACAACCAAGCTCATGATCAGAGATACTATACCCAATACCTAGTCCATCAGGTACCACGGGCGCAAAACCTCCCATCAATACACTAGGACTCGAGAGGGTACTTGTGGATAGAATAATATGGTTAAGACGGGTGTACGAGGGATCTTGAAAGATTTTAGGTACCTTTCCTGAGGACTCGGCAAGATGACGAAGACCGAAGAAATGACGATCAAAACCTTGACCTAAAACAGATCAAAGAACAAGTGAGAATTACGTCATTTCATGTTATTTACGTGACGTTATCTATAGGGTGTATTAAATACTAAGATTTCCAGAAGCAGGCACGGTAAATAGCATTTCCATGCCAGTGCAGAGAGTTATGCTTCTGGGATTTGAAAATACATTTTATTCCTTGTTATTCGAATAGCTGCCACACGAGGTGTGTAATTATGCCATCTTCATTAATATCTGATTTCAATATCTGATTTTATATACAGCCTGTAGCTATAATGGTGTCAGTTTCGTCCCATGAGATAATAACAAGAGTGAACTCACCCATCGCTGCCTCTTTAATCAATTGATTGTGATAATCTGACACTTTTTGGATTAAATTGTTCATTTCATCCACACCTGCTTTGTGGGTTGTTTCAAACGCCTGACTGCAGGCCACAGTGGCTAATGACGCTGGTCGCACAGTCTCGGTACGACCATGTTTGAAAGCCGCTGTACTACAAGACTCGTAGGTTCCAACAAACTTGCCATGTTGACGGTAATAACCCATCTGAAAAGATATTTTCAGGAAATAAACCTCATCAACAGTAATCAGTAACACTCACGATAAACACAATGTTACCAATATGCTTGCACGGTTTAGGGGATAACTTGCTACATCTGCAGGGTATTGTTGGACACTTGCTCCACTTACAAGGTATAGCAGGATACTTGATAAAAGTGCAAGATATCGCAGGATACTCGCTACTATTGCAGGTCATTACAGGACACGTGCAGGATATGATGGTACATATAAAACGTTTTATACTCGTACTGTAGTACTGATATTGGTCACACATACATACAGTATTACAGTAGCCAGCCTGACGATTTAGTCATGCTAGGCAAATTTTATGTTATTATCATTATTCATTTCGTTAGAAATTAATTGTTTTCACAGTCAATGAACACCAAAATATTAGCATAGCAAGACTAATGGGAACTTTTAAATATAGATTTTCAAATAGTTATATATAGATTGTTTGTAGTGTCTGTCATGTGTTTTCATTTTAAATTAGCTTGTAAATACGCAATTCAGTTTTCGAGCTGCCCATGTATTTTACAATTTTTACAATTACAATTACAATTACAATTACTAAATTGTCAGGCTGCATGGCTACGCCACTGCACACATATTATAAATATTATTTCTCACCTGAAATGCCAACTGCATGACAGCATCTGGACTGATCTTCTTTCTCTTCAGATATTCTCTACCAAACGTGGACAACTGTAAAGTCTCCATATCCAAACTATTTACGCGTTCATCAAAGTTTTCCTTCGCTGCTTTTATCTTACTTTCAAAACCAGAGGGAAGAGTGAACTCCAGTTTTCTGAATGTGGAAGCAGACAAGTCAAGTGACGCAAGCTGTGAACTAGAACAAGCTGGATTATCAATGGAATCTTTATGTATTTCGTTGAAATATCTCAACACAGCAACACCATCACCCCAGGCATGTTCGAAGTGTACGCCTGACAAACCATTACGACAGACTATCAGTTGAATTGATTTATCAAACCATCTAAAAAATTAGAAAACGGTTCATAACGAATGACACTCTAACTACTCAGATATCTCCATTTCCACCTTAATCAATTCAGCGTGTCCAAATATTAATTTTTTACGTGCATATCTGTACCAATACTTTCTCGATCTCCACCAAAAAGCCAGGCTGTAACACATTCGCTTTATTAACCGTTAATACCAGAGCCGTCAGACATAAACCATAGTAAAGTAGACACGCGTCTACGAGCAATTATGATACGATTGAAGTTTAAACCAATGACGTTTTCTTCTTTTCTACCTGTTTTTTCCATCACCATGAAGGAAAACTTTTGTGACCTCTCCAGGTGTCTCTGGCTCATCTTGATCAAGACAGAGAACAAATAAAGCACTATCAATCATCTTCAGAGGTTCTGTGTTGCTCATCAAAGTTTCTAGTTCTTGACGTGTTGATGTCCAGGAGTCTCGATCTTCAGAAGTTAGAACTGCCACAGGATATTGAGAGTCTCCCGTCTCATCCAACACGATAGCTTGAAGATTCTTTAAGATTTCTGAAGCCGGGCGTATGGTTCCTGTGGGTGATGGAAAAACGTTAATCTTCCGATTATGTTCTGCTTTATTTTAAATCGCCCTTTTCTGTTATTGGCTTTTATTCACGAGTCTCACTTACTAAACTGATTGCTCATTCATGAGTTTTACTTACAAACTTATCGCATTACTATCAATGATCTAGGAAGTGATATTGTATTGTACTGTACAACTGACCTGCTTCATCAATGACATCAAGGGTGTAATAATTTCCATTATGAATAACTAGAATATGTCTGCTGTCTGCATATGTAATAAGTTTATCTCTGCCAGATTGAGGTATCCGAGTTGACGCAAACATACGAGTATATTGACTCATATCTAAAGGAAATGCCTTCACCAAGTAAGCACCATACCATGACAGGCTTGATGGTACAAATCTGGAAAAATAGTACCATGTCAAAATATGAATTAATTAACACAAGGGTCAGAGGCTTGCAAGTCATGACCTAAATACAATTCTTTTAGAATATGCTATATAATTATTTCAAGTACATCTTGAAGAATTTGATTCACCCCTGTCATCTAATCTTATTATAAATAAGATGCTTAGGAAGTAAGATATATGTGTGGTGGTATAAAAAATGCCAATCAATACCGTATTACTCTTTTGAACCAATCAGTATCACTCTTCTTTGGATTCAAGTGAAATATTTCAGGATCTAAAATTTCTTCGTCTAAAGAATTCTTGAATTTCATGGAGGAAATTATGAAGTTTGTTGCTCTTACCAACTAAAATAAATAAATTGTGTCATTGTATTATCAGATGTATTAAATATATATTCTAAGAGTTCTGTAGCCTGATTAATTCACTGTTAATTACTACCTGATGGTTGTTGTCAGTATTTGAATCTTGTTTGAAAGTCATAAATGGATTATGATTTAACATAACAGATCTTCGATCTTTAAGATACATGTCAGTCCAGGGCTCTAAAGGATAAATTCAATGATCAATTATTCAAGTTAATGAATTTTTTTGTGTTCTCTGTGTAATTTAACATAATTATATTTAATTTATTTGCTTATTCATGTTTACCTGAGATGTAACTAGTGTGTTTGTTCTGTTTATCTTTGAAGATAAGTTCCTTTTGTAGTTCTAGTAAGATACACCTTTGTTACTTGACAGACATTAAAATGGTTACTTATACAGATGATTGATCAATGAACAAAACATGGTGTCAGCTGTTTAAGCACAGTAATGATGATAAAGCTATTAGTAATGATAACAGTGGTGGCATCCGGTTAAAATGAATGGAGCAATTAGATGTCAAAGAAATGTTTCAGGGGGGGCAAGATCTTATTATAAGTGAAGCAAACATTACATAAAACTATAAAATAATTGGTACATAACATGAAAAGATTCAAGGGAAAACTGGGAGTCCAACAACAAAATTGGGGGGGAATACTCCCAATTCCCCCCCCCCTCTCTCAGCACCATGACTGGTGATGATGTAGATAATAAGTTATTTTATGATACTGATTTTCAAAAACCTCTATTCTGATTGGCTGACAAGCGGTATGTAAAAACCCATATCCAGACTGTGGTTTGTAAATTCTGTATCTGGACCAGTATCCTGGATGCCTCATGCAGTTTCGCCAAATAATAAACTGATTATTGACCTAGCTTGTTCGATTTATACTGTGAAATATCAGACCACACCTCATGTTCTATCAACAATCAGTTAATATATACCTGGTCCTTCATTCTGCTTAAAATTCTCTACAAGTCTTTTGGTATTTTCATATTCTTCTGGGCTTAATATAACTTTCTGTGCATCAAGGTAGCGACGGCAAGAGTCTTCTAGTTTAGGTATGGGTAACCGTGGTAAGCTTGGTTGAAAGTGATAGGTTGGCACAATACTGCGCTGAATATATTTATCATCAGAGTGAGAGCTGTAAAAACCATACCATCAATTAATAAATGATCCCATGGGAGACAGGATGCAAATGCAGCCCCCATTTTTCAGCATGAGTGCATGACAATTGAATGCAAATAAAGTGGAACGCACAAAGACTAGTCTAGGGAGGAGACAAAGCTAAAGCACTCATCATGGTCATATAATCTAAAATATAACCAAGGAACATCATGCAACATATCTTCTAACAACTTTGCATCAAATGTGGTCTAACAACTGCCTAAAATATACAAAACATTTGTCAGCATTTTGCCCTTAAGAGAGTTAGTGTGTAACTCTCATACTAAATGACCTGACTAAGGCCCTTTATTCAAAACGTCGTTTTGCCTGTTATAGGCAGTTGTTGTACCACGTACAGTGCCACAGTCCACATCAGTGAGTCCACACAAGTTTTCAGGCAAATTCTCAGAGGGATGCACCTTTGAAGTCTAATAATGCAATTAAACATAATGTAAACCGTGCATGCAGCTTACCCACCTCAAACAGCGCAAGATTGGGGAACAACCATACGTCTTTTTTGCCTAAATAGAGAAAATCAGTATTCCTAAAAAAAATTTCATATGTGCAACCTTGATTAGAGACTAACTATATCTATGATTATATACGAGATTATAACTATGATTTGAGATTTAAATGAGAACAAAATAATGTAAAAAAACATAAATAAATACCAGAAAGGGTGTGAAACATCTTCCACGGGTGAGAGCAAAAAGAGCTGCCATTTTGCAAACTTTGACCCGGAGGCCAGAACGTTCGGGATACTTCATGTATGATTCATCGTGAATAGAGACAAGTTTGGAGACGACATAAATTAAAACTACAGTACAACTCATTAACTATGTTGAGGTAGATTTATGCAAAAAATTGTTCCTTTCTCATCACGTGCCTATTGTATTTTGCAAAGATAAACTAATAGCAATCTTATAATTAACATATTTTTTAAGTCAAGGTTGAGGAGCTAAGCAAGACGAATGCCATTGGTACGTTTGGCTAAAATACAATAGACACGTGACGAGAAAGGAAAAGCATAAACCTGGACAATAACATAGTTAATGAGTTGTATTGTACTTTTATTTAGTCTCTAAACCATGTATATTCTATTAACTGTGGTGAGTGTGGTCGACCCCATTGAACTGGTCGACCCTCTCTGTATACAAGCGCCTGATCGAAATCGGCATATATTGCGCGGTCGCCTCCCCCCCGCCATGTTTCTTCTCGTACTTGCAACTCTCAAGTGGAGAACGTTTTCCTGTTGCCCTTCTAGTAAAAACTCGTTTAGACAATGCACCCTTATACAATAACTACGTCAAGCATTGACACCTTTCTTTCCCTGTGCGAGTAAATTTTAAACGCTGATCTTGCAATAATGTATCGAGTTTCGTAAATTCAATTTCAGTTTGCGCTTTCATTTTTTCAGGCTTATCCTGCATGTCCGAGATGTTGAAATTTTATTCTAATTCGATACCGATTGACGAGAACTTGATTTCTCATAGTTCAGGTTTGTGCTAAATATACTTCACGATAAGGCCATAAGGGCCACCGGTCGCCAGCCCAAAACACGATGGCAAACTGAATGTGGAAATTAGAGTTTTGTAAATATTACGCAAACACTGACTTAGGATACTTAGCCAACTTAGGCAACGTTTACAACTTTACACAGAACCGTTTTCCACTAGGCGAACTTCGTGCGAACAGATAAAAAGTTGGAAGAGTTTCTACTTTTTCGCAAACCAATCACATCACCGGACTTCAGATATCGCTTCGCGTCGCGCGAATGAATTTGCGCTTTCTGAGGCAACGATTTACGATTATTAGCAAATGCCTTTTAATTTGATAGGTTTGGTATATTTATTCCGGCTCAGAGATTAAAAATCTGCACTGTCTTTTATTAACTTCAAAATTTGACATATTTCAAACGCAACCTCGCCTAGTACCGCTTGTGAACGTGACATTAGTGGCATTGTGGCATGTATACTGACAACTTCATAGAGATGAAAATTGACCGAACATTTGCCAGTCTTCCGTTTCAGCTTGTTTCAAAACAAACGAATCACCTCAGTGAAGGAATTTTCAGTGTTATTATTCTGTCTTCGTTGGAAGCAAGAAACATCTTAATCACTTAGAGCAAAAAATGGCGAACTACTTTGTTTTAGGCGTTCTTTTTCTGGCTGTTTTCAATTTAGTTTGTTCTAAACAGGAGGAACAAGATATCAGTGTTCGGTAAGACATTTTGAAAGAACTGAATTATTTGGTCCCATCTTCGCAAATTTGTGCGTGCTTCACACAAACAGATAAATGAAGATTAGCAGCAAGTCTTTAGCACTTTTACAACATTTTCGGGAAATAGACATGTAACAAAGAATTATAACTTTACGAATTGTGCATTCTATATGGCCTATTTGTTCAAAGTCTTAAGACTTACATTATACGGCTATATATAGCGTATGCTTTTCTATCATTCTATAATCCAGTTCAAATTTGTGCAATGATTCATTTTCTGACTCTCAAACGCAGAAGCCTGAAACAAAAGCCCAAACAAGATATTTGTCGAGGTCTACCAGGACGAGACGGTAAGTACTTCGTACGTCGCACGGTCTACATATCCTGACAGCGTCTGAGTTGGATCAATAAAAAATTTGAATGTAACTTGGCTGAATAAGCAACGGTTTGCACGAGACAAAAACATTTATTCTGTTTATTTTTTTCTGTAGGACGAGATGGTCGTGATGCTGGATTGATGGGTATTCAACAACTTATTAAAAAACAACTAAAATTAGCTGTTTGTCTCAGTTCATAATTCAGTCAGGAGGGAAGGGGAGGAGGGCAACTTATTAAAATTCTCTCTCTCCACTGATTCAGGTTCCCCAGGTAAGCGTGGCCCAAGAGGACCTAAGGGACTTCGAGGACGTACAGGGAAGCCAGGGGTTGCTACAGGAGGTGCAGTGTACACGCGGTGGGGAAGAAAAACATGTCCTGGCACAAATAAAACAACGAAATTGTACTCAGGTAACAAATGTTCATAAAATCATATTTATCAGTATGAACATGTTCATAATATTTCTAACTTGGCATTACTGGGCAATATTCTAGTCAATACTTTCTGATTTGTAATTTTGCATATCTACAGGTGTGATGGCAGGCTCACATTATACTCACCCCGGCGGTGGTTCAAACTATCTCTGTCTGCCATTGAATCCAGTATTCGAAAAAATTAGCGGAGGAAGTCAGGGAGGTTACATATATGGTACAGAGTACGAAATATATTCGGCTCAAAAACAGATATTTCCAAATTCCAATCTTCATGATCATGACGCACCATGTGCTGTATGCCACAGTGAATCACGTGCTAGTCATGTGATGATACCAGCTCGTAATGTTTGTCCATCTGGTTGGACTATGGAGTATAAGGGATATCTAATGGCAGAACATCATAATAACGGCAAAGGACGAACACAATACATTTGTGTTGATGGAAAACCCGAAGCAACCATTGGATCACACGTCAACAAGGATGGAGCTTTGCTTTATTTCGTTGAAAGTACTTGTGGTAGTATACCATGTCCGCCCTATGTTCAGGGTTATGAACTGACCTGTGTCGTCTGCACCAAATGAAGATAACAAGAAACAGATCAGGTTTCCTGGCTTTTACAACAGAACATGAAACTCCTTTGCAGAATCTTTTCATTTTAATATTGTCCTTAATTCATCATAAAACATTTTAACCAGTAGCAATAACAATTTGATTACTTTTAAACTGTCATTTTCGTGGGTTTTTATATAGTCATAAGCATAGCGAAAACCATATTAAACTAAGTACATTTCCAGTATGACACTTTCTGTGCCGTGGGCCGTGGGGTTGTGCCGTGGAGCTAGTCATTGCAATCATAGACAATCCAGAAGACATTTACAACTTACCAAACGTATTAACTATACTTTTGGTTACAAATTAATTGACGAGATTATTATAAGATCTAATCTAAATAATCTATAATCCTATTTTTCAGAGTAAATTAATCTTGGAAGGGTCTCAAAATCAGTAAATCCATTCTTATAGCAACTACAATACTATTTTGGACATTAACCTTGATGCGGATAATATTTCAACGTGGAAATCAAAATGTTTTATACGTTTGAACCTCAGTGGTTTGAACCAACGAAACCTCTTCATTGTCTGTATCGTCAGTAATGTCTGTATACGAGTGTTTGTGAGGAGTTTTACAAGTGCTTTCACTACTTTGGTATATTACTGTACATAATCTTCGATTCTTGTTGTTCAAATAACGAACATTTTTCTCTTTTTATGTCATCAGTTCACCTTATTCGCGGGATTCGGCAGTGATATTGTTAGCCTAAAGTAGCAAAAGTAGAATCGCTTCCTATTTTTTTATCCCAAAACATCATGTAATCAGGACAGAAACACTCAGCATATTTTGCTGACATCCATCAGAGAGACATTCTTTATTTTAAGTTACGATATATAAGTAATGATAAAGCTCTCTATATTTGACTGATCAACGTGACAAGTATTTCCTTGCCTTGCCTACTCATGTGGCTTCCTGTTTTACAAAACAGCGAGTATTAAATTTCTGTTTATCTAAACGATTAGATTAGTGTACAATCATCCTTCATCATGGCAAGATCTGCGCAAGTATTCCTCGTCATAATCGT
Organism: Dendronephthya gigantea; assembly: GCF_004324835.1. Taxonomy (NCBI): domain Eukaryota; kingdom Metazoa; phylum Cnidaria; class Anthozoa; order Malacalcyonacea; family Nephtheidae; genus Dendronephthya; species Dendronephthya gigantea. The sequence goes on from NW_021163031.1 coordinate 41,923, forward strand.
CTGCGTGATTGCATGTGTAAACTCATCGACTAACGACGAAGGTAACATATTACATTTGTCTTTCAAAAATGTTATCAATATGAGATACGTTATCAAATGATTACGTAGATTTGCGATAAAACTTCATTAAAATACCATGAAGAAGTTTTTATCTAAATATTTCCATGTGCGCGCAAACCTACGGGTATACGTTTCATATGAAAGGTTATAGTTTCACGATATTAACACTACACTGTTATGCAGCAATAATGGTCGTCATAGACGGATATAAAAACGAAAAACATATGTTTAATACTTATTCTTGAACTCTTACAACTGGTGGCCAGTTTTTCTTTTGAAATTTCTGAGATGCCCTTCTTGTTAAACGATAATGTTAGTCAATGTTATATTTGAGCAACACAAAAATACAGCTGAGTTTGTTCTTTCGTGAGTAAACATTGTTGCATATCCTCTGGAAATTAGGAAATCCTGAAAACTGATTCTGTTATTTCTTCCTAATTGGAATGACGCCTCGAGAGAATGTCACTGAATACCAAATGCAGTGTATTTTCATGAAGCAGATATTTAGACCAGAAGGTTTTCGCGATCTTGAGTATTCTCTCAAGGGGGTCTTGCTTATTGAGTGTATTTCTTTTCTACACATAGAAAAATCGCGACATTTAATACTGAATGTTATTTGATATTTAATACTGAATGTATTCACATTCATTCAGGGATTTTAATAAAATCTCAACCAATGACTGACAGCACGCTTGCACTCGATGAATATTCTACTTGCAGGAAAAGTAAAATTTTACTTAAATTAGGCGCGTTCCAACATACTGCCATAAATTAAGGATTAATTAAGAACCCGGTGAAAATCTTCGTTTCTCTATTGTCGCGAAAAACCAGCTGCACGCCTTTCTTGGAAATGAGCAAATCTGCTGAGAGGAGAGCGCGTTGAATTAAGTTTTATTTTATCACTCTCTCTCATCATCAGGCCTTATCACCATGGCCAAAGTGCATGATTGCTGAAGTTGACACTAACTGGCACGGGTTGGATGCGTTCAAGGGTATACCGATAACCTTTAGCAGTAAATATTTGACGCCATCGACGAATAATACAACGTATACGGATAGTTTGTATAATGATTAGGATGAGCGATTTGGTAATCCAGATGCGATGACTCTCCCCGAAATATAGCGTCCTGAGTTATGGATATGTTTGAATCTGTTTTCTTGCAGAGGTTCACAGGGCAACAAGTATTCTACTTCCTGGTAATACTGGACCTCGAAGTCTCGTAGAGGGCACAGTGGAAGTCGTTCAAATAGGGAACGTGGTAAGTAGTGCCATGCAAGCTGTTTGCCTGGACCGTATTCTCACTGGCGATGGCTACTTCCTTCCAATCATAGTTTTAACCTAGATCTAGTAGATCACTGCAAAGAATCCTTTTATTAAACATTAATAGTTGGACGAAAAAGCATAGCACTGGTAGTATTGGAGAAACATAATCTTAACTACAAGCAGCAGTTGTTGCGTTTGTGAAAAAACAGGTGTTATAGAGAGATATCTCTCATCTCATCTCATCTCATCTCATCTCATCATACATGTTTTCTTTTCGCTTCAGCTGGGAAATGCAACGTATATGAGGATTCACATTACTGGCCTTCCACCAAACTCTGTACATGGTTTTCATGTTCATGAATTTGGGGATATTATAACGTCAGGTAAAATAGAACTGCGTGCGCAAGTTGTTTTTATAGAGTGAAAGAAACTGTGAGATAACTTTTCATCCATGAAAATAATTCTGGCAGGTTGTACAAGTACTGGGGGACATTACAATCCATTCAACAAAACTCACGGGGCACAGTCGGATAAAATAAGGCGAGTAAACTGGAGTGATAATGTTTTCAGGTTAGGAGACAAGAGTTTCAATAATTAATTATAATTTCATATCTTCCGCAGGCATGTTGGGGATTTAGGAAATGTCTATGCCGACGAAGATGGCACTGTTAAGGTGGTTAAACGTGATTTTATGGTATCTCTGGTTGGAGATTACAACGTCCTCGGACGATCTTTCGTGGTAGGTAACATGAAGTATATACACTGCAGATTATAGTGTTTTTCTACTGCGATTTGACGAAAAAAATCCAATTTTTATTTGTTTTTTCTAGCTTCATGCACTTAGAGATGATTTAGGAAGGGGCGGTGATATAGGCAGCTTAACAACCGGGAATGCTGGAGCAAGAATTGCCTGCGGGGTTATCGTTCGGGCACCGGTTGTAAAAACATCTTAAAGACGGAACATTAACTTATCTACTTATTAATAATATTGGTTCTCACTTATTTACTTTTTATATCAGTAAACGACGTTTGAATTGTGTTCGTGTGTATATTGCTGTTTAACACAGGCATAGGGTCAAGTGGGCTTAAAGCTTTAATTGACCAAAAAAGGATTGTGTTAGTCTTTTTTACAACTTATATACACAGAACAGCAGGCTAGTCTCTAGGCCTCTTATACGTTCCTTAATACACGCGATCTCATTAATATGCAGGCCAACTCCTGAGAGAGTTTTATTCGGCGACGTTACGGAAATATAAAACACGCGCAATGAGGCCGAGAGACTAGGCTGACAGAACAGCGTTTCTCACGATAACTGGGACTGATTTTCACCTGGGTAAGCCATTAGGGCCAAAAAAGCAATATCATGATGTATTAAAAAAATATAATAACTTTATACCTTTAAATATATCTTCGTAGATGTTTTGGTTTAAATAAAATCTTTACTTACAATGATTTATTGTTACCAAAGAGATTTATCTCAAGTTGCAAGAAGCACTGAAGAAGGCTTGTATGAATGTATCTTTGGATCAATTATTGAGTTAATCAGTGTTGGAGTCTCTTCATTGCTGTGTAGTATATGAGCAACTCTTGTCATTAATTTCTTTACTGACGCTCTGTTAACAAAGAGAGATTGTTTAAATATTCATCACTAATCTTTACAACTATCACCACCATCATCATCTCAAATCCAATCATTATTGCCAACAATTCTTCATCATAACGATCATCGGCAGCAATATCATTACCCCCTCACAATCCTCATTATCACTAGATGCATATCCAGTACAATTCCCGTAAAATCCATCATAATCCCTAACTTACTTGGTGATGTTACAACAATACAAAACGTTTAACGACTTCAAATGCTTTAAGCCTTTTCTGACAAATCTCAGTGATCGATCCCTTTAAATCAAAACAGAACAAACACGACTATACAACACTGTTTATCATGATGACTAACATTTACTGCAGGTAGGTGAAAACTCACGTTAATAATATGCATCCAGAAAGATTGAGATTGTCAATATAATGACATACACCAGCTAAATACTGCACACTGGAGTCTGTTAGCTAAAAACGAAAATTGTTCATTCACATTATATCCGACAGAATTGGATCGTGTGAACAGACCTTTAGGTTGCTGCAACTTGACAACAGCCATATTGTTCAGTCCAGTTTTTATCAACTTGGAAGAAACTGAATTGAACGAATTTTACTCAAACATATCTTTACCTTTTTACAACCTGACAGATTGAGGGTTCTTAGAAGACGACAGCAAAATGCTAAATTCTTTATCCCATAATCCGTGATGTTCTGTTCATCGAGAGAAAAAAAAGTGAGTTTTGTTACTTAATAAACAAAAAATGAGAACACAGGCATACTTACTGCACAGTGAGATAAATCTAGATTCTCTAAATACCGACACTGCTGGAACATTTTCTGCGATGAAAGAAACAATTATTAACTTTTTTACGTGAAGTAATGGAGTTTAGGCAAGGGATGAAAGTAGTCTTGTGGTTGACGTCATTTCCGGATCCTAACACTAAATGGATAACGCTATCCTAATTTAATCTTGTTATCCAGGCGTGTGTTAATCAGAACGAAGGAAGAAAGTATAAGGTTTAGGATTACGGTGTACAGTTGCACTACAGTAATATCCTGGAATAAGGATTAGTTGATGATTAATCACTTAATGATTTATTGATCTTGACCTGTAATCCTATATCTGTTATAGTCTGACATTCTGACAAAGTGATATCTCTTAATCTTGAACTATTTCCAAGTGATGACACGCCATGATCCTGAACATTACATCCTGAGATATCAAGAGATACCAGGGAGGGGAGGGTGGCCAGTAACTCTAGTCCCGCATCAGTCACGTGTTCACAGTAACATATACTGCAATATGTCAGATTGTGACATCTGAAAAACAACAAAGTAAAATGGAGGTTATCAAAATCATTAATTAATTAAAGAATTCTGTTATTGCTGTTAAATCAGTCGTTATTACTGTACTTAGGAAGAGAAATGCCCTTTTTTTGTTTTCTATTGTATTGACTATGGCATGCTGGGTTGTATTTAGTTACAGATTCGAAACTATGCAAAATCGTATGTGCAAAAGTGATCCCTCACGATATCTTTCTAAGCTTGCTTTAACATTGCTCCGGGATCCTGGGGATCCTGGGGATCCTTACCTCTGCGCAATCCTCAAAAGAGTAACATCACTGACTCTGACACAATTCGTTAGATTGATTTCTCTAAGTTTGGCTCCAGAAGGTCCTTCGACCACTTGACGTACACCAGCGTCCTGAATTCTAAATAAAATATCTTTAGTTTAGAAAGCGATTAATTAAGATACACGTACTGTCACATTTTGCTATAAAGCGATGGGCACTGACAAAGCATACCTCACACAATCGGCCATGTTTAACACAATCAAATGTTTGCACGAGGATAGCGCTTTCAAAGAAAGATCAGTGAGACGAGGACAATCTGCGATGTAGACGTGTCTTAAATCTGGACAACTTTTAGCGATGGCTTTTATTGAGGAGTCTGTTATACGATGATTACCTAAAATATACACAACATGAAATAAGCCGGACGCATTTTGTAGCCGATTTTGATCGTGAACAGCAAACAAAACTAAGCCACGACCAACATCTGTCATGTACCCAACACAAATACCCTCAACAAATTGAACACATGCAGTCTTACCCTCTATTTGGATTTTCTGTAAGCGACGAAAGGTAACGAAATACTTCATGCCAGTGTCGGAGATTAACGGAGATTTAAGAATTGAAATTGTTTTAAGTGAGTTACATTTATCTGTTAACATCTAAAAATAAAAATAAATGCGATGGAGTTTGAATATGTTATAAAGAAGTTTTCTGTGTAATAAAAACTTCGATCGTATATTTTTAAATGCGTTTCGTTTAAGATTTTCTTCTTCCTTCATGCAGGTAACTGCGATCAATGCAAGCGTAATAGAGGATGGCAAATGCTGATCTATGTATAGAACAGGTTAGAACTGCTAGTGCTATTATCAGCTTATAATCAAGCTTGTCATTTTGTCTTAATGAAAATACCTTAAGATGATCATCGTGAAGAGAAGGTAGATCATTCAGTATGAGAGTGGATAATGATAAAAAACCGATGGATATATGCATGAACCCATGTTCTGTGACCTAAAAAAAACAACAACAAACGTCACAATATGATCATCGCATTTCGTATAATAGTTGAGATCTTGTGACTTTGTACAACAACAACAACACAAAGACGGCGAGAACTTCAAACTTACTCACTTCACAGAAAGAGTTATGTCAGTATTGTGAATTGTATTAAAGAATGGAGAATAAAGCCTTGAGCTTCATAGTTAGGATGAGTTCTACTGAACCAAAGAGAAACTACTGCATACACGCACCGGCGTTAACCAGCTCAAAAGATGATATGGGGAAGACAGAAGAGCGGAAAAGATGAATCAAGATCAGTTAACTGACACGAGATTGTGAAGCATGTTAAGGTCAAGAAGATTAGTGCCAAATGTAACCTCGACCTGATGTAAAAATAGACTACCCTGGCACCCAGGCCTTCCTCTCATCCTGTTGCTGTTCCCTACATCTGGCTCTTGCTGCATGCATCCCTCGCCCAGGATTATAGTTCCGTCTCGGAAACTGACAAGAAGCTAAAACATACCTGCTCGCAAGCAGACAGATCCAAATATGATAGTTTCCTGGCACCTTTCCCGTGTGATATATAACTAAGGCCCTTGTCCGTAAAACCAAGACATCCAGATAGACTTAGATATTGAAGATTCACACAGTTCCTATTTAAAATAATATTTTACTAAGAATGCGTCAATGAGATATGAGCATTATCATCCATCAAACTAAAGGGTAACAAAAGGACAACAAAGGGCAACAAGAGGACAACAAAGGATAGAAAAAAGACAACTAAAGAGTGGATAACAAACAGACAGTTTTGGTAGTTTTGCCCTCTAGCTGCATCCCTCCCCTCTGCCAGGCAGAAGCTTGAATTCCAGTTTCCCCAGGGGTAATTACTCCCCCCTCACGACACTAGTCAAGACTAGAGTATTTTACCTTGCTAATAAACGTAACGTCGCGTCTGAAATATTACAACGAGATAAATTGAGATATAAAAGTGACGAACAACCAGTTGCAATGCTCTTCATTACATCATCCTAAAATACGTAATAAAATTGTCTTGAGAAAGAATATTCATTTTTTAGAGTAAACATTCTTTGTCAGATGAGAGTATAAGATACATGCACCACGCTATCACTTGAGTTTCGCAAAAAAATTATAAATATAAGCTTTTGCGATCGAGTCATTTCGCAAAAAAAAGTTTCCCAAAAGATGTATGAATATAAGCAGCACAAGTTTACATTATTTTGACCTGGCCATTTCTCAATTAACTGAGTTGTGAGATTAAAGATTTATCCTACACTCAACACTCTTAAGTCTCGGCTAAAAGCCCAAACAGACGATTTTTACGGCGATTTTCTCATTATGGTGTATGATATTGAGTAAATTAAATACAGTAGATGACAGTTGATAACTTTGCGAAGCTTATATAGACACTTTGTACATAATTCACTCAATAACATACGCCAGAAAGAGCTGGCAAAAAATCGCCCGTGTATCTGCAGCTTTAGAGAGGCACCTCATTTGAAAGAAATAAGGATAAATACATACACTGATCCCAATACATTCTGAAACATTAAGATCCTGAAGATTCTTGGATTCCCCTACAGTATATAAACACATTGAATATGTGAACGTCTGTGCCACAAACAACATGAGATAACTAGGTAAGAGCGAAAATATGAACTGACCGATAATTTTAAGGCTTCCTTGAGTAAGATTACAACAGCCCCGTAAGTTTAAATGTCCCAACACGGAACGATATCTATGAACTAATCTTGAAGTAATCTTGTTTGTTAATCTATAAGAGATTTATCACATTCGGTATTTCCTCTGTTTCATCTGATTCACTTAACAATTTCATTTACATCACGTCACTCGTATGATTGTGCCTTATGGAGGCTGGTAAGAGTTGAGAGAAGTCAGTGAAAGTGATGACGGAGACACAGCTATATAATTACCTATATTTCATCTTGGTAAAATCCATTTTACTCCATAATAGGTTTGACTGGATGATAAGTTTCCAAGAACGACTAACTGACGCACATCTTCCAAGGTCCTGAATATCCACGTTGCTGAATATCTACAGTGCAACAGCAGAACGTCTTCAGTTTTAAAATTTAACCGAAAATTCATGATCTGTGTTTGCCCTTTATAAGTATTGAGACTGATCGAAAAATGGCTAACGTTTAAAAAACGCTATTCCAGACACTGTATACAAAAATATTTTTTCCATGCAATTATATGAATGGTAAAGAGGAGACGCTGGGACACTTTTAGAAGCGTATATATCAGCTTCAAATAATTTGAATTCAGATTTATATTCATGAAGTAAAAGTGGGTCATTGCATAAGCGTGCGCCGTGCAGGAGCGTATGTATTAACTGAAGTCGAATCATCGCAGTAGCAAATTTTTTTCTGAGGTCTCTGATGTAAAATTTTACATGCGTTCTCAAATGAAATTCGTAGGGAAGAACAGAATATATGAATCTTTAGCCCCCCACCCCCAATTATCGCAACTAGTTTCAGCCCTGGTTACTGACCTCCTCCCCAGGCTAACGGCCCTTACAGCCTTACTTTGAGGATGTTTGACAGTTGTCTGGCTCAATGACAATCCATTCCATTATTCGTTTAGTAAACTATAAACTGTTATTTGTAATACATAAAATCATATATTTGTAATAATTAATGAAGAACTAGAATCATACCAGTAACGCAGCATGTTTAGGCAAGGATGATATCACATCTTTTCCATCTTCTGATGTCATAAAAAAGTCTTTATATTCTCCAGTATCTATTACTTCCCCTCTCTCAATTCTCTAAAGAGGTTAAGGTAATCAGATATATCAGAAGTGCGATGCTTTACAGCCCTCTAAGGGCTTCCCAGATACTTGTACAAGTCTACTGTTTGTTTCATTTTCACAACAATGTTAAAATTGGAGAGGACTGAATCGATCTGTGTTTAACATCATGGTCACATTTTCTTTTGAATTGAAGTTAATATTTCTACCTAAGTATTACTGTCAAGAAATATGATTTCATCTTAGCATGAAACCAGGTTCAACTCAGGTGGAACCAAGGATAAAATGTATTCATAGTTTTAATCAACTTGCCTCAAAATATTCTTTTGTTTTCTTTGCATCAGCAACAACAGTACGCCATCCCATGAACACCAATCGTAGCAGAGACATTCTGACAACTTTCTTTATCTTTGCTGAGATTTCTAAAAGATGGTAGCAGCTATGAACATCATGCAGTATAAGAGTGCATGAGCTAACACACTAAAAATTGAACATTGCAAAAATATGACCCATTGCTATTTCAAATTATCAGTTATTTGTTATAATAGAATGTTGATGCTGTACTTAGTTTGTACTTAGGTTTAATACAATTTAGTTTGTCAGTAATTACTAGCTTCCTTTGTTTCCAGTAGTGCCTATCCTGGTCGTCAGAAATACATATAGGTACCTTAATTGTCAGTAATGCCCACCCAGGCTATCAATCCCACAAGAGTTAACCCATTAAAGAACAGTATGTGTATTTTACCTCTCTGCAAGTTCTTTAGATCCCTAAACCAGTTCTATTATGTCAATGTTAAGGTCAATCACATATGAAATCAACAGATTTATATATATTCAGTAATATGTAATCAATTGTCAATAAATATGTTTAATATAATTCATAAGTCAATTAAATGGTATCATAATAGATACCATGCATTGAAATATCAAATAAGGATACCAAATAAGCCATAAAATGAACCCTCAATTTTCTTCTTCTGTGATAATTTCGAGCATTATTCATCTTAATTTCTAAATTTTTCTTCTTCATTTTTTTTATTGCATGAAAATGTTTCCAGCCTCTGAAATACAACATTTCAAATTAAATTACAGTACATTTTTCAACTTATTTTTTCATATGGAAAACCTTTCAACCCTTCGATCCATATATTTTTACAGCAACACATTACTAAATAGAACTTACTGAAGACACATTAGCTTTAGTTTGTAGTTATATACACTGTACGCTCGTTGGTACATCTCTGGTGTTGGCTATTGAAAAAAATAAAAATTCTTCAGCAAGAATTAAGGAATGCAGAAATCTTCTTCCATAACATCCATGTTGCATCACCTTGATGGAAATAGGTAGTTAGTGTGACTATATATGCATATTTTTTAAACAAAGCTGCTCGATCAAATCTAGCTGTGCATATATCTCAATGTTCTCTGATATTAACTTTACCTGAGAATTTTCATCCTCATAACACCACAAAACCTCTCCAAATCCTTTCTTCAATAAATGGTCTTTTGGCTTTTTTTCTGCACTTATAAAAGAATCCCTAAAATGAATAATTAGAGGACAATCAGACAATGCTCGACTGTGAGATTAATTACTAATGAGATATAGTGTGAGACTGTGAGAGGCCCAACCTCATACCCAGGTGAGCAGCCTTCATAGTGGTGATATTGCTAATAAACATTTTCCTACCAATATTTCTTACAAACATATGCATGTCTCTGGGTTATTTATGATCTTGCTCATGATAAATGCCCTCGTCAATGACATGATTATAATTGACTAGCCATTTACTTCATTGTAACGCTGCATATTTTACTGCTAAGGAATATTAGATAATAAAACACTATTTTTCATACCATTGCAAATTTTCAAAAGCGTTTTGATCGCTATTTAACAATGCAAGTTTATCGACAACAAATGCACAGGCATCAGAGGGACATTCTATAGCAAGGCCTGTCAAAAGTGCCTGAAAAAATTTAACAAAATATTTTGATTAATCGTAAAATTGGACGCACATTTTATAGAAAATCCCAGATACAATACCTCAAAAACTTGTGGAAGCTTGTGCTCGAACAGATATTTCCGAAGTTCTGCGCTGCAGTTCTTTAAAGCCGTCATTTTGTGCGATTTTTGAAAACAAGTCTTTCGACCGCCATATTGTATTTATCAGGTTTCCATAGTGACGATATTTAATAACAATGGCATTTTAAAATATTTACTTCATGTCCACAATTTTTTTTACAGAAATATATCTAATAACATTGTTATTACATTTGCAACCAAGAAATACTTGGTTACAAGGATACTAACCACATCACCTGTGTTATAATTATGTATAACTCTGACCCTGGTGTACATTCATTAATTTGCATGATACATCTCAAAATATAGCATTAGTAAAAATGAAAAATGTATCATTTGAAATCAGTTCCTACAATTAAATTACAATTAAATACATTATTTATACATACATTAAATATTTCCTACAAATTCAATTGCAATAAAAAACAGGTCTTACTACAAGTCATCTTATGCATTTTAATTTTATCAGGACGAAGTCTATGGCTAATTGTTGACCTGATCCATAATCTAAATTATAACTAACCCCCCCCCCCTACCCGACCATAGCCTAGCATACAACCATTCATACAACCTTGGGAAGATAAACTGATTATGATCAAACTATCATTATTGCACACTGCAAGGTTTGGGAAGAGTGTCTAGTACTATTTGGTCACAAAACCACATTACAAAACACTATCCTGAAACATTGTGTATAAAAAAATGGTCCATCAATTATATCAAAAATAAAACTACATTCCCTAATTTACTGAATTATGATGTAAATGAAGCAAAACCAATCAAAATCTTGCAGCACACAATGGACAAATCTGTTTGAAATTCTGGCATAGTTGTCTTAAACAAGTCACATGCATTAAATGTCCACAATTCAGCTTCTGGCATTCACCATGAGAGTGTAGATCCTCCAGACATATTGGGCAGTCAGAACTTGAGCACTTTTCAATGCATTTATGTGTTGATCCAATTTTGAAGCAAATTCCACATGGATTACAGTGTTTATAATTTTCTCTTCCACCAACTCGACATAACCCACATTGCACACAGTGAAACTGTCCTTTATTGTTGTCATCGAATAACCGGCAAGTCTCACAATAATATAAGCCAAACGTTATAGAACAAGAGCTGCACTTGGGAGCAACACTTTGGATTCTGCCGCATTGTAAACATTTTATTCTCTCCACAATTTTTCTATCTAATTCGTGGTCATTTTCCATAGCATTATGGCAAAGTCTACAACGATATATTTTATTACAACAGGGAGCAATCAAGGCACATTTCCTAACATAATGAGAACAAAATCTAGACGAGACATCAAATAAATCGTTTGCCATATTTCCAATATTTGTATAAATTCCTACGCAGCTTGTTGTGTACCGGAGCTCCGGTACTTTAACTGTTTCGACGTTCTTTTGCCAGTTTCTTCGACAAACAAATAGGTGCGCCCAACGTACATGTCTACGCATATTTCTGAAGTTATTTCTGAAGATCAGTATTCTTCTCGTTGTAATCCATTAAACACGTAAATACACCTGATACAAGTTTTGATTTTAAGGCAGATGCATATATTGTTCAGAGCACTGATGTGGTTCAGAGTCTAACTAAATAATTATGCAACCCAAAATTAGCCATGTTTACATTGAGTATTTGTGTAGTTTTTAGTGCTAAATTCTTTGTATTTTTACAAAATTTCGTCAATCAACTTGATGAATATGCTGTTCGATAATTTCATTTGCAAATTCCTGTCATAGCAAAACTTTTGGTTGAGCGGCTTTGGACAGTTGGACTAACCGAGACTGGTTTATGTGGATCACCGGAACCCGGGAACCTGTTCCAAAATGGCTTAATAATAACAATAAAAAAATGGTTTTTCTGCCATCTACGGTTTCTTCACAAAGAACCCATTTAAAATGGAAGAATCAAACGAAGTTCAGGAAGGTTTTCTTTGTCCCTTATGTATGAAAGATCTTAGGAGTCAAAAGTTATTAGAAACACATTTTATTGACGAACATTCTCTGGACGATGCGTCGAAGGGGCAAAATATCAAAGGAATTTTTGATAAAGCAAAGCGTATAATATTAGGGAAAGGCGAAGAAGGCCTTCAACCAAGTGGCTATGAAAAAAAAGAAGAGCTGCAAGTCACGACTGTTGAAAATGAACTTGATTTCTTTTACTGGGAGCCGCAAGAGATTGGTAGGAAAACATTGACTATTGTGAAATATTGACATTTCTCCCGTACGACGTGACCTCACCTGATCGGGGATTCACAAACATTTTGCAGTTTCCACCCTGAGAATGAACAACAACAAGAGATAAATTATAGCGGTTGTCAGCTGTTTTAACACGGCCAACCAATGCAATACGATGCATGATTAGGTACAGTAATAACATCTTACATAATTTAATATGCATTCTTGCATCTTATGCTTCAGGATTTACACAAGATCATACAAATGAGTTCCGGAGGGCCAGAACACGGACGATTAATGATGACATGATTGAAACAAACACAATTCTAATTAGACTTCAGAAGGTAAGCAGACAAGGTGAAAAGTATAGTTTTTTTAAAATAATCTTACCCAGCAGAAATAAATAAGATTTACCAGTTGAATGAGAAGAAAAATAACCTCACCATATTTTTAGATTCTAAATGCCTTGACTGATGCCCAAGAATCGAATTCATTGAGCAATTCGAAAAAGAAAGGTGAATATATTTATCAAAAAACATATTAAATATTTTATTCCAAACTTTCCAATGTAACTGTATGCTGTGAGCCAACTCCATTAAGAGTGATTACAATTTTAAGCCAAGGAGAAGAGTATGGTACCATGGAAATCAGATGATGATGCAAAGTTATGTTTTGGTTGCAAGAAAACGTTTACAATTTCAAGAAGAAAACATCATTGTAGATTATGTGGTCAGGTGATTTGTGGCAAATGTTCAGAATTTCTACCACTTAGTTCAGCAGGTAATTTAATACCCCCCTCCCCTTTCTTCTTCTGTGTCTGTTGTATTTTGATAACCATCATAATTTATTATTATTATGCTTAGCTATATTTTGTGAAATGGATGGAGCCCAAGATGTCATTTTAAGTTTGGATGACAATGAGGCTAGTGAAAAAAGTGCACTACGCATTTGTTACCAATGTCATGACTTGCTTCTCAAGTAAGTACATATCCCATTGTTGCTACATCAGTCAGCAGTGGCTAGACATTTGAAGTCACAATTACAAATGCATTTTTAGAAATTATGAAGTAGAGCGACAGAAGAAGAAAAAGATACCATTGGTTCAGCTTTACGAGGTAGGATCCAGCAATGGACTAAATTCCTGACACTGTTTAACTAAAAACTCACATTTCTTTCATAGAAACTCACAATTTTAATGGCAGATGCAGACCTTCTTTTACCAGACTTCAACAGGATGGCAGAATCACTAAGGTGACAATCAGATGTACATAATATTCTCCTAAGATATGCTGTTCAGAGTAAGGTGCCCTCTTGTTGAAAATTTGGTTAATTTTTTAGTTTTGGTGATACGCGGTATACATACCAAGAGGTTGTCACTACAAGACTGAAGTTACTCAAGATGTACGAGTCACTAGAAGTTGTTGGGTATGATTAAAATTGTAATTTAGTAAAACAAATAAAAGTTGTCATTTAAACATATTAATATTCTTGCCCCCTTGCTTTCCCATTCTTCATTATACACTTTAAATCAAAGCCTCTGAGAGTCTGGTGCATTGGCTGCAAAAGCAGAAGCACTTGCAAATGCACCATTATATATGTACATGTATATTATATTTCTTGTAGTAAAAAAGTACTTGCTCTTGGATACACAACAACAACATCTGAAGATGGTACAACCAAGACAGAAAGTCCTGGAAAATCATCCCAAAAACTTCACCGTGGGGTGCACTCTTATATAGCAAATTACTTACAAAACAATATGTTTACATTAAAATCAATTCCATCAGAAGAAGAATATGCCTCCCTTCGACAAGAGAGAGCTATGCTTTTGAAAAAACGAGCAGAACGTGAGAAAGCTCAGCAGGAGAAAGCAATGAAAGAAAGAGCAATGATGCACAAGGAGGTTTTAAGAAAAGCAAGAGATTCTCTACCAAGCTCTCCTGCTATTAGACGCCATGAAATGTATGCAGGACAAAGGCGATATTCATTTGATCCTGAAGTTAATACACTTTCAGAACAAATAAACAATGTAAAAGATTTTCTTGATAAAGCCAGGGAGAATGGACAATATGATGAAGTGAGGTCATTAGAAAGAAATTTGAATGAATTACAAATTGAATATAATAAACGAATCAGAAGATGACAAGTGTCTTGAGATCCTGCTTTCATCCTGCTATGGTGGAATCATCTGTTCTTAGGCTCTTGCGATGAAAACATGCGTAAAAACATGATGAAAAAATGCACAGGATGAAAACATGTGTAAATGTAAACAAAATTCTTATTCATATCCAACTTCTGAATTTGCATGGAATGAAAAATTGATTTTGAACATATCAAAGTATTATTGTGTATATAAATACCAACATGCATCTATCATATAGACATTCTATAGGGGCTTTAAAAGATGTCTGCTGTATTTATCTCCATTTATTCATTAAGAACTCTCTTCACTCTTTACCTGCCACCATTTTGGTTTATTAGCACCTGGTAAAGCAGTCTTTGATGGACACCCAACTTGACCAGGTTTCTCACAAATACAATAACAATGTCCAAACCTTCCAAAATTACTTTTGTTTAATCTTGCTGGGTATTTTGGTTGTTTTCCAACTATTTCTCTCATCTCACTATGATAGTGCAGAAACTTGAGATAAGTGTCTTAATTAATTCACACCTGTTTACCATGTATTAAAACCCAACCTTTCGGAAGCAGCAGCAACATGTTGAAACATTGAAAAGATTTCACTTGCTTTAGAGCTATCAACATCTATATTGATTTTCTCATTTTTACCTAAAAGAGAACAATTCTCTTAAATTATATATCCATAGTTCACAAGTAGATTAACAATAATTGTGGATGAATTTCAGAATAATATTTGTACAAAAACCAATAAACTGATGTAAACAAACCAAGAAATATGTTGATGTTGGGTGAACTAACAGCAGCACCTTTGCTTATTACAAACTGAACATCAGGATTTTTGTATTGCAACTGGGGAACATCTTTAAATATAAAATTCCTAAATGAAAGAAATACTACAAAATTGCATTTTTAAGGCTAAAAAGGGGAATAAAGAATGGGATAAAGAGGAATGAAGAGGGAGTAAAGGTTGAGGTGGAACTGTTAGGGCTAAATATATCCTACTTTACGCCACAAAGTGTGACAGCCAATCATAAAATGTGTTTAAAATTTAACAGGATCAAAGAATACATCCATCCTAAAACACTTGTTCTGACTCTTGCCAACTATTAATTGACTAAAGAAAGATATCTGGATTTTAATATGTCAGCGACCAATCCGTAATCCGTACTGGTCCTACTAGAAAGATCTAGGTATATTGAAGGACGTAAATCTCACCTAACTCCTTTACTGTTCTCTCGATGCGAGTAAGATATCTCGACAGCTTTTACATTAGGTTTTAGTACAACTTTACCACTAGATAAAAACTCCACAGTCCTTCGGAATGGATATCTTCCTTTTGCCATTTACAAAGATATAAAACTCCGACGCTAAATGAAGTTCACCGTCCTCGAGACCCACGACTGTAAAATGCAGGCTCAGTAGCTCTTCGACTTCTTAATAGACCTTTCTAATAATGACGTCAAACGCGGAAAGTCTGATGATACACGGAATTTGATTGGCTCCACAAAACTATCGAGCTAATCAAATTTCGTGTAAGATCAGACTTTCTGCGTTTGACGTCATTATGAAAAAGGTCTATTTGAGTAAAGTGAATTCTAAAACTTCTAATTAGGTAAATTAGTTACTTATAATACAACTCACTAGAACAATAGTAATTGAGATTGAAACTACCTGGTTAATATACAGGGGCCGGTTGTTCAAAAGCCGGTTAACGCTAACCCAGGGTTAAAAATGCCTAACCCAGGGTTAAATTTAACCTGCTTTTGAACAACCGGCCCCTGGTCTTTGGAGAGTAATTTGGCGCTCACTAGCTAAACCAAAATAGAGGCACATCTCCACAGGCACAGTTTTCTCTTATTCGTTCTCTTGTACCAAGCCCCCTTTAATTGGCAAGGGAACAAAGGCAAAGTTTGCACTTCTGCTTCTAAAAGGTCTTGCTAGGGTGACCATCTGACCGAGAACCTGAGCAGAACTAAAATGCAAGCACTTGTGAACAGAGCAAGCTAGGCCTCTATTTAATTCCTTATTCAGCAACAGTAGTCCACAACCTAGTTTGGCACCATATATATTTTAATAATAATCACAGATATTACATATTCAGTATAATATATTTACAGCTGTAAGCCTTTAATTTGCATACTCTTCCAGTTGCTATTTTTAGGCCAAACAAAGAGAAGCAAACCTGATTAAATTGTGGATTAATGATTATTAAGAAGTCAAGTCCATGCAGATATGTCTACTGTCTAATATGTGCTTTTTACATTAATGACCCAATTACTTATGATGACATTAATAATTATTTAAATTTCTGAATAAAGATATATAAGAGATTTATAGACACATGAAGCATTTCAACAAATTTAGTACAATAGATGTTAAAGTTTACTCTTTAAAGAGTTTGCAGACTATAACTTATACTATGACTTAAAAATCCGTATGACCTAAAAATGTGTCAAGGTGGGCTTGGAATTGGTGCAGGGTAATGAAAATACACAAACTTTGTAAGTGTGGTCATTTGACATGACATTTGTTTCAAATCATTATCTGTTTCAAACCCTGCCATGAGATTGTTAACAAGTGTCAAAATATCCATCAAATGCATGTGATGGGCATGCATTTCAAGCTGTTGCATTAGGGTTATAATAAACCATGACCCAGTCTTACGACATCTGTACGACTCAAGACCTTCGACAGTTGAGTGAGCAATAAGGATATCTGAATCAGTTGGCAATCGTAATGGATTAGGCTTGTTCACAGGATGACTGTCAGAGTCAATGAACATTCCACTATCTTTATGGCTTCCTCTGCATGCTTGGATAAAAAACAACTTAGGCTTCCCAACCAAGGTAAGACATTTCTTGAATTTTGTAACCATATCTTGAACACTGATAGTGTTATCATCTACACCAAATATTCCATCCTCGTCACCATGGCTTAATATGAAGCAAAGAAATCCATCATAACGAGTGAAATCCCGTTGGGCTATCTCATCACAAAGGCTATCTATTTCAGTAGCCTTAAGGTTTTCTGTTGATCTGCTAGTCTTGTTTACATCAATGCCAGCATATTCACAAAACTTTTGAATAGCTTCTACATCTTTTTCTGAACCCTCTCGATTGCAATCTTGTCTTTTGGGAAAGTAATGATTGTGAATTATCAAAGCAAAGCCTTGTTGTATTTTGTATGTCACTGGTAATGCGTTCCCAGTAGTTTCCTGGCGATGGACTATGAAACAATAATATATATTTATGATTTGTGTAAAGAATATTTAAGTTCTCAGACTGGAACCGAGAAGTGATGACATTGAATACAAAAGGTTTGATAATAGATAATATGATTATATTTCAAACTTGTCAATCCTTTCCCAGACTCAGATTCTCATAAGATCGTAGAGCAATGAGCAATAAATTTTGAGAATGATAAATTATGAAAAGATAATATATAGACCTGATAACAAATACCTGATGTTTCTTGAGGTTTAGGATGAACAGCAAATCCTAAATTAAACAAATTATGAAATGTTACTGACATTATTCTTTGAAATTGCAATACATATAGTTAATATAAATATTGATGTAATACCTGGATCTCTTGGTTGGATGTTGATATGTGGTCTCTGCCTGGATCCTGATGAACATAAAAGATAATGATGATGAATAATCATTCGCATCTCTGCCCTTACATCTCCAATACTTGCTTTTAGAATTGTTTAATAAAAATTTTAATACAGAACAACCAAAGAGCAGGTAACATTTTGGCAATATCAGCCTGCAAAAATCTAGACAACAACACACACTTGCTTTTGGTGCTGCCTTCATTTCAATATTTCTCTCATCATTTTATGTTTTCAGTAAAAAATTGTAACGATTTTAATTTGAACCCATTGCACACTATGTCACAGTAGACATTTTGAGGGCAAATAAATGTGGCATACATTTTGCAAATAATGAAATTTGGTAAAATAAAGGTGAAAATTGAGGGAAAAAGAGTAAGAGAATAATATGGTGAAGAAGCACCTGAAGAGCAATGTTATAGATTAAATGTGTAAGGGAAGGGAAATATTGTGAATGGAATTTGTTAAGGAGAGTAAATTTCAAAACTGAAAAAATTAGATATAGATATTGATAATTGACTATTTCCAAATCCCAAGAGTGTACTATAAATGGGAGAATATTAATTGTATAAGTCTAAATTTCTGTGGCCCACATACAGAATGGAGAAAAAATTTGTGGTCAAGTATGGGAATCATTAGGGAAAAAAGTTTGTATGAGTAAGTACTAGAAATGTTTGAATTAAAGAAACGAAAGTACAAGCAAAGCAATTAAACAATTAAAAATATTCATTTAAAAACCTAGGATTACTAAAATGTCTTTATAAATATTTGGGCACACGTATTTATCTAACACATTTCTGAGGAAGTTGTTTTTTTATCGATTTATATTATACATGCTGTATTAAAACAAGACTGAGCAGTGAAGTTGACACATTTAATGTGTGAAATGAAAGAAAAGGACAATGTATCTATATTATTAAACACGTGAAATTCACATCTTAAGTACCAGCTCTTCCAATTCCACTTCTTATATCAATTTGCGTTCCATCTCCCATAAATATATGTCCACTTCCACCTTGAATGTTCACATTGAATTTGCTCCCCGCCATTTTTTACCTGCCAAAAGTGAAACTTCAATTCTCGAATCTAGTATGAGCCCACGCTAGGTTATAAGCGGCACATCGCCGTCTCGATATTGTGCGTAGGTGACTGTGCCTCTCCCCATCAAAACGCTGAATACGCACACAAAATACGTGAGTATTATAGACTCTAGCCGGACTGCCCCACAAGCCAAGTTAGCCAAGCAAGAATTGGTTAACGCTGGGAGGGACAGGGAGCTATCATTACCACGTTCCTTCTTCTGCAGGAAAAAAATTCCATGGTCCCTCGAAAATTTGCCACTACAACAGCTTAGATGAGATTAGGTTTTGTTTGCAAAACAGGCTTTATACCCTTTTGCGGATAATTTAGGCGATTCGTTCAAAGTTTCGATTGCATCATACTCAATGTAATAGTATAAACGGCAAATTCGAAATGGTCTGAATATGGTCGAAATCGCCTGATAAATCAGTTACAAAAACTTCGTCATTCTAATTATTACATAAAGATTCTAAACGTTTTCATACAACAAAATTTACTTTTTTCTATTTCTATTTATATTCAGTTTTTCTTAAAAGTTCAAAATAGGAGAAACAAAAGGCTCTCGTCAAATCTTGTTTATATGTTTTCATCTCTTCCTCTTGTTGGTTTGCCTCTTCAACCAATGATTGGAACCAAACAGAATTGATAATACTAGGGTTATGTTTATCGTCATAGACTGATTCAAGTTTACTGCAAACAACTTCTTTGGAAGCTTCTTTGTCAAATGCTAGTGTTTTCTGTCGTAATTCTGCTAGTTTCTTTTCATAAGCAACGTTTAGCGGCACCTCAGGACTTGCTGGTGGACAGGTTTTTGTACCTGACCGCCTAGCCTTCGTAATATACCGTGGTATAATTTTTAGTTTTGTAACTTTTCTTGGTTTTGTTTTGATATTTTGGTTAGTGGCCTTACTGTTGCTAGTTATCATCAATCCACCTTGTAATTGGCTCGTAGTTCTGCACGACGATGGCTGGACAAGACCATTCTCTTTGCTGTGTTTCACATCACATGTTTTATCGTGGCTTCGAGGACTACACATTGCTGGAAAGTACAAGTATTCGTAAGATTCATACGTTAACCACTCATCACTCATCAAACAAGGTAATATATAGAGAGCACTTACTTGAATTTAATTTGCATTTTTCATCTATAGATTCATCACCAGAATTCTTTTCTTTCTTATGTGTTCCCTCATCATATGTATTTTCTAACTTTTCCTCAATTTGAATTTTCAAATCATCGACTGTCTTATAATTAGAAACTGGACTGTTCATCTGCCTTTGAGTACCCAAAATCTTCTCATTTGCCTTCAGCTCACGTAAGACTGTCTTTTGATACTTTCTAAATTGTTCGTCAATATCAACGAACTCCGCAATTGGGATTGGTCGGGTCGTTTTCCTTTCAAAAGTTTCGTCCAAATACCTTGCAGGTCTAACTGGTTTATTGGAAAGGAACTGCTTCTTACATGGTTGAGCTGATGTTATATTCCGATCACGATTAAGAAGTTTCGTCAATAAGTCGCATTTTGTAACACTAACAGGAAGAAGGCGACCATAGACACTTCGGTTAATTTCTGAACATAACGACTTAACCTGGGCTGTTTGTGTCCATAGCGCAAGACATCTTTGGCAGTGGAAAATTGGAATGCATATTAGGCCTGGAAACCAGCTTTGTTTCACGATCTAATAATTAGAAGTTTGTTGCGGTTGTATCAGGGCATTACTCGTTTTCGATCAAACTATTGCAAAACAAACAGCTTATCACAATGACTACTCACAAATGTATATAAAAATAAGACAAGGTGTGAAATGAAAATACTTAACAATATTTTTTCGCTTTGTTCATACTGTTTATTGCACGAAAATTCAGAAACAAAGTTTAATTTTCCAATTTCCCTTCGTAATATTTAAGCCATATCGATCACCTTCACAAGGAAACCCATTTTGTGAATCTTTAAGACTTCTTCAAAGTTTCTTTGAAGTTTCGCATCGTCCTTAAAATCATCGAGGTTGATGAAATCTAACAAAGGATCGCAGCTGCCTGGGGAAAGAAACTAGAAATGAAAATAAAATAAAATAAAATGAAAATAAAATAGTTTTCATCCCACATAGACTGATAGACACTATAAAATAAAGTTCGATGATTGATTGATTGTCAGTTTTTAACTGCTGCATTTAGAAGGTTCGCTGCTAGCTGAGAATTAGATTCCGGTATGAACAAACTCCAAATTATTAAAGTTAAATTATATAATTCCTTACTTTTGTCGTACGATTCTCCTCTCTATTTTCCGTCCATTGCTTCTGTGGCGGTGATCGCCTGCCTTGAAATTTGTACGGAGTCAGCGTTCGAGCTTTTTTTATGCTCTACAAAAACAAAGTTTAGATTTATATCTTTATGATGTAATTCTATCTCGTATGTTAATATTATTAATCAGATTTAGAAAAATGAATGAAATATTCATTGCACTGTAGTGAACTCATTTGATGCGGCCGAGAAATAAGAGGTGTCCAGATAGAATTCAGCCGAAGAAGAAGAGGTGTCAGGATATAATACTAGTACTAGCCACTTGGCGTACAAAATAGATCAATAGAAGTACAACTGTCATTGATAACTTAGTATAGCTTACTATGAAATACACAGATGTAAAAGACTAACCTCACTAGAATATGAAGGCAAAAATATTCCAGTATGATTGGCAGACAAGACAGACATCGTAAAGAGAAGAATTTGTTTAAAGACGTTGAGTCTCAGACTCTCAGAGCCGTAATTGTGACGTCATTAATTAATCGCGCATGTTTAATTATGTCATGTGACGTCACACAGGTGTAAATCACTGGTGTAAATACATCCATGTTTTGATGTACAAGTGTACATTAAAATTGATTCTACTACAGTACTACTTGATTCTATTTGTTCAAAATTTTTCCTTTCCCCTTTTCCTAGGCTTCATCCACAAGCTCGTGCCCCCCTCTTCGCTTTTTTAAAGTCGTGACTGCGTTCGCTCGACGTGTGCTGGAGGCAAATCAGGAGAAATTTTAGGTTTAGTATTTCAGAAAAAACATTCAGTCTGTAAACTGATTATTTCATAATCCTAATGTTAACAACTCGAGAATATTTATTCCTGGTAATAGAGATGACCGAGAGAGGGTTTTCCGAAAAGACACAAGTTACTGAGCTGATGGGAAAAGCATTTCTTATTTTAGTAAGACGTTTAAAAACGTCAAACTTTTCGTGCTAAGGCTGACATTTTTACACATTTATTTCGTTGTTTCTTACATGAAGTTTATCTATAAATACAAATATGGCGGACGAAAACTACTCCAAAAAGAGTTTACGGAAGCTACAGGTATAACCACGGGTATAGTATACAGCTCTTGGTCAAATTTGATCCTTGATTATCATGCCTTTATCTCGAAATAGACTATTTTATATTGATTTTTTTCTTTAGTACGAGGTTTGTTCAAAACTGACCTGTAATGTGTGTCCAAAATATAGTTGTACGTCATTGAAAATGTACGATGAACATTTGAATTCAAAGAAGCATTTAAGAAGAAAGTTTCGCCAAGAAAGCGAAAGTGTTTGGTACTGCGAAGCATGTCAACTGAAACTACCAAATGAAAACGAATGGGTAAATAAAATTACCTTCGATCCTCAGAATAATTCGTCAGATTCGTCAGGTCATAGAAAAGCAAGGGTAGGAACCTTTGGCCATCATTGGATACATTGATATCAAAAAACCAAAACACCATTTTGACTTCGTATTAAAACGTCTTTACAATGCATCTTCAATGAATCTACGGCCACGAGATTGTCAATGAAGATAGAATGCTTCCACTTTACTGGCTCAACAATCAAAAACCTTTCTTTCAAATTTCACATCGATTTATCTACAGCCTGCCAGTTGCACCCTTACAGCAATATTGTAAAATAATATCAAAATTACAAGTTGCAAAAGCTGCAAACCCTTTCCAAACTCATCTTCTCAAAACTCTTCTCAAAATCTAAAAAATTTGGTTGATCGTTTTAAAATAATTTTTTTTTGGAAGAGAAATTATATGAAGGTATAAAAATACATGCGAATGACACAACGTAAGGGTGAAAAACTGTAAATGGAAAGTTGTCATAAAGTTTCTTCATTTCAGATCAAACATCTAACTGGTCGACGTCATGATAAGGCAATGACATCTCTGGCTCTCAAAGTATTTCCGACATGCAAGGTTGTCACACCTCAGGAAATCTCACTTTTGGATGAATCATTCGTGCAAGAAGAGGACGATACGTTCTCGTCAACCATTCAAGGAATTCATGCCGGTGATGGCTGAAAAATCAGTAGCCAGTCACTAAACTCTTGTTTCGAAGAAAGCATGATTAGGAAATCATCAAAAACGTAAAGGAACAACGTTTTGATAATTTGATGTTAGCTGCAGCCAAGGAACACACAACATGAATCTTATCAATCTTATCAATCCATAAATAAATTATCTTCTTTAGTATTGTAAATAGCTATTATATTGTCCATGTTATGGTAATTCCTATACTAATAATTATATAATATAATGTTTCTTTCAACCAGTTTCTTCGGCTGTTATTGGTAGAGATTCTGCTTCATAACTCTAGCAGTCACATGCTACGGTTTTACAATATGACCATTTATTATACTAAGGAAGTAAAGGAAACCAATATTCACTGTTTATTGACAACAGTTCTTCTGTCAAATTTTCGATATTTTTTATGCTTTCCTTTAGCATGAACCGACACGTCTTTGTGTTTATGTATTATGCAAGAAAGTTTACTAAAGTCTGTTTCCCAGTGTTTTTTCGTGTTACGCGATTTTATTATCTGTCTTCGTCTTCGGGCAATTTACTAAATTTACAGATGGTTGCAGATAGAAGCTCTAAAACAGGAGAAAATTGTCGCTTCACGCAAAAAATTTGCAAGTGGGAAATTCTTAGATTAAATCTTCACTTGCTAACATTTTTTACGATAAATTTAAGCTTCACATTGTGACGAAATCCCGGAAAATGAAAGGGGGCAGAAAGGCTTTCAATCGACATCCTTGAATATACCAGCGAAGTAAATGATTTATTTCTCCGCCTGTTCATTATTTGCAATTGTCTCCTTTTCCACTTCCATTTTCGTTGTCCTCTCCAAATTTTGCTGCTCAATAAAATTCGTACGATCGACCGAGCTCGTGGCCTGGGTATGATAAGAACGTCTGCTGGAGAAGACTCGTTGTTTGCTGCGAAGTCTGCTGACTAGTGATACAGCTGCCTTACGAAAATCGCGCTTTGCAAACGTGAACATAAGCGGGTTTAAGACTGGGGCTAGGAATCGGAGTGAAGTCAGGATATCAGCCACAACCTCAGGGGGGTCGATAAAGTTGTTTAAAAGCAGATACCATGGCAACCAGGAAATTATGAAGAATAAGAACAGCAAGAAAAACAGCACTGCAATACGGCAATTATTCTCCGACCGGGTATTTCTGACCTCGGTTACCAATGCCTTAGGGCGTGAGCTGAGGCATAACCGCATAAAAATATGCACGTGAACACACGTCAGGATAAATGTGGGGATTGCAAAGGCACAAACGAACATGAATATAGAGTGTCTTTCATGTATTATTACCACGTCATCATCTGACATGTTCGCATAGTAGAAGGGGATATGTCCAACGAGGAACGAGCCGACCCAAATGAAGGCGATGATAAAGTTCACTCGAAATTTAGTGCAAGCTGTTATGTTCCGCATTGGATATACTATCGCAAAATACTTTGCAGCGGTGGCAGCAACAATGTGATAAATTGTCGCAAGAGTAATGGTAAAATTACTCACATAGAAAAATAGACACACGTAACGATGGGCAGGATCACTCAATACTCTCATGGTACATGTGATCGCAGTTGGTACCATCACGCATGCGCATAATATATCTGCCACTGCCAGTCCAACAAGAAAAGTGTTCCCAGCACTGTGACGTAATGATGAAATTTTCAGGTACAACAACACAACTGGCACATTAACAACGATTATTATGAATGAAAGAATTATCATTATTATGTGTAGTAATGTCACACTTTCTTTTTCGCTTGCAATGTTGGTCCCATTGGACGCCATTGTTGACTAAACTGAGCTGTTAAATAAAAGAAATTGAAAACTGTCACAAAGCTGCCATGAAAGATGACAAGCCTACCCTGAAATTTTGCCATATTATTTAGTCAAAACTTTAGATCACTAATAGCAGGGAGTAAAGTGAAGACCAATTGGGTCGTTCTCAGGGAAGTATACAATTAATATGCCAAATTTTTTTAGACAAATTTTCCACAAAATCAGCGATATTGGCATGGCGTTTGGAAAACTTTTTAAATTTTTTTGACAGGCCATGACAATTAATCATCAAACTCGATCTAATGCGGTATATCTTGATATACACATAATATAATAAGTATTAAAAAGACGAAGAAGAATAATTCCAATGCTGTAAAGTCATCCCAAGCAGTTCGAAAATTACAGGTTTCAATAATCAATGAAACACGAAATAACAGTTGCAAAATTAACTTGTACCAATTTCATTTATAAAACATGTTTTTAGTAGATTGTTCTGGCGGAACGAGCCAGCTCGGAAGTTTAAAACGACTTTAACACAAACACAAAAGTCAAAACGCATATGGGAGTCGTAAGTAATGCATGCACCTTGAATAAATACACACCTTACGCAATCAGAGTGTGAAAACCTGGGTGTCAAGAATACTTCTTATTTATGACTACATTTGCGATTTATTCACCTCC
This sequence comes from Dendronephthya gigantea, assembly GCF_004324835.1. NCBI lineage: Eukaryota > Metazoa > Cnidaria > Anthozoa > Malacalcyonacea > Nephtheidae > Dendronephthya > Dendronephthya gigantea. The sequence goes on from NW_021163031.1 coordinate 68,094, forward strand.
AAAATATATTCTTTCCCGAAGGAATGTCTTTCAACTTTATGGTCCAGAGTGATGTGCACAATGCAATAGCTTGTTTTCGACACGATGCAATCTCAGCTTCTTTTAATAATGTTGTCGACGGGATCTCATTTATGAGGTTTGTTATCTGCGCTTCAAACCAGTTTCGTAATAAAATGCTATCTTATCTTGTCGTTTTCCTTAATTATGCATTCTTGAAAAGTTGATTAGCTCTTTGAAAACCGTTGAAATTTTGATACTCATAAACAAAGCTTAATGATTTTCACTTCTTCATTCTAGTTATATCAATTGTAATACTGACAACTAAAAGATCAACAGCAGGGCAAATTTTAAGCCTCTTTTCACGAAATGCAAGGCCAATTTATAAATGAGCTGAAGTAATGTTCTTGAAATTGTAATTACTTTGTGTTTTTTCCTTATATTTCACCCACTTCATTTAGTTGCAGAAATTGCAGCACATTTACATAATAAAATAATGAACTATGCGCGCTACACTGAACTCAAAACGAAATTAATTTCTACCATAATCTACGAGGATGTATGTTTTTGTAAGTTGATAAATGGTCAAGCAAGCTAAATTAAGGGTAAGGACCCACCAGGTGATAGCCTTGTTTTTCAAAATAAATGAAAAAATTAAATATTCATTTCATGCCTCCTTCTATTTCCAACCTGACTAGCAAAGAATTCAAGATGACTCCTTCGTTTTTTTTGTCTGAGCAACATTCAATCACCGCAGACACACATTCACAGCCTGTCTGACTGTTCCATGCATAGTTTAAATTCCATTCCCAAGTTTCCTGAAGTACATGCTTACCAATCTACAAGAACCCCATCATAACTGAGGTAATTTTTTATCCCCTCCGAGATTCTTTATATCGTCGTTCTCAGGCATAAAATCAAAATTGCTTTGGTTACGAAATATTTTTTGTCGTGTTGCGTGCTTCGTTGTGTGCATGAGAGATTTTATCATTAAAATAACCTCCAAATGTAATCATATGTTTGGCACAGTGATATATCAATATATCAATTTCATTTCAATATGCTTTCAGCCTGAAATTCAAAAGCCGTACTTTTCTCATCTTACAATATTAGTATTTGATTAGTCGTTTCTCTTCTCTGTCAGTATTCTAATCTAATATTTCCCTAGAATTATCTCATGCAGAGTCTTCTCCCAGTTCTATTGAAATGAAGCCACGTTCGCCCAGGGCGGCATAGCAGGAAATTAAAGAAACAAATACCTTACTATTTCTCTTGTTTAAAATAGGGAAGCATTTTGATTATCAGCTGAGCATCATCTACGGCTATGCCATGGAGTAGATACCGTATAAACCATGGTCTATTTGTACTTGCTTTATCTTTTAGATTTAAAAACTCTCTTGAGTCACGAAGTACAAGAACAATTGATATCGGGTTATGTTTTGAAAACATGCATGTAGTATTTGAAATTCTCAGATTTCAACTGAGTTCAGTTTGTCTTCCCATCACGATGTTTAATTTAGTGAAGTTTATTCATTCTGAAAAGTTGCTATTTCGAACAATATTTGTGTTAAATATTCACTGCTACCGGAGATATTTGATTATAGTAGGCCGAGAAATGAGCGGGAATTTCAGTTGAGCATGATGAGTTATACCTAAGAAAAAAGCTGCAATATAAGAGCACTAATGCCATTAATGGTCTTTTACTGCATCATACAGTTGTCTCATATACGTTGCCCAAAACAAAAATTATCCACATATTATTCTAAATATTCCTTTAATCCACGGCCAGATTCACCAGAGTCTTTCAGACATGGGGCTTTTACATTCATATCCAACATGCATTAAAATATTATAAAAGTTTCCCAACTTGAAATTTTAGGATTAATTTCTCTTTTATGTAAATATTTTTTTTTGTTGACCTAACATGACAGTCATTTCTGAGGGCCATCTGCGTTTAAAGCAATTTCAAATATAATTTAATGACTTTCAAATGCATATCACAACAGGTGTAGTTTAATGTTAACACATAATTTGCTATGTTATTATTTCCCCTTTAAAATTATTTTTTAAACTATTTTTTGTTTAATTATTGTGGGTAACTCTAGTCTCCCATGAAGCTCTTTTTTGCTAGGATTGTACGCATACTCTTTACTTACTTAGCAAAATTGTCGGTAGCAAATTTTGAAGTTGAAAACACCTGCATTCCTCGCCGCTACGACAAGTTGTTAAGGTCTAAACCAACATCCCATGTCATTTTTGACTTATTAATTTGAATACTGTAATTAATTTGATGTATGATTTTAAATATATTATATTTATGAATATTTTGACATCATAACAAACTATTCGTGTTGAATTCTACGTCTAGTGAAAGATATTTTATATTTTCTCTTTTTTTTCACGTTTAAACAACTTTAGGTTATTGAGATTATCGAAGGTGGAAGAGCTGAATCTTTGGAGGTGAGGTCCAACCCTGATGGTTGACGCGAGGTCGAAATTTACAGTGAAAATTTTAGATCGTCGAAAATGGAATCTTTTGTAAATTTCACAAGAAACATGAAGTCGATTCTGACCCATGCAAATTTTGTCAAAATTGGGGTGCTTTTACCCCCGCCCTTTAAACCCCCGTAATGTAAGCCCCCGCGAATGATTATTAGAACTTATTGCATGATTTCATAAAATTTTCAGGTTGAAAGCATCAAAGTGCTCCATTTAATGTCATACCCAAATCTTCCTCGATTGATTATTAACCCAAATCTTCCTCGATTGACCATCATGCAAGCAGTTCATGCATGGGCCATCAGGCCCACTACAGATAATGCTAAATCTCTCATACTAAGCCATGGAATGAAACCTTTTTGTATCATTGCAATGCACGAGGTCAAGTATATATTTTGGAGAACCAGGCGAATGATTTCAGCAAAATTTACCCAAGTCATGCAGGAGTACAAATTGTCAGACTTATCACTGATTTCAACCAAAATTGGCTTGCCCGAATTTTAATAGAATTCGACTGATAAAAATTTGCCCAGCTTTTCGACCTTTGCCCCCAAAGTATAATTGAAAAACTGCCTCTGAAAAATGCCGCAGCCGCGAAAATCCTGCCCATTTTGCAAAATTACTTTAGCATAGCAATCTAAAGTTTCTCAAATTTGCTCGTCCTGAATTTTGCGTGAAAATATTTTGATTTCAATGTTTCCCATTTAAACTGCATGAATTGCCAATTACTGTAAAATCATAAATCCGAATAAAGATGATTACGGTTTGCAGACACCGGTGGTCGTTTGCGCTACTACATTCCCAGCGATGTTGGGCCGGAGAAAAACGTCAAAAAACGCGCGAGGTAAATATCCGTGTTCTAATATCTACCTGAGTAACTACCTACGTCATGCCGTCGTCTCAATTAACTCGCACGTTTCACAAATATTTATAGACCGTAAGATGAGCTTCGTGTGTTTAAACTTTTATCTTTTATTCTATCTGATTAGTGCAAGCTACTTATTCCCATTTTAAACCTTTCTTTATATAGCTGACACTTGAACGAAATACATTACAGTTTTCACTATAACTTATATAGTTGTGTCGTATTGATTCGGGGTAGGTCGCGATATGATAGCCATAAACCATGATGGATATCCGTTTCGGTAATTTCCTTTTCCTGTGTTATTGGTCATATTTTTACAATAAAAGGATATGTAAATAAAAGAAAAAGCAATTTCCTTTGAAGCAGACGTAGAGAAGAAAATTCATTCTTATCAACTTCCGATTAAATCTTTCAGCTGTCCTTCATCAAATCTCGTGTTAAAATCAAATCAAGGCTATCTCCGTATTCTGTTGACTTGCGGAGGTTTTGTTACGTTTAATTATTTAAAAATGAGCGACGCCACTCGTTTCCAAGAGTGCCGGTGATGTATAACGAACAAACCCCAGGAATAAATTGAACAAGTTGTAAAAAATTCCTATTACAGATGAAAACCAAAAGATGATTTTCTGGTTTAATCTACTAGCGTTGTAATGATGACATTGATGTTCGGTTTAAACATGTATAATCTCCATGCAAGATTCATTGAGAAAGAGAGATTTTTCCACTGCCTTTATGTTTGAAACTTTCCTTCCCAGAGTTTCGAGAGCCGGCGGAGTAGATTGATATATTTAAAATATCGCCAATACACTAAATTTTTTCACTTGTATCATCTCTAGTCATATGTCATAATACCTCTGATATTATATCATCGCTACTGATTTTACGTTCTTTTGGTTTGCCTCGATAACTTTGTGGCCATTATTGACGATAGTTTCAATGATAAAAGCCACTCTAATATGGTAACATGGTTCTGACCCCTTATCGCTAAAATTATAGCATCTCCTGTCGCGACGACGTTGTTTGCATGCGGCCATGCCACAATTCAATGTAGAAATGTTTTATATAAATCCCGTTCCATTTGTGAAACTGCTTGTGTGTAAAAATGAAAGTGTATGTTCTTTAGTCTATGCATGTTTATCAATTGGAATATATTGCCCACATTGTTTTCACTGTATATTTACTTTAGAATTTTCACTGACACTATCTGATATTTATTTATTCAGCGAACTGTTAATTGATCATAGCTATACTGCCGTTGTTGTCACTGAGATAACCAGTCATACATATTGTTTATGTACATACTACCTTTCGTTGAAACCTAGTTTACCCCAAATTTAAATTTTATTGTCTCCAATTTTACATAGTGGCATAACCTCTGCTTTATTTGGCATGACAATGTATCTGGAGGTCAGGTACCTCATTTCATTCACTGTAGTGTAAAAAACGTTAATAAAACTTACACAAGACAGCTCTCCTATATTATATGACCAATTGTTTTGCAGAAATACGAACTAATCTGGGCACAACCGATAAAACATTAGTTCAATAATTTATAGCCTACTCATTAATTTTCAGTTTTTTAGGGCGTCGTCTGCCTGAAGGCCAAACTAACCTCTGCTCTTGATCGTTGAATAATGAATAATGATAATAATCTCAATAAATTGACAAACGAAACAGCTTTGCAATCAAGAATGTCATATTACAATAATTTCCTCTGCAGTTTTTCAGTACAAGGCCTTATTTCCACTTTAATGGTATCGTATCGTATCGTAACGTACCGTGGCGTATTTCTTTGTTTCCGAAGTATTCGACCAGAACTGATGACTTTAAAACAATGAGATACGATACGTTTCGCTACGATACGGTTGAAGTGGAAAACAGGCCTTAGTCTTAGTCTGCAAATCAGAAAATGCGGTACAATACATAATCCTAACGGTTTTTACGTTTTGAGTTGCCCTACTATTTTTAGTCCCCTAAATAAAACAAATAAAATGCTTTATAATTCAATTGTATATTCATTTGTGAATGTATAAATTGTATATATAGTTTGTACTAGCACATGTATCAGTAGCATCTGTGATCAAAATGTACTATAGTAGACTCCTTGATGTAAATTTATGTTCTGAGGCCTACTTAGCTACACATTTTCAAACAACACTTCAGACACACGGCAGCTTTGTAAATGTTTAGCAACCTCACAGTAGATGCGGACACAACCTCAGATATTGAAGCACTGATCCAGAAACATCAGCCATTGTTCACTGGAATTGGTCATCAAAAGAATTGCGAAATTAAGCTTGAAATTGATAAAGATGTTACCACAATTGCACAACCAGCACGTTGTATACTTCACAGCATGAAGCAAAGTGTTGTAACAAGACACTAAAAGAGATGCAAGAGGAAGGAATTATTGGAAGTGAAAGGAACTACCCCATGGTAATCACCCTTGGTTGTTATCCAGAAGAAATGTGGAGATGCTCGTCTTATTGCCGACATGAAAAAAGCCAGCACAGCTCTGAAACGAAGAAGAATCAAATTCCAACAGTTAACGAAATTCTACAAAAAATGCAAGGTGCAACTATTTTCACCGAACTGCTTTTCCAAGTCCTAAAAATGGTCCTCATTAATTTACTCGACTTGTTTTGGGTGCTTGCCTGTCCGGAGAATACTTCCACAGCTCATAAGAGAGATTCCTAACTGTGAGAATATCTCTGATATAATATATGGCTTTGGTAAAAAGATATGACCATACACCTCTCTTTCCTTGAGAAGCTGTTGACCACATTACAGTCCAGTGATCTGACTCCTAAGTTTCCCAAATGTATCTTTGCCAAGCCAGAAATTAACGCTTTTGGTCATATTGTGTCTGCCAGCGGAATCCGACCAGATCAGAAGAAGATTGTAGCAACTCTCAAACGCCGTGTACCCGAAGCCAAGTAGTCCTGAGTCCGTTCCTTTCTTGGTTTATTTGTATTGTTCACGATATATTAAAAACTACAGCACCATAACTGACCATTATGAGAGTTGAGAGACGACAAGAGGCAGGCGCTTTCCAGGAACTCAAAACAGCAATTAGTAGCTCACTACGACTTACACTCCCCGACAAAGCTTTAGTTGATGATGCCTCGCCCTGGGCTCTTGGTGCTATACTCTTACAGCAAACTGATCATAAGCCCTTGGAATATATATTCTGTCCAGGCAAACCACCTCCAAGTATTGAAAGATGACAGCCCCGATTACAAGAATACGATGAAGTGGTATATCGTCCAGGAGCCCAAAATCTAGCAGATTCCCGATTTAAGATTAACACTACCACAACGACTATCAATTCGTCCCAACTGTGCCTACCGAGATGTCAACCTATTAACCTAACACATGTCATTCAAAGCAATCGACACTGAAGTAATTCGTTCAGTATCTTTTAGTCACCCCGAGCTACAAGTTGTTCGAAAGTGCATCAGTGAAAACACCTTCTACAAGCTACCAGATGCCGTACAGAGCCACGTACAGACGTATAGCAAGTGAACTATGTGTAGCCAATGATATCGTATTCCACGACTTGTGCATCAGAGCAATTACAATTGCCTACGAAGATCATTCAGAAATAACTGGACGTAAACATCGTCTGAGATCTAAACTATGGTGGTCTGGTATGGACAAGGTACTAGAAGAATTTGTCGAGAGTTGTCATGCATGACAAACTAAAACCTACTCAACCAAACTCTCCTATGCCGATTCGCACAACACCATTACCGAACGGTCCTTGGGAATGTCTTGCACTTGACGTTTGTGGTCCATTTCCGACGGGAGAATACGCCTTGGTTTTTGATTGCATGACTACAAGTCACGATGGATAGAAGTCGAAATCGTTAGCTAAATGGTTGGATTCTGTTTTTGCAACCGTTACGGTTACCCTGTCACGCTGCAAACCGACAACGCTACGTATTTCACTTCGATACAGAATAAACATTATACTGAGCAGAAGTCTCACTCTTTGCATTCTGCTAATGTTTTCGTGTCCGAAATTTTTCAGAAGTGCACGCGTCATTTCTACGCCATCTTGGTGTGTGCAGGAACTTTGTACCCCCATGAAAAAGTTCCTGCACACGCCAGGATGGCGTGAGCGAATTCGAAGTTTCTTTTCGGTATCTAGAATTTATAGATAAACAATAATGTTGTGTTGGATAATCTCCTACTTTTTGTGTCTGACTATCTGAAAATTGATAAGAAATAAGACGACTGGATTATATTCATGCCCAAAAATTGCATTTATATTAATATAAATACATGACACTTCGTACCTATCCTTTTCTCGTGGGAAACGGAAAAATGATTTAACGTCATTTCCCTTCGTGGTATTTTTGCTATTTAATGGCGAACATCTAATGCCATAGTATGCCATGTGATAATGTCTTTTCTGTGCGACGACGAAGACTTTGATTCAAAACCAAACCCAAACCCTGAATCTGAACAACTTGATCTAACGTCAAACCGAATGAGATCAAACAGGAACCTAATTCCCCACAAGTATAACCACTACCATAACGCTCACCTGATCTACCTCTTAGAAGATCCACCAGGCAGAGAAAGCCACCTGATTACCTTCAATCGTCTTGGAACGCTTGACGAGAATGTTTTAATTCGAACGTTTGAGCGTTTAACAGAACATGATTAATTTGTAATTAGAATGTCTAGGATAATTGATAATTTAGCTAATTGAGGAAGGGATGACGTATGGCGCACGTGAACAATGCATGCTGTAATTTACTAGAATATTAAAACATTGGCATATATTCACGATTTGCATATTGTTTACTTGTAAAAGCACACTTCATACAGACAGCGAGGGTGTGAACATTAATATACGACAGCATGCAATTAATCGATATTAGGTTCTTGCTTACTGTGAATATTTGCGCGACCAAGCTAGACATGCATCTTTTAAAATATAGATTTGTGGGAAGACTAAAATGGGTTTAACGTATTCCATTTATCTCATTTTAATTTTGATGAAAACCTCGATGCTTTTAACACTTTTATCGCATCATGTTGATATGGTAATTAAGATCAAACACGAAAGCCGAATGCTTGAGTATCTTTGTGTAAATTCTGCGTGTCCAGACACTCCGCCTGCGTCTGCACAGATGAAGCTGATTGAAGGCAATGAATAAAGTAACGTATATTTTTGGTATAATTTAATCTACACTTTATATTATATACAGTTTACAAACTAACGTTACATTATTTCACAATTTAATAGATTGGCGTTTAAGGATTTAAAAATAAACAATTCTATAATGGCATCATTTGCATGAGAAAAATAATCCATCAGCACTACCATGTCACAGACACAGTCGATAAAATAACTTTATTAGTTTTTTCTTTTCTTTTTTTTCTTACCATGCACGTTACTCGTACGCATTATTTTTATTCATGCTGAGCTACGCCAAGCCAAATGACTTTCAAACTAAAATTTGCCCTGTAAGACTGATCTTTGCGATCAATATTGTGCATAATATATATATTGTCTTCAGATGGAAACTGCTGCGTGCAGGCTTGTCATGTCATTGTTCAAACATAAAATAATACAAGAATCGTGAATTTCATAAGAATAGAATAGAATAGAATGGAATGGAATGAAACCCATAAAACTGAAAAAAGGATCAGGTTTTCAAAACAAGGGTGGTGCTATAGAATCTCCGTGATTTTAAAAGGGTATATAGTTGACAATTTTATATACTGAGAGTTTGTATATATCTACGTACGGTACGTTATAAATGATATTAATTTAATTTTTAACATTCTTATCATGCTAACACTGCGCTTCATTATACTGTTGTGGAGTTGTGCCGCATATAAATAAGCACATGCATTGATAGTATAGTCTGTATTCTCCACCATGCATAGATCAGTAGGTTTGGCTAAACTAGTCACGTTATTGATGCAACAAATTAGGAAATAAAATTGAAAGCAACCATGGTAATCCATAAAATAAGCAATCGCCAGCGAAGAGAACAAGGTGTTCGAAAGAGCAACGCATATATTACACAGTGATATTACATAAATATTGTTGGTGGTATATGTAAGGTTTTACCACCTAATTGAAGGCAATATAGCCACACCGCCATGCATGTGGATAAAAATGACAATTATATTCACTTTGGCGGGCATTGCGGTGTATTTTGTGGGCTAAAATGATAAATTTAGCCCGCTGATCTAAGCCAAGAATGACTAAAGTTTTTACTCATGATTGCATAATTTTTTATACAAAAATTGCACTTGAAATGAGTTCAGAGTCGAGCCAAAAACACATCAATGCCCGTAACATAAACTCTATTGCCATATTAAGCCCCGTACAGATGGACAAGTTTTCCTTGACAAGTTTTTTTGAACATTTCACTTACTCGTGTGTATGACGAATAAATTTTTCCTTGACAAGTTTTATTTGCTCGTGTGCACGCGAAAAATGTTTTGACAATTTTTTTTGACAAGTTTTACGATAATATATATGTCGAGTATATCGTTTAGACAAAATGAGCCATGATAAAATCAGTATACGACCGAATCTCAAAACAAACAAAAATGATAAAACTTCCAAAAACCACCCAATTGGCTCAAAGATAATGTTACGCATGCAGTTTCCTACTTGTCAAGTTTTTCTTGACGTCAGTACACACGAGTATTTTTCTTTGTTGAAAAGCTGGCATGACTAGCTTTTGAACAAGGCTCCTTGTCAAGGAAAACTTGTCAATTTTTCCGCGTACACACCCCTGAGCAAATAAAACTTGGCAAGGAAAACTTGCCCGTCTATATACGGGGCGCTTAATCATATAATTAGCCAAACAAAGTAACCATTACAGTAACCAATATTTAGACCGCTTTGGAGCGTTTAACTTGTAAAATTAAAACTTTGATAAGTTTAAATGGAATAGTTTGTGTGGTCAAGCATTAAGAACTTTGGGGGTCTCATATCTTAATATCTTAATATCTTAATCTTCAGCTGCATCATCATCGCTCCAGTTGTTTTATCATACTTTTTTTATTTTTATGAAATATGCAATTCTTAGTGCAATATTAATGATTGTGCCATACCTTTACGGTAATACTGCTCCCAACTAAAAACATGCCAAAATTCAACAATTCGCTAAAAACAATATATAATCAGGCCTGATATATAATAAAGCATACATAAAACTCCGCCAAGCAAAACGTAAACAACGCCAGTGCCCATTGTATCACGGTATAGCATATGGTGTGGGTACAAAAGATCTTGAGTCACAAGCTGTTCTATGCTAATTTTTGACAATTTTTCATTAGTTTTTCAAAGCAGAAACACCAGAAAAAGGCAGGAAAACATAAAAAGCTCAACATTGCATCACAAATAACATATGATTTATGACAGATACAGAGTGCAATGGAATCTATTTTCGAATAGTAGGATTTACAGGTTCGCACTACAGGGAGTCAAACATCTTTCGTCAGTTTAGGACATTCATGCAGTGTTTTGGTTCAAAAGATAGCGAGTAAATAAAACTTACTTTAAAACAATGAATCCGCCGGCGCTGGTGTAAAAAGAATCCCACCCGCTGGGTTAATTTGTTTTTTGGCTAATTTATAGACGTCTGTACGCTACAGCTTTTATAGTAATAAAAACAATTAAAGTCATGAGATACTGATAAACCTCGTCAGTATCGGTGAGATTACATTCAGTGACAAGACCAAAATTCGTCTGTGACTGTGCATAAAAACCAGGGGTAAACTCGCCACCTAAAACTACTGAGTTGGCGTAATTCCAATGATTATGCAGCAGTAATTCTGTTATGTTTATGTCATATCTGTTTAAAGAGATAATTTCATCTGCGATGTAACTTTATTAACCACAGAACTTACAGAAACTACAAGAAAGGTACCGTGTTAATAACCACCTGGAAATGATTTTCCTAGCGTGCCATAAAACATGGGAGGTATATTGACTGTTATAAAAAACTGAATTACGTCGGCAACTCCTCCGTGACAAGTAAAAAATGTTATTTTCATAAAGCCATTATGTTTATCAAGCCCCAGATCTTTATCATATTCATCATCATGTCATATAGAATATTTTAATATTTAGGGTCGTACATAGAGTTCTTGTTGTCCCAACAGCTGACGTGACTTAGTATGATGAATCATTAACATTGGAGACAATCTTCATGCAGGTAAATTATTTTACTTCTTCAAAGTAACTAAGTATATTATTTAATTTCTTTCTCTTAGTGTATATACCATCTGAAGGCCAGACTGGTCATATTAGAACTGACGAAATGTTTAGCATCAGGCGCCGGTTGAAGCAAGGCTGGATATAGCGCTATCCACCGGATAGTGATTTTTTCAACCTTAGTCTAAAAATGCTCGAAAAGCCAATAAAATTTCAGCTTTGGATCCAACACTTATTGAAGAGGATCCTCAATTTAGGAATATTAAGGTTTAATCAAAGTTTCAGCCAACAACGGGCGATTTCAAAGCGATTAAAAAAATACTTTCCAGTGGATCAGCGCTATTCGGCTTTCGTACAAACGGCCCCTGATCGTTAGGTGCATGATTCTATATATTTCAAACGAAAGCCGGATAGCGCTATTCACCGCGGGTCGTGATTATTTCAACCCTTGTAAAAATGCTTGAATAGCTATAAAATTTCAGCTTTGTAACCAACTATTGTTAAATAGGATCCTAAATTTAGGAATACTAAGATTTAATCAAAGTTATACCAAACATTTCAAAGCGATTGGAAAAATTTCAAAGCGATTGGAAAAATCACTATCCGGTGGATAGCGCTTTCCGGCTTTCATACAACCGCCCCTGATTAAAATAGATGTTTCCAGTTTTTTTATAAACTGAAGTTAATGCAGTACGTACTGCTTTATCAATTCCATGCATACGTCAGTAGAGAATGAGATTCAAAAAAACTTGGATCGTGTGAACAGACCTGAAAATCAACTGCTGGTGCCAGCCATATCTCAGATAAGAATTATCGACTTCGGGCGGTTGTTCCCCAGGCTTCATGTTCGTCTCGGTTGCTTGCTTGAAAGGCCGGTGCAAGAACATATGCTTTTTCGATTTGTGTCAAAAAGCAGCCGGAGTAAATTTTAAAGCTTTTAGTCCATGCATGAATATCAAAGACCTTATCTTATATTGTTATATAGGTGCTGTGTATTTTAAATGTGATTGGTTGATTCGTAGTCACATGACTTTAAATAAATGCAATGTTTCCCGCTAGGGAAACAAGTGAAAAATTGCTGCCCGCTTTTTGTCACGAAGTAAAGTGGTTTTTGTTAAATGAAATTGTTGTGTAACATGTATGTTTTTGTTCCTATATACTGACAAAACACTTAACAAAACACTCGGGAAATAGGAGTTTTGTTTTCCCTCGAGTCTCAGACTCTCGGGAGCATAGCTACATTATGTGTATAATATATTATTTACCACAGCAGCTAACTAGGACCCGGGCTTGACGTACTCATAAACGTTTTCACAGTCATCTTTTGTACAATAGACTGAGCTCAAGGTGATAATAATAACCACGATTTTCAACCTGCAACCTGATTTCTGCAACATTTTAGCTGCATATAAGACTGAATTTCATAAGTTGAAGCAACAGTTTCGATTACTGCATGCTCTGAATGTTATTAGCCTTAAGGCTGTTTTCCACTTACACGTTTTTTATACGCACGTACACGTACGAAAAAATTTAAATGCTTTTAAATTTTTATTATTTAACATCTAGGTCAAGTAATGCAAGTTCCTTCGATTTATTCACTTAGTTTTTTCAAAGGTAACATGTATAAGGATTTAGACTTTTAGCTACGTGCGTGTACGTGCGTATGAAAAACGTGTAAGTGGAAAACAGCCTTTACGAACTTAAATTGTCTCCCGTGAATCATCATTTCATTTAATATAGATGCAAAAAATCCGCAATGCTGTTGGCTAAGCAAAGTGACTCTTATATAACTCATCATCAGGACTTTTTTATATCCATCTATTATTAACACCGAAGTAATAATTTAGTTTTTTGCCCAGAAACTATACACACAGCTATATACTAGCTAATTGTATCACACTACTAGGATCTGTAACCGTAGGCTATATGTAAATATCGTAGCTTCTAATTAACTATACTCCAAAGTCCACATGCAATTAAATTAAATAACGCATATTTTCCACGCCGAAAGAAAATACAATGCTAAACGATTCCGCTCATCCGAGATTAAACAAAGGATGAAATAACTTTTGAGGTATTAATAAGCATATAACATGCCTGGTTTTGCATGGTGCTGGATACAATGTAGTCGACCCGAAAATAATATGTGCATTTTTATTTGTTTGATATAAAGTCCTATTTTAATACCTCTCACTCTTCACCTCGCCTAGCCGGGATATCTCGCTCCATGTAAACAGGCCCTAACAGTAGAAAATGTGGATTTCCAGACCCCAGTGCATGTGTGTCACAGCGTGTCATACGCCCGACCCAAGAGGACTGAACTGGTTTAAAGTCCGTCTAAATATTTTTCTCCGTATTTTATAAATAACAAAATCAAGTGTTACAAAATTATTTGATAACTAATAATGGAGGTAGTAATATGGGTTTTCGTTTTCCAATGCTGAAGTTTTGGCAATATGCAACCATTAGGACCCAGCCCATTACAGACTCGCCTGGTGTTTACGACACATCTCTAACTAACCACAACCGGCCACATTTATTTAGAATAATTCAAAACAAATTCAGGTTTCTGAAGTCTAGAAAATTGGTGTGTTCAGTTCGAACATGCATGAATAACTTAAGTTAAAGTCCCTATTGTAATGTCATAAACCCAGAATTTCCATGGATGGCCACGTTTTCAAAAAATGCGAAAACGTTGCCTGCAGCAACTAAATATACAAGCGGGTGCGGGTCATTCTGAAAATACTTTTCGGAAAAATTTGTATTGCCACGCTAATATCAGTCAGTAGAAGTAAAATATATAGCCAATGTTAGTCTTGTAAAAAGAGAAGTTAACGACAAATTACTATCATACAGTTCACAAATAACATGCATGCATATTTCAACGAAAACATCATCAATATTATATAGTGTTATAAAACAGCTAGGAGGTCGCAGATTTCTACCATGGTTTAACTCCGAAGCATAAAATGTGTAAATAGTATAGATAAAGATATAAGCTTCTTTCAACGATCGAAGCAAACGGAACTGCCGACCGAAGCAACGTTTGCATTGTAAACCTCTCTCTAAAAATAACATTACGTGTTTGATAAGAATCAACTGCATGTCTTTTAACGATACTGTAAAACAGCCTACTTTTTAAATAAGTGGAAGCAGGTGAAATGATTTTTAATTACTGTTTTTGAACGCATTTACTATGAACAGAAGAGCATTTTCACTGCAAAGCATTTCATTTTTTTGTGATAATGATCAGTCTAACGTGTAGAACGCAGACGTTGTGTAAATAACAAAAAATTCTTTATTATTTGTTAACAGATGCGAGTTGATCGGTTCAAATATCATTTTTGAAGGAATCAGAGTTTGTAAGACACCGAACACAGGAGTTATTCAACATGGCCATGGGTGAATGGGATCGTTTTCATTATGGCTATGTTACAATCAGCGTTGTGGCAATCCTCCTAAATACTACTGTCATTTATCTTTTTCTTACAAAAAAGTATCTCCGAAATATGCACTCGAATACCTTTTTGTTTAGTTTGGCAATATCAGATTTTTGTTATGCTTCAGTGGCAATACCGTTGTTGATAAGATGTGAGCAATTCTTTAAATATTCAGTTTGCTACGCTTATGAATATATTATGGTATTCTTCGGATATTCTACCGTCTACCATATACTGCTTGCAATCACCGAGAAATTGTGTGCAATCTGTTTCCCGTTGAAACATCACTCCATGTTCTGTAAATCAATCGCAATCAAGTCGAGCCTCTCCGTGTGGTTGTTTTCAATTGCTCTTAGTCATATCCCTATATGGTGGGATTACATATTTCCGGGTAGCCCAAAAGAAAACATGCAACGTGATGAAATCTTTTACAAGTTTCATTTTGCAACTGGATTTGCCTTGCCAATGCTGATGTCAATCATGATGTATTCCATAATACTTCATAAAATATTTAAAGTTGCTAATGCCAGATTATCTGAAGATACCCAAAGCAGTAAATTGCGACTGCACGTCGAGAAAAAAGCAGCCTGTACGTTTGCTATTATGCTTGGTGCTTTTCTTTTCTCTTGGATAACGTGGTTTATAGCGCGTATTTACGATCCTATCTTGAATAATGTTGATATAGCACATTTCTTCACAATAAGTAGGTTTTTGGATCCGATTTTTAATCCAATCTTGTACACGTTTCTCAAGAATGATTTCCGACGGGCATTTCTCAGTCTTTGGAGAAGTAAAAAACAGAATAACGAGCTACTGCAGATGCGTTTGACTCGACATCATTGCCAAGGAACAGGAACAGCCTACACTCATGAAGATTTGATCACAGCTTCACCTCGTTCTCTTAAGCGGAAACCGTTTACAAGATGAACTGAACTATGATAATAAGTGCACTTGCCAAAACGTCAAATATGTAATAATATCGCAATTAGTAATATAGTAATCACTTGTCTATAGACCGTCCTATAAAACACCATATTCTATATTAATAAACCGTCTTTGCCACCTTAAATAAAATGGATTTTCAGTCATTCCCTAGGATGAGGCAAGAAGAATGAAACCATGTTCTTTAAAACATAAGAAAATTTTCATAAAAATAAAATTAACCTAGCATGAAAACAAGGCTGGTAATCTATGAAAAATCTTCATAATTGACCTTACCGTTTATCTGCTGTTTGTCCTGTGTCTTCGTCTTCGTGTCAATGTTGTCCAGTTTTACTATACCGCGCTCAGTGGCGAGTCGTGAGTGGCGTTATTAACTTATTTTTCTCAAGATATTGTTTCACGTTCATACGAAAACGAGTCTATATACAAACGGTAAGGCCTTTTATCGTGCCTTGAGTTGGCAACTATTTTTTTCAACTATTAAGATCTTCTGCTTCTCTTCTTATATCTGTGAGAAATCCACTCAAATATAAGGGGCCGAATAAACAGTTTTGTAGTAACCTTTTCCGTTCAGGGCTGGAGAACAACTGTGTCACGCCTTTGTCCCCTTCCCGAGCCTCGAATGACAGCAAGGTGTTGTGTTTGTCAGGAATACATTATAACAGAGCAGAAAAATATCATTTTCAAAACGGCCGCCTCAAAAAATTAATTGTATTAGTCAAGGAAAATATTTAAAAATCCAGATTCTATTATAGAGACTAGTAATGTAGGACATTATTTCCTCTGCTGATAAATGATGTTTACAGCTTCCACAAAATGATACCTGTAACGAGTATGCTTCAGCAAATTAACTGAATACCCTTTTTTGGTCATTATGACTAATGACACCAGTCGAAGAGAAACTTAAGTTTTATTAGTCTTTCCCTGTGCATTTACATGCAGGGTAATAACGAATATCGTTTTCAGAGCTTGCGACCTTGAATAATTTACTTACTAATCTTTTAAAATATCACTTTTCTTCTTACGTATATTTTTATTTACTAAAATGGAACTCAAAAAGAATATCATTTCACCTAAATCAACTATTTTGGATGCAAAGTATGAGAGAGGACAAGTATAGTTCATAATCCTCTCATCATTCTGTCATTCTCACATCTCATACCAATTACATTTAAACCAGAGCAAGTGATGGGACAAGAACCTATATTCTATGTGGTTAACCGTTTAGGACTGAGACTGACGTAGGGCACTGACGTGGGACCTTTTGAAAGGGAATGACTTGTGTTGTGACAATTAGGTTACTTGTGTATTGGACTATATGTACTATATGTACTGCTTGTACATACTGAAAACCTCGTGGAATCCTTGCGAGCGAGACTTCGGCTGTTTATCAGCAGGGGCAGAGGATGTACAACGTTTTTACGTATTGGCTTCAATAAATATTTTTTTCATGACACCTTTCTTCTTAGTTCAACAGATATCAATGGCATTCAATGCAGTATGTTTCTTATACTCAGTCCCCCGCTAAAGTACTCGTCAGCCGTGAGCTCAATCTCTTGCGAGACCTCAATCATGGATGTTAAATGATAAATCTCTCCCTTAACGTCATCAAAACAAGTCAAATGGTACTTCACGAGAAAAAACTTGCTTCGTTAGTGGAGATTTCATTCTATAGAATCACCCGATCATATGAAACCATCCGCGTACTTGCGCATGCAGTGTTCTTAAAAAACATCAGATATATAACCACGTTATCTATACCAAATTTTGTGGCCTAAACGGATTCATACAACCTAAACATTCCCCTTATACTTTACTACATCACTAACGCTGACAATGCATGCTGGATGGAAATTCAACACCAGTGGCGATATTTTTACTTGAAATCTCTTTTTCGTGTATGAACTGGGGCACAGGCTATATCTTTCGTAGCTTTTAAACAGTAAAGCTTTCTTATCATTACTCTTGGCGCTCTCACGTAGTCTTTCAAAAGCTTTTTCACTCATTTCGGAGTGAAATGGCTCTAGCTCTGTTGCTGAGATTTTCTCAGCTCACTCATGCGTTGGTTTTAAATAAGTGGCTGCATGCATGCGCATTTGAAATAATGCTTTGAATGGCATGAAAAAAATCAAATATTGATGAATGATGAGAATTCGTTGTAGATTTCGAATATCCATTAGTAGAAACACCGTTTCCACATCTTAGGATTTGTATTCGGTCATATATCTAAAGCATGCATGCTTCCAAGTATCGATGTGTTTTGACTCAATATTTTTTATACCAACAGCGCAATAATGAGCTTTTTGGGGAACACACGTGTGGGTTGGACATTATGGAGGGACTGAGAGGCAGTCCCGCCCCCCAGGTTTATCATAAAAAAAGGCCCAGTAATGAAAAAATACAATCTTTTAGCAAAAAAGCTTTTGTTTTCGAAATAACAATATTGAAATGTCAAGTACTATGGATTAATCTAGTAATCTCCATGAAGCTTTGCATTAAGTTCAAGTTGTTTCCGGTTGATATGGATAAAGACAGCGAAGTAATAAGTGTTTGGCAAGAACGCAAGCATGCATTATCAAGAAATCGTGAAGTTAACTGATATACGTTGCAATACCATATGGCGAAATAACGCCGGTTCAATCACAGGCACAGTAAACAGTTTAAATATAAATTACTTTCATAATCTATTCATAAGTCGGGATCTACAAAGCGCACCCGGAGAGACAGATGCTTTGGCGAGAGTTTGGAAATGCTTTAACAAATTAACTATACGCTGTGTGATTGCAATCATTTCTCACAACCTGCATGTCCTAAAACAATTATACGCATGCTATCTAACATCAAATTTGCCGTTTGCATACATAGGGCTAGCTCATTTTGAAATCTTTTATTATTATAGCTTGAAATACACAAATATGGAATAAATTCTCATGCTTTTTGGTTTGAACTCTTTGAACTTTAAGCCGACCGGTTGTATAAGAGTAAATTTTGGTCAGTTATATCTCAGTAAAAACCAAAATATACGATTCTTATGGCCAGTTCTGTCTTTAAGTGTAAGAAAAGTTAACTAGCTCTTTATACAACCAACCCCTAAAAAAAAGCTATAGACATGAAATAATTGACTCATGACAAAGCTCTCAAATGAAAATATGATACAAATGCATGCAACTTGTTTTTGTCTTTGTTAGGTAAATACTGTGTTTATATTACTGTATTGTCTGTAGCTCTTCTTGATAATGCGTTTATTGACAAAATTACATCATGCATATTAATTCTCGATAAAATGTACGACGCCACCTGATGTGTACTGACCTGCCGGCTGCCTCAAAGGTCTGTATCTTCAGCAAGGGAAGGTAAATTTCCTCCCGAGGGACCGCCGGACGTAAAACTTCCATTCTCTGGAGTATCTTGAATAGATTCGATCTTCTTCAATTTCACGTCTCCATCACCGGTAGATAGTGTGCAGTGCGCATGGCTATTATTCCCTCGCTGTAAGGTGCTAGTTTGAACCAACTTCTGAAAGCCAGTTGCAGCCGGACAACTCGAGCAAAGTTTACGAAAATCGGCTTGAACGGCTTGCTTGTAGTCGTTTTTGATGAAGCTGTACAGTAATGGATTAAGTACAGCGCCGGCATAACGTAGTGATACTAAGAAGTCTTTAGCTTCCTGGGAAACAAGGTCTTGATTTTCTGTGTTTAAATTAAAGAAAAACCACGGCGCCCAGCCCGCAATAAAAAATAAGAAGAACATTAAGAATATGAGGACAGTTTTTCGATCATTCCTTGCTTTTGCTTGCACACGGCCAGTCTGAGTGGAAGAGGAAAGTTTCACATGAATTTGAAAAAACATGCGAATGTAGCAATACATTAGGATAATACTGGCAAGACCAAGAAACAATGTGGCCTGAACTTTGCCATAGATGTTGTATTTTTGACGCCATTCGAGCGACCCGGCGTTGTCAAATTGCCAGAATATGGGTATCCCTGCGAACACCAATGACAGAATCCAAACTACTGTCAATATTTTTCTGTAAGTACCACGAGTTGCGGCGCTCAGCCTTTGAAAAGGGTGAAGAACAGCGGTATATTTTTCAATAGTAAGAGCGATGACGTGGAGAATGGTTGAAAATCCTACAAAATTTCCAACAAGAAAATTTACTCGACATATTAGGAGGAAAGTGTCGTCCTCATAGTGTTTATCCCACTGGCTCTCACAAAATATTGCAATAGGAAGGTATATGACACCAACAACCATATCAGATATTGCTAAGCTAAGTAGCATTACGTTACTGCAGTTTCGTCTGACTTTTTCATGCCGTTTGTAGGTTTGAATCGCGAAAAGATTACAGAGAAAAATTAAAATTGCCAGAGTTATCAATCCGCCGTGGTAGTTCTCAAGCGATGATCCAACTTCTTCTGTTTCATTTCTTGATTGAGTTCCAGACGAAATTGTCGTCGAGAATTTAGTGTTTTCAGTTGTTGTTGCCATCATTGAATAATTGCTGCGAAATTGTTTCGTTTAAACTTGCTTGAGTTGCTTCGTTCTTGTTGAATGAAAGAGATCTCCTCGTACGACACATATATTTCGGATGTATTCTCTTTGACGTGTTCGTAAGACGTCTGAGGCGTTTTTTTTATTTATTAGTTATCTTTCTACGTCGTCTCTTAGACTGTGTGGTACCTTAGTTCTTACTGACAGAGAGCTCGAATTTGTTTTTTTCTCTTTTGTCCTTGTTTGGCCTTCAGACTGCGCCAAGATTGCTCGGCTTTCAAATTTGAGATCTTTCAACACGAAATTCTTTTTTGTACTGATGCAATCCGGTGCTAAGTGCGTCTACTTATCTTAGTGACACTTTGTTTTTCTTTCGTGGTTAGAGTTATTTGGTCCGTTTTTTTCTTGCGTTCTTTAATAATATTAGACTGGTTCGAGGCTCTTTGCGAGGTTCTTTCTAAAATAACATATCATAAAATATCATTGACGAACGGCAGGCATTGGACAGTTTTTTGACCCTGATTGTTTCTAAATTGTGTTGCAGGAAAAGGGCATCACACATGACCCAAGTAGAATTGTCGCCGTTTGACATGAAAATAAGCAGATGCACCACCACTATGCATGACGCGTATATTGTATATTGGTTGGTCGAGGGAAAAATGAAACAGCAAGTCACATTTTAAGTTGCTGTCAACAATAATATATACAGTTACATGTTTTAGATTGACACACCAAAATCATATCAAAAATGAAAAAAAAACTAACGGCTATATCGCGGTAATTATGACACAGAAAAAAGTGATCACATCAGTTTTTCATGCATGGGTGTACTGCATGTGCGAGCAAAAAATGTTTGTTGTAGCAACACTTTCGTCAGATGATTTGAAAATTTTAACTGTCGCATGCATGCATATAACTATACAACAGCGTGGTTTGTAACGTGTTTCAGTGAATTTATTTTTCGCTATCGTTGGTTAGGCTTTCATTCTTTGTTGTTTTTCAGTGACAGACTTGTCAAAATGACACTATCCACAAAAGAAAGGATTCATGTTGACTTTGTTGTTTTCCGACTCAGTTGAAATCGCAGTCACAATCAATAATGACGTATTTATAATCTATACTTATTTTGGGCTCACTTGTGCAAACGATGATAATGCTGAATGATAAGTTGATAATGTAATGTTTCACAGCAAATGCATCATATTTCAATGTTTTGGTCTTTTATGTTTTGCCTAATTCCAGTTTGCATTCTAAATCCTTGAATCATTCTATTGATACTTTTTGCATGCAGTAAAATGAATTAGTCGAGGTATCGTATATATTAAACGTCTCTATTCAACCATCATCATATAATAGGTCGCTGTCATAATTTCTAGACATTGTTCGCACCCCACACACCGTTCAAACGGAAACTCTATTTTTTTCATTGAGAAAAGATCAATAAGATCATGACCCATCTTCTTAGAATATGCATGGCATGCATTGATGGACCTCTTTTAAATTGATACCAATTTTTCGATTCATGCATGTATACCTGTAAGGTCGGGCGTTTGTGTAGCATGTGCAAGTTTGACTTGAGTCTGTTGTTAGCATATTTATTATAATAACGCCTAAAATGAAGTACTTACAATCGCTCACTAAAACATCTTGGAGTATTCCCACTGACTTGAAGTTTCACCAGCACGAAGCAAAGATCTCAATCATTCCAAGACGGTCAAGTATACACATCTCAAGATTAAATCACAATTTAAGAAAACACTATGCCATCTGCATTCATTAGCAACTTTAGAAAGGTTCAAAATATGCTCAATTTGTATCCAACGATGCCGTTCTTTATTGAATGTTTGATAGAGAGCAGCGGCGTCTTTCAAACAGAAATAATAAAATTGAGAATTAGGCTAAAGTAAAATCAGCATTCCATTCAAAATATCACTGACCTGTCTCTTTGCAACGAAGCAGCTCATATACTAAGACTTGAGACAGATCCCTGCTCCTCGTGAAGTGGAGAGTATTGTACCTACACTCGAGAATCACGTTTGTCTTATTCGTTTTCTCCCGGCACCAGCTTCAGCTTAAGAGCAACGTAGGCGCAGAACTATTGCATTAACGGATTTTGATTGATAGCATCCGTTCAATGATTTTCAGTAATGTTCCTTTTATCCGTCCACACTCTACTTTCCTTCGTGTCGAGTTTATGTCAACTGTTGTTTGGGTATCTTGCTTGTTTTTATAACTGCAGATTGATAACTTACAAATTAAAACCAAACTGCTTTTGCATTATAATTAAGTATAGGGCACACGGCATTCTGAGGGGGAGACACGCCCACAAAAATGTGTCCAACATCCCAACTCAAGTGGCTGATATTGAACTCAACCTAATAATTAATGAATGCAACCATGAAAATTCATGTTGGCGCGTTTTCAATGTTCCTCAATCAAACACTCAATAGAAGCACATGTTTAGACAAATTCTATTCGATTTATTTTAAACATGAATTTATCTTTCAACAGACGCAAACAGTTGAAAGCACAAAAGGCACAGCTAGGGCGAACATAATTGTTTAGAGTTTTGTCTCATAGTTGCCCTAGCCCTGGCTAAATCAATACAAGATTAAATCGGACAGTTTTCGTTCTAACACAGCAGGACACCGGACTTAATTTCTGCCAGCAAAACTGGGAGTTCGGAGTAAATTCTATTGATAAATTAGGCCAGATCAGAAGAATCGATTTATTACATGATTTGAAATAAAAAAGACACCACCGGTAAAAATCCTGTTAATTCTTTTTATATTTAAATGTGTGGGCTCAATGCTTGCATTCCTTTGATATAAGATTACACGTAAACATGCACAAGTATAAACTGCCATTTGCATTTTTTAGTTGGAAGCTGTGCCTACAGCGGGCCGTAGACAATACAATTTCCCTCATAACAAATATGTGTTACCCTAATGAGATAGAGCGGATAAAATGCGAAACAAGACTCCCATGAAATAAGCCAGTGCAGAGATTGAAATGATACTAAAGTGTGAATAAGAATATACATGGTGCCAACTCGTCCAAACATAAAAAAGTATGCCAATATTTTTGACAAATTACCCAATTGCTAAATAGTGAATATATAATACTAACCCATGCTGAACTCATGCCGTGGATAGTAAAAGTAATCATTCGTTTGTGTTTTTCCCTGCTGTGTTTTTGTGGCAGCTGGTGACGGTGAGCTTGAACAGTTTCAACTTTATGCAAAGACAAAGAGTTGTTGTCGGCATTGTGCTTCATAGAGCAGTATAATTATGCAGAGAAAGGTGCCTCAAGCCTTGGCCAGGTCAAAATATTTCGATGACGGTCTTCTCTTTAACCCCTCGAAACCCCTGCACCTCTTTCGTGGCCTTATTCATATCTTCTCCCCGCGTACCGTACTTTTTAATAAAATGATTTTAATACTTTAACTTCGATCTCTCTTGCATGTCTTCTAGCATTTCAATATTTTTAAATCTGAAGTCATGTAAATTACAATTAAACAGACCGGCGTGTTTTTTTTGCACGGCATCCAACCGTCGCTAATCAGTGTTTCAATCGAGGTCTCAATGAGTAAGGAGGGAAAAGGCCGGATAAAAAAAATTTTAGCGGGACAAAAAATGTTTTGCACGTGAAAAGATCTCAACAAAACTGATTTTCAGCTTTTCAGCTGGACAAATGTTCGACGTTGCATGGGGACTATCAATTAGGATTTGCCTTATCTTGACAAGGACGATTTGCTTCGGAAATTGCAACTATGCTAACATATTATAATAATCATTGGTATGTTTTAGTTCATGACGAATAAAGATGTCTTTTATATATTTTCGTGAAGATTGATCTGAAGCTAATAAACTGGAAAGGTTATATTTTAATATAGTCATAGAGCCAAACACAGCATCGAGTAAATTAATCGATCAATTATAAGCTAATAGTAATGCCCATATATGAAAGACTTTTAAAATTGCTTTCCTAAGTGAAAGCCACAAACCATAAATCAATACACTTATTAGTGTCGTATGAAATCTTGCGCCCCGAAGCAGAATATTTTGCCAAGTTATATAAACTACAACAACCTAACAGATATTTCGCCAAACAAATCGCCTTTCAGACTACCGCTTAATTTGTTTAATTTTCTTTCTTAATCAATCATCTGACGAAATACCGACAGTGAATGACGTCAAAGATTAACAGACGAAGAAGAATAAATGTTCAGAAAACTGCGACTGTGTAAAAACTGAAAAGCACCACGGTATTATACACGTGACATTCCTGAACACTTAATAAAAAGTCAATTAGGAGAAAGCAGTCATGGCATTCAAAATGCAGTAATCTGTCTGAAGATATGACTAACAAACCTTTCTGAACGAAAGATGAATGTCAGACGGTGAGACGGAAGTTGTTGGTGGTATCATCAAGTCAATTAGTCGCACGGACCTGTTGTATGAGGGTCGGAGCGCTATTCAACGAATTTTGATTTGTTTAACCACACAATTTGTAAAGAATAAGACAATAAGATTAAAAGTAAAGGTTGCTTCGTCTAATCTTATTAATTCGGAAATTATTTCTTATTTATTCTTAATCATTCAGGACAATTCGGAACAATTTGAGAACCTGCTGTATATCCGGTCGGTAAATCGACCCTTCATCATTTACTTTAGTCATTAAAAAGCTTGAAGCAGCCTCACTACAAGGGTCATGGAGGGCATACCCAATACATGTGTTACAGTTTAGGCCAAATTTTTGTATAAATGCGCTCGCATTCCTCCATGCAGTGGCCACTTTCCCAGGTTCCCGCTGACTTCAGCTCTTGATGTGCGATGAAAATATAAAGAAATTGCCCATTGGAAGGATTGGTTATTTTTTAATCTAGTTGTATAAAAAAGGCAACTCTAAATGTTCAAAATATTCACTTTGTGAGCTACACAATTAGAAGTTCTATTGTATTACAATGAATATACAGTTTTGACAGTGTCAACCCTGACTAAATTAAAAAATAAAGAACGTACAATTAAAAAAGTCGTTAAAGACAACTTGCTAGTCAGCCAAGGACTCACTAGCTAAGCTGTATTCTCAATGTAATTTTTTAACGTCTCGGGGCGTACCAGCAAGCAGCAGTATAATATCAGTATTTCAGTACAGCGCAATTTTTCTGTTTCCAGTTGACATTCTTGACTTCTGCTGGTCATTCGTGATGTGTAATTAGCATTCTTGAATTGAGATAATTTCATTCTCACGGGGGACCTTGTGCACAGGGAAACAAAATCCGACTTTACTGCTTGTCGATTATCATTTTTAAAAAGTGCATAAACTAAAGGATTTAGAAATGCTCCGGCATAACGTAAAGTCACCAAAAAATCCTTGACATGTATCAACACACCTGGCAACTTTCACCCAACGAGAATAGAAACCATGGCAAGCAGCCTATCAAGAATACAGCAAAGAAACACAAAAAGACTAAAATTTTTTTGTCATTTCTTGCGTGACTTGAAGCTCGTTCTGTTAAAGATGCCTCGATGCAATGCTGCCTGTGAATTTTTACAAACATTCGAGTGTAGCAAAAGATCAAAACAAGTGGGGAGAGCCCAAAAAATACAACCAATTGAAAAATTCCGTAGATGACATGACATGAAGGCCGCCCACCAGAGACATATTAGGATATTTTTGGACCAGGAACTGGTCCGCTGCTAATCTTGTTGTTGTTGTTGTTGTTGTTGTTGTTGTTGTTGTTGTTGTTGTTAGGGGGCGACGCTCTTTAAAAAAACCCTAAGGCTCTAGCATTACTTGTTTGATTGGAATGAAACTTGGCACAATTATTCTAAGCAATATTCCGCATCGATTGACGGAGTTCGAATTTTTACTTTTGACCTTTGAAGCAAGTTACAAGCAATTCTTGATATATTTGCAGCAAATAATATATACATATCATTATTATTCAGCCTATATATAAGTAAACGCAAACGATTGGAAATACATTGTCCTCTCCTTTGTTATAAATACAATGCAGTTCAGAAATTAAACTCGGTTACGCAGTTCCTGGTCCACTATAGTACGATCGTACTTGTTAAAAAACTCTGGAGTCGAAAGTCTAATTCTTTTAAATGGATACAAAACAGCGACGTATTTATCAATAGTAAGAGAAATTATATAGAAAATTGTAGAATATTCACAAAAATTCCCGAGTAGATATTGACAACGAGCAAGAGTAAGCAACTATTTGTGTTTTTCAAAAATCTGATCGCTCCAAAATCATCAACACTTGCAGATAGACTAGGCCAATCAATAAATCAGCGACACGGCGAAACTACAGAGTAACAAATCAGTGCTTAAATAATGACGAATCGTCTTGTTAAGACAGTACATTGCTATAGCGAAAATATTTGTTGGGACGACAGAAAAAACGATGAGAACAATATGGTAGGCTTGCAAGCCACCAGAGAATTCCATGCTAGTGCATGGTTGTTGCTGTCATATTAATAGTAATGTTAACATAGGGCGGTGTTTGGTTTTATACTATTTCTTAACAACTGAAAATAGTGTAGTGACATTCATTATGTTGAAATTAAGCATGTTTTCTGACAGCTCAAAAACGTCAGCGGATGCTTGTTTTTTTACCTTCGACGTCAACAATGTTACTGATTGCGTTTATTGCCAATAAACGATATATTTTTTACGGGTCGGACCACGACCTTGATCGCCAAACGCTATCTTCTTACCTGTCGAAATGTGTGTGAATTTGATTAAATACATACAAAGCACAAACTTAGTGTCAATCTAATCTTTATGGCAGTAAGTAGCTAGCTTATGGCTAATCTTTACTTTGGTATAAACTACTCAGACGTTTACGATTCAAACGTTAAATTTTCATGACCTCTTAGAACTGATGATGGCCTTGTTTACACGAAATCCTAGCTGCAATATTGTGGGCACGATATCCAGCTCATTTATTAGATGTGACGTGTACGATGATGAGAATGAGCGTTTTTAACGCTACTTCACTCCGGATCCACTTGTTCACATCCATGAAAAAATAAATCAGAAATCGCACCAACATATCTTATGGGGTTGAGGACCCAGACTTCAATGCCAGCGGTTATGGCACGAGTCTGGCAGTGAAAGATTGGCCCTCAGATTTAGATCGCTCTTCTACGGCAGACTTCTAGCAACAAAGTCCTGATTTTTCCGTACATAAAACGCATACGGGTGCATTATCAATTTCAGTGTGCAAAGGTCTTGAAGCGAGTGTGGAACGAGGTTGCTGGAAAATAGGAAATGTATATTATAATGCGACATTGTCTGGAAGAAATGTATCAATCTGTATATTTATCAATATATTTTCTTGATTTCTTATACTAGCTGTTTGAAAAGGAGTAAATCATTAAATTGATCGTTTTAATGAGAATAAATAATGAGAAAAGGGAAATAAAATAAATGCGAGGAGTAGCCCCAGTTCTTATAACATACACTGAATGACTATGTATAATACAGCGTAATCACTGAATATCGCGACCTCAAATTCTAGAACTCAAAAGTTTGGCACATTTGGAAGTCGCGAAAATACATAATTATTACACATACGCAATATTTCATCAATATTTTGCCGACTGATAGATGCAATCTGAAAATACATATGTCGTTTTCAATTCTCTTTATGTTTATTTAATTCGCTTATGTCGCTTACTGACTTATTATTCTAGATTAATGCCGCGATATGAGAATGTGTATATCAGATCACAGTTTGAAATGAAAACTTTCTATATTTTGCAGGCAGACAGTGACAGTCTAGTGCAAAACCGTTGCTGTAAATTTATTCTTAATACATGAACAAATTTATGACTACCTATATGTGTGCATCTTAGAAAATAATTTTGACCGTAACTGTTAAATGGCAATAAGCCAATAACGGAAAATGAATGATAAAACACTTCAGAATTGATATAAAACTATGGCGTCTTGCCTGAGTATTTTGCATGGTTTTGTTTGTCATACAAGTACACGAGATTTTAGTATAATAACGATATTCTTTTCTATGCTTTGCCAGCCATGCGTTCTTTGTTTGAAGTTTTATTTTCACAACAACAGATGTGTAACAATAGTACATATAAATGAATCGTTCTGCAGCTGACAATTATAAAACACGAATATTTCCATTGTGCGCCGGATTGCATGTAAGCAACGGACACAAAACCAACTTTGCAGTTGCATTATAAAACGTGTGAGGTGAACAAGTTTAAGGACAATCATTTCTTCAAAGTCAAAAAGGTGTGAAAAGAAAGAGTATGAGGCCTGGCAAAATAATTTCATTGGTTCAAGTAGCCATAACGAGTCTTTTGTGCTTTGCAATTCATGCTGAAGGTAAATAAAATGTAACAATACATAACAGTAACGCTTTCAAATTAACCATAGTGTTTTCTTCTGCTGATAGAGGATTTCACGTAATCTTTAAATCAAATTTACCCCAAGATCGGAAAAGTTACATTAAACCTACTTTGCTAAAAATGAAAAACTGATTTAGTCCACGTGGTAGGAATATTACCTACAATACACGCGTTGTTAAACAGGGACGACTGTACGACACAAGCAGTCAACAAAAGCTGTTTCTGATGAATTCAACTTATTTGACACCTACGGCTACGAGGAATTTTAGCTACAAGTTTATAACATCACGAATTGTTAATTAGGACCACGTGTTCAGCTCACTCTTAATTGTTCGAAGCACGTGGTGAACCGGGACCTACACGCGTGGTGCACGTGGTCTCCCCTGCAACAATAATGCGTATTTTGTATTATTATATATGGTTGTATACTTGAACATTATGGCATTTATTATCATTATTTTATTATTTATTTTGCATGTAATAAACAAACAGAAAGTGAACAGCTTTTCTTTAATTGACATCTTCAATGTAGAATTTTTTTTAACTTCGTTAACATCGCAAAATTTTTACGATTTCCTCTTATCACTCTAGGATCCCCTACAATCCTAAACTCATCCTCTGGTTTCTTCAGTTATCCAGTCCACTCCATTCGGTATCCCCCGGCGACAGAGGTCACGTGGTTAATCAAGGTGGACGAAGGCAAGCATATTAATCTAACACTTGATGTAAGAGACGTTGAAGCGTATCGAGGAAAATGTATTGATATTATCGAGATTAAGGATGGAAATAATTCAAGATCGCCACTTTTAGGTAAACAAATGATTCTCATCAGAGTGCCTCGTACCCAGGCGCTTTAGTGGAAAAACATATAACGTTGCATTCAGCTATTAATGTAGAGTTCAGCTATGAAAAATCGAGCGTGCGGGGGGCCTCTACACAATGAATTGAATGCAACGTCATATATTTTACTACTAAAGCGCCTGGGTACGAGGCTGCTCATTAGACATACTATGTGTACGCGGTAAGTCCCAGTTTGGTGTGAAAATACAAAAACGCCCCTAAAACGTTCACCCACCTATGCGATAATCCGCTGAGGACAATCTTATAACGGCTTAGATAGTCAGCATAGCAAGCAGACAACACTAATTAGAGTAATTCTTGATATTATACGAGGAGCTAAGCAACATATTGATCAATATCTTGGAATGTCAAATTGTCCAAAAACCAAAGAAAAAATCTTTAGTTATTTGAGCGATATTAAAGTATTTCCGAAGTTGTTATTCTAATTCTTTTGCCTCTCAATTCCTGTCGGGCTATTTAAGGGAGTCGCCACAACACAAAAATTTGATTAATAAGCTTTAAATAAATAAAAAAAATCTTTCGACTCTTCGACTAAAAGATGATGAGGATAAAATTAGTTACCCTTTTGACACCACTGATGTTAGGGACGAAAACGGATAACATTAGTCGAGAAGATGTGTTCTTTCGTCCATTTTAGGCAATTGTAATACCACATTGATTTGGTATGAAATAATTAGCATTTGATCTTTGGTTTAAGTACATTTACCCCAAAAAATCTATCGCAAATACCTTTTCAAAAGAGCAAAAAGATTTATCAGACAAAATTGTCATGAATTTCCTACTTTGGAACAGTGGAAAATTGGACTTTGGACTGCTTAAATCATGCACGTTGCCAAGTTAATGCTAACATAATCTAGTCATGACGCCTTACGGCGCAGTGTAAAAGATATACATTGAGAGGCACCAGCTGTTCCGGAAATATAAAAAATAATAGGTTTAGAGCTATATTGGTGGTATTAGTGAAATTTTCCCAGGAAGCGTTTTTTGATAATAACTTTTTTCTTTATACTTGCTTCAAAATCAGTCGCTTCGAGGAGAAAATTATCAATTGATCTTTCCTGGCGAACACACACGAGTGCTCATCACTGTTTAAAATTAAACATTTTAGGTGGATATTGCAACTTGAATAAACCAACGTATAGCATTTTATCAAGCAGCAATGCTTTGCGAGTGTGGTTTCAATCTGCAAAAAACAGCGATGGAGGCTTGGGATTTAGGATTTCTTACAATACAGTGACGGATCAAGGTTGGTAATAAGCCGATAATTGGTCTGGAATAGGTTGGTAATTGGTGGATAATTGGTTAATAATTGATTGGTAATTAATCGTTTATTCATTATCTGCACGACTATTCCCAATTATAATTACATTGTGCATAATTTCTAGTTTGTGGAAGTCTTGATTGGCTGAAATCATTCCCAGGCACCATTTCTACTCCTCGCTATCCTGACCCGTACCCTAATAACCGTAAATGTACATGGAAGATTCGTGCTCCACGAGGGATGTATATTCATATTGAATTCCATGAAGTATATAACCTGGAGGTCCTGTGTAGTTATCATATAGAAATGGAATGCATATGCACAGACACTCTGGTTATTAAAGATGGTGGCAAATCATTGCCCTATGCATTAAATGACGGGTAAGTATTTAATGAACTCTATACTAACTGGAGTAACCGCGTTATTCTGACGAAAGACATGATTACTACGCTCAAATGTTATCTCCGCCATTTTAAACAGGAATTGCTTTGCAAAGCCACGTCCATTCACTTCGAGAACAAATGAAGTTTCTCTGAAGTTCGTTTCTGATTATTCTGGACGATTTGAAGGATTCAGTGCAACATACACCACGTCCTTAACTAAAGGTAACCTCAATAAGTTGCAGATCTAAACTACCTTTGAACTCCTTCCTTCCTCCCAGCCGTACACTGCTTTAACACGTTTAACTTACTAGATTGTGGTGCAGACATCTGGAATGACCATGGGCTCATTACCAGTCCTAACTACCCTTACGATTACCACTCATACAAAACATGTATTTGGCGAATCACAGTGCCAGATGACCATTACATCATCATCACGTTTCATGAATTCGATATAAACAACGCATCACGTTTCGCGTGTTTAAGAGATAGCTTGGCAATCCACGATGGATACACAGAATACAACCCATTACTAGGTAATATTCTGCAACGTGACAGAAAACATTAGATTTTTTCATGAGGTCAAACGCAGAAAGCCCGATATGTTACACAGAGTCTAATCGGCTCCACAGAACTAACGAGCCAATCAAGCTTCGTGTAACATCAGGCTTTCTGCGTTTGACACATTATGAGGTCAAATCAAGATTTTAATTAATTCCCTGCTTCTCGAAAGTTGTTGCACGGTTAAGGAGAAGATGGCCTTAATTTTTGTTCATTCCTGGCTAAAGCAATCACAGAAACGTAAAGTGATATAACCAGCTCACACTAATCTTTTAAAACGACTTAGTGTGTTGAACCCACTCATACTGAAAGCTTTCAGTCACAGACCAACAGAATGGCTTATTAAAAAGTTTAACATTTTTTCTTCAGCTAAAATGTGTAATGGCCACTACGTGAATAAAGTGAACTCAACAGGAAACCAAGTATACATCGTGTTTCAATCAGGCATGAATCTCAAAGCCAAAGGATTTAAAGCAAACTTTGCTAGCCATGAGAAAGGTGAACATCATGACTAAAATGGAGTGTGGGAAATTTTAAGATAATTCATATCTCACAAAGCATGTGTACCTTAGATATGATTTCAGGTGACGTGAAAAAAAGAGAACCGAGACACGAGGAGATAAAAAATTCAGGTTAAAACAAGTTTTTAATTGGCGCCATTGAATTGACCATTCTCATAATGACGTGAACGTGGAAAGCCGTTACACATTGGTTACACGACGTTTAATTAGCCAGTCAGTTTTACATGTGTTATAATTCATATTATAAAAATTTTCATTAACGTTGATTGACAACCTCGATTAGAGGGACTGAAGGGATTGGCTAATGAGATAAGGCCTCGTGCGAACCAAACTGCATCTGTTGAAAAATAAGCGTGTAAGATGACAAATAAAACTTTATAAAAAGCCATTGTAGAATTGCCCTTGTTTTTAAAACATGTAATGAACATCAGGTTTTCTTCGTTTGACGTTTAATATGAAAAAGGTCAATATAAGATAGCTCTAGCGGTTTCCTGGTAGCTCAGGACCTTATATTACCGTCTTTTATTGCCGTTGTCTGGAAAATGAACCAAGCCAGGGACAAGGTTAAATTGTTATTCGAAAACGTTGCGTCTCAAACTCGTGAAGAAATCCCTATTAATCCTTTTTGTATATTTTAAAAATAGGAGTTTTAAAGGAAAAGCCAATCAATACCGCAACAAAGATGTACAATTCATGGATGATGATAGCCTTACTGCTAGGAACCCTGGGGCATAGCATATAACGAAGATTGCACCATAGTTGTTTGCACAAACAAGAAGAGAGAACGAAAGACCAATCACCAGAAGTCCAGAACGTGGATTAGTAACTCAGAGTAGTCATCATAAGTGTATGATGAAAGAACAGACAAACGAAGATCGTGTTCACAAAATGACGATACCGTTTGTAATGGGATAAAGTCGTTTTATTTCAATCAATATTTTTATATAGAATAGACCGCTTGATATCATGATGTTTGCAGAATTTGCTTCATAAGTAATAGTGGCTAACTAAAAAACCGAGGCACTTTTGATTAGGCTCAAATAAACCCTTCTTACTCAAATCGTACTTTTAGCTTTAATATCTTCAGATATTTTGCTTGTTAGAAAATTAAAAAAATCTTAATAATCTGGTTTTGAGTTCAAGAAGTAAACATAATTCCCTTTTATGTGAAAAAGGGATCGCGCGCTTTCTTACTTTCTTTCCTGGTTTCTTTCATTGATGGCTGTTAACGAGCGAGTGTTTTATAATATGCAGGTAAGGAATTCCCTTAGAATATTATAAATCATCCACTCGTGTTGACATCCATCAGACGTAGAAATCGCATCAGGACAGACGCGCGGTATATGCGCACACGTGCAATTCTGCCACTTCATTATTAAAAAACAAATTCTCAGTGTCAGACGGTCAGTGACAGTGAGTATTCCAATCGCAGACCTCATGTTTGTGAAACGACTCGATAACGAAGAAAAAAAAGTCGGGAATAAGTCGTTTCAAAAACGCTTGCTAAATCTTATTGCAATTAAAATAATATTTGAAATAATATTAGAATTATCCATAGCAAAATTGTTCATAGAAAAAATAGCCTCCCAATAACACATCATTTCAAAACAGGTTTCAAAAACCAATGTCAATGGTGTGCAAGTTCTCTTCCGAGATCTACTTTCAAACCCCCCCCTCCCTCCCCCCTTTAGCAGATCAAATATTGCACTATGGATACAAAAATCTCTTAAATATAAACTGTACATAATTGATATTCAAAGCAAATTACTTTCATTCTGATAATTGTTTGTTTGTCGCGAAGAGAACGCACCAGGTTCGAATTTCGTGAGTTATTCGCGCGATACACGAACAATCCACGAGTTAAACACGCAACAACCACACGTTGGTTAAATAGTGCGAGGAAATTAATGGCAGACGGCAGGTCGTCAGACAATCAAGTTGAACACCGTGTGGATGGTCACATTACACATCTAAGAACGTCGTCTTAAAGAAACATCACCAGCAGCACAACACGAAAAAGAACGAACATTGGTGGCACTCTTCGATAAGGAATTGATCGTTCAAAATTAATGAATCAGAAATTAATATGACAATTTCTTGGAGCCATGATGCTACCTGCTTGGTAACACGGCGTGTTTTGTGTTGTCTGTTGTTACTTGACTGTCAGTCCGAGGTGGGTTGTTTGCTTGCGCCATTTGTTGCTGTGGTTGCGTGGTAACGGGAAGATACGGACCGTTAGCTTGCCAAGAGTTTATATCAGGCACGTGTCGTGTGGCGTCGGAATATGTAATCGGCTGCCCGCGCCCATTCCCGACTTCAATATTCGCCCCTTGCCAATTTTGATTGGCCCCGTTTGTCCAGTAGACGCCAGTATTCTCACCATGCCATTGGGGGTGAATCTGGCCGGGGAGGTTACCATGTATAGCATTGTGTGGTGTTGCAAAGACCTGTGACGATGAAGTATGAGGTATATATCCTGGAGTGCTTTGAGGGATATGGGACATAGAGGAACTACTTGTTGGTGTTGCAACCGGTCCTCGAGGTCCCTTCATTACCATAGGGTTCGCCCCTGTCTGGCCTTTCATTTGATTGAAATTATGTTTGTTTGTTGGCCACCCTCCTATCGCAGCACCGGCACCGCCTTTTTTCTTAGACGCATCATATTCAAATTGCTGCATACTGCGTTGCTGTAGTTTGGTAAGGTTTTCATCGGAGTGATGGATTTGTTTTTTGACCGTTGTTTTAACGGTATGACCATTTGAAGATTTGTATTCATGAACAGTTTGAGTTGTGGTAACTGTACTTTTAGTGCTGGAAGTTGTTGAGACCACTGCTCGTTTAGACTCCTTCGGTTTTTCATTTTTCCTTTGCTCTATTTTTTTGTAAACATCCCAGAGTTCCTTCGTCTGTCGTTTCTGCATCTCAACACGTTCTTTCTCTTGCCTACAACAAAACACCAACATCGTAATGGTGAATTTATACGCAAATTATGGGTAAACCGTTTAACGACCTGCATACTGAATTTTGAAATCGATATGCGTGTCATATGCATTATATTGACTTACTTCTTGCATATTCTCTTCAATTCGTCCATTTCTTCTCGGGAAAACTGCGAGAGCTGAAGATTAGATCCGCCATCACCATCTCCTTCCAACAATCCGGACTAGTAAAACATAACGAGAAAATATTGAGCAAGACCTGGATTGAAAGCAATCTTTAAACAAATTCCAACACTACAAACGTTGAAGCGAAATAAATTTAAATTACCTGATTTAGCCAATGTTCAACATCCACTTTAGCTTGCAAATTTTCAATATTCTTAGACTTAGATATGTCCATGTCATGCGTAGAATGACTATCAGATGATTGCCTGCTATATGACTTCTCGCTTGAGACAGAACCATCGCTATCATCATAACCCGGAGGAAACTCTTCAGACGAACTCTTCTCCATGGTTCTTCGTTCAGTGGTTTTCTTAGCCTGCTCTCGCGTTAGCATGCTCTTATCAAAACTCGTTTGAGTTTGAATCGACGACGTCATTTGCGCAATAGCGTCATCATTTTTGCTAGACTTTTCGTTGTCACTGATGCTTTTTTGGCGGTTTTCAGCTGTCAGATTGTCAGAGATTCGCGAAGTGCTGGTGTTTTCATATTGTGTTTCAGAGGGAACAATCGGGATGTGTATTGGAGGATGGCTGGTGATTGGAGATTGTATTGTTATTACATCCTGTGGTACGTCACGTGATTCATCAGTTGAAGGAGAGTTCTTTGGCTTGGATTCTTCACCCAGAGCAGTCGAGGCCACTTCCTCATCATTAACCGCGGCAGTTGTTTGGTCTTGTGATATGAAAGCTTGCGGCGATTGAGATACAGGGACGACAGGACTTTCAGATCTTGGTTTAGGTGCGTTTTTCGCCACTGATTGTTGTGCTGACGTCGGTGAGATTGTTGCAGTTTGTGCTGATTGCGTTGCCTGAGAAACTGCAATGGCTTCATTTTGAGTTCTGCTACTGCTTTGTGATTGTGCTACAGTATTTTGCAATGACCCATCGTTACCTGGTACCTTGTTAGGAATGCCTGATGCTTGAGACGTATTCTTCTCTTCATTATTTGATTGTTGTGGTTGTTTTACCACAGTCTCCTGTGGGCTGACTTGTGGTACAACAGTTACAGGAGCAGCTACATCTTGAACTGGGGACACCTTGGTATTATTTTGCGCGACTTCAGTCTGCGATTGTCTAGTCAAAACGTCAGCTTGTGGTACATTCGTTTTCACAGGTAGGTCTTGAGGGGCGTTTACATTCTGCGCTTGTCCAACAGGCGTATTAGTAGAGGAGTTCCCAGGTACAACTGGCAAATCCGTGGCAATGCCGTTCTGTGGTTCTTCCAAGACTTGCACTTGAAACTGTTTTTTCTTCGCGACAACAGTACGAACTTCGGTGGGTGTTTTAGTCGCAGGCTTCGAACTTGTATCTTGTGATTGGGATGTTAAGGCTTGTGGCAAACTCGTTGGGGGAATGGCAGTACGTTGGTTAGCTTGGCTGGGCGCATTTTGCTGGTTAGCCTGACTGACTACAGTATCAGGAGCTTGGGACCCAGGTGATGGTACAGTCTGCTGAGAGTCACGAGGATTATGAACAGTATCCAACTGTTGTTCAATCGGTAGAGTAGTTGATTGTATTGCTGCGGTTACAGCTTGTTTGTTTGTCTGATTCATCGCCTGGTTAGGCTGCTGAATGTTCTGATTATTCACTGATTGTTTCCTCTGAAGTTCGGCTGGTTGGTTTTTTATAGCTTGAACAGGTTTCTGATCTTGCATCTGGGTCTGTTGGTTGACTTGTTGAGGATTGGCAGCAGGTAGAGTTGGCCGCGGGTCCACAGTCTGCATAGCCTGATGATCGGCTTGCGGGGTGGCCTGTGGCATCACTTCCTGTGGGGTATCTTGCGACACGACTTCCTGTGGGTTTTCCTGCGTGTCAGTTTGCTGGTTAACTAAAGATTGCGTCGGCTGAGCAACCGGTTTGTCAGCAGTCGTCGCAGGAACTTGTTCGTTAGTTGTCTCGCTCGATTGTTGCTGTTGGGTGCCAAGTGAAGATGATTGAATATTTGTTTGGGACGCAGGTTCAGGCTTTGCTGGAAATTGGAACTGCTCGTTTCTCTCAGTTGGGGTTGGTAATGTCTAGGAAGAAAAGTTGTATACGTTAGATTACATCTTTTGTTCTTTAAACAACTGAGTAAATATAAATTTGGTAATGAGACAAACGTAAACAAACGTCAAAACTATCCACAATCCGCCGCTACGTTGTGTGTGTAACTGTCGGATGTATGTTGAATAGTGTGACTTACGTGTGCTGATCCAGGATTGCTTTCTGTGGACGTCTGATGGTCAAAGCGAACTGTCCCACTGCTATCTAATTCTTTTTTACTACGAGCATCGCTAAGGATTCTTCTTAATCGCTCCACAAACAACACCTTGTTTGCCTCTCTTAAATGGCCTGAATCAATCTGAAAAGTTCATTGATAGACGAGGTCATAAAAGAGTTTTAGCAAACGAATTGGGTATAGTATACTGGCATATGTATCACTTATGATCACATTTTGTAAACCAACATTTCCTTACCATGCTCTTTGCAATGTCCATCGATTCATCCTCGTCGATCTCGAATTTGAAAGTTATCCTGTAATTCTTGTACGTATCAAACGAACATTCAATCTCATTTCCAGTGACAGTGAGTAAATTCAACTTGAATGCACGCTCCTTTTTCTTTTTCTTATCTACTGACTGGGCTGGTGCCTGAGTAGATTGTTGGCCTTGCTGTTGTGCGGCTGGTTGGGTGGACGTCTGACTTGCAGGTTGAGATCCGGGTAAGGAAATTGTGGAAGAGTTTCCGCTGCTTAGCATACTTACAGTATCGTTTGAGGCTGAAAAAAAAATGATGGAATAATCAAAAATAAGGAACGAGTGATTGAGAAAGACAGAAATTGAAAATTGAAAAATTGTAATAAGCACACAAAAAATTCCTTTAAAGCAGTTTTTATGTTCAATAATGTCAATTTATACTGAATATCACACACTATTAATCACGCAACACACGCATTATACTAACCTTTTAAGATATTTTAGGTTGTCCCTAATCGACACAGGAGAGGTGCAGCAAAATATAAACATAGTATTTATACTGGCAAAAAATTTGTTTTCAATTGCACTCAAGAGATCGCATCGCGAACGAAGCAAAATATCGCAAGTTCGAATAGTTTATAATTATATTTGTCCGCAGGGGTACGCCAAACATGAATTTTTGCATGCAGTGAAATTATTTGATTTTGTCGACAACTCTACACTAAATATCGATACTAGCTGACTAACCTTTTTCACTGACTGTAGAAGCGGACTCAGCGCTGGTAAGGAACGTCTTCTCTGTGTCTGGTGAGACTGAGCAAGGCTTGTTATCAACTGGTATTGTAGAAACACTCAAAGGCTCCTTAAAAAGACGAGAAACGTTGTCACAACGCCCGCCAGATTGAGCGATGCTAAGACTTGCAAATTTTCATTTATCTCTTTTTGCAAGTTAAAAATATTTACCAAACGTTGCCCTGCAACATCTTCTGAGGCTACAGAACTGACTACGGATGTGTTTGAAATACCAGAGTCCTTGCTCGCCACTGCGGATGCCGCCTTTTGGAAAAAGAAACCAAGCAAAGTTACACTAATTCAGTCCTAACATTTGGACCTAACTGGCAACTGCTACAACCCGAAACAAACATGTGCAACAAAAATAAGGTTATACATCTAGCCATTGTTTAAACTCAAAATTTCTGCATCATCGAAATGGTCATGTAACCATACAATAATTCAATATTCGGTTATTACTTATTACGAAACTGTATTTGTTGTTCCTGGGACAAAATTTACTTGACCACACCCTACGTTATGACTGAGGCTCAGACAGAAGCATTACTGCCAGGTCAGGTTACAGTAGCTCTGCATACACTGTGATTACTTACAGTAACTTTAGGGCTTTGATTAGCTTGTTCATCATTGGTAGTAGAGTTTTGTCTTGATCTAACTTCTTGGTTTTCAGGCTCATTTTTTTGCTGTGGCTGTGGCTGTTGTTGTTGTTGCTGTTGCTGCTGTTGTGATTGAACTTGCTGTGTGGATTGTTGTTGATAAGAAGTGACCTGTTGATCAGTTGTGCTACGGGTTTGGTTTTGTGTTTGATCTGTCATCTCGTCAGGGACAATTTTCACCTGGTCTTCAATGGTAATACTCTGAGGAGTCTCAGAAGGAGGATTATTCTTCTCCACAGAATCATTATCTTTTTCTTCAACGGCTCCTTTCTCAGGGTTTCTTTTTACAAGTTCGACGCATTGTTTGATCGCTTTTCTGATCAACTGAATGTTGTTCGCATCGATAAATCCCGATGAGACCTGGAGAGATTGCACATATCATGTTTTCTTATCATCGTTGGTGATAAAAATACAGTCAAACGTAAAGACATGCACAGCCTTCTCTCTCTCACGTGAAGATTTGTAAATTATAACAATCACTTTAAGCTACCCCGGCCAGTTACCCCGGGGAAAAAAATTCGGGGCTTGTTGAAATTAAACATGGTATGGTCTAATTTTCAAATAAAAAGATAAAAAGAAGCTTACCAATTCCTTAGATATCTTCTCAGGATTATCTTTGACTAAATCAAAATCAAACTGAATAGCTTCGTTATCTTTATGCTTATCTTTCCGCAGCCGTGGGTCTCCTAATCGTAATTGCAGTTTCACAAGTTCTGGCTTATCTGGGTCCACTTCTAATGGCAGGACCAAGTCTACTTTAATGCCACCATCAAGTTTAAAGAACGGACATTTGAGAAGATAAGGAATCGTGTATCTAAGAGAAAAATTTCGTGAGTTGAAGGATACGTCTGACCAAAAACACCAAAAGCCAAAACATCATCATGCAAGTTCCCTCCACCGGAGTATTCTAACCTACATATTACATGCACGTAAACAGTAT
The DNA here is from genome assembly GCF_004324835.1 of Dendronephthya gigantea. Lineage (NCBI taxonomy): Eukaryota > Metazoa > Cnidaria > Anthozoa > Malacalcyonacea > Nephtheidae > Dendronephthya > Dendronephthya gigantea. The sequence continues at coordinate 108,512 of NW_021163031.1, forward strand.
ACACACCTTTCTTCCTTCCTGTATTTAGTACAACCTTGGATGATATCGTATATATCTGCATTCTCCACCTTAGCTAGACAATGTGGAGGAATACCCTGAAAAAAAAATAAAAAGTTAGGCATATATAAAACCATATCAAATTATCCAAATCAAAATGTTCTAATAAGATCACCTAAGGTGTTCTAAATACACCTTAAAATGTTCTAAACGTTCTAATACGAAACCTGTGCCCCTCTCCGTATGTTTTAAAATGGCAGTACTGTTGTAGAATGATACGATTGATATCACAATATATTTCGGACAGAAAAAAATTAGTCTGTGATTTAGGATAACGAACAACAACGTTGGGGTTTGTTGACCGCCAGCTACGTATCGTTGCGAGACCGCCAGCTACGTATCGTTGCAGGAAAATGACAAAAATAAAAGGATCTTCGTTTGAGATGTTCTCCGCTTTTACATCATTGTGTTCAGTCCTACGATTGCATTTTCATGTTATGAAATCCTGGTCTTACCTGGGTCACACGCTTGTAAATCTGAGCAGCATTTTGGCATTCCATGTAAGGATATTCCAACGTGACCATCTCCAGCATACACATACCAAATGCATAAACATCAACGGACTCATCGTAACGTTCTTCATACATCTCTGGTGCCATGAACTCCGGAGTACCTGGGTTCACGACAATGATGGGAAAAGAATGTAGTTTCATGTAGTACATGCAGTAGGATAAAAACAAGAAAATTCATAGATTATCTTCTGGTTAAATATAACATAGTGTAGTAGCGGTCCTCATTATACATTCCTCGCCGCGTGTGTTGCGTGCGTGGTTTATTTGGGGGTGCACTCACCAAGGTAACGGTTTTCAAAATTGCCCTTGGAAAACTCAAGGACCTCAAATAAAAACTGACATACTCATATTGAGATGGAAACTTCGTCACTGATAATTGGCAAGCCCAATGGTGCATTCCTATAAGAAATGCTCATTTTCCCAGTAAGATAAGCCTGGATTCGCCCCTCATCGAGATTTTCATCAATGGATAAAATTGGAAAAAAACGGAAAGAGCGTAGTAAGATTAAGAAATGTTTGTTTTACAATTACCTATTACACTTTTAGCAAACGAGTGTTTCTTCAAGGTAGCTAATCCCAGGTCACCAATCTTAATCAAGCCAGTTGAACCGTTGACAAAAATATTGTCACATTTGAGATCGCGATGAATGATAGGCGGGGTCCTGGTGTGCAAAAAGTACAATCCCTCGAGGATTTGGCGACACCAACTCTTCAAAACTTTCTCGCGTACACCTTTGAATCTTTTCAGATACCTAAAAATGAAAGTAGAAAACCGATTTTAAGTTTTGGATCTGATCCATCTCGCATGTGGTCAAGCTTTTTTTGTCTCGACACAGAGACGTCAAAAAGACGTGGAGACCGCGTGTGGCCCCGCCCATGGATGTGTCATGCAATTATCACGTCGTATCTGCCTACGCCATTGATCTAAATGCTCGATATACCATCATATTGTTCTTCTTCGAATGATACTTTCATTATTTAGAGTGTGGTTAACTTTCTGCATCTACTGGTCACGTGCTTGTCAGTAATGACAGAAAGACGTGATGCATTGGATGCATTAAAACCGGAAGAGTTCTCGGACTGTTTTTACAAAAGCGGGTAAAGCTATTATATTCAACACCATAAGTTTACTTGATGACAGTGATGTGCGAGTCAGGTTGCATAAAGGGCACTTTCCTCACACCGCGGTCATATTTTGAATTGAAATAAAGTATTTAATATATTATAAAGTAGAATTGAAACTGCATTTTTCGAGACCTAAATAACGATACACTCTAAAATATCAGTAATCTGTCTGTACTGAAATATAACAGGAACAGTCTAGCCATTTTTGCCGTAGAAAGGAAAGCGCCTATGACAGCATGCTGAGACGTTTTACATAACCACCGGTACCAATTGTACAAAAAAAATCCAGGCTTTCACACATTAAAAGGAGGAAAATATATTCACGATTAGAATATAAGAGGTATTAAAACTTTCTTCGATCATCTAAATACAAACAAAGAACTGCTACGACTGCTACAAGGTTTTCTGGAAACAATCGACGGCCGGACATGTCCTAATCAGAAGTGAGAAGTAGAAAATTAGCATATGTCAAACATTGAACATGACACTTGATAATAACCTGCTAACACCTGCATGTGACACCGTAATTATTGTGAAACCAAGAGAATAAAGGGCGACAATATCACTCTTGCGAAGCAGAGAACTGAACGTAAAATGCAAGACGACTTTGTCTTTGGAATTGCGATAAACCTAATTTGTTTAGGGAAAAGCCAGAAAACTTTCGAGTTGCAGACAAAATATGATGGTATTATCATCATTGAAACTCCGAAGAAAAAATATATGAATCTAAGACTAAAGTCGGAGAGTGGTACATTAGAATTTTAGTAAATATCAAGTGGTATTCACTGCCCTTCCCTGGTCTAAACGTCGTGTATGAACGTCACTAAACTACAAATACAAAGATTCAACAGGAAGCTGGCATATGATGACATCCTGTCAAAACTCTCTACTTGTAGATACCTGCTTGCTTGCTTGACAGCCTCTTTGTTTTAAAACTGAGGAATATTGATTAACGGCAAGAAGAGATGAAACCACGAATAAATAAAATAAATAAATAAATACACTTCACTTGAACGTGACAATAAATTATGTAGCCTAAAAGCCGTTTTAAATAAGAAATATGCATATTGCAGCATTTTTTTAAAAAGGTGTCATTGCGTTAATTACATGATACATCATTCAATGAAGATTAACGAGCAACAAGATGCAATTATACCTAAAGTATAAACAAAACTTGCAATTTAAGATAAAGTAATACTGTATTTAAAAACAAGGAGAACAGTCACAAATAAATTTCACTAAGTCAAAACAAGGCACTGAAGGGTCTCACAACATGGTGACAAAGTAAGATATCAAGCAGAAGAAGATTTCTAAATGTGAGGGATGATTTTAAATTTAAGTGGAAAAAATTCAACCTATGCCATCGCAGAATTGATGCTGTCAATATCAACAAAACGTGCACAACACAGAAGAGATGGTTGCATAGGTTTTGAATAAATCTTAATTTAAAACTAATCATGTTGCAACAAACCCTTGTGATAGCCTTGCCTGGTGCAAAGGATACTGTGGCAAGATTCTATTTTTACCAACTAAAACACCACAACTCACGGCACTCAGTTGCATTAGTTAGCTAATCTATTTAATAATAGACCCACTGGCTGCAATGCAAATGCCTAATTAAATGTCAGACATTCTGACTATCACTACAATAAAGAATATATAGTCTAAGTTTTAATAAAGACTAAAAATCCATCGGCAGAGAGTTTAAACAATTAACTATTATGGTGTCACCTAATGTATGGTTTGTATGTGTTAAATTGCATCTCTTAAGTCATTTTGACATGCTCAATTCTAATTACAGAAAGCTTAACACATTAATAATCCAAAAATAAACAGCTTAAATTTTAATAATTTCAAATCAATGATGCATTTATCATATTCAACTAATCCTTTTACAAGCCACAGATTGCTTCACCATATAAGATATAGCACACAACTTGCAATAGTACTGCAACAGTCTTTTGTAGCAGATAACTTGTTTAAGATTTGATAAATGTCTAATACAGTATTCACAAAACACATCAGGTGTGTACTAAAAGGCTTTAGTAAAACTAAACCAAGGATTAAAGGGTACAATAAGATGCACATCCATACTTAATCATTTTTCAACTTTGTCTTAAAAGCAGTCATGCAAATTTCCTGAATACAAAAGACTCTACTACAGACAACCTCCCTAAACAAATTTATATGGGTTGAAGAGGTCACACAGTGTGAAGGATATATATGGCATGTCCAACATAATTTGCTAATGTGAATGATAGTGACTTGAACACAACTTATTAACCTTATTAATAGTGAGTCTGATACTAAATATACAAAAGAAAGAAACAAAGAAACAACAATAAAAACATACATGTGATATCTAGTGTTATATAAATACCTAAATATAGAAAATGATTAAAAAATGTTGGCAAATTTGAGAGACAAATAAGACATGCATTGACCCTTTCACCTCCCCTGCCTACGTCTAATGGACTGTCTGTGTGTTAACCTCAAAGTTGAAAATGCAAATGTCAATCTATTCTTTTTGTTTAACCAATATAGACCACTTTCAAATTGTTTTAAAAATAACATAAAACAGAAATTGACCTTCTATCAAATCAAAATTTCTGATAAACCTAATAAGGGAAACTAAATCAATTTGCATCATGACATAATTAATATTGTCTTAAGCTGACTGGTAGCTGAATTATCCCCAAGTAACTAGCAATAATATATGAAACAAATTACAGAATCAATTTCAAGTTCAATCATAAACTATTTTAGATAAGTTTTTAGACAACAGCACTATTTGAATGCTACCAGAATAAAGGTAACATACAGTAAACATCATGCAGAACAATTCATTTGCATCAACTAATGAAAAATTTTGATAAAATAATGCATTGTGTCATATTGTATACCACCATCAAGTGGCCTTAAGCCTCGAATAACCTCTATAATAGCAATACATGAATTTTCCTATTGTAAACAAATACACCTGTACATAGTCTGTTTTGCAGGGCTAAAAGCATTGCATATGAATGTTAGAATTATAAAAAAACTTCTTAAACAGCATATAAAACCTGTAACTAATTGCAATACAATAGTTCTAATATTATATAAGAAAAATCCATTAAGCCACAATTGATGCAAAATGAGAAATAAGGTGTTAGATCATTCAATAATTACACAAAAGTCCTATCAATGTGTTACTTTTAAAAACTGTCCAAATACCTTAAAGCATCTCATATAGAGGGCAAACATTTTGTGTCATTCATGCATAGTAGTTTAATGTACAAATACATAAATGATGTAATCAGTTTAAATGATAGCTATTTTTATCAAAAGCACTATACTAATGATGCTGGTTACACCAAAATTTACATGCCCCTTGCTAGGATCAATGCCACAAATAATAATCATGATTATTAGAAGACCATCAATTGCTATATTAAGGTGAAAATGTGAAATAGCTCTAAACACAGCTCAAATATTCACAAAACTATATTTATACTGCCATGATTTATACTGCCATGAATAATTTTAATAGGAAAAGGTATATATATATATTCGGGTATATATATATATATTCTATAGACATAAGACATCTGATTAATTAATATGGTTGCTTCTGATTAATATGGTTGCAGATAACCCAAACAATAAAAATGTATAATCATAATTAATGGGAGTGCTTCTTTTATTAGTTATAATATTTCTGAGGCTAGGCTTTCTATTCTCGATAGATTTTCAATTGTGGTTAATGTACATGAATCATTGAACATATTTAATTGATTAGACATGCAAATCTACAGTTTTGCGGGAGTTAATCTTGTCTGCAGAAGAAATGAGAGAATCTAACTAGATATATTATGGTTGTTGAGCAACACTGTCTAAAACCAGAAGGGGGTACATGATGATGTCATTCGTGTAATATATCATAATTTCAGGTTGAAGACAAAAGACAACACCATATCAATAAAAGATTAAATACTATAACAGGCATGCCATAAGGAATACACGCTAGCTTTCTACTCGTACGAGCTTGAAGTATGATTTACTCCGCTTCAAATTAATAGAAATATATAAGCGATCACCATTGCTTTGGGACTCTGAGAATTAAAATTGCACAATGGTGATTTCCTGTGACAGTATTTTTGTTATAAGCCCCCCTAGACTTGTTTTATACTTACATTTTAAGCGTTCCCGAAGTCATCAATTCTGTAACAAGAATAAGTTGTTTTTTATCTTTCTGTCCGGCTTTCGGTCGCTCGAAGAACTCGTGAAATTTCACAATATTTGGATGAGTAAGCTGTTTCAGCATGACGGCCTCTTCCTTGAAGCGAGATCGCTCCGACTTCGAATATTTATCCTGAAACAGCGAGATAAAGACAACAATTACTGGTCAGACCAGTGAACTCATAAAAGGGTTACTGTGTGTATTTAGAATAAAACCAACGAAATACTTGCGGCTCAAAAATTATCGCCTACCTGTAATTCACACCAAGCCACAGCGACACCAGTTTCGGTGTCTAGACCTTTAAAAACAGTTTTAAACGAGCCCCGACCAATTTCTATATCAAATTCGAGAAATCTACCATCTGGACTGGAGGCCACAGCCTTCTCTTCTGCTTCTATACTTTCATTCAAAAGGTTTTGCCCTCTTTCCTTCGCGTCTTCGACGATCTTTATGTCGTCTGGCATAGAGTGAGATGAATTGGTTTCCACCGCATCCGAAGTTGGTTTTGGGTTTTCGCTTCTCTTCGGTTCGCTTTCTCCTTCCGTCATAACAGTTTGGGAAATTGCAGCAGTCATTTCCCCAGCTTCGTTGGCTTGCGAATTGCTCATGAAATATCCTTAAAGCGCGTAACACGCCAAAGGCTTGTATTCGTATGGAACAGGAAGGTTGACAGTGACCCTCTCTGAAGACATATTTGTTAGACCTTCTCGGGAAAAATACAGCCTTAAAGCCGTACAACGCCTTGTTTGTTCACATTTTCCTTTAAAACTAGTTGAATACTTCGGGTTTGTTCGGTTGAACTTATAGAAAACGATCCAGGACGACAACGAGCAGTTATTCGCCAACGACGAATCGGCGCTTCATCATGGCGTTGACGGAAACTGTTTGACGAGATATGAAAGTTTGAGTAAGTTTTTCTCTGCTCTCAGATACGTAGGAACCTCACAAAATACTTGGAGGAATACTCCAAGAAGGGATAATCCCCTTGACGAGGATGTTTTCCCGAAAAGTCGACCAGCTTGCTCTCCTTTCGACGAGAAGTAATCACTTGCAAATACAAAGGCATCTAGTTCAAGCACATGAATGGATCGCAGGCAAACAACGACAGGATGACGACTACGCATGCGCAAAACGCTCCTAATACCGGTCATGCTTCTTCGCAACCCAAAATGTCGGAAAAAATTCCTAAAATATCTTCTGAGATATTGGCGTCCTTTATCTTATTTCCTTGTTTCTTTTCCCACTGCTATTGTTAATTTAGCCTTTTGCTTTCTTCTAAATAAAATTTATCTAAACACAGTGCTAATGGATATTATAAAAAATCACAATTTCTAGTGTTCACATCACAATTTGGGTATTAAGGCTCTTATGAATAAGATGTGTCATGGCAAGTTTCGAACTGCGAAATTGTAAACAAAAACCGATATGAATTGTTATCAAATTCTCTTATTTTTATTTGAACTCGCCAACGTAAGGCGATATAAAATCCCGATTCCTTATAAAATGAACGCCCACTGGGAATGCGCATTGAAAACATGCAAATATGACTTTCATGCTAATTTTTCAGTTCATCGCGAACAATGTTGGCAACAGCAAGCCTAACTTTGCGGCGACTGTTTTTCATTACTGAATAGTGAATACAACCAAGTGACTGAGCTTTTTTTGAGTGATTTAGCGAGCAGACCAGATTCGAGCTTGCAATCTCCGCATGGGAAGTCGAGGCTGGTGACGGCTGGTCTTTCCCACACAACCCATTCGACCGACAATCTTCGGGTGGAGAGAGAACAAGCGATCAGGAAATGACGGCTATTTGCGAAATTTTTAAACTTAATGATTGGTCGAGATAAATAGTGCTTGATGAGTGACGACAATGAAGTCTTGGTGCGTTGTAAAACCTGTAAAAAATACCTGACACTCTGCTATCTGAATTCTATACATTATTCTTGAACCCTCTAACTTGATTGGCCAATGACTCTCACCTTTGCTTTACAAGTGTATGTATAAACAAATAAATAAAGGAAGTATAAATATATAGTTGTTTTATTTGCGAATTTTTTGCTAATTTTACAAATGGAGTGAAACTGCGTTAATGATGTTCAATGTTTTTTTTCAAACTAATAATCAAACAGCGCTAATTAACATTTGTCGCGTTGGGTGATGACCAAGCGTGCCGTACGAATCATTGCCAGTGTCATAGTTTAATTTGCTTCCAATCAGGTATAATTGCAAGAACAACACTCAGTTGTCTCAGTATACGCAAACATAAATACACAAATCTATGTGACAATAAACCCACAAACCTAATGTTTTGGTAACCGCAAGATCTTTAAACCACTTGCAGCCAGAGTTGAAGAGGACCAAAGCAATTTAATAAAAATAACACAAAAATAGCACAAACAAAACTCTGAATTTTAAAAACCGCCATGGCCATAAGCATAGTGTGATGCATAATAAAGGACAAAATATAGCAAAAGGAACATCGTTACTCACACATTATTATAAGAGTTAAAAAATGTCTGCCATAGACAAGCTACAATTTTGCTTTTTTTAATTATTTAACTGTTTAGAAACTGATAATTTTTTTGGTATATATAACGATTCCCAGATCAGAGTTTACGTGATTATTGGCTATAGACCAGTTGGCAGCTTGAAAGCCTCAGTGGCGACGTCAGATAGGTAGATACCACCATTGGACTTAATTTTTAAAGACTGAATGCTGGCAAGGCATTCTGGTCTTAGAGTATAGTTGGTATATGCCGGCAACACATGCAAGACTTGTTGTTTCAATTGTTAGGAGAACGTTGGCGTATTTAATTTATTTTGATAATAGTTTCCTTCAACAAACTGCAATGTGTTTAAAAAATGAAACATTTTAATTTTATATTCACGACAAGCACGCAGCAGCTTTTATAGATTATAGTTTAAATCAACAAGATGCCATGCCCATGTGTTTTAAAAAAAAGGATAAAAAATTCAAGAGAACACGTCATAGCCGTGTACTGCGGTCTCCTTCGATATCTTGTATAGTTTAGAACTTGCGAATCAAATTGTGTCTTTGAAGAATTCATGCAATGTTGAGTTTGACCACGTTCGTTGGCTTCCTGAACAAACAATAAGTTTTTAATGTCCTCTTCACTGCGTCCATCAAAACAATTATAGCATTTCCTGAGAGATCACAGTGTATTCTGGGATTGTTCAAGGGGAAAAAGATAATGACATATGAAAGATTCAGTATCTTATGTCAATATGAACCTTTCACACCATCAAAAACAATCTCAATCCTAAAAACTAATTACTATAAATACTTCATTTATGTTGCCGTTTTCTTTGCCCTCCAAAGTCAAAGATGGATTTGCACAGCATAATGTGATTTGCACGACTTATTTGACCTAACGCGACTTCAGACTGTCTCGCTCTAGGAATTCTGAATCACTGGCATGCATATTTTCAAGACCACGCATTTAAAAACTTTTTGCAAGTGGTCGTATATAGCAATATAAAACATTCTCCGCATATTATTCAAAATATTCTTTCTACAGTGAACATTTTCCAATCCGTGAAACACGACTTACGAACTTCAATGAGCGATCGGTGTATCATCTAATTATTCTATTTCGATAAGAGGGGTACAATAAAAGGTGGTCAATTTCAAAAATCTTGTAAACATATGACTTCAATCTGACTGTCTACGTACTTTATTTATACTTTTAGTCAATAAGAAATATAATAGTTGTTGTACTTGTACATTATTTTCACAGTGGCAAATATATTCAGTTTTAGGTTACATATATTTACAGGTTATAGCATATAGCTTCTCAACAAGCTGGAATTTCCTACGAGAGTGAGATTATATTTTTGTCTTTTGAATACACTCATCTTCTGAAGCTCTGACTCCTCGTAAAGAGGGCAACATTTGATTCCGTAAGATCAATATGAAATCTAGTACAAATGCGAGAATTTTTAAATTAAATATCCCCTTCCTTTTGTATGGTACACGAACTGTTGTCAGAAAGATGCGGTGCAAACGAAAGGACGATAAAAGCCTATAGTGGCTGCAGATAATCGACCACAAAAACCTGATGGACGTACTAGATTTTGTAGCTCCTAAAGCGACTAGCCACGAGTGTATAAGTTTTCTATATATACGCGTGTACAGCACTTATGCTCATTAAGTTGATCTCGTGTCATAAATCCTTGGCAATTTCTTCACTCGATTAATATAATGATCACGGTTGCGAAGTATAAAGTATTCTGTAGACAAAGATCTTAGTATGAAAAATGTATAAATTAACTTTACACCTCACGCATGCACAAATATAAAGAAGCATCAATCGCATCAATCAAAAAAATGAAAGTTTCAACTTTCAAAATAGTTTCTTTTTCAGCCCGGACCACCATGACGAGAGCGCTTAAATTATATAAGAAGCACATGCAAACACCTTTCCTAACTGAGTGCTATAATAATTCGTATACATGCATTTTTCTTCTTATAATCCAATTTCCCACTTACGACTTACAGTCAACATAAGTATTAAAAGGATTTCTAACAACGCATAGCTTGATGATCGCCGGGCCATGTTGAAGTATTTGAATAATTTCGTAAATATTTAATTGCGTCAAATCTTTGTCGTCAATCTGCAAGAGGCGAAACAGTTTGTTTTAGAAATGTGTTAGGATCATATTTCAAAACTGACAAAACTTATGGAGAGTGTAAACTAAGCATGCCAGTGTAATAACTTAAGAATCCTGCAGCCTCTAGTCTAATAACAATCTACCAAAACCATTGCAAAACCATTGCAAAGCCATTGCCAAACCATTGCACTGAAACCATTGAAAAACCATTGCAAAACCATTGCAAAATCAATGCAAAACCATTACAAAACTGGCCGAAAATACCGCTCAGCGGAGTTGATAAAGGTTTTAATTAAATAAGTATACTTTATTTAATGCTTACTTTAGTAATTTTGTCAAGCGGTTGCAGCATTCCGTCACAAGGACCGCCTGGAAGCACAGATGCAATATAAACTTCTTGTTTGAATTTATCTGGCATCAAACTAAAACCAAATCCATGTTGACCTGATTTCTCGACGGAAAACGTCCGAGTTTCAAGAACGTCTGACGTCGAATCTACATTGCCCACTTTTGTAGTGGGAGGTAAGAGTTTGTCATCTGCATCATTCGAAATATCAAACGAGTCCATGCTTGTGAAGGGCTCGGTGTCGCCTCTTTGGTCACAATGAGGCAAATCATTGACAGAATTTTGTAGTGTCGAGTCTGTTTCATAGCCTGAGGCCACAGATGGACTTCGCTCAAGAGATCCTGTATTTTGTCTGGTTTTCTGAGGGGATTCGTCCGTGGATTCCACGAGGGACTTTCTCTCACGTGATTCCTGTGCGGAGCCGGAATCATTCGTCAAGTTCTCTCTGGATCGATTCCTAGAGTCGCTGCAAGTGGAAGTCTCATAAGGTTTGGTTGAAAATTGTGTTTTGGGATTATCACAAGAAAGTTTGCCACGAGAATCTTGCCTCAAATACACACAGGAACGTTGTGTTGTCCTCTCATGAGTTACTTGTGCTGGGTTCACGCATTTCTCATGAACGACGTACCGTATGGAGATAGCTTTTCCATTCAGGGTACCTGATGAAGAATCGTGAGTCTTAATACCTGTGTCGGTGCTCTCGTTTGAGGTCGGTGCTGCGAAACTGCGGATTTCGTCAGTGCGGGTCGCGTTAGTAGTGGTCTGTTCCTCCGTACGATTTTTCTCACTTTCCCACAACTCTCCAAATTGTTCCCAAAATTCGTCATTTCCGCTCTTCACCTCCTCAGACACAGTCGCAGTTATTTCACTTTCGGCTCCCTCATTTCCTGTTTTTGTATTTGACTCAGGGATCTTCCTCGTAATCCCAACATTCTTTGCGGCCTCAGTTTTGGTCTCAGGCTCTTTCTTCGCTCCAGACGGCTTACTTACCGCAACTATTTGATCTAGTTCGTTGAATATTTCAGCCCAAGCTGAAACCCGATGTAAAGACGACATATCCGGAATTTCAAGTCCCCTCGCCGGAGTTTCAACACTAGGCTGTTTTGTTTTGCGAGTATCAACACTCTGAAGACGAAGTTTCACAAATTCTCCACTAAAATCTAACATTTGATAAACTTCTTTGACGGGTTTATTTTTTACCAAAATATCGTTGACAGCCAAGATTCTGTCACCCACATGAACTGCGCCACTTCTGTAAATTTGTAAAAGATGATTCTTAGGATAATTTTTTTCTCTGATTTTGAATTCGTCTTCTTTGTCACGCAAACTGTGAAAGTTTTTTGTTTGGAAAAATATTTGTGTGAATTTTTGTGGTCGTAAGGCTTGTACGTCGTAATATTAAACCCTGGGGACCTCTTCTCGATCGGAAATGAGTTGTTTCAAAACTTGTTACAAATACAAAGGATGGCTTTTATATTTATGCTGTTTTTATTTGGTTGTAATTGTCGCGATATGAAATAGTCCAATCTCTCCTCAGCTTAAATGTAGATTATCCATTTTAGTGGAACCACATGATATTGAAATGGCAAACGAGATCATTTTTTTCAATTTTTTTATGATATAATTTGCCATACACGCTGAGGTCAATTTATAGCTAATATTTTTGAAACAGTTCTAGTGACTGAGATTACCTTTCTGCAACAGTTCCAGGAACCAATGATGTGACAAGGATATTACCATTACCAGGAACCTCTCCACCTATAAAGATATATGAAGACTGACCAAAAACTATAAAATTATTCCGAATATATTTATTTTGGATGTGCATGAAGTAGTGCCAACCACTCCCTGGCCATAATCGTTTCAACTCAGTGGTTTCAACGCTGATATCAGCACTATATCGATGCATGCTTCTATGATAAATATTGTTGAGGGATTTCAATGAACGATATATGCGGGGAGCCTAAAATATTCGCATCAGATTGCATGGTTGCTCAAAAACACTGTTAATTATTCCAGGGCAAAAGATGTTTCAGTTTGAATGCGGTGGGATTCTGAATATTCTGGAACTAAAAAACAAACAATGATAATGCCACAAGTAGCTATAATTACCTGTTATGACAATGCCGACAGTACTACGGCCTTGTTTTGATAATTCTATAGTATAAACAACTCCAGAACTTTCATCTATAAAACAAAATATATAACATTGAATATCATGATAATATTATGATCAATTCATTGTATGACATGTCCGCTTTGAAAATGTGTTTTGAGGAAAACAAAGTGTTGAAAAAATTGCGTTGTTGCGAAGTGCTACAGCGCGGGTAATTAACGTTAGACCATGGGTGGGTTGGTGATAAGAATTGAATATATCTGATAAACTTTTTTTCTATAACAACATTTTTTTATTGTTTATTTAACAGTCTCTCAGTAGTCTGATAAGTTTAAATAACAAAAACATAATTCCAATGGCAATTTCCTAGTGACGTTTTGTGGTCAAACATCGGTTAAACCATAGCAACCTCAGCCTGTGGCCCTGTGCACAGACGTATAGCAACCTATGCGCAAAGCATGCACAAGAAAAAAGAATGTTCAAGAATATATATCGAAAGGAATAAACCATGGCTTTGGGACCGCGTCATGTGAAATCATGAACCTGTGGCTGTTCTATAATTAGTCTTTCTCACGATGACGAATATGCCGCCATTTTGGAGGTTCTTTTTTTAAAAAATCGTTAAGTGTAACGCCGGATTTCCGCTAGCGATAATTTTCGCGATATTTTACTTTTGTTTCAGAGCTGTCAACTGCATCCATCTGGAAGTCGCTTCGCGCGATAAATATGGCTAGTGTCTAGTGGAAAACCGGCTTAAACGACGACTGTTTTCAATTTTACTAAATTTATTCTTTAAATGATCTGTTGTTTGTAAAAAATTGCTTTTCATAATGTTTTCATAATTAATTAAAGAGGGTTCGCCGCTATCTTGGTACGGCAGATTCAGTGCTCTGATTGGCTGGGAAATCAAAACCAACCATCTCGGTCGAGAAAGTTGCTTTCTTATAAATCAATCATATAGCTAAATAATGAAGTTTTGTCTTTTGATCTACTTCAATACGTTGTGATCGGTCGGGCACTGAGTCAAGTCCATTTCGAGTTTTGAGTGGACATGCATGCTGCCGCCGTTTTCTTAATAACATCTTTTATAGCAGAATGACTATCTTCATGATAGGGCACTGCGGAAACCATCAGTAAGGGGCACGAGAATTATATAATTAAATAGTTTTATACAACCAGCCTCATACAGCCAGGTGATCTGAAATGGCGGGAATGGACTTGTCAAATAAAAATCAGTTATCCTCGATAAAACACTGCAGAAAGATCTACTACATCGAGATCACCTGTCACCTGCGTATAGAACTATAATATAGTAAAGAACCAGTCGCATCGGCATACCATTCCATTCCGTCGCAGAATGCATATACGTGCATGTTGTTTAATAGTTAATTGTTCATGTGAAATTTAATAGAAGATTTCATAGTCTTTACTTCAGCCTTACCTTCAATCTCCTGCTCTTTCTGAACAGTTACACTGACTATTTCACCCAGAGGTACAGCATCAATGAATGTTATAGAATCCTCTACACACGCCATTTTATGACCATTTATTGCCAATAATTGATCGCCCAGATGCAATATTCCTGTTCTGTATGCTAGACTTCCTTTACGAACATGACTGATTATAATACAGGTTTTATCAGCATTGTTTAGTTCTGAAATAAAAGCTTTAGGAATCAGCTATACTCAATAAAATAGCCATAGGCGGCTATCAACATTGTCATTGCCATATGTCTATGGCTAGAAGCCTAGAAGTACAGACTACAGACATTAGACCAGTCTTAAAATAAAGACTAAACTCTTTAAAGTTTCTAATCTAGATCTGACCTGTCTGACCATGCATTTTACTGGGCCTGTCGGTATCCACTATTTGGACAAGTGAAGAGTTCGCTTATGTATCGTGATATTCTCCATATATTAACACACGCTTATATAGTTGGGCATAGTTATATACTAACTTGGTCAGTGTCAGCGAAGTTGAAGAGAAAGTTTTACAGAAGTCCTGGGTTAGTTGGGCTGGGCTTTATTAAATAGACAGTGGGTCGAAAGTGGGTGAAGTCTAAGAACTTGGATTACATTCACATGCATTAATCACATGCTTGTTAGCCGTGCTTTATTTTTGATATAAAGCATGGCTTTATTCGCTTAACAAGAAGTGCAATCCAGCTAATATGAGTAATATCGCCATATGACATATCACAACTAAATATGCCAGTTCAAATTCCCTTTGGGTTTGGCTTTGACTTTGTCTTTGATTTAGACTAGACTTTGCCTTCCGCCTTGAGTTTATAGTAGCCTAAAATTCTAAATATATCATCATTTCCCAATACTAGTTCGTCCCTCGTTTCACTTGTAATGATTTATCGGTCATTGCTCATAAAGTAAGCTTTATATCTCGCTTTATATACTATATACTCGCACTCGCATTCAAAAGTGGCGCCAAATCTCGAATCAGTCGAATGGCGATATAATTATACACTTGTGGTAAGCATATATTAGTTTTCCAATCCCTAATTATTTTAATTTATGTAGAAACAGTAAGGGGGCGTTTAACATGGGCTCTTCGCAGACGTCCGTCAGTATCCTGTGACCAATAAAAATTCAGGATTTTTGATCCTACTTAGCCATCTATCCCGTCACGTTTACTATAAAAGGATTGCGTTTCAAACTTGCAGCATTGCGATTTGCAAACTGTTCTAGTTCTACATCGAAGACATTCAACTCGTTAGAAAAGAAAGATTAAAAGATGCCTCCCAAACCTGGTGTTGCTTCAAAAGGTGGAAAGAAAGCTGGCAAGAAAGCCGGAGTTGGTGGTGACAAGAAGAGACGATCGAAACGTAAAGAAAGTTACGCCATTTACATCTACAAAGTTCTGAAGCAAGTTCACCCCGACACTGGTATCTCAAGCAAAGCCATGGGTATCATGAATTCATTTGTGAACGATATCTTCGAGCGAATTGCTGGTGAAGCTTCCCGATTGGCTCACTACAACAAGAAGTCAACCATCTCCTCTCGGGAGATCCAAACTGCTGTTCGTCTGCTCTTGCCTGGAGAGTTGGCTAAACATGCTGTCAGCGAAGGAACGAAAGCCGTGACAAAATACACAAGCAGCAAGTAAAAAGGTTTCAAAACCTTCAAAACAAAAACCGGTTCTTTTAAGAACCACCAAATATCTGAAAGAATTGAACGAAATAACGATATTTTATCAAGCATGCACGCCGCCGATCGGAGCGTGAAATATTACCTAGTTTAAATGAGAACAAAATAAGCCAATCTGAATTTGAATTCGGTGTTATATCCCAATCCCGTTTGAATTATAAGACTTTCAACGAAGAAATTGGTGATGTGTTTTCGGACTTCATAGAACACCAAAATATATCTGCATCGTACGATTTGTACGTAGCAATCCGATAATCAAAATCGCAACTCGGTATACGTACTAAACTAAGCCCTGCCCAGATAATATAAATTATAATATTTAAGACAATTCAGTGACTTACCTGTGAAAGTGATTCCTAATCCAAAGTAATGCTTTGGCAGCTTCACGCTGAATGTTCCAGACGAGGCTACTATAGATTCTAGAAAAGTGAAAGATAAGTTCCCTGAAAGACAAATTTTCCCTGGACTAGTCAGTTTATCCGCATTATTGTATGATAAAAGTTTAATGACCACCAACACAATCAGCACAATGACCAACGGGTCCAAGACCCATTGACGAGGGATAGCCTAGTTAATCTACGCATTCCCATGGTATAATTATGTTGTGATTGAGTATTCATCATTTTAACAGTGGTTAAAATACAGACATAAAAACAGACGTATAGTCCCTCTTTAATCAGATCAGTTTATTATTATTAGATCAGTTTATTATTAGATCAGCTATGACTTACCAGCCACAGTAAAGCCAATCAAGATGTTTGCGTGTGTTCCAAAACTCTGTAAAATACCATTGCAATGTTCAGCTGTCATCATTCCTACGTCTGTGTCGTTTATTCCAAGCACTTCATCATTAATCTGAAGCACCCCAGACCTGAAGAAGACAATATCCTCGAACTGACCATTGACAATATGTATAAAACTCTAACTTGCCTTCCTCATACTTAGTTGACTAATGAGATTTTCAGGAGAAGGGGTTCCAATTTACTGGCTGCCGCCTCTAGTGAGCTGAGGCCACACACCAATGGTTTTAACTAGAAACCAGCCTTGAGTTAATAAAACCAGGAACGATGTGAGAACGATGGCCTTCATTCATAAACAAGATTCTGAAATGATCCGAAGTTATTTAAGATGCAATAACCTACCTTTCCGCAGGACCACCACTCTCAATTTCCGCAATTACTAATACACTTTGTCTTCCAATATAACTCTCTGCAATCGTCAAACCAAATCCCTGATTATCTGCAGTCAAATTCACCTCCACATACTCCTGTCGACATAGCTGAGCATTAGCAGAACATTTCAAGCTTCTTGATGACCAAAAGTTGTTATTTCTGCTAGAAAATTGTCTTCTCCCTCGCAGGTATGATTCAGAATTAGCGGCGTTAGAAAATGATGACCGTCTACTTCCCAGACCTCTGTAGCCAGCACCAGACCATGGAGAAGTTCTACCAGTACTTGCCCCCACACTGTTGGAACGAGGTTTGCGAACTTTCGAATATAAACCTGAAAACAATAGTAAATTAAATATCTTTTTTGAAAAGGTTCTAAAGAGTAAACAATATTTAAAGATATACTGAACGGTTAATCACATGTATGTCCAGTGACAGTGTGACCAGGAGAAACGTTAAAACTACCATTGGTCATCTTCTATTTGTCAAGGGTTGCTATAGTCTGGGTGAAAACGAGGTGCTGGTGGAAACCTAGATGAACTAATCTATTATGTTCATATAACAGGAGTCTAGTGATCTATTTTGTTCAAAAGCTCTTTGATTCCCCTGTTGAATGTTGAATGGATGAAAACTTTATGAAAAGCCTAGCAGCATCATCGATACAATAAATAATCTTTTCACACCTTCAGTCATTCTATTTCTAGACCGCTGATCAGATCCTGGTTCACTTTGAAGGTCTACGTTTCCACGAGAATTTGCAATCACTTCCGAGATTTCTTCATATGGGCTCGAGTCATTCGTGAGAGCTCGTCTAGTATTGTCGTAGCCAGCAAAATCACCGCTAGGGGCCTGCGGAAGAGCACGGCGTAAACGTTCTCTGGGATCATTGTCGTGCAATCTTCGGTCTTGAATTAGCAATTCGTCGTGAGCTGTCGACTCTGACAGTTGATCATCGGAAAACTCGCCATGTGAACATACCCAGGAATCTACTTTACCATATCTATGAGCCAAACAAACATTAGAAATATTATCGCCCATAATCTACTATAATTAATTGCCTTCTGAATTCTGCAGTGAATTCTGCCTGCATGCAAAAGAACAAAGTATACTTCAGTTCTAAGTCTCTCTTTATCACCCTTTATCCTTTCGACGATGCATTTATCCCTCATTCATTTCTTTTATCATTCTTTTTTTCCTTCTTTACTCTATTTACTATATTTTTAAGCAGTATATGCATTTGATAGTGTCTTGAAACATGTCGTATGTTGTATTGTATACCTATCTGACATGGCTGTATTTTCCTCATCTTTATTTAAAGCGTGAACTGTGAGAAACTCGATCTTAACACGACTTCCACTCTTGGCCAACAAATCAACAACTCCGGCTAAAGACAAATCCTTCACGTAGGTTGCATTAATACTTATTATCTGATCTTCTTTATGGAACACTCCCAATCTGAAACGAAACAAGGGATCAGTCATCAGTGCTGTCGCAACGTAAGAAGGAAATAGGCATGAAAAATGGACTTAACTTACCTGTCCGCAACACCACCTTCGTTGATATCAGAAATTACAATCACACCTGATCGGTCTTCTACTAAACACACAACCAAATATTACATTTAAACAATAAGGGACCAATCAATCAAAGAAAGCTCATTAAAATTGCAATGCTGCATGAACAGCGATTTAACGTATGGAATAATCAATACTTTCGAAGATTTAATCAACAATTTTTCTAATAGGCTATACCTAGAATTAGCCCCAGGCTGACAGCAGGAGCAGGCTTCTCGATATCAATAATCCATGTTCCGTTTTGAGTGCTCATAGGTTCTATGTATGATAAAGAAGGAAATTACAGGAATATACATTGCAAGATTTACCTAACGCTTCTTAAATTACACGAGATAGATAAGAGATGATCTTAGCTCTCTGATCCTGGCTGGACCTCTCGAAACAACAATTTAGAATATGTTAAGACTCGATTTGTTCAAAATATCTAACACTCTAAAATTCTGTTAATTACAATCTAGATCTTACCTTTGTGGTAAACATCATACTCTATCTGTAAAGACACTTGATCATGCGCGTGTTTTAGCAATAGTACAACGTCTTCACGTGACAGACCCAACAACGCTTGACCGTTGATTGCAAGTAATCTATCCCCAACATGAACCACACCACGACTATAAAGAATTAATAAGAAAGAAAATGAAATATATCATTGGATATTGTTTTTGATATTTTCACAAAACAAAGCACGAAGTCCAACCTTTGGGCCGCACTTCCTGGTCTGACACTTGCAACAACAAGAGGTCGATAGCCGTGAATCGATGTCTGCGGTGATTCTATATCATGGGAGAAAAATTCAGTAATTTTTATAAAGTATAATGTGAAACTAAGCTTGTCAAAGTTTACAATGGTTACAACGCTAATTTACTTTACTATAGGACATAGGTGTTTCCACTCTACTACAGATCTTCCACCCTACCTCTCGCGACAATTCCAAAACCATCAGCTTCCTTCTTCAGCTGTATAATAGCAGTTTTACACGAACTGCTAATGTTTGTGTCTGAGAAGGACAAATTGACAATCATGAAGTTTCTGTAAAATATTATTTAAGATGCAGACGAGGGAACAAAAAGAACATCAAGGTCTCTCACCTGGAGTTGGGATTTTATATTGAATCTTCAAATGAACATGCTGACCAGCGTTTCTTAGCAGATCAACAACTTCTTGATGGGTTAAATTTTCAGTTTTTTTATTATTTACAGCGAGAATTATATCACCAATAACCAAGGATTCGCTCCTACGAAAATGGAAATGTATAAAGGTATAGGCCTGTGCCACAAACAGCAAGGGGTCTGTGGCGAGTTACAAGCTATGCGAGAACGAATGATTTTATAAATTGGCAGTGAAAAACCTGACTAGCCTGTGACTCAGCACAGGCCTCTTGCCCCTTTTCAAATAGGGTTATTAGCATTTTAGATTTGTGATACATGATTTTTCTCACAAAATCTTTACTATACAGTTGGTACGGATCTCATCTGGAGATGATATGGAAATGCAATTAGTCTGGAAATCCTCTAATTACGTATTAATTGTTACTTCATACTATCAGAGAATGTTTATGTGAAGCCAGCCTGACTCAAGTCATTCGCGTGCATTTAATAAAGCTGAATGGAGATCCACTTTAAGTTGTCCTTAAATAAACTGACAGGACAGCCCACGCTGATATCACAGAATAGCTTCTCTTTTAAAAACGTTATACTTATAGGCACAATATTGTAACACACATCAACGACAATAATTCGAATTCAAGCGTCTTATTTACGTACTTATCAGCAATACCGCCCAGTCGAAGATGAGAGATAACAGGATGATTGCTACCACGGTCAATACCACCTAAAAACATTTCGTGGTGAATTAAAGATTTTATTCACAGGATTGCGTGCGCCCGAAATGAAGTTACCTCATAGTAATATGTTCTATAACTATATCTATTACGAAACAATATCCCATTCTACCTGAAACTGTGAGCCCAAGACCTTTATCATGTTTTGTTTTGACGAGTTTTACAATCAAGATTCCTAAAATAAATCGACTAACATCAAATACTCCGGAAAAACAATCGCAATATAGTATAAAGACACTTGAGTCCATCACATTCTTTGTGTCGTACGACCTACCCGTCGTGCTGTCTTTTGGCTCATGATTAGAATTTGCACTAAAAAAACACAACTGTTATGAATGTACTGACTGCAACCATTCTCTAAAATAACATAAACCAGTACGAGCTTGTATTTCATTTTATTAACAGTTTCCTTCTCATTACAAACCCTTTTCAATTTAACAAACCTATTAAGAGCGCCATCCTTGTTCATGTTCTTGTCGTTCTTCACAATTTCTATAAAAAACAAAATTAAAGAATATCGACGTTGATAATGTATACACGAATAAAAGTAAGGTTTTTCCATGGTTCCGAACTGACTCGTTTCATTCGTAGTCTGTGAAATAAACTGAAAAAACTTAATTACGAACTACGCTGTAGCAGTGGATATGGAATGATTTCCTTTGCATAAACCTCTGTTCGTATACACTACCTCTAACAGTCTAACTCGCATTATTAGCTAACAACTGAATCAAAGATTGGCCTTAAGTTAATATAACTGGAGACTGGTTAAGCCAAACCGCATTATATCATAAAGACAGTTTTACAAAGATACACGTACATAACTCACTGACATTTCTACATTACATGCTAATTAGTTTACATACATATAAAAGATTGTTGTGGTTTGTCGATTTCTTAAACTAAAAGGATGCTTTTCATAACCAGTTTTAAAGTAGACCTTCCCTTAATACTTTGAAGTATCATTAAATTGCCTTGTTAGAACCAATTAGAACAGCCTTAATTATATTATACAGTTTGATACACCACCGGTCATATTCTTGGACGTCGCTCAAAACTCAAAAGAACGACGAGTGTCATAAAATAAGAAAAAAACTGGAGGTCTTAATGACCCAGCAAGAGCTCTCTATAGTAAGCATAATCAATTCTCCACGATATCGCCTTTTAAGGATATCATAACTAACAAAGAGGTTCTGCTGTCTGAGTAAAAACAAAGAAGTGCGTTGATTATTCGATGGCAAAGAAAAATATGTAATTTATATGTACTATGAGTACTGCTGGCTGCGTTTCAATCGCTAATTGACTTGCCAAGATTTTGTTAAGATCCAGCACAACGACATCCGTCACGTTACAATCACAAAACTGATAAATGAAGTAAATTACACAATCTGTCAGACTGTCAAGTTATTTTAATGCGTCTATAAGTCTTAAAAGCTAAAGTTAGCCCTTAAATGAAAATGAAATAAATATTGAACAGAGCAAAACCTTTCATAGAAACACGTCTCTTCCCACCAAGAAAGACCTACCTCTAATTACATAATAAAGATGACAATTACCTGTCTAGAGTTGGCCTGCTAGGCTGGTAAGAGGAACAAATCAAGATGAGACATCTTAAAATGAGATATTCCATAGGCAGCACATACAAGTACATCTCCCTTCTATATCTTTAATGCAAACATTGTTAACAGATATTCCTCCAATGCAGAAATCTGTCTACTACAGGTATCTCACTAATATACAGATATCTGTTTGAGACAATTGCATCTCATGAAGAAAGACAAGAAAGAAGAAAGACACAATTTAAATATTCCTCTTACTGTTCTCTAAGACAGTCAATTTATTAGGAAAAAACTCATTTATTCCACAGACATTCATTCCATGAATGACATCATTCTAAGACAGGTCTCTATCAACACAGACATTGCTCAAGACAGACATATTTTCAAGAAAGATGTCACTCTAACAGACATCTTTCAAATAGAAGTATCTGAACCTAGTAAAGACATCCTTAAAACAAACAATCTCTCATGACAAACATTTTTATACAACATTTCTAAAGGACAAACTTTTCTCTATATAATGGAGAAGAAATCTTTACTTCAGATACAAATATAACTCTTGGATGCTAATAAAGCCAGACATACAATACAAATACACAAATGTAAGCTGAAACAGCATTAAGACCACTCCTGTTTGCTCTATTCTTAGGAATGTTTCAAACAAGATAATGGTATTTAACAACAATGGCAAATATTTACGACGAATATTGCAAGTAAATGCTGACGTTGGAAAACCATATCTTCCCTCATTATAAATGAAACAGTTTATACAACCAAAACCATCTTACTATTAGAAGGCTGCAATATCTCATGAAAATAAACATCCAGAAACCTATTTCAGAGCTATAGTTCTATTAGTACTAATTGATAATTGCCAAATACTAAAATTAACCCAACTAGAATATTTAAAATACCTGACATATATGTAATTGCATAAAAATTTTAACATATACAATAACACAACCCACACTAGCTTATTCCACAGGGAAATCATTCCAAGGTCAAAAATAATCAAAAAGAAGATATACTTAAAAAACCTAAAATCTTTAAGAAACCAAATAACCTTGTTGTTGTTTGAACATTTTTGGGGCCATAAAAATAATCTAAGGATTGATCATTAATGTATGACAACATTTGTGTCACAAATCTGCTGATTACTGCAGAAAAACATTATTAATTGTGGGCCAACATGAAACATTCCCCTAAAGGTTTTGTTGTTAACTAGTCACAAGAATTGTTAATAATGCATAGGCAAGTTATAATATCACAGGATCTAGCTGAAATATATTCTATAAACACTGTAAACAGTTCCAGAAATAAGATGAACCCATGTACACCATATCAACAAATCATTGTTAAATAAAAACTATATTGTTATATATTGTATTTTATCAAAAAATAATACCTGACATTATTTTGCTAGTTGTGTTGTAGATCAACAGTCTATCTTCAGTCCTAATTAAGTCACAACTCTGATGGACAGTTCCATGCAGAATGTTTAATCTAGCTCAAAACCAACAGGGGTTTAAAGCTTTGTGACAGCTGAGTTAACAATAACACATATTGTTATACATAGTTAACCAAATGTTTATAAAAGCTACCTATCTAAAAAGCCTTTTGGAGATAATAAATCTCTATTATTACAACTGAACATTGAACTGTTGGCCCTGATAAATATTCTTTGAGTTTCATTTGCAAAACAGTGTTTTATTCAATCAAATTTGTAACTGTTTCCCACAAGCAAACAAATTAACTTCCAGTTCAAGACAACAAACCTTAGCAGGAAGTCTGTTTTCCTTGTTTGAAATAATTCAACTTTTATATGTTCTTACTCTCTTATGTAATGAAGTAAGAGCAGGACTGTACCTCAGTATTTTTTTAAGGGAATATTGCAAATCAAAGTAGAATATACATTGTGACTAGTCAATATTCTTTCCAGTAACTGTATAGAACAAGATTATAAGTACAAAATATATGTACATAATGAGATCTCTTGACAGAAAGTGAAAAATTTTAAGCACATGCTCCTGTGAAAATAGTATGGTCGTTGACTCGTTGCGTGTCAGGTATCGCTTTCCGGAAAGTTTATACGAAATATAGCGCAAGGTCTCTAACAGCCACAAGAATGTGCTAGTCATATTAGGAACCGTACTCTAAGTTAGAATTTTACAATAATTGATTTACGTACTTTTAAAGGTGTTAAGACGTCCTTTAAAAGATACATGGCTATCAACCCTGTCGGGTTAAACACTTGAAATAAAGATTTAATGAAACAAGCTTATGTAGTCAACACCGTAACCTTTACATGACAGTAACGTGTTCATTTGCTTGCCCAAGAAATTATCATTAAAAAGGCAGCAAACAGCCAATAATAGAATGATACTTACTTGACTTGACACGAGAAAAAATCGATGTCATCTTGGTTATGCAGCGAAGATCTTAAAAGGCAGACATGAACAGGAAAAAAGATCTTGAAAGAAGTGTGTTTATGGTATTTATATGGTCTGTGTTTTGTATCAATTTCATGCTTGTCATTTAAATATTGTGTTGATATTGGGACTAGGCGAGGGGTAAATGGGGGTAATGATGGTCAACTTCTGCACAATTGCTTTGTATTTCCAGCAAGGATAGCAAAACAATAAGTAAAATTCTTACTTTTCAAGTCTGCCATCAGCATATGACGTAAAAGAGGATGTTTTTAAGGAGATGTTACATTTACTTGCTCTTCAGAATTTTAACGCCCTACAGCTTACTTCAGGTTTGCGTCTTGAGGCCAATATCGGTGGCTTTTACGAAAATGAAAAAGCAAATATATTCCGTGTTGCCATGTCAGTAGTATCAAGAAAATTAACATGTTTCGGCTCATCAATTCCTTTTTCCTTGTTTGTATAATTTTTAAAACAAGTTCAATTCGCCTGGTGGTTCAGTAGAACGATTTTATATATAGGTCAGTCAGAAGGAATCGCGTTGTTTTGGCGCGAAAATTGACTTTTGCATTTTGTAAAGAAAAAGCAAAACGCCGGTTTACAAAAATATCTATTTTAAACTTGAATGAAAACGAGAAATGGTCCGAGAGAAAGTCAAAGCGAAAAAAGTGAAGCTTAGCCAAGAGCAGGTATCAAGAATATAATTTGTTCTCGCTGTTTTTATCATTCAAAACGAGTCTCAAAACATGGATTTACTAAATAATGTATTTTTACGTGACCTGTTTTTACCTTTTTTTCAAATACCGCTGAGAAAAGTATGTCTAAAAGAAAAAGTCGACTAAGTATGAAATAAAGAACCATATCATATTGAAATTAGACGTGAATTTAAAAATTAACTGAAGCAAACCATGGGGCAAGCGTAATAAATAAACGACACTTGCCACACACATCGCCTTTGTTCATGCAATAGTAAATCTATTCACAAAAAAAATTCAATTTCAGTGTTTCAGTTTCGGAGAAGAGAGTAATAGTGATCAGGAATTAATGGAATTGTATGAAGAACAGGAAACTTTGCAGGAAACTAAAGAAAAGACAAGTGAGATCAATAAAGAATCTTTAGGAACCATGCTTGAAGCAGAAGATATATCAGACGGTATGAATACGACCTTTCGAGTACGATAATGGTTCTCAAAAGGCAGATACCAGGCTATTGAGGTTATTGGCTAATGATATGTGAAGATCAGAGCGGTTTTAGAGCCAGATTAACCTTCCTTGCCTCTTGGGGCATTTTTCAATCCGGCCCCCCTTCACTTCCCCCTACCGGCGGAAGCGAATTAATCTAAAATTTGGCTGCGATAAAAAATATTTCCATTATATGTGTACTATTATGTTAAATACGTACATCAGTTTTAACTGTCATCCAACCCAGTCTGCTTTTTTTTTGCTTTTGTGGTCTTATGCCTTTTGGGGCCACCCGGCGCCCCTAAAGCACGGGGCCTGTGGGCAGAACCATTGGCAGAACCCCCCGTCATCCATGCAGTTGCTCTGCTTAATCCGGACCGGGCTCTCAGGCTTAATAACGTATTCCTGAGTATTACGAAACGGGTTTTTTTGAGAAGACCAGGCCAGTAATCTTCCTCACCACAATGCGTTCATCTTCTATAAATCCTTCCCTAAACTAGCGTCGACCCAATCGGAAGAATATAGCCAGAGATATGACGATGATGATATGGCACAATGTGTCCCTGAATTAGTCGTCTATACTCCAACTCAGCCAAAGGAAAAACCTGCGGTTAATGAAACAAAACGAGGACCAAGAAAGAAATTCACTCCTAAAAGACAAAGAAAGACTAAGCCTTTAAAGCAGCCCACGTCTGTCTCACCACAAGAGCTGAAGAGTGAGTCTGTAAGTTTAAAGGATTCCCATTTTTTCAAGGTTCGTTAAGAGATGAGGCGAGGGACATGTACTTCCTTGCCACAAGCATTTCTTTATGAAGTTTCATATAAATCATCACCTATACAGGATGATTTTCACAAGTCCAAGAAAGAGGGAACCTGGATACAATGTTCAAAGATTGATTGTCTTAAGTGGAGAAAACTTCCAAACAATGTTGAACCGTGTACAATACCTGAACGTTGGGTCTGTGCCATGAATTCAGGTGAAATATATTTCTAGGATTGTATTGAATGGAGAATCTTTTCAAACTCTTTAGCAGAAGTAGAGATCATTTAATAATGCTTTAGTATCGTTATAGATTTGTCCCGTACCGAGTGTACAGCATCGCAGGAAACGTGTGACAGTCAATTAGATTTTGATGTAGTCTATACACCATTCGTAGCTGGATCGTTAGTTTGGGCCAAGGTACCTGGATATCCATGGTAAGTCAGGCTTTCACATCTTGAAACTATATTAGAGATGCATGATCTTATCACTGCAAATATCTTGAGATGTTCAATTTTCTGTCAAGGTGGCCTGGAATGGTTGAGGATGATCCAGATTACCATTGCTGTTATGAAACGGATGATACCAATGTTAATCCAGTACGTATAATAAGATCAGCAGAAGTAATATTACTCTCGCATGGTAGCAATGAAGTCGGCGGTCTTGAAACAGAGTTTCTTCAAATCTTCCACTACCTCCTTATAGATCAGTTATCATGTTTCCTTCATCTTCGACAAAGACGTTTCTCGTTCTTGGGTGAGTTACCTGAATATAACAAGACTTTGGAGGATCAGAAAACCCAAATGAGGTAAACTCATCATCATTACCATCATCACTACCACGTTCACCAACATTGTCATCGTTTGTATACCTCAACAATATATCGTCCAGGCGAACTAAGCCAACGGGTAATAATATTGTCCTTGTTAGACTGGTTCCAAACAGAAGAAATATGTGAAATCTTTAGCAAGAGCTTTGGAACAAGCCAGAATTGCCATGGAAATGTCATTGCCAGAACGGCTCAGTAAATACAGTTTCCGTGTGTTGTATAAAGGCAATATTAGATATCAATCAGGTACGAATACTGGTAGAATTGAGGGATTGGAGAGATTGCTTTGATAAATAATTTTATCTTTAGAAGAGAAACCACGCAAGATAAAGAAGAGAAAACAGCCAAAGAAATCATTATTAAGCCCAGAGGATACGGCCAAGAAAACGAAACAGGAGAAGAAAGTGAAACGAACAAGTCTTACAGACAGTGAAAAGAGCATTACACAAAGTGAAAGCATGAAAAAGAAGGTTAAAAAGAGGAAAATAATTTTGGCTTCAAGTGATGAGGATGATAACGGCGAAAACAAAGAGATTAATACTGATGGGCCTGAAGGTCTGCTTCCAGTACACGAATCTCATTTTGGTTAGGCTTCTTGTGATTTCATTTCAACTCTCTGTCTTGTTTAGCACAAATAATGAACAGTCCTTCAAATATTACCCAAAATACAGACGAAAAAAACGACTTGGCGGATGAAGATGGTGAAGACAATCAAGAGACAGGCAATGACGAGAGAAGTAAAGAGAGTGAAATTGATCAAGTATCTTCAGATCAAAAAAACGAAAATAACGACAGCACTCACAAGGAAAAACCTAAAAAAAGCAAAGTTAAAAAGAAACATAAACCAGTCCAAACAAAGAATGAAGGTAAAGGAGGAGAAATGGTAGAGCTGAGTTGACATCAAGTGTCCGGGTATTGCAAAATATAGCTTAGAACTAAATTAATATTTCTGATATCTCGGGAATCATTGTTACTTGCTTTCATTCGTACTTCTTGAAAAACCACCACATACGTTTTCTTATCCATTAAAACACTAATTTCTAGTTCCAAAGAAGAAAAAACGTAAGAGTTCATCTGCTGACGAGAGGGAAAAACAAACTCCATTGCTTCAAGAGAAACGTTCTAGCAGCACTTCGGATCAGTCAAAAGACAAAAAGCTTAAAAAGTCGAAGGAAAAACTAACAGGAACAAAACACGAGAAAACAAAGTCAAAAAAGAAAACTAAATTTGTAAATCCAGTTCAGGAAAAGTCAACTGATACAAGAAGCGAAAGTAACGGGGATAGGAATGGAAAAGATACAAGATCATTTAGCGAAAGATTTATGGAAGAGCTTGCCAAAGATACAAGCACTGACAGTAGCATAACTGATGGCCTTGTCATCGATACAAGTCATGAGAGTACCTTTGATGATTTCAATGGAGATGGCAATAAACTGGATGCACATTTAGACGAACCAGGAGATCAATCTAAAGTTGAAGCAACAATGAAAACATGTGTGAAAGAATCTAATGGCAAAAACTTCAGTTCCTTTAAACGAAAGAAAAAATCCTTGAAAGTGAAATCAAGCAAAGATAATTGTGCTGGTGAAGATTCGGGCGAGGTGAAGGGATCTGTTGTGAAGCCGAAGAAGTTTGAACTGGCTTTTGCCTTTAGTAAGAAAAACAAACCAACGAATGAAAAGAAAACGAAGAAAATCCAAAAGAAAAGTTCTAAAATATCTGGCAAAGAAAATGAAGCAGAGTGTCAGCGAGATTGTTGTGAGTAGGCATTACACAGATCCATGCTTAGATAGACCTAGAAATAATTTCATAACTAATTATCAGTTGATGTTATGTTTTAAAATTATAGTATCAACAGAAGAAATGAGCGTTGAAGGAAGCAGTGTGAAGCCTAATAATCCAGAGCAAAAACACAGCAAGAAAAACAGCAAAAGCAAGAAAGAGAAACAGACGGTTAGCAAATTTAAAACTCCGGTGAAAACCAGTTCTAAAGTAACACCTGCAACTAAAGTGTCCAGAGTCGATAAAAATAAAAAACCTTCGGAGAAGTCGAAGAAAACACTTGAAGAAATACTAGAGATTCCTTCATCAGATGATCCACGCAAAAATCCTGAGAACTACGTAAGCATTGGTAAGTGATGACTAGTTCTTTATTCAATGAGTATATAGTCATGACGAGGTTGTGATTAGAATAGGCATATATGACATATGAATCAGTTGAGATTAGTTCAGGTCTGCTGTTGCGAAGTCGGGTTGATGGAAGAAGTTTCATGCTGAGGTGATTTTTGAAGGCAAAATGTTCGTATGAGTTGGAACCTGATATCAGTGTATTGCTTTTTCATCTTCAATCTAGATTCATTGGAGAAAGACATGCGCAATCTATATGAAGAGCTTTCCCAAGAAGCAGCTGCTACAAATCATCTAACTGATGATGATCTCACTGAAGCTAGTGATTGTGTCACTATGGAGTTTCTAGATCAACAAATTTCTGGAAATACAGGAAATTCTGAAATTTTTATGGGACGCATTACTGACTCTCCTGAATTTTAAACCTTTGTTTGTGACTCAGTTAATTGACGAACTTGTTGAGAAAATTGTGATACTCTTATAATCATACAGTAATTATCGATTTCTTGCAGTTATTTATTTTTATTAAGGTATATATGACACCTTTATATTTTCAACCAAAAGAACTCTGAAAATGTACAATAACTTCCCTTTTACGTCAATGTTTTATTCTTGAAATAATTTATTTTCTCTAAAAGGACAATGCAATCAACCTGATGTCATAAGACGTGATGTATCTTTGATAAAAACAAAAACAGCATGACTAATTATGACATCGAATTACTTGCATTGAATAATATTCTCCTGAAGAAAACACATTTCAAGAATGAGACACAATTAAGAAAAAAATTATAAAAGAAACTACCCTACATTTATGCAGTTTTAAGAGTTTATTTGTTCAAGGGAAAACCGTTTTGTGTAATTATGCATAATATTTGAATTTCTGTGAGATATATTGACTTTAGTTGAGTTATTTTAATAACGTCATGTTAATAACTGGAACAGTATTTATTAAAAATATTTAACTTTTGTACTCAGTAGTTATTTGGTTTTAATCGCCTTAATTTTTCTTTCTTATTTCTATTACCATGTTTTTTCCATGGCTTACCCACAATTACCATATTTGGTCCAACTTGTGATGTCATCAGTCTCTGGTATTGTTCTGTCCCTGTTGTCGCTGAGGTATGGGACTTGACATCTTCCTGAAATTAAATTCACTCAAAGTAACTTTGCGAATACTCATAGTGGACACCGGACATGTTCAAAGTTTTTTAATGTGAGGCAGAAGGACGACAGTAAAGACGTTTGACAAATACCAAGTTTAATCAAGTTCAAAGATGAGTAAGTAACCTTTTAGCATGCTAATTCGTTCTCATTTTTCATTAAATTGACCAAGAACCCATTGAAGCCATCTAGGATCTTAAACAAACCTTGAATATTGAACAAACCTGTTTGAAAAAATCACTATCCATTTTACTAACGGTTGTTTTCTAAAACAGACAGGACAATTACGTAAGTCAGACAAACTAATAAAAGACCATTGAAGTTTCAGAGTTTGTTTAAGAGACGAACCAGTATTTGGTCCCAATATTCGCTTACATTTTCATGTTTGGAATTTGTTGGTGGACGTCGCTTGATTGTCTTTACATCATTAGTAAACGACATTTGAAAATCTTTAGGATCATGTGTTGGAGGTGGATGACAGTACAATAACTTTCCCTAAAAAATGTTGAAGATAAAAATGTAATGATAATTATAGTATGTAAGGATATCAATATGGTTCACTGTATCTGACACACGATATTGCAGTCTGAGAAAAAATGTTTCATGAAACAAGAGAAAGATTTTAAAGCTTACATTGACGTAATCTTTAAGGATGTATCTCGCGGAGCGTGGCGAATCTGATCTTGCTTGACTTGTTATAAAACCTCTGCTGTCTGGAAGGACAGAGTATGTGTAAAAAGACTACTATTACATACCCGAAATCAGGGATATTTAGAATAACATGCTCTTTAGCAACAACGAACGAATAATACATTGTTCTGTATTATGGGACGTGTTATTTTCTCAACTTACAGCTGTATGCGTCCAGAAATTCCTCAGTGAATGGTGGGCGGTCTGGATCCTCATATTCCTCTGGTTTAGGAAGGTTAATACCATAAAGTGTTTCTAATACATCTCGTGGTATGCGCTGACATACATAAGACTGTGTTAAGAAATATATCTCATAAAAATAGATGTCTCTATTTTTCATTTCTATTATTTTGGCAAGTACGAAACCTTAGCTAAAAATTGATATATTTTAAGATGAAGAAGTCACCAGAGTTTTAGTCACAAAAGTTGTTGAATTACTTTGTATGTAGGTCAACCAGATGCAAATAATTACATTTAACTGATTCTGATCAAGGAAAGTTGACATTTGATTTAAAAGGATATGAGTGCCACGGGAGGAACATGATCTCTAAGTTGATCAATTGGGAGAATACCACTGACTACCATTTCAGCTTTTGTTGAAACAAATGATGGAAATACCAGTCCAGGGCAGTCACACAAACAGATTGTTTTGTCCACCAACAGAGTCTATAGCAAAGAGATATGAACCTTATCATAATACACAGTTTATAAAGTAGACAAACAGGATTACAAAACAGGTAGAAACAAGAAAATAGTGCAGTACCTGAAAATGTTTTGTTCTTCCAGGTGTTGAAGACACAGGAACTTTCTTTGCTTGTAAGATTGCATTGATTGTTGAGCTCTTGCCAACATTGGGGTATCCAACCTTCAAATTACAAGCGCTGGAAATTAAGTTTCCTTTAAATGGTGCATGGACAAAAGGTCATTGAAATTTACACATATATTGTAATACTTAAACCTACCAAGCCAATTACAGTTTTCCTTTCTTTCTCATCCTTACCATCCTCAATATGGCCAATAGCCTGGTGATGTAACCATTGACAATATACCAACAGCTCTTCACCCGTCAACAAATGACCACTTGTATAAAACTCAACATTCTTTACAGCTATACGCTCATCAACTGCACCTCGATCATAGTCCAGAGGTTTGTCACTAATAATACTGTCATTGCTCATTTGAAAGGATTTTTCACCAGTCACACAATCACCTTGTTCAACAGATGATTCTGTATCTGAACCTATATTTAATGATTCTTTTTCCTTGTCACTTGTTATGATTTGGTTAACCTCTTCAGAATTGCTATCCATGAATTTACTTGGGTTACAATTTGTACCATCCATTGACATAGTGTCTTTTTTTGTTGAGCTATTTTGAGATATTTGGGAAGTTTCACAATCACTAGGATCATAGTCAGTTCTTGCATCAGAATGTTCCATAATACCACTCTCATCACAAAGCGCATTTGTCCCAACATCACTTTTAGATGAGAGATAGTCCATAGTTGCAACACTTGAGGGTTCTTTGAGGTCAGAATTTGACAGCACAACATCACTCTTTGATTCTTCACTGTTAAACAGTGAGGGATGATTGTTTGTTACCTCACCTTCTGACTCTATTTTTAAATTTAGAAATTCAGTAACATGACTGTCAGTTAAAATTGCTTCAGGTTCTTCTGCTTCAGACTGTGATGGTGGATTTTCAGTTTCTTTAAGGTCATTCTACAATGGCAAACATGATTTATGTAACACACTGAATTAAGTGCAAAATCCTGAAGATAAACTCCAAACAATACCATTTGCTTTAGTCTTTCTGTCTCATAAACTGCTGACCAAAATATAGCCTTTACATCAACACTCTTAAAATAGGTAGCCCAAGTCTCCCTGGAAAAAAAATATGTTCAAATAAAAAAGTGTGGACAAGGTTGTTGCTGTACATATTTTACATGTTGTACAAGTCTCAATACCTTTGTTTCTGTGTAAGAAAATCCGCTTTATTTATCAGCAAAACATTAACTTTGGAATGGTCAATTTCTTTCACATAGCTTTCCAAATCTTCACAGTGAAAGAGTAATGGATTCCTTGCATCAACTATCTGGACTACAACATCACTATATAATGAAGAAGGGTGAAATAAAATAAAATAAGAAACATCATGGTGTTGGAACATTATGCATGTGCATGTTGAGACTTGGGTTTCCCTCAGTTGCATGCAAGGAGTTAGGAGTACATGCAACTTGATTGAACACTGGAGGATTTCTTTTGCTGGACATTCAATGATTCAAATACACTTTGTTTCTACTTTTGTTTCTTCTCGATAAAAGAACATTACCTTCTCTCTATAACCCTCCACAATTGTCTCCAAAATTCAAGATTTCTTTCGAAAGGTGTGAGAATTAAATCATCTTTAGCTTGTAATCTACAAATATCACAATAATGTACCAGATAATGGCAACCACACATTGCATTTCTAAAAGATGGCTGACACAAATTTTGCTCAAATTTCACAGGTTTTCAAAGCCTAGCTCATAGTCATTTATGTAAGTACAAAAGAGGTGTTAATTATTCTGCAATGCATGGCATTTCTTTGAATACAGCAAATCAAAATGCAAAAACAAAAGACTGGATTCTAGAGTTAATTAGTGATCATTTTACAATTTGGTATAATTAGTTATCATCTTACAAATGAATAGTGTATTCAAAGTATCTATAAAAAGCAAACATACTCTGCCAATCCTCTTCTCCATGCCAGGAAGTTATCTTTCTCTAGTTGATCCAGTTGTTCAGGTGTTGTACTTTCATCCCACTTTGGTCTAAAGATAAACTCAATTTGATCATACTGCATGAGAGAGACTGAGACATATACTGTTTGAGTTATACAACTTTTTTTTTAGAGAAAGGTTATAGTTTGGGTGAGGAATCAAAGTAGATACATGTTCCATTTTCTCTAAAAAGTGTCTTCTATGCCTGTATCTATTTAACTAGTTTATAATAAAATTACATTCATAAAGTTCTAGTTTTGCTAACCTTCTTGGAATTTGCAAGAACTGTTTGTGTTGGTCTTGTATTTCTTGTATACGTTGTTGTTCTTGCTTTGATGGCAAACCACCACTGTTGTCAGCATTATATATGGTGATGTTCAGTTTTTCTGAAAGACCAAATGTTTATATATCACTGAGATCAACTAACAATGTCGTTATAGGTCTGCTGACATGGTATGTATATCAAATGGTTATGCAAAAGATTTTAGAGGTTCAAAGGGTCCTAATTTCGAGTAGAATTATACACACTTCAAATTCAAGCCACAAACAGTTGATGGAAAAATGAGTCAACTATCGGTCCTCCGGCAGGAATCGAACCTATGCTTTTGAGATGCTAGCGCAATGCTCTTACCACTGACACTTGCACTGGCATCGCAAAAGTGTAGGTTCGATTCCTGCTGGAGGAGCGATAGTTGACTCATTTTTTATCAACTATTCCTGGCTTGAATTAAAGTGTGTATAATAATAATCTAACTGTAAATTAGGATTTTTATACCTGCGACAAACTCAGTACCAGCAAGTTCAGCTGTTGTAAGAAACTCATCTAAAGCACTTTGCTCCGTCACTGACTTTGTACATATTCTATTCCAGTCTTCACTATCATTCAGTTCACTTGTATGTAACTAGGAAGAAAAATTGTTCAATACAGATTACAGTGTTGTGTGTTAATGAGCATCATAACTGGCATTAACTGTATAATCTAGCTACAAATGATATGACAAGTAAGATTTAACAGTGTATACTTCAAAACACTAACTTACGGATCTACAGTGCTTTAAACTTACCCAACTTTCCTTGTTTTTACCCAGACGTCCTCCTTTGCTCTTGTCTTTTAATACTGCTCTACCAACACCAACTTTACCTTTTTTCCCCATTCTACCTTAACACTACTTGTAAGTTACAATATCAGCTACGATTTGGATTTCCTAGCGTGAATATATACCACCACTGGCACCACGTAATTTCCACATTACCAACCATATTGGATTTCTCATCGTGCAGACCACTGAACTATATAAAACACACGCTTCACTGGACAACGATGATAGTGGGCTTCTTGTACCGTTAACTTAGCGGGTAAGCAAATCCCCGCAGTGTGCGGCGACGTTTTGCGAGCTTTTGTTCACGCGTTCCATTTACACCGAAAACTCAACATGTTGAATAATTTGGCGCACCAGTGCATATTTCCTTTTTTTTACGGGTGAAGTTGCTCTCAGCATCCCGAGCATCGTCCCATACTGGCAAACGTCCGGTTCCCGCTCTTACTCGTTTCCGAATATGAATCTGGCTAATTTACATGTTCATTGTTTAGTCTTAAGCTCCCAAGTCGCATGACTCGTGAAATACGAGACTATAAAAGGGAAATTTGAGCCGTGTTTTTTGTTACATTCCACGATTCGAATAATGGAGGGGAGCGACGAACGCTTCACCCAGTTCAACTTTGCACGGCCAACATTGCGAGGAATCTTTTTTACTTTTATTCGGCCGTGTTTCACAGAGTTCTTTGGGGTATTCTTCTTGACCTTCGGTCTGTATTTGCCTACAACATCACCTGATCCTCGTGGCTCTTCTTTGGCATCTGTTGTTGTCGCGTTCCCGACGAGGTAACCCGTAAGGCTTCTCGCCGGAGATCGAGAAGTGTCAACCACTGAGCAATAAACCCGATAATATTTATAAACTCGAAGCGGTGAAACTATGATAACAACACATAAACATATTACAACTGATTGACTATACATACATAAATACTGAGGAAACTACATAATTTTTACTAACGTTCTATTCCTCTCCAAGGCTAAATGGTCCAATCAATATAGAAGAATACTGATATAAAACAACAACAAACGAACGTATCGCAAACAACAAATTCCCCCAAAAAAAGTATATCGCGTCCCTCCTTTTTCACGCTAGAGTACCGCGGGTCACGCGCGTGAAATCATTGATTAACTAGGGCGCTAAAAACTAATATCGACATACATTACAGTTGTCGTTGTATTTTTGTACATCGGCATTTACTCTATCACACGATTGATAAGGTAAGAATGCTGGTCTAAGAGTATAAGCATGATCGAGTATAAAGCACTTTTTGTAAATCAAATCTTAGGTGAGGATGAGGCGATAGATTATTACTGCAAAATATCAAACAGACACGACTATACATATTATTTACTTTAATTCGACCGAGTTTTTCAAAGTTCTTTGAGTCTTCTTCACCTTTAACATTAACTAGAGCCTAGAGGCTATGGTTGCGCTTGTTGCCGACTTGTATTTTTGTATATTGGTATATTTACTCTATCACACAATCTATAAGGTAGGAATACTATAGTATAAGCATGTTTGAATAAGCGCTTGTCGATAGATCAAATGTTAAGAGTGGGATGGTATAGAGTGAATGCATATTACTACAAAATATCAAAGTTAACAAACACTATTATGGCAGAAAAGCCAATATCTTATTACATCACTTACTCATCGATATTATAATTTATGTGATTATATTATTATGATTATACCATTTTATCACAACATTTTTTGAATATAATCTCAGACAAGTATTTTCAAAAAAGACTATTTTTGTTAGTGTTAGGAGTTAAGACGTTGGTCAGTGCAAAAGTAATGCGAGTTTCAGTCGTGGATCATAGCATAAGAATAATCACTTCTCTATGGCTCTAACTTGCAATCACATTGATAGATTTTTAGAAATCAATATTCAACAGCGTTGTTGTTAAAATATTTATCTTTGAAATTAGGCCGTGTAATTTATTGTTAAGATTCAAATACCACTGCAATGATCTTCGACACGGGATGGCTTTTTGCCGCGATTTGCGCGTGAGCCTGACGTAATCTCATACGTCACCGACGGTAATCGGCCGCCAACAATGCGTTGCCAAACGAGCACCAGGCTCAGTGTGTGTGTGCGTGTGGGTAATAATTTCATGTCCAGAATCCACGATAATAATCCTAACTTTTAATCCTAAACCTGACCCTAAACCTTACCCAACTACTTTTGACTAAAGGATTAGAATCAAGGATTATATTCGTGGATTCTGGACATGAAATTATTACCTGTAGCTGTGTGTGTTTTTGACTTTCATTTGTTTAACTGCACTAGTTTTATAGTCTAGTTAAGTTCACAATGATGAAGTTGCCTAACTTGGAATTCTTTATATTTTATTATTTTAAGCGGTGGTCATCTCAATCCAGTCATAACAATTATTCAAGTGATAAGAAAAGCGATTCTTCCATTACTTGGGCTGTGTTATCTTGGTTCTCATTTTTTAGGAGCCGTGTTGGGCGCATTGAGTGTAGAGGTAACCTTTTTACCAGACGAGAGTTGCTATTAATGCTGTTAAAGTTTCATTTGACTGCCATGTTAGTTCTCTAGATACGGCCTTCTTTGAACAGTTGTAAAAAATGCATTTTGTGTAGTTAAAACGTAGTTAACTCCAAACACGTTAAAAGACTAAATTTTGATACAACCTTCCCCCTGATTGACTAGGATTGTCAATCCAGATTTATTCATATCAGTGGTTGTTACTAGGGACCCGGCAAGGAGTCATGTGATGTGAGATGTGATGAATCTTTCTACTGATTTTAATTTGTAAAAATCTTTCCCAATCATTTTTAGGCGATTACTACTACAAAACCAAGTCTAAAACCATCATTTGGAACATGGCATGCAATATTTGCCGAGATGATTGGCACAACTATCGTAATCGCGGCATATTTAACCTTAGCTACAAAGAGAAAAGGAAATACAGCTGTTTTGGGAATTGGGTTTGCTTATGCTGGTGCTCTGATCGCCATGTAAGTTAACCACCGAATTTTATGACGTTTGTATGTCGTGATGTTGTTTGAGATTTACTTAAACACTAGCACAACTTCATCCAACTTCACAGTCCATAATTCTCAAACTGGTCCTCGAAAGTCGCATGTTGACAGTTTAGGGAAATACCATAGACGAAGATACAGAACAGATACGATACAGAACCTAAACTTTTGACACTGGTAATAAAAACAATTAACAATAATGCTTGTCAGAATGTCAGCATGATAAATTCATTGTGTTACTTTAACAGAAATAGCGTATCGGGTGGATATCTCAACCCAGTCCTCAACTTTGGTATCGCCGTTGCCTCTGGGTCATGGACGAAGCACTATGTGTATTGGATTGGCACTGGATTTGGAGGAATACTTGCAACACTACTCCATGGCTTGATCTTCGCCTCTGATGATGAACTGTGGATAAAGCCTCATAGTGATTACATTCCGGAAAGAATCACCTGATGTGATTTGTAAAATCTTTACATGAAGTATTCATATTAGCGTTGAAACACTTCACGCATGGAAATGTAGCTATTTTGTATCGTTTGTTCTCTTGAATTAGAAATATAATTTCTTTCAAAAATTTTTGGACGTCCACCGTTTTTTGACATTTATTTCAATAAATAAAACAAAATTTTCAAATAAAAAATAAATTATTGTTACATATAGGTTAGAAAACGTATTTCAAACGTCTTGTACCTGGCTTAAGTTATCACCCTCCCATTGTCAAGAATTCTTTAGTAAATGTCGTCTGGTTACACTGTATTGTATATACACTGGAATATTATTTACTTACTGGAAAATTATTTACTTACTGGAAAATTATTTACTTACTGGGAAATTCTGGTCACTTCCGTCTTCGGACTAGCAGGAGGACAATAAAATTTCAATTGATCCTCCAACTTTCGTCGACTGGTGCCAGTCTTGCATGAACATTAATCTAATTTAGAACTGTTCAAACCCAGATACACTCTCGCTACCAAGCTTAATATTTTATGATTTTCACACCCTTTTCAGCGAATCTTACCGTTTAATAATTCATTGCCCAAGACGACTAATGATAGCTGGTTCTACTTGCTTGAGGTTGCTGGACCATATCAATGTCTTCCTCATGAAAGCCCAATATGGAATTATCCACTCTAGTACATCTTATGTGATCCACACATACTCCATCTTACACCTCACCTCATTTCAGGGTTACTAAAGGAGCAATAAAATATCCACACGAGTACCATAGAACCACACTTTATCACGTGCTACGTTGCCACCAATGGAGGTGATACAATAAATGACCCATCCAGAGAGTTGACAGATTTATCCGGCGTTCTATATGCCGCATTCATTGAGGTCTGCGGTGAATAGTCTGTACTGTTGAGCGATTCATGTAACCGGATTCTATTGAGAGCGTCATATAATGATTGATTGTTCACACCGCTGTTCATTGGACTTCGTGATTGGTTCTGCTAATAAAGAAGAAATATTAAGGCTGGGAAGATAGTCAACACCGTATCATGGTAAAAAATACAGGAATTTTATTTAATCTCGATATGATTTCGTGCTTCAACTACAAGTAAACGACCTGGCATATGTTCGCCCTGCTGTGTACGTGAAATAATAATCAGTTCAAAAAAACAGTGCAGTCAACTTGCCTCAGGTTTCTCAAGAATTCGATTGAGTCTTTCCAGATGTTCATTTTGTCTCATGACAATGTTCACTTTATCTCTTAACTCCAAATTTTCTTTCTCCATTACGGACAATCTTGTCTCAGCCTCACGAAGATTTCTTAAATGTTCTCGGATAATTTCTTCGCTTTCTGTCAACCTTCGGGAGAAATCGCTTATGAAAACATAAACAATGCGCTCTGAAAATGATATCCAGCAAGACGGGTGGCAGAGACGTTTGGTAAAGGTTGCTATTACGAATTGTGTTCCGTGTTTGATCTCGTTTGTTAACTTCACTCAGATGCGTCCAAGTGCTCATATACAAACCCTACACAATTCTTCCCCCCAGCCAATAGTAACACAGTAAATTGAATTTCTTTACCTTGTTAAAAGATCTTGTTTCTCCTCGACCAGTTGTTTTCTGACGCCATCAGTCGTTTGTTTCCATTCCTCCTCTTTCTGTATCTTCTTACGAGACAACTCAATGGAGTTTTGAAGAGACAACATGGCCGCGTTTGTTGTTCTTTTTTCTCGTTCAAATTTATCTCTGAATTAAAAAAACCTTTCTAGTCTTTACATAACATCGGAGCAGCGATATTAGCTTTTAAAAAGCTGATTACCGTACAGGTACCTTGAATAACAACATGAAAGACTAACACATTGCAAATGCATGTCAAAAGTTAATTTTAATGTGAATGAAAGATGACTAAAACATACTTCAATGATTGTATTTTATGTATTGCTTTCATTTTCCTTCTCTCACATTTCCCCTCAAGATACTCAATTCTCTCCGCAGCGACAACAAGATCAACCTGAAGCTGTTCATTCGTATGACGGATTTCGTTCAGTTTGTCCACCAAAGTTTTTCCTTCGTCTTCTGCCATTTTGTTCTAAAACAAGACGATAAAACCTGCTCACTGGTAGAACCTTGTTAGGTAGACATGCTCACTACATGGTAAAACCTGGTTAGGTGGACATGCTCACTTCATGGTAAAACCTGGTTAGGTAGACATGCTCACTTCATGGTAAAACCTGGTTAGGTAGACATGCTCACTTCATGGTAAAACCTGGTTAGGTAGACATGCTCACTACATGGTAAAACCTGGTTAGGTGGACATGCTCACTTCATGGTAAAACCTGGTTAGGTGGACATGCTCACTACATGGTAAAACCTGGTTAGGTGGACATGCTCACTACATGGTAAAACCTGGTTAGGTAGACATGCTCACTACATGGTAAAACCTGGTTAGGTAGACATGTTCACTGCATGGTAAAACCTGGTTAGGTGGACATGCTCACTTCATGGTAAAACCTGGTTAGGTAGACATGCTCACTTCATGGTAAAACCTGGTTAGGTAGACATGCTCACTTCATGGTAAAACCTGGTTAGGTAGACATGCTCACTACATGGTAAAACCTGGTTAGGTGGACATGCTCACTTCATGGTAAAACCTGGTTAGGTGGACATGCTCACTACATGGTAAAACCTGGTTAGGTGGACATGCTCACTACATGGTAAAACCTGGTTAGGTAGACATGCTCACTACATGGTAAAACCTGGTTAGGTAGACATGTTCACTGCATGGTAAAACCTGGTTAGGTAGACATGCTCACTACATGGTAAAACCTGGTTAGGTAGACATGCTCACTTCATGGTAAAACCTGGTTAGGTAGACATGCTCACTTCATGGTAAAACCTGGTTAGGTAGACATGCTCACTACATGGTAAAACCTGGTTAGGTGGACATGCTCACTTCATGGTAAAACCTGGTTAGGTGGACATGCTCACTACATGGTAAAACCTGGTTAGGTGGACATGCTCACTACATGGTAAAACCTGGTTAGGTAGACATGCTCACTTCATGGTAAAACCTGGTTAGGTAGACATGCTCACTGCATGGTAAAACCTGGTTAGGTAGACATGCTCACTGGTAGAACCTGGTTAGGTAGACATGCTCACTTCATGGTAAAACCTGGTTAGGTAGACATGCTCACTGCATGGTAAAACCTGGTTAAGTAGACATGCTCACTGCATGGTAAAACCTGGTTAGGTAGACATGCTCACTGCATGGTAAAACCTGGTTAGGTAGACATGCTCACTGCATGGTAAAACCTGGTTAGGTAGACATGCTCACTTCATGGTAAAACCTGGTTAGGTGGACATGCTCACTGCATGGTAAAACCTGGTTAGGTGGACATGCTCACTGCATGGTAAAACCTGGTTAGGTAGACATGCTCACTACATGGTAAAACCTAGGTAGACATGCTCACTGGTAGAACCTGGTTAGGTAGACATGCTCACTGCATGGTAGAACCTGGTTAGGTAGATATGCTCACTGCATGGTAAAACCTGGTTAAGTAGACATGCTCACTGCATGGTAAAACCTGGTTAGGTAGACATGCTCACTGGTAGAACCTGGTTAGGTAGACATGCTCACTGCATGGTAGAACCTGGTTAGGTAGACATGCTCACTGCATGGTAAAACCTGGTTAGGTAGACATGCTCACTGCATGGCAGAACCTGGTTAGGTAGACATGCTCACTGAATGGTAAAGCCTGGCTCTACTTATAATAAATAAATTTCTTACATCATCTGAGATTTTCCGTAGTTTATTTTGCAGCATATCCACGGTACGCTCATAATCATTTAGAATTTTCTGAAGTTCATTAATCTTGTCATACGCTTGACGCTCTCTCCCGTGAAGCATGTCGACTTGTCGTTTGAGCTCGTCGATGGTAAGACGATGAAGAGATCTGAGAAGAAACAAAATATTGTAGCAAATTTGGTATTGAAGCAGATTCCAAAAAATATGGTCTTCTTGAAATTCTAGATTTGAAATTGAGACGAGTGAATGAGACTTTATTACAAAGTTGTCAATCAGGGGGGTAACTAGAACGGTAATTGGGGGGGGGGAGGTAGTATTCATATATTCAGTTCTGCCCGACGGATTTCTATTGCAACTATTGCCTCCCCCCTCCCAATTATTGTTCCATTTACGCCCCTGTTGTCAATACAGTTTTCACATTCGTCTAGTTTATAATCCATATCCTAACTATTGACATGACTTCGTTTTTCTTTAAATTGTCATCTTGCCGTGATTTCTCAACTCTTACCTGTTCTGTTCTTCATCATCAAGTTGATTTTTTAATGTAAAACTTTCCTCTCTTTTCATTTCCAGTTCAGCTTTCACTTGATATGCTTCGCCAAGATCTTTTTGGGTTCGTTCCAATTCATGGTGAATGTTCTCCTTTTCTCGTTGCATTGACATCAGCTGCAGAATATTGCACAAAAAACACGTCTTAGAATGACGAATATATTATACTATATTATATTATAATCACTCCGCCGGAGTCACATGTCTCAGATACCTTCATCTCAGCTGCTTCAGCTCTTTGTTCAGCGGTATCTCTGGCAACCATTAAACCTACGACATCACCATCTTTCTTCTGTAAACTATCCTCAGTCAACTGACACATTTGTGACTTCTAAAAATTGTAATTTTAAACCACGATTGATTTTATCATTAGCACAGGTGTAAATAGGACAGCAACCAATTCGTTTTCGTAGTTTTTAAGGTGTTTTTGATAGTAGCAGAGGGACATTTCAAATACTTTAACAATGAACATCAATAAACCACTGTACAAAAAAGATGTCTTTAACTACATGCAGGACAAATTTTATTTACTCTTTATAGAACTTACTCTTTCCAGTTCTCTCTCCAGCTGTCCTTTATCAGATTCCAGCGTGGCCAATCGCTCCATCAGTGATTTGGTTTGCCCCCAGGCTTTTGCCAGCTCGCTTTCTAAAGTGCTGTTTTTATTTTCTAACGTCTCACGAAGTCGACTTTCAAACTCAAGTGCTGTACTGGCCTTGGCCCCAGTCCTACTCGTCACGTTAAACTCACTTCTTAAATGGCTGAGCTCCTACAAGATAGAATGAAGTATATTATGGTTGTCACAATGAAATGAACAGGCCACTGTAAAAGTAAAATGATTACCTACGTTTGTCCAGAAATAATGCCTGACTTCTACGTTAATATTTACAGAAGCTATTGCTACGGATAAAACTAGTCATCATCGGACCATTAATAGAAGTGAGAGTGATATTTTACCTCTTCTCTTTGTCTTAATAAAGAACTAAAATCTTTGCTTTCTTTCACAGCTTGTTCAAGATGACTCGCTAACTTGTGTCTTTCCACAGCGTATGTTTCACGCTCATGTTGCATTTCGTTGCGAAGTTGTGTGACAAGTAAATCATATTTTGACTAGAATGGAAGAAATTTCAAGATAGAAATTCAACTGAGCACAATTTAATAATGCGGACTATTGTTTCTCACTTTACGATGAAGAGTTCCGCCCTCCAGTAAGAGTCGCCAGAGACAACCGTGCACAACCTCGTATCCAGGGTCTTTTCTCCGTGCTCAGACTCTGAGGGGGGGGGGGAGGCAAGAGACCCTGGGTACGAGGTTGGACCGTGCATTCATTTATTGTTTAGTATTAGAATGAAAAGAAAAGAACTACATATTCTCTCAAGACTTTCAATACCTGACTTTCCAAAGCAGCATCGTGTTGTTTTAATAATTTCTCAGATAGAAC
The DNA here is from genome assembly GCF_004324835.1 of Dendronephthya gigantea. Classification (NCBI taxonomy): domain Eukaryota; kingdom Metazoa; phylum Cnidaria; class Anthozoa; order Malacalcyonacea; family Nephtheidae; genus Dendronephthya; species Dendronephthya gigantea. The sequence continues at coordinate 153,119 of NW_021163031.1, forward strand.
TCGAAGTTCTTCGCGCAAAGACTCACATTCCTGTCTCATATTTCCCAATGATTCCACACTCATGTCAAGCTTCTGGTTGGTGTCTGCAGGAGAGGAATATACTCATTACAATCATCAACTATGCATATTCAAATCCTTCTCCAGATTATCCTGATTTTTACAGCCGATTAAGGCCTTTATTACAGTTGTTTCGCTGCCCCCCCCCCTTCACCACTTTCTTCGCATAATCTCTCTTACACTACAATTTTTGAGGTTTAGAGAAACGACGGATCTCACCAGTGTTTCGATGTCTCTCGTACGAGACTACTCCTTCTTGTTCAGCCAGTTTGCGTTCTGTTTGTTGAAGCTGTGTTTACCATGCAGAAAAATAAATTGTTCTTAAACAAAGAGTGTTTACAAACGAAGTAATAACATAATTGATCGTAAACCTGACTAAAGCGACCAGGGCACAGCGCAGAGATAAACGCAACCTCGTACCCAGGGTCTTTTCTCTGCGCTCACTCTGTGCGGGGGGACAGAGAAAAGACCCTGGGTACGAGGTTAAGATTAACGTACTTTTTCATGTGTTTCAGAGACTTTACGCTCTTGAGACAAGACTATGGATTGCAGGGAAGATTTCTCTTGTTCCAGTTGACTGATTCGAATGTTTTGATTTCCCAATTCCTCTTTCTAAAAAACACAAATAATAATAATTAATACTTAAATACAGATTATATAAATACTATACAGTATGTATTGTACAATTAACCTTAACCCTAATAACAATCTTATGCCCTGACTGTCGGTGGTACAATCGCCTGATGTCACCTCTGACTTTAGAAACGAGCTGGAGTAAACGAGATATCTTTCAGCGATGTTTGGTAAACTTGATTGAGTAGGAATTTTATCACGTGCACAGTGAGAACAAAATTAAAATAAGACGAAAATTGCATAGAAGTGGAAATATCTATTTTGATCTCGAGCAGATGAAAGCCTGGAGCGCAACTATGGTGTCACTATTCCGATCATAACCCTATCGATTTCTTGAAATAACTGTGGAAATATCAAGTCATACCTGCTTCTTTCCTTGTTCAATACATCTATTCAGCTCAGACACCAATTCATTGCGGGTTTTTTCCAAGCTTTCCACCTGCCCGCTTGTCTCCTGTTCCCTGGCAACACTCGCTGATAACGAAGCATTTAGGTCCTTATTTGAAACAAACAAAAACGAGGAATTTCAAAACAGACGCGGTCCACAATGTGGAAATATAGACGGGAATCAAATGGACAGACTAAGTGAAATGGTGAGTTTTTTAGACCTGTTTTAGTTCAGAGATTTGAGCCCGGAGCGAAGTTACTTCTTGTGATGTTGACTCGTGTTTGCCAACGTTTTCATTGTATTTTTCATTCAACTGTTCAGCTTCTTGCTTCACTCTAATGATTACCTAAAATATTATAAAAAATGCTTGTATAAAGAGAGCATAAAATATTATAAAAAATGCTTTTATAAAGAGAGCATGAAATATTATAAAAAATGTTTTTATAAAGAGAGCATAAAATATTATAAAAAATGCTTTTATAAAGAGAGAATGATAAATAAACTGCCAGAAGGGATCGGCTTAGGGAGATGTTGCTACTGTGTTAACGTTTTGAGAATCGGTTTCGGGGACATTTTTATAAAACGAGTCTCTCCACCTACGAAATAAAGACAAGACGTAAAAAACCCAAGTACTTCACCTCGTCATATTCATCTTTAGTTCTTGTTAGTTCATTTCGAAGATCGATCGCTTCTGAGGTAGTCAGAGAAAGTTGCTGTTGCAACCTGTTCATCTAAAATGAACAACAAAAAGCGTTATGAAAATGGCAGAGTATAAGATCTATATTGATTGAAAACCTCTTCTCAATCATCTATACACAGTAAGTGGTCAATCAATTATTTAAGTGATCTGTTATTTTCAAGGTCAAAATTATATAAAATTTGAGGGTTGTCTTGCGTTATTTAACCAGGACAAAATGAAAATGTAGAAATAACTGAGTGGTACAACTGAGTCGATTCCAGGAACAGTTATTGAGTTCTTTCATGAGGTATACTTACTCCATTGAGTGGAAAAGAACTTTTCTTAACCTTAGTAGGATGAGAGCTAATAACTTGAAACAATTTACGGGTTATCATTGAGTTTATTCAAGTGTATACGACTTAATTCATACTCAGTGGTTGTGATTCAACTGTTTCATACAAACTAGAAACCTAGCTCACTCACGATGGAAACTCACAAGACAGACATTCTTCAAAAATTCGCTAATAATACCGTACAACAGCCCGCGGGTGCGACAAACTTCGGATTTAAACCAACCTCATTTTTTAAATCTTTCTCAGTCTTTTCTATTTGTTGTTCTTTGTCACTGATGGTTTTCTCTCGTTCAGCCAACTGCAGTGTAAGTTGATCAACGATATTTCGTTGTTCGCTGATCATTTCGTTCGCGGTTTCAAGTTCTAATGCAAGCTTTTCCTTAGCCTCTGATAATTCACGAATATGAGCCTGGAACCTAATAAATATGACAACTTTATGAAATACGGGAAATTTGCGATTAAATTCGATGCTACAGACATGAGTTGATCACTGATATGAAAAGACTAACTGTCAAAAGATTTGACATTCTCGTGATTTTGAAAGGCTAACAAAAATATAATAAACATGAATGTTTACAGTGTAGCTTCTGCACTCATTCTTTCATCCATTTCTGCATCTCTAATTCATATGCAGGAAAATTAACGTAGATTTACTGTACCTCATTGAAGATGAAAGATCCTTGTCCTAGATACAAAAATATCGTCATTATTACATGTAAAACAGAAAGTAATAGGTTTTGGGGAAGACATGGTATCAATTCTAAATACCTTTTCACTGTTAATTTGTTGTAAGTTTGTGAGGTCATGCTGCACTTGCTGTAATCTGTTGTCTGTATGTTTCTTTTCTGTCTCCATTTTGTTCAATTTAATCTGTTATAGATTTTGAAAAAAAACATGATCATTATTGCCCAACTGACACCAACTATACACCAATATAGTGTCAACACTATGCAGACATTGCACTCAATACCACCCAACATATGTATGATGACATCTAACTAAGCATAACCATCAACACAGTGAACACACCATCATCTGTAAACTATTATATCTACCTTCAAACATTGAAGTGATTGAACTGTAATAGATAGAAATTGCTATCTGCCCACAAACTATTTGAAGCTTAATATTTTAAGTTAGAACCAAGTCCTTCAACACCGTATATACACACACGGCTAATTGTATTTAAAATACACAATAATTTACACATGAATTTGAGCATGCTGGTGATGCAGCTGGCATGGAAATTTGTCTTCCAGCAAGTACAAGTCTGTTTTCTCTGAACTATTCTAGTTTTACCCCTCTAACACACTATTTCTCCAACACACCACCATAATTATGACAATCAAAGCTAAACCATCACAACTACAATCATAACAATTAGACTATTCCTATATAGTAATATGTATCTTATGAAAACTAGAATTACCTGTAGTTCCATACATTGCTGTTTACTGGTTTCTAATTCCTTTTTTAAATCTTTTAAAATGGCTTCATCTTTTATTCTAGAAACACGCAATGAATCTTTTTCCGTTTTCAAATCCCTCTCCAACTCATCAACCTTTGAAATAAAACAATAAATTAGCAAAGTGACATTAATATCCCTGTTTATAAACCTAATATAAATTTGTGTTTATCATGCATGTAAATAGGTAACCTGTAGAGGGTTACTGAGCTTTGTGGGTTGTCTGGTCTTTGAGGAAAGTTAATTACTTACAGTTTCTTGCAAATCACTTTTTTCTTTCTCAACTTCATTCTGTTTATTTTTAACTTGATCCATTTCTTCCATGACTTTGATCAACCTGTTATTTAGTTCTGTGTTCAATCCATTCTCCTGGTTATCTGTTGCTATAAAAATACCATTACTTCACATGATAATGAAAAGAAGAAACCAGAGAACTTCACAAGTACTTACCATGTTGCTTGCGAATCAACTCAGTCATATCTTTATTATGTGCTCGTTGTTCATCTTCTATTTTCCTTTTCAGGTTTAAAACCTCTATCTGTAAATCTTTACATTTCTTTTCACTTGTGTTTAATTTCTTCTGCATTTCTTGTTTCTCCATTTTTATCCCATTCACTTCCTCTTCATGCAGCCTACGTTCTTCCTGTTTTACAACTCTCATGTTGTCTTGCATTCTTTTTATTTCATTTTCCATCTCATTTCGTTCCTGTTCAAGAAGCTCTACTCTCTTTGAGTCTGACGGGACACCTGTGAAAATGAATATGAATGCATGTCAATTCTAGAGGTTCAAAGGGTCTTAATTTCAAGTGGAATTATACACACTTCAAATTCAAGCCAGGAACAGTTGACAGAAAAATGATTAAATTATAGGTTCTCCGGCAGGAATCTAACCTATGCTTTTGCAACGGCGGTGCAATGCTGATCTTGCCATTAAATGCACTTGCATGCGAATGGCCATGATCGAGTGTTGTAACTGTAGCCTGAAACTTTTGCAGTATTTTACCACAATCAATACCTATTTTTTATTTACTGATTAGCCTGCAGTGTCCTAAAACTTACTGCATTTTTATCCAGACTGCTAGTGGGCTAAAAAATTTAGCTAAATGTATCATAATAAAGCATTCATATTTTATACTAATATACCTGAACTTTTCAGTCGTCCATTTTCTAACTCAAGATGCTTGATTCTTTCTGAAACTTGGTTACTTTCCTTTGCTAAATTTCCTAAATAATTCTTCATGTCTAGTTTATTTCTGACATTTTCTAATTTCAAACCAGAATCTTTCAGAAGTGCAGCAATCTCTGGCAGACCTATCATTTGCGACTCTTGATCTTGTTTTAAATCTTCCAAATCAGACTTCAATTTTTCATTTTCAACTTCAAGCTCTAATGTTAGAGCTTCTCTTTCACTTGATAATTGTCTAATGTGATCAACATAAGTCTCAACTTCAACCATTTCCTGTGCATGCTGTTTACGTAGTTCTTCAACACTTTCTAGTGATGAGGACAAGCTTGTTTCTGAACGTAACAGCTGTCGCCAAAGATATCTAAGTTTGTGTTCAACAGAGATCTCAGTCTTGAAACCATCTTTACGAAGACGTTTGTCAATTTCATACAACTCATCTGCATCCTAGAGATAAATTAAGTAAGGTAATGGTAATATTAGACCGGTTAGCTATAGATGTACATTGTGGCTTTATATATATCTAACACTTGGTGGCTTTGCAATTTCTCTAGTATCATCTTAAATATTCCTTAAGTTCTGAGCACAAGAAGGATGATGGGTTATTGCTAAATGAGAGTCATTCAGTTGAAGATTTGGCTTTCAAGGTCCCTTCATTGGGTTATTTATATATAATAAGTTTCCTGTCTTTATTAATCAATAAGTAAATTCGTCTATTGTTGGGACAGGGCAAATTAAAATACTATAAAGGGCATTGGTTATATTTCCAATCAATGGGTTTACTAACTCACTAAGGGTGCATTAAAGTGGTAAAAGTTCATACACAAACACACATCAATGTTGTTGGCTGCTAAAAGACATGTATTTAACTATTTATGTATATGTCGCAGACTCGCAGCAGGGACTCGTTTTCCATAGTAACACAGACAATTAATGTGCATCATTTACAAGTTCACTCGTTCAGGAAACATAAAGCTACTTTCTCTTTGATTTCATAAAAACATAGTACAATTGCACATGCTACACAAACCTGGGCTATGTTTATAAAAATAATTCATGTTTTGTGGTTGTCAGTTTATAAACAAGGCGATAAGCGGTAAACTCAAAATTGAGCGCTGCCTTGAATAAATTATCGTAAAGACACTATAAATAAACGCTTACCGACTCTAGTATAACCAACGAAGTCATTGTTTGCTTCTTTAGACGTGTATTCTAACAGCAAAACTACATGAAATACATCGCAGAAAACACATATTCTTTCTAGTAAAAGGTTTTGGACTCTCCTTTTTCAGACAATTATTTCAGACTATACTTGACTTCCGAGTTTCGATTCGAGCTTAGCGCGTCCTTTTCCGAGTCACCTCCAATGAAGACTAGGGCGAGTATGTTGAATTTACCAATTTTAATGTACCTACGAAGTGATTGTCTTTCCATTTCTTGATAAAACCGTTCAAAATTATTTATCATTGCACATTACAAGTTGAACAGAAAGCATGAACCATGTGAACTGACCATACCATGTTAAGTGACCATACCATCACATTACCATAGCCTTGGGCTTGCCCCAAGTATAAAAAGAAAACACCACCATTGGTCAAGTAATCGTTTCATCGCAAGACTGAAGTTATTCAAGGATTATTTACGACTTCTGACTTGTTTACACATTTCTTACCATGTCACAGACTCAAACACTTCCAGAAATGACATTGTAATCGTTCCAGAAAATGTAAAACTCTGCCGGCAGCCTTGTCAATTGGGTCAACATGAATTCAAGCATTCGAAAATGTTCCATGCAATTCAGTGTTTCTTTCGTCAAAAAATCGTCAAAGTCAAATGCAGAAAAGTCAACGACGTGAAATAGTCCAAAAACGCTTTTCTCTAATTTGGCTAGTCATAAACTAAAATAAATTTGTTCAAAAAACCAAAAATTGTATTAAATTCTACTTTACACCATAAGCTTTCTTTGCTACAAGCTGCATCTGTTCCAGGAAGATAAATGTTAATACGGTATGAGGTCCAATTCTCATGTAACATGGGGTAAAACCCTTCCATAATGACAAGAAACCTTCCTTACGAGCAACACGACTAATAACATCCTACAAAAATAAAAAAAAATTAGAATTGGATCACAGAGATTCAAAAATCACACACACACACTTACAAATCCATTTTTATATTCGGGAACACCATCAATGATTTTCATGTTTTGAATCCTACAAATGACCACGTGTGTTAATAAAAATAAGTGGTTTTATCGTGTAAATGTTCTTATTTTATATGTGGTCAGGTTTTACCGTGTCTTTGCAATATCCACAGGCATTGAAGCATAAGTTGTGGCAAGACCACTGATCATACTTGCTGTGAAATGACACGCAATGTTGTCCTCAAAATATCCTAAAAAAAAGAACACAAAACATTTTGTTGGAATTAGAGTTTAATAACCAGGGTACGCAGTCTGTGCTGTCCCAAAAAAATCCACCCATTTTACTTAGTTCGTTGGGTGTCAAGCTCCGAAAATATTCCACTATTCCTGCTAAACAGGGCATCCTGAGAGTCAAAATATGAATCAAGCCAGACACAGGACTTCTCTCTGAAGATGAACCTGTGTCTAGCTTGATTTATATTTTTATTCTCATGCAAGATGCCCTGTTTATTCGGAATTTTTTTTTTTACTTATTATTTTTTAAATTGTCGGCTGGTGATGGTTTTTACTGCTGCTAATTCGCTGACCTGTCGCGCATGTGAATGGTGAATGGTGTTCATCTGATCGCATTTAACTGTGTGAAATCCATTGAAATACGTAACGACAACATTTTTAGAGCAAACATCAACAGACTTTGTGCGAATGAATTAGATAGAAATATGATACAATATGATATCATTAATATTCAAATCTGAACTATATTTTTCAGAAAGATTTGGATTTTTGTAGTGTGTTCGTGTATTATAATCGTCTCTCATTGTGAATTGACACTTGACAAAAAAATTTAAAACGTATGCGATTAATCATCCTATTTAGATAATCCAATAAAACCAGGTAAATGTCATGGTTACTGTTGATACATGTTTGTACCTGTTCCAAGAATAAATTGTTTTGATTGTGAGTACGTTGCCAACTGAGCTGCATTGACAACCATGGCTCGCGTCATTGTAGGAATACAACCCTGAGAGTTGAACAAATTAATGTCAAAGTTAAACAATTGCTCAAGGACGTTTGAGATTCAAAAATACACATTTCCAACAATTTATTTCCAGTCATTACCGTCCACAAAGCAGTGAAACCTTCTTCTGTTGCAATTCTCTTTAAAGCGTTAAACACGCTTGTGTAGTTTCGCCGCTCTGCTAGAGGAAGTCTAAAGAAAATACAGAAATGAAACTAGAATACAGGCCAATAAAGTCGGATATCTGAGTACCTTCATAATGTCCATGTTTCTATGATGTTTCATTGGAGATTGGGGTCATCCCCTTGGCCACACCCTGGTTGTAACCTTTTTTCTCATAATGAACAGACATGAGTGAATTAATAAAAAGACTCTGAATCAATGTACCAAAATTATTGCAAATATCACAATAATACCACAATAATATCACAATAAATAGTGACTTGATATTGGCAGATGAGAAAAACAACTTGTCATGAACGCTCATTTTGATATCAAAAATCAAATCAATCTTGTGTAAAAAGGGCTTCATTAGAGACATTTCTTATCTCTTGAGAATTAAGACCCATTCAGTTAAGACCTCTGCTATTATAATTGCCCTCTGTCACTATACCGTCCATCAGCTGTCATTCTGATTAGCGATAAATCAGCTGGTGTCCCAACAAACGCACCAATAGCACCTGCAGTGACACCTGAAAGAAAGTAAACAGAATTATAGTTTGTAGCCAGAGGCATTAGCAAGGGGGGGGGAGGGGAGGGGGTATCTTGCCCTTGGACCACAACCTAAGGGATCCCCAATTTCATACATGACTATGTACATTATCTTCATAAAAGGTTATATCTCACATAATGCAACTTATTTATTGGGAATCAACAGTCTTCTGACTACTTTATTCTGATGAAAACTTACCAAGGGCACATTTCATAAGAAAGTGAGGTTGTTGACCTTCAGGACTAAAAAGTGAGATCCAAAACTATTTTTCTAGTAACAACAGGCACGAAACGCACAGCAAGGATTTATTTACTTGAAGGCAATGGGGGGGAGGGAGAGATGCAACAGTAATCTCTGAAAGATTTTTATGAATTTTATGGTCAATGATTTACCCTTTAAATCTTTCATAAAGACTTGTATATACACCCAATCTTGTTGTTGTATAGGTTGCCTGTCTCATCAAGGCTGCAGATAACCTTAAAAAATATAAGATTTCAAAAATATTCATAAGAAACCTTGAGCCTAAATTAAAGTTTGTTTATTGCTTGCATGTATGAGAATCTGAAGACATGTATCACTGCAGGGCACTGAAAACAAACCACATTAATTGATAAAAAAACAGTGTATCAGGTGGAACTAGCCTGTTGTGAGATTGATAAAAAATACACGGTAATACCTACCCATTATATACACCCAAAAATCCTTCTTTTCTAACAATATTGACAACAGCATGAAAACTTGTTTTATGTTCACGCATAGCTCCTTCAGCCCCTAGAAAGGATATATGTTAAATTTTAATCCTGAAACAGATTGTCTTAGGCTGACCTTTGAGAAAACATTAACAGTATATCAATTTGAAATGAATCACCAATATTTCCTTACCACTCATTTGCATTCTTGTTTTCACTAAGTCTAATGGTTGAACAAAACATGTGGCAGCCATTCTATGAAATAATCAGAAATTACTGTTTTAAAATTTGACAAGAGATATTAAATCACAACACTTTGAACTTTTATTGCACTGTTCTAAGTGTTCTATAATTTGCAGTAACTCTTTCATGTATATTATCAACACAATATTTAATATATATATTATCAAAATTCATCAGAACTCTATGCAAAGGAAAATTCTATAGAGCTAAAGCTGCATATATAAGTATGTACAATTAACCTCCGCTCGACCATAACATTTCAATTACATTGTGGTTATTATGGCATGACTGATATATATCATGATGGCTAAAAATATTACATTTTTGCAGGAGAATATGTTGTACTACAATTTGACAAAACTTAAAAGAATTAAGTTTTGATTGGTTTTGGTAAATCTGATTAAACAGCCCAAATCTCCCACATCTGAATGGTCTGAAACCCCAGACTGGGCAATTTGAATTTGAGAGTCAGCAATTTTTGCTAATCCCAGCTAAATGAGCTAATAAAACAAGTGTCTACATCTACTTAGAGTGTATGCCCTAGGCTTTTGCAGGCTTGTTGCTGATCATAGAGGAAGCCTTTCTAGTTCAGGCCTGAACAAAACAGCCCCAGACTTCAACCTTATATTTTATTAATAATAAACCATTCATTATTTGTACACGTTGCACTGCCACTTATTAAATATATTCACATTTTTATAATTTCATCATGAAAACGTTGTTACAGAAAATAGCACATACATACCCAGACAATCCACCCATAACGAAACGAGCATAATTTGGGATTGCATTTTTGCGGACATTATCACTTGGACTTGTTTGTGCTGAAATTTTATTACTCGCCATTGTATTAAAATTATCAACAGCAATATAAATCACGACCTCGAAGACGACTCGAAAGAATGCAAATTATCTTTTCTTTCCAGGTCATTAATAACCCACACAATTTCTTCTATTTACTGCTTATATCAAAGCATGGATTTATTGAGAATTCAGTCTGTTGTACTATCGTATGTTTGTTTGTAAACTTGACCTGACTTGACTTCGTTCATGTCTAAAGGTTCATGTGTTCAACCTTGTGTGTACGCACTGAAGGAAAACATTGCAAAACAACCCCCCTGTGGTGTGGTTTAATTCACGTGCACGTTGCATGCTTCACCAGAAATAGATCAGATTAGACCTGTTTCAGCAATGGATCAGATTCTTATAGATACCGTTCAGGATTTAGGACTCGTTAAATGAATATTAGCCTATATAGGTGCACACGGTAACATTTTCGAGCGTTTTTACATTCCTTTCATGCCAAAACTGTTTCAAACACCATCAATTTAAAATAAAAGTTGAAGCTAATTTAACATAGTAAGCATATTTTTCCTTGCATCGTGTGGGCAGGGCATCAAAGCAACAAAATAGACAAAAACTATTTTGAATACGCTCAAAAACGACGCTTGTGTGCACATAGCCTTAAAGGGGCAGTTTGCGAAAAACATGAAGTTTTTTTAAAGATAATTACATTATTTCTCTGCAGAATGAAATGCAAAACTGAAAGTAATGTTGCATCATCACTATCAACTATCACGTTTTGTTCCCGGCGGGCACGAACGAGGTTGGATCATCAATTTAGACCTCATGCAAATACAATACAATCTCGTTTCCAAGATTTGCAGATCATGATGCAGACGCGCGCCAGTTTACATCTCAGGCGACATAGATTCAGCTTCGATAAGTTCACCGTCCTCAGGTAATTTACTTTTCTGGCTTTCCAACAAGTTCAAAACTTTACTTCCCAGATCTTCGTCCTACATTTAACAAAAAGGCATCCATCAGAAGCCGCTGCAGTGTTCATTCTAATCAAAAACATATTAACTGGGGAAAGCCAGATGTAAATAGCCGATCTACAAAATCTGATATTTCGCCCAGAAAAACTTCTTGTTTGACTGCAATCTCGTTGCCTGAGCCCGAGAGATTTTCCCTGGTTGGGTTCGATGCCGCAGCGCCAAATATGAATAAAACAAAATAAAACTTTAAACAGCAAATTGACCTGATACATCCAGGAAACAAGAACATCACAATTTTCATCTTCTTCAGTTACTGCTGCTGAAAGCTATGCCAAAATAATGTCTTTAGTTGTTGTATTAAAAAATGCCAACTTCATAATTTGGAAATGATTTTACCTTCACTATAACTGAGTCTACAGCAAGAGCTCCTTCGCCAATTCTTTGAACCGTTCTGTCTGGTAACGATCTAAAATAAATATTAATAACTTTATTGTTAGACTTACTCCCAGGACAAACAGAACAGACAATGCAATATCTCACCCTTGCAATAATGTCTGTAACTGTTCCATGACGTCATTTGCGGACTGTCTGGTGTCTAAATTTACCGATGATGTAAATCGCAATTGATGTTCGACCAAACCAAGTTCTTTGAATGCTTCGTTTTGTTCCAGTAATCTCAGTGACTATGAAATAAAAATTGAAAAAAAATGTTTCCACAGTTAAATTAAGGTAAAGGCGCATTGGCAGTAACTACGACGAATCCCTTTCTATTGTTTTCTTCGGCGTTATCGTCGAATTTTCGCTCCAGTTTATACCCACCGAGGGAGGCTGGAACCTTTCAGCCACTCTGGGTGGGTAAATCCCGGACTTACCGAACCTGCAAGTATGTTTAGTTTTTATCTCATGCCTTTTTGGGAAAAAGTGTTCAGAAAGTAACGCATTGGGTTCGGCAGCTGGGTTCGAGTTTGAACGCACCTGCATGCTCTTAGCCAATAGGAACACAGCTTTTACACTAGGTATGGGATAATAAATTAAACAATTACCGCGTCCTTCATGACTAAAACACCTTTGACTGGAAGTTTGTCGAGGACTTTAGCTCGTTTAGAAGCTAAAAAAATGTAAGCAAAAAATTGAAGATGTGATTGTCGTTCATTTATGCTCGCTGTTTCACACAGTTCACGGCGATTCTGACCACAAGATCACGCCGTATACACCCTGTCACACAGCAATAAATAAAGAAATACTCGAATCTAACGAAACCTTGTGAAGTTTCTTTCTTTATACTTCTTTTTAACAAACTAAGAGACATGTCCACGCTGACTTGAGGTGTAGTTGTTATGGAGATGGTTTCGCCATTCGCGGGTTTTGAGCAACCAATGCCTGCAACACAAGACGAGAGTACTTTCAAAAGTAGAGGTGTTTAGACCTGAGAGAAATTACTGCTCTCACTGAGCCTAGCAGAGCAATTCTAGTGGTCAGTATAAGTTATGGTAAATATCAATAATTATTCTCTATTAATTATCTATAGTCTCAATCCATTCACCGGAGCAATGTGGTTTAACAGATAAGCAACTTTGAAACGTACCAAATTCTTCTTTAACTTTATCTCGTAGAAAATCCATCTTTTGCGATTCACCATGAACTAAGACTACATGACGAGGTTCAGCCTATAGTTGTTGTAAAGATATCACTTAAGATTAGTTTTTGTTGACGTCATTATGGGAAAGATTTATTGCGATCAAATGGAAACTGAGCTTCATTCAAAGTCGTGTAATCACCTGTCGTATTAGTTGCATGATGCCCTTGGCGTCTGCATGAGCGCTAAACCAGGAAGAAAACATTTCATTATATAACAAAATGTACAAACCTTTTTTACGAATTTTTAAGCCGTTACCTGAAGGACATTTGCTGTACTGAGAGTTTCACATCAATCTGTAATATTGTTTAAAAATATATAAAAGTACGTTGAGCGGAAATGTACGAGAGCATAACGCCATGAAAACACATTTTGAAGAGACAAACTGCTTTCAAAAATTGCACAGCTTCAACGAAATAAACTACCGTTGTCTTTTTATCCAATTCTATCTTCTTCTGCCCCGCAAGAACTTTATGTCCCACAGTACCCACAACACAATATCCCGGTATCACGATCTAAAATGTTATGGTTCGTTCAGGCAAAATTGAAACAATTTAATCAAAATTAAATTAGAACAATAATTGAAAGAAACATAATGAAATTAGAAGAATAATCAAAATTAGTGCATGTTGTCTTCTCAATCTTCTTTTTTCGATGGAATTGCGAAGGTATAAATTCAGGCATTTCAACGATGTACAATGAGGATTATCGCTAAGCCTAAGCTTAACCCTACCATATTCTTTTCATCAGGTGCCCACTTCTTAAACAACTGTAAAGACAGTCCAGAATGCAACATTCCTGCTGTGGCAAACACAACCTGAAAGAATAACCAATGATATTAACCTAAGCCTGGATTTACACTTCGCTATCGAAATATTTGCATATTTTCGTTTGAATCGAGAACAGTCAAGTTGAACTCATTTATTTATGCTGTTAAAATTCAAAAGAAAATATGCAAATATTTCGCACGATTTCTCTGTAAGTGGAAATCCAGCCTTAATAAGAATCAACTTCGAACAGACAAAGTATTTAATGGAAAATGATGTGAAGGAACAGTTACCATTGGTCCAGGGTTGTCTGCAAATGATCTTTCAAATGGCTGGAAGATAAAAGAAACATGCAGCATGACTTACACACTTCCATACTGGTCTCCTGTTACGTTTCCATTCACAATACGAGCAAAAAGCATGACACAAACCTTCACAATAAGAGCAAAAAGCAGGACACAAACCTTCACATGTTTGAAGTCAAACATGTTTCTTTGAACGAATGTATTTCGGATTTTCTGATTTGTCCATGTTATGAATAATTTATAATATTGAATGGCCTAAAGAATCAAAGCAAGAATAAATCCTCCCACTTCTTTCTAAACTTCGACAAAATTTCATGTTTTTTATCTCCATTCTTTACCTTTTCAGTCAGACCAGTCGAGAAAAAAATTGGAACTTTCAAGTTCATTCTCTCCCTGGAATAAAATTTTCAAGTTCACCTCAATAAACATTTGTTTGTTAACGAACTTTATAGTCTCATTACCAATAAGTTTCCAGGAGGATACAAAGTTCTTGCGCTCTTCCCAAAGCAAACACAGGAATGAGAACCTGAAAAATAAATTTGTAAAATTGAAGTTAAGAGCCTTTTTCCTGAGGTTTACTATCCTAGAGGTTCACTGGATAGAATCCACCATGTATACCTTGCCACCTTTGTCAATGGTATCATGAACCTTCTTCAAGAACTCGCGCTCTCTTACTCTAACAAAAAAATTAAGTGATGTGATAAGTTGATGTGATCACTATGGATATTCGCAGATTCAGTTTGCAGACCTTTTTGAATCTCGTATTGTCGTCGCATATGTTGATTCTGTTATAAGAACATCAGGACGACATCTGTCAATCCATGCTGCCCTAAAACCAGTAGGAAAAAAAACGTTACTGCGATTTAACATTACAGTCGTTATTTTGAAATGACTACAGATGCAAACACAAAAGCTATATTCACCCAAGATGTCTGTCCGGTGTCATGTTGTAGTCACCCTAGAGAAAGTGAAATTTACCTCAGGTATTTACAAACACCGACATGACGTTAAATATTATCATTGCTTGAAGAACACGTTGTAATTTATTCTACGCCAATACATATTAAAACGGTTGTTCAGAGCTTAAATTTGAATATGGGTGTTATCGTTTGACAGTATAGGAAAGAAGTAATGTCAGACTTACGGTATAAACAACAGATTCTTTGCCAACTTTGACCAAATACATCGCAGCTCCCAAAACATGACCAGCATAATATGGTTTGATTTCTAATTCATCGTCAACCTGCATCCATATAAGAAAAAATCTCAAACTCGCCACAGGGGCGTGGGAACGGCGGGCACGAGAACGTGGGGCACGAGAACGGGGGGCTTTTAAAGCGGGACTTTACAGATTGGATAAAGCAGGGTAATTGTGCAACGTGACATTTTACACCCCATAAACACTTTTTAGCTGCCTTTTTTACTATCCAAAAGCACCCTGGAAACTTGTGCGCCCAACCCAAATTTTAGATGCTTCCTACGCCCCTGATCTGCCAAAACCATCAGTCCAGACTCGTTCCCTCAGACTCAGCAAAATCATTGGATCTTCTAATCACCTGAACAGACTGATGTAAGTTGACGGCAGTCACTTTCTTCATACAGTCTTTGATCATCTATGAAACAAATTAAAATTATTGCAGCTAATATTTTGATATCAAAAGAGCAGAACTTTAACGTGTTACCTGGGATGTAAAGAAATTAGTTTCTCCTTTCTTCTCCACGGTAATTTTTCTATAATCTTCCTGTAACAATAAAAAATACAACAAAAAAAATTCAATCATGTTTCAAACAGTTGCATGTTTCCTTCATACATTATCTGCAAAATATACTCAATTACGATTAGAAATTCTACGAAACTAAAATTTGGGGCTCAAATTTTTATAAACTCCCATGGAATATCCCTGCTAAAACTAGCAGTTCTCACTTCTTTTTTATTCCTAAGAGATTCCAGATTAAAGTATTATTCATTTTATTTACCAGTAGTATAGGGCAAATAGCCTTAGTTGGATGAGTCATGTAGATGGGACCATCATAACCAACCATCTCTGAGAAATATGGTAATGCTCCACAATGGTCCAGGTGAAAATGTCTGAACAACAAATTAATAAAACAGTAAATTATTAGGAAAACCAAATGTATTGACTTTCAATAAGAGAGAAAAACATACGTTATAATTACACAATCAAGATGTTGATTCAACCGACCAGTTTTCGTTATATACTTGAAGTCGGGAAAACGACGCTAAAAAATAAATATTAATATCATATATCAGGGGTGGATCCAGCACTAGTGCACAAATTTGCATTACAAAACAAAGTGGTTATTTTTAGCAGTTTTCTTGTGTCATGCAAATTAGTGCACTAGTGCTGGATCCACCCCTGTCATATATTATAATCAAAAAATTTTCTTCTTATAATCACATTTCTATTGTAATTATTTTACTATGACCACCTTAATTATCACCAAGTGTTTTGGCTGAAAATTTTTAGAGCTTTTTGAAAGCCTGTGGTACATTGTTTTTGATGTCACACAAGCGAGTCAGCTCTTGAGTGCTATCAGTTTCTATATTCTGTATAAGCATACTGTGTAGCTGACTTGTTTGTGACAATAATCAAGTGTAATGCTTGTGGTTGAGTGTAGTGAGTGGATCATTGACTCTTCCCCACAACACATATCAAATTATATCCTGTGATATCCTCATGAGATGCCTTCTAAACAGCACATGGCAAGTTATATCCACCTACAGCATATTAACTAATACCCCCTCTTCACAGCCCCAAGCAAGAAATGCCTTCCTACAAAATTACCATTTTCACAATAATTAACTAAAATATCACAATGGTAACCACCATCAACACTCAATCACCATTATTACTAACAAATATCCTAGAATACCTCATCATTGTATCCCATATGCATGCCACAATCAAACATGATATTCTTTCCTCCAATCGTGACCAAGATACAGCTCCGACCAACATCTTTAAATATTAGAAAATATGTTTCATATACACTTAAACCTTAGTTATATAACACCAATAAGAAATATTCCTGATTAATTATCCCATACCTTGTCCAGCACCTATGAAGAAAAAATAAGATATCTGAGAATCCTCATCTCCAAATTGAAATAATATCAAGAAATTATATTATAAAAATGCTGGGGATAAATAATATAAAAAAAAAACTTTGCAAACATTACTTAAAACTATCTGAACTTTTCAACACACTATTGAAATTTCCCACAATTGTTGATTGAGACATGCAACAGATGAACCACCACTCAATCTCAATATGATTCTCAGATTTGTTCTATTGGTACTGACTGGTTCTTGAAACATATTGAGCATAGCACTGTCACAACTGTATTGAGCCCTATATATACTACCTTGTGAGGTAGGACTCATTCTTTGACACTGCACTCAAATTAGTTTGAAAGTATTGTTATCAAAGTATACAAGCACCAAAACAAGTGATACACCAAGTCTATTTATTACTATTACTAGTAGTAGTAGTAGCTAGTTTATTGATTGAAATTAGTAGGGAGATAGTTGCAGGCTTGCAGCCCTAGAAAAGCTCAACATTGTCTCCCAAGGCAGTTTTATTATCCAGAGAAAGATATTCCCAAATTCCTGAAATTGTGGAATTGACTGACAAGTTAAATGACTGTCAAATCATACTACAACTAAATTCAATCAGATGCTAATTTGCAATAGTCATAGTGAAAGATTCATGAAGAAATATATTGAGAAACTTATTAATCCTTGAATGTGATTATCTTACCAAGTGGGACAATCTTTATTTCTGGCATACTGGACAATTAAAATTCCCGACCAAAATTCTAAATCAAAAGAACTGGAACGCTATTCCAATTATTTGAACTGATTTCAATCACTGACATTACTCCAATGCGCTATTCATTCTAATCCGCCATTTTAAATTTGACCGCGCATGGACAGGTGCGAGTATAAGAACCAGAATAAACCACTGGAATAAACTCAATAAAATGCATCAATAATAAATAAAAGAATTTAAACCAAATCTGTTTGATCACAGGTTTGATATATGTTCAAATTCAATGACAATGTTTTCTGCATAGAAAAATAATCCCTCAACCAGTCAACCTTTCCGGTGCCCTGCATTAATGATTTAATGTGGACTATTGTGCATGAGGCGATATCCAAAGACAGTCAAACTATTCATAGTAATCTTTCAAATTCCGCCTGGCCCTATGCAACAATACATAAGTTTAAAACAATTGGGAAAATTTATATATCGGAGCATTCATGACTATTTGCTTGTTTGCCATTCATCAAGAGAAACAAGCAAAATGGACAAAAACTATAAGTGATTGTTGAAGTGGAGAAAAGGAACAGTGGCATTTGATAAAAAATTGTTATTCTTACAGACTTTACTGTAACTGAAACATATTCGTTCCTATGACAAACAAATGAACAATAAATATATTAAAGCAATATGAATATCTGAGCCCCATAATCAGTAGAGACACAATTATAACGGCCCCAATAAATAGTCTTTTGTATAAACGCAATTGACCAATGTTTTTGTGTGTATTTGAAATTCGTGTTTCCATGGGTATCAATATCCCAGATCCGCTACCAAAACCAAACCATTCATCTTTAATCATTCAGAGATATGCAGCCCAACCTATGTACATCTTAGATAAATTATCAACGTCTGTTGCCTCCTGGAAAAAAAAAAAAAAGAAAACAGTTGAGCAAACGATAAACATTACGAGAAATGAGAGCAGCCACCCGTGGCCGTGTCAATTACCGAGATAAGCTGATGGACCTCTCCTTCAATTGATAAAGGAATAAGAATCTTGTTTTTTATGCTGTAACCTCGTAGTCTTTGTTCAATCTGTTTCACAATCTTCAGTCCCTACATTTTATTATAAAAATAACAAAAAAATCTTGTTGAAACAAGGCAGAAACATCGTAGATTATTCTCATTTCTCATATAACTTACCTCTTCTTTAGCTGCAGCAGTGGCGGTATCACGATGTCGTTTTTCACCCCACTCAACCAGAGGATCATAAACAAATGTTTTCAGCACACTAAAATGAAATATCAACCTTTCATCTCAAAATACTAACTTGGATTAGAGTGTGTCCTTCAAGTATGTCAGCCATGTTTCATTTTAACATTTCTGTTCATCCCGGGGTCGGTTCGGTTCAAAGTTTGGTTAACTTTGGGTTAATCCTGGGTTAAGCTAACCGGCTTTGAACAACCGACCCCCGGTAAACATTTTTCATACAACACCGGGTGTATTATGCAGAACGAATTTTCATAAAAATGAAAAATCCCCCGAGCTATCTTCTTTGTTTTTTTAAATAATACCATGCCTAAATAAAAGCTCACCTTAAGAGCGAATCGTTCTGGTTTCTCATTAGTTTTAATGTGACTTCACATGAACGACGGAAAATTCCTTCATAACCCAGTGGGCCCTGCAAGGAAAAACAAAATTATTGCTCACAACAGGGACTGGCGAAGCAGGTGATAAAATACGTTTTCTCTATTTTGTAACATTACCATGGCTTGGATCATGTTATGGGTGAGACGAAATGGTACACACTCCGGACACTCAAAGGTTTCACCCTAAAATAAATACACTCGTATAAATGAGGAATTAATACTGTTTTATAGCATGCAGATGAAGCAAAAATGCATGCAGTGTTGAAGTACCATCGTCTATCGTAAAATAAAGGTTAGTTTAAATGAACAATTCTCATTTTCTCGCAACAACTTGCATGTGTACTCGGAACGCTGTTGAAACCTTCAATTAACCTTGTGTTGAAAGTGTTTGTTCTGTAAACATTTCAATATTAAAGATAACAGTAGCAAATTTCACGTGTTTGCTGTATAAGAAATTGTTTTATTAACCTTATTGAACAAGCAATTAAAATCAACATGAAAACAATCTCCATTGGTTGAATCAAACAAGACATTTTCTCCGTGTCTATCACCAAGGCCCAGGATATATCCAACCATCGACATTACGGCAGCTGTACGACAATATCCGAGACGACTGTTATACCTTTTAAATGATGGAAAATTACTATATAGTCCATGTAGTCATTTCAGAGTGAAAAAAATGAAAAAATTATTTATCTATAAGTAGTTGAAACCAAAGCAAATAACTGCTGTAAGTACGTCCTGCGTTATAAAATTATTCATGTAATCGGTTTTATCAACCTACCATGAAGTTGGCGTAGGGAAGGTCTTCAGGTACCACTCGTGAAATATCGGAGGATATCTAAATGATTGACATGAAAATGAAATACTATGACAAGCAAGTTGAATTAGTATAAAACAACGTGTCCTGAAGGTAACATATTTGTTTTATGATTAACAAGAGGAATTACACTAACATTGCTTATTAGGGTTCATATGCTGATATCAGGAGACGTACTCAGTTGAAATGATTTTACCTTTTCAAAACTTTCATTTGAAATATTTTTTTTCTCTCTCTGAAAGACAGAAAATGTTTAAGTTGTCGAAGGTTATTCTTTGCACTCATTAAGAACAGATTTCTACAATAACTTTTTTATCACAGAAAAAACATACTCCTTTCCTGCGGATGTCATGGACTCATAAAGTCTTTTTATTTCTGAGGATTTCACGTACAATCCCTTCTCCCTGTGAATCAGTCAAGCAACAGTCAATCCATCGCAATGATCGCTACTCAGCATCAAATGTGGTATAACAACTGCCTAAAACAGTATCACACTAACTCTCCTGACGAAGGCCCTCAGGTCGAAACGTCGAGAAGTGTTTTGTCTATTTCAGGCAATTGTTATACCACATTTGATGCTAAGTTGTTTGAAGACGCTGCCACGCTGCTCCCTGGTTATATTGGAACTTATCTATATCGCTATTCTGGTTTGATTAATGAAGTAATCAGCACCACACAAAAATTACTTTCATGACCCAACGTTTCTTCATCAGACCGGAATGTGCATGGAATCGTTGGGTCGTGAATGTAATCTTTGTGTGTTAATTATTAATTTCAACAGTCGATCTTTTAATGTCTCGGTAAAAATTGACCAGGTATTTTCCACAAACAAGTGTCTTTTGATATCAGAGATAAAACATTATCTGGCCCAGAACATAACTTACTTGTACAGTTTTATCAGAATGTTTCGAAGTCCCGATGTATTAGGAACCCATTCTAACAAACCACACTCTTCATTCAGAGGTACAACCGCCTGACAATAACAACAAGGAAAATAAAATTATTACAACTATAACATCAATATCACTTTAGGCATAGAAACAAACGATTACTTACATATGTTCTTATGTGAAGTTGACGTCTGCGACACTCCGGATCTTTTCTTAAACACTGCATGGAAGAAAGGCAAAAGATGCCATAACTATCTATTTTCTCAAACTTAACAATAACAAATATCATATTTATATCAACATCATACCAATGTCATTTAAACAACACTTTCCCAATCCCAACCACGCAACTGAGTCCATGCGACTTTTTTTATCAGTTTATACATTGGATGAAGACTACCTAGAACTCGTAGCAATAATCATTTACCTTATTAATGAGACTGTTGAATTCCATCGTCCGACTGTCTTTACGAAGGTCGTCCTGTGAAAATTGTTGAAAAAACAGTTACCGCTTCCTATGTTTAAAATAGTTAATCGTAGCCAAGTTTAGAAAATCAAACAGATATGATATTTTCAAACATATTTTATTTCAGTCGAGTCGACCTGTCAGTTGCTGGTCGAAAGTTCGTTAAGAAATAAAGGTTTATTCAGGGTCTGTTTGATTTTAATTAGTTAAAAGATATAGTTTTTGTATTTGAACCTCGTTCGTTTAGATTTGAAACAGCAATGAAATATTATCCATGTACCTTGGGTTTACAAAGAAGATTATAATACAGCCCATCGCTTGCTTTCACCGTGACTTTCTTAGGACGTGCCAAAGATTGCAGAACGTCAACCTGATTCAAGTGGTTTGGAAATTAGCAGGATTCATTATAAATAGCTCATGCATGGATCCTAACGTTTCATTGTTAGTACTAAGGATGTTTCCAGTACTATCGACTAGAAGGACTTCGGGTGCAATCAAAACCTAGGTTGATGCAAACTCTTGCTTACGAAACTTACCTTATCTTCAAACCCAAGAAACGTCGGTTGAGAATCAGGAAATGGGTAATAATCTTTGTCAATCCCATGACTTGTGGGTAATGTGACTGTCAGTGAGGACTGGAGTGGAATTATGATTGGACTAAACTTACTAAAGAAAAAGTTACATTTATTATGGATTTTCGACAACTCTACATGGCGAAACAATCTTATTTCTATGTTGAAGTCTACAAACAGATACTAACGATTTGATTTGTGCCTTCTTCATACTGTAATGTAATGAAAAAGATACCACGGAAAAGTCATGATACAATTAACTTACTCATCACTAACAAATCTCTTCAACATTCCAAAGTCGTGGCTCATGCTTAGGACATTCTCTTTTCCACGATTTTTCTCAGAAACTTCGATCAATAATTGAGCCAACTTGCAGGCATCCTAAAGTGGAGAAAATAAACGAAATATGATGAAATGAAATATTGGATGAAAAATAATTGAATAATAGTTACAGTACAATACGAATGCTAAATTACGTACCTCAATAAAACTGGTCAGGTGTTTATCAGCTCGCCTAAATATTAAAAACACGTCATGCAAGATTTTTTGACAACTCAAAATTGAATGTGTGTAAATTAAATTCACGTACTTAGCAACTTGAAATATCTGTTGACATCGGTTTTTACGAAGTGGAAGAGAGGACTAAATATAATAAATAAATAAAGAATAAAATAAATAAATAAAGACTTTGGTAGACAATAAGATATAAGCAGAGTAACTGGAAGAAACAGTCAAGTGAAGCCGCGGCTACACAGGCGATTTTTGTCAGCGATTTTCGCTTTCTAGCGTATGTTATTGAGTGAATTATGTGCACAGTTTTCTAATTTTGGCGAAGTAAAGTATTCCACTCTGCCAAATTTATCAGTTAGTTTATTCGCATACATCAGAAGAAAACAATCGCCGTCGCCCGTGTAGTACTAATAAAGAATATTTGTAGATATGCTAATATACATTTTAGACCCAACCCTTTGCCTGTTTCGTTCAACTATGTTACCTTTGAAACCGCCATCATTAACCATATTGCCTGCTGGGGATACGTCACCAATAATTTAGATATCAAGGCCTGCAAACAACGATACAAAACCAGGAATGTTTAATAACACTGAGAAACATTTTGAAGATCTATTGTATAGAAATTATGTGTTTATCCATAAAAATTGCAACAAAACAAATCCAATCATTATGTTTCCCGACAACGAAAAAAAGGTTGCATAAAATATCCATACGAGATGTATTCTGAACACACTTTCTCCAGTGATCTTAAATTAATGACCAAGTTTTATGAGAATGTTATGTTTCTTAGATACCTTGAGTCTATTCCAGACCTCTTCGTTACGATGGCACATTCTCGAAATGAGTTGAGAGAAAGCAGTGAAAAACTGATATGTTGGCAAACGATCTGTAAGCTCACTGATTATCTGAACACAAAGATCACGTGTGATTATATTTTTTCGATAAATAATTCAAATAACCAACAACTCGTTCAATCAAAAATCAATCTACCAAGGCAATAAGCCATTAGTGAATGAATTGATCATTTTATCAAATTAAACACTATTTCATCTCTAATCTATCGAACAGTTAGAGTAGATAACTAGTTAACTTACGTTGTTCATTTCTCCTAATCGTTGATTCAACGTAGATTTTTCAGATTTTGTTTGTTTTCCTAATTTAACAATTATAGAAGCAGGTTTTATATCACAATTAAGGTAAGTTCTACCAATGACTCCATTCTATAACCAATATTCCTCTCCATTCCTTTCTTTTTCCCCATGCCCCCACTCCTTCTTCCCCTCACTCCCATCTTTCCCCCATGCCCTCACTCCATTCTTTTCTTCACTCCCTCACTCCTTTCCTTTCCCCCATGCCCTCACTCTCTTCCTCTCTTCCTTTCCCCCACGCCCTCACTCCCTTCCTCTCCCCCACGCCCTCACTCTCATCTCCTCCCCACGCCCTCACTCCCATCTTTCCCCCACGCCCTCACTCCCTTCCTCTCCCCCACGCCCTCACTCCCATCTTTCCTCCACGCCCTCACTCCCATCTTTCCCCCACGCCCTCACTCCCATCTTTACTCCACGCCCTCACTCCCATCTTTCCCCCACGCCCTCACTCCCATCTTTACTCCACGCCCTCACTCCCATCTTTACTCCACGCCCTCACTCCTATCTTCCCTCTACACCTCACACATTCCTCCTTCCTTCCCACATGTTATAGTAATATCTACTAACCATGCTCCGTGAGATTTGCTGCAAAGTCCAGCCAAAACTGAAGAATCTTAGGAATTGACTGATAAATAAATTTATCTCCATATTTGAGCGATTCGCCATAGTGTTTCATCACAAATGGTAAAAAATCTCTAAAAGAGAATTAAATATAATATTTCTGATCGGATTCGTTGAACAAGAACAAAGCGTTGAAGTTTGTAAATAAAAACAAAAACTTACAATCTTCCAGATTTCTTGGAATCGTCGACTGAGTTCATAATTTTCTCGTAATATTTTGCCAAGTAAAAATGACCGTTCTCCCACTGACTATTGAGCGACACAACTTCCTAATACAGCCACAACACGAAATGTTAAAAAGATTCTATTGTATATTGTAATTTTCGCTATTGATCGTACCTTGTACTGGGCTAGGCAGGATTGTGGACCGTAGCTTGCAGTCTCTTCCATCCAACGCGCGACAAACAACAACGTCTAAATGAAATTCAAATAATTTTTTGATGGTAGAGAATTGAATCTAAATTTTAACAGCAGCAACCCTTGAATTCACTAGTCAAATACCTTCGCTTTAGTCAAACTATTGTCTTGACTCACTGTTTTGGATGATTCACTGAAAAGTAAAAAAAAAACTTACGTAAACTTACTAACATAAAGTTATGTATTTGACCCAAGAGTCGATAAATATTTATTTTATCATCGAAAAACCCTGCATCTCGATAACTTACGAAATCCATTTCTCCAGTTTCAAAAGTGCTTGACGACAATTTCCCTAAGGCAAAGACAAAAGATATTCATGTGTTTAAATGCCTACGTAAAGAAACGTGGTTATAGACTTACTTGAGCCCACAATAATTTCGATTGCTCCAGACAGCACTCTGTGGTGTTACACAAGGAAGTGATGTTTAGTAAATAACTGTATGCTGTTTGAAAATGACCAGCTCTAAAGAATAAGCAATAAATTAATAACTGTATATTTAACTTGGTAAATTATGGTATATAACTAACTTTCGTGCAACTTTCGCAGTTTGCAGTAAGCAATTATCTTCACTGTGGCTTGTTCCTTCGCCCCTGAACGTTGAAAAAATAAACATTCAAATTATAATTAAATTTACTCAAAGTGAAAATCTAGAAAATCTTTGGTTAACTTTTAATAGTATATAATAGGTACTTCATTGCAAAAACCTCTCAATAATTGAACTTATTTTACACCCAATACCTCACCCCGCCGTCTCATCACTTTGTCTCTTTGCCCACCTACTCACCCCACCGCCTCATCCCCTTCTCTCTCTTTTTCGATACGTTGCAAAGCCATTACAGGCATATATGCGAACATGCCTCACTTCTCCACCTTTTTTATGAAACACCTATGGATGATGTAGCATCTGTCTCATTAGGCCTTTTCTCTCATTTTCCACCCACCTCCCTTCCTAAATATGACTCAGACTCGAACGGCTATTTTCCTAAGGCAGTCGATCTCAATAGCTAGTACACAAACTGATGATCGGAAGATGACAGTGAAGTGACCTGCCTTCAATAAACATCACTTTCATCGTAATGCAAAATTACTAAAACTTACTTTAATAAAAGTTTAAACATCACTCTTCTTATAGAGAGTATTGGCTCTCTCGCTTGAAACGATGCCTAGATAATGGAAAGAAAGTTCCTACAATAATTTTTCTGTCGGATCATATTTCATTCCATCAAGCAATCGCTGACTCACTCGAGTAATGGTCAATCTTTTCTGTAAATTTGTCAACATCACGTCAAGATTGCTGTTACCCAAGTCAAAACCCCCCTCACGATCAAATATATGACAGAGACAATCTTCAAGCTCGTGTAAAATATGCAAACTATAAAAAGATCCAATTCTTTTATGACCGAAGCTGACAAAAATACAATTTTTTTTTCCTGCAATAACTTTGTTGCCTGGTTTGCTATCCCCAGTAAAACATAGCTAGCGGTTTAGCTTCAATGCATCTCACGTCATACTGACTTCTTACCGAATTATGAAATCGTATCCTCTTTGATAAGAGCCCGACTCCATTTTTGCGGCAGAGAGAGGTTCCATTTGAGCAAGTCTCAAGTCATAAATGCACTTTGAAAATTCGTCCTTATTCTATTTAAAAAAAAAACAACAGGCTACTCATCTCGGAAGTATTGATTCAAGAAATATTAGAACCCAACCTTTTTTCTTGCAGCAAGCAAAATCTTTCCAACCCCAGTACTCCAATCTGTGCAATGATGCTCCTATGTTTTTTGTAAAAACAACAACAATTATCCCTCATTATCACCCACGCCGGATACTGCAGTACAGAAAAGAGCATTACCAGTTTCACGTATGACTCCAGTTCATCCCACTGACCCAAACGCCAGCAAGCTTCAACTCGAAAAGAGTTAAGAGAACCAGTCCATGCAGGTCTGAACGTAACAAACAACCACAATGTGAACTCGGTGCAAACAGTTTTTTTTGTGTTTTAGAAATGTCGTGTAGCTATCGTCAAAATTTAGCCAAACCTTCTCATGAGCACTCCATTAGCATGTTCCAAAGCCGTCGACACCTGACCAAGCGTGATCCAACAGCTCATTAGACCCTGAAAAACAGTAAATTCGTAACTATACTATGAATCACTCCGACACTGAATAAGAAACTATTTGCTGACCTTGTGGTTTTCAATCGTATCTGGTTCTAACTGTATCGCTCTTTCATAACACGCAACAGCTTCTCGTAATTTCCCTAGTGTGATGTGAAAATGATTGTTGGGTTGATATAAGTTGACAAACAACACAGTATTCCATCCCAAGCTCTAGGTTAGCGCTAGTTTATGGTTCATTCTAGTTCAGAACAAGTTTTTTTGAAATATTCTTGGCGATATACTGTACACAGACTGTACACAGACCTTTTCAAAATGCCTTGCTCATATTTTCCAACACGGCTGGTCTGAACTGAAACTTGAAGCCTCCTACCTACGCTTGTATGTTCAAGAATTTCCTCTTTCAAAGAAGCAGGACATTCTCTCACAGCAGCAACACCCACCACTCCATCTGGTTCGTTCAACGCCCAGTACAGACGTTGAATTGAGTTGAGATGAAGTTGTAAATCCTGTTTACTCTTTTCAATAAATTGTTCGAAATGCATCAGAGATCTTGTGTATGCTTTGCAATGAAATGAAGCAGTCGCCAAAGTTTCCTAAGGTGAAAAATCTTACCAATAGATTACTACATTTCAGCAAAGCGTTAAACTTGATTGCACAATTAAATTACCTGCGGAATACCATCAAGAAACATCACCACCTTGGTCAAATCATCACAACCTGTTGGATAAAGAGGTATATATAAGGATATAACAACGAAAGAAATACATTTACGCTCCTGAGAAAAACAAAATAACGGGAGCATACCAGAAGTTCCCGCCTTTTCTTGACGTGTATTTATTATGGTCTGTGTCTTTGAATTGCTGTCCGCTTTTAGCCTTGCCCAGCGAGTTAGACAATCAAGGACGGAAAATATCGTTTGGGCGCTCATATGACTGAAATCTGAAAGAAATAATACGATCAGAATCACTTTCCCCGTTGTCTCATCACCAAAAGGCCTTGTTTTCTCAGTTTAATTAACATTTATAGTCAGAGACCTTGAGAAACTTTAAAAATGGTCGTGATACAAACCTACAGAGGTACTCGCTGTATCAAAATTTGGGTTTTGTTCTTGAACGTGTTTCAGAACTACCAGAATTTCATCGTAAACCTTCAAAGAAACAAAAATAGAAAGAATTATTAAGTAGAAGCAATAAAGATAGGAATGTTGAAAGTCAAAAATCTCACTTCTTTATAATCCTCAGCAGTGCCATCAATAGCAACATATAACATAATGTGAGGCAAAAGAAAAATTGCTGTGTCTTTATTGTGCTGGTGAAGAAATTGAGCATTGATTATTTGTTTTAGGAATTTTGGCGTGAAAAACAGGATAATTCATAGAAGACGTCCTCACCTTAAAGACAGCAGAACAAGCTTTAAACAACCGCAAAGCTTTGTCATTTTTGACCTAAATAATAAACGACTTCTATAGTAGGACTAATAAAGAATAATTGACACGAAACGCCAACAGTTTCTTGCACACCTTTGAGACCAATTCTAACACCCAGACACTTATCCAATCATTGAAACTCTGACCATTATTACTGCCATAAATTGGCCTGTTAGGTTTACCACGATTAGACTGTGAAGAAAGACGATATCTAAAAACATAAAGAGCAGTAAATGTGTATTCAACGAAAATTTTGTTTACTACACAATACAAAGCGGTGGTATATTCTCTTTGCAGAGCCGTATCAAGAATGGTATTGGAGGAGTTTAACCCTAACGTTTGTGGAAATCCATTCATATCTTTAACTGGTTTCGAATTTTTTTGTTGTAGTAAAACTTACTTTGACATAAGATGTGGCTTCAAGATCTCTTGTACATGATCTGGAAACTCACGCCAAATTTTATACCCTGGACTATAAAACAAAGAAAAGGTTTGCAGAATATTGGCAAAATACTGCCATGCAAGAAATTCACCCACTTTGTACATTGAATCGACCCACCTTGTACGAATTTTATTTGAACATTCGTATACTTGTAGTACCTCTTGGATAGCATACGCAGAACAGTCCTAGGTTTGGAGAAAAATTGTATTTTTTTATTTACAATACCGTCTCTTCTCCGGAGAGTTTTTCAAGAGAATAATCGATCCCATTGCAACCATGAGCCCGGATATATAACCTGCGAACGGGTGTCAGCAGCAGCTACGAACGCTCTGGCAAGTTCATTGAGAAGATCAACTGCAAATGATTGAGAATCACACATCATCTTGAAAAAGAGAAACAGCCAATTCAGATTTAACAACTTTCTCTGGTAAATAATATCCTGGCACAAACCTCGTAAACAGCTGGCTCTTCGCTTGTCTGTTCTGGTTTCCCAAGCCTGAAAGCAACGACTACAATCAACACAGAAAGGTCTGCGGACAAACTAAGAAAAACATAAATTGCGTACATACCATCCAGGATCTACTGCTCCAAGTTCTCCAAGACATTCTCCTACTTTTGCTTGAGTACTTGGCTCACCACATCTGCCAATCAACTGAAAATAAGCTGAGTTATTACAAAAACCATTACCACCATCAATATCATTATTAACAATACTATAATCATTATTACCATCATTATTATGATCATTATTATATCATCGATATTATAATCAACATTATAATCATTATCATCATCATTATTATAATATCATCGTGATCATCATTCATCACTATCATTATTATCATCAATAACTTCACCACCACCATCACCATCCTAGCCAAATTCTTACCGTGTCTATAACTTTACAAACTACAGGATCCACCTCGTCCTTCCTCGTAATATATTCATGAAGTGTGCCCTAATTAAATGAAAAAACCTTATTTCAGCTCATTTTAGTTTACCTTCTGCAATAAATTTCCGACAATCCTGTAACTGCATCAATATAAAGTAAAGTCATAAGTACCTGATTATCATGTAAAATAGTTTTTAATTTGGACACAGCATGGAATCCAACAACAGCACTCTCGTGTGAAACACATTTTATCACCTCATTCATCTCATCTCTTAGCTCGGTATTTGACTTGCTTTGTAGCACCAGTTCATAAACAACTTTAATATCATCAAA
Source organism: Dendronephthya gigantea (assembly GCF_004324835.1). Taxonomy (NCBI): domain Eukaryota; kingdom Metazoa; phylum Cnidaria; class Anthozoa; order Malacalcyonacea; family Nephtheidae; genus Dendronephthya; species Dendronephthya gigantea. The sequence continues at coordinate 183,260 of NW_021163031.1, forward strand.
TTGCGGATATTCCGGGATAAAATAAATATCTTTAAAGTTATCTTTCAAATCTTCTTTTCTTTCCACGATTAAATAACGGAAAATACTTGCAACCTAAATTTGACAATGATAAAGATGGTTCCTTATGAAGCTTACCCAATACAAAATACTAGCTTCAAATCATCGGTAACGCGAAATATGACGGAACATGGCACGGTTTTCATTGAACTGCAGCCGGTTGTTCAAAAGGCGCTTAGCTTAAACAGTGGATAAGTTCAAAATGGAAAACAAAATTATCTATTTATTGAACAACCGAGCTGAAATATTTTGATGTAAATAGTTTTAATAATTTTCAATGGAAGTGCATATTTAATGCATAAGAAGCAGTTTCAGTCATTCGCAAGATGTATGAAAGTATTTTTAACTTTGGCCTATCCACCTTTTAACGCCCTTCGAACAACGGGCCCCTCTTACTGTGTTAAACACTGCAGGACATCTTACCTTATCGACAGAATGATCAATGAGGGGTATGATAGTAACAACAATATGACCAAGCATTGACTGAAGTGACGTCACATCTAAACATCGTACGAAGCATTCCCAGGCCTCGCAACACAGGTCTCCCAAGTCTCGTGATTTAAATTTCAGCGCAAGTTTGAGAATAGCCATAACTTTAACACGAACGACGGTGATATGTTTCGCTCCCATCAACTCCATAAGTTTCACCAACGAAGCCAGGGCGAGATGTTTTTCCTCGATATTTTTGTCGTCCAGTAGTACGGTATTAAAAAACGCCAAAATGCCAAGAAGACGAGGCTGTAGGAATTCAGCCTAAATGTCGATAAGATATATATTAACCACATCAAGGTATTCATGGTTAGGGTTAGTGGTTTAACATCTGATCAAAAACGTTCTGAATTTTTGATGTGTTTTAAAAGTAATTTGATAAACATGTGTTAGTGTCATTTCGCAGATTAGCCAAAATGCGGAGCCTATTGGAAAATCACTCTTTATAGTGAAACACTAAGTAAATAATAATCATGATAATGATTCGTACAGTGATTACTAAATGGTTACTCTATGCAGTGGTGACTCTATCGGTAGGCAGTGGTTACTGTGGGCAGTTTTAACGTTGGTTAATGGTCCTATAGTCCCTGCCAGGGCCGATACTAGAACGATAATTGGAGTGTTTTTTCATGTATTCAGTTCTGCTTGACGGATTTCAGAACTGAATATATGAATAAACACCTCCAAATTGCCGTTCTAGTTTCGGCCCTGGTCCCTGCGCACCTTTCATTACATATGAATAAAATGATCGGCGGTGATCACAATGAAAAACTACACCTACCATTTCTTCAGAGTTGGGAATGTCAGTAACAGCAGTGTTGGCTTTGTTTGCCAGGATCGAAAGTCCAGTAAAAACTTTGTTGTAGGATGATTTTAAATGTAAAAGAAGTTGGTTGACAACACTTTGAGAGTCAGACTTCAATAAACTTCCAAGATCTACATTTGTCTCGTGCTGGAAAAGTTGGACAAACAAGGAATTAGTAATTTGATAAGATACCAAGAGGCATTGACTAAGATTAGACAAATATATAGTCACTGTCAGAACTCTCACTCAATAGCACGGAAAGCATACTAAGGAAGCGAAATGTTGTGGGAGAACGAAGAGTTGATGATGGCTAGGGAAAACCAGGGAAGGCTAAGGACGTTAAAGGACATTAAGGACTGAAGACCGAGAAAAGCTGAAGAGAGCTAGCCACGATATTTTTACAATAAATTTACTCTAAAAGACAACTGCGTTGTTTGAATAATACGTGTATAGAATTTTATACTTACCTCGACAAAAGCCAGTGCTTCTTTAAGTTCATCCCCAGAGCACGTGCGGACAAGATACGAAAAGATAAAATTAAAATTCATCAAAAGCAAGTCCTTTCTGTAGTTTACTTTGAGATGAGCTGCCAAATGACGTAGAATTTGAGATGATTCAGGAAGAGCTTTTTGTACTAGTTGTGGAACAACAATGCTTTGAGCGTTCTGAAATAAACAACGCGAAACTAAGACAACTTCTTAAATTGACATATCAGACCTGGTTTAAGGTTGCGTTCAGAGTGCCCAGTACTGGTGCTCCGCCGCTTTTTCTAGCGCCTAAGTTGAACATAACGCTTCCAATAAATTGGGCACAGTGCCCAAGAAAGGCCACTACCTCCAGAGGTAGTACTCGACCGGGCACTGCGTTCAGCATGTTTATAAACCAGTTTTGACTTTGGGCACCGATGCCAGGCGCACACACAGCCTAACAGCACTCCAGACAGGGCCGTGATGAGAAGGGCCCGTATCGGGGAGGGGGGTTGGTCGTGGCCACGAGGGGGTTGACGCTTTGGGGATCATACGCGATTGCCTCTGCACAAGGTGTCGTGTTGTGAAACATACATATACCGCATTGGCTACGACACTGTGAAAATTTGATTTTAATTTGGAAATTTTTATTCGATCCCCTCTAAGTTTACAATATACGCTTTACCTCAACAGTTATTTCGGGAAAAGTCCAACAAAAAACAAGAAAACGGACAAGACAGAAAATATACAAACCTGCATTAGAGCCTTGATACTCTTGAAATCAAAAACACTACTAACGGTTGTGAATGGTCGCATACAGTAATCAACATCTTCTCGAACTTGTTGCTTTAAGACAACGTCCACCATGAACTTGCAAATATGAAGTTTTAAGTCACCAAATATTTCTTGTAGTGACTTTTTCTTGTGTTTGGCAACAGCGCGAATCTAATAAAAGGTTTTATTCAGCAAGAGTCAGACTCTATCAATCAATATGAAATAAAAGCAGTCTCGTGCAAAGAAACGGGAAAATAAAAACAAAATATTCAGTGTTACAAAAATAACAAAGATCCATTAACACTACCACAAATAAACACCATAACACTGACATAATTGTCATTATTACCATCATCAAATTCTCTTTCACCATCAGTATAAATAGCTATCGGCTATTACCACCATCATACGTGATATCATTTATCATCGCTATCAATCACAATTATTACTAAAATCGTCATCACAGCACAGATCATGGCCTATATCATCAACTAGCAACCATCATAACGACTGATATGATCAACATATCATCACAATCATTTATGACCTCCGATATAATCATCGCATATCATCAATATTAGCTCCTACCTGGTTAAATGCCAATGATGAAATTATTCTGGTTTCACTCAACAATGTTTCAAGCAAACTAATAACCACAACGAGTAGCAAGTCATCTTCAGCCTCCTTCCCGAGTTCACCAATTGTATGAACGATTGTGTCTTGTAACCTAATGCAACATTTATAATTTTAACAGGTGAGAATATGATAACATGATGAACAAACTGCTCTTGCTATTAAAAATGGGTTGGCAGTGAACTGAGACAACATCAGTTGAAAAGAAATAAACCTGAAATTCTTCATGGCAGACGCTTTAGTATAAACATCTTTCAACTTGGTAACTACCATCTTTGTGCTCTCCGTATCTTGTTTTGTGAGAAACGGTAGCAATTTACTAAATAAATAGATACTACTGCAATAATCAGTCCGTAAGACTAATATAATTGATCCAGTGTTCCCGGTAAAAATCTTTATACAGTGAACTAGAAGATCTGCCTAATTGTGACGTGAGGTGAAATAAATAGATTATCGAAAAGTGAAATATAAATATACTATAAGTTATCGAAGCAATAAAGTGTTTAGATTTTGTCAAATCAAAACTACAAATACCTGAACTTCAAGCGAACGTTATAGTCGGCGTCCTCAACAAGATCAATGCAAACATACAATAGTCGAGAACAATAATCGCGGGAAATTACAGCATGTTTCTGAAGATGTTTGAATCCATCAATGAACAATAACTTAGTTTTTGCAGGTGTTTCGAGAGAAACCAGGTCCAAAATTTGACGGAAGAAAACCTCAAGATCGGAAGGACAAACTAAAAATAACGAGAAACACCAGTTCAGTTACTCGTATGCTTTAAAAAGTGTAAACACTTGCAATTTTTCGTGATTCTAGTTAAAACGTACCAGTAACACTTGTGGAATCCTCTCTACCATTGCTCAACGAACAAGTAAATTCTTGAAACTTTGGTGGAAATTCTGTGATACTAACTGAAGTCGTTAAACAACGAAATAGTGCACAGCCCAGGTGGCGAAAACTTTGGCACAAAGAAACATGTAACTCTGAGGGAGACTGTTTTAAAACCAAGGCCAATATTTCGTTTCGTTCTTCGCCTTCTAAATGCACAGCTAACCACACTGGAAGCAACTTGATCACAGTACTGCGAGTATCCAGGAAGTCATTGGAGCTCTGAAATAAGAGAAATCTTGTTTGCAGCTTTCACCTGGGTTCAATTGACTTTGGAAGTAAATATAACATTGTCTTAAAATACATACCAATGTTTCTTTAAATACATGAAGTTTCCAATTGCGGAAAATCTCCGGAGGAAACATCGTTAAAACTTCAAAACAGACTTCACAGTCCATTTCTTTTGCGATTACGCGAGATAACTGCTTCAGTCTTGCAAAACTCCATTCATCAACACAAGGTACGATATTTGTATATTCCGAGCTGACTTTCGAAATCCAAGGCATGGTTGCAATGCACACGCAAAGACCAAGGTGGTCCAGTTTTATAGCTATGTGTTTGTGACAGTACAGAAGCAATTTTATCATGTTCAAAGATATTTCCATAACAGACTTCACACTATCAACACTAGTTTCAGATGATTTCATCATCACAACCGATAATTTTTTAAGAACGGTGAGCATTGCTGACCTCAGCTTCAAAATAACAGCAGTAGTCACGTCTACGAAAAGTACAAAACACAATATAGAAATATTCAACATATTCACATCGATTGAAGGTCCATGCAATCGAACAAACCTTTGACAATTGTTAAAATACTCTCATCCAGAACAGAAGATTTATCAATGAGAAGCAGAAGAGACCTGAAAACCAATGTCAAACCTTCCAACGCCGATGAAAATCTCTAAAATGACAAAAGTTGTAAAGATTTCCACCAACGTTACAGATCACTGTACTACATGGCATGCGTAATTCTCGACAGCTCTAGTTCGTACCTGCGACATTTTTTGGTCGGTGAGAATTTCAAGCAGATGGTTAACCGCTGTGCAAAGATGATGCATTGCTGTATCCTGCAGTTTGTAGTTTGTGCTTTAAAAAAAACAAAAATCACTAACCTATCAAACAAAAATGAACAAACAAGGCGTGCTCTTACAAGAATGATACGATAACGGTAGAGCAAAATTCATAATCTCCTAATCGTGTAAAAGCAAAAAATTAAATTATCACCAAATATTTTGCAAAGTTGAAACACAATTCTCGTCCTCTGGCAAGTCAACATCCATGATCTCCTCAAGTTCTCGCGGTCTTTTGGATGGACAGTTCTCAGCCTAAAATGTCGGACAGTTCTCAGCCAAGAAAACAAGAATCTACCATAATCATGCACCAGCATCTACCATAATCTATCATGATCCACCAACATCTACCATAATCTATCATAATTCACTAACATCTACCATTATCTGCCAGCATTGTGCAATCCACCAGCATCTACCATAATCTACCAGCATTGTGACAACCACTCAAGTTGTAATAAACAATATTAGCAGCACACCTGTTTTCCCTGACGAAGATCGTAAAGAACCAACTCTGATAAACACTTCGCCAAGAACTAAAACATCGATAAAAAATTATTAATTGGACTTGATGATTAATGATTTATGTTTGCACTATGTTGAACACAGTATATACAAATTTAACTTGAGAACAGGAATGTCAGAAACGACGCAAAAATAGCGAATAAATGCCGTGACACGTCCAAATTTGGCGTCATTCGCTATTTTCACGTCGTCTTTGACGTTCCGTTTTCAAGTTAAATTTGCTCTACGACGTCACCAAGATACTGCAAGATATATTTCTTACCTGGAAATGGCGAGAGTTAACAAACCAGTCAATCAAGTTTTTAGTACTGGTTCTAAGTGTTTTATGAAGTACTGGGTCGGCCAACCTCTCTTCAAGACAGACGATAGAGATCATCTCAGATATTGCAATCTAGAAAAAAGTTATGTAGTTCTCTATGCAAAGATTTTCAATACATATTACGCTGTTTCTGACCCAGGACCAGACTCCTAAATGAATAACGAGACAAGTTGAAATCCTGCCGTTTGCCATCTCACATAAATCACTGCTTTTTACTTTTATCTATTTAAGACGTGATGCATCATTGCATCCAAAAAACTGTTCAAAGTATCATTAAAACATGAGAATAAAAAAGTGAAAAAACATATGTAATACCTTCAATTCTTGACACAGAACAGCGCTAAACACAGCAGTAACTGCACAAACTGATGTCATCAGAGGATTTATATAAACAAGAGGTATACGTTTTGGACGGCAACTTGGCTTGATCACGGTTGTAATTAAACAAGCCAATGATTTTTGTAGTTTGCGTCTTTTTTCTGACCTAAAAACAGAAAAGACGTCAAACAGATAGAAGGATAATACTGCGGGTATAGTGCCTGAATTATTAGGAAAACAACCTCGCAAGCCAGGCTTTTCTACCTACGCTCCACGGGTAGAAAACTGGTCGAACTTTAAGATGCATCTTTTACACGAAGTTCAGACACACTAGATGATAAATCCTTTTCCTGGTGAAAGGATTCCAAACTCTCCACATTTTAACGCATCACGCTAAACAGTGTGAGAGTTCTGATATAACTTGAAGTCACTTTGCAAATTTATAAATGTTGGTATTGCTACTGTTTTAAATTTGAACTACAGCAGGAGCATATTGAGCGGTACAACAGGTTGTGTCAAATATATTTATTGTATCTTACCCAGGTTGATTAGCTTCTGAAGAAATAGCTTGCAGACTTGAAATGATGACAGTGAACAGGTCATCAGAGATTGCTTCAAACTGTAGTCTACCTGTCTTGTTAAGACTGTCCATACAGCGGAAAGAAACCTGGTGTAAAAAAGGTTTTATGGAATATACAGAACATGGAAGTTTTTCTAAGAAGTGCCATTGCAAAAATATTAGTACAAGACTTTGTCCCTTTGTACAAACAATAATCAGTGTCCTGTGATAGTCTAATGTTCCAATAATAGTCTAGTGTATTGATTAATTCATGTTTATATAACTCTAAGTCTCTTCGTATTTTCTATGAGAGATGGAAATGAAGGTAATATTCACATATGTCCTGCACAAAATAATTTGAAGCTAATACCAAGTGACTTCCTAAGGCTACCTTATGAACAATCTACTGAAATTAAAAATTAAACAACATTATTTCTATCTACTAATAAAAATATTAACCTCTTGGACACCAGAGTCTGTCCAAAGAGCTTGGGAACTAAACACTTTCCATAATGATTTTCCATGAGAACCAAGAGATTGACAAGTGTCAGACAGAAATAAGAACATAACTTCACTAAATGGGACAAAACATACTTTCAATTATTCAATATAAATCTAAGGATCTTGAAGCTGAGAAAAAAAATGATGTTGGGCATTTTATAATAACTATATCACTGACCTTAAATTTTCAAGTAATATCCAAGCATCTGCTATGTTTCTCAGATGTAAACATGAATCATCAGAGATAGAACCAGGGTTTGCAATCTGCCATTAAAATGTTTAAATATCTATCTGCCATCACATAAGTGGTATAGCTATGAAAGCAACCATGTTTCATACCCAGGGTATTTTTCAAAAAGAAATGGCAGAGACTCTGGATAATTTGCTACTTCTATATGAAGGCTAACCTTGAAATGCTTAAAATCTATTGGAAAAGTAATGCTGTCCTCTTGAACAAACAATTTAACAACCGTTGAGTGGACATCTGGAAATGAAAAATTCAAAAATTACAACCAACTAGCTCGATCTATACCCTTAGAAGTACTCCAAATATTCTAGTTCACCTTCAATTAATTTCACAAGAGTACCAATGATGGATATGTATAGTTTATGATGTTTGTATTTGAGTAGCTAAAACAAAAATGAATCATGATTAGGTCAGTATAGCTGGAGAGCTTAACTGTGCATATTCATATATCACATTTACATACTGTAGGAACAATAGCTTTCCAAAGGAAATCAGTAATGCATATAAGAGAAATATATGAATATGCATCGCTCCAATTAAGCTTCTAGCTATGGCCCTTATTAGTGATGACAACAGTGTGTAATAACAGTTGTGTTGTGCATCAATGAAATCTATAAAACATACAATTGCCAAGGAATACACTGCTTCAGAAAATTTCTGGTAAAGTAATGTTGAGTACGAAGATGCAGCAAGAAACACAACCAGGCGATAGACCGTCCAAAATGAAAAATCTAGTGGGAAATAACTCCAGTTACTTTTCTAACTTAACTTTCTTTTGTTAGTACAAGAGAACAAATATAAGATAAATGGTGGATAAACTTACAATATTCATCAGGACAGAAAGGGTTATGACCAGTAAGAAAGCAATCTGGGTAGGTTTTAACACTTTTTAAAAGAAGGTCTAAAGTAGCCACAACTTTTTGCTCCCGAGTTGTCTGCCTTTTGATTTCTTTAGAAGAGAATAACATACAGCCTCTATGTAGATATCAATGTTGGCTTGGTCTATGTTAATGTAGACATCAAGTATGATCTACAAGCTAGTATCTCATAATTAAAATGCTATTAGTCAATTAATACCTCACCTTCGCCTGAGGAAGGGAAGTCTGCAAAGAAACTTTGAAAAATTGACTCCATATCAAGTTCACCATCTTGTTTGCCTTTACTGTGAGATGGAAACATTGATGGAAATTATTTGAGCATCCACAAACACCTTGCAGTATTTTGCAGCACAGCTAGGACGTCTTTTACTTGTTTGGAAGAGAGTAATTACTGGAGGGATTAAAGATTTTTGCAAGGCTTAGGAGTCAAGTCTTAGAAGTACGAATGACAGACAAACAGCACAGCCTAATACCCCAACTCTCCCTGTCAAGGGTCTTAATTTTCAAGATGGTTAATTGGACATATTTTCCTAGGGCTGGTTGTATATAAACTCTTAAATACATTTAATTGTTTACAGTTACATTTTTCCATCAAAACATTCTTTCAAGCCTGTCTTGTCCATGTCCATAATTCTTCTGCTGTCCTGCTAAATTACTTTTATCAAATCATAGTAATATCTTTCAAAATTTCGTCCTCTCTCCACTGTTTGCTGCAACGGAATCCTGCTGCAGCGGTCATACCAGTTGATCATACGAGTTGATCATACAGAATATTTGCAAAACATTTGCAAAACAATTGAAGATCCTCCTGAATTCCCTCAACACACAACACACGTGCTACTCACTGGTTAGTGGTTACTATACTACAAGTATATGTCAATGTGTTTCCATTTTGAGAAAGTTTAATATTTTTACTTTAGAAATGTTACATTGTGATTGGGTAAATTTCCTATTCCATACGTGGTACTGATTTCCCAGTGTGATTTTGTGATTTTCTGACCAATCAGCGAATTGGTTAACCTTACACTTACAATGAATTACAGTTTTATCTTTTTATTTTATTACCTTTTCTAAAGGCTCTCCCTTGGGAGTTGACCTCCCATATCAATTCAAGTCAGCGAACAGCGTCAACTAAATGCGTCAACCGTTTTAAATTGAAAGATCACAGCAATAGATAACCGTTACAACAATTGACAAATGAGTACAATTAGGCCTTTTATTCACTAATTAATTAAGTAATACAATGAGACATCTTGTACTTATATGATATGAATTTAAAGCGGGACGATATTTTCTCTTTATTGAGAATTATAATAAAATTGCTCTTGTTATTAGGCTATCTGTAAATAAGAAAGACTCGGACGAAATCGGCTTTAGAACAATCAGGTGTTGTGATGATATCTTTATAATTTTGCATGGTGCATCAATAATGAGATAATCAATCCGTAAAAAATGAAGAACCGGGTTAACGGACCGAAAGATCTGCGTGAGAACATGAATTACCCCCCCCCCCCATTATCGCTCTAGTTTCGGTCATGCACACAACCACGGTCTTTCAACTTGATTTATACGAAAGACAAACGAACATGAAGCATGAATAAGTGAGTATAGAACTATCAAGTATTGTTGAACCCAAGTATCGTAATGTAAAATGAAGGCTAAACTAGTTTAACTCCTCCAAGGATAAAAGAAGTGTGTTTAAAATGCATTGAATCTCCGTCATGCACTGCGGATGCTACAGCATTCGAGCTTCTCGATACAAGAGATCTTGTCACATTTGTGGGTATAGATACCAACTATATAGTGCAGTGGTTTGCTGCATCCAACCTTGGCCCAAGGCTCATCAAAACTTGACATGATATCTTCAACAAAGCATTCACCCCAATCGCTAGGTCCATTTGAAGGTTTACAACAACGGCCTTCCTCCAGTCTTACTATTGAATCACCATCAGATCTGATGAAGCCATTAACAAAATACCCACGAGGACAGTAGTTCCACGAGCGACTGCAACGAATTGGAAATAAAATGTTTTATTCTGTATGTAGGTTTTACCTAAGTCTAAGACGCTTCAACAATCTTCATGGGGGAAATCAGCCGCAAGCCAAACAATTTTGCACAACAGAAAACTAAGTTCTTTCGATTTTGATTAAGTTTTTCAAATATGACATAGGGCGCTTTAAATTGTGCATAATTGAAACATGGAATTTTTTGCGACAATCTTAATTCTTATTAATATGAATTACACTTACGACCCAAAGGAAGAATACCAGTTGGCGTTTGTACAAGTTTGGGCTGCCTGACTGTACTCAATTTGAGGTGGACAACAATCTACTTTATCAAGACAGTAAAGCCATTGACAGGCAGATCTTTGAAAGCCTCTCATGTAGTTCTTCCCACCGCAATAGTGTGTACCAGGATTATCAAATCGTAGAGTCCAATCCTCAGTTACGCAGGCTGAAATATATTTTTGAAACACTATATAACTGAATATATTGTTTGATTAATAAGTTCACGGCAACCATGCAGTATATAATGCATTGCAATTATCGCTACTCTGGTTTAATTAATGAAAGTAATCAACAGACAAAGATAACATTCACGACTCAACGTTTTGACACTCCGGTTTAGTGTGTTCATCAGGGGTGATTTGATATTGAGACTCAGGGTCGTGAATGTAGCTAATCTTTGTGTGGTGATTACTTTCATTAATTAAACCAAAGTAGCGATGATTGCGATGGATATTGTTTGATTATTTTTTTGAGACATGGTATTTTGATCAGTGCTGTTCCTCAGTGATAAACAAGGATATACTGCAAGTCTGCGTTAAAAATGGACAGCTCTCCAAATCTGGGCCGGAAAAACATCTCGCGGCTCGTGCGCCAATGTGGATATAATACCAAAAGTCCCGAGATTTTTTGGGGCTCTCCCCCACCTCCCGATACTTATATACCCAGTGGGCAGTCCTTCACATTTTGCAATGAGGGGGATCCCGATAATGATCAGAAGAAAATGAAGCCAAACCTGCAGAAGTTACAGAAAGAAACAAATTTGACATGTTTTCGCAAGGCATCATCACGACATCATGCAGATTCAGACAACATGTCATTCGTCGTGTTTTTAATTTCGAACCTAAAGATGACCTTCTTTTCGTATTTTCTACATAAATTGTTCGATCTCTTCGTATAAGAAAGGGTACTTTACCAGGGCCGTCGCTAGAAGCTTAATTGGGGGGGGGGTGTATATTCATATATTCATGTTCGTACAAGCGTAGAAACAATAGCCAACAAAAGAAATCAGTCGGGCATAAGACGAATATATTAATATGCACCCCTCCCCCCAAATAAGGTTCTAGCGACGGCCCTGGTAATTACAATGAAAAGATAGGTTTTACCTGTATTCCATTCACAATTATCACCTTGTTTATCAGAAGGACAATCACAAACGTGGTACGGAGGGTAACAAACATCTTGACACGTTCCACCATTAAGGCAAGGACTGCTTGCACAACCCTACATGCGAAAACATAATCACCATAACAGCTACGCGAGGTCTAACACCATTGCCATCACCCGTAATTAAATCTCGCTTGTCACAATGCGTGCACTCACAGTTAATGGAGGTGTATTATAATGTTTATACACTTACAGTAATTGACATTCCAGGTACTTTCTTATAAACAACAGACTTGGCAGAAGACGACTCGCCATCAACACTAGCACTAAGTTGACAATTATCAGTGGCTGTCTCGGTAAGATATGTGAATGAGTTGCATCCCGGAAAGTTGGTACATTCTGTAGAACAGAATACTTCTGCTGACACAGTTGTTGTTTTTATCGGGTTTATTGCTGGGAGTGAACCTATATGGAAATAATTAGGTCATGGGTTTTAGAAACTGATTTGACTCCTTCCCCCAAAAACGCGTTTTGATATTGTAAGCAACCGAACTACCGAAGCTTACTATTAATACCCAGGGGCCGGTTGTCCGTAAGGCGTCTAGCTTAAACAGTGGATAAGGCAAAATTTGAAAATACTCTGATACATCTTGTGAATGACTAAACCTGCATTTTATGCATTAAATATGCACTTCCATATTTCAGCTCATTTGCCACATAAAGAGATAATTGCCACATAAAGAGATCACTTTGTTTTCCGCCGTTTAAGCTAAACGCCTTTCGAACAACCGCCGGGCCCCAGGACGCCGGGCCACCGGGGAAGCGACTACTCCACTGCCTACAAGAACACAAAGACGAATGCGCAAACCAAAGTCAAAAGTAAAAAATAAATTTTTAATTTCCAGCCTACCTTCTGCTTTAACAAACTTTTCTTCGCGATGACAGAGTATTGCAGTTACATGCTCGCATAACATGGAAATCAAGAGCAAAAAACAAATAATTACACGGAAAACACTCATCAAGACGTTTATTTCTTGACTGTACAAAACACAACTTCTCTTTAATTCCTGATGCGAAATATGCTGGAAAACAAACAGAAATTGCTACGGCAAATAAAATCCGCAACACCTGTTACAAAAGTGTTTTGGAAACATTTACCCACTAAATCACAGGTACTTCAAAGCTAGTTCAAAATAGCTGTAAGTGTAACTGTATTAAGCAATTTCTGCATTTTACAACATTTCGCCACCAAACCGTACAATTTCACTAATTTAAGCACGCTCTTACCGAGAATAAAGACAAGAAAACCATGATTTAGTGATATAAAACATCGTTTACCGGTTCCCTTCTATTTTTAAAGTGAAATAAAGTATTCAACGTCGCTTTCATCGCATCAAGTGTGGTGTAAACAAACGACTGCTTAAAAAAGAAAAAAAATCGGCAGTTCTCGACGTTTTGATGGGCCCTCGTCAGAAGAGTTAGGATGTATTATGCAACGCTTTAGTGTTCAATAGTCGAACAGCTTAAAGATGAATAAGATAAATTGTCATTGCCGAAAAATGGCTTTGGTTATACCACATTTGATGCGAAGTTGTCAGAAAACGCTGCTTCGCTGCTATATATCATACTTTCTGATTTCTCTTTGCCAGGACAACATATATTGTACACGTGAAACATGAAATACTACAGTCTACATGCACAAACTGTTTTTCATGCAAAAAATGTTCCCCTCGTTGCTCTAGTATCAGTTCTCAATCTTAAATCTGACCGCGATCTATCATCTGGATGGATAATTCGCAGCGATGATTCATCCCTTGGCTGACCAGTGAGAAAATGAGGATATAAATCATGAGGACCACCTGAAAATGAAGATATTCTTCATTGGATAAGATCATATTCAAACAAGAAAAATAATATTAATGAGGATAAAAAATTGTTCAGGTTTGATTATCAAATGGTTGCTGGTGCATATAGAATTATTGCACCAATTCTCATTCGCTTTTGCCTTTTGACCGGTGCATGAAGCTATCTAGTTAGCTGGAAGATGATTGGTCAATATGAAGCTGGAAGATGATTGGTCAATATGAAGCTGGTAAACGATTGGTGAATATCAAGCTTGTGGCTAATTTCAAAATATGAGACAAATATCAAGCTACCCAACATGCAGTTTTTAAAACCATCTGTTTCCCATTGCCCGGTAGCACTGATTCCTTGAAATTTAAGTCCCTGTCATCTTACCTAAAATATGAGGAATCCGAGGCAAGAATGGATTAAATCCAGGTACAACTGGAGAGATTTCAGGAAAGGAAGAAGACGATGCTCCCATTTGGTTTCTTTTAAGTTGCTGTTTCCGTCGTTGGTATAGCATTTTGTATTGCTGAAACATCAATATTGTTCTAGGTTATGTATGAACAAGAAATAAAAAAAAATGAACAAGAATGATAAAAAATCAAGACTCAAGGAGACGTAGCTTTGTCTTTTTCGTATCATTGCAACTACATCACTCTACATGATGTAAATTGTGGCATGGCTGGGCAGCTGGGAGTAATTAGGATATAAGACTACTGAGGATAAGACTACATAAGGTCCCTAACTACAACACTAATTCCCGTTAGCTGGTCACATCATCTTTGTTTGCCATTACGAGAAGAAAAATGCTCATTAGATTTATATTACTGTGGGTCCCTGGCATTAAAAAATCATCACAGCATTACAACAATGAAAGTACCTACTCCAATAGCAACCCGATATAGTAAAATACATATAAAATACATATAGTCTAACCTTCTTCCAACTTTCCACTGTATTCTTTTCTACACCTGATAGAAACAAAAAGGCATATTACATCACATTCCAGGCAGCTGTTACCATGCAGAGTTCAATTGACAACAATTACACACCAAAATCCCTTTGGCAAAAAAATTGCCAGAGTTTTTCATCATTACAGACAATTTTGAGAGTTTTGCATGACACAGATAGTGTCAAAAGATCTGCAGCAGTCAACTGACTCAATATCATCAGCTAAAATTTAAAAAAATATCTTTAATATTGGTCAGATGGTTTCTTTTATGGTGGTGCACGTGCACAAAGTGGTCTTTTGGTCTTAATTGCAGGTTTTGATAAGAGTCAAAGAGATAAGGATTTTTGCTAAGAAGATCACATACATCACACTGGTTCACCATTGGTTCCATTAATATATTGGCATACCAGTAAAGGTTCAATTACCTGTATTTCAGGTGGAAGACCTGTCAGTGAGAGTGGTGATGTCAAACCAAGATCTAAGAACCAATCTCATAGTTAAGCATATAGTCAAAATGAATTATTGATTAAGGGCTTGATTTATGAAAAAATCATTTGATATGCAAGAACTTAAATCTCACATGAATGAATGTTAGCCAAAATTGGATGGACCATCTTATTCTTGACTAGTCTTGAAACTTTATGTAAGTTTTTATAAATATACTTTGCACCTTAAAAAGTATAGACATAATTGTTAGAAATTTTTAAAAACTTAAACATGCATCATCAGATATACAAAAAGGAAAATTTTGATGATCATGCCTAAATCTATTACCTTGTGTTAATTGTATGTCACCTCTGATGTATTGTGAAACAATCAACTTCACTTTGTAGGCATTGGATTGTATTTCCGCTGACCAAACTACAGTTGAAAACGCAGCTGGGATCATTAGTATGAAAAGCTATACCATTTTATGGCCTTTTCAACTCATGTGATGGACTTTTCCAACTAATATTATAGCCTTTTACACATATAATAGACATTTCTACCCACAATTTTAGGTATTATTTACCATGGGCATAGATAAATGGTCCAAGAGATGTAATCACAAGCTGACAGCTGATTGAGGAACTTAACTTGTTGACATATGACAATCTTACAATATTATTACTATTCCACCCAACTGGTAACATTTCTGTAGTTTGCAGCTTTTCAATATTGTGCTAAAAATGGCAAAAAGATAACATGGCAAATTAAAACTTTATTACCAAATAATTTCTTTCAAAACAACAAAGGTAATGATTACAATCATGGTGGATTTACAATGGTGATTAGTATTCTATACTGATAATTGTGGGTAAAGGTACTGGATCGAGAGTAATTAACTGTTTACCTTCAAACAAAACCCAGACTCAAGCATCAAAGCATGGATAAGCACAAACACTGCATGATGATGAGTTTTGACATTAGCTGTGCTGTACAACTTTTCAAGTGTTGCAGAAACCCCATCTCTGCAGAACACAGGGTCACACACATTGTCTGGAATGTGGCGGGCCTCTTCCAAGACAGAACTTGCTGCAGAGGTTGATGGTTGGTGACAACTTTCATTTGAAATGAGGTTGACTGCCCTGCCATAAGATGGTGGCGTGCTTGCTTCATTATTTGTAATGATTTCAATTGCAGCCTCAATACTTGTAAAGTTCACTTGTACAAGAGCATGTTCAGCTAATGCCTAGATTGAATGAGAATTATAATATTATCTTGGATCAATCCACCCCAGCACTAGTGTCATTAATGATCACTATTGTGTAATATTACTAATATACAGGTCATAACCACAATTAAACCACAAGATTACCTTATCAAATCCCATGTTAATCAGCTGGGATATCATGGTATCTCTCTCACTGCCAGTCTCATCTGGTATTGATGAAAAAGCATACACTAGATCTCCATTCACTAAACCAAGCAGAGCTAAGCTTTTGTCATTTTCATCTATAATATCTGAACCATTCAAAGAGACTTTTATTAACGAAGTATCCCTATAATTGTGGAGAACAATATATACTATCAATCACTTATAATATTGTCTAGTTAGTACTGGTTCGTTTAAAACATTCAATGTCCATAAAATGGTGGAGTCGGGTGGATTTTTTTTAAGAAAACTGAGAAAGTGAGAAACTGTACCTCAGAGACGTTTCATCGCAAATAGCCTGTTTCAGACTTTCAACAGTACCATTTTTGTGGTCGACGTCGACAACAAACCGCCGTTTTCCGTAACGAACACGAAATTTCATTTTACATTCTTTCACTTTTGCAAAATAACCGATTTGACTCCTTGACACCCGCCATTTTGATATATTTCTGTATTTCCAGGTGCAGAAATACTTCATGTTAGAATAAATATGAGCTCTATATATAATATGGAGTAGAAGACCTGCAGGCGCCTCTTAATGAGGAAATTCTTCTTTGGATCGGACAGGACCACAGGAAAGTTTCCTTTGTATAAACGCCACCTGAGAAATTTGATCACCGACAAAGGAAATTTTCCTGTCCGTTCCGATCAAAAGGAGATTCCTCCTGAGTGGAAACTAGCCTTAAGGCTCTTATCATCACATCCAAAGGTCTTTACCCAATTACCCATCGGTTTGAAAAAACTTTAAGCTTTATTGAGATGGCATATACCTTTTAACTGCTTTCCAAATAATTTCATGAATGAATCAATAATTTATAGATTATCAGAATGACGGACATGCAAAGTCAGTTATATCTTGATAAAATATTTGTCATCGATTTATGTCTTGGTAAAATGGATTCGTGGGTTCAATTGGTTTGGCGTTCTGTTCATGTGATTGAGCATCATCATAACCAGCAGAATGTTGAAACAAACTAAGGCCAATGGTATCTTGAAGAACGGTTGCATCACTGTGGTTCACTGTTGTAGACTCATGTGGTAGATCAGAATTCTGTTCTGAAGCAGGGAGCAAGGTATCGTGTTGAACGTTGCAAGGCATGTTAAGTTTTGAAATGTAGTTAGCCTGTGCGTTGCTTGGTGGTGTGATACCTGGTGGAGTGAGTTCTTGGACAACACTCTGAAAAGTCCCAATTTTAGTTGTAATGGAAAGTTCCTGGCTCGTCTCCTCATATACAGCACCTGGTTGTTGTTTTGTTCTGGTGGGTTCGTGAGATAATGGACTTGAGACGATACCGGTTGTGATGATAGTTGCATTAGCTGGTTCATTCGCTTCTTGGTGTAAGTTCATGTTAGGGAATGCGTTGGTAGGATTGCAGGCCTGATCAGATCCAAGGTTTGGGAACTGTTGTACCGTAGACGCGAGTGCCATTGGATTAAAACTGGGCGCGATGTTAGTTGATTCGTCTCTTTGATCAATAAAAGATTGTTCTTGATTTGGTATCATGCTTGTCTGGACATTGAAATTAGATTCATTAGGCGGAATCAGTGTGCCAGTAGGTTCTAGGGACATTTGACATGGAACAACATTTGATGTAATAATGGTTTGTCCATGTGTTAGGCCAGAAAAAGGTTGATCCGTACTTCCGCTAGCAAAATATTGCCCATGATGGGTAGAAATAACGCTGGGGTATTTGATTAAAGGCTCGTCTCCAAATGATCCTTGTTCCCGATGTGAGATCCCGCTGGGCTGTGTTACAGCTAGACCATGGGTTGAAGATGGAATGTTTCTTACATGGTTTTGCTCGTCGACGTCATCAATTAGAACGATTGACGCAAATGATGGATCTTTATCTAAGCTCAGGTCAATTGAAATATCTTCAAGCAACGCAACGTCTTCAGGACAACCTTCCGCGACTATACTTTGCATTGAATGAAGTACAGACGTCTGGAGTTTATAATAGGAACTCAGCGCACTACTAGCCTGGCTTGAAGGCTCAACATTAAGACCTAACATGGGTTCTTTGGTGGCTGGCGTTTCCACAACAATAACGTTCTTCTTTTCATGGTGGTCTGTTGATTCAGTGTTCTTTTCAGTATTTTCTGCGAAGTTGGAAGAGATGGTTGATTCTTTGTTTGACTTCTGTAATGATGATTGTTGTGACGTCAGACTTTGAATGACGTCAGCAATAACGGTGCTTAGTTCACATGATAGAGGACTTGTTGCAGGAGCAACTTCTTGAGAGTTACAATTTTGATGTTCGTTTCCTTTTACAGATCCCAAACTTGTAGGTTTTAAAGGTTCTGGGAGCTGTTTTTGCGTTAAAACGTCGTTAATTCCACTCATATGCGAGGGTTCTGTTGAAAACGCTGTAGAAACACACGAACTGGTCATTTCAGGAATGAAAGTGGCAGACAACATTAGAGATTCTTGGTTATGACCTAGTCCTGGCTCCAATCCACCCAATCCTGTGTCAAGTCCCGTAAGTCCAGGTTCCAATCCTGTATCAATTCCCGTAGGTCCAGGCTCCATTCCAGATTCGAATCCAGTGCATTTAATTAGAGGTTGTTGCTGATTATTATTAACGTCAGGCGAAAAAGGAATCGCAGCTAGATGGGTTGTAGCTAATTCACTTTCTTGAACAAGTGTGTCTAGTTCTGCCAACATAGCCTCTGGTGAACTGGCATCAGCTTTTTGCACGTGATCTGTCTTAATGGTATTCATGTGATGTTTGTGTTGGGGTGGAGGAGATATTTTTGGCACATCATGTTCTATTTGCAAATGAATGATATCTTCGTGTGCTTCACTAAGGGTCACTGTATTGGATGTGATGCAGTTGAATGATGCACTAGCCTCTAAAGGAAGCGACTTATCTGACGTTTTAACTTGTAACTCCAAGTTTATTATGTTTTGTGCGTCAAAATTTTGTCCCTCATCATTTTGCGAACTTGTGGCAAAGGCGACCAACTGCACATCTTCCGTCACCTCATTTGCTCCAATATCAATCATCTGTTGATCATTTTCACTCCCAGCACTGATTGGTGATGTCATGACTGGTGGAAATGTGCATTCGTCATTCACAGTTTGTGCACTTCTGTTCGCAAAGTGTGTCCCTACATCATATATCACTGTTTGAGTGCTGGAACTTTTCATCGCACTTGTGACAGACGACGTTGTGTTTGACTCCTGTTCATTGCTAATGGTAACTGTTGTTCCCAGACCCTCAGTCGCTGACTTATCTACGGAGTTAACATCCTCGAAAGCAATGTTTGATGACTCTCCGCTACACACTGGCATTTGAATCTTTTCAACAGCTCTATTAATAGTTCCACTATCTTCAATTTGTGCGTTAGTATCTTCACTTCCTTCGCCATCGTTGCGTGTAATTTCAATAGTCTCGGTTCGACCAGCTTTTTGTATGATCACATTTACCAAACGAAGATCTGGACTGTCGGATGCTAGATTAATTACAACATTATACTCTCCTTGTGTCCCTGCTTCAGTTGGCAATATAGGATCCTCAGAGATAGGATTTATTGTACTAGTTTCTCCGCCCTCTATTTCATGAGTGTACTTTACTTGGCTGCGACGGTAGTACGGGACTAGGAACAGCAACAAAGCTCCGATGATTTCAGGAATAGCAGCGAAACAAAATGCTGCTTTGTACGATTTGTATGTGTCGTACAACATGCCTATATAGAAATAAACAAATGATTTTCTGATCAAATTCTTCTCGGATTGAAATTCTTGAAGACCACACTAAGTCTCGTGTGAAGTTAGTCTGCTAAATTGTACGAAATTGTCATTCTATTCAATGAAGACAAGTGCTGATGTCAATCACTAATTCCGAAATTTTTTATAACATGTAAGAACTGTAAGAACTAAGAACTTAACATTAAAATAGTCCTTAAAACAATAATTTACCTGACAGTGGTGGGCCGATCACATTGGAATAAGATTGGCAAAACAACATGAACCCAAAACCTTCCACCATTTTTTCGGGACCAACAATCTCCATGGTAACTAAGGAAAGAGACGCGACAAAACCACCATCAGGGAGACCAAATATAATAGCTGTGATCACAAGAGCTAAATATGACTTCAGAAATGGATAAAGAAACGCAGAAATGGCACAACCAATAATACACGCTTGACACAAGTACAGGTTAGGTAACCATTCACAAAGACGACCAAATGTTATGCGTCCGATCGCAGAAGATGCGCAGAGATAAGAGACAAGCCACGCTGAAGCATCTTTTGAAATTCCTTGATCAATTGCATACTTTGCCTGGAAATAAAACGCATCAATTTGAGTTAAACAATCTCCAAGAAAACTTGACTTTTGATTGTAAACACTCTCAGAACTTGCTACGAGATTTATGATTCACTCAACACCCTATTTACTCTGTCCGTCATCAGAAGTACGGTTGATTGAGGTTTTGTTCAGTGCATAGCTTGATCAAATATGTATTATTTAGGTGTATTTTATCAGGTTATTTCAACAAGAAACTGTATGTCGGGTGTTATTTACCAGTGTATAACGCGGTATATTGTATCCTAATGTCACCATTGTAGTGCCCAGTGCCCAAACAATATACGGTTTACTCTTCCAAACATTCAACATCTCTTTAGGTGATTTTTTAGCAGAGGTCGGTCGTGATGTATTATCTTGCTCTGATCTATATACTAAACTGGCTATTGCAACAACCAGCAACAGACCGGAGAATGTTCGAAACGTGTTGGCATATCCCAAGCGATCAAAAAGAACTTGAGACAGAGGAGCCAAAGATATTCCACCAAACTGACTTCCTGATGTACACAATCCTTGGAAAAGAATTGACATACTGTAAATATATCACTGCTCGCTGTTTAGTCAAACCATAACTATGGTCAAACAAGAATAAAGACCAAACGAGAACATGGATTGTATACCTTACATACCACACCTATCAGTGTTGACAAGACAACCTTTTTCAAATTATATTAAAGTTTAGTTATAGCATAGGTAAATAGCATATATATAGGCACGTTTACACAGTGATTTGATTAATTATACGTAAATGATCTCGGCATGATGACAACATCAACTACGAATATTCTTTAATGATCAAACTGAAGTGGCCTGACAAATCGCGCACGTATTAAGGGCAGCTATAAACGTTCATTAGAGAGGACAAGAGCTGGTGAATGATGGTAACCAACCTGTGGCGATATTCCTTCGTCTCTCAAAACTTCGCGTCACGACTGTCATAGCTGCTGAGTAAGTGAGACTAGTACCCAATCCAAAGAGCAGACCATGTGAAAAGTATAGTAGGGCTATGCCAGTGGCAAATGAGGATAGCAGAAACCCCAAGGAACACAGAAATGCTCCTATAATACTTGTAGCACGACACCCGATCTGTTCAATAAGAACACTCGCCACAGGACAGAAAAAACAGAGAAGACCAAGAGAGATTGAACCGATCCATGCTATAAAAATAGAAATACTAGTTTTTTTTTTAGACAAAACTACTTGGAGAGCAGTCGCGTTTTCATTGCTTGAAGAGATGAAGGCGCAAATCGTTTTCAATAGACATTTTACATCTACAAATCATGTATTTATTTGCTAAAGCTATCTATTTGCTACACGTTGTGAAATGAACAAAGTTCAAGAAACTATTTCACGTTGAATGGACTCATTGACTAAAAAACAGATTTCTCCTGGTAACAGACTGAAACTGTTTCATGATAAAACAGCTATGTTAATCCTACCTGTTTCTTCACGTCCTGAATCAAAATGAGAGATAAGTTCGGCGTACAAGATTCCAAACGAGGCGTGCATTCCATTGGTTATAAACAACGTTAAAAATGCAGCAAATAAAACAACCCATGACCATCCCTGATCACGTTGAATATGGTTTTCCCTTATTAACGACGGTTCTTGTGACGTCTGTACAATTGTGCCTTCAAATTGTACGTTATAACCATCTCTCAACATTATTAAATGGTTACTTCTCCTTCAGTCATATTTAGTACGCAATTCATGCCCTCGAATAGACCATTTTTTTATATTTAGTGTTTTTTTTCTACATTACACTTTGCGCCATCTCTCCGGGAGAGCACGCGCGATTGAATCACTATGACGCGCATTAATTGCTACTGAAAACGCGTATTTTCAGTTGGAGTCTTTGTATTGCCGTAAAGCCTTTTAAGAGTGATCGATTGAAGCTGCGAGGCATCAAAGGAACTATTACCCTTTTCTACATTTTTTTGAGCGTGAACTATCATAGAACCATTGTATAAGGTCAGTTACCCGGTATACTTCAAACGGGTAATTACAAAATGGAACGGAGCAATAATGACCAGTGATACAGTCCCTTTTTGCATATGCTTTTTGGCATCGCATCACCGTTATATGCATATGGTTATATCAGTGATTAGCATGCGTTGCGCGCATGTGCGCAGATCACACATTTGTCCTGGGTTGCTGTGGTTCTAAAATTGCGCAATTATTTAACAAATGTAAACAAATAGAAATTTCAAAGTGCAGTAAAATCACTAAGATGCCGTTTTTCTCTCTAAAGAGACAATCCCCGAGAATTTAGCAATATTTCATACAATACTCCTCAATGGCTTTCCTGTGTCCAACGGGCTTTCTCAGCCACAGGCGACGTAAACGTAAGTTTAAACAAAAATAAGAATGTTTTTGAAAATATATATAACTGTTGCTGAACATATCATCACATGTATTGTACATGTTTTCAAGTAATTTAGAACTGTACATTGGGAAATACTTTAACACCGTCTTGAATTAAAGGTGGCACACAAGACAACAGTGAAACCAGCCAGGAACTGATTAAAGAAGTGGAATTTGAACCAACCAAAATGATTGTAGTTCAAGACTTTACTCCATGTGTGGAAGATGAACTCGAAGTGAAACGAGGACAAGTGGTGAAAGCTCTGTATCAAGAGAATGAGTGGCGGTTTGTAGTAGCAGAAAATGGTTATGAAGGATTTATACCATACACCTACTGTTTGCCTGTTGACAAGTCAACCATAAAACCAGAGTATGGGAAACATTTTATGCCAGAGTCACACCAAGTCAATGCTATAGGTAACATCCATCAACACCTATTGATCAGTTGAATTGCTTTGAATGAAATATTATGCATATAGGTATTATTGTTGTTATTGTATTATTATTGTTTTCACCTAATTTTCTTTACTTTCTCACAGAGAACAACAGTGACAGTGCAAGTGTTCAGACTCTCAACAGCGAATCATACCAGGAGTTTGTTAAAAGAAATCATGGCCAATATTCAGTATTGTTTGATTTTGAGGCTGTCCAAGAAGATGATGTAAGTGTAAAGCAAGGAGAGAGGGTTGTGGTACTGAATAAAGATGATGCTGATTGGTACTGGGTCAAGACTAAAGATGGACGAGAAGGGTTTACCCCTAAGGAATATCTGCAGTATCACCCAGCCACAACACATCTTGGTAAGTTTTAAATGTACTATTGGATCAACCGACTGCTGATATTTTTGACAAACAGATAATCTTTGTATTCAGAATTTCAATAATAGTGCAATAATATAAAATTTCTTCTTCAGAATCAAACCATTTGAACAAACAGACAAACAAAGAAGACTCGCATTTATCTCTTCCTGCTTTTCTTGGTGATGGGGAAAATATGAAATGTGGTGTTAAACAATTAAATGCAATCAGAAACTTTGTTGCTCAAGGGCAATACGAGCTAACAGTACATGAAGGAGAACAACTATTCACTGATGATAAAAATCTTGATAGATTGACATGGATTTGGGTTTATTCAGCCAGAACCAGACAGCGAGGTTTTGTTCCTAGAACACATGTACGCTGGGCCCAAAATACAACATTTTTGTAGTGTAATGTTAACCATCAACCACTTTCTGGGGTTTGGTAAAAATTTATTTTGCACATTTATTATTATTAAGTGTCTTTAAGACCCATCAGGTGTGTAGATAAAATGCTTTGTGTGTAGTATACTAGTTTGTGCTATAATGTTGAAAGTGCAATATGTTCAAAGTTGATCAAACTGAACATAATTTAAAACTATCTGTTGGGTTAGTAATAGCCACAAACAGACTGCAAGGGAGACTGCAAGGTTGACAGATTAGCTGAATAATTAGGCCTAGTCTCCATCTGTGCCATTATGAAAATAAAAGACCAGAGAAAGAAAACAAAGGGCTGGTATTTGGCTTAATTATTCAGCTAATCTACGAACCCAGATGATTTGTTAGTTCAAGTTTAATTATGTATAGAAACAACAAATTACTACATTCAATGATTCCAAGACAATGATTCGACTCCAAGGGCACCACCAATGGTTTTATATACAATACTACATTTTCCACCAACGAAGAACCATCTATTGAGTTTTCTTCTCATCTTTCGTCTCTGATGTCCAAATTTGCAACAAGCGATTATGAAGGTCCAAAAACATAAATGTACCACTGAAGACCAGGGCAGTAGCGATCCAATGGTATATTGTGAAAGAATTTTTGAAGAAAAACACAGACACCATAATACTGATAAACTTCCGTAGAGTCACAACCAAGGTTACAGAAAGAGATGTAAACTCTGTTGTTAGCACAAACACACTTCGAATACATATGAATTGGGTCACACAATTACCAATAATGTAGAACCAAAGCCTCGGGATGTTTATGGTGATGCCTTGGAACACTAAGTAATCTGACAAAATAAAAAAGTTTAGACAAGACCTTGGTGAAATAAAATATTGCACCTTCCACACGATTAATAAACTATTTCACATACCTGATGCATTATACAATATGATATGTCTGTAAATATCTCCAACTAGCAGCAAAAAGACTGGCAAAGGTAAGCAATGCTGAAATAATTAAGGATATGAATAATGAGGAAATAAAGAACCAAAAATTATTTTTTGTAAGTGTTGCCAAAAGTCAAACTTACAGAATAGAACAATGCTTCATTTGGGTGCTTCCCATATTCTTTGTAAAGAACTTCCTAAATAATTATAATTTTGTGGATGAATTAAAGTGAATTAATCATTTAGTTTTTGTAATACCTGGTGACCACTGTTCTAACCTGATAAATTCCAAGTCTTGATGTTGTCACCAAAGATATAATAAGAATTGTTACACCTATACAGGTAAAACATACATGAATTGATACAAAAATCATAGGTGAACAATATGAAAATAATGTCATTACTATTATGTATTACCATAGGCTGTCTGGATGTTTCAATAGCTTATATAGCCCAACTTACCCACTCCCATCCACATGACATCAACTGCACTATCCCCAGATGATCCTACTAGATTACCACTATCCTACAAAATTAAACGTTGATCAATAAAGTTTCCAGAAAAAGTGCAGAAGTAACAATGCAACTTACTAAATTCTTTGCAGAAACTATTGTAGCAATTGAAATTCCTATTGTAATCATGACCACAGATAAATATGTGGTAATCTTATAACTACAAAGAAATGAAAATATTTGGTTATAAAAGGGTAGCCAATCCCAAACAGAAAGAGTATGTATTTTAACTTACCTTTTTTCTAAAATTATTATTCCTAAAATTAAACTGGACACCAAGGAACCCTGGGGGAAGCAAAATATAGAATGAAGTTCCTTACATCAAAATGTGAAAGAACATTTTCTATATACACTGCCTATAAACATACCGATCTGAATATCATGTGCAATGGCATTGGAATGTGAAAATTTGGTGCAATATTATTTAATAGACTGACAACAATGAAATATGAGACCATTGTACCATAACATCTAAAAAAAAAGATTGGTTTTAATTCATTACATAAACACATAGACCATAACCTGTTGAATAGGTCCAATATTGGGAGTCAACTTGAGTATTTAGAAATAACAAATATAGAACATGCTCTTTATGGTAAAAAACAATGGGAAAATTCTCCTCACCTGATAGGAATGACTGGTTTTACAGTCAGACATTTTGTTGTGGAGAAAAAACCATGAATGGCAATAAAAAAAAATTGCAAAAATGTGATAATATTTCCAGAGCTTGGAACCTCTCTGTAAAGAAAAGAATTATACCCTCATTATTATATAAAA
Source organism: Dendronephthya gigantea (assembly GCF_004324835.1). NCBI lineage: Eukaryota > Metazoa > Cnidaria > Anthozoa > Malacalcyonacea > Nephtheidae > Dendronephthya > Dendronephthya gigantea. The sequence goes on from NW_021163031.1 coordinate 209,947, forward strand.
TATACAAAAAAATTACTTAAATTGTACTGGACTATGAAAGTTCCAAAGCCTTTAGAAGTTATCCTCAATGAAATTGCATTTGGTAAAAATCAAGGTTTCATACAGCAAGTTAATACTCATGTTTACATACACAGCAAGTTGATATTCAATTTTTCTTGGAATGTAAATTTGTCAATCAATGATTGGCTCCCTGAACTATCAGATATCAAATTACACATTCACTGTCACTGTTTCATTAATAATGCTTCTCCCTGGCTTAATTTTGCCCAAAATCTAACTGAAAGTTTTAAAAAGTATTATAATATTATAAAAATTTTAAGTACAACAATAAACCTCCTTTTATGTTTATTACCGAATATAGTAAAAACGGAAATATTGGAAATTGATTCATGCATGCCTCAAATGAAAACAATACAAGACTGTTTAGATTTCTTACCGTACTATAGCCTCTAAAAACATACTATTCGCAATGCATCCACCAAAAACGAACAGCACTGCCAGCATTTGATGAAGCTCCATAATATTTAGCGAAAATGCCAACGAAATGGCGAATTCTCAATTTCAACGAGGACCCGGCATTATCACATAGTAAGTGAAGTTTCTATTTCATATCAATACATGTCATATTTTTAATGTACGCGCCTGCGAGCAAGTCAGCGTGTATATAATACTTTATGTTGGTTGAACAGCAGGAAAGCAGTAGTTTACGTATTTCAGTGGTATTCCAGTCTTTTGGTAGATGTGAATTAGTAATAGATGTTCTGCTTATACCTGTCTTGTCTACAATTTCATAACATGGACGCGTGACTCAAAGTTATTCTAATTCTTAGTGCGAAATCGTTACACAAGTTGCAACCATCAAATAGCAACAGTTAACCTTAGGTGATGGTTTTACCATACAGTTTCATGTGACCATACCATGGCACCATTTTGATTTGTGCGCCGCAAACTGTGATATAGACTGGACACTGGACGCATACGTACGTCTGGAGTGCTTACCATTTACCTTGGGAAATCAGAAATTCCGGTGGGAAAAGCGAATACCGAATGGTACAAAGAGTTTCCATTAGAAAGTTCGGAATACCGGATGGGAATTCCTAGTACTATTTCCTTCTCCGATCGAGATTCCCAACTCCCCAACGTTGAGCACTCCTGGCCTATCTGGGATTCAATTTTAGTGTGGATTTTAAACAGCACGATTATGGCGAAGTATATTATGAATTTTACTGTAATTCTGCTTATTTTTTTGTGTACATATATATCATGGATAGATAACCAACCAACTAACCAAGCATTACGGAGACATTACGTTATGTCTTCAATCAAAGGTTTCTTAATCTTATCAGTTTTTTTCAACATTAAGTTATTTTCATTGATCTCACCAACATTAGTGTCTATATTCTCATCACTGGAGTAACTGTCAGATGAAGTATCGTCAAGTTCCACCAATTGTAGGTCCTTAAAAAATATGCAAAAATACGATAGTAAAGCCACGTATGAATTTCCAACAAGGCACGGTCAAAAAAGGAACACGAATATAACATGAAATATACTCATTTTGAATTTCACGTATATCGAAGATTATATTAAACGTGGGTATCTATACATCAATGTGACGTCTCACGACCTGACAAGGTCTTTAGTTCGGGATTGAAGAACGAGGGAGATCTATTTTCTCCCAGGATGGGAGAACATGGTTGTGGTGCAAAATCAAATCAGAAATTACCATATTTATACATGGTTCACCATCTTCAACGTCTTCTATGGTGCCGTGATCCTCTAGTGAAAGTTCTTCTTGTGCTTGCTTCATGATTGGTAGAAAATCTTTCACTTGCTGCAGAACTAGAAAATATATTGTCAGTATAAAATGTGCTTTTTGAAAACTAAAAAAACTAAAAAGTAATTGAATGAGATGACAGCCGAAACAGATTTCTACTAAAGAAATAGAGCGAAATAGAGAGAAACTTTTGAGAAATTTTTAATTACATTTACACCTTCAAATAATACAAAATGGTTCTGAAATGTTAAACAACACGAAGTATTTCACACCGCTGCTGACACGATTATAGTCACAGCAGGCTCACACATGCTTCTTTTGTGTGGCTTGCGATGTGAAAACAAGATTCCCGACATCAAAACACCACGATATTTGCGAATATTTGATTTTTCAACATACATTTTACATCATCTTGTGGCAATGAAATACGTTCTAGTTCAATGGAGTGCGGGAAATATTAAAACCAGTATTTTAACCGAAAACTATGTGCGAGATAAAAGCATGCTCTATGATTTCACAAAGGAGGGCATCATTTCGTTTGTTACCGTTCAACGGGGCGAAGTATCAGTCGCCAAAAATAAAGGAAAACTTGGGCGCATAGCCTGTGTTAGTGGTGAGTGTTTTTAATAATAGAGAAAAAACATTAAGCGCTGCTTTTCACTGTCGCGTTTTTTGCACCTACGTACACGACTACACGCACGTAAAAGCTTAAAAGCTATTTAGGTTGTTGTATGATTAATTTTATGCCAGAAAAAACAAACCAAATCATCAACAGAATCCAGTCCTATGCATCTATTTAATCGCTGATTTCATAAGTATCATTTAAATGATTTTACGTGCGCATAGGTATGGCAAGCATAGAAAACAGCCCTAAGTTTTTTTTTGAGCTTTTTGTGCAATATTGTTTAGATTTTAAATTTTAAATTCACGTCTTAAATTTCAGACCATTTAAGGAGGTTCTCCAGTTTTCCTCATCTATGCAATTCCATTTTTAAAAAATTTTAAGACATGCCACTCAGCCCCTCCTCCCCCTTTCATGACCCTTGCTTTCCCTCTGGAAGGTTAGGGTGATTCCTGGTTCCCCTTGCATTAGATCTACTTGCAAGAGTGGGAACTAGAAAGATGGAAAGTCCACAACTGGTTTTTCACTATGTGGTATTTTTCAATTTCTTAATTTTCTTAATAAAAATCCATGCTCAGACATGACAATCACTACCAATTATTTGAGTAACCTTGTATGGTCAGGTCAATACAAGTTTCAATTTCCGAAAATGCACACTGAAAGCAATCCTTTACTGTAGATGATAGAAAAGTAATTGAAGAACATCAAAACTTATTGCTGGCTGAAGACAATGAATTTATTGAAGATGATGAGTTGCCACTTGTGTCATATTCGTCAAAAAGACCAAGATTAGATGATGAAGGTCTAACTGAGTTCAATGAGAAAAATGATTCATCTTCTGTTGCCGAATTGAGGCAGAAAGTATCAACGCTTTCAAAGGAATTGTCATTAGAAAAAGCAAAGGTTAAAGAGTTACAAAACTTGAACCAAACATTACAGAAGCGTAAGTTTTTTGGGAAGATTTTAAATCAAATGGGAAATGAGATAAAAACATAGCTCTGTTGTTGACTGTGTTATTGCTTAATTTTCTAGGACTTCCTGTGTTACTAAAAAATGCAATGCAATCAAGTGGAGTTATCACACAATTGAGAATGTGTGCAAGTTGTAATAATCAGTCTTCTGGTAACATTGTAGAAGACACAATACTCCCAGAACCAACTATTACAGCTAAAGATCTACCATCCACCACAAATTCCATTACTAATACAACCTTCACAAACATATCAAATACTTCATGTACTTCTGCTCTAACATCATTACAAACACAGGAAATATCTCCAATTTTCACTTGCCCTCCAAACAGCATGTTAATATCAACACCAATGATTAGTTCACCAGCCATAACTAGTGTACATTCAAACGCTGAAGGTCTGAACCAACCATCAACACCAGATAGTACCCTTGCCCTGACCTTACCTGGTATGTCAACTTCAGAAGTATATGATACATCAACAGCTAAAATACCCTTGGCAGAAAGTTTAAAGATTGTGCCACTTTGCAATTGTCCAGAAAACAATGGCAACATAGTTTCAGAACAGGTGGGTTCATAGCAGTATAGTCTTAGGAAAGAGTTACAATACCTACATTTTTTCATTGATGCAAAAATGTTTAGAATTATTGTTGTTATTGATATCTGTGGTTTTAGGATAAAATTAACAATTCAATACCACTGGAGGTTACATATGCTGGGACTTTCAGAAAAATGACATTAGCTATGATGACTCATTTTTTTGACAAAGAAGTACTTAGAGAATCCAGTGTCACAGGATCAGGAAAGGAAGGACGACATTCACGCCCAGCACTTGATGAAAAGATTGTTCATTATATTATTGGTAGGCAGGCCCTTGTAGCTATTTTGGGTCCTGCACCCTGCAAACATGGTTGTTATTAAGTTGCAGCCTATAAAAAGTTGCTGTAAGTTGATAACAACCATGTTTAGGAATGCAGCACCACATTATTTCATCAACCAGGAACAATGTGAGCATTTTTAGCAGTGTAACTAGAACTGCATTAGAAAAAGTTAGTTAGTGTAACTAGAACTGCATTATTCCATCTTCAGATTCATTATACCTGCTTTGAGGGTTTTCCCAAACTACACGTAGTTGTCCTCAGTTAATTTATTCCATCTAATACTATACTAATTTTCATTGTACTGAAATATTTCTTTCAGATAATGTTCAAAAAAAGTTCCCTGGTGTTGCATCAAAAGCAATCAAGGCAACAATGGCTCAAAAATGTAAATATTTACGACTGGTAAAAAAGAAAAATCAAAAGACAGCCAAAGCTACCCAAGATGAAACTAGGGCCACCACTAAATGAAAGTGTATTTAGTAGTGTAACAATGTTACAACTTTTGAAGTGGAAAATATAGAATTTTACGATTTTTATAACAGAAACTTTCAGCTACATACCTGGACAGGCAGATGGTTTATATGTCTTGCGTTGTGCATTTATTTGTTTATTCTTCTCCAGTAAATACTTGTCCAATCCTATTAATATACATAATCTTATCTTAGTAGCGCATTTGGCGAACTTTTTGCCATAAATGTTATACAATATGTAAAAATAGAACATCTTTCACCCACCCCGTTCTGGACACACCTTCAGTAGGTCTTTGCAATTCTCTTTTCGCTCGAAATTATTATTTGGAGATTTTTTTGATCCATTTTTCTCGTTTGAACAATTCTGTAATTTTTCCCCACTGCTTGCGGCAGCCGCCATCTTTTAAATTTTAATTTCCAACTCCAGAGCCCGCTATTATTGATGACTTTCATTCAACCTACATTACTTCAACTTGCGTAGCTCTAATGTATTGAGGTTGATTATACCACATTCCTGTATATTCGACCTTACCAAAGTTGAATATACCATATTCCGGTATATTCGAACTCACCAAGATCAATTATACCATATTCTGGTATATTGGACCTTAAAAAGTCGAATACACCATATTCCGGTGTATTCGACCTGACCAAAGTTGAATATACCTTATTCTGGTATACTTGCCTCAGCAATACTATCCATACTCCAGTATATTCGATGATTTCGATCCCAGCAAGGTAGCCAAGTACATGTGTACCGCACCTTTTTTTGAGGTGTATAGGGGAACATAGAGGATTTTAGGGCCCTCTATAGGTGAATTATATCTGTTCTATATCAAGAACGTTTAACCCGGACAAATCTGCTTCCTCTCTCGTACTGGCATGAAATCAAGGGCTTACTCTTTCTACATGGATGTGTTTATGGAAAATATGACATTGATTTACAAAACTATCTGCCAACACTACCACCTAACAACCTCAGAAACTCATGCTCTTCAAATCTGCAAGTTCCAAAATCTCGGACTAAATGCTTTCAAACCAGCTACTTTGTTCGCGCTTCAAGACTGTGGAACACTTTACCTACACCTCTAAAAGAAATTCCTGTGTATAACACTTTTAAAGCAATCCTTAAAACTACGTACTCTTCCGCTCTTCAAGATATCTACGACATTGACATCAATTCAACCTGGCGATCGATATGTCCACGTTGCAACACCATCAGAAACCTCTTCCAACCGTCCTTGACTCATCTTGCTGTTAGATCATGTTTAGAATTAGATCATGTCCGTCTGTCTGTCTTTCTTTCTGTCTGTCCGTCTGTCTTTCTGTCTGTTTTCGTTTTTAAATAGCGGTGGGTGGCCTTAGCTAGGGTGTTATAGCCCTGTTGTTACCTGCCTATGTATGTGTCATGGTTATTCATGTACATGAAGTTTTGAAATAAATAAATAAATAAATAAATTAGGTTATAAAGAGTGGCAGCCCTGATTTGAGTGCACCATTTCGCGAAAAATAATTAAAAAACGTCTTGAATTGTGGGATAAAAATGATTTATCACTTTTAATGTTAAATACCTGTGATTAAATATAATATATTAGTTATCTACGTACCTAAGGTAGGTTACACCATTATATTAAGTTACCATACAAAAACAAATAAGAAAGCAAGAAACTTCTAGGCCTTCGCCTTTGGAGTTTTGGCGTATTTTAAATACGATCAAAAAGCCAATTATATCTACACAGTGGCGCCGCCAGGTTTAATTGAATGGGGAGAGGGGTCATCCAGTGTCAAAAGATGTTTGGGGGGACTTATACGCATAGATGGGCTGGAATACTAAAATCAGTGAAACGAACATCGCATGAAACTATAAACAACTTTCTTAACATTTTTTCGTAACAGTTTTGAAAAAGGGGGCAGACAACAAAATTAGGGGGAACCCCCTGCCCCCTTGGCTCCCCCTTCCCGGGCTTTCCTAGCGCAGCCACTGTTTCTATGTATAAATGCGTACATTCATTGGGATTATTTAATTCAAGCTACAAAGTATTAACATAACCTAAATACACCGGATCCAAATATCTAAGTGAGGAAACATCAATTAACTTGCTTTGTACGGATGGCGAATCAATTAGTTTGGTTCGACGTCGTAAAACTTGGTTACAGAACTGCGCATCCTAATCTTCAAGCTAATTTTAATACTAGCGCATCAGTTTGTATACTCAACTGAAATTTCATCCGACGCAGAACAAGTCATTTGAATATGGGACTGAGACTATTAAAATGAGTTCTTACCAAAAAACATACCTCTAGAATAAAGTAATCGCAACAAAACATTTTAGACCTGTAATAAGGGAAAGCATGGGAAATGCGTTCTAGATACTACTAAATCAAAATATACATCCTCTAATAACCGAAATACCTAACAATCAAGGCCGATACTTTTCAACAAATTCTCCAGAATTTCAAGTCTGCACTCAGACGAAGAGTTCTGTGTCCAAAAATTGTTTGGAAGCAATGAGTTATAGAGATGAGATCGGATGTCATCCACTAGAGGAATGGAATCTGTTTCTTGTCTTTCTTTTATGCTTTGAGCGTCTTCCACAATCAACTCAATCAATCCTGGGTCGTCTTTCATCTAGTGAACAAAATACGTACAGCTAGAGAAGACTAATCATAACATTTGGTACTGATGATTATAAAAGTCCTTTATCGATTAGCCACTTATTATCGATTAGCCACTCATTATCGATTAGCCACTCATTATCGATTAGCCACTCATTATCGATTAGCCACTCATTATCGATTAACCACTCCAAAGTTGCGGCTAAGACTGATAATAGGAGGGCTGACAAAATGCATCAAGGGACTAATTTGGTGACGTGAGCAAGAAACTCGTCCCATGATCATTGTCAATCTCGATATCACTATATTGAAACTACGAAATAGCTAATAACTGTCATTATGAGGAGGTGGGGGGTTCGAGTGGGGATAAAGCAGGATCTCAGAGTCTCACCTCGTCTACATATTCAGCAATAAATCGGCAACATTCACTTTCCAATCTTGGCACGGAGAACGTTCTGCTGATACGAACAACCTCGACAACATTACTTACATCAAGTATTTTAATCATTGCCTTTGCACAAAGTCGTTTGAGACCTTTCAACAAGTACATCTCCGCTGCACAAATCACATTATAAATGTCATCGAAATTACAAGGAATCTAAAAAAAATAAGAACTTTAGGTTCCTTGACATTCTTCCTAGGACCTCTTTCTGGGAGATAGGCCTCTAGGAAGAACAGGTTTGAAGAACAAATAAAGTTATAGAGAGTTTAAATTATTCTACGAAAAAGATTTTTCATGGAAAAGTTTCAAGAAATGTCTTTTATTCTCACCTCAGCTTCATCAATGTACAAGTAAGTAACGACAATCGAAAATACGTCTGGTGTGACGTCATTGATAGTGATTCGACAGTCATCCTCTTGGAGATCCTGATTACTGGCAGCAGTTTCCGAGAACTCAAACAATGCTTTAAAATAATCGCTACGATGACAGAAAAATACCTGATGAATAAAAGAGAAAGTGTTAAAAACGACAATATATTATTTTGTTTGCCTACGAGAAGCTCAGCCAATCAGATGGAAGAAAACGTTAAATGAATGCGATTAGTTGATCGGATTAGAATTAAATTTGAAATCACAAGAATTTTACATCATCAGTCTCTGCTCGTTCTACAATCTCTATTAACTCATAAATAAAAATTCTACCTTGTTGCAGTAAAACTCATAATTCTGAACGTCGAAACAAACATCAGAAAATGATAAGAAATTTTGTAAGTTTTGAAATTCATAATCAACATCACCTACAAGGAAAAATATTTATAACGACCATTAATGTCACTCATTTTGTGTGACGGGGAAAAGATATTCCAAGTAAACTTGAATGAAACACTTACCCAATAGTTGTGAGATACACATCGACACTTCTGGAAGTTGCTGTGATAGACAAAAATAATCATCAATATTCATCATGGAAATGTTTAACTTTCCTGTATCTATTCTGATCGGTTAAGCCTTAAAGGTATATGGTTCTTTAAAGAAAGGTTTATCACTTAACCTGTGATCTAAAAGGTTCTGGTAACGCAACTTCAGTAAGTTTGGTAAAATCGTCTTTTAGACTTTTCTCTTCCATCGCTGGATCAATACTTATCATCGTTACTCGTACAAAACCACGCTTTGACGCATGAAAAGTCTTCGCCTTTTCCAACCTTGATTTGATCAGCTGCATTAATTGCCAGAAGTGAAACTGTCGAGCAAGGTTGAAATAGGATTCACACTCCTCAAAAGGAACATCCAGTTTTCCTGAAGAGATGAATAAAAACATTGAATTGTTTTGAAAGATTATCAGTCTCGAATTATAGTACACTGAAAACTTATATATGTATTTAATATTACAACAGCATTCCTGTGATACAATTACGTGCGTGTCTTTGTAGTAAAATTGTTGACAAATTATCTCCAAACCGATGAGATAAAGTATTTTGCAGTGAACCAGCCTTACCTGTATACAAGTATTTTAACATGTTTCGAAATTGCTGTGGGTTGAACTAAAGCAGTCAAATATAGGAATTACTGATAAGAAGTAGAGGATTCAAAAACAGATTCACAAAGGAAACTGATCAAGTGAGTTTGACACATTTTATCCTTAAAGCTCACCTCCGCCATTGTTGGAAAAAACACCATTTTTTCTTGCCATTTAGTCTGAAGCATTTCTGCAAAATATGTGGACCTGGCTGCTAAAATGACGCGATGCGCTGGAATTGTTTCCCCACCAACCACGAAGAATATGTCCCCAAATGTTCCTTGTTCAAATGCTCTGTTTTAAAGCAAGACACAATCATGTTTAATAAAAGAACGTGGTTAATTAGCTATCAATTCTTTGTGCTTCACTTTTCGTTGCGGATTATGCTCGCTTGATGCTGACCTTATATAACATAATAACTGCGTTCTACTTTGACTCATGACCGGGCCTTGACTGCGTTCTACCTTGGTGCATTAGTTCCGTCCCATTACCTCCTATTACCTTTTCAATAGAACAAAACCTTCGATTTACCTTCGTAAAAACTCGTCGTAAGACTCTCGCCTCATGCAATTGGAATTGATAGCGTTATACCGTTGTAAGATTCTTCTGATGTTGTCAGTTAGGGCCCCATAAAGACATCGTTCACCATCAAATGTGTTTGCCTCACAACGAGAACCTGGCAAGTTGAGGTACGTATTTTAATTAAGTTCCAAGACGTACTGCGGGGAATTTTTAATTGAACTGTACTAATTATGTTCCAATATTTCTGACTAATAGAGAAATACGCCACTCTGACATATTACTGCGTAATATGATGTGCCACACCCAAAGCTATCAGAGCAGAAAGTACCAGACTGGCGTTAGAGTAGGATTTGAGGTTGACAATGAGGTGAAAAAAGTTGATGTCAATCAATGGGATTGGCAGTTGAGACAAACTGGGAGCTATGAAGGTCTAGGGTCAAGTTAACAAGGATTAGGAGCTGAGAAGGTTTGAAAATAAAGAAAGGTTAGGGTTAAGACATCAAGGATTAGAAGATTAAGAGGTTTATGGTAAATTAATTATCATGGATTATGGAACTAGGATATAGAAAAGGATTAGGGGGATTGAATCCATGAGTTTTAGAGGATTAGTAGTTTGAAGAAATGAGAGCCAGGATGGTTTAGGGTCTTAAGGAGTTGTTAAGGATTAAGTGTTGATTAATATCTTGGCCACCTTTATGTCAATGCATGGATCTGAAAACTTCTAACAACACCCCCAACTCTATTATTAGACATGATACACCTATATATGATTAATAATATTGTAAATTACCAACAAAATATAACATCCCTAACCATTCTTTAAGAGAAGTTCAACCATGTCTTCATGTCCACACAAACATGCATAATATCTGGCAAGAAATGAGCCATTTAAAACAATAAACGAACAAAAAAAACAACATGTGTGGCCAGTGTGGGTATAATTTCAGTATGTGGGTATGATTCTTACAATGGAGTACTGTCCCAATTATCTCTGGCATTCACTTCAACGTCTTTAACATCAATCAGATACCTGGAAAAGAATGCATAACCTTGGAAAAATACTGTATGTTTATGTATTTGTGCAAAGCTGCTGAAGGTAATGCTAAATAGAATTCAGTAAAATTGCAACATCATCCTTTATTACAAGCTAAATTGAAACTTCAACCCGGGTGTGTGTGCTACTTTTTGGACAGATTACATGGACTCGTAACCTACCCTTAGGCTAAGGCCCTTAGCAATTAATTCCTAACCTAGCCACTTATTATCTACACTATGGTGTGCATTTGTAGGATTATGCAAAACAAAATAGTGACAAATATTTGCAGTGAAGTGAGTGAACCAAAGAATGTTCTTGTTCTAGGCTTCATCAGATTAGTCTGTACTATAGTTTAGCAGCATAATGTGGCAGTGAGCCCAGTCTGGTAGATCTCATATAGTCATATGTAAACACTGCTACTGATATGTATATTTGCAGTTACGTTGGCAGCTAATCCGGGTATGTAGGCACTTTAAGGGACCTTTACTATGTTAGGAATAATAAATTAAAATTCTGTAGCAAAAACTGCTAAAAAACTGGATAAAATGTTGCACAAAAACCTGCAATTGTGCAAAAAGGAATACCTTAACTTTTCAATGTCGCCCGTTCTGCAACAGCGAAATAACTCTTTGACATCCATACCAAGACCATTTAAATGCTTGACTTATAAAAATAAGTCTAACTCATTTCGTTTATACTTTATATACTGTGCTTGCAATCTTCCTGCTTCTCTATAACTCAGAAAGCAACGAAGACCACAACTCATAGGCATTTTTCGCTTCGTATATTCCGCTGAAATTATTAACAGTTTTGACTTGTGTATGTTTGGAATTCCTCGACTATTTTGTTTACAACCTGCAGAATTTTTAACAAGTTTCTACAGCACATGCGCATTGCGCATCTCTCAACTTCAACTGCGTTTTTCGTTTCAGTTAATTAAATCTGGTTAGAGAACTCGGTCTTAATGCAATAAAATACTCGACAACTGTGAAAAACCACAATGATCGATACAGAAGATTAGGAGATCTTGATATAGAGAGGATTCATTTCTTTTGTTGAGACATTTTGGGAGAGGGCACCGGACACCGTCGAAAAGCAAACGGCCAAATCCGGTAGAATCCGTAAACGTGGTTTCTGAAGGATTGAATTATATTATTTTTACGTGAAAAATGAAAATGGCGTCTCAAGAGGAGTGAAAGAATCCCAATATGCCAAAAAGAGGAAAGAAAAGATCAGGTGATGGAAGAGAAGAGTACGAAGGTCGACCAGCTGAGTTAACATTTGCTGAATTCTTACCAACGACTGCAAATGAAGCAAAAACTTCATTTTCCAGCGAAAATCTGACAGATATTACAACAAGCACCGAGACACAAGATTCACAAGACAATAATCAAGAGCATACGGGACTAGCCGAAACCTCAGAACAATCCCAGGAGTACACCGTAACCCGTACAAAGAAAGGAAAACTTCCAATAACCTACGAAAACCGCTCAAAAGGCAAGAAAGTGACTGTAGTTTCTAATATAAGTGGAAATGCAGAGTTACTCCTGGTCGAGCTTCGAAAACGTTTGGGCGTCGGCGGCGTTTCACGAGGGACATTTATAGAACTCCAAGGTGATCAACAAAAGTTTGTGGAACAATTTCTAAACAAGCATCCTTGTGTTAAATAGAATTGTTCATTTCTAGAAATTTTACTATTAATACAATGCCATTTGTTGAGGAATGATAAATATTTTAGCACGATTGTGATTTTTCAGTCAACCCTTGGTGTGAGTGTCAAGCATTGCTCAAGCTACTGCACAGACTGCGTCATTCTTTCGTAGAAATTGTAAAAAAAATACGGTATATATGGACAAAGTTGTAGGTAAAGAAAAAAAGTAAAATAATGTCTGTTTCGTTATTTCATAGCATCATAACTTCATCCTGAAAAATAAAATGGAGATCTGATTAAGATTTATTCACAAGGTACAAAAAGCTAAAAAATCAATTATAAGCCATGGTAATTGATAAATTGACTTTGGATTTGACACGGCAAACAAGATAATATATTATCTATGCTTTAACAGCCCAGTATCAAAGATTGAAATTTTACACTGTTTAATTACAGCAATAATCTTATTACTTTGTATCAGCACCCACTGACTCAGCAGTCAGCACTTTTTTCAGTCAGATTATGATAATTGATGATGGCATCTAGTCGACTGACTGGGGGAAAGGTTCACCTATTAACATTGATATTTGCTATCATGAAAACGGGTCTTTATTTATTCATTTCTTTTCAATGACCCATTGTATTGATAGCCGTCGTCGTCGCGTTGGCGTCCTACTTGCTTAAGGTCGCTATTAGCCTTTCTCACGATGACGTTTTGGGGTACTTTCAATTTTCTGAAATGGGTTTAAAAATTATGTTTAAACATCAAAAAGCAATTTCTTTAGAATAAACAGACCATTTGAAGAATAAATTCAGCCTAAAACTAAAGACAGTCGCCGTTACCAAGTCTTAGCTCACGGTTTTTGAAAAAGTACCCCAAAAATGGCGGCATATTCGTCATCGTGAGAAAGGCTAATTGGGGAGCGCGTTAATGGGGGACAAATCCATGTCCCGGATGTTCACTCATTCACGATGTCCGAGGCCAAAATAAGTCGTTTTTAACGAGTTTTTTTATTTCTAAATGTTTTTTTGCCTAAAATATCGTTTCAGGATGTCTAAATTAGTAAAACCAGTTTCAAAAAGCACTGTTTTTCCTTAAATCTAGCCAATCTGTCCATTGATCTAACCAATGAGCGCTTGGCTTAGCATCCGGGACTTGAATTTGCCCCCCCCCCCCCTTATCGCGCTCCCTTTTTTGACTGATGTTTCCGATACCAATGCCTCCTCTAGTGTTATTTATAATCTCTATGCCAAGAACCATGTGGCGTCAGCAGACCTTAAAATCCGCCATCTTTTTGGCGACACGAATACACGATTTGGCCGGGAGCAAGTTTAATATAGCTCAGTGATTACAACTAGGGTTGGTAGATAGCTGCATATTTAAGGCCAAACAACATCACACTAGTTCTTTGTTTACTTTGTCTTTGCCTTTTGTTTTCTTTGTTTTCTTGATAGCACTAATGACAATTTGGCCTCAAATATTTGCATATCCACCAACTCTGATTACAAACTTATTTTGGAAATTAATGTGGTTTTGAAATGCGATTCCTAAACGCTGACAGGTGAATAATATTTAGAGATACCTCAATGGATCATTCAAGTTAATTTTTTGCGAAACGCGTAAGAACAGGCAGAATTATTGTAGATTTATTGCCAGTATAAATGTATAAAAGATCTTAAAATTATACAAGCAAGATAAGAAACTAGAATACACACTGCTACTTTTGGTTGTGAAAATGAAAAGCGCAGTCCTACCTGGAGTTAACTTTCGTGGTTTTGTTGGGCTTGGAATATCGGCCAAAATTCTTCAAACGAAATACGTTTACCAGCCTTGAACTGCTGTTCCAGCTTAACTAGCTCGCTTTCTGTTGGATTTGAACCCAAAGCTCTCAAAACTTCGCCTACTTCGTGGACATCTATCTTGTGATCTCCTGCAACTCGAGCGTATAACAAAAACACCTCTTTGCAATCATCAACGTCAATTTCATGATTATTCGCCATCTTAATATGCTATACTAAACTTTGTAAGACAATTTTCCTTTCACCACAGTTCTAAGTTCTAACTTGGTAAACTTGGTAGCTAGTTTGAACGAGTCAGGGGGTCAGTCACACAGGATTGCCAGGTATTATGATGAGGGGATTGGGGAGAAGTCTATCATACCGTTTTGTCCAGTTTTGTCTGACAAAAAGATTTGCAAACTACAAATTTACACTCGAAATGTTGTGACTTTGTTATATTATCTATGAAACTACAAATTTACTAGTTTTTGACTTTGTCTTTTTGTAACTTATTATCATCGCCTAGTATATATATAGTGCATACAGTTTTGTCGACTTGTTACTCAAGTAACTCCACAGTCTCAAACATTTTTAAAGTGTATTTGAGAGAAAACTGAATAATTTCACCTTAGAAACATCATATTCGCCCTGGAAACGTGTACCGGCATTTTAAGCGCGTGCACGCGCGCACTGAGATCGCGCCTGTGCAAGGTCAATCGAATTCTTAAAGTACTTTATTAGTTTTTTCAAAGTCTAATATTTTTTGTGTTTGTCGGACGTCCACGATGCTAGCAGCAACGAAGTAACAAGGGTCTGAGCTTTGCTGTCGTTGGTTGGAAGTGGGTCAAATTGAATCAATCATAAAACAAAAAGCTATATTTGATTGAAAAATACGAATATATGATCTCTAACACCATTTTATAAAAAGAAGCCAAAATAAGCCAGATAATAAATTTAAGCCAAACGAAGTTTACCTAAGCGTCTCAAGAGGAGTGAAAGAATCCCAATATGCCAAAAAGAGGAAAGAAAAGATCAGGTGATGGAAGAGAACAGTACGAAGGTCGACCAGCTGAGTTAACATTTACTGAATTCTTACCAACGAAAAATTTTCCAGTGAAAATCATGATATTACAACAAACACAGAGACACAAGATTCACAAGACAATAATCAAGAGCGTATGGGGCTAGCCGAAACCTCAGAACAATCACGGGAATACACCGTTACCCGTACAAAGAAAGGAAAACTTCCAATAACCTACGAAAACCGCTCAAAAGGCAAGAAAGTGACTGTAGTTTCTAATATAAGTGAAAATGCAGAGTTACTCCTGGTCGAGCTTCGAAAACGTTTGGGCGTCGGCGGCGTTTCACGAGGGACGTTTATAGAACTCCAAGGTCTCTCTTGCTCCCTCCCAAAGATGGTGGATTACTTACGAACTGAGTACTCAAACTGTCCTGCATGTAAAGAACAGTGAACTCTTGACTATAAAGACTGGAACGATAACTGGCAGTAACAGTTATCTCATAGAGTTATCTGGTCGCCAACTTTGAAGACCGTTTAAGGCCCGTTTCAAACGTCGACGTCTGAAATGGGCCTTAAAATTTCTTTAGAATTAGCATGTAAAACATCATTAACGTGTAAAACATATTTAACGTGTATATACATGTATGCATCAGTATATTTCAACTTTGATCGATCGTTTTATGTACATTGAATGACTACAGAAATAATATGAATGACAGTCGTTTAGTTCCGACGTTTTAAACTGAAGTGATGGATGTTACGAGGTTTTCGTAATGAATCTGGCCATTGTTGTCCTCCTGGCCAGCCAAAAGAAGATCAACTTCCTCATCGCTTAATCGGTCCCCAAGATTTGTGAGTAGCTGTCGAAATTCTGCAGAGCTTATTGTACCATTTGCATTTCTATCAAACACTTTGAAGCATTCAACAAACGACGCTTTAATAGCTGTATGAAATTTAAAGTATGGAGATATTAGTGCATGGACAGCATGGTATGACAGTATATGACTATAGGGCAAAGACGTTACGGCACGGGAGGGGGGAGGAAGAGCGTTCCCAATCTCGTTCCCAGGCTCTTTACTCGTGGGGGGGTTGAACGAGGTTGGAGCGTTCCCACCAGAAACATTCGAATCTAGAGAAGTTGGGCGCACGCGATAAAGAATAGAACGTGCACCCGGGTTTATGATGAATGATCAAATTCCTACCAAAAGTTTTACCCGGGGGCGGGGAATCATGTTGACGAGTTATTTCTCCCTACTTCCTAGTTACCTTAAGCTTGACGAACCCTAGAGCTTTGTATTTAGCAAAATGTCACGCTTTCTACTTAGCAAAATGTCACTCGTAGAGTGTTCGGTGAACATTTTCACCGAACCATAGACTTCCACTTGGCTACGAATGACATTTGATGCACCGGGCTTTTACAAATGCATTTTAAGACAGAGGCTCGATTTACCGTAGGGAACCAAACGCATGTATGTAATGTTTACACCAGGCATACAGTTTTTGTACTTTTTCTCGCTAATGGCTGTTTAATATTTAAAATAAATGTGTGTGGCCGTGCGGTCGTCAGATCTTTTCGAATGCAAATTTCTGAACTCTGAAAAATCGAAGAATCTCTACGTAGTCTGTTTCAAGAGATTTTTGGGTATTGAACCACCAAACCAAATACCCTGTGGCTGTGCATGAAAACATGAACAGTTTTAAAACCTAGCAGTAGCATATCTCATATTATAGCCGACGCTGCTGATACAGACAGGCTAATATTAGGTAGACCAGTTCCTCATTTCACACTGAATCTTCCTAGGTACTGAAAATGGTCATTTTAGGACCTCAGCTAAGGCCAGATCATGACCAGTCAGTTTTCAAGGCAGCTCAACTTGAATTAAATTAAAAAAAATCGCAATTAAAATTTGTAAATGGGATAGTATTGTTTGCTTTTGGAATTGAAGTACATATTACAAACTTATTTTGGAAATTAATGTGGTTTTGAAACGCGATTCTTAAAAACTGACAGGTGAATAATATTTAGAGATACCTCAATGGATCATTCAAGTTGATTTTTTGCGAAACGCGTAAGAACAAGCAGAATATTGTTGATTTATTGCCAGTATAAATGTATAAAAGATCTTAAAATTATACAAGCAAGATAAGAACCTAGAATACACACTGCTACTTTTAGTTGTGAAAATGAAAAGCGCAGTCCTACCTGGAGTTAACTTTCGTGGTTTTGTTGCTTGGAATATCGGCCAAAATGCTTCAAACGAAATACGTTTACCAGCCTTGAACTGCTGTTCCAGCTTAACTAGCTCGCTTTCTGTTGGATTTGAACCCAAAGCTCTCAAAACTTCGCCTACTTCGTGGACATCTATCTTGTGATCTCCAACTCGATCGTATAACAAAAACACCTCTCTGCAATCATCAACTTCATAATTCGCCATCTGAATATGTTATACTAAACTTTGTAAGACACTTTTCCTTTCACCGCGGTTCTAACTTGGTAGCTAGTTTGAACGAGTCAGCACGCCTTCAGGTTTTATACTGTTTACATACGAAACGATTCATAAATTATTCAGGTTACGATGAGGGCCGACAGGTTATGTGAGTGTAATTTGAATAATAAAGACGCGAAGATGATCAGGCGCGGATCCAGCCGAAAATCTGACCGTGTCATATTGGACTAAAAATTTTCCGGTCGGGGGGGGGGGCGTATGGCGAAGGGGGAACGTTTAAAAGCGAATATTGTAATTTGTAAATCCCTGTACTTTCATAAAACCACTGTAAACCATTTTCAAAATTTTTGTCAAGGTATTTACGGATATTTCATTCACACTCAACATAACGTGAGATTTGCATACACAAATTATTCACAGCGTAAATGCAAATTTGTATCATATGGCGCTTTCCATTAAGCGGCCAAAAAGGTCAGACCGGTCATATTTTAAATTGAAATAAAGTATTTCGTTAAGAATATAGCGGTGAAACTGCATTTCCTGTGCTAGGCAGATGTAAATAACGATATACTTTTGTCTGTACCGACTACCGAACACAACAGAACCGGTCTGGCCGTTTTTCCGCATAAAGAAGAGCGCCCATAGTTCGATTTAAAACCTAAAAGTCTTACCTTACAAGGACATTAAGTAAAGATTTTCAGTATTTGTCTCTTGGGAAATAGCAGTTTAAAAATTGTCGTTGCGATTGTATAACGCGAGCGAGCGAAGCCTTTCTTTAGTAATCATTCCATCACGTTGTAGCATGAAGAGCGATATTTCCCCTGAAATATGCTCGCTTAGATTTGCTTTTGAGAAATTTCGACGGATTCATGTATTAATACATTCGATTCAGCCTGAATCAGCCAGGATGCAGCGAACAGACCAATTTAACATGTTATTTGTAAACTATATTCCGAGTTCGAAGTCGAGAAGTGTCGAACTTTATTGTTTATCATGTTTATTGCGCAATCAAAAACAGGCCACCGTGTCGCACCGTGTCGCACCGTGGCTCACGTGGCAAAAGCTTGCCCTGTGATTGGTTTGCTACACTGCACCGTGTCCGAACGTTACTATATTTAGTAACAATTGCGCAATAATCTGCACGCTGACCGTGTCAACTAGTTGCTGTGATCGCAGCTTCGAATGCACGACTAGCTTCCGAACATACTCGGCACAATTCGGCAAGCTTTCGGCGAATTTTATAGTTCAGTGTTAACTGAACAATCATAATATGAAACAAGGAATAATAATTGGGAATTTGTTACCACTTTTAGCAGGAATTGGTAATAATATGACAACGATTACGAAAGATATTACTCAAATAATTTGTTTTAGACATATATTTCCTTAATTCTGGTGTGATTCAAAGAATTAATATGTACTTCTAAATAATGTGTGAATATTAGATTGCAGATGGGAAAATTCTGGATGGGAAAATCTGACCGTGGCTCGAGCCACGTTCGATACGGTCTGGATCCGCGCCTGATGATGGCAACTGATGAACAGAAGTTTCGATTAAATATATTGAATTAAAGTTAAAGTAGGTCTGTTTGTCTGTGTCCACTGAAATTGAAATAAAAAAGATAGCAACAAAATAGTGATAAAAATGAAAACGCAAGTCTTACTCTTATGGCATGACGGAAGTTGGTGGAAATTGCAGTTTTGCATGATATTGAAAAAAACTTTATTCAAATTAGCTTGCTACTGCAAGGATAGATATTTACATTTGGCGAACATTAGGATTGGAAAGCCATGCACATTACTACAATAAAGAAAAGTTTTGGGTGTCAGACTAAATGCCCTAACAGTCTAGCTGTTACACAGTGCAATTTTTCATGCAATCTCACGACACCATTTCGAGATTTAAACTTTCCTCCAGGAGGATTCTAAACTATATATAGTAAAGAACTTCGAGGAGATAATGAATATGAGATACCATGAGATACCATAATCACATATTGTTGCTTTGCAAAGGAATTCAATATACTATATAGCAATTCAATTATATAAACCAATTTTTTTATCACCAGGCTAGGGCTGCTTTGGTGAGACAAATAAGTTTGTGATTTCCTACTGTTTCTGCCACTGAGCCGCGGGATCCTTCGTTATACATTACATTTTTCTCGGATACAGGAAAATTTCCTTTGGTCTTTGGATAGTATATCCACAGAGTTTTTGTTAATCTAAGATTTTCAAAAACATTTGCACCGTTTGAAAAGTGACCTAGAAGGAAGGCCCCAACCTTGACGTGCTTTCAACCCCTCTGAAGAAAGATTCGAGAGTCTCTGGTCACCTAAGGTTACATTTTTTTATCGCGTGTCCGCTGGTCATTTCTCTATTTTTTTCTTTCATGTTTCGTGCTTAATGGACCTTTTGCAGAATAGACCAACTTTTGAATTAGGCAGCAAAAAGGAAATTTCCGAAAAGTGCAAACTAAATTTAGTAAAATTAACAAGTTTGGCTGCAAAATATTGTAAAGTATGGAAAATATAGCCTTGCGAAGTTGCCAATTTTGTATACTTTTTTACTACGGCTGGAAGCGTGTAACTAATTTAGTTACACGCGTCCGGCCGTAATACAAAAGTATACAAAATTCGCCAACTTCGCATGGCTATATCTGCGGCACTTTACAATATTTCACACCAAAACTTGGTAATTTTACTAAGTTTTGTATGCTCTTTTAGGAAATTCCCTTTTTGTCACCTGAATCAAAAGTTGGTCTATTATGCAAAAGGTCCATTGTGCCATGTAATAATGAAGCAGCAAAAAACCCAACTTCTTTAGATGGGAGATTGATAGTGCGAGAGAAAACTGCACTGATTTAACTTTGCACACTGGAACTATGGTGAGGTAAAGGACTGTTTTAGTTAGTTTGGTAATGTTACCCAGCATGCGGTTCTTGTGATGGCATCTGAATTTCCTGTATTTTGTGAATATTTTTCTTATTTTTCACATTATATCTTTCCAATGATATTCATCAATCTGCAGGCATGTGCTATCATTTAGGAAACCATATAATTAAAACTGGCATGAAGCAAATCCATTTTACGCTTCGTTAAATCTGGGTAACCGAGCTCATGTGAACAACCCCTAATATTTTAACAACCTTGACCCAGCCAAGTGACTATAAATAGTTCATCATCCTGTCATATATTTGACTGATTTGACGGGTGATATGGCCCACCCCCAATCAAGAGACACAATATAGAAAGAACAGACAGAACCGTTGTAAGACGCAGAGCATCGAATCACAGTGATCAGAATTAAAGAAATCATCCTGAGACAGAACAAGAATTGACCATAATGGTAAGAGAATAAACTACAGTGAATATTGTGATGAAGTTGCTCTCTCTAAGTCACCAACCGGGTAAGCTGAAAAATTAGTTTGATCACGGTGGGAATCGAACCCGCGTCCTAACTCCTTTGGTTAGCTAGTCTAAACTAGCTAGACTAAACTACAATGTTAGATCCATCAACACAACCATGCAGTTCATGCTATTTACTGCTGATGTAGAAAGATGCAGTGAAATTATTGCTAGTGCAGTACAATGCCAATGGATGTAGCGCAGTATGTGCGGTAAACGTTCAGCACAAAGACGGTCTGAGCTCAGTCTAGTTCAGCGCTGCAGAAAAAAGCAGAAGTAATTGCATGTGGAACATCTACTTTGAAACATTTCAGTGGCGGAACATTGTGCATATATAATGTGCGTTACATTAGATTATTTATATAGCTTGCATTCGTACTTGAATTCATTACAGAATGCCTTTTTTCTCGCGAGGGGGGAAATATCGACGGCTGTTTCAAGCTAGCATTTTTTACACAGAAAATTGCTGGGCCTCAGGTCAAACTCGTTCCTTACAATTAATTTGTAAATTTTATGAGTGAATGCCGCCAATTAAATTGGACAAGTGTCAAGCTGTGCCGTATGATAAAGACTGTGATATTTATTATTTTTCAAACTAAATACAGGTGCACCTGGAATCGTACTTTGTCTTTGATTACGTTTACAGGATTACTCCTAAATGCGTGTAATATCGACAACCAAGTTCTATTGCATCGTGAGAAACATGATTAAAACCTAGTTCGCAAATTCGCTCATTTTGCAACTGAAAATTTAGGGCTTCAGGGTGGTCCAAACAGGTGTGGGGTCATGTTCATTTATATATAGCGAGTCGCCAGACGGGACACGCATTGTGGAGGTTAACTTTTGTAAATCTACAACTGCGCTAACCTCTCTCAAACAGGTAACGTACTGCAGTTACAGAAATACGGCTAGTACAATACAACCGCAATATCAGTGTTTCACTGACATCAGTCGTAGAGGCGTGTATCTATTCCATAGGTTTGCCATTAACGCGTTTTAATTCTGTAGATTTATTAAGACTTTAGTTATTTTTACAAATATTTAGAGCTTTTTGTGCATGTATGTGAATGTGAAAACACTACTCTGTGGCCTCCCGGAGTTTTGGGAGAAATTCATATATTCGTCTTATATGCCATTAGAGAAACTTGCTGAGCCAGCTGAGGATAGAAAAACGCACTAAGCAACTTTTGGGCTTTCAATCAATGAGAGTGAATCATTACTAAAGCTATTTTGGGTAAAACGTCATGGTTCTATTGTTCATTTACAAAGAAAGGTCATTTCTATTTATAGAATCGTGGGAAAATTTCCGGGCAAATAGCTCGGGGTTTTTCACTCAGAGCATTATTATCTCAACAAAACGTCTATTTAGGGAGAGGGGGTCAGAGGTAACAACTCTGAACTTTGACTTACCTGGTTGAAGGAAGGGAGGGTCTCTGGGCAGGGTCACCCTATAGGGGGGTGATCCTGAGGAAATATTCATCTTTTTTGATATTGTAATAATTTCATGATAAATGTAAGTGTAAACTTTAACCAGTAATTTTAATTGTTCGGTAATATTTAGGAATATCTCACAGCAGAAGGTATAATTGTAACAAACAGAATTTTTGTTGGTAGTATTCCTGATTGGGTGAGTGATTGCCATTCATTTTATCAGCACATGTTCATTATTTTTGGCAGTGAAAATTCTACCAATGAGATTTAATATTTCACACAAGTAAATTGACTATTTTGTTTGATGTATACTGTAGATGTGTGAAACTAAACTGCAGTTGGCATTCCAAGATCTCAACTTTGATGTTCAAGATACAAGAATTGTATTAGACATGAAGACAGGGGAACCGAAAGGGTAAAATAAATCTATTTTGATAATCAAGAATGAGTAAAAACCTACACATTTCTGCAATGTTCTCATGTCAATTCTAAAATTGAATATATATATGCTGTGCTTTAGGTATGGTTTTGTGACATTTTATAATGTAAATGATGCAAAGGAATTGATAAAGAAGGTGATTGGGGGGATCAGATTTACTATTCTACAACACTATTCACACATCAATTGCTAAAGTGTCTTGACTCATAAGGTTGTTATATCAGTTATATAAACTTGTGTGTTAATTTGCTTTAGGGTTTTGTTGTTACCAATGATGGAGTTAAACTTAAAATTGATACAGCTGTTAGAAAGAAGGTATATTTAACCAATGGATCAATGCATACACATGTTGCATTCAGTGGAAAATGCCTTGGGATTGTGCAAGACAACTTATCTATCTTCTACTAATTATAGGGTATGCAACATCGATTACAGAACATGTTTTCTCAGAGTAAGTGTCAATTGATAACTAAATCATCAATTTGTATGTAGAAAATCCCATGTGTATTTGTTATATGCAAACGCTTTAGGGCCTTATTATTTCATCTTTTGTTTTGTTTTTGCTTATTAGACGTAATGATCAACAAACCTGCGGGATACGATCATTGCATATTCTACCCAAGTACACAGAATCATCACACACAGCAAGCTCAGGTGAAAAATTAAGCTCATATGATTGTGTCATGATGTTCTAATTTCATGTACCTTGATTTGTGATTCTTGTTTTCACTACAGATACCTGACAGTTACAAAGCAATGGGCAATTATGCTACGAATATTCCATTTCATCCATCATGCACTTACTTTTGGCAAACCTAGGTTTCAACAGCTGGGCATCCAGCTTTCAAACATACTGTAAATATTAAGCAGCATGCTGCCCCTGCTGGACAGATTATTGCATGCCTGCTGGGGGATATTTTATAATCATTTTATCAAAAAATGGTTCGTGTTTAATATTAAAGGTAACATTTGGGGAACTTTCATGAATAAACTATTTTACATATACTTTTGGTTTATAGGTACAATTGGGGAAATAATTGGGATAAATGTGTATATATGCATAAAAAGTTATAGTTTAAATAAAATTTTACATACACAATACATTTATTAAATCTTATGTGATATGCATCATGCACTACAGACTGTAAACAGTCACTTTTAGGGTTGATTCATCTGTTATATTGTCCTATTATATACCTTCTCTTAAGTGTGAAATGCAACCAATCTTATAAGATTACAGTTATCAGGATGTCGCTGTATGATGTTGGATCGTAGTAGCAGTTGTATGTAAGGTGCCCAGTATGTTGGCAGTATCTTGACATAACAATCATGAGGACTTTCAAACAACCTATTCATCAGCGCCTTTGTTAAAAATAAAAATATAAAGCTGGTTTTGATAACCCTACCAATTCCAAAGAGAAAATTCTGAAAAGTATTACAAGGAAAATCTATTTACCTCAATTATATGCTGCAAACTGCAGTATTGTGTTTGCCATCCAGATTCCTCATCCTACAACAGATTTGAAATTTTGAGCAGAATAATTGAGAAGATAACAAAACAACGGAAATTAAATAGCTGTACCTCACTATCTGTGTGGTTTGGAGCTGGAAAATGATCTGACAAAAACTTGCCCTGGAAGAATTTAAAGAAAATAGTTATTTTTGATGCCAGAAAAACATCAAGGCATTGATTCAAAAAGTGCAAGTTCTTACAAGCTGATTCATGACTGTTAAATGATCTTTGGCAGCTTCTTTCTTCTTTGCCTGAAGCTCAGTCAGTATACTAAGTTAAGACAAAAGTTCATCAATCCATATTTGTTCCTGGTATGTTTGTTATTGCATAGTTTATTTCTGACAATTCTTTTTATGAAATCAAAGACCTGCTTTTTTGCTGCTCATCTTCTTGTTTGTACAACACCTTAATTTTCCTTTCCAAGGATTCTTGGATTGCTTTTTGTTCCTCCAACATTTTTTTCTCCCTGCAGTGAGCAAAAATGTAGGAAACTATAGGCAAACTGATTGGAGATTGAAAGAATGTATACTGTTGGTATGTTCACAAAGTTTTAACTGAGAATATAGACATATCTAAATTACCTTATTATATCATCAGCAACCTCCACTCTTTGCTCTTTCACAATACCCAAGGCATTTTGCAATTGAGAAACATTTTGCTTAATCTTTGAAGAAACAAACTGAACATTTACAAAATGTAATTTTGAGGGATTCCCTCATAATTACTTAATTTTAACAGTTAGTTTACTTACACTATCCCAAAGAAATGCCTCCACATTACGAAAATCTTTTGATATCACTATATAAACAGTTATTTTACACATCTTAGCTCACTTTAGTTGTAAATGAATAGTGAAACAAAAAATCAAACCTTCAACATCTTGATTTTTAAGAATATCCAGCTGAGCTTGTAATCTTCTTTCTTTATGCCTTAAGATTTTTATTGTCTAGAAAAAAATATTCACATAAGAATTATTAATAGGCGAACAATAGCAGGTGTGGAATTACTAGATGTAAAAATGTGATCAAGAAGGGCAGACAATATTCTGTATATGCAACAAGGTATTCTCCGGTGACCAGCGAGGTAACATAATCATCTGCACATGCATGATAACAGCAAGTATTTAACCGAGTTTATACATTCATAGTTGTTTTACATCCTGGCAAAGCATGGTTGGTCAGCACACTAGTTCCATCTCTATATCCATTTTTTTCACTCTATAACCAGCAGTGTGTGAGAACAATACTTACTGCATTTGACTTGTCTGTTCCAACTGGGGGTTTATCATTTTTGTGACTTGCCAATCTGTTATGAGTCTACAACACATGGAGACATTTGTGCATTATATATATTTGGTATTTTTCCTATCAATTTAACCATTGATTTGTATAAATGGTTAAACAGATGTCAGCTTACGCACCACTACCCACTGGGCCTTGCCCACTTCATAATATATTCCACCACTATCTATAGACGTATAGAGTGATGGGTATCAGTCATGCATGTCCCCATTGAAATTTCTATTGTCTTTGCACCCCTGCGAGATGGCGCGGGCCTTTAACCTTGGAAGGGTCTGTTAAGGGTAGGGCATACACCAAATCTTAATTCTCCATCGTTTGTGTATTGGGAGGAAATTTTGATAACAATTAAACGAGGTCAAATTATTTATACCTCCTGAATATGTTCCCACGTTAATTCACATTCATCCATAATTTCGCCAAACTTTTTTCTTGATTCATTTGCACTGCTGGTTGGACTGCAGTCATGACTATCATACGATGTTTGCACATTTGCAGACGCCATAACTTCAATAAAAGATAACTCCTTTTACCCAGCAACACATTGCTTCTAGTTTTACGTCAATTTTGCGTTAGTTTGAAATAAAAAAACCATCGAAAATTAGACTATTTTCTCGCTAAAACAAATTACCCGCCAGGAAACCGGTAAAATTTCTCGCGATAAACGTTGTTTATAAAAGCGCGGCGCCAAAAACTTCCAATGCCACTGATCTCAAAATCACAAGGTTGCAGTATGTATTCTTTGGAACTTGATACCAGTTTTACAGTTTAATATTTGCGCATTTTACAAATTGACGCGAGCGCGGCAAAACAATGCGTGGATTAAGTGGTGTCGCATTTCTATTGACAGATGTGAAAGAATGAACCGTAATTACAATACATAAGAACCAATCAAAAATCGTCATCAAAATTACCATGGTGAAATATTTTGCGAGACAATGGCGTCTGGCGTTTGCACAAATCTACTGAATGAAATAATCCTAAATTGCCTTTGAGAAGGACGTTTAGAAAATCGCCCTAAAATTGGTCTGCACGAAAAACTGCTGACGTGCGCAAGTACGAAACACTGCAAGATAACATATCGGATGTTAGGTAAGATATCAAATATATCAAATACATGTGATGTACAGTCATTGATATTAAATCTAAGTAGGACTATTTACAACATGGTTCATTCATTGTGATGCATATCCCGCCAAGCACATCTTTGCGAGCAAAATGATTGCGTTCAGTCAAAACCTGCAGCACTTTGCCAAAAATAACACCGTGAGAGTGTCGTTGGTAATTTTGGTTTAGGGTAGAACATGTTTTTACGGATTGAAGCCAGTGGAGTACAATTTTGATATGTTGTACAAATTGAAATCTAATCAATGAAAATGGTGCTTCAGTCGCGAAAATCCAAATGCGTCGTGCATGGAATTGAGATTATCCAAAAAGACAAAGTGCTAGACAAAAAAAAATTGCATTTGGGCACTAAATCAGTCGCATTTTTGTTCTTGCTCTGAAGAAACAAGCACAGATGGACAGTCACTTAACTACCAAATAATTTCAGAGCGAATTACCGTGTGCATAATTGTCCAAATTTCATTCATTTGCCCGCACTAAACCATTTGCATTCGAAAAAACTCTAAAGAGTTTGGCAAAAATTTCCAAAAATGAAATGGCGTTTCCGAGAAAGTAATAAACAACAATTATGTGTTTGGAAATGGAGAATACTTCTACCCTTTTAGGCTGTTACTGCTTGTCTATTACCAATAATATAAATTACTAATAATCCCGATCAACGACTTCAGCTGATGACACTTTGTATACGAGTTTTATATTCATAGCGGTAGACGCTTTTCTAGTTGCGCTTAATCTTCGGCAATTTCAAACTCAAGATGGAAGAAAACAAATTTGTTGACAACCTCTGCTTAAATTCAAGTTCGATGTTTTTCGAGTCGAGGGTTATTAATGACGTATCGGGAGTTTGTAGTGGAGTCAAGACGCGACAGACGCGACTCATGACACGCATAAATATTTTTACCAACACTGATATACAGCTAAATGAAATACGACGTGCAATGATTTTCAACCCCACTTTATCAAACATTGCATTGTTTCTTCAGATACTAACGTTTCCTCCCGTCCAGTGACAGGGACGATCCGGGTCCAAGTCCAACTGAGGAGACTACATTTCAGAACTAGTTGAGCTTCATATAGTAAAAATATAAGTAATAATGATGGTCTAGTTTTGTATTACGCAGAACTAGAATGCATGGGGTTGAGTAATATTTGAGTGTAAAAGGAGGCATACGGTTGGAATTTTGGTGTTATCACAACTGCGGTCCGATGAAAGCCAGGGATTAAGATTTATTGCAATAAATGAATGAAACCTAAGCTTCGAAAAGCTCTTGATAAATCATTGAGCAAAAACATTCACAAAAACTATATTCAATATAAAAGTTGACTTGAGCTGTAGACTGCTCATTTTTTCTTTAATTCCTTCTACGTTTTGTAAATATTTCAAGCAAATAGCCTGGAAAGCAGTTGTTGTTTTCCAGAGGCAATAAAAGCCGTAAAGTCAATATTTGTCAGTCCGCAATGACACTGGGATTAAGGATAAGCTCAGTGGACAATACCCGTGCATTTAATGTTTGTACATTACGTCCTTAATCCAATCAGTTTTCTTTCCTTTATCAGCTGATGTATGACGTCACAGTTGTGCCTGTTGAACACTGAGGAGTGAAGCCTTGACACCCAACGCGCACCAGTTGCGTCTTACGCTGCCCTAGGCCTATTAAACTAAATTTTCGTTAAGTGCACTTCAGCGATGAGTTGCCTTTAAGACCTGGGTCACCTGTTGTGATGTTTTGGCTAATGGCTCGCAGTAGTCTATTAAATTTAATTTCAGACTTTGATACCGATGAGGTCTGGCTTGAGGTCTGGAGTACCTAAATCCCGTAGCACGCCACAATCTCGACACCAGAACCCGTGATCCAACGCGGGCTCTGGTTTCGAGATTGAGCACGCCACTGCTTCACCGTAGACAGAAATCAATTCTTAACTATGACTATTATTGAAATTACCCAGGTTGACCGGCTCGTAAAGAAGATAGTGGTATATATGATAGTGACAAAATAATGATACGCTCAACAAGTATGAAGCCACAGAAAAAATCCAAACCACCGCCCTTAGTTCTGTGCAGCTCGGAGGCTCATTATTGGCCTCTTCCCAGTCCTCTCGCTGAATTCGCAGCAATCGCTACAAGTCCTGAGAGCCCATTGGTCAAAGAAATGTCATGTGATAATATGTCGTCGGTTAGTAACGCCTTCAAGGTAAAGGTTTGGCAATGTTTCGCAATGTAAAATCACTCAAAAGTAGAATAAAGTTTTACTCATATACTATAGCTATTACCCAATGAGTCACGTGTGGCTCTGTGCTATTCCTTGGTCTAATATGGTTGAAATCATTTTTAGCTTCCCAGTATCGAACATGTTACTCCGTCAACTGATCCGTGCACTTCAGACTTGTCGTCATGTAGTGAAACTCCCCTGCTTACCACCCCTTGCTCATCATTTTGGGAGAGATTTAATCAAGACCTATCGAGCCAAACAGACACCAACTGTGCGTCAATAAAATACACAAGTCTTCAAGTAGATGACAGATCCATGGAAACCACGAAGGTATAATGGTTTTGTTTTCTTGTAAAAAGTATATTTTCTTAACCCGCCTTTTACATGTATAATAATTTTTTTTTTATGTTTTAATAACTGTGTAAATGCCTTCTAATTGTTATGGTGATAAATCAATACAATTTAAATAAACAAATATATTTTAACATACGTACACAATTATCTAGACGTCCACCTTGTTTCGACCTCACAACATGAAAGACATTAAACGAGAATTATCCAACGTTGACGACAACAACTCCTCTACATCGTTCAACAATCAGTCTCCTTGGTCAAAATACTACACGCATGAAAACTTGAGTCGTCTTGGGATACCTTGTCGAGAGTTGTTGCTTGGTGATGTCTGTATTCCACTTTGCAACACAAAAGAAACAACTCCACAAAATGAACATTTTGCCGGAAAGACACAAGATACAAAACCGTAAGTAATGACGTTGATCTTTTCTGCCTGCGTTTGTCTGCGTTATATCTTTTCATCTCTTGGGGCCAGCACTTGAACTTCTTAAATCTTAAACCCCATGATTAAGCTTTTACTGACGATGTCAAGCATATTTGGCACACATTTTTATATTCATACATCATTTTCAAGCCATTTTTCTTCCTTCGTTTCTGTTTTTCTTGAAAATCTGTTTTACATTTTTTAACTTTCTTCTTTCTCACAAACTCAAAACACGTTTAATCACATAATAAAGAAAGCGTGCAAAAGACGTGTAAATATATTATTCATTTTGTTGATAGATCTGTTCTTTTTGACTTGGATTCGGCAGCCCAAGCATTGAGTAACATGGCCAAGGTAGAATAAAATATTTTCAGATGCATATGAGAAAAGTTAAGAGTGTTTCATATCGACTGGATTATTTAAATATTTCAGAGAAAGGAACAACATGTTGAATACAAAAGAAAGCTAGAATCGACTTTGAAGATTGTGAAAAATAAAGGAACTCGTGTCAGAAAACGAAAAACCTCAAATTCATCAGCACGAAGACCTATGAATGCATTTATGTTGTTCGCGAAACGATTTCGACTGGAAATCACAAGAAAACATCCCGGAAAAGATAACAGGTGCGAGTCGGTTGGTTTGAGAGTTTATGCTAACCATTATGTTCAAACCTGACGCCTCTATAAAACCATGAATGCATTGTACCCGAGCTTGTTCAGTATGAGGCAAGTTTGACTGCAATTGCGATGCATATCCCATTCAGCCTTTTCTTGGTCGAGTTTTGAAAAAAAAACGCCGAAGACAACCAGGGCCGTAGCTAGACCGCTTAATTGGGGGGGGGGGGTGTATATTCATATATTCATGTTTATATACCATAGGAACAATAGCATACAAAATAAATCATTCGGGCATATGACGAATATATGAATATGCACCCCCCAATTAAGCTTCTAGCTACGGCCCTGAAGACAACAATATTGCGCTGCAAGTTGCAGAGACTGCATGCATGAATCGTCTCGCCGTAATCAATCTTGATGTCATTTACACTACATAGCTATCTACAGTGAAAGCCAATTCAATTGAAGTTTTTTCATTCAATGTTTTATACCAGAGCAATCAGCGTAATTCTCGGAGATGAGTGGAAATCCTTAAGTTCAGAAGATCGTAAGGTGTACATCTTGGAAGCAAAGTCTCTTGCGGAGGAGCATAAACGGATTTACCCTGATTGTTGGAAAAGAAAACGTACAACACAGGTAATGATATCAACACTTTGTGATAACATTAGATCACTTCTTTTAAATCTCACTCACACGCAGCAGATACATGATCATTATATTAATTATGAGGACGAGTTACGCGAAATTAATAACTGTAGTTTGCTGTGGTATTTAGCGGTAGCCTCTATTTCGTTTTACAGGTCTCATCAAGAGGGAATCGAAAACATTGAAAAACCCAAGATGTACATACATACAACAGAATGTTTCCAACAAGCTTGAAAGAACAATGCTTTTCAATCCATTTATCTTGGTATTCACGGGAGCACAGGGCTGGATTGATACGCTGTTGGTCCTGGAACTTCGGGACTGAATGTGTGGGCCTTAAATATACATATATTTAAATTTATAATATCGCTTTTTGGTTGTTTCCAAAGAAAAGGGCCTATTAAACTATCTTTACACCTGGGCCTGGAGCTGCCGCCTCATCCGTCCCTTGCGGAGTATACACAAATGATTTGACCTGGAGGGTGGAGGGTGGGGGTAGCATTGTCGCTACAAGCCGGCACAAGCATAAGGGTAATCGTGTAGAGTTGAAACATCTCGAGGGTTACCCCCTGCCTCCCTCCTCCGCATCTACGGCCCTGGGCCCAGCATTGGCAATGTATAGATCTTTCATCATCGTTCCCAGGTTTTTTGATAGAGGCTTTAGAGGTATTGGTAATGACATGAAATAAACAGGTGTAAGATTTTCCAATTATAAAAAATTTTAAAAACTCCATATCACTATATCTCCTCATTGCATTGTATATTACAGGGAAGAAACTTGTGCAATCTTAGTTAGTGTAGTCTCTGACAGGGTGTTTGAAAACAGACGGAATCCGCATATAAATAATTATGTATTCCAAGGTTTTCTAAATTGATTCAGTACCCTAAGTGTTCTTTTTCAATCACTTTAAAATTTCCTGCTGCGCGTCAGCGCGTTGTAACTTTAGCGATTGCAGGCATTGATTTGACTAACATGTCTTGGGGATTTAGAGAATAGGTAGAGAATAGAGACGATAACCCAACCAGAGTTTCGAGATTGCCCCATGAGCAGCCCATGAGAACATGAGAGGTTCCCATGAGATTGCCCTAGCGACAAGCCGACAACCCTAAAAAGCCTGGGACTAGCATTCATAAAAGTTTATTTTGTTTCATAAATTATATGAATCATGAATATGAATCAGTTCCATTTCATTTTTTTACAATAATGATTTACAAGGACATAACATGTTAAAGAAATACAAGAAATATATACCTTTTAATGGATTATTTGCAGGAGTGAAATTTGCGTAATGGTGAAGGGTTGAAGTTGAAAACAACAAAATATTTCGTCCAAGGGCAAGTTGTGTGAAGTATTCTGGATACTTTGGTTTGACAGGACAGGTTGAGGTTCGGTGATGTTGAGACGATTAAAAAACCTCTTCTATCGCTTTGTGGTGCAAAATTTAACTGTAAAGACAGTGGTAGGGTTTATCGTTGTGATATGTTTACTAAAAACTCTGAAATATGGAATACTATACTATGCAGATATTGAGAGATATTACGTAAAGGTGAGTCAATATAATCTAAATTATAATATAATTTATCAACGGATTAGAGTTCTTCAATTGATAACTACTGATTGAACATCTCGAAGCATCTGCAGCGGGCTTTGCATCAGAATGCCTTGCAATCTGGCATAATATATAATTAATAGAGGTTTAAAGGGTCTTAATTATAATCGAAATTTTTTTTCTTGCAAGAAAAGGACAATTGTCCAAAACCTAGCAGGTCATTGTCATATTCAGTAGACCACACCTCAATGAAATGAAAAGTGACACAGACACTCCTTTCACAAGTGAAATCACAGAATTTAATTCAATAAACTAAGAATGATTATTTTTGGAATTTGCAGATTGAAAACTTGGATATTATATCGGGTGATTTTTATTGCAAAAGCTCAATCACAAATAACTCATGCACTTTGTACACAAGTGATGCAATGTCAATGTGTTACAACTTGGGAGATAAGTGTAATGGTTTCACATATAACATTGGGCCAAGAACATCAACACTTAAACAAGGGACCAAAGGAAAACCAAGATTTACACTTGGAGTGGTGACATTTTATAAAGATGAGTATAAAGATCTCTTGATGTTGAAGGAAACAAAGGGCTGTGCTCCTGTGTTGGTGAGTAACGTAAAAGTGAAGCCAGATTTCCATATATTGCCATTTTTATGCCTAATTAATTCCTGATGTCTGTGGCTCAAGGATTGTGTTTTTGATTTAGTTGTGTTGTGTTATCATGTTTCTAGGAAAAAAAACAAAGTGATAAGAAGATATCAAATGCAATTTGTAACATTCCTGAAATTGACCCATTTGATGCGACAGTAATGAAAATGATTGAAAAAGTGAAGCCCCTGGTCTGTAAAGGGAATAAAAATTTGACATTTTATAACAACGGAAGACTAATGATAACACCAGGTAAAAATCCAGATATTACCTCCTTCTGCTGTAGATCATGAATGTTATATAAACACTGCTTTACACTGTTGAGTAATGAAAGTGTACACTCTGTTCGCATGGAAATGAGAAAAAAATATAATCAAATAACTATTGATTTAAGGTGCAAACTACATGCACTAACCGCTATTTACCAAAACAAACAGCCAAATTTTACCAGACATTGTGTTGTAGGTGCTAAATCGAAAGTTAAAAAAGTGGACTATGAAGTGATCAGAGGATTGAGCAACTCTGGTCAAGGCTATCAAATTTTCAAAACAGGAACCTTGACTCCATCAGACCCTGTTGTAACCTTAAATGAAGACATGTTATATGTTGAGATTCAGAAAACAGACAATACTGTTCAAAAAGAGTTTCACATGGAAGTCATTCCTCGTGAGGAGGTACTACAAAAGGTACCTAAAACTGCACCAGGAATACCTCTGAACATAATGATGGTGGGCCTAGATTCGACATCTCATGCACACTTTCGGAGGAAACTGGGTCCCATATACAAATATCTTAAAGATGAGTTAGAATCTCATATATTTAATGGTTATTCAATCCTTGGTGATGGAACAACTGTAGCACTTATTGGGATGTTGGTGGGAAGACATTTTGATGAATTACCTGAGGGAAGAAAGGGGTGAGGATAATTATCCACAACTGATTTGAGAGATCTTATTGGTTGCAACATTCTCCATTTCTTTCTTTCTTCTAAAAGACCCTGTCGTTAACAGCCTTAGGATCAGAAAGATAGCAACATGCCACGCCCAGCTGATAAAGGCTATGTGCACACGAGCATCGTCTAATTTATTGTTTTGATGCCCTGTCCACACGATCCAAGGAAAAATATGCCTAATATGTTAAATTAGCTTCAACTTCTAGTGCATGTAAGTTGACGGTGTTTGAAACTGTTTTGGCATGAAACAGTGCATGAAAACGAATGTGAAAACGCTGGAAAATGTTACCGTGTGCACATAGCCAAAGTCACTTGGTGAATGCCCAAAGCATAAATAAACCATTTTTTAAGTTCTCTTAATAGACATTAAGAGGAGATTTTTACCTATTTAAGATCATTTAATATTTCTCCAACAGCAAGAGACTAGTTTTGGGACTGTAGTTTTAACCAGCCTTGAACGCAATTCGACTCGCAACCGAAAAACATTTTAGAATATATGATATCAGCTCCGAGAAACATCTCAGAATCAGAATATATGACATCGTCATCAGATTAACTGCACGGATGTTTGAATGTATGATGATGTGTGAATCGAAGTTGCTATTATCGTCATATCTCATGACAGTTTATCTTTCTTAATATAGAAAATTGTTTGCGCAGTGTTTAGATCGTTGGCCATGGATATTCAAAGATATGAACGATCATGGTTATGCAACATATTATAACGAAGATGAAGTATTTAATGGTGCAATAACCACGCGTCTTAAAGGCTTCTGTAAACCACCAATAGATCATTACCTTCTACCGTTCTGGTATTCGGCTTTGGAAAAACACTCTTCGATGTACCAAAAAATGGTGAGCGGTATTAGTTATATCAAAGGCCACTGTCTTGGCTCCGAAGCTATATACAACGTTAGCTTAAACACCATCAAAAGTTTCTTTAAGGCATATCCTAAGAAGTTGAAATTCGGTTTTCATATGAATTCAGACTTCTGTCATCACGAGGACTTCAATTTTATATCATTAGTAGAAGACGATTTGTTAAATTTTCTGAAGTATTTTAAGAAACAAGGATTTCTTAATAATACGCTCTTGGTTCTATTTGGTGATCATGGTTTGCGCTATGGCTTTGTTCGTTCAACTGTGTTGGGACGTATGGAGGAGAGACTTCCATTTCTATCAATGACATTTCCACCGTGGTTTGAGAAAACGTATCCGGAACTGTACCATAATTTAAGGAAGAATAGCAAAGTATTGAGTACACCATTTGACCTTCACGCGACCTTTCAACATATCCTGTCGTACCCTGAGATCCCCAAAGATCTGCCTCACGGGAAGAGCTTGTTTACTGATATAGGCTGGAGGACCTGCGAACAGGCTGGAATTCCTTTTCACTTTTGTCCGTGTGTCGATTGGAATGAAGTTGAGGTAGTTTTAAATAACAAAGTAAACACCAAAAACTTTCCAAATATGACCACATTAGGTGAACAAACGCTCGCATAGATTTGAAATTATGAAATTGATCGTTCATAAGGCGAAGATGTGTTCAAGAAATTCTTCAGGAAGATTTTGCTCTGGCATTGAATATCTTTCATTTCATATATTTACTAGGTAGACAATGATGACGTCAGAAGCAGTGCACTTGCTGTGGTTGAAATGATGAATGAACGGATAGCGAATAACGGCGTTGCGGCGAAATGTGCCCAACTTCAATTAAAAAGGGTCATTTCTGCCCTTTTGATATCTTCTAAAGGTGACGAAGACGAGGATTTAAATGCAGAGAGGCGTTTCACTATGGCAAAGACTTTGAAAGGTAAAGTGTTTGGGAGCTCAAGATGATGTAGTATCGTTAGGTTACGTTGATCAAAATATTAGTCATTGCAATAGAAGGTATAATACCTAGCTAGTCGAAAAAAGAAGAATAAGTGGGGTATATACGTTACAATATAACCAAGCAGCAGCATAGCAACGTCTTCAACCAACTTCACATGAAAGTTGACAAAAAAACTTCTCGACTTTTCGACCCGAGGGCTTTATTAATTACGTCAGGAGAGTTACGTCGAGAAAATATATTTTTGTCTATTTTAGTTATTTGTTATACCAGATTTGATGTTAAGTTGAGGCATGTAAGAATTGTGATTGATATGGAAAAGTTGAGAAGATGTTTTCTCTTTAGGTGGATGTATGTATCAACTACAACTGGAAACATCGCCAAATAACGGAATTTATGAATCAACGGTCCAGTTAATCATGGGGATACCGAAGGTCAATCAACATTTAAGCAGAGTAAACAAATACAATGATGAATCAGACTGCATAAGAACGACACATCCGCTGCTCAGAGAGTTTTGTTATTGTAACATAAATGACGGAAAAACGCGGTGACCAAAATATCACCTTGTCATAAGGATATTTCATGTCTCAGTGTAAGGATGTCAGTAGAACATGCATTCAGTCTTACAGCATTCGCTTAGTATATTATTATGATCGAGGGGAGTGCTTTTTTTGAACTGCCGAAAGTGGCATTATAATGGTCGAGAGCATAGTAGCGATGCGTAATGCGATATGCGTAAGGGCAAACGTAAAAAGTTCCGACTTGAGATGTCTACTGTATATTCCTTATTCTGTGCAGTTTACAGAATTAGTAATTGACATGCATAATTTAAACATCGCAGCTGTCGTGATTCATCGCACGATCAATTGACTGTCCATTTAGAGTCGTAAAAAATATCTATATCTAACGCAAATTTTCTACCAAAAATCTTAATGATAAATTTTATGCAGAAAGCCTTTATTTATAAATTTGATTACTTTAATAATACCTTATTTACTAAAAATTAAAATGCAACAATTTAACATTTAATTTGCAACTATCATTTTCATTTTCCCATATTTGGGGGAGATACGAATCACATGACCAATGGTAACTAGGGTGTGTTTCTCGTCGAAAGACTGTTTTTCAGTAACAGTCACGCGTCTTTCATAAGCACACACCGAGATGTGTGTGATGTGATCGATAAAAAACCAAGTGAAATATAAATAAATGAAAAGAACGTACATTTAATATTATTTTGCATTCTGCAGTCCTCCCCAGTTCAAACTAATTTAGACAATTGTTATATCACATTTCTATTAGCTTTTTTCGACTCTTACCCATGGAAAATATTGGTAGCCATTCACGGTTGACAGGAATACACATTGCGACCCGCCACATTGATCCGACATTGTCTGAACGTCCACTCTTCGTACGATAATCTGAAGTGATTGTGGTTCATTCGGCCGACACAATGTCTGAACATTGGTCGATATTGGTCTGTACAAATCACTGGGGGTGATTTGATCTGATCTGACACAATGTACAAATCACTGGGGGTGTTTTGATCTGACACATTGTACAAATCACTGGGGGTGTTTTGATCCGACACGTCGTACAAACGTTAATCCGACGTCCCATGATCTGCAACTAAATTGTCGGCTTGCTGATAACCGACAAGTCTTCACAATGCCATACACCTTAAAATACCTGGCCTGGGATTCCTGGGAACCTTGCTGAAATGAATCGTCGATAAAACCGCATTCATGATGTAGCTATTGAGAGGCGGTGTATTGATGTGTTTATGCAATTAATTGAGAATAATTATTTCGAAATTCTTCATAAACAAGTTGAATGTTTGCAGAACATTTAATTACTAATGACGCAAGGTACAAATTTACAATCGTCGTTCTAATTGCTCAATTACAGGCATTATAGCAACAAATTAGCAATTCTTATGTCCATATTGTCCATATTAGGCGAATGTATGATCGTAACTATGTTACAATACAAGCTTGTAAATACGCTTCCAAGGTAAACCTTGCTTGAGGGTTTCTTCCGACATTTCCACTTCTTAACATCTGCCTTTCAAACGACCTACTTAGACATTTCGTTCGTGCTATGATTTGAAAAAAATCATCCAGATCTACGTTCCCGTTCTTGTTTGCAAATCTTCGTATAAAGATTTCGATCGCCTTTTGAGAGATGTTAAAATCTGGTATTTCCTTCAATGCTCTGTTGAGTTCTCGGGCGCTCATATCAAAACTCTTGTCTGCATCGTATTTCTTAAATATACCATACCAAATTTTCAAGTCTTTCCATAGTTTATAAAACTCGTCGAATTCAACACAAAAGCTAGCATCTGTATCATATAACAGCAATAAACTTCGACAAGTTTCCAAATTGAACTTGTACTCCCCCAACTCACGACGAAAACAAGTCTGAAGCAGGTTTTGCAATTCAAAAGCATCTATCACTCCATCATGACCAGCCACCTTTTCAAAAATTTGAACAATTATTTGGTCTTTGCTGTTTACAACTGGTATTCTATAGCTACGCCGACGTTGAGATTCTGGGATGACTCGAAAATCGTTGTAATTGAAAGACATTTGCAGAGTGAAGTAAAGAATGGCTTATAGACGAGTACAAGGTTGTTACGAGTCAAGCACGACTGCAGATGTAATGTCAATACTTATGTTCGTGTTTTTGTTGGAAAACCAGGAAGCGTGGGCTGGCGGAAATGACGTTCAAGAAATTGAAAGATACTGCCATTTATAGTAGTAATTTAGCAGGATTTAACAGAGGTTATACCCACTTTAGTATAGGTCACAGCTCAAAACTTTGCTTTTTCTGCATCTGCGCTTTTTTTGTACAGTGCCCGAGATTAAAACTTAATGTAACTTAAAATGGTAAGATAATAAAATAATAATAATAAACCTCTACGAAAGATACTAAAAATAAGTAACTTGATGGCAATGAAAGAATAGTGGAGTTTTCTAGCACATAAAAGGTTATCCTAAATACATACCTGAACACACAAGACCACATCACATTACATCATTGCTCCTCCATGCTTGGTGACGTGATAATCGAGATGACTGAACTGCTATCAAAACTGGATGTAGTGTCATAACTCGTTGATGAAATTCTGTCGAAGATAGTTGTAGCTTGAGAAGTTGTTCGGGAACTATCATCCAGAAGATGTCGTAGTAAGGACTCAGACAGAATACCCTGTACGAACATGAAGTATTGTATGATTCAGTGAACAGGTCTATTGCCACTGAGAATGTACGAGGCCGCTGGTATACCGCAGTTTCAGAGCAGGGTTTAGTCTAACTTACCTCGTCATGGTCATCGTCTTGAAATCCTTGTAGTTGATTTTCTATCGCCATTAATCGCTGTTTCATTTCACGCATTTCTTTCTTTTCTTGTAAAACCAACTCACCAAACGCTAGAAATATAACGACGTGTTTGAGACACAGCTAGTAGCAACTACTTTCATATATTTTTCATTGCTAATATCATATAAACCCTTCAACACTGAGAATTACCACACATGCATTATCACAACAATACGGTTTCTCATCCAATCATGATCGAATCCATTGCATCAGTTATGATTCAGTAATCAGGACGAATCTTTTCATTGTTTAAAATACTTTTGTTCTCATGTTTGTGACGTTTATGCATGTGCTCAAACGCGAGTATAAACCTCAGAAATTTACCGTTGTTTTAAAGTAAAATGCACGGTTTACCGAGGCTGTTTGTATGAGCCTGGTTACCGAGATTTAACGAAGCGTAAAGTAACTTTGAGGTATTGAAATGAGTAAATAACATGATCCTGTGGTCGTGTTTAATACGTAAAATCATGTCACGTTTCGTAAAATATCGGGTAACTGAGCTCATGTGAATATTAATATAAAATATAACACGACCCAATACAA
The DNA here is from genome assembly GCF_004324835.1 of Dendronephthya gigantea. Lineage (NCBI taxonomy): Eukaryota > Metazoa > Cnidaria > Anthozoa > Malacalcyonacea > Nephtheidae > Dendronephthya > Dendronephthya gigantea. The sequence continues at coordinate 250,074 of NW_021163031.1, forward strand.
GTTGTGAACATTATTAGCCGTTGTCACTGTTGTCCTAAATTTCATTCAATCTGGAAAATTAAAAAACAGTGAATTTAAAAACTCATGCCCTGTCTCATACACCACACTTCACATGTGCCGAATACATAAAGGCCTCGTTCCGGGTACCGTTTGAACGCAACAAAAAGACAATAAAGCTGAAATACTCCAACTTATTATCTATTGTTTTTAATGAATTCGGCACATGTTGAATACGGCGTATGAAACGGGCGGTTTGTGTAATTCTTACTTGGCATATCTTTTTCAGAAAGAAAACTTCCTGTTCCACTTCTTGGAGTCTCACTCTGAAATAAAAACGCAGATCCTGTTAAAAAAGGTTTAAACTTTGGTATTCGGTTAAAACAAAACCTACGTGAAGAGATTGCTTGTCTTCTTCAGTTTGTTCACACAACGCTGCGTATTCTTCACATGGTATAAGAGACTGTAGACGACTGTAATCAAACGAAACTTTAGCTGTTTTTTATAGCATTTAGTATAAAGTACTCATTTCTTCTATCACGAAGTCCATGAACAAAGAAACCGACACACTGACAGTCGACGATGGCTATTATAAATTTTCACTAGAGGAAGACAACGCTGTTATTTTGTATATTTTCCCCACCAGTCACCAACAATATATCGCTGACTGTCAGTAAATAATGAGAAGCAGGTTTAAGCTTAGAGGCTGAGAGGACTTTGAGGTATTGAAATAAGTCTTTATGACACGAAATAAGTCTTTATGACACCAAACAAGCACAAGCTATTGCTGTGGTGATTATATGACTGTCAGGATCACGTTATCTGCTCATTTCAACACCTCAAAATCATCTCACGCTTCGTTGAATCTCGGGTAACCGGGCTCATGTAAACAGCGCCTTAGCTATCGCTCTCATCACCGTGCGATGTTCTACGATCCACTGCGCCCTGTACTTGATGAAAAAGAAATTCCTTTCCGAAAAAGAGGACATTCTATGTGCCACCCACTAACAACGAAGATCATCATTGTATGATAAATTACGATGATGACGCCCAGACATAAATTAAATGACGTACGTGTCTATATCAGCCAGTTGTTCAGCCTCTTCTTGACTTGGAACAAAACCACTTCCATATAGAATCAATGATTCCTTATTCACTGGCTAAAATCAACGTTAAGATTACATGATGCTTTACGAAATCATTTCATTCGAATGTGAAAAACCTTTGATTACAGTATCTTATATTTCTACCTCTTCCATAAGATCTCCTACATCAGAAAGGATTTCTTCCAGTCGTTTCTTCTCCTCTTCCGTCATAGCGACCATGTTATTAGCATCCGCTGCTAACTGAAATAGTAAAGTGAACTTGAAGTAAGTCTTGAAGTATGTCTGTAGTCTGCTGGCTGTAAGACTAACATGGTTGGTCAACTCACCAAAATATTTCGCTTGATAAAATCCCTCTTTCTCATTTTCCCATCTTTTTTATTCTTTTTGTTATTTTTCCTCACTTTCTCCTCATTCCCAACACCACTCGCACCTGCTTTATTTTTACTTTCCGCAGTCGGGATGTCATCTTCTTCAAAGAATTAAGAGCAATTGAAATTTTTATTGGAAGCGAACGGCGTTGTAGGTATGGGAGTTGCAGATCGTAAGCTCACGGACACGGCAAACACAACAAATCTATCTTTAGGACTATTTTCCTCTTACGCGTCTTCATATTTCACACACTCGTAAAACTCGGTAGTAATTTCATGTCCAGAATCCACGATAATCAGATAATAATCCTAACTTTTAATCCTAAACCTGACCCTAATCCTTACACAACTACTTATACTAGGATCAGAATTAAAGATTCTGGACATGAAATTATTACCAAAAGCACTAAATTCATGTATATATTTATCTTATCTTTGAAAAGTAAATAAATGCCAGGAAACTAGTTTTCCGCGGATTTTAGAATGTATTTCTTGACCTACATCTTAAATAATAAAAATTTAGATGTATTTGAAAAACGCAACAGTGTAAAGCAAGCCTTAGTCTTCGTCAAAATTCTGTCAAACCTCGGTGAATGTTACCTTTAACGTCACTGGAATGTGTCTGAGAAGAGCTTCCTTCAAAATGTTTTTGCATTCTTTCCTCATCCACCAGGGGTTGTGTAGTAAACAGTGGAGTCACTGGTGGAGAATCCTCGTAAACACTTTCATCTGAAATACGTAAATACAAATATTTGTTGCGAGTCAACTAAGACTTATAGGAAAGCTTTCATCTGATAAAACCGATACTGTCAGCTGCTGCAGTAATAAGTACGTGCTTCCAATCAATCAATTAATCAATTAATTAATCAATCAATCAATTAATTAATCAATTAATTAACAAATCAATCAATTAATTAATCAACTAATAAATCAATCAATTAATCAATCAATATAGAGTATTAGTAATAACCTGTGTCCTGTGGAGCTCCAAGAGCCAACATATGAGCAGGCCCAAGATCAACAGGTCTCCCAAGTTCAGCATCTCTATTTTTCTCAAGCACATCAAGTTGTTCCCGCCATAAACGTTCTTGATCAAGACGTTGTCTCTTGACCTCTCTTTCCCTCTACAATCAAACATTTCATTTCTCAAACCTGATAGGATTGTGAATGATAGTTATTACTCCGGCGTCAGCGACGGAGTTGAAAATTCGCCCCGGTTTTGTTTTGTTTTTGTTTTTTTTTTTTTATTTTTTTTTTTATTATTTTTCGTCGTCGCAAGTCTGTAATGGCGCGAAATATACTAGTATTTGAATAGTGTATGTGATCGTATTTATCTACGTCCCAGTCTTATCTCCCAAGAGTTGTGGTGCACAGCTTTGGCTAATTTTCCAATGCGCGATTCGATTTCGCTCGCATGATATGGCAATTCCTCCAAGAGGAACAAATAAACCGTTCTTTTTATGCTGTTCGATTAAGTTTAGATTGAATTGGGGTAAGAATATATTTAATACATGTAGACTCGGTCCTATTTTAATAATATCGCTGCTATTTCGCCGTTTAACAAGATGATGTGGTCGTGTATGGGCGCGTTGACACGTCGCGTAGTTTGCACAGGATCGAAGATTTAATACAACTATATATAAGCGCGAATTCCAAAGGCAAAGTGTAAGACGAAGCGAATGTATCATGCGGTTTATTTACATTTTTGAACAATTGAACTTCTATACTGCGATGTGCTTCTGAATTTCGCGATCGAACATTTAGGTTCGCAAGGCATCTAAATGCGAATATGTATGCGAAACAATACGCGAACTGTATTGTTTATGTTCAGAAGCTCTATATTGAAGACTGGCACGTGCGCCGGAGTTAACGCCAGAACGGCGTCTTGTTGTTTTTGAAAAAGACAGCAACATACACTATACCTTCGTTTTCTCACTCAAAATATTATCAAGTTTCTTGATTCTCTCCAGTCCTTGTCGAACTTTTGGATCAAGATTGTCATAATTTCCTGTGGTTGAACTGTTTCCGCTTTTTAAAATATCTTCATCCTGATCAGGTTGTGTTTCAATATTTTCTGATGCATTTTCTATGGATTTTTTAATAATTTGAAAGAATTTAGTAGCTCAATCATTTAAAGATTAAGTTGACTTTTAAACATCTTTTGTTTTACTATTGATGGAGTGGTCTTTCTTTAAACTCTGGGTGAAAATAGGTATGTGTAGCTCCTTTTAATACAACTTTAATTGTCAGTGCCAAACTAGTTTTGTGTTTCATTTAACAAATTAAAGGATTTAGCTTTGCAAATATTTTAGGATTATGTTTATAAGCCATTCATATAGTATTATAAAAATATCTTCATGATTGACACATGGAATTCTGTTAATTAAAGCAGTCTTTTTTTGGAATGTATAATTCTAAAAAAGTATACATACCATATTGCTCTGTCGTCACTTCCAAAGTTTTTTCATTTGCTGACAAATAATTTCCCTCCTCGTTTTCAAAGTTGACTTTCTGTTGCTCAGTTTTAGTTGAATCGGGAGACAAAGCAGAGTTGGTTATCTCATCATTGGCTTCTTCAGTATTTGCCTGTAAGGAGGCTTCATCTGTATTTAACAAATCTTGTTCGTTCCCAAAAATTACATCATCTGTGACATCTGTGACAACAATATCCTTTTCAACCTAAGGATATCAATTGGGCACACTATTATATAAAATTAACACTTACAAACCATTTTCCTAAAACCAATACCAGGACAAGTCAGCCGATAATGTATTTTATAGTACAATTTAATCCAAGAATTGCATGGAGCATGCATGGTTCACACTATATACACAAACCAAACTTCAACCCAAGCCTTGAATCTTTACACCAAAAATTTGGACAAACATGATTCATCTAACCTCAAATTTGTTTGACCAGTTAAGAGTTGGTTCTAAATAAATTTAGACAGGATAAAATTCCAATTAAAAAGACAAAATTCATATTGTACTTATATTCACCAGTTTTATATCAATAGAACCATAGAGTTTTAAATTATATAATTTTCAGAATATACCTTCTGGAGGAAGAATATCCAAGGAATGTTGTACTGAACTTGATGCTGATCTCTAAAGAAATAACATCACTATTGTAAATATACATTGGTCTTAACAATTAGGGGAGTTTGGCTAAGCAAATATTGGGAAAAGTTATCAAAATATTTATTCAATTCCTGACAATTAAATGCATGAAAAATCTTAAATCTCAGTCACAATTATTTGGAATTAATCGTAGTAGATCCCTGACAAGCCTGTGAGAGTAATGAGATTGTGCACATCTCAAAATGGTATTCAAATAACAACTTGTTAGAAATTTCCCCAGGGCGAAGTGGGCCAGAAATGACTGGCAGAGTGGCAGGACAAGATGAATGAGAAACAATTAAAAGGGGGCATATGAGTGATATGGGAATATAGAAGTAAAACAGGGTAATGTATAAGTACGAGAGGACTGTGCAACAGGATGAACTGCATAATCAATTGGGAAATATATTGAGAAGTAAAAGGTTTCAGCTAGAGCCCATCTGGACTCTGGAGTGGTAGAGCCAGAGAAAGTCATAACAATATTTTAAGCTGTCCTTGCTTATTAAAATTGAAAACAGTATTTCTGGAAACATACCACAGAGGATCGACTACCACATCTTTTGCTTGTTGAAGCTGGTCTGCTGATAAACTCTAAGCTAAAAAGATATTGCGAGTCTTTATTAAATATACCTTTTATATATATTATTCTAATTGTCTTGAGCTAAACTATTTACGTCTAGATAGTACTAAAATAACTAAAAATAACATTTGTACCTTCCCTCTGAAACTATTTCCATGCCATGAAACTATTTGAGTTTTATTCAGTGGTTTTATTGCACGAGAATATTCAGACGCTTTTGCGTTGTCAAGGATGTTCTGGCGGCCATAATTGTTTTTGGCTTGATCGTCCGATACTTCATATAAAAAATATATACGAATCACTGATCTGCTGTATTTTGGATGGTTACTGATCTGCAGTTACCTTCTGGGATCATTAGGGCTGCGTGGAGAACTCGATTTTAAGTATCTTAGGTCATGTACGAAATATGCCTTTCTTTTAGGGGATTGCCCGAGGTAAAAAATTACATTGAAAAAAACCGCAACCATATTTTTAAAATTATTTTACGACAGTGTTCTGGGAATCGAACCCAGAAGCCACACACGCGTTTTTATCATTGTCAACGAACACGTTTTGGTTTGGCCCCAGACATGGACACTGTTTTTTAAAGCCAAACGAAAAGGAGGGAAACCGGAGTGCCCGGAGAAAAACCCTCCAAAGGCAACCTGAATTTCAGGTTACCCGGCCGGCGGTCCGAATTTGGTATTTTCATTAGAAATCGTCCGCAATGACAGTTTTTATCTATAGTTCACCTTTTCAGTTCCGCTCATCCACATCGAGTCCCAGGAATCGCACTGAGCTTCGCCAAGTTTGATCCTGCTAGTGGTCTAACGTGCGCGCGCGCAAATCGTTCGTTGCAAAACGGCAGGCTGTTTAAAATTGTTATTAACCGCGCTTTGTCCGACAATGGCGCCAAAAATCATTTCAATTATTCAAATTGCTCATCACGCTTTTTTGTAAATTTGGCATTTTGGAACGGAATGCTTCGTATTCACGACTTGCATGCTTTTTATCTCAAACCGATGTAGACAACAACACTCTTCTGCGATCCCTTCTTAAGACATGCACCTCATGCACTGTTTATCTCTTTTTATACGTTTCTAGATTACGGTTTACCGAAAATGGAGGAAATAAACGTAATCGGGCTTAACATGCAACTTAATCAATATAGCTACTAATCAATAATGTCCCTTACCTTTTACACCGTACAATTACCTGTAAATTATTGGTACTGAAACAGTGTACCGAATTTTATTTCTTCATTTGCTTCATTTCTCCATTCCAAACAGTTCCATTCATCTTCTTCGTTACCATATCGACGGTGGGGCGTGCAAGAAATTAAACAACATAGTAAGTGTGTCAAAATGTAAAGGCTTCTTTAGAGGGGTTCACTTTTTAGGCAAGAGGGTACTATGCAATATTAATCTACAGTTAAACAATATACCCCCAGATATCCCCCATTATGCGAGTGTAGTTATTATGCAATGCAATAATTAACATATCATGTAATATAGGAGTTATATTCTCTTCTTATAGAAACTTCATCAAGTCAGTTAAAATTATTAGATTACGTTTATTTCCTTCATGCTTGAGATTAACCGGAAAATCGAAATCCGAAAAATGAGTACTAACAAGGGAAACAGAAGAATGCTAGTCTCGAAACAATAAATAGTAATTTTTTCTTCATTTCAAAGGTCAATGATTTAAATTTAAATATTCGGAAAGACTGAAGAATAATTTTTGATGCCATTGACGGACGGTCCTTCGAAACGGTCGCATTATATCACAGACTGAAAAGAGAACTTATATAATCATATAAGTATACTCTGGTTTACCTTCGTATTGATCTAAAATTAGACTAATACGAATTCGATATTTTCTCGTTGCGTGCGCGTCTGCCATGCTAATTACCCGTTTTCTTACTTTCATTTCAACGCTTTAAAGCCATCATGCATCTTCCGCAGCTGTTAAGTCGTTCACACGCAAGTGACAAAACTAGGAATGTTTCATTGAGAAACATCGAAAACGCCCTCAAAGGGCTGTGAGAAATTTTCTGTTATCATGCATTGTCGAAAAGGGTGAAATGTCACTTGATGTGTGAATATACTAGGTTAGACCACCAGCAGGAATCAATCCGAGAATAAACCATGCACTAACATTAATCATGCATTACTCTAATTAGTATACCTATAGTATGTACCTCAACCAGCTTCTGCTTGTACACCTGTCTCGTCGTCCATCATCCGTTCCTGCGACGATCTTTCAATATCTGATTCTGCGACAATCCTTCATCATCTGATCCTGCGACGATCCTTCATCATCTGATCCTGCGACGATCCTTCATAATCTGATCACTTAACGTAGATTCAAAAATATCTAATTAATTTTCAAGAGAGAAATATAATTTATGTAGAAAGCATTAAAGATAAGCACTCAAAACCCGAATATAGACCTCCAACATCTCCTACGCCACTCGTCCAAGGCCTTCGCATCGCGCACGCGAATACAAAATGTCATGCACGTTTTGTAGGAAATATCGAGTTTTTTTCATAGTCCTGAGAACACTAAAACACTCGACTATTATCTCCTTCTAGAAATTTCTCATGCATTTTTATGTTTTAGACGCTCTAAGAGCGATATTTTTTGTCCGGACTATTGTCGTTCAAGATGGAGAAACTACAAGTGATGGGGCCCCAGAATCACTTGTATTTACTCCACATGCACTTGACACGACCAGGTTAACCCATGCAAAAACCGCAAGTCGAAAAGTTGAAAATCAAGGAGGTAAACAGAAGAGTGTTCAGCATATCTCAGCCAAAAAAAGCCAAATCCCATGCATTTTTACTCATGCATATTTTCACCGAAATCAAATTGAGTTTTGTATTTGCGTGCATAAATGTCCCAAGGCAGCTCCGACATCTCTCAACTCCGATTCTTTCATTCTAAAAGAAGAAAACGTTGGTAAAACAGACTGAAAATAACTCAGCACATGTAACGTCTAGCGTAAAAGTGCATACGGATACCAATATATCGGTCTTTCCCAGTACAAAATTAACCTAAAGCGCTGACGGACGAGTATACACGATTCGGCAGCCGTGTCCGAAAAAAAGGACAGCCGGTAAAGTTTCGGTCATTTCTTGGGAAAAATGTTGGATAAAGTCCGAAAAGTTTGATTAAACTATGTTTTAGTTTCGCCAACTGTGTACAAACGTGTTATTTCAAGTCTCAAAGTCAAATGCAAAATACAAATACATATATTAATGGGAACAATACCTATTATTCGTTACGAGCAAAGTTTGTGTTTCACCTTCCCCATCTTTCGGCGCTGTAGTGTGTTCTGAAATGAAATAAGCAAAGAAAAACAGAATCAGGTTAACAGCTCACTTTTATGTCACATTTTCAATCGAAATATACAAGATATAGCAGTGAAAACGTGCAAGGATATGCCTGCATTTGCTAATGACTAATGCCTTCTGCGTATTCAAATCACAGGACGAGTGAATTAATTTGGAAAGCCAAAGATCAAGACAACAGATTTTTTTAACCAACCATCAGTAAGCATTACCATGACCATGTACCTGAGCAAAGATTCTTTCAACTTTTCCCTACACTTCTTCGATTGATCCTTCCTTTTTCGAGAAGACAACCAAGTCTGACTATTTTTTCGAGTTCAACCACCTTTTATTACCTGAGAAACATTCCAACAGACAATGCACTCTATGCATCGATGCCAAGTAAGAGTAAGGCCTGTTTCAAACGTCGTGATTTCCATGTGCTGAACGCATAAACAATAGATAATGAGGCATTCCCATTGATTAACTATTGTTAAAAATATGATTTTCGGCACGACGCTGGTTGAAACAGGCCTAGAAGACTCATGTAAATATTGTAATTATCCGTTTAGGGTCCACGATTTGCGAAAGGAATCCCAATATTAATGACTGAACGGCTTAGTTTGCTAAAATATTTTGTTAATTCCGTGGTTATGAACGCTCGATTCGCCGGGTACAATTCAGGCCTAAACCGCATGTATTTATTTCACATTCTTTATTGTTTTATCTTCGTTGATTATTTTCTATTTTCAGTGAATATTGAAGTCCGTAATCTCTTCTCTATTTCGAGATAAAAATCAATTTGCTGCGTTTAAAAATGGGGAAGAACACGTTGTTTGCCAAAACCATTAAGGCATTAACTCCTTGTTGGCAGCTCTTCCAAAGTTGCTTGCATTTATGTTCCGTTGTCACGTAAAACTCTCTAACGAGTTTAGTTTTCCTTTTCCGGCCGTCTTAGTTGGCTCAGTTTCTCCTTTGGAAGGACTAATGTCTTCCACTTCTTGCTCAAATTTCTTTGTATGATGATGGTTAGAAAAAAATTTTTGGAAAGAACGTAAGATACTGTTTACAACTACATATTCAAGTGCATTACTGTTCATAATATCCACCGTTTAAGCTAAACGGGCTTGATACAACCCCAGTGAGTAACCAAGTGGGTTTTGTGGCACAAACCTAGCGCGTGCATAGACGCATCGGCCACAGTGGCAAGCCTTGAGAGGCGAGAGCGAAGATAAATTTAACGTATTTAAGCTTTTCCTGGTCTCGGGAGGCGGTCTCTAACAAGTATATGCAGAGAAAAAGCCACGCTTTGAAGGTTTATTGTTGGGCTTACAGTAATTGAGTTAATTTTTTCATGCCTAAAGACAGGTGTGTGAGATCTCAGTCGCTTGTATTTGCGGTTGCCGGGAAAGCGCGCGCGTGTGGGTTGCAACTTGTTTGTAGTGCATTTTCGCGGCAATGTGATAAAATCGATAGCGTGTTTACAACTAGCCTAACGCCTAAACATTTTTTAGCGAGAAAATAGTATGAACAATGCGATAATTTAAAAATTATTGAAATCCCTCCTTTCCAGTTATCGTTCTAGTTGATATTACGTACTGTTCACTGACTTTTTTTCTCAGCTGATCTCTACATAATATCTGAATGATGCAATGTTATGTGTCAATGATACAGCACAAGATGAAGTATTGAACCAATGCAACAAAAGTGATTCAAATTAAAGACAAGAAAAGATGGCAGAGAACAAAAGCGAAACAGCCGAAGCTATAGACGAGAACTTGGTTGAAAGTGACCTAGACGGGAACAAATATACAGAAAGTACTGCTTCAACTGCTAACGAAGACCACTGGCAAGCATGCAGGGAAACAATTCGCGAAAGAAACAGATTTATGTTCAAAAATACACTAATGAGCGATGTACATTTTTCTGTCGGTATGAACGACGACACGGCGGAAACGCAAAAACATAATCTGCCTGCGCATAAATATGTTCTCGCTATTAGCAGTCCAGTCTTCTATGCTATGTTTTATGGCAGCTTAGCAGAGGTGAAGGACATTATTGAAATCCCTGATAGTAATTATGAAAGTTTTGTTGAATTTTTGAGGTTTCTATACTGCGACGAAGTGGAATTAACTATTGATATAGTATTGGGCGTGAGTTACTTGGCTAAAAAATACATAGTTCCGGCTTTGGAGAAGAAATGCAGCGAATTTATAGAAAAGTCTGTTGAAGCTGGCAATGTTTTTAAACTGCTTTCCTTCGCTAGAAGCTTCAAAGATGAGTTTGTAGAGAAGATTTGTTGGGAGTTTCTGGATAGTGAAACCGTAGAGGCGGTTAATTCGGAGTGTTTTTGCCAGATTGATAGGGAAGTTATCTGTGAGTTACTCAAAAGAGATACGCTGCATGCTAAAGAGATTGAATTATTCTTGGCTGTTCAAAAATGGGTGACACAGAATTCAACAGACACCAGTGAACCATGTGATGAGAGACTTTCTGAAGAGGGTATTAATGATGTCGTTAACCTGATTCGTTACCCATTAATGTCACAGCATGAGTTTGCTGAGCATGTGGCAAAATCAAGACTATTGCGTCACGAGGATGTCATTAACATGTTCTTAAAGTTTAATGATACACTTGAGGATGAAACAGTGTTACCATTTTCTCAAGTACCCAGACGTGGGTACTACCGATGTTCTCTGTGGGAACATGTTTACGATTCACTTGACATTGAGACAAGCAGAATGCCAAACATTTTGACATTTTCATCCAATTCTAATATTTTGTTGTGTGGTGTTGGTTTATATGGTAGTGACAATAATGATGATTCATATACCTTTCAAGTTTATGTCTCAGATGAGGATGATACAATGTTACTGCAAAGTGAAGGTTCCTTTAGTTGTTCCAGTCAGTGTTTCGCTTATGATGTGATTTTTAATAAACCAGTTAAAGTTCACAAGAATATTTGGTATACTATAAATGCAACAGTTGATGGCCCTAGAGGAGTCTATGGTGGCCAGTCTCTTGCAAGGTCAACAGATCTGGAGTTAGGCACTGATGAAATAAATTGTGGACCAGTCAGATTCCTGTTCAAAGATTTAAAGGGGGCTGTCGGGTGCAACATTTACAACCATTTCTCAGGATTGTTATATTTTGTGAGATAATTAAATTATCTATGAACATTAATTATCATAAGAAAATATTGAACAGATTTGACAATAATGAATAAATAATTCAATAGCAATTATTTTTTGTACAAATAGAATATCATCTATTAATTTTTATGGTGTATATTTATAGAATCCTTACTACAAGGTGTGTATACAATAAATGATTTTTTGAAATCAGAACTTCAACTTTTCAGAAGCATTTTAAAATTGGATATGGACAGCCTAGGATATGCCCATAAAAAACAGGGTTATCTAACTCCATATTTTAACTTCAAAGCCTGCAATTCATTCTTCGTAAATGTTTTGTTATTTTCTGGTAATGTTTCCAGATGGACAAAAAGATCCTTCACCACTAATAAACAATAACAAAATTGAACTTTAGCTACGACAAAGTAAATTATAGATACAAAACTGGAAAAAAAATAAAGAATCATTATTACCAGATTTTTCTTTCACAGACAAGAACATCATTGTCATGGAAAATCGCTTCACTTGTGAAATGTAGTTTAGTACATCAAAGATAGGATGACAATCCCTGTAAATGACAGTTGTTAAATTGCTAGTCATGATACTTCTATACATAAATGTGCAAATTTGCACAAGACTTAAATCAGAATCAAACAAAACATTCATTGATTTGATATGTTAATGGCAAAAGTTGACAGTCAAGATTTGCTCATGTTTGTTCTTCATTGCTATAGTGACATACAAGACTCAGAGACCGTACCTTACATAATAATTGTGAAGTATCGTGAAGATATTTATCAAAAGTGATGACTCCACAGATTCACCCATAACCTTTGGAAGCTGATCTGGTGGTATTATCTGCAAAAAGGAATCAATCTAGTTACATTGTGGTGCACTTGAAGAAAAGAGATTTACACAACAGATGCATGATCGATATACCTTCATATAACTGTACAATAGATCTGGGTTCTTTTCCAACTGTTTCCATGTTGTTTGAAATTGTATTGATGAAATTGGAGGTGTCAGTTTACAATTTGTTATAGTGTGATCTGTATAGCAACTTGAAGGCAGACTTGTATTTGGGTTTGAGCAATCTTTTAAAACATCAGGTTTATGTTGTGAAGATGTATTACAGTTTTGAGGTATACTTGCAAACACTTCATCTGTTATGGCAGGTTTTGCCAAATGGTTATGATCTTCTATGGTCTTACTATTCTTCGTATTTTCACCTATTGTTTTGACTGGTACTGAAGCAGCATTGTTCACAAGAGGTGAGCCAAGATTACTCAGTTTTTCAATTAGATCAGATTTGCTCTCCATGGAAGTATTTTCTTCTTCATCACTACTAGCCACTCCAATTTCTTCAATAAGATAGCGTTTCATTGGTTTCTGTTTCTAGGAATAACAATAAGTTGGTATACATATTACATAAGTGTTGCTGGTGTAATTTTACAATTATCTATAAATTAGGAGATACATACTTTTTGTAGTTCAACCGTTGTTTGTTCATTTTTCTCTTTACTATCTTTCAGTTGTTTTGTTAGCATCTAATTAGAAAACATGTTAGAGAAATTAGTTTTAAAACAATTACAATTAAGAATAGCAATCATATGCAGCAGTGTTTAATATGTGTTGCATTTTTAATAAAAAAGGCATTATGTAATGCAATAAATATTTCCAAAATTTACCTATTGTCAGGTCTCATCAAACCTACAACAAGTGGAATTTTATATGGATGCTACCTTTTGAATTTCCTTGATACCATCTAACGCTTGTTTATTGCAAGGATGAAGTTTCAGCAACATTTCATAATCTTCCATGGCTTCCTTCAACCTTCCCAGTGAATATTTAGCTGTTGCTCTTCTTGCAAATGCCTTAACATATGTGTTATCTAATGCTAACGCTGTGTCACAATCTTGTATTGCTGCTCCATATCTGAAATTTGACATAAATTGTGAATTGGTGATACATTTTGGTTCTACATTGTGCTTGTGCATGTCATATAATAAGGTTTCAACCTTAGAACTAGCTCAAAGGTTGAAACTCCTCTCACGCGTGGCACCTAATGCAAATGAGCTCAAAGACTTGCATTAGGTTTGGTGCATGAAAAGAGTGACATTTGACCTAGGCCTTACTTACTAATTCCCAACTATATATTATGCTTTTTAAAAAGTGTTTAAAAACATTAGTTTACCAAGATACCTTTGAACTTTAATTAACGCCATAGCTCTGTTAGCAGGTAATATAGCATTATTTGGATCCAAGCCAATAGCTGTAGTGTAACGATTGATAGCTGCTTCATACTTTCCTTCTTTAAACAAATCATTACCCTATATTAGGGGATATGGGGTATATATATGTTATTTTGGAAATGATTTTTTAGATTATGCTCAAAAATATTGCAATAACTGATGTTAAACTCTGTCTATAATAGTTTAGTACTGAGAAGATTTACCTTCTCTTTTTCAAACAGTGCTTGTTGTAGTCTTCTATGTTCCATAACATCCTCATCTTCACTGTCTTCATCTGACGTTGACTGGGTTTCCAGATCTTCTTGGTCATCAATTTCTTTCAAAGCTTTTTCCTGCATGATCAATATGACATTGTTCTAACTACAGGTCATTTGCAGTTAAAACTGCGCAAAATATCCACCACAGAGTATCCACCTACCACATCATATTTATCCCATGCTTGAAAATTAGATCCTTTCAACCTTTCTTTAGTTGAGGCAGGCGTTTGTTTCAAAATTGACTTGGGTTTCTTCTTTCGCGTTTTATTCCTGACTGGATGTGACTATGGGAAACAAAATTTGGGTACTTTAGTATTATCTACTCCGTGAAAATATGCAAGTACAAATTATTGTGATTGTACAATTTTGCAAATAATTTGAAATAAACACCATTTACACGCATGACATCGAGCTTACCGAGGCTAATGGAGTTTTAGAATTAGCTAACAACTTATCTTGCGCTTGAACTTCGTCTTCCCACTTGTAAAGATCTTTTAAATAGTCCTGTAACTCTTCGTTATTTTGTCGAACTTGATATTGCAAGTTCACCGCGTCCGCCATCTTGCCAACACTGACTGTTGAAGATCTGGACCGTGTGCAGAATTAAATGTGCAGCAAAAGCGGGCAAGATGCTTTTCTGGGAGGCAAGATGACTTGTAATCAACCATTCAATTGTTTAACGTAATACTCGGGAAAAATTTTATTATCGTCGGGACTCTGGAGCCTTGTTCACATATGACGGCGGTGAGCCGAATTAAAGCGCAGGCATGCCTCAGTCAAATGCGAATCATGCCTTACAATATGCGCCATCAGGTGAGGGATATTTTACCAAGCTTCCATAGTTTTGCAGTAAATAGTGGTTTAAGCAATTGCCAATTCTGTCAGTTATTTTCCTGAAGAGCATGGGGCAGTTAGAATACACTCATGCTGGGCAGTGGGCATATCAGGCTGCATTAGGATAAAGGCTGGGGATACGGGCTATTGAATAAGATTAGGATAAAGACTAGGGATCCAGGCTACACTGAAGGTTTTAATACATGCTGAAGATACTTAAATACAGGCTACGCGTCAACTGCGATACCCTCAATATACTCCATGGC
Organism: Dendronephthya gigantea; assembly: GCF_004324835.1. NCBI lineage: Eukaryota > Metazoa > Cnidaria > Anthozoa > Malacalcyonacea > Nephtheidae > Dendronephthya > Dendronephthya gigantea. The sequence goes on from NW_021163031.1 coordinate 265,299, forward strand.
AGAGGTTTGATTCCTGCCGGAAGACCGATGGCTGATGATTTTTTTCAAGTGTTCCTGCATGGCTTGAATTCTCAACGTGCATGAATTTTACATTAAACTATTTGCAGCTTGGCTACACGACTACATCTACAGCTGGACAATTGTCAACTGGCAGTCAAACTCGGCTGAACAATCATCGTAATTGCTCAGATGAAATTCACTAATAAATAAGAGCTTTTGCGATTCCACAAATTCTCTTTGTTCCATAAATCGGCTTATTTGTTCATAGTATACACAGTTTACCTGTGATATCGAGACTGACTAACTAGTTTCTAACTCCATGTCAAAACAAATATGTACAGCTAAAATATAGCTTAGAAATTTAATTTAATTTAATTTACAATACTACCGGCAATGGTTTAACTATTAAGATATCTCATTAGTCATTCCCCCAACAAAATACTCTCAGAACACGCCCATTCATGTAAAGCTGTAACTGAATTTTTCCATGACTTTAAAAAAGTGGATTAAAATTTGTTATCTTATATATATAACTACTATTCCATGCAGCTGTTGACTAAATTTTGGTCTATGGAAGAAATAAAAACCACCTCCACAACTAAAAAAAGCGCGTGTTAAAATTAGTAAAACTTGCGAAATTTGCAATTTTTTTATAAATCGGTATTACGCACGGGGAACTCTCGGCTACGCAACCAACCCTCAGTCTCTTTTGCAAACATTTTGGTGTTTGAATATCCTGATAAAATACGCTTTCTTAGTTTCTGTGTGCACGATAGTCAGCTGTTCAGCTGCTTACACACAAGCTAACACAATGTTAACATTCGTTAGCACAATGAATTAGAGATTGATTGTGCTAACCACATAAAAGGAGTGGCCACGCTTGTTCGGATACAGTCTTGTTTCTTGTTGTCAAAGACTTGGTTATTCAGTCATGATTGTCTGTCTAATTCTTGCCCTACTGGGGCCATCTCTTATAGAAGGTAACTGATGCAAATACCGTATACTCCATGAGCGGTATGCATGCATGGTTGTGTCGGAGGGCAACTGCAGAAAAACTTTTTTATCATGAGGTGATCATGGTTTTGCAACTTGCATTTAATTGCTACAAACTAAAAATTGCTCCATTTATCTTTGTAGCGTGTGGAAACAAACCATACGGGGAAACTAGAGTGGTAAACGGCGAAAATGCTTCACCACATTCCTGGCCTTGGCAGATCTCGCTTCGTGTGAATGGCCGCCATATTTGCGGTGGATCATTGATCAAATCTGACTGGGTTGTCACCGCTGCTCACTGCGTGGAAAGAAATCCCCGACCAAGTGGATACACCGTTGTTGTCGGTGAGTTGGTCTCTGTCAGGGGCAGGTGAAAGTGCACGCCGGGACATGGTCCTCCAAAATTCATTTTGGAACCCACCCCAAGAAATTCGACTTTCGAGAAACCTAGCGAAAAATTCAGGCTGACATATAGTTGCCACGACAAAACTGATTCAGTTAAATGGCGCTTATCTCTTTCGCCAAATATTCACTTGGTTGGAAGATCCCCTGGTCTCGCTTATAAGAGTAAATATAGGCTAGTTAATTCTAGGGAGAAAAGTAGTCCCAAAAATAGTTCATAAATGTATTCAGCACTTTTGAAAAAGGCAATTTTGCGGAGGCGTTTTGACTTCAGTTCAAAGTCATGAACTAGATTTCGAAATATCATGGCAAATTTTTGCCAACATTTAAAAGCTCGAATCTTGAGTAGGAAGAAAATGCTTTCTGGAGTAGTATTTTCTTTTCTTGAAGAAGCTCAACTCTAGTGGTAAATTTTTGGTACACACAAAGTTGCTTCACTTTACGCAGCAGCTTTTATATCTGTTAAATATCTGTTTCCCTTTCAAGCCTGGTTTAATTTCTCCCTGTAGGTGCCCACAGCAGAACAGGATCGACCGCAGTACAACAGACGTTCCGCCTTCGACAGCTTTTCAAACACGAATCTTTCAACATGCGAAGCTTGCGAAACGACATCGCGTTGCTTCAGCTCGACAGGTCTGTTCAAACCAGCCAAAAAGTAAACACGGTCTGCTTGCCAAGCGCTGGGGCTCAAGCAAGCCCAGGTTCGCGTTGCTACATCACAGGTACGGTTCGAGATAACCTGTGACAGGAAATGTTAAACTATTATAAGCATAGCTAATTTTAAGAATTTTTTATCACTGCACATATCATCACAATAGTATAGTAGAGATGGGGATGATAAATATGGTCCTAACTGGAAATTGGTGATTTAAAGATGGGGGAATCGTAAGGTGTCTGCAAGACCTCTTGCAGAAAATGTTCTGTATTTTTGAGTTCCTATGACTTAGTTTCCAACATTTGGGGGAACAACTACTTATGAAACCACCTCGGCAGAGTGAGGTCTGTTAAGAAAATACCATTTATCCTAAACTGCCGAAGGTGAAAAGAGTTGACATGAAGACATTCGTTTTTCACAACAGGCTTTCTCTTCCAACTTGAAATTGAAATCATATATTTTAATTTTTCATTTTCTCAAGGTTGGGGAAGAACTGTTGGTGGTGGTAGCGCTGCTAATCTTCTTCAACAAGCTATGTTGCCAGTTGCTTCACACAGCCAGTGTAGTCGTGTCAATGGCCGACTTGTTCCTGTCGATGAGCGCTCCATGATCTGCGCAGGTGGTCAAGGAAGGGGTGGCTGCCAAGGGGACAGCGGTGGACCGTTCGTGTGCAATGAGGGTGGTCGATGGGTACTCAGGGGTGCCGTAAGCTGGGGTCATCAACATTGCCGTACAGATCACTATACTGTGTTTGCTCGTGTCAGCAACTTCATCAGCTGGATGAACCGGAAGATGTCAGGTACACGCGCAGAAACACAAAAACATTGTTCCCTTATTCCAACGAAAGGTTTTTTAGGGTTGGGGTTAATGCTAAGCATTTGCATAAACTGTGCTTATATCTTGTTTATTTTACAAGCGGAAAGGCGATGCGTTCACTCCAATGAGGAATAAAATCATGCAGTGGCGAGCCAATAGAAGAGAGCCAATAGAGTTTTCGAAATTACACATATGCCATCCATCCCTTCACTTTCTGATCCAACAACAATTTTTCTTTAATTGCAGGTGGAAGCGGCGGAGGCGGAGGTGGAGGAAGCTCCTGTGAGTAACTTGATCAAAGTATTAGAATGTACATGCATCATGCATGGTTTGGAGACGAGACGCATGGATTGAGCACGTGTCTTTGGACTCAGTTCCCTCGAGCGTGACTTGAACAACATGTTAATTCAAACATTACTATTACTATTGGTTCATTCATTCAAAAATCAAAATACAACAGATTTGTATAGGGATACCCCAATATTGATCTATAAAGTGCTGCTTAATTTCGCCATTCGAAGTTAGCAAGTTTCCTATGAATTAGCATTGCGCACAGGAAAGGCTTACAATCTTTTGAAATCTAATAAGGCTTTTCCGCGGGTACTACTAAATTATAGCAAATGGCCTTTTTTGTACAATTTTCAACATTTTCAAACCAAACTTTTACTATAAATCAAGTAGTGCTCTTTCCAGTGTTAATGAATTTTCTAAAAATTCTTCATGCAGCCAAACCAGCTCAGCGGTAGTTTAATTAATAAACTCTAAGGTGCGAATTACATGTACGACTTTTTTGTTTATTGCAGGTGTAGACAGGGACTACCGTTGCAGGGGTTGGAGGTTTTACTGCCGAACCAACAATTACGTAAAACAAAATTGTAGGAAGACATGTGGAATGTGCTTTGGTTAGAAGTTCCTTGTTCCAGCACAAGTGAACTCTCATACCGATATGCCGGAGAAAATTGTTTAAAAGTAAAGAAATAAAACTATAATTAAAAGTTTAAAGCAATTTGTTTGGGTTATTGCATTGTCGAATTCTAAAGTTTGAAGCATTGGCGTACCACCCGATATTGACGAATACATGGCGAATAAATTTTTGAGGAAGACACTGAAATGGTGAACTGCAATTTCCATAACGCCATTTCTTAATTGCGGTCTCAAGCCAAGGTTGCTTTCAAGATGTCGCTGTATGCACATACGACATGCTCACATTCCTTCAAACAAAGTTTCAAACGTTTATAACTTCGTACCTTTTAAGGCATGGGGGAAAATTATCTTGGTTAGCGAAGAAACGGTTCGCTTTCAAGTTGTCAACCTGCACAAACAAGTTCTTGTGCTACAGTTACAGAATTTGTTCAACTCGTGTTTCGTACTTGCGCGGTATTGAAAACATTTCGGCCAAACCTTCGAGTAATTTTTCATTCGGCTGTTCAACTTTTAAGAAAAATTTCTTTTCAAAGCCAATGGACGGAATATAAATTTCGAGATAAAATGCATGTTATTGTCATTATTGTCATTTTCTTCTTTTTCTTATGAAAAACATAAGTAAAAAATATTGCCATGTGATTTGGGAGCATGTTCACGTTTCCGGGCCAGGAAACTTGAAGCAATATCAACTCACCGCATAGTTCAATTCCAGTGTGGCTTCGCTATAAATAACAAATTTAGACCTCGATTACACTGGAGCAAAAGTTTCCAGATTCACAGCGAATCCCGGATGGATACTGGATCCTTTATCGGATTTGTTTTGCCGTTTAATCTACCGAGGATTAATCCAATACAAAATCATCACGCATAGAGTGCGAATCCAAAAACTTTGAATGCGGAAAAGCGGGTTTGTGGGAATATATCGGAAACATATGAATCGTAAAAATTTCGCGTGGACAGCTTTCTGACGAGGCTTTGACCCTTTTAGGAATAGAGGCTGGTGATAAATTAACAAATATGGCAGACAAAATCATTGTATTTGCTCTTTAACCTTGGTGAAGCAACGGGCAGCCCAAATTTATTTGAAACCCAAATTCCTTCAAAATAATCGTGCATTGTAAACGGCCGCAAGTCTAAATAGTTGAATCGAAAAACAAAGTCAATAAACCCGGAATGTTTAATTTCCATCGCAGGCAGAGTGTTGGTTAACCGTGGTTGGTTGCTACATTGCAAACTGACTGGTTGGCTGAACAATCAGAGCTCTGATAAAAAAGATGGCCGACATGTCAATTGTTAAAAACTTTTTTACGAATGCAAGACGGATTCGAAAAGAATTGAACACTTTCGCCATGGCGAATCCTTTCACTGAGTTTTGTCCATTGTCTTGAAATTATTCATGCAAATGGCTGGATTCCACTCAAGACTATTCCACTCAAGAAAATTATACCACGATCCGGTATACTCCACCATAGTCTAATTTTCCGGTATACTCGACTATGGTCGAATATACCATTTTCTCGAATGTACCCGATTTTCCGGTAGACTCAACCATGGTCGAATATACCATTTTCGGTATGGTCGAATATACCATATTCCATATTTGAAAAGTTAGAATGAGAACCTATTGAAAACGTGTATAAAAAACGTATAAAACGTACAACCATTGCCACATCATCTTAGTAAACTTTAAAAAGTTATTGAATAATAATTTAACCTTTTTGAGATGAAGTTCTGGATTTGTTAGAGGTCCTACACATATATAACTTGTGTTTTGGGAATTGGTAGTGGGGCATTTTAGTGCCAAAAAGTTTTTGCATGCACGTACGCCACACATTGAATAATTGGAAGCAAATTACTTTCAATTGACTTTATTTATGCAGAATTATTCCTTAATGACAACATGAGAATTCACTCGCATTTCAACGACGGACATCCAGCACTAACAATATCGACATGTCCTTCGACAATTTTGTTTCACGTAGTTGTTGCTTCGGCAAAGGTTACCCCATCCGACGCAACGGCGGTCGCGATCTTGACCTGAAATAAGCAGAACATTAGATTTATAAGCAGAACAATGGATTCGACAATTCCGTTCTCTGTCAGTGAAAACTACTCAAATAAGAACAGGTTACATTGTCTGCCTCGCTCTCACGCTATTATTTTGAGTGCGCTTTAAGCAAATTCGTGAAGTGTTTACTTTAAATCTACTGAATTGGCGCGTTTCACGAGTCGCAACAAATAGGCGCGAGTCTCGACAAGTAGGCGCGAGTCTCGACCAAAAAGGAGCGACCCCAGAAGAAGACGTTAACAAAAACACAAACATAACACATAATTTTTACGAATATTTATAGTGCACCTTTTACTTTGAAGTTTTCTAAAGCCTAGGTACATGCAATCATCTATATAACGCGTTAATCGCAGATAATGTAGATTAAGCTACTCACAGAAGCCACCTCCGCCGCCATTTCCACCTGTTATTAAAAAAGAAGAATTATTCTTTGGTAATGTAGCGAGGAAAACATGATCTTGAAATGACTATTCATTCACACTTTATTGAGCTATCGACTCGCTACGGCACGACATCGATATTTATCTCTTACTTTATCATATGGCAAAAAGCTTTTGGTTCGAATTTTAACTGAGAGCAGGGTTTTGCATTGCTGTACTTATACCTTGCATCTTTTGATTGATCCAGTTAACGAAGCTACTGACACGTGCAAACACAGTATAGTGATCTGTACGGCAATCCTTATGACCCCAGCTTACGGCACCCCTGAGTACCCATCGGCCACCCTCATTGCACACGAACGGTCCACCGCTGTCCCCTTGGCAACCACCCTTGCCTTGACCACCTGCGCAGATCATAGAGAGCTCAACGACGCGACCAATTCGGCTATTCACGCGATTACACTGGTAGTGTGAAACAACTGGCAAAATGGCTTGTTGAAGCGTGTCTGCTGCATATCCACCGCCAACCGTGCGCCCCCATCCTAAAACGGTAAAGCGAGATTGCAGGAAAGGGAAAAATACTTCGTGTAAAATGAACGCCGGAGATGGGAAAGAACATGCTTTTGTCTTGAAAACTCAAAAACTAGATTCTATATTCCGCTTTTAACAATCAGAAGTTAAACGAAGCACTTTGTAAAGTTTTTAGAGGTTGGAAAATGTTTTAATCGACCGTTCTTCAGCAATTTAGGATTTTGTTCTCTGTACCAACATTGTTGTTATAACTGATTTTATTATATACACAAGCGCCAGATATGAGGTATATATGCTGCAATTTGATTGGTTGGCTACTAGACAGATATTAGCTCATATCTGTCTAGTAGAGAAAGTAAACAAAATGGCTGAAAGATTTGGGAAGTTGAGTGCAATAGAAATCCGAGCTTTAGCTGATAATAGCAATTAGCAAACCAAAATGCACCGAAAGGGCGACAAAGTTTGTGTATATAATAAAACAGTCGTATATGGCCGATAGCCAACGTTCGTCGTATATGGCCGATAGCCAACTCGGCGCTACGCGCCCGCTCGTCGGCTATCAGCTCATATACGACTCGAGTTCGCAGCCATTTGGTAAAAATTTAACTTTCATTACCCTCTTTAAATAAAGTTTGAAAGTTCTTAGTTAGCAAAATAATTATTTCTAACTGCCAGAGAATTGAAGGTGTGGCTGCTTTCGCAGGACAACTGCCAGATTATCGCAGAGTTTCGTGCCGTGAGAATTATAATTCACTTGAACTATAGTGGATCTTACACATTGTACACATTTCAAATATAAACCTCCAATTTTTCCTGAATTTTTTCACGTTTCATCAGGATTTGATTGACTTTAATGCACCACTGTGTCGCGTACCTGTGATATAGCATCGCGAGCCTGCGCGGACTCGACTACCAGCTGATGGCAAGCAGACTGTGTTCACTTTGGAACTAGTTTGAACGGGTCTGTCGAGCTGAAGTAGAGCGATGTCATTCGTCAATTGGCTGTAATACTCGTGCATGAAGAGTTGTCGAAGTCTATAAGTTTGTTGCACGAATGTGGTTCCTGTTCTTCTGTGGGCACCTGAAGAGAACGAGAGTTTGAAATGGTTTGAAAACTTGGAATAGTAAGCCATCCTAAATGTAGAAGCCAGAGGTTTAGTTGTCTCCCTATGCTTCAAAAGCAAACTAAACATGCAGCAAATCTACGAGGCACACGTAACAGCTGCTAGTGGAAAGAGCAGCTAATATTCAGATACGTCTGACTTTGTTTTATAAACTAGCTTGAGTAATTATTATCACTTGTAGTGAAACTGTGCGTGAAGATAGCGACTGACTGAGGAAAGCGACTGTCCAGTTTTTCATCACACCCAGGTCTTAGATAAGCCTTAGATTTGTGCATCTTCAATTCACTAATAGTCTGAAAAATACTATTGGACAATTTCAACCTATCATTTTTGACATTGCTCCGATGGCATCACTTGCAACGGGAAACACGACTCACCAACAACAACGGTGTACCCGCTTGCTCGTGGATTATTCTGAACGCAGTGAGCAGCGGTGACAACCCAGTCAGGTTTGATCAACGATCCACCGCAAATATGGCGGCCATTCACACGAAGCGAGATCTGCCAAGGCCAGGCATGTGGTGCAGCATTATCACCGTTTACGACTCGAGCACCGTAAGACTTCTGACCACAAGCTGCAACAAATAAAACACGAATTACACAGTAATTCGCGAAATTATAACTACCTACAAACAGATATAATAAAAATAATGCAAGTATATGATTATGCAGTCATTATATAATTACAAAGATGAAGGGGTATATATGTCATAGTTACCCACCTTCAATAAACGATGGCCCAAGCAGGGCTAAAACAAGACAGAAAATCATGATTCGACAAGCAAGTCTTCAAATCAAATGTTCTTTGAGCGATGCACTGGTCTCCTCACGCATTTTATGTGCTTTGCATTTGACACAGTTTGTCCACCTGAGCAGCTGAGTGGCCACAAGGAAATTGTGTTTCCTCAAGACACATTCAGGATAATCAAACACAAAAATATTTACTGAAAACCCTTGAAAACCCAGACAAAGGCAATATTTTTGAAGCTGAATAGTAAACGCTATACATTTTATATCATCCTCCAGACCGTTACTACTTCAGTTGAAAAAGGGAAATATTGTTGTAGATGTTTGTTATATAATTAAATGTACATGCAGTCAACTCTAAAATGAATTAAAATGACTCTCGCTATCACAGATCTAGATCAGTATAATTATATTGAAGCTTGCTACTACCACCATCACTATAATTTGCATAACCTGCGCGTGTGCTTAGTTTAAAATAAACTTGTGTGAAAATAAACATTAATTTAAAATAAATTTAGAATAATTAATTTTGTACACGTGATTTAACATGAATTTACAAGCTGTAAGATATGACTTATGAGGGGGAACAGTTTCAAACTTTTCAAAATTTTGAAAAATCCTGTCTCTACAATTAAATGAAGACTATAACGCTGAACGAAGCCGTGAAAGTTTCAGAAGAGAATTACTTAAAACTCATACTTGAGTTTAGAAGATGCTTATTTTCAGAGTATGCATGTTTAGTGATTACAGACATGCACGATTTGTTCTATAACCATGCGCATGCCTTATTTGCTTCAGCACTGAGCAAGTGGAAATTTCGTTGTCCCCCCATCAGCACCTTGTTGATCAGTGCATGGTTGGAGCCAATCACCTGACTTATCTAGGCATAATCATAAGAAATTTCTAGCTATCGGAAGGGCCACTTGAAAATCTCCCTGGAAGTGAATTTTTCACTTTATTACACCATTATTACACCTGATCCAGTGGGGGAGTGGACACGGCACTTGCGTTAGGCAAGAGTTATAGAATCTGAACTGATTTTAGTGTTAGCTTTGCCAGAGATCACCAAAGTGTTTATTATTGCCTGAGGTTTCTGCTAATAAAGCGTGTATCATATCACAGTTTTTGACAACTATTTCAAAGAGTATATATTTTTTGAGATACCCTGTTGAAAACCAGACACCCAGTTTTGACGCCAAGCGGGCTAGCGCATTTTTAAAGAAATTTAAAAGGCAATAATGATAATAAAAGTCCAATTCCAATACAGCTTTGTCAGATGAACAAACTAAATTGCTAACAAGGGATGTTTTTTAAAATCCCTCGACGGCGCAACGACCAGACCACTTTATTGATTCCACAAAGATTGCTGGTAGCGGCTCGTAAAAGGCTGCGGCTGAACAATCATGCAGCACGCTGACGGCTGATCGTATTGTCGCATACGTCAATCACAAAAGAAATCTTCGCGAATAATCATAGATTTTCCTAAACAATTCTGATGTTGATTCTAAAATGAACAATATTATTGTTAGCGGGCCAACAGAAAGATTAATCATGGATGAAAATCATGAAATCATTTAATTGTTCGTGAAAAGATATATGCAAAATACATTTTGAATTTTTGCCTGGCAAACTTATGTATAATTGTTCCTCGAATCTTCTGAAATGTTGACAGTTTGTACATGCTCAAAAATTCTATCTTTTTAATTAAAATAAAATAAATAAATTTAGATATTGAACATCTAACTGCTCTCTCGCGCTTTGAAGTAAAATTTTTGATTGTTTTTTATTAACGTTAGATTGACGTTGTCTGATAGAAGATGTTATAATAAATAGCTGTGTATATATACGAACATACACTCTTAATGAATTTCAATGTCGTTTTTGTGACATTTCAAAATTGTCTATGACTTTTCAATTTGTGATAAAGCATTTCTGTACTTGTTTTGACATATAAACAGTAGCAGATTCAGGATAAAAATCAAAATAAATTATTAAATAACATGTATAAAACGTATGCAATATGTCTCAGTCATAGATTAGGGTGAAGGTTATTCCGAGTACTGAGTCCATTGTGTATAGATCAATAGATTTTAATTTTGAGAAATACATAATAAAAATTTTACAAGATTGTAAAAATCTTGTAAAATTTCCGTCTCTTGTCTTGTGTATATAATCTATTCCGAATAAATTTTATTTTATATCTGCTGAAATTGTCAGCTGGAAACGTTTACAGTTTAGGCAGAGTTTCCATATGATAAGAAATTAAACGTTGAAATTTGAGATTAAACATGTATTTCTTTTAATTGATGTGTCAAATAATATTCGTAGAATCCTTATAAACATGATTTTGTTTTTTAGCTTATTTTGCATCCAAGCAATAAAGGCTAACACTTATATTGCTACAATTTTGATCCTTTCGATTGTAACTGTATATTGTAACTGTATTGTAACTGTATTGTAACTGTATTGTAACTGTATTGTAACTGTATATTGTAACTGTATTGTAACTGTATATTGTAACTGTATTGTAACTGTATTGTAATTGTATATTGTAACTGTATTGTAACTGTAAGTTGTCAAACATTCGTTTGCGTTTTGAGAAAGATTTTCTCAAAAATGAGAAACCTTACCTTTGTCTGGGTTTTTCAGGAAAAATTATTTCTGTGTTTAAATAGTCACTTATAGTCAGCTGTTCAGGTGAACAAACTGTTTCAACTATAAACCACAATAAAGTGTGGAAATCCCGGGACCATAGCGCAAAGTATATTGGATTTGATAACTTGCAAGTCTAATGATGATTTTCTTCCTTGTTCTAGCCCTACTGGGGCCATCGTTTATTGAAGGTGAATATAACAAAAATTTCTTTACCACTGTCTAATTACAAACTTGCATTTATTACAGTAGCTATATCTGTTTGTATTTATTTTCCCAAATTACTGACACTGTAATTCGTGATTCATTTGTTGCAAGCTTCATGTGGTCAGAAGTCTTTCGGTGCTCGAATCGTTAATGGTGAAAATGCTGCTCCCCATGCCTGGCCTTGGCAGATCTCGCTACGAGTTTATGGCAAACATATTTGCGGTGGATCATTGATCAAACCTGACTGGGTTGTCACCGCCGCTCACTGCGTGGTGAAAAACCCGCAACGTAGCAGATACACCGTTGTTGTTGGTGAGTTGTGTTTCCCGGTGCGAGCATAGTGCAGAGCGAAAAACACCCCACAAGTACAGGGCGATGCCCCGTGGCAACGTAACCCTCGTAGATGTTGTAGTAAAATGTTCTCGGGGCAAAAAAAGAGTAAATATTTAGCGTTCGACTCAAGGAAGATAGATTGCATTTTTTATACAATCTGCCAACTGGGATATTCTTATCGCGTTTAAAACATGTATTGCTGAACAAGACTATTTCTGTTACCACTCCGGATTCTTTAGCGGATTTATAGCCGGACTATTTACTGAATTTTAAAATTTTGTCCTCAAAAACTACCACGATAACAAAAATGAAAAATATCAAGTTTACTTTTAAAAAAATGCATGAACTATATACAATTAGAAAGATTGCAAAATGTATATATAGGACATTTAAGCGAGCAGTTTGATTTTCGTGGACGTTTTTGAGTTTTTATCTCTCATAGAAAGTTTACTATTATAAGCGATGATTTTGTGGTAATAATGGCAAACTACAGTAGGATTGTAATTAGAGAATTGTTTTCCTAACGAAAATGTTTCTGGATTTTTGAGCAACATTTTTGCTATCGATTCAGGAATCACACTTTTTCTTCCGCAATCATTTTGCTTGTTTGCTGCAGCTTTGGGTGGGTGAATATTGAGCTCCGGCATTCACTGTTCCGCCCATTCCCTTCATGCAGGCGCTCACAAAACAACAGGAACTACCGCAGTTGAAGAGACGCGCCGAGTTCGACAACTCCTCATACACGAAAATTACGTGGAATCATCGAACCACGACATCGCCCTAATTCAGCTCGACAAGCCCGTGAAAATCAGTTCCAAGGTGAACACAGTCTGTTTGCCACAACCTGGTAGTCGAGCAAGTGTTGGTGCACGCTGCTATATCACAGGTATGAAGCAGGGGTGGATCCAGCACTAGTGCACTAATTTGCATTACAAAACAAAATGGCTATTTTGAGCAGTTTTCTTGTGTCATGCAAATTAGTGCACTAGTGCTGGATCCACCCCTGGGTATGAAGTGACAGCGCTGTATGCATGCTGTGAAAATTGAGTTAAACCTCACTTTCAGGACGACAAACTTAACGACGACCGCTCAAACATATTCCCAAACTTCGAAAATGTTCAGGGGAAATTAAAAGTTCAACTCCTCCTGTTATATGATTGGCCTGAAAGAATACAATTCCTTTTTACAAACTCTTTTCGACTTCGTGCACTCGGATAAATCCACCATTTTTTTCGATTCACCGGTAGATCAAAAGTTTGGCAGGAAAAAATGAAATTGAGTTCTTAAGATAGACAAATGCTCTTGTATGGCGTTCGTTTCTAAACTAAATTAAATTTTATATCCTTAAAATTACATTTCTGTGCTTAACCTTTTCAGGATGGGGGCGCACCGTAGGAGGTGGACAAGCAGCAGACACTCTTCAACAAGCAATTCTCCCAGTCGTGTCCCACTACTCGTGTTCAAAAATCAATGGCTATCTTCGTCCGGTCATTCAAAACACTATGATCTGCGCAGGTGGTGAAGGCAAGGGTGGTTGCCAAGGGGACAGCGGTGGACCGTTCGTGTGTAATGAGGGTGGTCAATGGGTACTCAGGGGTGCTGTAAACTGGGGTCATAAGATGTGTCACACTACTTATTACAGCGTATTTGCTCGCATCAGCAACTATGTTAACTGGATCAACCAGAAGATATCAGGTATTGTTCATGTACGCATGCGCACAGCCTCAATTCCGCAAATACGAGGGAACTTTGACATTTATCTGAATATAAAATTTTGTTGTTCTCGTATTATGCTTCAAACTAATTGTTCTTTTCTAACGACAGATAGCAGCAGTGTTAGTGGCAGTGTCCATTGTAAGTATCGTGCTTTAATGAAGAACACTTTCATCCAGTTATCTAAACCCCATCACTCAGAAAGCTACGGCATGCCTTTAGTATAAGACGAATATATGAATATGCACCCCCCTCCAATTAAGCCTATAGCGACGGCCTATAAGTACTGGAACTTTCAAGGACTAAAAAATTCGCAGAGCACTCGATGTTTTCTAGAATGAACATTCCACCATTTTCTAATAACTTGCAGGGGATATTCTAAGACTAAGGTGCTGTAATACTAATTCGTGCAGTGATAAACGAAATATACGCAGTTATGAATGAAATTACGTGCAATGATTTGAAGTAATGTATAAGAGTATACAAAACAGCATCAACCCCTTTTAAAGTGTCTTACCATTCTTTGGTTAAATGTGGCAAACCTAGAATATTTGCAGGAGCAGCCACCCCCCGGGTGCCTTGATTAGCTTTGTTACTTGCGGCAAGTGAGAATACTTCTGTACTAGAAATATTATGTAACATTTTCCAAAACGTCGCCAAATTTATATATATCAACTTTATCACTTGGCGCGATTTTGTGAAGTGATAAAATTTCCTGAAATTAATCCCTGATAAATTGCTTGCACGTTCAGCTCTACTGCACGAATTTGATACGAATGTTTTTCTTGTTATTTCAGGCCAAGACCGCGACAGCCGTTGCGGACTCTGGTATGACTACTGTAACGACAGTTTCGTGTCAGTAAGATGTAAATGGTCATGTCTACTGTGTGATTAGGAATATTTGAACACAAGCGCATGATATTAAGATGTATTCTGGTAAAAGTGCATAAATAAAGCTCAATTGAAATCTATTTGAGTTTTTCATTGTCAAATCATCAAATTCATGCATGAAAAGAATCCGAGGGGCGCGTGGCGCGGAACAGGGGGAAGGGGGGGACCAGGGCACGGTGACTCCTCCCCATGTCTTGAAAGGACGCTTCAGCCAAGATGCCTTCTTTGAAGTCTTTGAGTAACTAATTAATGTGCGTGCTAACTGAAAAATACGAGACAAAATCGAGAGCACTAAATAAATTCACACGTGATGTGCATGGTTGTATTGGTAAGTTCTGGTAAATGCGATTATTATATGATAAATCGCCTATTTTTATTACCTTCTCCTCCCACTTTCCCAATAATTCTGCAGACGTCGAAAGAAACGCGCTACCATTCGGTACGAGACGGGGTGAGAGATAAAAACATCTCTAAATCCCGTAGCAAACAATCTTCCAATTTACGTTTAAAACCGCAGGTGGTTGGGAAAATGTTGCCAACCCTTTGCATGAGTAACGAATTGCTTGATGCACAATTTTCTTTGAGATCAAGAGAATTTAGAGCATTGACAATGTACTATTTGTAAAAGGGCTTGGCAGTTGGCCCACAAGACAAAAATTAACAACAAGATACATATTTTTGTTATCAATGTAAAAGGTGGCAAAGAGTTACGGTGCTTAAAATGATAAGAATCCAGGTGGTCTTCCTGAACAATTAAGAGATTTGACACACGTGACACGTAAGGGAAATGTTAAAGTTTGGTCTATTATGAGGGTGTACAGAAAACATATTGACCAAAGAGGGTACAAGGGGCATCTAGTAAACTAACCACAAAATATACAAAGTTTCCTGAATAAGTTTTATACCTGCTCGAGTTGCGGATTTGCCTTCTTTTAGTGATTGAATAACAGCGTCACGAACAATAAACACTTCAGCCAAAAATAAAAACTTTGCATCAGCGATTCAGATTTGCAAACTGAAAGTTATGAATATAGCTTTGAGCCTTTAAAAATTATTAACATATTAAACTGTTAAATATATGCGCAGTGTGTATTATACTCTTAGAAAGCCTCGTTTCCATTCAGCAACTGGTGTAATGAAATATTTATATTGTTGTTGTGAATGTGGGCGTTTCATACATATCATATTGATCACAACACCAACATGGTACATCAAAAAACACCGTAGTGCCCAGTTATGACCTCAAGAATAAATGCACTTCAGTCCTCTTCACTAAAATCCGAGTCATCGTCACTATCACTGTGTCCCTGAATATCATTAGATAGCACTATAGATCCCTCGCCACTCTCTAGCGTCTCTTCCACCTGCAATCGACTGTAAACGCGTTTATAATTGGAACTGTGTAGAACACGTGATGATTTCAGGCCGTACACCGCAAAGTCCTCTGGGAACGACTATTATAAAAACAACATAATCAGTTCTGTTGCTAAAACATATCCTTCATTTCTCATCTATTTTTTTCGTGTGATAGAAACAAGCCAGCTCTAGCAAAGCTAATAATTTCTTGTAGGATATTTCTTCTTACCTTTACTAAAGGAAAAAGTGTTTGTAGTTGATATGGATGAAGTTTCAGCGAGATTCTGTCGGTTAACCATGTTACCAACAATCTCATCAAGTGACCATACCAATTCTAGAAAATAACATGAGATAACATGAGTTCAGATCTAAAACACAGCCACGCACATTCGTTGAAATTCATGGCTTGGCAAAAGCTGAATTGCTCTTACTCTCAAAAGCTTTTTCCGCGATCTATCGTCATGAATAGAGTTTTGAATTTGTCCAAGATTTACTTGACAAAACTGAATATACTTGATCCTAGCTTCGTCTGTTTGAGACTAAACAAAAGAAGAAATGAAATATTAGCTACGAGTAAGATGAGTTTACGAAATCAACCTCAAAATTACAATACCAAACAACTTTTTATTTACTATAAAAGATCAACAATGCCAGACCTACACGACGCGAAGTACTATTAACTTACCGAAAGAGAAAAAATATGAGATTTAATCGTTCCTTGATCGTATCTTGATAACTTTTTTAGAAGCCCCTCTAATACAGTGTCAATCTGAATAAAAAACATTTCAATGAAATTCTCCTGGCGTCAGTGAAGAATAAATATTAGCTAATTTACATTACTTACTTTGGCCACGATTTCTGTGATTAAAAAGCTTTCAGTTTCCATCAAAAATTCACGAACATCGGGATGATAAGAATGCTTGAATGAAATAATTTCACCTGTTAATTGACCATGCGCAGCGCTTTTATTTTAATACACATGGATTAACGAAATGCGTGTTCACAACAAGAAAACGTTTTTTACCTCCGCAGGATTTCCTCTATCTCTCTGCATTCTCATTTCTGCGGTTGAATGACAGATATCCTTTGCCTAGATACAGTAACAATAAAATAAGAAAAAAAATTAAACTGGTTTCATAGAAATAGAATTAAAGCTCGAACTGTAGGTTACAACATGATACAAGGGATAACGAAATCCTACTTGTTTACTGGTTTTACTGGTTAACTACTTGTTTACTGGTTTTACTGGTTAACTACTTGTTTACTGGTTTTACTGGTTAACTACTTGTTTACTGGTTTTACTGGTTAACTACTTGTTTACTGGTTTTACTGGTTACTTACTTGTTTACTGGCCTGTGCAATCACATTAAACATGACACAAATCTGTTGGGGTATGACGTAATCCATTGCGTATCTTCCTCGTTTAATCCAACTGGAGTACGACTCACGGACTCTGGACAAAAATTGAAACAAAAATCATAAATGAATGTTTTACAGGAAGACTGCTTAGAACTGACAAAGTCATAAGGAATAAGGTTTAATTTTACAAACTAAAGTTTCGGGAAGATGGTTATTACCTCATAACACAAGCCTCAATCATATCAGATGACATCAATTCAATTCTTTGACGTAAATGGGAAGCAAGTTCCTTCTCTGGCCAATGAAGATCATCAATAAATCCTTTCAAAGCACTCAACTTGTAAAACATATCTTCCGAGGACGTGCATCCTTCTCTGAGGGAAAAATTATATACAAAATATGAGTTTCAGTATTCAGTATTCACTAACCACATTCGTGTACAATATCAGTAAAAATAGAAAAATCATTCGCTTGATTTTAATATGTGATTCGCAAATATAGATTGAAGATTTACTTCATTTGCTTGCATTTAATTTAGCCAGCCACCATCTACTGACGACTTCCGAAAATCACCTCAAAATAGATATATAATTCATGCATTAACACAACCGTACCCCACTGGAACCCAGGACTCCCTCTCAAAACCATTATTGACGGACTGGGCAATGGATGATTCCATAAGATCGACGTAACGGATAACAAGCGGTGCGAATTTATTTTGTAGATGAATATGACATGGACCATTACGTAGAGATACTAGAAGAGAAAATTCTGTTCTACAAAACGTTGTACTGAAACGTTTCATGGATTAAAACGCTTTTTCTACAACTGCTTTTTCCACACCCGACTAATATGCAATACATGAAATCACTTGCATGTTAAATTCAATGGAAAATAGTGTACAAATACTTGTAGTAATGATTACTTACGTTCTTTATTGAAGTAATCATTAAGTAACTGAAACAATGAGAAACTATCCCAAGTATCAGGATGCTGCACATCCAATGCTGCATCTAAATCAACTGTGAATAAAGACCAGAACAGTTCTGTGTGCTCCACCATTAATGTTGAGAACCATTCCAATGCCTGGCAGAAAAAATTACAAAACAAAGGAGCTTAGAAATCCTAATGGTCTTGTATTTAGAGAGAAGTTAGTCTAAAATTTAGGGGGCATGCATTTGTTATTAATAACAGGAGGCAATCTTTGACTTAAAACCTTTTAATTTTCACCTTAACACTTCAGGAATGAATATACAGATTTAAATATTGACGAGTTATTATTAACTAAATGATGTACAACATAATTTGAAAACTAGAAATAAATTATTTCCACAAAGAATGAACTCACCTCGCCATGATGTTCCTCATTTTGCTGCAGAAGGTCAATACAATGATCCGCCAGTTGGTACATGGCATCAAGGCGATCAACGGGATTTGTGTCGGGTGAACTAAAATCTTTATCAGGATATCAGGAAAACAAACATTAAAAGTCTCACAGTATAAGCAAACCTAGTTCCTGTGGGAAAATTCCTAACAGAAGACTTTCATGATCCAAGAGAACGCTCTTGCTTACAACGTACGTCAATATCTTAGTTAAGAAATATTCAAATTTTCCCCACCTTCAATCTTTAAAAATTTTGACACTTTCGTATAGTTTACAAGTGCAGCTTTTTTTAAACATTTTCGCATTTCGGCCTGAAATTCATCCGGGGGAACTGGTGTCGAAATATCCTTCATCATGACCTGCAAGAAACATTGGAACATTCTTGTGAATGAGATGTATGTTTATTCATCACAGGTCAGACAAAACACGCAAAACACGACAGCTTATCATAGAATATCACCTACGATGGAGCACCAAATCTGAACAAACCAGATCTGTTTCAAAGTACAATTCAACTCAAACGAGACCTCTCCCCCACACAGTTGAAACAATTTTTAGGTGGATCAAGCACATAATCCGATACCTTAAACAGACATTTGTATTTACAGTACCTACCCTTTCAAACAAAGACAAGGTTGCCTTAAGTGCCCCTTCAGGTCGTCCAAATGGAAAAGAATATCTGTGAACCACAAAATATAAAGATATGACATTTAGAAAATTAGAAGCATGTTTTCTGAATCAGGGAAAGCACGCTCAGGATATGATTTCATACCTAAAATTTATGATCTGATTTGTGAGTAGACTCCAAAGTCTTTCTTTCACGTCTTCAAATGCTTCTTTCTCGTATGTCGTAACTGTCACAATACCATCCGGGCTGGGGAGGAAAATACGTGTTTTTCACATTTTAACCACAAGATGACCGGGTTACCTGCACGCGGGCTGCACTGGGTGATCATGATCAGAAAGCTTACCGATTGCCGTGCACGTGAGAAGCACAGAATGCGTAGCTGTAATGTAGTAATGTTGAATCAATCATGATACCAGATTCAGCTTTGTCGAGTAAGTTGAGAAGATAATATAAATGACGATAACATCCACGAACACCATATCGAGAACAATACTCATCCAAAACAAACAACTGTCCTGGTGAGAACCAACCCTAAAAATTACAGTTTGGGATACTACATAAGAGTAATTTATGTTAGACAGAATCCGGGCCTCGCGGCAACAACCACAATAATCTTACGAATCCTTGT
This sequence comes from Dendronephthya gigantea, assembly GCF_004324835.1. NCBI lineage: Eukaryota > Metazoa > Cnidaria > Anthozoa > Malacalcyonacea > Nephtheidae > Dendronephthya > Dendronephthya gigantea. The sequence continues at coordinate 285,090 of NW_021163031.1, forward strand.
CTGTTTAGGCATCACTCACCAGTGTAATAAAGGGGGGGAGGGAGGTGGGGGAATACTTAAGGGGGGGAGGTGGGGAAATACTTAAGGGGGGAGGTGGGGGAATACTTAAGGGGGGAGGTCGGGACATACTTAAGGGGGGGAGGTGATGGAATACTTAAGGGGGGGAGGTGGGGGAATGCTTACCAAGCACGAGTACGTGTCATTCAGACGATGTTCCAAGGTGAGAAATTGCAACAATTTAAACAATGTGTGATGATCTACTTTGCATGGATCAGCTTGGATTGCTTCGTCCAGACCAAACTTCCTGGCGCGATCTGTGTCTGGTAAAAGATAGGTTTCTAATCTTAGTGACAAGTTTAATTTTTAGCAAGAGTCAAGTTTATTAACATATCTTCGTTTGTCCTCATTATACCATTATACTCCATTGTTCTAAACATTCACCAGGCGATTGTTGGGACAATCACTCAGACCTTCATTCATTACTTTATACGAAGATCACTCAGTTCCTCACCTCCCATCAGTTTTGTCAAGGAGTTTGTTTTTGCTGTTCCGATTTCCAAGGTTTTTGGCGCCACAGGTCTGTGTGACTGTCCAGTGGCTTGTGAGATCTTATGCACCCACATTTGTCTTTCCATTTCATCATCCGTCGAAAGTGTCACGCTGTTGCCTTCTTTAATGCAACAGAAGAAATATTTCCCACCCTCATATTCGTCACCTAAAATAAACAAAGATGAAACAAATTAAGTTCTCAAATATACCCAATGGACTGGGCACCGAGGAAGCTGTGCACCTCGATAGAGATTCTGTATCAAATTTTTTTTTTGAACCTACTGTTTTATGGGCAGTAGGCAAAGATATATAAATATTCTAGGACTATCCTGTGAGCAGGAAGACTGAGGTGGTTTATTTTTACCAGAAGAATATTCCAGAATGATAGGACATGTTTTTACATATTTAGTTTCCTGCAGTAACATACTTCATTCTTCAACCTTCAAAGACTGCGTCACACTAAAACCCCGCGAGAACAGACTTGAGACGTAACTACAAAACAACGATTAGTAATTTGCTTTACCTGCTGGGCGTTCAGCATAATCCACAGTGTATCCATCCAGTTGAATCATCTCATGAGGCTCACCTTTCTTCTCATGATAACTGCACAATGCGAACTTATATTGGCTTACCTATAACGAAATGTTGTCAATTATTACACTGTTGAAATGGTTTTGTCTTTTGTATAGCATACCACAGTATGTATAACATGAAATTATATAGTATAGTTTACAATACTGCAGATCCTGTAGAGTACTGTGGTATGATATGGTATGGAATATGGTATGGTATGGAATATAGTATGGTATGGTGTATAAAGATTGTAAAGCGTGGTATTGTATAGTGTGATACTCAAGGACTGATCAAGGACTGATCAAGGACTGATCAAGGACTGATCAGGACTGATTAAGGACTGATTAAGGAATGATCAAGGACTGATCAAGGACTGATCAAGGACTGATCAAGGACTGATCAAGGACTGATTAAGGACTGATTAAGGACTGATCAAGGACTGATCAAGGACTGATCAAGGACTGATCAAGGACTGATGAAGGACTGATCAAGGACTGATTAAGGACTGATAAGGATTAGAGCATAATTTTCGACAGTCCTCGTATGAAAATGACGTCGTACCTGAAGAAGAATAAAATATCTTTTTTTCCATCTCTTCCAGACATTCAAACCTTGCGAATACATGTATCTGGAAAGAAATAATTTTCAACCGGATCATAATTCTTAATTTTTCTCATTTTGTATAGTCTATTTATTCTTCACTATCCCATCTCACCCGCTATAATTTCAAAACCCAACTCTATTCCGTTGCACTCCTATCTACCCATTTCTACCCCCAATCCATTCCCATGTTCCTAACTTACCCGCATTTTTTTAGGTTGAGAGGTTTATCCATTTTAATTCTCATTTTTATTTGAATCTTATCCGTGAGTGGTCCAGCCTTGACTGGAACAGCCTCGTACCATCGCGAGTCCTCTGTAAACCCTGGATAGGGATTACATGTCAACTAATACAAAATTAAAAGAAAATACTTCCTTCAAACTTAAACAAAATACTTTGCTTCGCTTTTCGTTAAAGATGCATCCTAAACGAAAATATTTTAGTTTTCAAGTACAGTAGTGTTCGTCTTTTTGTTATATTTATTAAATATTACGTTAATAGTGACGAGACCTTGGCAATTTCCTTATCATCAAAAGCCAACACTCCTTTATTCTCTAGCAGCAACTTGACTTTCACTTCAGGCAATGGATGCGTTGTTGTGAAGTCACCTTGGGTATCCCATCTATCAAAAGTCAAAAAACGCAAATATTTTAATAATTTGATAAAAAAAAAATGGAAAACGGTTGAGAGATTGAATAAAAGAGAGCTATTGAATATAAGCATAGATTTCTTTTAGTATAGTCAGAAACATTTAAATCAATTACTTTGGTCTTGATGCTTCTGCTTGATCAGTTTGAAATTTTTCTCCACCCTCAACCTGAAAGATAGTTTCATCATTGTTTACACACGTTAATTACTTAGAAACTTGTACTGTGACCAGTGTTAAAGAAGAACGACATTTTACTAGCTGGTGCGAACCTCCATGGTACAATACACAATCTTTTGAGCAGGAAGTTTGAGCCCCCTGGCTTCCATTATTAACACTTCAATTGTAAATGACAAAACAACATCAGATGGAGACAAACTTCTCTCACAGTCTGACAAGTCAGATACCATCACAGCTGTGCTTCTATAGAAGAAAAACACTTGATAATATATTACATTACAATGAACATGTTTGTTTCTATAGTTTATAAAACATACTTAAAGCTATAGTCTCAATATTAACATTATGGGTCAAAGATATATAAAATATATCAGTACATGTAAAATTAATATTATAAATCTGTAAAGCAATATTTATGGTTATGGTGAAATGTATGAACATGGATTGCAGCCACCTAATCAAGGTGGGTGGTTCACACTTATTGCGTCTACTTAAAGTGTCTGGTGGGAACAACCAATAATATGGCCACCAATTAAGGTGGCAGACAGGTATATCAAACTTATGGCCATCCAATCACCATATCTACACAGGAGGTGTGGTGTTCATCTAACATATTTAACAATTAGTCGCCGAAGGCGAGGTGATTACAAGCCTATAAGTTTTAGCATAAATTTTAAGGTGTTTACAAATTATAATCAGCATAATTTCATAAAAATTTATAATGACTTCAAATTTCTTAGTTGAAATACAACAAAAAGCTATAGTCACCAGCCAGTGACTATCACTTCAGAGAAAGTGAATCTTGATCAGTCAGAATGCAGGAAAATCAATAGTCACCTCAAAATTTATACTTAATTGTGTTAGTGATGAAGGTAAGAAGGTTGCTGGTATGTAGTAAAGTTAGCCAATTGTCATAGTCTATGTGTGTTATTAAACTACTATATGGCTGCACTTACAAAAAAAGAAAATCAGTTGCTTTGCTGCTTACTTGAGTGGTTTTGTTTTGACATTAGAAACAGGCAAACTGTCAAGATTTGTCTTGAGTTGATTAATTTGGTTCCTTTGTTCATCAACATAAATAGCTTTCATATTCTTGTGTACAAATGAAGGTAAGTCCTACAGAACCAAATAAATTGACAGTGTTTCTTAAAATATGCTCAGATGTTTTTGCAGGTACAGTAGTGTGAAAAAACCAGGAAGAGACTACCTTACTTCCACTTGCAAGAACATCCATTCTTCCTTGTAATTCTCGTCTAATACATGCTGCTTGTTCATCAGCATTATCCAGCTAAATTGGACATAACAGAGCTAGTTGTTTAGAAATCAAATATACATATTCAAAGAGTGGTCTCAATAAGCTGCAGAATGGTGGACAAATTTGAAATTCTGACACATTTGTCAGTCTGGGTGTGTCAACAGTCTGTCACCAGTGTTAATAATCAAAATTGCACTCTTCAATAATTCAGAAAAGTTGTGGGGGAATGCTAAGATTTTCCAGACGGTTATGAGGCCTTACACTTACTCAATACCTAGCAAATATATAGTCATAGGTACTCTATTTGCAGAACATATGTGTGCTCGAGGAATAAAGAATTATAAATATTTATCGAAGTTATATAAATTAATTATATGATGCATTTCTGCATAATATATCAGTTTGTTTACTTTGTTAGTACACTTGTGATCAGTAAATACCTGACAAGCATTATATAAGATCGCATGTTCATATTTCTTGACACCTAATATCGTCTGGAACATTTCATAAAGTTGATCTTTGGAGAGAATCATTTCACTAGTTGAAGTAGTACCCGTCATTCGCGCAGGAGATCGCATGGTCGAGCGCTCGTCGCCTCTGTAAATAGTGTCAAATTTTGCCATCCAAGAATTCAGAATCGTTTCTATAGTTAAACCACTAGGCACATTACGTACTCGTTTCTCAATACTGCTTTTAAAAACCTCCCGAAAATCACTAGCGGTACAGCTACCACAGCCAAGCATTTTTATTACGCGGTCCGAACTCAAAAAAATCTCATAATAACTCTTCACTGCCAGATAAAACGCTTTATCGCTTTCAATTGACGTTTGCCCACTCAAAAATTGTTCAAAGCGTATCTTAATAATTGCTAGCTCTTGCTTGGATATTTTACACTGTCTTCTCGTCATGTCTGTTTGTTGTTTTGCATTGAAAGGGTAAGCAATACAACGTAACACAAAGACGTAAAGCATCAACTTTTCTTTGCGTTCTTGTTCGTCTGGATGCTCTTCCACTTCGCTGTTCAAGGAAGGAGTCGGACTATCAACAAATCTTGCAGGAACAGGCAAGTTTTCTGTAATGAGCGTTGTTTTTTCACCCGGTACTTCATCATTGTCGCTGTCCTCTTCATCGGATGAATTTGAGATCATGATCAATATTTCTCTTGCAAAAACAGCAAAATGCAGTTCCTGTTGAGTTAAAACCCTCCTGAGGTGTTGTTTTGATTTGCATTGGAAGCAGGTCACCCATCAGCGGTCATCGAGAATTACTGTCGTTTAATGCTGAATATTTTAATATTAATCAGACTAAATTGCATAATGATTTTGTAATCAAGGCTTTGTGATCACGTTTGTAACCTTCGCTCGATGAGACGTAAATAAATGATTTTGCGTTTCATGTTTGCATGTTTGCACGCAAAAGTTGTTACAGTAAAACAAAAGTTGTTACAGTAAAACAGGAGCGAACAACGTCAGGACCCTGTTGAACAATGATTGTTTTAAACCAGTTGCTGTCTTGCTGATTGTAAAGTGATTGTTGAATGTACTAAAGTTGAACAACAATCGACAATATTGTAAACAATATCATTCACAGGGGATGCAATCTTATTGGTTTGTTTTGGACAACTTGTGACAACCTGGTCATTTCGTGTATTTTATTTTCCAGTAAAGGCCGGCGCACACTAGAGCTATGTGCTTAGCAAAAAATCATTCGTAGCCATTGGCGTAAGCCAGTTGCTCTCGTGTGCGGGCGACTTTTCCGGCGACTTTGGTCATTCGTGCCACTTACGGCAAATATCTAGCATGTTTGATAATTTCTGCCTCGCGTGCCAAAATCTTTCCGTGTGCGGCAAAATGAAAGCTATCTGCTTATATATGGATTGTGAAAAGCGCATGCGTAATATACGAAAGTAAACATCCAAGGTGGCAAAAAGATTGCAAAAACAAAATTATGGATGAATGTGAAGACGAAGAGTTGTTCTTATTTTTGTTGCTGTTGCGTCGGACTAGACTAGACTTCCGCTTAAAACACCGTTATCCAAGTGGTATTATAAATAATATTACCTGTTTGAGAAAGCTTACTAGCTCTGCAATAGCGCATTCCGTTTCTCTCTGTTTCTAAAATCTGTAGAATTCACATCGTATAAACACCTGTATTCTGGCCAAAGATCAACCAGTCTTCCAATATGGTCTCAGCCGCCACAAATTCATTTTGCTTTGCTTGCACCGCCATCTTGGATGTTTACTTTCTTATATTACGCATGCGCTGTAAAGACAATCCATAAGCAGATAGCTTTCATTTTGCCGCACACGGAAAGATTTCCTTTTTTTTTTTTTTTAATTATTCCCCTATGTAAAGTTTTATAATTAAATATTACATATGATTTTTATAATAATGTAAGGCTAGAAACCTACTAGAAACCTAGTTAGGCTTTTGAGGCTAGGCCCCTAGTGATGATATGTCCACTGTAAAATCAATATAATCACAAAGATGATTACTTACACTAAATACTATTTACAAATAAGGAAGCAGGGAAAGAAAAAATAATTACAGTGCAGACTGCAGATATAGCTCAAGAAGTCATAAATTATTGTTGTTTGATATAATTTTTTTATTATTATATATTATAATTTTGGCACCCGAGGCAGAAATTATCAAACATGCAAGATATTTGCCGACTTGCCGTAGGTGGCACGAATGACCAAAGTCGCCGGAAAGGTCGCCCGCACACGAGAGCAACTGGCTTACGCCAATGGCCACGAATGACTTTTTGCTAAGCACATAGCTCTAGGTATTCTGTGGCTCTAGTGTGCGCCGGCCTTTACCTGTGGAACATGCCTGGTTACATTCACTTTCCGAGGCGAAGTTATTCCTGTTTCCTAGGCAACCGGAGAACAACCGGAGAACATGAATTGATCACATGTTCGAGTCTGCGCATTAAACCTAAAGCGTTTAGTGTCCGTCTGACATTTCGGTGGATTCCAAACTCTGGAACAGACTGTGTTTGCAATCGGATCTATAGCCCCGTTTACACTACACTCAATTTATTGGCACGGCACGGCTAAAATGGTGTGCCCGTACCCATTTCATCTGTACTCGGCCTTTGTTTTGGTACCCTGAACACTGATAAAATTGGGTGCGGGTGCACATTTTAGCCGTGCCGTGCTGATAAATTCAGTGTAGTGTAAACGGGGCTTATAATGGCATAAAAAATCATGTTAGATGAATTCTATGAGCGCATGCCAGACAATAACCCTGTTCGTGCAGTTCTCGTGATTACCACGTATCAAAGTCCCGCACCACTAACGCAGGGCACACGAAACTGTCTTAATTACAAGAGGCAATGGTAGTTAGTAGGTTCTAGTTGTTCAGGGGTTAATCGTGCGCCTTTGAATGGGCATTGTAATTGAGGTCGATGAGGATAGGCTGGGTCACCGTAGATACAAACAGGATTTCCATTTGGTAAAAGATCTAGCTGTTGAAGCTTGTTGTATAAATCAGACTGGGCAAGCATGGCGCTATCATGGCGTTTTTCCTCAACTGGGCCAAAAAGGTTAGCTACAAGACCATTAGGGACAGCCAATGATTGGAACTTTATTGCACGTACTCTCTTATGCCCATTATAAAGAACCCTTTGATTTTTGCCAGGTTTGCAAACAGGACGAACCGTCCCATCAACAAAAGCAAAACAATTTTCCAAGGCACCACTTTTCTGAAACTACACGACAATTCTTCTATATTGTCTGAAGTTAACCAAGGTTGGTCAAATGTTGAAAGCAAATGATTCCATTGAGTGTACAAAAGCTCATGCAGTTACTGATACTGATCATGCAAAGTTGAGGAACTGGTCTGCCAATCTTGGCATCTATCTAGGTATCGACAAGGATAAGCAAAGCGTTTCAAAAATATGCACAAAGCCTCCACTCGGTCTACCAAAAGGCCGTTGTAGCATTTGATAACTTCTGGTAGCTTCATAGCATCTACTATAATGTAAATGTGCTCTTTCAAAAAACGAAATTCTGTTAAACATTCGTCGTCACTTAATTTGTCCAAGTCAAAATCATTGTATTTCCAGTAAGGCAAATCTGGACTTTTGGCGGTATATAGGTCAAAAAGCAAAATAAACTCTTCATCGTCAATTAAACTTTCGGAATGCGCGTATAAAATGAATATAACATGAACCTGGCAATCATGAATCTACCCGACGATAGCATGTGCTTGCTTGGTGTGAAACAGTCAAAGTGATCTCACACTAGAATATCAGCTCTGCAGCTTAAAGTTGCTTTCCTGAGGCTGAGACGAAATTTATCAAGTGTTTATATAGGAAGGTCTTTGGATGAGATGGATCGCAAGACAAAGCATAAATAGTAGTAGGAGGTATCTGTTAAAGTTTATTTTAATAAATCACATGCAATACACAACTGTCCAGTCACTCCAGTGTCCTGCGAGTTAATTTAAAGAAATCTACGTTACAGATTATTTAAACTACAAAATACTTATGCGAAAGCACATACAATCAGAAATAGTATTTACAAAACAATAAAAACTTAGTCAGACACCACAAATATTTTAAACAATGCAAACTGATTTATTAATTGTTTGGTAAAAAATTCCATCAGAAATTTCTCATAAACGTCTCATCAACATACGCAAAATATATTCCACAAAAAACATTTCAAAGAACATTTGCTCGTATAAAGGAATAAAAAAACTACGAGAGTAAAATACCGAATGTGTCATGAAAAAAAAAATTAATATGATTTACCTGCATATACAGCTTCACAAACATTTCACAATTCACAACGTTTGACGCGTTTTACATGATTGCAGTTATTAGGACTTTACATTTAGTAAATCAGTTTGCAGTTGCCACTCTTAGCATCCCTTAAATATTTAACATCTTCAGTTTTTAAATCATTGTGACTTACATTTAGTTTAGTAAGTTTACAGTTGTCATTCTTCAAAGCATCACTTAAATATTTAGCAGTTTCAGTTTTTAAATCATTGTGACTTACATTTAGTTCAGTAAGTTTACATTTGTCACTCTTCAAAGCATCAAATAAATATTTAGCAGCTTCAGTTTTTAAATCATTGTCACTTACATTTAGTTTAGTAAGTTTACAGTTGTCACTCTTCAAAGCATCACTTAAATATTTAGCGCCTTCAGTTTTAAAATCATTGACTCTTACATTCAGTTTAGTAAGTTTACATTTGTCACTCTTCAAAGCATCACTTAAATATTTAGCACCTTCAGTTTTTAAATCATTGTGACTTACATCTAGTTCAGTAAGTTTACAGTTGTGACTCTTTAAAGCATCACTTAAATATTTAGCACCTTCAGTTTTTAAATTATTGCTTCTTACATTTAGTTTAGTAAGTTTACAGTTGTCACTCTTCAAAGCATCACTTAAATATTTAATACCTTCAGTTTTTAAATCATTGACTCCTATATTTAGTTCAGTAAGTTTACAGTTGTCACTCTTCAAAGCATCACTTAAATATTTAGCACCTTCAGTTTTTAAATTACTGGTACTTACATTTAGTTTAGTAAGTTTACAGTTGTCATTCTTCAAAGCATCACTTAAATATTTAGCACCTTCAGTTTCTAAATGATTGTGACTTACATTTAGTTCAGTAAGTTTACAGTTGTCACTCTTCAAAGCATCACTTAAATATTTAGCACCTTCAGTTTTTAAATGATTGCGACTTACATTTAGTTCAGTAAGTTTACAGTTGTCACTCTTCAAAGCGTTACTTAAATATTTAACACCTTCAGTTTTTAAATCATTGACACTTACATTTAGTTTAGTAAGTTTACAGTTGTCACTCTTCAAAGCATCACTTAAATATTTAACACCTTCAGTTTTTAAAACATTGCTTCTTACATTTAGTTCAGTAAGTTTACAGTTGTCACTCTTCAAAAACTCAGCCAATTCACGGATAGTAATGTTCGTCACAATACAATGATGGATGCGAAGCTGTTTTAAGTTCTTGATGTGGCTTAAAAATTTGAACAAAGCCGTAGATTCTGCTGGTGAGATATTTAATCTTTCCAAAATAAATGTTTCATCATCATCCTCAGATGCAAACGACGAAATCATTTTCATGACGCGATCTTCTTGCATTTCCCAAACACTTTTTATCACAAGTAAACCTTTGTCATTACTCTCGTCAACACGTCGTTTCTTTGGCATCCAGTCTTGAAATCTAGATTAAAATATTTTGAGACAAAAGTTTAGAAGTTTAGGATTATATTTAGAGAAAACGTCGTACTAATGGCCATTTTATCAAAAATTAATTCACGGTGTAAAGACGACAAGACAGACTTACTCCGTTACTGATTTTGTTTTCTGTAGAAACACAACTGCAAAAGTAAGAATTTCTCAAAAGAAAATATAAATTCTGTGGCAGATTTTTTTTCTTTAAAATGGTGTTAAAATGATTTTTCCGTTTCGTCTGCAAAAATTGGAAGGTTCTCTTCACACGTATGAAACAACCTCAACTGACATGTGCTTGTCCTATAATCAGTATAATGAATATTTTATTGTACTATTTTGTACAGCATGCAAAACTATTGACTAGGAAATTGCTCTGGAATCAATCAAAGTCATCAGTCACAATTTCATTAAATCATCTGCTAACAGTTATAATTATGTTAATAATTGTGTGAATAAAAAATTAAGTACAGCAACCTTTCACAGAATTGGCTAATCAGAGTCATTCATATACAACAGGCAGAGCCTGGTGTTATCAACCTTGGAAAATCCTCAATGTTGCAAATGCTAGGTAAGGAAGCTGTTGCAGAATTTTGTTAAGGGTTTTAAATTGATGCCTTTTAAATCTTTACCTTTTGCATATACAATTGATTACTTTGGTGTCTTTATGCTCTGCTGACCTGATAAATAATTAAATATGAATGAATACAAGATTATATGTACACTAAATGATACAACAATGAATAAATAATTTAAGAAGATTCCCCTACATGTATATGGCTATGAAATTGAGTTGTGACTATACAATATATATAACTGGCTATACTGGCTTTATCTAATTTGAAGAAGAATTAGGCATACCTTAACTCCCTCATCCTATCTCCAAGTAACCCAGCTACAAATTGGATCACCAAATGCCACCTTGGTTTATCAATGTGCTCTTCTAAAAATCTTTCAACATTTTTGATATTATCAACCACATCTAGTGCAGCCAGAAACTCTTGAATTGTAAGATGAAGAAAAGAGAAGATATTTCGTCTTTTGTCTTTCAACTGATTGAACACACCAGAATCAGATAAGCCAGCCACAGTGTTATCACTGCTCTCAAATTCAAAAACTAACTGGTTTGTTTCCATTCCATTCCTTGCAATTTTCTTTAATTTGTTCAGATCCTCTTGCAACTGCTCTGGAAGTTCCACAGTCAAGTAATCCTTTTTTACTGGTTTATTCTTGTATTTTGAATTGTGTTTGAACAGCAAAATCTTCATAGCTCTATTGTACAGTTCAGTTATTGTTTTGGGAATATTACTATAGTTTCCATCCTCCACTTCTTCACCAAAATCAATGCTCTCATATAATGTCAAACACACTATATAGGAGTTAACTGGTATGTAGCAGAAGCTTAATAGTTCTGGGGAACTCTTAATTACCTGCCATATCTCTAAACTTTTCATGTCATCATCACAAAACTTTTCAACATACTTTTCTATTTGTTCCTCATTAAAACCTAATATCTCCACTTCCTGATCAAACTTTAGATGTCTATAAATATATTCTGCTGTAGGTCGAGATGTGATTAACACAGTGGCTCCAGGCAATAGTTTGCCTTCCACCAGCTGTTTAAGGATAAGCAACATATGACACTCTTTGTCAGGGCTGTTTATAATCATTTCATCAGTTAAACACTCTTCATCAACTTTAAGTTCATCCAAGCCATCAAAAACAAGAATGACATTTTTTGGGTGTTTGCAAACAAATTCAAAGACAGTCATGCCACAATGAGCTAATGACATATCAAGACGGTAAGCTTTGGTTAATATTTCTCGAAGGCTTGTTTCTCCTTTGTTAAAATCACGAAATTTAATTAATAGTACATATTTTTCATGCCAGAATCCAAATCTTTCTTCATTTTGTACACACTCATTAAATATTTTTCTTGTCAGTAGAGTTTTCCCAATTCCAGGTCTGCCTACTACAAGACCAGTTCTAGGTTGATGGTTACCAGATTCTGCTGGTTGAAATAATTCTGCTGGACTCTTGAGGATTCTTGAATTAGTAGGTTTTTCCAATTGAACATCATAAATCTGATGTCTACTTTCAAATTCTCTTCTGGGTTTGTGGGCACGTTCCCTTCCATCTTGAATTATAACATTGATATAGATTTCCTCCAGTTTTCGACGTGACCAATCTTCTCTTCCAAAGTCGTCATGTACGTCAAATAAATCTTTGGATTGACTTTCTCGAATCATTTCCATTAACTCTCGGTTTATCTCTAGAGTTATTTTTAAACGCTTTTGTAAAAGGTACACGCTAATAAACTCCTGATCAGTATGGAAAGTGGGTCTCTTCCATGCTGACCACAACAGATAAACAATCTCAACGAGTGTCAATGCATCGACAAGGAAATTAATCGTGATGAAGCCGACAACAACTTGTTGTTTCTTTCCACCCATTGAATAAGTGCAGTCCACAAATGAAGAATTCGTAGTTGACCTTGTGACGTTCTCATGGAAAGTACTAGTTGTTGTTTTCATATTGGCCAAAGAACATTCAAAATGGGTTGGAAAATTGGACGAGGTTAAGAGAAATGCTGAGAATATTGTAAGTGGTATAATACGACAAACGATCAAATGGATTATGTAAGCCATGAAAACAAAATAACGATTACTACCTTGATACGCCATTGATAGTTCAGACAGTGGCTGGCTTTCTTCTTCGCCCTCGTTCGTCGTTGTGTTTGGGTTATTTCCGAAGATGTCCACTCTATGTTTCACCAGGTAACCGTACACGACACTACATATAACCACAAGTCCAAAACTTATCACAATCTGGACATTGAGAGATAACGAAGGTAGGAATTCTTGGGCATAATGAAGATGACACTGTGTTTCAATGTACTTCCCCTTGAATAAAGTGTTTGTGAGGTCACATTCTACACTTGATTTCGCCTCGAAAACACTCGCGATTCCAACCAGAACCACGCCACTTGCTACAAACAAAGCAAGAACTACTGAACTGTACGTATTGTAACACTTACGAGGTACCAGTTTTAAGCAATTATCCATGTCTGTAAAGGAGTGCTTGTCTTTATTCTTTGCCAGAAGATTAGATTTGGTCACTTTATCACCAACCTGCTGTTATTCTGCACCAACACCCTCCAGGACTCATGCTTGGTTAATATAATTAGGTTCGCTAATTGTCATCGTGTCGTGAAGTGACGTCTCTGTCCCTTGTCCTCTCATGTACCGCTTGTTCTTGCGTTGTCCTTGTTATCACCTTTTGTAAATTGATACCTTGTAAATATATTACTAGTCTACATATTCAAATTATCATGTAAGTTTTCATTTAGTCTGAAGATGTCTTAAGTTAAGACGAAACGTTACTACCAAATATATTCTTATTATTCCCAAATGGTTTGATTGTCTCTTATGGCTTTACTGAAAGCACTATGTTGGGCTTTAATATATGCATCTGTGCATCTCGCCGACTCGCCCGCTGCGAAAACCGTTAGGGCACAGATTAGCTATATAAATATATAGGTAATCTGTGGTTAGGGTGACACGAGCTCATCTCCGGTCGTCTCGTCTCCTGCTGCTGGTTAATAATATCTCTTTTTTAATTATGTCAGTTGTATCACGGGTTGTATGGAGTTTATTATTGCATATTTGCCATTCTCTCAATTTTTGCATAAATTTACAAAGACAATGAACACAGCTAAGTAATACTAATGAACCCAAGTCCAGATCCTGGCAAACCAGGAAGTGTTGGCTGAAAAATACTGCAATGTTGGAGCTTCACTAAACAACACTTTTAAAAGTTTTATATACAAATATTTGCGGTCAAATATATCAGGTAGATATACCAATCTGTACTACCTCATACAAAATCATCTAAATATTTTACAACTTCATTAAATAAATCTAATAAATAAAATAAATTTTCCTAAAATTTCATAATAGTTTTCCGGACTCACAGTTAAAACGGCCTCCTCAGAAAATGCTCCAAAAAGCCTGGCGTTCTTTGTCGTTTGCGTCTTCGTAGGCCTGTATAAAAAATCAAGAGGTTGATCACTGAGTATTGTTGACTGAGAGTCAATCAATCACTCCCAGATCCTACCTGTGGAACATGCCTGGTTACATGCGCTTTCCGAGGCGAAGTTGTTCCTGTTTCCTAGGCAACCGAAGAACACGAATTGATCACATGTTCGAGTCTGCGCATTAAATCTAAAGCGTTTAGTGTCCGTCTGACATTTTGGTGGATTTCAAACTCTGGAACAGACTGTGTTTGCAGTCGGATCTATAATGCCATAAAAAATCATGTTAGATGAATTATATGAGCGGATGCCAGACAATAACCCTCTCTAATAAGTCTCGTGATTATCACGTGTCAAAGTCCCGCACCACTAACGCAGGGCACACGAAACTGTCTAAATTACAAGAGGCAATAGTATGTTGTAAAATACCTCATCAAAATCACAAGTTTGCAGGATTTATTACCTGCCACAGGCAAAAATATGTTTTGCTTCAAAGCCCTGGGTCTCTTTATCATTTGAGGTATTTCAAACAATTGATGGTCAAACAGTTCAGTATATTGTCGACAATTGAGAAAAGCGACATACTGGTAGCCTGTTGAGGTAAATTTCCCCTTGCACCAATGACAATGTCCTCGCTCAGGGGTTGGTTTGTATGAAGATGCTCCAGCCCTGGTACCCAAGCTAGCACTTTGATAAGATCACTGAACGAGATGGATGATCATGGTCGCTAAGACAAAGCATATAAAGTAGCATATAAAGCACAGAGTGGTGCTTTTTATACATGAGGATTGTGCATTATATACATGAGGAATTCTAAATGTTGCTGTACAGGATAACGTCTCCTTGCAGTTGCAGGCAGGATGTTGCTAGTGGTTGCTACGCATAGCCTTACCTCCTGCTCTATTTATCTCTATTCCATCCCACAGACTTCCTTACCAACTCTATTCCAATTCTCTATTCCAATCCCCGTCTTCACTCAATTTCACCTGAACTACCCCCATTTCGGCGAAGGCCATCAAATCAAATTGTTTTCGGTGTAGGGAACTGAGGAGCGCGTCATTCCCATGCGGCCCACGGGGCCGGAATGTGACAAGAAATTCAGAAAACGGAAAAATATAGCGTGTGTTTTTGTGCTTTCCAACAGTCCAGCGACAAGCCTATTCCTAGGGAGGTTTATCCAACTTTTAATTCTTATACAACCTAAATCAGGGTTCACCGTAAAAAATTCAAATGACACTTTCTTTAAATCAGTAATACAATCTTTTTCAGCAGTATTATTTACAATTATCCAAATAAATATAATATATCGCACGAATTTAAATAACAATTCTACATTTCTATAAATTTTCTCTGCAAATAACTATACGATCTCTCGATCCGTTCACGATGGATGCGACAGAGATCCTGGACGTTTTTGCAGGATGTCAACAACAAGTGTTTAGTTAAAATGTGGTGGAACAGTAACTAAAGCATCTTCGGGTTTTCTTCCCACTTGAACATTCTGTTGGTGAGAATCAAATTACTCATATATCAATAAATATAATAGTTCTATAGTTCAATAGTATAATGGTTTAACAAATGCCTTAAACACACAAAAACCTCTCGATGTTTAGACCTAAGGCTGAAGCAATTATAGTTACTCTTACTAGCTCTCCTAGATCAAAACGTTGTGAGGTATATTTGTATATTTAGGCCGCTGTTGATGCAAGTTATTAGAAGACGCTTTTGCCTCTTTGCCGGTGTATATTGAGACGAACTAAGATGAATCTAGAGCATATAATCGAAACATAGAGCAAAAATTACCTTTGGCCGTTCTCGCTGTGTGTTGACAGCCTCGACTCCAAGAGGAAACGTCTCAACCTTGCAACCTTAAAAAATATGGGTTTTAAGTAGAAAGACAAAGTATTTTTAAATACCTTTATCTTAAAAGACGAACACCGCTAATGGATTTATACCGTAGGCAATTGGCGTCAATTTGAAGACCGTGTGTAATGGCACTGGTAGATAAGGTAACTCAGCTTTGTTTTTTTCAAGAAAATACCCAAGTAAACATCTCATTATGGCCTAGAGAAGAAACACAGAACGCGAGTTACATGCAGTTGGTACGATTGTGATTTAAATTTTTAACCATGCAAGCACTCACCTGATGACATATCACTAGAACATTTTGTTGTCTTTCAAGTTCCTAGAACGCAAAAAAATGTGGATAAGTCTTCTCAACCTGCATCGAGGAACACGAACACACTTGACGAAGGTTTCATCACAAATACGTTTTTATCCAGGAAGTCCTGCTCGTTCTCAACAATGAAGACACAAGGCGATTGGCTCCTGAACACGTTAGACGTAATTATTGAAAAGGCTAAAGTATTTTGCTTACCAATATGACAGGCTCCAAGCGAATAACAATATCCTCATAAGACTGAAAAAAAAATCATCGAGCATGCAGTTAATTGGCACGACTACAAGGAAACCTAGCAGCCTCGAGGACTAAAATATTGCATGGAAGAAACGTATCTAGGAGCTAAAACACGATTTTTTGACTGTGAAAATGCAAAAGATACTGGCTTATTACTGGATTTACCTCTCCTCTTTTGTAACGGTAGTGAAACTTGTCCTGATCTCGTCTGGCGAAATCTTCTGGATATTTTTCTTGAATTTCTTCATATGTCATGCCATCACAAACACCCTGAAATATTTTCAAATAAATCGTAACTACTCCAATTTTATGGAGTTGAGCAGTAATCGTTGGGACTTACAGCATCAAGTTCGTTCAAAGCTTTCCATTGTTCAACTGGAGCTTTGATGTGTTGGGCAGACTGAGATGTTCTTTTTAATTGACTTGTCCAAACCTGAGCAATGAAGTTTATGAATGTCAGTTATCATCTAAACATTGCTGTTTGTGATTGAGATTTACGAGAAACACGTGGGAAATTGTGAACAATATGACTATAAAGAATGATGGTTACCTTTAGGTTTTCGAGAGATTGTTCATTAACAAACTCACCAAGGACCTCTGCAAACTATAAATTCAAGAAATGTTCATGAACAAAAAATACAATATTTCATTTTTCGTCGAACAAAAATACCTTTTGTCCATGTGGCGAAAGCTCGGAGTCGCCACCAATCCGACCCTTTAAATTAAATCCACTCTCTCCATGCTAAAGAAAATAAAATATATGCATGGATACTCCAATATATGGCATATTACTGCTGTTTAAGACGGAAAATTCAACCTACCCTAGTCAAGTAAATCGATCTGGGTGTAACGTGAATGTTCATCGTATAGTATACAACTTTACTCTCAACATAACCTATAAGATGTGAACAGATGATAATCGTAACAGAGGTAAGACTCTTGCTCTAGCGGACCCCTTTCACATATTGCGTGCTCTTCAGTAATGTAATAGGTTCCAGGAGTGCTGAAGAGCAGGTATAGTTAGGATTAACAAGTCTGTGAGAGATTAACAGAACTATACACTTTTGTAAATAAGCTTTCTACATCGCCATAGATACATACGAAATTAGCACTTAATTATACCTTCAGCTCTGTTGACCACAAATCGCTTTCCAGTATTGACAACTTTAAGAAATCGTACTTGATTGTCCATTTCTGAACACAAAGGTTCGTACTGTGTTTCATAAAGTTTGATTCTTGCTTTAAAATCTTCACATGCTTGCTCAGGTGATACATTCTTATAATCTGGACTTGTTACTTTTACTTCCTGTGTTAAATAAAAATATACCCAGTCAGGCCATTCCGTATGCACCACTTTTATTATATGTAGTAGTTCTAGGAGTTGAGATTTAATAATAAATTTTGTTTTCTGCTTGGTCAATGCAGTCTTGCTGGGCTTTTTAGACTTGCAAAGATTGGTTATTGAGCTGCCGGTATTCATATTAGGTTGAATGATTATAGAACACAACATGTTATCTTTTTTGGGACCCATTGTACCACACATTGCATGATGTAACCTTGCAGGTGAAAACCAACATGCCTGTACCATCTACCATTGCTGGTGTACCTCACAATGCAGGCATGACTCTCAAAAGCAGGTGCAACATACAATGTTGGTATTAGCTACAGTGAAGAAGGTGTAACTTGCCACATATATGTATCACTTAATATGCAGGCACAACTTGTCTCTAGGTACCACTCACCATGGAGTTATCAATAACCATGCTGGTACCATTTACCACACTGGTACCACTTACCTACCATGTAGGTACCACTTACCATGCTGGTACCACTTACCATGCTGGTACCACTTACCATGCTGGTACCACTTACCATGCAGGTACCAATTACCATGTTGGTACCACTACCATGCAGAAATCACTCACCATGTAATTACAATCACCATGCAATTACAATCACCGTGCAGCGATCAATTACCAAGCAGTTATCAATCACTGTGCAGGTACAAATCACATGCGAAAAAAACCTACCATTATATTAGAATGAACAATACTTGAATCATCACAATAAGACTCAATAAATAACAACTAAAATGTAAAAGGGAAAAAAGATCAAAATTATAACTCTCTTCACTTCAACCTAGCTAGTTCATCGTTACCTTAAAGTTATTCTGCTTGCAGAAATTGATCACTTTTTCACGTCGTTTTCTGGTGCCATTTGTTGAATCAAAAATCTGAAAAAATACATAATAACTGAATGCATTTTTTAATTTTAGAAACAGGTAGGCTGATAATGAGGACAACAAGATAAACAGCAGGACTATATAAATAGCAAATATGGAACAAAACACCAGGGGCCGGTTGTTCGAAAGGCGTTTAGCTTAAACGGTGGATAAGTTAAAAATGGAAAACCAAATTATCTATTTATTGAACAACTGAGCTGAAATATCTCGATGTAAATAGTTTAATTGTCAATGGAAGCACATATTAAATGCATAAGATACAGGTTCAGTCATTCACAAGATGTACGAGAGTATTTTTAAACTTTGGCTTATCCACCGTTTAAGCTAAACGCCTTTCGAACAACCGACCCCAGGGATATTGCTAGAAGTTTAATTAAAGGATGTATATTCAAATATTCCTCTTAGGTTTGCTTTTACACTCATTTAAACATAAATATATGAATATCCAATCCCCAATTAAACTTCTAGTGATGACCCTGCATATCACATACAGCAACTTGGCCTTGGCCATTCAACCAGATTGCAATGTCGTTCATGGCCAGTTCTGCACAGCGTCTTAATGAAGACATAACAATTATTATCAAATGTAATTTGATAGCTTATTATGTAATAAAAGTTAAAAAAATGCATATTAATTATTCTGTTAAAATCATCAAAAAATATGTAAAAATGATTGTATATACTTGAATATTTCACTTGAAAAACTGCAATCTACTAGGAATTATCATAAAATTACTTGAAGATACGTTAATATATTTGATTGTTTTCGCAAAAACATCAAAGCCTTCATGTACAGCAATGGAATTTAAACTTACTCCCTAATTGCAATTCCCTTTGGATTATTTGGGTCAAAGAACTCATGGGTACATTGAGACTTGAGAAGATCCCGACGGTAGTTTCCTGAACTGAACACTGCAATGTAAATTGTTTCACAATGTTCATAAGTGTCAAGCTAGAATATCTTATGACCTTGTCAGTAAAACAACAATGACAAACATTTTGCAAAATATATTATGGGCATCTCTGAAATAGACAAGTGGAAAAATGTCAAGACAGTCAAGACATGTACCACACTTTTGACACAAAGAAAATACAACCTATTATGTGTGTCTTACAAGGGACTATTTCTAAATAAAATGCACTGTAGCTGATTTTAAGTGCAATGGTATCTTCGATCTTTTTTTGTAGTTACGGATCATAGGCAAATCATTTGCTTTGGTAACACCCTGAAATCGTGTAACACTTGCAATATAATGGCCACTTGAAACAGATTATTATAAAGCGTGGGTATATTATATACATCCTGCAGGGTTATTGTGTTAAAATATTTCACATTCTTTGTAACAATTATAATTACTTTCGCCATTGAAAAATATCTCAATTTTCTTTCAAAGCAAATTACAATCATATTCCCAATTTCAAATTTTTCGTATTTAGTATTTTATAAGTTGCATTAATCCCCACGGGCTAAATAAAATTCGTGAACACGGAATTCAAATTTTAACAATGGTGTTTTGAGACTCCCCGTATTTTATCAAATTATCAAATTCTAACAAACTCCTAATATCTGTACATCATTGTTTTTCAACCTGCCAGTGGAACGGTTTTTACTTAAACTTGTTCTCTTATTTATGGCGTCTGTTTCCAAATTTAGAACGAACTTTTACAGTGAAAATTATAATCACAAAGCGCAGTTTTATCATGTGGATTATCTGATTATAATATCCTCAGCTATCCGACATTTAAAATAATATTTTATATCAACTAACCTTGTGTCTCAATGCTAATCCAGTTTAAATATCTTGCCAGCTTTCTAGCAATAAAAGTCTTTCCTCGGGCTGGAAGACCCACCATGGCCAGGCAAACTGGCTTGTTGACTAAACTTCTCGAAGGACATGAGGCTGGATAACGCAAACGATCAACCATAATAAAGATTAAACAAAAATAACACGAACCAAGTTCAACGTATTGAACGATTGGACCTTCTTGTCCATTTATCGGCCGTGACTAACACGTGATATTATAACACTCACACTAACTACACACGTGCTCAAAAAACTTTCCCTAAAAATCTCATTTTAAATTTGTGCTTTTAGGGACAAAAAAAGCAATACTATACTAATATTAAGCCTTATATTCTTGTAATTATAACAAAACCACAAATAATTTTAATGAAGGATGCCCTTTTTTACTTGCCGGTGTACTGCAGAGCCGGAGATTTCATATCCTCCATATTGCCATTATCACGTGATCAAATATTAATCAAGCGTTATTTTCGGAAATGCAAAAACAGAGACGAGCTTGCAAATAGGGCAGAAAAAATATTGAGCAAGACTCTGTTGTACATACATATATAGTGCCATAAAAGTCATACAAAACACTGTTACTCTCTGTCATCACAACCACTGTACAATGAAAACTTAATAAATACATGAACATACTCCTCGCTACATTGAGAATTCTAAAACACTAACAATAAAACATCAAATGCGTGATTGAAGTTCTCTTGTTAAAACTACAGTTATGACATCAAACTAGGGTAAATCAGGAGCTCTTATGTGAAAACTTGGCCAATTTCAAAGCATCATTCAACATATGCTCTCTGAGAGCCCACAATGCATCAACGGTGGATGGATGAGGGTTATAGGCGGAGCCCAACCATTGTACTGGCAGTTGTGATTGTTGCTGCGGGGTAAGTTTGGTTACATCGGGTTTATTTGGGTTCCAGTTGCTTAGATGCGGCGTACCATCGCGCAAACCTTCGATATATCTAAAAATAACAAAATATGATTATTGCTACAGTTCATGAATTATCATAATGTGCGACAAGGTGGATTCATGCGCATTGCGCAGAAATTAGCATATCTTGTGAGGTACCTGAGGTAGGCGTCGGAATGAAGAAGCTTTTGTTGACGAGGTGGAGGAGAATGAAATAAAGGAGTCATCTAAATTGAAATAAATAAGGTTTACATGTTGCGCTGTAGTCGGAACTGTCATTTTCACCCATGTGAAATATAAACCAGAGGAAAAACTTCAATACATCAGTACATCTTGAAACGTTTTGGACAATTACGAGTGAATGAAAACCAGCTTTTACTATACAAAATCGAAGCTCGTCAAACGAAGCCATAACGGTTGCATGCAGGTCAACAGACCTACCTGAACTTCAGTGGTTTGTGTATCCATGGCTTGGGGTCTTTGTATTGGAAACATTGTTGGTTGGCTCATTGGTGGAGCTTGCGGTCTAGACTGGGTGATCTGTGTTGGTTGTGGAGGAATAGCTGGGGGCATATTAGGTGTAAAAGGTGGTGGTAATTGATCTGGTTGTTGTTGTAGTTGTGGCAGTTGTTGTGATTGTTGTTGCTGTTGTTGTTGGTACACTGATGAGAATTGTTGTAAGGTGTTGGCAAACTGCTGCTGGGCGATATTGGTTCCTAAGTGAAATAATGAAGAATATTATACACAATTCGTTCTTAACTACATGTAAATATAATCATGCAACATGCTAGAAATATACGTTACCCATGTTTGGCATCTGTGTAAACTGATTGACGGCTGTCGGGGGTATCGGTGAGCCAGTCATTACAGAAGGCGATCTTTGAAGATTTGCTGTACTCTGCGCTGATAATGGTGACATGCCTTGATTGCCGAAACTATTCGTTAGGCTCATCATATCTGAATTATAGAAGCAATTATACTCGGTGAATCTCGACCTATATTTCTAACTGAAACATATCTTTCATCTGTACTAATAGTCTGTCTCAGGACGCTTATGTTCAGCTTGTTACACTTACTTTGAGCGAGGCCTGGCGTTGGCATTCTCATAACATTAGAGAACTGTTGATCGAGTAGACCGGGGTTGATATTGACCGTTGCAAGACCACCTCCTAATACTTGACTTGGTGTGGGCGAGGGAACGACACCAACAAAGGCTTGGTTGTTGCCTGGTCCTTGATTTTGATTGGTGGATACAGGACTGGGGGAGGGACGTTCAAGTTGCACAGGGGCTTGGTTCTTAGGGAAAAAATTCCTAGAAATCATACTGACATCAATAATAGTGCGTGATTTCTTTCCAGTGTGGATTTATAAAGATTTCGTTGTGATAAATTAAAAAGCTGATTCAGCTTAGCTGATCGATGTCTCCCCGACACAAGATACACAGACTACTTACTTGCTTCGTTCATGAATTTCCACACGTCTCGGCGGGCCTTTCAAATGAACTTCACGGCAATGTCTGATGAGTTTTGTCAATGAATTAAAAGGCCTGATGAAGGTTAAAAGACGTTATTAAATGTTGTAAAGTTGTCTTACTAAATGTATATTACTAATATAAAACGTTAATATGAAGATTGTTTCCTCGTTCTAGCGCATGTTTTGAAAATCTTACCTCATTCCTCTCTTGAGTCTTTCGCAATTCCTCCAAACACAAGGACATATGCCATTGTCTGTTCAACCAAAAATAAAAATTTATATACGTGGTATACGTGAAGTGACGCTAAAGTATTTTAGATTTAAATCTCTTACCCATTTTGATGAGATGTCCTCCGCTTTCTAAGACATGAATGATCAATTCACTAAGATTTTCATATTGATAATCACATCCTTGCCAGAGACAGTCGTATACGAGACCAGGAGCGGAGAAATATGCTGAAGGTGAAGTTATTGGAGCTTTGCTTGTTGCTTGTGAGTTACCACGTGATTCCCATTCTTCGCGCTTCATCGGACTCAAGTTCTTCCACTTAAAGGAAAATAAGATTGAACAGAATGCCTCATGAACGATGATGTCCTGAAGATACTAACTACATCCTACCTCTGTCCCCACAAGTCTACTAATATCCCCAAAGCCGTAGTCTGGATACTGTTTACGTAAAACACCACGTCTTTCGGTAGAGAAGAGCAAAAATCCAGACTGCGCTCGGGAACGTTTCTTCGTACCCTAAAACAAGAGTACCAAAACATCAGTTAAATCTACACGTTCTCCCAAGAGGGTCAAAACGTGTTGTCGTTTATGACCTTGGTTCCTTACTTCAAACAACAAACCTTGTTTGATTCACCATCTCCTGCAGAAGACGAGGGTGAAACAATCCTGTCATCTCGACGAAGTTCACTAAGATCTTTTACCAACAATGGTGAAGGTTTCTACAACGAAATACAACATTGGAATAAGTATTCGATGATCTAAAAATCAGTGAAATTATTGCCCGGGAATTATTCTTCTCTTACTTTAACAAGATTCAGGTTTTCTTCAAAGAAATGGAATTCCTCTTCATAAACACTGGTTGATAATGTTGGTCTCTGGCAAAAGGCAAACCAGAATTACAATGTTTTCTTTCTTGCCAAAAATGTGATATATTTTAAACACGAGATACAATATATTGTACCTTCAGACCCTTAAGTTTCCTATAATGTCCACCATCATCCTCGTCATATCTTGATTCACAAAGGAAAACATCTTCCTCAGGCACGTCAGTTGGACGACCTTGAAATGCATCATGAAACATGTTGAATGTGTTTGCAGAAACCTCTGAAGAAATATAACAATTTTATCATTCTTACATCTCATGTACTCTCTGATTGGCAAGACAAAGCATTTTCTTTCAATATCGCACATGCGATGGACATCGTCGACTGGAACATGGAAAACTTCTTTGTCATAAAACATATGCGTTGGCAGATGTTGGGTGTCGTCTGGCTTGATGAATGTCGTACCACAGAAATAAGTCATACCACTGCATGTTGAAACAAATAATATTTAGTATTTTAGTTGTATCGAAGATTATTTCAATGAAGATCTAACATTCGTTGTCTTAGCTAAAACTTACGATCGATCTGTCCATATTTTATCAATCCTAGCGATCGAGGAATAACCTTCGTCTGTTTGACAGAACACAGTGTCGCCTGCAAAGCAAGAAATATTTACATTTCGGGCAATAGAAAATCAATAATCAAAATTATCTGAATATCCCTACCAAGTTTATAGCAGCCAGAATCTGTCCAGAACTGTTCGTAGTTGATGTAGCCTTCTGAATTTGGAACTTCAATTTGTAAACTCTTGAGATCAAGAATAATATGTTAATAATATTCTGCTCATATATTTTTAGGTCTGATGATAAAAATAAGACAGACATAGACAATACCTTTCTCTCTTCCGTGGCTTGAAATAATGACGTAATCAAATCTTCATCATTACTCTCCCCCCAGTCCAGTCTTGCTTGGGTCGAGAGGAGAACGTTTAAGGGGCAGTGGTTGTTCACGTGGTACATATCGCATTGTATGCCCATGTCCCCCTGGCCAAGACTTGATTTTCTTGAACGACTTTCGACCAACATTGTACGAACATTCACACACGTATATATCATCGTCTTCGAAATCCTGTGAAAGAGTGAAAAATGAAATAATCTTATTATAAACTGGGTAATTCCAATTTGTTCTCCCTCGAGTTGCATAAGAAGTCAAGTATTTTACGATTAATATCCTGGGAAAGAGGCAGAACATCAATATTCTTCTCTAAAAAATCATTACTTCTGGAGATCTTTACTTCTCCAAAGGGAACAACGCCATTGCCACATTGAACTATGTTCACTAATCATTTTGCCTTCTAAACCACCACGCTGAAAAAATAATTTTCCTTCTGAGAGTAAAAAAGCTTGACTTACATGTGGTTTACTTCTTATGTAATTCTTGATGTGCATGACATAACAACGTCCTTTTATTTGATTCACTTTTATCGCTGATTTTCTATCACTGCGGACTACTTCCTACAAAAGATGAAAAATACCACCATCAATTCATGGGCCGTTCAAATACAAAGTGTGGCGTTCCAACAAAAGATCCTATCTAGTCAACAATAGTCCCTTTTAGTTCATAATAGTCCCACATTACGCTCCGATTTTCAATAGTTCCTGTTTTCATGCAATACCTTTTCAATAAATTTGCGACTTCCATCACAAAGAGTCTGTTCTGGGCGATAAAACCAAGTACCACGTATCCACTGTAAAAAGATTAAATAAATCAGCATGCACAGTTTCTAATTAACTACATCAGCAACCCAGAAAATATTACACAAATCTACTAAGTGTACCTTCATCTCTGCCTTGTCAGTCCACATTTTTTCTATACCAATAATAAAACGATCTCTACAAGAAAATGAAACAAGAGGATTTAGGTCGTAAAACATTCACAAATATCTATTATTTAAGTAACCCAAAGCGTAATTGATCAAAGATATTTCGTATGTCCTGGATAATAACCCATTATCCTCCACATGAACAAAATCACCAACTGCAATTTCTAGATCACCAAGTTTGATTTCAGGAAGCTCAGTGAGCCCAATCTAAAGGAGAAGAAGTTGATAAGAAAGTCAAATTAACCGAGGATTAAGTGACAAGAGACCATAGCCACAATAAACTGATGTTAAATGAAGGTCATCCACTTTGCTTCACACCTCATCATTTGCAACATCGACCGTATCCGAGGCTTCTTCCCTCGTTTTTCGTTTTCGTTCCTCGTCCAGTTCGTGCTGCAAATGTCGTTTCGTTTGCGAGATTGCAGGCGACACGAAACGTTCTCCATCTTTGCAAACACGATCACGTTGCTGCACGTAAAACTGTTGCAGTTCTACGGCGTCGTCGTAGACCTACAAACACCGTGCGTGTAATCAAAATACATGTCTCGAGGATGATGATTTCATGCTTGCAGAATTATGCAACTTGCATGTTTGTTTAAAATCGTGCCTCTAGCGGCCCCATACAGTCAGACAACATGCCAAAGGTGCCCAAAATTTTAATAGGCTGACACGATAGAAAAACCCTGACCGGACAAAAGCAAACATATTTATATTTCTTAAGAATTGTAAATTTTAAGAAACCCACCTCGGTATCAGAACGATGTGTTCGAGCATTTTCAAAGAAAGCATACAGATCTTCTTGCAGTTTGTCTAATCTCTTGTAATAACGCTGAAAAACAAAAAAACTCTTAAAATATTTGAAAAAAAGACTTTCTTCGTTACACTCGACATTAATTTTTTTACCTTCTGAATGAGTTTTCCAATGGTAGACAAGGTCAAAATATTACTACAACAACAAAATGTTTCAGAATTATCACCAGTCGGTTTTCGAGGACATCGTTTGCTAAAAGGCTTCAATTCAATGTAAAACTAAATTGATGATGTAATGGTGTGAATATCCCACCGTTTTTCCCCAGCTTCATTCACTTCTTCAACACTCGCTAACTTCAATAATGAATCACTGTAACAACGACCTTCATCATCCTAATTGAAAAACTTAACATTAAAATACAAACAACGAAATAAGGATGAGAGCTGCACCAAAATAGCTAGATAACTGGCTTTTTCACGAAAGAATTATCCACAATACAACCATGTCCCTCAAAGACAGCTAGAGTCATCAGATCTTAACCTTGAACTGATCCAAATCAGTCGACGAGATCTGGATGTGAGTTGATGTATAGTAATAATCAAATAAACCCTCATCCTAGCTCGTGCATCTCATCCTAGCTCATGCATCTCATGGTCTCTTTTGACCTGGTCATCGTCGATTATTTGATGATGCCATACCTGATGATGTATTATAGAGTTATAAAGATCTTCCAACATTTTCTGGACAAGATCAGGAACATCCGGAACTCGAAGCTCACAGTCACCTTGCAAGAAACAAGAACAACTAAATCAACAAAAACGTTTCACATTTTCATGGTCATCATGGAGTAGCTATATGAAATGATATCCGTCTAATTAGAAAGCCAATCAGATTGAACATTAGCTCATATTCACCGGTTGTGTAGCTGTATATAATAAAAAATGATATTCGTACCTAAAAGTTCAAGTTTCGTTGCCAAAAGCTCTCTTAATAAAACCAACGAGTCCTATGACAACAGGAAAAATTCATGAAGAGGGACAAATAATAATAAACAAAATTATGAAATACTGTACGCGGAGTTGATCTGATTTTTGTTTAGGATCGTTGGTGGAACTTGTTCGTGGGCGTGTTCATCACGGTGGACCACAAAAGATACTACAATATGTAACTTGGGAAAACGAAAGAAAATTACCTTGTACACTTGTGAGTCTGGATCGTTATATTTGCAGGCATTATCAAACATAAGAACAAAATCTTGAAAACATTCCTCCAGGGTACTGTATTGATCAGCATGAAATTTACCAGAGATCTTTGTCATATCAATGGGTCTCTTGATCAGGGCATAGTAATCAGGATAATCCTGCAAGTAATCAGATCTTGATCAGGGCATATAGTAATCAGGATAATCCTGGAAGTAATCAGATCTTGATCAGGGCATAGTAATTAAGATAATCCTGGAAATATTCAGATCTTGATCAGGGCATAGTAATCAGGATAATCCTGGAAATAGTCAGATCACTTCTGTTTGAACAAATACGAAAATGAACAAAATTTCACGTAAAGCAATTCCCTCGTGTAGCAATTAAAAACCTCGTCTCACAAGCATTACCCAGGCGGTATATTAAAGACAGTGAACGTACTGCTTTTGAAGGAAGCTTTTGAAAAATCCCACAAAGGTAACGACCAGTATTGTCCTGAAACGAAAGTTTGAAGCATTTTACATATTTTCATCATTTCCTTTACTATCACTTCTAGACTACTGAGAACTGAATGAACCATTACAGTTTAAAGTTGATTTAGGCAAACAATTTACCGTGTAATCTTTAACAGAATTATACAGTTCTTTACAAAGCTCCTTGACATCTGTTGAAGAACCTGCTTGATACGTTCTGCCTGAACTAGAGCGAGATTTAGTTGGTGTTGTTTGTTTGTTGCTTGCAGGAAGTTGTTTAGTAGTGATGCTTGGTGAGGTACCACTCTCAACTTGAGCTGAAACATTGAATACCAGCAAAACTTTAACCCTAAATATGCTCTGGTATGTATGAGTATGTTTTGCAAACTTTGAAAACACACCTAATAATGGCCGTCCGAGAGATTTTCGTTTCTTTTTGAGGACTTTATCCAATGTCAGGGCATCCTAAAAAAAGAATCGTAAATTAAATCACTCTATTGTATCGTTTTTCATTCAATTGAAAAAGACTAGCACAAGCAAGTCTTTACAACATCAGATAGATGAACTTAAAACTTTCTTAACAATGGACTCACCTGGTGCACTTGAGAACCAACTTCATTGTAATGCTTTGCGTTCTCAAACATAATTTCAAAATCCAAAAGAAACTGCTGTTCCGTTTGGTACTAAAAATATACAAAATCCAATCTTATACAATCCACAGTTATCCACCGTATCAACTTCAGCAATCCTAATGTTAACACATGAAAAATAAAAATTATTATGTAACAACATGTAACTAGATCAGACCAACTGACCTTGCCTTCTCGTATGTTCTTTTCAATCATGTGTAAACACGTTGGTTCCGTGATGATCTCGTAATAATCTGGATAAAGCTAAAAGACAAATATCGTATTAGACTTAGACCCCCAGGAAAAATTAGGCGAAGCAAACTTCTTATCAGAATTATCAAGACTCGAGAGATGCAGGCACGACTGTGTGTGTGACGATAGGATTATAATTGTTATACTCACTGAGGCTGAAGGTAACTCCAAAAAGAGTTCCGACAAAAGCCTCCCATTTTCGTCCTAAAGTAAAATTTCAAACATTTTTAAGTATTAAAGCAGCTGGCATATTATTCTAAAGTAGAAATGTTCAGGATAATTTCAGACTATGCGAGTGGATAGAAGATTGACAGGACACTAATCTAAAATAATTTCTTTCTAATGAAACTAATCTAAAATAGATTTCTTTGCCATTATTTGCTCCAAGTTTCATTGAATGAAATATACAGACACAGGTCTTACCTGGTATTTTTCAACAGCATTATATAATTCTTTCATACGTTTTTTAAACGCTTCATTTTCACTCTGTTTCTTGCCAGGTTTCTTACTCAAAGCTTTGCCTCCCGAAACAGGAGTTTCTTTTGTTTCCACATCTCCCTCTTCACTCGGGGTTTGCTCACTAGTTTTTGGTATTTTCTAGTTTGGAATACGAAGCTGAGTTATCGATATTTGCAACACACTGCTTAGATGACAGTGTTTCTTTAGCTTTTGCTTATAAGCTACAGTCTAAAACTGAAAATCACTTCTGCAACAACACTAGACGGCTTCCATCACAGCTTCCACTAAACGTGGATGTCTAGAGGGAATAGCTCACAACTGCATGACCCTCATGTTAATCCTCATTACCCTCGTTGACTCTCATTATCCTTGTTGATCCTATTAACCTCGTCAACCCCCAGTTCCCTTGTCGACCCTCATTAACCCTCATTAACCCTCATCAACCCCCTATTACCCTTGTCGACACTCATTACTCTTGTTGACCCTTATTAACCTCGTTAACCCCCATTACCCTTGTCAACCCTCCTTAACCTCGTTGACCTTCATCACCCTCATTAACCCTCATTACCTTGCTGACCGCTCTTGTAAGCGGAATTCCTTTACTCTGACACATCTTCTCAACTTCAGATTTCTTCGTCTTCAAAATGTCCTGCAACGTCACAGCGTCCTGCGATGATAATAAAAAGGAAAGACAAGGGTTAATCGCATCTAATTTGAGGCCGGGAATATATGTTTTCCAAATCACCACGATAAACGTGAGATGCTAGCCAGTTGCCACGTTACCTGATATAACATAGATTCAGTTTCATTGAAAATTTTTGCGTTCTCAAAACACTGATTTATCTCAGCAACAAGCACATCCAGGCTTTCGTAGTAATTGTTCTGAAAATTTGAATAAGGATATCAACTAAAGAGCTGGTAAATGTGCCAACTTTACAAAGAAATATGCAGCCTGGGGATTTAGCTGTGCAATTCTGAAAACCAAATTATGATGTGAAATGACCTTTATATTGGAACCAATTCTCAACAATCCAATGGGATTTTTTATGATTTCATAATAATCAGGATATGCTCTAAAATGAACGTTTTTAATTACTTTAGTTGATTAACGACAACGATGGCTGTGAACTAGGTATAAACTCACGTTTTCGTAAATATTCTCACCTTTTAGACGGCAATCTCATAAAAGCCTCGCTCAATATTCGTCCACTGTAGTCAGAGTATATTCGAACAGAGTTATACAGCGTTAGAAATGGATCCTCGCTGTCGCCATCTGGAAAACAATTGTTCACTGTAAAGCGCCAAGACTTTGATAATCATCTAGGGTGGCGTAGCTAGGAGAGGGAGGGGATACGAGGGGGGGGGATACGAGGGAGAGAGGGAAGCAAGGGTAAAAGGAACGAAATTTTATTACCAGGTTTTTTGTTTCCTTCGTCTTCTTCCAAGAGTTGTGTCGCATCATTCAAAAGATCCTCCTCCTCGTCATCTGATTCAGAGAGAAGGGCATTGATTGCAAAACTCATCTTGGATGTTGAACGCTTTGACCTATCAAGAAGTGCATGATATTAACACATCATCTGGATGCATTGGAAAAGCACGGATACTTCAAGTCTGGAGAAAAAAACCTCGTCTTCCCTGCTCGGCCCACTTACCGTAATCTTTTGCTGGATTTAGCGCCAGATAAAGTATGTTCAATTTCTAGTCGTTTGGTGACAACAGTCTTTTTTATGGCTGTAGCATCCTAAGAAGTACAGTAATATATAGTTCTTACTCATGAAGACAACTAACATAAAACATTGTGTTTTGACTTCTTATCTAAGCTAGAAGATTAAAACCTAACAGCGCTGCTAGAAATAGTAAAACTACGACGTTTGGTTGTAAAATGTTGAAAATACAGCTTGCAAAGTTCGTACTTTCTTTATTAGTTGTATTACGTGCGATAATATTAACCATTTTCGAGGCGAAAGTAGTGTTTTTTCCGCGCGTAAAATAAATATTATATAAACAGCCGAATTTACAGGGCTGACTGTATTTCTCACATTTTAAAGCACTTTACAACCAAACTTTGCAGCTCTTTCCATTCCAAGATGCTGTTTCTAGTTGTGGTATTGACGTTCGTTCTTCCTGTTTCGTCTGTAGCGCCTTGTCAAACCAGCTTTGATTTATATTATACTTTAAAATTATAGGAATACAATAGTGACAACACCACTGCTAGAATCAATTCCATTGAATAGATTTTCCTTTTCATCTCATGAAACAGTTTGTTGTAGCCTTCTTTTAAAAATTTACTTCATATTACATTACTAAGTTACAATGTGTCATCTGGTTCAGTCAGAAATTCAAACCTTGTACACTTGTGAACCAGGCTCATTGAAAGCGTGGGCATTTTTCACCAGAAGGTTGAGGTCTCTTTCAATTTCATCCATTGAAGCATAGCCATTGTTCTGAAATAAGGAATTTGGTCAAAATAAAAAACAAAAAATTATAAAAGCAATTCCTTGGACACAATAAAGAATTAATTAACTGGAGGAATTACTTCCTGGCACTTATTTTGATATAAATTTATGTAATTATATACAATTGTATAATTCATTCCTACATCTTTCAAGAAATGGTCTCAGTAAATTCTATCTAGGCCCTTTAAGTATAGGTACAGAGCATTGCCATAGTTGAAGCCAAAGAAAGTGGGCTCATGGAATATCACAAATCACAATAAACATACCTTGACTTGAGAGTAAATCATTTTAAGATCAATAGGTTCTTTGATCACTCTGTAATACTCTGGGTACTGCTGTTGGAATTATACAAAAAAAACTGATCAGCCGGCATTCAAATGTTCAACACATTAGATATCAAAAGTGTCCATAAACCGATTAGTATTCTACTCTTTTTAATGCCACAGCATTTGACTTGTTTGGAAGTTTTTTTGTCAGGTAAATATGTGTAGTGGTATTGTACTTACTTGTCTTGGAGGCAGTTTTAGAAACAGCTCGCAAATCATTCTGCCATTGTTATCTTTCATTTTAAGCACTGCATCAAGCAAGTCTTGGTATAAATGACTGTTAGTTTCTTCCATTACTGATCCCATATCACTGGCACTGTCATCTCCATCCAAAGATTTCTGAGATATTAATTCAGGTCTTTCTTCCAAGTCAGACAGACTTTCACTCTTCTTTGACTGTCCTCTCTGTGGCCGCAACTCTTCAAAACCATCTGGACTGCCAGTTACGAAGCTTTCATCTGCATTCTATATTAATTTTGATACAATCATTCAATAGTTTGGTACAATACTCATTATCTGCACACAGACACTATACCTGGTAGCTATAGAGAGAGAGGGAAATGTTTGAAGAGAATAACCCACAAAACTATTCAGTAGGTTAGTGTAAATTAAAACTACAAAACTGTCAATTATTAATTGATGTTTACTACCTTTTCTGACTGTGACATTTTTAAAATCAAGGGTGCACAATTTCCACTATCTAGGCTGGTGCCTGACGTCGAGGGCATGAAATGCATACTATAAAACATGCATATCTGAGAATTTGAATAAACCAACCTCTTATTCTCCCAACAAATCCATGCATTTTTATTAAAAATCTTTAAGGTTAAGAGCAAGGCTCTATATTAAAAAAGGTCTCAATAAAACATGCATTTCCATATTGTATTAGTCATTTCTAATAATGTTATAGTTGTCAACAAGCTCATGTTGGGTAGTTTTCAATTTACTCCAAAATTGTATTCCTACCTTTACTTCATCGTCATCAAAAACTTTTGCACGTTTTTCTTCCACACTGTCTGAACTTGTGGGGTTCACTTTGCTAGACTTTTCATTTGCTTCTGCTTCGCGTCTGCGTTTAGACATGACACTTACTTATAAAAAATATCAGCACAATTGTACTAAACCTCAATTTTAATAGAAAAGCACGAATTAAACGAGCAAAAACAGAAATATATTTTGAAACTTTTTTAAAAGTACAACTTATGTTTCTAGCTTCATCAATAGACTGCGCCCGCTCACACGTGAACAGCGGCACAAACAAAAAAAAAACGTGTGTGAAAATTGAAAAATATAAAATAATTATTTTTATCAAAGTGTACTTTAACTTCCTTTGCTGGTGTAACCAGGAAAGAAGGAAGGAAAGTCCCTCTAATATCAGATACGACAGGGGCAATATCCAACATAAAGAAGAGCAATTTTTATTTTTTAATACACGAACAATTCAACAATACACCTTCACGAAGCATCATCTTTTATACAACATAAACTCCATGTAAGCAAAACCAAGGGAAAATAGAAAGAACATAGATCACTGACATAGATAAACCAAAAACGGGGAGGCCATCAAATTAATCATACGAGATTGCCAGATGCTTGACCAGGAAGAAAGCAATTCTTTTTACTTCGGGATAAAATTTTCAGTATAACCATTTATATCACATTTTTATATATTCATTTATTTATAGTTTGATTGAGACATTTTGAGTCATAGTTATTTCAAAATACACCATTTGATATGCCTCCTGTAACTGACTATAATTAAAAGTAAACCCTTTTATACAACTGGCCCCAGTGTTAAAATCTAATTTGTTACATTCCTATTCGTTTGTTGGTCCTAAAATAATGTCTGGTGACCCGGGTGTTAATTACGGAGAGGCGCAGGAGGCAGTTTAGGTCAGCGGGGGCAGAGTTTTAGAAGTAGAGAAGGGTACATATCCGTCATATCGTGATTATAGCAGAGCCTGAGAATGACGTTTAAGATCAGATGGTGAATGTATGGTACTATTATATGGTAGTAAAGGCATATGGCTGCCCCCTGCTGCCCAAGTGGTACCTGCGCCCTGGGTAATTTATTAATTATGATACATTGTTATTACATCCACTGTTTCTTTTTGTTTTTATATATATCACATCAAGCTAACTACGTCGGATAAACAGTAAGTCGTTAGCATTTAACCTGGACGTTTAAAACTTCCAGTTATTAGTAAAGTTTATTTGTTTTTATGGACAAATTCAGTCCATTTTTGAAAATATGAATTTTAATATAAGCATATTTCACCTCACAACGCGAGTGGTCTTCTAGTACGGCATGGAAGGCAAGGAAAAACTTTCTTCACTTTCGTTAATCAACTTGAAATCAGCAACTGTTGAGAAAAGAAGATATTTAATCTTATAAGTAATTAGGAAAGCTCAGACTATTGTATATTCATCCAATACTAATGATGGTGAGGCGAGCGTCTTCCACTGCAGTCATCGCGAAACCCCTTCGCAAGACCACCACGGGTACGACACCAAAATACCAAAATCAAAACAGAAGTATTCCAATTAGATGAAGACATTCGCAGCGAGTTTGCGAAGTGATCGTTACCGACTTTTGAGAAGAATAAACCTTCATTAGTTTATATCAGTTCTCTAGGTGACTGCGGGAAAATGAGCCGGATTAGAGTTCCCTACATTCTGATCTGAATTATAATCATGGTTGAATAATTCACTTACATGCTTGTTTCAATGTCTTGTACGATGTTCCGCCCAATTCACTCTGCAGTATAGTTATATCTTCTTGCAAACCTAGCAACTTCTCGTTCACTTTCTTCAAATTTTTCACGCTTGCTTCCAGTTCTTCACTCATTACTTTAATCTTGGCACTTTGCTTCTTTGCTTCGCTTTCCACGCGACGTTTCAAAAAGTCATGTAACTTCTCTTTCTTCTTCTTAATCTGAAATGCAAACAGACTATTTGAGGAAACATGAACTCAATGTGAAAAAATTCATGTGATTCACATGCATGTAAAGAGACCATCATTGAACTCAGAATTGACAGCAACAATTCATTTACGGAGCTGTTCTGAGGTCCTACCCTGAACAAGCAAAGTTTGTTTTTGTTCTATTTAGAGTGAATATGTTTCCTCCCAGGGGCTCTGCAGAATCTCAAATTCTTGATTTAATAAATTTTAGTCCTGTTGATATCGTAGTGATATTTTTATAGTCGTATTGACCAACCTTATCCTTCAACAAATCAATCGTGCCGCTTTCTCTCTCCTGGATATTGAGATAGTTCACGCCTTGAGCAAGTAAAGCATTGTATCTGTTTCTCTTGACGAGAAGCAAAACATTTTGCAAATCATGGTTTTGTAGCCTTTTGCTTTCCACTGCTTTGTCGAAGAGAATATTGCACACATCTTCAAATAAATAACAAAAATTCTTAGGATCTAACAGAAAAAAGAACAACCTATGCTATGCATGAGGATATGACACAGCATCAGCGACTGCTTGGAAAATTGAAAATCTGTTCCTCATACTGTGTATCATGAAGAAAAAGAACGCTTTTCACGTTTCAAAACATTTGGCTATTCCGAGGTTTACAAATACAATTGCTGTAAAAATTAAGAGTTTATTAATTATCGAGTCATTATTAATACCTTTTGTCTGTTTAAGTACAACATTTGCTGTGTTTACTTTGACCAAAAGATCGTTTAAGTTGGCCTGCAGTTGTCGTAACTCATCCTCGGCTTGTTTGTGCACCTTTAATTTGGAAATGTCTCGTTACAATTGCCCGTTGGTAACAAAACGATAATACGTGATTGATAATAAGTGCTTTTTTCTGACAGTATCTTACCACATTAGCTTTATCCTGCATTGCTCCCCTCAGCTCTCTTTCTTCTTCCAAAGCTCTACGTTCTTCTTGAACTTTTTCCAGTTGTTTTCTTAATTCTTCTTCTTTCTCTAATTGAACTTCAATCTGGCCTTCCAGTTCCCTGTCTTTGGCTTCAAACTTTGCAAATGCGTGTTCTTTGCTTTGGATTTCAATATCCAGAGCTTGTTCTAAACATCAAACACAATTCGATAACACTTTAGGTATTTTTTACATTTTCCTCTTTATGCCTGCTTTGTCTTAGCAGACATTTAATGACTTATCTTCACATTAATTTTCAGGGTTACTCACAGTTAACACATAAGATTTCACTGACTGACTTCAGATCCCCTGGAAATTGTCATTAAGTGTACATGGAGGTGATTGAGTCCATTAGTCTGTTTTTAAACAGAATAAATGCTTACCAGTTAACTGAATATCATCAGCGCAGTTGTTTTTCATCTGTACAAAATCATCTGTAAGAAAATCCATTCTTTCATTTGTTTCTTTTTTTGTGTTTTCAAAATAGATCAGTATTCCAGCTTCATCTTCTTCTTTAATCCTTTTTTCAATCTTTTCAACATCCAGAATGCTGTGTCTGACAGCCTCCTCTAAATATTCGAGCAGTGCTAGCGATTAATTAACTTTACCACCTGTTTTAGCATATACAAAACTACTAGTACTTATAAGAAGTTAATAAACTATTTCTTTACTATAGTACTGGTAGTAGTAGTATTGGTAACTTATGAATAGTCAATTATTTCAATGCAAAAAGGCATTTCGTCATTCATAGTTAGAGTATATGTCATATATGCATATGCCTTAATTACCACTAAAGGAAGCAAAAAGTTCTGAATTGTTTTAACAGATCGGTAAAAATCTTAATTGTTTTCATACATGTCTTCTGCATGTAAACCTACCTGCAGCATGCTGATTACCCAATTACATAAAAAGTATTATCATAATTAAGGACGTAGCACCATATAACTCCACACTAACACCTGTATTCAAAAAGCTCACTCACACTCACACTCATTGAGTGTGACATATAAATTTTGTTAATGCTGATCAATGAGAAAGTTTTTTCTGAATAGATGGAAAGATATAAGGTAAATTACTGAAAATCAAGCCCCTGTTCGGCTGGAAATACCGCCATTGAAGCGTTATGAGAAGATTAAGATCTTCCACTCAATGAGTTTGAGTGTGAGTGAGCTTTTAGAATACAGGCGTAAGTGTTACATGTACATCTTACCAAGCAACTTTTCTCCTTTCTTTTCTAACTTCTTTGCTTTCTCAACATCCCCACAGTCAGTTTTCTCACATTGCTTGATGTCCAGCCGAATTTTTTCAAGCTCATTCAGGGTCTTATTAACTTCCGGTGATGCCTGAATCTTCTCTATGTGACTTGCACATGCCTTTCGAAACACTGGTAAGACTTCATTCAGAATCTCAATTGGTCGACTTAGTGAAGTCTTGCCAGTCTGGGCTTTTTCCTGGGCATCAGCTAGCTGTCCTGTGCAATAGAAATGTTCATTAATCAATCAGGTTCCATATGTACTCTACAGGTATTTTAATTCTGAGTAAAAATACCATGTTCGATAACTGATTACATACTAAGCACTTCCTCAACAACTTCATGGAAATCAGCAAAATTTTCAGTGGCTTTGATCTTCTGAAGCTCTGCAATCTTGTCTTGGAATTCAGCATCTATATTAAACAAGGGATTTGATATAATTATATATAAAACACTGAAAGTCAGAAATATAAATAGATTGAAAGCTTTCAGACAAACAAATTGCATAAATAACTGTTTATGATACGCCATTTTGTACTAGCTAATAGAATAGTTACCAATATTTGGTCGTTCTTTAATTTTTTCAAGGGCCTCCTGTAATGATTCATCATCCTGGTACTGAATTGCTTTCTTCACTCTTTTCACCGCTTCAATTGACTAGGATATTTTATGTTTGTCAAAAGTGGATTCAAAGGTAGATATATTATATTTTACTCTTATTGTTGAGTTAACAAATAAACATTTACACACAGATTTGCACAATTTTTTAATTACAGATTAATACATGCTCCTTTTTTAGAAGTTTACTATGTTTAAAGCTAAATGATTTCATTTTATCCATGCACATACTGCATGGGTTCTTTTAAAGTACAAAAAATAAATGCAGTTTGGCAACTCAAGGGTGAAATGTTTTCAACTGTACAATGAAGCTCCTGTAATATCTTAATAATTCACCATTCGCTTGTCAATCTATATTGGGTTATGGTGCATACCTCCACAATATCTTCCCGTTCACCCCTCATATTCACACTGTCACACTGAAGTACTTCCACACTTGGTTCCCTCTCATCATTCACATCATCCGCACATTCAACAAACACTGTATCTTCACAATCTGACATATTTCCGCAACAAATTCTAAAATATTGAAGATATTACATCAGGTGCCCATTCAACGTCAAAAAGGGGCCCACAACTAGTCGAACATTATTTTTACCTTGATATAAAACTATATAAAAATATTAAATATAAAATCGAAATATTTAGGTCACGTGACACAGCTGTAAAGTGAAACTGCACATTATATAACAAACTAAACATAGCAACTTGCCCGAAAAAATAATTTTGATTTCTTATAGCCCAGACATCTTCAGTCTATTTATTTGACGATTTAGTGATGCGTGTATGCTATGTCGACACGTTTAATAGTGAAATTATGTTTTATGTTTTTTTGCTGCTGCGTCATCGTTGTCGTCGACTCATCGAAGCAAACAAGAACCCAAACATCAAACTGACCAAACGCGTAAACAGTATCGAATGTATTAATTTTCTTTTCTAAACAGTTCCAGCAATTATTTTCATAACATTTCATTCTCAGGACATCTTTGCTGTAATGAAGGCAGTCAGTTTTGAGGTAAAAATGTGACTACATCATCGCACTAAAACTCGATCTAGAAGCGCGCAAACGACCCTTGGCACTCTTGGTGACTTCGCTATAAAATGAAATGCTCCGACACGACCAGTACCTGGTTCTTTGCAAATGCCAAAATTGATCAAACTTTCCAGCAGATCAGCTGCGATAATTTATTTCTGCAAGTTTTGAGAACCACTTTCGCTTTGCAATTTTCAATCAAAGACAAAGGCGACTTCTGCCTGTTGCAGGTCGACTTTATAACACACGAATTTGCGGGAATTCCCAGGCCAAGGCTTTATTTTTAGCGCAATGACGTAATATGAGTAATAAGGTTAAAATTGGGGATTGTAAAAAAACCGGTCAGACTGGAATCTCTGCCTCGTAACCCTCTGTGGAGGGGAGTGGTTTCATATGGTCTGGTTATGAATGCCTGCACCGCAAATAGAATGCACTAGAATATGACTTGTGAGTGCCATTTGTTCTTAGATATTATTCGCCACAAATAACACTCCACATGATACATTTTCATACAAAAATCTTAGGCTGCGTTCAGCCTGAGTGCTCGTCTGCCCGGCGCTGTTTTGGTGGTACTCTACAAGGACTAATTTTCCAATGGCGGGTACAATGCCAAGCGATGACGGCCGCAAACAAATCACTGCACCCAGGCCCAGTGGCGACGACCCTGGAAACGAGGTTGGTTAACATGATTCTGACACCCCGAGATTAAGGAACCAAACAAGCACATATTACTATCAGGACGACTGTACCACTGACAGGATATTATTATTTACTTATTTCAATATCTCACTTTCAATATCACAGGCATAATTACATTGATAATATCATTGTTCAAAATTAATTACAATTCAAAATCACAAAATGGTGACAAGGCGCGTTATAGTTGTTATAGTAGAACATTATTTTTTTTTGGTTGAGAACATTATTTTTTTTGGTTGAGACAGTTCCAGTGGCGAAATGTATACGATGGCTTGGCCATTTGTTTCTCTGGTGGTAACCACTAAGTTTTTGGCTAAAATTATACTAATTAATTTAAAAAACTGATCTCAAAATGGACAACGTGAGAATGAAGCGGGAAAAGAGTAAAATAATCTCACGCGCGCACTGACGTCAAAATAATTATGCCAGCAAAGAAAGACTGGGTAATGTCGAGACTGAAGCAACAAAACTGGTAACAAAACGTTTCTTTGATACTTCGCGTACCTATAAAAATGAGCTCAATTTTGACTGATTGTTCCTGAATACGTATCAATTTGAGATCAGTGTATATTTGTGATCGTGACTGTTTCTACAAAGCCTCGTCCCAGGTTTCTGGTGTCTACATTATGATTTTAGGCTCAGGACACGAGTCGCCGATTGATTTATGAGGTAGAATACGTCCACCGTTGATATAGACTTCATCCTTTACGATGACATCTTCACCTAAGACTGAAACACCCTCCATTCGGACCTAAAAATAGCCGTTTGAAAATATGTAGTTGGAACAATTACATAGCTGCAGTAATTCATTTTATCCATACTGGATAACTCTAAAAAAATTAAATTGTTCTCCTCTATTATCACGGCGCGCCGGTCACACACACAATTAGCCTTTCTCACGATCACGAATGTGGCGCCAGTTTTAGGGTACTTTTTTTAAATTTTGAGCGCAAGACCTTTTCAGGGCGGCTGTCTATAATTTTAGGCTTAATTTATTGTTCAAATGGTCTATGGACTCTTAAAGAAAATTGTAAGTACCCCAAAAATAGCGGATATTCGTCATGGTGAGAAAGGCTAATTGATCTGCACGTTCTGAACAATCACAGTTATCATCAGTAACCTAATGAACACGCTAGACTAACTTGTTTAAATTGGGGAGAAACTTCGCAAAACAAGGGTGTGTGTCGCAAAGTGGTCTTCGAGTTCATCTACGATACGAAATGTTAATGAAGCTTTGAAAATTTGCAATTTCAAACTTTCGTTTTGTATTAAATGAAATATTGAATTGCAT
Source organism: Dendronephthya gigantea (assembly GCF_004324835.1). Lineage (NCBI taxonomy): Eukaryota > Metazoa > Cnidaria > Anthozoa > Malacalcyonacea > Nephtheidae > Dendronephthya > Dendronephthya gigantea. Next base: position 326,251 of record NW_021163031.1, read on the forward strand.
TGCATTGCTATTCCAACTTGGTTTCTTTCAAATTTTCTTCAGAGTCGTGGTTTTTGAAACCAACGGTGTTTTAACCGGACAGATTGAGATCGTTCTTACATTCCTGGGAACGAGTAAGGTTATGAATGAACCAAAAATACGATAATGGATTATCTTGCTATTCAGAATTATTCAGAACTATTCAGTAAATCACTGCGTTGTCACTAAATGGCACTGAAAATAGCATGTAAGCTGACACCGTCAAATCCGACGACACAATATTTACACCTAAACAACGTAGTTTCATATTTCACAAAAACAAAGTAAGGTCGAATCAGAACTTGTTGGTTCACACCTAATTCAGCAGGATCACGTTTGAAAGACGAAAAATGAAAAGTGTTGTAGCACAGAGTCCGCGTTTAGACGCTGGGAAAAGAATCTCGAACCCCGAGTTGAAAAAACGACCAAGTATCTCGCTTTTTGACTCCAAAACTATGATGGAGTTGAAACAACAACAACGCAATCGATCCACCTCAGTGTGCCTGTCGTACTGCGATGAACCAGCGTTTAGTTTGGACCTCTCCATATCCTCGGGTCGCAATGCATTGCAGCAACTAGCAAAACCAAGACGAATCTACCAAAATACTTATAAGACAGAACCTGACCAACGCTTCGAGGTTGCCACAGTTGCTCCGATAATTCAGCAAACCTTATCGACGTTGGGAGATGTAAAGTACGATTCCAGTCGGTGTCGAGAGCATTGCAAGAGGTTGTCGAATCTGATCGAGAAGCGGGTGAAAGAGCTCAACTACAAGCGATATAAAATCGTATGCTTTGTTACTATTGGTGAACAGCGTGGGCAGGGATTACACGTTGCGAGTCGTTGTGTGTGGGACAGTGAAAAAGATAACTACGCCACAGCGACATACGAGAATTCTACTCTACTTGCAGTGGGAACTGTGTATGGTGTATATATGGACTGATTTAACAACTGTGGACAATCTTTATATCTTTTACACGTCATTACTCATTAGCGTAAGAGGTTTCACTGCCTGGGAGAAACAGAGCCTTCCCACGGTCAAGTCCGTAACCACATCAATCTAGCGCCTTGGTCACCATTCATTACGCTTACAGATCCTTTCCTTCAACAGGCGTGTACAAATCATGCATAAACTGAAAATTCTTATATTTAACCGACGTTTTAAGCTCAGTGAGGTGAACTCTGTTTCAAGCTGTTAGAAACATGAATCGCCTTATCTTTTTACTATAGGAAACATAGTAAGTAATACAAGGAAATTGTGCTTTTACTAATGTGCGTAACGATGGGTGGTGGGAAGGTGTGTACATATTATAAATAGTTTGCCTTCGAAATTAACAATGTGTAAATATATATTTCAAGTTGAACCTCGTTTTTTTTCCAGTACTAGTTTTTTTTGAGTGATGATATCCATATGAATGAACTATGTCAGTTGAATATGAACTATGTCGTGCATCAGTTGAAATGATTTGCCATGAGTCCCATGACTCATCACTGATAAACAACAAGACGATTGGTGGATGAGATTTAATCCGTTTCAATTATCTACGGATTAGCAATGTTTTATTATTGCATCAGCTTTTAGGTTTAAGACGGAAACGAGTTAGTCTGTGCTACACATTTTTCATAAAAAATGTACACAAAAAAATATTTTTGTACACGGGAAATAATCTCATTTCAGGTTGTACGTTAATCCTGTTAAACTGAATTAATCCGTTTAAACTGCTTATTACGTGGGCTCGATCCAAATTAGATATTCAATTATCCAAATTAGATATTAGAGATAAAATATTATTCTACCAGAAAGCAGAAAGCAGGCGCGCGGCAAACGAGGCGGTAAGGGATAAAATATACTCTACTTATCCTTGCCAAACCCTATTTATCCATCCTTAGCGTACTCACATCAGGCCTGCGACGTGATTTGTCAGTTCGTACTTCGCAGGGTCTTACATGATCAGTTTCAGTTGAAACCCGTGGTTGAAATTAATCCAGTCAACTTACCCAATGACCAACGACAGACTTCCATCCAATAATAGAAGAGCTGATCCAGGAATGTGACTTGACCGTGGAATTTTTTAACAGAACACACCGTGTTAGACACACACCTAAAACAAATTGAAATAAATCAGAACTGGTTGCAGATAGAAAATGTATTATATTAGAAATAATTTATGATGGTTCTACCGTTTTCAATATGAACACCAGGACCAATGACTACATTCGGACCAATACGACAATTTTCACCAATTTTAGCTGATGGGTCCTGGTCAATGACAGAAGTAGAATAAATGAGTATTTCAAATGAGTATTACAATTTTAATTAATAAAACTAAAAACTCTGGAAACTGGAAAAAAAGTTAAGTTATGACTTAACTTAAACTGAGGTTTAAGCTTTAAGGGTTTCAGGACTGCTAATCTCAGAAGTTCAATAAATATTTCTAATCTTGTGATATTCATGAAAGCTTGAGCCCAGCTACAAGTATCTTTCACCCACCACTAAAACGTTTCCTAAAACACCAGATCCTTGGTAAAGTTTTTCTGGAGATTTTTCTTTCAGATGTTGTAAGTACATACACATTCCTGTTAAAAAATCTTTTGGTTGACCCACATCCATCCAAAATCCTAAAATACAACCACAGGAATATCATTTAATTACAAAATAGAACTTGAGATTAAGAGTTATTACAAAAAGATTTGTTGGAATACTAAATCTTCAAACCTTCTAAATCCATTGCATATAGACAACTTTCTGATGCCATAACTGGGAATATTTCTTTTTCTATGGATGTTGGTCGAAGCTAAATTAAATTAGAGCCATATTTACATTTTTTGTGCAGCTGAAAATGAATGGCTTATCAAAAGATGAAGGCTAAAATGAGCAGGTGCTCTTAGTGTGATATGAAAAAGTGCAAGTTGTCTCTACAATAATTGAAGAAGTGAAGGGGAATGAGGGGAAAGCCGGCCAGGAGGCACTCGGAGCTATAACCTGACCCAAATTCTCAAAGACATTAAGAATACACGCAAAAGGCTCATCCTCCAGAATTTAACCTGGTTTCTTTCCCTCTGTTACTAAAACAAAACAGTCGGGCATAATGAAACAACTGTACCTCAATCCTATCTAATATACTAGGATTAAACATGTAGAGTCCAGCATTGATTCGATTTCCAACAAATACTTGAGGTTTTTCAACAAATCTTGAGATCTTTCCAGAATTCTGATCATAAACAACGACACCATATTTTGATGGTTCTTCCACTCTTGTCACCTACAACACATGAATGGTAATAAACAAAGGTGCTTGTATGTTATTTTATTTATATGTGAAACACCTGGAAGATATTTCTATGAAAAGAACAGATAGGATTTCCAGTAATACCATTATTGTCCCTTCCTTCTTATGGGCCTTGTGAAATTTCTCCATTTCAGCAAAAGGAAATGAACACATAACATCACTATTCAACACAAAAAATGGTTCGTTGTCTTCTTTTAGATGTTTTCTTGCTAATGCCAGTGGTCCCGCTGTAAAGATATAAATGATAAAATTTATATTAATTTAAAGAAAAGAAGCAAGAGATAAAATGGAAAGAATATCAAAGAATAAGTTATTTTGGGTTAATTATTTCAGGTTTCAATACCTGTTCCAAGGGGTTCTTTCTCAAGAGACAAAGTAATTCTTATTCCAAGCTAAAAGTGAAATTTAATAATAATTTAAATGTTGAGAAATGTTGTTTTCTAGCATATTTTTTAAAGTGATTCACTTACTCTTTCTCCATGAGCAGTCATTTCCTTTTCTAACATTTCAGCTCTGTAACTAACTGCTAGGATAATGTGGGTAACACCAGCCTGATAATAATCACAAAAAGCAAACATTGTAACCTAGACCTAATTCCTAAGATGAGAAATGAAATGGCCAGTTATTCCATAATTGCTCCAATGTTTGGACTTTTGATATATATCAAGCATGGTTAAACAATGTTTTGCTCAAGACAATGACAACTGCTAACAGGGAGGGGCAAGATGTTTCTGTAATGGTGTTAAGTCAAGCTATCCTGGTTGTAGTATAAAGTCCAAGTAATGTAATAGCCAAACATTGATGGATCCATATGAACCTGTTCACTCACTCAGAAAAGTATCAACGAGTTTTTTAATACTTGTATTCTATGTACATGTGGCAAATTGATTTGTATAATTGTATGATTGTATTAATTGCACTGAAAATCATATATTTACACGATTGCCAAGTGGAATTTATCATCCTTTGTTTTTAAAGCAATTTAAATTGTGTGTATATTTTTTCGTTTATTTATAGCATATTCGTTTATATATTCAAAACAATTCGTTTATATATAAAAAAACGTCCCATACTATCGCTTTGTTAAAATAAGTTTATTTTAGAAACGCAACTTATCTGAAAACGACAAATACAATTTCATACAAATGCTCGATAAAACAAAAGCTACAAAATAGATATCATACTCATTTAGGTAAAAATGACAGTCGTACCTGTACTAAAGCTTCAACTTGGTGTAACATCATAGGTTTATTACAAAACTCTACAAGTGGTTTTGGCTGTGAAAGTGTCAATGGCCGTAATCTTGTCCCATAACCGCCGACTAAAATTAAAGCTTTCATATCTGTGGCAAGCCCCGAGACGTTCTCTTTACGCGACGCTTTCCTGATATGACTACGTGACAAAAAAATTGTTTGCAAGATCACTTTCAAATATGGAAATATTTTGCAACGTGTCGAGAATATTTACCTTGACAGTATCTCAGAATTTGGAAGCGTAGCAACCCTTATCCCCCCCCCCGGTATAATAACCCGCACAATATTTTAGCAGGGGGGAGTTACGTTCGAAATCTACTCCCGTTCAAAGGCAATATAAATGCTACAAAAACTTTTGAGAATATATTTTACAATTTTTTCAGCTGTTTCATGAGTTTTTAAACTGTACTATCGAGTAGTTACAGATATTAAACCATACCAAATCTTCAATATAACAAAAATATCAAGTGTTTATTTATGTAATGTGATAAATCTTCAACACTATCAGTTTTTCGGTGGCAGCCACGCTTCAATCTTTGGTCTTGTTGTACTGTATGGTACGTAACGTTTGTCAGTTCCAGAATAGTTGATTTCATGGTCAGCCATCCATTTTCTCTGCTCTGGAATAACTTTATTTGGTGGATCATCCGTCATATAATGCATCCATCTATGCCATTCTGCTGGGATTTCACTTGCATCAAATGATAATCGATGATCTTTGTATGGATACTTCACAAAACGATTTCTGCCCATGAAATAATAGTTATTCTCGTAGTACTCGTTGCCATATTTATCCGTTCCTACCAAGCTACCAACTCGAACATTTCCTTCACGTAGAAGTCTTCGGAAAATCTCCATACGGCCCAGAGTATTATAAACATTCTTCTGGTAGTTCACCCAATCTTTAAACACTTTCAAATAGCTAGCCATTGCCTAATTTCTTCTGCAAATTGATATATATTTTTTGATAAAATTTTACAAAATTGCCGACATTTTGAAATTTAAGAGCGATGATTTGGGGTCTGAGAACTAAAAATGCCCGCAGTATCATTTGACAAAAACACAAAGGCAGTGCTTCATTTAATATTCTTGAAAAAGGTCACAATTTAGGGCACATTACTGCTGATAGTTTACAGCTATTCCTACTAATAAATATCTCTGAAGTTTAATAGAAGTATCTCAATCACGAATTGTTGTCTTTTGCTTTCTCCTGCAGGCTACCATCTTCAAACGTTTCCACAGTTTCTTTGCAGAAGAAGCAAATTTTACTGTTCATAAGATGACGTGAGATGCAAGCCCTGAAAATAGAGAAAAAATATCCCCAGTGATTGCAGAAACGTTTTAGTGTGAACTTCTTTACAAGGCTTAGAAGGCCTTTGATATATTATCCTGTTTTGAAAGCAGTCGGGTTAATGAGATACTACTACGCTGTCAACGCATTACGGCCCCACTCATGGATTGAAAATACTCATTTTCTAGCTAAAAACAAACACCGTCATGGCAACAAGCGGGACACTCGAGTCCCTTGACAGATTACCTGCATGACTTATGACCACATGGGACAAAGACAGCAGATTGTGGCATGGCGTAGCAAATTGTACATAACTCTCCAGAGTCGATTGATGACTAAAATAATAAAACAAATAAAAGGGTTTTACAATCAACGCTCACCGAAATTTTCAAAGCAATGAAAAAAATGAAAGAAGTAAATGAGTGCAAACACACTTGTCGTTTTAAATTCACTTTTTCTTTATAAGTTGATAAAATGCTGCTCAATTCCTCCAATTCTTGCAATTCCTCCTCACTTACAACTTTATCTATGGAAGACAGGTGCGCTTTATCAAGGACGCTTAATGGTGATTTTAATGTGAAAGAAGTTAAATTTAAATTTTCACCGCTGTTTGAAAATCTGTCAAAAGTTGGCATGCTTTCGAACTGTGCCCGATATTCTGTTCAGAGACCCTAATGCCAAACTCAGACAGCGTTTATTTCACTCATATTTTTATCTTGCCTCCTTTTCCAATGATCAATAATTGTGAACTAAATGGTACAATAAGATCCCAGTTCACATCACCCAGGCTGTAGTTTGAACCATACTTACAGTGACTGAAAGAAAAACCAGAAACTGGTTTGCCTCCATTACTCTTTCTGTCAAACAAAAATCTGAACGAGTCAAACTGGAAGCCTGGTTCAGCAAATAGTATGGAGCATGCGCAATCAATGCTGGAAAAAGAAAAAAGGTTTATGTAATTGAATAAACTATGGCATTGCTACCACTACCAATAAAGAACCTATCAAAACCAAAACACAGTCACAGTCTTTCTATCACGCCGTTACCTGGCTTGTTTTGAGCGCTTGAGAAGAGCAAGCATAATACCAGCGAGAGCGCTGAGCAATGGAAATCGATCAACACAATCAAACCCTAAAATATAAATTAAAGACAGTGTTACAAAATTATTATACAGCCTAAGAACCGGCCAAAACAAAATCTCAAAAATTAAACTTTAGTCCCGCATTAATTGCCACAGAAACCCTGTTGGGATTACACAACAGATGACGTCTGTTCTTACCTGGAAGATGAAGACGCGAAACATTTTCAAATATATTCGCACTCGCTGTTAGACGATTAAATGCCTGGGTGACCAACTACAGAAGATAAATTAATGGCAAGCATCAACATACGTTTTATTTGAATCTAACCTATTCTTCAATCAATAAGGTTATACCAATTTAATACCTGAAAAAGTCGAGAAATATTAAGTTCCGCAGAAGGAAAGTTTTCCCAATCGGTAAACAGCTGAGGTGCCACAGTGCAAACCATTTCAAGTACCTAAAATGAAAAACCTTTATCTAAATTTGTCCATACAATATTGATAACAAATGATTACGTTTTATTACACGTGTCATGTCATATCTCAAGAACAAGTGTTCAAATTCCATTTACTCTGCAATATATAAACCTTATTTGTTTGTTTTTACCCTGAGTAAACCAACAGTCAGCTCAAAACAAACAATACAAGTTTTCAACTGACGATTTTCCACAGCAATGTTGGGTAATGACTGGATCTGAAAGAACAGAATCTTTTCAGTAGAAAGCAATCAGTGCAATCCTACTACCATAATGCTAATAGCAATCACTTATGAAAGAGGGAAAATGGTATTGTTTTGAAAAAAAATGTAGTCTGGTATTATGAAAATTTGAGTAGCGAAATTGAATAGTATTTGTACGTTTAGAAACAACTATACCTGTTGCAACATTCCAATAAATTCTGAAAATGCCCAGTTTAATTGATTTAACACTCCATTTAAGAAGCCTTTAGATAGAGCTTTGTCTTCAGTGCATAACTTAGCTAGAACATGCTGGTACACAGGGGATGGACATGGTGGTTGTAGGTTCACACGCTGTAGGCCATGATCTGATATTCCACTCATATGACCCCATGGTTGGAGCGAGTAATTAAACGCGAAACCACAGCCCTAGGAGAGTGAAAGCAAAGTTAAAGGGGTGACATGAGAGGAGAGGGAGGAAAACGAGGGATGATAAGAAGTGGGACAAGGGAGAGAAAAGACGAAAAATTATAGGAACAAGAAAAGACAGGGGGAAAGACGTGGGACGATAGGAAAGGGTATAAGAGAGGTCAGAGAGAAGACGAAAGATGATAGGAAGAGGAACGAGGAAAGACCGGGGAAAAGACGAGGGATCTTGTCTTTCCTTTGGTTACAAAAAACTACTGTTGGTGAGAGCAGCTAAGAGATGATGGAGGTACAGCCAGTATAAATAAAATAACCTTCGTTACCTTCCAAAATCGTATCAAAATCCATGTAGTTTGAACCCAAGTTCTTTTCTCGTAAGCTCCCATCAAGGTTCTCACCACACGTTCTTGACTGGAAGAAAATATTATAATGATACAGAATAGTTCTGTCAACTTCTAAATATATCGCGCGTTAAAAACGAAAAGGAAAAATTTGTCTACATTTTAGCAACCCAATCAGAATGCATAAATTTTGAAAACGTCCAGTGTAAAGGTACGTTACCATTTAACAAGAAGTAATAAAAACTAGCATGAAAAATGTAAAGTAAATTTGACGATTAGTTCAAAATGAAATTCCTCCTTGCTCGCGATCAAATATAAAAACCTTATCGAAGGCAGTTCTTCAAGTGCTTTCAGACAGTCAGGATAACAAGAAAATGTCACCAGGCCTTGGATGAGTGTATCACGAAGATCTGAAAATGATAAAAAAGATTAATTTAATGATTTCATTTCATTTTCACTCCTCTGTTTTCACTCCATGTTTTATATGAAGGCCATTAGGCCAATGATCTTTATACACACCTGGATTAACAATACTTGATTCACACACGTTTTCTGCAAAGAAAGACGCCATTTTCTTCAACAGTTCTTCGCAATCTGAAGGGTTAAAAGTAGAACAGCAAAATCTAAATTTAGTGACATTATACTATTGTTAATGTTCATGCAGGAAACTAAATATTTGTATTAATGAAACAGTTCAGTTCTTCAAAGGTCATACCTGGAAGATCGTTGAATACCACGGTTGGGGAGAACAGATTCCTTAACGCTGAATAACCACTGCATATTGCTTCAATATAAAACTCTGGTACAAAATCAAACATGGTTGCGTCCTTTTTAGCATTTTCTATCGTCTTCAGAGCAATATTCAGCATCCAATAAACATCCGCCTGTTTTTCAGGTGTGAAGATCAGAGATCGAACCCACGCCATCTGACGTGTGCAGTTCGTCGTTTCCTTAGCGAACACTTTACGAGAACGTTCGAGCTCTGCCCGAACATCCAATTTCTACAAATGGAATCGTAAGATGTCAAATCGGAAGATCATTCATGGGAGGTCAATCAATTGGTACGCCAGTTAAAAACTTACATCTTTAGGGCACTTATTGATTTTTTTGTCCGTCTCTTCAAGTGCTCTAATATTCTGGTGCAGGTTGTCACGAACACTTCGTACCTTGAAAAAATGCAAGAACACAGATGACCATTGGTTGATCTTTCGACAACACTTTAGAACTGTCATATACATCGAGTATAATACTTTAGTTAGGCTGCGTTCAGACGCCCATGCAGTTCTGGCGCCTAAATTGAACATGACCCTTCCAAATTAAATTAGGAACACTGCGCAAGAAAGGCCACTACCTCCAGAGGTAGTACTCAGCAAGATCACTGTGCTCAGCATGTTTTATGAACCAAATTAGACTTTGGGCACTGTTGTGAGTGGTGCCGGAAACTCAGCATGCAGTCTTGCCTTACCTTGCTAAACTGTCGATGAACACCAAAGAAATACAACATAATCAAAGTATCAACGGCTTCCATTAATGATATATCAATCCCAGAACTGGATCCTAATGACGTTGTTGCTCCCCTACTGCCGCTGGCTTTCATGTCATCTTTCGTCTCAGTTGGACAAGAATTTTTTAGTTTGTCTGTGGAAAAAAATGGCAAAACTGGTAGGCACATATGGACAGTCTTTTCAATTAAGTTTCAAACAATGCTCGATTAATATAAATTTACTGCAGTGACGAGCATCGATTGTGTATTTTTAAACTGTTCTACCTGAATGCGATTTCCTTAAGTGCGAAGTAATTCCACCAATCCTGCAGTTAAATAAAAAGAGACCAAAATGTTTTAAAAAGATGAGAAAAAAGTGAGAAAATACAACATCAGACACAAGAGTATAGTACCACGAAGTAAATTATTGGATGAAATGCAATATTCACAATTATAGTGCAAAAACATGTTAAACTTCAATTTCACCTTGACAATTCAAAGTAATTGATGCTTTTATCCACGAAAGCAGACACTGGAACAAACAAACCTAAAAACATTTTATGTAAGACACAGAGCATTGGAAAAGAATCGAAAACACTATAACTAATGGACTTAAAACGCTGAACAACCGATCTTAAGTTTACTAGAAAATCGTAGTGAAATTAGTCCGTCCTTACTCTGTGATGTGAGTTCGTTTCCATTCTCCTTAGCCCACTTATCCCAATGGCATCTCAAAGCCTCCATATAACGATGGAAAAAACATGTTAAAACTGGCCCGGAACAGGAACTTGGCGGATGAGACTTGAAAAAAAATGAAAAGAACTTTTCAGCAAATTCAAAGTAGAACATATACAGAAACGAATTGGTTTTGCTGTATCTTCAGGTTCCTAATGTCATTCCTACTCAAGGTTGCAACTGAATCTTACGCAATCCTACACCATCGAAATGAAATACGCCTGCAAACACCCGCCTTTCTCCCTCCCAATGAGACAAAAAGCGAAGAAACGACTGGATACGAGTCACGGGTTGCAAAGCTCAAATGTACAAATAGCACACTCAGTCTGGTTCAATTGAACAAACTTACACTAAGAGCAATGAACATATTTTCCTGTAAATATTTTCTAAATTTCTCCAGGAAAGCAGATCTGGTTGAGGGACAACCCTGTTTAATAAAGACAATGATTTAGTCAATTATTTCGCTTCAGAATTTCATAGGCAAATCACAATGACTTGCAGAGAAATCGTACTTCTTCCCGCTCGTCTTCCAACAGAATTTTGCACATTTCAACATGGATATTCTCCAAAACTGAACAACATAAAAGAAATAATATTCATTTTATATTAAAATTTTTGATCTATTAGATTTGAATCTCGATTCTGTTAAAACCACCTGCATTTACAAACCAGAAGATGAAAAATATTTGGAAACTCCGTGTAAACACACATACCCTTTATCTTTGTACGAAGTTTTTCACAATGCTTCTTATGATTCTCTCTTTCTTCATCACTGTTCACTGTTGATGTCTGAAGAGATCAAGTCTGATATAAACACCTCGTGACGATACATTACAAAACAAACAAACAAAATCAATTCATTATAAGCTATGAATTTATATGAAGGCAGAAGGTTGCCATACGTCTTTTTCCTCGTACAAAACAACAGGAAATAATTCGACCAACACAGCATCATCAGGAGGTCGGATATGCATGAAGTAACCGAATTTCTGCGGAAATTTGTGAATAGTTAAGGAACATAGCGAAACTTTACAACACACATAAGTATAGAACGTAATTAGAACAAATATAGAATGTATATGGAACACATACTTAACCTAATTAGAATTTATAAGAACCTAGTAATTAGAACACATACTGAATATAAAGGTAATTAGAGAACATAATTTACAGAAGGCATGTGAGAAAAAATATAGAACACTACCCAATTTCAAACGCGATTTTTTCAGAATGATTAGATTAAAGGATATGATTTCATGTTGAGCCATAACTTTCTGGTTTGTTCGTGATGAAGGGTGGAAAGCATCAACGACAACGAGGCAGTCTAAAATAAGAATTTAGATCTAGTAAATATTACATCTGCAACTACACCGTTTGCTCGCGTCAAACAAAAACACTCTACCTGTGTTTTAAAATCTGCGAGGACAGGACGATGCCAGTATGCTTTTAGAAGACCATAAAACAAATGTTTCAAACATGGCTGAATTTCAAAGTCTTCCATGCAAGCACACATTAAGTCTAGCATTTTCTTCACACCAGGATGAATCTCAGTGGGGTGAACGGTTTTTGAACACGAGTTTAACAAGAAGGGAATAAGAGCCGCCTCCACCACGTATGACCTCGTCTGATAAAAGAAAATATGTATTTATATCTTTTACAAAAGGATATGATGTACGTGCACATGCAGGTAACTAAATAGAAACTTACCAACAGTGGGGCAAGTTTCTCGAAGACATGTGAACTAGTCAATAATGCCAGTGTTGCTGCTCTGCCACTTAAACTGGATGGCATTCGAGGGATGCGCTCAGGCTGTGGTGAAAAAATATATACCAATTATATCCCATATTGCAATTCATTAGCTTGCAGTGTTTTACTACCAGGTATTGAGTACATACTCCAGGTAACAGACGCTCCAGAAATTCCAGCAACTCTTTAGCTTGTGCTAATTCCACACTGGGTGGGTCTTGCAATGGTTTGAAACCTTCAATAGGGAATCTTAATTTCATAAAGGTAAGATCAAAACAAAAGATTGAATCTTAAATTGATCTTACTTCTCCAAAAGTAGATGCACTCAAGTTCCAATTTTAAACTCATTTTTCAACTGATTCATACATGCTACTTTCATATTACTCCAGGTTGATTATAAAAACTAGAAACCATACAATACAGTAAGCATTCCAGTTTGTATCAAATGTGGTATTATGTGAATAGCAAAATGTGTTTAAATTATAATCTGTTTCAAACACTAGGTCTAGTAATTATAATCTCAAAGGATACATAAATGGTGTAGCACCAAAATTCAGTTGACATGATTCACAATAAGACAAGCTAGCAGCTGGGAAATACGCTATCCCAGCACCACGAGGTACATCTGTGTACGCTACACCCATATTGACACCATTCCTAGAAAGAAAACAATGCATTACATCTCTGACAAAATTTTATAGCTTTCCTTTCCACATGGTCAATGGTCTAGTGATAATCATACACAACATAATTATGATACAGATGTAGTGAACTTAAACATATATCCACACACAAAGGACATGATCTGTCATAAGATATCTCTACCTATAATATGAAATCTCCCCATTATCCAGGTCAAACGTACATCCAATCACATCCCCTGCCATCCACTCCTGAAATAGAATCAATAGTGTGGTAATTATATATGCCAAGCACAATAATACAGTATACGTACAGTCACATACTAAATTACTACCAATTACTTAAGTCTTTCAAGTTTTTTATTAAGAACAGCAGCAAGATGGTTTCTTAGAGCAAAGTTACACAGAAGAATAAGACTGTTTCTCTTACTTCTCCATAAGCAGATGCACTCAAGTTCCATTTCCTCACACGGTGACCATCATAAGCGTATGAATCAGCAGTGTCACCAACACCCTCCTGAAAACAATTATCATGACAATATGTTCAAATTTAATTAAGATAAAACCCTGTTCACAGAGACGATATTTCACTCTTATGTTACACAATCATAAGCACTTGAAGCTGGGATTGTAGATAGACCCCCAAAAAACTAACCTCATTAGTAAACTGACAATTGACTGTTGCCCAACCAAGCTGCATTATACCTCGTGTTCCAAGTAGAACTTCAAACATCCATTTTCCTACAATTTAGGATCAACAACAGTTGTATCATCTTCACCTGACAGTGATTCAATAGCTTGATTATATTGCTAGTGTTCAACGGTTGTTTGTTTAAAACATGTTCATTCATTTCCTGATTAGCGGTTTTGTCCTTCCAGATAATAGGATATATTAAATATTATAAGCTCAGAATACTTGATATTGTATACCTCGACAAATACATATATTGGCTCTCAAACTGCTGAAATTGCTCTGACTGTCAAGCTAAAAAATATGAAGGAATAAGAGGGAGTAGGTAGTGTGCTTTAGTTATAAAGACTTTAGGAAGAGCGCAACACAAGAGGGTAGTGAGAGAAAGGGGAAGTGGTAAGGGAGGTGCGTAGGGGGATATCATATGGAGTGAGTAATGCAAATTGCAATCACCTCTAAATTTTCTGATATATCCATATTTCCACAGCGACCACTTGTGTCAATTTTGACAATCTCTGGACCAATCCTACCATCTGATAAAGCTCGTTCTTGCTCGGTATATTCTAAAAATGGATTTTTATGTAACTTTATGTTCCCTTGTAAGCAAAACCTCCAACTGACCATAAAAAATTTAAAAACTACAATTTAAAGTATTTGATTGGCTTCTTATTAAAGTATTTGATTGGCTTAACATTATAAACTTCTTAAATGTATTTTAAATATAGTTTTTGATATGCTTTAGCAATACCTTCAAATGGTAATCTTAATAAAGTTATTACTATCACAGATTGTTTAATAATGAGAAGATCGAACCTGGTTTACTTTCATTGTTGTGTTCAGCAAGAATTTTCTCCAAATGTTCTTGCAGGTTGCCAAATTCCAGAAAATTTCTACAAAAAATATTTATAACAATTGTAAAAAAGATTCTTTACCAAGCAGATACATCAAATTATCATTTGCTGACCACCAGAATCCATCTGAATCATTTATATAAATATGTTTTTATAATATCAAATCATAACATTATCAACAAAATAGATTTTAAATTTTTCTATGCTTCGAATTTCGACTATGCATACCTTGGAGTTGCCGTGGATTCACAGCCTTTAGAACAGAAAACAGATGCCAAAAAATTGTTAACTTCCATGGAATAAGAGGGAAAATAAAATCACAATAATTTTCTTCGTGTTTTTTTAAAAAATATGTAAACATCGGGCATTGGCCGCGCGTGTTTAACTCGTTTGGAGAGCTGGGTCTAGTAGGGGGAAAACGAAGGCCCTGGGTGTGTCAGTTGGGTGTGTCAGTTGGTTGTGCCCGTGGCGTGTGGCTGTAGGGTGTGCCCAGTGTGCTCTGGATTAATCCAAACATTAGACTGATACTAACTGCGCATGTGGTGTAAACATTTGATGCTTTTCAAAACAAATTCGCATACATAGGTCCATAGTTGATGAAAGATCGAGCAGAGTTTATAGTGACCTGATTTGCAATCTAAGTTGCTCAAGCTTTAAATCAGCCTCTTCCAAAACATTATAGACTGGCTCCAAACTTTTCATATGTTGAGACACGCTACCAGTGTACAGCTCTGAGCTCTAGCCACTAAACTGCCGAGATTTTTGTATATAAATAGTTTGCGAAGTACCGTACTTATTACAATAAACGAGTGCGGCATTGAGGGAGACGTTTGTTTGAAAATTAACACGGTATGGATAAGTTTAGTTTTTGCGTCAGACAAATCCGGCGCAAAGAAGAATCCAGAGGTGATCAGAGATGGCCGGATATACACAGCTGCCCAAGAACACAACATTGATGAAATATTTGACGCAAATTGTGAACCACACGCATCGGACTGCGTGATACAGCGACCTGACGATAATTTTCAGTTTCCAGAAGCAGGTAAATTAAATTCTGAGCGTAAATTTTGGACGCTATAAACGCTGTACTCTTCGATAATATTTCTACAGGAATAAACTTATTTGCTCATGAAAGCTGAAAACCCAAAAGGCTGTTGGACCTTGCTATCATATCGGTTTTTATAAGTTAATAAATTATACCGTTTTATATTTTCGTCGAAGTGTGGACTGTAGGAATTTCATTCTGGTTACGCAAGTGATGCAATATTTCGGCTCCAACGCGATGCTGGCAAAATCGAAAAAATAAAAAATTTGCATAAGGAAAAGTAAGCGCATCCGGTATAGTGTAAACAGGGCCTATAACTTTCACTTTTAGTTTTTTAGTCTGGATTTCAGTTTCACAATTAACATGCCTGTTTAATAAGCAATAGTGAAGACGAAATATTTTGGTGAAAATAAAAGTCAGACATGAATACGAACTCTTACTAACTCTCCTGACGAAGGCCCTCTGGTCGAAACGTCGAGAAGTGTTTGTCTATTTTAGGCAGTTGTTATACCACATAAATCCACATTTGATGCTAAGTTGTTTGAGGATGCTGGTCATATTGGAACTTGTCAGAGATGAATAATTAAAATAACTTAATGTCATAATTATAATAATTTGCATAGCGTGAGTGCGTGAGTGCGGGAGTAAATCACCAGACTAGCTGCTGACTTGACTGCTCTTAACTATAAACAATGGTCTGAGTCTGGTGATTAAGCGCACTAAAAACTCGTGAATTATAAATTTACATACGCATAAAAACTCTACATAATTGACATTCAGAATCATGCGAATTATAATTCTTATTTGTGAGTCAGATAATAGTTTGAGACATACCAACAGTAGGGTGCCTTGCCAACGTAAATGGTGATCATATTTCAATTATCAACCACAAGTACATAAATATATCGGATCCTAGGTCGGGCGCATCACTTTGACTTTTGATTGAATGATTAGTTAGTTATGCGGCTGGTGATGTTTCCAGACACTAGTGAACAAAATTAAATGCCTCACTCAAAAAAGCCGTACGATTTTAATTTTAAAGTAGCCTTTGCTGGTAATGCCGGTGTTGGCAAGACGGCATTGATGATACGTTTCACTAAAGGAACTTTTACCGAGAGGCTATGTACTGTTGGAATCAGTCACGACACAAAATTATTATCCATCGACGATAATTCCTGTGTACAGGTATGTAAATGAATGGTCAATACTTTCGTCTCGTGATGTTGCAATACAAGATTTCAATGTCACAAGCAAGGTTCCGCTTTACAAGTTTTGGCTTTAAAACAAAATTACGACAGTGTGAGGTTGACTCTCCAACGATATATTATTGAACATTGGATTGGGATCTGGGTTATATATTTGCGTGTCATATGAAACTCAGATTAAACGCAGGCACTGCTCTAGATTGATCTTGAACTTATTATTATTATTATTAATAAGAGTTTCTTTGTCTTCCGAACCAACAAATTTGTTTTAAAAATTGCTTTGAATAGCGGCCGGCAATTTATTTTTTCACGTTGGTTCTAAATTATTGTCGATAAATTCTTCATATTCATTTGATATTCAAATTGTGGTTTTTTATTCAAAACAAACTGAAGGTCAAAACAACGTAGTTTCGACAGATGTACACAAGAATATGTTTAGAAACACTATATGTCTACGTAAAAACATTCTTCTCTGAATTTCCTCAGAAAGTTCATCTGCATGGGAGAAAAATTACGTAGACAGGGACAAACCGACAAAGGTCATTTAACTAGAAAAAAGTGTATAGGACTATACGTGGAATGTTTTGTCCTGGTAAATTTCTTCCTTGTGATAGCACAAACTAGAAAGTAGTCAGAAATACCTTTCTGAGAAAAACTAGCTTCTGAGAAAAAAAGGTGTAGATTCGTCACCGGTCACTGACAATATATCGCAAATAACGAGGTTTATAATCCGGATAGAAATTAATGAATACGAGGCCATAACCTGAGGTTGGTTTAAGCCTGATTCTTGGGCCTAAGAAATTAAAAACAAAGTATTGGCAAATTGTTCTAATCTTTCTATCAATCCCGGGTTAATAGACCGAACGTTTTGCAATAAAGGAGGTGTACTTTAATTTAAACAAATAATCATCAAATTTTGCATGGTAGATTAAAATTTCATGATTCTCAAGTGAAATAAGAAGTTCATCTGTTGGCAACTTGCCTATCATTTTTTCTGGACCGTATACCAAAAATTGTGCGTAGTGTGAGTGGAGCTTTAAATCATCAATTTGTAGAATTACCACGTACGAGTATTTTTTTGTTTTATACAGAACTTTACAAGAATATTATGTGACTTGCAACCTTCTCTTATTCAATCTTTCAGCTGGAGATCTGGGACACTGCAGGACAGGAACGCTTCAGAACAATTACTCAAAGTTATTACAGAAATGCAAACGGTTTAATTTTACTGTACGATATCACAAAATACGAATCACTGACAGGACTAAGAGAATGGATAGATGACGTCAAACGATATGCTTCGCCAAATATACTCATGATTTTAGTTGGGGCAAAACAGGATTTAGCAAAGGATAAACGCGAGGTAACGGAGGAACAAGCCAAGAATTTTGCTTTTAGTTATCCTGAGATTGTTGATGTAGTCGAGACGTCTGCTAAGGTACGTATCTTCAACTCAATGTAACTAAATATGTATAATGACTTAATGTGCTGATATCATATTCAGTCCCGTGCTCCCGTTCACACCAGTACGCATAATTTTTGTTACGGTACCGAAAAAATAATACGGATGAAATTTAAAATTGCCAAATTTCACTCTGTACCAATTTTATCCGACCGAAATTTGTCCTCCACCTGTTTTGTCCCAGATCGCTCGGACAAAGCGAACGTGATGGTTAACAGCCTAAATCAACAAGCCTTAAACCAACTTTTCTTTTTTTTAGAATTCAGTGAATATCGAAACTGTGTTCATAAGATTAGCACAAGCGATGAAAGAACAACATGAAACGCGACACCTAGCTGACCAACCCCAAACAAGATCGTTTAGTGACTACACTATAAATAATCGTCATAAACCTTCACTGTTTTCTAATTTATGTCGTGTTAATGGCTGCTGTACATGATTGCATGGTGTAGTGAAATTCAAAGTGAAATGAAACTCGTCTAATACAACAGTATTTAATACGTAACCCCATTAAATAAATCAGTCTAATGACCACTTTCGATTCTTTCGAGAATTATCTGGGAGAGGGTTGTTTAATCCTTGGTGAAGTGACGTCACTGTTACTAAATGTAAGCGAAGTGCTGAAAGGTTTTTGTCAACATTGCCATACCTTTTTTTTGCAAAGCTGGTCAGAAATATTTGTGATCAATAAATGAAAATCATGGGAACTAAAACACCAAGTAAATGTACCTTGTAAAAACTAAAAGTTACAGTATATTGAAATGATAAATAAATTTTAGCTGAACTGTTTGTCGTTTATGCATACAGCTGTTATATATCAATCATCGTGTTCAGGGTAAAACGCAAACTACTCAACTCACGTCACGTCGCCGTATAAGATTACTCACGGTCTGGAAAACCTCGCCGAGGATTTACAATACAAAAATTCATGGATTCCTCTCCGATACAAGTTGTCATATTTTGTGGCCATTCAATAACACAGAACAAAGAAACCATACGAAATAATCATAAGAGTGAAGTTTAGCAAGTTGCATCTCAATTTATTGATATTCTAACCATGCATTGGGTTTCTTCTACAAAAATATAATCAACTCAAACATTTTCATGCGAAAATTTTGTGTATTTCATAATAAATTTGGTTTGCCTGTCATAAACTCGGTACCAAGTATTAGTCCACGAAATAGGTAACTCGGCCAAATACGCAGTGACGTCATCAGGCGTGGCGCCATAAAACATTGTTTCTCCGAGATTTTCACTACCATTGGTTGCGATGGCAGTAAAGTCTGTACTTGTTTCGTTTGAATCAAACCTGTATTCGTCCGCTACTATATGCTCACGAGCGATGGCATTCTTTGTCTCCGATGATCTTACATCATCCTGTGCAATCTCACTTCGCGAATGCGGTATCTCATTTGCATTTATTGCGCTACTCGACGTACAAAATGTGTTATCAACACTTGTTTCTGCAGTCAAACTTGTTTTCAATGATTGATCTAAAGTTTCAGGTTCATTCTTAAAACTAGTTTTACTGTTCTTGGAACGGGACCCACCACCGCGAGCCTTGAGATAGGAATCGAAAACATTGTCAAAATCTTTACACGAGAGTGGCACGTGGGAATCAGATGAATTCTCACTCGATCCATTCTCTTCAGAGCTTTCATACTCGGACCCACTTTCATCGCTGACAAAACAATCTCCGTTGAAATGCTTTATTGGAGACATATCTGCATCACGATTTCTGAAGATTATCTGACTTCTTCCACTTTCATTAACATTTTCTTCATTTTTATTTTCTGTGATATTATTCTTCAAAAAATCACTTTGAATACTTTCAATTTCAAGCGCACCACATAAATCATTCACCACCTCGTTATGCCCGTTCAATTTGGGATTTAATACGACTTCTTTATATTCTATGCTGCATTTAGTGTTTTCAACATGAACCTGTTCAGTTCTCGTGTCTTCATTCATTTCCATTTTATCATGTATTTTCTGCACCAGTTCAACCTCAGTGTGGTTTGTTACATTGATACTTTTATTCTCCTCAACATCGTCGTCAAGATCTTGTTTCTTATCATTTGCACTTTCTGAAAACTTTATTTCATTCTGTTTCTCCAGTCGCTCATTATCTGTCGTGTTTTTACTTTCATTCCCCTCACTATCGTCATCATGATCTTGTTTCTTATCATTTGCACTTTCTGAAAACTTTATTTCATTCTGTTTCTCCAGTCGCTCATTATCTGTCGTGTTTTTACTTTCATTCCCCTCACTATCGTCATCATGATCTTGTTTCTTATCATTTGCACTTTCTAAAAACTTTATTTCATTCTCTTTCTCCAGTCGCTCATCCTCTGTCGTGTTTTTACTTTCATTCCCCTCAACATCATAATTTTCTTCAGTCTTTTTTGTTCTTCTATCTTCGACAGTTCTGTTCTCAGTCTTCTGATGATTATCGTTCGTTTCTTCACCGTGCGCTATCTTCCCCACGGGAAGCTGGTTATTGTCAAGTGTTTGTTTAATCGTGTTGCAATTTGTTTCTGATATTTCTTGCGAATGATCCAACATCTCTTCTGACAAAATCTTCGAGATATCATCTAAGACAAAATAATAAAAAAGAGAGTTGGAAAAAGATCCTAACTCTTCCTTGAAGAAAAATTCACTATAAACTGATCGATCTCCTTTAACCAATCTGAAACGATCCAAACATTGCCATACTGAGAAAAATATA
This sequence comes from Dendronephthya gigantea, assembly GCF_004324835.1. Classification (NCBI taxonomy): domain Eukaryota; kingdom Metazoa; phylum Cnidaria; class Anthozoa; order Malacalcyonacea; family Nephtheidae; genus Dendronephthya; species Dendronephthya gigantea. The sequence goes on from NW_021163031.1 coordinate 347,215, forward strand.
ACCAAGAAACCTTTACCAGCATTCGAGACAATTTGATACAATGTAAGAAAAAATATACACCGAAAGTCAACATCTTTTAAACTCAAAATACGAGTCGTAAAAAGTAGACAACAATTTTGCAGTGATATTTCGACTTGAGAATGATTTTGAAAGACAAAGGAAATATCACCAAAATTTTGTTGTCTTGTTTTATATACTGTAATTCATATGTTGATGCTGTTTTTCTTAGATATAAAGAAGAAGAGAAAAAAGAATATTTATTTTTTTACAAATCAGCAGCTGGCGCTATCCTAGCCTTTCCTGATTTTCCGTTTTCCCCGATGCTATCCGACACATCCTTTTTGCTATTTTAGTTTTTGTTATCATTCATTGTCAGAGCATGTATATAATCATTACCTGGTAGAGGTGCGATCGTAACTCCACAATCACCTTCTATTTCGTTTAAACTCGCGACCTCTTTTCCTTCAGCTACAAAGTTTACTGTAACACCATAGGAACCTAAATTCAGGCATATATTTATCGAAATGGAATTTCAAAGTGCCATTTCTTTGAAATAATCATCAGAAGATTGAGAACAGAACTGTCGAAGACAGAAGAACAAAAAAGACTGAAGAAAATTATGATGTTGAGGGGAATGAAAGTAAAAACACGACAGAGGATGAGCGACTGGAGAAAGAGAATGAAATAAAGTTTTTAGAAAGTGCAAATGATAAGAAACAAGATGATGAAATGGAATTTCGAAGTGCTATTTCTTTTTAAACCTTTTTTGATTATATTAAAGAAAAAACAACTTGAAAATCAAATGAAATTTTGAGTCGTCTTACCAAACCGCCCAGCTCTACCAACTCTGTGTAAATACGTCTCACTATCATGCGGCAGATCCATGTTGATCACGAGGTTAACACGTTCAGCGTCTATACCACGTGATGTCTTAAAAAAGCAATATTATCACGTTGTTTTTGTATCGATTTAGTCTAACAACAACAACAGCAACAACAATTTTAAAGCTGAAAGTATCTGTATATAGACACACTTACTAAATCGGTGGAAATCATGATACGACATTTGAACTCCTTTAACTTTGCCATGGCAATGAGACGTTCATTTTGTCCTTGACTTCCTGTCAGAATAGAGAAATACAAATGTTTGACGGCAAATGAATGCTCGAAAACACGTTTAAAGTTTCAAAACAGTCTGATCCATCAACAGAATGACTGATGTAACAACTACAGTAAGTGATTGACTGAAGTATCATGCAACCAACTGATAACATACGAACTTTTCCCTTCGATCTATTAATTAACCGAACATGAAATGTTACCTGAAATATACGTCGACGGCCATCCATTCTTTGCTAACGTTTCGCTTAAATTCTTCGCTCTAAAAACATCAAAGACATCAACTTTTTAAAATATGATCAGATAATAAAATCCTAATACCTCAAGGTACTTCATAATATTTGAATAGTGACAATGATTTCTCAAAAAAAATGCAAAAGTTTCGGAAGGAAAGGCTAAAAACCTATGAAAAGGCTAAAAACCTATGAAAAGGCTAAAAACAAAGGTCCGATAACATTCAGGTTAAGAAAATGGACCATTCTCCTTATTAAACTAAATGCTATAGTTTGGGATGCGCTTTCCAGATGTACTGATAAATATTCCAAGTTTTAAATTTAGTTTAATCGGCGTCCATTAAATTTAGTTTAATCGGCATCCAAGTTTTGTTTTCATCTCCACTGACCTGATTTGATAGTTTGAAAAAATCAAACATTGATGAAATGACAGCTTTGAGAACAAATGTAGAAGACTTTCAACCTGAATATAAATATATTTGAAAGTTTCATCCCCACAAAACGTACACAACGTTGTTTTGATCTCAAATAAGACAAAATTACGAACCTTCTCCTGAAATACTTTATGTGGAAGAGAATGGAAAGAGACAATGCAACGATAGTGACGAATTCCTAAAAAATGAGACGAGTTGGACAATTGGGGTTATAACACAAAACCATAGACGAACGAGACGAAGGCGTATGGGGCTGCACCCTTGATAAGGCAAGCAATTTGTACTCAAGAGTCAGTTTCGCACCTGAAAATTTTTACGTCTGTAAGCCTACACACAAAACGTTCTTTATAAATGGGACGTCGAGAAAAGATTCGAGATCTATTGAAAACTTTATATTCGATCCTAAAATATATCTTAGAACTAACATAGAAACACCAGAAGCACCTTCTAAAGCAGGATCAGCAGAATTTAAGCGAACAAATGTTGGATCTTTCATATAATTTTTCAACCGCTCAGCAAGATGATCTGGGTACGTCGCTGATAGCGCCAATATCTGTTTACTGCTGGGAAGTGTGGAGTAGATCCAACTATGTGATAAAGAATATATGACAAGTTACTGACTAACACTCTGAGTGATCCACAGGAAGACGTGATCCACAGGAAGACGTGATAGTGAAGAAGTAACTAACTGGCTGATCTAACAACTGAATGACAGATCTAACAGCTACAGTAAGTGATTAACTGAACTATCATGTAACCAACTGATCTATGAACTGTACTGACCTACCAACAATGGTGGGACCAACTAGTTGACTGTTGCACAAACCATCCGACTGTGTGACTATTATTTATTATTTACTGGTTATAAATTATTAAACAGATCAACTTATCAAACAGTTTGCAATAAATTACTTGATTTGTTTCTGAAAGCTCTCATCCAACAACTTGTCTGCTTCGTCCAAAATAAAAAGGCGGATACAAGTTGTCTGCAGCAGTTTGCTTTCTATGAGATGTTTAATGCGACCTGAATAGTAACAATACCATTAGAATGTCTGTAGATGCAGTGTTTGTAGTAGTTATGTAGTACTTTGAGTATCTTTCTTTATGGCGCTTGGAGAACCAATAAATTGCAACTGATACAAAATGCATGTTTAGCAGGAGCAACAATGTTAACTGTTCGATATTGCCATTTTCAAGTACTAAATAAAATAAGTTTAAATACAATGATGTTGATTTTATTCATTTTATTTAAATATTTACCTGGAGTGCCAATAGCAATATGACATTGTCTCAAACTAATTTTATCATCTTCAAGAGGCATTCCTCCAATAAAGACATGAGTTTTTAAGCCATTTAAATGTTGACCAATTGAGCACATGACATCCTTGATCTGAACAGCAATTTCACGAGTTGGGGCGAGAACTAGTACCTGAAAGAGTTGAAAGGTTGGAGGAAGCAAATGTTGTAAGCATATTTAAGAATTGAGATAAATAAGGGGCTGCATGTTGACAAATAGATTTTGTCCCGCATTGTGGCCTTTGGCCTTGATAGGTGGGAGGGAGGGGGGGGAGGTGATTGGGAGGGAGGGAGGTGATTGGGGGGGGGGGTGATTGGGAGGGAGGGAGGTGATTGGGAGGGGGGGAGGTGATAGACTAGAATCTGAGATTACAAAATATTTGGGATGAAAACTGACTTTAGAAATATGAAGTTCAGAAGAAAACATTGTATGTAAAAAATATTAAATACTCACAAAATTTAAAGGTTCATAGGCACATAATGGACACAGGTAAAAAAAGTATTTTGCCTGATGTTTCCACTATCTCAATGCATATTTTAAATGTAGTATTCTTGTTCTTTTAATATATTACCATAGATATTATTAATAGACCACTTGCAGTCATATTTTTGAAGGTATTTTGGATCATATTATTTCGATTCTCGTTGGTTTTTTGCTGGTCCATGATGGGGTTGGGGGTTTTGCTTCAAACAATCGCGGCCAAAGTCCACGATGTGCGACAAAATCTATTTGTTGACGGCCTCTAAGTAGTAACACTTGTACCTGAACCGACACCACAGCCAAATTGATATTTTCAAGCGCAATGACACTGAAAACGCACGTTTTACCAGTTCCTGATTTTGCCTGTGCTATTAAATCTAGTAAAAGGAAATCTAGTTTCACATGCAACTCAAATAATATGCAATGCGATACTTTAATCATTTATAATAAAATCATGCATACAATTTATAAAAAAGGTTTATTTGCGCATAAATATTTTAACACGTACACACACGTTAACATCACTCAATTACCTAGGCCGCATCTACCAAGAGGGATTGCTTTTAGTTGTATTGGAGATGGTCTTTCAAACCCGGCACTTTTTAATCCTTCTAGTACGTTGCTGGACAACATGAGACCAGAGAAATCGACTTTTTCATTTATCAAAACGTCAGTTGTACGACGTTTATCGCCAAACCGATGTGCTGTTCGTCTCCTTCGCATGTTTGCTTCTATCCAATAAGTATACAAAAATGTAGCTTTTTAACTACTTCATTACGTGCAAACATGAAGTGAAACCCCGGCTATATCATTACAAGAATAAACCAGATTTTTGGGACTGTTCATATTTGATGGAAATAATCCAAGTTGGCAGCCATATTAAATGTGACCGCGCAGTGACCTGGACTTTCCTGGGAGGGGAGGGGAGGGGAGGGGAGGGGAGCCAGGCCAGGAAGAGATCCATCCAACCACAACCAAAACCAACACCGTCATATCATGGATAGTTAATAAAAGAAAAAAAGAAGAAAGATCGAACTTTAATATTCCCCGAAAATACAACAGAATCAACGAAGATAAAAAATAAAAACTTGTGAAATAAATACATACACTTTAGGCCCAAATTGTACCGGGGAATCAGCGGCTATACTAATTACTAAACACAAAATTAACAAAACATTTTAGCAAACTAAGCCGTTCAGTCATTTATATTGAGTTTCCTTTTCAGAATGACGATTATTTTAACGTTAAAAACCAACAAGGATTGTTTCAAAACACTAAAAGAATATAAAAACACTAAAATTTCTCGCTAAAAACACTTAAAAAACGTTTAGGCGTTTAAATCTTAACATTTCCATGCGTGTGCCTTATTAGTCGTTTTCTGTGTATATACTTGTTAGGGACCGCCCCCCGAGACCAGGAAAAGCTTAAATACGTTAAATTTATCTTCGCTCTCAGGGCTAGCCACTGTAGCTGATTCGTCTATGACGCGCTAGGCTTGTGGCGATGCATACTCTGTTTCTCACTGAGACGTAACGGTTAGGTGCACATACATCATGGTCTGGGGGCGCCTTAGACGGCCGTTAAGATGTGAGTTATGGGGGGGAGTTCTTCCTATAGCAACTGTCCTTGCACCTTTCGTAGTTGTAACTATGCTGTATGTCGCAGCCGGTTGTATAACCAGGTTAGATTGTGGCATAGGCTGGATGATCTCTTTTGGGTGTTTTTACATTCTTTCCCAAATTTTTTTTTTTTTGGCATGCTTTCCAAATTTTTCTTTTACATACAAAAAACACTGTTATTAAACATATATGGAACGGATATAAAAAATCATATCGACTGAAAACCACTTTAATTTACCCCTGAGTACTCTCCCCAGTCTCTGCATGGCTGAGTCTCTGAGTTAAACAATAGTACAATACCAGAAATCATTCATAAACATCAAACATCTTCATCAACCTTACAGCAGTAAAACAGCGACAAAGACATTCAGACAGTCAACTCTGTGTTCTCGTTAGTGCCTTCAGCCCGAGAACTGTCAATCAAAAGTCTGGATAAATCTCCTGGCTTTCCCTGCGAGTTTTCAAATTCATATTTCAAAATATCTGACATTGAAAACAACTCAAGATTTTCTACTAATTGTGGACTTAGTTTATTCATTAATACTGATCCATGAGATAGTTTGAACTAAGACACCACCATTGTTGGGTACACCAGTGCAGTATGGTAATCCAGGTTATATCCCAATGGTTGACCATAATCTCGATGAATCACCCTGAATTCTTCTGTAGCTAAATTTTCATTCCACAACAAGAAACACGGCATGTTTATGGCCATTTTAAGAGCACATGCATTCAATTGTTATTCCCAATTGATTGCATATAAAATCCAACTTTGATTTAATTTCAAATGCATAACATCGGGGTTTCTATCTTGCAACACAGGCTGCTGAAGAATACGAATCCCCAGCTTCTAGAATGATAAATCCACTTCAACAACACAAGCGGACATCTTACATATAATTCGACCGCACACTGACGTGTCCCAACGACCGTACTGGAGCCGCTCGTCTAACTCAATTACGCGGTTCTAATTGATCAATTCTGTCACTAAGTATAGTTGAGAGATAACTACCTTTTTACACAACCGGCTCCCAAAAACATTGGAATTTGTGCTCGGATGTGGTGAAGCCAACTAGCTAGCCTGCGTCGCAGGATTTTTGACTGCAGGAAACCATCAAGGTGTAGTATGATACTAACTCTCCTGACAAAGGCCCTCTGGTCGAAACGTCGAGAAGCCGTCCCAAACTCTGATAGAAGCAAAACATCCTCAAATGTTTATGTTTCCACGCTTATACTGTGCAGGAGTGACAAATAGGTACAATAACAAGATACGGTGAAAAAATTATATCTTTACAGGGTTGGGTAAATAAATTTTTTGGATTGTCATTAAGAGGGTAAAATATTTTTTGTTGTCAAAATTGGGTCCCAACCCCGGCTATAAATAATGGCCAGTCCCTTATTGGTCTGAGTAACAGCACGCAACAAGCGTATTAGCAACTGCTCTGGGGACCAAACCACGCCATGACTTGAGCTGTCTTGTTAAGATCCACGTCAGCGGCAAAAATTAGTGTTTTACTTTATATTATTTTATTGTACTGACTTGTGGTCAACTAATATGATAATAGCGACAGGTGGTTAACTAATCATATTTAAGGTTTAACTACTGTGTTTAACGTTGGCAATAAACTTTTTAACGTTTCTCTACAACTGGCTCTGGGATAATATTTCATTGTCTTACCAAAGAAGACGTACTGTTTGACTTACCAAACGTACTGTTTGACATATAGTTGATTCATTTATTTTCCCAGCACCTACCTATGTTTCCCACCTACCTGTGGCTGTGTTAAATATTTGGGCGCTTTGTCTCCAAGTCAGTCGATCTCATCATCAGTGACCTGGCTGACCCAACGGCGTCGTGACAAGTATAAACCTCTCGTGATTGATACCGTCATTTCAATTTTGGTGTTGAAGTGATAACGTACTCGTAAAAATATCATTTTGAGAGCGTCGATACTTGAAGCTTTTATATTATCCAGTTTTGTCCAGAAGACCAAAGAAGAGAATAGAAAAACAGCGGACTTCATTCTCACATGACGTTCATTTTAACTTGGTGGCAAAGAAATTATCCAAATGAAGGTAATTAGCTTGCCCAATGGCAATGTTTACAAGACCTAGCTTATATTAGCTTTCATTTACGTGTAGATTAAATTAGCTCAAATTTGGAGACATAATATATCTCGCGCGTCCAAATACATAAACCAAAAAGGTTTGTTTGTTAATTAATGTAAAATGCGTCAAGCAATCTTAACGTAGATTGTTCGACGCATTTCATGCTCATTATTTCGCACAAAATGTACATTTTGCCGACTGTGTGTGTCTAATTAGATTTTTAACAGCTGGCTCAGCCTGGCTGTGCCTGGTTTATATATAGACTTGTACTCAGCTCGTTAATTTTGCTTTTGGCATATTCCTTTCAGCCCAAGGTCGGGTCTAATAGTCAATTCCTAGCTGACCACAGTGTTTCTTTACATGAATTATTGCAGAAACCTGAGATAAACATATTCTGTGTTGTTTGTAAATTATTTGAGGCTAGGACACGAAAACACGAGGCGATGGCATGTTGAAGTCTGTGGCCCTGTTTGTTCGAATGCTTGAGAAGTCACGATATTGCTCTGCTTTTTTTTCGCGAAGTTTAAGGTTTGTTTATAAAGCGCTATTTGATGAGCATTCTATGCGCAAATAATATTCCTGTAGCGTTGGAGAAGCAGAGCTGTATTGCGTACCCGCGTGTTATGAAAATAATTTTGAAAGTAGTGTGCTGAGGATACCATTGGGGGTCATTTGCGTGGAGTGTTGTCGGTAATATTAAATACTGAATTCAAGTTGTTTACTAAAGATTGTACATATCTTTGTATTGGCAAAACAGCGAGTGATGACTGAATGCAAAACAGCGGTATTTTTAAAACAAAGAGAAGTCAATGAAAAGACGCGCAAATTATGGAGATGATGGAAATAGATACGCTTGCTGAGTTGTTGTGGTACATTGAATTATAATAATAAATTGCTCAAGTAGATCCCAACCCAGATATTATGTCCCTGTTATTGAAATAGTATTGAATCAGTTAATGGTTAATTTCATCCAGTCTGTGTTTGGATAATTTTTTAATTGGACCAACACGATGGTTTTTAATAGGGCGAAAATGAAACCATCTGTCAACGAAGTTGTTGAACTTTCTCTGATGAGAACAAGAAACAAATGCTCTCTTGATATCGTCATGTAATCGCTTTAAACTGCACGCGTCCAGTCTTTCGCGTTGTTGAATTTAAATACAACCACAACTGGGGCCAGTTGTATGAAAGCTGGATAGCGCTGTCCACCGGATAGTGGGTTTTCAATTGCTCTAAAATCAGTTAATCATCTCTTGTTCTGTGTAGCTTAGTTTAAACCTTTTTTTAAATTGGAAGTTCTCTTTGAATAAGTAATTTCATTCCTTTTTAGGCATGTTTACAACAGCAAAAATCACTATCCTGTGGGTTGCGCTATTCAGCCCCTGCAATATAACTTGAATTCGCAATGCGTTTCATTGAAATCGGATGCAACTTTTCGTTCCCATGTCATAGGTTTTTAAATTCGCCGTTGTCGACTACATGAAGTTCTTATTTCTTAATGAATCAACTATTAAATCATAGGAACTTAGATATTTCGTGCAGTGACTGCAGTCTATTCGATGCAGTATTCAATCCGTATCATCTTATCTTGACTACATATTATAATAACATTTCTGCACCAATCACAGTGCGTCCTAAAATGGTTTAAAATTATATAATCTTTAAAATTATGTCTAGTCAACTGACCGGAAATATTCTCCCAAAAAAGATATCTCTTTCAGGATAAAGCTACGTAAATCCGGGGAAATCAGCCAAAATGGGAAGATGCCATACAATATTATATTGCGTGCAAAATAGTTCAAGGTCGAAAGTTAACAGTTACATGAAAGTTTGTTTTAATATCTGTCTGGCATTTGAAGCATTTCAATACCTCTTAAGGCTGATATGATAAAAAAATATATATTTGTAAGGCTGTGACTATGAGATAGCGGCAACCCTATATCGCTGTGATAAAAACATATTGAACTTATCACATATCAACTATAGCGATAAGACTATATTAAGGTCTTCAGCTGCAAATTCTGCTGTGCATGACGGTTTTGCAAAGATTGGATCAGAATCTTAAAGTCAAGACCAGATATTTCATCACGGATTTTAATTACCCTGTTTGTTTCTAATTGAAGTGGCCTTACTCGAAATTTCGAGAACTGTTCCAATCTTTGCCCTTTGAGGAGAACTTTATAATACATGCGTGACTTTTTTTACCAACTTTAAATATCTCAAGTAAGCACTTAACCCCATGTGGCATTCGCAATCGAAGCTGTGTTTTATATGAAGCTTTTGGTTTTGCTAATTTCATGGTTTATATGGGAAGAAGGGTAAAATTATTTTAATGTGATTCATTTCAGATATATTTGAGGATGGTTATTATCAATATTGAATTTACTCATGATGTAAATCTTTATGTAGGCTCTCAGAACACATGTCATCGTCATCGCAGCTCTGATCTCAATCATCAAAGGAACGATCTATGGTTAGTTTCTGGATAATATTGATAATATTCGGGAGAAGATAGATCGCGTTTTACCAAACATAAAATGAACGTTGCCAGTGGCGTAGCCAGTATGATAATTGTGGAGGGGGCATATTCATATATTCCATATTCGTGATACGCAGGATTAATTTCTTTTTAAATCAATTTTCTTTACAGTCTGTTAGCATGAATATCTGGGCTTCCCAATTATCGATGCTGGCCACGCCACTGAACGTTGCGACGTAACAGAATTTGACCATTCTACCTCTGCCATTCTACCAGAGCACGATCGAGTTTGCGTGACTTATTTTCTCTTTTATTGATCGGAAGTGTTAATTATAATAGTCTTTTGTTTACCATGACTTGGAGCGAGTCGTCTATAAACTTGATCTTGACCTCAGGGCCAGTTGTTCAAAGCTGGGTTAGCGCCAACCCTGATTTAAATCTTACTCCGCTGTTTTGGTTTACATGCTTCTGCACCGCTGTTTGTTTCAAGACTTTACAAAATAAGACTTCTGTTGATCCACAAAATATTTATGAAAAAACATGTTCAACTTCATAAACAAGCGATGTGAAAATTTGAGTTAAGCCTGGGTTAAGCTAACCGGCTTTTGAGCAACCGGCCCGTAGCAGCCGTGATGGCTAGCCCCCAGCTGCTTTACTCTGGTTTTACTAACTAACTGATCAATTCCACCACCTTTTCACCCTAGATGAACACAAACTTCACTTATTCGACGTACCCACAACGTCAACATTGACGACGTCATCTGACGTGTACAAACATGGCGACCGTGCTCTTAAATGGTCCTGGAAACCAGGGGACAGTTTAACGTTGGATCTGTCGCAAGAACCTGTAGAGGGTGATCGATTACGTAGGGGTGGCATAAAGATATGGTTATTCCTGCGTAAAAGTATACCAGATAAAATAACATTAGCATTCTATATTCTGGGTGCTATATCAAGAATCGCTCGGCCTGAATGCGATTTCGGTATCTCCCTTCAGTTCACAGGCTGGCGGGCGGTGTGGGTTAGCTTTAGAGAATGTAAACTTAGACGCCCGTGGTTGCCGTTATATCTTATGCGGATTCAGGCTCCTGTTCGGCAAACGGGCATCATTTACTTCGATCTTCTGTCAATTGTTAACAATTTACATTCACAATCACGCGATAATATTGTTCCTCCATTTAGAGGATGGATACGGACTTCCCGAAATTTCTGGCAACAAACGTATCATTGGAGTTTGGTAAAACCAAGAAATGAAATATTTAATGGACTCGAACTTACCGACCAACAATTACGTCATTTGAAGGAAATACGATTGATCAGAACGCGATTAAGAGATTGGTACCGAGTGAAGGGGAAATCAACATACGAACTTACAGGCTACCATGAAAAGCGTTGGACGAGGCTTAAAAAACAAATGAAACGTGCGCGTAAATATTTAAAGAAAATGAATATCACAAAGACAAAAGATGGTTTTATAAAGGGTCCGCCACTTTTTTGCCGCAATTCTGAGTACGGAAAACAATCGATATATGCTCCCGATATTAAGTTTGGTTTCTTGTTTCGAAAAGTTTTATTGCCTCTAGCGTTTGAGTATTATTTTTCCACAAGGAAAGAGGAAATTCGTAAGATTATTGAAGTCGAATTGCCCAAGTTAAACGACCCAGCCAAGCAAGTTGTTACATTACAAAAACTTGTCGGTTTTGAGAAGGAATATATGAATATATTTTATTTTAAGTATAAGTTAGGAGTACGACCCTTAACCGAACATAAAATGAAAATGGCAATGAAGGAAATCAACCGTAAAAGATATTTAAGGATATTGGGGATATTTGAATACATCATTGATCAAGGATGGGCAGTCGGGAGTGGCCTGGGATCGCTGGACCACGAAATGAACCGAAGTAGCAAAGGATTTGTGACGTCAATTTTTTTACTTCGTGAGCCGCTGCACCACTCTGGTTTGTTACCACGGCTCATCGAAATAATGAAATGGTATTTAGAGTTCGGAGAGATATACCAGAATCCGTTTGAATTTCTAGGGACGACTGCTGACCGATTAAGAACGCTGTTTTTGTACCGTTTGATGTGTGTACTTGTCATGCCCGAGGCCACACTTCAACAAGCTTTGGACAAACTGCGCGATATGAAAGCTTTGAGAGCCTGGTACGAAAATGCACTAAGCATCAATCCCGGTTTAGGAGGCACCATAAAACCGGATTATACCGGATATCATCATAGGTCATTCTATCCAAACGATTACGTGTTACCAGGTCTTCTGACCGCGTCACAAGTAGTATATCTCCTCAGAGGGACTAACTATGAATTGTCTCAAAGAAGTCGGAATGATTTAAGAAAAGCAATTCATTTCATGCGACTATTGTCGGAACAGTACGCCATCCCTAACAGTATAACAAACAATCCTACGTTGGCAAAGCCTGAGCTTATTTGTCTTATACCAGCTTTCGCTTATGCCGTATTATGGGATGAAAACTCGCGAGATTTTCTGCCACCAAGGACTTCAACATGGCTTCAATATGCTGGCTCACCTCCAAGCAGTAGGCCCACAAGAGACGAACACGCGAGCCCACTACATATAGAAAGTCTTCGTCTGTTCATGCGCATGTTCAATGAGTCCAACAGGGACGTACAATCGTATTTAAAGAGCGGGAAAGGATGCTCATGGAAGACCTCATATATGTTTACATTAGGGTCTCTGTCGCTTCTGTATGAGCTGAAAAAACGCGCAAAGGTGCTTGGAATTAGTGCAGAGCCAGCCCCACAAGGCAATTGGGCAAAAAACTTTGCAGCACTCTCAATACACCGACGTCAAAATTGGGTGGTTACTGTCAAGGGGTTTAATAATTTCGTTTGGGGCCATGAATCCTCTACACGAGGTAACCAGTATGGCAGGTATCAGAGCTATGGACAGTTATTGATTGCAAACACGGATTATGGTTTAAAAGCGTACGATATTGACCGAGGTTGGGACTGGACCCGACTACCAGGCACTACTTCCTTACGTGTGCCTGCAGAACAACTCATGGGGCAAGATCAGTTGTATAATCCCAAGAGTCTTTGTGGAGCGATGAATTTTCAAGGAACCAGCAAATTTCGTAACGGTGTTTTCACCATGGATTTTGAAAGACCAAAGTATGGTGACAATATCCGTTCGGAGTTATGGTTTAAAAAATCCGTTTTCTTTTTCAACGAATTACTAGTGTGTGTAGGCAGCGATGTGAGAGCAAAACGGTTTAGTTTCAGAACGGCTAAAGCTGAAACAACGCTATTTCAGAATATAGGACATTTTGCAGACCGTAGGCGGTCTATACGGTTAAATGGTTATGAGATATCTTTGGGGACACCAAAATATGGCAGGAGATTTATGTGGGCAGAAAATTCACCAGCCATGCTAATCGATGTTAATCAAAACGCCTACTACGTCCCGCGTGCAGGCAAGCAAAATCTAAATGTCTGGCTTGTCAATCAAACGCAAACATCTGACAGCCCGAAAATAACAGACGGGTATTACGCAACAGCTGTGTTACGTCACGGAGGTAATCCAGATGGAATAAATTACGAGTATGCAGTGTTAGTGAATTCTTCTTATGAAAAACTATATAAAATGGTGTGCAGGCAGGAAAGACTATACGGGCTGCCGAAATATGAATTGCTTCAGCAAGATACAAATGCACATGTTGTAAAATTTAATAATTCCCCCCGGATTGGTTTAACAACATACGGGTATTCTATTTTCACTCCGCGAACTAATTTACCCGGACCACTTTGGATGGTAGGGGATCCTTGTGTACTTATGGTAGAAGATGGGGGTAAGAAGAGCACAAGATTGGTAATAGGTGTGAGTTATCCACAGATGAATTTCAATTCGACAAAGAAAATGAAAACATCCCAAGATGCGAGAGAAAACGAGTTATTCTACATGCGTAGTCAAGAAAAAAGGATTTGGGTTTTATTAAGAAGTAAAGTTTATCGTGATGGCTTTCGTGTTTACGTTGATGGGAAAGCAGTGGATAAACAAGACGTTGATGCATATATTGGAATATTTCCACTCTACGATGAACCAAGTACAGGATCTCTTGTTCACTTCAAAAACCTGTATAACGGTTTTACAACGGAGGTTCATTTACGACGGCTTGTGAGCCCCAGTATTAAGGCGCATCGTTGATAAAATATGTAGAAACATAATCAAATTTACACATATACTGTACATAGAGGAAAAATCTTATTTAAAGCTATTTAATGAACACATTAGTAAACTCCATCAAACCTATTTTTAGATGTTTTCGTTCCCAGTTTCCTTGTTTGCACCTCTGTTGATTTATTAATGGTGCCCAGTCTTTCAGCTTTCAACTGCAAGCTTTTTCATTTAAGTGTAGCATCTGTTCGTTTATAAAAGCAAGTTTCTCATTGGCCAGATCATAGTCAATTGCAAAGTCAGATATTCACAAGGAATAAATACAAAATATACTTTTTAACTGACACGATGACCGTTATCTTCTTTAACGTTTTTGTGATATCTCGGGGCCGCTGTGGCACAGGCTTCGTTGTTGGGATAAATAATGAAACGTTATTAATAGAAAGACTGATTATTAAAAATATAGATGAATTAGTAGATAACCTGACGGACTGACTGACTGACTGACATGTTAATGTTTTCATGCATACAGTTAACTGGCCGTTGCCATTGTGCATGGGATTATATTCGTTTTACCCGCTCTCGCGCCGGTGGCAATCCCACACTGCCTAGCTGCAAGAATATAGCGAACGTGACTGTCATCCTGACAATTTCAGGTATATTCATTCTATTACAAAACGTTTTTTTGAAGACACTTCAGGTTATATGACTATACACAGCAACCCATCTGGCCCATCCAGATAATACTAAACATATATAAACGACTGAACAACGTTAATAATAAACAACTGTCATATTGTTCATAAGATGCATGCATTATAATATTTATGGCAGTTGGGCGACGTGAATATATATTAATAAATAACATGAATATATAATGTTGATGGGCAAAGACAATATATATTGAGAATATATATATAAGAATATATATTGTTAATTTTCTCCTCTTTAGGAGTTGTTTTGTTGAAAAATCAAAATGATACGTTTTCGAACTTTATTATTCTGTCAAACGTAACACGAGAAAATAAAATTTCGCTCGAAAGTATTGGCTTAATTCATACAATATACAATACATGCTGTAAAGTCCATTAAAACGCCGGATGGTCACCACAATATACAACAAAGATTAACGATAAGCACTTAAGGAGAAGTGATAAACGTTGTCTATGAATATTATAATAATAGATGTTATATCTGTTAAATGAACAACTCAGTTGAATAGTTTACAAAAATAATTACTGCATGAACCATGGCGTCGATTGTTACGTTTGCACATTTTATTCGACACGGCAAATGTTTGTTTTGCTGAAATGTATGATGATAAATACTATGAAATATTCGTTTCTAAACGTAGAGGTAAGGCATGCAGTTTATGATATATATCTATGTTCTCATGTGATTTCACGCTGTATTATTAATAATGAGTTGCAAATACTGTCGGTCCATACTGATAAAACTAAAGTAACGACTCATCATGAGTCATGATATCATGATTCTAATGTAGCAGTCTACACATGCACACATCCACTCTGCGACGCCTTTAGAGAAGAATTGCAATGTTAACCTGCCATTAGCCAGTAAGATTTTAAATTATATGGTAAGTTAGGGGAAAATTTGACTGATGAAAACAAAGTAAAAAACTCCATATGTCCGGCACTGCTGTTCGCAGTCTGGTTGTGAGCTACGTGTAAACAGAGTAGTATATTGCATGCCTTCGTGTCATATAAATTACTTTAAATAAAATTAGTTTCTCAATAACGTTGACATGCAGGATAATAACTAATGTTTTACATAATATAAATCAGCATAAACTTTAACGAAACTATATATGGCGAAGTTTGCCCCGTTGAGTTTTCCTTCATTTTTGTGTATTTGGCTGCTAAGTTTTCACGCACTCAAGTCTTGAATATATAATAGGGTAGCTATACTTTAAACACACAAATTAAAATTTTTTATCATACGCGGTATAATAAAGATGAGTTTCCTGAATTTCGAGGACAATGAAATATCGATTAAAGTCAATTTTCAAAGCGCAAAAAGCAAAAAAATTTGTCTCAGTGATATTAAGATAGACTACATCGGTCTTAACTTTTGCTTTTGCATGCATGCCCTTTGATTGGCGATCTTGGAATACCTAAAGGAAGAAATCAAGAAAAGTACAATTAGCTTGTGTTTACGTGGTCTGAAGTCAATCCGTCACAACGATGATTGGTTTCGGCTGTGGTTTCGGCTATGGCTTTAAGGAGTTAACGCTTCAACAGTCACCGTTCTGCTTATTATAAATTATAGGAAGCTACTGACCAGACATTATCCCACTCAGAATCACTCACAATATTTATACCTCGTAGCTGAAAATCCGTCACTTACCGCCACCTGCAACGCCAGCGGTTTAAAATTGGAAATTAGGCCGATGTTGTTGATGATTTGTCATCCTCTTAGTCACCTGCTGGGGGTTATAGTAGTCAGGATGATTGTCTATATATGGTTATTCTCTGGCAGCCTCAGCCGTCATGATCTCTTATATCTTGAGAAATATTACTGAGATCATATACAGAACTTTTCAAGAAGTTGAAATAATGCCAACTCAAGAGATTGAAACTTATAATGAAAAATCGAGGTACTATCGTATAGCATGCACGTACGTTATGTGTTTGAATAAACATTCCTCTTTTAGAATTCATGAAAAAAACTACTTGATTATTTAAGATGTGGATAATCCGTAGTTATAACGCCAGCATATTCAGGCGCCTTGCGTTAGATAAAGTGGACGTGTTAACAAGACAGTTCTTTATCTGTGGCAGAAGATCGAAAGTGATATATTTTTATCATAACTGAAGCATACTGCATCTTAAAAAAAAGAGCATGAGTAAGTTTAATCTATAGGCAAGCGTTATTCACTCAGGTTAGACAATAATTCGTTCAATTATTGAGCATCAAGCTTGTCATGGTTATTCATTCTGATATTGCATGATAGATCCGTTTTCACTTCAACCGTATTGTACAACAAAATCTAAAGGGAATCTTTGTCCATAATCACTCGTTCTCTTGATTTTGTTTGGGAATTGTTTAAGAATCTCCCCGGTTTTCAGACATTTTCGAAAATTTAAACAAAAATCAATTATCGACGATAATTAATCCCAATTTACATTTCAATAATGAATGTATCTGCAATTGTAATGAATATTTAAAATTAATCTTTGGATGTTTAAGGTCATTGCTAATGCCAATATAGAAGCTTTCAATTATCGCATGCAAGCCAAAAGGCAAAAATATTAGAAAAATATATTTTTCACTATAAGACAGTTAGTTTAGATATTTGGATAGCTACTTTCTGTAAAGTTTTGATGTCAGTCAATTCTCTGTTTTTAGCAGTAGCAACCAGGTGAAAGATGGAAAGTAGTAAACGAGAGAAAGTCATAATTAATGTGAGTGGACAGAGATTTCGAACATGGCGTAGTACTTTACGAAAGCATCCTGACACGTTGCTTGGCAACGACAACATGCTGACGTGTTTTTACGATGACAAAAGACAGGAGTATTTCTTGGACCGAGACCCAGAAGTGTTTCGTCATATTCTGAGATATTATCAAGTAGGTAAACTGCATATTTCACACGAAGACTGCCTGGAGCTTTTTTATGATGAGCTAAAGTTTTATGGAATACCAACTGATACCGTTCACGAGTGCTGTTGGGGTGATTGTTATGAAATGTCGCTAAAAATACTCAAATATGGGAAGAAAACTGGCAGAAAACAAGGTTCGACCTGGGGAAAAGTACGAGGAAATCAGTTTCGTAGAATTCGCAAAACAATACATAATTTCTTGGAACAACGCCAGGATTCATTCTGGGAAAGGTTATTCCAGTACGTGGTTGGCGTTTTTATTTTTCTTAGTATCGTCTGCGCTACTGTTGCCACGATACGCTGCGAGGAAGATACGAAAACCTGGGAACAATGTCATCACAGATTTTTTGAGATTTCAGACATCATATTTATGTGCGTCTTTTCATTCGAGTACGCATTACGTCTTTTCTCGACTCCGTGTCTCAGATTATTTTTTAAAAATAAATTTAACCTTTTTGATTTGGCTGCGATATCTCCATTTTACATTGATCTCGCGAGAAGGTGGTTTACTAACGATAACGTGATTATAGAAACAGACATCTGGGACGTGTTTCGTGTGCTGCGTGGCATACGTATTCTAAAACTCGCGAGACATTCCTTATTCATGCAAAAATTTGGACGACGTTTAAAGAAAGCGTTCACTGATTTGGGCTTCCTCTATTTTGCCTTCGTTTTGGCCAATATTTTCTTCGCAAGCTGTCTGTATACAGTTGAAGTCCTTCAAGGAAAGAATACATACCAGAGCATACCGGACACAATGTGGTTTACAGTGGTAACAATGATGACGTTAGGGTAAGTGGGGATAAAAGTGCGTGACGTTTTCATCACGACACCGGGATCACGGGTGTTGTTTTTGGCCATTTTTGGCCATCAAAGCATGCGTTTTAGACGCAAGATCCCGGATGAATATTGAAATCGTTTATTTGATTGGTTTAGTTTAGTTATCACAAAGTGTAGAAAGAAATTCTTTATCTAAATGAGAACTTTGGTTGCCGAATTGCGTGCTTAACGATTATTATTCAAAACAAAATACATCAGAGAATCACGTGCGTTAAACCTCATGAATTGCAGTGTCTTTCATTAAATGAAGCGTAGACTCATATTCTTCCATTCTTCTCAGAGATGCCATAATAAGCCTCCTTCTTTGGAATTTTTTCTTTTATACTTTTTGCTCAATTTTAAACATCTACACAACTTTACAGGAATGGAAGCCAAACTCTATATATTGCATAGTTTATTCATACTTTTCCACCTTATTTTACCATGCAGGTATGGCGATTCACTTCCAAAAACAATCATGGGAAGGATCATGGCAGCTTTTTACTGTTTATTTGGAATAATTATTCTTGCTTTGCCTGTTCCAATATTACAAGACGTTGGATCTTGATCAACATTTCGTAAAAGACGGTAATATTTAATTAGAGCGCCCTAATTCAACGGCTTTATTATTTCAGTTAAAGCTTTGATATTTCGTAAGCACAAAAATACAAAATAAAAACAAAAAGTTATTGACAACACGACATACTCGTTTTGACAACCAGAATTGAGTGGAATAAATAAAAATACTCCAAAAGTCGAAACGTTAAAATATATCATAGATGTTGACATTAATTTTTGCGGTCACTCCGTTGTTAACACAATTAATTAACATGGCGCCTTGTCGTATTTGTGTTTAAAATTATGAATGCCAAATTATATCGATTGAATTATAAAATGTTGTTCAGGCATAGATTTCGAGTCTAACGCCTGTATTCAAAAAGCTCACTCACACTCATACTCATCGAGTGTGACATATAAATTTCGTTAATGCTGATCAATGAGAAAGTTTTTTCTGAATAGATGGTAAGATATAGCGTAAATCACTGAAAATCAAGCCCCTATTCGGCTGGAAATACCGCTATTGAAACGTTATGAGAAGATTAAGATCTCCCACTCAATGAGTTTGAGTGTGAGTGAGCTTTTAGAATACAGGCGTAAAAGTCTAACGCCTGTATTCTAAAAGCTCACTCAAACTCAAACTCATTGAGTGGGAGATCTTAATCTTCTCATAACGTTTCAATGGCGGTATTTCGAGCCGAATAGGGGCTTGATTTTCAGTGATTTACCTTAAATCTTTCCATCTATTCAGAAAAAACTTTCTCATTGATCAGCATTAACAAAATTTATATGTCACTCTCGATGAGTGTGAGTGAGCTTTTTGAATACAGGCGTAAGAGACGAGGCATTTTGTGTCTGAGAGCACTCAATATAAGATGCGATCGAACAGGACACAGGTTGAGACTGTAAATTTTCAACATTATTTGATAAAATTTCATAAATTTTCGACTTTAATTTAAGTCATCTTCAGACAGAATGAATTTACAGTCCCAAATTGCGTCTTGTTTGAATCACTGTATAGAAGGCATTAGCTATACCGGCAATAATTGTTGACGAACTTAATTATAATACAAAGCGAAAAGATGCCACCGCTCTCCACATAACGAAAAGCCGAATATACCAGAGCCCTTTGTATTTAAATTATAAACTGAACTTCTTTAACTTGGCCGCACACTTTTCCGGAGGACGGTTGTATAAAACTTTTTAACGACATTCTGCATAGTTAAATCCTAGTTAACTCTGAAATACACAACTCTGATTGGCCAATTCTGTCCTTAACTACAGTTAAAAGTTAACTAGAATGATTATAGCCCAGTGCCAGTGGCAGTGTTAACCTATATACGTCGCCTTATAATAGGCACAAATTAAACTTTAAACTGAATTCACAGTTCTCATAACTTTTGAACAAAAAAGAATATGTGTAAATCTGAATAGAAACTTCTATTTAATTGTTTTGTCTTAAAATGCAAACAGGCTGGTTGTTTTAGATTAGAAAGAACTGAATTAGTTCTAAACTTGTATACAAACACTCTTAGAAGAAGAACAGGCAGTACAGCAACTGAAAATTTTCGCAATGAGACTAGAAAAGAAAGTGTCACGTTAGAAAATTGTGAAAAATGAAAGCACGCGTTCTTACACGATAGTAAAGTAGTAATTCAAGACGCTTGCTAGAACGACGAACGACGGTAGATATATGCGGTAACTTAATTATTCATACTAAAGCAGCGCTTGCTTGCTTCTAATTAAAAATTAACGTAGTTAACCAGTATACTTGCTTATACACGCAATTTAATAACTACTTCGATTCTTCGAGATAATTGTTGGATGAATAGACATTATTAATGCCTTGGAGTACACCTGGCTATGATATTTTGGAATGTAACGTGTATTTGAGTCTACCAACATGGATATCACACGCTATTTCAATCAGATTTGGATAGAAATGAAACTCTGAGTTTTGTATACAACGTCGTCTCAACACCTGTTTGAGTGCTGTATAATAATAAATATATTGGAGTATACAAAAGCTTTTAGAAAATTTTTGTCGGATTTCATCTCGTGTAATGGTTCATTATCCTTATGCCTACAAGCCCACGTTTGACAGAAAACGATACGGGCAATAGACGCGTTCGTATCACGTTCAACGTAAGCGGAAGGCGCTTCCAGACATGGCGTAGTACACTAGAACGGTACCCGGACACGCTGCTAGGAGGCGAGATGATGCAGCGATTTCATAATTCTGAAACAGGAGAATATATTTTGAACCGTGATCCGCTGATATTTAAATATGTTCTGAACTTCTATCGAACTGGCAAGCTGCATTGTTTCTGGGGCTATTGCCATCATGAATTTTTGGAAGAACTGAATTTTTATGGCATCCCAATCGAGCTTGTTAATAGTTGTTGTGAAGATTTTCTAAAACGAGAGAAAACAGCACCTCAGCTTAAAAGTTCTTCGGAAATAGCTCAATCTGCTGAGCTGTACTTGGAGGGCTCTAGCGGAACTTTACGCGAAAAACTCTGGTATTTATTTGAGTATCCCCAGCACAGTATACTAGGAAGAATTATTTTATACGTTGTCGGACTTTTTATATTGGCCAGTGTTGTTGGGACAGTCACAGAAACGGTGCCATGTCCCGACATTGCGTGTGGTTTGAAATACAAATGGGAATTTTTTACGCTGGAAGGAGTTTGTGTCGGAGCATTCACACTTGAGTTTGTAGCGAGATTGTGGTCTGCGCCATCGCGAAGCATTTTCATGAAGGAACTTCTTAATATTATTGATTTGGTAGCAATAATTCCTTTCTATGTAACAGTGACGTTTCTACTTGCACTAGACGGAGGAGGAGGTGGGAGTTTGAAGTTGCTTGCAGCTTTAAAGGTTTTGAGAGTCGTGAGAGTTTTTAAACTTGCTAGACATTCAGCAAAGTTAAGAGAGTTAGGAATGACTATAAAGAACGCTGCGCCAGATTTAGCCTTTCTATCGTTCGCTCTATTCATGGCGGTCCTACTCTTTGCAAGCGTTATTTACTTTGCTGAAAATGGAAATGATTCTCCCACGTTCAGTAGTATAGTGGACGCAATGTGGTATACTGGAGTGACAATCATAACGCTCGGGTAAGTCTTTTAGTTTTTTTATTGAATTTTCAAACTCTCCTGAGAAAGATGAAACTATGCAGGAAATATTGTTGTGTATTGATATAAGTTATATATGTATAAACTGCGGAAACGTATCTTTATATTATATACAATTTAGCTATAGCTCTATGTTCAACGTAATTTTGTTATTGTTTCAGATACGGAGATGTAGTTCCGGTGACAGTATTTGGCAAGATATTGGGTAGTATGTGCTGTGTGTTTGGACTGTTTGTCGTGTCTTTGGTTGTCCCAGTTATCCAGGAGAAAGAGAAGACGTGAAAAAACAGTATTTCTAGCAGAGAAATGGTTTTAAAAACAGTCAGATCACAAGGTACAGTGTCGTGGTAGATGGTAATACACTGGTTGAACCCAACAAGTTTGTGGTGTATTTTTGAAGACAAGTTTTGTTGGAAATACTTTAATGCTCTTGTGCTCCTGGCTTGGACTTTCGGGAGATGGTTTCTAGTACAGGAACTACATATTATTTCTGGATGGACCGGACAGGCAGATAATAGAAATAGCAAAGTTCGCAGCTTAAATCTCAGCCTCGTGCTGGGAATGACCGCAGGCCAAATTTAGAGGATATTTGTCATGGATCGCATTAAAGAAAGGTGACCATAATTCATATTGGTTCTCGTTATTTTAAATGAGCCAATGGATAATTAAACATTAAATATGACAGAAATGTACATATATGCTTATATTTTTCATATGATTTTCTCAAAATATGAAAATATACAGTTTCATCGATATACGATATTTTGTATTTGTTATTTAGTTCCCGTTTTTTTGAAACATATCCAATTTTGTAGTATTGGTAGAATGGTTAGAGGTAGGGATGTGACGCCGGCAAGGGGGGGAAGAGAGAGACAGAAAGGTGAGATGTAATCCCCCCCGTAATTTCCTGGATTCGTTTTCGGATTTGTCCAAATTAAGTAACCTGGGGGAGGCTAACAATTTACAAAAGTAGTAAGGGTACTAAAGTTAGAGAGTAAAAATTCTAACCAGACTTATTCCAGACTTTCCGAGAAATTTCGGCCTTAAAAGAAAGATTTTCCTGAGGTTATGGTGAAGATTATAAGACGGAAGTTATTAGTTGTTGATAATGATGAAGCTGGTTGTTAAACGACGTTGAATTTCAATGTTATTCGAATACTTCTAGACAACAAAGTCTGTAAACGATAATGAAATCTACGATTCCTCTAAACGACTTTCGACACATGATGATCGCACGGGGCCGTCCGCTGTTTTCGTTCTTGCTCGTAGAGTAGCGACTAACACAGGATTCCGGCGACAACAAAACGATGGACAGGAATCTGTAGTTGTTCTGAATACTGCGTATCGCAATGTATCGTCTGTTATATTAGCTGCAGCAATATCACTTGAGCCGATTTTAGTTTGTTCCTCTTTTGAAGCTGTCTTTACAGAAAGAGATTCCATATTATCGACGGCGGCAGAGTCTGAGGTATCTCCATGTTTTTCAGCCAACTTTACCAAAGCATTTGATGAAAAATAAACCTGATTTGGCCGCTTACCATCTGAATGCTCGAGCGAACAAACCGTAGACCATTGTTCATTAAAATTTTGCCAGCGGTTTGGATTATTTTGTTCTGTTTTGTTATCGCGATGTTCTTTATTTTCATGATCTAGATCTCTTGGTTCACCTTCTGCCAACGTGAATACAGATTTTATGCGAAATGGAAGTTCTTCGGACATGACGATAGTTCGTCAAATAAATCTTGAATTCTCAACACAGTTTTAACAATAAAGACGAATAATATATACGCAATTCTGTCATTTGATGCACAAATAAACTCAAATGAATGTATCATATTACATCAACTAATATATGCATCATTTTTCGTTTGAAATTCAAAACGCTATTTCACATCAAGTAAAAAAAATTGTATACAAAATATCGTTAGAACGAGGTTAAACGGCTGGATGAGCTTCTTTAAAAGAGAAAATCACAGTATTTTAAAATCAGGAAAACGCAGATTATATTTCTTCACCGCCTTTGAACCAGAATTGCTCAGGTGAAGCAGTATAATGACCTTTGGTGTCATGTTTCTCGATAATTCTCCTTCTCCTATGGCTGAGGCTTCTCCACACTCATTGAGCGCAGAGATTATGATTAAAACGACAGAGATATACTGTCAAAACTATTAGTCGAAAATAGCACGCACTAAATGGTGGGAAAAATGAAGTGAAATATAATTGAGTTTTATTTGAAACATCGAGATTCTTGTTTAGATAAGTAAAAGACAAAACTCGTTTAGTCGTTTTAAAACGTTTTAAAAAGTTTGTTTAATATTGATGCCAACTAGAAACATCGCGAACTTTTGCAGCTTTGGGGATAAGGTAAATTTGTGGGGAAACGTCCCAAATTTACCTGAATTTTTGCGGCTTCATTAGACTGGATTCGCGTGAGATTAAAGTTCCAATCTGTTTGATATTGACAAGTTTTACTGAAGATTGAATTTCGCATTTGACGCAATCAGATGACCTCATGATTGACCTCTACGATCAGTCTAACTTATAATCGAACTGTTTGGAGGAAAGCGAACAAACGTTTTAAAGTGAATTCTTCTCATAACAGGGCCATCTTAAAAGTTTAAATGACAATTTTTATCAGGCATGGAGACTCGAAAACCGAATTAAAACAAAATGCGACACGGGGTACATGCAACAATATGGTCTACGATGAAAACCAGCAAAAAGAACAAATTTGGACTTTGGAGTGTCAACATGGCGCCAGTTTAGTTTTTCAGCTAGAATCTATTTAAAATGTAATCCACACCTTTTCTTAGTGTCTGGTACTACCGATTATCAGATATTCCTTTCCCATTTAATAATTTTTTCACTTCACATTATTACTGCTCGATCTGTTAGGCAAGATTTTAATCCATTTCGATAATACGATGGCATTTTTTTGTCATACCAATGCTATTTTTAAGATTATTTCCGTTGAAAGGTTTTTTAAATCTTAAGAAGAGACAGGCCATCGGGCAAGTATCCAGTTTGATATTATCCACACAGCTTTCGCAAGGGCAATTTGATTAGGAAATACCAGGGGCAAATAGGATGTAGTATATATATTTGCTGGAAAAAAACAACACAAAAAATCAGCGAAACATTCAACTAGGTTCAACTATTTTCGCGTCTTGTTCATTGCCAATGTGAATACAATATATTGAATACAATGAAACTGTAATTTGCACGTAACTCTATATAATGACGAAGGATCCCTTTAGCAGGGCCATACTTGGAACGAGTATGCGTGCATGCTGTCCCAGAGTCTACATTTTCTCGCCATAAGATCGTGGAATCTGGGCACGAGATTGCAACAGTTAATTCGTTGTCCTCTAAAAACTGATGGAAATTTGAGCAGTTTTTGATAATCATACGAGGAGACCTGGTGAATTCAAACATAACTGCATGCTAAGGCATATGTGGAACGGGTTTTTCCAAATAATCATGAGTTGTTAGGATCTAGAATTCAAACGGTTTTTAAATTAATGGAAAGTGGTAATTGAATAAATTACTTGGAACTTTCTGTAGTCCGGGCACAGAATACCTAACAGAAGTGGAACTCTATACTATTTTTTCGTAAGTGTGATTCGTCATGATTCGTCACTTAGCAAGTGCATTTTTTTGAGACTGTCACCCCCCTGCCAGCGTCTAAAATCAGGCCATTTTTAGTACTGGCAGGGGGGTGACTACCTCAAAAAAATGCACTTGCTAAGTGACGAATCATGACGAATCACACTTACGAAAAAAGTACAGGAGTTCCACTTCTGTTAGGTATTCTGTGGTCCGGGTGACTGTTTAATAATGAATAATTCTTAATTACCTAATTAGAAGTGGTTTCGACAGTTAAAATCTTTAAAGCATATCTCTCATACAGTGGAAGATTATTTACCGCTTATACAAAAAAAAAACATCCAGACAAGGCATAAAATATATAGTAAAAATATATTAACTTTCTTTATAAATAACAAAACCAAATCTTTAACATATCAGAAAATATAATGAATATAACTATGTATTTGTAATAGATACTCTATATCTAAATTATAAAGATACGATGACAAATGACTAAATCTTTGAAACTTTTACCTCATTCGAAACAAGGTGATCAACAAGGAAATGTTAACAACAATATCATTTCACTTGAAATGATGGACAATTACCAATGAAATGACCTGTTCACAACATCTGATCTGCTGGATTTGCAGTATCGTGCAAAATATCATAGAAGTACAAAAAGATAAGAAAAACGCGATGGTGGAGAAGTTAACGAGAGAAGAAATCTCCACACACAACATCCTTCGAGAAACGATGAAAAGGTTTTAATGATTCTCTCGTAGTTTCTTTAGCATAGCTTCCTGTTCTTCTAAACGTTGTTTTAACTGTATAACCTTTGCGTCACGTGCTGTTAAATACTCGCCTTTACCAGTTTCACCAGACACATTACTAGAAACTGGGATATAGATCGTTGTACTACCACGAGAATCATTAGAATATATAGTTTGATTCTCAGATTTTGTTGTGGAATTCGCCAGAAAATTCCCAGAAACATTTAGATCATACATTTTCGTATTGGTTGCAGGAACATCTTGCAGAATTCTGTTTCTTCCAAATCCGTCTAAAATGGCAGAACAACCCGTCTCTGTTCTGTATTTCTTACCAGAAGTACAATCATTATTGTTTGAAAATGATTTCAATCTATTCTGAATGTAAACGGTGGATGTTGTATCAAAATGCACGCCTGCCGTTCCGGTCGTTTGGTTTTGAGTTGTTTCTTGCATTTTGTCTGGGATGATTGGTGTTTCTAAGATCAATGGCGAAACATTATTAGCGTGATAAGACGCTTTGTTGCCCTCAGCAGTCAGCGGCTTCAGTTTAAATCGTGTGTAAATTCCATTACTCTCCGACACAGTGTTTCCTTTGCCAACCGAGTAAGTCTCGTTCAGTTGTGGCGCTGGTTCGCTATTGTTTACATAATTTTGATATCTTTGATTTGGAAATTGAGTGTTTGTTGGAGCTTGTACGTCATAAAGGCTTTGATTTGATGTTTGTTTTTCTAGCGGCAAAACTCCATTAGCAATCTGTGTCGAATTATGCGGGACATGATTATAGACGTAATTTTGCCGATTAACATTTGAGACTGGATTTGACCAGTATTCGTAAGGAGGATTACCTTGTTGAGCGTAATAATTAGAATATCCTTGTAAATTAACCGGTTGAACTTGTTTAGGGAAATACTCTTGAGGAGTATAAACCTGTTGCACTGGATTATTCATGTACACTTGGGAGTTGACCGACTGTACTGTTTTTGGTACTGTTTTGTAAACCTGCTGAATATGAACTGGTGATGAATAACCTTGTTGGACTGGTTTTGACTGATGGTATTCTTGTGAAGTATAATAAACCTGTTTTACAGGTTTATCAAAGAATTCCTGTGAGGAAACTTGTTGAACTGGTTTAGAAAAGTTCTCCTGGTAATTATAATAAACTTGTTGTACTGGTTTATTTGACTGTCCTTGGAAATTTTGAAAGTTGTGTTGTACTTGTTTATAACGGTTATCTCGCCATGGCTGTTGAAAAGCAGCTTGATTGAGAAAATCATTACGAAACCGAGGATTCTGACTTGGAACTGAACGAGCATTGAATGCTTCAAGTTGGGCCAAGGGTGGGGAACACGGCGGTGTACAGAGAACGCTGTTTATTTGTTTTGTGTTTGCAATAAACTGTTGAGTAGGATTCTTTGATAACGAGAATACATTAAGAATCACAGGCATGTTATCATTTTGAACTTCATTTCCGAATTTAGAAACGTTTCTTTCTCGTAAATTAGTGTTCAAGGACATTTCCAAGGCAGGTGACTGAAGCTTTACACAACTTGACGGTTCTTTTAGGCTTTCAACAGGCACTTCATTTTGATTCCTTGAAATATGAGGTGGGTTCCTCAACAGAGGTTCCTTCAAATATTCTCCATCTTTTGCAGGAACATTTTTGGTTTCTTCAGTTGAGGTCACGGATATTTTACTACCATTCATGCGCTCGTTTGAACTCCCTAAATTTTCATCATATTCTTCTCTTGAACTGTTCGATGACCCATTTTTAGAATGAATCGAAGGTTGTTCTAATTGATTCGAAGGTTCTTTAGAGTCGCTTATTTGTTCTTTCTTAACACTTACTTCTTCTTTTAAATTTTCAGAATGTTCTTTACGAAAATCAGCGATATTCCATTTCCATTCAGAGACATCACTTGCATCACCGCAGCTTGGTTCTTTCTCGGGATCTGATTTATTGCGTTTTGCTGGAGGTTCGTCGCTGGCGTCAGGGAATGCTGTTGCTGCCTCCTCCGCTGGTCGTATTCGCCTAAAATTTTGGACGATTAGCATTATTTACAAGTCGCATGCAATGGCGTAGTCAGACAAACGATTTGGTGCTGTTTATGCAAATTACTAGTTATTATAATTGCTCTTCACTGGACACACTATGAACACAAACTTATTGTCATAGCGAGGCCGGTTTTACTATGGTGGTATGCATATGAAATGAACAAAAGCTAATGTTCTTCTTAGCACATTACACGCCATTAAAGGACTCAAAGCGAAGACAAAAATCTTCATCATTGACGTCAAGCGTTCATCTTATCATAGTTCATCTTGCTCTCAACCACTTTGACAGATAGGCAAGAAGATTACTATTTCATTTTTGTTTGGCTAGAGTTTAAAAAAAGGCTAAAACCGATTTTTCATTTCTGAATTTATTTGCGCAAACTGATAAAATTAAGTAGGAAGCGATTTAACTTTTTCGCAGCGAATTTTTTTCTCATACCAATCTTATCGCTGGATTTTAGCTTTTGCTTCGCTCCGTGTGAATAAATTCGCTTTTTTAACTTGTGGCATCCAATTAATGTTATGCATTTAACAATAACAACAGAGATAAACGCAAAATCACATATGAAAAGTCGCATCATATATATACACAACATCACCATTTCTTGTTAAAACCTGGGGGCTGCTGTACGAAAGCCGGATTCTCTTTAATAATTGTTGGTTCCAAAGCTGCTTTTCAAGCATTTTAGAACGGTTGAAAAAATCACAATCTGGTGAATAGCGTTATCCGGCATTCATACAACCGGCCCCTGACCCTTGAGACACAATAGTCAATGTATCAATCAACCAATGAAACTTTAATAAACCAATCAAGCATTTCATTTCATAAAAAATACATTATTTTAACCCGGTAACCATTCAGAGCAGTGCTCTCAAATCGAGTCATGTTAGAAGTTTACGATATGAAATAAACTAGTCAG
Source organism: Dendronephthya gigantea (assembly GCF_004324835.1). NCBI lineage: Eukaryota > Metazoa > Cnidaria > Anthozoa > Malacalcyonacea > Nephtheidae > Dendronephthya > Dendronephthya gigantea. The sequence goes on from NW_021163031.1 coordinate 376,603, forward strand.
AAAGGAAGCCCTGGTCCAAGCCGGTCACTTGATGAAAAGGTTTTTTAGGGTAATATTGCTAGGGGCAGGTGTTGAATTATGGGTTCTTTAATTAAGAGAGCATTTAACAGAAACAATGATTCCACATGTGATCGATTATGCATGGGGTATAGGATTTAAATAACGTAGCGAAACTAATCACACATCAGCAACGATTATCCAACCATCGTTCAACTGTTCAACCAAGGGACCGGCTTAGACTAGGGACACTTAGGCCAGGGACAATTAGACCAGGGACAATTAGACCAGGGACAGTTAGACCAGGGACAATTAGACCAGGTCCAATTAGACCAGGGACAATTAGACCAGGGACAGTGAGACCAGGGACAATTAGACCAGGGCTTCATATCTTCATAAAAATGCTATGGAAGGGAGGTCGATAAACCTTAATATTAAATTTGAAAATAAACTACCAAATGTTTAAAAGACTGTTGGGGGTTTGAAATTTTGCATGCAGTGATGAAAATACACCCACGAACCTAGGATACTTGCCCTGGGGCTCTGGGAAGTATGGACATACATACATACATATTTCCCAACAGGTGCCAAACCTCGGTGTTGTTAAATCATAAATCAATTCATTGTACAAAGAATAAGCAGTGAATACAGAGTCAAAGATTTGTTTGGGCACTTCAAAATGATAGCGGTGGTAGATAATAATGTTATACCGTTGTAGCGACGATTATCGTAGTTTCTTAAGGCATAAATTGAGTACAGGTTTTCAAGCGATTATTTATATCAATATAATAATCTGTCCCGGTGAGTTTCCTGGCAAGCTGATGTGATGACAGGCATTCTTTCTCACCAGGACGGAGTCATATAACCGTGCTATAAATCATGAAAATATTTGCGTAGGTGGATGAAGTGTGGAAACGGTCGAAGAAGGCCGAAATATATTTATTATTTATTATATATTATTTTATATTATTTTGTATAATAATTTTATTTATATCTCTTCATATATCCTAGCTGTAGCGGCAGTTTAGAAACCCGAAATGCAACTCTTCAAGTTAGAATATTGCTCTCAGTGATATAGTCCTACAATTTATAATTTTAAAAGTATTTTTAAGCATTACAAGCTCTTCTTGACCTGCGCAATATGCGCCTTCACGCCGTCACGCCCGAACGAGCACTTTTTTAAAAGCTACTTCACCTGCGCAGGCGAAGTGCCAGCGAAGTGCACACGACTAATGAAATTACGGCTGTGATAAAAGCTTCAAAACATAATCTCCGCTGGGCAGAATTTTCCGCGCATAACGGAATTTTAGTTCCTGTGAGCTCTCAAGAAAAACAAACAGGAAAATACAAAGAAAAATTACGGCTGAAACGTATGTAAAGGTTGAAACATGACTTTTTCTCTTGCGCTATCAAAGGAATTTTTTGGGGGGAGGGCTCTCTGATGAATGAAATCATCTGGAATAAAATGGTCAAACAAAAAGAATGGTTGGCCTCAGGCATGCATCGCTGGTGTGAGACAGACCTGACCTGAGGCATGACGATACACAGGGTGCGATTCGACAATCAAATTAATCTTTACAGAGATTTTTAGGATTTTTAGTTCATTTACGATAAGTCGGGCAATTTACGGTTTTAATTTATATCCACATTACCGATTTAGTAGATATACGCTTTTTCTACTGGATAAAAACACAAAAACACTATTTTGGAGTATACCATGCATCAAGCAAGCATCAAATGGAAATCTATCGCAAAGACAGTTACTTATGCAGAATACACACAGATAATACACAGATAAGACATAGATAATACATAGGATAATACACAGTCAATATGGACAATATTGTTTAACTTTGTTACAACATTCTAAGATATCGAATTTTACGTAGTTCGTGCATTCAAATTTTACCGCCACATTGCGTATGCGAGGTCCCGGTGGTGGACGAGAAAGTGGCAACCTACCTGGGTATATTTTGCTTGCGTTTCATGATTTACGAGTCGACCATATTTGGCGGGACAGACAACAACGTCCGATTATTTCAACCTTCCGAATGGGTTCCGATTTCTTTTACAATCACTCGCGCAAGAGTTTAAATATTTGTTGTTACTAAATAACGAAAAATACATTCAGTAATTACCGTTGTTTACATCGACAGAACAGTACCATGCGACAAGAGTTTACTGGTAAACAGATTGCACTTTCTCGAACGGTTGAATTCGGCCGAGGTAATATCTTTCACAGCGTGAAATCCAAACCTTTACAATTCAATTTAATTAATATCAACCCTTTTGACCGTCTATTGTTACACTCCACTTTAGCTAGGGACTAAACACGCTGATTTATAAACAAATCAATGTATGTGTCCTTACATTCCTTTCCGTCCGTACTCATCGTTTCTCGCTGGTTTAGAGAAGCGAAACTACAATTTGTGTAAACGGTCGAGATACAAAAACCGCGCCATATCTTCTTTAATCTAAACACCTCTGTGCTTATCAATCAATGCATATTTGCATAACTTTGATAAGGAACTCCATTTATGGGCAAAGAATGAAGGCATACTCTGTCGTTGATTGAATATGTCACAATGGGGTTATAATTACATTAAATGTGTCAAAGTGCGATTGGTTGAATGCGAAACGCATTTTTTTTATGCGACCGCCTTTGTTATTTATTAAACAGCGGTTTTCATTATGACTATTCAATTGAAAAGTGTCTTACACACTAACACACATTATTTATTGTACTATTGTTAGTTTTTTTTCAGCGATGTTCTTGGATAGCTGGTATTCCCTGGTAATTATGTATCGTCCCCTGATATAGCTACAGAATACACTATTAGATAGCAAAGATTCAGAGAAATATTTTACCGGAAATCTTTCAGACATATTCTCCTCCACTCACAGTATGCGGTCGAAGTTATGAAAGAACTAAATGAAAAACATATGACCGACACGAACATCGTGGTTCCCCGACCTCAGCACAGCTGCGTACTAACCGGGGAGGAAAATTGTTGGTGTATAAATTTGAGCGGTTGATTGTTTTTTTAACAAAAGTAGTTGGTGATTTTAAAATTTATTTTAACCAGTGGAGCATATGCAATAAAGTGATAAATTTACATATCAGAGAGCAGTTCAGGGACGTGGCCAGGGGGGGAGTCGTGGGAGCTGCGGTTCTTCCCCCCCCCCCCTTTGAAGAATTTATTATTGCTAATATATACCTACTTCGAGAATGAATTAATTTAATTAAGAAGAATCTACTCAGTCTTTCAAGTTTGCTTGTTTTATTCAGTCCGGGCTGAAACTCAGTGTTGTTGCCATGTAATCGTAAAACAATTCGACCCGGCCAGTAAAAATCGCCTTGACAAAGCTTTTGTATTTTTAAAGCGCTTGAAGAATCGAAATAGGTCTACTACCAGCCTTTACAAACTCAGACAGAGCTGAAATTTCAACCTGGTTGAAACTGGCTGAAATTTCAACCTGGTTCATGCACGGGTTCATAGAAAGATGTTTTGCATCTTTGCACATTGCTTGTGAAATTAAAACTTGAAATCCGTCTCATTTAAGGTGGTTCTAAATTTAAAACGATAATGTTGTGACGTAATTACCGAAAAGGTCTATTGCGTTGAATGGGGCGTGCGCTTCTGAAAAATTCCGGACACGAAAACATTAGCAAAATGCAATGAGTGAGTCAGTTCTGGTATAATGTCTATTCTACGACGTAGGCAAGTCTATTCTGTGCTAACACTGCCACAAGGGCTTCAATCCATACTATATGGATACGAATCAGGTATTCGTCAACCAACCATAGCACCAACTCCAAAATCTGGGGGTCGCAGCTCTCGGAAGCTTTCGTCCAATTGGATAATGCTTTTATTCTATGCTTTCTAAAGAACCAAGCTATGCTATTGGTTGAAACAGAAATGTATTGTAAAGTTCAGCCAATGGAAATCATTCTTGCGAGGAGCTGCGACACTACCCAAATCTGGGATAGTTGTGCCCCCCCCAGTCATCTTCAGGATTGACGCTCTTGCGTTTATTTATAGAACAATTATTAGAATATACATGGTTTAGAGACTACAATACAACTCATTAACTATGTTGAGGTAGATTTATGCAAAAAATTGTTCCTTATTCGTCACGTGTCTATTGTATTTTGAACAAATAAACTAAATAGTAAGGTCTGAATTAACATGTTGTTCAAGTCACGGTTGAGGAGCAAAGCCAAGCCATTGCTATTGGTTAGTTGGGCAAAAATACAATAGACATGTGACGAGAAAGGGACCATTTTTTTGCATAAACCTGGACAATAACATAGATAATGAGTTGTATTGTACTTCCATCTAGTCTCCAAACCATGTATATCCTAATAACTGTGTTTATAGTTATAGCAAAAATGGGAAAGACGACTTGAAATCTTAAAAAGATCCGTTGTAAGGCTCAAATGCAATTCAGTTTGCAGTGCACGGAAGTAAGTGTTTCCTTGAGAGATATTCACCTTGTGTCTGCGAAAACTTTTCGCTCTCATGAAAACTGTGACTGTGGTAAAACATATCATTATTTTCTATTACAGATCACATTAAAATACTCACGAATAAAAATAATAACTATTCACGACAAGTGACAGGAAACGAAATATAATATAAAACTGTTTAAAACTGTCCTTGAACCTTTTGTAAATATTTACTAACCTTTCAAAATCAGAGAAAGTAATTATAATTCATTGAAGACACTTGAGATCATTTGAGATTTGAGGTTTTAACACAACAGAAGAGGAAAATCATTAAAAATACTGAAAAAACTTTTTCAAAAAATTTAAATATCAGATCTTTTAGAAAAATTTTTGCTAAAGGACTGGGCACTATAATTAAATCCACTGAGCTCTATTTTAAAATTAAGTCGTAGTTGATGAAGAAAAATAATGAAAAAAAGCGAACATTATCAGCGGCATCATTTCTAAACACGTCATTTAAAATTTAATTATATATGATGATTAAACGGAGTAGAAAATGAAAATTTAAACAATTTGAAGCCTTTTGAAAACATAATAAATGACAAATTTCCCATGTATATTTAATTCATTCACAAGATTTATTAAATGTTGACATATCAATGTTTGGTCTAACATCCAAAATTGCTTATAATTATGACTGTTTTGACAAGACTGTTTTGGTTGTTTTGCTCTTCTACAAGGTTTGGTTGTTTTGCTCTTCTTTGGCAAGGAAAAGTAGGAAGTATCGCCGTAAAAGTTGTGGGGAAAACTAAAAATCTTTGTAAAATATAAATCTAAAATAGCCCCCACTTAGTATTGCTTCTTCTCTCTGTCTCGGCAATTATTTCCGACTTCGTATATCATGTCTTCAGATCATGTCAATATCGGCTTGAGTGCACGGCGGAAAATGTCTAAATCTCTCATCTCTGAGACGATTTTAGACTCTAATGTCGTAATGAAAATCTGATAAAATTCAAAAAGAGCATTATAGTCGCAAATGTGCATTCCCCCCACCCAATCAGGTAGAATTGTCGTCCCCATCTTCCCACTTGTCAGTTGTAAATATGTCAATGGAAAGCTCGCTCAGCCTTCAGACTGACACCTTCCTAAAAGCACGAATGCGGGTAAATCAAAAAAGCGCTGCAATCATTATCAATGCTGATGAATAGTAATCCGTCCTGAGACTAGCGATATCTATGTTTTCGGAACACATGCTTGTAATACACACATTACGTAATACGCTGCGTGTAAGTCTAAAAATACGTCACCCACAAGATTAAGGAAAATTATAGTGATAAGGCGGCCAAGTGTTTCATTTCCCTTGAACTTTACTATCCGCTGAATTTCAAAGTTTGCTTTCCAGTCAATTCATAAATTTAGTTTTGATTAGTATTCATTAAAAAGTGTGGGAAATTTGCTGACGCGTTGTATGTTCATTAGTAAGTTTAATAAATTTCTTCTTCTGTTGCTGCAGGTCTAGTTTGTTAATACCTTCATATAAGATCTAACCGAAACTCTTCTACCACATTTTTACGCTTCAAGCTTAGATTACCTGAGTAAGAACAATTCAAATCTGTCTCATTCAGGTCATTAACACAAACCCCCTAAATCCGATAGAGTCACTGAAATTTGCATTTGTCTGTTTAGCTGTCAACAGCTATAATATTAAACGTAACGTTTATCATCTTAGACCAATGAAGCTGCGATTGAACAGCTGTGTTTTCTTCATTTCGTCATTACAGTGAGGGAGCGTTCATTTCATTCTGAGACCTCTTACAAAGACACCATCCATTCTTGGCAGAGCAGAATTCGAAGTTCAGTGGGAAATGCACGAAAATTTGACGTTATTTGATTAAAGATGGAAGCTTTTAGTCCAAATAGGACTTTGAATATAAAGAGTGATGAAGAATACAGTCACCCAACGATTTATAAAATCGTTTTTATCATTTTATCTGTCTTAATTGCGCTCAGCAATAGCACTGTACTACTTTTATATCATATCAATCCACATATACGTTCGACAAAGAATCTTCTTTTGGCTAGCTTGGCGCTATCTGACCTCGCAGCAGGAACAATAGTCATTCCTATCACACTGAGGTGTTTTGGAAATTCAGAATGGAGTATTTGTGTTGCTTCTTCAACGCTGTTTAGATTTCTAGCATTTTCAACCATACTTCACATTCTGGCGACTATTTTTGAGAAGTATATCAGCATTCTACAACCGTTTTGGGTCGTTGAAAAGAAACATATTCGTGTAACAAGCGGATGTATTTGGGCTATTTCGTCGTTCGTTGCTATTATCCCTTTGGTCTGGCTGCGGGAAGGCCATTCAAAAGATGCTGAGGTTGTTCGAAAGGAACTAGTCTATTTTCTTGTGACCTTCATTGGTTTCTTTTTTATACCTTTTATCCTGATTGTTTTCGCCCAAGTGCGGATGTTTAGTGCAATTCACCGCTCCTTCACAATGCTCGAAACCTCTCCTGTTGAGAGCTACAATCTGACATTTCAAGGAAGTCCATTGAGACATGATAATAACTTCAACGTGGAGCAAAGTTCTTATAGAACATCCTCCACACAACAGAATCGGAAGGTTTTGACTGCGTTTGCATTGATGCTAGGAACATTTACAGTGTGCTGGTTGACCTGGTATGTTGGAGTGTTTCTCTCATATGTTGACAAAGAGAAATTTCGTAAATTCTCAGCCAATTTAAAAGAAATGTTACAGATTATAGTATTTTTACCATCTCTCGTAAATCCGTTGTTGTATACGTATTACAAAAAAGATTTCCGTCAAGCTCTGCAAGCTCTTCTCAAGAGTGTATTAAAAGCACTGTGTCATTAAAGTATTTACAATTATCGTTAGATTTAAAAACTGCGATGAGAACAATTTTCATATAATTTATCGCTTAATTCTGTCGTGTGTGGCCTATTTTATAATACGGACTGGAAAATGACAACAACACACAGTGCATCTGTGCTTGCATATTGAAATAATTTGAGAGAGGTTATAAAGTTCACGTCATATCTTGCATTGCTCTTTTAGTAAAGTGCGACCTTTGAACAAACGATCAGAAAGCGAGGAATTGTATAGATAATGAGATTGCATGAGAAAAGCTGAATAAATAAAGATGCTCAGTATTGTATTGATAAATTAAATGTCTGTGGAATATATAGCTATATATACTGATATACAATAAAATAATTCGGTAGAAATAATATGAACACTTCTTCTGGGGATCTGATACAAACTACATATACGTAAACTCTCAGTGTTTAACTCTCATAATTTCAATACGACCCTTCAAACCTTTCTTGTATTCATGAAACAACATAAGCACGCAATTAACTGAACCTTGAGTGTTTTCATTTATATTACGTGAACGCGGAGATCTAGGAGATATCAGAATCAGTTAAATCACCTTGTTTTCTCCTCGTTTCTACATACAAAGATTATCAGTACTGCTAGAACTGCTGTACAGAAGACGGACATAGCGCTATCCACCGGGTAGTGACTTTTTCAACCGTTAAAGTTTTAAAAGCGGTATAAACATGGATCCAACAATTTAAAAGAGGAATTTTTCATTCAGGAATGCTAAGATTTAATCATGTTAATACCATCCGGTTAGTACGACCAATTTTAGAGCGACTTATGACTTATAGTTATCCTAGCTCCTATCAGTATATCCCACATGGGGCCGGTTGTTCAAAAGCCGGTTAGCTTAATCCTAGGTTAACTCAAATTTTTACATCAGTTTTTTTAATTGCTCGGTTATGCTGTTGAACATGTTTTCCCATAAATATTTTGTGTATAAATATAAAACTTATTTTGCAAAGCCTTGAAACGAACAGCAGTGCAGAACTATATAAACCAAAACAACTGAGTAAAATTTAACCGAGGGTCAGACGTAGCGCTAACCTATAGGCAGCTTTGCCTTTGAACAACCGGCCCATGCAAGATGTAATACTATTTGGCCTACAAGCTTGCGACAACTGCCCCATGCATGCATGCATGCATGCATGTAGTGTTTTTCCTAAAACCGTAACATGATTTGGTATTGAGGACTAAGGCCGTCGAATTACGGTCACCTGAGACCGCTTTCCCCGCTCTAGTCGTATTTTACCACTTGCCATGATATTGCGGTGTCAACATTATCAAGTTTCATTAGCCTATATTGCAAATTGCGATCTATAGACTATAGGATTTATAAAATACGAGGTCCATGATTTGTTAATGATACGAAGGATATTGAAGAAAAATATAAAATAAATTAATCTTAGCATTTATTTTATAAACCTTCTTGTTTTTCCTCCATTTCTGAAAAAACAATTGTCGGTGCAATTACCGTATTATAATTACCATAATATCGCAATTAAAATGTCACTGTGGTCTACCAAGCTTACTCTAAATCATGAATAATAAAACAGTACATTAAAAATTTGAGCGAACTGTATCAAGGATAGCGCTAACGATAAACTGATTTATCGAAAACCTACCATTGGCATTGAGGCATTTGAGTGACGGATTAAGTAGATATATTTACAATATTATCAAGACCAACAGGTTGCCTATATTTCAACAGCTGATATAAAAAAATAGGATTTAAAATGGGAAGTAAACTAACGTTTTTGGAAATTCTCTTTATTGCGAATACAATGATGATACTGGCTTTCTACTCAAATGCAGCAAATAATAAACGGTGAGAATATGTCAGTTAAAATGTTTTTATGATGATATATTGAAAAAATGCACGCTTGGATTTGGAAGAAAAAAATCAATAAGATTTTATAATACAATTTCTATGGAATTTACAATTTCTAGGGACTATCAGGTGGCCAATTTTTAGTATATTGTATAGCATAGAATGTAGTGCCTGAACTGGTTAAGAAGTTAAAGCATTGGTTAAATACTTGATTTACAGCACTTATACTGGATTTAAAGGTCAGACAAAAACAGAAAACGTTCAAAATTCAGCTGCACAACTAAATTATATACTGTTTATGTTTTGACAAAAAATCGTATATGAACCACACACATGAACGCTGTCCGTTCACATTATATTTTCTAAATATAACATACTAACAATACAGCAAATTTCCGATAATAAGCCATTTTCTTCAAATATTTTAATTACAATCATTTTGTATCAATAAAACCAACAAGGGGTAAGATTAATTCATTATCAGCCGCAATGCCTCATGCAATGCCGCTGGACCCCATGCAACATCGGCTCTTTTGTTATCAACAAAGCATATAGTCTTTATAGATTGTTGTCGTTGAGAATACATTAGTGTGAGATAGACAGATCGTGTCTATTATAAAACATCGCAGCCAGTGACTGATATATAAGCACAAACTATGTAGGAGGACAAGACTCACAAATAACTACCATGCAGTCAACCGGTTAACTATATAAAAACGTCGACACTATACTTCGGAGTATCGTTTACGCAACAAGCCTTGTGTTTAGCAATTAGCCTCCATCAACCCCCAATAGCCAGGCATCAACGTCCTAGTCACTATAGTAGTGACTACCAGTGTTACAACAATGTCTGCATGTTTGTTAATATAATAACTGACTGCAGCGTAACATGCATGCAGTCGAACGCCCAGGATCGCACGGTATCCCGATTTTAAGTCTCTCAAGGCTAATTTCCACTCCGGAAAACGAGCAGCGGATCGGATCGGATCGGTGCGCCGTCTGTTGAAATTTTTGGCTTATATTGATCCGAAAGCGTCCGAGACCGGATAAAAAAAAGTTCAAATAGTTTTAACTTTTTTTGAACCGATCCGAAATCACTTCATGGATCGGACCAGCTCGGAAAAAAATCCGATCCGCTGCTCGTTTTCCGGAGTGGAAATTAGCCTTCACGCATGTATTTCTTCTCTGGCAGGTTGTTCGAAATTAAACAGCGGTAAGTTCAAAATGGAAATTAATGCAGAACCGGCCCCGGATGTCATCCCGCGTGTACAATTTTTTTTCCAAGAACTGGGATCTTTTCTACGGCTTTGCATTTTAATTCCATTACATTGTTAGTGCATGGAAAACCAGCCTCGGCCTCGATCGTTTCCAGGCGCTTTTTCGTCACGAAAACCAACACAACGAAGAAAAAGCAAAACTGAAGCGCCTGCATGGGTTTGAGGTAGATCAGAACACATATATGCCTTCGTGCAAATTGATTTAGGCGTATTGAATCTTTTTCCTCTTTGAGACATGAGAATCTTTTTCCACCATGAGTACATCCATCTTTGAAAAGCCGTTGATTTTGACAGCAGATATCCCTCATGCATATATCACAAGGTCACATGGGCTATGGCCATTATACTCGATCAAGATATAGTCTTATAGAAAGTTATAGTCATTCATTTCGCTTGTGATTTGACAGAGCGCTGCCCAAGGAGGAGTCATGGAGGAAATGTCGAACCAAAGATTTGCTTGCATTTTTGCGAAAAGACTACGACAACCATGTTGCACCAGGTATTAAAAGGATAACTATACTGAACTACAGCTTTTGTCTGATTATATTCCAAAGAATCCAGAAATAAGAGCTCTTATATATCAGGGCTTGCGTTACTATTCGCTAGCTCTTTCACATCAATCAAAAGAAAATCGCAACGAAAAACGTAGCATAAAAGTTGGAAGTTTAAACTATAATACGCTCATGCAATATCGCGTTGTTGTACAGGGCGGCACATTTCACACCATACAGGATCCTATCATCTATACATATGGGTGCCCTTATTGAGCGTCCATAACATATCCACTAGTTCAAATCTCGTAAATGTAGAAAATTGCATGCAAACGGACCTTTAGCCGTACTTTAGGTCCTATATAGTTTTCGTGCTGATGTAAGAATATAAAGTGGAACAGTTTCAGTATATTTCGCGCGTGGACTGGGAGAAGCGATCAGGTTCAGGAAAATAGCTTTCGGTTTCGGTTTTCTGCTGTAGTGAAATCGAAGCAAATTGTGAATGTCCGCTAACTGAACCTCTATGAATGAAGTTTGGAAATGACAGCTAACTGAACCTCTATGAATGAAGTTTTTATGATTAGTGAAAATGCACGCTTGGAAGAAGTTTTTTGGCAATAAAATTATTTAATACAATTTCTGTAGATTTTTGTTTGGAAATGACAGCTAACTGAACCTTTATGAAGTAAAAAACTTAGAACTATTTAGAATTTTAAACTATTTCATGTAAATAAAGTAACATTCTACTAAGGACATTCAAGTGGAACAGATTAGAACTGATAGATAATATTTTCGATCTCATGCAGGACAGCCTCTTGAACTCAATGTAGAATTGGTGATTGAATCTTTTGACGACATTAAAGAATCATCCATGGTAATTTGAATTAATCTTGAACTCCGGCCACAATCGAAAAAACACTAAAATATTTTTTTCTCGTTTTATTTGATTTTCTAGGAATTTTCACTCTATGTGTATTTGGTTCAGAGGTGGACAGATTCCCGGCTGAAGAATGTAGTTAAAACACCAACAGTTGTAACTGGGAAAGATATTAACTTATTTTGGATACCAGATACCTACTGTGTTAACGCGCGACAGAGTGATTTGATGATGACAGACGAACACACACATAGCATGATTAAATTAGACGAGCTTGGTAGATTGACCTACAGTAGAGGGTGCGTTTAATCGGAGAAAGAATCGCACATAATCGCTAACTTCATCATAATCATGCACTATTACAATCATTACATCAATATTATCATCATTAACTCTAGTTACTCCACCGTCTTCACTAACACGATTATTATCCAATCATAATCACATTCACAAATATATAAAGATCCAATTTGACTCGAACAAGACTCGGAGGAAGTGAACAATGAACTAAAATATCGATTTATATTCACCGCTATCTTCTACCTTATCACCGTTATGTAACCGTCTCAAACGAGAATCTATGTTAGAGGATTTTTTGTTTCTCTACAGAGCCTATTTGAAAACATCGTGTTTAATGGATTTGCGAGATTTTCCAATGGATCATCAAAAGTGTTCAGTTCACTTCTCTTCATGTAAGTTATGTAATATTGATAACCCCCTAGTACGCTAGTAATGTCGAAAGTCGTTTTAAGAATTAATGTGATATTTTTTGTCCCTTTTTGTCAACCGTGTCAGTAATCTTTATATTAGTGAATTACTACAGTAAAACTGATCACATCCACAATGCAAAGCACTAAAAAATTTAATAAGCTATATAAGTGTAACACTTCCATCCTCTACAAAAGCGAGTTATTTTTACAATTTTTACAAAATCGTCTTCTAAATTTCTATAAGATTATAAAAAGCGAACAGACTATAATAATCGAGCATAAAATCCGAGCGTAGATTATTATTATTATTCTATTCCCCCCCCCTTCTTTTTACGGCACTAGTTTACCTTGCAAAGACCCTACATCTTTTACATCTTTATATTTCTCCCGTTACAATTTACAATAACAAGTTATTTTACAAGTTAAATTCTGTGAACAAAAACTATATCGTTCTAGATAACAAAGGTGTATTTTCATCAACATCACCATTGCTTTGCACGTTTTCATCTTCCACAGTAACATTCCTTTGCACGTTCTCATCTTCCACAGTAACATTCCTTTGCACGTTCTCATCTTCCACAGTAACATTTCTTTGCACGTTCTCATCTTCCGCAATAACATTCCTTTGCACGTTTTCATCATCCACAATAACCTCTCGTTTCTCAAAAAGACGGCAAACCAGTAGCAAGAAATGTAACGCCAGATGCAAAGTGGCAGCAAGATGAAATAGTGGCCCAATTACAAACAAATCTTGAAGAGCTCGAAGCTTCTTTGTTTCGAGGTGTTTGTGTGCTATTTTATGCATTATACCACCAAACTCATCAAGGATACTACCAATAAACCGTGCAAATAGCCCGCAACAAAGGGCAGAGACAAAAAGAAAGTTTTTTGTTTTTAAATTTTGCATAAAATCCATGGTATGAACAGTAACACCAGTATATACAAGTAGAAAAATTAACATGCTTGATCCTCGAAAAATAAACACCCATCCCGACCATTGTACATATGAGATAGGTTTATCATGCTTGAATGATGAAAATGAAAGTAAACCAAAACAAAAAAAGTAAATAATGCTAACAACACCCATTGATAGCACCATAAGGAAAACAAAACTGATTTTCTTGCCATGCAAAACAGACGTGTGGACATTTCTTAATAACATGACTCCCAAGAGCACCAAAATGAGATCAGACATAATAGGGAAGAGATTGACAACAAGAGGAAACCCTTCATTCCAAAATTGAGCTGCATTTAAAGATTCGAATGCGAGAAGAACTAGCCCAATACCTACACCAAAAACAGTATAACAATAATGCTTTCTTTCAATTTGAAATGCCCGATAGTGGTATTGATCATCTTGTTGATCTTCTTCATCATCAATTGCCAATGAATGCTCCAAAAAGAGCAAAGCACACAAAAGTCTGTAATCAATAACTAATGCCTTGAATGTCTCATCAACATACTTTAGAATGTCACCATGTGAAACTTTATCATATATTTGTATATCTGTAAATGGTATGCTGTTTAACCATAAAGTAAAGTTTAAATAGGATAAAAAATTCAAGTAAAACACAGCTCCTTTTTGTAATTTTTCATCCTGAGAAAAGGGCTTGCATCTGCGAATGCGAATGTAGACTACAACTTGAATAATCTTTTGCAATGCAAAAACCAACAAGTATAAAGCAAACGCAGTGCTGAGATTCTCACGTCTGAAAACCATAACTATGAGCACAACTTCCAAACCAACTAGAAATAATGAAATGATAGCAACAACCAGTCCCATACCTCTGTCATGTGACCCAATGTTATCTGTTTCTGATTTCTCAAATAAAAATTGGAATCCAAATATCAAAAAAAATATTGAAACACCACCAAGACATATATTATACCATACTGTAATATTTTGATTGTTCTCTTGCAAGTATGGCATTGTGCAAAATTGAGTAACAATACTGCTAGCTATACCCATCAAAAACACCAGCTTTCCAAACACACTGTTCATGAAGGAGTGCCCAAATCTAAGAATTGAAAGTGAGGGTGTGATTAAGGAAATCAAGGAGAAGTATACAAGTAGTATTTTGGTGGTTTGCCACATGAAGGTATGCATGGGACTGTAATAGAAAACAAATTTTTGGGTAGTTCTTAATTTCACAAAATGCCCAAATTGGCAAATATTTTCTCAGATAAATGTCAAGCGTAAATTATGCCACTTTCAAAACCAAAACCAAAAGGACTTTCCAGATGCCCTTCCTCTCAGAAGTGCTGTTCTAGGTAAATCTCATCTGCTATAGGCACGAAGGTTCTTAAATTCACGTTACTGCAGAGATCATTGCTTTATATGCGAGATATGCTTAATTTCAGAAATTATATCAATAATGTATACATACCGAATAAGAATTAATTCAGAAACGAATAGGAGCAAAATGAACGCAGAAATTGACCAAAGCACAGTAGGAATAGCCTGATCTGATATTACATGATCATGGCAGGTTGTATAATTTACAATTTGTGCTGCACACGTACAATTATAATCCACGATAAAGTTTTGACAGTCTTGAGGGATACAGCTGGAACTGGTTGCGCTCTTGCCATTTGATTTAATAACTTCATTTCCATACTGACCCAGAATAACTCGTGTTTGAGCAAACTCCATTGTAGACTCTTGAGGGAATGCTTGTTAAAGAAATAGTGAAGTACACTATATGTATTAGAACCGCATTTATGAATCAGCACACAGCGACAAGCTACTGAAGCTAGCTGATGTCAACACCGGACACGCACGCACTATACTAATCACGAGTTTCAACACGAGTACTCGTGTTACAAAGGAATTCGGGGATTGTCAATCAGATCAACTTGTCAGTTGTCAAAACCAGGGCGTAGCGTTGGGAAGGGGAGGGAGTGTAGGGGCGCTAGTGGTGCTGCTGCATCCCTAGTTTTAGCAACGTGGTCGGTTCATTAAACGCTAAATTATTTTGTAATACCAGACGAACGTTGGGAGTAAATGCCATGTAGACTTCCAAAACTGACCATAGGAGAACTTGCCACTTGGTTGTTCGGACGTGTTCCACTACGTAGAGTACGTACGCCCCTAGTCACAACATCATGTCGTATATTTTCTTTTTTTTAGAAGAATCTATTCATATCGTATGATATTTTGATTATTTGCTTTAGATGGTTATTCGGTGAAGTCTGTTTTATATACATGGAACGATGAAGGAAAGGTCTCCACCTCGAGCACATTGATCAGAGAGTTGGCACAATTTGTGTTATCAACATCTTCATCTTCCACTCGCAATGTTATTTATTACTCCGGTAAGCTCAATGCAAATTCTGGTTGTCAGTATCAATAGCGGCCTACTTGAAGCCCTATATTTTTTAATCAAGTGATTAAAAATGGAAATAGTAGCATCAGGTACACGATGTTCGAAAAGAGACGGATGATCCGTCTGGACAAATGATCCGTCTGGCAGATAATTCGTCTGAGTATAACCGCACGACATGATCTAGACTGAACTACGTAGACGAATATGTCAAACGAAACAGAATCGCGCATGCACTGGACTTGGGAAATTATTTCTTGTATTCTGCCCCCCCCCCGTATTTATACGACGCGTGATGCATCAGGACGAACTGCCATTCAAATTCCGTCTGTTTTCCCGCGTTGATATGATACGCTCTTCCTTTAAATTTTAGGTAATTTTACTGTTTTAACCGCGACATTTGAATTCAAGCGTCGTGTTGGCTACTACTTACTCCAGGTATATTTGCCTTGTGCTATTCTCGTGATGTTAAGTTGGATCGCGTTCTGGATGGACAAATGTGACACTGGGAACCGTCTTACAGTTGGTGTGACCACGATCTTAACCATTATGTTTCTGCTAAGTTATGGAAATTCGTCGGTGCCGAAAATGAGTTATGTTAAAGCAATGGATATTTATCTGTTATCGTCATTTGCGTTCATTTTCTTCAGCCTTATTGAATCCGTGCTTTGTTGGAGGTTTGAAAGTCTTGTTTCAAGACAGAAAGAAAGTCATAATGTAGGCATACTTCTGTTTATGTTTTATAGCATGGCCAGAAAATTCGGACATATTTAACATTCTACTTCCGCCTAAATTTGCATATGGTGTCAAAATAAAGCTTCGTGAGTTTATAGTAAACTGTAATGTGCACAGTACTAAACGCTAAAAATACACCTTTAGGTAGGTCAATTATAATTTGCCTTAATTGCTCGTTGCAGAGCAAGTTAATCTTAATATTTTTATACAGTATTTCAAAATGTTTTATCAGTATTCGTCCTGCATTTTCAAAACAAAGTTTTGGTCATTTATAACGTTGAATACCATATAAAACGAAAACCGTAATAGCGTAGAAATAAAATAAAAATGCAGAGCCGACATAAACCTTTGCCAGCAAAATATTACCTCAGGATCTTCAATATGACACGAGTTACAAGAAACAACCAGGGCAAATAGCAAAGATGCAATGATTTTCTTAAATTTTGCAAAATCTAAGAATGCGCAATATAATTTATAGTTCTGCAAACGAATAATATTTGAACAGATATGCAAATTTGCTACGGCAATCTGCATATTCCATGTCCGCAATTTCTGGCCATGGAACAGCCGGGTATATCAGTTGTTTTATAGGAACAACCGAGTATATCAGTTGTTTTATGGGAACATCCATGTTTATTATTATCTGTCCATATACACACCATTTGTGATTTCAGTTTGAAACATGATTGTGTGATTCAGTTCAAGCAAAATTTATGATGCAAAACATCCGTTCACAATTGCATACTTTTTTTACGTTATCAGGCAACGCCCAAACATATGTCGGCAAACGACGTTCCTCCTGCCCTGAATGAAAACAGTCATTGGCGAGGTCTCAATAAGAGGATAAACAGTGTATCGAAACCGACACCAGGGGATAACAGTGAGAACAGTGCCCCCAATCCTCCTAATCAAGAAAAGGATGACCTTATCTTTCAGAAGATCTCCAAATGCCTGGACCTGATGCAAGCAACAAGCAACCGGCATGAAATAAAAGGAAAGAAAAAGCCTCGTTATGAGTTGGATACATTTGCTCGCGTCATTTTCCCCGTTGCCTTCGTTGTGTTTAACATAATCTATTGGTCAGTCTGGCCGATAGAAGCATGATGTCTTTATTATGGATTTCACAAGTCGCTGAGCCGAAACACTTATATTAGTTACATATAGACTCAGTGTAGTTTAAACCCATTTTAGGCTTTCAATCTCGAGAAAGCATAAAAAAATACATCGTTAAACTTTGATCCTCTATAACCGTTATCGGTGTAATTTCAAGAAACGTTTTAGGTCTGTCATTTGGAAAAACGTTTACTATGTGATTGCATGCATTTAAATGTTTGCATGTTCAGCCATAAACAAGACAAGTTCCTAAAGTGTTCTTTACAGTTTTATTTTATCCTTTATTTACATTGTTGCTGAATATATTGAGATGGATCATGAACATCGTGTCATTGCCCTGGCTAAAGATAAGCGAAATCTACAGGCATTTGAACTCAGCTAAAATTCTTCAAAGACCCGCAAGACGCCTGTTTTTTACAACGTGTGTGAATATGCAAAAACATGCAAAAAACTTAGGTAGTTTTTGGTAGTTGTGCGGTCCAGTTATATTAATTTCTATCGTTTATATTATCAGCTTATATAACTACCTAATGTAGGCAAATGTATTAATGTGTAAATTATTATAATCCGTTAACAGTTGACATCTCCACTTTAGACTTTATTGTGTACTCAGCCAGCATTATATGCTTTACTCCCTGATTCAGCTAAATATAATATGTTTCCGTAAATGATCACATTTGTTCTTTGAACATCCCCCAAGGTCCCTGATGTATAGCCACAGTTTCACAAGTGTGGACCTCAACTTCAGAGAATGTATCACGTGTACAAGTGAGCCCGCGTGCACATGGACATATCATATCTCCAGGCTGGAAATTAAAATATTATCTAATTATCCAAGGGGGGGCAATCAATTATATCCCTGAGTCAAAATACGAGACAAGAATCAACATTCAACCAAATTTGAATCGTTTTGATGTTGCAATATAACCAAAGAGCACGTCACGCAGAGTTAATATACGATACGTTGAAAAGTGTTAATAAAGTTCAGTGTTAAGAATCAACTAATTTCCTATCTATATTTTCTTGGAAAAACTAGTCTAACATTAGAACTTACATATATTTTATCAACACATTGTTCTCCAATAGCTTTATATTTTCTGCAAACGCCCAAATCTTCATCTTCTGACACCATGATAAGACCAGTACAACAATAACCTGATGGGCATTGTTGCTTTGACGAACAGTTGTAAACCATTTCCTTAAGAAAAATAACCAATTTTCACTGATTCCACTGACAATCCCACTCGTTTATTTTTTTACTATCGAATTATTACTTCCCCTTTCTATGTAACTATATCGCCTCTCGCTTGATCCAGACTGTTATACATCAATTTGAGTTGAAATGAGTCGAGATACAATGCTTAATCTCCTCTCCTTACCTCAGTCCCTCCAGACCATTCAAATTCCCAACGAGCTCCAAGAAATCTTGCATCCATATGGGGTGTTGCATAGATGAAGTAAAGAACAATAATCAAGTTTACCGCAGACTTCATTGAAATATATTATAGTAAAACACAATGAAATGATACTCAAGTTAATGTCTGTCTTTGCGAGGTGAGGCGGGTAATGTTATGCTTCTGATTTGGCACATTTATATAATGCAGTCAGTTTGGATATTTTTCGCATGTTATTGTAACCTGTGGGTAACCTTGCGCCAATTATTTTTTTTAAGACGAATTACCGGTTGCACAAATGAGCCTTCTTGCGTCAAAGTTGCAGGCTTTGCTTTTCTTTTGACTACGGAGTTTTTTTATAAGATGGTTGATTAATAAGCTTTGCCTTGGCGTTATTATTGCACGGATATGAGAGCATAAACAATGTGTGATCAATGGTTTATACCTAAGGCAACTTTTTGGAATACGGGAGCATTAAGAGGCAGCAAAAATTGAATTTCTTAGAAAAGTCGGATGCGTTAATAAATCTAAATGAAATGTTCAGTGGCGTAGCCAGCATTGATAATTGTTGGAGGGCATATTCATATATTCATGTTAACAGACTTTAAAGACAATTGATTTGAAAAGAAATAATAATCCTGCGTATCATGAGTGTATGAATATCCCCCCCCCTAATTATCGTGCTGACTACGCTGGCACTGTCCCGATATGTTACTCTCCTATCTACAAGCTGCGACGCTATCGGTCCTTAAACGGTTTTGTTTTTAACTTTGCATGTTTTTATATGATTTGATCCAAAAGATCAAATATCGCGCTGAGAATATGAAATTCTGAAGTGACTATATAGTAACTCATTTTTAGACTAAAGTATTATACACAGTACTGTCCAGAAATAACCAAACACTGCGGTCGCGGTTCGGTTGCGGTTCGGTCGCGGTTCGGTCGCGGTTCGGTTGCGGTTCGGTCGCGGTCGACTGATAGAAACCGCAGACGACCACAAGGGAAAAATACGATCGCGGTCGCCGTTCGCTTTCGAACGGAATGTTATGAACAGCTGAGAACGACAACACAATAATCGTATCGAAAACATCTTAAGAAATGTCTGTCAGACCGAGGTTAAACCTCCGTCTCACAGCGGTTGGATCGAGGTTTGTCCTCGGTTAACCGCGGTTTAATCTTTGTGATCCGGACCATCATGCACCTCTTTCTCTTTCATGAAGTTGTAATTGCATATCATGCACAACAGAAGCTTGTTCCTTCAACATCCAGTATAATAAATATTAATATTTCATTGCCACGTGAAGTTTCTGTTATAAGACCGCAGGTGCTGATACAAAGCAAGCAGTGATTTTTAATACTCCTGAGCTTATAGCCTTAGACGAAACATTATGGAAATTAATATCTGATTTATCATGCAGTCCAGTGCAGTTGCTTACATGAATGATTGTATGTTTTTATATAATCTCCAGTCTGTTCAATTCACGATGAACGTAAAATCGTTTTGTTCAAAAGAGACTGCAGAGAATACTTTTGTATATAAATTTAAAAATATGCATATATAGTGCATAATTTACCCGGGCTATTTGAGTAATACTAATAGTTGTCAGCTTAGCTAACATGTCAGCTGCCGATATAAAATATATTTTATCCCGTGGTAATAATTTAAGCTCAATGCTGTTCTTGTTTCAATATAAACAACGTACATAAAAGTTTAAATCCAAATGAAAAAAGGCATATCTCCTATGGCTATGACGGAAAAGATGGCGAAGACTATACTGATTGACGACGTCATTCAAAAAGCAGAGTAGCAGACATAAAAACATCGTTTTTTCACCGTTATTTATGGTATTGCTTCGCAATCAAACTGAAGTCTATTGTTCATATTTTCGTTTGCTCATATATAATAAAACAGCTCTTCCTTTTTCAGTCATGTATTCAGGCAAAATGTTCACTCGCCATCTTTTCTGTAATCGCGACTGACAGATCTTTACTCACTGACCTGTGTATACTATATAAAGATCAGTATAATCGTAGGTCAGTACCTTTCACACTTCAAACCCGCGGTTTTTAAGTCGTTTAGATGAGTTCAGGAGCGATTTTAGAGGAAACCTTGCCGGTTTTCGCTTCTTTGCTAGACTAAATCGCCCCTGAACATTACGCCATCAAAGACAAAGAAAGTCTTCAGCTGTTGGCAGTGTTGCTTAGAAAAGCATTTTGCCGATTTTAATTGTTTTCCGATTCACTATAATTTCAAAAAGACAAATCTTCCTTTTCCAATTAATATATGACCTAAAATGGCGAAATCATCGTGTTTTTCCTGCGGGACTCATTTTTATCTCAGTAATTTTAGTGATTCGTCCAAAAAATGATGACTTTATTGACGTAATTACGTTTGTGGCGGTGTCTGTAAAATCTCGTCCGTCATGAATTATAAACAAAGAAGCCGAGTCAATGAATGGACAAAACAGGAAAAAAACCCCAGAACTAAAGCTGTAGATTTCCTGAAAGATAGTTTTCATATACCCCGACCAATACCTTCAGCTTTTGATTACTTGATCGCGTTTATTTTTACTGGGTTTTCCTTTGTCAATACAGTAATTAAGCCATCTTTCAAACGAGTATTCAGTCACTGAGTTTTGGATCACGGTGCATACAAGTGGCACCCGAACAACTCAAGTATTTCTAGAAAAGTAAACGGAGTGAAAAAAATACTGAAAATATTGTTGTTGCATCGTTTTAAATCTGTTCAAGTAGAAGTTCATGAACCATCAAATGAAACGAAATGGAATAAAATGCAAACAGCTCAGCTATGTAGTGGACTGACAAAAATGGCCATTAGGCGATTAGACTACAGATTCGTGAGTAAACAGACTAATTTTAAATTTAAATAATCTTTGCTTTTATACACAAATCTTTGCAGCACTTGAATTCATCACAGAAAAAAGTTCGAAATTAATTAAATGTTAACTTGTAGCGTGTAATCAACGTCATTAATCTAAAATGCATGTAACGAATGCATAATATACAAACTCAAATTAATGAGAATTTTACACTGTAGCTACTAATCTATGTTATTAAGATTTGGATCCTGCGTGTAATTTTCAAAATCTTTTCACAAACTGTCATACGTGGAAGCGTCGGCCGGTCGTATAAAGAATCCCTGGTGTTTAATTATACGAACAACGCCTAACTCAAGCTGTTCATAATTCAAATTTACAATTAATTTGCGTCTCTGCTCGTCATATAAAACACCCACTGTCCATGCTAGAACACTCATTTTAACGTTTGTTCGTTTCAGAGTTCAAAGAATTGCATTCAAGGAACAATTTATAGCGAATATAGGTAAGTAATAAATTTACACCAGAAAAATTTGATGAACAATCGGCTTTAATCAGTATATGATATGACCACAAATTTTCTGCAAAGCTTCAGCATCACTCCAAATATGTTTTAACCGGATGCACGACAGTGTAAAATTTCTTTTAAGAATTTGCGTAAATTAATATATAGTTTTTGTATGTATCGTTCTTAGCATCGTAAAGTAGTCACAAATAGTTATTTAGTTCGTGACATAATAAACTTTATGAACTTACTATTAAATAAGTATATAGCTAAGAATTTTAATTGATATC
The DNA here is from genome assembly GCF_004324835.1 of Dendronephthya gigantea. NCBI lineage: Eukaryota > Metazoa > Cnidaria > Anthozoa > Malacalcyonacea > Nephtheidae > Dendronephthya > Dendronephthya gigantea. The sequence goes on from NW_021163031.1 coordinate 399,341, forward strand.
GCAGCAATATCATCGGAAACACTGATTTTGACATAGTACATTTGTCCTAAAGGAGTAGCCATAGCAATTTAACCTCACCGCACTACTTTCCTTCCTGTCCTGAGGCTCTTTTTGACGTAAATATAAATAATTGCGCTATGGAGTGTTATATCGAAGGAAATACGCCTGAACCGCTAAAAATGAACAAGAACAACAACATTTTACCACTAATCTCTAAGAAGTTACTAACGCACGTATTGTTGTGATATCCTTATTTTATTTACTTATTTTTTATTCCTCGTGCATCAACCTTGATCATCCACGCCTTAATATAGCTTAGCTATTGAAATGCTGCATGGCAGGTTATTTGTATGAATTTAATCATTAATACAATTGAATGCGTTTAACAAGGGCTACTTTTATCATCGATGATTTATTTTTTCTATGCCTTTACCCGCATGCCAATCATAGGCTCATAAGCTTCCTTCTTACCTAGCTTCTTTCACGAAAGTAGTTAAGCTTAAGCCAGATCTCTTGCATGTCCACTAGTTCGTTACTTGGTTATCATTACTTCTGATCATTCCCAGTCCTCACTTCATTTAGTACACGCAATAAATGAAAGTAAGGTGGACTGGAAAACACTGAACTTTGTTCAATTAACCAAATCACCCAACGTCATCATTCGCTATGAACCTGCCCGGTTTTGCGAAATTCTTTCTTTCATGAAATTGTTTTCTTTATATAATAAACTTTATATGCGAGATTTGAAAGCAACGTGTGCAACATGTCGACTATTTGCTATCAAATAACGCAGGTTTTCCTTAATATACCTTCTCGTATTGCCATATGACATCTATACCTTGATACAAAACACTTCAATAAATTAATTAAAAATAAAAACATGAAAGACGTGCACGTTTTCAATAAAGTCCGCATCATTAAGTACTGAAATAACTGGATGAATGCCATATCTTGATTCAACCCCACGCACTCTAAATATAGCTGCCGTTTGAAAGAAAACCACCTACGCAAATCTTTCACGACAGGGAGTGTTCCAAAATTAGTGAAATTTCTCTCCAGAAGAAAAGTTAAAAATTGCGACTGCAGCTGTTGTCTACGGCAGTAGGAGTCCAACCTATTGAAAGAGACAAAAGATGAAACAAAGAATTACATGCATTGAGCCGTACAATTTATGAAAGCATGTTTTCTAAAATTTGAGTTGAGAGCACAAGACATAAAGAATGAAGTGAATGCGTAAAACCTCTTTTTTGTGCTGTTTTTAGGGCAAAAAATGACAAAAGTGATTTGTGTTTTCCTTCTTGCTTTTCTAATAACTGTCATAAACGGATTATATTTATCCAAAGACACAAACGAAGGTACGAAATCATTATAATGGTCTATTCTTTATTACAGAGTAGGATTTGTGACCAATCTTGCTTCTGGGAACCGACTTTTAATAAGTTGTATATTCTAAGCGCTTGTTATATTAATCAAAGGCATGTCGATCGGTTTATAAAGTGTGATATGACTTCCAGACGTAGACTGACGGGGGGGGGGGGGCAGGGTGTATGTCAAATATCCATGTTAATATACAACTTGAATCAATCCAACATCCCTCAATCGTCACCTTTACATTGATACCTTGTACAAATATTTTAAATTTACTCTTTTTTCAGTAAACTATTCTTCAACTAGTTCCAAGTATCGTTAAAGATACAGCCATACAGGCTAGTACTCCTATGCTATTGATCTTAGTGTGACTGAATATTTCAATATAGGTGACGACAAACGTAGTCTTTTCTCAGGATATCGTTGTTTAAGAGATTCTGACTGTCGATCAGCTTTTGGAATGTTTGGTACTTGCTCGTTTAGTACGGCATCCTGGCATTATGGATTCTGCGTCTCTCATCATGCTCAATACGGTGGGTTCCGGAAGAATTATTGACGTATCTTACCTCTACTAACTTACAATATTAATTATATTAGTATTTTTTAGACTTACAATTATATCTTCCACTTTAGTTTCTCTGAATGGTGACTACGATGAAAATTAAAAATGCGACTTTAGAAGATGAAACATATAATATATATTTAATATACGAGAATTCTACAAAAATAATATCAACTGTAGTTCAGTAAAACAGTTATATGGCAAAGTTGTAAAAAATTATGCAATAAAATTAAAAAATCAGCAAAAACAACATTTGTTCGTGGCTCATCTGCCTCTGTTTTATTCACTCGCATACCGACCTCATTTTCTCTCCTGCGCATGCGTGCATCGTGCAGTTTGTATTTTGTCTTTTCTACAGAAATACGGCCAATAATAATGGACCAACTTTTGATTTAGGCAACAAAATGGAAATTTCCAAGAAGTACATACTAAGTTTGACGTTAAACGCTTCCGGCTTTTTTTAGTAAAAAAATATACAAAATCGCTTACTTTGCTTGGCTATATTTTCCGTAATACTTGACATTTTGCGGCCAAACTTGCCAATTATACTAATTTCGGTATGCTCTTTTTAGCTGTGATTTTTTCCCTTCTTGTTACCTAAATCGTAAGCTCGTTGGTCTATTATGCAAAAGGTCCATTTCTATCATCCAGTCTGGCGAATCTGGCCATCCCTTCCACCTTGCGGCAGGGGGGTTGCGCTCAAGCTGTTTCTGACGTAAACTGGGAAAAATGAAAAAAACCTTATTTTCCTAGCACCTCCCCCCACCAGTAGGCGAGTAGCTACAGTGGGCTACACGCGTAAAAATCATCATGTTGATGCAAGTTGTTAAAAACAGGAGTGAACAATGTTGTGCTGCACCCTCTGAACAGTATTGTTAACAATGTTGTTGAAGCTTGTTGAATTATCAATGTTGTTCCAACTTGTTACAACAACATTGCATCGTGATTGTATCGTGATTGCAACAACATTGATGATTCAACAAGGTTCAACAACATTGTTATTAACAATACTGTTCCCAGAGTGCAGCACAACATTGTTCACTCCTGCTCTCGCATTTTTGTTGAAATTTCCCGACATTTTTTTCACTGCCCAGAAAATATCGTTAGAAAGAAGAATACTTCATTTAATACAGTATATAGATAAAAGCTATATCCAAGATGTCACTTTATGATGATATAGATGGCGTCCCTCTTAAAGAAAATAATTCTTCGGAGACAGGTATGAATCATCTCCGATCTGTTCAATAATTTTATTTTTGGTCGACATTCTGAATACCAGGATATGTATTTCCTCTCGTTTTTGATGGCAAAATAATATTTTTGCGCTATGCACTTTCTTTTACATATGTAATAATGTGAATATAAAATGATAAGATTTTGCCATGTTTGGATTAAATTAAACAGGTTCTAACACAAAATGATTTCCCACAGTTGTTAACAGCAATTTTTTAATTTTTCAGCTGGCTGGTCGAGCGGTTTTAGTTTTATGCAACAACAATTAAAACGGCAAAAATTTGCTCAGCCAAAAACACCATCTCAGTTGGTATGGATCATTTGGTTTACTGTAACTGTTAAATAACACTGCCTTATACTAATATATTTTCTTCAAATAACTTAGAAATCGTCTCGCCCAACTGGACTTGCGAAACAACCAAATTCAAGCAAGGTAAAAGTGCTGATCAATGATTGAAACAATTAAATAAAATACAAATTGATGAAACATAAGATTCTAACTGCCTTTCATACTGCAAGAGATAATTAAGGTTAATGTGAATTAAATCAAATTCTCCAGTACCTTTTATACTTATCAAGTTTAGAGTTCATTTTTCTTAAAATCTTTCTAGTTCCAAAATATTCACTATTTAAACTAATCACTATTCAGTTTAAATGATTTTTTGTGCAACTTAGCTCCAGTCAAAGTAGTCATGCTGTACAGGGTGTTGGTTCTTAAACCTTCAATAATACACATGTTTGTTGCGTAATTGTATTGGTGTGGGCAGTCTTATAAGAATAACAATATCTTTTCAACATCTTTTATAGTGAATGCTTTATAATCTTGTATTTTTTAATAATCTTTATTGAAATTATCAAACAGGATATTTTGACTTCAAATGATGAAAATAAGGATCCTGATGTAAGTGCATTGCATAATAGGATTTCAATGCTATAAGTTGCAAAAACTTCATGTACACAAAAAATTTTGTGAATGAGGATTGGTTGGAATGTTTTGAACAATCTACATTGTGATATCTGTGTTAATGCATTTAGACATCAACAGAGCCTTTTGTTCAGACGGAGGCTTCTATAGCCGTTGTTGTTGATGAATATGATCCAATGAAACCAAATGATTATGAAGAATGTAAGCAAAAACAGCGAGAAAAAGAGCAACGTGAAAGGGAACTGGAGAGAAGTCAACGAGACAAAGATTATGATGACAGGTTCAATTTTTAAAATTATTAATGCCAGTTCTATAGTTGTATGAAGAGTAAATAATATTTATCCTGAATTTCTTTTCATTATTTGTTGTAGTGTAATATAAATTGAAAATGTATCTGTTAATAGCTATGTTTATAGCTATGATTCCCTCCCATACTTTTTACCTTGCAAGATGTGAAAACTGCTAAAATTGATTTTGTTTATTTTGTAACAACTAGATACAGAGAGAGGGGAAGAGATCGTGGTGATTACAGAAGTCGTGACAGAAGACGTCGTAGATATGGTGATGATGATGATGACGATGAACCAAGATCTCTTGCATCAAGAAAATCTGGGGCTGCTATTGCCCCCCCTGTATCTTTGACTGCTCCAAGCAATGCTGATGACGATAGTGAGTACTTCATGTTGTTGTTTGTTTACTGTCTTACCAGTTTCTCTTTGCTGAATAGTCAATAGTGTGTGATTGACATCAGTATGGGCAAATATGTGCAAACGTTTGGGTCCTGTAGCCATCAATTGATTCACTGATATGCATTTGTGAATATATCCTTTGAATGAAAAGCCCTAGAAATTCTGGTTTGAAGAGCAAATGGTATTGTGTACAAGGAATTAACCGATTTCCATCTGAAAGTTTAGAAAGTCCCCAAGGTAAATGTAAATAGTAAGCATCCCTGATACACATGTGTCTGAATCAATATTGGTTACTTCATGTAGGTAAACCATTTTCTGGAGTGCCCAGTTTGTTTAGCAAACCAGATGTTGGCTTTGACAGGTAATGTTTGTTCTTCACCTTTAAAGATGCAATGATGCAATCATTGCGATCAGATTTTATTGATCAGAATCTCTCTCTCTCTTGTGACTCTTGTAGTCCTGTTGCATCAAACATTATGGCAAAATATGGATGGAAGGATGGTCAAGGTTTGTGTGTGATGTCTTATAGTTTGATGTCTGTTAATTATCAAGGAATAAAATAATTTATATTGAAAAGATCCAGTATGGTTTTATAAGAGGGTGAAAGGGGTTGTTTTACAGTGAGTGCAGGCTAGCTGCCAACCATGGGGTTAGTACAAGCACCAGCAAACAAATTATAAAAATGAGATGATAATGTGCTATTTAGACTGTCAAAATTTTGACCTTTCTAGTGCGCCAAAATATTTAACATCTGGGGCCAGTTGTACGAAAGCTGGATAACGCTATCCACCGGATAGTGGTTTTTTCAATCCCCTCAAAATTTCCCGTTGTTTGGTATAACTTCGATTAAATCTTAGTATTCATAAATTGAGGATCCTCGTTAACGATTCTTGGTTCCAAAGCTGAAATTTTATTGCTTTTCAAGCACCTTTAGAACGGTTGAAAAAGTCACTATCCGGTGGATAGCGCTATCCAGCTTTCATACAAACGGCCCCAGGTGCATAATTCCCCTGAATGTATTGATACCCAAATTTGCATTTCCTCCTGCACTCTGGCCCAGGACTTCAAGTGAACACCACGACCCACCAAGGGAAGCTATCCCTCTCCCCCTGAATATACACAATATAACATGTAATTTTAGGACTGGGAAAACAAGAGCAAGGAATCAATCAGTGTCTTCAAGTGGAAAAGACGAGTAAAAGAGGCGGGAAAATTATCAATCAGGAGAAAGGTTTGACATTTATTTATTGCTTATTAATTTCTAAACAGATATTGTTGTTGGAAATGATGTTTTAACAGTTAAATCTTACAAATTTCAGACGTATCTGTTCCTCAGGAAAACGAATCTCTTGTTGGAAAAATGAAAAACCCAAGCAAAGTGATCTTATTACGCGTACGTTTATTTAAAATATTTTTAATTTCGCTGTCCAATTATCAATAAAAATGTGCTGTTTAAGTTTTGAAAAACAAAATAATTGGAATACTACTGGTTCGTTCAGAACATGGTTGGTCCAGGTGAAGTGGATGATGAATTAGAACCAGAGACAGCTGAAGAATGTAGCAAATATGGTGAAGTTCACAAAGTTGTTATTTATGAGGTACGAAGGACGTCATTTCATCTCTAAAATATTTACAAAACCACGTGAAGATTGAGGTTGCTGCTTACGATGATTAGCTCCCCAAGATGACTACGGGGAGCACACTCTCAGGAATACCTAAATATTTGCATGTATTCAAAGTGATTAATCTGAGACAAATGAAATTCAAACGTAGTCCTTCCATAACTTTCGTTTCATGTCGCATGTTCGACCCCCTAGATATCACGAACAGTCATTGGAACACCACACGCGTGATTTTTCCTCTTCTTTTAAAAGGGAGTGGACTGTTTGAAAATGTTTTAAAGAATGATTTTAGATAAACGAAGAACGTCACTGTTTATGGAAATTAACTCTATGTCAAAATCTTGGAATTTTCTCACGTCATAAATAGGAGCAAAGATTTTAGTCAGAAGTTTACTAACCGTTTCTCGTAATTTCTACAGGTTCGCGAGGGAGTGCCTGAGGATGAAGCTGTGCGTATTTTTGTAGAATTTAAGAAAATGGATTCGGCGATTAAAGGTGATTAATATTCTCATATTTATACATTTTGCAACGCTGGCATTTTGTTAGTTTTACACCACCACACTCAATTCTTTTGTCACATCACAGCTAAACTTGGCATTAATCCCAGTTTACACTTCGCAACGTTTCATCTTCATATTCATTTGAATATATTCATTTGAATTTTTGTCATTAGCTTTCATTAAATAAAGTAATAATCCGGAAATAATTCTTCTCATTGAAAATCTTCCAATTATCAAACTGTCTAGTACTGAAATTTCAGTTGAAAGTATCAACATTAATCCACTATTATTTCAACCATCTATATAAAGATAAACTTGGATCGTGCACGAATGAGGTTTCAGGTCTTTTCACACGCCACGGTCCAACTTTGTCGGAGCCAATTAACTTCTGACGTATGGAATGTAGTTTGTTATTGATATAGCAGTAATGCGTTGGATTTAGTGGATTTGTTGCCCATATAAATTGCACGTCAGCAGACTATAAAACATCCATCAGAAGGATTTAATTGGATCCGTCAAAATTGGATCGTGTGAACAGACCTTTTTGCATATCGTTAATTCCGAGCGAGTTGCGAAACTCTGCACTTCCCGTTCGTATTGAGCCTGGACTATTCAGGGACTTGCAGGAGGAGAAACATTGCGGGCAAATGTCACAAAAATGCATGGTCAGAACAACGTCATGCAGAACTATATATACAGTTAAACAGCAAGGGAATCAGTTAAGCTAGCCTTATATAGTCTTTTCTACGTTCACAAATAGAATAAATAACTTGCGTTTAAACTTCTCACCACCATAACTTCTCGTATACAGCAGATCCGAATGCTGCCTGAGTGTATATCAATTTTTAAATGTATAGAGAAAACGAGGAAACGTTTCGCCGTAAAGAAGAAAACCTTCCTTACAGCGAAGTCCTTTGTTCGAAGCGTCAAGACGTTTTTTGTCCGTTCAAGGCAGTTGCTTGAGAACGCAGATCTCAGCTTGGCAACCCTGTTCCGTGAGAAAAGACCGATATTGATTATTTATAATATAAATACTGATATTAAATAACTCTTTTTTCTAGCAATTATCGACCTGAATGGAAGATATTTCGGGGGTCGTACCGTGAAAGCAGGTTTTTACAACTTGGATAAATTTCGAAGATTTGACCTTTTGGATGATCTGGAGTTCCAATAATCGTATGTAAAAAAGTGTAACACACAGTGAAAGAGATACAATGTGATATTCGTTTTTAATGACCGAAGCTACATCCATGTATTAAATCGAAAAAGTCCTGATATCGGGCGAGATTGTTACTTCAGAAAGGTATTGAGGTTATAGTAACGTAAATATGGCGCCGAAGATGAGGCGACCTTTCAACTCAATTTGGTCGTAGATTGCTATGAACAACAAACACAACACACTAACTGGCCTGAGATGATGCAAATATTCTTAAATTTTTTAAAACAATGATTCTATATAATTCCTTCCTTTGGCTTTAGGTTTTTAGTTATAAACTTCCTGATATTTGAAATATTTCCTGATTGTAAAAAAATTTAATCTGCCCTGCAAGTTTTATACGTAATTATTATCGCTTGTCCATCAGCTTAAACGGATAACTTAAAATTAAGAATATTAAGAATAGTAAATGTCTGAAAACAATAGTTAGAAGTTGATCACATGAGGAACCGTCGTGCCTGAGTTAAGTTGACTTCTGCTCGATCTGTACAATTATAATTTGCGATATAAAACCAGGGAGCGGCGTATCAGCGTCTTCAAACAACTTCGCATCAAATGTTGTTTTACTGCCTAAAATAGACAAAAACTTCGCATTCAGGAGAGTTCGTTTAGTTCTCTCCTGCATGATCTCCGCTCGAAACGTCAAGAACTGTTTTGCCAGCGTGTACAAACTATATTAACTATTGCATGGTCAGTAATTTTGAGATTCTATACCACTGCATGTCACAATAAGAAGTAATATAAATTTACCAAACTTCATCTTACTCCCATAGTAAGAATTGCACCATCGTGGTAAATGTGTTTTTACTATATCCGCTCTGGGTATTTTTAGCCGATTAAACAAAGACACTTGAAGTGCCTTCGTAAGGAGATTAATAAAGAGAGTTATACCATGGATTAACTCTCCTGACGAAAGCCCTTATAAATGGGCACGTCAATGCTATTGTCTGCGTTCAGGCAGTTGTTTACCTTGGTTATTTTGCATACGCATAGGAAATAATAATACAGCAAGATATTTTATTTGGCTTGACTAAAATAACTTTTGCGGTTTATCTATATTAAGAAGGTTACTGTAAATGCGGTTAACAAACCATTAGTGGTAAATTAAAATATTCAGTGGGTTTTCCAAACATATGTGCATGTAGATATCTAATTAATTAATTAATTTCATTCAATGTTTTTGGTCGTGAAACGTGATATAAACGGTTTCATGATTTTTGTTTTTTACTGTTTCCTTGCCACAGTGGAAACAAACTTTAGGAGTTGGCGTCAAAAAAACATTAATTTCTTGGCAGCCTCGCGCCTGGTTTGACACTTCCGTTCAACACTTTCTAATCACATAAAAGTTTACCGCATCCAGCTCTTCACTGTGTCGGGTAAATAAATAATAATACCAACGGCAAAGAGACGAGTTTTTTAATATAGCATGCATGCAGTGTCAAAAACATCCTCATGCACGTCTTGTATGACCTTCATACCCATGTTGTTTTGTTCACTTATAATTGAAATCGCGTCATAAATTGGAAGTCTGTCTTCTTTGTTAAAAGGTCCTGAAGTTCTAGGCTAAGTCGTCATTCATCAATGACTCGACATATGAAGCACGATGCAGTGGTTCCGATTTTTCATTTCCTGAATTATGTTGGCTCCATATACGTTTAGGACCGAAAAATTCAAAAATGATTCGATTTATCGTTGCCCACGCAGCTTTGACGCAAAATACGCGGAAAGACCCGTCTACAAGGATGTCTTCTTCGATATCAGGTTAGACAATATTAAGATCCCATGCACCATTCACCATATGCATGCAATATAATAAACGACTGCTAAAACACTTCTCGACGTTTCGATCTAAGAGTTTTGCTATAGAATACACTCCCACGCTGCTGCCTTGGTCACACTGGAACACAGAAATGTAGCTATATATAGAACGTCTTTCTTGTAAAAAAATTAGATATTTTAGTCACGTTCAACTTAAGCGAAATCGATTAAAAGTAAAAGTAAATAAAGACATTACTGACAAGACAGACAAATGCACTTCTCGATGTTTCGACCTAAGAGCCTTGCATGCCGCAGCGTCGCTACTCTCCCGCGCTGCATGGCTATATTGAAACACACCTATATATAGTAAGCCTTTCTGCATGAGTAAAAGTATATCAATATCTGTGGTATAATCTTGTCAGAAAAACAAACTTAGCCTTAGGAAAAAACTTATTTTCACTTTTTGAAATCCCGTTTGGATTTGTTTAATCATGTAATTTGAGTGTTGAATGTAGTTACAAGCGAGTTTGACTACTATTATATTTGTTATAAGTTGCATCTCACTGATGAGTGATTATCATCAAATTCAAATATACAATTGCGGATGGATGGTTCAGTGAATTACAGTGAAGCAATTTGATCCAACTATTTTGTTTCCGACGTCGAACTTTGAACAGTTTTTAGAGAGATTCAGCGAGTACGACAGTCTGTAATGAAATACAAGTACAAGATTCGTCATTCTCGCGTGTTTGTGCCTTACAACGTTATGGTATTGCTTGAGATTTTCATTTATACGAGTTTGTTGATTTGGCAGTGACTACGAGTACGAAATTAATCATTTTTGCGTTGAGCTCGGTGCCGTTTGCTTACGCCATCTTACGAAACTGGTAGTTGTTAGGCTTTTGACTCCGAAATTCGTTAAAATCGACGAACTTATGCGCAAAGTCTACGAGTTCCGCCAGATGGGGTAAAGCATGCATACACAACATGCCCAGATCACGATTCGTACTCACGACTCCCATTAAGGCCCACACACACTGGACTTGCGAGCGCGACGCGTCCGGTGCATATGTGCATGGTTAATGGAGGGAGATGATGTGTGTCGGTATTGACGGTCACGAGTCTTCATCATCCGTCGTAGCGCTACAAGCACAGCACCCGTTGAACAAACAACTTACTTAGGTGTGTGCCCAGTGCCCACGAGCGTCGTTTTCGAGCGTTTTAAAATCGTTTTAGTTTATCCTTTTAACACCCTGTCCACATGATCCAAGGAAAAATATGCTTAATATTTTAAATTAGCTTTGACTTCTTTTGTAAATTAACGATGTTTGAAAACCCTCAAAAACGTTACCGTGTGCATGTGCACATAGTTATAGGGACCTTACAATGATTCATTTAAAAGAAATGAATAATTAAAGACCTTTGTCAGTTTTAGAAGTGATCTACGTTCTGTTTACAACGACAAAACGTCGTTTATTACGTCAGTGGCCTCACTGGACTGTGTAGAACGTCTGCATTTCAGGACCCAGCGAGGGTTACCTCGAATTAGGCTCTGCGTAAACGCAATGTTTTCAACGTCTTATATATCTCAGTAAATTGGTACAATTGATGATATACAACAACCGCTTTACCATGATATTTATTTAAAGGAGTATTCCAACCACGTCGTCGTCGTGCTGCCGTCCTACGTGCTTAAGGTCCCCAGTATATTAATGGCTATAATCCTCTCAATTGAGATTAAATATAATAGACTTACAGCCATTAAGTTGTTTTATCAAAGGCCAAAACGGACGTTGAATTCGCGCTGACGCGTGCCAGCCTGACAACTTTGGCATCCACTATAATAAATGCGTATTTATGCTATCAAATATTTCGCAAACATCTACTCTAACCATTTCATAAAATGCACATAACTAAAGACCGTTCTCTCAAAACGAGAGAATATGAGGTAATGAGGTACGATGTTTCCTCAAAACGCCGTAGTCAGATTGAGCGACGGTTACGAGCCTTTGGCGTCAACACGAAATACCGCGAATATCACGACAATATATGACGAATCTAGTAGCGGTAGCGGGAGCTGTAGTAAAATCTAAAGCTCTCCATAGGATATACCAGAAGTCTCACTTCTTCAAATTTGCGTCCGAAATTTTTCGAGTGTGACGCCATTTAATTAACGCAAGCCAAATACGCAAGTACACGTAACAATTTTGCTGTTTTGCATCTTGCTCTCGCTGGAGTGTCCGCATTCTGGAGTGTACACAGAAAGTTTTGATTGAATACTAAGTTTCGTGTGTTTCTTGCAAACACCAGAGAGAATGTCGTGAAGAATGCATGGCATGAAATGACGTACGTGCCTTTTCGGACACAAAAACATCAGGAAAATTCAAGAAGTGAGACTGCTACGTATATGATATTTCTTCTGTGTCGCAGTCACATCGGAAGATTCCTAGCGAATAGATTCTGGAGGAACCTAAAGAGCTGAAGGAAGGAACCTAATGTTAAAGAGCTGAAGGTAACAGAAGCTTTAGTTTAATTTACGTCAATTTGCAATCGATTCGGCACACGAAAAGTTCCACGTCTGAAACGGGCCTAATCCTATTTATGGACGATATATCACTTTATTAATTCGTTTATGAAGCTATAAGCATACTTTTCCTTTTTCGTGACTTTCCTAGTTTGGCGCTAATTATGTGTTTCTTTTATTCTGTACCTTCTTTCCATCATCAATTCCAAATTTAGTTGAACACCATGCAACATCACTGACTTTGCATGTGACTATTACATGCATAAATATTGAGGGGGCGGTGTCTTAATATGGTTTTTGTTCATCAACCGTCGTTCATTTTGTGATTTCAGATGATTAACCACTTGTTTATTTAGATCTAAAATATTAGAATCAATTCGCACCAGTAAAACCACGAGTTAAAAATGCGGTTTGTATAGCACCGGGTTTTGGGGACTATATACGTGATTGTTCAAATTCTATTAGGAATATTTCAAATTCTATTAGAAATTATAGAAAGTTTTAATATTTCTGTGTTTTTTTATGTTATGAAGCAATATTGTGAATATTATTACTAAATCTGGCCAGGGAACCGGATTAATACGCCGTTAGGCCTGTTTTTTGCCTGTGGCTGTTGTCTTAAATGTACATAAATCTATAAATTATGATATGATTCCACTCGAAATTAAGACCCTTTAATGAAAGAACCTTCATACATAAATCCACCTTTTGGTATGCGGTTGCAAAATTATTGTTAATTGTTTCCGAAATCAGGGTCCTACGTTTTCGCCTACGTTCATTGACATTGATTAAAGAAACATATGCTCTATTCTTCGCCAGCTGAGATTCGGACAAATGCATTGGTCGGTTCATGATTCTTACAACTATATCCAAATTTAGTGTTGCCTTGCAATTCTTTTATAAACAAACACCCGTTGCTGTTAGCGCTGTTTAGATTTTCTTTAAGGCTGGTTTCCGTGTGGTCGTAATATCACGATCACAAGGTGGTGATGTAATACAGTGAACATGCATGCATGACTTCAATTCACAAGATATTGCGCTTCGCCCTTGCAGGCGGGCGGTGAAGACGTATGGAAACTAAAATACTTTATAATTGTCGTTCCACCCTCGGCTTTTCTCGACGATTCACGATGATTCTCGAGATTCGCATGGGACGTCATATCCGCTTACACATACATACTTCAGACCTTATATATAAAATACTGGTGTTCTTGTGTTTCATTTTAGACTGAACTTCTGTAAAGACACTGCAAGCATTATGATAAAACTAACAGTTGTTGCAGTCTCTCTCATTCTTGTTCTTGCCAAAGTGAACTCAAAGGCAGTAACAACAAAATCAGTAAGTTTATTTTCCACCTATATTGTGCTTATGTTAATGTGCCTTTTTTGTTCTTGTTTAATTTTTCTATCGGCTCAGAATACCTGAGAAACTATTCACATTGGAGTTTATCCTATTTTATAAGAATAAAATCATATTATTAAATTAATATTAATCCAGTTAACAAACACCAAATAAAAATGAGTGCAGGTACCGCGCGATGCTTCGCGTGTCACGTCTAAAGAAAATCTTTGCCCAAACATAGACATAGTTTTGAGTTTCGTAATCACTACAAAGCACAGATCAGTAGTACAAAGACCAATTTACAATTATATATTAATATTTGTGTCTAAAGTCCTTTCATCGCGTTTTCTTGGCACAAATTATGGAATACATAAAAAGTCATAATTTTTCTCTCCCACTTCATCGTACAATGTAGCGATATTTTTAGTGTTGTTTTTTATTTTTAACTTTTTTATGGAATTTTGGTAATTAAAATGAAAAGGAACCTTTGTTTATCCAATACGAATATAAGTGCGTGCTAGATTATCGTAATATTACTAGCGGAAAATATGAGATTAATATTTATAATGGATTAATGCATGCTGGTATGTATAGTCGACATGATGTTTATAACTGTTTGTGTCATACGTCAGTTACGTCTCAAAATCTGTTTTTCCCTGTTTCTAAAATATTCCATTCATTTCTAAAATATTCCATTCATGCAATCTATTTAAGTGTATAATGATGTGCTGTTTGTTTTAACCCTATATTATTGCGTAATTGTGTTTTCATGAATACCTCACACTTAATACGATGATAGAGTTCAGTTCTTTGTTTTTGATCGTATGACGCTTGCTGTTGATGGCGAATTTGCGCAAATTTCTTGATGACAATGAGTTCCAGTTTGCCTGCGTGAGATGATATCTATAGCTGCAACATGGTGAGGCAACATACACAAGACTGTATTATAATCTGTGAGGAAATAAAGAGCGTGCAAATCCAAACCCGTTGCATTGACTTGTATGATACGACGAATATAAAAAGTTTGCTCGATATGTGTAGGTCTTGGTTCAATGAATATGCACACGAATCCTTAAAAGTCATGGAATTTCTTAAAAGTCGTGGTTTAATGTCGCGGTAGCGTTGGTGCCTCATTCATGTCATGGTCATTCATGTCATGGTGATTTTATTTGTGTGGTTATATAGTAAGCAAGTCCAGCATTTTCCGAAGCTTCGAATTTTTTACGATTTTCATGTCCTTGAAAGTACTTAAAATGTTGCTTGGAATTCCTCCTTTTCTAGACTTTTCCGCGTCACGTATTTATTTGAGTATCTTTTCCGGCATCAACAAGAATGAAGTGAACAATAATTATAATTTGTAGGCGACACGAGCCCTATTTCTCGACATGGTGTTGGTTTAAATGGTTTTAAATAACATTTAATTATGTTGGTTTTGAGCATACCAGAAAGATTATAAATTGCATTTGATCAAAAACAGCAACACATCTGCAAGTTGCATAATTACAACTGACGCTTATTGCTATTTTAATGAACCATATGCCTGCAAACAGCCACGTCATTGATTTTCATAAAGCTACGTACACGTCTACACGGCTCATATGTGAGTATATCAGTACAAGATTTGCATGCCTGCAAAGACAGCAAGCACGCCTTGTTGATACAATATTTGCCTTATTTTTTTAAATGGAAAATTATTGTTACGCAAATAATTGTTTAAATCGAAATTCAATGCCTTCAGTGACTTCCTGCACTGCCCACATTCCTCGCCGGTACGGCCATATAAGCAAAAATGGTAGGGAACTGATATTGGCCTTAGGCTTAATGTGATATGGAACAATCGATTGTTCTTAAACCTAAGTCATAAAGACAATGATAAAGATATAAAGAATCACCTTTGTAGCTGCAGATCACAAGTATACAAAGAATAAGCAGCTTCATGGTGGTGGGTTTTAATAAGGATTTAAGGAATTCTTTGTTCGACCAAAATGACGAGTGGAGCGTTGAGGTAGCAATCCATATTTTAGCTCAAAGACTGTCTTTACACTCGACTATAACTTTATTTGGTGGCTGAGTCATGGCATTGCAAAGAACCCACAAAATGCTTTGTCATAAAGTCACATGAATAGGACAGTAATTTATATTGTTTCGTAATTTAGTCACGTTCGATGCAATTCCATTGGAACTAAAAATATGAAACCCATGCAAACCAATGCATGGAAGAATCCAACCGGTTAAGCACTTATCTTTGATATGGATTCTAAAACAGAAGAAAAAATATGTATTAGGATAAGATAAAAGTAAAATAAATCTTACAATGCTTATGTTGGTCAATGCTCTACTACGAAACGAAACAAGTATAGGATGATATATTTTACATATAAAGAATCCTATATATTCACCACGCAAGTTTTGATATTTTGCAGCTATTTTTTAATAGGTACTGAACACCTACAAGGCGTAGTCATCATTTGTCATTGTGATATCTGTTTCCCAAGCCATCAGTCATTGGTTAATTGTTCTTCTTTAAATAATCTGATGACGCAATACCATTATTGCTGACACCTTTCTTCCCCTTTTAACTATAATATTTACCTTTTCGCAATTTTTGCTGTTTCAATTTGATTTTATGTTACTCTCCATAGTACGCTACTTAAGAAATGACTTGATCAGTTTTGTGACTATTTTCTCTACTTTTTCATAGATATTTAAAATGCAAGATCGTGCTCCTGTATCAAAAGACACGGCTGAAGAGATGTTAAACAGAATTCTTTCGAAATCCAGACAAAAAAAGCAAAATGTCACCAGAGTGAAACGTTCTAATGATTGGGCCCAATTTATATTAGTTCCACCATATTGCGTTCCAGCCAGCGTTGATTGTCCTTGTGTTGCGTGTGGTTACTGCTGTAAAGGCCAGTGCAACGCGAACAATCAAAAGTAGGTGTTATATACATGTCACAGAAAGTCAGAATATATTTTATTGATAAAATGTTTAGTGGGAAGCAAAAGAAAAACAACCCAGAATTTACCGCTGAGAAATTCCTGTGTTAGACAGGCATTATTAAACCCACGTAATTACTTCATCACATGTGCTATGACATGTCCTATGATAGTGTTTGATGGCATTGTTTTAAAACTGCATGTGTAAGCCTAATGTTTGGGAATTCCTAACTTCAGTTGAAAGCTCATTCTTCTCAAAGTCAATTGACTTTTGCGACTTGGTAAAATCTAAATATTTTCTTGGATTCCCGTCACTTCTATGATAGTAAAATGCAATGCGTATTAAGAAAGGCGTATCAAAGAAAGGCGTTTTGCCAAAAAAATGGTTAACGTCATTCCTGCAAACATGCATGCCTCTTCTAAGCCGGATAATAATAACTGATTATATATTGTTTCTAAGCGGCATATTGTAAATTAATCGGAAATTGTGGTATGATTTGCGGTCCACCTAATCATAACAAGCTTTCCGTAGAATATCACCTTTTCTTTTCTATGCAGCAGGGAGTATTGACCTATATCTAAATATGGAATAACTGCATGGGGTAAAATTCGTTAATATCCGGCTTTCAACAAGAAGAAAATCTCCGAAATTCTTCGATTTCCACGCATTTCATGAAACATGCATGATTTACAAAACAATGATCTACCAAATTTTCTTCACCGACTGTATAACCACAGATGTTCTAAAATTTTACTAATTTCTTCTTCTGAGATAAAAGAAGCACTATCGCTTTTTTGTCTCGTGAAAGCAGCCCAACATGTCAAATCTGAGAACCAAATTGTATTTACTAACTATATATATATAATTGTATTATTGTACCTCATAGACCGTAATACTCATCTGCGTGCGTGCACAGGTGCATGTCGCTAACCTAGGCTCATTAGTCTCAATTTGGCATGAATGATTTTAATAAATGTGTCCGGCTGTGCCATATTTTAAATCACCATAACGACATAAGCCAAAAGTGCATCTAAACCGCACCGTATTGGCAAACAGCCTAACACGTCTTATTTCTTCAACATTAACTCGTCTGTTTTTTCAATTTTAGAAGAAAATGCGCATGCTGAGTTGATCTGACGCATCACTGGAGTGTCCACCAACGGTTAGTTCCTAACCATTAAAATGATTATTACTGGAACGCTATCTCATATGATACAAAGCTATTTCCGATTCGAAATCGCTGAACAAAAATTGAATTGTAAAAACTGTATTAAAGCATCTGTCATCTGTGTGTCAATATACTATTGCACAACTGAATATTAAACTTGGTAATTCGATCACAACCACAGGAGTATTTTTTATCTAAACATTCTTGGAGCCTAACAAAATTGAAGCGACACAACTTTATTTGATCAGCAACTTCTTGTCATATCACCTTATTTGCTATCGCATTATAGAAATAATTCGGCCTCAGAATTTCAGCCGAAGCTAACGTTCCAGTTATATTCATTTTAATCATTTTACAATCGTCCCAGCAAGGATGTTGTAAAACAAGACCCAAGTTTGAATTGTAAAACGCAGGTTACACTGCACTAGTTGACTCGAAAATTTCGGACAATATTTTAGCTTTTTAAATGAAATGCATCAATGATTTTACTTCATTTCCCAATGCCAATGAGGATGCAATTTCCGAGAATGTTGCTTAATTCAAGAAAAAAAAACATGTTTTCATGCAATTCTGCGTTTTACAATTTAATGAGTTGGGTTTCGCAAGATGCAGAGATAGAATTTAGAGTGATAGAATACATAGAAAGACCGGACAACTACGCATTACGCATCAACTCATCGCTAAAGGAATCTGCTAGAAGTCTGACCTTTTACCAAGTCCAAAAGAAGCTGAATATATCTTATACACTGACACAGAGTTTTTATACAAGATATATCTTAGCAAAAGTATACTCATTCATTCGCAGAACCAACTCAAAGAGACAAAATATCGAGGGATGTAAATATATATATTATATTTAAAATCATATTCCACCATATAGTGTGTATTTAGCTAAGTTGAAAATTTTGTAGGTTTTTTATCATATTCGTCCTCATAATATATTTGTGATTAAATCATACGATTACTTTTATATCTTCATAAACTTGATCTGTCCTTCTTAACTCGTTGCCTCAGTCATAGATACTGAAGCAAATTCTTTTTCTAAAGCTAAACGGAAAATTATAAGATAATTATAAGTGTAAATACAAACCAGTAACTTCTGCAAACCTGTGTTGTTAGCCACATTGTGGCTATACCAAAAGGGTGAAGCATTAAAAGTTGGCAAACAGCTGCGGCTTTCTTTCAACTCATTGTGCTGTGAGTGAACTGGCTTGGAATTGGCAAACTTTCCACTGAGTTGTACACATATTAGCTTAAATATTTGATCCCTGCATGGATCTGCGATCCAAAGGCAAAGGTACCCAATCCAAAGTCAAACAGCGTGTTTGGGTAATATTGTAGAGTAAACTAATACTGACTAGTCAAAACTGATTATGACAACATCGCGGTGGTATCAAAGGCGATGTTATTGCACTTAACTAAATCTGCAAATGTTATTTGTTTTGGAAACAAACTTTGCAAATAAATTAGTGTTTCTGAGACGATTTGCATCGTGACCAAATTGTCGTAAAAATGTCCATATAGTATACATTGTCTCAAACCTAATGCAGTTCTGGTGAATTTGTTTCACTTCTCATACAGTAAACCTTAGACTCAGAAATGCACATGAGAAGTACAGAACCATGCAAATGCATAATAAAAATCAACATACTTAATCTCGTTAACTTTGCATTGAAATCTAGAGAGAGATCTATAGCTCTTTGGATCTTTGCAACAGTCTCTGCTTTTTTCACAATATTGTCCTTTTTTAACACAAAATGGATAACGTCTCAGAGCTAATTGCCTTTTACTCTTCATTTCAATCAACTAAAAATGCAACAGAAATAATTATTCGTAGCGATGCTAAGGCAAAGCAATATTCACAACCGAATCACAAAAATACCGCTTCTCAACTCAACTAGGCCCAACCTAACTATACTATCCAGTGGCCAGTTGTATAAAAGATTAGTTTACTTTTAATTGTAGTTAAAGGCAGAATTGGTGAATCAGAGTCGTGTATTTCAGAGTTAACTAGGATTTAACTATGCAAAATGTAGTTAAAGAGTTTTATACAAACGGCCCCAGCCTATTTTGTTGGTCAATTATATGAATAAAGAAAAGGGCATGCATTTTCACATTCAATTCATTACACATTAACCGCGTGGAAGCCTGGGCAGGTTTTCCCTTCACTTTTATGAAACACGAAGATCATGTCTGTTTTTACTTTAGAGTTTCAACATGCTTTTCTCTCTCTACGTTATTAAAGAATGTGTGGTATTAAGTATATCTGCGTAAAGTCGTGATAAGTATAAGTATGAAAATGAAGTACTCTCTTCCTCACTTAATGTGTGGGTGAGACGTGATTAAACTTTAAAAGTGCCAGTTTTTTCAGTGTTCCGCTATTTCGAAAAAAGTGTAGTTCCGCAGTCGTTGTTATAAGTGATTTAATATGATCAGTTTGTAGAAAAAAAAGTCTGATGAATGATTTCATACCGTTATCCGAGCATCTGTTTCTGGTGAGAAACCAAAGAACAACAGAATCATAACGAAGACAAATAAATTTTTCATCTTTTTATCAAATTGGTCACTTTAATGTAGTCAAACTAAAAAAAGTATACTTTTAGCGCAAGACATGCCTAAACTCATATTTATACATTTTCTTAAATTCCTTGACCTTGCATGTATCCAAATATTTTGAATTCTTGTCATTTAGCTGAGTTTTAAAACATCAACAAAGGTAAAAAACATGAACAAAAATTTGCTAAGATAGCTAAGTATGCATGTCGAAACAGATGTTAAATTTTGTAGATTAAATCCACCAAACGACATATGAGATGGCTACGTGCACAAAACCACGGTAACGGTTGATAATTAAGAAATAGAAAACATTTTCTGTGCTTCTATACAGTTGTAGAAACACGCGTGCAGGAGTTTGGGAGAACGAGAAATTATCAGGGAAAACGAGTGCGTATAGGCCCCGCAAGTTGCATTCCTTATTTATGGTATATTTGTTAAATTTAGATGCGTTACTGCAGGAACATGGACCTAATTTGATACTTATTATTTAAATATCAAAAAGTTTTTGCTTGGAGCATTAAAACAATCGCGAAAGACAAAAATGTTTTTTAAAAAGCCCTCGAAAATAAAATTTGTGTGCAAGCAAATAGATTTATGACTACGGGGTTTTTCTGCCCAATTCATTACTGTTCAAAGATGTTGGTATAATTAATACAAAAGAAAGAGTTGAGTTACAGGTAAATATACTGAGATATCTTTATTGTTTTCATCCATGCTGCGAGTTTCGCAAATGTTAAAATTTCCTGATAAAGCTCTGTTATGTCCAGTGGTTTGTCTTTTGACGTCATACGAGCCGAGATCCAATCACAACAATACAGTCATTGACATGGCTATTGCGGGTACGATCTGTAGCTACCTAATGGGCTTTAGCGTCTGCTCAATTGTGATTTGATCATTTCATTCCATCATTGTGTGATATATTAAATATAAAAACATATCGCATACACGCACCCACACAAACACATACACGCACGCACGCATGCACACACTAAAGTGATGGCTGGGTAACCAAAACAGCCTGAGAAGCCAATTACTGTGGGCGCAAAAGATTAAGATCAAAACGTCTAAAAACAACAGTTCACTAGTTCAGTTAACGTTCTCGCACTGTTGCATTTCGGGCGGTTAGTTCTAAATGTTCTTGGTCGGATAATCACATTCTCCAATGCGGTAAAGTAATATCATTTGCATTACTGGCTTAAAAGACCTCAGGTTTTCCGTGCTTAAGTCTAACGTGTCCGTTAAAGTGTTCCAAGTTCTTATTGTTCTAATCCAAACTGATCTTTTGGAAAGTCGTTGTTCTAAATTGTGGTACTTCGTATTTTACTGTATTGGTGTTGTTATAGATGCTCTTGTGTTTCTCGTTTTCTTGTTGTTTTGATGTTCAGACGGGAAATGTTACATCACGGTCTGCACGTTATTTTCTCTGCTTACACGCGAAGATATATGTATATACTTGCAATTCATTTTTTTCAACTTTCTCATCTTATTTTGGTCGCAAAATCGTAATTTCTAGTATATTTAGAGCATTATTCTTAAACTGTAGATTGGGCAGCATATGTACTATATAGGTTCTGCATGGTATATAAAAACATACTTTTTAAATTAGATTTGACTTGTTTTGACGGTTGCCCTGGCTGTATATAACGTTTCCGCATTGCATGCAGGTATGCTTGTCGATCATATCCTGAACATAAGAGTTTTAGATTGACGTTGCAAACCACAAAACCGCCGCTTCTTTTGCACGTTTTGCTATTTCAATGACGTTATGTGTTTCATTCTTTTAACGTCATTTCAGTTTTGCCTCATTTCACATATGACCTCTATCCTATAGTGTGCATATATTAAATATATAAACTTTGCCGTTTGTGCCAATTTTCAAGTTTGCCGGCAAGCTAAATTGGTCAAAAAAGGGACGAACACTTTTCACTGATGACACATCGAAGTTTGATACGACGGTTTTATTCCAATATATTTTTTATGGTTCGGAATTATTACTCTAGGCCTATTATTATTATTATCTACCATCTACCATTCCAGTCGTATTATTTTATACAGCATTATCCAGTGCATGTCTTATTAGATTATCATTCTCGACTAAATGTGGTACAGTAACTTTTAGTCTCTGGTCTTGAGCCATAGCTCTATCTACGGTCAATTTAGCATTGTCATTACCACTCCAACATCTTCTTGCGACCTGCAATGAAACACATTTGTGAACCTAACCGCACACTCTATGGAACCCTTGCATAGGTTGGTGACGATTTATCAGTAAACCATTATCGCTATTTTATAAGCTATGCCAATGAGATTTGCTTTTTTACGGACCCTGCATGTAAACGCCTGTTGGAATCACGATCTTTTTTAAGGTATTAGGAAGGAAATATGAGATGAAATAGTTCAAGATTCTAGCATGAAGGAAAACTCTGTCATTAATCGTTGTTCGTTGCAAGGTGAAGCTTAGTTTCAACTATTATTGATGGACATGGCAAGAAAACTTAAGTCAGGAATTTCAAGCGCGCGAACTCACTCCATTTTATCCCGATAACATATATTCTTGGCACGTATTCCTGCATCCTAAAAAAAACAACTTAATCAATAACTGACGAAGGCCCTCAGGTCGAAACGTCGAGAAGTGTTTTGTCTATTTAGGCAGTTGTTATACCACATTTGATGCTAAATAATTAACAAATTTTAATAGTTGTTTTCAAGATATTTACCTCAGAGCCATCCAGAACCAGCCCGAATCCGCCATTCGTCACTTCGCCCCTTGAAAAAATGAACTTAACACAGTTAAACTTCCAGATATTTCTCAACTTATCAAATCTGAAATCAAATTAAAATAAGAAAAATTGTTTTTATGATTTCACATACCATCCAACCCCTCCACCGTTGTGCAAGCTAACCCACGTGGCACCACGAAATGAATCTCCAATGACATTTTGAACGGCCATATCTAAAATATTAGAAAAAACCTGCGGTAAAAAGTGTGTTTTCTCTATCTTGTTCACTATAATGAGGACATTGTTTACCTGCGCAAAGATTAGATCCGTCAAAAATATTCGATGTTTCTCGGTAGGGACTGAAACACAAATCCAATGAATAATTTAGGGTATCTTGATTGGAATTGAAGAATTGTCCCAATCTGATTTTAAAATTGATTTTACAGTGTTTCTACAATTATGGCAGCTCAACACAGATCTGTTTGACAATCACGTTTTGACAACCGTGTATACTACATCATCTTTTTACTCTTTTTTATTATAACCACGGGGGAAATTTGTGTGTTTTCACTTGCGTGCAGCTGAAACACGTTTACTGTTGTACGCATGCGTTACCTATCTGTTCCGCTGACATCGTGATGGTCCCGACTTACAACAATAGGACCCTGGAAAGAAAGTCAAAAAACATAAATAATCTAAATAAGAATCATCATATTTGAATTTATTTTTCCCAGACCGTACCTTAATTCTCTTGCTTGCAATAGCTTCATTAAACGCCATGGCGATAGACACTCTTCCATTTTGGTCCGAATACAAAATACGAGCTTGTGAGCCAACAACCTGCATGGTGTTGAAAACATTAACCGATTAGCTCGTCGTGCTCGTGCTGGCGTGCACCATGTTGCTTTCTGCCGCATTGCCTCTTACCAGTTTATTCTCTTGCGCTTTTTTAATCCACTTTATATTGTCTTCATACTGAGGTTTTACTTCTTTTGGAACTAGATATTGAATAGATATTAGGCAGCTTAGACCGTTTTGTTTATTATTCATCTCTGAAGAACGTCTAGTAGGTTTGCTTCAAACTCACCATCTTGTTTTATGATCTTCTCCAAAACATCTGTCGCAATCTTGTCTGACTCCTCCAAGTCCTCAGGATATCCTGATGTACAAACCCACCTAAAATTTTTAAACACTTCATAATATGATATTATGAAATATGTGTATCCCCCGAAAGCATCAAAGTAAAAAATATTGAAGCTTGCTTACCGGAACGGGCCAAACCCAAGTGAGAATATATTGCTTAAATAAATGAAAAAAGTTATTTCATTTGGATACGACAGGATTTAAACTTGGATTGTACACTTGATATATGAAAGGATGTTTTGTGATTCTGGTGCAGTCAATGCATGGGATTGGGTGATATATAAACAAAATAATAAATGTAATAAAATAATTCATATTGAGTTCATGACCTATTTTACAACTGACCCCATAATATCCTGGACATAGGAAGGATAACGGAAAGTTCCATCTTCTTTCAAACCAACGTCAGCACCTGAACATTGGAAATACCCTACTTGTCAAGCCTAGTTATAACCATTTAAAATTCACTATCTTTTAATATATTTGCTCACCAGCTCTGCTTGCTTCGAGTAGAAATGCATTTCCATAATCAAAAAAATACATCCCTTTTTCGGATAACTTATTAATTGCAGACACTTGTCGTTTTAGACTAAAGTTTTACAAACGAAAACATATAAGTTTTTGAGTGAGTATACAACAAACAAAGGAATGAACTTTCTAGAGCTAGCCATCATCCGTGTAATACTCGAAGAGTGAAGATGGTACGCGTGAAGAGGATACCAATAGATTTACCTTGCTTGCACGGCATCCTTGAATTTCAGTGGATCATCAATCATTAACTGATTGGCCTCTTCAAAACTTAGCCCGACAGGATAGTACCCGCCATTATAAGGATTATGGAGTGAGGTTTGATCTGAACCCATATCTACCAACATCACATCCTCTTCTGCAAGTCTTTCCCTAAATTACATTTTTTTTAGACGGTAAAAGCTATCATGCAATTGTGTCTGAAATCTGAACTAACTGCATGCTTCGTAAATATGAACTATGCCCTATCTTACCAAAGATCTACAATATTTCCATGAAAACCGAGGCTTAATGGTTTCTTTTCTTCTCTTGCGTTCCTGGAGAACAGTTTTGCAAGTTACAAAAACAAAAAAGACTAAAAAGCGAATGTTGAGATGTTGTAATTACTTTATTCTTTGAATGCATTGATCCAGGTTTTCTGAAACTTCCATAAGCCAGCTGGAAAAAAAGACGGGACATTATTTCATAGAAGTTGGTTATGACATTGATGTGATTCGTTTTGTGGTTAGTCGGATGCTTTCGTTTGTAAATCTAGTTTTTAATTTATTTTTTTATTACGAACCCTAGAACTAACTTCGTAATATTTTGAGAAATGTTTTGTGAAGTCTTGTAAAACCTAAATTTTTCGAAAATAAACAATGTTTACCCCTGTTTATGACGTTTCATTAGTGCTGCTCCATTGACCTAAATCAAACAAGAAATTTCATTCTAGCTGGCGCAAAATTAAATAGTGTTTCAAGAAGCTCACGAAATATCGACTGTCGCTCACCTCAGCGATCACCCCGACACAGCCACAGATGGTCGCAGCCTTGGCCTGGGCACCACTCATACCTCCAAGACCGGAAGTGACGAAAACACGACCAGCAAGCTCTGACGTGTTGAGATGACGTCGTGCGGCATTGAGTACAGTAAGTGTTGTACCGTGTACTATACCCTGGGGACCAATGTAACAATAACTACCAGCTGTCATCTGACCAAACATTGTGACACCGAGAGCAAACAGTTTGTCATAGTTCTCTTTGCTTGAATAGTTTGGTATCATCTGTGAGGGAGGGAGGGGGAGGAAGGGAGAATTTAAAACCTTTTTGTGCAGAACTGCAGCATTGTAATGAATGGGAAGACGTGTGGATTTAGTAGAGACATGTAATGCACTATATGTATCAATCTAAGCTTCTTCTTTTATTGGATAGAAATATTAGAATCATTTTACTATCAAACAGTAAAGGCCCTGTTACACGGTGCGATTATTCCTGCAACTTGCAATGCAATTCTTCTTTTGAGAGATGTAAATTTGGCAACTACCAAACTTTCGTCTTTATTACGCTCCATGACCATGGCGTTTCTTACACTTACATTTTGAAGGCTCTCCACTAATTTACATCTCTTAAAATTAGTATTGCGTTGCAAGTTGCAAGAAAAATTGCCCGTTAACATGGCCTTTAAGAATGCCTGGTTTCCGTGTCGTGAACACGTCAAGGTGGTTGATGTGACAGAATATCGTAGCCTCTGATATACGACATGTTTCGTGAAGTTTGTTCTGTGCAAATTTCTTTTATCAGGAGGAATTTACGCATTGATATTAAAGAAAATAGATGAGAACCCTAAACAACAATTACTGTTGTTTTCTGATGTGCCAAATCAATAGTTCTGAAATAAAATTGAAATACTGTGTGTCCTCTGAGACTGAGACTACGACAATGCAATCACCAACCATCAGAGGTAAGCGCATAGTCACACTCAACAAAAATCCTGCTCAGTATCTTTCAGTTCTGACCGACCAGTCCTTGGTATGATTTCAAAAGAGATTGATAATGGTCTAACATGTTTTCCATCCATACTATTTCAATATCATGGCAAGAGTGACTGATATGAGATACCATTACTTTATGCCAATTAAATTATCACAAATTGAACAATGAACACCTACCATTCCATTTGTAACAACAGCCCGAGGACTTGATGGAGAACTGGGAAACAGTCCTAATGGATGTCCAGAGTACATCACCAATGTTTGTTCTTCTGTCATGATGGAGAGGTAATGCATTACCAGACGAAACTAGAATTGAGGGTAAATTAATATAAACATATTTATGTGAATATTAATTTATCAGTATATGTTAACAGACATGATGAAACACCACAGTCTCCATTTCCTTTACATAGTCATATTAGATATGATGGTACATGAAGTAATTGTTAAGCAAATAATGATTATTATAAAAAAATACAAAGCTTGAATTAGGATTCATTGAGATTCTTAAGCTCTTGCTGGTATAAGTTACGTTGCTAGGCTTTTTTATACCACTCTTGATTTCCTAATTTGAATTACATACCTGTGCCCAATTAGAAAAAACCTGACCATTTCCCCCATAGGTTACCAACTCATGTGGAAACTAAAATATATTTTTACATATATCAGGAGACATAAATATATAAAAACTAAACTGTGGTGCAACTATAGTGGTAAAATTTCAGACCTGGGCAACTTTGGGATCAAGGTTATTCATTATCATCAACATTATAGCTGCAGCATGTTTAACCTTGCATGGATATTCATCAATATTATATGCTCTGAATAAAAAATAAATGTTTTTAGTTAGTAAAGTTTTCTTGCAGAGGGGTTTCAAAGTTCATCCTCAATCCTCATTACAAATTAACATCTCAAGCAATACAATTGTGCATTTGTACAGATACAGGCAGAGCCAATTAAGTCATGGCATACTTCATTTCCAAAGTAGGTCGAAAGCGGTACATATAGATATGTCCATGTTTTCTTAATTCCTCTGCAAATTCAGGTGCAAGCTCTGTGTGTGTTTCTTTAGGGAAATATCTCAGTGCATTCTTTAAAGCCAACTGCAATGAAATATCAAGAAAATAGAAGAATGTTGAATGGAAAAACTTGAAAGGTGCTGTTGTACATGCTATCAGTATATATATTATATACACTGGGATAATTTTTTTTTGTATCCAGCCTCCCTTTAAGATTGTATTAATTTGCATTATGACAATATGATCTTAGACTGTGTTACACACATTGCAAAAACAAAATAAATAATAAAAAATAAATAATGTATACAGTAGACCTATGCACTCAATTTGAAACCTTTTGTCTCCCCATGCATCTTGCAATATGCATCACTGTTCAGCATTATTCTAGCTGGCCGGTTAATAATGTATATGTCAAGCTTTCTGGTCAATCAACACACTAAACTGGCTTGTGTGCTGTTACCTTGACCAGTTGATTCCGCAAAAATTGGAGACATGCTATGGTTCATTGAGTGGCGCTACTGTATATTTCTTATACTGTGTGTGAATAATCAATAAGCATTATAATACATCTCTATATAGGGTAAATTGTATGCAATGAGTGAGTTGTAAGAAGCAGCTTAAAACCAGGGATAATTAAGTATAATTTTATTATTACACTTTTAAGTTTTCTACAAGATAAATAGCAGGGGAAAATTTGATATGGGACACTATTAAAAGTTAAAACAAACGCTTAGCCACGTAAATGACGTAATAATACACGATACACAATATTCAATTTAATAATTTCAAACAGACTATCTTCTCACAATTTCGTCATTCTTTGACAAGTTTGCGTTGCGTTTTGGCGCATGAGGTACACTGTGATCTGTAGCTTGTTTTGGTGGTAATGGTCTAAACGGTAAACCAGAGCAGATCTCTTTTAACGACGCCATGACATTGGAAAAACTTGAACGTAACAATATTTCTTTAATGACTTTTGTAATCGTCCAATATGAACGCAGCATTCATAATGCTATATTGATAATTATGGAAGGGGTAGTTGGCGTAGGAAACTTAGGAAGAAAACTATGTTTTTTCTTAGCATCTTAATGTCAGTACCGAAAGGCCTGATAGTATTGATCTTTATGTTTACTGTCTTCTTAAATGGGATATGTTAAATAAATGGTAAAACGATAAATTTGTAAATGTTTTTCCACCGCATGTCCCCACCCCCGCAAAGTTATTAGAGAGAGATTTCGTCTTCAAGAGGTGTCGTGGAGGCGTGGCAAGTGTTTGTGGTGGGATCGGTGCCGGTGTGGTCATAGCCAGACATAAAAAAACAACAACAATGTTTTCACTCTCGTGGAGCTCGCGCGTGGACGCGAGCTATTAACGCGAGCTATTATTACGGAAAGGTCAAGTTTTTTTTACTAAAAAATACTACAACGTTTGCTAAAGCTTGAATATCTTGCAAATTACTAATAAAAACAATAAAAAATTTACAGCGTTTTTAAGCGCCAGTAATTTGATTACATTCTCCCGACGTTTAACTTTAAACGCTTATTTTAAGGATGCTAAAAAGGCAAATGCTTTTCGAGAGTGACAAACTTTTTCTAACTTTTTGTCGTAATAATAGATTGAGTTGACTCGCGTTACACGCGCGAACGCCACGAGAGGGACTGCCCAAGTGACGAGAGATAAATGGTGAGATGAAATAAGTTTTGCGTTTGATCATACAATCATAATAATTACAATCATGATAGTACATGTAAAGTTCGGAGACGAATGTTTAGTTATCCCTTGCGAAGATGGCAAAAAGTCTGTAAAATGGTTGATTACGGAAGCTGTGAAAAGATTTCGTACTTTACAAAGAACAACAAATATTCCAAATCAGCCGTGTTTATATTTGCCTAACAGAGGGGGTTTGTTATGGCCAAGTGATCCTATTGAAAGCGTATTGAAAGATAATGGATTTGCTGAAATGAAACGTAAGATTGTGTTAAATTAACCGTTTAATTCGTAGACTATGACTTGAATTCTAAACCAAAAAAATACTGAAAGTTGAAATTTAAACTCGTCTTTCCTTTGTGAACTGGCAAGTTACTGTGGTACTGTAGTAGTGTAGTTATTGCCAGCATATAGAGACACCTTGGGCTTGGGCCAGTGGTATTATGCCCTTATCCACTTAAACGGTGGATAAATTTGAATATCACTCTTGCATCTCTCATGAACGAGTCAACTTGAATATTATGTACTTTAATATGTAGTTGTAAACAGTATTTTTGTTTTAAGGTTAAAATCATTAAGTTCGCTTCTTGAATAAAAGAACTTCCTTTCTATTTTGTCTTTGATACAACCGGCCCCCATAAGGCCAGAACGACGCGATACAATATCCAGTGACGTAAACTCTGGA
Organism: Dendronephthya gigantea; assembly: GCF_004324835.1. Classification (NCBI taxonomy): domain Eukaryota; kingdom Metazoa; phylum Cnidaria; class Anthozoa; order Malacalcyonacea; family Nephtheidae; genus Dendronephthya; species Dendronephthya gigantea. Next base: position 429,513 of record NW_021163031.1, read on the forward strand.
TAATCCAAAAACACAAAACACCTTTACGCATACATTTTCAACGATTGAATATAATTCTGAAATGCTATATGTGATGTTGTAAGCAATATTGTGGTATTCATGTCGAACTATCTTTAGTTTTCTCTTTCTTTAGTCCCGCTATGCAAATTGCCACGAGTTACTATAATTATTTATTTCTTTAGAAATTGATTGTTTCACAGTCATTGAACACCAGAATATTAGCATAGTAGGACTAGGATAACACACGAGCGTGGTTATCGAGCTTTGAAAATATGCTCAATATGTTAAATTAGCTTCAACGTTTCATTGTAAGTTGACGATGTTTGGAAACCGTTTGGCATGAAAACGAAAATGAAAAAGCTCGAAAACGTTACCGTGTACTGTAGACATTGTCATTCAAGGTCAGCTAAGCTGAGAAAGTCCAACGCGAATCCAATACTGATTCTTTTTTTAACTTTTTTTATGAAAATAATTTTATTTAAGAATTATCGAGCCTTTATTTAGCACAATTAGATTTATTGATGGCCTAAAGTTTAGTTTTGACAACCCAGTATATAGACCAAGTCGCTCAAAGAATCGATAAAAATTGTTTGCGTTGCCATTGGGGTTTAATTAATAAATGTATGGTTGAATTTTTTACAAAAAATATGTTAGGAAAATGTGTAATCACTGTAATGAGATAAGCGTACTGCAACTTAATTTAATCTTTTTATCCATCCCTGCATGTGGCAAAATGAAAAACTATATCATGCTTGTGTTGGGCTGTGTCCGCTAGCTGTGACTTGCCGAGGGTCGCAACTCGCAACACGCGGACTGGATCAGACCAATGGTCAGACCATCAACGCAGACCTGCTAACCGTTGACTGGACAAATCAAATGCAGAGATATGGCACGTCGGGATAACGTAGGCATAGATATCAGTGAAGCGTAATCAGGGGTTTATATACGACTGGTCTTATTAAAATGAACGCACAGTGGACTGAATGCTTTGACCTGGGTGTGAACGTTGTCAACAAAACAGGTGACCGGACCAGATCAATTTTTGTAATGTGAACGGGCTTTACCTAGTCCTGACCAATTTTCAACTTAATAGTGAAATCTATATGACTATATAGGATCCATACAAGTAATTCTACTTGTTCCAAGTGTTTTGTCAATTTAATATCATCTGCGAGAAGGACAGTGTGAACGTGGCACATATTACCTAGAACTGTCCAAGAACCGGTCCAGGCTAGTTATCTAGGTATCTAGTGCAAGTCATTGTGATTGATGATAAACCATTTTTGTTGAGCCTTAGCATGCATATGAACCATAAATAATTTGCAGAATAAAGAAGAGAATCATGGAAACAACGCTCTTGATGTCAGTGGACAGTCAGTTACCTCATACTAACCAGTATAACCAACTGAAATTAATACACTGATACAACCCAGAGGTGAACATCCACCATTTTCTCGGGTAGTTAAATCAAAGCATTTGACTAAAAGAATCGCGCTACGATGAAAAAAACTTTGACTTCCCCTTATGATGTAAAATCGGTTTGCAAGAACGAGTTTAAACTGCACTCAAAGAAATCAGCGCACAAAAAAACGTTAGTCACTTTCAACGAGCGACAACTTGCAATTCAAATTAGGTTAAATAGAATGCTCTCGTTTGCATCGCGAATTCCCTTTTCCAGTAAGTACGACACTTTAGCTATAGAGACTACGAGTACAAGATTCGTCATTTTTGCGCCAAGCTCGGTGCTTTTCCCTACGCCATCTGACGAAACTCGTTCGGTAATTACGTCACAACTTTTTAACATCACAACGTTTTAAGTTTAGATCCATCCAGTGGCGTAGCCAGCCCGAAATTTAATCATGCTGTGCTAATATTTTGGTGTTCATTGACTGTGAAAACAATGAATTTCTAAATAATTTAATAATTCTAATGACTTGAAATTTGCATAGCATGACCAAATTGTCAAGCTGGTGTTACGCCACTGGATCCACCTTATATGAAATGGATTTCAACTTTTACTCTCACGAGCCACGTGCAAAGATGCAAAACATCCTTCTGCAACACATACATGAAAAACATCTTTTATTTTGACCAATAAATCAGTGGAAATAAGCCATAATAATAATTGGTAATAAATGTTTAGAACTTTCAGAATATCAGTTTGACACGCTTTTAGTTCGCTATACTTTTAAATGAATATGAGAGAGAGAGTATATGTTCAGAGATGTACGAAACGTGCAAAATTTGAGCAATTTTCAAACAAGTAGACAACCCATTGTTATGAGCAGAACTGATGCGCAGAAGTGACTGACTATAACCCCCACTTTTTAAGTTGTTTGTTCATTGAACATCGTCCTTTACAATCATGATAGTACATGTAAAGTTCGGGGACGAATGTTTAGTTATTCCTTGCCAAGATGGTAAAAAGTCTGTAAAATGGTTGATTACAGAAGCTGTGAAAAGATTTCGTACTTTGCAAAGAACAACAGATATTCCAAATCAGCCGTGTTTATATTTGCCTAACAGAGGTGGTTTGTTATGGCCAAGTGATCCTATTGAAAGCGTATTGAAAGATAACGGATTTGTTGAAATGAAACGTAAGATTTGTTAAATGAGGTTTGGTTTGTGTTGAATGAAGTTTGATTTGTAGACAATGCTTTCGGAATTTAAATCTAAGAACTAGAACATTGAGATCTCGTGACAAATTGACTGTTTTACACGATTTATATTGCTGTCACGTAGTCATTTCCAATAAGCCCAGGCTCTGAAAAATCTGTCTTCTGCCTCAATACATATTTAGGTTGGTACGGATAAAGTTTGGACCATCCATTTAGGTAGTCCAAATGTCATCATTCTCAATGTTATCTGTAACAAAACTCAAATCGAACATTAAAGTCAAAATACGAAATTCCCCACTTCTGTCGTCTGCCGCCATATCCTGTGACGCACATTAATTAACCGTCAATCACAGAGGCATTTTTACAACTACGAGAGCGATTTTTTCCAGCTATATTTAGTATTTTTCCGTTACAAGAAGTGTTAACAAATATAATTACTTGTTTAATATTTCTATGGAGAAATGATATTTAATTAAAATTTTCCTGAAAGGAAATATTAATGGTAATTTCATTAAAGTACCAATAAAACCAATAAAAGTAAATTTATATTCTTGTAATTTTGCATGGTGACATCAAATTATAAATTATAGCTTTTTATTGCACTGATGAAGGCCCGGGTTAACGGACCGAAAGCTTTGCAGTATTAAATACTAACGTTGTGTACCTACTACAAACTAATTTACTTTCAAAAGTAAATTAAACTAAATTTACCGAGATACGCATCACTGGACTATAGTCTTAAGAGTTGAACTACAGCTAATTCAAAAAGAGGTTGTCGTTCAACAACCTTAAACCATTAACTCTAAGCGCGCAAAGAATAACGAGAATTTCCACTCTGGCGTAATTATATAAATTCATATTCAGTTGTTTATTGCGAGGAGTGCGATTCAAACGCTTTATTATATTTTTCCAAAAGTGTCGCGGTAATACTGATACAGATTGCAATGGGCCTATGTATACACATGATTTTTTTGGAATGCAACAATTTTGGTTTTAGATATTGCCAAAGTCTGTATATGAGTGCTATACGGCGCTGATATGCCGAAGTCACATAAAATGCACGACAACTCTATATTTAGTGCCAGGTTTTACAATTTTCTAGCAAGTTATTTTCTGAGGAACTTTAATTCCCAGATTGTTTCATTTGATTGTTTTCAAAACGTGGATAATTTTTACTGCCGTATCTCATAAAGACATAATATAATAGATATGCAAAATACAGCCACACTCAAATAATATTAAAAGTATGAAAATTGACATCATTAAATTTAGAAGCTATATAGTTACAGCGTCCCATATATAGCGATGGCGATGCTCATCAGATGAAACACGCAGTATATTTGTTGCACTCAAGTTGTTTACGCTCTATACGGGAGCTCTATACGTTCGGAAGTCGATTCGTTTGTTAAACGAGAGGAGATTGCATGATATTCAAAATTCCCAGTCTTGCAAGCTAAATAGACGAATTAGGTACACACCGCTTCCTCTTCAAAAAAGGCAAATTTACAGTTAATAGCTACAGTGTGCTGCATATTTGAGGACAATCTACATGGCAAGCAAATATTACTTTATCAGGATAAAATTCGTTATCCCTATAATTACCGTATTTCCTATATAACTATTTTATATTTCACGAGTTTTACTGCAATGAAAACGTCAAGGAAAAATTGCTAAAATATATTGATATAAATAATTTTGAGTTCTGCATTTGTTTTGAGTTTCTGCAAATGTTTGATTTGTACTGTAAAATGTAAACTATAACATTTTATAAATTATATATTTTTCCTGTGTTTCTATATAGTTATAGAAACACTTGTGAGAGTTTGGGAGAATTTGAAATAACGTGGAAAAACTCGCCCTACGCGGGCTCGTTTCCTACTGATTATTTCTCGTTCTCCCAAACTCCCACGCGTGTTTCTACAACTGTATAGAAACACGGAAAATGTTTTCGATTTCCTATTATTGTATAGCCTTTTGTTGAAATAATAACATTATTTGTTCGTTTTCATTTTACAGAATCAAATGAAGAAAGAGATGAGGAAACGTATCCACCGCAGATTATGAAACTATAATTATTAAACACTTCTCTTCCGCATGAAGCAAGTTATGACCCTCCTTGCATGGTGATATGTTTGTATGGTTGAATATAGTTTCCATGCAATTGCATGAAATGTGGTGGAACAGCTGCATGTCTGCATGAAATAGACAAACGCATGACTTCTCGTCGTTTCGACCTAAAGATGTTCCTCGACTACCCTGACGAAGGCCCTTAATTCGAACCATCTAAAATTATTGGTCATCCATCATGGATTATGGATATCCACCTAAATTCACGCAGCCGGTTGTACGGATAATGTTATCCATGGGATAGTGATTTTTTCAACCATTTTAAACACGCTTGAAAAGCACTTTAAAACTATAAATCACAGATTTGGAGCTAAATATTATGAAAGATAACCACCCAATTTAAGACTACCAAGTTCATGGTTCACAGTTGTCGTATAAGAGTCTGGCCTCCCTTTGTCTGTGCGCAAAATCTTTTATCTGTCGGAAAATAATACAATGGATTCCCTATTCGTAAGACAAGTGTGAGCCAGGCCTTAATTCGGGTTATACCAAATAACGGGTGATTTTAGAGCGATTAAAAAACCACTATCTGGTGGATAGCGCTATCCAGCTTTTGTACAACCGGCCCCTGACGAATATAAAATGAAAAGTCTTGATATTAAACTCCTTTACGATGAAATACCTACAGACCAGGAAGTAAAGTTCAACGCGGTGTTCACACACCATCAACGGTAAAATGACATTTTTAAGTGTTTTGTTGAAGTTTCGACCGCGGCGGCTAAACCTTTTTATACTGATATCCGTGTAAATACATGCAGGTATTGTTGGATGGAAGTAGTTTAACAACAGAATTACTTGCCAAACTTGGAACTGCGTGTTGCAAAATACAGGTGAAAAAGTACAAATATTAATTTTTCAAAAGTTTTATTACTACAATAGTCTATACATTACTAAATGAATGAAGATTTTCTTTGATATCATTCTTGAATTTTTTGGACTTCTTGAAGATATCAGACGACGCCAGGCGACGCGTCAAAGAAGGAAGAGATCTTGTTGAAAGCATTGTCAGTGAAGGCAGAGGTATGAAACTTCTGATTTCATCATTTACAGGTTTTATTAGCAAATATTTGGCGGGAAAATCTTGTATTTGGTTTCCAGTCAGAAGTACTTATTCAGTTAAAAGGGATTATAATTTATAATCGAGATCATTTTACAGTTGTTTATGGAATTAACACTGGATTTGGAAGCTTTAAACAAAAAGTTATACCAGCTGATAAACTTGGGTATGTTTAAAATGAAAAATCAAATTACCATAGCTATATAGCGTCAGTTTTGACAGTAATGTTTTTGTTAGCGCCATATTTCACCTTGACTCTAACAATCCTCTTACCGCCGTCCGTTGCTTACCATTGTAGAGAACTTCAAGAAAATTTAATAAGATCTCATGCCGCAGGTCTGTACCATATTGAACTAAACAAAATATATTTTTGATTGTGGTTGTACTACACGAATAAAAACAGTAAACATGGCAATGTCATTCATATTCTTGTCGATGTATAACTAGTTTCATTATGAAATTCCTCCAACGAATGTACAGTTTTGCATTGTCAATTGCAGTTGTCTCGTGTAACACCGCTTCCATTATACACTTGTATACTCACATGGGGACATATTCATCATCATATAGGGGTTGGGAACTCACTTACTCTAGAACAAATCAGAATGGTTATGGCTCTTCGTATTAATGTCTTAGCAAAAGGTCATAGGTGAGTTCACGAGTCTTTCTTCTAATTTGTATCAACCTGAGATGTGTAGTGTGAAGTTTTGTAGTAACATTTATTGGTATTTGCGAGACAGTTCATGATACCTAATGTATACTAATTAAATATTAAATATATACTATACCTACCTACCTATAGTGGCATTTCCCTGGAGAACCTGGACAAGATCGTGGAAGCTTTAAACGGTAACACTAAAATCACTTTTGCTGTTGCTGCAGCAAGATGCATTGTTTTTTAACTTTTTTATTGAAATCTTAGCTTCGTGTCTACCTTGGATTCCTGAGCAGGGAACCTTAGGAGCAAGTGGTGACCTTGCCCCGTTAGCTCACCTTGCGCTTGGCCTCATGGGAGAAGGGAAAATGTGGAGTCGTAAGAGTGGTTGGACTGATGCGAAACTGGTTGGTTTATTGTCAGATGTTAATATTATCTTATAATATAAGATGCTTGTAGGAAGAATTCTCATACCAATAAAGCTGCATACACTGTCCCATAACTCAAATCAAAGTTCGTGAAAAGAACTGTGTCCTGTGGAGTTTTAGCAATAACGAAAGGCGGCAAAGCAAACCATAAATTATATGCCCTCTCAGACCAAAACACGTCCGTGTCTCCATGAGGCCGATCTAGCTTTTTGTGGGATGACATAACGTTTACAATGCATCCCACCACCTTTAAAAAATCTTTAGAGTACTATAGTATTAAGTAATTAAGAAACAAAACTACAATTAGCACAACGGTAGATTATACTGTGGAAATAAGAGGATAAATAGATGTCGTAGTTTTAACGGTTAGGAAAAAATTTCATGAATCGGTTATGCTGGCTGTTATTTTAGGTATTGGATTCTCATGGATTAAAGCCAATAAAATTAGGACCTAAAGAGGTAATGTCATGAATAACTTCGTTCGTTGCCTGGAAGTTGAATAGGAGTTGACTAGGAGTTGCCTGGGAGTTGCCTGGGAGTTGCCTGGGAGTTGACTAGGAGTTGCCTGGAAGTTGACTAGGAGTTGCCTGGGAGTTGCCTGGGAGTTGACTAGGAGTTGCCTGGGAGTTGCCTGGAAGTTTACTAGGAGTTGACTAGGAGTTGCCTGGGAGTTGCCTGGGAGTTGACTAGGAGTTGCCTGGGAGTTGCCTGGAAGTTTACTAGGAGTTGACTAAGAGTTGCCTGGGAGTTGGCGAGGAGTTGCCTGGGAGTTGCCTGAGAGTTGACGAGGATTGCCTAGGAGTTGACGAGGAGTTGCCTGGGAGTTATACTGAATGCCATATTGTTATTGTTAGATCAGTTGTTGATCAGTTTTACTAAAATATAATAGAATTTTAATTTGACCTAACTGTACTTTTAATCAACGACTAAAATCTAACAACTTTTTATTACTACATTGGGTCCTGAAAAAGACTAGCTAAATTCCTCTTTTAGAATCTGCTGGTTTTGTAGCATGATTGGATGTAGGTTGTAGCTTATCCAGGCAGCTCAGAGGTTTATTCAATGTTAAAAAAATGCTAATTGACTCTAGGGTATAGCAATGATTAATGGTACACAGTTAATAACTGCCGTTGGAAATGAAGGTATAGTTTCACTGAAGGTATTAACGTATAGTTATAGTTATAATAGTTATCATCTTGCAAATTAATAAAAAGTTACGCCAATATCTGATCATATGAGACCTTTCATCTTAGGATGGACTAAGAACGGATATGAAATTAGAGCTATTCTGTTAATAGCTTTGTATTGTTATACGTTTACATACATTTTCCGTCGTATAAGTTTTCCTATTGTAACAAATTAACTGTTAATTTTTTAGCGTTGGTTCGCGCTATTGCAATCTCACGCCAAGCTGATATTATCGCTGCCTTATCACTGGACTGCTTGAAAGGAACTTCACGAGCGTTTGACAGTCGAATACACAATCTACGACCTCATAAAGGACAGATCACTGTCGCTCAGAGGTTGAGATCTGTGCTACATTCTGACTTCTATCCTTCTAAAATTGCTGGTGCGTACATGCACAGTGAATGGGATATTAGTTTTCCCATGAGGTAGAATCAGAGATGACTACCAGATAGCATCAGAGATGTCTACCAATAGTCAGATAGCATCAGAGATGTCTACCAATAGTCAAATAGCATCAGAGATGTCTACCAATAGTCAGATAGAATCAGAGATGACTACCGATAGTGAGATATAGAATCAGAGATGACTACCAATAGTCAGATAGAATCAGAGATGTCTACCAGATAACTAGTAGAATGACTACCAATAGTCAGATAGAATCAGAGATGACTACCGATAGTCAGATAAAATCAAAATTGACTATCTTCATGCACTTTCATGCATCAAGTCTACTTGGTACATCTAACTGCTAAGCGAGCCACGCATTCCCCAATTTGGAGCTAGTTGAATAGCGTTTCTGGCCGTGTAACTTAAGCATTTCTGGCCAGTAACGGAATTAAATGAGAACTTTACTGATCAGAGGTGCTGCTTTCCTTCGCATCGTTGAAAGTTCCATTCCTGATCAACTTGCCCTCCATTTTAGAAAGTCATCGTTTTTGTGACAAAGTCCAAGATGCGTATACTTTGCGATGTTGTCCGCAGGTATTAGAATAATGCATGTGACATGTAATAATTTTATGATGAAACGAAATTCCTGAAGAATATACAATATCTTCATCCATATCTTCATAGGTCCACGGTATTGTTTTGGATACGATAGAATTTGTCAAGGGGATCCTAACAACTGAGATGAACAGTGCTACAGACAATCCCGTATCTTTTGCTAATATTATGAAGATACACGTAACAATCACACTGATCCTTATTCTTTCACCAATCCTTGACTTAATGTTAGATGATTTTTGCTGAATCAGGTGAATCAATATCAGGCGGTAATTTTCATGGCGAGTACCCAGCCAAGGTGCAGAACATTACAGTTGCCATTTATCATCGTATTCTATCTATCACATTTAGTTGAAACCTAATTTACTCTTATAAATCAACCATTTCATTGGAAAACTAATTTAGGCCTTAGATTATCTGGCTATTGGTATCCATGAATTAGCCAACATGAGCGAACGTCGTATTGAAAGACTCGTAAACCCAGGTATGAAATGTAGTGTGGCAACTCCTTCAGAAATGGGGTTTAGAGTTGTTCATATAAACCCGGTTACCGAGATTTAACGAAGCGTAAAATGGACTTCAACTGGTATTGAAATGAATAGATAACATGATTCCTGTAGTCACGTTGTCATCCTAACCAGTGGCGTTGCGTCTCGTCGTGTTCACCACACAGACCGTAAAAACAATCAATTTTAATACCTCAAAATCATATCGCGTTTCGTTAAATCTCTGTAAACCGGGCTCATGTAAAGTTCTAACCCAAAGGCTTTTTTAAAAGCATTATGATAGAGGCCTTGTAGGGTCGAAACGTGGATTAGATAAGTTGTTTTGTATGTTTTAGGTAATTGCTGAACCTCATTTGATGGTTCTAATAATTACCTTGACAAGATTACTACTTTTTGTCTCATCTTGATCTCTTAAGCTTACAGCGGTTTGAAGTATCCATTTCTTGTCGAAGATGGTGGGCTTAATTCAGGTAGTTAACACATTTTACACGAGATTTAACTCTACTCAATCAGGGCCGTAGCTAGACCGCTTAATTGGGGGGAGGGGGGTATCTTCATATATTCATGTTTTTATACTGTAGGTACAATAGCTTAGAAAAGAAATCAGTCGGGCATATAGGACGAATATATGAATATACGCCCCCTCTCCCCCAATTAAGCTTCTAGCTACGGCTCTGTACTCAATTTTAATTTGCCGTTGTGAAAAGCACATAAACAAAACTTTACTTATTTTATTCAGGTTATATGGTTGCACACTACACTGCTGCTGCTCTCGGTAATTTTTCCTTCTTGTTTTTGGGAGGGAACTTATATTCTTTTCTCTTGATACAATAAAGCCTTTTGTCATTTCAAAATGTCAGACTCATAGAAAGCTTGCTCGTCTGTAATGTAATGTAATGCATGGCCCTTCTTACGTTTTGGTTTGTTAAATTGGAAATCAATTTCTAATATTCAGTTACGGAGAACCGTGTTTGTAGACCTCAAAAGTAGCGAATTTTATAAATTCTGTAACATATGATAATTTTTACTGCTTAGTATCAGAAAACAAAGTTCTATGTCATCCATCGTCCGTCGATTCACTTCCTACGTCAGCAGGAACCGAAGATCACGTGTCCATGGGTGGATTTTCAGCGCGAAAAGCAGTTAAGGTCGTGGAGAATGTTGAGAGAGGTACTTTTTTATACTACTTGAATGAGGTTTAGTAAAACTCTTTTCAAACACGAATTTAATGTTTCCAACTTAGGATTGACGATAAACGATATTTTTTTCACCATCATTTATTTGAAAGAGTCTGTTGAGTCTGGGTGTTGTCATGTTGCGGTTCGGTTCTACCTGTCTCAGTATTTTTTTATTCTGAGGAAAAGGCACACCTAAAATGCGCCCTCGGCTGGCATTTAGGTAGTTAATTACCCTACATGCCTTCTAAAATCTCTGTGATATGAATTCTTTGATATTTTTCTTCGACAAGTTCTCGCCATCGAACTATTGGCAGCCTGTCAGGCGATGGAATTTTTACGACCTCTGACATCGACAGAACCGTTAGAAGCTGTTCATGCTTTGGTTCGATCTCATGTCAGGCAAGTCAGTTGACGTATTTTGTGTTTTTTCGTAATATTTTTACTCACAGTTTTATGATTAACGCACAGACCTTGGGATAGAGACAGAGTAATGGCGCCTGAAATTGATAAAGTTACAGAACTTTTAAGATCCGAAAAGGTAAAAAAAATTATTGCTTTACAACGACAAAGAATAGGGTTTATGGTGAAGTTCAGTTTTCGTCAATTCGAAACAGTGAGAAAGTTTCGTAGATGCGATAATTGGAGGGACGGCATATTCATATATTTGCAGTAGCAGCTATTTAAAGATACTTGTTTTATCATTTCCTTATTATGTATTAACTACTTCTGTTACCATTCATCAAGGTATGGGAGGTGGTTTCTCCATTCATCGACAGCTACATGGCAGCGTCTTCAGTAACAGATCTGGAAATTCGTCCTCCCTCGCCAACTGCTTGTAATATCGCCAGCCAAGTTGGTGACTGTTCCGGAACACACGCTGGGGAATAATTTTTTTTGCCGATCGAACTCGTGTTTGAGTCGTGAAGAGAAAATGAAATAATGAATTTTTAACCTATTTATGACAAATGTTTTCCACCTCAAAATAATTATAGGAAATGTTCTTAAACGCTTTGGTGTAGCGCGCAGTCTCGCAGATCAACCAGCAGTTACTGCAGCGAGTTGTATTCATTTTGTACAAAAGTGAGTTTTTTAAAGATGTAGTTTGAAGCACTGATAAAGTTGAACTGTTTCTGCTCTAATCTACTCTAAAAATTTATTAAATCAGGTAAAGTTTAATTTACAAGACATTTTTTCTTGTTTTTAATTTGAGGTATGAAACATTTGAAGAATGTATTGTTCTGTATTTCCTAATATTTATAGCTTTAGTTATTAATTTTGTTTTAACTAAACCATAGTACATTTTCATTATGATTTGTTTATTACTCCGGCGTCAGCGACGGAGTTGAAAATTCGCCTCGGTTTTGTTTTGTTTTTGTTTTTTTTTTTTTATTTTTTTTTTTATTATTTTTCGTCGTCGCAAGTGTGTAATGGCGCGAAACATTCTAGTATTTAAATGTGTATGTGATTGGATTTATCTATGTCCCAGTCTTATCTCCCAAGAGTTGTGGTGTACAGCTTTGGCTAATTTTCCGATGCGCGATTCGATTTCGCTCGCATGATACGGCAATTCCTCCAAGAGGAACAAATAAACCGTTCTTTTCATGCTTTTCGATTAAGTTTAGACTGAATTGGGGTAAGAATATATTTAATACGTGTAGATTCTGGTCCTATTTTAGTAATATCGCTGCTATTTCGCCGTTTAACAAGATGATGTGGTCGTGTATGGGCGCTTTGACTCGTCGTAGTTTGCACAGGATTGAAGATTTAATATAACTATATAAGCGCGAATTCCAAAGGCAAAGTGTAAGACAAAGCGAATGTATTATACCATTTATTTACATTCTTGAACGATTTAACTTTTATACTTTTTAAAGTACGATGTGCTTCTGAATTTCGCGATCGAACATTTAGGTTCGCAAGGCATCTAAATGCGAATATGAACTGTATTGTTTATGTTCAGAAGCTCTATATTGAAAACTGGCACGTGCGCCGGAGTTAACGCCAGAACAGGCGTCTTGTTTAAATATGAATTTATTTACAGTTTTCAAACAGAATAAAAATAAATGTCACTGTGAGAGATTCTTGAAGCTTGGATTTGGTGTGTAACCAATATTTTCATCCCAACCTTTACGACATGTTTTTACAATCCAGGCATGTTCATCATCATCTAGAAATACATATAGCAAGCATTCAATTTCATTGAATCTTAATGGTTTGGATATATTTATAAGTGATGCTCTGAAATTACCTGCATTACGTAAGAATCTATTCTGATAATCCAATACAACTCGTGTAGCGGGATTATAAAATCCATCACCACAATCGTAACAGCCCTCTGGAATTTGGCGAGGGGGAACACCGTTTGTAAGTTGAGAACGACCTAAAGATAGAGTTTATAATTTATAAAATTACATAATTATACTAGCTAATATGTCATATTTGCATGGTTTTTGCAATGTCAATGACTGCTTAGTGCTTATTCTTTGGTGCAAAGATTGTTCAAAGATTTATTGACCTGCAGGTTTTAGACCATTACAAATTTCAGTATATAATCTTCTGTCGTAACCATCGCAGTATTTCCAATCTGTTGGCTCGTATTTTAGTCCATCTGCAAATGTAAATTGACCCTATAGGAGATTTAAAAATAGGCAAACATTAAATTTGGCTTTATTGCCAATGTATTCTTCATGACGTACTACCTCAATTGCTATGCCATTTTCCCATGTCCCAACGTACTTGCTACCATTATCAAATAATAGTGTCCCAGAGCCATGAAACCTGCAAATTGTATCAGAAATATATTATGTTTATGCTTCAGAGGTTCAACTCCCTTGAAAAACTAACTTGAATCTAACTCTATTCCTGTATGATCTTAGCATGTAAAAACTTGTAAAAATAAACAAGACAGCAAAATAAAATGGAAAAGAAAACAATGGCAGATTTGTAGTTAGCGCAATATAAATTAAAATAACATTTCCTCACATCCCATCATTTATCTCCCCAACGTATTTTGATCCCAGAGCTTCTGGAAGTGTGTATTCGGGTCCTACTAATAACCGACAACAACCGACAACAAGCTAAAATTATTGACAGAAAGCTTATAATCATCAATAACGATGTAATAGACGCTAATATTGAAAGTTCTTCGACTTTATTTTTACAATAACAGTAATAATATTACGAATTTCGGGCCCGTCTTGTTGGCTTTTGCAACGAGAGGGACTGCCTAAGTGATGAGATAAATGGTGAGATGAAATAAGTTTTGCGTTTGATTATAATAATAACAATCATGATAGTACATGTAAAGTTCGGGGACGAATGTTTAGTTATCCCTTGCCAAGATGGCAAAGAGTCTGTAAAATGGTTAATTACAGAAGCTGTGAAAAGATTTCGTACTTTACAAAGAACAACAGATATTCCAAATCAGCCGTGTTTATATTTGCCCAACAGAGGTGGTTTGTTATGGCCAAGTGATACTATTGAAAGCGTATTGAAAGATAATGGATTTGCTGAAATGAAACGTAAGATTGTGTTAAATTAACCGTTTAATTCGTAGACTATATATGACTTGAATTCTAAACCAAACAAATACTGAAAGTTAAAATTTTAACTCGTCTCTCCTTTGTCGGAACTGGCAAGTTGCTGTAGTTACGTAGTAGTGTAGTTATTGCCAGCATATAGTGATCCTACACGGCCAAAAATTGATCAGGTTGTCGCATCAGGAGTGAACAATGTTGTGCTGCACCCTGTGAACAGTATTGTTGACAATGTTGTTGAAGCTTGTTGAACTATCAATGCTGTTGCAACTTGTTACAACAACATTGCATCAACATTGATGATGATGAAACAATCAATTTCTAAAGAAATAAATAATTATAGTAACTCGTGACAATTTGCATAGCGGGACTAAACCAGTCGTTGTCAGGGCATCGTTTACGGTTAGCCTCAAAAGAAAGAAAAAACTAAAGATTTTCGACATGAATACCACAATATTGCTTACAACATCACATATAGCATTTCAGAATTATATTCAATCGTTGAAAAATATATGCGTGAAGGTGTTTTGTGTTTTGGGGTTATCCAGAGTTACGTCACTGGATATTGTATCGCGTCGTTCTGGCCTTGTGGGGGCCGGTTGTATCAAAATAGAAAGGAAGTTCCTTTATTCAAGGAGCGAACTTAATGATTTTAACCTTAAAACAAAAAGACTGTTTACAACTACATATTAAAGTACATAATAATATTCAAGTTGACTCGTTCATGAGAGATACAAGGGTGATATTTAAATTTATCCACCGTTTAAGTGGATAAGGGCATAATACCACTGACCAAGCTTATACACGCGTAAAAATCATCATGTTGATGCAAGTTGTTAAAAACAGGAGTGAACAATGTTGTGCTGCACCCTCTGAACAGTATTGTTAACAGTGGTGTTGCAACTTGTTACAACAACATTGCATCGTGATTGCAACAACATTGATGATTCAACAAGCTTCATGCAACAACATGGTTAACAATACTGTTCCCAGGGTGCAGCACAGCATTGTTCACTCCTGATGCGACAACCTGATCAATTTTTCGCCCTGTACGATAACACACGAGCGTGGTTATCGAGCTTTAACGCCTTGAAAATATGCTCAATATGTTAAATTAGCTTCAACGTTTCATTGTAACTTGACGATGTTTAGAAACCGTTTGGCATGAAAACGAAAATGGAAAAGCTCGAAAACGTTACCGTGTCGACATTGTCATAGTCTCAGACTGAAAACAAGGTCAGCCAAGCTGAGGCAGTCCAACGCGAATCCAATAATTCTTCTTTTTTAATGAAAATGAATCTTTTTTAAAAATCATCGAGCCTTTATTAAGCACAATTGGATTTATTGATAGCCTAAAGTTTAGTTTTGACAACCCAGTAGACCGAGTCGATCAAAGAATCGATAAAAATTGTTTGCGTTGCCATTGGCGTTTAATAAACGTATGGTTGAATTTCTACAAAAAATATATTAGCAAAATCACAAGGTGTAATCACTGTAATGAGATAAGCGTATATTGCTACTTAATTTAATCTTTTTATCCATCCCTGCATGTGGCAAAATGAAAAACTATATCATGCTTGTGTTGGGCTGTGTCCATTGTGACTTGCCTTGAGTCGCAAAACGCTGACTGGATCACACCATTAAAGCCCATTTTCCACTAGGCCAATATATTCGCGCGACGCGAAGCGATATCTGAAATCCAGTGATGTGATTGACTTGCGAAAAAATTCGCCCCGAAAAAGTAGAATCGCCTCCTACTTTTTATCTGTTCCCGCGAACAAAATCAACAAATTCGCCTAGTGGAGAACGCGCTTAACGCGGACCTGGAGTGTGGAGTGGATTAGACGCATTAACATCGGGTAGTGTCGTAGCTCCTCGCAAAAATGATTTTCATTGTCTGAACTTTACAATACATTTTTGTTTTAACCAATAGCATAGCTTCGTTTTTTAGAAAGCATAGAAAAGCATTATCCAATAGACCTTTCTTATAATGACGTCAAACGCGGAAAGTGTGATATTACATGAAATTTGATTGGCTCCACAAAACTATCGAGCCAATCAAACTTGAGCGAGAGCTGCGAAACGCCCTTAACATACGCAGAAGCGACTGTAACCTCCCATTTTAAGTTCAGTGTTTGTTCATCGAACATCGTCCTTTGCAATCATGATAGTACATGTGAAGTTCGGGGACGAATGTTTAGTTATTCCTTGCGAAGATGGTAAAAAGTCTGTAGAATGGTTAATTACAGAAGCTGTAAAAAGATTTCGTACTTTACAAAGAACAACAGATATTCCAAATCAGCCGTGTTTATATTTGCCTAACAGAGGTGGTTTGTTATGGCCAAGTGATCTTATTGAAAGCGTATTGAAAGATAACGGATTTGTTGAAATGAAACGTAAGATTGTGTTAAATGAGGTTTGGTTTGTGTTGAATGAAGTTTGATTTGTAGACAATGCGTGCTTTTGGAAATCAAATCTAAGAACTAGTCAACTAGAACATTGAGATCTCGTGACAAATTGATTGTTTTACACGATTTATATTGCTGTCATGTAGTCATTTCCAATAAGCCCTGGCCCTCTGAAAAATCTGTCTTTTGCCTCAATACATATTTAGGTTGGTACGGATGAAGTTTGGACCATCCATTTAGGTAGTCCAAATGTCATCATTCTCAATGTTATCTGTAACAAAACTAAAATTGAACAATTAAGTCAAAATACGAAATTCCCCACTTCTGTCGTGTGCCGCCACTTCCTGCAACGCACATTAATTAACCGTCAATCACAGAGTCATTTCACAACTACGAGAATGATTCTGTCGTTTTACTACTACTACCACTATCACCAGAAGAGCGTGTTGGTCTAAGCTATATTCAATTTTTTTTTCCGTTACGAGAAGTGCGCTGGAGTGAAGCAAGAAGATTCGTAGATTCATGGATTGTTCTAGAACTACATTGTTTAATATTTCTATGGAGAACTGATATTTAATTTAATTTTTAATTCCACCACGTAATTATAAATTCATATTCAGTTGTTAAGTAATTGTGAGGATTGCGATTTAAACGTTTTATTATATTTTTCCAAAAGAGCCGCGGTAATGCATATTTTACAATTTTCTGGGAACTTGTGTACGGAAATACATACTGAAAGCAAATCACTATTACGCGAATGAGCTTTCTTAACTGTGGGTTGAAAGGTTTACATGCAGACTGTCTCAAAACAATCGAGTGACTTTTAATATGTTTTGTTTGTGGAAAAACAATTCTAATTCTCTGTGGAAAGCAATTCGAATTCCATGCACCGTTGGAAATTGAATGAAGATTACCATTGACCCAGAAATACGCATTACGCCATTGGGCTAATAATAAATTCAAATTTGCGCCGTTTTGCATTCAACTGGGGAAGTTTGATTTTGATCGCTATATTAATTTTTATTCTGAAATCATTCAAAATATAAATATATCATTGGAAAGCTAAATAACCGGCTCTTTGATACTATCAAAACCACAAAAAAAAAATTTATTTAATGCGATCAAGTCTGTTAATTCCCACATTGTTTCAGTTGATTGTTTCAAATCTGATTTCCCAAACTCCTCCATGCGTGTTTCTACAACTGTATAGAAGCACGGAAAATGTTTTCGATTTCCTATAATTGTATAGTCTTTTGTTGAAATAACAACATTATTTGTTTGCTTTCATTTTACATGCAGAATCAAATGAAGAAAGAGACGAGGAAACGTATCCACCGCAGATTATGAAACTATAATTATTAAACACTTCTCTTCGGCATGGTGCAAGTTATGACCCCCGGCTCCTTGCATGGTGATATGTTTGTATGGTTGAATATAGTTTCCAATTGCATGAAATGTGGTATAACAGCTGTCTGCATGAAATAGACAAACGCATGACTTCTCGTCGTTTCCACGTTTTGATATTAAACTCCTTTACGATGAAATACCTACAGACCAGGAAGTAAAGTTCAACGCGGTGTTCACACACCATCAACGGTAAAATGACATTTTTAAGTGTTTTGTTGAAATTTGGACCGCGGCGGCTAAACCTTTTTATATATCCGTGTAAATACATGCAGGTATTGTTGGATGGAAGTAGTTTAACAACAGAGTTACTTGCCAAACTTGGAACTGCGTGTTGCAAAATACAGGTGAAAAAGTACAAATATTAATATTTCAAAAGTTATACTACTACAATAGACATACATTACTAAATGAATGAAGATTTTCTTTGATATTCATCTTGAATTTTTTGGACTTGAAGATATCAGACGAAGCCAGGCGACGTGTCAAAGAAGGAAGAGATCTTGTTGAAAGCATTGTCAGTGAAGGCAGAGGTTTGAAACTTGTGATGTCATCATTTACAGTAATCGTTATTTCCATTTATTTACAAATCTGGGTCGTGATTTGCCTTTAGATATTCACGTACGTAACAAATATTTTCAGATTGTCAACGGGCCCTGCTCTAGGTAGAGCTATAGAGTATAGACATTAGAAATGATAATTTAGCTAAGTATGTATAGGAGACCAGATGCGACTGCGAAATGATTTTGCTCAGCAATCACATATACTAAAACTTGTAAAGCGTGTTATATGATCGAGAATGGACAATATGTTGAATACGACGATGGGTTTTATTAGCAAATATTTGGCGGAACTGAAATCTTGTATTTGTACAACATAATTTGGTTTCCAGTCAGAAGTACATTAATAATTTTTCAGTTAAAAAGGAATATAATTTATAATCGAGATCATTTTACAGTTGTTTATGGAATTAACACTGGATTTGGAAGCTTTAAAAAAAAAGTTATCGCAGCTGATAAACTTGGGTATGTTTAAAATGAAAAATCAACTTACCATAGCTATATAGCCTCAGTTTTGACATGCAGTATGTTTTTGTTAGCGCCATATTTCACCTTGACTCTCTAACAATCCTTTTACCGTTGTTTAACATTATAGGGAACTTCAAGAAAATTTAATAAGATCTCATGCCGCAGGTCTGTAGCATATTGAACTAAACAAAATATATTTTCACAGCATACATGGCATTGTCTTTCATATTCTGGTTGATGTATAAAACTAGTTGCATAATAAAATTCCTCCAGCGAATGTACAGTTTTGCATTGTCAATGAGTCTCGTGTAACACCGCTTCCATTTACACTTGTATACTCACGTGGAGACATATTCATCATATAGGTGTTGGGAACTCACTTACTCTAGAACAAATCAGAATGGTTATGGCTCTTCGTATTAATGTCTTAGCAAAAGGTCATAGGTGAGTTCACGAGTTTTTGAGTATATTCTTCCTTTTGGTAATATTTGTAATTTGTATCGACAAGTATATAGTAGTAATGTATAATGTAGTAGTAACATTTATTGGTATTAGCGATGACAGTACTTAATATACTAATTAAATATGAAATATACACTATACCTACCTACCTACCTATAGTGGTATTTCCCTGGAGAACCTGGACAAGATCGTCGAAGCTTTTAACGGTAACACTAAAATGACTTTTGCTGTTGCTGCAGCAACATGCAGGTTTATTGTTTTTAACTTTTTTATTGAAATCTTAGCTTCGTGTCTACCTTGGATTCCTGAGCAGGGAACCGTAGGAGCAAGTGGTGACCTTGCCCCGTTAGCTCACCTTGCTCTTGGCCTCATGGGAGAAGGGAAAATGTGGAGTCGTAAGAGTGGTTGGACTGATGCGAAACTGGTTGGTTTATAGTCAGATGTTAATATTGTCTTATAATATAAGATGCTTGTAGGAAGAATTCTCATACCAATAAAGCTGCATACACTGTCCCATAACTCAAATCAAAGCTCGTGAAAAGAACTCTGCCCTGTTGAGTGTTAACAATAACGAAAGGCGGCAAAGCAAACCATAAATTATGCCCTCTCAGACTAGAACACGTCCGTGTGTCCATGAGGCCGACCTAGCTTTTTGTGGGATGACATAACGTTTACAATGCATCCCACCACCTTTAAAAAATCTTTAGAGTACTATAGTATTGAGAAACAAAAACTACAATTAGCACAACGGTAGCTTATACTGTGGAAATAAGAGGATAAATAGATGTTGTAGTTTTAACGGTTAGGAAAAAAATTTGTGAATCGGTTATGCTGGCTGTTATTTTAGGTATTGGATTCTCATGGATTAAAGCCTATAAAATTAGGACCTAAAGAGGTAATGTCATGACTAATTTTGTTCTTGGAAAAATATTGTTCGATCCTTTCTCCAAAACAAAGTAGGCGTTGACTAGGAGTTGCCTGGGAGTTGACTAGGAGTTGCTTGGGAGTTGCCTGGGCAGTGAACTCTAATAAGACTTGAACGCCTACTCTGTCGGAAGTTTGAAGTCAAGATGCCGGACACTGAAGCCTTTCTTGTAGGTATGATCGAGGCCTCCGGCGCTGAAATTTCGTAGGTCAAATGGCGGCAATTATGATTTTCCTTTGAAATTTCCGCTCCAGAGGAAATTACCTACAAGAAAGGCTTCATGATCCGCCATCTTGGCTTCACTCATTAATGAGGGAAAGTCAGAGAGTGAGCGTTCCAGTCTTATTCGAGTTCACTGTGCCTGGGAGTTATACTTGATGCCATATTGTTATTGTTAGATCAGTAGTTGATCAGTTCTACTAAAATATAGTAGAATTTTAATTTATTCTAACTTGACTTTTAATCAACGACTAAAATCTGACAACTTTTTATTACTATATTGGGGCCTGAAAAAGACTAGCTAAATTCCTCTTTTAAAATCCGCTAGTTTTGTAGCATGATTGGATGTAGGTTGTAGCTTATCCAGGCAGCTCAGAGGTTTATTCAATGTTAAAAAAGTGCTAATTGACTCTAGGGTTTAGCAATGATTAATGGTACACAGTTGATAACTGCCGTTGGAAATGAAGGTATAGTTTGTCTGAAGGTTTTAACGTTTAGTTATAATCATAGTAGTTATCATCTTGCAGGCAGATTATATTTCTATGAAACCTTTTATCTTAGGATAGACTAAGAACAGATACGAAATTAAAATATATAGCTTTGTATTGTTATACGTTATACATACATTTCCCACCGTATAAGTTTTTCTATTGTAACAAATTAACTGTTAATTTTTTAGCGTTGGTTCGCGCTATTGCCATCTCACGCCAAGCTGATATTATTGCTGCCTTATCACTGGAGTGCTTGAAAGGAACTTCACGAGCGTTTGACAGTCGAATACACAATCTACGACCTCATAAAGGACAGATCACTGTCGCTCAGAGGTTGAGATCTGTGCTACATTCTGACTTCTATCTTTCTAAAATTGCTGGTGGGTACATGCACAGTGAATGGGGTATTAGTTTTCCCATGAGATAGAATCAGAGATGACTACCAGATAGCATCAGAGATGTCTACCAATAGTCAAATAGAATCAGGTACATCTAACTGCTTAGCGGCTACGCAGCATACCTAATTTGTGAACTGGAGCTAGTTAGTTGAACAGCTTTTCTGGCCGTGTAACTTAAGCATTTCTGGCCAGTAACGGAATTAAATGAGAATTTTACTGATCAGAGGTGCTGCTTTCCTTCGCATCGTTGAAAGTTCCATTCCTGATCAACTTGCCCTCCATTTTAGAAAGTCATCGTTTTTGTGACAAAGTCCAAGATGCGTATACTTTGCGATGTTGTCCGCAGGTATCAGAATAATAATGTGATATGTAACAATTTTGTGATGAAACGAAATTCCTGAAGAATATACAATATCTTCATCCATATCTTCATAGGTCCACGGTATTGTTTTGGATACGATAGAATTTGTCAAGGGGATCCTAACAACTGAGATGAACAGTGCTACAGACAATCCCGTATCTTTTGCTAATATTATGAAGATTCACGTAACAAACACACTGATCCTTATTCTTTAACCAATCCTTGACTTAATGTTAGATTATTTTTGCTGAATCAGGTGAATCAATATCAGGCGGTAATTTTCATGGCGAGTACCCAGCCAAGGTGCAGAACATTACAGTTGCCATTTATCATCGTATTCTATTTATCACATTTAGTTGAAACCTAATTTCCTCTTATAAATTAACCATTTCATTGGAAAACTAATTTAGGCCTTAGACTATCTGGCTATTGGTATCCATGAATTAGCCAACATGAGCGAACGTCGTATTGAAAGACTCGTAAACTCAGGTATAAAAAGTAGTGTGGCAACTCCTTCAGAAATGTGGTTTAGAGCTGTTAACATGAGCCAAGTTACTGAGATTTAACGAAGCGTAAAATGGACTTTAAGGTATTGAAATGAATAAATAACATGACTCCTATAGTCACGTTGTCATCCCCCGGGTAGTGTTGCAGCTCCTCGCAAGAATGATTTTCATTGGCTGAACTTTACAATACATTTCTGTTTCAACCAATAGCATAGCTTCGTTCTTTAGAAAGCATAGAAAAGCATTATCCAATTGGACGAAAGTTTCCGAGAGCTGCGACATGTCCCTGTCATCCTAACCAGTGGCGTTGCGTCTTGTCGCGTTCACCGGTGACACAGACCGTAAACACAATCAATTTTAATACCTCAAAATCATCTCGTGCGTAATCTCTATTAACAGGGCTCATGTAAAAGGCACTTATTGTGACTGAAGTTCTAACCTAAGGGCTTTTTCAAAAGCATTATGATAGAGGCCTTGTAGGGTCGAAACGAGGATAAGTTGTTTTGTATTTTTTAGGTAATTTCTGAACCTCATTTTATGGTTTTAATAATTACCTTGACAAGATTACTACTTAATGTCTCATCTTGATCTCTTAAGCTTACAGTGGTTTGGAGTATCCATTTCTTGTCGAAGATGGTGGGCTTAATTCAGGTAGTTACCAGATTTTACACGAGATTCAACCCTACTCAATCAGGGCCGTAGCTAGACCGCTTAATTGGGGGGGAGGGTTTCATATATTCATGTTCAGTATATACCGTAGGAACAATAGCGTACAAAAGAAATCAGTCGGGCATAGGACGAATATATGAATATCCCCTCAATTAAGCTTCTATCTACGTCTCTGTACGCAACTTGCCGTTGTGAAAAACACATAAACAAAATTTTACTTTATTTTATTCAGGTTTTATGATTGCACACTGCACTGCTGCTGCTCTCGGTAATTTTTCCTTCTTGTTTGTGGGAGGGAACTTATATTCTTATATTCTCTTGATATAATTAATAAAGCCTCTTAAGTCTTACAGACGAGCAAGTTTTCTATGACAAGTTTTTATGTGACAAGTTTTAATTTTTCGTCAGTTCGTCTGTACACCCAACTTTGACAATTTTTTCTATGACAAGTGCACTTGTTCAAAATCAATTGTCAAATTGAATTTCGCTAACGTGCATGAGTCAACAAAGATAACTTGTCAAAGTAATGTGAGCACTTGTATGAGTTTCACCAGCGGACTATTGTATTTCTCAGTGGCTGAAATGTAATGCATGCCCTTCTTACGTTTTGGTTTGTTAAATTGGAAATCAATGTCTAACATTCAGTTACAGAGAACCTTGTTTGTAGAGCTCACTGCTCAGAAGTAGCGAATTTCAGTATAATTAATAATTTTTGTAACATATGATAATTTTTACTGCTTAGTGTCAGAAAACAAAGTCCTATGTCATCCATCGTCCGTCGATTCACTTCCTACGTCAGCAGGAACCGAAGATCACGTGTCCATGGGTGGATTTTCAGCGCGAAAAGCAGTTAAGGTCGTGGAGAATGTTGAGAGAGGTACTTTTTTATACAACTTGAATGAGGTTTAGTAAAACTCTTTTCAAACACGAATTTAATGTTTCCAACTTAGGATTGACGATAAGCGATATTTTTTTCACCATCATTTATTTGAAAGAGTCTGTTGAGTCTGGGTGTTGTCATGTTGCGGTTCGGTTCTACCTGTCTCAGTATTCTTTTATTCTGAGGGAAAGGCACACCTAAAATGCGCCCTCGGCTGGCATTTAGGTTGTTAATTACCCTACATGCCTTCTAAAATCTCTGTGATATGAATTCTTTGATATTCTTCTTCAACAAGTCCTCGCCATTGAACTATTGGCAGCCTGTCAAGCGATGGAATTTTTACGACCTCTGACATCGACAGAACCGTTAGAAGCTGTTCATGCCTTGGTTCGATCTCATGTCAGGCAAGTCAGTTGAGTCAGTTGATGTATTTTGTGTTTTTTCGTAATATTTTTACTCACAGTTTTATGATTAACGCGCAGACCTTGGGATAGAGACAGAGTAATGGCGCCTGAAATTGATGAAGTTACAGAACTTTTGAGATCCGAAAAGGTAAAAAAATAATTGCTTTACAACGACAAAGAATTGAGTTTATGGTGAAGTTCAGTTTTCGTCAATTCAAAACAGTGAGAAAGTTTCGTAGATGCGATAATTGGAGGGGTGCAACAGCATATTCATATATTTGCAGTAGCAGCTATTTAAAGATATTTGTTTTATCATTTCCTTATTATATACAAACTTCTTCTGTTACCATTCATCAAGGTATGGGAGGTGGTTTCTCCATTCATCGACAGCTACATGGCAGCATCTTCCGGCGTAACAGATCTGGAAATTCGTCCTCCCTCGCCAACTGCTTGTAATATCGCCAGTGAAGTTGGTGACTGTTCCGGAACACAATCTGGGGAATAAATTTTTTTGACGATCGAACTCGTGTTTGAGTCGTGAAGAGAAATTGTGAATTTTTAACCTATTTATGACAAATGTTTTCCACCTCAAAATAATTATAGGAATTGTTCTTAAACGCTTTGGTGTAGTGTAGCAACCTCGCAGATCAACCAGCAGTTACTGCAGCGATCGAGTTGTGTTCATTTTGTACAAAAGTGAGTTTTTTAAAGATGAACTGTTTCTACTCCAATCTATTCTAAGAATCTATTAAATCAGGTGAAGTTTAATTACAAGACATTTTTTTGGTTTTTAATTTGAGGTATGAAACATTTGAAGAATGTATTGTTCTGTATTTCCTAATATTTATAGCGTTAGTTATTAATTTTGTTTTAACTAAACCATAGCACATTTTCATATATGATTTGTTTATTTAAATATGAATTTATTTACAGTTTTCAAACAGAATAAAAATAAATGTCATTGTGAGAGATTCTTGAAGCTTGGATTTGGTGTGTAACCAATATTTTCATCCCAACCTTTACGACATGTTTTTACAATCCAGGCATGTTCATCATCATCTAGAAATACATAGCAAGCATTCAATTTCATTGAATCTTAATGGTTTGGATATATTTATAAGTGATGCTCTGAAATTACCTGCATTACGTAAGAATCTATTCTGATAATCCAATACAACTCGTGTAGCGGGATTATAAAATCCATCACCACAATCGTAACAGCCCTCTGGAATTTGGCGAGGGGGAACACCGTTTGTAAGTTGAGAACGACCTAAAGATAGTTTATAAGTTGTAAAATTACATAATTATACTAGCTAATATGTCATATTTGCATGGTTTTTGCAATGTCAATGACTGCTTAGTGCTTATTCTTTGGTGCAAAGATTGTTGAAGACTTATACTGACCTGCAGGTTTTAGACCATTACAGATTTCAGTATAAAATCTTCTGTCGTAACCATCGCAGTATTTCCAATCTGTTGGCTCATATTTTAGTCCATCTGCAAATGTAAATTGACCCTATAGGAGATTAAAAAAAAGGCAAACATTAAATTTGGCTTTATTGCCAATGTATTCTTCATGATGTACTACCTCAATTGCTATGCCATTTTCCCATGTCCCAACGTATTTGCTACCATTATCAAATAATAGTGTCCCAGAGCCATGAAACCTGCAAATTGTATCAGAAATATATGTTTATGCTTCAGAGGTTCAACTCACTTGAGAAACTTGAATCTAACTCTATTCCTGTACGATCTTAGCATGTAAAAACTTGTAAAAATAAACAAGACAGCAAAATAAAAATAATGCAAAAGAAAACAATGACAGATTTGTAGTTAGCGCAATATAAATTAAAATAACATTTGCTCACATCCCATCTTTCATGTCCCCAACGTATTTTGACCCCAGAGCTTCTGGAAGCGTGTATTCACCTTCACCTTCCATTCTAAATTAAAGAAAATGTTAACACTACAGTTTAACAGACTGCAGTCTGCAGCTTTGTTCAGATGTTTCAAGTACGAAATAACCGCAAATCTCATACAAAGAAAATAGATTTTAATAACCTACCTCCCATTCTGTAATTCACCTCTATATGAGCTACCTGTATACTCCATTTTATTTAGAAAAGTAGGAAAGAATAGCCTTAAATCAAAATAATCTTCCAAACGTGGCAGCCATATTGTTGTTGCTAGGTGTTACCATGACAACTGTATATAGAGTTACTTCATGTTGCGCTGTGTGATTGAGGAAATGTGTGGGTAGATCACTGGGTTAGATTGATTTTTCCTTTGTCTAGTTACTATAACTTTAGTGCCGACCTTTTAAATAAAAAGAAACACAATGCAGTGTGTTATCAGTTATTATGTTACCAGAAATAGGCAAAAGCGGGTTGGAGCAAGTTGGCGGTCTAATGCTTTTGAGACCAAAATAAGATCGAGTGCGTGGTTAAAACCAGTAGTTTCGAAAGGGAATTTCACAACGAACCTCGTGGGAATTCATCGAGCTGAAAAAATCTGAATAAAGTTACGTGGCAAGAAATAATTATTACTATCATGATTTTTTTAATAATTAATAAAACTTAGTCCAAATAATTAAAAAATTTAGTCCAAATTTCTGTATAGGCTGTGAATATTTCTATTCCTGAAATAGATAAACTTAGTTCACTAGATATCATCATATCAAGGGGAGCGAGTGACTGGGCGACCACGGTCCTTTGGCGCATGCTCGGTGACTCAAAATTGGTCGCTAAGTCGGCCGTCGCGGCTGATATTTTGTACGTATGACAGTAGAACTGTAGTCTACTTTCAAGATGGCAAGCCGTACGTGCGATTTCGGCGCGCACGTGCGTGCAAGTGGAGTTATATAACGAGGGCGAGCGAAGGCAGCTGTGCCATTTAGTACAATATACCATAGTAATTATATCTCAATTCTCAGAATGACTATTCTATAACTACGATGCTTGCTCTTCACATTTTTTAGATAATTGATATGTTGCCAATGCGTCCTGCCGTGAATCTGCAAATCCGCGTGCACCTACGAGTTTCCTTTTCCTCTTTGTATGGTTGCTAGCTAAGGTAAAACTAAATGATTCCTCTTTTCAAATCTCTGCCCCCGCTACCTATGAAATTGAAAAATAATCTGCGCGAGCAAACAAAAGACAAGTAAGTATGTGAAAGTATTAGCACTTGTTTCTTCTCGCTATATTTTGCGTAGTTAAACTCGTAGTTACACTCACTATTCTGATTAAAAAAATTCTGGCAGACTCTGCCAACAACCGGTTTATACAACTGGAAGGCTGCAAAACTAACCCAAAGCCCCGGACGAAAACCGAATTACGACAGATTTCTAAATTTGTCTAATGTTAGACCACCTAGACTATTTCGTATGAAAAATTTGCTTCTTGTTTGGAAAACGTGAACATCATAATATCGTACGCTCAATTAAAAGCACGTAACCGACGTTAGATTATTTAAATCTGTGGTAAATACAGTAGGCGAATGTCGTAGTTAGCCGCACCCGGCCTTAAGTTCCGGTATATAGAGTTTCGGGTGTTGTTCCGGTATGGTAATTTCAGGGATTTACAGGGATATAATTCAGGCATCACAGATGGTATTTCCTGTGTGGATCACTTCGATTGTCTGAAGCATTTTGCAAATTGCAATGTTTTGTAATAATAATATAGGCTGTGGGTGTAGATTATGGTCAGACATAAACGATATGTGTTAATAATTTGCTTCAACTTTAAACTACAACCCACAATTACAAGGAATTGACGTTTCATGTGGGAAATTTCGCACCTCTGCGCCTATGAATTTGCTCTGGAATTGGCCGTAACTATAAACTTTTAATATTGGTTTCCAAGAGGCCCTGAGGAGCCGCGAATAATCAAATCTAGACAAATCAATCTTAAACATGACTTTGGTTGAAAACCTTCAAACGTGGAAAGAAGCTGTGGAAAGTTATAACGAAGGTGACTTTCAGCGTTCGCTCGATAAATTCAGAGACATGAAAGATTCCTCGGCAAAGATAGCATTTAACATTGGGAGGACATATTTATCGCTGTGTGACTTACAAGCAGCTATACAGGTCAGTACTGTATGACTAAGTCGCCAAGTTATATTTCATTTGAAACTAGATTGTGTTATATATAAACCAATATATATATATAGCTCCGGGATCATTTAATATAATTAAGAATTGTATAAATTGTACTTAGATGCTTCATATCAAGACTTTAATATAATTTAAGAATATCAAAAATACTTCGCATGATTTTTTCAAAAGAGTTTATGAGCAGAGTTTATTTATTCCATCTTACATGTCACATTTAGTCTACGAGTCTCAGATACTGTACAAAAATATTTGAATTTTACTTATGATATTTGATAATAGATAACCTCTGTGAGCGACGGGATAGTGATAAAGAGATTATGTTATTAACTGCTCAAATTTTGTAGGTGTTTTATAGTTTGCATTGAAGTTTAATCAATTGGTATCTAGGTATTTAACAAAGTCTCTGATGCACATGCTAACTTTATGAGGTTGTTGCAATGTTGATGTAAACAGCAATGAACAATGCTGTGCTGCCCACATTGTTCACAATTATTGTGCTATAAATAATGTTCTATGTTGGCAACTGTAAGCAATGTTGGTACCTAAAATCTGTTAAACATTAGGCGCAATATTTTATAGCCATGAAGACTCGTTCAACCCATTGTAAGTTCATCATAATTTTCACCATTCTGAGTAAGAGAGACCTCCACTTGATAGTCAGATAGTTTACCATCTTATGTAACATAGATCTATGTATCATATCATATCGGATTACACCAATATTATCATATCGGTTTACACAGATATTCTTCTAAATTTTAGTCTGTCTGTGGTTGTCCAATTTTTCTTTAACCAGTATTGCATAATAGTACATTACCGAGAACAATAATTATTGCCCATTTATTTGTGCACTTCACAAAACAATCTATATATATACATGCATATATACATATATACATACTGTATAGTATCTCCAGAATAGATATTTTATCTTTGTTTCTTTGTTTTCATATAAATTTAAAGGCATTTCAAGAAGTTATTAAAAAGGATGAACATTTGGCTGTTGGGCATTTCATGTTAGGTGTTGTCAACCTGATGTGCACAAGGTAACAGATTAGAAACATTCATATACAATCCATTAATTTCAAAACCTAGAAATGTAAGAATACCAAATGTTTTTATTTAATAATAAAGTGTTGCATTAACCTAAATGTGCCAGGCCAATTTTAAAATCCAGGTAACCTCTATTTTTAAAAAGTATATTCTCTCCACCAGTACCAACAACCTCATCAATTCCTCTGCTGTGAATTACATATCATATTATGAACATTCATCAATCCCATTTTTCCTCATCTTTCCAACAGGTACTCAGATGCTCTGGTAAACTTCAATGAGACATTTAGAAATCTAAGAGAAAGTAAATTTATTGACTACAAGCAGCTAGGCATGCGGTATAAGTTATATAAGTGTGAGGTAAGCATACTGTATTATAATTCTTTTATTTTGATTTGTCTGTAAGTTCCTCAGATAACAAAGGGCATAGACTTTTGCAGGCAGGCTTGTGTATGGCATTACTATTTTAAGAGTGGGAAAGTAAATTGTTGCATCTTGTTAATTATTAATAGCACATTACAATACAAGTACTATAATAATTGGCAAGTAGTTGTGGTTAAGTTTCTACAAATGCACATTGCCTATGTCTTAACCTAAAATATTTTTTTTTGTGAAAATGTCAAATTTAAGATTTGTTTCAATTTTTTAGGTCCTTCTCAATCGCGCTGTATGTCTGTCTAGTCTTGGTTATATTGACAGTGCAGTTGAAGATCTTCTTGCTGGGCTGCAGTGTAAAGTTGAACCACGGCATAGCATCATTGATGTTAGCTTGAATAACTTGCAGGTATTTTTATATATATATATATATATATATATATATATATATATTTATATTTTTTTATAAGTATTTTCATGATAGTTAAATATGCAACATGCATATGTATAATTAGCAGATATTGTACATACACAAGTAAATACTTCACCATTTTTGCATTGTCAAGAGAGAAGACTGTGGAAACCTGAACAATAGAGTCTAGTTCATGAAGTACTCTATAGTTATAGCTGTATTACTGTATACTTAAGGTGGAGAAAAGTCATGCTGTTAGATAAAAGATTACTATTTTGTGATCCTTTTTTGTAATCCTGAATGGACAAGTGTTTGTGTTACATTCATGTGTGTGTTCCAGACTGAAACACGATTGTTTATGTTCATGCAAGAAAATGCACAAAGCTTGTCCAGATGTTGTTCTGTCCCCAGTTTTGAATCCTGTGTAATCCTTCAATACCAAGTGTAACAAATCTTTTTTTTAGAGTGGCCAAGGCATAGAGTTTCTTGTGATGGATGCAATTTTTCAGCCACCAAAATCCAAGACAGCAAATTTAGAGAAAAGAGATTACCTGGGAAAATCACAGGTATGTAACTTTATTATTTCTTCAGGCAAGTGTTGATTACCATCTTCAATACATGCATCTCATTCACTGAATACATTTTATCTCTTCAACAGGTTGTGGTTGATAGTGGAGCTTATGAAACAATGGAGACCCCATTACATTTGGTAAGAAAATCACTCCTTTTGGCATTCAGTAGTCTCAGAATAAAGATTATTCATTGTTCTTATAATAATTATAAAGCTAGAAATTTTAATGTCTGACTTTTTTCATTAGAGAGGACGAATTAACAGTAGTGCTCCTACAGCAACGTCAAAGCCTCCGCTGACAGATATTGGCGAATCATATCGAGTACTCTATGATTTCACCGCACAAAATGCTAATGAAGTGTCTGTCAAAGCTGGTGATATTATTACAGTGACTGAGACTGCTGACGACGGGTGGTTTACCATGGTAACCAATGACTCGAGAAAGGTAATTTCAGTCTCTGAATACAAATTTTTAAGAAGAAAAAATAATTTTCTCTTTCCATTGTGCAGAATCTGCATCCATCAGAGCCATGATTATTGCGCCATCATCACGACGGCTCTGGTATTATTTTATTTTTTTTCATTTAGAACGGGCTAGTGCCAGGTTCCTATGTCGAGAAATATAAAGAAAGAGATGAGGTGACTACGCTGATAAATTTCTGTTAAAAGTCGACCGACTGAACGTAGTGAAATCGTTCAAGCAAATATCCAAAAACCATATATCATGGCCCAATATGTCCCAATATAAACTTGTTGTAAACATATAATCTTTTTTAGCCTGTTACTGAACGTCAAGCTCTTCTTACCGACTTACGTAAAAAGGAAACGCGACAGTCATTGAGAAAGGTTAAACCCCCCGTAAACAAACAACAATATAAACCCCTCCCTGGAGAAAGGCATAGCAGCGTTATCGAAAGTGATCATACGTATGCCAACGGCTATCGTGAACACCCCCGGAAAGAACGTCCAAAGACAGTAGAACTAGGGGGGTTAGAAAAAATGAGTCCAAAACCTCTTCCAAGAGTGGAACCAAAAATGCACGCGGGTCCTCCGAAATTTCGTCGCAAAAATTCGTTGGAAAACATACTAGCAGAAAAAAGTCCAAAAGGTTCGCCGCGTTTTGGTAAAAAGGGCCTTGGCTCGAAAAAAGGAGAAACGAATAACAATGACATTGATGATGACGATGGTGATTACGAACACATTCCGGATGTTACCGAGGTAAAACCGTATGCTGTACATGACGTAATAACACCGGCAGAAAGACTAATGTCTACAAATGGTCGGAAAGCTCCGGAGCGGCCCGCTCCCCCGCCAAAAGTAGTCACGACCATGAAACCATCACGTGTTTTCGCTCCTCCAACAGTCGCTCCGCGTTTTCCACGTGCTAAATCTATTTCTACTGTTGGCTCAATTACGTCGACAGTGGAGGCAAAACCCACTTTGGGGTCACCGACTTTCCCAAAACCAGTTAAGATGCCCCCTAAAATACCGCAGTCACCCCCTAAAGGCCCCCAGTCACCGAGACGTGCTAAGAAGGATACTGAAACTCCTGCAAAAGAGGTTAGTTTGGGGCATACGTAAAGTTCGTTGCATCATCAAAAAAAGTAAAGTTCGTATCAAGCGATTTATGGTATAATGCAATAGGCTGTGTTGTCCCTACAGCCGTGAGTAAACGCTCTTTTCTACTGAACACATAAGAATTTTTATTGGATGAAAACCTTAAACCCTCGCAGCGAGTTTGAGAATTCGCCATTGCGATTAGCGATGAATGAAAAAGAGCTGCGATATGCCGGCATCTGGCTCAATCATATCTTGCTTCAAATAAATATACGCATTTTTAGACTCGTAGTCAAAATGTGGCGTTGCAGTTTGTTGTGTCAACATCTTTGGATATCAACGCATCAACGACTCCTGAAGACATTCAAAATGCTGCGAAAGAAGCTATCGCACGAAATATAGCGTCGCTTTTATGGTAAGTTGGCTGCGTTTTCGACCTGTGACAGTGAATGAGAATGGCAAAGTCTGACTTAAATTCATGTGTTTGTCTTGTTTTAGCTGCGAAAAAGATGGCAAGAAAATAAGACTAGCTGATTTTCGGGGAGGAAATATTTCTGATCTCGTCAAAGATGGAAAATTAAAGATTTTGTGTGGCCAATGATAACTAGAATTTTTTTAATATTGTGTAAATATACGATTAGTGTGAGTATGATTAAGTTGCTATGACGGAATTACGGTGAGAAATGACAAGCTTTTATGTTTTTTAGGAGAACTATCGCTTGTTAGAACTGCACACATGGGGTTTGTAACCAGTACATGTTGTGTCTTGGTTGACTGCTGGCGGATAACCAAGTTTACCCCACAGCACACTTGTATAATGACTTGTGTTTCACATCAATAATAAAATGCCCCGTTCCACGCGGGGACCCGGCTTACAAGGTCGCAAATAGCTCCAAAATTACCTGTAGTTTGCTATTACCATATGTCTTAAATTGGCGCTTCGCCTCCAGTTTTTTTTGCGCCTTTGATTGCGAGGTGATTCAACGAAAAACGTGGTGACGTTCGTATTCATATAATAACTATAGCGTCTTGTTGCGCACAAGGGCAAGAGGATTGTCAAATTGGGCCAGCCACAAGTTTGCACAAAATTTGAATATGTCATCGTCAGGTTTTTTTTACTCCGGTAGTAGATCAGTGTTTTCATTTAGTATGAGGGAGCACAGTTTTGACGTCTAGGACACGAAAACATGACGTAAATAACTTTGCGCTCCAGTTCCTAAGGAAACAGTGCTAGCCCCTGGGTACGAGTTGATGCATATCAGTATGCTATATACACTAATAATAATAATAAACACTGATGGCTGTCTGATCACTCCGATGCCATAATAGCCATATGTACACGGCAAAACGCTCAGGTTGTTCCCGGTTGATGAGAACACTCAGAACAGTGCCTCAACAATGTTGTGCTGCACCCCATGAACAATATTGTCAACAATGTTGAAATATTGTTAAAACAAC
Source organism: Dendronephthya gigantea (assembly GCF_004324835.1). Classification (NCBI taxonomy): domain Eukaryota; kingdom Metazoa; phylum Cnidaria; class Anthozoa; order Malacalcyonacea; family Nephtheidae; genus Dendronephthya; species Dendronephthya gigantea. Next base: position 463,500 of record NW_021163031.1, read on the forward strand.
ATTGTTGACAATATTGTTCATGGGGTTCTGCACAATGACAACATTGTTGAGGCACTGTTCTCATCAACCGGCAAAAAAAGTTGAAGTTGTTCCCGTGCTGACTCACCGTACTCGTACTGACTCACTGTACTGACTAGAGACTAGGCTCATACTTCATGCTACTATCTTTGTACAGGTCCAATTGTATTATTTAAAATTCTGTATTATTTAATTTTCTTATCTTTCTTTGGCTACATTATCATTGAAATTTCACACGAAATCCCTAGAACACAATCCCTAGAGCACGAGTGTACGCCTAAGCCGGCGTCATGTTTTTTTTGTTTCCCGCTGGGCTGAACCACTGAACCCACACGCACAACCACAAATTGTTTACATAAAACCACGTGCCAACCTGTCATGTATATTGTGCAATATTTCATTTTCAGGCAAAAATCACGAGTTTTCGACTGACACTCTGACAGTTTCGAAATGGCTGTGGAACTGTTATGGCTAATCTCCTACACTATAGCTGCTCTTTTTGTTAGCTGTTTCGGCTGTATTCTTTTTTTTCTTGCGTATTTGTACTACGTGCACAGAAGAGTTGCTCATATACCTGGTCCACCTCGCTCTAGTTTCATTTTGGGCAACATTCCAGAGATTTCTAAGTACAAAGATGTAACTGGTAAAACGTTGCCTGAATATTTGGTGGAAAAAAGGTTTGAATATGGTCCAGTCTTTGTTATAGTTTTGGTACATAGAGCTATAGTATTTTTAAGTGATCCAAACGATGTGAGACATGTTTACATAAACAATAATAAGATCTTGTGCAAAAGTGATTTTCTTTGGCGTAAGCTCGGTTTTATTTATGGCGAGAGAGGAGGTGGTTTTGGACTTGTTACCAATACAGACCAAACTTTATGGCGCAAGCGAAGGACGCTCATGAATCCAGCTTTTCATCGAAAATGCTTGAAAGATTTTATGAGCAATTTCAATAATGTTTGTGATAGATTTTTAGCCCACATGGAAACAGTGTCTGATTGTGGTAAACCCACCAGTATGGTACATGAGTTTGCGAAAGTAACTTTGGAAGCAATCAGTCAAGTATCTTTTAATATTAATACCAATGCTATTGAGCTGCCAGATTCACCTTTCCCAGATGCAATACGAAACTATCTACAAGGTGTACAAGACAATATTAATATCCCATTGAACCCCACTCTCCTTGCATTATTTCAATTTAAACTGTTTCAGAATGAGAACATAAAAAGGCAAATTAGTGCAGCTCAATTCCTCCGTAAATTTGCCAATGATTGCATCACCGCCAGAATGAAGGATATCGCAGATGGAAAGGTTGTTCCTGATGATTTATTAAGCATTTTGATTAAACATGATAGCTGGTCATTAGTTGATAAAATTGATGAATTCATAACCATTTTTATTGCTGGCCAAGAAACAACTGCAAATGCACTGTCATTTGCACTATATGAAATCATTCTCAATCCCTGCATTGAAAAGAAGATTCTTAATGAGGTTAACGAGGTGCTTGGTGAACGTGATTATGTTGAGTTTGATGATTTAACAAAGCTGAAATATCTTGGTCAAGTTTTTGAGGAGAGTTTGAGAAAATTTCCTGTAGTTTCATCTCCTTCAAGATCCTTAATGAAGAGTCTTACAGTTGGAGGATATTATATCCCTGAAGGTATTTCTGTTCATACCATGCAGATGTTTTTTGGTAGGAATCCTGAAATTTGGAAAGATCCAGAAGTTTTCAACCCGGATAGATTTGCTAATGTTGAAAACATGCCAAATTTTACCATGACTCATTTTCCTTTCTCACTTGGTCCTCGAAATTGCATTGGACAGACATTTGCAAAGTTTGAATCAAAAGTAATCATGGCAAAACTGCTGAGAAAGTTTCAGTTTCGGCTGCTACCTGGTCAGACTGATCAAATGGATGCAAGGCTTACCATGTCTCCTAGAGATGGTGTAATGTGTGAAGTTGCTAAACGTGAATAATCACATGAGCTAGTTCCATGAACTAAAAAAGATTTCCATTGTCAGTGGACATTATCTACTATGCATAGTAAAACGCCGAGATGGCCTAGTAAATTCTGTTGCAAAATACAATATTGGATATTAACTGGTGTCAATGTGTCATGATAATTTATTGTGTTAATTAAAACATTAAATGAAGAAACCTTTATAGCGACATTAAAGGATTAATATAATCGAAAGACATTTATACATTTATATTGGTGCTGTATGTTACGTGATTTATCTTAATTATCCTCATGATTTATTTTCTTGCATTGCAATAAGTTAAATAATTAATGAATGGCCTTATTATTTCTTCGTATAATCTATATATCTTAGACTTTGAATACTGAAAGATATGACAATTATTTCTATCCATCGAACCATTTCAGGTCAGTCGCCTGGAAAGGCGCACCCGGTGGCGTAGCGCACGTTAGGTGGGGTACTAGGGTTAGGACAAAAACTAAGGCACCCCCCGGCCGTTCAGGCCCCAGAGTCTACTAGTGTCTCCATTGGTATAATCTAAGCTAGGATAGATATAAAGAAACATGATGATGGTGTGAGTAAAACATGGTTACTGAAAAAACAGGCCCCAGAGACTAGTGTCTTTGGTGTAGTCTATGCCAAAATTGATGAAGAAAGTCAAGAAACATCACGATGGCCCCACCCACAGTACCAAATATACCTAAGGACCCCACTTCCGTCTGTTACGACACTGGGCGCACCATCATTAATTCTGAAAAATACTCAAGTCTTATTAACTCTTTTAATTTTATCCATCTTTCAATCATTGAATACAAGTAATAAACCAGGAATGCTAGAAGTTATTTAGGATGATGATGGGGTTCAATTTGCTATCAACCTAGAGATTAGTAATATCTAAATCACTAGTAATCTCAGAATACAACTGACAAGAGGTACGAGTATGCGAGAGAAGACAAGTGATGAAAAGCACATAAAACTAGTAATGACGAAATTTGCCATTGCCAGCTAATTTGCCTACCGTCACGCATTGCGTGCTTAAAAGAAAAAGGGAAACGGTCCATTCCGTTTACGCAGTTGGAATCATGTTTCAATCGATGTTGCAATTTTCCATCTTTAACGATTCGAAATGGCTGTGGAACTGTTATGGCTAATCTCCTACACTATAGCTGCGATTTTTGTTAGTTGTTTCGGCTGTATTCTCTTTTTTCTTGCATATTTGTACTACGTGCACAGAAGAGTTGCTCATATACCTGGTCCACCTCGCTCTAGTTTCATTTTGGGCAACATTCCAGAGATTTCAAAGTACCAAACTCTAACTAGTAAAACGTTGCCCGAATATTTGGTGGAAAAAAGGTTTGAATATGGTCCAGTCTTTGTTATATTTTATGTACATAGGGCTGTAGTATATTTAGGCGATCCAAACGATTTGAGACATGTTTACATAAACAATAATAAGATCTTGTGCAAAAGTGATTTTATTTGGCATAAGATCGGTTTTATTTATGGTGAGAGAGGAGGTGGTTTTGGACTTGTTACCAATACAGACCAAACTTTATGGCGCAAGCGAAGGACACTCATGAATCCAGCTTTTCATCGAAAATGCTTGAAAGATTTTATGAGCAATTTCAATAATGTTTGTGATAGATTTTTAGCCCACATGGAAACGGTTTCTGATTGTGGTAAACCGATCAGTATGGTACAGGAGTTTGCGAAAGTAACTTTGGAAGCAATTAGTCAAGTATCTTTTAATATTAATACCAATGCTATTGAGCTGCCAGATTCACCTTTCCCAGATGCAGTACGAAACTATCTACAAGGTGTACAAGACAATATTAATATCCCATTGAACTCCACTCTCCTGGCATTGTTTCAATTTAAACTGTTTCAGAATGAGAACATAAAAAGGCAAATTAGTGCAGCTCAATTCCTCCGTAAATTTGCCAATGATTGCATCACTGCCAGAATGAAGGACATCGCAGATGGAAAAGTTGTTCCTGATGATTTGTTAAACATTTTGATTAAAGATGATAGTTTGTCATTAGTTGATAAAATTGATGAATTCATAACCATTTTTATTGCTGGCCAAGAAACAACTGCAAATACACTGTCATTTGCACTATATGAAATCATTTGCAATCCTTGCATTGAAAAAAAGCTTCTTAATGAGGTTAACGAGGTGCTTGGTGAGTGTGATTATGTTGAGTTTAATGATTTGGCAAAGCTGAAATATCTTGGTCAAGTTTTTGATGAAAGTTTGAGGAAATTTCCTGTAGTTTCATCTCCTTCAAGATCCTTAATGAAGGGTCTTACAGTCGGAGGATATTATATCCCTGAAGGAGTTGGTATTGATAGTTTGCAGCTGTTTTTTGGTATGAATCCTGAAATTTGGAAAGACCCAGAAGTTTTCAACCCTGATCGATTTGCTAATGTTGAAAACATGCCAAATTTTACCATGACTCATTTCCCTTTCTCACTTGGTCCTCGAAATTGCATTGGACAGACATTTGCAAAGTTTGAGTCAAAAGTAATCATGGCAAAACTGCTGAGGAAGTTTCAGTTTCGGCTGCTACCTGGTCAGACTGATCGAATGGAGGAAAGACTTACCATGACTCCAAGAGATGGTGTAATGTGTGAAGTTGCTAAACGGAAATATTAGCTATGGAGGTGCAGAGTGCTCTGGGATCTGTGAATTAAAGACTTCCATTGTCAGTGGACATTATCCACCACATAGATCTGTTGGAAAGAATTGATCCCTGTTTCTTGGGACTAAAATGAATCTGGCAAATTAACATGTACACTTAATCCCATGTGGTAATCCACTTTAGTCTTTATGTGTAATTAATCTGAGCAGTTGAGGCAATAATTAGACTTCTTCATGGAATTCATGTATATTCGCTTCTATTCAATAACAAAAGATCGTAGGCCCCTGCCCCTGGAAATTATTAACGTTGCGTTTTTTTTTACCTAAATTACCTAAATTTTTTTACCTAAATTACCTAAATAATTTAAAGCCAATAAAAGACTTCGATAATTAACTACCGTCACGCATTGCGCGCTTGGAAGAAAAAGGGAAAAGGTCCATGGCCTTTTAGTTGGACTCGTGTTTCAAGTCAACCCAGCAAGGCTCGCAAGCCAGGCTTTTCTACCTACCCTTCTCGCAGCGTGGGCCGTGGAGCGTAGGTAGAAAAGCCTGGCTTGCGAGGTGGTTTCAAGTTTCCAACTGTAATAACGTCATGGCAACCTACTTTAACGTTCTAACGGATCCTAAGGCTCACATCAGTACAATAGCACACCAGCTCTTACACTATATTCTTGCCCGCTGCCGATCGGTAGGGATGGAGACGGTATCCGAGCGAAACGATCGGGCTAGGGGTGAAACGGTGTTTCTTTTGAGTTTGCTGTTTTCGGCGCAGATAATAACTCTACGAACCATGCTATTTTAACGGTACCTCCTCCATCCCGTGATCAACTGTCACACGTGAGTCACTGAAGTGAAACCGTGGAATAAACGATACGAACATCAAAGTACACACACACACACACAAAAAAAAGAAAAATACCTGTAACTGTGGCGATCATTAATGAATTTACCTTTACCCCAACCACCAATTCAACGACCAAAACGGGTGTGAAAAGAACCGTGCTTAATCCTGCAATGGCTGCAAAACAAAAACTAACAAAAAAACCCAGCGAGATTCTCCCGTAGAGTTCACAACATCGCGTGAAGTCGTTAGGGAAACGGGAGGGATGGGTCACGCAAGCAACTAATAACAACTCGATCAGGCAAACTGGGCTCATATTTATACTCACCGGAGGGGGCAAGTAACCGACCGGACCGGCGTCCTAAGACCCGAGACACTACGATACGAAGACCCGTATAACATTAACTTCCTTTATTATTTAATAATAAATACATTTATACCCGCGATTTTTCATTGTTTTTTCGCTGTTTTATTTTTTTCCCACGGAGCCTCGAATAACGTAATTTTATCGCTTGATTGAACCGAATTTCGAAATTTTCAGTCGCATTTCTACTAGTTGCAACCCACGTTTTGTTGCGACAAACATAATGCGGCTTTGTTAGTACATCATCTTCGTAATATTTTAGCAGATATTGCATCTCATTGCGAGGACATTTTGTCTTGATTCCCATAAACATACAATCTTTTAATGGAAAGATATCTGACTTCAAAAGATCTTTTTGATATTCATGATCACGTAGATACATTCCTTGATCCCGGAACACAAAAACGTCAAGGTAAACCCCACGAGAAATTAAACGTGCCCCAGGCTTATTGAAAGAACACTGATCCCTACCGAAAGAAACTATACGTCCTTTACAATCCACTCGAGTCCTGTTATTGACATCATTGTTCCAGAAGTCCTCTTGTATTGCAAGATATATGAATCTGGAGTGAGGATGAAATGGTTTTCCTGAACGAATCAGTCGCACTTTTTGATAATTCTTTAAGGTGACGCACACATCGAGGTCTCTATCATATGGTATTAAATCACCATCTCTTAATGATCCAATGAGAGAACCCTTACATATGAAACTTGAAATATTATAATAATTATCTAAAAGCATCCAGTGGTTGAACAAATATTTTAGTGTTTCTTTATGTGGATTGAACGGACATTGTGAACCATATATACTTTTCCCATTGATCGCAGAGTTAATTATCTGCGTTTTATAAGTCACTGAATTTTCACTTTTACCATTTGATGTACTGTCTGAGTTAGATCTTGATATGTTTGTTGACGTAATTTCGGTGTCTCTCTTTATAAATAATGGCCCATTCTTTGTAATGAAGCTTGGATTAAACAAACGTGGCCATATGACTAAAGTTTTCAAAAGGCACAAGATTGCTAGAAAAAATAAGAGTCTTGAAATCAGTTGAAAACTCAGTTTGAAAACCATTATAAAAGATTGCACGTGTCACGAAGAACATCGATCCATTGTTACAGCCTTACAGGTGGTCGGTTTGATGAGGCGATGCAGGATTTGTATTCTACACTGAAAAAACGTTATCTGCATGGATCATTTCCAGTCAACTATTTAGAAATTATCAAAAATGCTTTGAAAACTCTTAACAGTAAACTTGTACGTCTTGTCGTAGGAAAATAGTTAAAAATACGGACAATGTATGTGAATCACATCAAGCATTCAAGCAACGACGGCGTACAACAACATTTGACTAGTCACCTGTAACCATATGTCCTGGTCAGCCCCATGGAATGGAATAATGTACTTTGTGACACATGCAATATTTTATAATGGCCTTAAGACTAAAACATAACAAACTTAACAAACCATTTGAACCATTTTAACTCAGTTAACTCTGACATTCATGTGAGTACACTACTGAGTAAAAGTAGAAATTCGCTTTCTAAAACACAGAAATTTAACTCCGCGAAAAGTAAATATGGTTCACAATGTCCATTCAATCCATATAAAAAAACATTAAAATATTTATTCAGTCGTTGGATGATTTTAGATAATTATTATAATATTTCAAGTTTCATATGTGGTGGTTCTCTCATTGGATCATTAAGAGATGGTGATTTAATACCATATGATAGAGACCTCGATGTGTGCGTCAGAATTATCAAAATGCGGCTACTAAACGGATACATCTTGAAGTACAAGAGCTAGACTTCGCGAACAATGATGTATATAAAAGGACTCGACTCTCGAGTGGATTGTAAAGGACGTATAGTGTCTTACTACAGGGATCAGAGTGTTCTTTCGATACGCCTACCCATGCGTGCTAGTGTTTCAGTACTGTAAACCATATTAATTGCACACTGTTTTGGTCCTATAATGATCTAAATTATAACAAAATAAAGTTCTCATTCTTTTACACTGCCCAAGATGGGTGGGAAAAAGGGCAAAGTAATGGTGCACAAGGACAAATAGTTGCATTAAGTATTGAAGGATTCTTTCCTCGCAAGATCGCAGAAAAAGTGAGAATTTCAAATGGTGGTATGCAACTAACCTTGGAGAGGTTGGAAGAAACTAAATCCTACTCAAGCAAACTTTTAGCTGCTTCGGTCATGCTGGGTTTGGCAATATTGAAAGATTTAATAGGAGCCTAATTAAAGAAAAGTATCATCCAATTCTTTAAGGACACGGAATTTCATCTGTTACAAAGATGATCGCGCGTCTAACTACATGATAATCACCCTAAGCACATGCACATCTTCTATGTGCCAGAAATCTTTTAGAAGCATACTCGTTCTGGTGATCTCATTATCCTGGCTTATACCTCAAGTTCCAGTTCTAAAACTTATGGAACACTTCTAGGACCGTTTCAACCGGAAAAGGGCGAGGCACAGACCCGGCAGCCACGATGACTTGAGGCAAGTGGTCAACGAATGCTGACAAGGTATTGAACGTGCGACATTAAAAAACCTATGAAATCTATGCCAGCAAGAATAAAGGCCGCTTCAAGAGCAAAAAAGAGGGATACAAAGCATTGACATGTAATGCATGTTTGCACATTAACATACGTATATATATATATATATATATATATATATATATATATATATATATATATATATATATATATATACCCATTTGCAAAAACGTTGGCCGCAGATAGATAGATAGATAGATACTCGAAATCTAATTAGAATTGCATATGTTGTGTAATATGATTGAAATCCCATGCAAATGTAATCATATGCAATTCTAATTAGACTTCGAGTATCTATCTATCTATCTATCTATCTGCGGCCAACGTTTTTGCAAATGGGTGTATATATATATATATATATATATATATATATATATATATATATATATATATATATATATATATATATATAAATATAATGATAAATGTTGTGATAGAATATATAGTGATAATATATTGAATGAATATATGATAAACATATATATATATATATATATATATAGAAGAAGGCTGCGGCATGTGGCCGAAAATTTAAGCTTAGTATATTTTTAATAATAAAATCTTTTAGTTTTACTTCTGGCCGTGGTAGTTACAATTGTTTCCTATATGTCTTTGCTACCGAGCAGTGTGGGAATACTTGTTGGTTATATATATATATATATATATATATATATATATATATATATATATATATATATATATATCTTGTATAAATATATTCACGACCCTATCAGCTTCTGCTGTATCTTCATATCGTGATTAGAAATAAAAGCTTTAACTAACTAGTGTACTCACATAAATGTCAGAGTTAACTGAGTTAAAATGGTTAAAATGGTTTGTTAAGTTTGTTATGTTTTAGTCTTAAAGCCATAATAAAATATTGCATGTGTCACAAAGTACAATATCCCATTCCATGGGGTTGACCAGGACATATGGTTACAGGTGACTAGTCAAATGTTGTTGTACGCCGTCGTTGCTTGAATGCTTGATGTGATTCACATACATTGTCCGTATTTTTAACTATTTTCCTACGACAAGACGTACAAGTTTACTGTTAAAAGTTTTCAAAGCATTTTTGATAATTTTTAAATAGTTGACTGGAAATGATCCATGCAGATAACGTTTTTTCAGTGTAGAATACAAATCCTGCATCGCCTCATCAAATCGACCACCTGTAAGGCTGTAACAATGGATCGATGTTCTTCGTGACACGTGCAATCTTTTATAATGGTTTTCAAACTGAGTTTTCAACTGATTTCAAGACTCTTATTTTTTCTAGTAATCTTGTGCCTTTTGAAGACTCTAGTCATATGGCCACGTTTGTTTAATCCAAGCTTCATTACAAAGAATGGGCCATTATTTATAAGGAGAGACACCGAAATCACGTCAACAAACCTATCAAGATCTAACTCAGACAGTACATCAAATGGTAAGAGTGAAAATTTGACTTATAAAATGCAGATAATTAACTCTGCGATCAATGGGAAAAGTATATATGGTTCACAATGTCCGTTCAATCCACATAAAGAAACACTAAAATATTTGTTCAACTACTGGATGCTCTTAGATAATTATTATAATATTTCAAGTTTCATATGTGGTGGTTCTCTCATTGGATCATTAAGAGATGGTGATTTAATACCATATGATAGAGACCTCGATGTGTGCGTCACCTTAAAGAATTATCAAAAAGTGCGGCTGATTCGTTCAGGAAAACCATTTCATCCTCACTCCAGATTCATATATCTTGCAATACAAGAGGACTTCTGGAACAATGATGTGAATAACAGGACTCGAGTGGATTGTAAAGGACTTATAGTTTCTTTCGGTAGGGATATCGATCAGTGTTCTTTCGATACGCCCGGGGCACGTTTAATTTCTCGTGGGGTTTACCTTGACGTTTTTGTGTTCCGGGATCAAGGAATGTATTTACGTGATCATGAATATCAAAAAGATCTTTTGAAGTCAGATATCTTTCCATTAAAAGATTGTATGTTTATGGGAATCAAGACGAAATGTCCTCGCAATGAGATGCAATATCTGCTAAAATATTACGAAGATGATGTACTAACAAAGCCGCATTATGTTTGTCGCAACAAAACATGGGTTGCAACTAGTAGAAATGCGACTGAAAAATTCGAGATTTGGTTCGACAAGGTGCTAACTTATTACTCAAATCATAACTGAGTTACAAAGATAGAATTATGATTACAGGTGCATGTTTTTTTGCACAACAAAGAAAGAAAATAAGTGATTCAAGTTTACCGCGGAATAGCTACCTTCACTCGACCAATCAGCTTCCTGTATTTCCTGTTCTATATCTCATAGGGTCTGAAATTCATGAAATTCTATTTAATTATTGAATGATTTATTGAATTCATTATTCATTACTTGTGCTCTGTGGGATATAGAGTCTCTCTAATTAGACCTTTTATCTAATTCTCGGGACTCTACATGTATATCTATACTGAGCACACGTGATCATTCTCTAACCTTTACATAGTGCCTTTCATAGTGTCAGGTAGATTTTCTCTTTGTGATAAACTTGAAGCCCTTGGGGGCCTTTTTACATGAATCCGCTTACCCGAGATTAAACAAAGTGAAATCTGAGGTATTGTATATAACATAAACCTGATGTAGTCATCCAGACAATAGCATGCGCTTTTTTAGTGTCACAAAGACTTATTTTAATGGGTAACCGGGCGCATTTTAACTGCCTCTTGGATGGGCGTCCACCACTACAAGAAAACACCGTATTTGAAAACACCAGATTCCAGAGATGGCCTAGCCATTTCGATGGGTGATGTAACGCTGCCTCGGGGTCTGCTTTGACACTCACCGTGGCAATTCCCGACTTCATTCGTCGTCGAATGACTCGAATGAAGACCTTCATACATACCTCAGCGGTTGGCCAGGATTTTATCATGAAAGCCTTAAGTTTTGGGTTTCGTGATAAAAATCTCTCATGAATGATACCATTCTGATAACTGACTGTGAGGGTAGGACAATAACTCTTGTTTCCCAGACGAGAAAAACTATCTTCAACATGTTATATTTGGGTTTAACCTTCTACTGTCTTTTTTTAAAGCCTATAGCCATGAAGGTGAAAAGTCTTATCACTGAGTAGACATTCTATAAAAGCCCGTTTTCTACTTCAACCGTATCGTATGGAAACGTAGCTAAAGCACCTGTTATAAAGGACCTGTTTAAGGAGAAAATGATTTCAGAAAGATAAAAGATTTCACTTATCAATAATCACCGATACTTTGCCGACGTCGGCGTCATAAAAAATTATGGAAACCAGGCTTTACATGGAGCGAGTTATTCCTGCGAGGTAAAAAGCGCATGACATCAAATGCTTACAGTGTTAAATTAGTCTTTCGTTATATGCAGTTTTTACCTCGCCTAGCCGGGATAACTTGCTCCATGTGTTAAACAGGCCTTAATAATTCAGTGTCCTCCTGCACAGGCTTTATCGGTGCCATTACGTACTACGTACGTGTCTTGATCCTTGCCACTTTCTCGCCACGTACACGCACGTAAGTTTAAAATCATTTTGTAAATGATCCTTATGAAATCAACGATTGAATAGATGCATAGGGTTGGATTCTGTTGGTGAGTCGGTATGTTTTTAAGCATAAAATTTATTATACAACAACTTAGTTTTTACGTGCGCTCGAAAGCATGCAGTCGATCGGTTATAAAATTAATTGATCTAAAGCTTACATTATCGATTATTTAATAATTCGGTTGCTCAGAATAGGATCATCTGCTTATAAGGCCGAAGATCGGCCGGTTAAAAATTAGCCGGTGCCATGTGGCCATGGGCTTTTTATGCCCAACGGAAATGACATACACATTGTCCCAAATGAAAGAGCGGTATGCGGTTGAATGGCCTATTAAACGCTCAATGAATTCATATAAAGGCAATTGGTAAGCCCTTGCGAGATAATAGTTGCATCCAACAGAGTTTTACAAACCCAAGTAACCCTCTCTTTATCCGTACCAATCTGTGCAGCCTGTTCATAGAAGTTCCAGGTTTTCTACTTAGTGAGATAGTTGTGTGCAAGAAAGTACTAAATGCTGCGAACCCCTCATGTGACGAAATGACAAATGCTATTTTAATAAATTTATTCATAGCATTTTCCGGCGTGAAAAAACAAAAAAATTAATTATTGTGTATTGTCCCCCGCTGACACGTGATGTTAAACAACCAATGGGGTTGCGATGCGGCATAACCTAAAGTCATTTATCAACTATCAAAATGCTGGTTTCTCGAAGGTTAAAAGTTTATCGAACGCAAAAATGAGGCAAAATGCGATGGGAAAGAAAGTTTGCTGTTTCTGGTTGTCAATTTCAGCACTTTGAAGATACGTTGGTCTCCAGGGGATGGTTTTAATCCAATCGAAGAGGATTTTTTGTCAATTCGGTGGTCTAGAGTATTGTTTACACTAACAGCAAATTGTTTAGAATCATATATGCCTAAGACATGGCGCATGGTTTGTGGCTACTCTGCCTGGTTTTATGGGCTGCTCTTTTTACCGAAAGACCTGCACATGGTAAAAGGATACATATTCATCCTTCAGTAAAACCGGGAACTCAACTTGTATCGCTGGCCGATAAAGAAAGGACGAATTATAGGCTGAGTTTTTCACGAAAGGCAAACATTCTTCGCGAATTTATCGCTATCAATCAACTGACTGGAATTGTTACTTTACACCGTCAGATAACTTGTGGTATTTTTCATAACAAAGTGTTTGTAGTTACAGTACAATCTATAAGCGTGAATCCTCCTAAATTATATTTTTGGGAGCCAATTTTAGTCACTTTACATAACAGACGCGGTTGTCTAGATGTTCAAAAAGCTAAAATGAATTCCAATAACGCTGGTCATATGCAAATTTCCGCTTTTAAAACCGATGTTGTATCTCGTTTTAATAAATCCAGTGGGAATTTTTTAAGAAGTAGGCTAAAAGACAGTTTAGGTCCTAAAAATTATTTTTCCGATCATTTGTACCAGTTGGATAGAAGAACTAACTTCGGGACATCTCACAAGGACAAACGTGATGCGAGTCAAGTCTATTTATTATCGGGCATTAATGGATACCAAAACAGACAAGGAAAAACTGATTATTTAACAAGGATTAAACGGAATGCTAGGAATACTGCGCCAAAATTCAAAAATCCCTTTGAATCAGTCTCTATTCTTGAAAATGTGAATGTTTCAACCCTTGTGTATACTGCATCTGTCTCAAACAGTTACTTGGTTGGCAAACTTGTTTATACTATGAAGCCCACAGGAAATATTCGTAGTGGAGATTTCTTTGTGATCAATGCAGGTACAGGGGAAATTAGGACTAAGGCTTCACTAGATCGTGAGAGCATGTCAGAGCACCAATTCCGAGTAACAGCTACTGTTAAGCGTAGTCAAACATTACAAGCAAGTATGGATTTAACGATAAAGATATTGGATGTAAATGACCATGCCCCAGTATTTGATAAAAAAGTTTACAGAGAAAATATATCAGAATTGGAGGATAGTGGTTCTACTGTATTGGTTGTTCGTGCATATGACTTAGATTCTGGGTTAAATAAGGATGTTCGATATAGTATTGTCTATCACAGTGGTAAGAACAGAGTATTTGTAATTGGTGTTACCTCTGGTATTATAAAGGTCGATGATGATTTAGATCGTGAGAAAGTTCCTTCTTATCATTTGAAAATCAAGGCTGAAGATCTTGGTACACCTCGACAAAGTTCCACTGTTGATGTCTTCATCAATCTCATTGATGAAAATGATTGTATTCCTAAATTTAATGAAACCTTATATACCTTCTCTGTTAAAGAAAACAGTGCTAGGGGTACTTTTGTTGGAACAACCAATGCAACAGATTGTGATATTGGCTTGAACAAAAAAATAAAATATAGTATAACCTCTGGAAATGAAGACCAAGCTTTTCAAATTGTTATGAGTTCAGGTGTCATTCGTGTTCACGGTTCCTTAGACTACGAGACCAATTCATTATACATGCTTCAAGTCATGGCTGAGGATTCTGGAGACAGCCCAGAATATAGTGAAGTGTGGGTAAATATTGATGTCACAGATGTTAATGATTGTCCACCAGAGTTTACAAAGAGCAACTACCATTTCAGTGTTTCTGAAAGTGTAGGTCTTAACCATCTTGTTGAAACAGTTCATGCAACTGACTGTGATTCCGGTAAGAATGCTGAAGTAGAGTATTTCTTAAAAAACAAGAAACTACCATTTAAGATTGGTTTAACATCTGGTGAAATTAAAACAACTGCCAAGCTAGACAGAGAAACTGTGCCAAGCTATCAATTTGAAGTAATAGCACAAGATAAAGGTGAGAAGCCTTTAAAGAAGCCTGTCAATGTGTATATCACTATTAGTGACATCAATGATAGTCCACCCAAGTTTGAAAAAGACAGGTATAATGCTAGTATTGATGAGAAATACAGATCTCGACGACCATTTCTTACAGTGGTTGCGAAGGACAAAGATACTATTGGCCAGATTAAGTATTCCTTATTAGAAGAACCTGATAATTGTTTTGCAATAAACTCTTTTGGTGGTATTACAAAACGGAGAACTTGTCAGTTGAACTACAGGATAAAAAGAGTTTATTATTTCAAAGTGGAAGCATCAGATGGCAAGCAAAGTTCATCAGCTCAAGTCATTGTGAGAATACAAGACTCAAATGATAATGCCCCAGTGTTTACAAAATCTCGCTACACTGGTGAAATTTATGAGAATGAGACTTCTGGCACAAATATTGCAAAGGTAACAGCAACTGATGATGATTTTGGTAAAAATGCAGAAATAACTTATTCTATTCTTGGTGGTAGTACAATTTTTAAAATCAATCCAGGCAATGGTGTGATAACAAACCTAGTTATGTTAGACAGAGAGCATACATCAAAGTACAAACTGAAGGTTGTAGCTACTGATAATGGCAAAAGAAGTAAATCTGGAAGAACGCGTGTTGATATTACTGTTAAAGATATTAATGATAATCCACCAAAGTTTGACCAGTCTCTGTACATGGTAGAGGTGTTTGAGAATGTCCCAGTTGGTAAACTGGTTAAACAAATTCAAGCTACTGATGCAGATGAGGGTGTAAATAAACAAATATCATATTCTCTTGAGGCAAAAGGTAAAGAACATTCATGTAACCTATGCAACTTTCAAAAATTTTAAATGACTATTTTGTCAACAGATGTTTTTATGGGTGGTTGAATATACCTACCACTCAGACTGTCATAACTGACAGTTATTGACAACCATTTACGTATTTATAAGTGAAACTTTTATTTTGCACTATAGGTAACATCAACAATGCTTTCAAAATTAACAACGATCTTGGTGATATTACAGTTAATCAGAAATTAGATAGAGAAATCATACCAGAGTATACTTTGACTGTGGTAGCAACAGATCACGGAGAACCAGCGCAACGATCTTCAACTAAAGTTAAGGTATGAAAACGAACTGTAGCCAGACGGGGGGAGGGGGGTGCTCTGTTTGCACGGTTCTGGATGAATTTGGAACCGGTCAGAATCTCGAGCTTCAGTTTTACATGAGAACTGGGCGAATTTTAGGTAACAGGGCAATTTATGACGTTCATACTCGGAAATAAAAAAAGGATTAATTTTGAACGGTGCCGTGTAAGCGGACAGAAAGGGGCGAGTTCGAGCGAGGTAAGAAATTCGTCACGTCCCGTACGTGAACACGAAGACAAACATAACAAATATGTCATCGAAAAAGAGTGAGAAAAACTTAGAATGGGTATGATAAGAAATGGATTGGATGTTTAAAAGGAAGATGTCAGTTGGGGTCAAATAGTGGGAGAGTTTTGGTGGAAGCTAAGTTATCAGACAAATTTGGAAATGGCTTGAATTCGTTCTTTCGGCCTTTAGGTTTCAGGGAAATAACGAAAACGGACAAATTTCGGACCCTCAAATTTATGATCACAGTGTAAACACTTAAAAACAGGCCGGAAACGACGAATTTTGGCCGCTCCCAGATTTTTTTCGGTCTCGTGTAAAAGTAGCCTTGTCGTGTACTAATGTAGAAAGCTGAAATAACGTTGAGAATGCGGCAGTGTCTTTTTTGGTTAGTTTAGAAGTGGTGCACTTATCGCATGTCAATATTGACTGGGTTTTCGATGTACCCTAGAGGTCTCTGAATTCCTCTCATAGCATTCTCCGAATATGTTTCAGGATGTTGAGTTTAGAAAGCAGCGTTGATGAAAGTATAAGGAACGGCTTAGCAGTGAAAATGAAAATCTCCCTGTTCAATTTGTAAATTATCGTTTGTTAAATTATACCATTTTTGAACAGGTTCCAAAGTTGCACGTGCATGACTTTATATTACCACATTATCTTCTCGATGAGAGATTATGAAAGTGCTGTCTAAGTGCTTGTAACTTGATGAGTACTCTAAACCATGCAATTATCTTATTTCAATCTATCTAGGTAACTTTGAAAGACATCCTAGATAGCCCACCGAAGTTTATAAAACCTCGCTACGTTGTCAACATTCCCGAAAACTATCCTGTTAAAAAAGAACTGGTTCGAGTTAAAGCTGTTACTCAAGATATTCTGAAACATGCTAATATTCAATACGACATCACTGGTGGTAACTATGACAACATGTTTACCATCTTGGGCACGACGGGTAGCATCGAATTAGTGAAATCATTAGACTTTGAGAGCAAAACTGGCTATCTCTTGACGGTTCAAGCAATGTATGCCACCTTTTTAGCCTCAGCGGAAGTGGAGATAAATGTGATAGATGTTAATGATATGAAACCAATACTTAAGCAAAATTTTGAGATTTTAATCAACATTTTAGAAGGTCAGTTTCCGTCTAACATCAACTTCAGAATACCAGCATACGATCCGGACAAAAGCTCAGTACTTTCATATGAAATCACTTTAAAAAACGACCGGGCCAAAAATGCTGTAATTGTGGACAAGAATACTGGAATTTTAAGTATAAAAGAGTCAGCTCTTGCGAATACAAATCGAATTCCTTTTAAAGTTCGGATATCTGATGGGGTTCATACCATATCCAGAGATGGCAGTATCAACCTCAATATTATCACGGAACGCTTACTTCAAGCCAGTGTTACTGTTTACTTCAAGAATGCGACAACTTCGAAATTTTTTGAAGTTTTGCATAAGTTCAAGTCAATATTGGGGTCAATTTTTGACGTTGATGAAAGAAATGTTATTGTGTTTTGTGTCGTGAACTCTACAAGAATCCACAATGATTTTTTAGACGAAATTGGAGTTGTGACCATTGTGAATAATTATCTCACTCTATGGTTAGCTGTTAGAAGTGAAAAAGGATTTGTTGATGGAAAATTAGTTTTGGAGAAATTGCATTTTTACGCAAAGGAACTTGAAGTGGAAACACAAATGACTCTACTGCCTTCAGATAAAGAAATAAAAAAAGGGAAAGATTCAAGTCACTATTTGCTTGTGCAAGAACCATTTACTTCAAAAGATAGTTACTTCATTAGTATGACAAATAAGAGCTTTGCAGACAGCCCAGGTCAATTGCTCATCACTCCTAGTGCCGTATTCTATGGTGTCAAAGTCAAAGAGGTCTTCAAACCATTTTGTCCAGCAGGCTTCTTTGGTACTTCGTGTAATTTTCGGTTAGACACGTGTTATTCGAGCCCTTGTCTGAATAGAGCAAAATGTATCAACTACGAGGGAGGATACTATTGCGCATGTGCAGAAAATTTCGTTGGCAAAAATTGCGAAATAGATATGAGAAAATCTCGATGTTCAAGTTTGCCAGGTGAGTTCGTCTTTGTCCAGGTCACTATGCATCGTTCAATTTTTCGCTATTCTGAAAATGTCCTGTTATTTCATTGTTAGATAACATCTGTCAGAACCAAGGAAAATGCAAAGACGATCCAAAGCAAGGTTTTCAATGTCTGTGTGAGAATGGCAACCATCTCGAACAATTGTGTCGTGTAACTACAAGAAGTTTTGAAAATGGTTCATTTGCTGCATTTTCAGGTATTTGAATTGATATTGGAACTTTATAACTTGGAAAAATCAGGGTATAAAGTACCAGCTAGAAGTCAGAAGAATCCTCGCTATAACTGTTAGTAACCACTATCGGATTCCTCCACAAACCCTCTCTAGTCTCCATATTTCCAATAATATTGTGAATTTTTGACAGCACTATATTTCTTTATCATGAAGGTTTAAGCCAACGATGGTTCATTGATGTTTCCTTGGAATTTGCAACTGTATCAAGTAACGGTGTCCTTGTGTACGTCGGTCGTTATGGGTACGAAAACGACACTATGGCACTCGAGCTTCGGAATGGTAAACTTTATTATGTTTTCTCTGCTGGTGATGATATAAAAACAGTCAGTGTTGGGCCAGCTGAGGGAGAAAGTATTGTGAATGGAAAATGGCACAAAGTTTCGATCTCTTATCAACAGCGGGTAAGACAATTGAACTGAAAGTAAACTGAAAGACTATCTCAGGGGGGCGGGTTAGGAGAATTTGAGCCTTTTGCTTTTCTGAGTTGAGCGAAAATGTGAATATAACGACCCTGAACGTTCGGCTATTTATCAAAATGAAGCTATTTAAGTGTACATATTTCAAGACCATAGTTCAAAGAGAAAGATATAACAATTTGCCGTTTTTTTACCAAAAATAGAAATTTGAATAATCTTTCCTACATTCAAACCATTTACAAGTACATCGGTTGAAAAACGAAGAAAATGAAGATATAATAAATTAGTTTATTTGGCTTTCTTTTTTAGACTGGCGCTCTTGTTCTGGGAAAGAATTGCAAATCTTCTGTTGCTGTCAAATTTGGCAACCAAGTTGGAAGGTTTTCTTGTGCTGCGGCAGACAAACTAAATGGGAAATTAAGGTACAGTGACTCAAAATGTAAAAGTTGTCTTCATAATATTTGCACCGTTGCGATCTCTGTTGTACAATTGTCTAAATGTTATTCTATAAGTAAAATTTGGATAAAATACTGCGTAGGAACACTACAGGCCCTTCAGACAAAGATTTCCAAATTTTTAAATGTTTCACGTTCGAAATTATCTTTCTTTTTAGATCCATGGATCTGACCTCGCCACTTGTTCTTGGTGGACTTTCCGTCACGCCCACCAGCTTCCCAATCCAAGGAAAAAGTTTCAATGGCTGCATTCGTAATGTGAGATTAAATCATGCACCGCTGGATCTGGGTGATCCAATATTCAACCAGAACTCTAAAATCGGTTGCAATCGAAAGAAAGATTTCTGTACAGACGAATCTTGTACTCAAAATGGAAAGTGTGCAAGTTCCTGGGAGAAGGCGACATGTGTTTGTCAAGAGAAATATGCTGGGAAAAAATGTGAAATAGGTAAATGAACAGGATGCAAATATATTTTCACCGCATAGGAAAGTGTGTATAATGCATTTGTTGTGTTGGAAAATGAAATACCATTTAGCTTGTTCCTATACGTTCATAACTCACTTGTAATACAATTGATTACTACGGTTTAAAATTGAGTGCATGTGATGGTCACGAGACGGGCTCATGGTCAGTAACTTGGTCATGCGGTTTCTCCAAATTATTGTTTTGGAATATTTTTTATCTGTATTTTTTATATAAAGTCATGTCTAATTTGTCATTTTTCTTTTAAAGAAACTTCGCCCCTGGATTTTACTTCCAAAAGTTACCTTGTTAACAAACTGGAGAGCACAGTCGTTAAACAAATGTGGAGAATGGCTGTTATGTTTAGAACAGTGCACAAAGCTGGAACGATAATGGAGCTTGTTTTTCTCAACAATACATCGTCGTTGAAGGTACATATTATGTTCGCTATATTGCCGTTCTATGTCCTCTAGTGAGTGTCCTTTTGGTAAAGTTGAGGTGAATAAGCTAAAATGGATAAAACTTTTAACAAATATAATCTTTTCTTGCAGCTTCAAGACGGAGGCATCCACTATTCTCACAATACAAACAGCAGTCTATTTAACCTAAAAAGCAATAATATTATCCTCGATGATGGTAATTGGCATCACGTGGATATCACGTCATCCATGATGTCAGTCTACATGATAATTGATCACGTGCATAAAGTTAAAGCGAGCATCTCAAGGGTGACTAGCGATAGCTTGCTACAGGTCGTCCTAGGTGATACGGCGAAATCAGGGAATGGTTTTATCGGTTGCATCAAAGGTAGACTCACTTAGAGCGCGTTTTAGGTTAATTTTCTACTTGTTAACGAGCTTTAAACATTTTGGTAGAATATTGACGTCATAGAAAACAAAATTAACGTTATATAGCATCTAATAATCTTTGCATCTGTCTGTTTAGGAGTAATGATTGGCGATTCTCATTTGAACTTTTCTTCTGCAACAACTTACTTGGTCACAACTGGATGTAGTTCAAAAGCTCAGTGTCAGTCGCACTCCTGTCCTAAGGAAAGTATTTGTCAGGAGGGGTGGGGAAAGACGTCCTGTGTTTGTCGGAAAGGTTATGTCGGGAATGATTGTCGAGATATCTGTACCCTGCGCCCATGTCAGAATGGTGCTACCTGTCAGCGGACTAATGATGATGTCGGATTTAGGTGTATTTGTCGAGATAAATATTTAGGTCAGTATTCACATCTATTTATCATAAACGTGCATCTAATGAAACTACGTGTTCTACTAAAAGAACTTAGTGAAGTGTTAACATTTGGAAAATCTTCAATTCAGGTCAGTTCTGCGAGACACGAAGTCAATTACCGTGCCGTGATGAGTTTTTTAGCGCATCGGACAGTGGTACTTGTGGACCATGCAACTGCGACCTTAGATTGGAGTATAATCCTGTTTGTAATAAAACAACTGGCGAATGTTACTGCAAGGTACGCTTCTGGTGATTCGTATAACCTCAGCTAACCAAGATGCTCCGTATTTCGTTGAGATGTGTAAATAAAAAGTGCAATATTTTCTTTTGACGTAGGATAGTTATTATCGCCCGATTTTGAGCAGTGGAAAGCTGGACGATGTTTGTGAACAGTGCAGGTGCGATGACCTGGGAAGTGCGAATCAAATGTGTGAGCCAATAGGAGGACAGTGTCCCTGTTTACCCGGCGTTATCGGTCGTGAATGTGATATGTGCCAGGCGAAACAAGGAGAAATAACACAGAGTGGAAAAGGATGTAAAAGTAAGAATTACTAAAGTAGAAAACAAATTACGAATAAACATTGCAAGACATCTTGAGAGTCAAAAGATGAATCAAACAAGACACAGGTTGAGACTGTAAATTTTCGACTTTATTCCAAAGTCATCTTCATTCAGTCTCAAGATGTCTTATTTATTCGGAATTTGTTTTTTACTAAGTTGTCGTTTTAATGTTGGTTACATTGGAGTGGACACTATAATAGTCTAGAATGTATAGCACAGATGATTACATACTACCAGCACAGCTCATCAAACTAGATATGAACCGCTTAACTTAAAGACATCCTAACGTTTTTAGTTATCAACACGTCGTGTCCAAGAGCAAAGGCTGAAAGAATTGTTTGGCCGAGGGAGAGCTTTGGCGTGGTTTCTGTGCAGAAGTGTCCATTTGGCGCAGAAGGAACTGCAAAAAGGCTTTGTGCTTTCGGTACAGGCTGGGAAGAACCTGATCTTTTAAACTGTACATCAGCAGGTTTTCTTGCCATCATTAAATTGGTAAGTTTGCGTCATATCCCACATCCAGCACTCACAATATGTCAATATCCTAACATGCAACTTGTTATTTCATATTGTAGTTGAAGCATTATGGAAACCTTTCAACGCAGACGGCGATTATAGTTTCTCGTAAGCTGTGGAACATGTTCTCCGTGAAAGAATTTTATCAAAAGGACGTCGCTTTGGGGTGTAAAATTATTATGGCCTTACTGGATTTCGAGAGTAACCAGGTGGAAGACAAGTTAGCCTCCTCTCAGGATAAGAAATTTTTGGATGTAAGTTAATGTAATAGTTTCGGTGAAGTGTTCGTATTAGTATTCCCCAGAACTACTCTACACGCGTGCCTTGCCCTTATCAACTACTGTATCATCTCATAGAAATCTCGAGCTCATAATATAATTGTTAAAAAAACCTGATGTATAATTATCTTTTATTTGTTAAGATAATTTTGAAGGCCATAAGTATCTTTGTGGATCCAAAATACACTAAAGGATGGTCATTGATAGACGAGGTAATATATTGATAGATAAGGTAATACATTGATTCACGTGGTATTATATTGATAGACGGTAATATAGTGATAGACGAGGTAATATATTGATAGACGAGATAATATTGTTAGACGAGGTAATGGAGCTATATACGTTAACTGCATGTTAGGGAAACCTTTCCTTTGATCTTGTAACAGCGCTTGATCAGAAGCTCTTCAGGGGCTTGTGTAGAAGCGAAGCAATCAAATTGTTTAAGCAATCTATTAAAGTTTTTTATGTTTTTATTTTGGTTTTTAGACTCCACCAGCAACTGTGTCATTGATGCGGCAATTGGAGAGCTTTGGTATCAGTCTTGCTAGTAATATGGTTTATATAAAGAGAAATAATCGAGAAAAGCGATCAACCTCCAGCTTACCTTCTTACAATAAAGTCGAAAAACATTTGCGTAAGTTATTCTTACTTTTATTTAACTGCCATGTATGAACGACCATTCTGTATGTCTTCTTTTTTCATAGTCATGCAGTTGGAACCAGTTGATCCGAAAAGTTTCTCTGGTTTACAATTTCCTCTGAAAGAACACGAATCGAGTCTGTTGTCATCAGAGCAGTGGAGGAACACGAGCAACCGAGTTAATATTCCAGAATCTTTATTTCGTAATCATGGAGCTCCAAGTAAGTTATAATATTGCAATAGTTGGACTCATTTCACTTCAATTCTTTACAACCATTTTGACGCAATTATCCATGGGTGTACGTCCCTGTTAAGATAGGCTTTTCACCATTTAACTAACAGCTCTTGTTAAAGCAACTCATGATGGGATAATCGTATTGTATGCGACGTCCCCGAACCCCCCGCCCCACCCTTCATCCCCAGACGCACCCCCCCCCCAAGAGGAGCCTGGATATTCCAAAGCTGAAAGTTTTTTTGTATTCTCTACTTTAACAGAGAATGAATCTGCAATTGCCTTCATTGCCTTAAAATATCTTGGAGATCTGTTGCCATATTCATTTGACACAAAAGCGAGGTGTGTATACACCGATTAACGTATTTTTGCCTGCGAACGTCAACTATGTTGTTGTTCAAAATATTTTACGTGTTACGTATCAGTAAATCAGAACCAGGATTATAATCTAAATTATTTCCTACAAGAATAATAATCAATCTTTGTACTTTAGTTTTAGCGATCTCTCGTTGGATGTTAACTCTGACGTCATAATAGTTGGAATCAAGGGAATGGAGTCTATTTATCTTCAAGAACCAATCACAATTGAGTTCGAAATCCATGAGGTGTTTAACCAAATCATGTCACTAATATAATCTCCTTCACTATATATATCTTACCATAACACACATTGAATTGCTTACTATACAAAAACCACATCATACCATGAACACTAGACATTGCCAAACCAATAATCATTTTACACTATGCCTGACCCACGAATCCATAGACCCACACCATTTGAAACCTCTTATCACACTACCAAAACGTACGAAAATACAACATACAATAGGGTCAATACCAAACCAAACTAAACTAAACTAAACCGTGGCCATACCTTACCACATCACATTATACCATATCATACCCTACGTTTCGAAACCACTACTATTTTATCTTAAACCATCTTTCCTATAGGTGAATCGATCAAAATATGATTGTGTTTTTTGGAATTATTCTGTTGCGTAAGTTCATAAGACTTAGTTCATAAGTGAACATTATTAACAATAAGCGAATAAATTATTTGATTTTTAATGAACCGTTTATTATTTGTAGTGGTGAGCATGGTGGTGGCTGGTCGAGGAATGGTTGTACCAAAGCTCCCAGTAATTTCACGCACACTGTTTGCAAATGTCATCATTTGACTTCGTTTGCTGTTGTATCAGATCTCACGATCCAGGTAATCATCCACAAATATTCGTCATTCATTACCTGCCGCCTCTACTGCTTCATTGTGGATTTATCCGTTTGTAATTTCCTATGTCTTTATCTTTAGATCCCAGTGATTTCGCCGTATAAAATTAGAATCGTCACATATATCGGTGTGGCTATTTCCTTGGTGATATTATTGGGCGCCATTATAACATTTACTTGTCTGAGGTTAATATTACATCGTTTATCAGTCGTTTGCTTACGGAATCATATCACTTATCAGTCGTTTGCTTACGGAGTCATATCGCTTATCAGTCGTTTGCTTACGGAATCATAAACTGTCTATCTTTGTATTTATTGCTTTGAAACCGATTCACAATTTGTTCATTTTTTTAGTGGTCTAAATTCCAACACGAACAACATACACAGAAACATGGTGTTGGCAATTGTGATTGCTGAAATAGTGTATGTCCTTGGAATAAACAGAACATCCAATCAAGTAAGTGGCGTCAACATAATCAATTGTTCCATACCATTGTCACAATCCATGCCCGTTGATTTGGGGGGAAACAGTAGAGCTATGCAGTCATAGACTAGCGCGAAAGACGTGTCTGTGCAGCTATTTTCTCCGGCGTTTACATCGAAATAACTTTTTGAATCTTTCTTCAGTTAATTTGCAGATTTATCGCAATTATTCTTCATTATTTCTTCGACGCCGTGTTTGCCTGGATGTTTGTCGAGGTCGTACATATGTATCGCAGGCTTACGGAGAAGAGAGACATTGATTCGGGACAAATGACATTTTATTACTTTCTTGGGTGGGGTAAGTTGATCAATTTATTATTTTTATATACATACATTGTTAGGCTGGGGTGATTTTCTATATATTCATACATATATTCATAAAAGCAATCAGTCGGGCCTAATTAAGCGTCCACATGATGGCCCTCTCTGTCTCTCTTATCTCACTACGTTTCAAATTCATCAAAAGGGATAAACAACATTAGATTTAATATTCTTGTTATTTTGCTTGGCGATTTTTTGCCAGTTTGAAGAAACACCAGGTATATTTGGTTCGGGTGAACGTTTTGTAAATAACAAATATGCGTGGTGCTTTTACAAATTGTTAAATAAAACATTAGATTTTTTGATAAAACCGTTTTTATTGAACGAGGACATGATGATCGATATTTTTACATTTCAGGATGTCCTGCGATCGTTGTGGGTCTATCAACTGGAATGGCTGTCGAAGGATATGGTAATCAGAAATTGTAAGTACGCTAGAAGCTGCGTTTGGAAAACAGTGAAGAAGTCTGAAAGATTCTTCGTTATACAGCATGTAACTGTGTTTATAATCTTTCTACAGCTGCTGGATGACGACGGACGGAACGTTGATTTGGACATTCACGATTCCAATTGCTAGTGTGATATTTGTAAGTGTTTTTCCGGTTAACCATATCATCAACGAAGACAATTCTATATATTTACCAGTTTAAAGCTTCACCGCGTATAATTTTTAGGGCAAACCTGAGCTTTATCGATGCAGTTATAAAAATATAGCTACGTAGTTTGCCTTCATGCTGTAATAATTATATTAATATTGTTGTTCGCCATGAAAACTTACAAAAGCATTAAAGGCAATTTTGTCTTAATGTTATGAATTTAATTTTTAGGCCAACGTGATTGTGTTTCTCATGGCTTTGCGCTTGTCCGTCGAAAAAGCGCGAAGAAAACGGAAACATTACACGTATAATCCAAAGAATGTTAATGTTACCAGTGTACACAAGAATGCATTAAAAATCAAGTAAGTTTAAAGACTTTTTTCCACTTCAAACGATGGTACATAACTTCTTTAACATTCTCCTTCTCGTATAGATATGCTCTGAAAGTTGGCGCAATATTTCTTCCTGTTCTCGGAATAACTCTGACATTTGGAGTCTTGGCTGTCAATCAGGATCTGTTGATATTCCATTATCTTTATGCTATATTGTGTTGTTGTCAGAGCCTGTTTGTACTGCTTTTTTACGTTGCTTTCGATCCAAAGGTAAAATATCATCTCCAATTATGAATATCCTTTGTTGTAGTACATATCTTAACTTCTCTTGCCTAAGTCTCTTTCCCTAAAACACTTTTTTACTAAAATAGTCGTAATACTTCCATGTTCAGGAATTCAATCACGAATTAAACGATTAATCTCAATTAATCTCTAGGTTTAGGACCTAATCCTAACCTAATCTCGAGAATAAAATTCGTATAACAATAAAGTTAACCACTTCAGGTACGTGAGGAATACAAAAACGCTTATATCCGTTGGAGGACTGGAGACAAGACCTACGGCAGACCAAGGAGACGACGGCTTTATGTAAGTTACTCAATCAGTTGAAATACAAACTTGTTGTACTCACAGAATAGCAAAACTGATAATATTGTTACAATCTCCAACCTAAAAACCACTGTGATTGTCAACATTTTCTCCGCAGGAAATGTCATACCATCCTGGTAGCAACCTGGCTGGTGAGGAGGGTTATGGTTTGAAAGGAATGAATCCAGAGACGACATCAACAGATCGTTCAACCAGCACCTTGCACAGCATGAGCAAAACAGATCCATTTAGTACCTTCCCTGAGGATGACAGTGAGTCTGGTATGTTAAAAAACCTTGGGTTGTTATTTTTATAAAGTCAATCATATTTATCAAAATATAATTGTTCTCGTCTTTGAACAGACTACAAGGAAATAAAGAAACGAAAGCCTCGCAAGGAGGATCCGATTGATATGGGTATGAGTTCTTAATTTTTTAGCTGCGCGGACGTTTGACCGACAGACACTGGACTTTTTAGGACTAAATTGAATAAGATGTTGTACTTCAATGGCTTTAACTCACATCTCTCCACTTTTAGAATCAGCAGCAAAAATGTGGAACGCCCCAGAGAAGTCAGGTAAGTTTATTTAAAAAAGCATATCATCCTTGTAATGTTGACTATATGAAGAAAAACCTGGTTTTTTTATTTTTCTTTGCAGAAGTAAGCACAACCCAACCAGAGTCTTCGGATTCCTCCGATGGTGGTCGACGTCGTGAGACGATGGTAATTTCGTCAGATTCCGGCAGTTCTGGTGATGGTGAGTAGTTTGTGGTACAATACTGTAGAATGTGGTACAATACCGTATGACGTGGTACAATACCGTATGATGTGGTACAATACCGTATAATGTCGTACAGTACTGTATAATGTGGTACAATACCGTATAACGTAATACAATACTGCATGTGGTGCAATACATACTATTCACTATATTAAACACTGTTGTTTCAGAATCAGGTTCATGGGAAAAGAAATCAGAGAATGGTGTTAACAAGCAAAAAGCGACAGGTATGAAATAACATCAATATTTGAGCCATAGACCAAAACACACAGGCGAGTTACTTTATTAAAATCTCTTCTTCCGACTTCAATTCGTTCAGTGTCTTTCGTTGCAAAGTCAAGCAATATATTTTGTTTTTAGCCCCACTCTACGCGTCAGATGGACCAATGCACAGCACTCCAATGGGTAGGTTCTTTGAAATCTTTATTTGAGAAGACATCGATAGATCTTTCCCAACCTTTTGAAATATCCCCACGTTTTAATGCATGATTTTAAAATGTCAGGTATTAACTCGAACGATGTCTCTGTTTTAGAACTAGCACAAGAGAAGGAACGATTATTGAAGAAAAAACCAATGACTGAGACACCTGTTGCGACAGTGGAGCCTCTCCCCCGGCCAAAGATTCTTTCAATATTAAAGAACAGTTCAACGCGGGGTAACGATGCTCCCCAACCTGACCAATCTTCACCTCAACTAGCAACAAAACCTCTGCCGGAAATGAAGAAAGCTGGGTCTGAGGCGAGTTCTGGTAGTTCTTTAAGCTCAATGAGTGATGATGATAATGACCTGTAAGTAATGAGTTACATATACCTGGCTATAAAGAGTTCAATAAATACCTTTTGGGCTAGTGTTTATATGTACACTAGACTAATATAACGCTTTTAGAGAATAGGTCTATAAGTTCTGGACGGGATTGAGTCAAGTTAGGAAAAACGACCACTTATCGAGCCAGCTTTTCTGTAAAATCGGACATAAAGGAAGAGTGTTTTTCATTTCAGATTAGCCCAGGCAAAGCTCCTCTCACAGTCAACTGAGGGAGGAATGTCAACGACGTCTAGTTCAGCTAAGAAACGAAGATCGAGGAAAACACGTGACATGCAACATGGCAAGAAAAGTCGCAATCATCGCGTGCATTTTAACAGAAAAAAATCAAAGAATCCTGACGATTCTGGGAAAGAAAAAGTGAGAACTGTTGAGGGTGAAGAAGGAAAGCCGTGAGTATAAATTGATAATTAGAATAAGTAACTGCCTGCAGTTTCAAGATCCAGGAAAGGTTGTCCCTTATTGATCCAGTGTTACTACCGGAGGAAACCGAAACTTATAAGTTATATCTTTATCTTGGATCATCTCTTACTAACTATAATTAGAAATCCCCGGAAATGGACATCAATAAATCTGTTTAATCCACTTCTTATTCTTAGTGCTTGTTATATTCTCAATAATTCTTATTTTTAAAATAAAATTGTATGTGCCCACGTAGTCATTCGTACTGTACACTGTCACTGTAGTTTTGTGTGATAAAGTAGATTAAACAAATATATTTATTAATAGTCTATTGTTATATTATGCAAGAGGCTCCTAAACTGTGTCACTAATGGAAGAAACTGCGAGTATATTATTTAACCTTTTATATTGTGACTCTCAAGGGTAATTTTTAAATTCACATGCACTAATCAGCAAGCTCACAACATCTGTTTTTTTTAGTCTAACCGAGCAACAAGTTTGAGAAGAATGAAACGGGTACCGCGAGCAATCTCTTAGACTAGTTCTGTTGTCATCGAGAAATTAAGCATGCCTTATTCAGATTTTGTAATATATTTATAAAGTTTGTAATATATATTAGCCTGAAGAACGTAAGATTAATATATGAAGAAAAACTCGTATATTAAATAGTGCAATATGAAACAAGATGAACAATTAGAGTTTGAAGACAAAATGAAAGTTTGTAATCATGATCATTTGATCTGTATGACTTCAGTTCTTTGTTCATTTAACGTTTAATATAACTTCGACGTTTTTAAAGTATAAATTATTTTTACCCTATGGTAACTTAGTTTTAGTAACTTATTCAGTAGCCTTAGAAAATGTAATGTATATAGTCACAACATTAAATAAAAAATTAATTAAATAATGATTTTTGTTGTTAGGTTATTTTCGTCAGATGCATGGTAGGACTTGCATACATGGTAAACCAATATTAAGACTGCTGTAACCTATGTAGTTGACATGTTTGTATGTATGCCGTGTTGGACCAGGATTAAACCAGTGGAAATCTAGACACTGTATATAAGTTAAAATATTAGGGACCAGTCGATCGTATTTAACTTACAGTTCACCTATCATTTTAGTCATACGAGATATAGGTATAGTGCAAGACGAAATTCTGAAAACTGGTCAATTTAACGTGTCGTCGTAACTGTCAACACATGTAGACTATGGCGTCTAGGTATTAAGTTACAAACATTTCAAAAGGAAGCCTTGCATTATTTACAGAAATATGAATTAACTAGAGAAAAGGTACACATATTATTTGTAATGTAAAATACAAGATTTATTGAATATGACATCTGAATAACTAACTTTATATCACTTGCATGTAGCCTAGTAGGTCTACCTGAAATATCCCATTCTCAAAAAAAAACATTTCAAAAGTCGATGACAACTTAAGTGTTTACATAAAATGCTGCGTAAGCTGTATTAAGATCGTAAAGTTGACAATGACTTCGGAATATAGAGTCAAGACATCACCATGAATATTATTGACTATTGTCTTGGGATAAGATGTTTATTTTTGGAGTATGTTTTCTCTTATAAATCCCATTAGCACCACATATTGTGAATCTAAAAAAATCTAGCCAATCATTTCAAAGAACCAAAAACATATTAGTTTGTTATCGGAAATAGACAGCTAAAGAAATTATTATAGGATAAACTAGGATTACCAAAATTAATTTAATCCGTGACGTTTGACAGTCACACCAAACTTCAAAGTCTCAAATTGGACCACACGTTCACACCAGACACGTGAAAGATATAAAAATTTGATGAAGTCGTAAACAGTTGTTCCTTTATATAAATGACACCGTCTTTTATGTTTTTTTCATTTTAAAAGTATGGAACTAGTTAAACTCCAGCACTTTTCACGTAATATTACGGAAGAATAAATATCTTGAGTGCTGTGTAAGTGCAATATTTTGTGATTGTGAGCTTCCTGGATCTTTAATAGTATGAAAGTTCAAACTTAGTGTACATGTGTCTTTGGGTGAATTGTATTTCTTTCGCTTTTGGTTTCGAAAACCCTTTGTTCAGTTAGTTCAAGACACGTCTGTAAGGTGAGTTCTTTGATACGATTTGTTTGTGAAGGTTTTAATACTTGATTTCACGTAGACTTGGCAGATAAACAGGAGATCATAGTCTGTGCGATGCATAGCCTTACAGTGTATTTAATTTTGACTTTTGGAAATGAAGAAAAGAAGAGTTAAATTCTGTCTACTTTGTCGAAATGTTTTTCTCCAGATATGAAATTTTTGAAATGCTTAATCAAATTGTCAAATACCGTAGTTAATGATATTTAATACCCCCTGTAGAGCAATTGCCCAATGTTTTCATATTACCCACAAAACAGCATATGTGTAAAAAAATTGAGGACTCTGGTTCCTATGTTACTAAATCCTAAGAATACCCACATAAGTATTGGCTCCTCAAGATTTTGGTGACATCTTTAAGAGTAATTATATTGTTCATTGCCAACCTGGAATGTTTGGTTGCAGGCCAATGGTGTGTTCCATGTTAGGTTTACGCCAAAGATATGCTGAATTTAACTATAAAATATGGGCATGGACTGACGTTTCGCTCTCATTTGAAATTTTTACTAGGTCTAGTGTTAATCAATTAACTGTTGCTGATACAACCTGTTTGGTTTGAATTATACATGCAGAGTAACATTCAATTTTTTGCTGCTCAAAATGAGTGCATCAAACAATAAATTTTCAAAATTTGTGCCAATGCTTCTGGTTTTTTGTGAGTGTTAGCAACCAAATGGGCCTCGCTCACACTTTTATTCATTTTCTAAAGTGAAAGAGTTTTCAATTTTACATATATGCCATAGTCAGTTTTGGTTTAAGTAGACTATTAATCTTTCCTTAGTTGCATTGCCACTAGCTTGTAAATATTTCTAAGTTATTATTTTGCTACAAAAAAGCAAGGTATAGAAGCATGATATATTTCATATTCCAGTGTTGGTTTAGCCAATATCACATTTAAGAGTCAACTGCAATTTGCATTAATTAAACAGACAAGTGTGAAGTCATTAGTATCAACATGAAATGATGTGTTTTGAAATATGAAAAACCTTTGGAACACAATAAAACAAGTTTGGTTTTCATGCTTATGAGTAAACATTATCATTGTAGAAACAGATCAGAAAGTTACATCAAACTGTTTTATTGGTTTTTCCATAATCTTGGCAGTATTGGAATCAGTGATACAATAATATAACAGCTTGTGTGGTAATATTTGCAGTTCTCAATGAATCTCTGAATTATTTTGTTGAAAATGGGCGAAATTCAAAAGAACTGAACCAGTCAGATGAAAAGTTGGAAAAGTTTTGAAGATTTGAAACAATTGTAACAGGTTGGAATTTCCTCTATTTATTTTCTATTGGGTATTCATTCACTGAATAATAGGCACTAGGGATGTTTCCTTTCTGGAGATAAGTTTTTGTGGCACTAGGGATGTTTTCTTTCTTGAGTTTTCGTGGCGTACGCTTGTTTGTGCCATGCGAAATGGATGAGCGGGTTTTAGAAATACATCATTAAAAAAACGTAGCTAGCTTCGTAATAATTCAAATAGTTTTTAGAGGAAGTCACGAACAAAAGAGAAAACGTGTTTTACTTTCCAATATTGTGATAATTGGTTATGTGGCGATATTATTTCGCGCATTGTTCTGTCTTCAATGTGGCGCGCAGAATTTTCTAGTCTTATAAAGTTGTGCATTGTTAAAAAATGGTCAAATACGATTTCAGTACTATACAGAAGTAGACGCGAAATACTCGTACGTGCAAATATCCTCCATCAAGTGCTATCAGAATATCAGTTGAGTTGTTAATAATTTCAATTCAGTCTTAACCAGCCTGATGACAGCGCCATCACGCGGTCGAGATGATGATTTTTGTTATATATTAAAACAACAGATAATAATAAGACAAAATATAATTATTTTTTATGTTATCATCACGCTTTTTGTTTTGTTTAAATACAAAATTTATTTAAATACAAAGTGGATAATATCATATGCGATGGCTGCAACTGCACTATACATGCACAATCCTTGGAACAAGGAAACACAGAACATGAAGGAACGTTTTCCTCATGGACTGAACGTGACATCTAACTGGATAAGTCTCTTTTTAATCACCAGATTATCGTCATTCTTCGTCACTCTACTATTTTGGTTCCTTGTCTTTCAAGTGAATAAAACAAAGATATAGTCAAGGCTTAAATAATGACTTTCCGCGTTCCTAACTTCGTATATATTTATTCAAAATAAACAAACCATCAAACAAATTTCATTTTCTTGGACACTGATGTGAACAAGAGTAATTTTAAACACTCAGACCAACTGACATCCGCGTTCAGAATATTGACAATCTGAGCAGCCTGAGGTAAGCTTTGCGTAGCGCGTCTGTCACTGTGTGCAAACTCCGCCTATATGCATGTAAACACGTGGTTCTAGTACCCGTCTGTGACCTGTAGTCACGCCTGTGTTTCTGTGATGTTTACTATACAAGCGCTTACATTGAGTGCTTTATAGTTCCCGGATCATTTGCATCAAAACCTGAAAGCCGATTGTTAGAGGTTTGGCCCGGCTGTCTCAGATGTTACCGCGGCTTGTGTCCGTACCTGAAGTAAGTGTTTTAGATTCGTTCACCTTTTTTGAAATTTATTTCATTGTCCACTTGAGCATTGCTATTACCATGCACCTGTTGCATACACGAAGCCATGCAGAAGCTCTCTCAAATAAATATACTGCTCTAGAGTTTAGTTTTTCAGGTGTGTGTGGACAACTGAAACTCAGTTTGAAAGCTTTGTTCCATGCATGTTTGAAATCAGTAGCATTTCGTTAAATTCACGGGGTGTATATAGTTTAATTTCTTAAATTCAAGCGAACCTTCGCAATGGATTCTGCAGCTCCTCCGCAGCTGATCCTGTGCAGTATTGTCCCGAGGTTCGAGCGAAATAGTTTATACGGAGAAATGCGTGAAGGAAGTTTAAATGAATTCGCGAGAAACTCGTTGTCTGCATGCATGCGCGGAGGGCATGCGCATGCATCACTGCACAGTGCATGCATATACTCCCCAGTTATTTCAAACGGGAATTTTATTTATTTGGAATTTTTTATCCGATGAAAGGATTTATTCAAAGAATTTATCTTCACACCGCTTGTCGATACGTCGTGTTTGTGAGAATATGCTATATTTTTTAGTACGTTCGTGCGCTAGGCTTTCCGTGTATTATAAAGGAAAGGGAATGCATGGCAAAATTAATCAAGTACCAGTCGATGTTCGTTCAGTAATTGACATTGAAGGTTGTTCAAAAGTATTAACACAATATGATATTCTTGTCAAGGATAATCATAACCAAAGACATGCAAACAATTTTTGGTATGGGAATAATCTACGCTGTGTGTTTCTTCGTTATGAGTTCAATTGTGATGGTGAATTGTCCATAGTAAATATTATAAGGTTGCATGTTCATGTCCAGTTTAAAGGTTGCTATGGTTGCCGCTTTTATGCTTTTTGTGCTCATTTTGACAATCGTTTTTTTTATTTTTCTCGAGATTTAGCTTCTTTTAAACAGTGTTTTATCTTCTGATCTGCATTAAAACTGAATAGATTGTCGGGAAATGGAATAAATGCTTAAAATATAATTAAGCTAGTGGCTATAAGCATACGAGTGTTTTACGCACGTTTAAAACACTCATTTGCCTTTTTTTTGCCGTAAATTATAGTTAAAAGCCAGCTGTTATCGGTGTTGTTCAATCGATTCTTCTGACGAGTATTCCTTCTATGGTTTTAAGCTGGATTAGCAGTGTGATTTAGCTGGTTTAAAATATGAGAAAAATATTAACAATTCTTTCAATTTCGGAAATTTAGTTTAACAATTTTAGAGTAATATCTTTCAATATACCCTGCGGGGTCTTAAATCAATAACGCATTATTGAATAATGAAGCATATATCTTGTGACACAACAACAAAATTTTTTGAAAGTGTATTTTAATGAACAAAGATGAATTTTAATGAATAATAATAATACTAACAGATGAACATCTTGTTAGAAACGTTCTAAGCCTTTTAGTAGGAACCTTCCCCGTTTTTGTAACTTGTTATTTTCTTGAACTGCATGAGTGATGAGTGTTTTTGTAACCTGGGCTATATTCAGTAACCTTCTAAGAAAACGAGTTCATTATGCAACAATTAAACTGAAGACCCCAAGACCTGGGGGGAATCAAGAAATACTGAACATTAGACGAGATGTCGTTCTATTCATTATTTCTCAGTTCATTTATTGTCAAATGAAGAACTCAGTATAGTTATATACTTATAGAGCTAAAATTTAAGAGCATTATATTATTGTTCTAGCGTCCTCTTGCATTTAAAGCTTTAAGGCTAGGATAGCCTAGAGTATTTTGGAAGTATATATACGTTTCCTTGGCTTGTTTAATGACGAATTATTGCATGTTTGTATAATTTCACAGTTTGAGTTTCATTGCGGGCATCTCTAATATGCTATATCGTGTTGATTTATCTAAAATTGATTGAAAAAGCTTTATTATTGGGCTTTAATTCTACAATATCATGCAATAACGGTCTATATCTGTTTCCATGTAGCTGTATAATTGAAAATGCTGTATGCTGATATTATAATGAAGTGAGCATGTCATGTTGAAGTGAAATGGACAGTTTTTCAATTTATGGGCTGCGTCTTCGTTCATAAGCTTGTATATACATATCTTTAATAATAATTTTAAACATGTCAATTTCTTCGATTAGAGGAAGCGGTTAGTTTTATTGCTGATATCTCGTCTCTCTGGCATTGTTTTATTTTATATGCACGAATCTTTTATCCATTACCAATAATGAAGATGATAGTGGAAGGAAGCGACTGAATATAGATACCGGTCTGAGCTTCTTCTTAAACTATATGTTTTCGCATTTCCATTTTAAACAATGAGCCGGCTTGCTTCCAACTATATGTCATCTGTTTAAAATGTGGATTGAATCAGCTCAAATTGGCAGACTTGGCTCCGTGAAGACTAGCGTCGTTATATATATATATATGCATGTTTTCTGAAAAAAAGGTTCATTTGTTAATTGGTGCATGTAGCAATGGACATTTTTTATTTTTAAAATATTTATTATTGACAACTTTGTAAGTGTCTCACTCTCACAAGTTGTTTATTCCCATATTTTAAAACCACCGTTTTATCATTTATATCCTATGAATATTCTTAAACTGCAGTGAAACTAAAAAAGAAGAAAATTACCCAAAGATGATTGTAAGATACGAGAGATATACATGCAGTTATATATAATATGCCTTATTTGACTTGCCCATTGCTTCAAACTTAAGAATTCAACTCAGGAATTCAAAGGACAATACTGATCATGCATGTCTCTGTGATATTAGAATAATATTATGCGTTTTGAAAGTTATTTTTAACATTGACATATTATGACTGATTGTGTGTGGAGAGATAAGATGGTTTTAGTATAATATTCATACGGCAGACGTAATGATATGTCATAACGTCTATACAAAGTCGTTTTTTTATTACGAATTTTGGGCCATCAATTAAAAACAAAGCTATAAATTTTGGGTGATTAACAAGTCTTAAATGAGTATTGGCAAGCTGCTGTCATATAAAGCGCTATAAATGGATACTGACTAAACTAAAAAGGCAAGCTAGCTGTCTTCAAACGTGTTCTTTAGTTTTTAAAAATGTTCATGCATGACGGTAACTCTTTGGTCAAATCTTCGTGGTGCGATTCTCAATTGTGAAAATGAGTGACAGAAGACAATCATAGTTAAGGTGATTTTGTTTTTTATAGTTTAGAACTGTAGGAACTAGGAAATGTTAACATTATAAAGAATTGACAACTTAGTTTTAAGAAGATATATTCTGTTAAAGGATGATTATAAATCAAAATAAGTCAACGTTTTTGACACAAAAGACACAAATTCAGAGACTTGTTTACAAAGATCCTCGTTGTTGCAAGTCCCGCCTTCTGTGATCATCTTCATTTCGATCTGATGATTAAAATGCGTATTAGCATCGCTGTGGTTAACAATGATCGACAATGATCGACTCAAAACACTTGTGTAGATATCATGTTGTTGGCCACATCAAAGAACGCACACTACACATTCCTTCTCTTGTAGTTGTGTTATTTGAAACGTTCAGTTCAACATACAATGTCAATAAAGGGATTCCTTCTCGTAGTGCATGCTTTTAGACGACCCTTTTTAACACAATCATGTAAAGTTGTGTTATATAGAACTATAGAAGTTCAGGTTAAGCTCAGTTATACGTGGACTTGTGAATGCGCTGTTACACAATGCAATACTATCCTATGATGAATGTTCATTTGTAAAGAGTGTTAGAAATGCTAGGAAAACGTTAGGAGACCTGTAAGAAATGTTCCCGGTAAACTTTAGATGCCTGAGGAGTAGAATTGCATTGTAAGTTGCAAAGAAAGTTTCATAAATCCATAATGTAACACAACCTTGGGATGATCTGAAATTGAACACATGCACACCCCTCCCCAACTGGGAAAAGGTCCTATAAACCAGGCATGAGAGACCCAGTCTCCTCAGTGCACGCCCTCAAGCTCTTCGAGTTTCTTCATTTCTGAAAAGGTGAAATTTTGTTTGATAAAGACTTAACTTGGGCGACAACGAGCCGCGATTATAACGACGAGATATTGTATTCCGACACTGATGTCCCAATTAACACCTCCAGAAACATTCAATTTGCAAAACAAATAAGTAATTTGTATAAAGAGGCAAAGCGGTGTTTACTTGAACACACAAGCCCATTCCTAAAATAGGATATCCTTCTATTCAATGTATGAGAGCGAACTTGCGCTCGGGTGGCGCCATCGAAAGTACACAAGGAACATTAGATGCACACACAGATGGTCCTTGGTAAATATACAAACATAAATGCAAACAACGCTGCTTTGATCTATCTATTTAATGTACCGAATCTATCTTTTTAATATGCCGATGAATAATTGTTCCATGTTAGGACTAATTAAACAGTAAGGTTTAAGGTCATACATTAAAAACGTTTCATTATTGAAAATGAGAAGATCATGTCGCTCAGTCGGTGAATCGGAAAAAAGATTTGCAAGAAGTGTCATTGTGATCAAATACCTCAACGTCCAACCCAATTTCATTGTTAGATTCCTGTTTAAAATATTTTATAATAGAAACTTTGATACCACGAAGTAGACAATATTGGTAAGATTTGCGCATGCGCACTGTCGAATATATCGCAAGTCTACACGTGCTGGATGTAATCGAAGAGATATGACGTCATTGACATGCGCAACAAGCGTAGTTTTAAATTGGCCACACAGTTCACTAAATCTCCAGTAGTTTTCTGCTAAACATAAAAGAGCTATTTTGAGGATGAATGGCAACGAGGAAACATCACAATTTAATTGACCAATTATTTCATCTGACAGGGTGTTTTTTGGCATGATCTACACCAGGTACAATTCGCGTGAGATCTTGGCGCGGAAATAACACAAATTTCCTATCACGCCACCCCTTGCCGCACGTTAAAACTGTTAGTTCTATTTTAATCCTGATTATTTTTTATATGCAGACAGTTTACTCCATAGTGAGGCGTCACATCAACTTGTCTATCGAACCAAACACGGATAAAGTCTAAAGTATATTAGTTCTCGCTAATATTCCGGTAGGAAGTACCATAATTTAAACACAATTGATAAAATTCATAATTGGTGAAAGGTATTTTCACAATCTTTCCGTAGCAGTAAATTAACGAATGCTGGGATAAAGTAGCGTATGCTTCCACAACGTTCATAGTTTCTAATGTATTATCATCTCTAAAGCTTTGCTCAGAGGTCTTTGTGAAGCATATCAACATTGATCTTGTATCGTTACCTTTGTCGGTACTTGTGATGTTCATTGGCGGTATTTTTGATCTATAGCTACATATTGGGTTTCCCCCAAGACTCGGGTTTACCCCTAAATGTCACTATATATAGGTTGTGTAATGTGTATAGTCAAATGATAGGAAACTCAAGAAAAATTGTTTAAAACTGATGATAAAGAAGAACTTATTCATTTGAAATATTTCTAGTTTTCCTCGCAGGTGTTTATAGCCGCTCTTTTATCTGTGGGGGAGGTATTTTGAAGCCGGCCCATTCTCTTTAACGCCCAAGTGGGTGTAGCGGCAATGCTAGTCTCTTTATACCCGATGTAATATAGGTAAATCCTGCAATCCCAGCAAATATTGAAACAATATTCTTGTGTAATCAGTCTCCTGTTATTTTACGATAAATGAGAGTAATTTGTTTTCGCGAACTACGAAACATTCAGCTTTGCTTGTATGCTTGTAAATTCAAAGCTTTGCAAATCGTTCACACTTATTTGTGACGATTAGACAGACTTATATCTTAAATATTCATACCTAAGAGATGTTAAATGAAAACATATCATTTCGGCAAACGATTACAGTCTTCGAAACTCTTTGATCGAAAAATAGATGTTCACGACTTAATGTTATGGATTCTTACGTTGTTCCAGAGTACCAAACATCTCGCATGAAACCTTCTCGACTTTAACAAAATCATTTTTTACGCTAAGTCTATAATGCCTGCTTTCGCTTCAAGTTACCAGCTCGTTTTCAAGCTTGTTTTCCTAGAAATTTAAACCTTCCGTAGCAAACTTTATGGTTGTGCCAAAATTTCGTGTTTGTAAGCTTCAAAGGCAGCTGTAAGTTTACATTATACCTTTATGTTTACAAAGCTCGCTTATTTTAAGGCCATAAGTACTCTTGCGAGACAATGCTTTCTATATTCTAGTCTTTGGCAAGAGCCATTGTGGCGCAATGCGACCACTAACCGCATTATGATTGTCAGAACACATAAAACACAATGCCTGTGAATGGCATGAGTACAGTCAGACAATGGATGTAGGGCTACAGAGCGGCTTAACCGCGCAAAATACGTCATGAGATTTCCGTTCGGACAGGCCAGACCTTAGATGAGTTTGAAATGTAAACGGGAAACGTAGAGTCATTGAGACACTTGTTATGTTCTTGATGAATTTGGGAGAGGATGGATAGCGTAAGTTATGAGTTATAACCAGGCCGAAGAACACACAGTGTTTCACTTTGTTTAATTGTATGTTTACTTTTCGGTACAAAAAATATTGATTCAATTTTCTAGCTCATTAGATAAATT
Organism: Dendronephthya gigantea; assembly: GCF_004324835.1. Classification (NCBI taxonomy): domain Eukaryota; kingdom Metazoa; phylum Cnidaria; class Anthozoa; order Malacalcyonacea; family Nephtheidae; genus Dendronephthya; species Dendronephthya gigantea. The sequence goes on from NW_021163031.1 coordinate 503,647, forward strand.
TGCGTGCATTCGTTTACATGTGAAATAAGATTAATTGTGAGCTTGTCGTGAGATCATTACCGCTGTGAGTGTGAGTGTTGTTGAGGTCGTCAGAAGGTAGGCTAGATATGTCAAGTCAGAGCTATCTACACAAGCTTTGTTCAAACATTGTTTCCAACTGTTCCTAAGAGTTTGCCTTTTGTGGTGACCTGGTTTCCTGGTGGGCACAAGAACGTCTGTCTTATATTGTATATTAACGTTTGTTTAGATTCAACTTGCACATGAAATCTTAAACTAACGTGGTTTCTAACTCTGAAGCTCAATACGTGAAATTTGTTTGAATTGATCTTGGTTCTTATTTGAAGTCGGGTGAGTGAAAGAATAAAAAGTAAGTTTTGCTGTTATGTAACACGTATATATAGCCACTGCGCATTGTGTTAATTTGATGTTTTGACATGCTGACATTCAACTCACCCCATTCGGTACGATTCAGTTTTACACAAGACGATTTTTTTATCAAACTATTCTTTCCTGTTTCAATATCAGACGGCGATCATACTCACTTCACAAATTAGCTCGAGAAAATCTGCTTTTTTCTACATCCGACAATTTTACTTTGAACGACATTCATTCAATTGCGGATTTGTTCCACCGGATCGTGAACCCGATGCGCCGCAAACGTTAATCTCTATAAATACCGCGATAATGTATATTTGAAGCGGCCGTTCTTTTGATGGAGACAACCTTTTAGGAATTATTTCAGGGTTAGGGTTTTAAAAGTAGTTTTTCTTTAGGATTTTTTAGCCTCTTCTAACTCTATTTTATTACTCTAGACTATCAATGTATTTTTCTTAACTGTTTGCCATTTGACACCACTGGCACTGCGTGTAGTTTAGTTTACTTTGTTTGTATCCATGGGCATTTGGCATTTAGCTCATGCAGGCGGCATCTTTGAAACTTAGCGCCGAATCACCACCAGTGATTTATTCTGTGATGACTGCACGTATAAAACCAATTATTAAAACAGTAAAATACAGTCGTTTATAAACAAATCCCTCCTATTTAAAATGTTCTGTATACAAAAGTTGTTAAAAAATAGTCACGATGAACCACTTGGAAGCTTTGGATCAAGCCAAATTCACTTCCCTGATAATTATTAGCATACAATACAAGCTTTCTAAATTGTGTGTCTTCTTTGAGGAAACAGGGAATATCGCAATACTATATTCAGTAAGCAATATTCTTGCAAAGGAAGTCCCGTGTCCGCATACCAGGAAACGCAAAACAACGGAAACTTTCACGATCTTGATCGTCACCTGATAATAGTTTAAAAAGTTGCTGGCGGACAGCCCAGCCCGTGTTCGTATTTTTCGATTCACTGATTTACGTGTGAGTTTTCATTGGGGAGTAAAAGTATTGCTGAATCTTCCTTAAAATAACATTATAATTGCTTATCTTAATTCTTGAGTGATAAGTGTTTCGTTTTGCGTGATTACCTTACCTTATAGACGTGCCGTGACACGTTTTTCAAAAATGTCCGGAAAGTGTCTCGAGTCAGTCAGGCGGTGGTTTTCAGAACTAAAAATATACTCCTTTCCCTTGTATTTTATGCATAAAATCAATTTTTTCCTAGTTTTCTTTGTCCTTACTTCAATTTGAAATAAGGTTGCTTTATGCCTGATCAATCTCGACTTCAAGAACGCGAGAACTGCCGATTAACCCCTACCCTTTGAGCGAATGTCTTCGCCTTCCGAAATTTCCTTACCACTTCCCAGCCACCTTTTCCGGGCCCCCTACCACTTCCCAAGCCACCTCTTTCCAACATCATGCAACTCAACTACCCCCCCCCACTCTCTCATTCTCAGATGCCCTCCTAATATTCTCCGTGAGCCGAGCGCCCCCTCCTTCCAGTTGCCTGCCTTACACGCGGAGAAGTTTTTAAGAAATAAACTCGAGACTTGATCGTTTTTTCACCGGAGATTAATGTTCACAACCGTCCGTTAGGTAATGATATTGAAACACAAGTTTGTGGCTAAGTACCGAATTGTTCGCAACTGTGTCTAATCGGAAGCAATTAAATGATTAAAGCATAGTTTTGTTTTCTGCAAATCGTGGGTTATATTTAACGCTGACTTGAACTAACGTTTATCAGTAACTGAGATCAATGTGTCGTAGTATGCTATTGTTTTGAGAGACAAGTTCTTCAAAAGAACGTGATGAACAGCTAGATAGGGTACAAAGTGCGTGAGAACGTTTCCTAACAGCCTGTATTTTCAAAGAGAGGCACAGGCTCTAACTATACATTACCACCAACGCCCTTTTTCTTTAGGTGTGACGAAACACGCATGTGCATATTGCAGAATATCATAAATCAATTAGAACAGCAACTTGACCGACTTAAATTTGTCTTTCGTTATGGTGACAAATTTTTGTTCTAATTGCTAAGAATATGTTGCATTTTGCTCCCCCGTGTTCTTATCTCTAGAATACAGAGGATTACACGATAATGATTATTGACCTTTCATAACATCAGACACGAGCTCAAGATCTAATTAGAACGTTAATCAAGATTGCTAATTTGTAATTAGACCTGCGACGACCTCCTTCGAGAGCAGTCGTAATTTGGTAGGTCTTCGAGGAAATCATATTTGGCACACTGCATGATTTGATACCAGCTGATTTATAGCTTTTTCGATGCTGAGTTTTCTCTGAAGGGAAAGCATCATTCCGTTCTGTGTCTTGGCTGATTCGTATAAGTCTCATTGTATTATGATAAAGTATGTTTAACTCTAACAAAAACATGCATCTGAGGTTGCTTCTGGCTTTCCACAGTTACAGTAAAGCTGGGTATGTGTAAATTGTGTAAATTATTTCCTACTAAAATATATCACTGTAATGTTCGCTGTTGCATGTGCGATTATTAGTAATAAAAACTGTGCAGTAATAAACAAATTATGTTTACAAAAGTTGCACAAATCAAGATGAAAGGCGACAGCTCATTTTAATGCATGTGTGATGTGTTTCGTACAAATATTTTCCCAGTTGCACCATTTTTATGGTCAACCATCTCAGGATAAATAAATGAACGCGATGGCAGGACCGAGACTAGCATGCTGTAATCTACCTCATCAATGCATTGTCTTGATTTTCTGTCAATAATCATTGCTCGAGGACATACGAGCTATAAATAGTAACGATTGCCAGGTTTTGTGTAATTATATCTACATGTAGTATGTTGTATGTAGCTGGTGTCTCTAGAAAACCATGCTCATTGTACTGGGTGGATACATCTGATATACCAAAATATGCGTGAGATTATCTAATCAACGTCAATTTCAGTTACCGTCAGTTAAAAAAGATTTCATGCACGCAGCATCCGGACTGGTAATTGAAGCGAGAGCTTAACAAAAAAGTTTTTATAAAACCAAAACAGCTAATCTTTAACGACAAGGCCCTCAATTAGTCCTTGTTACTAGGCTTTTAGTCAAGTTAAAAGATTTTCATTAGAATTGGAATTTTTATGAACTCTGGTATGAGTCATTTTTGTTTGTTTCAAATCAACATAGTTGGAAGTCATTATCAGAGAACTCAAGAAATCTTCACGGGGAAGCATAAACCTTATCATTCCGACGATATATTAACACATTTGTCTGTTAGCTGCCTCGTGTTGGCCTTATGCATGTGATGCTACACCTTGTTAGTTGTCAATTAAGTTACTAAGTACGTACATAAACTGCGTGTACTAATAGTTTTAAGTTTTTTAGTTTAATTTTGTAAGTAAGAACAACAAATTGGATTTAGATTTGTAACCGAGACCTTACAGATTGATTCGGATTATGTCAACTGCCGCATTTTCCATACTGTTTAGTTTTTAGTTTAAATTTTTGCGTTAAACATTGAGTGTATCCAGGATATAGTTTTCTGTTGTCAGGAGAAAACGACTCTTAAAATTAATGGCGTAGTTATTATGGCGAACAATGCTTTGATTGAACATAGATAGCCTTTGACTTGCTGAGTTCAGGGTGGTGTTGAATAGTGCTTGAACATCTTTCACCACTACCACCTAATTTCGAGTTTCGACTCCAGCAGCATGTTTGCTGTCTAACTAAAAAACGCATAACATTTTCAGTTCCTCTTTCAGTAATACCTTCAATTAGGCGATGACCCAAACAAGACCTCTGTTATCCAGTGCGACTCACGGGGAACACTGGACTAATAAGTGCAAACCTTTCTGCATGTATATATAGACCTTTGGAATAGAGCCAGTCTTGTATGAATGTGTCATGAAGGTCTTGCTAATGGCACGCGCTAGGCATGAGGTCTCGTTTAGACAAGAAAACGCTTAGAATGCGAACATGTCAATGAACTGTATTCATTTACACGAGCCAAAGTGACAACCGAGGATAAGAGCTTTCGTCGGGCATGGAAATTATGAAACTGTTGTCCTTTTATGTAAATTTTGTAGTTCTTGAAAGAATATTGTTTCAACGCTGCTTAAACGATCTCTTGAAGAAAGAATTTATTTTACAAGGAAATTAAACTGCATTTTCAACAAAGAAATTAAACACATGTTGTAACATAGCACATGCAACCTGAGCATTTTTGAATACTGTTTCTATTATACTTGCTTATATTTGAGGTAATACGACAGAATATATTTATCCTGAAAGCCATTATCCTATTATCACTTCTATGGTATGCGTGGGCCGAACTGGATGTATGCATGCTGGTAACTCCATCTTAACAACCGTAAGAGGACGAAGAAGGAATCAAGCAACTTTGAGACATTTCAGCTGCCGTTCTAACGCTTATCATCAAAGCCAAAATGGATTGAACTTTATACCAATTAAGTGCGCAAAATGTCTTAATTTTGTCACGACTTTTGTCTTATCTCGAAGGACGTACTTGGGATTATGAATGCACGAATGTTTGGCATTCTTCATAAGCGGAATTGTCTTCTAGGCTTTCAACTAACCTCGCATCCAACTGGCTCAATTATATCTTTACCAGCTTATGTATATTGAGTGCTAACCTGTGATTGACTATTGTTCCATTCAGGGGGAGTAATTGCCTTTCATCCGACTAAAGCACTGTAGAAATTCTGCCGTGTTAATGTTTTGAATGAGAACTACCTGCAAAAAATAAAATGAACATCGATCATTGATTAAAAAGTTTGTTGCCACAGACGATACTTACTTCAAAACGATGAAATGTTGAAATTTCTTGTGTGCGGTCTTTTCTACCAAAACATCGTTTTTTAAAAGTGGATTTTACTGTCGGCAATATTCATACATATATCTACCTACCTGGTTTGAGTCGTCTTGTGAGTTTAATTTTCCTCTTAGACTATAACTATTGCCAGTTGAAGGAAGATTGCCCGAGGTACAATGCACAAAGCCTTATAAGTCCAATCTCATTTTTGCAGCTACTCTGCGGGGGGTAAGCAACCTCTTATGACTTTGCTCTGCGTCCGCACATTAAAGTACTTAAGTAAAGTGGTTCAAGTCTTTTAGAATAATGGCAGGCAACCGTAAAATAAATTCGTAATCAAGATTCGTTTTTCTCTCATTAGCTGTTACACGCTGGCAGTGTGAATAATTACTGACGGGAATTTGCAAAATTCAGTTCATATTCTTGGTTATTATTGCACTGGCTTCTTGTTCTGTACCGCTAACAAATACAGAGGATACACTGTGAAGTCTAAACAGAAGCGCAAGCTTTGAAAGGTAGGCTTTGTTTGAAGCAGTGTCTGTTGTGTTCTGTAATGCATAGAGCATCAAGTAGCTGGTGATTGAGGTTCAATTCGCTGCTTACTTGCCAAGTTTCTTGACAATTTAAGGGAATTAATCAGCTTTTAATACGGATTTTTCAAATAGCTGCAGTCATAATAGTTATATACTTTGATGTTCGTGCTGTTTTAAGTGACAAATAAATAGTAATTTTTCATTCATTTGCCATTAAGGGCCGTTAACTACTTATGATCAAGGTTTTTTTAAGGCGTTTGTTCATAAGATCGTGATATATGTTATTCCTCAGATGTATATAGATTTATTAATTTGTCTGAACTACGATTACGTTGTCACCAAGATTGAAAACAGATGGTTCCAAGATGTTTAAAACATTATGTACTGTGCAATTTAAGCTTATTAGAAATACAAGTGATCGAGGATTTCCGACTGGCTGGTTATTACTATAAGGACCAGCGGTCCACGAATGGGAAAACTGACTTGCTGCAATGAGAAATTCAAAAACTCAGTAAACTGCAATCGCTATCACAGTTTTGTAGATGACGTATTCTACTAACAATCAGACGTCAGCAAAACATAATTAAAGTGTAACAATATAAATCATGCACTCAAAATCAGTTATGCCTGCAACAAAAATTGATTAAGAATGCAAAATTAAGTCAGCGTGTTTGGATTCATAAAGTGAATTGCATGCCATCTCTTCACTCCTATTAGGCTAATTTAATTTAATTTATGCTTCTCTCAATTCTCTGAAAAAAAAGAGAGTTTGAAACCAATTACAATGGCGCCTTAATGTATGTTTTTACTGTATCCGGCATTTTGATACATATTTCATGTTTCGTTTATAGTTGATAGTTCATAGTTTATACTTTACTGAATAAACAACTGATTCAGATAAGATTGTCCTCTCCTGAAAACGTTGGGGCGCTCAAAGCATAATAGGAGTGCAGGTTTTATGTGAAGAAATATGGTACTTGAATATTGCCGCCAGGTGAGATGTTTACATTGGAAAATATTTACCATATCTCTAGGAAAAAAACTGACATGAAAGTTCTAAACTGATTAAACCGTGCCTCTGATATGCTTTTCCTGCATCAATTGGGTGAGTCCGAGTTTTAAGGTTCACAGTTCAAGGTGTATAAATGGCAATCTTTATTGAATTAGCTGCATTAGCGTTTTCAAGTACGAGGATTTCCTCTTGCGGTTTTGAGTTTTGAACTCCGGCCATGCGGTACGTAATAGAACAATTACATCAGAAGAACTTTTTAACGTCGTGGTTTTCACTCGCGGACAGGTGTGTTGAAAATGAAAGCCAAAAGCAACAGCCACTTTTTTTATTTCTTCAAGTCTTTTCAGACTTCAAAAAACAAATGTCTGAACGCAGTGTTTCAGTGAATCCGGGAAAGTTTATTACTGTGTGTTTGGCGTAGAAAATGTTGCTGAAACGAACGCTGCATCGTTTCATCAACACTGGTCATTACCGCTATAGCACCGTCATTATATCAGGACTGCGCCAAACAGCAATATAGCAAAGCTGCCTAATAAGGAAATAGACTCACTGTAGAGGAAAAGTAATAAGCTTTGCTACTTGAAGTAATGGGAAAATAGTTTCCATAGTAATTTATGATGATGCGAAAGTAAGAAAGTTGTTAAGCTGATATAACTATTATTATGAGAGCAACATTACACTTCTTTGTTCAGTGGCAAGAAAAAATCCTAATTGAGAAGTTACTTTTCGGTATATTTTTATCAAAATACTCAGCGATTCTGTTGGATATTTATGTAGTATGTTTGGCAGATCTAACTTTGAAAAATGCCAGGAAAAAATTTGGCAGATGTAACTTTGAAAAATGGCTAGAAAAGCTAGTAACTTGGAAACGGCGTTATAACGCGATTTTTTACAGCATGCACTCTGTATTCGTCACTCTAAGCGTTCTTGGAAAAATATCTCTTTTTTTCAGCTGCCTATAAATTATAAATGATAAGCAACGTTGAAATATATTAAGGAAATTGATCTCGGAAAAAAAACTTAGCTGTTTTAAGTGTGTTGAACCAAACGCTTTGTTGCCATAGAACCTGATACGTTCAAACTACAAAAAAACACACACAAAAACATTTGCATGCACACTGCCATTGGTTAAGGTTTGTCGACTGGCTGCTATTGACCATTGCAGGAAATTTTGGGCTTTAAACCATTTTAATGATTATATATATTCATTAAATGTGCATCTTTATGATATATCAAATGCCATCTCGAGGATTATACTCGTGTAGAGGTGTCTGAGTGGTTTAGAAAGGTTTTCAATTCGTCCTATATGATTTAGAAGTTAGCCTTATGAGCGAACCGCCGGCTGGTTACATTAATCTGCAATATATCCTCGTTTAACGAGCTTGTTAATGCATTGAAAATTTTCCATAATCACATAAAGACGTTGTTATAACTATCGAATGCTCGAATCATTTGTTTGGAAAGGAAGGATTGGCATACAGCCGCCTGGTCATTATAACTTTTGATGTACCGACTTAACTAAGCATTGTACTTTTATTGTCGGGAGCCATCCTTGAAGAAAATTTAAAAAGTGAGTTTGTTTGGAGTTCTTCTACGCTATTTTACCCCAGGCTTTCGGCTCGGTTTTTGAAAATACATTATCCTGGAATTCCCCAGTATTCCTGCAGTGCATGAGTATTTAGGTTAATATGGTTAGTTTTGCAATATTGAGCGGCAACGTAAGTGAGTTCAGGTTATAGTAGCTACAATAAATAATTTTGCCGGTCTTTGATTACGAAGATCAAAGGATTCCGAACAACACTTTGCTATCTTGCTTAGTGTATTGACTTGCTTCGGGAAGTCAAACAAGTTGCATTGCAGCTGTCTTCAGATGAGTCGGTTACCTTTGGAAAGTGTTTTAGAAACTGCTATCCTTAATTTTTCTCACTTTCTGGTGCAATATTGTCATTAGAGATGGATTTTAAGCAAAAGCTATTAGCGCAATGACTCGTACGCTCAACTCATGCAGAACTTGTATCAACTATTGACTGCGCTTGGCTCTATTAAACAACCTCGTTCCTCTGATTTGGAAAAAAGCATTAGGTTAGTTGACTATGATCTTCAATTAATCGTAACCTAGTTATTTATTAACTATAAAAATAGGCGAAACAGCAGATAATGAGAGTTTTACAGATTCTTCGTATGTTAAAGACTCGTTATAGTGAATATTATCCATGACTAGGCAGAAAATTGTCGAGAATATTCGACTATTTTTGCCCCATAGATATTGAGATCAGGGTTATCATTATCTGATACTAACAGACCACTAAAAGATACAAAATATAACAAATTACGAAAATAGACATCTTATGTTTCGATATTCAAGATAAAAGGTATAAATAGTAGAATATCACTTACTCTGTCTTTACCCTCTTATTTAATCGTGAAAATCAAGAACGCAAAGTGTCTATTTTCAAAATTTGAGTTTATTTGGTCGGGCCTTCTTGAAATATTTCGGCCTTCTTTGATCTCATTCCTAAAGTATGATGTCATAGCAGATATCTTTATGGCGTATATTAAACAATGAAATAACCGGGAAGCAGCGTTGCAGCGTCTTCAGCTGACTTTTCATCAACTGTTCAAACGTCGACCGAAAAAGTTTCATCGTAAGGGATTTGTTTATATGGAAGCCGGGTTGGCCTGCTTAGCGGGACAACCCTGCATGCTAGCGAGATTTCGCCAGGAATACATCTCCTAATAAAAACGTCTGTGCGTTTATATGGAAAGAGGCGGTCGAAAGAGGCGAGATTTCGCTTAGCGGAATGAAAATATTTTCATATAAACACTCCAAGCGAACTGGCCCGATTGCCGAGGTAGAACCAATTTTTATAATTTTTTATGTTTCTTAGCGTTTCTTATTATACTACATGATTAAACACGAACAAACGGTGACAACGTACTTTAATAGATGCTGATCAATACTGATGTCATTTGAACTTTAAACGCAAAGCCATAAACTGAATAAAGGCGTTGTAAATAATCTCTATCCCGGCAACTGGGATGAAATGCTCTCATATAAACATATAGGACAAGTTTATCCCGAGCCAGCCCAGCTACCATATAAACAGCCCCTTATAGTACACCACATTTTGTAAGAAGCTTTACATGGCTTAAGTGTATTAGTTATGTATGTGTATATATTATACTATATATATATATGTATATTTATGAGACATTTCTTAATGCTCTGATGTATACGTTCTGGGCGGTTAAAATCATTAATGTTGATTTGAAAGAAACTATAGACCGCAGACGTATTGTGGTTACAGCGCTAATTGGCAGAAGAACCCTCGAAGCTGCCATTGGCATCGAGTTTTTATAGTAAAACGCTATGCTAACAAGGCAGCAAGGTGCTATCTGCTATTATACTTCAACGAATCTTCTTTCCAACAGAAAACAGGTCATAACATGAATAAGTAAGTGTTTTTTGGTTAGTACGAGATAAGATAACGCAATATTTCTATATAACTTTGGCTCACCTTTAAAAATCTTGCTTGGCTTGCTTGTTATTCAGTTATATTACTGTTGTAGATTTTATTACTTTTTGAAGAACATTATTGCATTTTTGCCTCTGAGTAATTTGATCATGCACACTGGTCGACTTATGTAATTTGAAATGAGTTTAGCAACATGTAAAAAAATTTCGCAAAAACTGAATCCCCTTCATTTGTCGTCTGTCAAGTGATCCTAGACTTGGATTAGTGGGCAGTTCTTATTCAGTTTTCCTTTTTAAGAAGGGGAGATTTCAACTCTTAAGCCTCAACTATTTGTCAAATGTCAATTAAAAAGGTTCAAACACTCTATATGTGAACTCTTTGAACTCTCATTCATTATATAAGTAGCTCTAGCTAAGACGTGAACTCCTAAACGTCTTATTTTTAGTTTGAAATCTTTCATCTTGTGAGGTTAATGTTTGGCAAACGGAATGCAGCAGAATATAGTAACAAGTTTTGTCAAAACAGTTTCAGAGAAGTTCACAGCATAGATTTATCCAAGCTTCATAACACTTTGCCCTCACTTTTCCGCAGAATATAATTACAGTAATTTATTCATAAGTGAGCTTTATTCTTTCACTTTCTTCGCTCGTATTAACTATATATATTTTAAATTGCATAAAAGTCTATTTATATCAGTTTTATTGCAGGAATATACCCTTTGGCAGTTCAAAATATAACCGATTATATAGTTCGTGAAAATATTCACTGGCAAATAATTGATATTAGGATGAATGGTTGATAAATGGCGGATTTGATTTATTGTGTCACTGATATAGAGCTATAGTTACAGAATTGCATAAATTTGAAATCGTTAATTATACTTTTCCCATCATAAGGCAAGAACTACGTGCATATTGATCAGTGTAGTTTTCAGTTTATTAAGATCCATCATTAAAAATGTCGGCAATTTGTGCTATTAGCGTCATGCAAAGTAACTCATATGAATGAACGAGACTATATTTCAGCTTTCAATACAGCAGGAAGTATTGTTCGATATTTACTCTGCATTATACCGAATTGTATAAAAAATTAAAAATACAAACATATCATACTGAGTGTTAAGATAGTCATACAAATACTGTCAAGAGACTTTAATATTATCAGTGGGGTCTGCAGGCGGCATTCTAAAGAAATTTAAAAATCGGCTTAAGAGTATCTCTCTGGGAAGCCTTTTATGCAAAGTTACGTGATCATACTAAATTACCAAAACTCCAGATGTTAACTTGTCTATCGGTGAATTCCAGTGTATATAAGAGGATTTTATTCGTTAAAGCAGATATTATAAGCTGACAAACGTATCTGAGGTTACGAGGAAATGATAAGGGATTATTGTGTCTTTCAATCAGTTTTTCCTGGCAAAATATACCGGAAAGTGTCGCAGAGATCTTTCCACTATAGGGGACACAATCATTGAAAGGTGTAAACGATCATTCTTTAAAATGACCTGGATTGATATGATATAAAGTCGGAAAAAATTGTGGCTTTTCTGAAAGGTAACATTGTAAAATGTCATAATACCTGATTATCTTAATAGTACTTTTGTTACGACTTAGGCATTTGAGAGTTTGTAATTTTTTTCCATCAATAAGCTGTTAAGAAACCACTAGTCAAAGTCCAACCATAAAGACACCCGCATGCACCATCGTGTTTCATTGTCAACTCAGTAAAAACAACTAATTCACCAAATAATCTACAGTATTTTTCAAAATTTCCTTACTCCTCCCGATAATATGATGAAAAATTGATACGCATGACTTGAATTAATCCTAATTACCTTTTTCGTACTCCGGTTAGGTCTCGCACTCCGGTGATGAGTTCAGGTTTTTTACTTCTTTCTAAATACGTCTTTAGTGTTGATTTGCTCCGCCTAGCACATACGTCTGTGTGAATATCGTATTTCGGCTTGGTTTGAACCTCCTAATCATTTGTTACCTGATGTTCTGAGAGAAGACACTGTTGTTGCCTTGTCACGCGCTGTGATGGGTTTCGAGCTTGCACTTTTTATTGATACGATTGAGGAATCGTTGATATGTAATATTTGTAATGCTGTTTATCAAACCCCTGTTATAACATCATGTGGTCATGTATATTGTGAAAAATGTTTGAAAGAGTGGCTGTCGAACAGAACAGAGTGTCCTGAAGCTTGTAAAGAAATTTCTCTTGAAAATGATATTTCGCATTTATTACCTCTACAGATATTGGTTGAACGGTTACGGACCCGCTGCGTAAACTTCAGCCAAGGTTGCGAAGTGGTTACCTCGCTTATTGAAATGTTGGCACATTTAGAAGTGTGTGATTATACGAAGAAAGATAGTGTTACTGGTTTGCCTAGCGCAACTTGTTCAATAGACCGATTATCTGCGCCGGAAGTTGGGATGTCCCAAGTATTTGTCTGTAGTAAAGGTTGTGGATTGCCTCTCTTGTTTCAAGACTCTTCAGAACACGATTGCGTGAAATCTTTACAAGCGCAAGTGAGTTCACTGCAAACTAAGTTGACGCGTTCGGAACACGAACGAGAGAAGGTGTCAGCACGTCTTGTAAAACGCGAGGAAGCAATGCAAGAACGTTTTACACAACTTGAGAGAGATTTAAGAGCGTATCAAGAGCAAACGTTGAATTATGAACGACGCTCGCGCGATCAACGATCACAAATTAACTACCTGAGAAGGCAACTGGACAGTCGTGGATCTGACCAGGTTTGTAACCATTTATTATTTTACTTATTTACCATTACTTGAAACATATTAATTATAACCATATTCTACCTGTGATTATACTGATCTCTTGAGATTTGCGATCGTCAATTATTAGCGCTATTTTGAAATCATTCTGTCGTTCTTTAATAAATCTCATTCAACTAAGACATCTTCAATTCATGAAATGACCAGCCAGGAAAAGATAAATTGGATTTTAAGAATCTCGGTCTCGTTGGAGGCAAGATCTCATATTGTAAACTGAATTAAACTTGCTTCTCACTTGTATAAATTGGTTTATAAAATCTGTCGCATAATCTAGTGTTATGTAATCTGGTTTCACAACTGAAAAAACAGTATTTCAGAGAAAGAAAAACTTATAATTGGACCCAATTCATATTCATTAATGACATATATCTTCGAAGCAATATATAATGCATTTTGATATTTGGACATTATCTTCAATGGATTCCGGGTTTTTTTAAACCATCATCGTTCTATATTTCGTTTGACATAATTTGAGATTTATTTTATATCCAATTAAAACGAAGCTTATTTCCCCCGCATTGTATCATAACTGTGGTAGTATATACAGTCCTTCAGCCAACGAGGCTAGTTTGCAAGATGCGTTGCTTGACAATTTATTAAAGTATTTAATGATTTATATAACGCCAGAGTATAAGTTTATTTTCGTGGAAGCCTAAACGTCCGATGTCAGTTCTTTGTCGCAAAGTATCAAGGTATAGCAAAATTCAAGTCATACACCAGAGTCTCTCGTTTCAACGTGATATGTTTGCATGTTTCATCGTGAAGTGAGCCTACGTACGCATACCTTACATAATATTCTAAGAGGAATGTACGTTTGCGTTTAAATAGCCGAGGAATAAAAACAGTAAGGTGTTACCTACGTAAAAACTAAGATGAAGTACAAAGACAATGACGATGAATAATGTTGTTGTTGTTTGGTATAAACAAGCAATAGTCTAAAGTTCTATATGTTCTTATTCCCCCCTGATTTGAAATGAATCTACGAAAATATTACGAGACCGTGGCTTGTGCGTAGGGTTTATAAATAGCAAAAGAACTTTGACTTTATAAACAGCCGACATGCAATGAACAGTCGCTTTTGTATCACGCCAGCTCAACGCATCAACGAAATATGATATGAGTCTCTTTGCTTATGTATGCGATGCATATCTATCAATCAGGATGGTTGGGTTAGTTATAAATTCGACTCGGTAAAGAAAGAAGAAATTGCTCTTCTTTATTTAATAACCCTTCTATTTTTGTCTTCACCTAATGCAATTCTGAGCTTCTTTGTCATCTGACTTGGGTAAAATGAGACGATAGATACGACAACGATGCCAATTGTTACTTGATGCATGCGAGGTTACAAAAATTGTTCATGCATGTTTAGAGAGAAGGGCTAAGACCTAACTAAGTTGTATAGGCCGATTATTTTAAGCCCGTCTGGCTTCGAGTAACCAAGCTTAACTATTTCAACTCGAGTAGTGTTTGTAGCTATATATATATATATATTATGAGCATGAAATTTTGGTTTAGTCATCCACGAAATGTGTGAAACTGTTATATACTTTCGACTTATCCAGCGTTTAAGCTTAACAACCTTGATAAAACCGACCTCGAAAGGATAAGCTCTGATCGGACTAGTTTTATCTGTTTGCAGAAGGATCGGACCAATTTCAGTTGTACAATGATGCTACATAAGGAAAATACGTTGTACACGTCATTTTTTTTAAAGACAGCATGCTAACCGAGCAGTACTAAATGAAGTCGTTAACATCTGCCGAAGTCCAACTTCGGCGAATCGAAGCGATACATTGTACTTGAGCAAAAATTCTCTGCCGGAGATGATGATATTTGTAACTTTCGTCAAGTGCCGCTCTAGGGCATGCGTGCGTTGGCCTTTGCTTATTAACACTGGCACATCATACTTCCACTAGACAAAGCTTATTAAGTGAATCTGTCAATATATTTTGGCTTACAAGTAGCGATGAAAAGGTGTTCTGGATAACAATGCCGTAAATATCTTCTGGAGAGAAAAAAAACAGGCGCGAGGGAATGATTTTGAGCAAAAGATAAGGCCAGACTAGAAGCAATCATTGTTTACTATTTCTTTACTTACGATAAGAGCTCGTTATTCAAGTAAAATAATCAAATTAACATGAGAATATTTAATGCACTAAAAAGGACTAACCTCAAGCCACAGATTTGTATACTAAGTGTTGATTCAATCATAAATTCCTAAATATTGTATATTGAAGGGTTTGGGAGGGTCTATGCGTGAATGCTAACCACAAATACCTAGGATTTTAACGTTTAACAACTCAACAATTTAACTTGGATATTGAAATATTCAACATTCTTGTATTGTCTTTGATGGTTATAGTGCATCCTTAAACATCCCATTCTAATCTTGTTTATGTTTCTGTCAAATATCGATAAAAACCGTGGAAACAATATAATTTGTTTCGTCCACAGTACAGCACTTTATGTTATCAATGAGAAATTTGCGAAGCACGTAATTATGGCTTTCAAAACGGAAAGCATTAGCAATTTACGACATGAATTTTGACGTTCATTGTCCTCTTTTATGTTTGGCTCAAGGTAACGGAAGAAAACGAGGTTCGAATTACCCTAGAGCGTTCAGGCGGGATACTTGGTTTAAATATCCGAGGAGGAACCGAGGTAAGATATGGATTTTAAGGTTTGAAGTTGGAGTAAACAATTAAGAAGGTTATTTCCCCCCGGATAGTATAATAGGCCTTCATATTTTTTACCCCCGTAAATGATTAAATTGTCCTAATTGCTACATTCCAAGCATTCGTGTCAAGAAGTGCTTGAACAATAATAATAATAATAATAATAATAATTGCGATTTCTGAAAGCATCCAGAACGTGATAATTTACCATGGACAGGACTTCATATGGAGAGGGTGAAAGCGTGATGAGCAAGCAAATATTATTAGCCTTCGTTCCAGAAGAAATTTTAATGTCTGGTGTATTTGCGTTGTGCGCGCGCTTATGTAACATCCCTTCTCAAGCGTAACAAGGACAAAACCCAGTTAATTTGAATTATATTTTTAGCTAGACTTGTTGGGCTTAATACAATTAATAAAAAACCAGATTAGTTAGTTTTGATAGCCGACAAAATTATCATGCATAATCATGAATAGTACACATGAGTTCATCTCACAAAGATATCTGGAAGACATCAAACATTCGGAACGATTTTAGGAATTCAAGTTTAGAATAAACGCAGCCATACAAGGCCGACATTATCCAAATACTTATTTTGATCAACGCTATCTTCCATCCATGTCGATTACGTTCATTACAAAAGTTGATGGTAATACGATATTCTGTCGTTAACGTTATGATTGTCCTAGTTTTAGGTGTAATTTTGTGGGACTTTTTTCTTTTTTCTCAGGAAAACGATGGACATTGTGGGATATATGTATCGAGACTTGTGGAAAATAGCCCTGCTTCTGAAAAGTTACAACTCTATGACAGAATACTTGAGGTATATTTATGATTTATTTTATCTTTCCCGCTGTGTTGCTCCGGAAATAACTTATCAACATGGCTGACTTCGCGAAGTTTTCCTTGTGATTCGCAAATTTAGAGCGATGTTTTAAGTAATTGTCCTGTAAAATTAGTGCCTTTAATGGGGCTAATATATAGTTGGTTCGCTGCGCGGGGTTTATAGTTTATTAGAGTGCGTTGAAGCTTCAGATATTCGAACATATGTGGAGCTTATCAGCTATCTTTGGCCATGACTTGGTATTTAATCGCATTTGCGTGCCCAAAACTTGCCATGGAAAACACTCCATGTCTTATCGCAAAGTGTTCTAGTAATACACGCACGAAATCAGTGAAATTCGATCTTGTTCTTTTGTGTTTAATCACAGACTGCAATTTGCGTCACAAAACAATGACAGATATGAGTAAGTTCGGCGTCACTCTCTGACCAACAGGATGTTATTCTAAGCAAACAGGTCTGAGCGATAAAAAACGTAGTTCCTAATACGAGTTCCTAATACCTTTCCTAAAAACTCGTATTCAAAAACAGAAAATATTGAAGGACCTAAATATTACGTCGTATAACATCATGGGTATAGCAAGTTCCTAAACATTTTTCACATTATTAAATATGACGTTTAAGCTTATATCGCTGATGAAAAACAATTTCACAATCGGTTATCTGCATGCATGACAACAAACAAAGGTCATGAAACAATTACAAGAATACAATTCTTTTTGTTGCATTCAGTAATTTGCCTTTTCTAGTCAATTCATTGAAGAAACCGTTTGTAAATTTTTGCAACACGATTGGTTAAAAATGGATATCTGAGCAATAGTGTAGCTTTTGCGGAAACGTCATAAATAAACAGATAAAATCTGCGCTGTCTCCGTCTGTGTTACCAAAAGTTAAGTGCTTTTAAAAATCTGCTATCAATCTTTTGAATTTGAAACCTTTTAAATATTGGAATAGTTTGCATAGTTGAAAAATGATAATCGCTCAGTCCCATCACTTGCTATGCCGATTATATTACGACGCCGTTTCGAAAAAGTCAACTATAATAACACTATAGTATAGGAAAAACAATAGCTAAGAAATAATCTGGCCAAAGATCGGCCTCGTTATTTCAAAGGTTATCGCTTCAATTTTATCATCTTCACTATAAAAATACTATTTGAATCAAATGGCGCCATTACATACTAAACTGGATTACGTAGCTCTAAAATTTTTTGTCGAAATGCGGCCAGAATTTTACTTTTCCTCGGAGTATACATGAAAATTCTTTTGTCTGGGATACTGTTTCCACCGGAAAATCCAAAGGAATATGGGAATAATCCTTTCCAAACTTACGAACAATAATAATTTCCGTTTGGTTTTGTGTTAGAGATAGTGGCTACCCCATACTGTGCAGCGAGATGTCAAAATCTGCACCGTTTATGATCAATTTGACTTGAATCGACTAAATGACTTCGACAGAGCTAATGTAAACATATATGTAGTCTGTTAGACTACGTTCAGTCGGGGTCTGGGCAGTGTAGGTATCGCCTTTCTTCTCAGGCACACCGAATAACGACCAATATCAAAAACAATGATTTTTTCTTGTATCAAACGCGATAGGGGAGCAACTCTTTAACAAATATTAAAAAGAAGCAATAAATTTGCTTATCACTGCAAGGGAACAGCAACACTGAGGTTACCTCCAGTTACAACTGTGCAGTGTTGTCTGACAATTTCCCGGTTTCTTTGTGTTTGATATTGTACAAACCCAACAACGATATATTATTAGTGTAGGTAAAATTGCATGCTGTGTTGAGCATATAAATAATAAACTACATGAGTACATCTATAACTTTGCATTAAAGTTACGGTTATTGCAGTACTGTTACACTATAATTATAAACGTCTTGAAGTTACAAGAAGATATAATACAGAATGTTGGCGTCAATGGTAGGAACATAAGACTATGCGCTATACGCGCTGTTTTCTTTGAACGTATATTTTAAGGTTTTATATTGATTGTATTTATCTTTCCAACGGATATGTGGTTTTGTCACACCTTTACTAATAGTCTAAATTAAGTTAATTCACGAGTTTGCCGTACTTATTAGGTAGACTTCAAAAGCGTCAACTATGCAAGTGATATTTTAATTATTTTTCACACCTTTTGTCGCCGTTTCTTGACAAATTTTGTGCCTCACAATGCATCGTTTGTGCAAATATAAGTCTGAACGAGCGTGCATTTGATTACTGCATTTATTGAATTAGTCTCAATGTGTGTTTTAATAATTTATTTCAACCCACGAGTACTTTATCGCCGCAAAGTACGTATAATTGAAACTAACGAGATTTTAGCTCGAAACCTTTCTACAGACATGCATGGCAATTCGTAAATGTAAACCGATTTTGAGATTATGGTCGCTTGTTGTTTACAAGTAGGTGCGAAAAACATTGTTCGCTGGTTAAGTTTACTGTTTTTTCTCGCTAAATTAAAACGATTTTGTAATTATTAATGTAAGTCGCATATCGACCTATCAAACTGCTGACATATATTACAACAGGAATTGTAGGAAATTAATCCACCCACAGAAACGTAATGGGGATCTGTGTTTGAGCTACTCGTTTGTCGTCAAGAAGCTTCGTATAAACAGCTGTGGGTTAATCTGCCCAATCAGAAAATTGATGTACGTACACTCAATCTTCGGCCTTGGATTAATTTACAAGTGCTCGCCAACGCATGGCCAAATTTCATTGCTACTTTTAGAAATTAGTATACGTTTATTTTAAACGTAATTCCTACTCAAAAACGCCTTACTAAGCTAAGGTTTCATATAAATTTGTCTTTCTAATACAGCAAGCCCACCAAGCATGCTTTAAAATAATAGGAAATGAGGCCATCGTTTCACCGCGGACCAGCTGTATAAAATACGTTTACTGCATGAGGTTGCGTTCATTGGCCCCATGCATGGGTAGTGAGAATGCTATCCAACCTTTCGCGCGAATCTTCTCGAAAACATTCCACATGCATGAGGTGATATGAGACCATGTTTTGCATGCGTGTCTCAACACAAATGAAAGAAAGAAAAGTACATATATAAAGTATTCACCAAGACTTTATTGTTATATCAAAAGTCACCATTTTTTAATATCTTCATCAGGAAAGCACTGAAAATATGCAATAAATATGTGGTTTAGTTATTCACTAGCCTTTATATATATAGGTGAAGTTCTTAATAAATTATTCTGCTGTTGTGTCAGTCGAGAGAAAGAAGACTGCATGAACTTGCATGAGCTCAAACCGTTGAACTTTGAGCCGAAATAGTCGGAAAGTAATGTTTCAAGACAATTTATACACAGTTTATGAAACCATTAAGATATAACGATCGATATAAAATGCAAATTGGTAAAAATTATGATATATTTTCATTTACCGGGTTTTGTGTAAAGCGTGATTCATGTACTCTGGACCCAGAACTTGAAATGAGCCAACAAAGGATTCACTGTGACTTTTGACAGGCGCATATCAATTGTGATAAACAGTTGGTTTTAATCTGTGTTAGAACAAGTCTACTTTCTATGCACGAAACCCAAGCGTTAACTACGACAACATTTCTATATTCGAGTGTATTAACCGGTATAGCTGATATACGGAGGTTCTCAATCATTGATAACTTTCATTTCTCTTTGTGTGTTTAAGAGCAGAATTTTACAGATCTAATTTGTTCAATGGAAATAGTCAGACATGTTAATGACTTTATTGACACTCAAACCAAATATTTGTTGGATTCTGTTTTCTCGCGCCAGCTGATTCTAATTTTTCACTCTAACTTTACTTGATCGAGACAATAATAATTTGTGCTTGGCTCCGAACGGCCGGCGTTAAACGATCGTTGATTGCTAGTATTGTTATATGAAATTTATGTTTCATTTAGTTGGTTTTAAGGAAGCTTTAGCTTCTTCAAAGCTGTAATTATCGGCGTGTTTGTTTAGAATTAGTGGGTTTCATTAAGCACGGCAAGGGATGGTGAGCAACTAAGAATTTTAACAACATATTTTAATACATCATCTCATTTGTTTCCAAGTAAAATACCGCTACATATAGAAGACAATCGCCTGCTGTGAGATAGTACTTGATCAACCCAGTGTAGGTGGCAGTAATTCATTTCATAAAACCTTGTAGTTTTGAGGACAAGATTCGGGGGATTTTAGAAGTAGAAAAAGAAAGAGTAGAGAAACATTAGATTGGATATTCTGGCTCCTATATCGACTGCTCTGTCCACTGTAAATTAGCTGAATAATTTGAATATTGGTACACCATATGTTGAAAATTTGGAACCCCAGATCGTCAATCCCATAGGGAGACACTCTGTGACCAAAATCGTCGCTATTTCCAATTTCAAATATTATTTTTGCCCTGATCACCTCGGTAGGACGATCATTATATGAAAAAATATTTATCACCTGAGATAACAAACGACTGCTGTGTTTTTAATTGTTCGAGAATATTTAGATAGCGCTGGGAATCTTTGAATAATTGAACGTTTTATTGCCACCATTGTTTACTTATTTATTTAGCTTGGTCCCTTTCCATATTGTATTTTACCATGCAAGGTCATCTGACATACGGCTTTTATGAATGTTGAGAATCTCAGTAATGTAATAATCTCGCAAGATTTGGGACAGGAAATATGCTTACCATTAATTTTGATGCTGACATAAAATTTTAGTCTTCAATACAAAGCATTTTTGAAGCTGAACTGAATAAATCAACTTTTCTTTATTAAAACTTGTTTGAGTTTTCAAAGTGTCGTTGAAGGTCTTTAAAGATATAGACATACCCAAATAATCCGCTTCAAATCTTTATTTGTTTAATGCACAACATGGTTTTAAAGATGTTTAAACAATGAGATACAAAAGAATGCAAAACATGTTATTTAATGTAGTTAGAAACTTTATAACTAGTTTAAGAAATTATGAAGTTTCCTGTGAATGATTAGGGAACTAAGCGGTTTCCGTATTTTTAAATATTTTAAGATTAGAGATCGACGGAAAAGAATTAAAGAATTTTGTCTGCACCCCGCTAAATGACGAGTATTTTACAAACATGCGAAATAAAAATAGATTGCTTTTGTAATCCGCTAATTATGCAAATTAGCGCATCTTTTGTGGTTTTGTTGAGAGGGAATAGATAGATAATGGCGAATAAATAATACACTTATTTTCTTCAATTATCTTAAATTAGCGAAATCCATTAAAATGTGCCAACATGATAGATGTGGTTATCCATATTTTCAGCCGGAATTGTTAAAAAAACGACTTTCTGAAAAGAGGCTTTATCGGCACTTTTAATGTAAGCTTTTAATAAATATATAAAAATTTATGTTTACATTAAAGCCCTGAAGAATTTTGAAAGCCTTCCATTATCTCGTCCCGGACGGTTTTGATGTCAGCTTTTATATTTACAAGAATTACGAGTAATCTCACTAATCTAAAAGTGCGAGAGGTTAAACCATGCAGCTGTACTCGTTTCCATTCTCTTGTCATGGGAAGAACTAAACAGCTAAAAGGGTCAACTAAAATATTAATTAGATTCTGATTACTGACTGTGATTACCAATAAAACATTTGAGCAAAAGTGTGCTTTCTTCTGTTTAAAGAATGCATTATCAGATCCATTCTAACCGTAGTGCGTTTATAAAAGTCGTAAAGAAATAAAGATATATGAAAGCAGGCCACTTTACTTCACCTGTCTATGTGTACCAACAACACAGAAATGCAGTTTTGTGAAATTTGTTTTTTTGTAGTTTTTCACTCTTCTAGAGCTGTTAGCATTGTTTTACTTATCCAGTGATTTACAAACATTGGCGATGTGTGTACACTACACAACAATGATGATTACTCTACCACCTGAGACAAATATTGCGGGTCATCGTTTTCTCCCATCACTTGAATGATAGGATTAACGATAGGGCCTCCATTAGGATCGTTGTTACAGCATAGATTGCTCCAGCTAAGAAGCTATCAACCCCCTGTATTTGGAAAATTGATCGCAGACTTAACTTCCCCAGAATAAACAAAGCTTATTTTATTTGTCAAGATGATTTGTATATCTTCACTACTTCTCAACAATATTCCCACGAGATAATAAGGGTATGTTGAGATTGAGATCACATCCACTTCAAATTTGGCAGTGACTAACTTTTGCACAAAGAAAGAGCAATGATAAATGTTTAAATTGCTTCAAGCATGGATGCACAGACTAATGGGATTATGGACTGTGTTAAATTAAAAAAGTCAGGAATTATCGGGTATCTATTCTCGCCTCGAAATGTACAACATGAGATTTCCTTTATAACTAATTTAACACCCTCAGTGGCAAACATTATCCTTGCTGTAGGCAAGCATTATGACTTCTATCAGCATGCTAACTCATTTACTCAGCTAGATCTTCCCAAACAGAGATAATAACGCACAATGAAATATTTACAAAGAAATATCGGCTTTTTCGTGCGCTTGAGATGTTGTTCTTGCCAGCTCTAAGAGAAATTGTAACGAGGGCTGATTACAACGAACAGGGAAGTTTTTGTTGTCCACGAATTCTCAACCAGGCTAATTAATCTTACACGAGCGAAACTAAGTAAAATGTACCCAAATTATTTTAATTTATGATAAATTATTTTGTCATAAATTCCTTGTACGTGCATGTGTAATCTCCACACACGCGTTTGCGCTATACGAAGTGAAATTCGTGCATGTAATAATTTCGTCACTGAATATTGCAATGCTGGAGATATTTACTCAATTATAGCAGTGAGGTAAAGTAGATCAGGCTGGCGCAACGATGTTTGGCTCTCTTTACTCTTATAAATCGATCATGATGGTTAGGCAACTGTCTAAAGTAGCTATATAGAAAGAAAATTTCTCGAAGTTTCGACCACATTTGATGAGAAGTTATCGAAGACGCTGCGACGCTGTTACATGCTAAATGTAGTAAATTTAATCCTATTCTTCGTAAATTATCCTTTTAAAACTAACGAATATGTTCCTCCTTTCTCTCACTTTGTACCGGCATGTTTCAAATGAGTTTTTCAAAGTTTCCATGGTATAAAAACAAACATTCATTCATTCATACATTAATAAAGCATGTTGGAAATAAACAACTTAATTCATCCCCTCAATATTTTATGAATAACTGTGGGAGTCCATCGCAGGGAGAAAATTTGCAGACAGATATAACAACGAGGGCGTTGGAACAGTCTTCGATGGAATTATCAACATAAAAAATTGTCGCTTGTCAATTTGTATTGTGATCTGCAAGGGTAAAAATATTAACCATCTAAATAACACAAAGATAATATCTGACTGGTTTTTTTCTCTAATTCAGGTAATCGTCTATTTACTGATTTTTTTAGCTTGCAGATTAAAACCCTAGCGACTTTAGGGCTTCAAGTTTTAAAGCAAATATACAAAAGTACAACAATAAATCTACTTACTCAAATACGCTGTACCAAGCCAAGTATGCGCAGCTTTGCATATCAGACTATCAGTTTATTTTGAAATATTGTTAGAGAAATATAGGGGTTTTATAACACTTTTATAATACTACGTAATAATTAGAATAATTAATATCTAAATTCTGATCGTTTTACTGGAAACATCGTACCTCTACAGCTTTACTTACCCAACACTTGTGTGGGAGATACCGAAAATAAATATATGTGTAATCTTTAATCAGGAAGTAAGATGTGTATTTCTTTGGCTGGCCATTTGGTATTTTTTGTGTAAATATTATAACTAAATTAACAAGCCTTCTAGCGCGATGAAAAACCTTTTTAATACGCTTACCGCACAAGAGGAAATTTACGTTACAAAACTATTCAATTTAAAATAAAGATTTTATATCGAAGAAAACTATATTGACGTGCTTAAAAGGAAAATATTAAGGTATATTTCATAACGACAGCTGCACTGCTGCAGTAAATTGTGTATGTATTTCAGTACAGAATTTATTAATTTCACAAGGATAAGTGATAACCCACTGTGGCGAACGACACAATGTGCGGATATATTAGTATTCTATCCCACTGTTCACTCTAAGGTGGCTGCTGCCCCATCATTTCCCCGGGCAGTTTATACGACACAACAACCTCGATATTTTGCAGTTTTGAAATTTTTCCAGTTCCTGAGATGATCATAATTATTTTCATATTTTTTCATTCATTTGCTTGAATGCAGGGGGGGTATCTAATGAGTAATAATTTCTATGAAAGCAGGGGGGTGATCAAGGGACATTAAAAATACCATTCACATGTTCGCTTGTTTATCGTGTTTCACGTATGTAGAGGATGAAATAAGAAATTTCTAGTGAGTTGTGAATATTGCTAAATAATAAAACAAAGGTATTAAGAGTTCTTTGAAAAGCTCATGAGGTGATTTTGTGCCCAAACGTGTTTAAAGAACAGGAAGGATGATTTCTTTACGTCCTCACAAAGAACGTCAGTGATACAATATCATATGAAAGACGTCCTTGAAATCAAGGATACTTCGAGTAATTCGTAAAAAAAGAACTTTAGATTTGGTAGTCCATCGCTTTACTTTTTCAATGCATTTGCTTTTACACTTTTGCCAGAGAATATTTCATTATTAAAGAAAAGAAAGAACAGGACTCGTAGACTCGCCATTTATCTATTAAATATTGTTTTCTTTGGGAGATATACTCACACCATGTCTATAATAAGTGACCGGATATGAACTTTCTACCTCATTAAATCATACCCCCATTATGTCTCTCGCGCTTAGAGATCTTTTGAGTTCAAGGTTTACCAATGACGAGTTTTGAATTATAAGGAAATACGGATAACACGGCCGTTTTAAATATACCCAACTCCTAATTGGATTACCCAACGACCATTCTTTGTTTGTTCAAAATATAAGAATGCAATAGAGCTATAATATATGTAGTAAAGTGCCAGTGTTATTGATTATACTTTAACCCACTGATTCCAATTGTTCACAATGTTTAGTATTAAAATGAAGTACTACTTGAACTGTGGGGAACTCGAGCAATATCAGCACATCAATCATATTTATTTACGTATTCATTTTTTTTTACTTTCTTGTTCTCCTGCAGATTAACGAAGTCGACTTGACGAATGCATCGCACCAAGAAGCAGTGAAAGCTTTTAAAAACGCCGGAGATAAAATCAGTATTACCGTACGAAGGCTGTTGAATTCCAAAGCAGGTGACATGTTCTCAACTGGGTTTGCCTCTATTGGAGTACAAACCGAGGCAATTGATCCGAGCGAGATGAACATTACTTGTTGTCGCTGTAGAAGTAATCGTTCGTCTCAAGAATTTTCATCACAAGGTGCAATAAATATCATACATCAAAAGGAGGATTCTGGAGTTGACGAAATAGGCGAACATCAGTCTGACGCTGACGGCTGTGAAGCTAATGAACTTAAAAACAATACAGGCTACACCTCAGATGATGTAAAACCTCGCGACGAGATTTTGAATAGGCTGCTTTTGAACACTTCCCTAGCTGCGTTAGGGAAACGAAGTAGTCGACTACTACCTGCTGATTCCTGTCAAACACCGTACGAGCCTGAAGATTCTTCTGAATTGCAAAGCTTAAGTAATGGCTACTACTCCGGCAACGTCAGCCAAGCAAGTTTAGAGAATGTTAAACCGACTGATAACGGAGGACTGGAGTCGAATACTCAACGAATGACTCCTGATGAGGAATGTTATAGTCCAAATAATGAAACAGATCAGTTGTACTTCGATTCTGAACTGGAATATGAATATGAGGTAAGTTGTTAAGTTATTTGTTTTTTTGAGAATAGACGACGTGGGTCCTCTTTGTTTGCATAAGTATCGATGCTTTTGGCACAGACCACCTTCTGCTACCCGCGATGTTTCGAAAAACCTTTCAATAAATTACATTTCCGAAGTCTTTTGTGAGGCACCTGAAGAAATACTAATAAAGGCGACTTACATGGCGACTTACAGTGTTTCAAAATTGCTTGTCTTGCAATATCAATCAAATTAGCCCTTGACCTCGCAATAAGAGTGAAGTATCACGGTTCTCGCGTATAGGAAATGATCAAAGGTAGAGTTTATGCAAACATGTCAATCACAGTGATTTTAAATGAAAAGCGGAAAAACAGGAAGAATAATCACGTGAAAAACCACGATGAATATCATGTGTTTCGTTTCTGCTGCGGAAAGTCGGCTCACATGAAAAATCACTGACCAGATATTGACAGAAGATATTTGCATGAGAATGCCAGCTCTAAGTGTAGACTACAAGAAAGAAACGAAGTTCCTGTGATGAACAATAAGGCCAGGCGTAGTAGAGTGTTACCCACGCTTGGGACGAACCGCGTGAGCAGATATATTAAAAGATGAGCTTCAGATGTGGAGTTCAAACAATGAACTTCTTTGCATGTTTATTTAGGTAAAACAACGATTAACTACTACAAATAAACTTTATATCGAAAAACGATTCAACCGAAATCTTTAGGTCCATTTATCGCGGACTAAAAGCAAAAACGTATATATTCGACGCCCATTGTGTATAAAGCGAAAGGATCTGCCATGCAAAGTAATGATAAGAATTAAAATAGGCTGGGTCAATATAGAGCTCTGGGTAGCATTTCAATTAATTATTACATTGTAATTAAATAAACTAGGGCCTCTATCGCAGAGAACTATCTCATAAAGAATTAACTAGGGCTTCTATCTCAATGAATCATCCCGTCGTAATAAATAAACTAGGCCCTCACCCGCTGTTGTGCAACTTCAAGAATTACGTTATATTCTTTTTCTTAGGAAATAACAATCAGAATGTGCGGTCGTAAAGCTCTTGGAATGAAACTATATTCGGGCAATGACGAAGATGCAAACTCCGTGTTTGTAGACGAGGTATGATATTTTATTAATTTAAACAAGTTTGCTTTGTTGACTTCTCAAGAACAGCAGTTCCTTAATGGGCAGTTACCTCAAGGGAGGATCGATGTCCCCTGGCGTGTGACTGTGTTTGTGAAACTAGAAATAGTCTTTCCACATGTGGTTAGGTAAAAAAGAAATCGTCAGAACGTCAGTTATTACTACAGTATTATAAAATGGTGAACATGCATAATGTAAACTACTGACCACGTTGCTACCACCGAAACACGTGAGTTTGTTCCCCACAGATTTCGGTCGTTTGATTGTAATTTCATTTGCGTCCCCAGGTTGACCCCAGATCTGTGGTTGGCAATGATGGCAGAGTGATTGAAGGAGATCAAATTTTGAAGGTAAAAGACTTTAACGTTCTTCCTTAATAAATAAAAGATAATATTTGCAAGAAACAAATAAAATGAATGTTTGTCTATATTAATATTTATCTCTATAATATTCAGATTAACGATTTGGCGGTAACCTGCCTGGAAGATGCTGTGGAATTACTAAGTGAAAGGCATAATGAAATAAAATTTCTTGTTGCAAGACCAGTCGCTGAGGTAAATAGATTAATATTTCTTTTAATGAGCGTTTTATTTGTTTGCTGATATGGCGTTTGGAAATTACGCATGTTGTTACTACAAGAAGAACCTGCAGCACTTGGAAGAAAGTGAATCCATATTACCTAAGATAAATCACACCGAATGGAATTTCATTGCGAGTTATACACAGGTATTAACCGTGTGATAATACATACCAGTATGTAATAATATAGCTTTTCTTATTTAGCTACAAGCAACATTACTCGGTGCGGAAAGCGACCATGGCGAATTTCACGATCAATCCCGATTTCATCTCGAAGCCTACCCGATAGGCGTGATCCAAGAGGAAGACGAAGAAGAAGCCGAGACGGTCATCGGCGACAAATCCCGAGAAGATGAAAAAGATAGTGGTTTCGGGAAGACCGACGACAGTACGAAGAATGATTCCGAACAAGACGGCGGAGAAGACCGACTTTTGAGGGATGAGAAAGAACAACACAAAGCACAAATGGACGCATTGGGAAAACAAATCATTCACTTCACTGCATGTGCTAGCAACGCCAGAGAACTTGGATTGCGAGATAGCCCACGGGAGAAGAGTTCCGATGAGCACTCGCAACGCTCAGGAGAACGTGAAAAACGTGACGGACGAAGTTCGAAGCATAGCTCACGCAAATCCGGAAGTAAAACTTCCTCTGATGAAAACCATAGCTCTGGACTTGAACATAGAAATAAGAAATCTCACAAGTCCACCAGAAGTTCCGAGAGCAATCCAGCTTCATCCAAGAGCAAAGAGAGGTCAGAAGGAAAAGAAAAGGAGAGAGGTGAGCATAGGAGAAAGAAGGAGAAATCCAGGGATGGCGGGGACTCCAATAGATCCGTGAGATCATCTAGGGATGATCGTGTGAAGAATGAACGAGGATTGAAGCAAAACGGCCACTCATCCTCGAACGAAAATCCTGAAATGAAAGTTCAATGGCGCGTCAGACGAAATAAAGACGGAAGCCGCATTTTCATCAGTAAAAAACTGAAGCCAGCTAAACAAAGACTTTTACGTGAGCGTGCGCAAAAATTAGCTGAGGAACGTCGGGGACTGACGACAGACGACGAAACACAATCGGTGTATCTCGGACGGTACTGGAGCCGAGAAGATCGTCGCCGTCAACTGGACAAGGTTCGTGAAGCAAGACGAACGAAAAGAGTTGAAATCGAGGCAGAGAGAAAAGGAAGTGGAACAAGCACTAAGAGAAATGATTTTCAAATCATTGAACTAACTCAGAAAAAAATGGCCTGCACAGAGCAGACGTTTGACGACTTTATGACAGTTGAGGAAATTTTAAGACAGCGAAATAGACTTGGCATGTCCAGTGGACCAGTCTTTGTTACGACTGTTTAATTAACTTGTTTTTTTCTGACACTATTAGGCAGTAAAATCGAAGTATATATAGATTGTATAAAATAGTTATTTCGGTCATAGCATATATAATTAATATTTAGCCATCATATAAAGTTCGGTTGTAAACATAATGTACATACGAATTAGAAATAAAATTCAAATAAGTATTTAGCGTGGATTTCCATCTTTTTGTGTTCGCCAAAACTTCTCAAACCAGGCTCTTCGCCAGTTCACTTCCATGTGAGCCATCGAGTGGACTGACCCTGGCTTGCGAGGTTGAATTTGGCCCTAAGGCTAGGTATTTTATTAGTTTCTACGAAAAAATCATTCAAAACAGTAACTCCGCGTGTATGAAAGTTAAGCCGCTTGTTACACGGAACCAATTTAGCTGCAATCCGCGATAGAAACATAAGTATGCAAAATTAGATTGGCTCGACATTTCTTCAGTTGACAACCAATCATGCCCCTCGGAGATTGACATTGTTCTGTCCTGGTTTCAACAACTGGGAACAACTAAGGAGACGACCATAAACCGTAGAACCGGACTAAAATTCCTTCAAGCTGTCTTCCGCAAACAAATAAGTACGTGACGATAAGATTAAGATGAAACCACCCTTGTATTACGAAGTATTTTATTTACATTTTTCACAAAGATGAAGTAATGTTGGAAAATTAAAGATTGAAGTCATCGGCAGCAAACAAGAACAACCTGTTGATGACGTCATAATAAGCTGTCCAGCGGCTGTGCACAGAAACCAAGATGGCGGAACAAAGGAGCATTTGAACCGAACATTTGTCATCATGTTTTGGGCATGCTTTTAATGCGATCTAACTTCCACAGGCTTCCAAAAACTACATTATTTAATTGCCAACACCTCAATCATTATAAAAACGTATACCGCTGTGAATTTTTACTGAATTTTGAGTCAAGAAGCCGCGTTGACTTTTTACCAAGACATCGAACTTTGCAGACTGTAGCAACTGTACAGAACCGAACATCGAAACTTCTCGAGGTGCTTGAGAATGCGAAGAATGACAACTCACGACTTATCAGGCTTGAAGAACTGAACGAACATTTATTGAGGTACTTTCATTAAAAATCGTGTACAGATTGTTTCTGTAGTACTGTACTGGTATAATTTCGCTACCAGGTATACTGAATTCAATAGCAAAGAATTGAATGATTCCAAATATCTTATTTTTAGCCTTAAGACTGACTTTGAACAACGTATATCCAATCCAGTAGGTTCATACTTTCAGGTACCCCTCAGCGAGAAGTCTCGCTCGAAGGTCTGGTGTGACCAGAATTCTACAGCACTGTTATGAGTCAACTGATAAAGATATCCAGGGTGAGGCTCGCAAGGGCCTGGTCCTGCTGGGCTGGACTGTTCCTGTCAGAGGAGAAGGGATAAAGATTTTGAGCATTGATGGAGGAGGGTCAAGGTAAAACTAAGACCTGTCTTTTTACGTTTATTTGCATTCGATTGGCCCATGAAAAGCTGACGTGGGAAAGAAACGGGCCTGATAATGATTGGTATGGCCGTGTTTAGAATAGCATTACTAACAAATAAAATATTATTTTGATGTTGTTTGACCATTATCTGATGCACAAATACAACTATCATTGAACATTACAGTCTAACAATGCACAATGATTAGTATCTCTGATCACGGTTAACCATGCTCTGATATAATAGTTCATACGATAATTATCTCATGATAGTGGTTCATTTAATGAATTATTCTGTTAAACTTTACATTGTGTTGTTTAATCAGAGGTATCATTCCCATTGAAGTTCTGAAAAGAATTCAAGAACTAACACAGAAGGAGATCCATGAAATGTTTGATCTGATTTGTGGCTCAAGTACAGGTGCGATCCTTGCTTTTCTCATCGGTTTGAAGAAAACAAATCTTGACGAATGCACCCAGTTGTACAGACAACTCGCTCAAGAGATATTTTCTGTCAACACATTGATTGGAACTGGGAAACTGTTTTTTAACCATGCATATTACGATACGTTGAAGTTTGAAAATATTCTCAGGTAAGATTTGTTGAATTGTAGCATTGAGTATTTCTTCCTTCTGTAACATCACAACCCAAATGTAGCCCTTGGATTTATCCCACGATGATCCACAGTATGTATTTTAAAATGCAGAGAGGCACTTGGAGAGGTGAGACTTGTGGACACCGCAGCTGATATGAGGACACCTAAGGTATCGTGAATATTTTGCTGTCGTTTTTTTTCAAACCAACTGGTAAATGTCGAATAAGAGTGTTTAACTTCACATTGATTATTTTGACGTTATCACAATGACATCCGTTGATGCTGACGAGCTTCAGATTTGACTACCAATACCGTACGTTACCTCTGGGGAAGCATGAGCCAATCAAATTCGACGATCCTGTCAGATCAACCAATCATGAGAGAAAAACTAAAAGATCCGCGAAAGACATCTGAAGTGGAAGTCAAATCTGGACTTTGCTCCTATCGATGTCACAAGGATAATCCATATTGTTTTTTGTCAGGTTTTAGCCGTCTCAACGATTGTTAATCAGTCCATTCTTCGTCCTTACGTGTTCCGCAATTATCGTCATCGACACGAACTGAAATCTCACTATCCAGGCAGCTGCACTCATAAACTATGGGAAGCTCTGAGGGCTTCGGCTGCTGCACCTGGATATTTTGAAGAGTTTAAACTGGGACGAGACATACATCAGGTAAAATACTGCAGTTGGTAAACAAGGTTTCTTACTGACCAAAGCTTTTTCCGACGACAAAACTTGTTCAAATTCAGGTCATGTCAGCTTTCGGACATTTGTTTTTACGGGTAGGGTCCATCAAAGGAAACATAAAAATACGCACTCGTCTTTTTAGAAAACATTTTTATTTCACGGAAATTATCATGCGTTCCGTGAAAAATTCCATACTTGATCTGAAATCATGATCTGAAATACACAGGAACAGAAAAACTAGTGAATGAAAAAATGTGAAGAAAATCTTATTCGTTTGTACCGTTCCCGAAAGGGGCACTCTCCAGGAACTGATTACCACTGGACGAATAATAAAACCTGACTTACATACTGCAGGGTGAAACACGGGATTTATTTAGTGTACTGGCATTAAGCTCGTGGTAAAATTTAGTACCTTTATTTACTTTCACAAAGGATGGCGGTCTACTAACGAACAGTCCTTGTGCTCTGGCAATTCACGAAGCAAAACTAATTTGGCCTTCGACTCCAATACAGTGCGTCGTTTCTCTGGGGACTGGGATCTATCATAGTCCATCACGACGAATCAACTCAACATTTAGTAGTCTTCGTGAGAAGTTACTTAAAGTTGTTGCAAGTGCAACTGATACGGAAGGTAAACGTTCTCGTGCTGGTTAGTGAATAAAATCAATGAACTATAGAAATTGATTTTCAAAGGAACGAATTATGCATAAACACTGTTCACTGTTGTTACAAAAAACGAATCACAAACTCGATCACAGTAGTTAGATACTTATCGTGGCTTGTTGCAAGTTGACAAACCTTTCTGAGTCTCTAATCCAACGATGCTTTTTGTTAAACCATAGTTACAACATTGCCAACACAACTATTGCCAAAAGAATGTGTCTGACTATGCGATGCTCTCGTTTTAGCTGTCCATACAATACTTGAAGATCTTCTACCAAAGAACGCCTACTTTCGATTCAACCCACCTTTGAAAACAGACATTCCTTTGGATGAGGCTGAGGAAGAAAACTTGGATAAACTAGTCGCTGATACTGTGCATTACTTGGACAAGAAACAAGGAAAGATTCAGGCGACGTGTCGGGCAATTTCTTTGGATAAAACGTTATTACAGCATTGGAGGGAAAAGCTAAATGATAAATATCTTCTTCCAGAGGTCACATGAGACGTTTCGCTTGACCTATACGACCTAAGACGTTTTGCATCACAGAAGAAAAAAAAGAAATACGTGCGAACAAAATGTTGATGATCACAAAATTTTATTAAAATACATTTTGAGGTACTGTACAAAATACATCATGAAATATTTATATGAAGTACGACGGTAAGAGTGACAGAGGTTGATGTGAACTTAAACACACCCTAAATCTGAGTCAGCACCCTGACCTCTCCATTCACCCACCATGGATATTCGTTTGTTTATTTTGACTGATATGTGAAAAACAGCTTGAACAAGAGTCCTATAAAACATTCCCTAGAACTGAGACTATGGACTAAATTATATAAATACAAAGTTCAGGACTTCGCTGGCAAGTAATACTTCGTAGCAACAAACGGCATTTTAGTGACGGTGGCTGGGATCAATTTTTTATGAACTTGCAGCTGCAAAGCTGTTCCATTCTTTGCATGTTTCTTTTGAACATAACCCATAGCAATATTTTGCTTTGGTAAACATGGTGAAGGACAGCCACTGGTTATTTTACCTGGAGGATGAATGAAAATATCGTATTAAAATTTTAAAAATATAAAAGCTGAAAAAACGGAAATCGTCAAAGCGCGTGTACCTATTTCATTTCCATCAGAGTCTAAGATCGTAGCTCCCGCTAAAACAGGAAATATACATTCAGTCTCAGTAATTGTGGATCATTTTAGTTATTAATTTATAGCAACTGTAAAAATTACAATAGCGAGATGGATCTTAATACGAATATATTATATAGAATAGTTTTGGCAGTCTTTATACGCGAAAGTTAGTTAAAATGTACTGAGCCTTGGTGAAACTTTCTTACCCCTTGCCGGCGGTCCAGTAGATACGATACCAACTCTCTTTCGTGAAGGTTTTTCAGAGATCTGTTTTAGGATAATATTAGCGCCTGGGAAATCCGCGTTTGCCCGTCGTCTTTTTCCTGAGAAAACATCGAGATTTTTCTGACTCAGGTAAAGATTAATATGCAAAATTGAGAAAGACGTTTAAATGCATTGAATGCTTTGTTTAAAACACTATAAAGCTACATATATCAAATTTATAATTACAGCATCAAAAACTATTTTTAACATTAAGTTCAATCTTGGTAATGCCAAAGGGTGAAGTGTTTGAAATAATACAATTCAATGCATAACGGGTCCAGTACTGTGGTTTCAGGTTACCTTTGAGGTAACTCCTTGCTATAATTTGTAATTCATACATATCATGAACCACTTATTTAGCACTGTAAGTATTCATTCATTCAGCCAATTGTTGCCTGTGTATAAGGGAGGATAATAAAAGTTCAAGGGGGTCACATTATTACATGTAATTCTTACCAATTGTCCACAGTAATGATGCCTCCACTGGTGTTGTAGTTTCATCAATATCATTGCCATAAAGACATAAGCCTGCCTCTAATCTTAAACTATCCCTGGGAGCCAGCCCTGCCATACGAACATCCACTATTTTACTGCCCAACAATATTTTGCACAATTTTTCAACCTCTGTATTTTGGACTGATAGCTGCAGAAAAGATAAAAACAATACATCAAACACTAGAATATTATATCAAAGATTTGTAGTTCACAATATATAATGACTTGTTTGTGGTTTGTTTTATATATCTGGGGCCAGTTGTACTAAGGCTGGATTGCGCTATCCACTGGATAGTGATTTTTTCAATTGCTGTAAAATTGCCGGTTGTTTGCTATAATTTTGATTAAATCTTAATTCCCAAATCAAGGTTCCTCTTTAATAATTGTTGGTTCCGAAGATCAAATTTTATCGCTTTTCAAGCATTTTTAGAATGGTTAAAAAAATCACAATCCAGTGGATAGGGCTATCCAGCCTTCATACAACTGTGATACAACCAGCCCCTGTTGATCTTGTGATTCAGAGCATTTGACCATGATTATGTGATCTAATAGCAATCAGGAGTTAGCAATTATTACCTCAAATCCATCTTCCCCAGTATACCCACATCTTGTGACACGGACACCAGGAATATCAAACACATTTGTAGTTAAACCATTCATAAAATACAAATCATGAAGATTCTCCTTCACTCCTTCTTGGAGAGCCTTGACTGCTTCAGGACCTGGGCAAAATTTAGGCATGAACTACAGTTTCAAAATAGACAATACCCATATCAACTAGATAAGCTCTATTTTTGCAGGAGCCAATTAGCAAAAAAAGATATCTCAGTTCTGAATTGCTAAGAAACATTTTACAAGAGTTTTGACCAGACATTTTTAGAGACAACAGTCAGTTTATCAAATAGGTTTAACTTGTGATTATTTTCAGTGATACCTTGGAGTGCAATTAAAGATCTGTAATCCAGTATTTCTAGTGTCACATCCATCTTTCCTTTCACAGCTGCACATTTCTCCTTCAAATATTACATCAAATTAGACTTACACTATGAACCAGTTGCATTCAACCTATTCATGGCCTGTTTGAACTTAAAATATATAATACACACACCAGTACATCTAAAATGATTTGTCACTAAGCTGACAAAAGAAAGTATGTAAAAACATTTTTAAGCTAACCTTCATAAGTTGTGTGATTTTATCAGCACATCCAGCATTAGAAACCACATAAAGTTCATTTGGCAACTTATTAATTATCAAATCATCCTTTATCCCTCCTTCCTCATTAGTAAACACAGATAACATTCCCTGATTCTCATTAAGACCTTCAATGTCGGCTACAACTAAACTCTCAAGACATTTAACACGATCTTTGCCATGTAACTTGAACTGTAACATGTGTGAGACATCAAATATGGATGCGTGCGTTCTTGTGTGATGGTGTGAATTAAGAACACCATCTTTATATTGAACTGGCATTGACCAACCACAGAATGGTACCATCTTTGCACCTT
The DNA here is from genome assembly GCF_004324835.1 of Dendronephthya gigantea. NCBI lineage: Eukaryota > Metazoa > Cnidaria > Anthozoa > Malacalcyonacea > Nephtheidae > Dendronephthya > Dendronephthya gigantea. The sequence continues at coordinate 539,845 of NW_021163031.1, forward strand.
GGTCAATGTGAAAATCAAACAAGACAGTTTTCTTCAAATCATCCTGCAAGAATGATACAAGAAATTAAGGTCTATATTTTCATTTATATATATTGTAAATTGGTTTCACATGACTGACTTGCAAGTCACAAACCCCATCACTCATACCATCGTATTCACAGCATGGCATGGTGTTGCAAAATTTTCATCTTTTTATGGAGTACAGTTTACATGAAATGTACAATGGACCTGTTCTGTCGTTTCTGGTAAAATTATACGTTTAGCCACGTAAATAAATAAGACTTTTCAGTCTTGTTTATTCATTAGACCTTACGAATGACTACGTCAATGCAGTGCATAATATCTTAGTCTCGAGGTAGTTTTATAGCTTCATATATGCTTATTTTATCAGAAAATCAAACCAACAGAGGCAATTATTAATAAAATATATTAAATAAGAACAAACCTTTGCATTATTCGCATAACCTGCGCAAAGACGGGGTGACACACTACGAAACACTTGCCCAAATCGTGTTTTATTGTTGCAAAAAGATCGTGTAAACGGGGCTAGAAGAAGCTTCATATCTCAATCCTACTAACTTCGCTCAGAATTAAGCGATCGTCTTCTGTTTTTGTGGAAAATTTAATGCAGAAAATGTAAATATTCTTCAACTTTTATTAAAATGATTCATGGAAAGTTTTGAATCCACAGTCATCACCCCAGCGGAGTCTCGCCAAAATCAAGATGGCGTCCCATTCAGCATAAACAAGAAACGAAAATAGGCCAACGTTTTTGCAATATTATGCATTATTTAGAAGATTATCTTGAGCGTGAGTATACGCATATTTTAGGCCGTTGCTTATTGCATGTGCCTATGTTTGAAATTATTGAAATAATTAAGGTCTTATAACAAATTTTATAATGTTGTATTTTGTTGATGTCCGCCATTTTGTTTGTTGAAAACGAACTTATTTGTTACACAATTTGCGCATATTTGGTTATATAATTGGAATATAATTTGTTCACTTTTTGTATACTTTTCTTTTTTGCAAAAATTTGGGCTACATTTTTGCAGAGCTGTTTATACATAATTGTTTTAGATTTCCAAAAATAATTGGATATATAAATTTATATAATTGGATAAATAGTTATTTTTGTTATAGGGTAAAAATTGACTTACTTTTGAATAAAATATAAAAATTAATGTTATGCTGATTGAGGTAATATAATAAAATGTGAAATTTGATGGTAAAATGATATATGATTACCCACAATGCAGTTGTGGACTATTCCATCTCTCTACTGACTTACGTGTTTTTTAAAGGCTAAAGAAACCTTAAGTTACATCCTTCTATCCTAGGGTAGACCCAAGCCAGATCAACTGGTGAAGTTACAATCAGTAATTTGAGTGGGGTCAGCCTAAATGCTGTTTGAGAACTATTGTTTATGAACAAGCAAATCATGCAAAATTGCATATATTTCCTACTAAGCACAATTTCATGCAGTTGATGATCCATTTGAATTGTTTGAATGTGGGGGGTAATTAAAGTGTTTGCAGTACTTCAGCATCATATCAGGACATATTAGTGTATATTAAAAAGATTTAAATGAACTTTAGTGATAGAACAGTTGCCAACTGATCTGAGGGAACGGTTCACAGAAATGAGAGAAATGGACCTTCAAGTTCAAAGTAAGATTGATTAAACGTTTTTATCTAAGAAAGCTTGAATGCAATTGCCACATGATAATATGCACATGTATTAACAACACTGAAAAACCACACCATTACTGATGCCTGAAGCAACATTCATCAATCACACCAAAAGACCAAATCCATCAACCAACCATACGTAAAAACCAAATTCATAAACCATACTGAACCACATTTATCAGCCACACCCAAAAAGCAAATGTATCAACCACACCCAAAAAGCAAATGTATCAACCACGCTTAAAAGGTAAACCTACCAGCCACACCCATAGACCACATGTACACCACATCTGTCAACTACACCCAATTTTAAACTTTCTAAACATAAAAGACAAAAGCAATTTGCCCAATAAAACACTTTGGTTACCCCTGTCTTTATAACCCTGTGTTTAATAAATTCACAGACGCAATTGACGACTTAGATTCAAGAGTTAAGGAATTTCTTTCCAACGGAGCAACGGCCACGGAGGAATGGAAGGAGGAGAATTATAAGAATCTAAAACAGGAATATTCAAAAGCTGTAGAAGATGCAGAAGAAAAAGTTAATATTGCAACGCAAATTTATGATTTAGTTGATCGACATTTGCGTAAATTAGATCAAGAACTGTCCAAGTTTAAAATGGAACTTGAAGCTGATAATGCGGGAATCACGGAAATTTTAGAACAACGTAGGGAATATTCCTTACTTCGGCTTTTTTTTCTCAATTTTGCATCATTTTTTTTGTTAAAATCCTGAGTGTATCTTTCTTTTCATAATAGGTTCATTATTACTAGATGAAGTACAAGGTCCTGCTACACCACCAGTTAGCACTCTCCAACCCATTCAACCCTCAGCCCGGAATATCATTCCTCCCTCAGCCCACTCGCATAGTAAGCAATGATATCACTTCAGTTGATGATTTATATTAATTTTATATAATTTTAGATAAAGTTAAATGTTTCAACCCTTTCAGAACGGAAAGCGACCTCTATGGATATATTTACTGAAGACATACCCAATGGAGATATATCTGTCCCTGTGTCAACCGTCAGTCTAACTGACTACACTTCGTTTCCTCTGAATCCTTATCTTTCAATGGAACCCAAAATCTCATTACCATCATCGCAAACAATGCAGTATCATATAGGTTCGTTTTGTTTTTTGTTCTCATACAAATGAAATGATGGAAACGTAATACAACCAAATTGTACTTATACTGGACCCGCGCTAGTGAGAAGTCTGCTTTGTAACGAGTCTGCTCTGTAATGTATTGTGCGTATAAAGCATGTTTCTGATTGGCCAATCAGAAGCATTCTTTGCCCTCACACTACGTCAGAGCGCAATAGTGTGATTCATTTCCTGAATTCTTAAGGCCTCGTATCTTTTAGGGACTGTTGGCGCTGGTTCAAATACGACAGGTTCATCATCTTTACCTGATCCTCAATCTTCATATCAAGTGGCAGGCAGAAATACTGGAAACATGAAAAGTTACACCCCAACTATTAAATCAGAATATTCAGGTGCTCACATATATGTTGTTTAAATTTCGCCAGTAAACTTCAGGCTCAACAATAATTTGACAAATAGCCCTTGTGGATAAACAAAGGATTACGTTTCTGGGACGTCAGGGGTCGGTTGTTTGAAAGGCTTTTAGCTTAAACGGTGGATAAGTCAAAGTATAAAGATACTCTCATATAAATGTTGTAAATGACTGAACCTGCATCTTATACATTTAATATGTACTTATATTCACAATTAAACTGTTTAAATCGAAATATTTCAGCTCAGTTGTTCAGTAAATAGATGATTTTGTTTTCCAGTTTGAACTTATCCACCGTTTAAGCTAAACGCCTTTCGAACAACCGGCCCCAGGTGTGTGTCCAGATGAATTAACAAAGTTAGGGTATTTTAAATAGAATTAGAATAATTCGCAAACGACCCTGCGTAAACAATCTTATCCGCCTATATCCTCTCCCCAGGGTTACCAGTGAACACATCGCTGGCTGTTACCCCACAACTCAGTAGTAACCCGTACGCCAGCTCTGCCGCTGGAATGAATGTTAATTATGCACCGACGTCCTCAACTATGGCATCAATGGGCCACATGGACCTTAACCCAGCCATGTCAAATACTTCATCTAACAAACAACATGCGAGGAAAAAGTACGTTTATTCTTCTATTTATTGTGTCATTATCCACGAATAACAATTGAATATTATCTTAACTGGTATCACCCAAAAGCACGATCTTTTCACGTGTGAAATATTCCTAGTTCCTAACTTCCAAAACGGCCGTCAAAAACACGACCTGCTTCATTCATAATGATTATCCACGTTTTTAAAACGTTTGCTTGTAAATATTTTAGACAAAAGACGTCCGAAGCTCCTTTACCAATGATCGATCCAGGTCCCTTGCAAACTGAAGTGATATCTCAAGCTGTTGACTGGGTTTATGATCCAAATGAACCACGATATTGTCTGTGTAATCAGGTAAGTCTGTATTTATAATATTGCTTAGTAATCGACATTTCTCATTTTGGCGTTTTGTCGTTCCCGGAGTAGTTTGACCACTAGCATTCACATAATCCTGGGTCAATGAATTCAGCTTGCCTGCACAAACCGTGTTGAAACGTTCGAAATCCAGTTAATCCACAACCACGTATATAACTGATCTTTTCAATCAATGGTTTAAAACAAGTTTTATAAAATGTGACTGCAAAGAAGGTTTGAAAAGATAAAGAAAGAAAAGTTTTCTGCCCTTATTCCCTGCAGCTTGCTTTTGGTTGTAAATCTTTTAAAGTCAAACTAAATTGTCCCGTTCCTCGGTATAGGTGTCCTATGGAGAAATGGTTGGTTGCGATAATCCGAATGTGAGTATTTCTCTTCTGTGCTGTTGAAAAACTAAGCCGATCGTTAAAAATACATAACCTGCCATTTTTGCTTTTGTGCTCGTCTGCATTCGCCGCAGGGTTTCCACAAATTATTTGCATACGACTGCGGCTTCGTAGAGGAATAGTTATGACAAAAGCAATAAACAAAGAACTTTTGAAAAGACTGCATAATATATCCTATTAACACAGATCCCTCCCTCCCTCGCGAGGTATTAAAGGAATTTCCTTTCAATTGTGGAAACCCTAGCATTGGAGCTTTTTGCTAACTAAACCATGCATGTTTATTTTTTTCTCTAACTTGCATGAATACTATTAATAATATGTATCATTTGTGCCAAATCTTGTGTTTTGACAGTGTTCTATCGAGTGGTTCCACTACGGATGTGTTGGAATTACAGACCCTCCAAAGGGAAAATGGTTTTGTCCAAAATGTATCGCAATTATGTCTAAGAAGAAACGAAGATGTTAGGAACTTTTGAAGGTATCCGCTCGTCGTAGAATTGTAATATTTCCTGGATGCAAGGTTTCTAGAACATTACCTATTAACATTTAGTTTGAGGTCCATGGACTGATTCAAGATCTCGTAGAATGGTAAAAAAAACTCTGGCTGGTCAGAGTGTATTCAATTGCAGGTCGATAACTGAACAATTTATTTATAAATATAAACTATATATACTGTGTACATTAAATATAAAAGAGTTGGTACGAATGTTAATAAATAGGCATAGCACATAGTCTGCCTGAGATTTTCCAATGACTCCATTAACCTGCCCGTTTGACTATACGTTCAAATTTAGCGAAACTTGCTGAAGTCTTTTCTTTCGTCCTTTTATTGTAGTACACCTCTATTCTCTTAAGTTTGATATTTCGTGATTTACGACAATTCAGTGTAGCCACTACTACAATTATCACTACAACCTAAAAGTCACTATTCTTAATGTCCTTTGCTGCACTTTTTTCGCCTTCTTTGAATTAGTGTCTTCATTCTTTTTTCGAATTCTTTGTCGGAACATTTTCTGTTTATGCCCGTCGTTTTAACACGTGTTCTTCGATATTTATATTTCATATTTGTTTGTTTCTTTTCTACTATTTCTTGGCCTATTTTTGCAATATTTTTTGTCGTACAAACACGTCTTCGTTTTGTTGCGTTTGCTGTACTGTTCGTATCTATTTCACCATTCAGTTCTTTTTCTCCTGAAAGTTTCTCAGCAATGATGGTGCCTGAAGGTTTTCGTTTAATTCGCCTCCTTCGCTCGTTTCTTTTACAATAATCGTTTATTTGCTCCATGGCTTGGACAGTTTCATTTTTCTTTTGGAAACTTATCTTCATTTCGTCGCTTTCAATCTCCTTTTGCATCTCCATTCTTTTAAAATTTTCTTTTGCATTTCTTGCTTGAAACAGAGCAAGAAAGAACCCACTCGTATGTCCTTCTGTAGGAGAGGCCCGGACACATCTTGATGCTAACAGAAAATTCAGAATGGCTGAAAACCTCGTAACAAAAAAACAACCCTAACAACTTGCTATAGAGTAATGAGCATTTTGACTACCTTCAGGAAACAGGGAACGTCCTCTGTGTTGCCAACCAGGCAAGGCCATCTTCAATTCAAACTTCTCGTGAAATTTTTCGATAACGGACTTGACCACTTCTTCATTTTCCTAATTATTATATAGTAACAAATTGTCTATTGGACATCGTTTTTGACTAAGACTTCATGCTAACGACAGCAGAGAAAGAATGGTTAGTACCTACCATGTTATGAAGTGAACATGTTGAATATACAACTTTCATTACATTAGGGAAACTCAGAGCATGACTTAAGACTTTCACTTGAAACTGTCCCAGTGAATAGATTCTTTTCTTTTCCTCCGCATCCTATAAATATATGAAAGTAATCTTTTTCACTTAGCTCTAACAAACTCGGCGATGATATTGATGATTACCATATTGTCACTACTGCAAGTCGCATAATCCAGTCGGTTTATCATACCAGAGCCAGAACATGAAGGATCTACGAGGATATATTGGGCATTCGTGTACGCAAGATCATTCGGGTCTACCTGATAAGATGTATATCTGATTAGTCAATGAAAAAGATTCCAATATAGAGTATCAGACAATATGAAGATCTGTCGTCAAACCTTTAAAAAGTCTTCGTGTTTTGTCTCGACAATATTTTCACCAGTTCGTTCAAGTAATTTTTTCATTGTTGAAATTCTTTTATCAGAAATATCAAACGCGAAAATCTTGCTAAATGTATTCATACAGACATTGGATTAATAATAAATCGAATCTAGCACAAGTGACAAACCACAGCATAATCACACTAACCCTTTGTTACCCATGATAGCGGCCAAATGGCTTGTTTTATTCCCTGGCGCGGCACAAGCGTCGATAACGAGACTCCCTGCTGGTGGACTGAGCACAAACGCTGGAAAACAACTTGCCTACAGCAATATAACACTTATTCAATATTTCATACCTTTATTTGTTATCTGTCCGAAGTTTACTGACTTTTTACATGGCGTATTGTAATGCTTACTTTGTCTTGTAAAATAATCTTGCCTTCTTTATAAAGATCATTGTTGTGTAGATCCGTTCCGGACGGGAATACCAAGAGATTGGAAATATGTTCATCAACTGAAAAACTCTGTTTTGCCATCTGAAAAAGCCGAGGCGGCGCTTTTACAATAGGTAAAAAAACAACAGTCTAGCACAGTTCGTAACATGATTTCTAAAATTCCAACCAAAATTTCTTCTGCCAAAAAAGCTGGTTAATTTAAATTTGCTACAATATTCGGCTGTCAATTCCACTGACCTACCTGAGCTGAATCAAATTCGTCTTTGTTACTTCCTGCAAAACTGAAACCATTTTGAGAAAACCATGTAACGACATCATCGATTGAGGTTTTGATAGTATTTACTCGAACATAACGCGGAATCTGCATTTCTGCAAAACGCAATTTGAGAAGTCAACGTACTCATGATTGTTAATTATTTTAAAAGATCGTAGAATGAGATCAGAGAATGGAAGGAAAAATAAACGAACTCTAACATCGACACTGACCTTGCTGTTGTTGGACATTCTTCGGTAACAGTTCTTCATTGTTTACAACCTTCGCTTTGACCTTCATTCTAGCGAGAGCAGCTTGTAAACTAGTTTTATTCCTGTTTATAACCTGTTTTAATTGGCCACCAACTTGAAGACCTCGACCGAACAGAAAATCGTATACAAGAACCAGCGCCATGGAGTATTTTAACTACGCAAAGAATAATATTTCTTCAAATTATATTTTTACTTTTTTCATTTTTTCTTTCTTTCCCATGCAGTCACATGTTCACCTGTTTTTCCATTGATAGAAGTTTTGTTGCTTCCAATAGTTTATCCGACACAGATTTATCTAAAAACAATCAAGCACTCAATTTCAGTATTTACACTAATTAGTATAAACTAAATTTTAGTACAGGATTACTGGATATGGATGAAGTTCTACTGATGATTATAGAAAAAAATGAGGTGATAGGCGATGATAATACATAATTATAAATCGCGCATTACTGCCATATAGTGACATTAGAAAGCAATCAGCAATGTGTCTTTGAAGCTGTGCTACGCCTTGAAAATGGACTGAGGTGAAGAATTTTATTCATTCTCATCGTCTTTACATTGTTATTGTGAAAACATGGATAATGAATGAACGCTGGCGTTCCAATAATAAGGATATGAAACTGCTCTCGCTCCTTGGATCCTCTGTCCTGTCTAAAAATTCTATAATTCTTGCTTCTATTACGGTTCTTACATTTAATTGCCTCACAAACTAAGGCGTATAGTTTCTTCTTATTCTTTATACTACTATTTTCAATAACCAATGATTTCGGAGTCCCTTTTTTCAGCAAAATTTTCTCAACAATCTTAGCGGCTGTCAAATAAATTTCCGCCATGTTGAATCAACAAAAATGGCGGCGTGCTTCCACATTGCCGATCAATTGCAAAGGTTTCCTTTTATGTTTCAAGATTTCTTACCTTTTCTTTCCATTTGTTTCTTCATTGCTCATTTATTTTGCATAAACTCAAATTTGAGTAATATTTTCAACACATATTATATTTACTTATTGTCATTAACACCTGTTCCTGTAACTTACTTTTTAGGATTCCTTTAGGATTACGCTGCAAAGCTTTGCCAATCGGGTGTTTATCCTGACATTTTTTGCGGTATGCATATTAAGCGTATATTTTTGACAACAAATCGAAATCAGTTGATTGTGAACTTTGTATTTCTGAATGAAATGTTTCTTCTTTTCTAAAATTTACTATAATGGAGCAGTTGATTCCTGTTATTAATAAACTTCAGGATGTATTTAATACCGTAGGCACTGAAGCTGTACAATTGCCGCAAATAGTCGTCGTTGGAACACAGGTAAAGGCTCAAAATTATATTGTTTATATTTTCATGTATGTACAGATTAGTCACAGAATGTATCTTGAAATATGTATGAAATGCAGTTAACTTTATTTCATTTAATTGACTGTATAAATTCCATCATCCATTAATAAAGAAAAGGTGTGAAAGAGAATAATATTTGTAATATTTTTTTTAAACTTTCATTTTCATCCCTAAAATTTATTAAGTCACTTTTGAACTTGTACTCGCATGCAATCCAACGAAATGAATGAATCTATAAATTTTTGATAATAGATGAATTTTAATTGTAGTAAAGAAGCTATAACTAAGCTGAGTGTCAACAATTTTTAATCGTCATAGTAAATATTTTAACATGAAATTAACATCTCTTTATTAATTTTCAAGACATGGGGTCATCAAGTTATGGGCAATCAGCTACAAAATTTTATGTCCATTCTCCATGTCTCCCCAAAATTAATGAATTCAGATAATAAAAAATTATTGAATTGAAAGACAATCAGTGTAGCTAATAGACGTTTTACGTACAGTAAAAGGCTGACACTGCAATTTATTTCTGTTTTCAGAGCAGCGGGAAAAGCTCGGTATTAGAAAGCATTGTTGGAAGAGACTTCTTACCTAGAGGTGATAATGTGGTGTAATCATATATTTAAAGCAATAGTGGATTGTATAGTGTGGTAGTGCACAAAGGTGCACACCCCTATAAAACTGGGTCAAGAGGTGTAGGAATATTGAATTAATTTGAGTTTTGAGTTCATTAGGTACTGTACTAAATTGTAACAAGATCATTTGCCAAGGTGGAGATTGATGCATGTTTATGAAACCATGTTGTTGAACTGTACTAATTTTTTCAGCATTACAGCCATTGCCCTAGGTGAAAGGCAGCTGTATATTATCTAATGTAACGAATTATAAACCAAACATTAGGTCCAGGTATTGTAACAAGAAGGCCATTGATATTGCAACTTGTATATTCACCTTCACTCTGGAAGAAAAACAAGAAAAGTGAGAGTGATGGCAGTGGTGATGAGTCACATGAGTTTGAAGAAACTGAACCAGAGGAATGGGGCAAGTTTTCTCACATAAAAGACAAGGTGAGAGATATTTAAAGTAGATATGGATATAAAGTAGACATTTTCTTCAATTGACACTATTTATACAGAGTTTTAGTGAAGTAAATTGCGTTCATAGTAACATCAAAGTCAAATTTATGGCAAAATTAGGTTAATTTTAATAACATGGTCCAACCAAAATCCTTTTTTAGATTTCTATGTTGTTTTGTACTGGTGATGTATTTATTATTTAAACTGTTCTCTTAGAAATTTGCAGACTTTTATGAAATCAGAGATGAAATAGAAAGAGAAACAGAAAGATTGACTGGTCATAATAAGGTATAGCCTGACTTTATTTTTTTAAATATATAATTGTTTTAACTGAGATACAGCAAAAAGAAATTACTCAGAATAAAATGCTTTTGTTAATCCTATGAAACGGAAAAGGCCTAAAATATAAATCTTGTGTTTTTTTTCCATGTTTAGGGAATATCAAGTGAACCAATCATACTCAGAATTTACTCACCAAAAGTAGTTAATTTAACACTAGTTGATCTTCCTGGAATAACAAAGGTATAGTCCACCAATGCCTCGCCAATCTTTATTTCTTATTCATATTAGTCAAATTTATCATAACCTGTCTGACATCTGAGACTATTTTTTGTGGAGTCAATCTTATTGTGTGGATTATTTGAGGCTAAAACACAGCTTAATTGCCTTTGTCGTGTATCCAAAATAATAATTCCCAGCAAGTATATTGACTAAACAAATTATATTCTGTTAAAGGTTCCAGTGGGGGATCAACCTTTAGATATTGAAAATCAAATGAGAAATCTTGTTCTGCAGTACATTCGTAATCCTAACAGCATCATCCTGGCAGTCACACCTGCCAACACTGATATGGCAACTTCAGAATCTATTAAGATTGCAAAGGAAGTTGACCCTGATGGTAATTGTTGACTGTATAAATATTTAACTAACATATGACATTTCAAAGTGAGGCTACATGTGGATAATAATCAGATTATTGCTATGTCTTACTGTTTCAAGCTATCTAATGACCATCCCTTAGTAGACCCTATGTATGCTTTCCGAACTATTAAATACACCTATCAAAACATAATATAGGTCAATGTAGTTATGGCTGTTCTGAAATATTTCCAGGTAACCGTACTATAGCCGTATGTACTAAACTTGACCTCATGGATCCAGGAACTGACGCATTAGATATTTTATATGGAAGAGGTATTTTAAAGTGAATTCAAAAGTTTGCATGTACATATCTGTACCACAAATAGCATCTGTTAATACAGAGACATTTTTTTATATATGAACTCTTTTGTTGTTGTCTAGTTGTTCCAGTTAAACTAGGAATAATAGGTGTTGTTAATAGGAGTCAATTGGATATTAATAATAGGAAGGTATGTTAAATTTTGCCTTAGTAAATTAAGATCCCATGATGGTGCAGGACTGAACATTTTACTGTAAATAATCCAGTAGATTTTTTGGTAGTGGAAAACTGCTGATGGAATTAGTTTATGTTTTTTCATTGCATAGTAGAGCTGTAAGGGTGATGCCAAACAGCTTGTGTAGATTAACATCAGACATTGAAGTTGGTAAGGACACATGCCAGGGTGACAAAACTGCGAGAAGCAAGGAGATTTCCTTTTAATTTAATTCTAAAATCATAAATTTACAAAGATATAGCATGCACATTCCAATCATATTTTACAATAACAAAGATAATGTAATAATTAAATGTTCGTTAAAATCGACTATAAAGCTAACTAAATTAACAAAATAATACTAAAACTGTTCACGGAACTATAAGACTATAAAATAGTACCTGAAGGGTGGATCTCCTAACGCTCGAACTTCTAAAACGATCGCTTCACTTGCTTGCCTTAGGTGCGACTTTACTTCGCCTGTTCGCTCAACTAATATTCAAATTACATATCATGCGGTGATGACGTAGTCTGTAATTGCTAATTAACGCAACTTATATATATATATATACTAAATAAAGTGTCAGCTATCCAAAACAGAAGTTACCAGACTGCTGGCAGATGTAGTGCTAATTCTGAATTTGGGCAGTTAAACAGCCCTGCACTGAAAAAAATAGCATTGATCAGTTAATGAATAATCTGGCTTTGTATTAAAGATTGAAGTAAATAAATCCTTGGCATTTAGACAATTGCAGAAGCTTTAGAAGATGAACACCACTTCTTTCAACAACATTATCCAGCCCTTTCAGCGAAAAATGGAACTAAATTTTTAGCTAGATCATTGAATAAGGTAAGTCAACCACAAATAAACTCTCTTTATCATGTTTGCTCAGTTATTTATATCCTTCTGTTAATATATAGCCTGCAAATAAGTCTTTTGTTTTGGGTAATGGAAATTTTGTAGAAATAACATTGGTTCAGGGAATACAAAACAATGGATGCATCTTTTTTCTCTTCCTTTTTATTTTATTTCATTCTTCCCTCATTTTGACGTGTCGTATCTTAAAAGATAGCGTTATTCTCATGAGCTCAATAAATATGAAACAGTGAGAAAGAGTGAGATCATTTTTATCCATTTTTTAGCTGCTAATGCATCACATTAGGAACTGTCTTCCTGAGCTAAAATCGCGAGTCAACATGATGATCTCACAATATCAACAATTATTGGCTTCTTATGGAGAACCTGTTGTTGACAAGGTAGTTTCTTGTAGCAGTTTCTTATGAAACACTGGATTATTATCGTAATAAAATATTGATTACTTCCTCGTCAGGGTCCAACGTTGCTTCAGTTGGTCACGAAATTCGCGTCAACCTACTGCTCCATTATCGAGGGTAGCGCGAAGGAAATTGAAGTTTCTGAATTGTAAGTTATTGAATTAGATAAAGGATATAAGGACAGTATATCCCTATATATCATTGCCTAATGGTCTAGCTTTTACATAACTGTGCACCACTCACCACAAAGGCGAGCTGGGAAATCATTCTAAGGAAATTTTATTACTGCACAAAAGCGCACGAAATGGTAAAATTTATGTAAATACAACGTTGGTTCAGAAAAGCTTAGGCAGTTTTAGGTTTATGGCACTTTTGTATAAATGCAGGACGAGCCTGGAGACGAGATTATAATACAGCTTATTCAATATCATTGTAACAATGGTAAAGACTGGAATGATTTTTAAATAATGCTAGTGTGAAACTTTGCAGAGAAAAAGTTGAACAACCAATTTTGTTCGCCCAATCATTATTTTTTAAAAACACCTTCTGTAAAGAATAGTCTTTGGTGTGGTTTATCTTTTTTCATATTTCACATTTTTTTATCATCGTAGGTGTGGTGGCGCCAGGATATGTTACATATTTCATGATATATTTGGCAAAACTTTGCAAAATATGGATGCTCTTGGTGGTCTCTCTACCCGAGATATACTTACTGCAATAAGAAATGCTACGGTAGGTTTTCTCAACCAAATATAGCTTTTTATCTTGTGGTAACGCTGGCTAATAGCTGACCGGCGATGTGATACTTTGTATTTTGATTTTATTGGACAAACTAAAAGCTTTGTGCTATACAATACTCTGTTTCGTACACTATCCCACATGATTTTCAAAGTACAAACGTTTTACTGCTACACTCTAGTCTTGCATCTTTTTCATAGGACAAGCTACATACCTATATACCATCATATCTTGTTTTATTTTTATAAGTTAAACAGATTTGAGCAAACCATGCATGTAGAAATTTAGCTTTTACTGTGAAGATGAATATTTTATCTATGGATGTTTTAATGTGCTGTTTCTTCTCTATGATTGCTAGGGCCCACGTCCAGCGTTGTTTATTCCTGAGATATCTTTTGAACTTCTTGTTAAACGACAAATACGTCGCCTCGAGGATCCAGGATTGCGGTGCGTGGAACTCGTTCACGAGGAAATGCAACGAATCATTCAACATTCCTTCGCTCACGTAAGCATACTTGATCATTCCTGCACCAATTTTTCTTATTTACTTGATTTACTTCATATTAATAAGTAAATGCATCATTGTTACACATCCATGGTTTTGAAATAACAAGCTTGTTAAAATTATTATAAATATAAAAAAATATTGAAATGTCGCCTGGCATTTTCTTCGATAAGTTTAAACATTGGCGAAATGCAGGCAGCAATTCGCCGGTGGAGGATCCAGTGTTAGTGGTACTCTGAAAATTTCCTGGCATTACTATTGGTTATGAATTTCTAAAGACTATTAAAGACGGTTCAAATCTACCAACGAAATTATTTCAAAAAGCTTCTTTAAAATTTCAATTTACAGATGTAATTTATTTTGAATAACGCTTAATTCGCCACTGAAATTCGCTGCTCGTTTAAAGAAATCCTGTTTAAATTTAGCACGTTTAGTTAGTGAAATATGCTCAGTTAGAAATTCCCATTTTTCGAAATAACTTAGCTTTGTGTATTTCTTGTCCAGGTGCTGGAAATTCAAAGATTTCCAGCTTTACACAACCGAATAGTTGAAGTGGTTTCTGATGTGCTTTACAAGAGGCTTAAACCAACAAATGACATGGTAAGTCGAGAAATATTGAAGCGAGGAGGAGGGAATGTTATCTGAATATTTCATTTGCTGAAATGCTTGTTCATGCGTAAAAATGTCGTATTTCCAGATAGAATGAACCTTTCATTAGAAGCATTAATTATAAATAGTTTTCATTGTTATCTATATTTGTTTTAACAGGTGGAAAATTTGGTACAGATTGAGTTGGCATATATCAATACTAACCATCCAGATTTCACAGACGGTGCCGCTGTTGTTTCTGATATTGTCAAACATGAATTAGTATGTGAAATAACATACTTACTATATATCTATCCATCGCGCGTTTTGCGTATTTTATTGTTATTACTCTTTGCTGAAGAGTTACCTTCTCTACAGGCGTTTCATAATACTGCAAGCGGGCGGGAAAATTAGGGACCGCATTTCTAATGCTGCCCGCGCCGATCGTTCCCTAATTTTCCCGCCCCAATCGTTCCCTAATTTTCCCGCCCGCTCGCAATATCATGAAACGCCTGTAGAGGAGGTAGTTGCTGAAGAATATATAAACAATCTATGCTATACATCGATCAGTTCGGTGTCTTCAGCTGTGACAACTACAACCAAATGGAAGAGAATGAATTTAATGTTCTTTAGGAGCAAGCATCGTCACGACACAGACACAAATTAGCATCAAATGAGGTGAGTATGTAGCTACACCTGAAATCTTTCCTTCTTGGACGAATTTACTGGTAGAGAAAAGTGCCGGATGAAACATTGATCGTCCCTGTTTTTCTTTATGGGAAATGGAATCACTTTACTTATTTTGTTACTTCTTGACTTTCCTGACTAACGCCAAGAAAAACAGTCCTGAAAGTTGAAGGAAAACTGCATGTTGTATGAAAAAACAAACAGCTCGAAGATAATTCAACATGACAAATTTTTTTCTCATAAATAGGAACAGAGAGCAGCAACGAGAACCGAAGGTGAAGTTTCGACAACGTCTTCTTCCATGAACCAAAACTCGTCAGAACAACTGTCTTCAGGATTTATGTCCTGGGTCCCTGGATTGAAACGGGAGACGAAAAGTAGCGTTCAAGCAACGAGTCAGGTCGATGGATCTTCCGTGTCTGCTACAACTGAGGTAACTGAGAGATTTTCAGCTTTCCCGGTTAGAATTCTGGATATCCCCCAGTCGATAAAACAATGTCACTGTTTATATGCAATGATTTTTGTCCGAGTGACCATTGCATTGCCTAAAATTAGGTCTAACTTCAGTATTTTTTACTCCTGTATTTGCAATTTTGTTTTTTATTCAATTGAACATTTCTTGCCTATACGCATGGACAGATGGGCTTGTTAAATATATTTATAAACTTCGGTCTTCTAACTTATACCATCAATATTAGATATAAAATCATGAATATATGTAGCATATATAAAGTAATATACTACTATACTTACATGCGTGCATGCGGAATTAAATTATATGTCCGTTTCACATTGTTATGTAAACTTTTTCTTTTAATCAATTTGTTTTTAGAATATGATTAATAGGGAATATAAATTGCAAAGAGAATTGTCCTCTCGCGAGCAAATGGATTCAGCGTTAGTCCGTGAGTATGATTAAATATAGTCCAACTTTTATTAAAAAAATTGGGGGTTTTGTTTGTTGCATTACGTCACTGTTACTATATGAAATTTAATTTTTTGTTTAACAGAGAAACTTATTAAATCCTACTTCAACATTGTTCGCAAGAACATCCAAGACAAGTAAGCCATGTTCTTCATTATATAACCCTCAAGTTATGAATTTTACCCATGCATTGATAAGTAAGCCATGTTCTTCATTATATAACCCTCAAGTTATGAATTTTAACCATGCATTGATAAGTAAGACAAGTTCTTCATTATAACCCTCAAGTTATGAATTTACCCATGCATTGATAAGTAAGCCATGTTCTTCATTATATAACCCTCAAGTTATGAATTTTAACCATGCATTGATAAGTAAGCCATGTTCTTCATTATAACCCTCAAGTTATGAATTTTACCCATGCATTGATAAGTAAGCCATGTTCTTCATTATATAACCCTCAAGTTATGAATTTTAACCATGCATTGATAAGTAAGACAAGTTCTTCATTATAACCGTGTTGTTTTACTTCGTTGTCAATGATATTCATTTGTGTTGTTTAAGTTAAACTTTTCTTATTTGCAAAAAAGACAGTTCTGGTATATTTCCCTTATAGCATTCCAAAAGCAGTCATGTGTTTCCTGGTTAATTATGTGAAAGAAAGAATACAAAGTGAACTCGTTGGAAAACTTTATAAGGTATCTATCATTCATTCATTGAGGCTATAGAAAGCTTTCACTGGGCGCTATATTGGGCAGGCAATTTTCCCTGTAGCAATAATCTATTTGGTAGCACAATCGGGACAGTGAAATTCAAGTTAAACGACAGAGTAATTCAGAGGTAACGACACAGAGTAATTCAGAAGATGAAGCGTTGAACACCATCTGCAGTCTCGCTATATTCAAAAACGCTGCAGCCTTCAAAATTATTTTTTCTTCCTTTTTTCTGGCTAAAGTATATTTTTTTTCTTCCAACAAGACTGAGGAATTTAATCAGTTGCTGGAAGAATCAGACGACATCCATAGACGAAGACAGGAAGCGTCAGAAATGCTCAAGGTACTTCAAAGTATTTTTTACGAGAGTATTTCACGTGTGTATAAGTTATGCAGCAAATTCGATAAGGTTTTGGTTTACAAAACAACAAAATGTAAAATGTTTTTCAATTTAGGCTCTGCAGAAAGCTGGGCAAATAATTGGTGAAGTTCGTGACTCGCAACTGTGGTAACTGTGGTAACTGTGGTAACAATTGGATCGGCGAGTGATCAACATCATGCAGTTTAATATACAATGTGGGATAAATAGGGATGAACGCCGAAGATTCTGTTACTATCACTGCATGGATTAAAATCTGAGATATTTAACTTTATGTCAAACTCTAAGATATAAATATCATTTTAAAAATTACGAAAGCGTATACCATTAACATCATCAAGCGTTTAAAGCGAGTGCGTTTTAAATCTCATGTGTGTTGACTGGAACATATATTAATATAGCATTGGTTACTTTCAAATTAGTGCTGGTCACTTATGGTCAGCCTTCACTATTCCTCTCAGTTTGTTATCACTTAACAGAGAGGCTAAGCCGGAATAGCCAATAAATCATCGTGATTCTTCGCCATCCATCGATGCATCCTCGATATAGACACTTTCTTGTTTTGTATCAAATGAAATGTCAAATTTTCGTAAATACTACGCAATTTGTCTGCATTAACAGCTTTATGCTAACAATAGAATTTGTCTCAAGACTGTAAAAATAGCTGATGAGGCGAAGTTCGATGTTATAATTTCTACTTCTCAGCTCATGCGTGATAGAAAAAAGTATGGTTGCTAATGTGAAATGTCTGTCAACAACCGCTAGGCTGCTAGATAGGGGGAATATAGTTTCCTTGGAATATACGTTCAATGCCAAGACACAGAGCGAGTCTCGCATCCAAATTCCCATTGATCAGTGATAACCAATGAGCTATATTATATTTCTGGAGAAAGTGTTCATCCAATTTTAGTAACTTTGTCCCCTACCTTTTTGAAGCAAAAAAAAATACATTGACGCTACTGGTTCCTTACGGTAGTTACCACTGACCAACCGCGGTCCAAAACATGACAAAATGGTCGTATTTGCCTTTTTCCTGCGAATAAGACCAGGGTCGTATTTGCCATTTTCCGGCGAATATGACCATGGTCGTATTTGCCATTTTCCGGCGAATATGACCATGGTCGTATTTGCCATTTTTCGGCGAATATAACCATGGTCGTATTTGCCATTTTCCGGCGAATATGACTATGGTCGTATTTGCCATATTCCGACGAATATGACCATGGTCGTGATGAAAAATATGAAAATCCATTGATCGCTACTGGGTCGGGGAAATTACATCATTTACATGAGTCTTTTAGGATTGTTTTAACCCAAAACATAATAAACAATAGTTAAGCAATTGAGATGCCTCATTATCTATTGTTTATGCGTTCAGCACATGAGAATTGGGACGTTTAAAACAGGCCTTTCTGTTAAGTGTCATTGCTGTATAAAATGCAGTGTCCGTTGGAATGTTTTTCAGGTAATAAAAGGTGGGTGAATTTGAGTCTTGAGAAGAAAATCAGACTTGGTATAGTTGGCAGTCTTCTCAAAAAAGGAAGCATCAATCGAAGTGTAGGGAAAAGTTGAAGGAATCTTTGCTCAGGTACATGTTAATGTTTCGTTGAAAGAATCTGTCGGCTTGATCTTTCGGCTTTGCAAATTAATTTATCGTTCGATCGTGGGGATTTGAAAAACCATGCCGAAGACATTAGCGATTGCACCGCAAGGACATTGCCGATTTTCACTGCTATATCTTGTATATTTCGATTAAAAATATGCGACGCAAGCAAGCTGTTAACTTGATTCTTCTTTTCCTTGCTTATTGCATTTCAGAACGAACTACGGCGCCGAAAGATGGGGAAGGCGAAACACAAACGCTTGCTCGCAACGAATAATAGGTATTGTTGTATTAATATACCGTGTGTATTTTGCATTTTAGACTCGAAATAACACGTTTGCATACGGTGGGCGAAACTAGAATATAGTTTAGTCGAACTTTTTGGGACCTTATCCTGAAATTTTCCTAAGAAATGACTGAAACTTTCCTGGCGGGCGAAATGCGTTTTTCGGACACGGTTGTCGTATCATGGATACTCGTCCATCAGCGCCTTATGTTTTGACCTGGCAAAGAAGACTGAGGGAAAGACCGGTATATTGGTATTTGTATGCATGTACTTTTATGCTGGACGTGACATGTGCTGATTACTGATTTTCAGTCTGTTATCTTATCAAGTTATCATATTAAGTATCTTATCATGCTGTAGTGGATTCCTGTGCTTCCCGTGTCGTTAGTTTTACCGCAGAACAAAAAATACTCGGAAAGCAAGTCACTTTAACTAGGCTTCATGCACATATGCCCGTGTTGTTTTGTTTTACCAGCGTTTTCTTTTTTCAGAATGAAAGAATCGGAGTTGAGTGATGTTGGAGCTGCCTTGGGACATTTATGCACGCAAATACAAAACTCGATTTCGGCGAAAATATGCATGATAAAATTGCATGGGATTTGGCTTTTTTGGCTGAGATATGTGGAACACTCTTCTGTTTACCTCCTTGATTTTCAACTTTTCGGCTTGCGGTTTTTGAATGGGTTAACCTGGTCGTGTCAAGTGCATGCGGAGTAAATACAAGTGATTCTGGGGCCCCATCACTTGTAGTCTCTCCATCTTGAACGACAATAATCCGGAACAAAAATATCGTTGACAGAGCGCCTAAAACTTAAAAATGCATGAGAAATTTCTAGGAGATAATAGTCGAGTGTTTCAATTTTCTCAGGACCGTGAAGAAAACATGAATATTTCCTACAAAACGTGCATGACATTTTGTATTCGCGTGCGCGATGCGAAGGCCTTGGACGAGTGGCGTAGGAGATGTTGGAGGTCTATATTCGGGTTTTGAGTGCTTATCTTGAATGCTTTCTACATAAATGACATTTCTCCTTGGACATTAACGATATCTTATTTTTGTATCTACGTTAAGTGATCAGATGATGAAGGATCGTCGCAGGATCAGATATTGAAAGATCGTTGCAGGATCAGATGATAAGGGATCGTCGCTGCATCAGATGTTAAAGGATCGTCGCAGGATCAGATGATGGACGACGAGACAGGTGTACAAGCAGAAGCTGGTTGAGGTACATACTATAGGTATACTAATTAGAGTAATGCATGATTAATGTAAGTGCATGGTTTATTCTGCATGTGCATCACAGCGCATGGATTGATTCCTGCTGGTGGTCTAACCTAGTATGTTCACAGATCAAGTGACATTTCACCCTTTTCGACAATGCATGATAACAGGAAATTTCTCACAGCTCTTATGAGGGCGTTTTCGATGTTTCTCCAAGAAACATCCCTAGTTTTGTCACTTGCGTGTGAACGACTTAACAGCTGCAGAAGATGCATGATGGTTTTAAAGCGTTGAAATGAAAGTAAGAAAACGTGTAATTAGCATGGCAGACGCGCGCGCAACGAGAAAATATCGAATTCGTATTAGTCTAATTTTAGACCAATACGAAGGTAAACCAGAGTATACTTATATGATTATATAAGTTCTCTGTTCAGCCTGTTATAATGCGACCGTTTCGAAGGACCGTCCGTCAATGGCATCAAAAATTATTCTTCAGTCTTTCAATATTTAAATTTAAATCGAGACTTTCATTCTTCTGTTTCCCTTGTTGGTATTCATTTTTCGGATTTCGATTTTCCGGTTAATCTCAAGCATGAAGGAAATAAACGTAATCTAATCATTTTAACTGACTTGATGAAGTTTCTATAAGAAGAGAATATACCTCCTATATTACATGATATATTAATTATTACATTGCATAATAACTACACTCACATAATGGGGGATATCTGGGGGTATATTGTTTAACTGTAGGTTAATATTGCATAGTACCCTCTTGCTTGAAAAGTGAACCCCTCTAAAGAAGCCTTTACATTTTGACACACTTACTATGTTGTTTAATTTCTTGCACGCCCCACCGTCGAGATGTTGTTGAAGAAGAACACAACTGTTTGGAATAAGGCAAAAAAGGTGGAAGTGAAATTCGGTACTTTGTTTACCGAAGGTAAATACACGGGGTGATAAAAGGTAAGGGACATTATTGATTAACCATATTCACTATTATTCAGTAGTTGCATGTTGAGCCCGATTACGTTTATTTCCTCCATTTTTGGTCAACCGTAATCCAGAACGTATAAAAAAAGATAAACGGTGCATGAAGTGCATGTCTTCATAAGGGATAGTAGAAGAGTGTTGTTGTCTACATCGGTTTGAGATGAAAAAGCATGCAAGTCGTAAATATGAAGCATTCCGTTCCAAAATGCCGGGTTTAAAAAAAGCATGATTATAACATGAGCATTTGAATAATTGAAATAATTTTGACGCCATTGTCGGACAAAGCGCAGTCTAATTACAATTTTAAACCGCCTGCTGTTTTGCAACGTCGGCGCCACGCAGGTTAGACCACCACCAGGATCGAATTGACAAAGCTCAAGAATTGCATGGTAATTCCTAGAACTCGGTTCGAATGAGTGGAACTGAAGCGGTGAACTATAGATAAAAACTGTCATTGTGGACGATTTCTAAATGAAAATACCAAATTCGGACCGCCGGTCAGGTAACCTGAAATTCAGGTTACCTTTGGAGGGTTTTTCTCCGGGCACTCCGGTTTCCCTCCTTTTCGTTTGACTGTAAAAAACAGTGTCCATGTCTGGGGCCAAACCAAAACGTGTTCATTGATAATGATAAAAACGCGTTCGTGGCTTCTGGGTTCAATTCCCAGAACACTGTCGTAAGAGAGTTTTAAAAACATGGTTGTGGAATCATGACGTAATTAGCTACTACTGTTCGGAAATTTTTCGGATGAGATTTAGCATGTAATATAGAGCTAACCTCGTGCTCCTCCGGGAAGAGCATTAGTTTACCTAATTGGATAGTCTGTTAAAGTTTTTCTAAATAGGGACTATTGACTTTTTTTTTACCTTTTGGTGTGCCCAAGCGTATGAGACCTCCAGAAATTACAGTAGAGCTCAGTTTTCTAACCATACGCGCCTGCAGGCGGCTGAAGTGGAGAGACGTCATGTTAGCATGCATTTGAAGTCCGGCCTCTTGGACTTTCAGAAGCAGACCAGTGCACGTGGTTTTTGTTGTTTTTTGCGGTAAATGGAAGATCCTGAGGAATTATTATATTTCTGCATGTATTTCTGAAGGCTACTGGTTTGTATTGTGATTAGTTGATAGAAGAAGCTCAAAGGTATAATCATCTCTCATTGAGTCTGAGTACCCGGCGTACTGTACACTGTAGTGTACCACCTCTGAACCTCATAATTTGGGACTTGTCATGCAAGCCACTCTTCTGGATTTGATGAAAATAACTGAAGTAAAATGAGTGAGAAAAGTGCTAAAAAGACTGTAACACAGAAAAAGAGAAAATTGTCTTTAAGTTCACCTGAGGTAAATCTGGCAACCAAAAGGAAGAAACGAAAACAAGATAATGAGGTGAAGCCCGAAGCAGTTGCAGAAACTGCGAAAAAACTCAAAAGAAAGAATGTAACTGGTAAAACACAGGTGGTGACATCTGTAGTAAAAAAAAATGCCAACAAATCTGCAGATAGTCAAGAAAGTTCTGATGATCATTTGCCATTGGCACAAATTGCAAAGAGAAAGAAAACAACAAGCAGTGTCAGGAAAAATCTTCATGCAGAAAGAAAGGTTAAAAAAGAAAAACATTCATCTCCAAATCCAGTAGGAAAGCCTGTTGAGGGAAAGGTTAAAATAGTCAAGGGTGCTTATGGTTGTAGTAAAGCCAGTCGTAGTAAATCAAAATTGGGCTTGAAAGAAGGAAAGAAGATAACTGAAGCATCTATTGAAAATGAAAATTCTAGAGACTCGCATCCAACATTGTCTATTGATGGGAACATGTTAGTCAAAAGGAAAATGCTGTCTCCTAAAAAGCATGGAAGAACCACCAAAGTTGATAAACCTGCTAAAGACTCTCAATTGGTGAAAAATGTTGGATCTTCTCCTCTTAAAACAAAATCTATAACACCTGAGAAAACAACAGTTACTGAACATGATGCTTTGGAAGATTCAGATGGAAATGAGTCTGAGATGGATTGGGAGGATGTTGCAGGTAATATATATGTATATAGTTCCTTGGACATGATAGTATATAAATATATTAGTGGTTAAAATCTTTGCCAATTAATCCAAGATCATGTAATCTCATGTATTCCCAATGTCATCACAAGAGAGTTTCTAATGCCATTGTATGCTAATGACTTTATTCCCAATTAATGCATACTGTATTCATATAACTCATCACAAACATTAAATATACGTACGTGGTGTATAATTTATTTTGTAGAAGCATCTGGTTTATTTGATGAAAAAGATGCAGAATGTGATAATGACAATGAGCCATCCACAAGTAGCAAAGTTGAGGTTACTATCCAAGTTCCAGGGAAGAAAAGCAAATGTGGCAAGCCGTATGTGATTTTAGCTTTAGTTGGATTATTTTGGAATATTAAGTAAAGAAATAATAGGATCATGTAGCACTTGTCCAACACTATATTATCAATATGTAAGCTCTCATGATTGGAAACCTTTATATGTATACATACTCCCTAGCCTCCAACTGATTAATAATGTATTTTAGTTCTCAAGAAGAAATAAGAAAATGGATACAGCGAAAAATCAACCGAGTGAGACGAGAAGGCCAGATAAGTGCACACAAAGTAAGCATGAGTTTATATTATAAAATAACATGTATATAACACATGTTCTGATTGGTTGAATTAGGCCTGTGTTTGGATCAGGTCATCCAAACACAGAAACCATTAAGTAATTGTATATGATTTAACCAAAACTTAGTGATATTTCAAAGGCTTTTCACAGTTTACCTGCATGGATATTTCTAACAAAAGAATATACTTCACTAACAAGAAAATAAAATGATACTTTCATTTGATACATACTGGATAACAAGATACCCAGTGCTGAAACAAAAAAATTGATAAAATGAGATGAGTGTTTGTTGATTGCATGGAAATTCAAGATTTAATATTTTCAAATGGATTATATGTCCAAATGCATGAAGATGTTTTTATACTGAAGATTGTAATTACCCAGGTCTAATAGCATTCTGATTGTCTTTGTCCAGGTTCATTTGTTGACATTGTTGGCCATAGGAATGAAAAAGAATGAAATGTGTAATAATCAGCTGGTGCAGGTACTGGCATGATTTTAGTTATTTTGTTAAATTAACATTTTGTACTTCAATTAGGGAGGAATACCATGTAGTCTGGAGAGTATACAGGTCATTGCTGTAGTACTTTGGCATTAGTTCAACTAATTCTTCAAAAACATAAAAAATATCTCTTATTTTAGCCACTGGTAGTTAATTTTTTTCTATACTCAAGATTTCAATTCAAGAATTGCAGTAATACAGCTTGGTATATTTTGGCTGTTCTGACAATTAGCTGGCAATCATGTCCACACTTGCAGAGTTGCAACCTGAATTCAAAGGTCTAATAATAAGATGCTCCTCTCCACCCAGGTCATATGATGGCAATGATAACTGTTTTTAATAGATACACCTCAGACATTAGCAATTAATCCCTTTTGAACTACAGAATTCCTTCAAGATCTCAGATATCCTAATAAGACATCCTCATACCCACAATCTGAGGTTGTAAGTCAGAGCACCACCAGCAATACACCAGTACTTCACCAATCATCACGCATTATTTAATACTAATACGTGAACAACGTCTGTTTTAGGCTATTGGTCTGTCTGTTCTTCCTAATGTGTTTACTCAACGTGATGATTTAAAGACTTGGGATGTTCCGTTTCTTACAAGAGTCACCACTTGGTAAATATTTGCTCTTTTCTTTCCTCAATGACAGTTTGCAGACTAAAAAGCAAAATTGTAAGTTCATGGATCATCTCTGATCACGGGTGGATCTATAGAAATAAGAATCGAGTTGCTGCAAAATACAAAATTCATTTTAGGATGAAAAACAAAGCACCGAACCCTGGGGAATTTCATACAGGACACTCCGAGGTAAACTTCTCAGGGCCGGCTTACATGGAGCGAGTTATCCCGGCTGGGCGAAGTAAAAAGCACATCACATAAAACTTTGAATCGTAAATTCGTGGAATTTATTTCGCGCCTTTTTGAACTTCAGGGTACTTTCCTGATGAGAGTCTTAGAAAAGAAAATTTATGTAAGTTAAACTCAAAATGGACATGTTTTTTGGATTGAAAAAATTTTCGGTCTTACTATTCAGTATTTGATTTCCTTTGCAGTTACTTATTGCTATACTTCGTGGTTTGGGATTGGATGTTCGCTTGGTTATGTCGCTACAAGTAAGATATTTACCACAGTAACATAGCTTTTGAAAACACTTCATGATAATGGCGATAAAACTAGTTGTGACAAATGATTACCATTCACTCTCGTTTAGGCTGGGTTTGGTAAATGGCAAAATTACGTCAATATCACTTAAGTCAAAGTAATATGTAGCTACACTCGTTGTATTTTTCGTAGGTTTTAAGCAACAAGTTAGAAGATATCAGTCAAGTGAGTATACCATGCATATTGAGCTCTTGCAAGTCATAGTTTCTACTTTTTGCCCTCCGCCATTTTGGGTGGTGAAATAAAATGCCTTAGTTGACTGCAGTTGAATATAGCTGAAATTGTAATACCGTGGCTTATTGCCTCGCTTGAGAACTCCGAAGACCTAAAAGTTAACAAGGATTTCTACTAATCGGTTCAGGAAAAGTCTCGTGCTACTCAAGATGGCGGACTATGTTTGTGATAGGTCATCAGTTTTATTGCTGAGAAAACAACCTGTTTTATTTATATCTGCATCTGATTTTAGAACTCGAAATCGGAATCAAAGAAAAGTAAAACACCTGGCAAGGCTAAACAACCAACAACACCAAAACAAGCGGCAAAAAAGCAACCGAAAACTACACCAAAATCAAAGGAGACTTTATTGAATAAACTAAAAAACAAATCAACTCCTCCTGCAACTGGTAGAAGCACGAGAAAAACAACCAAAGCAGACGATAACACAAGTGAAACTAAAAGTGTATACTTTACATCACCTGAAAACGACTCTTCTGATGAAGGTGACTTTGAAATTCAAAAAAAGGCAACAAAACGAGGCAGTGCATCAAAACGAGGTAGTGCATCAAAACGAGACAGATCAGGTTCAGATCCTCTTGAAGATGCGCACCCGAGTGTCGAGAGCAGCGGTCTACTAAAGAAAGGTTATTACTAAATTGTGAATATTTTACTTTGATGTATATTTTAAAATTTTTAGTCTTTTTCACGTTCAATTTTAGGTCGTGATATTTGGGTCGAGGTTTATCTCCAGAAAGAAAAAAAATGGATTTGTAAGTATTGAGCTAGGCATTCATCTTCATATCTGTATATTTTTACAGAATGTGATACGCTAGCTCTCTTGTTATTCCTATCTGACGAAAATTTTGATATTCTTTTCACTCGTATAACAAGATATTAGCCATTTCCGTTAATTTACCTTTAGTTAATTTGGTTATAATTCATATAATTTCCCAAGTGGTCTTTCCCATCGTTTATTATCGTTCATCGTCGTCTCGGTCAATAAATTACTTTGAATATTTTAGGTATAGACGGTGATATATCCAGTGTAAATCAACCGGACGAATGTGAAAAACTTGCCACAAATCCAATTAAATATGTTATGGCTTTTGATAACGGTAATAGCAAAGTAGCAGAAAAACTAACGTTGACAATATAACGTTAAGGACTCTTCGTAAAACGTGTTCATATTGAGTCGTTGGTTGTGACGAATACATCCTTTTTCTGGGAGCCTTGCTCTCGTGAATAACGAATTCATGCAAATTAAGGCTCCTATTTAGAGGAGATCTACCAACGTGCCTCGTCTATTCCAGCACTTAAATCATTGAATTAAACATAATAACAAATATTATTATTCAACTTTATCAGAGTGTTCAATTAAAGATGTCACGTGTCGGTATGCAAGTGGTTGGCTGACCACAACACCGAAATTAAGAGTTGATTCTGATTGGTTGACAGAGACAATGGACTATTTTCGAACTAAGAACCATGTAAGTCAATTGTTCAACCTCGAACCTAGTCTCTTCATTGATCTAAGTTGCTTATTTCATGTTCTTTTTTTCTCGGAGCAGAAAAGAGACAAAAAAGAAGATTCACTATTGAAAGGTAAATGGAATGTACAAACAACTTAACCACTTCTTTATTGTTATGTTGATAAATATTTGAATTTTCTTCAAAGCTCAACTTCTTCGAAAACCACTCCCACAAACGGTCTCGGAATATAAGAATCATCCTTTGTAAGTTGGAAACTGTAACTTGTAAACATGTTTTCAGAGAAACTTCTATAATTCTTAATCTCGTACAATGAGCGATCACCACCATGCAGTATCGTTCATTTTGTGTTTTGTCTTATAGATATGTACTGAAAAGACATTTGTTGAAGTTTGAAGGTAAGAGTAAATCAGAGAGGATCGTTGTATATTGTATACAGCTCGGTAACAAGGTGATAAAGTGAAAAATAATTTCTTTATTTAGCAATCTATCCCGAATCTGCAGCTACGTTGGGATTTTGTCGTGGTGAGGCTGTTTACTCTCGAGACTGTGTCCATTCAGTACGTCATCTTCAAGCACGCTAACTTTGCTGTTATATTCTAACACGTTTTCTGGCAAAATGAAATATCTTTTTCATTCTTTTAGCTCCATACTCGTGAAATTTGGATGAAAGAAGCACGAGTAGTTAAAGTCAGTAGATCAATAGAGTCTCTTTTCCCACGCACATTGTTTCCTGCGCTCCTGTTTTTTTTTATAGAGTATTTTTTCATAACAGTCATTTACCCATTTATTTCATTTTTACAAATCTTTTCAGTCCGGAGAACAAGCGTATAAAATTGTGAAAGGAAGGAAAAGCAGGGTAGGTTCATGGATCCTGGTGTTTGTAAAAAAAAGCAGTGAAAACAAATAAGAATTTGATTCCCCGACTGACGGAATGGTTTATATTTAGAGAAAGATGTTAGAAAATGTGGGTGAAATTAAATCAGAATTATTTGGACGATGGCAGACGGAAGATTTTATTCCACCTCCGGTTGTTGATGTATGTATTGTTTCCCGTATAAATGATTTTCACGGATAAAAAATATTTAAAAACTATCGCTCCAAAAAATTCCAGGGGAAAGTACCAAGGAATGAATACGGCAATGTTGAATTGTTCAAACCCAGTATGTTACCTCTGGGTGCTTGTCATATTCAAGGTACTATTTTGTTGTTATGCCTCTTACAGTTATATGTAAGGCGTGTAGTTATGATGAGACGTTCCTTTCATTGTTTCTAGTCCCAGGTATCCATCGTCTTGCTCGTAAATTGAATATTGATGCAGTTCCTGCTGTTGTTGGCTTTGATTTCCATGGAGGATTCAATCATCCTATGTAAGTGAATGTTTCAGCCTCATACATAATTGGCTTTCTTCTTATTCACTATTAGTTCATGTAAGAGCCAGCCAGCTTGGCTGGCACAATCATATAAATGTTTTCATTTTCCAAGTGTTGAATAACTTGATCGTTATTTGGTGAACATTTTAGTATCGATGGAGTGGTGGTAGGTGAGGAATACAAGGAACAGTTGTTGCTAGCATGGGATAAAGAGCAACAGGAAAAGATCAAGCGGGAAGAAGCTGTATGTACTACGAATAATCCTTTTCACTAAATTATCAATACCTTTCTAAAAGGCATGCATTATTTCAAGTCCTTCACAGATAGTTGCATCTCCGGTTGTTCTTGAAGCACTCTTCCAAGAAAGATTAAGCCATGTGAATGAAGCGTCATAATTATTTTTGTCTTTAGAAACGTGAAAAACGAGTGCTTGATAATTGGACTCACATTGTGAGGAGTTTGCGCATCAGAGAGAGACTTAAACGTAAATATGCAACGGAGGTAAAAATTTCATTTTGTAAACGATTAATTCAGGTTAGTTTAGATAATTGAACTGAATGATGACAGAAGAAGAAGAAGAAATTTGTTTGTTATGACTCATGCAGGAGGAAGTTGAAACAAAAGTTGAAAAGAATGGTCCTGAAGAATCTGAAGATATGACTGACATATCATTATCGTGGCCCCGGAATAAACAAGGTAATGTTTGGGGTAGTTCAAACACTTTCCAGATCACCACATGTCATAGAAATACTGAGATATACAACAATGATGTTGTCCAGCGGCCTTACACGCCCATAAGAAAAGTAACATTCGCCATGTAAACTGTTGAGAAATGTTTGTGTATAATTTATTTAACTGAGTTAACTGATGATGCGGATAAGTTTAACTTCCCTGTTTGATGAATAAAAAAATACGATTATAGTAGAAAATACCATTTTAGTAGAGCGGCCTGAGACTGTAATCCCCCGGCTTCAAACTTTCCCTATTTCACGTGGC
Source organism: Dendronephthya gigantea (assembly GCF_004324835.1). Lineage (NCBI taxonomy): Eukaryota > Metazoa > Cnidaria > Anthozoa > Malacalcyonacea > Nephtheidae > Dendronephthya > Dendronephthya gigantea. Next base: position 569,615 of record NW_021163031.1, read on the forward strand.
TGCTTGTGTGGATATCAGTGGACTATAAGGGGTAGATATAGATTAGAGCACTACAAAATCTTGAAGAAAATAACCTCCCAAAATAGTTGTTGTATAAAAAGGAATTTAACGTTTTAACTATAGTTAGTGACAAAATTAGCCAATCAGTATCGTGTATTTTGTGTATCATAGAATGTAGCCTCTCTGTATAGTACAAGAATTCTTTCATTTCAGAGGGCAAGACAGCTCGCGATGACGATGGACATTGTCACGTGTTTTTACCGGCCAATCACGTGCAAGATCCTATCACAGGTGAATGGAGCAAAACATGTGCTTGTGGATTGAAAGAACCGCTTGAAAGATCGTAAAATGTTGTACGGGTAGGATCAGAGATGTTTTATTTTTGTATTAACATTGTGTTGCTTTCATTTGGTAATGTAACGTTAACATTACCGTGTGAGAGAACCGAACCATTAGATAGTAATTAGCTAGTTTTGTTAACTTCAAAAACTGTTCAGCATTTTAATGTGTGCGGACAATATGAACAGTCAAGTACTCGTATAAGAAGTTCAATATTAATTGTTTTGTTAAATATTAGTTTTAAACACCGTTATGTTGATTGTACAGAAGATATAGGTGAGCCAAAAATGTTAATATGGACATGTACAATATATTGCAAAGAAGTCGTTCATAAATAGAACATAAAGGAGTGTACATTTATCTTAATACTATTATGAGAAAGCAACTTTCTTTTATGTAAATTGCATGTGAATTATCTTTAAACGTTTCGCAAAATTAAGCTCCAGTGGAAATTTCTATCAATTAGCCTTTCTCACGATGACGTTTTTGGGGTACTTTCAATTGTCTCCAACGGTTTTAAAAATTATAACAACATGAAAAGCAATTTTTTTTAGAATCAACAGACCGTTTGAAGAATAACTCCAGCCTAAAATTAAAGATAGTCACCGTTACGAGGTCTTACTCTCACGATTTTGAAAAAAAGTACCCCAAAAATGAGAAAGGCTAATTGTGGTTCAGCGACTACCTGACATTTCGTGGGTTCGTCAGAAAACGTCGATACATTATTTTGTATATGTTTAAAGCAGTTACTGAACCACATTTGATGGTAGGTTATTTAAAGAAGCAGTCACGCTGCACTCTAGTTATTCTGGATAGGTTTTTAGTGTAACTGGTGAATGATATACAATCCTGCTGAACGGCAACGCAATGATATGTTTAAAAGTCCAGCTTATAAACATTGACAAGTTTCTTGACGGAAAAGAAAAGGCCAAATATGGTGCTAAAAATCCCGATAACAATAATGGACACATCAATCCCGTAGCCAACATTGCTCATTTCATTTCTCATCAAATTGAGATGAAAAAGCGCGGGAAACACCAGGACGAGCGCGACCGCTGACACACTGCCGACGACCGCCATGAGAAGTGAGAACTCTGGAACCATGATGGCGACTGTTACCGACAACAACACGAGGAACACCCGAAGACTAGAATTCACGCATAACTCCTTGTTGGAAAGCTTGTAATCTTCTGTGGAATAACAAGGCGGAATTATTCGCAGGTTGCATTTATCAATGATATTAATGAGCGCAAACGAAGGTAACGCGTAAGAGAACATTCCGTTGAATCCAAGAAAGGTATCGATCGCTGATTTGAGAGGACCAAATGGTAGATTCTCGGAAACCTCCTGCATCGTTTCGGTTTTGAAGGTTAAAACAGCTAAAGTACCAAACGCGACTTTAAAAACCATCGCAATTGCGTAACAGATATTCATAACAAGCGGGAACCTTTCTGGGGACTTCATTTTCTCTTCGACAGACGGTAAATAAGGATGAGAAACAAAACTGAATAATATAATACACCAGGCGACCGGGAAACCTTCAGGGTTGAAGAATGGTAGAGCATCCAGGTCCCAGGTGTGATATTCTGAGATACTATATCCTATTGTGGAAGTAAAGACGAAGAGTAAGGCAAAGACACTGAACATACTAAGCCAGGAAATACGGGAAAGATCATTGATGAAGACGCTTGGGAGAACCAAGATTCCTGCGATGGCGGTCCAGCAAGATGGTCGGAGTATTGGGTGCGGCCAGATGTCATTTAGGAAGTCGGAAATGAGGAGGAGATAGAGGACTAGGGCCGAAAAAAGATGAAGAACCTGAGCACAACCAACTATAGTTTTGCCATGGCTTGGCCAGCAGTGTTCACCTTGAAGAAAATGAAAAACTGTTATAATGCAGTAGGCTTCGCTTTTGCACAAAAGTTGTCAGTTTATTTTCCGACCCGAAGGTGATTATTTCCTAACAATACGTTTATACCAACCTAAATCTGCATAACCATGTCGAACTCTGATTTTAACTCCCCGTTGTTTTGCGTACAAACAGTCAACGATCAACTTTCCCGTGTAGTTGGTTAATAAAGCCACAAACACCATAGCAAATATGGAAGCATAACCTCCCTGACTTATTGCATAAGGAATTCCTAGGGTACCTGTGCCTGGAATGGAAACAATAAAGAGTGACGTCAATAAGTGCAACAGCTGGTCCTGGAGCAGACAATTATCAAAATGGGAAAAATTTGAATATTATATGTTGGAAGAACTGCTTCTACTAAGATATCAATCACGGTTACAAGATTGATAAACAATAATGTTGTTTTGTTCTTGTGGCTTCAATGTTGATATTCAGGTTGCCCCCCGTATTGTCCCCACCCCTTTTCGCCGCTATTCCTCTGCCCTGCGATCAAATGAGGGTGTGAATGTTGCATCTACCGTATTATTCTTATTCTATTCGTATCTATTCTTGTCGTGATAAGCAGGTTTACATGGTACGTTCTGGGATATTCTTGAACCATTGCGCGATGGAACTTTTGCGACCTTTTTTTATAGGTTATGCAATATTGATAGGAAAGAAATCATTTTGTCAAATACTCTGTTAATATTACTAAGCAGCGAGATAAAAAGAGAATGAAGATAAAGTCGTTTGACTGCATGGCCTAAACGTAAAATTAAAAAGGTTTGAGTCTTGCCAAGCTTCCGTATTGGGTAAAAGAACATGAATTTTAGATAATATTCTGGGCTTTTGTTTTAGTTTGTTTTATCCAGTTAAAATCTTCTAAAAAATAAGATAAGTAAAACCAAACCTCCTACGGTTTAATGTTTTTGTCACGCATGTTTCGTAGAGGTGCAAAGAAAACTTGGAATCTCCTAGAAATCAGGAATGATTTTGACAAATCTCTCATAAACCATATGGAAAGTAAAATGAACTAGGATACAGGTCATTACGAAATAACTAATAATGTTTTTGGCTTAAGTGTTTTCATCGATTGGCACCGAAGTTCCTAATCTTCACTGACCACACCTAATTAGTTAATAACATAATTAGTTTCAATTATATATTGTCAGTTATTTAATAATTTGTGGTCACAGGGTCACATCTTCCCGTCATATAATAACACGATTTTAAAGTTCTCAACTTTCCAATGGTCGCAATCACGCGAAAATTTAAACGTACAGTTTATTTTCTATGAAATGTCAAAATTAAGAAACGATAGCAAATCATAATTATGTATTTATCTGGCAAACATTTTTCTTCCTAAATAATGTTTTATGCTCACTGATTTTATAGGAATCATATTCCTGTGCGTTTTGAACATTTCACAATATTTGTAAGAACGATTTTTTATATAATTCATTATTTTTTCGTTTGTTGTTTTGTCTGTTAAACAATTTTTTTCTTCCATAAGCAGTGATAGGGTGAAATCGATTTACATTGCTTGTCATGTACGATAAACAATACAAAAATTCTAAACAATTAATTTCAAGTCTTTTAAAAACTCGGCGTGAGCCCGAACTAATTTAATCATAAAGGCATGCAAATGGGGCCCTATCTTGATGTGTACAAGAATCTTCTAATCTGAAAACCTGACGTTCGATGTAACTTATAGCAATTGTTTTATGTCGCTAAGACGTCAACTTGTGATCTGTTTCGTTATTTTTTACTATCAATTGTGAAATTTTGTAAGATGGTTTGCATTGCCTTTGGATTGTTGAACACAGCATTAGGATATTTGTAAGCTTCACGTTGGTATTTCCTCTTCCAAGTCATGCAGTTGAGATATATCATCAGATGTCAATCAAATATACAACAAACTGTCAAATACTAGCAACCTTTCAATGCTTCATAATTGTATTATATAGGAATTTATATATATAGTGTTAACAATCAAACCTCACGAACCTACCTTGTATTAAATTTGAGATATTCCATCCAGCCTGCAAGCTTGAGGTAGTTCCTTTGCTTTCTTCCTGAAACACTTCCCCATCTTCAGCCTCTTCTTCTTGTAATAACTTGGTATCTTCTTTGCTGTCTAATTCGTCCTCACCAGTTGCCTCTACGTCGTAACTTGATTGTTTGTTTACTTTTTGAGCTGCTGGACTAGTCCCTGTACTCTCAACTCGTGTCTTTGTTGGTTTTACAACACCTTCTTGCTCAGAGTCAGATGCTCCTGAAACGAATTTGACAAGAGAGTCTATGATATTATTGAAAAAGGTACTGTAGCTGTTTTCCTTTCTTGAAGTACTGGGTGACTTCCTGGGCGAGTGTTTGCTCGGTGATTTTTGCGCATTCTTGCTCGATGAAGATCCGAATTTTGGCACATGTTCATAAACCCTGGCTGTGGGTTTCCTATTTACTTTGAAAAGTGCTTTTACTTTGTAGGAAAAGCTCGAAAGAGCAGCGACAACGTTCATAGTTAGGTCTCTAGTGCTCCACACTGCCACTCCAGGCGAGTAACTGTGAGCCACTCATTACTACAAATGTGTAAGCCAAAAACAAGTTCATAGTGAAAATAAATCTAGTCAAAACTCGTAAATAATTAATACGTTATTGATGACGTGCCCGACGAAACTTTTGCCCCAACCAGATGTAAATCCAATTACATCGTACTCCAATTCTATTAAATTTCCGTCAGGTGACACCCCTTAAAATCCTTCAGCCCGTTAGCTAATTTCAACGTAGTTAATGTTTTAATCATGTCGATATTTTTTTACGCAGAGAATTGTTGAAATCTGGTTTCGTTTCAATTTATCTTTAGTCGAGTGTTCATCAATGAATTTTATATTGCGAAAAATGCTAAGTGTCGCCTTCTCAAGGACTGCTCCTTGTACCGAATTGAAATTGTCTGCAATGAAATCAAAATATGCGATATTCTATCTTGGAGAACTGGGTGATATTCCATCTTGGAGAAATGTGCACGCCAAAAAATAGAGAAAGAAAAGCAATACTCTGTCTACTGATTGAACAAGTCATTTTCGAAGATTGGAAATGGCATATTTTTTTCATGTCCGTATATTAGACGTTGCATGACTTTATATTTGTGCGTGGTAACAGCTTAAAGTGCAGTCAAAATATTTGCCACTCTCTTTCACGTTCTTCTAACGACTTTGCTGATGAACCTTATGATAACGAACATGTTTTATGGTTCGGTTTGAAAAAGATAAAATATTAATTACAGGCAAAATTGATGAAACGATTTCTAATAATCTTGCGAGATTGTGGAAATAAGCACCATTAAATTGGGGCGGTAAAATCGTGTTCCTGACAAGATTACCATGTGATTATCATGTGATTACCATGTGACTACCGTGTGACTACATTTGATTTGGTTTATTTGGTTCAGTTAATATTTGTTCTTTCTCCTTCGAAAAACAAGGCTAAGAGAAATGTTTCCTGCTTTGTCCACTTTCAGGAAACATGGCTGTGAAGAAAACAATATAGACTAGAAATCCCGACTAGAAAACAGTGTATTTTGGTTTGTTCACTTTTAAGAAACACGCATGCGTAGCTTTAATAGGCTTCCTCGGTTTTTCCACCTATGGGAAATTGGGAAAACAATGTTTTTTGTATGGTTTGTCATATCTTCAGATTAAAATTTTTCTTTGTGGCTCATCCCAGTCTCCTTTTTTACACTCGACTTTCTTTCATAATCATAATTACGTCTTATCTGCATACTGCCGCGCAACCACCTCTGTTTTCAAACTAATTCAAAACGAAGTTCAATATTAAAAGTTTGTGCTTTTAATAAAACTAAATCCGTTTTATAATTTGCCGACTGTAATGGATTAACACTAAAGAACCGGCATATAAACAACTTATAAATGTTAATAATTAATGATGAGTTGAAGAGCTATATGCGTACATAATTAACGAATTACGTCTGTACAGATATATTCAGATCTGATCATTTCAATCAGTTGTGTAAAAGTATTTTTGAAATCATGAGTGCATACAGTTTAAGCGGCCGTGTTCATGTTGGATAACTGATCAACCTTAACTCGGAATTTCCAACTAATAGAAAAATACTGAATTTATCTATTTTATACTTATCAAAAGTAATTTATAATTAATGACTTTGCAGTATAATTTCGTGTGAAATATATTGGACCACGTACGGACACTTGATAATTTTGAAAAATAATGAATCTATATCTTCGTTATCATATATGACAAAAATATATCGGCTTCTCGCTCTTTTATAAGAAAAACAGTTCATTTAACTTCATATAAATCTGCAAAAATCTTCGTGAATCTTTTGCCATGCATATTTTTGAACAGAATTTTGATTATTTTTGATAAACTTCATCTTGTAAGAAATTCAAATTAAAATCTGCCCACGATTTCGATGACAGTCAAAAACAATTATGATATTCAGAGATCACCCTTCGTGTTTATATATACAGTATTTGTCAAATTCGAGATATTGGGACTTGGTGACAATGTTTAACGCAAGATTTTTGATATAGACATATAAAAGAAAGAAATTTTGACAGGAATCGCAGCATGGGGGAAACACATAAATATTATATTTTTTATTATTTATGTTCTTATCTTAAGCAGAGATCCACATATCGTTGAAGACGTGGGAACTTGTGAATTAACTCTTGTTGCTTTTTTAAACATTAAAAAACATTGTTTCTTCTTCAACCAATTTATACCATTTTACCATTCACTACCTGCGTAAGACGAGCTAAGCTAACATAAAATTCTGTTTACCCAGGGAAAAACACGTCCATTAGCTTACCACACAATGTGCCATGTTCCAAAGTCTATCCACCTGCATGGCTAGCGCTTTAAGTAACCTAGAGAAATTCTGCGTTTCGTTGCCCTGAGAACTTTGTCTCTTCGCTTGGTACTACTTACAAGACCCGCCAATATGGCGATTTCCCTTTAAGCCAACCACAATATGGAACAATTTAAATACTGCCCAACTATATAGTTATTTAAACAAACACAATATATATGAATAAAATTCGTTACCTACCTAAATTATCCATCGGATCAATACAAAGACGATGATGCGATAATGCGATAGTTTTTAAACCAAATGAGGATTGCTTTTTAAACGAAATGTTAAATTTGGCTTCAGTAAGAAACAAGAGCCACTGCCTAGAATTACTGGCCAAACAGAGTGCACAGCACACAAAAAATTAAACTTTCTTTATAATATTTGATCTTTAAAGTTCGGGTTTGAACATTTCAGTCGCATTTATTGAACTTCCAACGCAAGCAACGAAGAAAGGTTCAATCAGTAAAATCTGTATTATAAGAGGTTTGTGAATTGTTAATGACTTTTAAGATCGTATAGTAGATAAGTAAAATAAAGTCATGTTATTGGTCAGTCAATTAAGTAATTGTTTATTGGACATTATATATACTGACTTGAAAAACGGCGACGCTATTCAGTCATTATGACATATACATTGTAATTTTATACCGTTCAGCTGACTCGGGTCCAAGCCTCTGCGGTTTCGTTTCTTCGCTGCTACACCACGGGATTGTTCAAATGTAGTTTTAAGTTCAAAAGTATTTAGTATAGGCATTTAAAAAGTTTTTCCTAGAAACTAGAAATATGAATTTTTCGCTGAATCAATCCAAATACTTTTCCCAAAGTTTTGGAAGAAGTTAAACAACCACACGAAAACAATCCTGTCCCCTATCAAGCCGTTTAATGCAGCAGTTAATCTCTGCGTGTTTAGACCTGTGTTTAGTATTCCATCGGGAAATGCATTTGTCATTTTATCTGGGATTGATATTGATTGTGGTTTCCAAGCAGCTGCTGCAAGATGCAAGTTCAAAATTACCGTTTATAGGTCGGGAGAACATCTGGTTTTCTGGGGAATATTCGAAGAAGCAAACACTGGAGAATGCAACAGAAGTAAAACTTTAAATTATATTTAGAAATGTGTGTTGAAAAATTGCAAAGAAGATTGAGAAGAGAAGATTGATAGGGCTGGGTATGAGATTAGATTATATGTGAGATAACTGCGAGTCTGCGACCCAGATACTTCAAATGACCTTAGATCTGACATTATGCTGATGGAAGTATAAAATACAAGTTACATGTTAAAGGAGTGCTCTCAATTCTTATCTTTTTCAGCTGACATCAGTTTGCCACTAGAAATTTCAAACCAAGCCTACACATGCAACATTTTGACAAGTGACAAATACAATCATTCATTAGAAGATTTCAGACGAGAACGAAAAATTTATGATGATTGATTGCAGTTTAAAGCCAGAGAAATATCCTTCCCATGAATGTATGATATCAGCCTTCGTGTACCTACAGTTTATTTTTTACGTTTTCCAGCATATCAGGTGTCAGTGCAGGAAATATACTATAAGATCACAGCCTCGTACCCAGACTCTCCAATGGAAAACAGAGGTTGCATCCAGCTATTAGATGGAGACCAGTGCATGCCTGAGAATTTATTGCAGCGCATATGAGCGCACGGGACGCTTGCTTTTTTACCTTTTTAATATTTATACTTGCTTTTTTAATATTGCTTGTTTTAATATCGCAAGAAACAAATATTTATAAAATTTTCACAAATTTAATACCAATTCAACTGCTTTACTCAACTTCTAAATTTCCTTGTACTTGAACTCTAAGTGATTACAAGAAAATAACTGATCTGGAAATTTCATGCGAGTGGATAAAGTTTAGCGCTATCAGTAAAGGTTGGTCATATCATAAGTCGTTTATATATAATCCGTAGCATAAATCAGTTGAGAAATTTATTCAAATATGGAAACTTTATTAAACCCTTCATGAATATCATTTTCTTCCCTCTTAACCCGGCCTGAGAAAAAATACCTCCTCTCTGCGAGGAATGTAATTCTTATTTTGAATTTCAGATGGGCAATGATACGGAAAATACAACCTCTCCACTGGCCTGGTGTTGGACAACTACCTACATTGTTGTGCCTCTACCAAATCTCATCAAAACTACAGCAATATTTACCGCATTTCTTACTGCTCTGCTTACGTTACTCTCGATGCTTGGGAATAGCCTTTACATCCTCGTTTATATAAAGTATCGTCGATTTCAAACTGTATCAAATTTGTTACTTTTGAATGTCAGTGTAATTGGTTTCTTGCTTTCTTGCACAAGTCAGCCAATGTTCGTTATTCGATGTTTCTTTGAGGTATACGCAACGTATAACTGCATTTTGTGGGAATTTCAACATTTAAGTTTCCTGTATTTAACTTGCGTTTACTTTTTAACAATATTTCTAATAAGTTTTGATAGATTTTTGGCAACCTTTGTTCCATTGCGTTACGCAGCCATTTTCAATCAATCAAGAATAACCTTATGTGTAATCCTGGCCTGGTGCATTTCTTTTATCATCACTTCCTCAGTTGTTTTTGGTTATTTTATCTTTTATGCTGTGATTTGTCCACTTTTTATCTTGACGAAAATTTTGGTTGTGGCTATTTATATGCGTATTCTTCGACAAGCACGTTTTCAACGAAGGAAAATTCAAAACCAATTCCCAAGAACGAAAGTTACTGAAGAGAAAAACGCCAACAACAACAACAATGATACGAATATCCGTGAGAAAAAAGCAGAGAAAACTGTTTTAACTGTTGTCGTCTTGTTGTTAATCACAGCTCTACCTGCATTAGTTTTTGTTATCGTTGTGTTGACAAGTAAATATGATTTCAAACTCGCCTATCTTTATGGAAATGTGTCGGAGACGGCAATCTTTCTGGCAGCGACTTTGAGTCCTTTTGTATACTGCTGGCGAAACAACGAGATTCGTAAGGCAATGGTGTGTTACTTAAGAAAACGAGAATTCGAAACCGAGAGTTCAACACTCTAAATTGAGTAAAGAATTTTCTGCCTATTTGTTGAGGAACTTTGGTTAGTTTGGTGTCATGTTATTGCTTCCTTTGTAAAACATTGTAGAATCTAGAATTTTAAACGTGTAAGTTTAGTGGTAAAAATATCAGGTCTCCCTTAAAAAGACAAGGGCATTTTCCGCCTTCTTGCAGGAGGTGCACAGACTGATGTTTTTTTACTCGTACGATGGCGCGGAAAATACGTTGTGGCTATTTGTTAGCGACAGGGTTGGGACACGCCTTGCGCCACGTAACTGGAGTCATATTCCAATTGCAGCTGTTTTGTTGCGATAAGCAACATCGTTTGATTATAATTTGTTTGACTTTTTTATATAAATAACTTATAATGTTGTAAAATTATTATATTTATAACACAGAGAGAAAATTTCATATTGTGAAAATAATGTATTTTTTCTCGATTACTCTTGCCTTGAAAACTATCGTTTATTTTTACCTGACATTCAGTACAAACTTCCCTCTTTCTGTTCCTTAACAACGGAGGCTCGAAGAGTTTAATTAAAGTTGTCTATGAATATATAAATTACCTTTGATGAAATAAAATATAAATGAAATAAAATACGCAGTTTTGCTAAATGAATATTGGTATTGATTGTCGATGTATAGAAATGATTCTGGATTCCCATTGGTTGTGCCTAATTTAATTACATTAACTATTTTAATAAATGCTGTGAGCAACGCTGTGGTAATTTTAACTGATGTGTTTCAATGAAGAAGATGAAACTAATTTATATGTAAATAATTCCATTTTGATTCAACCAGCAGAAAGGCATTATATGTGAGAGGAATTATACGTTTTTTATAGTTATGTATAGTTGAAAAAGTGAAGTTTTTTTTGTTCAGTTCTACTTGACGTGTTGTATATTTTAGAAGTTAAGTTCCATGTTTCTGGTAAACTGATAATTAATATATTTGAAAAAACTGAGAAGGTACTGTCATATATTCATATAATCATATTTATGTAATGTTAGCTGTATTTCAACACCTAGATAGCGGGTAGTTTATTGTAGAATACTAGCCTACTTGGACACAAACTATGGCAACGTATACTTCACTCCATATTAACAATTGAACCATGTGCGATACCGTTTTTCAGGTAATTCAGCCACAAACCCAACAGAAAAGATTTAAACAGCATTTACACAGACTGTCTGAAGTCGGCAAAAATATTATTGTACAAATTGCCCACCTCGGCTACTGTGAATGGCTAAGTTAAAGAGTGGGACGATCTTTAGGTTTTTTTTTAATTTTAACGCATCGTTTCGACACATCTAATTATCAAAAACTTTCATTTATCAATTTAAATTTGACTTGACCGCTAATGCATGCAATTGACTGATTGCGGACCCCTTTGTTTTTTACAGGAAGCATGATGATTGAAACCTCTACTTTTTGAAAAGACAGTCTGCAAACTACCCGCCAACAAATGACGTTCTTTGATTTTGATAACGACACCCATAATCCTTACGGAGAATGCACTGTGACGTCATATCTCAAGGATGTCCCAAGTCGTGATATAGTGGAACACAAGATTGCCCTGATCATCATCCAGGTCATACTCTGTCCTTTCGCGATGTTTATTAACTTTTTGTTTCTAAACGTTTATTACTCAAACGATCGGCTGAAAAACAGGTCCAATCTGTTGCTGGCGAATTTGTCACTATCGAATTTATTTTACGTATCCATCTCGTTGCCTCTCTCGACCGTGCGTCATGTCTTGGAGATTATGGGGACTCATGTGTGTATTCTTTGGGATATTCAGCAATGTTTATTTCTGTACCTGTCAGCAATATCGTATACAGCGTTGCTACTCATAGGCGGGGAACGATTTGTCGCGCTGTTTTTGCCTTTCCAGCATGCTGATATTTGCACCATTCCAAAGATAATACGAGCTATTGTCATCGCATGGTTAATATGCGCCGCACTGTTGACGCTAATCCTCATAGGCTCAGAAATATTCTACTCCATTGTATGCTTCATACTCGTCGCAACCTTGTTTGTCGTTGCAATTATCCATTGGAAGATCTTTCTCGAGGCAAAAAAACAGAGACGAAATATTTTTGCAGAAAGGTTATCCATCTCACAAAATATGCCGGGCCTCGCTGTTGCAAGGTCGCGCAAGGCGGAGAAGAATGTGGGCTGCGTCATTGGTTTCATGTTGGTCTGCAGTCTTCCCATGGTCGGATACTTGGTGTATACGCTTATTGCTGGATTTTCGGTGTTTGCTGCTTATGTAGTTGCTTCCTGGGCTGAAGTGTTATTGTTCATGAACGCGACTGGTAATCCCTTTATTTATTGTTTAAGAAACAGGTGTATTAGTAATGCAATGTGGAACGTGATATTGCGGAAAAAATAATGATTTCACTCGTTCAGTACCAAATACTCACAACTGAAAAACAAACATTGTATTTAGCGTATCTTATCATATAATATGAAAAATGGGTCGCATTCTGCGTGCTTAACAATATGCCTGTACTTTAAAGTTTAAAACACAAAAATTGCTTAAAACTGGGAATCTTATGCCAGGTTTTTCATTCTCTGCAAAGCCAAGGCATTCCTGAGCCATACAAGAATTAGATTCGTCTATTGTTCCTTATTTTAATACCATTGTATTGTATGGTAAAACCTAATTTATTATAATAATGCAAAAAGTTAAAAGTAGTTTTTCTGAATCTTCTTTTCGCAAGTTTTCAATCTTCGGAATGTTTTGAACCTAAAATATCTTCCAAGCTTTTTCCTTGCTATCAGAATACTTTTACGGAGTCTTCCCTTCCTGTATTTATTAACAAGGTAAACTATGAAACATGGCAGCCATGGCATTAGATGTGTATTTTTGGGGTTTTTGGTCTCCACCTCATTACATTTGTCCTGATTAACATAATACGCGAGATGAAGATAAAAATTCCGGGGGGAGACTGAGGGGAGTAGAGTAAAATTCTAATTTTTTTTTTGGAGAACCTTTACCAACTGTGGAGAACTGAGTATTGAGTGCAACGTAAAACAAGTTCTGGAACTTTCTTTGTAAATAACGTTGCAAATATGTCTCTACAATGGACGTTAGCTGCTGGTTTTTTGTATTTAGAAATCGTGTTTTTATTCCTGCTTTGTTTGCCGATTATTTCCTCGGCAAGGTATGTTTGAATCAAGCAATTGTCTAAGACAATATTCATAATTTTCACAGTGAACTTTGTGCTTGTGCATTTAGGTGGAGTCGTATTTTTACCTCTAACTTTCTCTCTACTTGCCTAACCTATGGTCATCTCTACTTCAATGTTTTCGTTGTTGCATTGTTGATCCTATTTCTGGGTGAGTATTTTGAAATGTAGAAATTTTTCGAAAGATAAACAATGGGAAACAAAGTCAACCTTTTCAATTAAAACAACAACAACAATGATGAATCATCTTGCTAAAAAATAGCTTCAGAGCAACATGCTGTTCGTTTTAGTCTTTATACAGGCTTCCTACATAATTTAAGCTTAGATATTTTTCTTTACTTTTGTTCCTTAATTCAAGCACTTCACTTTTGTGCTTTAATCTTTGTCACTCTGAAATCATTGAAATGATGTTTTTATCAGTCAAATTGGCACGAATATTTGGCCAATATATTTTATACTATCTATGGGAAAATGTAAATTTAATATTTTAAACATTACCCCATGCAAAGTATTATTTAGTATATCAGAATAATATATAAAATCTTCTGTATTGAAAATGAAATTGAAAAAGTAGAAGTGTAATTACTTTTACATTTCATCAGCAAATTGTTAGGTAATGAAACTAACCGGATTCTAATGAGATGAACTGAGGAACTGGTCATCTCAGTGCTATCCTATCTTGATAAGGGAGTGGTATATTCATATACTCATGTTGGACATTATTAATTTCTTTTTAAAATGTTTGTTTTTATGGTCCATGAATGTGAATAATACATGAATATGTCCCCCCCCCTGCTGATCGATGCTGGCAATGTCACTGAGTCAACTAGGCCTTATCACCAACTTTAATAGAATCCAGTAGCCAATATCACCCAATAAACACACTTGGACCATATATTAACTTTGCATGTAACTGGGTAACCAATTTCACCCACTAACTTAGCCAACAACCAAATTGATGGTCACCCCGCCACGACAACTTCCAACCAGCGTTACCTCAAACACTTTGTTAATATGCATTGTTTTCATAGATAATATGTAAGATTGTAATGCATATTATTCTCAGAGATTTTAACTTCAGGTATATATTGAAACACATTTAGATTCAGTGAGAGAAACGTATAAATTCCGAGATGATGACTGGGCCAAAGCAGATCCTTCTGTTGATCCTAGAACATCAATGCAGTTTAAGATGAGATTGTTTCGTGCTCAGCGAAATATCTATATCACTGGTTTTGCTCTTTTCCTACTTTTGTAAGTGTTGTAGAAGTGTTAATACTTGATTGTATCTGCCACTACACTCATCTCAGGTAATCTGGGAAATAATTAACTTCCACTTTATAGACCCTTGTGTAATGACATAGTTTGATTGCTCAAATGCTCCTAGTCAAAAGAAGTTCAATTGCCTGTACAAGCTAAATCACAGCATAAAATACGAAAATACCATATAATACCACTTTTGATGTTGATTGTAATTTGTCTAATTAATAGTTTCAATGAGATTAATAAAATAGAGTATATTTTTACATGGCAATAGTGCAAAAATGCAAGCAAAACTTTAGGAGTACCTCAGTATTATTATTATAAAGTATAAAACAAAACACAATCCAAACACCAACATCTTGGAAGATCTAAGACAATTAGACTGAACCAAAACACCAAAAGTGAGGTTGTAATATCTCAATTTTATTTCAAAATCATCACCTGACTAATTACATATTGGCATAACAACCATATTAGAGATTGACTTTTTTTATTAAGCTGTGTTAAAAGCTATAAACTATACTTACATGCAAGTATGGCTGACATATGAATATAGAGCAAAGCTTTTTTGACTGTCCAGAGAAGGTTGTGCATGAGGTGATACAGTGTACTTAGTTCAGTTTATGATGGATGGTCATTGAGTCTGAGTTAACTATTGAAGCTTTATTGTAGTGTTGTCCGTCGAGTGGCTTCTCTTCATCAACACCTTGCCAATGCTCTTGCAAAGAGTGAGGCAGCCATGAAACAAGCAAAAGGTGTCAGTGACCATTGTGAACAACTGATGGATGAAATTGATGAGTTAAAGGTTAATTTTTAACTTTACTGTTAATTTTTACCCTAGTTGATGGTTAATATTTACATTTCCCCAGTTGTATTTATAAAACTATATATTGTACCAAATGTTAGGGGTCATATATTTGCATTTTCTTTATGTGTTTGTAATTATCTTTCTAACCTTTCTATAGAAATCAAAGGGAATTAAAGATCAGAAACATTCAGATGATGATGAAAGTCACGTGGATGACTTGCTTAAAAAGAAAAACAACGAACTTGCAGAGAGAGAGAAAGGTGAATAAAGGATCTGAGTACAATCTTGTGTCAACTCTATCTTGAGGAATACTTTTCAGTTGTCAACTATTCTTCAAATCTTTATTTGGGATTTGTTTGTCATATTCAAGAGTTGGAAATTACTCGGAAAGATCTTGAACAAATGAAAAAGCAAGCTGAAGGAGTAAGCAAGGAGTATGACCGTCTTCTTGATGAACATGGGAAACTTCAGGTGAATACACTGTACTTTACACAAAATTACACTGTGGACATGATGAGTATTATTAGGTCTAGACCATGGTTCTTCTGGAAAAGGAGAATAAGTGGATTTACTAAGAGTTTACCATTTGAAGAGTCGTTCACGGAGACAATTGGCTATGCTGGGAACGAAATTTTGCAGTTTATGATTCCTGGGTATTAAGAGCTAGCCACTGATCTGAAAATATAGTGGAGTTAGCTCATGTCCTCGCTATGCTCTTACTGTTGCTGCTTACATAGACGAGGTTCAGCTCTACAAATTATTCTGTAATGAAAGGGTTTTAAAGCGTGTTTAAACTCTTGGTAATGCCTGTAAAATGTCCTTTGGCACAATTTTGAGATGTTCATGATCTAGTAGTAGTAGCTTGCAGCCGATGGACATGAGGAATAAATTGTTGTACTTCTACAACTTCCTTTCATAAAATATTTTTCTTTTCATAGAAGGAAATTGAGAAGAAAACCGAGGTAGACAAGAAGGATGAATAACCCGCTGTGAGATGAAACACCAAAGTTTAAATTTAATAGGAAGTATATCGTAAGTGAAACCAGTTGAGATTTTTAAAACATTTGTCAGCTTATGGTAAATATTGGGTGAACATTCTTAGTCTTGCAGTGAGATAGTAGCAAACTGCTTTCCGCTTTATTTTCTTACGTGCGTGCGTGAACACACAGGAATGTTACATTGAATAACTATAATAGAATAAATCACTTGGGATTTAGTTTTATTTGTGACGCAGGCTATTGAGCTATTTAATGTAATTTACAGTTGAAATGGATTTCTGCTTTTCCGTGCGTGCGTTCGTGCACATGTGAAAAACGCAGAGCAAGTGGAAAGCAGGTTTCATTCTGATCTTGAATGTTTTATTGCTAATATGCCGCCACAGACTCAGCTGTCAATGAATCTGAGCCGTGATATGTCGGGTATAACAAGTGACCGCAGCACTGATTAAATGACAAGTAAAATCGCCTGTAGTCCCTGTACTATCCAGAGTTAAATACCATAATACTGCATGTGCCTAATCTTGCGTGTTACCCGATAAGACGATAACGCCATTCTTTCATTCCTTTCTTTTGGTTTCACCATGGTTTTGAAACTGTGGCACACGAAACTTTCCTTCATTAAAAGCATAGAATAAATGATGAATGTTTTAAAACCTGATGTTTAACTAATTATCGTGTTCTATGATCTGATCAAAGTGAAAAAGTAAGAATGTTCATCAGACAAACCATTCCGTGGACCAAGTCATTAGTCGTATATCCCGGCAGCAATTTTCTACGATCGATCTAGTTTAGGATCAACGCCTGTGCAGGCTGTTCTTTTCTTCGCATACTTGGCTCAGCATTCTATTTATCTTCAATGGCCTCTGACAATAGATATATATATACAATAGATATAACTGATACTGAACTGAAATAATCTCAAAAGTTAAGCTTCGCCATCTTTATAATCTCTAAAGTTAAGCTTGGTTTGTGCCCCCCCCGCTTCCCCCACGTAGCGAGAAGAAAGAAACGGTGTTCCCCACCCTCTGCAAGTCATCACCTCTTGTATTGACAGAATATGGTTTGAAAATCTTTGCCTAAAATAATTTTTTTGCATACCATCTAAAAAAGTTTAATAGTTGATGCAAAACCAGCAAATTTTTAGCATTCAATAATCGAGTTTAGATTATCATAATTGCAATTTCACTGCCGTAAATGTCTAGTGATAGGCTGACCATTTTTGGGAGGATTTTAAAACTTGGCACGTTTTTGAAAATGTTCACATTCCCTGGAGGTTTGTCATTCCGAACGCATTTTCTCGAAAAAACCTATGAAATATTAAGAGTATAACATTTGGAATCAAAATACTGTTTTACATCAAGTGACAATTTTATCATTTTGATAAGACACATGGTTCTTATCTTGTATGGCCGCATGCTGAGGAAATGAAAACGACCACTTCATTAATTAATATTCCGTCCCAGGTTTTTTAAACAGCGTGTTACTAACCTGATGATCACAGATGTTCTATTATAATTAATTGAATTAAACGTTGAATTTCCCAACAATAAAACAAAATCAACCTTTTAAACATAAATCACTGGCTTGAGTCTGACATATTGCTTCGACATTAAAGGTTTTCATTTTTGCCGTTATCGCAAAACTGATCCAAAAGTTTGACACAGAGCATGACTCTGTCA
Source organism: Dendronephthya gigantea (assembly GCF_004324835.1). Classification (NCBI taxonomy): domain Eukaryota; kingdom Metazoa; phylum Cnidaria; class Anthozoa; order Malacalcyonacea; family Nephtheidae; genus Dendronephthya; species Dendronephthya gigantea. The sequence goes on from NW_021163031.1 coordinate 587,717, forward strand.
CGATTTCGCCATTCCGGCCATGTCGGAACACTGATGCTTTGGCTTTTGCTGACGTATTCCGGTCCAATAATCTCTTCTTGACGGGAAAAAACGACGAGATTTATCAGAACGGAAATTCCTGCAAAGCAGCGTGAAAATTTAATTTTCAGGGTTTATAGAATATCGGGAGTAATTCTTATTTTTTCCTTATCACTTCTGGCGGTTATATGAAATATAAAAAGACGAAAGAGTGTGCCCTCTTTATTGTTATGCATGCCAGAGGCCTAGACCTTGAACGTAAGTTTAAAAAAATTATGAATATAGCTATATCTATGTGTATATGTATATATCATCCTTTCGCAGTAATGCAAAATGCGGTCACTGAAAGACAAGCACGTAACAGATAAAAACGTGAAATACTAATAACCCTCTGCTAGCTCACTGTATAATGCTTGCTTGTTTGTTATCTTATTTTATGTTTAAGTAATCTATGACATGCCGATATCAGTTTTACTGAAATACGACTTAGAAATGCGCTTGGTGAACAGACTCACGACGAAGCGCTCGTATGCATAATGCATGTCGACAGACATTGGTGTCAACATTTAAAGAAATTTGCTATTTCCATACATGTAAACAACTCTGTTTATTGAAGCGAAAACACTTCACGCCGTTATTACCAATTTTTATTGAAAACATGCTCTCACATAAATCATTCTCCATATTTTTTTTATCCCAGGCATTTGTTCTGGTTTTTTTGAAAGTAATACGAGTGATTCTCCTTAAAAACGTATTCACAGTGTTAATAAGAGCACTTAATTGACTGTCGGTAATCCGTTGAATGATTTTCATTACAAAACTTGGGGGTTCCTTCGGCCTTACCTCAACTGGCAAACAATTTACTGATTTGCTGGGGGGAGTCGTTTAAACATTTATTATTTTCATTTTCTCAGCTGTTCATCCTGTTGACACTCACTCCACAATTTTATAAAGCTTGTGCTTGGATTAACTATTGGAATGCTACCGCTAAAATCATGACATTTTATATGGTAATATTCCGTCATTTTATCCCGGATCAAAATAAACCATTTTGACATGCCCTCTTCCGGCGACATTTTTAGCGAACAATAGGCTGTGACAATGCGCTCTTGATAGCAAATGTCAATTGCTCAGGAAATTTGCTCTCAAACTATTTATCTCTTTTCTTTTGATTTCTGACGTAAACGACGTTGGCATGTCAGCTCAAATATGTGCACGTCTCAAACAGGGGCGTGGGAACAAGTTACGCAAACGATTATACCGTATTTTAAAGTCAGCGACATAAAGTGTAAATAATCTGCCTAATCTGATATATTGACTCCTTACATTAAACTTCAAATGTAAAAATATAAACCTCATTTGTTACTGGAGTTATGTTTTTCAACAAAATGATCATTATGATGAGATGTCAGGACGATGAATGAACACAGAAAAATGAAGTGAGCACCTAATAAACACTAATTAAAAGTCTACATTCTAAAATTTATGAGTACTTGACCTAGAAGTATTAGTTAAATGAGGTGTAATTATATATACCGCTTTTATAGAGACGGACACTCCACTTAAGTCCCATCTTATCAAAAAAAAAAGTACAATTTTGTTTTTATACCATTTTTAGAGTGTCGGACTGAAAGCATAAATATAGTTTGAAACAGGATGTTGTGGTTTATTGATTATTTATTTGTTCTTGTTTATGTTGGATCGTCATGAAAAAAGTTTGATCTTTGAAACGTGGTATCCAGGCAGGCATATAATATAATAGCATTCTACAAGAAGCTGCCACGATTTGTGTTTATCTGAAAGAGGAGAAATCTCACGCCAACATTTATAGTTTCTTATATATGACACCACAAACAACTTATATTGTAAAATGCTACACTCTTTAGTAACTTTATGCAGTTTAGAAACTATATGCGAGACTAGGAAAATCCTACTGGTGAACATAAAATAATTAACTGTAACTCTCCCGAGTCCTGCGACGGCCCTCATGTCGAAACGTCGAGAAGTCTTTTGTCTATTTTAGGCAGTTGTTATTCCACATTTGATGCTAAGTTGTTTGAAGACGCTCCCTTGGTTATATTAAAATAATAAAGTATAGAATTATCGCAATCTTCAGAAGTCATAAGACGTATTTAGGATCATTTCATTTTATCGTTCATAGAACAGGAATGAGAGTAATGCTTGCATGGGTGATGGCTTTAATAAAAAAAAGAGGGATTATATGAATGAACTTGCCCTAAAATAGTACTTTTAGGTATTTTATTATTATTGGGTCTCTTTATAGAAAAAAATGGTTTCGCGATTCCTGCATGCATTCTATAGTATGCATAGTATAGACATAGTTGTTGATATACAATGCCAATGGTCGACAAAAATAGCTGCATGATCCATATATGCAATATATATAGATCTAGATATTTGCAATACATATATAATGCTGGAATATTCTCCTGTATTATTACGGTATTATTAAAATAGAAAGTTTGGTATGATAATAATTGCTTTTAACTGGCAGAATTTAAATGGCGCTGAACACAAGTGTATCATTTTGTAGCTCATGTGAAACTAGGGCTTTATTAAATGCCGTTAAATGCCGCTATCGTTTTAGTATTTTCGGTGTCTCGGCAAGGCCAAGGCCTGAACCTGTAGGGTTTCAACCATTTCTTAAACTATTTGAGTGTTTCGTTATCATTATAATGGTAACTGTTCTGGTGCCTCTACATTGTTGAAAACTGCTTTAAGGTTTTTGTTATTTTCAAGAACTGTAGTTATACATAGCGTTTATGTATGCATGTTACCTTTTGCGCTTACGTTTAGACCAAACAGCCGGGCTATATGCACACCAGCAGTTTCTTCAACAGTTTGCTACAATTACAGATGCTCACACAGAAACACTTAGAAACAACCCTAACTTTTCCTGATCGTCGAAATTTGTTTGTATTACGTCATATGATTAATTCGATTAACCCTTGGAGTTTAAGCAGTGTTTATCTCGCAGAAGTGGTCAGTGTGATTACCATGCTTGTTATCAACAATTTGAGACGTTCCTGTGCCTTGGCGTGCATCAGGCAGAGATAACGATTCCCTCATATGGTCTTCATCAATGGAAATCTTCATTCTTCAAGGATTTAGTCTAAAGATATCTCATTATCTCAACCTTGGCAATAGACGACGTCTTCTAGTTATTTTCACATATACTCCCTCAAGCTGTCTACCTCTCTGGCGTCAACCATACGTCAGGCAAGAAGCGGGACTATTCTCAGTCGTGTAAAGAGTGCTAAAATACTTCGCTGTATATCATTTCTATCTCGCAAGCTTGCCGAGGACTAGCGTTTAAAACGTGCACAAAGCTACCATATATTGGACATATTGGATTGGATTGGGCTCTCTGTAAACAAACACACTTGCATTCCTCGTGAATCAGATTTCTGGCTGAATTGGACTCGATTGGCTGTTTAACGGTGCAAACGCTAGATCCATTCCTTACGACATTGAATGAAATCTATTTCGTACTGGATTTGACGATAATCATAAGTGATCTATATCACCATATATTTCTAATCTTTGTACAAAATTTACGTGTGGATTGGTTGGAACTATCTGTCAAAGAAACGCAAGCTACCTTTACTGTATGCTATATTAAAGTCGTATGTCTAGTGCTATTTAAACCTTCAGTGCAACTTGGTAGATTCTCCTGAATACCTAGAAGACAATTTGGTATTCTGTAAAAAATCCTTCCGAGTTTCGACACGGACCTGTGTTTCAAAGGGGACAACGTGAGTGTATATTTGGTAAACACATAAAATCTTCATAGTCCAGATAACTTGCAGAGTTGATAACTTGCAGTGTTGAGCTTAAGACAATAGTAGTTGAAATAACTTCTTGATTTAAAAGAGGATCAGAACTGCATTCTTCCTACTTATTAACTTTAGAAGGTGTCTTATTAACAGCATCCTTTGAGAGGGATTTGCACATTTTTTTACTCGGAAACAGTGAAATAGCCTACATTAATTTTTGTTACGAAATCAATAGGCATAATCCTTGCAAAAACTGCGTGAATTCTGACCGAGTGTAATAACCTGAACTCTGACTTTTTATTTCTCGCAAAGCCTAGCCTCGTTGTGATACCAATCTATATCAAAGAGAATATTCGGTCAAGTGGTTTTAAGATATATTATGGCTAACCTATTGAACGGTTCGACATTAACATTAGTCAATACAACTTTAAAGAACAGCATCCTCAATTCCACCTTAAACCGTACAGTTTCTTCCACGGCTCCAGCTTTGAATCCAGTGTATGATACATTTTTAATTATTCAAGCTTTAGTAATTATCGCCATTAACGGTCTTGTGATCTTTTTATTCATCTGGAAACCATTTCTTAAAGAAATTACAAATTATTTCCTCGTTAGTTTGGCTATAAGCGATGGGCTCACAGGACTTGTGGTTATACCACTGTACTATGCTTGTTTTTTAACGGGTCATGTTGTTGAGATCTGTTTCAGCTTCGACATGGTGCATCGCATGACGGCATTTTCAACCGTTTATCATTTGCTGCTTATAACCTGCGACCGTTACGTGGCTATTACCCGACCGTTTCGACATAGCAGTACTTTCACATCAACTGTTGGTTATCTTCTCCTGACTGTCGTTTGGAGTGCGGCCTTGTTTCTTCCTTTGATCCAACTTGCCTGGTACGATCCATACAACCTAAAGAAATCAAGCATGAAGGCGCAACGGTATGAGCTACACTACAATATTACATGCGCTGTGATCGCCTTTCTGGTTCCTGTTGTCATTATGATCCTAGCTTATGCCGAAATGCTGCGCATCGTAACACGACATGCTCGTGCCATCGAAGCAACATCTCGACAACAGCAAGCTCTTACTAAAGAGAAACGTGCGATGGTAATCTTCGCTTCAATGCTCTTGGTCTACATCGTGTGTTGGTTCACATTCTTCTTCTCATCACTTGCCCAAGATCTGGCCCCGAATTTCCTGCATGTTCCTGAATACGTCTACCTCATCTTGTTTTTTCTCCGCTTCTGTACATCGATAATCAATCCAATTCTCTATGTTTTCTTCAAAACCGATTTCAAGAAGGCCTTGCGTGAAATCGTCACTCAATACAAATGTAGCGCAAGCACTGTCACCGGTTTCCTGCTTCAAAATCATTCAGTTTCTAACAACGAAGAGGACGATAGCAGTTCGCCGCGAGCACCAATGCGACAATACACCTCAAGAACTCGCAATTGAACTGAAAGATTGGAATAATTTGCAGTTAAGTGTGCCCAGAAATTTCACACGTCTGAGACTTAATCGTTCGCTAAAGACCTAGCGGAAAGATATGGCATGCCACATAAAAATAGCGGTTTATTGGCAAGCTATTAGTTATATTTGTAAATATCACGAGAGTTGGAGGGTTTAGGGAAGCTTTGTGCAGCGAATGATGATCAAACTATGATTTAAGCACAGGAAGAGATGCATTTTTCTCACATTCTTGCCTTTTATAACAAACGAAATTTGAAAATCCTCTTCCTTGTTTTAACAAAGTTGATCATGGTCTGTTGTGTTGTCTCGCTTATTGCAACCCCCCTGACAATTAACGAGATAAATTAATAATTTTTTGGTATAAAAAGACTCGTGCCAACCAAGTTATTATCGTATGTATAGACGAAGGCTATTATTATATCCCTTTGGCCGGTTTCCCAATTTTTTTTATTATCTGTCTTGTCAATTCGGTGTTTTTTTCGAGTTGATTTTAGAAATGTTCAGGAAGAACCGACAAACATATTTGTTTATCCAACAGAATTTCCTAGCGTAAAGTCAAATCAAGCGATCATTCGGTTAGAATGTATACTGTGATATCGTTCTATGCTGATTTACTAGCAAATGAAACTTGGGTCAAATATGTGTTGTACGGCTATAAATGATAATTTCATATATATGTATATAAAATAGAGAGCATTGTAGCTCAGATTTAAAACAGTAATAATCGTAAGTAGTCGCCATACGAACAGATATTCGCGTTAAAATTGCCAGTTATCTTTGTTATTTTGAACATATGGCAACAATTTGTAGATTCATTAACATATTCTGCGCGTTGTTAGGAACACGCGCGCATGTTAAGAATATTTAGTAGTAATACAAGTATTGGCACAATTTGTGTTTCTTGTCTGTTATTGTATGGAGATACGCGTCCCATGCTTGTTCTTAAAATATCTTTGAAAATGCCATGACACGGAGGTATTAAGTGATCGTTGGAGTTAATTGCTTTGTTATGTTGGAATATAATTGCAGGCTGTCTATCACGGGCAACACCTCTGCAGAATGTAGGCCGAGCAATGGCCTTATCGCGCCAAATCTCGGGTTATTATTAGAACATTAAAGCTATATTCGGTGAAAAGTCAAAAAGATAAAATTCCAGCAATGTTGGAGCCGACTGCTTGTTTGTTTTTGCATCTCGTTGTTGTGTATGTGACGCATGATTGTTTTTTTGTTCGAAAGATAACCGTGGTTGTTTAATCGCATAAGCCGTAGGTGGACACTTTGCGATCCTTATTATGTTTATTCTGCTGTACTTTACTGTGTATTTTGCGAAATAATGACAAAGTTCATCGATCTTTTTTGTTGAAAGACTTAACGTGTTTGTTTAATGGGTGGCTTATTTATTTATGTGTAACATTGTTCAGCAAAATTGGGATTTTTCGAGTAAAAAATTTTACCTCCACCTGGGGTAATGGCTTCATGACATGTGCCAGATTTCGCGTCAGTTTAATACTGATAGAACTTCAAAGGATTATTTCAAGGCCCTCGCGTTCAGTATCCTGGGGTATCATCAAAAGCCGGCAACCGCCAGCCAATTCCCTCTATAATCGCCGGCTACTTGGTATGAAGTTTTAGATATTTTGAATAGCAACAGTCCATGAACAGTAGCGCCTATCTTCTTAGATATAAGCCTGTTATTATCAAGAATAATAAAACTCTAGAGTGTGCTGAAAACACTAAGAACACTTCGTTATAAAAAAACATTTGTATTATTGAATATTTAATACTTTAGGTTGTCATTGACAACAAGAATTTGGTGAACTAACTGAATGTATTTCATTATCAAGTATGTGTTGTTGCAAGGCGACGCACAAATACAGAGACCTGAGGCTAAGATTTTTGTTTCGGTCAAGGTTTTTTCTCTGTTCTTTTTACAGTATGAGTATGATAAACTAATTACTGTGTACTAGTAGAGGGTTACAAAATTTCCTTTTCGTCCTGTCACAGTTCCCCAGTCTTAAGTGTACAGTGAATTGGTGTGTTTACCATATTATAATCTTGTGTGGATCAGTTTATGGTTTCCTATTATCTAATGTCTTGTAGTTATAGAAATATGTTAAATACAAATTCTGATTTGCACAATATGAAAAAATAAGTTCAATAAATCTGTCTCAAAACCCGTCGACTCATTTGTCATGCGTTCAACCTAAGATTCATCACCATACAATAATGATCTCGTTTATTTTTTTCTTCCTTATAAGGGATTGTGATTTCTTCGCTGCTTCCCAACGCGAATTATGTTAATTGTTGTATGATCTCATTAAAACATTTATCTTTCGCAATGTCACTTGAGAAATTTTGCAAATTCCTGTTTATAATTGCAATGAGTGTAATTTAGGCTAGACTAAAAAAAATCGACAACATATTCGATGAGTAAATTGGTTTTAAAATGAACGCTTTCATTTGAAGCGAAAGGTCGAGAAGATTTAATTTTCTCGTAATTAATTTACACATTCATGATGTTTTCCATAAACAAAGCGGCTAAACCAGCCTGCAGTTCACACGATTGGATGAAATTTTGTGTTTATTAATGAGATACGACGGTGGCAAGGTATTAAGTCAATCATAAGAAAATTGAACGTGTGAAGCTTCTTCAATGTTCAATTAAATTTCAAAACAACTTTCTACCGCAATGTGAAAGAAAAATCTTTGGTCTTTGGTTAATATTATATCTTTTATTCCAAAGAAAAGGAGATATATATATATATACACTATAGTATATCTAGAAGTGTATTTCTTACTCTGCAATCGTGAATTAGGTGCTAAATGGTGATAAATTGGCTTACTGACTTTGTGATTTATTGGGCTGGTTGTATCCTTATGGCCTATATATATATATACTCTGAATGTTAACGAAATGGGCAGCTTGTCTTTCGCCCAAATACTGTTAAATACGATCAGCCTCTTAAATATAGGAAGAATACTTTTAGTATTCATCCTGTTTGGTTGGAAAGAGAGAAGTATGAAGTGAAAATAAAACCAGACTAAAAAATTAGCCTAGATATAATTCATCAGTAATTTCCTTTTGCCGTGAATTTCAATCTTAAGCGACACTTTCATCGTGTACATTCTTCATCAATTCCGTCTCAACGACAGTATCGTCGGGGAGTATAATTTCATGAGATTGCACTCTTTGTGCGAAACAGACGAGTCGTCTTGTATAGCATACAGCAATAGCAACAACAACAGTTAAAACGATAGCCATAGAAACAAGCAAAGGGATAAGAAATGCGCTTTCATCGTTTGCACTGGTTTGAGCTTCGATGTTGTTTGTTATGTTCGCTTCGATGTTTTTTGTTATGTTCGCTTCGATGTTGTTTGTTATGTTCAGTTGAGACTTTCCCCAGGATTTGGATTGAACTAGAAAAGAAAAGACTGAATCTTGTTTTGGTTTCCTTGAAATCCCCATATTATAATTATGATTCGGCTATCTCTACTAAGTTTAGTAGCTCTGACTATGCCCGTTCGCAAATATTTTGGTCGTTTTTTTATACAGGAGACTGCACTAATCCGTCTCGAAGCAGTAAACTTGTGTATAGGTAGAAGACAAAAAAAAACAACAAGAAAAAACAAGCATTCTTACCAGTTAACTGACCGGCAACTTTGACTACGATACAAGAAGATATTTGCAACTCTTCATCCTCATTTTCAGGCGGCCCTGGTTTTTCGCACTCAATTTGAAATTTCAGAAATTTTCCTTCCAAACTTTTCTTAACTTCAGCTGGCAAATTATCAACATTCTAAAAAGTAGAATGATTTGAAAATAACCCCTAGTCACGGTTTTTTCCCCAACTGAAATCAACCGTTTTACTCACTATAACCCTAAACACTATACCCTCCCTACTCCTTAAGGTATTTTCCTTAGGTTAACTAGCTGACAGTGTCAGCTGTCAGCTGGCAGTAATGTTTGAATTTTGTCTATGTTTCTTAGACTAGGGCGTCTTAATAGACCTTTCTTTACCCTTTCAGCTTTCAATCGCGCAATGCGTCACGGTAGTTGATTAACAAGGTCAATTTGAGTTGGGATTTCGCCATGTTCAGGAGAGATTAGGTTTAACAAAAAAGCAAAAAGGATCGGCAAGGTTCTCTTACAAATAAGCAGAGCGATATCGCAACTCAAAGTTGCTTCATAATCAACTACCGTAACGCATTGCGTTACAACTGAACATTTGGGTTGAAAAAGGAAATGTATGGTATATACCCATGAAAGATGCCATATGTTATGTAACTTGAACATTGCTGGTTTGGAATAGTTAATAAAAGACGAATTTGAAGTCTCCAGCTTGTTTTCACCCAGGTAGTTGATGGACTCCACTGTACAAAACTGATATTCTATAGTTGTCGCATTAAATCCTGTAGTGATCCCATATGCATGCTTTATATCCAGCACTATCAACGGATCATCTACTTTACTCCATATCCAACTCGTGCTCCATCGCCAAGATCCGGTCGTGAATCGACATCCTTTAAAAGAGGAACTCCTCAATGATTGGCTGATAGCCATGTGTGAAATCGTCATGTTCAAAGAGTGACGTCATTACGTGGGATACGACTTTTTAGGGCGGACTTCCACTGTGGCGTTTTTTACCTCTTATTAAGTTATCATATTTAATCTTACGCCCAAAAAAAACCCACACCAAATCAACAGAATCTAACCCAATGCGTCTGTTCAATCGTTGACTTTAAAAGTATCATTTGAATAATTTTAAACTTTAACGTGCATGTAAGCACGAGCATAAAACGCGACAGAGGAAATCCGCCCAGACTCCAGTTGTGACGTCACACCAATGTCAATGACCCAGTGAGAATGTGAAACAACACGTAAAAATGCAAGTGAACAAAGTTTATAATAAAGCAATTGAATTCCGCAATTGAAAATTCTTCGGTTTATAACGACACAAGCCTTGACTTCACATGCAATTCTTCATATGATGTTGTCCATCCTCGTCATTTAATAACTGTTTTTAAACCATTACAGTATAGCGCTTATAACTAAATACATGATAGGCTTAAAACGAACGAACTTAGTCTTAGCCTAGCCCTGGGCAAAGCGTTAAAAAATTCGTTCGTTTTATGTATTTCGTGTATAAATACTGCATGGGCAAACAAAGTGTTTTTGTCACTTTAGACCAGTTGCATGGGCAAATATAAGGAGTTGGAGTTGTTTGTTCGATTTCCATCTGATAGTTGGTTTGTGTGTTTAGTGCAAAAACGCTGGCACACGAACAAATTCGTCAAAGCTTAGAAAGAACTCGCAAGTTCGTTTGCGCTTGTTCGTTGCGATATGTTTAAGCCTTAAGGATTGAATTTTGTAATATCTTTGTGTAGAACATGCACCGTTCCACGTCGAAGATGACATTAATAATTAAACATATCATGCAGTGTTGATTTTCTATAGAAGTGGACAAGTGCAATATATCAGGCGATTAGCCTCAGCTCTCAGTCAAACTTTTGTGTACTTCAATTCAAGTCAATTGTTTACTACAACTAAAATACGTGCACTTCATCTTCACCTGAAACAAATTGAAGCCCGGCAATCCTTAAAGAATATTACAAATTTAATATTTATGCATGAATCTATCGTGACATGATGTGGCAGCCTATTCGTTAGCGTGTGTGTATAAATACCTTGTTTGAGTTTCTTGTTTGCAACACAAGTCATTCGTTTTGCATCAAATGTCGAGCTTTCCAAATTACACTTGCAATGCATCTTCACAAATCCAGGACGACTTAATTTTGCCGTTCTTTTTTCCGTTTCGTTGCAAGTTGCTCCAGGAATTTTAATATCTTCCAGGTCTGCCGAGTCAATATTAAACAAACCTTTTAATGCGATAATGTCTTGACGGTGTCTTTGTATAGTTATTTTCCAGTCGAATGAATCCCAAAACGTTAGGCGAGCTGATTTGTCGTCTTTGGCATTCACTTGTTGCATAGCAAAAACGAAGAGGTAAAAACACTGGAAAAGCATTGTTACTGAGTAAAGGATCATCCTGAAATTTGAAGTATATCAGTCAAAAATATTAGCCGTATAATCCGTATTTACTTTATTGGGCAAAAAAATCTTTATACCTTTGATTTTATTCCGACTTTTTCTTCTGCTGTTGTGTTCCGTGACTTTTGTCGCTCAATTACTGCCAACGGCTAGCAGTTGACTAACCTCGTGTTACAATTCAATAGCTGGATACCGCCAAAGCTGTTTGCTGAGTGCTTGTCTTTATAAGCAATTATAAGCAACCAATTGTCGGGAATTTATACTAAAATTCAAATCAAGTGAATATCTTTATATTCGTACAATAGGAAGTAGGGAAATTTGCATTTATATTGTCAAAGCTGATAAAGGACAACTGGCAGACCATAAAAGATACTTTCAAGAGTAAATAATAAATAATGCATGTATACCAATATTTCCTGGTGAGCTTGTTAAGGTCATTTAAGGTCGGTTCAGGGAAATTTTCCTTGGGCTGATATGAGACAAAAAAGTCTTTTGGTTGATTTCTCCACCCAAAGCCAAAGCCAAAGGCAATGACAAGTTAATGGTTAACAAAAAAAACGAAACAACAAAAACGAAACAACGAAAACAATTTATATATAACCGCGTGTCACGGTCGTATTCAGCATTATATATTAAACAACAATGTGAACAATCATTCGACAACAATGATTTCAGAGGCAAATAACCACCAGTTCCGTATTCATTAAAGCCCTTGAACGTTGACGTTTCTCGTTTAAATTTCATGCTCGAACTACTTTCTTGACAGCAGGTCATCTGATAAACATGATTGTCAAGAATATTGTTACAACTTTTCCACAGCTGCTATTATAGCAGCTGCCTGGGTGATTTTTCGAGACAGTATCCATATTTCTTATAAAAAATATCAAAGTTTTTATATTTTTTTATTCAAAAACAGATAAGGAAACGCTACTTATCATCTTCCAAGTTCTGCTTGCCAGTCTTAAGCCTCTCTGCCCTCTGCTCAATATCTTAAATATTTTACTTCAATTAACCTTTCTCGCAATGACGAATATCCGCCATTTTTGGGGTATTTTCAATTTTCTTAAATGTGTTTAAACAATAATAGCAATGTAAGAAGCATTTTTCAAGATTCCATAGACCATTTGAACAATAAATTAAGCCTAAAATCATAGACAGCCGCCCTGACAAGGTATTGCGCTCACAATTTAAAAAAAATTACCACAAAAATGGCGGCACATTCGTCATCGTGAGAAAGGCGAATTGCTTGCAACCGAAGCACTGCTGGCCCTGACGGTCTTCCAGTCTGTCCCACGGAATTGTCCCACGGAATTGTCCCACGGTCTGCCGCCTTGTCCTGTATTATTCAGTATGATTTATTCATGTTTATAGGCTAGGCACACGCCAGATGACACGTCCCAAATTCGTACGTTGCCGCGTGAGTGAAGCGAAATCCTGCCATAGTAACATGTATACCCTCCCGATAAACAAATAATTTTTCATACTGATTTGCATACAGTAGTTACATTATTAACGAGTCTCCAATGTGCTGATACACTGACGTTTAGCTTTAGCGTGAAAATTGAAAACGAGAAGAACGTTTTGCGAGAATTCGTGCGATTATATATCGTATTGGGCCTTCGAAGTTATGTCAATCATGTCAGCGATCCTACAATCCAAAAGCATCGGTGAACTTTGGAGAATACCATCACGGGTTTATATACGTATTAATTAGGTTTAAAGATAGGACACTGAGTCCAGAGACGTTCAGTTTTAAGGCCACGTCATATTTTACCGAATTCGTTGGTTGGTCATGGCAAATGGCATTTAGCCCATTAGGCGGATTTGCACTCTCACGTTTTTTGTATGGGTGTATACGCACGTAAAAAATAGTGGAAATCCGCCCTTAGTTTGATGGGTTTATATTAGTTGTATTTGTTGTATTGATGCATCTATTTGGTTGTCTTTACAGTGTTTTAAATAATGAATTTGACCAACTCTAGTTTCGTATAATCTTGAAGCTTTTATAATGTGATTTTAGCATCAAATACGCTTTCTAAATGACAGTATCTACAAAAAAGAGTTTGTGTCTCAAAAAAGAAAAGTATTGAAATCACCCATAACAATGTAAGTGTTAGAGTTTGAATGCCTAAGCACTCTGTTGGGACTACAGGTGTATAAATGCCATACGCATTTTTATGCATGCATATGATGCAGTAAAATTTGCTTGTACGCCAAAATTATATTTATTAACAATATTTACGATTTACTTATTTGCAAATATGGATAACAATATTTAAATGCGCATCTCAAGCACCATGACCTTCGACATGTCCCCTTTCTCTAGCAGCACTGAAGCATTTAGCATTTTATAAGTTGCATTAAATCCCCACGGCCACTAAAATTGCTGAACACGGCATTCAAATATAACAATGAGTGATTTAAATAGTTTTCGTATTTTTTGAGACACCCTGCACAGGGTGTATCAAAAAAGGGGGACCTTTAGAAATTAAACTATTGTTATAAAACCACAGTTATAAAACTTATGATTTAAAGCCGTCGCTATGCTAAGCCCTTGGATCCGCAAAATATTGTAAGCTTGTGCATACATTACATATCTTAGTCACAACACACTGTGGTCACAAGCACAGAAAAGCCTTTTGTACAATAATGCATGAGCAAAAAGAGTTCTTATCTTGTGGACTTATGTCCGCAGACGTAAAGTACAACTGTGGTATGAAATGCATTTTGAGAAAGGTTCTTGATCGAAATCCACCTGTGAAAAGCACAACCTTGAGCAGTAGAGCAGTATTAATTCATGCTGTGGCAGCCATGCATTAGATTTCATTCGATTGTGCATGTTTGCGCACCCGTGTGAGGTATATATATATATACATACAGTCTAACTGACTGTATTTCAGTTCCGTGCTTTGTGTATATAGGTCAGTAACCTGCGCTGTGAAAATGTGAAATCAATATGGCCGCCAAAGTAAAAATATAAAATCTTAGCTTTTTGTCTTAATAAAACAACTGACTGAGCCTCCTGATCAGAATACTGCATGATGGAAAGTGATGATACTCTAGTAGATGTTGTTTCTGTAAGTATAATAATAAGGCATAGAGATATTGCATAAAGAAATGAATTAATACGTGTTGGTGCTATACAGCTACAGGCTACAGCTACTCAGTCACTCAGACAGAGTAGCACCATCACTACTTTAGTAGCTCAGTATAGCACCAACACGAAAATAATATGGCATGTTTATAATTTTTGATCTAGTGATAGTATATAAAAGCAAGTACTTAAAAAGTACTTATTTCGAGATTTTATTTTTGCAATTATTTTCAATATTTTGATCTCTAATATGAATTTCTCTCAGACAGCCAAGGTGCCACACTATGAAGTAGGGCAACTTTTTCAGTTTTTGAGATGATCCCAGGTGCTAAATACTCTCTAAATTGTACAAGAACAAGAGAGGAATTCAAAGCAAACGCAAATTAACACTAAGCCAACAAAAATGAAATAAAGGGGGAATACCATGTAAATACTTGTTCCTATAAAACAGTAAAATGTTAATGTAATATGTTGCATCTGTAAAACAATGAAAGACTGAACAAACATTTAGCATCAGCCAATTTTTAAAGCCTCTCTATGCCAGTAGTATGTAGATCTAAAATTGTTGAAAATTTAACCTGATCTTTAACCTGATCCTAAATGTCTGAACTTTCCCTTCAAATAGCACGATGAAACACTCAGAAGTGATTCAATGGTGACTGCATCTCATGATGAAAGTGAGGAGGTTGATATTTTGAGTGACTTTGGTCCCTCTGACACAAACACCTTCCAGAGTGATGAAACTTTTACATACACCAAACTAAATGATACTACAGATGAAGGAGAGCATACAGGGTTTCTAAGTACTTTTGCAGGAGACCACAACTATTGCTGTACATCTTTGCCCACTGATAATGAAGAAACAGAAAGTGAAAATGAAACCAGACAGAGTAAACCTGAAATTGTACAAAGTGGTCATGAAAGTTCCCCGAAAGTTATTATTGAAAGTCAATTAGTAGGAGAGGTGAGTTCAAATGTTGTCACAGAATAAAATCATTAGCCATTCTTGTATACTACCAGCACTTTCTTTGTTGATCCATTAAGTAATTGTATTTGCAATGCTCTACTGGGCTAATACCTATTTTGCTAATCATTTGGATTGATTGTGTGCTCAATGGCTGATGAATAGAAATTTATCAATTCTGAAACTAAAATTCATGAATGATGAAAAAAGTGTAGGAATTCTGTAGTGAGAATGATAATTTTGCTCCTATGACTGTTGCGTACGTAACAAACCACTGCAGGCCCCATATAATTTCTCATCACTGGTAAAAAAAGTTTAAAATTTACTGAAGTGGTAAATACTATGAGTTTGACTGTGAAAATGCTTTTTACACCATAAATATGTCTCAAATACGAGCTTGTGGTATCGTGTCTTAGTTAACATGAAGTGTTGATGAAATTTGCGCTAGGAACAAGATTCATGACAAACACGTCATTGTTGGCACCATTGACAGAATATTGTTCATTAATTGGAATAAGATTATCCGCTTTTCCCAGACGGAGGTGGAACAACAATTTTGTTAGCTACTAGAAGAATTGTTTGTGCAGTGCCGTCTTGAAGTGCATATTGAAGCACTCTTCCTGGACCAATTTTGCATTTGAATTTTGCGCGTTGGGTCAATTGGCGATTGTTGAATTTGATTGTTGTCTAGTGCGGATTATTTCAGCTGTCTCAGAGGCCTTTTAACGCGCTGATACACTGACGTTTAGGTTTAGCGTGTAAGTTGAAAACGGAAGAACGCTTTGCGAGAATTCGTGCGATTGTCGTATTGGGCCTTCCAATGATGACGTATCACAAAGGTAGTCCGCCATCTTGGGTTTCCTTGGTCTCAAACGTTAATCGCAGGAGAAAACGTAAGAAATGTAAGCCGCACTCGCACAATCTTATGTAGTTGAGTTTTAGGCCTGTTTTCTTTTAACTAACCGTATTTTAATTTGGCACTGAAAATGGGCCAAATCAAATGCAAAGTATGATGTCACTTGCAAGAGCCAGTTGCCACAGAAATGCACGAAAAGCGTAACTGTTTATCGGAGTCTTAATCTCATAGAAAATATTCTTATGTCACTTCGAGAAATTACATCAACAAACAGCTTCATCCAAATATTGATATTATCAGGTATCAGACATTTGATATTATAACCACACCACAACAGTCTACTATCTCCCTAAAAAAATGACATTAATCTTTCCCAGACCGTTATTGATGACCTGCAAAACTTCCTACACGGGAACATTCGGTCTTGGTCCTCTTGGACTTTATTCCCAGAGTTTCTCGCCTCCATATTTTGACTAGACAGTAGACTGTATTATCATATAAGATATTTACTTTATAGAAAGAAGTGTTGTATTGTGTCTGTCGAAGACCAGATGTTGATCAATTTATGATGTATGTTTTTCAAGGATATTTAAAAAAAACCCGGTTATCTTACAATATATGAATACTATTTTAATTCAAATTTTTTTATTAATACGCAAAAAACCCTGGAAATTTTCAACTTCATCTTAACATCATCATAACACACATATACAACACTTAAAATGCAGATTGCATTTACTAGGTATGGAAAATTAAATATATGTCATCGCTTTTTTTTAACACTTTTACACTTTGAATTTCATGATAGCATCATAGCTGTTATTTGAGAGTTGTTTCTTTCCATATTTCGTCACGAAAGATATTCAAGTTTCAGTATATATATCATATATATGAATATCATAGGACGTGGTGAGCGGAACAATTGTTGCATATGGAATTAAATGTTTTTTTTGTGTGATATTTCCAGTGGTTGTGATGCTTGTGATGAGTGGTATCATGGTTCATGTATTGGGATTACGAAGAAAGACGCGAAGAAAATTAAGCAGTTCTTCTGCCATTCCTGTCAAGGTACCGTGAACGCTTTGAAATATCGCAGACTGTATCGCATCTATATTTGGAATGTTTGATCGTCTTTTAAACATCCTTCAATCATTGGATGTAAACTTTTGTATTTCCCTTTTTTTTTGCTTTTTAAGAAAAAAACCCAGATCTTAAAACAAAATTCAAGATATCAAAAGAAAAAGGAAATGAAAGTTATCAAGAAACAGATGAAACAGATGATAATCGAAAAGTATCAATTTCACTTTCTAATTTCAATTTCGTATTATATTACCACAAAATTATTTCTTAAATTCCTCTCCACCTGCAGCACTAACATTGCGTTAGTGGTCATAATTGCCATGCATTTTTCAATATTCGTTGTTTACAATAAGGTTTATGACACAGTATTTTCCGTTTGTCAACTTCTTCCCAGGCAAAACAGCGAAACAGTCGCAGATGTGGCCAATGCACAGCTTGCCAGATCCAGGAGGATTGTGGGAAATGTGACTACTGTCAGGTAAAAGCTAATAAACTGTCAGGTAAAAGCTAATAAACTCTCAGGTAAAAGCTAATAAACTCTCAGGTAAAAGCTAATAAACTCTCAGGTAAAAGGTGAAAACTAAGTCTAAATGTTATTGTTAAAATTATTTACACTTTGATTGTTATTCTTAAGGACATGCGAAAGTTTGGTGGTCCAAATAAGAAGCGACAAAAATGTCGTTTAAGGCAGTGTTTGAACAAATCAGTGGTACAGTATTTGAATCTTTATTGTTTGAAAAGCGTCTTTAAAAATATTTATCTTCAATAAGAGATATTCAGTCTAGCAGACTCGAGCGTGCAAATCACATACGAAATCCTTCTTTTCTTCGTTACTTTAGCACTTAAATATTCATGATGGAAGTTCAAAGTATGAGGAGCCACGAAGGAAAATAAAAAAAATCCGCCAACCCAGGGTGCAGTTTGTTTTTTATGTAATAAAATGTTATCTAGCCAGAAAAGAGTGAACATGATAAGTGTCTGTATGATTGTATGATATTTATACCATGCATGTTTTCTGTCTTTCTTAGCAGCGGCACGAAGATTTTGGAGGATCTAGTAAGAAGAAACATGCGATCAAATTAAAACACACCAGGCACTTGCAAGGGAAAGAGCAGAAAGTAAGTTATGGCTCTAGCATCATGATGCATGCTTGTCAAGCTCTTCATTGTTCTGGTCAATGTCAAAAATCATTATATCTGACATTGCCTTCCTTGTAAAAGCCTTTCACTTCTTTCTCGTTCATAGTTAAAACGTCAACTTAGCGAGAAAGATCAACGCCGAAGGAAAAGACTCGCGTCAAGGGAAAAATCTGGACTATATTCAGAACGAACACGACAGACAGTGGAAGTACCGAGACAATGTTACGGTCCACAATGTCAGAGACGAGCAAGATCAAACTCCAAGTATTGTAGTCACGAGTGTGGGATACAAGTGGCTGTGAGGTACAAATAGTAGTGTTAGTAAGGAGCAATAGTTGTTTTAAAGGAGTAAAATCGGGGATGATAAATGTAGTGGAGTTGTTAACGACGGTATTGGAAGCCTTTAGCAGTAAGAATTATTTTCTTTAGACGCATACAAGAAATTCTTCCTGGTCGTGTTAAAGAGTGGAATGAAACGTCTTGTATTGCAAACAGTAGAGCTGAAGAGAAGTTGGCAAGATTGAAGAATATACAAGAGGTTTATAACTGATAGATTACCAGCTTCCCTGTGTATTTTAACTATATCCATCCAGTATAACCAGGGAGCAGCGTGGCAGCGTCTTCAAACAACTTAGCATCAAATGTGGTATAACAACTGCCTAAAATAGACAAAACACTTCTCGACGTTTCGACCTCAGGGCCTTCATCAGGAGAGTTTATAGTATGGTTTATTAGTTCATACTATAAACTGTCCTGACGAAGGCCCTCAGGTCGAAACGTCGAGAAGTGTTTTGTCTATTTTAGGCAGTTGTTATACCACATTTGATGCAATATCCATACAGGCTCACTGATATCGTATATATCGCATTATGTTATATCAGAGTACTCGTGCCAGGCTCCTGGAACTTGACCAGCAAAGTAAGGAGTTGGATGAGATCATAGAAAGATCTTCACATTTGACAGCTGTTAATGAAGAGGTGAGGGTGTACTTTCCACCTTTAGCGTTGTGAAGGTGGGCATGGGTGGAACGGGGTAATTACTCCGGGGCGAAACGAGTCGTTGGAAAGAAAACAATGTATTGCTCCTGCCATTGTGCGCGTTCAGTATTTTTTCCTTAATTAGGGGGGTTGGTAGCAAGTGCAACTACCAAAATAGAAGATACAATAGAAAGGGTTGTTTAATTACAATTTCTGATGATCTAAAGGCGTAAAATGTTATCCTTATTTCACAGAGAGTCTTGAGATACTGAACAGGCTCGCACGGGCTCTGTTCTTCCCACTGATCTATATGTGATGTCTCACCACGTGATGTCTCATCTTCTAAGACAGTCTGAGTTCATTCGAAAGACACACATGGCGGCTACACTAGCCTGCACCACATTACTTGAACTAAAATGAATGAACTACATTTCAGGATACTGAGAGTGAGCAAGACACGGATATCGACCTGAACGTTCATTGTGTGACCTGTGGGATTGCGCTGATGCCGAAAGTTGCCTTGAGGCACATGGAAAAATGCTACATGAAAGTACGATATGATCAGTTCAACGTTTGTGTTGTTCAACGTTTGCAAGGAACGTTTACTATTAGAGAGAGAGAGAGATGAAGGGTGCTCAGAAAAACCCAGGGGAAGATGAACTAACACGATTTTGTGAGCACATTGACGTTGCTTTGCGTTATACCACTGTTTTCTCCACCTCTTTTACAGCAGGTTTATTGAGTCTGTGGTTAAGTGAGAGCTCGCTAACCAGCGTACAGTTTATCTGTACTATCTGTTTGTCTGTGCTAACTGTCTACGTGATGAGCATTCCACTTTGTCTGTGATCGAGGGAGCATACTGCCCCTCACTCCCTATTTTTTAACCACTACCATTATCTTGGTCGTTAACATTTTCAATGTCTGTAAATTTGTATTAGAACGAGTCCTTCACATCGTTTGGATCAAATTTTAAAAGCGTTGGGTAAGTTAATTGTCGTTTAAAATGGAGTACATATTGCAGCAAGATTTTGCCCCCAAGTGCCCTAAATTTTTATATCATTATATTGCTTAGAAATTTGTTCTGTGATTTCTACAACTCGCAACAGAAGACGTATTGTAAGAGACTCCGTGTTTTATGTCCAGAACATACAAAGGAACCAAAGGTTAGACTACGGCAGTACCAGACACAACCAGACGCAGGAATGAGGTTCACTGATTGTAACCCGCTCATGTTGATTCCCAATTCCCACGCGCACATCACGAGCACAACGCGAGCACATCCCGAGCACATCCAACATGACCGTATTTCTCTGAGAAATCATCTCTTGATTAACTGAATGACGATATCCATCGCTCTTATCAATACTCCGGTTAATAAAAGAAAGTAATCATCACACAAAAATTAGATTCACGACTCAACTTTTTCACCCTCCAGTTTACTGTTTTCATCAGGGGTAATTTGATGCAGAAACGAGAACAGTACTTGCCTAGTTTATCGTTCTGACAAGGTTAAGGCCCGTTTACACTTGCAATTTTTGCTGTGATTTCATGTGCGATTTTCTTCTTTTGATAGATGTGAACGAGTGAATTAGTTACTGATGTTCAAATAAGAGCTCTTGTTAATCAGAACATTCGTAACTAATTATTCGTTCACATATATCAAAAGAAGAAAATCGCAAGTGTGAATGGGCCTTTAACAGAGATTAGGAGAACTATCATTATTTCGCATTGAAAAACATTTGTTGCATTTAGGTCTCACAACGTGAAGTGTGTGGTTGCCCGTTGACTAACGACCAACTGGAGGAGACGAAAGACTTATGTTGCATTGCAAAGAGGCATTGTGTTCGACATTACTGCTGGGAGAAATTACGACGGGCTCAGATTGACGGCGAGAGAGTTAGACAGGTGCGTGAAACCAATTGACGTCTTTCTGCAGGGCTGAAACTAGAACGATAATTGAGGGGGGGGGGGATGTTTCATATATTCAGTTCTGCCCAACAGATGATGATCTTAACATCGACTGTGTATTATGATGGGTCATATATGATCAAGTTCAGGGAACCAGACTGTTCCATGATGCATTGTTAACTTCACTCCACCATCCTTCACCAAATTCTGAATGTACCTGAATTTGGTGCACTTTTATCACAAAATTTATTTACGAAACTGCGCTTATTTTCAGTGGTTGAAGTTAGAAGAAGTATACGAACAAGAAAAACAGACTAGAATGGCGATGACTCAAAGAGGAGGCGTTCTTGGTCTCTTACTTCATAGAACGATTGTAGAAAGTTAGTTATACCACAAGTGGTTCATTTGTCGTTAACGACGAAATTTGATAATTGACAGGGTTTTCATGCTGCTGACGTTTGCTTCGAATATTTCGAATTTCATTAACCTACGTTGGAACGTAGTATGTTCTGTTCTTTTTGTATTATTCTGGTAACTACCACAAATGTAGATTGAGGTCTGGGAAGTCAACAACAACGTGAAAATGGCAAATAAGTGGCGTGATGCGTCCATTTATGGGCGTTCCACAACGTGTATTTGTTATCTTTATGTCTTAATGAAGCGGACTACAGAAAAGATAATTTTTTGAATCATTTTTCATTTATTATAAGGTTTTCAACCACAATCAATAACTACAATCTCCAACCCAACCTCAAAAATCTTCAATTACACTTAGTTACATGTATTGTACTTTACCAAGGTAATATCATTATAGGTAGGTAAGAAATTATTGAAACGTTGGTACTATGTTTTCTTGTAAATAGTTGTTATTTATTTTTATTGTTAATATAATTTCATTAATTTGATGACCATCTACTGCCATTTATGAAAAGCTGAAATTCCAAACAGCCTTAAACAGACTACTACACTTCAATAATATTGACATTGTCTGCAACCATTGCATCTCTAGTTCCCTTAACTACTTTGCCAATTATCCATGCTGAATGACCATCCTCTTTTTGAAAAGCGTCACAGAATAATTCTGCATCATCTTGAGTCATAGCAATTAAAAGACCACCTGTAAAATCATAAATGAACTGGTAAGTAATTGCTTATAGTAAAGTTACTGATGAATATAGTAATTGTGAGCAATGGCTGCCAGTGCTTTTACCTGATGTTTCTGCAGAATATCCATCCAATAGTTTAAAATTGATTGGTGATGCTTTGGCCACTGCTGTCATGTGTCTGTAGATTGGTAAGGACTCAATAATAAAGGACACTTCAGCTTTCTGATTGCCCACAAGGTTTTTAGCATGTCCTAATAATCCAAAGCCAGTAACATCAGTAGCAGCATGAGCATTGAACCTATGCATGAGTTTAGCAGCAGTCTTGTTCAGCCGGGCCATACCGAACATTGCATCTTGGTATGCCTTCTTGACATCTGCTTCACTTACTACATCCTTGATTTTTTCCCAGTATTTTGGCTAGAAGTTAAACAAAGAAGAAGTTGTTACATTAATTGCTGATGAGCTAGAATGTTGATTTTAAAGAAGGCAACATAATTATTGCTTTCTGCAACACTGCATGCTCATGACATACCTGCTCCAACCATTGATGAGCATTAACAGCAAGCTGGGTTCCAAGCGGTTTTGTCAAAACAAGAACATCTCCTTCAACTGCATTTTCAGGCCTAAATTGTGAGAGGAATTTATATTGAAGCAAAATAAATCAATGATGACAAGAGAAATATTAAGACTTCGTTTGTACACCCACAGGTGACAGATACAATCATAGTGCTGCAATTGGTCATTAATATTAGTGGATATGGTATGTATGTCAATATTGTCAATTTGCATAGCTTACATAATAAACTCAGTTAAAGAGACTACTGATGTTGCAACCCCACCAATGATGTACCATGGATTAAGCACACTCTGTCCACCATTCACAGTTGTCCCAGCTTCCTTTGCAAGGTCATTAAATCCCTTGATCATCAAAGATGTTACCACCTCACGTTGTTTTGCTGTCATCTCAGTACTGACCCCAAGCAACATTAACATATTATCACAGTCACTGACTCCCATTGCATACAAATCACTCAACACGTTAGCACAGGCAATCTTTCCTTGCTGATATGGATCGTCTACTAACGGATAGAAGAAATCGGTAGTTTGAACAAGATTTACACCCTTGTGTCGCGTTGGAAGTACGCAGGAGTCCAGCCCTATCCCAATTTGACCTTCGCCGTTTTCGACTCCTAGTCCGCTCAGGAACTTGCGAAGTTGTTCCTGAGGGACCTTACATCCTCATCCTTTTAGTTTTGTGAAATTTGTCAAACGAAAGCTTGGAGAAAGCTCATGATCTTCGGGTTTGAATAGGTTTATGGCTCCTTTCGATTCGTCCATTATTGACCTTGAGTTGAGTCTTCACGGCTAAACACGGCAAGTTACGGCCTTTCACGACTGTTTTCAGTTTCTGTAACCATGACAACTACAAAAACAAAATGGCGTCAACAACAGGAGTTGAATTCTAAACTTGTTCATTTCTTTGCATTTTGTGTTACGTTAAATGTACATAAAATATTTGAAAAAATAGAAAGTTGTAGTTTGATGCTCCTCTAATAATGGCGCACAGGTATGGGAGACGAATTTCGATTTCTATGGCAGGAATAATTAGGTCAAGATATAAAATTTAATGAGTCAGTTCATTTCAGTTCAGTTGTAAAGTCACAATTGTTTTTGTTTTGTAGTACTTACAACAAGCAGTGGAGTGAGGCGAATAATGCTTTAGTGGATTTATTAGAATTTGAAATTCCCAAAGAGGAACGGAAGCAAGACAAGGTCTGCTAATAATCATTTACGGTTCATAAATAGATGTACAAGTACAATCGTGATGAATCGATTTTCCCATTCCGCTATTCCTATTTTCTCGAAATAAGAGTAATCTTATTTCTAAGCTCCCAGATACTCAATACCCCTTAGTGGTCATTCCCCTTATTATAGTTTTGACATTTCTTAAATTTTCAGATCCAAAACAATGTTGAAGCATTCCAGTTACTTGCAGTGACATACGTGAAGTACATCCAAATATTTAGGAAACTTGAAGAATGTTATGACCAGGTTGACTAGTCTTCAGTGATATTGGGGGGAGGTTTCACTATCTGTGTGCTTGGTGAACCAAAAAATAGTTGAGTAGACAGCTTATTTTGTATAAATCCTGGTTTAGATTGTCCACCCACAGAAAAGACGTGTTGTTAGACATGTACTAGATGGCACAATTGGAAGGTATGTATTTAAAACATTTATGTATATATTTAAAATATTCTCGATATATCAAAACATCCACCATCAATATTGATGGTTAGATATGCTTGTTGAATAAGTCTAACTAGTTCAGCTATCATATTGTCAGGCATCTCCTTTTTTCCATAGCTGCATGATGACCTAGAGTTTTTGCATTCAACAAACTGTGCCATTGTTGAATGGTGATGAAATTTTACCTGTCCATTTAACTGAGGCATGTATATTATGATTTTCATTTCAGAATCTTGGAGTTAAAGAATGACATGGTTTTATTGGAACATTCAGAGTATCATTATTTTGATGATGTTCTATCAGATCTTAAACTTACACCGGTACAGTTTTCAACCAAATCCTGTCAGCTTTTTCTACATGCTGAGAACAACTCTATAATTTTGCTTTTTCAGAATGACATAGAGATGCCAATCCCCAAATATTTCTTATTTGAAAATGCAAAAGCCCTGAAGGAAAGAGAAAAATTGATGGGGAGTATTTTTGCCAGAAAAGGACCAGTTGATACTGCTGTTGTAAGAATAATTTAATTGCTTTATGCTTTTGAACTATATCTATATTGTTCATATATTTTTCTTCAGGTGGAATTATTAATACTTTAGTTATTGACCCAACTTGTAAGCCAATTGTTTAGTATTATGTCAATCTTCTTTTACATTCCAATCATTCATTTACAATCATGATTTTGTTTAAATGTCTTTATAATTATACCTTAACCTAAAGCCATTATTGGCATGATAAAGCAACAAAATTGCCTTGTTAGTAATAGTATATATACCTATGTTATACCATGTTGGGTTG
Organism: Dendronephthya gigantea; assembly: GCF_004324835.1. NCBI lineage: Eukaryota > Metazoa > Cnidaria > Anthozoa > Malacalcyonacea > Nephtheidae > Dendronephthya > Dendronephthya gigantea. The sequence continues at coordinate 613,224 of NW_021163031.1, forward strand.
ATCCAGATAAATAATACTATCTTAATTACTTCAATATTTCTCAAGGAAAAAGAAGAGATTCAAATGTCCAAGGATGATGCAATTAGGATTATTCAGGTCGGAACCAAATGAATTTGAAAATAACGTATATTTGCAGTAGAATAACATGATTCTCCATATTTCATATCCTGTAGGTCCACGAAAGAGCACGGCAAGGACGATTGAGGGCAAAATTTATGCGTGAAATAAGGTTAAAAGAAAGCGTTTGTTTCATGGATTTCTTTTCCATTTTCTCCACGCATTTCATGACAATGCATTTGCTGTATGATTGCGGACAGTTGACTAAAAACTCTTATATTTAGAATGCAAGAGGAGAGAGAGAAGCAAGCTCAGCTACGAGGAGCCCCTGCTATTGATCCAGATCTCGCGGCCACGAAAATACAAAAAGTCTGGAAAGGTTTTGCTCAAAGAAAACGTACAAAACAATTGCGAGAAGACGAGTTTCAATTCATTGGCATGGTATAGTTTAGAATGCAAGCTCTAGCTATGAAATCATTCGGTACTCAGGTAAATGTCCGCGGAGACGGAGTGTTGAAAGTTTTTTGTTTTTAGAAAATGCCAAATCCCGGTAAAACGAAATATACTCCATGGAAGAAAGAGGAAAAAGTTTGTGTAAGTTGCATGTCAATTTTCATAACTCCAGAAAAAAGGATGCCTCGCTCTCAGTCATACAAGACGCCCGGTGATTGACTCATGATCCATGAAAGAGGCCTCGAGCAGCATGAAATCAAATGATATGATGCATGCGTCATCTAAAGAGACTGATATACCTATTTGTGTCATTTTAGGTTCACAGAAGAGTTGTCCAAGACGACCACGAAAAAGAATATCAAGATGTGAGTATTAATAAATAAAATGAGATTTAATGTTTTAATCGTACACAACTGCACTGGAAGGTTTCCGCGCGAACGATTTTAAATCTCAGGTTCAACTCCTTCGGTAATCACATCTTTAATTCTTTATGTTTTCAGGCGTTGGTGAGCATTAAGGATAAGATTCGCGACGTCGAAGGTCCTGACATGAAAGAAACGATGCAGGACCAAGTCAGACAATGGTTTATCGAGTGTCGGTGAGCAAAAAATGATCAGTTTTAACTTGTAACCAGCTCTTTACCCGCGCTTCTTCCCAGGTTCGATGAAGCAGCTCTTAAACGATATTCCCGCTGTTATTTTTCCAGCGACAAAACAGGAAAATTCCCTGATTATCCATCTGACGATGAAGGAGGGTCAGCTATGTTGTTTAAGGAGAAAACACCAGAAGAGGTAACCAACGTCATTTTTCCTAACGAAGTTTGCTTTGTTGAGAATTGCTTTTACAAAACCTTCATTTTTAACGTTAAATTTCATTCCCTTTCAGCTGGCCAAAGAAGAAGCAAGTAAGGTAAATAGGTTATGTTCAATTGCTGTTACATAAAGTATAAAGCTGATGTATTTAGGGGTTGCGTGTGTATTGAAATATTAACACATTGAGAACAGATAAGAACGAGAGAATTTTCTCGCTTAAAAATCGTGTTGCAATGTTTCGGGCTTTAATTGTCTCGCGCTAATAACTTCGCTTGGTGTAAAACGGACCCAACTTTCACAACTCCATCCTTTCTTTTGTCCCCAGGATGAAGATGGCGGCGGGAAAGGCAAAAAAGGAAAAAAGGGAAAGAAAGATAAAAAAGCAAAAAGCGCGGGAAAAGACAAGAAAGGAAAAGGAAAGGGAAAAGGAAAAGGGAAAGGAGGAGGTGATGACGTAAGTACTGGCCTTTGTATGTATAACTGGATATATTTGCATATCCTGGATCTGTATAGTTCACAAACTTTATTCAAATTTCAATAGTGACTGTTTTGTTTTCATTCATTTCATCATATTCTGCTGAATTGCCTGTTTCGCCTGTGATGTTAGGAGGAAGAAAAAGGTTTCAAAATGTCAGAGTCAAAATTTATTGGCGCCATCAACGAATCAGTTCATGCGTATCGAGGTAAATGTCGTTGCTCCGGTTACGAGGGTTGCTAGCTGGATAACTCATCATTTTTAAACTGTGCTTTTTGTTTTAGACGTTTGGCAATGCCGCGATGAACACAACAACTTTCAACAAAAATATGACGCTGAATTAATCAAGGAAGCGAAGAGGTTTGTGCACAATGCGTTGAGTTTCTTGTTCCCTTTAATTCCCATAACATCGCTGTTTTGTTTGGCCAGACTTGAAGTCGAAACTGAAGTGAGAAAAAATGTGGACGAATTGATGCGTGAGGAGTTGAAGAACTTAAAAATGGTATTTATAGTAGCAATTGTGTATTAAATCATCATTGTGTCGGATATTCTGCACAGATAGACTACATGTATGTACGAATGTTCTTTTATTTATCTTTTGAATGTTTTTCGAGTTTCCTTTGATTTCCTGTTGTTGAATCGGTGAAATGCAATATTATTTACCTCCAGGCGGTAGATAGGGATAAAGGTGGTAAGAAAGGAAAGAAAGGGAAGAAAAGTGGTAAAAAGAGCGGTAAAAAGGTATGTGCAAGTTGGAAGCTCTAAGGAAATCTGTAGACATGCTTCTCTGATACTTCCAATCATGTTTGACTCTAACAGAAGAAAAAGAAGAGCGGAAAGAAAAGTGGTAAAAAAGGCAAGAAAAAGAAGAAAGAAAAAGATCTTACCGCTGATCGGTAAGCTCGCTTGCTCGACACAAGAAATCCACGTCCTTAATTTAAATTCTGGCCGAAGGGACTGTGAAAATGTAGCATGGAATATTCTCAAATATTGTCGAATAACGTTTGATAATCGCCTTAATTCGTACTTATAGAACTATGGAGTCATTGTATGAAGAGCTTGTTGATGAAAATATCTTAGTTCGTCATCCAAAAGTTCAGTTGTCTGAATTCTTAGGGGAATTCAGGTATTGCAGTAAAATCCAACTTGTCCATTCTATTCTGGTGGTTCACTGTAAGAACAATTAGCTAATTTTTAACGAGTTCCTAAATCGTCAGGCTGACTACGCCGTAGTCTCCGATCTTTTGAATGACTTCGAATTCCGTTACCAACCAAGCTCACGTACTGAATTTTTTTTCTATTTCCAGTTATCTTGGATCAACTCTGCGTCAAGCGAACATCGAACCTATGCCGTCTCTTTCCGACGTTCGCCGTGTCATCACCGAGTTCTGTGTTCTTCCTTTAGGTATTGTAGAACACTTTTTCGATACTCAGCTCTAGATACAAGAATGAAGTTAATGCAGTATTAGATTGTCCACAACGCACCTGGAACTCTTAAACTTTTATCACAATTTTCTGAGTGATTCTCTTACGATCGCAGTGTGTATTGATATGAATCAGCCTGCATTCCATATTTCAACTTCCAGGCTCCAGCAGCCAACTCCACCGGTCTCGTTCGTATTCCAGACTCAGTGTTCTGATTTGCTATGAGTCACTGATCTACATAGAAGTCAGAAAAGTATGACGTAGCTTCACGTGATGCGCAATTCCGTGATAACCTTTTTGTGCATGAAAAACTTATTTCTTTATCATCAAGGTTCTCAGGCAATCCACGAGAAAGCTCCTCTCATCAAGTCCATGCTGATAGCCGGACCACGTGGTGTTGGAAAGAAAACCTTGGTGAACTGCATCTGTACGGAGTCTGGGGCGAATTTCTTTGATCTTACCGCGTCCAATATTGTTGGCAAATATCCAGGAAAAGCCGGTCTTAATATGATGCTACACATGGTTTTCAAGGTAGGTGATGTGACATAGCTACTTGGCGACCGACGATAACTCGAAATTTAAGCAGGTGCATGGCGATGTAGCACAATTTTGTGGAAATCCTCAAATCAACTATTTATGGAAATAAATACTCGATTTATAGAACTGAGCGAAGAATAATATTTTACATCATCGTATTTTTTAATACGTTCTCTCAATTGATTTACTTCAATTTCGTTTCCAGGTCGCCCGACAAATGCAGCCGTCTGTTGTGTACATCGGGGATGCTGAGAAGACATTCATGAAGAAAATCCCAAAAACTGATAAAGTAAGATAAAATATACGGCTTTTTGCTCAATATTTTCTTCTGATTCTTCGATGGAGAGGTACAAAACCTTTCCTCTCCTGCGGGCAAAAAACACACGAGTCAGTAACCACTAAGTCATCAACAACCACGAATGAATCTCTGAAACTCTTTTATCTTTGCAGACCGACCCGAAGCGGTTAAAGAAAGATCTACCGAAAATATTAAAAACTCTGAAGCCGGAGGACAGAGTTATGATAATAGGAACATCGAAATCACCTTTTGATATCCTTTAGATACATTAAGTTTACTGTATATTGGCACAGATGATCCAGAATTCGCAAAATTATTAAAGCTTCTATACGGCTAATTATGGTCTGAGACTGGTCACTGGTGGAAGGGTAGCATGCCATGGTGCCGGAAAATATTAAACAACCGAGCTGGATAAATAAAACAAATATGTGTTCCTTATACATATTTAGTGGATGTATAGGTTAGTCATTCGGAAATTTATCGATACCCAAACAAAATTTCTGTAACATCTCGTACATCCCGCCCAAACAGCAACCTTTCCTTAACTGCTTTTCCCAAATGCCGAAGTGAAACCATTTTGTTCAGCTTATCAGAAAATTGTGCTAATTCCTCGACCAGATTATGCTTCACGTTATTGTAAGTACATGTGGGACTTTTGAGAAACGTTTCGTCTCATATGAACTCGGCTATTCATTATCATTAAGGTTTATGGCGGGAATTGATTATTAAACAAAAAGGAGTTATTACGGACAACCTTGACGTCAGCTCACTCGCCAAGATCAGCGACGGATACACTCCAGGTCATATTATCGAGGTCATCAATCAAGTTCTCTCAGAACGCAGGAAACAACAGGTAAAAAAGCGTATTTTTCACCAGGGACCAGTTGTCATTCACTCAGCCAAAGTAGCGGCGGAATTGGTCAATCAAAGTCGCGTATACTGGAGTAAGCTCCGATTTAACTACTCAAAATGTGTAGTTAAAGTTTTCATACAACTGGCCCCAGGCCTCTGGCCATCTGCGCATTATGCCATTAGTTCTAATAAATATTCTCAAACAAGAATTTTTTTCTATTCATATAGTTGGTAAAGAAACCATTACTTGCCTCTGAGTTTATTCCTTCGCTTGCTAAGATTGATCCAATTTACAAAGAAGAAGAAGAGGCGTTCAAGGTAATAATATTTTAAATAGAGTATTATAGGTTTCTTTGGATCATAATATGAAGCTCGCTTCAACCGGCGATCTCGCGACCCGCTAGCTTGCTAGCTTTCCTCGCCGGTTTCTCAGGCTTCTGTGGGATTCAGGAATAGAATGACTGAACAGTATTCAGTATACAGAATGAATGTCGATTTTTTTTCTCTTGATGTAATAAGTAATAACCTCAGTGTTGTTTCCATCGTACAGACCTGGTACACAAAGACTCCACTTGGCAAGAAACGTCTGAAAGCCGCTATGGGAGATGAAGATGGCGACAAGAAGAAGGGAAAGAAAGGCGGCAAGGGTAAAAAGAGCGGGAAAAAAGGAAAGAAGAAAAAATGAACGTATGATTACGATTATATATTGTAAATATTGATTGTCCTTCGGTGAAACTTGAGATATGTCCTAGAATACATTTACGTATTATTGTTTATTTCCGTTGGACCATTCATTCCGTTGCTGGCAAGTTCTGTGCTCATATTTCGGTCGGCTTTTGTACAACGGCCAAGTCGTTCTGACAAAGCCTTGCAATAGCATTCCTTCACACACGGACACAGCATAATCTGAAGAAAGAAATAAGAATTTTGAATCACGGAGAAATCAGAAAAAGCAATTAGAAACGGTTAAAAACCACGCTAGAAGGATTGGATAGCGTTACAGGTCGGAAGAATACGTACATCTCTTGACTGAAACAAGAAGGGGTCCTGGGTCATGCATGAAAAATTACTGAACCTATGCTGTGCATGACATACTTTAATTAAACAGATGCCTCCATGTTTAATCAGAGGCAAGCATTTTCCTTGGGTTAAATGATCGACCTTTGCACAACATTTATTCGTTCCACATTCTGCGTCGACATCACACCATGACTTTCTAACACATCTATGTTGGATATTGCACCACTCTTGTCCGAGGCACTGCCGGTCGTGGGAACAAAATCCTTTGTGACGTAATACGCAAGTCCAGCCAAGGCAATATTTTGACGCAGGGCAATCACTGTTTGTACGACAGTCAAAAGGACGCCATATTGATTTCTAATTTTAAAACAATTGAACACGTTTTTATTATAGTTTGTGTTGCTCTTCATATCGAGTGGTGTCTTATCATGTAATTGTCCGATGATTTCTGATATTGACTTTCAGTTGATACAATTACAACCAACTCTCGCTAAATTGATATCTTCAGTAGATCATTGATTATTAGGAGAAAAAGTTTTAACATAGATCAAAATGCATGCGTGTGTAGGTAGTATGGAATTTAGTAATGATTGAAAACAACTAAGAGTTACATACTGACGATAGTTTTTTGGTTTTCTCAATTTTCTTGTCTTTTTCTCCTTGCAAGAACGTGGAAAGTAAGATCAGACTGAAGACATTAACCGTCCTCATTTTTATTCATCTTTCCAGTAAGAGTCTAATGAAATGAATCATGCTAATGGGCGGCGGTGGAATATACCTGCAACTATAGGAGAATATTTTATAATGGTTTGCTTTAGTTGTTAAAATTCCTTGGTGACTGATCATTCGTTTGAGAAGAATTTTCTTTAAATAAATATTTGCCGACATGGGTAGAATTTTATTTTGAAGCAGATCGTTTGAATTAGAGTTTATTCTGAGGTTCAAAAGATTTTATCTTATTAATAACGGACGTACTTGGAACGTCTTTGTGAAAAATGGTTTTTTAACTAGATGGAGACCTTCATAGTCCACGCACAACACTGGTCAAACCAGCATGAACAACCCCCATTTGGAATGCAAGAGGAGAATCAAGCTCAGCTCAATGTGAATTCTTACTTTATATTGTTGGCAAATAAAATATAATCTTTGAAATGAAAGCCAGATAGGAGATCAAGAAAATAATCGATTTCATTCCGTCTAAACCCAAACAATATTATTTTATTTACTTAGTTCTAATTAATAGTTTAAATATCGCGCGCGGAAGTGGAGGATTGTGGATCGTCTGCTAATCAAGGTCGTTTCAAATTGCTCCATCATCGTTCGTCAGCTTTCGCTTGAGCCAGCAAGATCGTGTTCATCGCCGGGAGCAGAAGGCTGCCCTCCTCCCTGGGATATCTAACCCAGGTGTAAACATTGCCACCCAGGACAAAACTCTCGGGCCACAGAATACCTAACAGAAGTAGAACTCTATACTATTTTTTCGTAAGTGTGATTCGTCATGATTCGTCACTTAGCAAGTGCATTTTTTTGAGGCAGTCACCCCCCTGCCAATACTAAAAATGGGCTGATTTTAGACATTGGCAGGGGGGTGACTACCTCAAAAAAATGCACTTGGTAAGTGACGAATCATGACGAATCACACTTACGAAAAAAGTACAGGAGTTCTACTTCTGTTAGGTATTCTGTGCTCGGGCTCTCTCTAACATGAATCATTGCGTGAGACGTCGAATAACAATTAACAAATTTTTTAAAATTGACAGTGATAAAAGAGTCCCTCTTTCGCAATGGTTCCTTGAAAAGAAAGGATTCTTTTTTCGTGTATTCAAGGTCACTTATAGAATGAAACGTCATGCTTATTACTTATTCCTTAGTCATATTGACTCATTCACATTGTTGATAGTTCCATAATTTATGCAAAAGCATATGCCTTCACTTTAAATGAGTTGTCCTTAAAAACAGGAAATTTGGAGAGGGTTTTTGGTCGATAACCCATAGTCTGTGCTTAGTCAAGCAGCGGCAGCACTCCTGATATAAACCACATTACAGTGATCACAAAATTAAGATTTAAAATTTTGTATTATTTTGTTCTGTTTCTTTTAATTTTATTTTTGACTGTCTTTTCATCATTATTAAAAAATCTTGAAAAAAGTTATAGAATTATATCCATGTACTGTACTAATATTTCTGAGAAATACTCTATGTTGATTCTAAAATCAGTAAAATTGCAAAGTTTGATTTTGAAATGTTGCAAAATGCATGTAAAGAACATGGCCTTGCAAAGGCCACAAGGTCTCTAAACTACAAATTAAATGTAAAAGAATTGTTGCCATTTTTAGTGTTTTTGGCCGCACTCAATACAAAAATGTACAAAATTTGCAAATACATTGTAAATAATTTCGGCTTTCGCAACCAAACTTTGGTATTTTTTTATTGAAAAAACACTTTTGGCAACTGTGTGACACAATTTCAACGATTTGAGGAATTGTACAAATATTTGAGGAATATTTAGGGCGTTTTAAGGAATTTTCAAACAATTTCTATTTAAATTTTGTGAGTTACATAAGTTAATCATTATATCAGCTGCTGTGCAAGCAACGGTTGCTGTGTTTTGCTGGAAACTGAAACAACTTGACTTTGTTTTAATTTGGCGGTGTTTGCAAAAAGCAAAATGAGCAAAAAAGAATGGGTAGAAACACAGATTAAGGGCAACAAAGTTGTTGTCTTCTCCAAGACATACTGTCCACACTGTAAATCTGTAAAGAAAATATTCTCAGATGTTGGTTTGAAGGATTTTTTGGTTATTGAGCTCGACACGAGAGATGATGGTGGCGAAATTCAAGATATATTGCTTGGTATTACTGGAGCAAAAACTGTAAGCTTATATTTAAACGTTCAGAAACCATGGAAGGCATATGTGCTGTAAAGTTTTAAGCTATTAATTTCTTACTTTGCTGCAGGCTGTATGTTTAGAACACCTGCAAGATGTTTTGATGTATACTGTAGTAAAATGACTGTGCATCTTGTATTTAATTGCCAGTCTTATTGACTTAGAATTGCACGACAGCAATGGTAAAAAAAAGGGTTATTCCGAATGGCATGAAGTGTTAGAATGTACCCTGAAATACGTTTGTCTTTGAGACAGGATCTCATGTTAGTGATGAGGTTAGGGTAATTCAAGGGATGGGAAAATAACCTGTCATTATGCTGCAAACAGAGATCCAAGATTAGTCAAACCATTTAGTTAAATACATTCATGTAGGTCCATTTGTGAACCCTTTATAAAACCTGGTACATTTGTTTATAGGTTCCTAGAGTGTTTATTGGTGGGGAATCTATTGGTGGCAGTTCAGATACCACAGCTCTCCAAAGTAAAGGGCAACTTGTGCCTAAACTGAAGTCTGCTGGAGCTCTTTAAACTATAACTAGTTTGACAAAAGTAGTTTAGCTAGAAAAAATATCAAGACAAACACATGAAAACAGCAGTTAGGAAGGCAATATTCATTCATTGCATTTAGCATCATCTAGTGATTATAAACATTCAAATTCTACAATATCTATTTCCTAGACATCTATGGTATGTAAACTTTCTAAGTAAAATGTGACTATAAATATACAGTAGATGATTAAAATAGTACAGACTAATAATTAAAAAGAATTTTTGTCTGTATTTTTATGAATGTGGTCATTTTACAATGAAGGTATTTTTTAAGATCCCTTATTAGCTCAAAGCTATTAAAATTTTGCACCATGTAACATTTTAAAGGATTTAATCCTTCCATATTGACACAGGTAATAAATCATCATCACTAAAGTCCAAATCCCCCCAGTTTTTTGGCAAATCTAGTGGACTAAGCAGAGACATAGATTCGTCAAAACTACTATTTGACACAGTTTTCTTTAATTTTACTGTAATTTTAGGCTTTTCATTTTTTGGTGTAGAATTAGAAGTTTCAGCTTGTGATTGTGTTTGTGAAGTGTCTGTTTTGTTTATTGTGTCTTGTTCTTGCACGTCATTTAAAATGTCTTTGTCTGTCTCAGGATTTGTTGTGTGAGTCGGGACAATGTTGCCCTCAGTGCTTTCTCCTTGATTTTGTTCCTTAGTTGCTTCTTGTATATCAACTTCATCCAGCATATATTCTAGTGATTTTTCCTCATTTGTACTTGGATCACCTTTAGTATGCTGCAACAACTCTTTATTCCCTTTAGTTGCCTCCTGACACTGGTCATTTCCAGTACAATCCACATTATTCCCACACTCAGTGTGAGCATTGCTGATCTCCATTTCTTTATTTAGACTGACGTCAGGTTTTGTGGTCACACTCTGCTTACTTATGGTTTTAATTCGTTCTCGGATGCTTGTTCGACATTTACTCTTGAGTGAAATTTGTCCAGGCAAATGTTCGATCAGATGATCAGAATGATATCTAGATTCAAAAAACTTAGCTTTTGAAGGTTGATGACTCATCTCCAAGAGCCTTTGTCCTCTTCCTTTTGTTGTTTTTTTGTGGTAACCTAACTGAACTCCATCCATCATAGTTCTATTTTGGTTTGTGTCAATATTACCTTCACTTGATTTCACCTTTGGGCTAGTCTTATCAGATTTTTTCTCTGATGCTGCATTTAATGCTAATTTCTTATCTTGCTCAATTTCATGAAAGCGTTCTTCTCTTTTCTTGTTCTCTTCTCGTATCCGACGGATTTTTTCATCCAGATCCCCATCCTTCACAGGTTTTGTCACAGCTGGGCTGTCTCGCTTTATTATGTTTAGTCTCTGTCGCACCATCTGCATGCTCAAGTTTCTAAAATAATAATATTTTAAGAGTTTAGTCCAAAAAAACGGAGCATGTTTTTGATGGACTTTATGGCACATATGGAGAACACAATACATTTGAAATCATAAACCTTGGAGAGTTATTTTTGTTGTTTTACATTCTTATTGCATACACTTATGAGTTATGATATTCCTAATAATCATAAACTGGAATTCAATATAGCATGGGTAAAAAATTACGGGAATCCCCCCGAATATGAAATCTACAACGAGAATGAAGTCAATGAACCAGGGGGTCTTCATTCCTATAGTTTTGATAAAGAAGTAAAATATACTATTTTACCTGATTAAAAATGTGTTTATTTTTCCCCCTTAATAAAAAAGTCAGTAGGCCAAAGGTCTTTTGAAGACTGGATTTTCGACACCGACTGCGTGTGTATATATTTCAGCAAGAATCTGACAGCTACACATGAAAAGGAAAGACAGTATCAAAGTTCGTTTACACGCATTCTAAATAACTTTTAATTGCTTACTCGTTATTGTTCGTCACAATTTCTAATGATGTTTAGAACGTGAGCGTTTTGTTTGATTGCTAATAAAAATCATTATCCTCATCCTCAAGATTAGTCAAGAACAATTTAGGATTGCGCCAAAACAATAGAATGCAAAGTCGTCAAAATGCAGAAAATTGTTCTAATTGAAATGAGAACACGTCTAAAATTCAAAACAAAATAAATATATTCTGACTTACCAACGTATTTAGGAAATACATTTTCTAACACAGACAATAATTAAGTGTAAAAAGTATGCAATCGGAGTCAAATTTCTGATAGCTTCCTGAGAAAAACAACAGTACAAAAACACACAATAGATGGCGACAAAATTCAAAAATTTACTGTCATTACTCATTACTTCCGACTTGGCCGACAGTTTTCGACAATGTACGATCCGTTAACGACAGTATACGAGGATATTGGCGGGAAATTAGAAAGAAAATGGCGGCAATTTGCAATGTTGTAATGAAATAAATGAATTTTAATATTTGATATGAGAGTTGTATTTTTGGTAATTTTCGTTCGTGCATATGTTTGACAATAATGTTAAAGTCAAGGAAAAGAATTTCCAATTCAGACAAGATAAACCCAAGTTAGTTGCCATACTTCTATCCATTGATTGATTTATTTGATTTGATTCACTAGACATAAAATATTAATAATCCATTTTAACAATTCAGGAGTCAGGACACACCACTGGGACACACTGATAATTACACGCGTAAAAACGATCAGGTTGATGCAATATTGATATGAACAGGATGGAGCAATGTTGTGCTGACCACATTGTTCAGAGTTGTTATCAACATTGAACAATATTGTTACACCCGATTCAGTTTCAACAATATTGTTCAATGTTGTTGACAAGTGTGAACAATAATGGCAGCACAACATTGTTGCATGCTGATAAACTGCAGACTCAGAGTTTTTAGTTGTGTAATTAAACTATTCAAGTTGCCGCAAAAGCAAAAATGACATTTTCATCCGAACCTAACCATCTAGTCGTAAAACATCAAGCGTGTAGCATATCTATAAATAGATGGAGAGTCAGTTTAGTACTTTAATTGTGGCCATGTCTGCCATTTCCAAACAAAACTTATTTGTCAATGGATGGTATAAATACCTTGGAGGAGAGATATGGGAGTTCCATTATTCAACTAGTGTGAACATCAAGATTACTGAAAACAATTAGACTTGCCTGCAAATTTGAACCTGACATTAATTGAAATTGTTGTCAATTCTATTCCATCACCAACACTAGTTTGTCATGATCTGGATGTGTCTACATCAGTAGGTCAAACAACTTGACTTATTTTCATTCATCATGTACATTACTTAACATACAGCTTCAAGCAACAAGAAACGAAAGAATGGAAAAGAAAATGATGTATCTAGGAATGATCACAATAACAAAGTGTTGCAATCTACATTTGGTAAACTAGTGACTAAAGCTGGTATAATTCTTAGCATAGGAGAAGCACCACATAAAATAAGTAAGTCCTTGATGTTATTATATTGAAGTACTGAAGTAGTCAAAATCTGATTGATAAAAATGAATGTTGATTATCTTTTTAGAATTAGATCAGACAATATTTCAGAGAAATTTATCAAATGGATTAAAAAGACATCAGAATTATCCTCAGGTATTTAGATTCATTTGGTTGCAAAGCAATGAAATTTATTATGAGTTTTATACTAGCTTTCTCTAATACCAATATGTTGGTTGATCAACAAAATCCATGTTGATATTTTAACTAATACAATTTGCCTCATATGATGTGATTAAGATTGGTCATATCATTTAATGTCCTGTCAATTAATAGGTTCTGGATGAATTCATTGAAGGTTTAACAAGCTATTTTGAAGAACCAGAGAGGTAAAAAACTTTATGTCATTAGGTACAGTTTTCTTGCAGTAATCAACATATACTTACAGTGATACATTGATATATAGGAATTTCTGTACACCTTAATGTTTATTACCCATAAAATAATTTCTGTAACACTTACTTTCCAAGGTTCTGTGTATCCTTGTTGCCAACATCAACTTCTGAAAATGTTGAAGAAAGGTATTTGCCGGAATATACATACCTTGACCAACACATCTTTTTTGTTCTACTGTGTATTAAATACATCACATGCTGAAATTTTCAGTACCCGTGGCCCAGTTCAAGACAGTTTGATGAGAATATTCCTAGGAGTTGAAATGCTACAGGTGTATACTAATTACAGTTTTCTCATATGAAGGTGATAAGGAATACTAAACCTAAATCATAAATTATTTTATCCATATTATAGCCATTAATTGCCAATGTTCTGTTGGAGAAAATCCCAGAGTTTTCTGATGATAGCAGCAGGTAAAATAGTTTTTGAAAACTAGTTAAGTTTACTAGATGCTCTCGTGGAAAACATTGTTATTCATTTTAGAATTATTATGTTTTGTAGAGTTTCAGAGCATGACATACCAAGATTGGTTATTAATCAATTTAAATGGTTGGATAAAATTTCCCATCCAAAGGTGCTTTAACTTTATTACTTTGTATAGATCGACCATTTTATTTGCATGTGAGTGGCAGCTACTAGCTAACTAGCTGAGTAAAATGGTTGGGATAATATTTTGACACTACAAGTATTAAGTTTTATTAGGGTCATTATACTGTATTATGTAGTTGTATGTATGAAGTATTTCAAGAGAATATTAGACTAAACGAAATACATCATTATACATCATTATTCCAGGATTTGAGTGGCAAATTATTGGAAATCATCAGTATCTCAAGTGTGTCAATACAACGTGAAATTATTACTGCTATTCCAGAAATCCTTGACGACAACGAACATGTGGAAATTGCCAGAGAATTAATGTAAACTAATATTTTTACCCATGACTATTACTCTCTAAAGTCAAGCATGAAGCATCCTAATATTTTCAGTAGCCCTCGTTTTCTGGCAACGGAGTTGGGGCCTCACCCAATTTTTTTAGTTTTTCTAAGCTTATTTTTCTCAAAAACCTGTGCCTGCTCCTTTTGACTCCTTTTAAGGCACTAAAAATTGCGCAATTTTCAGTAAAACCTAGGATAGTAGAACATTCTCGTTGCCGGAGAGAAAATGATTCGTTGATTTGCGTTAACCAAGCTAACTGGTTAACCAAGCATGACCTGAAGTCTAGAATCTCACGTGTAAATCTTGTCAAGCACACATTCATGTTTATCCGATTCCGTCATCTTCTTGAACTTGAGTATTCTTCCAATGTAAAAACTGGACAGAAATTTGTGGTGCGGGTCCCAGCATAGTTTCCTGTATGATATATAACAATTAGTAGCATGAAAAGTAAGTGAGAACTTGTTGTTCAATTATTAGAGACATAATGAAAGAGAATTCACAGTTGACATTGGCAATACTGGACACTCTCACTAATCTCAATTTGAAAACTGATCTACTTTCTGAGGTACAGTCAGTCACAAGAGTCCGATTCATTGATAGTGATTAGCAAAAACACGTCGTTCCTCTCTTTTAATAATCTGGTCTCTTTAATAATCTAGTGTCTTTTTAGGTTGCATTTAATACGTATATTTTTCGCCTAAAATTTGTCCGGTCGAATTTGCAATCAGTACAGCAATTAACCATAGGGGGAACAACTGGAATTTGGTCGGGAAACTCACTGCCGGTCGCTATTTCAGGTTCTGAGTCAGTTGTCTTGATACCTTTCCTTTCTCAGGTGCGAGAATCTGTAATCAATATGTTATCCTCAACAGAAATGGATGATCTTCCCGTGGTCGTGAAGTTTATTTTACAATCAGTTGCAGACAACGAAGCTTTTGAGGTGATATTTTTGTTGATACTGTACTTCTCTCAAAGAAATGAAGAGAATGAACCCAGAGTCTTTGAACATTTCTGTGAACACCTCCTTCACGTCACGGTGATGATCACCCGGACTTGAGTCAGATCCTAGGTTTCCCACGATTTTTGCTGCATGCGCGGTATCAAGCATCATACATGATGAAAAACATGATTCCTATTATAGTGGACATTTACAAATATTTTGAGGGTAGGAAGGTGGGCAAGGACTGTAGTACAAGTAGCCGAATAGTGCATCCCCAAGGAAAATCTGCAACCTCGCGGTCCTCGCCTCCAGATGACCATGGATCCCCCAGATAATAGTAATATCCTTCGTTAGTAATACTGATTGTCTACTGTAAGTGAGGTCAGCTGGTGCGAACGTGTGATATGTAAATCATTTCTCCACAAAGATTTTAATGTCGTTTCTCTGTCCACTGCAGGCGATAACTGAACTACGCAATAATCTGGAGTTTAGTTGTTCCCTGATTCCGTCGGCTACCTCAACTCCATCGCACGTTAGAAAAAGGTAATTTAATTTATATCAGAATAAGATTGATTACCCTTGTTCATGCGTTCACAAGAAATGCATGTTTTTTCTCTCCCAAGTTCTGATAGACGCAACTCAAAAGATGGCGTTTTACTGACCTTGGATGCTATTAAAGCCAGTATCAGATTTCGAAAGTCTATAGCTGACGGTTGGTTGAAGGTAAGCTGTCTTATGCTAACCCTTATCGTTAAGGTGGAGGCAACATTTCATTATTTTGTAATAATATTCTAGTAATTTTGCTTGGTGATATCAATATAAGTGAATTAGCTTGCAGGTCATACACCATGCACGTAAGTATTTAATACTAGAAAGGTTTCAGTCCGTTAATCCGGCCCTTTGGCTTTACCCATTGCACTGATTTATATATTTTTCTGGTTTGAACCGAGACCGAGTATTTAATATTTGTTGTTGTAGACCTTGGACAATGTAAAAAATTCATCGGAGCATTTGGTGATAGATATTTTCGTCGCTCTCATTCTTTATGCTGTGACCAGCAAGAGAAAACTTGTTGAAAGTTTGCTACGGAACAAAATCCGCAGCGGTTGTTTTACTGAAGATATTCTGGGCAAGGCATTCAAGTTTTTTGGACAGGTTTGCGACATCGTCTCTTACATCCTATAAACAGGTTTTAAAGAAAGTTTGAATGAAGGATAAGCGTAGTTTTCACTTCTCCTGGCAAGGAGAATACTTCGTCATTTTTTGTTGATTTTTTTGACAGTCCTCAAAAAGACTGAGAGTAATTCTGCCGCGCGTGAATTTCTTGCTGTGAACAACTGCTCTCAGACTCAGACATGCACTACATGTATTACGCATTGACCACAGATGCCAGTTATGAAATGCTTTGAAGTAACGTATCGTATATGTTCCCTATTTTTTAGGTTCTACGAGAATATTTCGAAAATCTTTTGATCATTTCTGAAGTACTTCTTCGATCTCCTGATTCCATTGTTTCTTCTTACGCGAGAGCCATTTACGTTCAAGCTTTTCTCTCTTTTGATCTGTACTGCAAACAGGTAGATAGAATAGCATTCAAGCTAGTTTTATAAAATAGGGGACGGTAAGGATTATTGGGGAGCTTTGAGGGTGACTACGAGTACAAAATTCGTCATTTTCGCGCTAAATTATCTTTTCTTTTGTCGTATTCCTCGAGCTTTTTAGTAAGAAATTCTCGACACCTGGCCTGCCGGTTGTTAAAAAGTCGGTTAGTTTTAACCCTGGGTTAAGGCAAATCTTTACATTAATTTTTTCAACCGCTTGTTTTCTGGACCGATTGTAGTCATATTTTCTAAAGTTTTAGAATCAACAGTGGTTCAGAAGCGCATAAGCCAAAGCAGCGCAGTAAAATTTAACCCAGGGTTAGCGCCGACCTAGCTTTAAACATTAACCGGCCCATGAACGTTTATGTTTAACTGCTACACTTTTTACATAATGGCGTGGACAACCCCCCGTCCCATTCATGGTCTGGCCATGTTTCGCTAAACAATCACATGCTTGGCGCGAAAGTAAAATAAAATTGGTAGTCCATGCTGAAGATCACATTTGTCGTGGGAAGATCTTCATGTCTCTAGTTTTACTATAAAACAAGATCTTTATATTGAGGAGAAAACGTTTCTGATGTTGGTCGACGTGGAAGAAGACATCAGTCACATCACGACCAAGTATTTCTAAATGTGTATTTTTGTTTGTAGGAAGTCGTTGGTGCCTTGGTCACTCATGTTGGTAGTGGTTTTCCCAATGAAGCAGATCCATCTCTCGATGTTTTGAGTGATTTAGTTGAACACCATCCGTCTCATATGTCCTCGTTTGCAATCTTTCTCAAAGTAAGTGGAAATGGCATTTTCTCTTCTCACAGGCTTCGCAGGCTGTTCTTGATCTAAAATCAGTTTTACAGTACTATGTTTGGTTTTGCGGAAACAAAGTGCCTGTATGCTCTTAGTCAAAATGAGTGTTTTCTCTCTGCCTTCTTTAACAAGGGAAAGAGATGGCGCGCTGAAGGTACCATGCAATGCATGGGTGGAGAATGCTTTCATTCTGATACTTGCGTTTTTCCGAATCTTTCTTCAGGGTATACTGGATTATTTGGACAACCTGAGTATCGGCCAAACTCGCAAGTTATTTCAGATGTTGAGTTCTTTGGCTTTTCATAATGATGATGGCAGTATGATACAGGTAGGATTATTTATTGTTTGAAACATGAATAATATATATGAAAGCGTATAATATTATAATAAATGATATAATAGATGCATGAAAAAACTATGCATGTGTAAAGTATTAAAATTAATAAGCAAGTTACATTAAAATAGTTTACAAGTTACAACAAACTGTAAAATCACAAAACAGATATGAATATGAAATTGGAAACCAATTAATAATTTAAAAGAATTCAAATTTTATTATGTAGCCTATCGGCAGTTCATTTGGTCATTTCAACCTTCCTGTCCTCAAATATATTGACCAAATCCTGACCAAAGCTCATTTATATTGGAGTATAAGAATATAACAATCTCATCTTCAATCATGCAATATTCTTTGTATCTAAAACAAACTTCGTTCTATCATTCGGTAGACACCATAGTCGTATCTCCAGAGTTGTTTTGACTTGTTTCATTGCTGTTTTCTTGAATATTCTCTCTTTGTTCAACTACCATCACGATCTCATAATGTTTATCTGCTGCGTCCTGGAAATTATTCTTGACGTCTTCATCATCTTTGATAATGATAAGCATATCTTCATTATTGATCTTGCGCTTGATAAAAAGAGCTTGTTGGTCGGCTTTCACGTTAGTATTTCGTTCAACTTCTGCTCTTATTGCGGATAATGTGAGTTCTTTTATAACGCAGAAATGAACATGCTCTTCATTTTCTACTCTTGCAATGAACGTGATCTTCGATGCCTGACTGCAGTCAATTGCAGGTGAAATAACCATGGCTTCGTTCCCGTCAGGTAAATCATTTGCTTCTTGAGAAGACATGAAGTTCCTAGCGTCATGGGCACTGAAGCGTGCTTTTGGATTTTCTTGAATTAACCCTAATATGAGACGGCTTAATATTTCGTCGCTCTTGTGATGTAAACATTCTCTTATGTCACGACGGCCTTGTCTTAGCTCTTCGATCTCTGACTTCAATTTTGACTGATCATCTGATTTCAGTGGAAAACAGCTGATGAAGTACAGCACGACTCCTGCACTATACATGTCGACTTTGAAATCATAATTATTAGTGGCAAGCTCCGGTGCCATGTACGCACAATTCGAGAATAAATAAAATTGCGTTAGTTCCTCATTCTCATGGCCGATTTCTCCCGTAGGCAAAACTTTTAATTTAATTTTAAGATCCATATTCCTAGCAAGTCCAAAGTCAGCGATCTTGACATGAATATCAGTTATTTGTTGTGGGTTTGGATTAACAATGAGAATATTACCTGGGTGAATATCGCGATGCACCCAATACATTGAGTGAATGAAAACAAGGCCATTTAAAATTTGATGAAATACATGTCGATGAAAGAGCGAATCTTGGATAAATTTCATGCCATTCTCGTGTTTAGAGACGAAAGTTCGTAAGTTAAACGAACAGAGTTCCATTTGAATACACAGTCGATAACCTCCATCGCTAACGCGTAAAAGCCAACTTTTGAAATACTTGATAACATTTGAGCCAGATGTATTTGACAGTTTCATTTTTGTAAGTAGTTTTAATTCTCGTTCTTGATACTTTTGTTTGCCCTCATCGCCATACGGAAGGACTTTGATAGCATAAGTTTTCTCATCCTCCGTACACTTGGCTTTGTAGACGTCACCAAAGGCACCCATTCCAAGCAAACCGTCAATCGTATATTTAAGCTCTAAAGCTTTTCCAACTTTATCATATTCCACCGTCTCGTTAGTCATAATTTCTATCTTTTAAATAGGTATTATACGTTCAAAATGTGATGAAACTTAGTTGTAAGCAAATACCCGGCAGGTTGTTGTTGCGTAATTATTTATTCATGGTATTTCCGCGAAAGAAAACAGGAAGTCAATCAATTCCAAACACAATTGTTCATTATATATCATAGTGTGTTTTATTATAATAGTATGCAGGTTTGACCATGCACTGACATATTGCGTTTATGGCCATGGTTGATTTGTTAACCAGATACTGTGGCCTTATCCTGTAAATTGATTTGTTAATCAGCGCTGGTTCGATGTCAAACCTGTATGTCACAACTGAACATAAAATTTATAATTAATTTGCTCCCCTTGTCTCTCCTGGCAAAAGGCAAGGGGGCAGCTGTCTCTAATAGCAGTGGAGGTACTAAAATTTGTACCTCACTACTACAAAATATACTTTATTATTTGATATTTGACTACCGTGAGGAATTAATATTTAATAAATAAAGCTTCGTTTTCACTAAACCTATAATTTATCGGAAGCGGCTAAAACGGGTGTCCTTGAGTAAAATAATTATTTAAACCTCTTTAAAGTGTTTAAAGACTTTAAATAATAATTTAATTTAATTCATAAAGGAGTGCTTGTAGAACTGACAGTTCAAGATGTGGTTCACAAACTGATTATTGAGCCTAACCCTAACTAACATATTCCTTACATCCAACAAGTAGCGCTTGTAAGTTTTTGACACGTTTTGTTGCGTGGGTATGTATCTCTTATGGATAGAGAGACATCATTTTTATTGCAGAAAATTCACCGTCATCTCGGGTCATTGCTTTCGAAGGCTATAGCCGTGTCGTGTTACATTAAGTAAGATCTTAATTTATAGAGGCTGTTTTTTCCCGTCTGATTCAATAATCATCACTTTCTCCCCTTTGGTTTCAGCACTAAGAAACATCTCACGAGCAACTTCATCCGACGTTATTGCCACCAATCTCTCTTTGTTTTGAATAGTCATCTCTTGTTGTAGAACTTGTGCATCAGCTTTAATGCCTATGTTAGGATTATTTTGTATTGTAGCTTTTATACTTGATAAGGTATCACCATCAGACGAGCATCTATGCCAAGTTTCCTCCCCATATTTCTTTACGAGAAACTTCTTCACTGCAGCTTGTCCACGACGCAGACATGCTAAGGCTTTAGATGCAGTCGGTCGTTCTTCTGGGTTTTCATGTAGTAGTTGCGTGATCAAGTTGTTAAATATTTGGTCTCCCTTATGGTATAAATGCTCAATATGGCGTTCATTTCTTCGCAATGCTTTAATTTCTTCATCCACCTGACTCCTATTCGGGATATATCGTTTGAGTAGATAAAAGACTATTCCAGAACTGTAAATGTCTACTTTGAAGTCGTATTCTTCGCTCGACTGTTCAGGCGCCCTGAACAGTTCGTTCCCTACTCCTGCAGATAGTTTCCCGAATGTTGGGACTACGGTCAGCGAGTTTGCTGACATCTTGAAGTCAGTTTCAATGTACCTGGCTAGTCCAAAATCTGCAATTTTGACATTAATATCACTAATTCCCTGTGGATTGTGGTTTGCTATGAGAATATTGCCGATATGAATATCTCGATGTACCCAGTAGATTGAGTGGATCGCGTCCAAACCATTCAAAATCTGTGGGAAAACGTGCTGATAAAGTGTTGGAGCTTCACTTTTGATAATTTCAGCGCCACCCATGTTGTTAAAATAGATGAAATCTCCCAAATTCACCGAGCACAGCTCCATTTGAATACACATTTGCCTTCCACTACCCACATTCATTATCCAGCTCTTAAAATATTTGATAACATTACGCTCCGACAGTTCCAATTTTGTAAGCAATTCTAATTCTCGTTTGTGATATTTCGTGCCTCCTTCTGTAGACAAAGGCATTATTTTTATTGCGTAAAATTTGCCATCTTCTTCTGACTGTGCTTTCCATACTTCGCCAAACGCACCTCTTCCCAGTATATGAATTTTGTTAAATCTGCATTGAGCAGGTGCATTTTGATCGTGAGACAGTTCCATATTTTCTTCTACCGTATGAGTTGTGTTTGATTAAGACTTCTTATAACAGCACTTGACAAATAACAAACAATTTCCTGAAAGTTCTTCTCTGTTTCGCCGAACTGTGGGAAGCGAAGCGTTAATTGGTGTTGTGTTGTTAAATTCTCGTGATTCATAATTAATTAGTTTCCAGGTAGGCACCCTAGATCATACTATATTGTTACAGTCACATGACGACGCTTTATCTGCGTGTGGTGAAATATATCAAGAATGGTTTGTTGTGTTTGTGTACTTTCGTTATTCGATACATATATTTTGAGCATTATTTCTGAGATATAAGACGATGAATACTCCGGCAACAGAGTATACAAACTTTGTGAAACTCCGAGATGCCTTATCACATCAACACAACTTCCAGTTGTTAGGGAAAGGTCATATTGGCGAAGGTGTCTATGGTCGTGTTTATGAGGCGAAGTGTAAAGAGGAAGGGGAACATAAAGAAAAATCGTTTGCTATAAAAATTTTGGATTATGTTGAAAGCGAAGGAAGTAAGAAGAAAATATATCAGGAACGGGAGATTGAAATCTTGATACGATTGGAGCTGTCTGAAGACTCAAATATCATCAAGTATTTCAATTGTTGGAAAATGCAGGTTGGTTATGAACAGAAACTTTGTATTCAAATGGAATTGTGTTCCACAGACTTATCAAGTTTCGTCTATGACAACAAAATGGGTGGACCAAAAATTATCCAAGCTCAAGGTCGGCCACGATTTTATGAGCATGTATTCCGACAAATTTTGATTGGTTTGGTTGTTATGAAAAGAAGTGGCTGGGTTCATCGCGACATTCATCCCGGTAATATCCTCATAGCACTTCCAAATCCAACACAAATCCGCGATATTCATGTCAAAATAAGTGATTTTGGACAAGCACGATACCTCGGTATGAAAATAAAATTTTCGCCGTCCACGTGGTTAGTGGACCCGACATTTGAGAACGTTACGCCAAAGAACATTGGTTTATATAGCGCTCCTGAGCTCGAAAAAAACAATTATGATTTCAAAGTAGACCTTTACAGCGCCGGAATGGTTTTGTATTACATCAGTCGTTACCTCGAAGATAAAAAGGCTTTGTTTGATGAGTTAGAGGACCTAAGAAATGACAATCTTGACGTCCATAAATGTATACATCACAAGGATGACATACATTTGAGCCAGCTCATTAAAGATCTTCTTCAAAAGGACCCGAAAAAACGGCCAAGTGCTCAGAAAGCTTTGAAGAGCTATATGTTTTCTACAGAAGTGACAGATTCAACTGACGCTTCCCCTGAGTCACTGGGGAGTTATTTAAGTGATTCTCGTCATGCAGTGCAAATGAATTTCATTGCAAGAAAAGAGAACGAACAGGCTGGACGTCTGTGCGTTTTAAAGCAGCTCAATTTATCCGCATTAAAAGCAGAAGTTGAACGTCGCACCGGGGTCAGAGCATGTCAGCAAGTTCTTCAACGACACTTTGTGATGAGGAATGGTAAAGAGATACCCCTGAAGATAGATGATGACGAAGACGTCCGATTAATTTACACTCACTTTGTGGAAGGTCGTGACATCCTGATAGATGTGATCGAGAATAAAGTTACTCAAGGTAGCAACGGACTAACTGCACGAAGCAGTCCAGAAGACGTAAATATGGTGTCAGTATCATGATAGTTGGTAGTTGGATAAAATTCATTTCGCATTTGAACACAATAAGTTATTCCATGTGCACTGTTTTTTAATCATATAATAATTCAGGAGAATATGAGAGATCGAGAGCGTAACACATTGTAGTTGACGTGATCCAAACATTTCTAGCACCATGCACAGTTAGCACAGGTCGTACTCGTCCTAGATAGGTTTTTCTGGCGTTGTAAACGAAATTGTAACCAATGATGTAAATATACCATTTTATCTGTGTAATAATTTATCAGGCTTATTTCGTATTTTGGTGTTAGTTAATACCACTTTTTTCTATCATAACCGTCGATAAATATATATAGACAAAGACGATGTTTTTTTCTGTTGTATTTTTCCTTCAAATCGTCTGGGTAATCACTAATCAGTTTAATGTCTGAAACATCACTTTAAGGGGAAGGATAACATGTTTGTGCAACCAGATATAATAATCTCAGTTATTCCTATTCATGAAAATGTTTATCAACCTCAGTCTAGGTATTGTAGAGTTTATGAAACCAGTATTTTATTTTCATACAAATCCGGTCATGAATGATAACAATGCTAGCTAATAGACTTTCTGACAAAGACGTCAAACGTGGATGTCTGATGCTACACGAAGTTTGATTTGTTGCACCAGGAAAACTAACGAGCCAATCAAACTTTGTGTAATATCAGGCTCTCCACGTTTGACGTTATCATGATAAACGTCTATTGCAAATGCGATGTTTTTTTAGGATGATCTTCATATGGTTATC
Source organism: Dendronephthya gigantea (assembly GCF_004324835.1). Taxonomy (NCBI): domain Eukaryota; kingdom Metazoa; phylum Cnidaria; class Anthozoa; order Malacalcyonacea; family Nephtheidae; genus Dendronephthya; species Dendronephthya gigantea. The sequence goes on from NW_021163031.1 coordinate 637,253, forward strand.
AGAAAACAACTTTCCAGCAACTCAGTGAAGTACGTAATAATTTTATTCGTTTTTTAAAGTCATTTAAGACAGACGGTTGTGAATCATTTATCGTTCGCAAAAAGTGTTGCCATGACATTAATAAATGTTTCATACACACTAAAATTTTGAAAAACAGTATCCGGCAAACCACTTTAAACCTACATAATTTCGCAGAGTTAACGTAATCTTGGCCACGGCACTGCTTACCACTGCTCTCATTTAATTTGAACGCTATATGTTGTTTCGTTTTAAGGTATAAACGAATTGGTATCATTGGTGCTTTAATGATCGTTCAAAGTATGGCAAAACCTAGGTTAGTTCTGGCGTCAAAGTATCAGGGGCCGCCGCGCCGGCTTTAGGAAGGTCGGATTACGCTATCCACCAGACAGTGGGTTTTTCAAAATTGCCCGTTTTTTGGCACAATTCGAATTAAACCTTTCCATTCCTGAAGTAATGTTTCTGTTTATTCATTGTTCGATCAATATCTACAATTTTATACTTTTTCATTCATTTTTGCACTGGTTGAATTGAAATCAGCTATCCGTGGTGGATAGCGCATTAGCGTGGCGTAGCCAGCCTGACGATTTAGTCATGCTATGCAACTTTTATGTTATTATCATTATTCATTTTTTTAGAAATTCATTGTTTTAACAATGAATGAACACCAAAATATTATCATAGCATGACTAAATTGTCGGGCTAGCTACGCCACTGGCGCTATGCAGCCTTCGTACAACCGGAATGCAACTCAGGTCCACCAGTTGTAATCGAACCTACTCCTTTGCGATTTAGCCGAGCCCAAGAGTAGTACGTTTCTTGCGGAAGTAGGCTAGAAATATGTTCGGTTTCTGCTGGCTCATATTATCTTGTGAATTATTTGATTGTGGGATTGTTAAAATCAGAAAACTATCTCGTCTTGAATTCTTGCAGCTCTGGTGAAGAAGAGACAGGCCTGGATTCGACGAGTCAGTCACAGCCAATAAGTATGATAAATGAGAAACAGAAACAGGCAAGTATGAAGTGAAATATGAGAGTCATTTGTAGTATAGGAGCAGCAGTAAGTTTATTCTTCAAGATTTTTCTTCTGCAGGTTGTCAATTTGTTAGACTTAGTTCGCAATAGCATCACTCGGGTGCCAGAGGCTGTCGCATTGTTCTACGATGAGTTGGCGAACGTTATCGAGAAGCGACAGTTGGATACAAAAACTGAGGTAACACGTTTGTTTACGATGACTATGACTACTGTGGTGACACGTAATGGTACTTCTGTCATTGTATGGTAATTACTGAGTGACACCTGATGGTACTGATTTCTGCCACTTGTATGGTGATTACTGTGATGACATCTGATGGTACTAATGTCACTACCACACAGCGTGATTACTGTGGTAACATCTGATGGTACTAATGTCACTTGTATGGTGATTACTTTGGTGACATCTGATGGTACTGATGTCGCTACCACACAATGTAATTACTGTGATGACATCTGATGGTACTAATGTCACTACCACACAATGTGATTACTGTGGTGACATCTGATGGTACTAATGGCACTTGTATGGTGATTACTTTGGTGAAAACTGTCTCTTGATAGTTTTGATGTATTGCTATGGCGATTATAGTTCTAAGGCATTCTCTGACTGCCACCTCGTTTTCTCCTCAGGCTTGGATCAGTGAGACAGTTGTTAGCGATTTCCAAGATGACTTTTTGATCGACGTGGAAACAGAATTTCCTGAGTAATATTAATCGTATATCTGTATTCAAGGGGGGTGCAAACCAACACTCTCTAAATATTTTACATTTATAAACACAGGAGTGCACTTCCCATTGATTTTGTTGGGGCTTTGGACGATGCTGAAGAAGGCTGTATTGCTTTTAATTTGGTTTCATTGTTAATAAACCATTCTGACAAAAGGTAACCTCGTTATCTTCTTCCATGTACCTACAAGACAGAGTATACTATATAGTGGGAGCCCAGGTTCAAGGTCGAGAGCCTGGGCAATAGATAGACTATGTCATGGGAAAAATATCACATGTTCTTCCCATGGTAACTGTAGAACGATCATCTTGCCGTGCACATTTCTACACATTCATTTCATCGGGCTGCTTTCACTCCATCTTTTGTAGTTCCCAAACAGTTGCTCCTGTTTGCTCGGCGCCTCATTTCCGTCTTCTTCGAGTCTGTGAACAGAATCGTAACAAAGGAAAGCTTGAAGGAATCGATGCCTTGTTAGGTATGAATGGAAACACATTATAATTTCTCATAAAAGATTACATGATATTGTTCCAGTTCACATATATCGATACTTATGTTGTTATGCTTAAACAAAGGCTGCCCGGTGGTGATGTTTAAAATGGAGGAGATCCTTTTAACGTTCAATAAACAGAGTATTCAAGATCGTGAACTTGTTTGTAGTTCATTATTTTACTGCTTGAACTGGTATAGAGAGGTAGGTAACTTATACGAATTTATACAACTATATAACCATGCAATAGAAGTGTTTGGTTAACCAGTTCCATCGCCATCGTTTTAGTTGGTCAATGCTTTCTCGACGGAAACAGATCCGGAGATGAAGGGAAAAACATTAAATCGTGTCAAAACAATTGTCATTTTACAAGATTGGTTGGATCAATGTTTGAAAGGTTATATTAGTACTTCTTTATTTATGCTGAAGATAAACACGAGATAAATAATTTTATTTATAATTCGTTCCTCTTCATTTGTTTTGAAGATACTCCAAACTTCGTACCACCGCTGGTTCACTTTGACACAGAGGAAAACGCGTGGAAGAATTCTGCTCTTCCCAGGACCAGTGCCAAAAGAACGCGAACGGGAAAGTAAGTATGTTATCTTCATCTTTTCTCCAGCACTGAAACAGAAGCGTGCTGCTGCATGTGAAATGATGAGAGACATAAGATTATTCTCCACGATCAATTATATGCAATTGCATTCTGGCAAAAAGGAACGAGTGCTGATGCCAAGGTCTTGGGCATTTGCTAATGACAAAGTTTGAAACCTGATGTTTGCACTCGTGTTTATTCGATCATTCGTATATCACAGCATCCTATACGACCATTGATAAATTTCCTATTTAGAAATAAACACAAGGAAAATGAACATGACAAGACCATTGACGAGGTAAATGACAAATTGCCAAGTTGTTTTAAAACTGTATTAAAAAAACAACTAATACTATTGTTGCTTTCTCTCCCGCCATGAAAACATCCAGTACATGGAGAAAGACACTTCCAGTAAAGACGACGTTACGGTAATTGAAGAAAAGAAGGAAAAAAGAAGTTCAATGTCCGGCATTTTTCATTCTTCCAAATATCGTGCTTGTTTCAGGTACAGTAGAGTTAGATATTGAACAGGAGAGTATTTGACGAATTCTCATGTCATATTTATACCGATTATTTTAATTTCAGAGAGTTGGATCTAAATGTTTTTGAGATTCTGAAATGTGGGTTGGTCTCCAAAGCCGTTCTTGATTCAAATATGAATACGGAGGTAGAAATTGTTCACAGTATTAATGAGTTCTGGGTTGTTCACGATTGGTGTTAGGAATGCGATAATTGCGATTGTCAAATGATACGACATAAAGAAGAGACAATTTTTAATGATGTGTCAAATGTAAGAATTTGTGTTTAATATATATATGAACCATTTATATTCAGAAAAAAGAAATTTTGCAGTTACAAGCACCAGAACTATATTTCCTACTGGATGATCTCGCTAAGAAACTGGAATACTCTCTTTCGTCTTCTGTCAAAGCAGGTTTCTCAAAGGTACATAACAACAGTTAATTCGCCTCATTTGATTTATTTTCGTATAAGGGAAATATTTGGAAAACAGCCTAATTTGCATTGTTTTTTGAGCACATCAAGTCGATGCATTACCTGATACTGAACCTGCTACTAATTAACTTTTTATTCGGTCATGTAATTTTTCATATTTTCGTTCATACCAATTATACACTTGTACGAATTGTACGAAACCTCGAGAAGTTTTTTTTTAATATTTTAGACAATTGATATTTAACAATTATTCGCCGAAGACTTGGAGATTATCGGGGAAAGTCGAGGTAAATATTCCCCGATAATCACCGAGGCTAGGGCGAATAATTGTTTTAGTATTTTTGCACAAGTGAATTGACACAAAAACTGCATTTATTCGCTTATCTCTTTGTAAGAAACGTCCACAAAACGGCTAGCCGCCATTTTGAAATTGAGCATAATACCAGCATAATACGTCAAATTTCACGAATCAGAATGTAGGATTTGTTATATTCACTTGTGCAAAAATACTAAAAACTTTTATTGTTGAATTGTATTGTCCTGAGAAGCAATTGACTTACTTCAACATTTCATTATTATCATACTACAGCTTCACCAAGATAAACAAATCGGTTTTTCACATCTCGCGCAAAAGACTGTCGAAGAAATTGTTGTGTACGTTCTTGAGCTGTTGCCTGAACTCTGTCAACATTTGGAAACAACGAGTGCGTTCTTTCAGGACTTGTTTGAAGCTAATGACGGCGTGATGGATGGACCAGGAAGTGATACGGACGAAGCAAAAATAATGGCGTCATGTTTTGAACGTCTGTTTTTTTGCATGGCTCAATTTTTCTCATGGTAAACTCAACTAATTTTGATTAAAGTCTGCTATAGTTCTAAACTGTTGAATATCTTTCGAGGTCTCATATCTTCCATTTCTATTTGGGCAATATATGCAGAGATCATCTCCAATGTTTCGTCAAATGTCGAGGGAATAAACCTAACTACGAATTTGAGAGTTGTTGGTATGAACCAGCGATACAATAATTAACACAACTGTCTTCAATTTCTGCAGGTCTGGTTTTAATAATGCGTGCAACAAAAGTCATCTCAAAAAGGCATTTGTGATATTGAGCTCAAGAACGAAAATTTCAAAGAAATCACAACCTGGCTTTCAGGAACTTGCAAGGTAAATAAACATTGAATTATTTATTATTTTATCAATCAATCAATTAATTTATTGATTGCTTCCTATCCAGTCAAGCCTTCCGGTACTTCGAGCAGTTCTCCTCCACTCTTCCATCAATTACGACTGCTGTGACTTTGGTCAAACTCCTAACCGCCGTGAAAAGTAAAATTGACAACGAAACTAATTGCCTGTCAGTATGTAAGTGTGATTTATTTGGTTATGTGCACTGAATCATACGGGATCGACTATACGCCTCAGTTGCTTCTAAAGCTTGCATGTCGACCCCTTATATGGTGATACATATCGTCCAGCTAAACTTACTTCCTCTTTCATCCATTCCCTCTTTCTTTCGTTTCCGTTTTTTTTCTTGCATGTCCATGCTATTTTCCAGCTTCTATATGTGGCGATCTTCTCAAACGGGAATGGGTGCAGCCTGATGGACAGAGAGAACAAGGATCAAAATTCAATGAAAATCTTCAATTTTTACTGAAGTACGTTTTAAACATCTTAACATTCTAACAAGGTTTTAACAACCTGGTTCCCAGGGCCTTTTATTTTGATTCTGGGTTGGGGTTGATGGTTTTAACCTTCCAGCTATTCACAGTTGTAATGTAACCAGGAAAGGGGTAAGGTCTAAGGAAAATTTTCCATTACGTTCTCTTTGCCAAGGAAAACTCTAACGTTGAAACGCGTCACGCCGCCACGCCCCGCGCGCATGCATGGGCAGATTTTTTCAAAGTACGCTTCGCTGGCGCGGTGCGCGACTAAAGAGAACGTAATGGAAGACAGTCTTTTGGGTTACAACTGCGTATTTGCATGTTGTCGTTGAAATGTGCACGGCGAGAACATATCTCGTTGTTTTATAAATGTTACTGCACGAATTATATTTGAGGCTTGTATATTATTAGGTCTGCTGCCTGTTTTCATATATTTTGATCTGTGACCCTAACCCCTGAAATTCCCATGCACCGACTGGAATAATTGAACTGGAATATTCAGTAATATCTTTGGTTTTTTATCACAGACGTCATATTCTCCAAGCAAAAGATCCTTCAGCAGCTATTGAAAGTATTACAACTTGTGCTATTCCTGAACTCTTGGATGAGAAGAGTGTTTGCACTGCCTCGACAACGATGCCTACTTTAACACGGTATAAGTTTTAACGGATTACGCCTTTTGGCTAGTATTTGTGTCTACCTTTGCCTCATTTTTCATTTTTTATTATCTCTAGACCGTCGTTTCCCGCATATTACAAAACATTGCTTGATTGTCTTGTTTCGTGTTTCAAGAATTCATTGTCAGCACCGATGAAACGGTCTGATTCAATAGAGGTTGGTTTATCAAATATTTAATACTGCTATCCAGTTTGAATACAGAAAATACTTTAGAATTTGCATGACTCTACCTTTAGGTATAAATGCTAGCTGAAATAAATAAAAATTATTGAGCCCTAGTTTTTACTGTCGTGCATTGCTATTTCTGCAGATGAAAGCAGAGAGACTCGTAGTCATCAATGTCACTGTCAGACTGTTTCATGTTTTGGTCAATCTTGTCAAGGTAAATGTAAACGTTTGTTTTTTATTCCCAGTTTGTCAGTTTGAAGTGCATGAAAATGATAAAACAAGGTGCGTGTATATCTCTTGCAGGCTTTTGAACACAGAAATGTATTAGGGGCCGCTCTGAAGGTAAACTTTTTTTTAACTGGAAGGTTTTAACTAAACTGTTTCGTACAACTGTCATATTGAATATTAATTATTGTTCATCTTTCTTATTTTAGTATGGACGTCTTTTTGTTGAGGCATTTGTGAGTCTTGGTATGCCAGCGTTAGACGATATGCTTCGCACAAACAAGGTTTGTTGGACAATTTTGTCAATTGACTTTAGTTTTCCATTAACCGCTCGATCGTCCAATGATGCATTCCCAGGATGATATTCATGGCTTATTGAAAGTGTTTCAACAAAGTACAAGAAGTTTACAGCACTTTTGCGGTCATTCAAAGGTGAACCTACATTCAATTTTTTAAATCGGTCGCCAAGTTAGTTGATATACATTTCCAGAAATTTGTTTTTTAACAGGTGACTAAAGACATCTCATTGACAAATCACGTTCCAGGCCTCAAAAAATCTCTGGAAACTTTTGTATTCCGAGTGAAGGTATTATGCTGGACACGTTTTTTCTTTATCAACCAATCTTTTTATTATGTGGAATAAGATTCCACTTTTGTCGAAAATTGTTAATGTTCCATGCATGTTTAATGTTTATAAGTTCTTTTTTGCGTGAAACACTGCCACAAGTCTACCTCTTGCACGTACCGTCCTAGTTTAATATATTGCAGATAGTATAGATACTAAAACATTGTAAGCAAATCGTGGGTCAAAATGAGATTATTAATCTCGATTATGATTGGCTAAAAACCTACAGATAATTCTCAATGTCTTGCCACCTACACGACATTGAAAATTATCTGTAGGTGACGTAATTTTTTGCCGCTAGTTTGTTGTCAATAATGGCGCAGGTTTCCTCTCTAAAAAGGAAATACATAATAAAACAATTATTGAATTCGGTTTTCGCATGTTATCGAGAATTATTAAGCCGAAGTTTGGGTTATTCGCCGAAGCGAAGCTGAGGCGGATAATGCAAACTGAACTCAACCTCAACACTCAACCTCATCCAATAATTGTTAATCGTCATGTAAAGGTATTATTAACATATTATTAGTCGCTTGTTACTCATTTCCTTTATCTCATATGCAGGCGATGTTAGCGGTGAACCAGTGTCACGAAGCATTCTGGATCGGTAATCTTAAGAATCGTGATCTACGAGGTCAGGAAATCGTATCCCAGCAGTCAATAGGAGATCGAGAGGAGGAACCCGAGGAGACTGAGATCGAGGATGACGACGAGGATAAAGTAAGAAATCTAGGCGCGCTTTCTTTTATACGGTAAAACCGGTCAGACTGGTCCTGCATGTTTTATTTCAGTACAGACAGATTACTGGTATTTTAGAGTGTTTCAAGAGATCTGTATTCAAGTATATCGTTATTTACATCTGACTAGCACGGGAAATAAAGTTTCGCCAGTCTGACTATTTTGGCCGTTTAAAAGAAAGCGCCCTAGAAATTGATTTCTGAGTCATTGGCAAAAAATTCTAACTCCTCTTTTCATGTCGCCAATGTAAATGTACATTTAGAGAAGATACGTTATCAATGGTTCAATATAGACAGTACTTCTTTGTTTTTAAGTCCCAGTTTGGGGCACTCCAATGTGGCTGTTATTCGTGTCATTCACCAGTAGCAGATGTGAAGTCCTTTGTTCAATTCTCTCTGCACTGCATGATTGGAAAAACTCTATGGTAAAATAATACACTCTGCAATGCTTCTCTTAAGAGTAGAAGCCGCAAGTCAATTAATGTGTGCGAGGCTTCCAAGCTAAATATCCGTGTATCCTGTAAGCAGAAATATCCTCAGGAACATTTCCTGTGGTTGTTTGAATATAAACCACTTGAGGGACTCCTCATAACTTCGACTTTGCAATATATTTAATGTTGTTTCACTTATGTTGTTTTACTAAAAACCTTTTTACACACTTAAAAACGTTTCGTATTTCAGCAGAGCAATGATGATGAAGAAAGTATCGTCAGCGTTGATAGAGGTACGGTTCTGGTATTTTTTAACCAGTACTGATTTAAATTGTCTATTACTGTCAATTATTAGATTATGATGTCGCTTATTGGATTGTTTCCAAGTTGTCATTTTACATTTTATTAACCAGCCGATCAAGATGAAGACGACGAATCGTGTAGTGAAAGTTTTTAAACGAAAAGGAAATTAAAAGTGGGATAAATATGTACATTTTGTTTTAGAGGTCTCACAAGGTCCGTGTGTGGTGTAATTGTATAAATATAAAATTATAGATTATTTTAGGTGTCGAGCCGGTAACATCAGTGCTTACAACTAGTTAATTCATTAAGTACAGCAATTACGCTGCAATTAATAAAGATCCTGAATGCTCAGATCTTCTTTGCTAACCTGTTTCACTCTAATTTTGCCTGTCATTATGCAACACAGTGATTGAAATAAGCCAAATATAAGCTTTTCCTGTTTTATTAAAAATCCTCATAGAGTTATGTTGCGTAAGAATTTATAGGAAAATAACCCCCCTACTGTTTCGTCGAGACCTTGCACAGTTTTATGGCGGGTTAATAATTAATCCAGATAATTAGGCCGGTCAAACAATATTTGAAATACATCAACACTCCTCCTGGGATAATAATTTCCAGTAGGAGGTCACGTGACAATTGTATTCAGCTGCGAGTCAATTTACAAGGCGAAGGAATCAAAACAAAGTGTATTTCTAATATTCCACGCTCTTCGGCAGGTCAGTACACTAGATAGGTATCTTTATTGCTTGAAAATTGCTTTAGTTTTGTTCAGTGGCATTATCATCGTTATGCTTTTGAAAAGTTGTATGCTTTTGACCACATACGAGCGATGAAAATTGACGATAAATCACAAGCTAGCTATTAGTGGTTTCGATCAGCCTTACGTGATACCGCAAGTGTGTGTTTCACGATGTACGGCCGTTTATCATGGCAAAAATATTTATTAACGAACCTATTCACACCTTATTGAACCTCGGCTTTACTTACAGATCAAACACACGATTCTCTCTAACTGTCAGTCTGTCATGAATTTCAAATTATGAATGCCTGTATATTGGGTCACTCGTGCTTTCCTTTTGTACATATTCATTTTATATTGTTTTATTCTAGAATACACACTTCAGAATGGCTTGAGCCCATGAAAGAAGCGCCGTATTTGTCAGAGGAAGCAAGACTTTAAAGTCATGAAGAAATTTAAGCGAGCGTTTTCCTTTTCTGAGGCTAGCCGTGAAAGGCACTTTGACATTACTGAGACAATTCAAGAACATACAGAACACTATGTAGCAGATGCCAACAGCCAAAATGGACACAAAAATAGGGGTAAATATAAGCCCATGCTCCAAAATTAGCCGGCCCTTCTTTTGAAAAATAGGTGCTAATTCTAAGCAGGCATGAGATAAAAAATTAACTTGACATTTTGTGCTAATACAGCTTTCAGCAAATAACTTGTATCCCTATTCAAGTATGGCATTTGAAATATCTGTCTATTCTGCATTTCATAAACACTAGAAACGATAAAGCGGAAATTTTATTTGCTAAATAACCATATGTTATAATAAACGTTAGCTTCATGAATTTCTAGTTGTTATAAGAAATTGAAGCGAGATTTAATAATAGCTCCTCTATCACTTAATTTATATGCAAAGATTATTAACAAAGATTAGCCTTCAGACAACGAACAAAAAAACAAGACAAAAACGCGTGGGTTTTTTGGCATATTTCGACATGAAATGTTCGATAATGCAAAGGATTTGACAAATATATGCGTGCTAAACCTCAGCAAACAGCTGAAAATCGTACTGTCTCCTGATATTTCAGTTTTATTAGCCGAAATTAGATCTCCATAATGGATTGTGTCCATTGGATTGTGTCGTATTTGTATAAACCGTTCCCTGGTGTGTAAACTATTTAGGTTTCCTGGTTCCCGGGAATTCAATACATGTAAACGCAGGTTTATTCTTATTTACAAATGAAACATCAATTCCTGAAACGCATTTTGAGAAGCTATAATATTAAATGTAGGGAATTTGTGAAATTCTAACCCCAATTTGTTGCAAACCGCATGGTAATTCAGTGTAGTTGGGATTATAATTTATTGACTCCTACTTCGTAAACACGGGCAATGCCAAAATGCGATAGAAATGGCATGATTATAATCCATTAGGTGTAAGCTTAAAATATCAGATGTCAGGGTATCGGTTACAAAACGAATAGCCCTCGCTTGCACTTAAGAAAAACCCAGGATGTTTGTTTATGTATTTTCATAAAAGGAAACCTCGAAATATAGTGGTTGCTATCATGCGGTGTTGTACGCGGGTATTTTGCATATTTGGCTTGTATTAAAGATTGGGCCTTACAGACAATTTCTTGAATATTTTACATACCGTATTCTTTTCAATCGGATTACTGTTAATAATTAAATTTACACTGAAGGATGGTTGTTATTTTACACTAATAATATTCTGCTTAAAGTTGCTACCAATTAAATCCTTGATTTGCATGTAATTACTGCAATTACCATATAAAAACATCCTAGAAAATATCATTTAGTTTGAATTTTACTCTCCTAAGCATATAGAAATATATAACTGTTTTCTCCACTTCACTGTGAAGCTTGGCCTAACAACCCCCATGTTGTTTATGATTGTCTAAGTTGGGAAACATTTTCTGTGGTAATGCAGTTGTTATCCTTCAAAATATACACCATTTCAGTTCCTACAAATCAGGTTTTTTAGTGCATATCATGTGATATATAAAAGCCCCATCACCAAAATTTGTCTTGTGTTTATACAAAGAATAAAATACTTAACTGTTAAACTATAGATAAAGTACTAGCAACTAGTCAATATTGCAGTCACCCAATAAAAATGCCCTTATTAAGTAACAAGTTACTCAAAGCTAAATTAATTTTATATAATTTTATTTAGCATCAAATTAATTTGTATGTAAACAGAGTATGTGTATTTTTCTAGTGTAAACGTATTTATGATTTTTGATTTCTGACTGTTTTCTCAGGGTTTCAATCAGCATATTTGTATGGAAAATCTGAAGACAATATCAGTGCATCAGCTGATCAGGTATCACCATCATTCAGGACAAGATATCCAAGGCAACGATCGAAAACGGTTTGTGGGAGGATGTATCTATTGTTATATAATATTTTTCCTTCCTCATTTTATGGGTATGGTCTCATTTGACTTACATATTTTCTAACAAAGAAGATATTTATTTAATCTTGTCTAGGAGAGCAGGGGCAAGTTAACAAAAAGGTTGTCATTACCATCGCTTGATTTTTCAAATGGTGTTTCACCTAAATCGAAGCATAAAAATAAAATGGTTAGTCCACCTCTGCAAGAGAAAATGTCAAGGACAGAAAGACGTTTGTCACTGGTAATAAATTTTTTGTCATTTAGCATCTCTGAATTAACCAGTTTTCTATTTCATTTTGAATCCTATTCATAATGTATTTTCCTATTTAACTTTAGTCTGAAATTGGCTTTGGTAAAAGTGAGACTTACACTAAATTGGATAAATTAGGAGAGGTTAGTATTTCAATATTTTCATTAAGCACTCTCAGTTCTTGTCCTTCCTTTAAAGCATCTATCATTTACGTAGTTTCCTACAAATCACATCTCCTGAATTTTCTAGGGAACATATGCAACAGTCTTTAAAGGAAAAAGCAGGTATACCAGTGTTGAGTATTGAAAATACTTTCTTTTTGAACAAAAACAAATCTTTTCTAAAACAAATTCTTTGCTCTGCTTGTCAAGACTGTCTGATGTGATTGTTGCATTAAAAGAAATTCGTCTGGAACATGAAGAGGGTGCACCATGCACAGCAATAAGAGAAGGTAAATATATAATCTCCTTTCATAAACACACAATCTTCTTTCCTGATCACTCAGACCCAACTTACAATGCTTTTCCCTTGTTCATGGAAAATGACTTGAATGTTGTTTATCTAAATTCTTATCCAGTCTCACTCCTGAAAGATCTGAAGCATGCCAACATTGTTACACTTCACGATACCGTACATACACCAAATGCTCTAACTCTGGTCTTTGAATATCTGGTAAACTATGAAATCATTTATTAATGTGATTGATGATGGTGTTATAGTATAGCCAATGGCTTGCTATTTACTATTTTCATTGTCTGTAATCTTCAGGAGCGTGATTTGAAATCTTACATGGATGAATGTGGTGGTATTTTAAGTATGACAAATGTCAGGGTAAGTCCTTGATCCTTCCAATCCTTTATAAAGTCCTATCTTTGTGCTAAATGTTTCTGTCATGTTCAATCAGTTCAATTTTCAAAATTACTTCCTCAACTGGAGTTGATCTTCGAATGCAGAACTCCCTTACCCAGGAACAGGGGCGTAGCTAGAACGATAATTGGTGGAGGGGTGTTTATTCATATTTTGAGTTTTGCCCAAGAAATCTGTCAGGCAAAACTGTATATATGAATAAACACCCCCCAAATAACGTTTCAGCCACGCCGCTGTCATTCAAAATGTTCTTTGGAACATGTTATGGGGCATGGTGCAACTATTAAAAAAAGAATGAAGTGATGAGTCCAACTTGAATCTTCGGCGTTGCAGACATGTTTCAGCTTCTTTCCTTGTCCAGGCTAGAGAGAAGGATGAACATTGCCTTCATAACTTTGAGTTTTTATCACTCTCGGGCCAATGCGGTTTTGAACTCTGTCATCGTTAACATTTTATTAATAGCTCAATTAGATGTGATCTTTGCCGAATATCGCAAAACCCATCAATCATGTCGTAAAAAAAAACTCTTAAAAATATCTTATCTTTTTTTAGTTATTCTTATTTCAATTACTGCGTGGTTTGGACTACTGTCATAATAGAAAAGTATTGCACAGGTAGATCCCCAATCATATTCTACACTGCTACCGGTTGCGCTGGATGACTTTCTGGGGCCGGTTGTTCGAAAGGCGTTTAGCTTAAACGATGGATAAGTTAAAAATGGAAAACCAAATCAGTTATCTATTTTTTGAACGACTGAGCTGAAATATTTCGATGTAAATAGTTTAATTGTCATTGGAAGTACATATTAAAAGCATAAAATGTAGTTTCAGTCATTCACAAGATGTATGAGAGTATTTTTAAACTTTAGCTTATCCGCCGTTTAACCTAAACCCCTTTCGAACAACCGTTCCCTGATCTTTATACATCGCAGAAGTAGCAAATGGGCGCATTGACCAATCAGAAGCACACTTCTGATCATACTTTATAATTAATGCAGACTCTTGTTAAAAGTTTCTTCTGATTATTCATTTTCATCAGAGATCTAAAACCTCAAAACTTGCTCATCAACGAGAAGGGTGAACTAAAACTAGCTGATTTTGGTAAGCTGTTGTTTCAGTCTATCCCGTCAATAAATATGATAAATGATGTTTATTTACCACATTTGATATCTTTCCAGGTCTTGCAAGAGCAAAGTCAGTGCCAACTAAAACATATTCTAATGAGGTCGTTACATTATGGTAAGTTTAGTTATTGTCAGTGGATCTTTGATCTTCTCTAGGCTGATATTGATTCTTATGGTTCCTAGGTATCGGCCTCCGGATGTCTTATTAGGATCAACTGTATATAATATGTCTATCGATATGTGGTGAGTTCACATTTTTGAATCAATCGAATTCAAACTATAGAGACTAGCCTCGTACCCAGAGCAAGCGCGCGGCGAGACTATCCACTGATCTATATAATCAAACGAACGCCTCAAATACACGCCAGATAATTGCGAGCTAAAATTAATCTCACGTCGAAATAGCTACATGCCAATAATTTCACGACAGACATGTTCATTCGACTGAGAACTTCCAGTCTTGGTTCAGAATGATGTCAAAAACAGCTGTTTGAGTTTCGTGTTCAGAGTTGTGCGTCTTTGCACGTCTTTTGAAATTTGATTAATATGAATAGTTCACTGGTAGGACCGTGTGAAAGTCGACAATTTGTCGAATGTCTTTCCTCACACTACTTAAAATCTGTTTTCATTGGACTTTTTATACGCTTTATTTCCACTCTATGGACCATTTGGAAATAGATCAGGTGCATGGCCCCTTACGAGGCACCCGGAGATGAGGCTATAGGTTCAGGTTTTTCTTTCAAGATATTAGTATCATTTGTTTTTTTTAAATTTGACTGGCGAAAACTGACCTTGTTTTCGCGAAAACTGACCTTGTTTCGCGTTACTCTGTAACAGGCCCGAACAAAATTTGGAAATAAACAAATCATTGCGAAGTGTCAGCAGAAGTGTCTGACTGAGTTTGTTTTCGTATAACTTGCAATGTAAACATTCTTGTTCTTGCTTTGTAAACACTCGAGCGAAATTTTAAGTGGAATTTTTCACTTGGAATTCGTCAAATTGAGAATATATGTAGGAAAAAAATGGTTTGGCGAATCTGCTAAACATACATTTTAGAAATCCCCTAATATATGGATTTGTTATTGTGATGCTTTGATGAATCTTTAATTGTGATGATTTCACGGCTGAATACGCTTTCGATCTTCATCTACAGGGGTGTAGGATGTATTTTTTTTGAAATGGCCACTGGTAGGCCCATGTTTCCTGGCGGAACTGTAGATGAACAGCTGCACCTCATTTTTAAAGTGAGTAAACCGCTGGTCAGAAGATCAAAGTATTTAGATCTACGAGGCCCGTTTCAGACGTCAAACGTTTCATGATGCAACATTATATTTAATTTAAAGTCATGATCACGTGGCAGAAATTTAGCTTTCTTATTAGACAATTTGAATTTGATACATTCACTAACTGAGTTCTGCATATATCACTTCAATCCTCAGCTTTTAGGATGTCCAAACGAAAAAGTTTGGCCGGGTATATCCAATAATACCAATTTTAATGAAGGTACGTTTGCAATTAATTTTATTCACTGATTACTCCAATTGTCAGCTTAAAGCTAGTGCTCAGAAATTCTACTGGCTCTTTTTTTTCAGGAAATTTTCCAAAATTTTCAGCACAACCATTAATCAATCATGCCCCAAGGTAAGTTTTTTGCGAAGTTATTTTGCTTTGATTTTCTGCATGTTGTTGAGTGATGAATGTAGTCTGAAGGGTTATTCTTATGAACTTTCACTCTTTAGACTGGATGGTGATGGGCTTAATCTATTATCAGGATTTCTAGAGGTACTTGTATATAAATTTCCAACAATGAATTTCATAACCGTTTGCCAAAGAATTCAGGACATATTTCTAAGATAATTTTTTATTAGGTTTCTGAGGTAATGAAATAAATTTTTATTATGATATTCTTTTGATTCTAGTACATCGCAACAAACAGAAAATCAGCGGGCATTGCAATGAAACATCCTTATTTTAGATCATTAGGAGCAGGAATAGGGCAATTGAAGGATGGTATGTGAACGGATTTTGTATAGCTTACTTGCGTACAAACACAATGTTCAATATCTACTTATTCTATGATACAGATCAATCACTATTCACCTTGGACGGCATTAAACTTGCGAAGGATCCTGGGACTGGAAATAGAGGTCGATCAACGTCAATGGGTAAGCACTTATACACACGTAGACTATCTCAGAAAATAGTTTCTGAGCGAAAAAATAATGATTAGCAGTCCATTACTACTAGTCCAGTGAACACCAAGGAAAGAAGTGATATAAGCACTTTTTTAACTTGGGCGGTGGGTTACAGTCCGTAATATAAACAAATGCTTTGTTTAAAATAATTTACAATATTTTCTAAAATATCATGAACAGTTAATTTTGGTTTGCGGACTCTTTTGCACGTATATGCGTCTTTAAAGGAAATTCGTCGGACAAAACAGAATATATGAATATGCACCCCAACCTCAATGATCGATCTATGGTTAAAATAGTTAAAATTTACTTATTTTGTTCAACTAATTTCACTCTATGATTGAAGCTGTGACACGTGGAATTTTTTTTAGGAAAGAGGCGGCAGAGTATGTTGTTCTAAGAAATTGGTCGTAGTATAAATGGGCAGGGAAGTATATATACTTATATGTCCAATTTTTAAAATGAATATAAATGTTCTATAAAATTTGCACATAGAAATTAACGAAGTGTCGTTTTGTAGCTTAGCAAACGTTGGTTCAGTTCGATAGGTTATCAAATAATTTTTTTTGCAAATGACGTCACTGCATAGGATCTGCCATCCTTTTCTCTTTATCTTTTTATCTACTCAACAAAATCTTCTTCAGACCCTCTTTAGGATCAGGGTTTATCTTAATCCTTCTGAGCATAGCTTGCAGTCGCGGTAATTGAAGCGTTCCAAAATGTATCGAATTTGATTGGCTCCACAAAACTAACGAGCCAATCAAACTTCGTGTAACATCGGACATTCCGCGTTGACGTCATTATGAAAAAGGTCTATTTGCTCAAATTTATCAGTACTAGCGGGCTTACAGGATTAATCAAATACTTTTAGTAAACTCCTTGAAGAACGCTTTACATCCTGTAACTGTATTTTCGCTGACCAATAATTTCTTTGCCTTTTATTTGAACAATTCTTAATGGCTTCATTGGCCTATCAAATTTCAATTTGTTTCTTTGACCATCGTGATTGGTCGGTCAATAAACATGAAGTAAAGAGTTTCTCCAGGAGTTTCCCGGAATATTTAGCGAATTCCGTAAATATAAGTGCGATTTTTGGAACGCTTTATTGGCGCGGCGGTGAACATCAAGCGTGCAAGAGACGTCGCTTGCATCATATTATATATATAGCGTCTAACACTAGTTACCAACCTCTCCTTGGAGAAAAAAGAAAACATGTTAATAGATACTTCGTGAAGAAAAAATTCTTGAGAATGAATGTACATTGATAGTTGAATAACAATATGTATTCTATAGTGTACATAATATACATAGATATATGAAGTATCCTGAAATAGAACATAAAAATAAAATTTTATATTCAAAGCTTAGCTCAGCAATGAACATTATAAAAAGTTCAGATATTTTAAATTCCGTTAAAGCGACGCTGTTTGATAGTCTTTAAATACTTTAATAATTTAAAATACCCGAATTTGAGGGTCAACTTACCCCGCAAGTGGCGTCCGTTAGCGGTAGGGTTGCTGGAGACGGAGTACCCGGGGATACGCAGAGGTGGGATAAGAAATTATACCAATGTTGAAGAAGTGACTTACTTTGTTACTTTTCAACAATAATTAGTGACAAATTCAGTCAATCAGAATTGTGTATTTTGGAGTTAACGTCTAACTTGTGTACTCTAACCACCTCGTATTGGTTCGTATTGGTATTCTAAGTGCTCAAAACTTATTAAATGAGAGATCTCAGTGGTTAGGATCCCACATCGGTACTTCCACTTGAATAAGAGCTTGACTGCCACTTGACTAGACCTTGACTTTCAGTGTTTTCTTTGAAAACTTCCCATTGACTAAGAAAGAACTTTCACGTCGATCAGTAATAACAGAATTTGTTAGACACGCTGTCACACTAAAAAAGTGTCAGTGAGCTTCTTGAAACTTTTACCCCGTGGCCCGAGCAGGCAAAAGATGGTGTATGTTTACACTCGAGATGTTGGGAAAATTGCTCTTTTATCAAAGAAAATTTAGAAGACTCCCAACTAAAATACTCCCACTCTAAAAGCAATTAGAACTAATTGAGATGTTTCAATTGAACCTGTCCTTGCTCCTTTGACTGGCGAGGTTCTTTCATTCAGTGCTAACTCAGCCGTTGACGCCAGTGTGGACATTGCTGCGAGAGGTTTCTGGCAGAGATGTGAAAAGGCATTTTTTTATGTAAGGGTGTTTAACCCATACGCCTCAACACATCGACGCCTGACGTTGAGCAGCTCGTTTAAAGCCAACGAACGGGAAAAGAAGCGACATAACCGACATTACAACGGATTGTTGAATTGGCTCCTTCACACCGGTTGTCTTCAGCGCCTTTGGCGGATGCGGAAGAGAGACCCAACATTTTCTCTCCTTCCTGGGTGTGAAGCTGGCTGACAAGAAGAATCACTCTCCATCTATGGTGGTTTGTAGCTGGTTACGACGAAAGATCGCCTGTGCTTTGCTTAGAGCTCGCGTGGTGTTCGTAGCAGTCGAAGTTGGAGGACTGCGTCCATCACATCGACTAATGACATTACGTTGTCTGAATGGAACTCAAACATTAGCGAGTAGTCTAGTTAAGTTGTTTTGTAAATAGTATGTAGAACTATTAACTTAGTCTGTAGAACTTAGTTTTAATGCATGATCGATTATTGTAAATTTCTCTAGTACTAATAATAAATTATTAATTAGAACTAATACGTGCATAGTTTCCAATTCTTAGAAGACAATTATCTTGCAAGTGACGTCTAGTTGTGGCAATCATTCAATAAAAGACTCTTGCCTGCCCAAGATGGCAGTTTACTTTAATTGCATGTGATACGTTCATTGCAAGAGACGAATAAGATGGCCTGATTCTGAATAAAACTGTTGAGACATGTTATCAAGTTCAACAAATTTCGCCCGTGATGTTTTATGAGATGACGTGAGTGCCAATTCAGCGGAATAAAACAAGGTAAACATGAAATTTGCTATTTAATACGTCGCAATACGTTTTATCGTAGGGCTTCCAAGAGCACTACATGCAACTCCAGAGTAGTCTGTTGCATATTTGAGTTGCTAAGCACAAAACACTTGTTTCTATATATTATATACATTGGAGGGGTAAGGTAAGCTTGTTTGGGAGAACTCAGAATCATCGATGACTTGTGTATGATGATATTGATCGATCATCGATCGAAACTATCGAGTGAAATCATAGGCGGTCATTTAATTGTTGTGAAATTTTATTAAACAAAGTAAATGTTGTAAATTTGCAATAAGAATTGCTACGAATAAAGCAAGAATAATTGAAATTGGCGAATTATACGTACGATTCGCGTCATTTGATAGCGTTTACATCGAATCACGTATTTGTGTTTGTATATAAAAATCATTATTCATTATCGCTATGACGCTGTTTGTGGTCCTAAATTTTTGTCAAAGTTTCTCTCAATTCAAAGCGCGGAAAAGTGTCTCACAGGAGGTGTTTTTTACCTATGATTTCACCACCCCCCTGCCTGCCGATTAATCCCCTTGCAGCTGCAAACGAGTCTTTGCTTTATTTCTATAGCCTACGACAAGATATCAGGAAAGAATGTTAACACAACGGTAACGTATTTCAGCCCAATTATCTTCCTTAGCTTTATTTTGGAATCATTTATCTGACACCCACCATACTCATGTCGTGTATCAGATATTTGTTTAGCCATGTATAAAATATAGCTCAAGATTACCATTATTTTCAATAGCATTTCAAGTAAGGGTTTCCGTGAGGTTATATAATTGCTATGCAACGCTCTGAAACACTTAGCAATTCAAAGACACAAAGGATTTAGTTTCCTTCTGTGTATACTAAGCACTTTTACATAAATTTCCTGGGCAAAACATATACGAGATCTTTGACTGTGTTAAAAATTGAAACGTCTAGAAAATCTCATCACTGGCCAAGGCATATAGCACAGCAGGTGAGATCTGTCTGTTATCTTACAGTCGTTACTGTGTTCATTAGCGTTCCAAGTATTGGTGGGTATTAACATCACGTTTTACTGGCGAATTGTTGATTAAACGGGAAGCACTCCTTAGTAGAACTGCGTTTCAAACGTTTTCAAATCGTCTCGACAATACGAGAAGATGAAAGCCAAGAATGTTTACCAGTATTGTCTGGTTCTGTGTGGATTGTTCTTGGCACTCTGTGGAATTGCATGTCTGGTCGTCGCTACTTTGATTAATCATGATCCTGACTTAAAATTAAGTCGTGAATCTAAAAGCAGAACGTACGCCACTCAATATTGGCTTGGATTGCCTGTAAGTGCCTTGATATGCATTTGTTTTGAACGTAGCCCTCATTATCTGTGGAATCTATATTGAAATATGACCCATATGCCTGAAAATATTAGAAATTGTCCAATTTAAAGACCGTATATAGTATGTGTCTACTACTGACTAAGAAACGACAAATGATTTTGAACGAATTAAGGTTTAATTTTATAAATATACATAGGTTACGATAATCATGAAGAATCAAAATTCTTTGGTTTTTCATTTCGCGTTGATGCGATAATCCTTCTCTAGCCTAGAAGACTTTTGAAGGTGCAGTGACTACAGTCTCGTAATTGGTAATGATAATGGTTGACTCAGGAAAAATCTCGTTTCTTTAGATAATAGCGTTTGGTGGATTTGTGATGCTTACTTCACCCTCACTGCATAGAAAAAAGAAAATGGTAAAGTTTTAAAACTATAATATTTGGGTTGTCGATGATTGATGATTACTTTTCTTTTCAAACCTTTATTGACATAAAAAATTCTCTATTTACATAATTTAAGCCCGTTTTAAACGTCGAAATTTTCATGTGCCAAAAAGCCTGGCTTGTGTGGTTGATGCAAATCAATTAAACCGTGCTTAAACAAAGCCTTTAGGTCATTAACATTAGGTTTGGCACATAAAAGCCCCGTTTACACTACACTCAATTTATTGGCACGGCAAGCCTAAAATGGCTACCCGTACCCCAACCCGTACCCAATTTCATTAGTGTTCAGGCTACCAAAACAAAGGCCGGACACAGAAGAAATGGGCACGGGTACCCATTTTAGCCGTGCCGTGCCAATAAATCGAGTGTAGTGTAGTGTAAACGGGGCTAAAAGGTTCGACGTCTCAAACTGGGACCTAGCAGCGATGTGTGTACTAGCTGTTAAACGCTCTTAAGTGGGCGATATAACAGCTGGCAGATCTATCCACACCTTATTACTTTGAAGATACTAAAAATATCTTGTCTTCCAAACCTTTTTTTTTTCAAATTTGATCTTAATGACAATGATAAATTGACAATGATCATATTACCGATTCATCCGAGGTTTCATCGGTAGGGTCAGGCCTAAGTTCTGACCTGAGCAAGAACTCAAGCCGAGCGCAGGGGCGTCGGAGGCATTTTTGGAACAGCAGAGGTAGAATTTTACAAAAGGAAACTTTTATTTCCCTATAGCAAATAGCAATAACACAAAGAAAAATTATAGGTACACAAAGATTTTCAGATATACACAAGAACTTTCAATAATATTGCCAGCAAGTTTGAATGCAAAGCGCGCATTAAAAATAACTAAACAGCCTGAAACATTATGATTAAACGGTTGTTGTCTTATTGTATTATTATTGTATATTTTCCAGGCCGTTTTAAATCTATCCATGAGTATTCCACTCCTCACATGTGCTTTGGTTGCTGTAATTCTTCATGGAACAGCATACACACACTTTGTTTCAAAATACCAAGAGCGTTTGTCCCTGGAAGATGAAAACTACGAATGCGAAGACGTACCGTCACAAACCATAGCATGTCATTGTACTAAAAAACGAAACTTTAATTTTGATAGCAGCACTAAAGAATTTTACGTGTCATGCTCTCAGCAGAAACCACTGGTTGATTTACATGGAGCGTTACTAGCATTTTGTTCCGTTGCATTCGCATTGCTTCACGGGATACTTGTCATATCTGTGATCTTCCTACTGCATTGTTTTGAACTTGAGGTATGTGAATTGTTTGTTTCTGTTTGATTTATTCGTTTGTCTTTTTGGTCCTGAGATCTCGGCTTGAAGCCTGTATTTGCATTTTGTACTAGTACCGTACTGTACTAGTGTTCTGTACTAGCGAACTGAACTAGTTTTCTGTACTAGCGTGTACTAGATTAGTGTGCTGTATCAATTGATTTAAATGAACTGAAGCAAACGTCAGAAATAAATTGAAAGACGTTTTTTCCTTATATTTCAGCCTGCAATTGCTACCACCTCACCCGGGCAAGATAATGGAGGATTCTCTCATGCCAGTAGTCGTCAGCATGACAGTGACGTAAACGTTGATACTTCTGTATCCCAACATCCGTCACTAATATCCCTAAATATCCCACCAGAACATCCACCTTCTTACGAATCCTTACTACCATATTCATCATTTCATATGGCGCCTTATGATATGACGTCACATATAGTGACATACGACGTCACTAATAGAGGAAACAGGGAAACAACGGTAAATAGAAATGCGAGAGTACGTCATGTAGGACAAACGAGTTCAAGATTCAATAATTACACTCCAGAACAAGCGGAGCAAAGGTTGAGTTCAACAAACGAAGTTCCAGGTTCAAATGAACATGAAAACATAGAAACACAAGCGGCAGTAAACGAGGAAGGAAGAACTAGAAATATGCAGGTGTCAGATGATCACAGTCGTACGATTCAAGAAAATATTGAAAGACAGCAAGCGATGTCAAATCATCGAAATACAAGAACAGATGAAAGTCCTGAACCTTTGGAGACAAGATCTAGAAATACGCGTCCCTATGAAACTTCAGACGAACCTGTCTTCCAAGAGGAAAGTAATTCAGAAGAGATGCTTGAAATAAGAAATTCATCTGGTCAAGGTACTACTCCTCCTAGTCAAGAACCATCAATTGAGCATACAAACGAGATGGTTACTCATGAAGGAAGCAACCCACCACCTCTACATTCTAATGTTGGACCTAATTACCCATTTATTGAACAGGCTGAAGAGATCATTCCCGCCCCTCAAAGAAGTGATTCTCAATTGTCACAACATGCGCAATTAGAATCGACAATTTCCTCAGGTTCGGAGAATGGCGTGTATTTTGATGTAACTCAAAACCCACGACACAACTCGAATTCTGCTGGTGCTACTAGGCGTATCTCGGTGAGATATCGAGGACACTCTGAAGATCGTGATCCAACGACCAATTCTCTCAACATAAATGAGCAATCTCTAGATTCGTCAATTCTAAACGGTGTTTCACCACCTGAGGTTACGAACACAGACGTCGTAGCCACGGAGAATATTACTGGGTCTGAGGTAGCTGAAAACGAGATGGTGCCAGCACAAGTGAACCTGTCTATGTCATTAGAAGGCAGTGATTTTCATCCTCAAAATTTTGACACTCACTCCATTAACAGTCTCGAAATAATGTCAATTTAGTTAAATGCTGCAGTATTAATAGTTGATACTATTGGAAATACTGCATTTTAATTGCCTATACCTCTCACTATCCGTCAACCTTTAGAGCAAGCTGTGAAAAATTGAAACTTTTTCTAGTTTTTATATGGACATATATAATCAAAACGTTGGCAAACATTTTTTTCGCCTAATTTTTTAGTAAAACTATACTCTATATGATACTAATAAAACTATACTCTATATGATACTAATGGAAATATCTGTTGATGGGGGTGCTTTCATAGAAGTGGCCTTATCAACTGTGACCTCAAGTTTATAATCTGAATTGTAAAATAGAATACCTTTATTTAAATATATACTAGATATTATATTCACACGTATAGTTATCTTTAGGCCCATTTACACTATGCAATTTGTGGTATACCAACACAAGTACAAACATGACATTTTAAATTCCACCCTGAACAATATCAATGGAGATTGTGGCACAGGCACTCTTTTGCATTCATTAGAATGATAATACAACTTATCTTGCCATCTAAAATTCTAAATAGGCCTTTACTATTACATTCTATCAGGGCTATCAAGAGGTAAAGTGGAACAGAACAATATTTTTGCTGGAGTCAATTTCATGTAACATTCTTGTGGCATTACCTTGTGGTACTTGCTTACTGCAACAGTGGTTGGCAACCTGAATATGCCTCTGGTTATATCACCCTCTTTTGGTAAATTTTTAGTAGCCTAATCATCTCGTTACTTTGTTTGCAAAATGCCTTGAACAGAGTTCACTGCTTGAGACCAAGCTTCAATTCCCGTAGGCCCTGGGCCTGAGGTAATCACCCCACCCCACCCTCCTAAGTCCTAATACTAGCATGTCACTGCATTCCAGAACATATTTTATTAAAAGTGTACATTCCAATTCGCTCATAATGCCCCACATGATTCTAGCATAGACTTAAGTTCTCCCTTTCGCTGTAATGCTTCGATTTCTGATCCTCCGCCAACGAATTTAGCATTGATGAAAACACGAGGTACCTGTAAATTTAATTTCTTTATTCATTTTGCTTGCAAGGCGATTGGTTTTAAATGTTGATGAGATATAAACTTCCACGAATAATGATATTTAAACATATTATATATGTGTATAATTGTGAACATTTTAATAATATAGTTTTAAATATCTTACGGTTCTTGCACCGGTCATATCTCTTAAAACGTCAAAAATAATATCGCCATCATCTCTCTTATCAAGTTCGTATACAGTGAATTTGTCGAAGCCTACCCCTTGGAAGGCCGCTTTTGCTTTACGGCAATATGGGCAGTATGTTTTAGAAAATATAACTACATGATTCGTACTTATTTCTTCGTTTATCCAGTTTTTTATTTCCTCTTTATTAGCTTGATTAGCTTGGCTGCTATTATTTGCCCCCATCTTGAATATCGCGTGATTGGGGGCTTGGTACTAATTACCAGAAAACAGATTGAGAGCAACCATGCCAGTTGCCAGTACCAGTGACCAGTACCTATAGCTAACCCATGCCTAATATAACCATCCATATAACTAAAATAAATACATAAGAGATGCCTGCAGAGGAGGCTAGGCAGTACCAACCAGTATGGATGGTTATACCATGGTTATACGTATTTTGTCACCATGGTACCCAACTAGACCAGTACAGCTCCCAACTGGCTGAAAACCTGCTAAAAAAGCTTTTAAAATGTTAGTTGCTCGGCTCTAGTATTTGTTTTGTAACATAATTCATTCAATTTAATTCATTTCATATCATTTACACACACTTAAATTAATATTTACATATTGCAATGATTTAAATATTTATAAAATTGTAGCACTAAATGGTACACAAATTCCAACGACCTATAAATAAGTTTTGAAAAAAACAATTCATGGCATGCTTTTAGTTCTTTTAGAAAAATGACGTGATTGTGCCTTTAATAAGTTTGCGATTTCTTGAACCTCACTGTCATCACTGGATATTCCTGGAAAGAAATATGTGTTAGGTTCACGTCAACTGTGTTAGGTTTATCATGGCTGTATGTCCGGCAAAGTTTAAAAAAACCATTCGATCTTGAATTTTCCTAAATATTTGTTGCCGGTTGCGGTCGTCTTGGTACTGATGTGGTTGCTAATGCTAGTGGTGGTGATAAACATTGAAGAAAGAGTCTTACCAAGCATTGATACTGAAGTACGCTTTCTTTCAACTGTGTCTTCCTGTCGACATCGTTTTTTCTTACCATTCGTGCCGGTATGCCTTATAATTGCCCTTCTATTCGGTGTTCTTTTCGCAAAATCAACCGTAATGCACTTTTTGTCGTCCAAGTCTGACAGAGTTTTAATCGACGTCGAAGGTTCGGGACGGTCAACTACATCTACGAAAAATATTTCGTCGTCTAGTGCAGCGGGAGGAGCCCGAACTTGAGGTTTGATCATTGCCATCGGAGATTGCTTTGGTTTTTTAGAGTTTTTTCTTGATACGTTTAGACCATATGACTTAGGAGTTGGAGAACCTGGGAAAATATAAAAACAAACATTAAACAATTATTGAATGAGGTTGAGCAGGATATGAGGAATTATTAAGGCCGAGGTTTGTGTTATCTGCCGAAGCCGAAGGCTGAGGCGGATAACACAAACCGAGGCCTTGATAATTCCTCATATCCTGCGAGAACCGAATTCAATAATTGTTTTATTATTTATTTGCAAAAATTTTGGGCTTAGACTAAACGCTTGCGTTGTAGACATTTTTAGACATTCGTATTTTCCCGCTTTTAGGTTTTGGCACAAGCCGCATAAATTAGCGTGACGTCATACCGTGCAATAATTTTTTTCATATCTGACGAAGTGACGTCAAACGTGCAATAATTTTTTTCATATCCGACGAAGTGACGTCACTGTCCAAATTTGGGCAGCTGCCGAGCGGATATGACGATTTCGCCAACAGCTGCTGGCCAATCAAAACTCTTGACTCATTTTCAATAAATAATAATTAAAATTAGCTGAACGTTTGACATATAACAATCAAACTGCTAAAATCTCCAATCAATAAAAACTACATAAGCTACGTTGCTATAAAAGCTACAAACTGACACAAGAGAATTTGGTAGGAAAGGATTGAATAACATTTTCCTTCAGAAAATTCTCATTTGGCCTGAACATGGGCGTTAACCATAACTAATCTATTTTGCATACGACCACGTAGTGAACAAGCGTACTGAGTGTTTCAGTAAATTGCACGTACATTTTGAGAGTGGCTGATTTGGTCGTGAGGGTATTTCATAGCTTGAACTTGGAATATGGGTTCTCAAATATGATGAGCTTTCCGATTCGGAGACTGTGGTAGCAGAATATGGTGGATTAGGGGCCGAAGCCATTGTAAGGGAAGGATTATGGTTAACCATAATTTCAAATGGTACTTCAGAGTCTACCGTGGGATATACTTGGAGTTGTGTATTAATCATCGAGCCTGTCAGTTGTTTGGGACCTACTGGGTTTACTGGTAGGTCTTGGTTAACCGTAAGGTGCACTGGCAGGGAGTGGTTTTTCGACGAGTCATAGTAGTTCATTGTTTGTCCCGTTTTCCAGGTATGATATCCATAGCCAGTGCCTGATAAAGGTACATCTTTTGGAAATGCCCTGTAGTCTCGTACGACTCTCTTATCATTGTGGAGTAGAGGCAGAATTGAGAAATCACACAGTGAATCAGTCGGTTGTGATAATGGTGGAGTGTTTCCAAGACATGAATCTGGTTTCCATTGGTTGATACATTGTATATACTTCTGCTCCAATTCTTGGAATTTTGCTTTTTGATCAGCATAAGCAGATTCTTTATCCTTCATTTCATCCAGTTCTTTTTCTAGGATACCCGCCTTCGTTTCCAAAACTTTGATTGTACCAGATTTCTGCATATCATATCATATATATATGGAATTGTTAGTTCTATGTACTAAAAAATCGAGATAAGAACACACTTCTATTGTGGAAACAGGTCTCATGCACCATCAGAACATGTAAGTCGGTTTTCGTCGGTACAGTTACAGAGAAGGCACATGTTTCTTACTACAGGGCCAGGGGGCCAGTACAGGCCAATAACGTACTTCAGCGATATTCTTGTTTAGTTCTTGTTTCTCGTGAGATTCTTTGTCTTTGGATTCAAGAATTGAAATAAGTTCTTTCTTTACTATAAAACATAATATACTGATTATCAGTCTGGCAGCTTGTCAGGATTTTCTCTGAACCAAGTACAAAAAATATAGATTTTAGTATAGGATATGAATGCAGTCACCGTTCATAACTTTATTATCAATACGCTGAGTTCCGTCTTGCATATTCTGTATAATAGCTTGCAATGTGTTTTCCATGTCACTTTTGAAATTTTTAAAAGAACAATCCACCTAAAGAAAAAGTGCACAGCGTCTGATTACTACCACAAACCGGCCATTTTTCTACGAAAGGGCACATACCTCCTTTGTGTAGTCTTTTAAAAGATTGATAAATGTTTGAAGCATGTCTCTGTGGAGGGATAATCAGTATAAAATATCATAAAATGGCGTAGGGTACGAGAAAGTTTAGGTGTGGAATAAATAAATACCTTTCTTCTTTCATTGAGATGATTTTCTTTTCTTCTTCAATGAAAGCTTGCATTGACGTTGTCACTTTCTTATTTTTGGACGACGAAGGAAACAGGGGTGTGTTGTTCACATATTTGGAAAAATAGTTTGGATTCTCGTCCTTAAAGTAAGTCCTTTTTTACTTACTAATGTATAATTTGAACGGATGTATGTTTAAATGCTTTATTTATGAATTATATGTTAACGATCAATATATGTTAACGGCAATATTCTGAAAAAGTAAAACAAAAACAATAATACATTGATCGACACTGAAAATAACAGTGTGATAGCTAATAGTACCTCTGTTGTCTGTGATTGACTTCGATCATATTGATCATACTTTGTGGGAATTGACGAGGGAATAGATCCCTTTTGCTGAGAAAACAGCTCCATTGAACTCAGTTGAGAATTTTGTGAAGAATACATAACTTGACTATACTGTTGTGAGTCCCAAGCGTTCTCACTAAAAGTAAATATACATATAGTGTTTGAATACGTTTTGAGTAATATTACCCTATCATAGCTCGCTTGATGTACTTATTATTTAGATAATGTAACTGAGTTAGTGACTCGGTAGTGCATTATATTCACCTCAAGGCAGAGTTCACCTGGACATCCCTTGCTGAGAAGACGTTTTGTGAAAACATCTCTAATGAACATCAATTTTTTCCAAACGAATGAGATGTTTTAGCCTATAATATTTTCCGCAGTTGTCTTTTGCACACAGCAGTTCGAAAATACGCTGAAAATATCCAGCAAAACATTTCAAATTTATTTAAATCGTCCGGTCAAGTTTTCAGTGGCTATTTCAACAATTACAACTTTAAAATTTTCCCGCCCTTTGTAAAGGCTGTATCTTGAGATCTGATTGGCAGAGACCAGTAACATAGGGGTAATGTCCCCTAGTCTTCCCTAGAAGATATATCACAATATAGTTTGTTTTGACAAAATAAATAATTATATCTGTCTAATGACATTGTTAATTCTAGAAATTATTCTAGAAACAATGAAACATAGTAAAAATTGCTGAAAACAAACATATTTCTTGCGCCAAGAACAATTAAGGGGTAGTTTACCCGTACGGAACTTCTGCTAATTCATTTATCATGTAATTTGATTGGTTAAGATACTCGTCATTTCGCTCCTTGGAAACGACTGAAGCAAGATCAGTCGTCTTGTTTATTTCTTCCACTAAAAATCACTAGAGGAATTCTATTAAAACATTTTGATCAAAATATGAGCAAAGCGAGATGGCATCTGTCATTTACGAGAAGAATGGAAATATAGTTGGAAGTTGGGTAAGTACCGTCTTCTTTTTTGTAGTTTTGAGTGTTAAGTTGCGGTAGAGATAAATTCATCGGTTTTAAAATTTATTGACTTTATTCTATTACTTTAAGTAACTAAACTATCAATTTGTCGCAATCTTCATATTTTTAATAATATCCATGTGCGTTTGTAATATCCAATGTATAGCTTTTTACTAATTATTTTGTGTGTATATATATATATATATATAATAATAATAATAATAATAATTTTAATACTTGTATAGCCCTATTTACAGTGACAGATCAATAGCGCTTAACATGCACAGGTTCGTTCTATAAGCAATGTCTACAACCAGTATAAAATAAATAATTTACAAATCTAAAATAGAAATATTATATTAAAAATTGACTTCTATAAATTGACTTCTATAAATAAATTGACTAAAATTATTAAAAATATATATATATATATATATATGGGCTTTTTTTTATTAAAACAGAAATATTACAGTAAATATTAAAATCTTGTTAAATAAAATGTTTTAAATTATGATTCATTTTTTACAGTATCCAACAAGTTACCATGGCCACTTTAGAAATCGGCCACGATCCGATTACAGCATTCCATTTCGGCAAAGAGCAAAACCTTCTCCACCACAGAAGTTTCTCAACCAATCAAAAGTATTCTTTTAAATTTCTTGCTTTTCTTTGGGTGTGAGCAATAAAGACTACATACATTCACCACTTGGCAGAAACTGCTGCCAGTCTTTTATCATTTTGCATAAATTACAAACAAATTTACAATGATGTAGGCTTATGTAAGATTTGTGATTGTGGAATTATGTTACACCACTATGGTCAGTGTTGGAGGCAGGGTGTGCATCAACTGAAGGATAAATATACTTTGGAGCCCGCTATTTTACAGGACTTCAGCACATATCACACCACTTCACTTTTGAACGCAGGTGGACCCAATGAATGACAACTAGCCAAAATTTGTGTTTTTCAGCATCGCTCAAACAGTCACCTTTTCTCAAGACATGACAACAGACATGCTCATACAAATGAGGGAAACCTAGAGGCCTATTTTGGCATGGTATGAAACTTATATTTTATTGAAATGTCATAATCAGTTACCATCCTAAAGTTGTTAGTCTTATCCTTAAATCAAACTTATTGTGAAAACTGCTCTTATGTCTGAGACCTGAAAAAACACTCATGAAAAGCATGTAGGAAACTGCATGTAAGCAAAATCCAGCCAAGACTATTAATATTAAAAGCTTACATAAACAATCTCTAACACAGGGTCTTGGCAAGAGAAAAACCAACAATTACCAATGTAATAAAAATACCAGAGACCTTCTAACATGGTCTGACTGCCGTGAACCATTCATATCAACATATCGTTCACAGTACTCTCTTTCACCTACTCCGCAAGAGCCATGTAATGTCAGCGAACCTTTACATGTTCGAGGTAATCTAGGTACACAGCGAAGACAACTTCGAGTTCACTCGACTATACCACCCAGAGCAAAAACTGCACCATTGTTAGCATGGAATTCCACAGATGACTTTCTTGAAGTTAAACCACTAGTGGGTTGCCGGAGCAACCGTTATGCAGATCACACTGCTTCTCAGAACTCTGTCTATAGTCTCTCATCAATTTCCCCGAAACGAAATCCAATTCATAATACTGTGGTTCAAGAAACTGTAACACCACTAAATAATACTGTGTAACTTTGCGACAGCAACAGTTTCATTTTGTGGTTATTAATTATTTATTACCTGAGATACAACTTTTAGTGCCTAATACAATGGAAAGAATATCATTGAATTTTATCAAACACAACTTTGCTACCATGCTCCTTGTTAAACCCAGGGCAATAACCTATGGATCCTACATTTATAACCCCATTTTGTGAATGCATGTTCCATGAACTGACTGCCATGACTTGTGCATTTCAATGACAGCCAAATTCAGCTGGTGTTGGAAAAAGAGTGAAGAGTAAAATAGAATGAAGAGTTACAAATTCTAGCAAATTGCTATCTTGCTAGCTAATGCATTAAAAAAGATTCTGATTCCATTTGGATGATATTTCTTTATTGTAACAATTTAAAAATATGGAAAGGTTTCTTTCAATCCTGTTCCATAATGGCTATTCACTGGGATATTTAAATTTTACATTATTTTTCTTTGTGAGCTAGACATTTTAACTAATGCCAACATATTTAATCAAATGGAGACTTTATTATATAGCTACAGTACTTTGTATTCCACATATGTAAAAGCTCAGCTAATTTACAATATAAGTTCCTTTGTCATATCCAGTTTCTTCTGGTAAGCACTTCTGAAAGCCAGGCTTTCCCTTACATTCATAACCCTGTGGGCATGGACACATTCCCTAGAAAGTAAAATACTATTGTTTACTATAAGCTTGAAAGTATAGTAGAATTGAAACACACGCCTATAGTATAGATCACAGCGATCATAATTCATTTTGCTCATTCTCTCTTGCGTGGACACCTGGCCCTGGGGCCGGTTGTACGAAGCCGGATAGCGCCATCCACCACCGATTTCAACCGTTCTAAAAATGCTCGATTATTAAATTGTTAAGTTTAAAAACAATTATTAAATTGTTGAAAGCCGGATAGCGCTATCCACTGGATAGTGTTTTTTTTCAATCGCTTTAAAATCTCCCGTTGTTGTCTTTGATTAAATTTTAATATTCCTGAATCGAGGATTCTCTTTAATAATTGTTGGTTTCAAAGATGAAATTTTATCGCTTTTCAAGCATTTTTAAACGGTTGAGAAAATCACAATCCAGTGGATGGCGCTATCCGACCTTCATACAACCAGCCCCTGCATATAATTACGTCGACAGATTATATGCATTCGGTTTCGAAACATTCTGTCGTGACGAAGGTTCTTTGGTCCGAACGTCGAAACAGTTTTTATGACACTTTTGGTGGGAATTCGTTTGATTTCTGTATTGTTATAGACGACATAGTCCATGACCAAACTAATAATGGTCGAACATTGTTGTGACATAAACTGACTTCTTCGGCTCTTACAGCGTCAGCGAACTTGATTTTTTTTGTGATATATGACAAAAAACTAAAACGTAAAAAAAGAATTCAATTTAATCGCGAAATTAAATGCTTACACACCTTCATGCAGTATGAATATGGTTTTGTGTTGTCACATTTTGGCTTTGTTAAACAAAATCCAATAAAAATAGAACAAATTTGATCGCCAGGACAGTGATCATCTGTGAAACATTTCTCGTGACCCTCTCCAGAACATTTACTGATGAAAGGCACACAAACTCTCCCAGGTGAGCACGCTTGATCTGCGGAACATTTGGGTGTCTTAAAAAAAAGTAGAAAGATGAGCATTTAAATCAGATTGCAATCAATTGCGGTTGTGTACTGATGAGTTTTCCAACCAGAAATGTTTTTTAAAAAGAACAACATTCGCATCTCACGCTGAGTTTCTTTGTCAGTGTCTCCCTCTTGTTCTCGTCTTTTGATGCCGATATTTCGGAGACAATGGTTAATAGAAGAAGGATAAGAATAATTGTAGTTTTCATTTTAATTCCTAATGTATACCTGACCGGTTCTCTTGATTGTCTTGTGTCTCGTTCAGTCCTTAACTGTTTAAACCTCGAATTCTGTTCAATGAAAAACCCGAAACTTTAATATCTCGCGGCCTAATATGACTTAATTGGTAATATAAACACAACATTTATGATAAGCGGCATCCATTGATTTGTCCCTTATTATTTACATTGTTTTTAAAATTTCATCGGTTTCCATGATATTGCAATAATACATTACATAAATCTCATTTTTTCTCATCTATATTCTTCGACAATGAATTTTAACACAATGTCATAGCATCCACCATGTTTGTCTATACTTGCAATGTAATGCATTGTTTCCTTGTATAATAGCCTATAATACCCAGGCTGGTTGAGGAAAAAAGACAAACTGATAATCATCAGTCATAACTGGAAGACATGCAGTAGAAAACTCGTCGTGGGTACGACTTATTCATGCATAAGGTGGAACGCTCTGGAATATGAAAATCGTATATTGTACTCTGCAGTGTAACGCCCATGCACTACAGACCTTCCAGTTTTAGCAGAAACCTCTGGTAATGCATTGGACTAGAAGAAAGAATATGAAAGGAAATAGTTTAACAATGCATGAATGTTGTTACTAGTGAAATAAAATGCCTGCGTCGCAACAACAAAGTCGACATCGCAAGCCACGAAACAACACATAATAGGCCTCAGAGCAAAAGGTTTCAAGTCAAGCTAGTTGACAAAAAGTTTGAGATCAGAGTTTCTGCGTGTGACGTCACTATGGGAATCTCAGTTCTGATACTGTGCAAATGAGGTTTTGACAATGAAACATTGGATTGCTGCATGGGTGCATGCATGATAAACATTGTATGATCCACGGATCTTTCAAGACTTGGCAAGCAATGTTTGTGGCAACTGTGGCCAAGGCTTGCAGGTGGCAACCAGCAGCTTCTTTCTTATCTTTAATGAAAAAAATGTTTTCCCACGAAGAATTTTATGACTGTGCATGTCACTGACCCCCGAAAATTGGCATAACTTTGCTCATGCATTCACATGGTGACAAGGACTCATCTGAAGCAAGTTTAATTCAATATGCGAATTCTTTATTTACGATCTGCATCTATAGTGACACAATTAAATAGAAAATAGATTCATGATTATGTTATCTCGTATATCTGCTTTTAGTAAACAGCTATTTATTATTGCAGTATAACTATTGAAGTTAAATATCTCAGCATTTTCTTTTCAATACCTAAGATATATTTAATTTTTTTAAGCGTTTGAAACTATTTTCTTTTCATCAATTTTATTAAATATACGTGCTGAAAATTATTGATAATAAATATATTGTATAAGACCTGTTTGTTATTTGGGCTAATGGAACTGAAACTGAGTTGGTAAATGTGCTTTAAAACCACCAGCTCCTGGCTTTTTATGATAGTGCACATGAATTTCTGTTAAAATATCAGATCACGTTAATTTGTTACTACATCAAACTATTATATAGTGAATAAAAATTCTAAATCGTCTTGCGCACAGCGCTCATTATTATAATTAGTTATATTAATTGCGCCCCACTTCGTACAACAGACAGATTTTGCATCCATTTGTATCTCGATGATTTGTAAAGAGATGATTGGCGCGATATGATGTCATTTTACATCCCCAGATTATATACTTATTCTGAAGTTTATTTTCTATTCGATTGAGCTTGGATAGGGCGTGTCTCGAAGCAAACTGCGTGAAACTTCTACATGATAAAATATCCGACAAGTATGCTCTAAATCACACTGGGAAATTCTTTAATTAACGTCTTTGTCCAGGCGTTCTCCTTTTCATGAATGTACTTTGTGTTGCGGCTGTGTCTGTATTTTGGCACGGC
This sequence comes from Dendronephthya gigantea, assembly GCF_004324835.1. Lineage (NCBI taxonomy): Eukaryota > Metazoa > Cnidaria > Anthozoa > Malacalcyonacea > Nephtheidae > Dendronephthya > Dendronephthya gigantea. The sequence continues at coordinate 672,298 of NW_021163031.1, forward strand.
TTTCTTTCGCAGACAATGCTTCTGCTGCGGATCTTTTTCATCCTATTTCACATTTTCCTCTCGTCGGATGCCGTCTTTGCTCCATTTGTTATGTCGTTTTAACGCCATTTGTTTTTTGGTAACTTGCGGATATGGCACGCGTTCTCTCTGTTTCATTTACTTTATGACTTAAAAATAAATCTAATACTTTACCAAGATCAGCCCTGCCATTCTACCATTTTGAAAAATATAGAACTTCAAACAATTTTCCCTTCAAAAATAGCGAATTTGAAGCTTCTTGTATGTGACGTCATCATACAGTAGACTCACGTGACATCTTTCGATGTACATGACGGCCTTGTGATTCCCCAACGTGGTTAGCGACCGCCTCAGGTTCCTCGTCTGTGGGTATTAGTACCGAGGTCTCTGCCTCATCGCCGTCTTCTTGCGTGTGACGTTTTCTCACATGATTACCTTTTACGTCATTTTTGTCCTTATTGTCCGCTGGCCCCCGGATCGGCTCGGATTTGATTCGTCGCTTGGTACCACTCGTTTTGCAATCATTGACGTGTATGTCAGGGCTAGCAAGGGATAGAGTGGATTCCAGGGGTGATCCAGGAGGTGTACAGAATGACGAGGAACTTCTCGGGTCTTGTTGTGCTAAGGGTTCACCGTTGTATGTGTATTCCATCTCGGTGAAATATCGTGACTAAAGATTTTAAAAAATCATAAAAATATTGAATGACTATAGATTGACTTTTATAACTTATACACCCTTAGTTCGATGATATGCATTATCCTATCTACAAGACAGTATTCTTATTGAACACGTCGCATACTCGAAGACCAACATGCACACGTTTTAAAAATACATCAACTGCTATTTTGAAACTTATTCAGATTTATTCGCTAGACAAGCTCTATGGTCCGAAAATTGCGAGGCATCTGCAAGCAAAATTTATTAAGTAACATGCAGTGGTGTTATACTGTTTTCAAGTCAATTTTTGCTTCAACCAACCCACAATATAGCTATCAGTCTATACGTATAGCTATGTTTTTGGATATATTTTAATTTCAAAGAGTAGAAATATTTAAAAATTGAGAACTGCATTGATTTTTACTTACTGTGGCTTTCTCTAAACAGCGTATTAGATGTTCATGTTGTCTATCCAACATTGACTTTTCTTTATCTTTTGATGTCACTTGAAGTTCAAGACCAGCACCCTGGTGAAACAAATCAGAAATATAAGTATACACAAAGAAAAATATATAAGATTACTTGACAAACGTGACCATACTTGGGTGTTGTGTCTACATACTCTCGGTCACCCGAAGTTAATAAAATAAATTTTGAATTTGGTTTAAAATAATAGTCTTTATCAATCAAAGCAATTGGAATGACGTAAGACAATACTACGTCATGTTATTTACTTATTTCTGACCTCAAATGCCCCCATGCAATATCGGCTAACAATGATCATATAAACATGCCTCTTGGAATGTTAAAGAAGACAACAGTAGGATCAAATAAAGGGAGACCAGAGTTTCTGGTCAAAGCCTACTCAGAGTGATGATCACTCGCGATTTTTTGCTCAAGTCCAAAACAATTTTTTGCACTCACCACTGCGACTGACGTTACGTCGCCAGGAGTTACAAATGCTGTCCCTGTCATTGTCTTTGATATCGATATCTTTGCCTTCTACATTGAAGAAAAATACCATTGTGTTGAAAATCTACAATTATCACCATCACCGCTACAATATCATTATCATTTCCATCACAATCGTTACAAATAATCATCACCAAACTACAATGATTATCGTTATCATTGGCAACATTATCAAAATACAACCAGTGCATGTCGTCATACTGGTAGTATATCCTCTTTCCTAACCATCTTAAATGCAATTTTCTAACCTTATGAGCTTTCCTCTTGTCCGCTCGTTGAGTTTGGAGATAAATTCTACTAAAATTCGACACAATCACGGGCACTGGCAAAGCAATGACGAGCACACCACTGAGGGAACATAAACTACCAACTATTTTACCAAATACCGTTTGAGGAACCATATCACCATATCTACAACAAAATATCAAAATATTACTTTTATTAGGCATTACTTTTTCAAGTTTGGCTGCCCTGTTCTACTGAAGCCTGAAGGTGTGTTAGAACTGAAGAGGCGTCATCAATGACGTCATTATATAGAGATCTGTATTAAACTATCATTCTGCTCCGAACAAGCTTCGTTGGGTGCCATGATATGTGCTCTTTTCGATTAGTTATGTTTATATTTATATATCACTCTAATTAAAGGTTTACATGGCGCGTCGGTCAGACGGAGGAAAACAACAATTGTTACCTACCAGACATAACATGCTGCGATATTTTGCACGATTTTGCATCATTATAAATATATAAAGAAATATTCATTATTTTGTCTTTGCACATTGTACATCCATGCAGTAATTACAAATAGAACAAAAAAGCACGCTTGTTAGACAGACGGAGCCATAGATGTCGTGGTAATTAAAGTAATTAAAACTTATTTGCATACTTAAAATCCCATTAGGTTTTTGCTTTAAAAGGGCCCTCTTAATGTCCATAGTTTCGATGATTGGTATTCTGATATTTAGGGTTTGGAATCGCATTTTCTTTTAATTTCTATTCACATCTGCTGTGAACAGTTTTATAGCATTGTTAGATGCATACCATAGACCATGCACAGACCACTTTCAATAGCCTGTAATTACGGTTGTTTTTATGTTGACGCCATCAAATGATGCGTCAGCTAGTTTGGGCAAAAATGCTGCGATAAATTATCAATAAACGATCTTCCGTATTTCAGCCGCTATATATCTCCCTTATCTACAATTCAAATTCAAAGTGTTTAATTTTTTTGCACTAGTGCTGCACGTACATGCAGCACGTACAACGCTAATATCTCAAGTGTCTGCACAAATGATATCCTTTTTAACGGTGGTTATAACAACCTTCCTGCATGTTAGTGCCCTAAGAGAACAGCCACACAAATTTAGTTAAAAGCTTTCAAGTCTGCGATCTAACAGCTTTCTGCGTTACACTAATTTCGCTTAAAAGCATTTTGGGTGGCGAACATATTAAGAAGCGTCTTACCTTTTTTAGCTGCGATTTATATTAACCTTCTAAGTAATTCTGGTGAAAAGTGGTAAACCGTTATATTAATGTTTTTAAGCGGATTATTTCTCCATTAGGGACTAGTTAATAAAGAATCCGTTTCACAGATGTACATGCATAAGGCAGCAGCATTTTAATATTACGTTAAGGCACATTTTACTGACGCACATGCAAGCAAATTATCAAGTGGTTAAGATTCATGCACTTGATGATATATTTGTAATATATATTTATGATACGTATAACAAAAGACAGCATAACAACATTATCAACTATCAAAAATCATTAACATCTAGCAATAGCCAAAACACCGCGCTGTTCTGTATACCAAGATTTCTAAATATATTTCCTACAAACCGCAAATTATAGACAGAAAAACTTTTTGTTTGATTTCTTTGGAGTATAATAAAGTGCAATTCAAGCTTTGACCGATAGCAAATTGTTGTATAAACTTTTCTGTTGATTACATCTTTGAATACGACACAGATTTTCCAAGTTACCGGCCTTTTTTCTTCGAGGATTGCTTATATAGATAACTAAGTTATTAAATGTAGTTTAGTATGCATGGCAATATTTTGGCCTAATCAACCTGTAAGAACATGAATGCAATAGTTAGTTTCATAAACCTTACAGAGGCACCCAATTTTCCAACTAAATGAAGGCTTATGAAGTGCGGTTTTTGAAACAATATCAGTGTATAGCATTATATCAGTGATTTTTTTAAGCTACTATGTCTTTTCTTATGGACAACCTAAATTTATTCTCAAAATTAATGTTTAATATGTTTATGTCCACCAGAACGCTATTCATTTACGTTCATTGGCTGGTGCAAAACCACGGCTTCGTAACGATGCTTAAGATTTAATGATTTATTAATACTGGACACCTGTCGCAAATTTTTGAATGAAAAAATTTGTACGAACAAACTTCACGATCAGATATAACTAAAGTTTTTATATTCCCAATTATAGCAATGAAATCAACCGTGTATGAAATCTGAGACCACTGGATGACAGAAACAGAATGATTCTAATTCTAAGAAAGGTTTTACTTGTTGCAAAAGAAAAACTTAAAGTTTACATTCTAATGTTTCTGTTTAGTTTTCTAATTCGGTTTCGAACCAATTATAGCCTCAAATAGAATGTATCTCGCTTGGATTTTCATTTTGAGTGTCTCAATTATGACATTTGCGGCTTTTGTTTCAAAAGCTGTTTCATAATCTAGCCTCGTTATTTCAACTTATTTCATTCTGAGCTCGAAACCACAACTAAAGCAAAAAAAACGACTGCAGTTGAATAGTGTTATCTTTAGAAATGTTGCATGCATGCATAGTCCTGGTCACATTCTGGATACCCTTACCGCAGTTTTTGCACGCTTTACAGCACATCGAAAAACTCGCTTTTTGCTGAATGCCTGCGTAATGCATCTACTAAATATTATATGTCTAGGTCGACAGACTCATTTATCTCATACGTCGTTGTCTGATTAAGAATCGCAATGAATATTTGGGCATTTGGACTTAGCTTGTTAAGGATTTCATTGACTCATGCTGGGTTTAAAGTTATTGTCTGATTGATTTGAAAACACGCTAGGTCAAAACATTTAATATTTGAGCAAAATACTTTGATGGGATTGATAAACCGTGCATGATGTGACATGTTACATCAAACACCTTCACATTCGATGCATTTTTAGTGCAAATTCTCAAGTTTAACAATTGTTTTTTTTTAATTTTTCAAGGATTAAACGTTATATTTCTCTATCCAAGACTAACCATAATATTTTCTAGTATAGTCATATTAAATCGTTAAACTTTAGGCCATGCTGGTAATCAAATTTTCAACGTTGTATGAGGTATGAAATTAATATATATGTGAATGAGAAAATTATATATATGTGCATGATGTGAAGTAGTTGGATGAAAAAAATTAATTAGAAAAATTGAGTTGAGGGCAGTATTTTCTTTTCAAGCGGTGCAATTTTTCCTTTCTTAAATATCTCCAGCCCCTGTGACGAAGATTAAGTCGATTAAAAAGCCTCTGACTGTTTTTGATTGAACGTAAGCCGTGACAAAAGCGGGTCTGCATATGTAAACAAGAATATTTAAAGTTTACAGGCGACTCAAATATACTAGTTCAACACTGTTTTCGCATGTCGATAAACACAAATGTAATATACTACTGACACGCGCGGTGTACGCAGAAATACGTTTAGAAATATTGTTGTGTTAGCTGCTTACCCTAAAGTGGTCATCGTGACGATTGTATACCAGAAGCTTGCAGGAATGCTCGTGAATTTTGTACCCTTTTCTCCCTTTTCAACGTAGTAGACAATCGTTGCAAAAATGATGATAGCCATGGAAAGTGAGAATAGCAAAAATCCGAGTTCAGATGCGCAACTCTTTAACGTATATCCTAGAATTCGCAAACCTTTCGAATGCCGTGAGAATTTGAAAATCCTAAAAATTCGGAACACTCTCAGCGTAACAAAGGCACCACTGATGGAATTGTCTGGCATAAACAGTCCAATGTAAAAAGGCAATATCGCAACGACATCAATAATACTTAACAAATCTCTTGCAAATTTAAATCTTTCTGGTGCCGCGTAGAGTCTTGCTAAGTACTCGACTGTAAACACTATCACACAGGCCGACTCCAATCCAAAGAACACCTTCTTATACGCCGTCCCGCAATTCTTGTCTGATTTACACGGACAAGTCTCGACTATAGTACTCAACACGCTAAGCGCAATAAAAAATCCCGTTACATAGTACATAAAGCCAGCTATTTTCGAGCTCTCGGGGTTTTGGAAAGCAACCCAGAGTCTTTCGCGTGCGTTCAGATCCGACGTATCGGTTTCCTCTTCCTCGTCGGCTTTGTCTTCAAATACTCGTTCGATGCACTCCCGTTTTCGCTCGCTAAAATCCTCCCAACAACAGTCATGTACGTGGTCTTCTGAAATGCCAAAAAATATAAGTTCGTCTTCGAACGAGGATACGCATTCACCTCGCGGGTAATGAAGTTTACCGTTTCTATAATAATTTAAAACATGTCGAAATAAATCCGGATCTCTGTCAAAGAAATATTCATTTGTATCCGGTTCATGGAAGTACTCTTTCTCCGCACTGCCCAGTAGCGTGTCCGGGTAGCGTTCCAGCGTATTTCTCCACGTTTCAAATTTCCTTCCCGAAACGTTGATAATAATTTTATCATCATCCCGTTGTGATTCGGGTGCCGGCGGCATCGGCGTTTGAGCGAGAGGAGCCCATCCGATTGCCGCAGCTCTTGCAAACGGTAACCAAGCGCCAACATCGGCCGCCATTTTAGCTTGAACTTTTCCAGAATACTTTTTGTCTTACTGTAAATCGATTTCATCCATATTGTAAAACGCTCGCCGTCCGCATAACAGGTGCCATTGAAATACACACATACGACGCTTTATTCCTTTCTTTCTAACATCTTTCTCATTATTTCGTGACTATTAGTAGCTTCACGTCACCGACACTTCTTTCCCGCTTTGTATAAACGGCTAGTGAAACAGTAGGTCTCAATATAAACTGCTTTTCTATATATCTTATCGTACGGCAAACATTGAAGACGCACTCTTAGCCAGAATGAGACGAATGTTGTTAACAGATGCTTGGAAGAAATTTGCATTTTATCAACAAGCACTTAAATGACCGGCTGCGTATTCAAAAAACCCATCATTAAATCACCCCCTTTTTCTCCTAAATTACACCCCTGTAAATTAGTTCTTTTATGCTTAGTTACTTTTTCAATGGGCCATAATCTGATAGATGTGGCAATAATTTCAATTTTCAGTTCCTGATTTATTTCCAATTTCTCATAACGCTATCCTCAATGCAGGGTTAAATGCAAATATAGGCGAAAATTCAGCAGGTTGCTTGCAGTTATCCAATGAAAAGACGAGTTGAGGCCTGATAGTTGTCTACTTGAAGCCAAAGTGGTTTTATCAAGAGAAAATAGAAATACCCAAAGCCTTTTAACAAACTGCGAACATTTGCGTTTTCGTGATCTGAATATGTTGGCTTTTTTTCCGTGGCAATATTTACTAGAAGTGTTGGCCTTGTTATAATTATCTTTATATAGTTTATCGCATTCATTAACTCCGAACTTTCTTACACAATTCAAAATTAGCTTTATAAATAATAAATGCTAAAACTGTTATTGTTTACGGCACTGATCTTATCTGGTAAAACAAACTGCATGGAGGTACATCACTGATCTCTAGCGACTGGATATAGAAAGTTTATGTCGGAGATACATGTAATTTATTAACCTATGTAATTTATGAACAGCTGTGTTTCGTGTATATGCGCTTCTGCTAAAGTTTGACACTTCTTGCGGCTTGATTCATTACTGATATGTAAGAGACTGCACTAGAGTCTCAAAATGTGCGGTAATTTTTTTTAGGGACGCGAAATGATAGCCACCGGCGAGGGAAGCAAATTTTTGTGCACGTAAAGGGAACTTTTGTGTTGACGCAGTGTTTTTTAATTTTTAGGTGATTTCGGTGTCTGACTAGTATGAGGCTGGAAAATTGTGCTATTCTTGAGGCTAGATAAGGCTTCAGACGTTAACGGAAACCGATTTATCGTGCAAGGCAATCCTTTAAATTAACCAACCTCGTACCCAGGGCATTTTGCCTCCACATTGGACGTCGACGTCCCAAAGGGCGTCACCTATGAAAAATTCAGAAGCAGCCTATCATAAGTATAGTTTATAGTTATTCTTGAACGACTTTGACAAAATTGCTTGAAAATGCTGAAATTGTATCAAAAATTAAAACAAGAATTTGCATACATTATAGTCATTATAGTCAGTGATTATAGTATTTTAGCCCTTGCTATAATTTGATTGGTCAATATTTTTTCTCAACGTTGATTGGTCAAATGCTCTACGAGTTCCTAGCTGCTTTTTTACCACTTTGCGAATTTTGCCCTGTCTGCGTTTTCCTTCGTTTGGTTACATGAACGTGCCAAAAAAACCTTTTAAATAACAATTTCCGAGCCATGGCTGACAAGGACATGGACAAACGTATTTTTGTCAAGGGCTTTCCACGCGAGACGACTGAAAATGACCTAAAAGAATTTTTTGAGACGTACGGAACGGTGAAACATGTAAATATCGTAATTGATCGAAAGAGTGGCGTGGCAAAATGCGGTTTTGTTACCTTTGAGTCTAAGGATGTGCGTGATACCTTGTGCCAAGAAAAATCTATTAAATTTCAAAAGAAAACCCTGTGTATCGACGAGGCATACCGAAGAAAAGGTTCTGATAAGAATGGCGATGGTGCAGCTCACGGGTTCAGGCGATACTTCCTATCAAGGCAGTCAGCCATGGATTACCCATCCTCTACAGCGCCAATGGGCTATTATCCCTCGAGCTATTCCTGGCCATTGTATGGCCAAAACCTAGTTTATGTTCCAGCTGTCCAAGCCCCAACCGTTGCTCAAATATCTTCCCCTAGTTACCAAACTGGCTATATTCCGAGCAGCCACCAAGTTTTCACAACATTGATGCCTGGAAGTCAAAACACATCGCCATCAGCCTTTGTTCAAGGCTTGAATTCTGGTGAGCAGTTCGTATTTCAAATGCCGCGAACAAGTTATGTTGATGGCTACCAAGATTACCAGACCGTTCCTTCTTTTATAACCTTGCCTTTGGCACACGGCAGTGACTGGACATCCTCTGAAAACGGAATGAACATTCTGGCAAAAGAGGTGAGATTTGTTTACTAACATTTTGCTTATTTGGTACTACCTACAAAAACAAACATTCTGTTCATTTAAGATTATTTCCTTTTTTGTGACATACAAAAATGCATTGAAAGTGTTTTACTGGTTTCTTTTCTGTGTTTAAGTCAAATAAAGTACACAAGTAAATAAAGTGTATAAATAAAGTACTTTTAAAGCGAAGGGCCTAAAGCTGAAAGACTCGCAGTCTCGTCCTTTTTAGTTTTCTGGTTGCTCGGCTTCTTATCAAAAAGAATTAGGTCAAAAATATTACTGGATTTGTTTTAAATTTTATTTTACAAAGCAACCTAAATTACACGAATTTGTTGTTCTTTAAAATGAAATAGTCAGCATTATGTCCCTTGGGTTCGTGTACATATTTCCAAGCATGCAATTGGACCAAATGGTGACCTTGACTTGTATATTTTGATTATACAAAATATGTTATCAAGGATAGTTAAAAGACTTGATTTTATTATCCATGATATTATAAAGGCGTTTTCCTTGCTAGCTTCGCTCAGACGACCATTTTGGTTTCTATATTTCTATATTTGTGTTTTTCTGGTTCTTTTTTGGCTAAAATGTAGTGAGTGAATTCTCCGAGGCGTAAATAACCTTGAACTTTGCACAACGAAAGCCCTTCTGTAATTTATTCTGCCGCCATAATGGCGACAGTACGAGGTTGACTGACTAGTATTTTGCATGTGAATGATGTCATGATGTCAATATTGACTCAATAACTTGTTCATCTCCACTAAGCACTATCACTATGCTAAACTTTAAAAGTATACAATGGCCCTGGTCGACAAATAAATATATCGAGATTTTCAGCTATTTAGACATAGTTTCCTATTCGCTCCTATTTTCCATGCTGTCTGAAAGTCATAAATACTGAGTTGTACCTTTTTGCAATAAAAAAGCTACCCAAAAGTATACGTATGCGCATTTTTAAACTTATTTTTATTTCTCTCCATAGTCCATGTCTATGACTCCAAAGGCCAGAGGAAAAAAATCATTTCAGCCTTATGTTACTAAAGACGAAGAGGAAAATAACGAAGCAGCAAGTGAGAGTTCACGTGTTCCTGTGGTTGCCGTCTTGCCTACCACCAAGGAAATTATTAGTCCATAAAACGTGAAATAGCAAAGTAATACTGAAGAAACACTTGGGCGAGGATAGCTTAATTTTTTATGAGAGGAAAAAATAATAGAAATATCTAATAGTGTATCCATTTATAGTATAAGGAATCATGAACTATGCATAATTATATATATTCCACAAAAATATGCCATATCTATATTTCATAGTCATTCATTTTGTAAAAGTGCATGCATGTAAAAGTGTAGTATTTATCAACCAGGCCTCAACATGATATCTTTAAAATGGCGTGTTTGCGATATAAGAATATGGCAATTTATCTTATTTTTGGGTGACAGGTAAAAACGACCAGGGAAATAAAGGTGGAAGCTTTTGACCCAGAGCTAGCTACTATGCACTCTAGAGTGGCAGGAATGCACACGAACAGAACTCGCATGCTTGTCAAATATGTTTAAATTACAGTAATACATCGAACACTATTTCCAAAAAAAATACTGGGGATTGTCGTGCACCAAAAGACATCTCAGTTAAAGCCCCACGTTTCAATCACGAAAACGAGGCTCTTTGATGTCTAGATAACAAAAGCCCGAGTGGTAAGTGAGCTGTGTAATGATTGGTGAGATATATTCTGGAAAATTGCATGAACTGAGGATTGCATGTTCAGGAAAACTGCACTGTAGCTATAAGTAAACGTTAAGAAAAATACTACAGAACTCGGGAAACAATTACTACAACAATTTGGAAAACGACAAGCCGAGTAATATGACTAATATCCTAACGTCTCAGTCTTCCAGACTGCATTTCTACCAGTGTTCCATATACTAAAATTGACCATGCAGAATGGTGCAGAAATCATGACTTTCATGGCAGTATTTAGCAACCTGGAAGTATTTAGGAATGCACAGTGGTGTCATGTGATTGATCAAACGAAAGCTGAACACTGATTGGTCCGAATACGCTACCAGCCTACCAAGTTCAACATAGTGCATTTTGAAAAAAATTTTGCTTTGCTTTTCTCCTGCATTTTTGTGCTAAAAAGTGCTTTAAATCAATTTCTGAGCCATGGTTGGTGACGAAGACATGGAAAAACGTATCTTTGTAAAAGGTTTTCCACGTGAGACAACTCAGGATGATCTAAAGACAATTTTTGAAGTCTATGGCACAGTGAAGCATGTAAACATTGTGATTGATCGAAAAAATGGCATGGCAAAATACGGCTTTGTTACCTTTGAATCCAAAGATGTGCGAAATACTTTGTGCAAGGAAAAGTTCGTCAAATTTCAGGATAAAACCCTGTGTATTGACGAGGCGTATCGAAGAAAGGCTTTTCCTGAAAAGATTGGCGATAGTGCAGCTCGCGGACACGGGTTCAAGAAAGATTTTCAGTCTGCTATGGATTACTCATTTTCTATGGCACCGATAGGCTACAATCTGTGGCAGTATAGACAAAACCCTGTCTATGTTCCGACCGTTCAAGCCCCAACCATTGCTCAGATATCTTCCCCGAGATACCAAACTGGTTGTATGTCCAGCACCCATCAAGTTTTTACAACAGTATTGGTGCAAGGAAACCCAAACCCATCGACCTTTGCCCAAAGCTTGAATTCTGGCGAGCAATTTTTATTTCAAATGCCACGAGCAAGTTACTTCGATGGTTACCACGATTACCAAACCATTCCCTCGTTAGGCTCGTTTACAGCCCTGCCTTCGATACATGACAAAAACAAGACAGCCACCGAAAGTGGAATGAGCATTTTGACGAATGAGGTGAGTTGTTTAACTTGAATACCATTTGATGCGTAATCTGGTTAAAACATTTATTGTTTTACGAGCTTTCGACTGTCAGTCTACAGTCTTCAACGGGTGGAGAAAATTGAAGTGTTTCCATCCTATTTTCTCCTCCTGTTGTCGTTGAAGTCTGTAGACTGACAGTCGAAAGCTCGTGAAATAATAAATATAAACCAGAGAACGTCTATATTTTTCAATTATTTAATTGCTTTTGTTGTTTTGCAAGCTTTTGTTTTCATACAATTTTTTTCGTACTGTCATATTTCGAGCTCTTTGATTTTGTTCATGACCCTGAAAAACAGTTTTTAACGAAATTTCCAAATATAGATATAAAATGATTTCTTTTTTGAATTATGATTTCTGAATGGTCGAAGAATTTCGACCGTAAAATACTAGTTTTCACCAGCATTGGTCAGAAATAGACACTAGTTTTTGCAATGGCAAGATTCCCGAGGTATTCTTTTACGCATGTATTTTTTATTTCTTCTTAGTCCATATCTATGACTCCAAAGGCTAGAGGGAAAAAATCATTTCAGCCTTATGTTACTAAAAACGAAGACGAAAAAAAAGAAGCAGCAAGTGAGAGTTCACGTGTTCCTGTGGTTGCCGTCTTGCCTACCACCAAAGAAATTATTAGTCCATAAAACGTGGAAATCGGTGAAATAGCTAAGTAATATGAGACACTTGGGTTAGTTTAAAAACAAAATATATTATTTTATTGTGTACATTTTGAAATATTTGTAACATACGATGCAAATGTCTATATAACTAAAATATTTATATTGAACACCGAAAATGTTGTATTGATGTGAATCCAGTGTCACCCTTTGAGCAATGTGATTTTGCGTTCGTAAGCCTCCAAAAAGGTTCATGAACTGCAACTGGGTGGGTTAATTAAACTGACTATACCTAGGTCATAAGTGACCATGCAGTCAGTATTGTAGGTGTTGTAGGCTACGGGCCAAAATACCTAGGCCAGGGAGAGGGCAGACGAATGATTTACTTGAAGAAAATTGCCTGACCACAAATTATCACTAATATACTTCACCCGCCATTCGTCCGCCCATGTGCGCAACTTGAGACTAAAGTCTATTACTTGGAAAATCGCATTTCTGCCAATCCAACCCAGCTGCTCACACTTTACACTGTTTGGCTCGGATCTTTATAACAGCGACGTTTTAGTAAGGAGTGAAGTTGATTATCCTCTTCAATTACACCGAAGTGGCAGTCTGGCGCCGCGATTTATCCATGAAATAAGTCTCAAACCTTATCCAATTACGCTTTTCATTTTGGAAGCGAGCGGGAGGCATTAGTTGATTAAGAGTTATTAAACAATTCCCAATCCCCCAATTTTTAATAGATTACTAAAAAAAAACGTTTTCAGGAATCCCTATAGCTTATGGGAATATCGCAACAGGCTTGTGTAGTTGGCCAATATTTTATGAGTAAATTTCGTACGCTAAACGTCCTTGGAATCTTCTCGGCGGTTCCCAGGCTGTGGACGCGCAGTGAATCTTAATTACCATCAACCAGCCGTCCCAGGAACAGCTGCCCAGGTATACAAACACATTTGCATGTCTATGTAGGGTTTTATTTAATTGCATTCAGTTAACCGTTACTTAGTGGAGAAAAACCTTAAAATATTTGTTGTTCCCGCAAATTTTATGTTCTCAAAGAGATCCAACGTTATGATTATAACAAAAACAGCTTTTCACTACGAAAAAACTGAGTGAGAGAGTATTGATCGGGAGAAGATATGAACGAATAGACAGATGTATCGTTTCGAAAATCAAAAAGAAAGGGTAAGACCAACTATAGTGTGGATATTTATATATCGAATGGGGTTTCAGCCTCGCAAAAGTTATATTCAAAGTTATTTGCCCGTTACTGTCGCTGTTGGCATTTCTTGTTTAAAATACATCTTTTGGATGATCAAAATCATTCCCCAATTATAATTAGAACGTGTGGCGAATTGATAGCTTTGCCTTACTGGCTCTATATATGAGAGTAGTACGCTAAACCACTCTCACTTCGAGGCATTGTTTTTTGCGTTTTGAATCGCCTGTCTTGTCGAAATGCAAATTGCGAGTCTTGAATATATCCGGCCATAATAAATTCAACCAAATACGCTTCGCTAAATTAATCGTGGCTGTGAAATCTTTCTGAATAACGTTATATGTGAATGATATAATTTTGTATTCATTTTTCTTGTTTCTGTCTGAAATATATAAAAGGATTTTGCTCATGACTAGAAGCAAATAACTTCATCAAAGGAATAACAACAAATGGGATGAATGTAAAATGCGACACGAAGGCAAGCACGGTCATGGTCATGGAGATATTTAACGACTTTTTGATTACAAGAAAAAAATGACTAAGAGTACTAAGTAGTCTTTAACCGCAAGAATAGGATTTGTTGCATTTTGTATATTACAATTTTATCTCAGTAACCCTGATCTTTTATTTATTTCTTATCTACGCCTCTGTGCATGGGTCATCTGAAAAACGAAACGGTTTTATACGGTATTGAAAGTTTTGCAATGTAACGTAAACGATAAAGACATAATATGCAGAACGGATGAATTGTGAGTCACCACATGCAATATAACGAGTATCTTGTCGCGTGCGTGTGTCGTTCACATTTACAGGTATAAATTACGTAAACTGTACTGAGTCGCTTGTACATCTGTTGACATATAATCCATGGACGCTATACTCCTATATATAGTATAGTCTATAGATTAAATTCGACAATAAGCGATTTAGTCGATGATCAGTCAGTTTCATTTGGTTTCACAGAATATTGTCTACCCATGCAAAAGAACGTTTATATATGAGCATATATATATATATATATGTAGAAATTTTTTAGAATCAACACTTTCTGTAGCTTAGTAGATAAGCATTTTCAATGACAATAATATTAATATGTTAATTTGCATGCTGCATCGTTTCCGTGTGAACTGAAAAACAAATAAAACGTTATCTAAGCTACAATTCCTATTCCAAGGCAATGGATCAGAGACAGAGTAGTATTAATATTATATTTTTGGATTCGTTCGTTTTGTGAATGAAGTGAATTTAAAAAAATGGATTTGTGAAAATTTCATGTGCCCATGTTGTGTTTAAAGGAAGTACAGTAATATTTGATTGCGAGGGCAGCTGTTTTTCATCCGGCATTCCGCATATATATATATATATATATATATATATATATATATATATATATATATATATATATATATATATATATATATTTAAAGCAGAGCCAGAGATTCAGTGATCACTTATTATATTAGACCCGGTGATGTAGATACTCAGGGGAGAAAATATGGGATGAACGCTATTTTGAAAATATGGAGGGAGAACTTCGAGTTCAGGTGCCAACTTGACTTTCTCGCAAATGACAAAAATACTCACAAAAATATTTTAGCCGCACACTCAAGTAGTCTAGGGCCGCCTGAATTAAACCCTTGATTACGAACGACTCTTCTTCTCATGAAGGCATGCAAAAGTCATTCGTGGCCATTGGCGTAATCCAGTTGCTCTCGTGTGCGGCCGACTTTTCCGGCGACTTTGGTCATTCGTGCCAAAAGTCGTCGGAAAAGTCGGTCGCACACGAGAGCAGCTGGCTTATGCTAATGGCCACGAATGACTTTTTGCTAAGCACATATAGCTCTAGTGTGCGCCGGCGTTGAGAAAGCACCGGGTGTATAAGCCAGGATTAAACCAGGATTTATTACATCAGATTCACATTTTTCCGACAAACTAAAACGCAGAAGTTTTGTATTATATAATATATACGCTGTTCATCTAAGAATTTATTGAATCTAGAAAACTAAGTTCCTTCCATTTATTCACTTAGTTTTTTCAAAGGTATATAACAGGTATTGAGACTGCTTTCCACTTACGCGTTTTTTTATATACGCACGTACACGTACGGAAAATTTTAAATGGTTTTTTTTTTTTATTATTTAGCATCTAGGTCAACTAATGCATACTGAAATATGCAGAGAACTATAATTTCCTTCGATTTATTCACTTAGTTTTCTCAAAGGTAACAGGTATTTTAGGTACGTGCGTGGATTTCAACCCACGCGTTTTTCATACGCACGTACACGCACGTAAAAGTTTAAATCCTTATACATGTTAACTTTGAAAAAACTAAGTGAATAAATCGAAGGAACTTAGTTTTCTGCATATTTTAGTATGCATTAGTTGACCTAGATGTTAAATAATAAATATTTAAAAGCATTTAAACTTTTACGTGCGCGTACGTACGTATATATAGTCAGTGTTCAGTGCCCACTGACTTCAACGCGTGCGGCGTTCTGTTTCATTCAAGCGTAAGATATCTGAAACTATCTAGTTAAAACATATAAAATTAAATTCAGCTCTTAAATCTTCGGTTACACTTTTTATCGATGTGTCGTTTACACTTTTACGTGTTACTTATTCACTACACGGCAAAAAACGCTCAAGTTGTTCCCTGTTGATGAGAACAGTCCTCAACAATGTTGTGCTGCCCCCCATGAACAATATTGTCAACAATATGTTGCAATATTGTTAAGCGTAACAAGCTGGAACAACATTGTTGAAAACATTGTTCATGGGGCGCAGCACAACATTGTTGAGGCACTGTTCTCATCAACCGGAAACAACTTGAGAGCGTTTAATTGACCAAGGCTTGGTTTTGACTTCCAAATTTCTCCTATCAGGTTTGCTCTCAGGGACGCATGTCAGCAACTTTGTATAAAGAGATGAACGGGAAAATTGTTGGAACTGTGGCCTTAGCTTCAAATAACTACATTATTATTAATGTCAGCGGTCGACGTTTCAAAACCGATGAAAGATTACTGGAAAGATATCCAGGTGTGTAGATGATTTACCTTGCAAATTATGACTCAAACCAAGCTATGATAGGTGGAATATTCAAGTTTACTTTGAGTTTTCAAAACCATTCATACATTTATACATTTATACAAAATTTATCTTCCTTTTAGAAACATTACTTGGTGGCAAAAGACGTTATTACTACTTTGACTGTATGAAACAAGAGTATTTTTTTGATCGTGATCCAGATATATTTCCGCACATCCTAAATTTCTATCGTTCAGGAAACCTTCACTACCCGCCAAATGAATGTGCAGAACTATTTGAAAGCGAACTCAAATTCTTTGGAATTTTCACAGAATCCATCTCATTATGCTGCGTGGAGAACTTTGAACTGTTAAAGAATAACACAGCAAAATTTAGAGAAGCACAATCTAAGAAAAGAAGCATGGGAATTGCTAGGGCACGTAGACTCGAACATATTCATGGTTTTAAAGAAAAGCTTTGGTTCATCTTCGAACAGCCTGGGTTGTCGACCCCAGGTCTTGCAGTTTGGGCCGTGACTATATTGTTCATTCTTACTACGGTAGTAAGTTTGGTTCTGGAAACT
Source organism: Dendronephthya gigantea (assembly GCF_004324835.1). Classification (NCBI taxonomy): domain Eukaryota; kingdom Metazoa; phylum Cnidaria; class Anthozoa; order Malacalcyonacea; family Nephtheidae; genus Dendronephthya; species Dendronephthya gigantea. The sequence goes on from NW_021163031.1 coordinate 689,513, forward strand.
GTTCCAAAAGGTGGATCAACGACAACGTGGGGTTCACAACATCGGGAAGATTTTAATCTTTCAGAAACAATTTGCGTCATTTTTTTTACTGTAGAATACGTGTTAAAACTTTATTGCTCACCAAACCGTTGGAATTTTGTAAAACAGCTCTCCAATATCATCGACCTTTTGTCGATTTTACCTTTTTACTTCGGTCTGGTACTTGGTAATCGTGGTAACAGTCGCTTCTTCGTTATATTACGTGTTTTACGAGTCACAAGAGTATTAAAGATTAGCAGATTTTCGGCAGAGAAGATGGAACAACATGGGAATTTGTTAAAACAAAATAAAGGTGAACTCACTCCGCTTTTGGTATGTTTCGTAACAGTGCTTATTGTGTTTTCAACAGTCATGTACTACAGTGAAAAAAATGATGACATGTTTGGCAACATCCCAGCATGCTTTTGGTACACCATTGTGACGATGACGTCATTAGGGTAAGTCACAAACATTGTGCTTCATTTAGTCAACTGGTTGTATCTTGCACGTTGGTAAAATATTTACATTTTGCCGAGGGTATAAGTCATATGTAATCGCATTGCATTCAAAACCCTACTAGTGCAGTCGAGTTTATGCCGAGATTTTTCTGATTTCTTTGTTAATACCAATATACTATTACTACTAAACTTCCAGGATATTAAATAGTCATCCAATGATAAGGGGGTTGAAAACTTTTACTTCAATTACTTCTATGAGTCTCTTCATATCCTCTACAGTCACAAGTACACTTCAACATTGATCCATTTATTTCTTTATAAGGTACGGTGATCTTGTACCACAAACAGTGCAAGGAAAAATTGTGGGTGCTCTATGCTCTTTTAGTGGAATATTTCTCATTGCATTAATGGCTCCCTTGTTACAGAAAGTATAAACTTGTATATCAGTTAGCATGTAATATAATCAGCGTTGTTAGTAAAATCTTGAAACATATGCTAATAAACACATACTAAATTTACATTGACAAAATTGCCAAGATAGCTGTCGCTCGTGCACTATTTTGCATTTCACCATAAATAATGGCTTTCGAGTTTTACTATAAAAGACATCGATTATATCTTATAGTAAAATTTAAAAGTCATTATTCAGCTAAATGCAACTGAATAAGGTTAGTTTCCACTCAGAAAAATTCTCGTTTGGATCGGACAGGACAGGATTCACAGGAAAGTTTCCTTTGTATAAACGCCGCCTGAGAACTCACCGACAAAGGAAATTTTCCTGTCCGTTCAGATCCAAAAGAGATTTTTCCTGAGTGGAAACTAGCCTTTAGTATACATGCAAGTCACTATGTCGGAACTCGGAAATTTCTGGTAATGCAATAATCCAGAACATTTTCTCCTCCCGGATTAATATCCGGAACCATAATTGAGGGGATTACCAACTTTTCCACGGTCTACCTCGGCACTTAACCTCACAAGCCAGGTTTTCTACCTACGTCCTACAGCTACGCTCCACGGTTGGATCGCACCTGCCATGGTGTAATGCCCTATAACCCACTAAAAGTAAATAAAAAGCAGATTTGCAGTTCACTGGATTATGCTATTGAGGAGAGAAGGATTTTTCAGATTTTCAAAGTGGAAATGTGTTTGTACGAAACACGTGGTGCCTGTCACAGTATTTCTGCACAACGATCCTGGAGTTTTGAACCGCAGTTTGTAGCAAAGATTCTCTTTGAGGCTTGAATAAAAAGCTTTTCTTCAAAAATATAGCATGGCACCAATCCTTGGCTACTGGGAGATACGCGGAGTAAGTTAAATTGCTTACCATCTTGACACAGATTAGCTATATAGCTAATCTGTGTCTTGATAAATACTGAATAGATTACGTAATAAAATATCCATCGTCATTTTCGCGTCTCGAGTTCAGAGTCTAGAGTATTACATAAAAGAAAGTATGCGTGCAAGTGGTTACTGATCCGGACACCTTATAGAACGTAATATGTTACTGTAACTATTTCAAAATTTGCAACATGTATGTACGATGTGACGAATGTGTAATGTACAAATTATTGATCTTGCACGATTCTTTATGCGCAAAGACGGATAAAAACCTTTCACCAGGGTCATTTGAACGTTTTCAGAAATCACAAATATTACTCCTGCGCAGGAAGCTGAAAATACTATTGTAAAGCTCCTTTATTCTGATTTATAAGGCCTATTTTTTATGTAAAATAAAAGTATGTTTCGTTTGGTGACCTTGCAGCTTACAGGAGCCTGATCCCCACATAGACGCGTGGGGGGCACTCACCGTAAAAATGTAGAATACCAGGCCTTAGGGAGTAGGGTATTAACCCTACATGGATCATAACACTCATGAATCCATTGTATTGTAGAAACTGCCTTGTTTGAAATATTAATAAACTAATTTAGAATATCCCACCATGTAACAATGCCACATATATACATGGTTTTTTATCATATAGCTTGCTCAGATCAGCTTATACTGAAACAGTGTTTGAGGAGAAACGTTATGCCTGTGGTCCTGCCCCAGGTAATGTTGTGCTTAGGCAAATCCAGTTCTAAAAAGATACTAAATATTGCATTATTCTAATAATTTTCTATAAAGATTTAAATGCAATAATATATATGTGATTTTATTCTATGATTGAATGATTTACATTAGATTTTTCAAGAGAGTGTTGGTTAAAGGAGAAAAACAATTTAGGACTTGATTTCCCTAATGTAAGTCTTTGCAATTAGGCTCTCCTTGATTATAATATGCATATATGCATAGGTAGTGTAAATGTATGACTCAAAATGTAGTTTTTCAGTACAAGGCAATTAAATATAATACATAAACATCCTGGTTCATTATCTTTTCAGTATATATCAGTCTTAATTATATATTGTCGATTGAATTAATTATGTGCTTGTAATGACAATCCATGACTACTTTTTAGCTTCCATATTATATTGATGGTGATACAAAAATCACCCAAAGTAGTGCTGTAAGTATATGAATTTATATGAATTGCATTTATTTGAATGTTCTGGTGTTGAATATTTAATGTACTTTTCCGGCACAGACATTTATATTTTTCTATATATCAGTAATATTAGTTAATTGACATTGTTGCAAGTAGCACAGCTGTCTTAATTTATATGTGTATGGCACATTTATATGTTTAAAATGTTTTGCAATTTATGTATTGTTCAATTTCTAGATTATAAGATATATTGCTCGCAAACACAACTTGTGTAAGTTGAATTTATACTGTTTCTGCACACAATTTAATAACCTCTTTTAATGCCTCCTTTTTAATATTATTAATGTATAGTTCAAAATATTTATTTGTACACCAATTCTGCGTTTAAAACTATTAGTGGGGACCACAGATGAGGAGAAATTGAAAGTTGACATGATAGAGCACTGTGTAAGTCTGAATTAATGTACAATTATATTTTAAATATAATCATTGTCATCATTGCATTTTTTTAATCTTGAAGATAATTGACTTCCAAAAAGCTTTTACAGGACTCTGCTATAATCCAGCATTTGTAAGTGTTAAATAATTAACAATTATTGAATAAATTTGTGTTCCAATTTCATACTCCCACTCTATTGGGATCTCAATATCTTATACATTGGATGATGTCAACATAGGATACAACTTAATAGTGTGCATAAATGCATTAAAAGAGTTCTATTACACATTATGATGTTTTTCACATGTTGGGCAGGATGATTTCACACATAGCTATATAATTAGCCTATATCAGAGACTTTAATCCTTTTAAAAAAATAATGCAGTTTATTTTGCATGCATAGGTTGTTAATATAGTTCATGTTCAAACATTCAAGAGACTCTAGCAAAATGTGATTGTGTGTGTTTAGGATAAACGTGTGGATAATTACAAAGAGACAGTTGGAGCTAAATTGGCACTTTTTGAAAAGTATCTTGGAGATAAACCTTTTTTTGCTGGTGACAAGGTGTGACCTCAATCTATGGTTTTAGGGTAGAGATAACATTTGAAATTTGTTAAGTGGATGTTATTCTTTTAAATGTGCTTAGCTGACCTTCCCTGATTTCTTGATGTATGAGATGATTGATCAACATAAAATATTTGATAAAACATTGTTGGAGCCATTCAAAAAGTTGTTGGTATGTATTAATTTGGTACTAAATGTATCACCATGCACATACTTTAATTGTTTGAATAGCTTGCAACATGTAATAAAGTATCTCAATTTGTATGTTATATACTCTTGTAGGAAATGTTTAGTTTAACCCTAATTAATTAAGTGAAATGCAGTAAATAACATTCAATATGAAACCTATGGTGGAATGACTGTATTAGAAAGCTCCATTTAATCCAAGATACCAAAATGCCTTGTTTGGTTAAAATTTTAAAATAATTAAAAAACATTTTTTTAACAGGCCTTCGCTGACAGAATTGAGGTAAGAAAAATTAATGTGTCAACTTGTAGCTGCATTTAAATGTGCCAAAATGTGTAGCTCTGACATGCAGTGTATTACATTACATTGGCCTTTGAACATACTTGTCAGTGGAAGAGAAACACAAATAATATATACTCAGTTATGTTTTGTAAATCAATACCATAATACTGATTTTTACTGACAATACACAATGCTTTATAGGCTATTCCACAAATTGCTGCATACAAGAAATCAGACAAGTTTATTGAGCGTCCTCTAAACAACCCAATTGCTTCATTCACATAGAAGTCAATGTGCATGGGAAGTCAGATGTTTTTAGCCAACAAGAACAATTTATTTTTTTGGAAATTGCTTTGTAATATGTAATTGCTTTTTTTGGGTGCATAAAACAGGAATCAAAATACAATTTTTGTGCTATACTGCCCATGTATAGATGATGATACACATCATCAATGATTCTTTATTGGTAATGTTACAACTTACATAATTAACCAACATTTTGCTCAAAAGCAAATTTATATCATTCTAATTTACTACAATTCTGCAGACGATAACTGGTATACTGTATAGTTCTCTATGACAACAGTTCAGCTTTTTACTTAAAAGCAAAAAAAAATGCAATGTACAGACATGTTTTTCTTAATTCCTTTTCAGAGCATCTAGTATTTTTAAAATCTCCAAGAAAAGGTTGAGAACATCCAGGTAAAGGTTGATGGATGCCAGGATGTACTCTTCTGGAGATAATTTATGCATGAGCATGTGTGTGTCGTAAACAATGAATAACGAGAATAATACTGCACCAACAATTGCAATTGCCAGCTCAATGATTTCACTTTGGATGAATATCTACAAGAAAGTTGTACATTTAAACTATTTGCTGGAAACTTGCTCAAATACAACTACTATGGTTCATTTCCCGGAAATTTGATTCATAAGTTCCGGAAATTTGCATAAACCCTGTTTGGTAATTCAAGTCCATGTAATATGGTTTCTTTGAAAACAACCAACCATAGATTCACAACCTAATCTGAGCCTATTATAACTTTCATGACTAGTAAACAAGTTTGCAGAAATTTTTAGACATTCTTACCTGTAAAATTCCTGCAAGAATCAGGATCCACAGAGTAGAAAACAAACTAAAAAGGTAGGTTTAAAGTAAATTATTTGTATCCACTTGGAAACTCCTCACCAGTAACAGTCATTTTAATAGGTCATAAACTTACGCTGCCCCCCAGCTGCTGAAATCCCTCTTGCTTTGGAATGTGTAGAGTGTTAGAGCAACTGTTGTTGCAATTGTAAGAACAAAAGCTTCAATCACAATCTGGACATCATACAAAGTAACTAGAAAATAGATCAGATTATCGTTTATGGAGTATTTCTAGCATGAGTAAAAAGCAGTACATTTATTTGTCAAAGAACTGGTTGAAATGTCATTTCCAATGCAAGGTTGCAAGGGTAAAATATGTGTAACCACGTAATCAATCTTACCAACTGTACCAATGGTATAGGATTCTGCAAATGTCTGCAAATGAGAGTGCATATTGATTATTTGTATTCAGTGATTGTCATAATTGTGGACAGAAGAAACGTGAAAGCTTGAACTTACAAAAGCTAACAGGAGGTACATGTTAACTGGACTATCACGTCTTTTTATGGCCAATCCAATGAGAAGACCAATCGATAGAAACATGGACACAATAAGAAGTGATGGACTGAAAGACAATTTGGTACATAGTTTTACAAACATAAACATATTTTGTTCATTGAGAGCATGCAAAGAACATTATACAGAAGTACGATTAATAGTAATTAGTCGTTAAATATGATATTTCTAGTTTCCACAGAATAAAAGAATTATTGTAATAAAGCAAGCAATATGCCAACCCACACTGGGTGTAAATGCAAAGGGTGCACACCAAACTGTTATCCTAGTCAAAATCAGGTAACGTTTAATTCCAATTAGATCATTCCTCTAATTGTTAGCAATAAATGTTTAGTAAAAGTCAGTGATGCAAATGCTTGAGAGTGTTGCCTTTGATACCTCACCTGCTTTGAACGAATGTTTTTACTGGTTCAATGAACATAAACAAAGCTGACACAATGATTGTAAGGCCAAGTTGCATGGAAAGGATTCCATATACTTTTCTTAGAAATCCTACAAGTAAAATAATTTTAAAAATTAACAATTAGAATATTAGAACTAACTTTTTGCTTGTATTTAATAAATTATAAAATTCTTAAGCTCTGGTACTCTTCCCTCTCCATGACTAATGGCTGCAAATATTATCCTTTCTTTTCAAAATTACAGTTGACAAAGAATTTTTCAAATTATGACATCCTCTTCATACTGCTATTTAAATTAAGCGCTTTCGTTTTCACAGTTTACTCAGTAAAATAACTAAAATTGATAATATTGATTTTACAAATCGCCTTAAAATATATATTTTCAACCACGATACACGAATAAGTTGAGATATGAAATGATAAATATAAAATTATGTTAATCTTACACTGTAAAATACGAAAGATGCAATGTATTTATTTTTAAACATTCAAAACACGATTACACGAACTTGCAGAATAAGCATTACTTTTATACCCCTTACCCAAACGAAAATCAATGCTCGATTGTGCGACGGTGACTCCATAAAGAAAGTCATCTTCAAAAACGCCATGTTTAGACATATTTTGACGGTAAACAGACGGAGGAGAAGAGCTTTCGTTGCTTTTTGTTGTAGACATCTTTGTTTATCTTTGGCTTCGTCTCCAGCACTGACACTGATCTATAAATGATGAGAAATGACGTAGTATTCAATTTGGCCAGCCGTGAGCTATGGGGGATTGGCACTACCATGGCATATTCCCATTTCCCCAAGTAAAAAATGTGTCGGAGTGAAAGAGAGTTGTATTTTATAATGAACGTTTTGCTATGAAATATCTTCCTATTCTCAATGTGGTCAGCCTAGATTTCTCTATCGTAACCAAGAATGGATAACCTAGAAACAGTATTACAATGTTTGAACGGTATGTCTAGCGATCGAAACGCCGAAAGAGTGGTTTTTGTCAATCGTATTTTATACCCTCAGAGTTCATTATATGTAACTTGTATTTTTGTAACTATGTAATGTTTCTCCTTTCTTAGATTTCGAGAGAGCCAAGGACAAAAAGATTGGGCCGGAATTAGATAAATTGCTTTCTCATATAGCCAAAACCGGCAGAACAGAGTATGATGACAACATGAAATTCCTTGACAATATCAAACACTTATTAAATATCAGCTCCATATATATATAGCCATGTCTACACACAAGTTTTTCATGAATTTACATCTATTCCTTCTTTTAGATTTCCTTGGCCCCTCTTAAAACCACTTATAGCTTACAAATTGGAAAGGGTATGTAAAGTGCAAATTGTGCATGTGGTCATTTACTACATCTGAGTAAATTGCCATCACTGACCATTGATTGGTCTCTCAAGTTTATTAACTGTTCTCAAGTGTAGTAAACACCACTTGTTTATCAGATGGAAGTATTTTTAAAACAAATTATTCCAAATTGTTGCACAAGGTATCCTTTTGTTAATCAGCAAAACATCTGCTATATATAATTATTCCAAGTAATTTATTATCAGAAAATACATTTTAGGTTGGTGTGAGCAAGTGTTTTCACTTTTCAAGCACCTTGAATTTGCCAAAAAAGTTGTAAAATATAGTTTTATTGTTAGTCACACAGGCCAGGTTAATTTCATTTGGTTCATTTCAGAAAGACTTTGTGAGAGAAAGTTTCTAAACCATGCCAAAATTTATGTGATTGATATTTCTTTCACAGGTTGTAAATGAATTTTTTGAGAATACATCATCAAATGCATATAACTCAGAACCTAAGTCAAAAACTAAAGATCTTTATCCTGATGCACAGAAACTAATTAGCAACGTAAATCATTTTTCAGGGTAAGTTCATTTGCCTTGAAAGTTATTTTAATTCAACTCTTCCAATGCAAGTTTAAAAATTTTTAATGAAATATGAAGTTTTGAAAATTTGAATTTTTTTTTATTTTATTTAGGACACCTTTCACCATTCAACGTTTATGTGAATTGATCACTGAACCTCAAAAATATTACAGAACCACAGATAAATTTCTAAGAGGAATTGAAAAAGTAAGAAAGTAATGTATTTCTTAATTTTGATATTTTGTGAGCTTTCATGGTAATCATTTTTATCTTAAATGAATAGAATATTATGGTTGTCAGTACAGTGCAAACAGATGGCTCTCTTATTACAAGGTAATATATTTGTCTAATGTTGCTAAAACCTTTCATTATATAAATATTTCATAAACAACTAGGTAACAAATCTAGTTTGTGATATTGTTTGTAATGTTCATGTGTTTAATTGCATTACCATATATAAAAGCATTGCTTATTAATACAATTGAAGATTGTTCTAAATTATTTCAATATCTATTTCATTCTATTTCAACCCTTATAATTACATATTTCCTTGATTTCTCAATAGATCAATGCCAACTGCCTTCACAAATGGAGATTTATCTCCTACAAAACCCGACACTGCACCTACATCTCCAAATCTTGCTCCTTTAAACAATTCACCACTGAATTCTATTACTCAAGACAATAACACAAGCCCAGCTTCTAATTTTAAAGTTGAATTAGAGGAGAAGAATGAAACACAAATAAAAGAAGAAAATTCTGTCAATGTTGACACTTCTGACAGTTCAGTAAACACAGCACAAGATAGTAAAAACACACAAGAACAATTTTCTGTGATTAGCAACATGCCATGCTCTGACAGTGGTGAAGTGTCTCAAAAAGAAGTTGAAAGTGGTGTGGAAACACAGATAAAGGATAATGCAGAAAGTTGTGTTGAAAATGGTACAAATAAAAAAACAGTTGATGAACCTGAAAAAGTGGATGATCTTGGAAATAATGAAACAACAGGTCAGTGGAAAGTTACGTAAACATTTTTTGAACATTCTGACTTGTAGTATTCATTGAATATGATTTTATCCTTCTAAAATGCCATTTCTTAAGGTTGGATGCTCTTTTAGTTTAATACCAGATATTTATAAATAGGTGCATAGAATGTACATAGAGATAAACTCAGAGGTACAGTAGCTGTCAATAGAGTGAGTCTTGAAACTAGGCAGACTTTAAAGCCTGTATAATGAGCTAAGATTTAATGTTGAGACAGCTTCACCATGCACAAATCTTTAGAAATTCTACGTATTAGTGTTTAATCACGTGGTTGAGTGATTTGGTGTGGTGATGCTATTGAAGGATTATCAGGATTATGAGGGATTTATCATGCAAGAAATCCATTGCCTTCACTGTGCGTTGCTTTATGTAGAGTGAAAACACTTTAACTCAGCTTGTTATATTAACCAGGCAATTTTATCTTCCATTTACAGATGAGAAAGAGATTAGTGAAGAGGAAAAGATGGATGAAAGCTAATAGTAAGGAAATAAAAACCAAGTGTCCTAACCCTCAAGGGTAATAAATACATGATTTAATAAACTTGGATACATGTCTCAGGATATGATGTTTATGCAACAACAGTCAACGATGGTTCAAGCAAGTTCTGAGGTTCATCCTGAGGTGGCGACGTGACTGTTGTTAGTATGTCTTCAACAGTGGCGTACGAAAAGCGATAATTGGGGGGGTCACATATTCATATATTCATGTTGTGTAAGAATTGTTTCTTTTCAAACCCATTGTCTTTACAGGTCTGTTAACATAAATATATGAATGTGCCCCCCAATTATTGTCTCCCTTACGCCACTGGTCCAACAAATTAAGTGAAAATATACTGTACCTTTATGCAAAACTGACTATTTAGATACATTTACATATCATTCTATGACTAAACTAAGTCATGTTTAATCATTGCATTGGGATATGTTTACAAAACTATTTCAACCAGGGTGGGACTGTAAAAAGCCATAAAATGTAAAAAATTGTTATTACACTATTTCATAAAATAAATGGAAAAGTTTCTTGATCTCGATTGCCCAAGAGAAGTGTAAATAATGGATCATTACCCTTTAGTCTGAAGACATTGTACTAAGAAATGGCGACCCATGATTAGTAAAATTGGAAAGTTTAGTTGCGATTAGACTCTTTCAATAATTACGTCACAACATTTTAAATTTAGAGCCACCTTAAATGAGATGGATTTCCAGTTTTTCTCTCACAAGCCACGTGCAAAGATGCAAAACATTCTGCTTCAACACACGAATGAGAAAGAATTTTTAACTTAACAAATAAGCTCTAACACTAAAACGAGGCCACTAGGCCACGACCGGAAGCCTCGTTCTCGTGTTATGGCTTATTTCCTCCACCACACTTATTATGCCGAAATGAAAAGTTCCTTTTCATGCGTGTATCGAAGAACAATGTTTTGTATCTTTCCAATGGCTCCTGAGAGTAAAACTTATCGAAAGAGTTTATTGTTGAAAAATACCAAATTATTGCGGTGCGAAATTGGTATATTTTGAAATGTGGGCAACGCCTTTTCGCCAACTTCCAACCGCTATATCGTGTTGAATATTTTTTCTAGTTTTAAACTTAGTTTAAAAGAGAAATGGTCTTTTCATTTTGAAATTTTCCTTTGAGTGCCATTCCAATAGTAATTTTACTCTAGACTGACATGGCTAACATCAAGAATTATAAAGTTGTATTCAGGTACAATACAAAGATCAGTGGCGATAATATCCAGCTGAGGGCGAATATACCACCGGATTTTCAAACCTATGGAAAATACTCTTGGAGGTTGGTTCTATTTATTACATAAATTGAGTTAATTTGCATGCTCTTCAAATTTTCGAGACGCCCTCACAGTCCTGCACCTTTCTCTTTCGGCTGTTGATTTTGATACCATTTTAATCAAAGAATGACCTCTGTTATAATTTTTGGAGCTTCGGTAAGGTTTGTTTTATTTTATATGCTCACCGTTTTAGGTGTGCAGTTATATTCTGCTTCAAACATCCAGTTCTAGTATTTTGAGGCATATTATAATTGGCTTCCGTGCATATGTCTTTGTCTTATAGGGCGATTTGGCCAAGAAGAAAATATACCCAAGCTTATGGTTTGTGTGATTTTAGTTGAATGCCGTTCTCTGATTCTACATTGAACACCTTGCTTTCGTCGTTTTACAAAGTATTGATGTTTTAGGGAACTTTTCAAGGACAAGCTACTCCCAGACGGAACCCAATTTATTGGATATGCGCGATCTGATTTGACAGTTGCTGCTTTAAGATCCAGAGTGGAGCCTTATTTCAAGGTATTGTGTAGAAATAAAGAAATACTGTCTAATTTGTTATTTTTATTGTATAAGAGGTGTTCAAAGACGTTTCGTTTCGTTTTGTCACTGTATTTTTAAATATATGCATGGAGTTATGTAACTTTGTTTAACTTGGCAATGTATAAACAAGTTACTTGCTAATGCAATAATATATTACTGAGGTGCTTTCTAGCTGCAGAACAGCTTCTTATTTTCATAACTTGCAGAATATAGACAAAATATATGAACTGATTCCACATGTAACATATTTAATATAAATGCAGTTTATATTGCTGTACAAGGCTGTACAAGGCCAGCAAAGCAGGGACAGGGGGGGTTGTAAAATATCTGGGGCATGGGGGCAGAATGCTTAGGGGGGTTGATCAATTAGGTGATTTGGTTGGCTTTCAATAAATGGTAAATGGTGGACCAAGTGACCAACTTATATTATATTGTTGTCACAATCATGATAATTTTAAAATATTCCACCAGATCTAGTCTGCTTGTGTAGCTGATAAAATCAGTGAACAATTAATGCAAATTGACTTCAAAAATTTACATTTCTACAAATGTAAGGTTCAATGCATGCACATTGTAATGAATTAGCAAAGCACAAGATTGATCACACATCAACATGATATGATAGGCTTAGATTCTAAAGATTGAACAGATACCATCTAAATTATTAAATCATCCTAAAACTATTTCATGACAATTCCTCTGCTGGCATATTATTCTGCAGCTACATGAGCAGCATATATTACACTGGTCTTTTTCATTGGACTCTTTGAAATACTGTCTGCATGTGAGCTATTCTATCATTCAAAGAGTTATAAATGTGTAATGATTCAGCGGTATTGCTGTTGTACAATTGACAAATGACCATGAAAAGGAAATGGATTACACGGTGCATCCATTTTAGGTGAAAAATGAGCATAAGGCAGATCTGGAGCAATTTTTCAAGCAATGTTTCTATGTCAAAGGATCCTATGACAAAAAGAAAGATTTTGAAAACCTTGGTAAAGAACTGGACAAATTGAACAAAAGTAAAACTGTGAACAGAGTATTTTATTTGGCATTGCCGCCATCAGTTTTTAAAGAAACAACAACTAACATCAAGAATTGTTGTATGTCTAAAACGTAAGAATGAATATATAAATATGATTATTGTATTTTTTATATGGCACTTAATTATAGATAAGTAAATCAAAACATTTTCTTCATCCACCATTTTAAGGGGATGGAATCGCGTTGTTGTTGAGAAACCATTTGGCAAGGATTTTGATACATCTGCAGATTTGTCCAATCATGTTGCAAATGTATTTTCTGAGGAACAGATTTATAGAATTGATCATTACCTAGGCAAAGAAATGGTGCAAAATCTTATGGTGCTCAGGTGAGTATTTTTGGAGTCAATTCAATCCTGGCTGCTCTGATAACATAACATTTTTTTGGTTTTTTTATTTTTTTTATACTACTCTCTTTTTTGCAATTAAAATTGTCAGATTTGGAAACATGATCTTCAGTCCAATCTGGAATCGAAATCATATTGCCAACATCACCATTCAGTTCAAAGAGAATATTGGCACAGGTGGTCGTGGTGGATATTATGATGAGTTTGGGGTAATCAGGTATGCCTACAATATAACTATTATAAACCCTTGCACTACCTGTGTTGCTAATCTTGTGTTATTGTGTTGATTTGTTAGGGATATACTTCAAAATCATATGATCCAAACATTATGTCTAATTGCAATGGAGAAACCATGTTCAAAGAGTGCCGAAGATCTTCGTAATGAAAAGGTATAATTATGAAAATGTACATAGTTAATATTTTTGTGTTATGTGGTATGATCAATACAGGATTTTATGAATTATTTTTTAAATTCATGCTACAATTCCTTTTTATTTTGTAAGGTGAAAGTGCTGCGTTCCATGCCTCCAATTACGTTAGATAACGTTGTGTTGGGACAGTATGTAGGTAACCCAGATGGTGAGGGTGAAGCTAAGGTGGGGTACCAAGATGATCCTACAGTTCCAAAAGGGTCTGTCACTCCCACCTTCACAGCATGTGTTGCTTACATCAAGAATGAACGATGGGATGGAGTCCCTTTCATTCTTAAATGTGGAAAAGGTTAGTATAGAAAGGTGCTGCTTTCAGTGCTTTGTATACTCTTAACCTTAATATCAAGAAATGCGATTTGATAACAAACCTAATCAAACTTAATCTTTAGGAATCCTGATCCTTCAACCAATCATCCTGTAAGGTTTGACAATAGGTCTAACATATCTGCTTGTTCATCTAATAGCATTGAATGAAAAGAAAGCAGAAATAAGAGTCCAGTTTAAAGATGTGCCTGGTGATATTTTTGGAGGAAAATGCAGCAGAAATGAACTGGTCATACGACTGCAACCTAAAGAGGTTTAGTTCCTCATTTCAGATAAATCAGTTGAATGAAAAGTTGTTAATTATTTACTGACAGGTTATATAATTAATTTATTTATATTTTCTCAGGCAATATACATCAAAATGATGGTGAAAGAAGCTGGAATGTCATTTGAACCTATCATTAGCGAAATGGACCTTAGTTATGACTCCAGATATAAGGTCAGTTATTTTTGTCATTCTTCTAGATAATTTTATGACCACAGACAAACATAATTTATTATTTTTTTTGTTAAAAAGGACGCGAAGTTACCCGATGCCTATGAAAGACTTATTCTGGATGTCTTTTCTGGAAGCCAAACGCATTTTGTGAGAAGGTAATGTTTCCTGATACAAAGATATACTGTATGCGATGATATTCATGAACTTCCATGTTCATCTATTTCATCATCTTTTTACCGTTGGAATGGAGTTTATGTGTGCTAAAATGGTTGCTTGGAACGAAAAAAAAAGAATGTTAAAACGTAAAATCAAATGAAAAAGTTTTTATTTATTTCTGCAGTGATGAGTTAGCTGAAGCATGGAGAATCGTAACTCCACTTCTGCACAAGATTGAGACTGAAAAGATTAAACCAACTCCGTACAAATTTGGAACGTAAGTACAGCCACACGACCCCACCCCACCCCACCTTGGGGAATTCACCACCATCGGGAATCTTTTTCAACCTTTTTCCCTGAGTCGACAGTATGGTCGAGTGACGTCACTAAAATAGTAACGGTGCTCAAACAGTATTTTTAAAAGCATGAAAAATACGTTTCAACTCGAAATATATTTGTCGGTTGATTATTTGTTAGCACTTAGAAGGCCTCCAGAATGAAAAGCTTATTTTTCTATTTTTCCCAGACGAGGCCCCGATGAAGCGGACAAGCTCGTGCAAAAAGTTGGATTTCAATATACTGGCCAGTATTCTTGGAAAAAAGCGTCAATATAGAGCAAGCCGTGTGTAATGTATAGTTAGATCTCAATGTGTCAGATGATGCTAAACCCGATTGTGAACGAACGAAATAATTTTTAGAATGGTCCCACAACAGGAATATAATTTTCTAATTATTTACTAATTATTTTAATTATTTGCACAATAATCACGCCAGTATTCTAGAAGTATAACTATAATCAATTTCCTACCGAGAAATATATTCTTAGGAGCTGCACGATGTAGAGAAGATTGCCAAGTAGAGAGCATTTGTTGCTTTGCGATTTCATTGTTTTTTTACTTGTCATTTGGTAGTTCGACTGCGACACGGATTTTTTTCTCCGCTTTGGGAGCCTTGCTTTCGTGAATCTCGATGAAATGCTATAAGTTAATGTTGTACGAACACGAGGTTTCCAACCAGAGAGATCTGTGACGTGAGATCTGATGATTGTGTGTTGCAATATTTGATGGTAGAAAATTTCTAATAACTTCTATTCTCGAAACGCCGGGTTTTTGTTAGTTTTCACTGGTGTGGCTATACTCAAGTCAACCACGTTATGTATTTTTTGGTAAAACAGAATACCTCTTCAGTGTAGGGGACATTAAAAGTCGGCCCTTTTCCGGCCCTTTCAGCTGGAAGAATCTTCATTCAGCGTCTCCGCTTAAAAATGAGTTATTTTTGCGTACGCTGGCTGCTTATCCGTGTATTTTGGCACAACATTGCAGTGCAGTGGTTGGAATGGATTTTCATAATCCGATTTCCTTTCCTGAATCTAACATTTCTACACTGTCTAAGAGTGTGACAGTGACACTGCCCCCTGGCTGTTTTTGAAAGGCGATCAATTTTCCTCAGCTGTGGCGCTAGCTAAATATCATTTTTGATTCACGCGGTTTTTAATTCATTTCAACAACAGGTAATAGTCGACATCAAGCTGTTCCGAGCGCTGATAAAATCAATAAGTTGAAATAAAAATGGAGTTATAAACGCAGCTATGAAATAGAAACCAAATGGAATTGTGAATTAAGGTGTATCAAGAAATAGATAATTGATCTCTAATTTGATTCTTCACGTCTATCAAAGTACGAGAGTGGAAATACTGAAGTGTCATACTTTCTTATAGAAACCATTTGATTCAAAATCAGGGTGGCATATATACTTTACAATGCAATATGGAAATACTTTCTCCCCTGTCGAGAATAGTTATTCATACTTTGGCGAAACATGAGAAATATTTCCTGTTCATAATCTGTTTCAATATCGGAAATAGGAAATCACAACTAAAAAGGCTCTTATAATTTAATCCTTAGGGAAATTTAATTTTTTTACCATAAAAAAACCCGTGATGAATTTGTAACATTTCACCAATGAAAGGCCGGGTATTTTTAAATATCCTTAACTGTCGTATTTCATCAAGCAATTTAAGACAGAGGTTTTCTTATCAGTCTTGCGGTTGAATCGTCTAGGATATTTCATGTTGTGCAAACTAAATAATGATCATGGCTTAGCGTGCACCATTACCAGGCTACCAGCAAGAGTTTGCTCTACGGCAAAACCCGTTGTTTACAGTCTCATTCTGCTGCAAATTTTATCTATTGCGTCACTCCTTATTATAGTCTTAATAATGCAATCTCACTCATGATAGGAGCATATCAGATGATATCGCACCTTATGCTTAAAATCAAAGAATCTCATTCGTGCGTTTGGAAAGTATTTAAAAAAATACTATATATCCTATTGCTTTGAGAATAATCAAAACAAATCAAGATCTTTAGACAATGTGTTCCTTATCAAACGAATTCGTTTCTCCGCTCACGTACGTCACTGTCTGCGATGCCAAAGAATAAGTCCAATTAATGCCGTTGTTGGAACATACGGTATGATCGTGTCTCAATTACGCATGCTATGTTAATTTTTTCTACCATATTCGTAAATATCACATGCGCACGCCACTCAGTCACCTACTGCGACGTTAATTCTAATAAAAACAAACTCCACAAATTCCACAACTCTTGTCGCCGCATAACAGTGAAGCCTTGGGGAAGTCTTATAGCACGGTTTATGTTGAAGTTTTGCGTCAATTTGTGTGTCTCATTTGAAACGCAAATGCTCGTAATTTTAAGCATGAACGCGAGGGTTTTTCTACTATTCATGTGTTCAATTCAAATCTGCATTTCCTTGGGGAATACTCTGGATCACGAAAGCTCGTATGAAGCCAACGCTGATGAGGAAAACGGGACAAAACGCGATCAAATGCGCGATGCTTTGGAGGAATTCGATATGTCGTATTTGAAATGCAGCGACGAAAATTGCGAATTAATCAAGGGATCTGTCAAAGAGTTACCAGAGCCAGGACCTTGGGAAGTAGAAAATATCGGGCCTCAAAATACTCATACCCGCTCAAAGCGAAAGATATTTTTGCCTGATAATAGATTACGTATTCGGGAGAATAGTGTTGGTCGTTTTCCATTTAACAGCGCTGTAGCGATACGAGTGAATGGAGAAGTGAAGTGTAGTGGAGTTGCTTTATTGCGACCTAGATTCTTCCTGACTGCTGCTCATTGTGTGCAACCTGACGATCGCCGGAAAGGTAGGGTGGAGTTCAAGGGCAACAATGAAGGGAATAGGTGGGGAAGTGAGGCGAGAAATTTATATAGGGTCATTTATGTAGAGTTGATATGGATGATTGAGATGAGATATCACTGGACATTTGATCAGAATACAATGTTTGAGAAATTATATTCATATGCCAATATAGTTAAAGTTGCTCTTTATTATTCCTTAGATCTCGAAGTTGGTGTTCTATCAGGATACAGAGAAATGCTTTGGTCTAAAGTCGTTAACACTCGTGTTCATCGAATCTGGAAGAGCAAGAGAAAGGTAAAGATATCTTGCTACTAGACTCAACCAAAGTGCACAGCTCTTAGCGCTGCAGGCTCGTCCTATGAGCCGTCCAGTCATGATCCGTGCATGCTGATCCGCTTTTTATTGATGGTTACACTAATTACAACAGAACCACTCTACACTCTATAATGTTAATGAAATTAAGAGACAGAAAAATCTACTTTTTGAAACTGGAATTTTTGAAATATTCCAATACAACCCAATCACCAATCTCGGTCGCGTTCTTTAAAAACAGTTACACTCCTCTTAAGATTTTCCTCTTTTGATATATAGGAACGAGTAATAAGTAACGAATGGTCTGATGTAGCTATATACCAGCTCATCTTGAGATTGTTGGTTAAACTACATTGGGTCTATATAACCGCCTTTTCTCTCATATTTTAGTCCCCGAAGATAATTAAAATGTGGCGCTTGAAAGACTATGCTGTTCTGGAAACAAAAACACCGCTTCCAGTTACACCGATGTCGATTGGTTATGTCGGTGCAGACGCAGACGGCAACGAAATTCTTCGAGCAAATAAAACTTATATGTATTTCTCAGCGTTTGACGACGAGAGACGCTCAGATGACCTGAATATGCGTTTTTGCCAAATGAAGAAAATAAAACCATTGCGAATTTTCAGCCGATGTGATACCGTCCCTAAGACTGCTGGCGCAGGTGTTTATATACGCATGCGTAATAAGGAGACTGGGAGAGTTGAACGTAAGGTACGGAAATAGTGGGAAAATACCAGTTGCTTTCACTCAAGCACGTTTAATACATTCTCTACTTTACTAGGTCATTGCCATAGCAACGGGGGACTATGGCGTCAAAGATGAACAGAAGTATTCAGTTGCATTACGTATAAATTCACGAATGTTTCCTCATATTTGCCGTTTTGTCACTGGATCTTACGGTGGGTGCAACTGACAGTCTTTGAGCTCTGCATATTTTGATATTTGTGAAGTTAAATCATTTTGAAGTTAAGTCAGATGGAATCTTTAAATATAGCTGGGGCCTTGGGAGAAAACATCACTGTGTAGCATATGGTCTTTCAATTAGCAATAATCTGCCTGCAAATTACAGTTTGTCATTTTATATTGGCTACACTTGTATGTGAAGGAAAATAAAGTGAGTTGACAGATGTTGCACAAATTTGTGCTCGGCAAGTTTTATCCCACTTATATCACGGTACGTAATCGTTAAGGCTAGTTTTCACTCAGGAAAAATCTCCTTTGGATCGGAACGGACAGGAAAATTTCCTTTGTCGGTGAGTTCTCAGGCGGTGTTTACACAAAGGAAACTTTCCTGTCCTATCCGATTCAAAGGAGAATTTTCCTGAGTGGAAACTAGCCTTTACACTGTTACAGCAGTCTCCATTCTTTAGATTCTCATAAACCACGAAACCATTAGAGTATTAGTATTTTAACTGTTCAAATCCTCTTAATTTGTTAATGCTCTCCGATTAATTACGCGCACACACCACGATATTCACTCCTGTAACCATCTAGTGCCAATCGACAAGTAAACTGATCGTAGCGTTGTGGATGAGATCATGACGCTATTCTGCTTCGTTCAGAATTTTCGTTGAAGAAATTCGTCACCTTTCTCACAATATAGCTTCTTTCTTTGCTTTATAAATTATAATCAACTTCAAGAACTATTGTGGGACGTAAATCTACTCCAGTATATTGTCCCCCGGTGTTTATACAAAAATGATTTATACAAAAATAGAACTACAGTCAAACTCTTAAGGTATCTGGATGTGTTCCAGATTCCAACTTCCAAGGCAAACTATTGTTACACATTGACCATCAAAAATGTCCAATGTACGATGATATCGCGCGATGCCACGGATGGTTTGAATATGATTGTCAGTCTTTCCGGAGTCGTATTTTGGCGCTGAACTGAATCTTCCTCAAGCGCTGATTTTTGTTGTTCAAACCATAACTGATAAGTCAGAAGATGCGTTTTAGGCTGAAAAAGCAAAGTAAGGTTTGAATCACCCTCGCGTTGATTATATTACTGCTACTTGAATGATTTAATATCTGTACTATATAGTACGAAAGTCTTGTTTTGAGCAGGAGACTTCTCTATTTCACTACGAACTTCCGTGTTTTGTCATCTATTTTATCCCGCAGAAAAACGTTTGGTTGCAATATAATAGTATTAAAAAATATAAAATTGGTGTCTTACCGTCACAGCCGTAATATTCTACTCTTAAACAAATGTCGTTTTTCCAAGATGTTGGATTTATTCTGATATGATTTGCAATTATTGCCGGCTTTAAAATGTGATCCGAAACATCATAGGAATTCTGATTGCCTTTAAATATCTGGAAAAACAAAAACTTTTATATCAAAATAGGCACTTTCCGTTGTCTAGCTGCATCAGAATGTGAAACATTCCTCCCTTCCTAACAAGTTTTCCTTCCATATCACTTTTGCTGGTAATTCATCCTAGTTCACATAAATCCCATTCTCATTTGGGACTCAATGTGTAGGAGATTGGAGGAGATGCACTATCAACTAGAGTTGAACGGAATACCAATGATGCTCAACCCACACGAATACATGAGAACGCCCTCATCCAGTTTGTCATTATTTGTCATTCAGAAAAATGTAGTATACAAATAACATACCTGTGTTACAGTGTGTTCGTCATTAGTTCCTTATCATGTTAGTCATTAGTTTCTTATCACTGTCACAAAAATTGTCCTCACTTCTCTGGTTCGTAGCACCATGCCGTCAGGTCAGGTGCTGTAATTCGTCCGTACTTGTACGAAACTGGGTTTTATTTTCAGTTGTCTGTCTGTTATTTGTTTGTTAAACTTTGTTTGTTGGTTTCACTTTGTGTCAAAGTCAGTTAGTCTGCTTATTTTGTACCATATTTTGGGTTTTTTGTCACAACCTCGTTTCAAAAACACTCCCATGAAAAAAGGGCGAAACATGAGTGAGGTTTATTTCTAATTGTCAAATGTGCATGTTTGATAGCTTAAACTGTCTATCTAGATGTTCACTAAGTCTGTATTTCTCGTGATTGTCTTTAAGACAGACAGTCAGACACCCTCCAATTTCCTCATTGAATTAGCCTCTTAAGCAAATCTATAGCACCTATCCCATCTTATCCACAAAATGTCCTAACTATCCTTACCTTATCCACACCATCTGTCTTATATGCTTTCCAGTCATGACCATCCATACTGTAGTACAGTCTGTACGACTTGACATGTCTGTCAAGACTTCCTAAACGACCTTGAGTGCTCACTTTTGTTATCTTTGTCTTAAAACCCAAGTTTACGTCAAAATATTGTTTCCTGTTAATGGTGGCAGGACACCACGCATCAAGCACGTTAAAATCTTTACGTTTGCTGCTAACTGTAATATCGTCATCGTCCACATCTCCTGATTGGATGCCAACGGCTTCGTTACACTCTATAAATCAATCAGCAACAAATTTAAGTTTGTTTTGTTTTGTGAAGCCTTTTTGAGGCGCGTATTCTTGTACGCTTTTTAGGTAATAAAAGGAGAGAATTGATGAACTCGGAAACTAAGATAATCAGAAAATAGATGTTGAGTGAAAAGTGGGTGGTTGTAGTTGTTTGAAATATACAGCTGACTTTTAACTGTTCAAATTTATTGTTTTCTTCAGACTGTTCACGGAAAACAGTTTGTTAGCGAAATATTTGCATATTTCCTTTTAACTTTTAACTGCATAACAACAAAATATGCGAATATTCCGCCAGCGAACGTTTTCTCTGCCAGTGGAATGCAGGCCAGGAGTAAAGGCATTACCAGAAAACTTACTTTTATTTTTTATCGTACGAGCAAAGAGATATCCACATTTCAAGCTGATGCAGCAAAATCCGAACATAAATACAAAAACGTGACGTTGAACCATTCTTTAACGTGCCTAAAATTAAACGTTAATGCAATTACCATAATGATATGTCTCGTATAGATATAATTTGCTACAAAAATAAGAAGAATATTGCCGTTATGCCTGTATACCCATACAGGATAGTATTTTGATAGACAGAGGATGTAATAGAGCGGCGTAAAGCATTTAACTTCTCATCAAGTGCGAGCCATAAGATATATCAAATACCTAAATTAGACAAAATAATTTTTCGCCGAAAAAACAGCTCTCCTGACTGAGGTCCTCGATCAGGTCGAAAAGCCGAGAGGATTTCTGTCTATTTTAGGACCCCAATAGTAGAGGGGGGTCGTTAAAATAACATGATCCGATAATTGATCCAACCTTTGATGGGAGGAAATTATAGTTAAGGATGAAGTGAATATTAAAATCAAACAACTTTGAATGACGATCGTATTATTGCCAATCAATGTGAATAAAGATGTACTTTCAAGGCAAATTTCAGATGATCGTAAAGTAAGATTTTACAAAACATAAAACAAATTCTTTCGCACTTTTACATCGTTGCTTTTCCATAATTTACATAATGCACGAAAATTGACTGAAAATGAAATGACTAACATATACCTGTTTATGGCAATGAGCTGACTGTTAAATGGAACCTTTCGCTTTCGATCTTCAAACCTCTTGTAATATATCAACTTTATTCACACTTAGACCTTGTTTATCAGGGCGTATTCATATAATCCATACCTTGGTTATATCAGATTACATCACATCATATTTCTTGCCTATTTTCTCGCTTAGTCATTTTATCACATCCATAAATAAGTAACTAGGTTATTGTGCTCGTATATTACCTGATATTTTAAATAAGATTTGAAACGAACAAAAAGTTATACAGGTCCCCGTCTGGTAACCACCTGTTGGAGTATATATAATTATATGTCTTTATTTTGCCTTTGTACTCGGTATATCCACTCGATTTTTACATCTCCTCAACCAGATTATGTTTTACGGTTGGATTTAAATGAACATATCGCAATACAAGCTTGTGTGCACATAACTGAGTATATTGACATGCACTTTGGTGCCCACTAAAACTCCATGCACGGATTTCTATCCTGATTCCAACTCAAAAAGAAAGATAAATGAACCCTTTGACCCTTTCTACTAACTTTTATTTTCGTGGTTTGACAGGCGATCGAGAAACAGTTTTTAACTGGCTAATGACTTCTTTTAATACGCGCCTCTGAGTATGAAAATATCATATTCTAAGGATTTTAGCTGTCTAAGTGCGGCTATCAGTTTGTCAGTTTGTAGACTGTGGTCATAGGTAATTTGTCTCAAGTAGTTATTCAGATAATCAGATTCTTACCAGAAAAAATGAACTAACTTCATTCTCTTACCCAGTCTTCGAATTTATTTATCCTTTATCTAGTCTCTGCGCATGCGTGTTGGAAAACATTTTCCAGTCCGTTTTTGCGATGCAAATTCGACGACACTGCTATTATTGGCTAAAATCAATTTGCCTTTCTAATCTTATTTTTTTAATCTTATCGCGTCACTAATGGTCATATATCAACCTGGCGACAAATGACGGATATTCATATTAATTCAGCAAAAAACAATACTGTTTTTAGCTGTTAATGGTCAGTTCTCGTTATAAAAAACCTGAAAACCATGATAGTGAACGTAGATTGAATTCTGTGCATTTATCACGTTATTGCATTGCCAAAACACAGATGTTTAATGATTTGTCGTACTCTTTGCATTTGATTATATTTACTCTTCGTGTAGTTCGTATGTGACTTAATATTAAATGTTAATGCATCGAAGAGACTCGGCTATATGTTTGTTGCATGATTAAACAGATTTAACAACATTTAACATTCGCACTGAAAAACCACCAAGTTGAATATTCTTCTATGCTTCTTCGAGAATACGTCCTCTGACTCTGTTATGGTTTTAAAGCTCATCAATGTGGTTTTCTCAATTGCAATGACGCGCACTGAATTGGAAACAAGAGATGGATTACTAAAGCAAATTTCTCGACGATTATGCAAATTTGAATTTATGGACGAGCAATTTCTATTGAAGAAGAAAATTTGAATATCTAGCAGACTGTCAGATCGTGGCAATTATTACGTATACCTGACGCTGCATGTGAGACTTATTCTATTGTTTGCTGATGCCGTAAACTTTATAATTCATTTGTACAATCGACTCGTTCTGCTGCATGACAGCCTTCACTGGAATATAATTATTTAGACGCTTATTCAGTCTCTTTTACTTGTCTACTTGTCGCACATCACAGTTGGGGCGTTATTTATTGGAAGAAGAAATTATTGGTGTAATTGCGTTTCTCTTTTGAGTCATTAAAAGAAACAAGCTGAAATTGATCCAGCGAGTAAAGTGATCTTCGGGATGAAGTCATTTAAGTGGTAAAACGAAATTTTCGATTGTCGCATCGCAACTAGACGAGAAGCGTACTTTACTTGGTTTTACAGCTGTAGAGAAATCAGTGTTATTTCGACTGGTTCACAACGAAGCTGGAAATGAAAACAACAAATAGAAGCTTTGTAACTTTCGTTTAGTCGCTGTACGAAAGTTATTAGTTATCAGTGGTGGCAAACTGAATCTGGAGTGGACTTATAAAACGTTATATCTTTACCTGAGGTACGTATTTATTTTCATGTTGCCTTTCTTTTCATTTATGAAATCTTACTGACAGCTCGACAATTTTGGGCAGTAGCCGACAGTGACGGCCGACACATTTTTTCTGTGAGAAAGACGAAGGTAATTTCAGTCTTTACAGTCGGATGCACATGAAACGATAAAATTTAAAAAATTGTTTGGGGTGTAACAGAATATATCTTCAAAATTGTCGAAGAATATAATTTTAATATCGTTTCCGTGGTTTCGTAAACGTTGAACAAACACACTTTCTTATGACTAGAGAAATTATTTGGACAAATATTATCCAAAACGCAGCAGCTGTCTTTGTCGTTCACCCACGCTTGTTGCAGAACATAACTGCATGCATTGCACTGTGTGGGTCATTTGGTTTGTTTCACTCGGACGTCATGACAGACGAATTTGGGACCCTGCTCGAATTTGTTCAGTTTCCTCGTGTTAACACGTAAAACCTGTCAAATTTTCATCCATTTTACCGCGTGTGAAAATGGTTGTAAATTCCAGAAAACGGTTCTAAATTCACTCGGTCTCGTGTATAATCGTAACCCCAGACGCCGTTTTACACAGAACCAAATGAGTTTGGACTCGGTTTTGGTCATTCGTCCGGCCCAGTGTAAAACCATGGTTTTTGCATTCAGGTGGCCATTCGCACTGAAACACCAAGACCAAGTTGAATAGTCTTCTAGCTATGCTTCTGCTAGAATACGTACTCTGACTTGTTGTGGTTTTAGAACTCATCAATGTGGTTTTCTCGCCGATCATAAATTGCAATGACGCGCACTGAATTGGAAACAAGAGATGGATTACTAAAACAAATTTAGTAATACTATATAAAGATCAGTGACAAGCGAACAAACGTTCTTCCTAGGCGCACGTTAGTTCGTGGTTAGTTAAGGCACGCAGGCTAGCTATATTGTGGTTTTTTTACCGTGGTACAAAAGCCCTTTTGATAAGTTTGATAATATTATAATTGCTTTCAAGCAATGAGTTGTATACAATGATGCAAAGCATCGATCATTCGTGCATTAACAAACTCACACACGTATTAGTTTGTATTTTGACCGATAAACTTGATCGAAGTTGGCATTAATAATACGAAAACGAGGCTACATGTCTTGGCCCAGATCCTTAGTCAGTTTCGTGCTATGTGCTTTGATGTGGTTCTACTTAAAGCGTTCCTAGGTTTAAAAAGATACGGGAAAGATGTATTACTCCAGGGACGCCGGAACGATGCGAGGGCAAAGGGGGGAGGTTTTGGTGAAAGGGCACTCCTGTAGCGGCGCAATCGTCGTGTTTTCTCTTTCCAAGATAATTTCTGTGTCTAGACGATTGTTTTATTCTTATTGCTCGTTTATGGCACTTCTACTATAGAATGTAATTAATCTTCTAAAATGAAAGGACATTTCTGCTTCCCTTACCCCTGCTGGTAAAAGGCAAGGGGGGCAGTTGCCTGCTCCCCCCTGTTCCGGCGTCCCTGTATTACTCCGTGTGCCGCACTGATCGCAGTATTGAATAATTCAGTCGTTTTCAAACGCACGTATATCCGGTTGCATTAATTACCGTAGCGTGCGGGGCTGAAACAGGCTCGGTTATAACTCAATACGTAATTCCAAAACGTCTCAACTATTAAATACCAAACGGAGTGTTTAGGACAACAAAAATCACTCTGCCATGCGGTATCTTTTTCACATTTTTCAGACAGAATTTTAACATAATTGAATTCTTTTAACCTATAAAGATTTGCGATGACAACCGTGATTGTTAATGTAACATCAGATCTCAAAGACGTCTTACATGGAAAAAAATTGTTTGGTTTTATCTGTCTTGGATTACTGGTTATCCTAACGGCTTGTGGAAACGTTATAATATGCGTTGCAATACTCAAGAATCGACATCTGCGAACAAGCTCTAATCTATTAATCATAAACATGGCTTTTGGAGATATTTTATACTCTGTTTCAACTCTCCCTTTATCAATGGTTTTGATGTGTTCCCGTGGCTCAGAATGGCCGCTTGGCAGAGCGGGAAATGTATTCTTTGATGCAGTTTGGCTCTTGTTTTTTGTTTTATCTTTCTTGAATGTTCAGGTCATAGCTTTGAACAGATTTGTCGCTATTACCAAACCGTATGCCTATAAAATTGCTGCAACAAAAAAGCGGACAGTTGGGTTATGTGTGTGTATATGGGTGTACGTTACAATGCTTGTGTTTGGCCTGAGCTTTTCGTTCAAAGAGACAAATGGAAGAGCTTATGCATTCTTAATTCCAGGAAGAATTTACTACACCATCCTAATATTTCATGCAGTTTTTACGTTTGTCTCAGTGCCTTTGTTGTATATCATTATTTTTCTCATTGCAAAAAAACATAAACTCGAAATAATCAAACAGAAAGACTCACATGCACACGTCAAGAAGCTTTTATCGTGAACTAAAAGCAACTTGGACAATTGGACTTGTCATTTGTCTATTTCTGTTAGTCTGGTCACCATTCCTGACAAACCAGTTTGTTGACTTTCGTGATATTTATCAGGGTATTTGGGACCAACGGAACAGTGTTATGGTTTATATCACCTATTGCAACGGACCTGTTAATATTTTTGTATATTCAATTTGGAATCGTGAAATAAGGCACGTAATTTTGAGATTATTTGGCCGTGCGAGGAATGGGGTTGTGTCGTCTTCGTCGAGTAGGATTCAGCTCGGTCCAGTTGTAACGCGATAATTTCAGTCCGTGCAGCGGATTACATTCGCTGGGCATATGTAATCGTTACTGGGGACGAGTCAAACGCTAAATAAAGCTTGGTCACTCTGGTGCAAAAATAACGGCAATCACATATTACCAATGCCAATGCATATCACGGACCTCACGGTGCCTGATTGACCATATCACAGAATAGAGTATATAGACATTATACTGTATAATGTTTATTCTGTGCCTCCTGCTAAATCTCCCTAACAAACATCAGCGGAACTTCTCGAGATGCGTAAAATTCTGCAAGTTTGTTAGATTCGAGAAAAGGTGTCCAGGAAGTTAATTTAACATTGTAGAATTTGTAGTATTTCTTCATTTTCTTTTTTTGTAAACCAACATTTCTGTAGCAATACAAATAAACAAACTTAAGCATAAATTGAAGCTTGAAATCTTTAACGATGTAAATAAGTTTTGCCCAACATTCGGCTGCCATCTTGAAAATTCTCAACTCACCAGTCACCTCACATAACATACGTAAGCAGGTCTATTGCAGGTGGGTTCAGAGTTCAGACGTCTGCAGGTGACTCGAAAAGATCTTTCCTACTCA
This sequence comes from Dendronephthya gigantea, assembly GCF_004324835.1. NCBI lineage: Eukaryota > Metazoa > Cnidaria > Anthozoa > Malacalcyonacea > Nephtheidae > Dendronephthya > Dendronephthya gigantea. The sequence continues at coordinate 717,360 of NW_021163031.1, forward strand.
GAACCAATCAGAAAGCAGCTTTTACTCAATGTGCGAGGTAATTGCCTGAATGATCTTACTCCCATTCAGTCTACAGTGTCTACTTTATTACATATATTACATGTTTCATTAAATATGAATTAGTCATATCATCCTATATCCTATATTTTTATGTTCTATCTGCAATTTCTGCAAAACGTGTCTACTTATTTACGAGCTAATATAAACAATTAATCAAATCGCAGAGGAAATTCACGGTGAACCCAATTGGATATCATAAAAGATATTGACTGCATCTATTAACACAGTGATAATTCAAAGGTAAAAGATCGTTAACGGGAAGAAACAGAAGTTTCAACACTTCAAAGATTGGTTACGAAAGATATAGAAGCACAGAATGTGTGAATGAGATTTTCAGTTGATGGGCAGGCGATATGTCGAATGTAACTTCTCAGTTTTCTTTAACGGGAGTAAAAATCTTTTGGTTTGCTTTTTATGCCTTTTTGATCATCTCCACAGTTCTTGGGAATGTTTTAGTATGTGTTGTTATACTAAAGAATCGAAATCTACGAACTCCATCAAATTATTTTCTCGTCAATATGAGTTTCAGTGACATGCTTATTTGTCTGTTTTCTATTCCGATGTCCATGATATTTTTATCTCATCATGAAACGTGGTCATTTGGAGAACATCTAAACATCGCTGCTGATTCCATTTGGTTTGGTTTTACACTATTAGCTTTCATAAACATCACACTTATTGCATGCGAAAGGTACATAGCTATCACACGCCCATATTCGTATGAAACAATCATAACGAAACCACGTTCAGTTTTTTGTTGCTGTTGTGCGTGGCTTTACATGGCAGTCCTAATATTTGGTTTAGTGCAATTCACGTTCAGAACTCCAAAAGAGACCTATACTTTTCTTATACCAGGCTATGTTTATTATATTGTACTCTATTCACACGTAACAATTGCTTTCACAGTTGTTCCCTTTTTGTATTACAAAATCTTCCTGGTGGCAAAAATACACAAGTTAAAAATTTGTCGACAAACTCGATGGAAAAGGCAGAAATATTTTTACTTGCAAATGAAAGCTGTGCGGACAATTTTTCTGGTGACTCTGCTTTTTGTAATCGTGTGGTTGCCGTTTCTTGTGAAGCAATGGTTTGCCCTAGATGATATTTTTGATGGGAATTGGAGTATAAACAACAGCATTACAACAAGCATAACATATTGTAATGGTGCTGCAAATTTCTTTGTGTATTATTTTCGGGATGCTATGATACGCCAGACCTTAATTAAAATATTCAAATGCAAAAACTTAGTTCTAAGTGGTTCTAATAGGCAAGCTTGTTCCGAAATATGATACGGGAAAAAAAAACACGTTTGACATTCGGAAGTTAAACAGAACTTAGAAAGACATCATTAAAAGACGTACTCAAATGGGACGTTTCGACCATTTATTTAAAATAGATCGACCACCTGTAAAAAGAATTTTGAAGCCCTGAGCTCAACGCTATATCTTTAGGGGATCATAGAAGAGTATATCCTAAACTAAAGTACACAGGGCCGTAGCTAGAAGCTTCATTGTAAGATGCATATTCATGCATATCTATTTGTCAGATGCGCGACTGATTTGTCTTTTCAGTGGTGCACTAAAACTGTATTAAATAGATTAGCCTCGTTTTAAAAACGTGTAGAATAGAGTGTGTACTTCTTTAACAAATTTTATTCTGTTTCTTCATCAACTAAAACAGCTGCGTAGACCAGTTCGTAAGCCAGCTGCACAAAATGACAAGACCGCTTCTATCCCCTTATCTACAGCAGACGGATGTTAACTTGTCTGTGTCAATTTAAACAAACTATTTGCTTAAAGTTCCATGGCAATTATCATCATCCGACGTTTTCATGTTTTAAACACAGCAATCTAACAATACCTTATTTCTGCGCAGAAAGATATTTTATGTACAAAATTTTATCATCGTTTTCACTACCGTAAATTTGCAAATATTTTTCGTGTCATTTTGACTGTAGATGTTTTGGTGCTTCTGCAAAAAAGCACTTCAGTTTAAATGCTTCAGCTACTAGCAGTTCAACGTCTTTATAACCCCAGTTTCCAGTTGGTAAGTTTTGAAGTAGGATAAGTAGACTCTGAAAAAGAAATGGTAAAGAATGTTCATAACCACACATTATTGTTTTATATCAAAGACGAAAAACCAAGAATAAAAAGAATTTACCTGAAAATCCGTTTCCTCTTGAATTCGTTTGGAATATTTCATAAGGAAAGCGGCGCAAACATACAGATGAAATTTGGCGAAACCTTCAGCTTCAGACTAAAACATCAATGTGAAACATTGGGTGATGCTCATGGATATTGATGGATACAGCAGATGAATGTGATGATTGATGTATGATACACTTACTAAATAGGTGTCCCATAATCGTATTGTACATCTTAAGGGAAGTTCCCTCATTAAGAGATTGTTCATCCAACGAAATGAAAATTGTAAATATTCCACATTGTGCTTCACTAAATGATCATGAAGCGGAGCTAAAAGACACAAGAAGATAAACTTTGTAAGAGTTGATCACAGATGTTGTATGATCTTCGGAAAGCATCAGTGAGCATGACGGAAAACTTGTAGCATAAAGGAGCATTTTAGGTCTTGGCACTTGGATGAGCGCTTCCCCACATTTTACGTATTTTCAATCACGAACTTAAAGGTCATTTCACACTCTCACATATTACTAAGCGAGGCGATGGTCCATTTGAGGCGCATATTGAGTGATATTTTGGCGGATTTCAGGATTTTTACGAGAAACCCCCCCTGCAAAATACCCCTGGTTGAGGTGACGTCAAATTCTCCATTCTATTTCAAAGGATTGTTATGATCTGGGGCCGGTTGTAACTAGAAATCCTATTTTGTGTAGTTCAATAAAAAATGCATGATTCTGATTGGCAAGTCCTTTCAGTACAACCGTCTCTTGTGTTAACCAAGATGTTGTTTTTCGAAATCTGTTGTTTTAAGGTGGCTCGATACAATTTTTCGAAATTTTTAGAAGCACATTTTAAACAGGGATATTAAGCACCTAAATATTTCACTATAAGGCTAACAGTTAATATACTTTGCAGGAAACATATCTAGAGCGGAAATATTCTCAGAACCTTTGCCGGGCACCCGTTACCATGGCAACAGAGACGTTTCAAAATGGCCGCCAAACAGGGTTTAATCGTATTTATTTCACAAACGAGTTCGGTGACCCCCAATTTTTTTTTCATTAAACGTTTACGCCATAAATACTTTATCTATAAAAAAGTTTTGAAAAAATTCTAACATGGGGAATTTTTTCTATTTACAAAAACATTATTTTTGCTTATTAAAAAATTCCCCCATGTTAGAATTTTTTTAAAACTTTTTCATAGATAAATAATCTATAGCGTAAACGTTTAATGCAAAAAAATTTGGGGGTCACCGAACTCGTTTGTGATATAAACACGATAAAACCTTGTTTGGCGGCCATTTTGAAACGTCTCTGTTTCCATGGTAACGGGTGCCCGGCAAAGGTTCTGAGAATATTTCCGCTCTACATATGTTTCCTGCAAAGTATATTAACTTTTAGCCTTATAGTGAAATATTTAGGTGCTTAATATCCCTGTTTAAAATGAGCCAAAAAAAAATTCGAGAAACTGTATCGAGCCACCTTAAGTTTTCAAATTGTGATTTAGCAATGATTAATAAAGATACGAGGTCCCTGCAAGTACCATCTACTCTTTGGATCAAATCTTTTAATGCGTGGATCTTGTGCTGAATTCCAGGCTGGGCGAACGTGTAATTGTCCTGAAGATGAGAAGAAAATACTGACTCAGTGACTGGAGATTAGTTTTTATTATGATGATACTCTTAGCAATAAATGAAAAAAAAATCCATCGAACAAAAGATTCATTTACATTCGAGAAAGACAATGGAAATTCCTGCCACAGAACGGTCTACCTCCTTGTAACTACATATACATGTGTTCACATTTCAATTAAAAAAAGTAAGTTATGATTAAACCACAAAACATATTGTTAAAAACATTAACCTGTATTCCATCCAATAACTTTCCTAAACACCAAAAACTATCAGCTTCAATCGTATTCAGAGCATCTTTCGATAGTTTACTAACATCATATGTTTCCAATTCTCCATCTGAACATTACAACCAACATTTACTAGCTTTACTTGCACAATTATGTGGGACATATCAGCTCAAAATAAAGATATATAGAAAGACAATTGCTCGTTTACCTGTAAACGCTGATAAAAATACAACAAAAAATGGGGTGACTAAATCGTTGATTCCTTGGACATAGCCGCTAGCTGGATGACGTATTGCCCAAATATAAAGAATTCTCTCAAATGTCTAAATGTGGAAAAATATTTTTAAAATTTAAATCATCAACTTGTAGGGACAGTATGCATATTTGTTATATTTAGAAAGCTCTGGATACAAAAAAAAATGCGCTGTGTTTAAAAAAAATTGTGATGTGTTAATTCCCCATGCAAAATTTCAAGAATATAAAAAACAATTTTATTTATACGACATAAGTGTAAGATCAAATATATTATTGCAAAAAAAAATTTAAATTAACTAATTGAAGCCATACTTCTTGAACAGCAGGTTGTTGAAATAGTGGAATGAGTGGATTTGTTCTTGGAATATCTATATGAATCTAGAAAAAACATCATTTCAGACTGAAAATATGACAGAAATGCTGGACTGAGTTTATTAAACATTAATTTGCAAAACAATCTAAAGTGACATTACATTACATTTCTAACAATTTTTCTCATGATCAGCAACATTTTAAAATAAACTGCCAGAGTTTTTTTAGTTACTTTTAGCAATTGAGCAGTTCTGCTGTATGCACACAGATTTACTAACTTGCTTGAGTAAGTACCTCCATTAAACGTATTATGCTTCCAAATGTGATGTGATGTGATGTACCTGTCTAAATGTGTCTTGGTGTATATCTTCATGTCTTGTATTATAATATTGTTTTAATAAATTGTAATATTCCTGTCGTTTTCTATCTAGTACACTCTGTCTTCGGTCTATATTCACTGGGAGATATCCCTGTATAAAAAGATATTCAGAATCATCATTACATATATTCAACAATCATTAGTTTTAGATTGCTTCTAAAAAACAGAATTGCATTTACAAATTAACTTTATTTTTATATGACAAAAATAAAATAGACTGTTTAACATACAGAGAGGAGCTGCCATGTTGTGGGTCGAACCTGAGCTGGTATGCCTGACCAACTGTACTGCCGTAGAATTACTACAAATAAACAATAATTACACACTAAGGATTGAACAACAATATTACAACCTGTGACAAAGCATATTGACTTCTTTTAATACCTAAGTCTGTATTTGGACCAGCCAAAATTTTTCCAAATCTTTCCAATTTTAACATTTCTTGTTCTTGTAGTTCCAACTGTATTTCTGCATGTGGTGGCAGAGGGAGGGGTTTTGCTTGGACAGTACATTCTCTGTTTGAACTGGATGATGTCGTTTTAGGCTTCACATCATTGGCTGAGGATAGGATAAAGAAAAAGTATGGTATATGACCACAACAAGAGTAATAATAATGATCATGGAGATAAGAGGGATGATATAACACAATTGCTAGCAATGATTTTGTTAGGTCTTGTGACAATGGTGACATACCTTGTGTATTTTTCTTTTTAATCCTGGACAAGATACCAGAGCGAACATCACCGCCTCTAATGATCTTCACAGATGGTTCTTGGATGATCACAGAACCAACACGCTCACCAACCTTTTCAACATCATCATCATCCTCACACCATGCATCATGTGTCTTGCTCGAAAAATCATCAAATGACTGAGTTTTTCCTCGCATTTTGTCTGTGTTACTGAACAAGAAGAATAAACATTGAACACAGCAAGAAAGCTAAAAATAACTAGAAATAAGCCAAATGGACATACAAACCTTAATACTGAGTTCCCAGGGGGAGAAGGAGAGCCACTGCTTGATGGACTTACTGGTTGATCTTGACTTTTGCTATGCACAGCTTTTATGCTGGAAAAATAAAATCATGGAAAGTTCTATCATCTATGATAAAATAAACAATTTACTGCAATCTGCTTAATTGCATTAACAGACAGTTATGCTTCATCTATGTGCCTGAAATGATTTCGATAATTAATAATTATGCAAGATCCTTCATCTCTTTATATCGTTCATTGATCATTGACCAATAAGGCTTTCCAATATTTATCAATAGTTAAACATGTTAAAACGTCCACTCCTACGATGCTAATAATATATCATTTTACCTTATGGATAACTGGGAGTAAACTTTAGTAAGGTTAATTTAATAGGAATCGCAACAAATGTACATGTGTACTGTGAAATGCATGGTAAAGGTCAGAAGTCAACGCGAAATAATTCACTGAAGATCTATCTCTCGACCATATTAATTAAAGAAAAAGATCAGTATAGGCAAAATATGTACTGTACATAGAAAGAAAGATACAATCTAACAAATACCCTACCTTCCGGGCAATTTATTCGTGTTTCTTTTCCAAAACGATTTCTTTTCTTGTGAAGGAAACGAAGCAGATTTCTCTGCACTATTAAACTGCGCTCCTAAAACTAAGACACGATTTTTGGCCGCATCACTCATAATTTGCCACTGATTTATAGCTTTCCAGTTAGATCCATATCCATTTTTTCGGCATGGCCAAGATTTCAAAGATCGGATAAAACAATAGTTTTGAAAATCATGTTTTTTCTGAGGGAAATTGTTTCAAATCCGACAAATCATAATTTGTTATTGTAGAACAATTCGGAACCAGGCTTTTCACAGAGCGCGCGCACCTGTAAAATGAAAACAAATATGGAGGAAAATGACTCAAATACAAGTCAGAATCCCGAACTTAGTTCACGAGTTTTTATAAATAAGAAACCTTATTTTGCAAAATTAAGCAATGAAACATTATCTTGGTGCAAGTGTGAAACAAGTGCTACAAAGAAAGGTAGATTTTGCTTCGCTGGTTCTATATTTTAACTGCATTTTTTATATAACATCAAGGTCCTATTATGTATATTTTCATTATTAAATTTGAATTTGAAATTAATTAAATCCATGCACTTCTTAATTTCGTTTTTAATGTGATACTATGTGTCAAAATTCAATGTGTGGCACTGTGTTCCACGTACAATGCAATACTGTTACTAAATCAGCTAAAAACAAAGGAAGTGCATAAGCGCAAATGCGCAATTCATCTAACATATAAACATTCTTAAACTTTCTGCATCATCTATTAAACATCTAATTATTTTCATTCATTTCCTTTCATTTTTATTTTCCAGATCATTTTCACCATTGCCATGTTTTAAAATTAAAACGAGTGTTGGCTATTGTACCTAATGTGAAGCAAGAAACTGGCGTTCATCCAAACGACATTGAACTAAACACAATCAGTCCAGTCAATCATTATCGTTCTTTTCATCTTCATATTGTCATCAAAAAAGGAAATCATAAATGGCAACATAGAAAGGTTTTGTTTGAATGTCCATCTGTTGATGTGGGCAGTAAATGGTTTTCTAGAATACAAGATATTTTAACAGGTATTTATTTATTTATTTATTTTTTATCCCTACAGAGCTTTATTGCCCCATTGACAGGGTACCCAAATTATATTGTTCTTAAGCAGACAGGAAAGCACTGAATTGTACGAGAATTACTTGCAAACTTGCCAAATACCAAATGTGCATAGAGGTTTTTTGTATCAAGAGTAAGAACAAAACTAGTTTGCCCTTCGGTGCCATTATTGATGAAGTCAATCCAGGCGCCAAGCTGTTTTTAATTAAACATACCTTTTACAAATTATATTCAATTAGCTTTCACTCAATAGATTTTAAAAGACCCAAAAAACTTCTGATCTTTGTCAACCCGTATGGCGGAAAGAAACAAGCTCCAAAGATTTTTAGAAATAAAGTGGAACCTTTATTTCATTTAGCAAAGATAGACATGGAAGTTGTTGGTAGGTTTTTATCACTTTGCAAAGTTAAAATTTACAATCTGCAAAGTTAAAATTTACAATTTGCAAATATACCTCTGACTTTTCCATATTGTAGAGGCACAGTAGAGGTGATATACCTAAAAATTGCAAAATTTTGCAAAATGTATATTTTATTAGCATGCCCTGCTCAACATAATGCATGAATATAGTTGACAATTTTTTAAAGAATTAATATATTGCAGAAACAACAAGAGCAGATCATGCCAAAGATTTTATTACAAGTGAACCTGACCTGACAGAATATGATGGGTGAGTATATAGAAAGTGAATATTTGAAAATTCTTTAAAAGTAAGTTGTGGTTCTCTATTGGTTCTCACCCACCAAAAGAAAGGTCTGGGAATGAGATTACCATTTAGTCACAAAGCAAATGAAGTGCAGTCAGAATGTACTATGTAGCACTTGACTCGAGCACTTGAAAAGGTTTTTTATTTACTTTTACTTTCCAATCTCAGTCCTGCTTCATTAAATGACCCCTTTGGTGACAGTTTAAAAAAAAGGAAGTATTAACCGGCTCCTAATTCCACCTTTCACATGCTCTTACAGAGCTATTAAAATATGTGGGTTGTGTTGAAGCAGGTTTGTTGGCCTGTTCCCCCCCGGGAACATGTCATGTACGTCAGCCTATTGCCTTTTACTTACATGAAGAATTAATAATGTTTATTATTATTTTGTCCAGTTTTGAGAAACTTGCAAATTCTTTCTTTCAGCATAATATCTGTTGGTGGTGATGGAATGTTCAGTGAGATTTTGAATGGTATTTTAATGCGCAAAAACAAACATGCATCTTCCTCAACAGAATTTAATCCAGAGAAACCTGAAATTAAACTTGGAATAATACCTGCTGGTGTGTGGAATATAATTGAATATATTTTATTTTATTTTAATACACAAATTGGTAGATTGTTTGTTCTGAAAGTTTACCCTATTGAACTGACTAAGTGTAATACCATCTTTGGTTGGTTTTGAAGTGTATATATAAATTTATTAATAGGTTCAACAGATTGTGTGTGTTACTGTACAACTGGATGTATTGATGCCGTAACCTCAGCCTTACAGATCATAACTGGTGGGTAGCTATAGTTTGTTCTCATCATGGCAAACTCAAATCTTAAACGTTGTTCTTCGTAGCATTGTTCTTCTTAATTTTTATATATATATTTTATTAATTTTTTTCTGTTAATGATCTTTAGGAGAGGATCAACCGTTAGACATTTCATCCATTCATAGTGGCAGCGAATTATTGAGATATTCTGTTTCGTTTGCTGGCTATGGTTTCTTCGGGGATGTGATGAAGGACAGTGAAAAGTTACGATGGGCTGGTGTGAAACGATACGATATTTCTGGTGCTAAGATATTTCTTGCTAATAGGTATTGTTGTCTCCATGATTGCATGCGACTGTTTTAGATTTTTCCAGGTTAATCACACCTATCATAAAGTTAAGCTACAGTGTTGTGTAATATAATGGTACAGGACCAAGTCATCATCGAATATCATAAGAAACCTAACCTAATCTCGAGATCTGCTTGAAAATGTTAAAAAATAAGGTGTGTGGTAGCAGGCTGGGTGGTGCTGATACCATTGGTACAGTAACTTAAATCACCAATGAATTGACAATATTTTCCTCCCTCACCAGGTTTTATGAAGGAGAGTTGTCTTACTTAATTAGTTCAGACGCACAAGGACATCCCCAAGATAAAAATAAATGTAGAACTGGGTAGGTTATCAAATGTTGTCCTTTTGTAAAATGGCAAAGCTTGAAGTTCTTGCTAAATCAACTTACAACTATTTTCCTGCAGTTGCAGTGTTTGTTTTCCTCCACAGAACCCATCGTTTGGTAAACTAGTACCAGGTTAGTTCTCGCTGTTTTAGTTCACGTTTATTCTGAACGGCGGTATCTTGAACCGGGTATTATAGGCCGTCATGTAAGCAGATACCTTAGATACATTTTGAACTACAATATTTTCTAAAATATGATGAATTATTGGCACATTTCCATTTGGTTTGAGATGCTTCTATATGCAAGCAAGAGTTGAAGGTAAACCGCCTTAAGCCCGACTTCGGGCCTACGTGAGACCCGTGGTCAAAACCAGGGCTTAGGAAATTTCCACATTCTGTCCGACCTTTTTCTTAAAAGACTTATATCTTACTGACAATTAAACCTTGTTCTTTTGGAATTTCCCTCATCCTCGCGCATGACCGGATTTTCGGACAACACTGTGTCTGAACTTTTAATAATGATATCTCATAATGACGTCAAACACGGTTCAGTTCCACGGAACAAATCAAGTTTCGAGTTTGACGTCATCACGAGAAAGGTCTATTGTTTTTATAGAAGAGACGTCAGGCTGGCACAGTATAACTGGGCGTTTTATTAGTGTAATGGGAGCAACAAATTGCTGTGCAAATAAAAAAAGTCCGGAGGGAATATCACCCAGTGCCCATCTTGCTGACGGCTGCATTGATCTCGTTGTTGTGCGTCACACGTCACGTGTTCGATATTTACATCACATGATACGTTTAGCGGGAAGGGCTGATCACGTGAGTAAACATTATTAATACATATGCTCAAACAGCGTTACTTTGTTGGGTTAAGCAACCATTTCTGTATCTACAGCTATATTTAAACTCTCCACAGATCGTTGGTCGATATATGGGGATGTTCAGGGGCAAACTCGCAAGCCGGGCTTTTCTACCTACGCTCTACGGCCCGTGGAGCCCGTGGTGCAGCGCAAGTAGAAAAGCCTGGCTTGCGAAGTTGGTTCAGGGGTGGACAACCTGTGATCTTTCGGACAATAGGGGTGAAAGAGGGATGCAAGTTCAGTGTAAATTCATCGTTTTAACAAGTTGTAACATTACAATGTTGTTTTTTTATCACTATTGTCGCTACATGCTTGTCACTGACAAATTAATTGTTGACAAGTTGTGGAATTGCATAACAAAAATAAGTTGATAGAACAATCTTGTAGCAAGTCTGCTGCGCGTTTGTAGCAACTTGTGAACAAGCCAGGAACAAGCAGTCAAGCAGTGCAAATATTTGATGTCGGCTTTTTGGAACAATCTTGTAGCAAGTCTGCTGCGGGTTTGTCAGAATTTGTGCGTTTTTGTGTGTGTAGTTTTCTTACTGTAATAAATTTCAACCAAGACATTTTGCACGCTTATGACAACTGAACTGCATCTAAACCTTTTAGATGGATTTTGATTTCGTGGAAGTACATCGTGTCAAAGAGTTTTCATTTCGTCCAGTGTCGTCTGCGGTCAGTGAAGATGATGAATCAGAAACGGGGGCTAGTTCAAGCAGGCAGGAATGTGGCGGAGAATTAACACGACGAACACAGAGAACACAGAGGAGAGGAAAGGAAAGGTCGCAATCACGTCATAGTGTATGGAATGTAGATGGTGAAATTATTGACGAGCCCGCAATACATGTAAGGTATGTAAGTTGTATACACTTCATGGTATAAAGCTCATATGTTAGTAAGTGTGGAAGTTACTGTTTCATTAGCAGAGTTTACACAAGTTTTCGCGTACAGCTACTCTCATATTTGCCATAGAAAGAAACAAAGAATTTCATAAAATACGCCATTAGTACTGAACGGACCTCTCCATATCAGCGGCCATTTCGGAGGAAATTTCTTCCAAATGTTCAAGCTCTGTTTATTAGTTAGTCTGTTTCTGAAAATGTATTGTTTTTATGTCTGTAAAGTTTATTATCCTTTGCTCCCTTCCTCTTTACAGAGTTCATCGACAGTTAGTGACACTGTTTGCGTATGGTATAGAGGAATGCGAGAAAATGGCGACCTGCTCAGTTTGTCGAACTAGTTAATGAACCTCGAGAAACAGTCAGTTATTAAATTGTCATTCTACGGTCGTATATAAAATGTAAAAAATATTCCCTAAATTTGCTGAGAATCTTTACTGAACAGCCATCTGTGTAAGCCTAGAGAAATTTGTTTCCCTTCTTGACAGTAAGATCTTAAAAAATATCTCCTAAGACTCCTATGAAAATCAACACTCAGACCACGTTTCTCGATAATTATCGGTCGCTTATATTTATAATTGTAGTTTTAAAGCAAATCTCAGAAATCAGAAATATGAAATATTTAATTGATGTAATTTAAATAAATTTTTAAACCTAGAACACGTTAATGTGAACAAAACATTTTGATTGGACAATCTGAATTCTGTCCTTAACTAGAAATTACAAGTTAACTAGTCTTTTATACAACCAGCCCCAGGTCAACACTGGGATTTCACTGGATTTACACTATCGTGAAGTCTGGTCTAAAGTTGGCTAAACGACATGTCGCGATGCTACCACATGCAGAATACAAATAGAATACATCGACTTTCAGCTATTTGTCGATGACTCAGAATATAGTGGCTATATCAGTACAAAAAAACGAGGAACTAAATACCCAGCGGCTTAAAATATACGCCAGCAATTATCCAGAGATGCATATATGCACTTGTAGACGAAATAACAAAGACGTTTCCGATGTTTAAAACTGTTTTGCAAATGTTTAACTATTCTGGATATGTTGTGTATCTAATGAATCTATAATAACAGCAGAAAAAGGTCACATGTCAGATTGTCAGACGCGTGGTTGCAGACCAGATATCCGCGTGTGTAATTATTGACAAAGTTTGAAATACCATAGGAGGAACTTTAAAATCAAATTAAGTCGGTTACACTATTTGATACTTCACTTGGGAAGGCCTGTGGTGCATTGTTTTGTCACATTTTGCGTGCTCAGAATGAGAGGCCTATTTTTTAATAGTTAATTTCAATTTTCTATTTCTCCTTTTTTGGTAAAATGTTTACTTAAATTTGTTTCAGCTCATCCCGTGTTTACATTTCAGTCGCTGCTTCTATGCTCCACACGCTCAAGTTAAAATGGTAAAAGTTGAAAGAAACCGAATCATTCTTGACCTTGAGGTTTTGATGTTGTTATTCTGTTTTCTCTTCGACCAAAACGTTTCTGGATTCCAGATCGACTTGACGCGCAAACAAGTAGGGGACTGTTTTAACAATCCTTATGTTGAAAATTGTTATGATGACGATGAAACATTTTGTCTTGGGAGCAATTCATTGTGTTTTGAAAATTATCCTGAGCCAAGCAATAAATGTTGTTACTGCCATTGCAACATAAAATACTCGACTTTCAATTTGAAAACATCTCGCTGTGTACGAAATGAAGACTACCGTCAAGGTATGTGGAAAAGCGGAAGCTTTGTGGAATGTGCTTACAATTGACTGAGTATAGATACAAAAGTTGAATATAAACATAACTAGTGAGTAGTGATTTCGAAATTTACTACAATTAAACCGCAAGATTGGTTGTTTGAGGGTGTTTTGTATAATATAGACTATCGAGGTCAGGTTTTTCATGCAATACTGATTATTGTATGTCAAACTGACGAAAGCTTGTTCTGTTTGAAGTATGTTCTTTCAAAATCGCTGCCCAGTACGACGAAGATTTTCTCCTTGGTATCGACCTGACAAAATCTGGACAACAGAGAATTTTGCCGTCAGGTTTGCCGAATAGACCTCAGAATAAACTTCTAAGCTGTCCTATTAGAAAAGTTGAACAGATGAGTTCGAACGGATACGAGACAGTTTCCGGACATACTTTTGGTACAGGGTCTATAAGGAAGACAGACTTTGATATGACTGTAAGTGCATATAGCTAAATTGTTATATGTTTGACTTGCTAGCTTTGTGAGAAAGGGTCTAAAGGGTTGTAATTATTTGTTGCTAACGTGTTGATGTGGTACGTGGAGTCCACGTCTTTCAGCCCATTTGGGAGCTAGATTAGGAGCGCCCAGCCCTCTTGTTAAATTCTCTGCCAAGTGCTTTATACGTACAAATCAATACAAGCTACTAGGCCCTCATGCATCATAGTCGCAGTCTGCTTCTTTTATCGTGCTTTTATCAGCGCCTAAAAGAACTTAACCTGCTAACAGTTTTCGTTGTTGTTGGGTATTTGATGATATCGGTTGGGAGGCGAGTTTTTTTAAGTCCTTATCCCATACTGGGCCTACTGAATGAGGTATGAGGGACCTTAAGCATGTGAGATGGCAACGGCTACGATGACTCGTAAAGCAAACTTCTTTAATTAAATAGATAAATATAAAGTGCATGTTGCTAGCTGCGCACTATGTTGGCGTTGTATACAGAACGGGAACGAAATCTAAAACTCCCATGGGTCTTCAATTATTCATTCCTTTTCAATGAACCCTTGCATTGATAACCGTCGTTGTTCGTCTGCCATACATGCTTCTAAGGTCCCTATTGGCCGGGTATCGAACCCCCTGACGACGTTCGTTCCGGTATTTTGTCGTATCAGATAGTGTCTCCCATCTCCGGAATTTTTGTCATGTTGAGTTTTTAGTGGTTCAGCTAGTTTCTTTACATTATTTTGATATGATAAATGAAGCGTGAATCTTTGTTTTGTGCAGTGGCCAGGAGCAAGCAAGGACAAAGATGTTCATGGAAAGGTTTATCGAATTACATTTAACTGTCAATATAAAAGGCCTGGTAATAGTAATGGGCAAATAACTGGTTGTTTGATGCTTAAAACCACCGGAACTGTTAGAAGTGAGTTTTCTATTCACATTAAATGTCTGTTTTACAGAGGATAAAATGCTGTGGTGTTTTATAAACATTTGGACACAAAACATGCTCTAATAAGTAATGAGTAAAGTGGACGGGCCTACTTAAACTATCACAAATGTACGTTTTAGTTGATCATCCAGGCCTTCCCGAAAAATCTTCGTCGGTGTTCGCAAGATCGTCTGAACCAACAACTGAAATATCTTCACCATCATCTTCACCATCTCTTCCACTGTCACCATCAACAGCACCAACACCCAGTGAATTTTTATCAACCCAGTCATTTAGAACAACATCACCATGGACCATCCACTCTTCATCTCGGGAAATCCTTGTAATTCCATCATCTACTAAGGATATCTCACCTTCAATCACTCAGTGGCCTCTTTCTCCATCGAGTGTGAAAGAGGAACAAGTGGACCTTTTTACTAACGTAATTACATCAACAACGGTACTGTGTACAAACTGGCGTTTGCTCTAAAATAGAAAACGAGAGAATGATAAACACTTTGGGAGCCCAAGATATGGACTAATACTGAGTTTATATATTTATACAATGGTCTTGATTGGATGAGAATGGAAAACAGAATTCTAAAAATTCATATCTTAATTGGGTCTTCAAAATGTTCTCGTTCCTCGGTCTTTTTTATATACATTTTCGTTCCTCGGTTTTTTTTATATACATTTCACAAAGTTCACAAAATTGTCGGCTGGTCTTGTCCCTGTTTCCACTGGTGGCAGTGGATCATTTTAAAAGCTCTAAAGTAAAATGAATTTTATTTTTTTAAGATTGAACATCGGGATTCCGTGGAAGCAGTGATCTCCTTCTCCACCTTCATTTCCAACACGGTGTCTCCTACTAGTTTTTCTAGAAACGAAAGGCAAATTTCGGGGAATGATGAAAACACACTGGTGTATGTGATTGTTCCCATTATGGTTGTTGTTGTCGTTATAGTCACATTTGCTGTGGTTCGCTTTACCATGATACGTGAGAAGAAGAAAATGACAAAGAAGTAAGATTACTTATCTCCGTTCTGTCATAAATGTACAATCTTTCCACTAGGCTCACTTACACTGCTGCACGTTGTCGTGCGTCGTCGAAACGACCTTTTTGAAGTTTATATCTTCCTGGCAGAGTAAGCTGGCTGAGGAAACGATTACGTTTTGAAAAAACTTCTATAAATTATTATATTCTTTCGGGTGTACTTCTTTCCCTACGCTCCAGTCCGAACACCAACTATCGTAGAAGCATGATATTTTTTTCTGGAATATTTAAATTAAAAAATGTATAGCTGAGAATTGTTCTCAATGATGACGAGTGTGTGGTCAACGCAGAGTTTTGGTCCTATTACAGTGATGTTAGGCGAATAATAATGAGCAATGCGGATTTGCTTTGAATTTTGTTTATACTGAGAGTTTGATAGTCAACTAACACTTGACTCCTTTTTTTGTAGATGTGAAAGCAAGTCTAACATTATTATGTCAGGTTAGTCTATTTTTAAAAGAGTAAGAATTTTTTATCATCGGGTGGCCACACAGCAGCAGGCTTGTGAAATATTCTTTAATCTATAGATCTCAATAATGGTAAAAATGAAAAAGACGAACTCTACACAGATTTAGACAGATCTGCAGTCAACGCTGAATCAAATTACCAGGCGTTGACTCTTCCTGGCGCTGTAAATAAGGTATGCGATATATTGACAGGTTTTCCTGGTTTCCACATAAGGATGGTCTAGGAGTTCCATTGTCGGTCGTAAATGATAAACTCTGTTGTAATCTAGACATCCAAACTTTGAAATACACCTTATAAAAATATATATATTTTGTCTGCGCGCAATCTTCCTTGCACGGTAACATCTAGCTAATAAATCAGTTTCAACCAATTGCTCAGATACTCTTCCTCTTTAGCGTCAAACCATTACGACGAATGCATACAACAAAAATATGCGTCAAGTTCAAAATGCAAGTAAGTATGTGAGTTGAAGCAAAAAAAGTACCTTAACACCTTGGTCATACTATATATACTTGCCATTAATAACCCTGGTTCATAATATCAAAGGGTTTTATTTAAAGCTTTAATCCAACTTAATTAATTTTTATTTCTTAATTGTAATAAATTGACTAACTTTATCTTTTTGTGGGGTGTTTTTGTCAGACGACTGTCTATATGCAGATGCTGACCGTGTGTACAGTACAATTGAACCTGAAATAACTGATGACGGAAAACAGGGTGCAAAAATTAACCAGGCATTTGATGTTAACGAGAACGATCATGAGTACAGCATTTTGGAACAAACAGAACAAGGCACGATTACTTGTCCTACTTCAATACAGCAAGATCCCTCGCCCTCTGTTCATGCGCGTACTATGGACACTGCCCCGATTTATGTGTCCTTCGAAGACGATAAGAAAAACAAAATAACTACCGCAGCTGATTATGTCACTATTTTGTCGCCAGAACCCTGCCAATTGAATGGATCGCTTTATGCGGACTTGTCTGATCAGAGAGGTGGTGGAAATCAGTATGAAAGTTTGGTGAAGCGAAAGAAATGAAGAAGTGGGCGAACATTTTGATTTAGGAGTGGATAAAAATACGTAGTTAATTTCATTATTACTTAATTTATAATTCTTTTCTTGCTTTCCGACAGACGAAGCATTTTGCACATTGGTGCAAAGTGCAAATTGAAACAAAGAGAAATTAGAGAATTATCTATTCTTAGGCAAAGCGTGAAGCAAGATTTACAGACTTGGCTTACTATGTCACCACATCACATGTGATGTCACCCATGGTTGTACGAAAGCTGAATAGCGCTATCCACCAGATAGTGTTTTTCTGCTTGCTTTAAAATCGCCTGTTGTTGGGTATAACTTTGATTAAATCTTTGCATTCCTAAAATAAAGATTCCCTTTTGTATAGCGCTATTCAGCCTTCGTACAACCTGCCCCAGAGCTATATAAGCCACCTTCCGGAAATATTTAGAAGTCAACATACAATGAGGGTCCCCCCCCGCTGTCAATGTTTGAACAACCCCCTCTAAGTAAACAGAAGCGCAATATACTAAATTTAAAGGGAAACGCAATTTCCATATTGATTGACTTGTAAGAAAGAGTAGCTTTGATTCTTACAATAAATAGTTTAACGACATATTATGGACGGAAGTATAGTGAAATTTTATTGATTTTTGAACACGTTTATATGGCTTTTTTTAATAATATCCTCGGTCGGAATTACTTGAAGGAGCTGTCTGTATTGTTGTATTTTGTTATTCTGCTTTGCTGCTGTCATGTTTCCTGTGTTTTTGTTAATGTCACAAGAAGTCAACGAGATATTCTTTCTTTTCCTGGTATTTTGAAAGATAAATTATGTGCTTCATTTTGTCAAAAGAGAAAGTCATTTTATGATGGGTATTCGAAAAGCCAGGAAATTTGTATTTGTAAATGTCGTAGCGACTTTAGAACATTTGTCGCAGCCAAGTCGGAATGCGTGGCTGATAAAAATCTACGCAATGCAGGTAAGTGTAAACTACTATAGACCGTTTTAGTAAGAATCGTATTATAAAATAGAGAATCTTTTTATTCTAAGAATTGAAAAATTTCGAAATAAATTTTTCATATTTTTAATATGAAACAGCCTGCAAAAAGATTTAAATGATTGATTTCCTGTGACTGATTTCCTGTGATGTTTGATATGTCTCAATCATGAAATTGTGACAAAGATTGGAAGCAGGGCAGATTAATGATTTCAGCAAACATTGACTGACCACAAATTACCATCTTATGACTTATCATCAATTCTACCATGCAATCTTAAATATAGTTGCATGCCATATATATACCTATCATATGATACCTTTATAAATAACATTGAAGGTAAATGTTGTAAATGTCTATCAGTCTACGAAATCTTTTTACTAGTAAATGAATTATAAATAAATTTTGATCTTGCCACCTTTCTGTGTTATAGTTATAGGTTCTTGTAAACGGTTTCGGTTTTTTCCGAGAACCGCACCAGCCTATACCAGAGAGAATTTTGATGATCTACCTATAATCCCCCAGTTGCTTGCTTATGACTTTCTGAATTCCAATCCTAGGTGTGTGGCATCTATTTTTGCATAGTAATTCAATAGTTAGATAATTTTTATTTTTGTATTTTTTAGGGAAATCTCCTTTGAAATTTTTACTATATGAAGAGGAAGGGGCTTATAGCCCTCTTTACATCACACAATTTGACTCAAATGCAACAGAAATTTTGTTTAAAGTACCAGCTCTAGATGATGAAGATAAAAAATGCATTCTGAATGATTTTGAAGTTCTTAGTATGATTAGTCATGGAAATACCTTGGATTGGAATTCAGTGAAAAGTGATGTAAATTATACTATGAAAGAACTTGATGATAGTGACATTGAGAAAGATTATCCCTGGATTAATGACAAACATGAAGGTTGGATTATGTTAACATTAAATGTAAGTTTGTCTTGTGAGTGATTTTGTGCATGACTTGTATGAATTAATATTGTGATGGTGCTACTTCGAGTTACCAACAAGGCTAGCTTTAATTGCTGAAAGGCTTGGTTTAATTGCTAGTCCAATGCTCTTCCAATTGATTGAATATGTGATAGTTTCAAAACTCAGTCCAGTTCCCCCCTAATCCCTTCTGTATCTGTGTGTAGAAAGTCACCCAGCTGTAGCACTTGAGGCAAGATAAGTAAAAGCAAGTCTAGAATGACTCTTTAATGGCACTGGTATATAATGGTGCAAGAGAGAAAGTGAAAAACTGGACATTTCCTTTAGTTAGCTGCGAAGCAGCTTGCTGTGAAGAATTTTGTACCATATAATAGAGACATTTAGTTTGACGTTTACGGCAAGCCGCAAACCGCGGTTTCACGTTAGCGGTTTGACATTGCCGTTGTTGCAAATCAGACATTTAGTTAGCAGTCATTTACCTATACCTTATGTTAGAACGATTCAACATTGACATCCAGTAAACAGTCTCGCTGTTTAATTGTTGCTAGCTATTTCTAATGCTTCAATTTTTTTAAAATCAAATGTCGTTTACACCTGGAAAAGTTGAAAGAACCTCCATTTTGATAACCGTCTATCGAACTACGATATCATGGTAAACCGCCATATTGCTAATCGTGTTATTGAATAGTGGTAGCCGCTTTCTTAAAGAAAATCGGTAAACTCATTGAAAACAAGCTAGAAAATTACCACAAGGAAGATTTGGATATCCAATATGTCTACTAGTACTATCAGTGTTTATACGTGAAACGAGACACTATTGCAATGACAATTCGCTGAGGTAAAATGACTAAAATGAGCTACGTGTAAATACACCTCCAGCGGTTGAAAACGTGAACCGCAAACGTCAAGCGGCAAAATTTCAACGTCAAGCCGCGGTTTGCGGTTGAAGAAAAAACGTCAAACTAAATGTCTCTATTATAATATGCAAGCTCTGCAAGAGGATAGCCTTTCATTTCTCAGATTGACTTCACATTTCTCGGCAGTGGTAGACTAGCCGAGACGAAAACAGTGCTCCACACCTCTGAAAATCTTCAGGAATGTCTCTGTGGGATCCGTGTCCGCTTAGCGTACCTATTTTTACCTGGTTGGTACCAAGCCATAAGAAAATATTTCCTATATAACAGCAAACCCAAGCCAGCCTGTCCCCTCGACTGTCAGACCCAGGATGGGAGGAAAGACAGTTACAAGAACATTTTGTTCAACCTTCCTGTCATCCTTCCTTCGTATTTGTTTCAATCGTATTTGTTTTATTTTATTCTCTTCAATAGTGGACTATCAATCCCAATACGTTTACTGGCCGTATCATGAGATTAAATGTGACTTGCGAAGGCCAAAAAAAAGGCAACAAAAAAACGACAAACGTGTCTGGTTTTATGGTCTTTAAAGTCAATGGGACGCTCAGAGGTGAGCAAATAAACTTTTTTCTGTCTAAATTCTTCCATACATACTCGGGAGTGTCAAGCGTTCCCAATTCCCATGTTATTCAAGATGCTCAAAAGGGGATATTTTCTTGCGGCATGAAATTTAAATATGCGTTGTTCACCCAATAGCGTTCGTAATGATCAATCGCATTGTGTTTGTAGACCTCAATTAATCGTTTATGTGAATAAGTGAAAGATTTATAATTTATGAAGAATTTCTTTTGAATTTTTTCTAGTTCCTGATAGGAGCTTTAAAACATCTACTATGTCTATGGCTCCCATCATGTCCACCACTCACAGCCTTACTCCTGCGCTGTCTTCTAAATCAATACTGACTACATCCAGTGATACAGTGGTGGTTGTATCTACAAAATTTATATCAATGACATCATTGTCGATGGAATCATCATCACTTGTTTCTATGATATCATCGGAATTTATATCAGTGACATCATCATTACATGTGCTAATGACATCATCGTCATTTCAGCCATTGACGTCGCCATCATTCATACCAAAATCATCGAAATTTGAAACAACCAGGTTCACCTCGGTACGTAAGATTATATTATGAATTCGGTCAAATTATAAAGTGATTGTCCTGTTTTACTTTATTCCCTGTAAAGCCGATTAAGCTATCCCAAATATCGCGGCCTTTAGATATTTTAGGACGTGGTATGCAAATATTTGAAACGCGTTTGTGAAAATCTGTCGGAGGAAAGTTTGTTATTTTGAAGTTAGTATTTCTGTTTTCGTTACGTTAAAGAAATATATACGTACATTCTTCCTAGACTATGTCTTCAATGATGATTCTCAATTCCTCATCACCAGCTGTAGCAGGTCCAATGAATGCGTCAAAGTCACCAAACACTGCAGCAGTCACGGGTGGTGTTGTAGCAGGAGTTGTTTTATTATTGCTTGGTCTGGCATTGCTTGTGTATACTTTGCGAAAGAGAAGAATGGATATAAAGAGGTCAGTGGATCATAGATATTGAATGTTCATGTGCGATATATACATTTCGTATCAAGTTTTCTTTTTCATTTAGACGAACACATTCTGATCTTGGTGAGATTGCAATTGTTTCATTTCACGTTTGTTCGTTTGTTTTTACAAATTTTACTATCTAAGTTCTGCATGTATGTTTATTTGAAATTTTTATTAATATTTCTATTATTTTTAGGGCAATTAGATCCATATCATCCAAGTCTCTCTAGTCTGGTAACAATATTTCCCCCTTTTTTTTAAGTATACATACTATCAAATTTCACCATGTTTATTACCTAAATATGTACTGTCAGATCAAACTGATTTGAAGGATTATTATTGACATTATTAAAAAATGCGTTCAGACACTATACCAAGTAAAATATAATTTTAAAAAATCTTACGGATGAAACAAAATAAATTTTTACCGGTTGTACTTGTAAGAGCTGGATTGTGTTTCAATCGTTTTAAAATTGCCTGTTGTTGTAATGGTATAACACTGTTGTACAACCGCCACTCATATTCTACCAAGGCAAACATTATTACCTCTGAATGTTTCGACTGAAGTTTTTTTCGGGTTCAATGCAAAATGAACTCAAGTACAAATATATGAAACTGCAAGAATATTTATTTCCATGCATGGCTAGTTCCCGCCTGCCTGGTAGCTACATGCGAGGAATATCCTGATATTTTACTTAAGTTTTACATATAGCAAGACAGACAAAATGCCATTTTAATGATTAGTAAAACTGTTATTTTAGCCCGACGCCATTCCAGCTTTAAACAACCCATTAAATGATGGAATATATGTAAACCCTGAAGTGATTGAAGATGAACGAGATCGTCGCTCAGGAATCATGGCTGTTGGTATGTAATTTGACTAATATCATGGGTCTGAGATGTTGTAGCTGCATGTTGCATGAGTTTTCAGTCTATGAATGCAGTTTCATCTGTTGTGGATTGGAAGATATCCGAGACTTGTGAAACAGAAATTCTTTTTCCTTTGGCAAAGTAAAAGGAGAAACCTTGTGGTATATTAAAAAGGCTGTAGACTGACTCTATATATCGATCAACTTGCATTGTTCAAAGCCACCCATATGAAGCCCGTTTGCCAGTACGCGAATTTGTTTGCGCTACGAGATCCGGGAACCCTCAATTGGTCAGTAAAAATAATGGTCGCGAAAAATCAGGATTTATTTTTTGTACTTTTTCCTCTTTTCGCGCGAACAAATTTGCCCCAAATTCGCCCAATGCAAAACGAGCCTAATGGATAATGAGACATGCACGAACCACTCAATACAAACACCTTATTTTGTTTTACGTCAGATTCAGCAGCTTACGATGCATGTATAATTGTGGAGAACCCTTCAGCTAATCGTGAGGCGACGAGTATGTATGATAATGTCCCGGAGCCGCCAGAAAATATGTATAAAGCCTTGGATCCGACCAAAAGAGAACCTTCTGCGAAATATGAAAGTTTAATCAAACCAACTGGCCATGAGGTTTGTACTGATGGTTATAGCTTTACCAACCTTTTTACCATGAAGGAAGGTTTAACAATGTTACACTGCAATCACAGAAGATTGGCATTTAGTTGAATATTGACTGAACATTTCCTTGGTTTGTGAGTGTATTTCATGAGTGTCTTACTTCATGTCAGACAAAAGCATGGACGTTAAAACTTGGGTATACTCCGAAGATATGTTGAACCAGAACCACTTCATAATATTGCTCCTTTTTTAGTATTCAACTGTTGCTGATATATCAGGCGACCCTGTGCGAGGTGAGATACGCAAACTCATGCTATATATTTTATTATGTCATTGATTATATAATACATAAATATTAATTATTATAATAATTTTCATCAAAGAGCCGCTATATTCAGAAATTGATCAGCTGCAACCAACAGTTCAAATCAGGAACGCTAATGGACTCACCGCGCCACCTCTTGAACCCCGCAAATCTGAACCTATATATAATGTGCTTGAAAATAGTGGAGAGGTGGCGACACCTGGGAATAGTACCAACCATGTGCAACCACCGCCTTTAGCCCCCAGAAATCCTCTAACGTCTAGAGAACCAATGAGCCGCCAAAATGAGCCGCAACGTCTAGAGAACCAATGAGCCGCCAAAAACCCCTCGCCCCAGCCGTTAAGGAACAGTCGATATGTAACCAACTTGAGAATAGG
Source organism: Dendronephthya gigantea (assembly GCF_004324835.1). Classification (NCBI taxonomy): domain Eukaryota; kingdom Metazoa; phylum Cnidaria; class Anthozoa; order Malacalcyonacea; family Nephtheidae; genus Dendronephthya; species Dendronephthya gigantea. The sequence continues at coordinate 741,186 of NW_021163031.1, forward strand.
GAAGGCAAGGAGGAGTCTATTGAAGTTGATGATGAAAATGGACCTGTTTATTCTGTACTGGAAAATTAAAGCGATATTGCTGGAATTGCCCAATAAACGTTGCATGGCCTTGGGAACTAGCTTTTACCATATCAACATGATCTGAATCGATACGCGACCGAATTGTTTCAATTTTTCATCATGCAATGAAGCGATTATTTATATTACAAAGCTTGAACCTTCAGTTAAGTTATCAATTATCATTACAGACGATTACAATGATATAAATATAATCTTTTATATAATGTTTGTATTTATTCTCCACAAATCGCTGAGCGATGCAATATACCCAGTCTGAGGTTGTATTTAATATTGAGGTAAGAAAAACACAAAAAAAAAAAAAAAAACAAAAAAAAACAACATCTTAAGCTTTTGATACTTGACGATAAAAATTTATTTTTGATACGTATATATTTTTAATATTCTTGTCCCCGTGGCTGAATAGTCAGGCGTGTCAGCCTTGGACTTAGTTAACTTTAAACTGTCAATCGCGTTACCTAAGCATAATAGTACGCTTGGTTATGGATTCGTTTTGCTTAAATCTTTAATAATATTTTTAATTTCATTTCGTTTTTTTCTCACTGAGTCAGCATTCACATGTGTGCTTAGGACCTGGCCTAAACTGAACTTATCTTGTCGTTGTTTGCACAATACTTGTGTGATGCTAATCACGTACACTCCGCAATCATAACCTGCGAAGAGAAAATATTGGTACATGAAGATTTCAGGTGACCAAAGTGTGTTACATATTTCGTTGAACCTACATTTTACAGTCTATAATATAGGCCCAATTGTGACAATATATCTCAGTATAACTCACTGTTTATTTGTTGCGGTGTCATCTCCTCGACGAATTTGACCCTCTGCTGAACTAAAAAATGGTGAATGTGTCAATAATAATTTTACGAATTTCCCATCAAATGTGGCATAACAAGAATCAACTACCTAAAATAGACAAAAGATATTTTCGACGTTTTGACCAAAGGGCCTTCGTCAGGAGAGTTAGTATGTTATGATCGTTTTCTGTAGCCATGATAAAATATTGAGACAGAGAGATATAGATAATTTTGTGATTACAGGAAAAGATAAAAAATACCTCGAAGAAACGGCTGTATGGCATTGCTCAGTTGAACTGCATGGGGGTGATTACTTGATAAACAAGAATCGTAGTGCTTGAATTTTATCTCGTCAGCATCGTACACCAAAAGACTCCTGCATTGAAAAGAATGGTAAGATATGTCGAGTAACGAAAACCAAATTCGGTTTTGTTAAAGAAAAATAAGCAGGCGACTGACGAATTAACCTTTCTCACGATGACGAATATGCCGCCATTTTCGGGGTACTTTTTTTCAAAACCGTGAGCGTAAGACCTCGTAACGGCGACTGTCTTTATTTTTATAGGCTGAATTTATTCTTCAAATGGTATGTTGATTCTAAAAAAATGCTTTTCATGTTGTTATAATTTTTTAAACCCATTTCAGACAATTCAAAGTACCCCAAAAACGTCATCGTCAGAAAGGTTAATTTAGCTCTCGCAAGTGACGTCATAGTTCGTAGTTTTTGTCTTCTGCCTCTTAGCTTTAGGTGACGAAATGAAATATAGCGCTTTTGGAAGATTTTCATATTTTTACCGACTGGTAGAATTATTCATCGTCATCGGAAGGCCTAATAGCTATTGTCTATTTTTTTTCCTTTCTCTTCATGTTTTCGGAGTGTGCGAGTGCATGTATGTAGCGGGCTTTGTGCGTCGTCTCGTCTTGTTAGTTTTTCATTTTTTTCATTTTTTGTTTTACCGTACGAAAAAAAACCAGTGCAATTGTGCAAACACTATGCCAGAGCTTGGAGCCAATTCAATAGATCAGAAATTATTTCCTTTGGGTCGTGTGAACAGTGCATCAAAACGTCAAAAGCAACGATCGAAAATGCCCCAGAATGAAGCCTGTGAACACATAGCCAACTCTTCATCACTAATATACGAAACGCGACACTAACCAGTGAGTTCCACCAACCCCTTCTGGGTTAGAATTACTGTTGACTGGAATGAATATCGTTTTCTTGCGGTGCATACCAAGTGGCTCAAGAAATATAGCCAGTTCTGCACCTTCAAAGAAATACGCTATATCTTTTTCTCAAAAACTTTTTTTTAGTATCATTGTTATATAGTGGTATTAAAAGGAAAAAAGGGAAGACTCAATTACTAATGTAAAGTTATAAAGCGAAAGCCATGTTATCGATGCGTGGAGGGAAAACTAGCTTTATTACTGCAATTTTTCTTGAATGAGACGGCTTACCTTGACATAATTTAGTATACTGGGCTACATCTGGGTTTACAAAAAGAACATCCTCCAAACTATTAAATACTATATACTCAAAATATCTAGAAAAGAGGACTTGAATATAGACAGAGAGAAATAATTTTTGGACAGTCAAAAGACTATATTAAAGTGGTACACTGTATTTTAAATTTTCACATGTTTTCGTCTCATAAATGTCCACGTATAGTATTGCTGCTTACTCAAACATAAAACCAATGATCTTATCGTTTAACCAATGTCCATCTTCGAGCAATTTAACGTCAGATTCTCGCAATAAACTATCTTGAAAGTTCAAAACAATTTGGTCAGTCATCTTTGCGCTAAACAATAATACAATGTTTTCAACAGTGAATCTGCTGACTAGTATCGACTTTTTTTCAAGTGTTGTCGGCAGTGTATCAAAGTTCATAAAAGCGCGTTCTTGAATGAAAGTCAAACAGATATATTTTTTTTAATTTACGTTTATTTTTTTATATGAAACTGAGGTTCATTACACAAAGTATTGATTAACGTACTTAATGTCTGAATTATGTATGCCACTAAACGCAACATTTGGAGATTGTAACATGAATCATGAAATATTTTGAATTTGTGTTATAAACGGAAAGAATCGAATCTTTTACGACAGTCAGCGAAAGGATTCGGCGGGACTTCGTAGCTTACTCGGCAAGGTCGCTCGATGCCTGTTCTGAGATGAAGGGATAAAAATAATGGAGAAAAGTTACTGTCAATTTTCAAATACAGGCGGTTCGTGGCTTTCCTTTCCAGAGCCGGAAGAGGACAGCGATTCAGAAGGTACTATCAATGTTTTCTCTGTTATGAAATTTTCTCAAATGTCGCATTCGTGCGAATTTGATTGAAGGTATGCGTGTCTTGTAAACTGTATGTTACCATTTTTTGTAGGGGGGAATAACAATGTTTTACAAGAACGGCATGCAACATTATTGCCTAGAAATGGTAATTATTATGACTGAATCTAATCAAACTCGATTACAATTTTAGAATCAAATCATCCTTTCCCGTCTCTTTGTTTACAACTGATTAATTTTAAAAGTTCGTATGTTTCTATTTTCTGTGTGTTTATATTAAATGGTGTACTAAACTATACCGGTGCCTTTTGGAGAAGCGTTTTGTTAAAGGTTTATTGATTACATGAAAGTATAAAACACTTGACCTTTTATATCTGCCCTTTGTGCATCAGATGAAAATAGGGCACAGTTAGATTTTAACTGTCATCATAATTTATTAGGTGGTGTGTCATATAGTATTTGGTTATTAATTTTGTTTTGTTTATTATTGATATTGCCGTACTCTAAAGTCTTAATGTTATTTAAATATTTTAATAGAAATGCAATTGTATGGCCATTGCCCAGCACACGATAATTTTTCCCTGGTTACCTGCAATGAATGTGGAAAAATTCTTAAAACTTTGCTGTTTACCAGGCACTGTGGTAAGAAGATATGGTTTCTTTTAATCTACTTCAATTACCTCTGGTGTCTCTAATCATTTTTAATTTATTTGTTATTGGTGGTAAATCAATGTTATCTTTCACAATTATGTCTGCCAATCTTACGGTAATCTTGATAGGCTAAACTTTTCCAGCCTCTATGATGCCAAACAATTTTTGCTCACAATTTTATTATCTATTCGTGATAAAACTTCAAAACCTTCACCAGAGGTTTATTGAAAAAAGTCTAAATGCTTTGAGTAATTGAGAAATAAAATTAATTAGTATTTATTGAATTAATGTTTTTTATTAATTTTTTAATTATGTTTTTATTGTATTTTAGAAATTTACCATAAAAATCTTCTCTCATCAATTCCTACTCAAAAACTGCCTCCTGAAGTAAAACGAAATAAAAACATTAAAGTGATGCAACCAAAGGTTGTCATCAATAAACTAAACATGATTAAGACAGAAAGTATGGACATTGATACAATTGATGTTAAGATAGAGGAGGCTCCTCCTGTTATTCCCAAAGTTGAGAACAATGATATCCCAGAGCAGATTGTTGTGACAGCAAGCAATGTTGTTACAAACCATGCATTGAAGAAGAGCAATTCATTAAAAAAAGGAAGCAAGGACTCTCCCAGAAAATTTCTTTTGACAAAAGGTAAGTTCCATCATGTATGTTGAAATATTTATACATAATACAATAGATATTAATCATAACGACCATGACAACTACCTAAATACAATTTTCCTGTTTCATTTTTACTTGTCTCCATTCTTAAAGACTAGTAATTGTCACATTGTATTGTAAAACATGAATTTCTGACCCAGAATGGTTAACCCAAATTTGTGTATCATGCAAGGAGAATCTTACAATTTGAATTTTTTCAGATCGTGAATATGATCCAAATCGACATTGTGGTGTATGGGTTGAGGAATTGCAAAAGAATTGTACCAGATCTTTGACTTGCAAGGTAGGGGGCAAACACTTCCCTTCCCAAGACACAGTTGTCGTCAACTTTCAATAATGTTCTTCAATGTCATTGACAAGTATGAACAGTATAATATGAACATTGTTCATTGCTTTTATTCTTGAAAAAATGTTACGCAATGTAATTTTTCATGCAACCTGTAATGCAATTTTACCTTTGGGAGATAAATGGTTAATTGTTGTTTTTTTATATATACATACATTTCTTTACTAATTTACATCTCTTCAAAGTAGAAATTCATTAGCATTGAATAGTATTGCAAAAATGCATATAACACCGCCTCAATTTTATGTTGCAACAGACGCATGCATTGTCATTACGAAGAGCTGTACCTGGAAGAATAAAGGAATTTGATATGTTACTTCTTGAACACCGTGAAAGAGTCAATCTTGCAAAAGAACAACAGTTGCTTTCTAATGCTCAAAATATGTCTTCAAATTCAACTGGTAGCTGTGCAAATAAATTCTCTGACCAAAGGTATATTATCATCCTTATTGATTCTGCTTCATTTCCCTGTTTCATAGTGACATCCAACTCGCCCTGTGTTTTTTGAAAGTTTTGCCACTTTTAAGACCTTATCAAGAAACAGAAATTGACCTTGTTTAATCCTGTGTAGCACTTGTAAATCCTATTTTAGTATCACCAAATGGTACTAATTTGTTCCTCTAAAAAATTCTCTGGAAAATCTTGTCCGCTAATCATTTTTCACCTAATCACTGTCTATTACACTACACTACAATCTATTACAAGATCTGAAATTGACTTCATATCAAAAAATGCAGGTTGACCAACTAAGACATGGCCATGTTAATGTAGAAATGTTTGGTTACTTGAGACAGAAAGTACTTCAAGAATTTAGGATAACTAGTAGTGACCACTAATCATCAATATCCCATTTGAATATAAACGCAATTAACTTCATCTCATTTTAAAACCTTGTTTGCAGAAATGGTCTTGCAAGTCAAGCAGTTAGTGGAGGTAAATTGTTTTATACATTCTTAATAATAAGGTTTCTTTTGTTTTCCCAAAATGAAGAACTTTCAATTTTTTTCTAAAAAGGTGGTCAGTTAAACAAGGATGTTGCATTTAGTCTTGCTTTCAAATCACAACATTCAAATTTAGATGATGATCAATCAGATTTACAGTACCTCAGTTATCATCCAAAGCCTCTTGCAGTATGTTCACATTTGTTTTCACATTTGTTTAGTTGTATTTTGTTCTTATTGTTTACCCTTAGGGAGAGGGGGACGGGGGTATTTGCGTTGTTGATTTCTTAATTTTCTTATGCAGTGTTGCAAGTTTGGAGCCCGACGAGGAGGTCCTGGTCATTATGTCTTCAACAGAAGATCTGATCATCTTAGGACTACAGTTTTGTCGATGGTGGAAAGGTTGTTACATCCTACACAGTCAAGGTTTAGTTTTTGTTCTACCTCTTTATTGTCCCATTATTATCCAGTTCCCACCTTTTAATGGTCAGGGGCCGGTTGTGCGAAGGCTGGTTCAATAGCCGTATCCACCGCTAGTGATTTTTTCAACCTTTCTAAAAATGCTTGAAAAGCAACAAAATTTTAGCTTTGGAAGCAACAATTATTAAAGAGGACCCTCGATTTAGGAGTATTAAGATTTAATCAAAGCTTTAGCGACAACAGGCGATTTTAAAGCAAATGAAGAACCACTATCCGGTGGATAGCGCTATCCGGCTTTTATACAACCAGCCCTAGGTTTCACGAGAGAACTTTCAACGCAATTTTCTGACAAAGCTACGTAACATAAAAGTAATCCTGGTATATGAGTTTGTTATTATTTTGTTCAGGTTCAGGTTCACCATTTATATTTGCCTATATGTAACATCATTGCGGCCCGTGAAAAAAATCTTCTCACAAATCACAATACCAAAGTCGTTTCCTATGTGTAGATAAATTGTCTAACCCGGGTAACCCCTAACTGAACTGACGTGTGTGCGTTTAGCCAGTACAGTAGTGCAGAATATTTACGACTCTTTTCTGCAGGCAAACTGTTGGAAAACATTCTGTACACAGAAGATATAACACTAAGACTGCTGGTCAGTCCTCTAATCAAGGTATCTAGCAAGAAAACAATTTGTTATGGTTTTTATCAATATCTATGTTTCATTTTTTCTCTATTATTTTTCTCTCTCAGGTTCAAATATAAGAATAGACGCTTCAAATCGTGCACGTTCTACAAACACGAACGCAGCGCCTACAAATAGTACGGTATTTCGAAATTCAAACAAACAGAAAACGTCTCGATCGACTAGTTCAGAGCGAGGCTCTCAATCTAGTAGGACTTCCAAACAAACATCTTCGGGACTTACTGTATCCCAGCATACTACGGCTCAACGATCTTCAAGTGTTCAAGGAAATATTATTTCAGACACGTCTGGTTTATCCAATTCTCAAAATGTCAGAGTTCCTACTGGGGAGAGCTCTGGTGCGGTGAACACAACGGAAATGGAATCCAGCTTAACTTTAGGAAAGAATCTTGGAATTGCTGACCCGGCATCTGTGTCGGTTATATTAAATGGACCAATCACAACTGGGGATTTATTGAGTAATCATGTACAGACGTCATCTGCAAAGGGTTTTTCTCAGGTACCTTCGCCACGAGGATCGTACGTTATACCAGCCTCGCCTTCCTCACCAGCCTCTGGCGTGTATTGCAAGACCAACCAGGTATGTCATTATTGTGAGACAACAAAATTATGAGAAAAACAGAGAAACAACAGAACGGGGGAACCAGGGTCGGGAGGAAGGGGAATGGGATATTCCCCGGTGTCTCTGTTTCCCCGTTCTTCAGTTCTCCCGCTTCCCAGTTCCTCCATTTCCTTGCTCCACGTTTCCCATCTTCCCCGCTCACCGTTTTAAAGATAGCCGTTGTAGCATCGTCTGATGCAGTAACACATTTCGTCAGGGAGGAGAGTGTGTGCAAGAGGGGAACTCAATGAGTTTGAGCGTGCTTTTTGAAATATCATCCTAAATCCATCCTTTGCCTAATAGTCTATCAACCTGTTTAATGGACTTCCATACTTCGACATCAATAATACAGTTTCATTATTTGGTTCCTAGGTTGCCAATCAAGTGGATGTATCTTCAGGTACTTTGTGTAAATAATTCCATGCATATTTTCGGTCTTCGTACTCGTTGATTAACATAATTCATTTATTTTTCTCAGCTGCCACAACAGCAATGTCTCCTCCTACGGTATTTCAAAGACAGGTATTTTGAAATATATTAATTCATATAATCACGTCAGTGAACCATTTATTGTTCTGACGAGTCTGAGAGCGTCGACATTTTTAGCCTCAACCATTCCTTATTTGAACCCTCTTTTTAGTGGATTGAAACGCGCGAATACAACTGCCTTTATGTGAACATCTCTAATCTTAACGGTCCTTTACTGCAGAGTAAAACACAGCACAATCAGTAAAACCCACCGGGGTGTTGCAATAGAGAAATTTACCCCTGCTATTTCTGCATGAGAATTCAACTCTGTGTCATATACCCGAGGAAGAAAAAACTGTCAGCAGCAAGCTATAGACTGCAAAAACAGCTTAATGCCCGATCTTTTTGTACATTGTACGTATACGTTTCTAGCAGTGGTTTCTAGCACACTAATATTACTATTTTTGATATTTTACTAGACTTCAACTGGGAGTCAGCAGTTAAGTACACTGGTCAATGGTACCGCACCATCACCACCTGCTGGTGGTACTGTAAAAGGCTATACTACAAATTTTGTTCCAAAATCTTCACATGTAAATACCAAGGCGATGTCATCTAATGCCGGCCATTCTATGTCAAACTTCGTTCAAGGACAGACTGTCGTTTTTGCTAATACAAATATATCTCAACTACAAGGGCAACCAATCTCACAATCAATGACACCTCAGATCAATCAAGGTTTGTATTTTTTATAATTATTTGCACGATGGTGTTTGGGAATAACTTTGTGCACTCCATACATGTATACTCAAATGACTATCCTTATTCACGTAAATCCAAACTGGAATATCTCACTAGTTCCAGCTCTGTATCTATTTTTTACTATTGTGTGTGTGATCGCTTGCCTTTCTATCTCACGTTAAGTTCATTAAAAGCAAGGGGGATGGGGGGAACTTTACGATTAACAGGTCAATGTTATTTTCTCCGTAGACAAAACACATGCTCAAAGTACTCTTTTCCAACGACCTCTGACATCACCCGGCCGAACTTCCTGCCAACCTCCTTCGCCCCAGATCCCTTCACCAGGACGACAATCACCACAGCGGTCACCTAGCAACGCCCCATCACCAAAATATCAACATCCACTGTACCTCAATCATCAGCATATTCCTGTCTCGACTCAAGCTCCAATCGCGCAACTCAAACAACAAGTTGAAAACCAAGGGCAACAGCTACAACAAATAAAATTTCAACAATTACAACAGCAACAATCGCACAATCCTCCACGACAACAAGGTGATCAACAACAACAACAACAACAATCACAACAACCTTTGCAACATTCAAAACCACCTCAATACCGCACCCAACAACGTATTGCCCCGGCACCAATACAACCTTCGCAACAGACAACATACCTTCTGCAACAATCTCAAACTAACCATACGCTCTCGTTACGACCTGCCAACGGGCAGGTATTAAAGACATCAAATACGGTATTTATAACAAACGATAATCCTCCCAGGGAAATACAGTTTTCTCTCAGTCGGAACGCCGCGAACACTGTAGGATAGACGAATGGTCAAAATTGCTCGATCCCCATTCTGTATAGATTGCTGTCTTTCAACGACGATATACATTTGTACATAGAATTTTATCGTTACAAAAGAGTGTACTCTTTTGAAACAGTAAAGATTGGTGAACTTCAGCACTTGCCGGGACCAAGATACTATTATTCCGATCGCATCCTGATAAGAATTGACCCCGCGAATACACTGGAACGGTGTATTATATATAGCTCAGATGGAGCTGCTTTGCCAAATCCACCAACTGCATGACCATGTGTTGTCAAATACGCAAACAAGGTGGTCAATGAGAGTTGGTTTTGGGGATTATTTATCAGAAGGCAGTATTTTTGTAAATTTCTTTCTTGTGCTTGTTCCCAGGTGGGGTGAAACAGAGTATTCCATTTATTTTGAAGAGAACTGGTGAATAATATGTGAAATGTTTACAATAATTTATATATTATTTGGTAGTATTGTAAAAATTTAGATAATGCACTTGTACTAAAATCTCTGAAATATTTATATGCCAATATTATTAACAGAATAAATTTATTTGAATATAATAAGGTCATTCTTAATTTAGAGGATGATAATTTAAGATGAATAACAGGGTGGGTTCAAATATTGGAAACATGGCGGTTGAGAACCAAAGTTAATTAAGTCTTAATGCTGAGTAAAAAGCAAACATGCGCATGGCACAAAACTCTAACAGCCAGGATTTCTGGCTTTACGGTTTGGATTATCGCAGAGCCTTTGTTTTCTTGCCAGAAAAAGTCACATATGGGGTTGTGGAACAAGATTGTAAAATAGTGTAAACCAACCTTGTGCCCAAGTTTTCCGTGTACTACCTAAACTTGGTGCATATAATCAGGGTTGCCAGGTTACTGAATAAATTAGCCAAATATTATTTACCATAATGATTGTTTTCTTTGTCTCAACTCTCAAACAAAGAAATCAAAGGGCTGGCTAGAATGATGTTTGGCTTCTTTTTTCACTGTAATCTGGCAACCCTGCATATGAAAGAAAAAATTGCATTTCATTTGGGGATGCATTCTAACCATAAATAGATGAACAAAATTATAGTTAATATGTGAACCTATCAACAGCAAAAACCATTATTAAAACCTATTACTAAACTAAAATTACATACAATAATATGTGCTAACTGCCACAACATGATCTTTTGCTATTAACTAGTGGGGGTTCTGGTGGACCAACGTAACCAGTACTTTCTGTTCTCATCAACGTGGATGGTGACATTAGCTCTGTTACTAAAAACCTGCAAATTAAAACAGTAAATTGTAACCTTAAGGTATATCCTTTTCCTGAAAGGTAGAGTTGGTATATTTATAGTTGCAGTCACTGAAAAAGCATGAATCATGGGATATACATTGGTTATTAAATGTGCTTGTTTCATTGTTTTTTCATTTTTCATTGCAGTTTCATGTGAAAAGAGGGTATTACACCAAGTACTTCAGAATTCTTATACATTTCAAGATGGCTTCAATTAATTTATCATCATGGACATGCATACATAACAAATGTGGAATATTAATTGCCTAAAAATGACACTATATTAGCCCTATTAGGATGCTGTCAAGCTGCTCCTTGGTTATATTGTTGGATTGTATCTAAGGTATAGTTAATCTGTTTTGCTTACTCCATTGTTTCTGCCACATGTTTATCTTCTTTAACTGACATTTCTGTCCATCCTAAAAATGAATGCTGCTTGCACATGTTATTGATTTCTTCTTTTGTAACTTTCATTGGTAAATCAATCTGTGAAAAAGAGCCATCCAGTAAAAAGATAGAATAAATTTCTTTTATTGGCTATTATAACATATGATTAAATACTTACTTTATTTGCAACTAAAACACAAGGAATATTTTCTCCACTAGCATTAAAGCACTTTGCATCTAAATCTTTTTTCCATTTAGCTGCATTGTAAAATGAATTTGGTTGAGCAACATCGAACATTACCAAACATGCTGATGCTCTTCTGTAGTAAACTCGTGTCATTGAGGTAAATCGTTCTTGGCCTAAATATAAAATCACATGTGCATATAAACTAAACAAATATACAGCATCAATTTTTCATTCTTTTTATCCTATTTTCATCAGTTTATCACGGGTCACATTTTTATTTTATTAATTAACTTCGTTTACTGTAAAAAATCAATCAGGCAATAACACATAACATATTGGTATAATGTCAAAAACAAAACTGATAAATCAAGTCAAACTTTAAATTCTATAATATCTGGATTTTATCTGGGCATAACGCATGTCGGAATTAGCAATCCTTGCTAATAATATGCAGACTTCCCCACTATATCAGGGACTTTGTTGTAATTATGTCTTTGGAAACAGTTTTGGGATGAAGAAAGTGTTATTTAGATAAGACTGGTACGTGAGAACCCTGGGACTTTGGGATCCTGGTCTCTTGTAATCAACAAAGGCATGCACACCAATTACTTGCAAGAGATTTCTGTGTTCCTAGGCCCTGGGCTGCCCTTCCTTTCACAGCCTTGGTAGATACACTAGCTGGAATCTGTTTTACCAGATTACATATGGTAGCTGATTTAATTTAATAGAATTTTCTAAAATAAATCCTACCTGCTATATCCCACAACTTCATGATTTGTCATTGCATTTTATATAAAAAAGGATATAAAAGATAATTTAGAATGAACGTTCATGCTTGTGTATGTCTCTCATGATTTGCGTGACGCACACAGCTCCTATATATAGATATTTAAATACTACGAATATAAAAGCTGCAGCTATACCTGTAAACGAACTGTTTGTGTTTCTGACCATGGGATAACTTTCAAAGCAAAGTCCACTATCAAAAACACACAATAAAGAACGATGATATTCAATGTATAAACGAACTATCTAAGGTATTAAGATAACAAAACTTACCTCCAAGTGTAGCCTTGTAGTTTTTATCGTATGAAGAATTAATGTATCGTCTCACGAGCGACGTTTTTCCCACCTCTGCATCACCTACGATTAAAATTTTAAACAGAATTTCTTTTCCGTTCATCTCCGAAGTGAACTGGACACGTCCCCTGTCATTATTTTCGTAAAGATACAAACACGATCTTAAATATTCACTTTGTGGTCGTTTCGAAATAATAGCGGAAATGCATTTGTGACCTGGAAGTGTTGCTTTGTTTCTCCGTATCGCTGTGTCTCACGAGATGCCAACAAAATCACGAGATCATTCTAGTGTACCTAGGGTAATTCCAAACAAAATTATATGACGCAAAATTTAATGAGGTAAGCTCCGGAATTAAAAAGTTGCTTACATAAGTTATAATGCATTTGATTTCATTGAATGATCGCTTCCAAGTTCCAATTGCCGAGTGGTCTCTGAACCTGACGTCGATTTACCCGAGCCCGAGGTTACATAAACTCTTTTGCACTTTGCACCCTACTTTATGAAAGGTTTGTGAATCTTTTGTGCTTATTGGTTGCCTGTTCAATTAGAATTTAGCAAAAAATCGATGCATTTACTTTTCCAAAGAATTGTATCTTATCGACCACAGTATTTCAGCATAAAATACGGCCTTTTGAAGAGCCTCGCATATTCTTGAGTACCAATGATTATGGAATATAGGAGGGTTTAAAAATGTTTTTCTATAGAATCGCTCGAACTCTAAAGTATTGAATTAGGCAAAGAGGCTAAATTGAATAATAGGATTTTTGCTTTTCGTGATGCTTTGAGTCAATACCATAGTACTACCACTGTACCACAGTTAGTAAATAATAGGTAGTACCACTTCTCTGTATATGATTTCCGTATAATGCATAACTGCTGATGATTAATGATTAACGAGAATGTTGCGAGAGAAAAGCGCGCACGCAAGTGGTGGTCAGGCCATCCAAACTCGGGAGACCATTGAGTAATTGTTTTATAAAATAACAACAACAAAGTAAACAAGGTAGTGTTCCAAGTTTGATCTCAAAAAGCGAATTAAATTTCCGTCATTCCGTGTTTGGATGGCGTTAATTTATTGAATTTACGACTAATATAATTATATAAAGACGGACAACAGACGCAATATCCGTCTAGACGAACTACCGTTTTTTAATGCGTCTCTATAAGACGAAAAACTGAACATTATAACCGTCCCGACCAGTGGTCCCGACGTATTATGCGTCTGTTGTCCGTCTTTATACTGAAGACGAATAACCAGTCAAAAATATTGAAGACGCATTGTACGTCTCTAGTGTGAAAACGGCAAATACACTTACAGTATACATGTTATTTTATAATCAAATTTGATCAGGCTAATTGAAGTTTGATAAGTTTTATTATGCACTTTCGGAATTCGGAATAACTTCTATTCTATATTTGCTACAATTATCGACTAAAAAAGGATTTCAAAGATGTATACGGTGCACTTTCGTTTGCCAAACTATGCTGCAGCCGAACATCTTTGTCCATCATCTTTTTGATTGTTTAAACCGTTTCAGTAATTTTCAGTTCAACCTCCATAATCCAATGCGACTTCAAGCGGAATATCCGTTAGACTTTTGTCAATTTCTCTACCCTTCCTTTCCACATCGTTATTTTCTTTTGGACAACATGTTGACTTCGAATTCCAATCGTAGGAATCCAGCATTTTCAGGGCTTTTAGGTCTAATAGTCCTAATGCAGCGTGGAGACGTTTATATCCGGGGAGAGGGTCTTTATAGTAAACGGAAGTGTCAGAGTACCCGAGGTGGCTTGGATCCATAAATTGTCCAACTTGGTAGTGGGAGCCTCTAAGTCTTGAAGCCAGGTTATCTTCAATTTTGAATTTGTATCCAGGGCCTTTACTCTGCCAGTCATACCATAGTTTATCCATGAATGTGTGATGAAGAAGGAACTCCGGCGTGTTGCTAGCGCTGGGTAGTTCCATGGTGCCTTGAATACAGCAGTGAAGCTCGTTGTGGTAAAACTCTCGGATTTGGTCTTCGAATATTTTGAACTGCTTTGCTGTATAACGAAGTGTGCGGTGAACAGTAACTACACTTGGCATTCGACCTATAAAGAAAAGTTTATAAGTGTATAAAAAATGACATCATTTATGTGAAACAGCCAGCACAGTCCTAAACTGTTCTTCGGGTAATAGCCACAATATGAATAGCCACATCATGTACATGCTGGCTTCTAGCGATTCTTGGCAATTCAAACACAAGATTGTCAAGAAGCTACAAGCGCCTGTGACCCAAGAGTATGGAAATAAGCCATAACTAACGCTAAAACGAGGCTCGCGGTCTTGGCCCCTGAGCCTCGTTCTCGTGTTATGGCTTATTTCCACATATAGTGTTCAAAATGAAAAAATATTTTTCATGCATGTGTTGAAGAGGGATGTTTTGCATCTTCGCACATGGCAAGTGAGAGAAAAACTTGAAATCCATTTCATTTAAGATGGTGTCAATTTAAAACGGATAATGTTGTGACGTGTAAATATCGAAAAGGTTCAGATGCCTCCATTTCTTTGTTTCCCAGTAGTACTTCAAAGAGGGAAAGTGTAGGGTGTACCCACCTATAAAGTTTCTTCTAAGGCACCCCCCTCCAGATTTAGGGGCTAAACGCCACGTTCTTTTACTAAAAGGACCAGTGTCAACGCAGCTGAACATCCCTGTGCCATTTCCACCCAGACCCCAAGGATAGTTATTCCACACAGACTTTCTGCCAGTTTCCCAAAGCCTCTGACTGCGAATGCTCCAGTCCCAGTAAGGTAATGTAATTCGAGGGTCGACTCTACGTAACAGGTTTTCAAATTGTAACAAATACCAACGGTGCCATGGAAAGAATTGTTTCTCAACATGTACCTGTAGCATTGGATTTAAAAACGTTAAGCCTCAGGGGAGATTTGGCGAGATATGGTGAGGCAGAGATAATCGCACTTTCTCATGAACGCCTAGCTGGATATATATGTATAAGCAGTATACAAATATATATAAATATATATACAGTCGTTATTATTAAGGTTGTCACCTGTAAATATACATAAATACGTAAATATCGATCACGTGATTATACTGCATATGTCAAATTTATGGGAAATCGTTGGACATCAGTCTTGAAAAATTCTTAAATGCCACAATTAAGTGAACAATATTGATATTAATAATAAACAGAAGAAAAGTGAACGAAATAACCCATGTTTAATGGTCACGTAGTTGATATTTATATATTGCATATATATTGACATGGACAACCTTACTGATAACGTATATATATTTATATAGCTTATATATATAGCTTTATATAATATAAAATTATGTATATATGTGCTTGTAGTATGCATCTAACCAACTTCTTCATTAATATGATTTAGTTCTCTTGATGACTAAGCCAGCTGACCAATATTTTTAAAACTTAAAGAAGTTAAAACATATTGTAACCTTTTTGAATAGTCTTTGGTGTAATCCAACTAGATACTCGAAACGTCGTTTGAATGGTTGATGAGTTGATACGAACTTATAAGCTCGGACGAATCTCTTTCTCTCACCATAGGACATTGTTGTGAACTCTTTACGTATTCTAACATCTCGATACACGGAAAATTTGCCAGCCCTACCTACAATGAAAAAACGTGTTTAGCTATGTTTAGTGAGGTTTTCACTCCAAAAGCTTTTCTATTGCCAGTCAAACTCATCAGGAGATTTTGTGACAGTAAACGATTGTCGTTTACAAATTATTATTGATTTTCAAACTGTGTTTCATAATCATGCAAAGCTTGCAAGCCATTGACCTAGAGAGAGGCAGGGGCCTAAGTTTATAAAACGTTAAAAATAAAACGAAGTTCGAAGTAACAGTTTGGCATCATCTATTTCATTGGATATAATAGTGATCAATAGTTACAGCGATTGTTCCATTACTGGCATTTGAAAAATATTTGGCACACACATGGTGGATATAGGGTTAATTCATACGGCCATTACGGGGCAGCTGTTTAAATGAAATTGTGTCATAATCACGGACAAGACAAAACAATTTTGGATAAGCAAATAGAAATTTAAGGCAGATGATTAAAAATTAAGGTTTGAATTCAAGGTTCAATGAATAAAAACTAATTCATTAAAACGGTTCATTTGTTGCACATTTACTGTCGATTATATTGTTTAAATATTGAACATTAATACAAAATAATATGTTTAAGAAGGCTTTGTTGAACGCCAAGTTTTTTTTAATGAAGAATCCGGGCCGACGTTATACTCATGTTGTCAATCAATCTAACAGTAACTGTATATATCACTACAAAATACAATGCCATTAGCTTGAGCCTTGAGGGGATCATCAGATCATGCAGCAAAATGCAATCTTATATTTCTTACCTCCATGAGCCTTTGTACTGCCCACCAGTGGCCAAGTTGAACTAAGCAATAACAAAACCCAAATAACAAAACCACTATATGGAACCATATTCATTTTTTTGGCATATTCGTGCAAAAGTGGTTAATTACAATCGAGTTTTCATTCCTACTGAAAGCGGTAGTCATATAATTTTTATCTGCTAAACAAATTTGTAGTTTGTCATCTTATAAACACCATTATTAAAGCATGTCTTTATACAATGTACACGGATGAATATAAATTTTTTCGTTTTATGTAGTTCGTTGCCATGGAACACTAAAGCTTTTATATAGTTATGAACGGGATGTTCAATTAATATAAAGGAACTATAAGTGCGTGGGTTATATACTTATATTTACGTGACAAAGTCCTCATACTGACAGAAAAATTAAACTTTGTATGCATGAAATGATGCATGGGTGTCAAGTTTGAATTATGAAGAAGCATTCAGGTTTACTACTGTGAGAAATCATTGACAGCTGAAACTTTCTTCCCATGCAGGATATATTTAGCTGCAGACAGAGTATGTATATAATGTTAGGTATTGCTAATCAATTTATCGATACACATAAGCCGGGGGGGAGACAATCGCCTGCGTGAAATTTATGTCAATAGTCAAAGACAATAGACTAAAAAGATAAGAATCGCAGGAAATGAGAAAGTTTTTGAGTAGGTATACACTACTGCATGATTTTGAGTAGGTACTCATGATTTTACTCAACAATAAGTCTAGTTATTTCATTAATATTTATTCTTATACAGTGTAGACTGTAGTGAGTATAGCGCTTGTATAATGTATATACAAATGTTGTAGTTTGCTGATGAAGGTTGTGTCATGCATGCAGCCGAAAATTTCAATAAATGGTTTTGGGATCGGGGGATTTGTGTGAATTTGAGATCACTCATCTGAATCCGACGACGGCCATGTTGAATGTTCTCACTTTAAACTGATTTAGTTTGCTATTGTGGCCTTTGGAGATCACAGGAGATGTGTATAAGAACGTTCTTTACGTTCACTTTTTCTGGAAAGGGAAAAATATTTTCTTAATAACAATTTTACCCGAAAAAGTAATATTAAAATATTGGAAATTTTAATTTACATGGTACATAGAGGAAGTATATCTGCTTTGTCCTAATTGAAAGCCAAAAATATTTAGCCTAGTCAAAAATGTTCTCATGCACATAAGTTTATGGTAAATTAAAATCACTATCAAATTGAATGCTTTGTGATAAAAAATTGCATATGCTTTATGATAAAAAATTGATGATTATTAAATCTTTATAATTTGCATTTTAATAAAATGTAGACCAGGTGTTATTAATATTCAGTGAATGTTTCCAAGGTGACATTTGGACTTTGTTAAGTATTTCCTTAATCAACTCTTACAAAATAATCCTACTTATGCTTACTGTAGGAAATGTCAGTTTTTTAAACAGCAGATTTTGTCGAGTCCTTATCCAAGTGTTATTCAGTTTATTCAGATCAATGTTTTCTGCTCTTTACACTAGCGTCATTTTCGGGCGTGTTCCAGCAAAATCGATTTTGTCTCGTTCTTAGTTTTGACGCCCTGTTTACACAACCAAAGGGACAAAATATAAAACTAAAAACGAATCAGTATAATTACAGGCACAAAATCGCCTGAACGATTTTGCATTGCCGCCTTTCAATACTATTTAACTTTCCATGAACCCAATGTTTTTATATTTTCTGGTCCACAAATGTAATAAAATTATGTCGTAAAATATCCTCATTCAATATTCTGTGATATTAACATGAAAACGGATACATTAGACAGTCTTTGTTTCAATATAAGAGCAATATACAATATGTCAAGACAAACTTCACGCAAGTCTTTGATTCGATAATAATATTGCCATGATACCATGCACGGAGAAGAACACTCAAAAGTGAAAGAAATTATTGGTTAATCCAATGATTCAAAGGTTTAGTTGAGAAATTTATTGGTGATGATTTGGAAAATTGTTTATTACAATGTATTGTGGATTAGTTTCATTCTGTTTGGTTTTGAAGCAACGTCTTACTCATCATCATTGAAGCAAGATCTGGAAGGTTGTTAAAAGCGCTGTTGTCAAATTTCAGTTAAATGATGAAGTAGCTATCTTATAGACTTAGTATCGTAAAAGCCCGTCTACAAAAACACGGTTTAGCGTTAGGAGCGATTGTTTTTGTGTGATAAATATATATGATCATGGATTTGAAGAAGTGAAGAAGTTGATCAAGTTATGAATCTTGAGATTATGCAAATATAAACAGGCCAATTTATTACACTATACCGTCGACTATAATTCAATCATTCATCTAGGCAGGACATGCACACAAAAAAAGAAAATCGCAGCAAGAATCGTCCGTGTTGTAACTGCCCTAAAAGCCCTGTCACATCACGGGGCAATTTTTAGTGCACCTTGCAATGCAATTCTACTTTTAAGAGTTGTAAATTGTTGAGAGTGTTCAAAGTGTACAGTAAATTGTTGAATGTTCAAAATGTACGTCAATGTAAAACGTCGAAACATAAAAGTTTCGTAGTTGCCATATTGACATCTCTCAAGAGTAGAATTGTATTATTTGTATACATTGCAAGAGAACAACAACACGGCGTTTAGTTTAAGGAATGGGAATGCTAATAATGGGAATGGGAATGCATTTATGATAACCAACTTTTGTTTTTAGACATTTCATTATACACCGCGCCATCTCAGAATAAAATACGAAACACAAAATGCAATGTGAGAAAAGAATTCACATTTATGTCAATACCAGAGCGTATGCGATTTATTCAAACATACAAAACTATAACCACCAAGGAACCCTATGTATCCCGTTATCAATCACTAATTTTTGATCATCCCTTGTTGGCCGGTCATATCCACACGAAAGAACAGTTCTTTCCTTGGCATCGTCTGATGTTACGCAATGTTGAGAAACTTTTGCAGGAGGTATATTTTGCTTGTTTCCGTGCCTGCCTTTTTTAGTATTTGAATAAGAACCAAACTGATTGATCAATTTTATGAAGATAATTTACCATTTAATTTTAAGGTTGATTCTCGTGTAACACTTCCATATTGGGATTGGAGTTTAACACATCTTTCGCCGTGGAGGACTTCAACATTGGATATCTGGAGTGCTCAGCCCTGGGGTCTGGGCGGTAATGGTGATAACGTCACAGGCTGTGTGACCAATGGTCCTTTTTCACGTGATCTATGGGAAATCGCGACAGGAAACGGTGGACGCACGTGTCTCAAGAGGAGATTTAATGGTAAGAAGTTATTAAAACCTTATGAAAGTTCTTCACTTATCGTAACGACCAAGCTTTGCAAGTATCTTCACCCAATAAAACTGTTCGATTCTCAACTCTATTTTCGGCGTGCAGTGCCAGAAAGGGAAGACAAAGAATAATTCTGAGAATTTGGCATTTGCATGGGGAACTTATCTGCATGATGTAAAATGTCCCGCCCAACTTTTTCATTATTTTAGATTATTTAGTTTTAACAGGCCTTTGAAAACAGATTTGCATCATGCGTTGTTTGTATGCACGAACACAGTCCGAACTGCCATTCCTAGAATTTACACTGATAAAGTAATACAACCATGCAAACTCAGATCTTATCAGAATTTATAAAACAATGACGCTATCCACGTGATTTTTCTAGGGATCCTTCCTGGCATCATGACTATACATCGTGCTTTGCGGTTTGAGCCGGCAAATTTTACACAGTTTGAAGACTACATACGTAATTTCATTCATGACGTCATACACTGGAGGATCAGTGGGACTATGGGGGATAAATATGGCAGTAGATCCCCTGAATTCATGCTACATCATGCATTTTTGGATAAAATTTGGTCAGATTTTCAAGCCCAAAGTCCAGAACACAAATGGGTGTTTTTTAATAAAGCAGATTATAATATTTATAAGACTAATATTTTAGCAAGAAACGTGGTTGATAATGCCAACATTCTAAGAGCAAGAATTTGCTATAATGATCCTTTCGAAAGTTATAAAGACACACACAAAGCGTTAAGGAAGTATGATTTAACCACTGTGCGAAAATTGATGACAACAGAAGCGTTTAGTGCGCCATATTTTAAAAGTTATTTTAGCTATTAGTATGTAGACTGCGTTTACATTATTGTATGGAAAATAAAATAATTTTTAAGAGCATATACGTAGTCTATGAACCTTTCCTAAAACTCTTTGGTTGAACCAAATGAGATGTTTCATTGTACAGTTTCTTCTCGATATTTTTCAACTGAATTGTCCGAAAACATGACTCGGGTAGTCGGGCTATATAGTTTAGAGGCGTTTTCTAAGTGCACGTTGTTTATGGATAAGACCATGCGAAGATGCATGCATATGCACTAAATCTCTCTCTCAATGGTTATTAATTAATATCATATCACATAATATTGGGACTTTTCGAAATGGTTACTCGACCATGGTCGAATATACCATACCGAAATATGGTATACTCGCCGACCATGGTCGAATATTGTAGTAATAATGAATGTTTGACGAGCCGAATGGAACATTCCATCTATCACCTGAATGAGAATATTCTTACCATTGCGCGAATGAAACGACCGGAAACGATATATACTGGACATACTGGAAAATGGTATATTCGACCATGGTGAGTCCTCTAGTAAGGTTCGACAATGGTAAGGTCGTATATACCGGAATATGGAATTATTCGACCTTGGTGAATGGTGAGATTGAAGATATTTAATAACTTTGATCAGTGCACAAAACTAACAATGATATATAATCCAATATACTGAAATATACTGGAATATGGTATTTTCAACCTTGGTAAGGTTGAATATACCGGAATATGGTATTTTCAAATTTCAATCTGAGTAAGGGCGAATATACCGGAACATTGT
This sequence comes from Dendronephthya gigantea, assembly GCF_004324835.1. Lineage (NCBI taxonomy): Eukaryota > Metazoa > Cnidaria > Anthozoa > Malacalcyonacea > Nephtheidae > Dendronephthya > Dendronephthya gigantea. The sequence goes on from NW_021163031.1 coordinate 762,997, forward strand.
ATTTTTAACATTGGTTAGGTCGCATATATTGACTTGTATTATTGACCCATCCAGCATAGTCTGCATATACGATGGTAAAGCATCGTGATGCCTCATCTATGCGTGTGTTTTTTGTTTTTACGGCTTTCTCTGCATTGGGAAGAAGAAATTACATCGTCGCAAAGACGCAAACTGAAAACGAATTACGAAACAAAATTAAGGAAATCCCTGCCGCGTTTACCAGGTTCAGTTTTGGAGCCAGCGTTGATACTGTGTCAGCGTGAAACATTCTTAAAAGTTAAAATTAAAAATAATGGCGGCTTGTTGTTCTTATTTTTTTCACTTGTTTACAGTGAATAATTTATGAACGGTTTGGTTAACAAAATGTAATAGAAGTGAAATTAGGGGAAACCTGAGCAATCGGTATGGCAGATAGTTTAACACTTGTTTCAGGAGGAGATGATATAAAGATATGGGGATGGCCAGAGTTGAAAACTCTTCATACGCTTAAACCTCATACAAATGCAATTAGCTCGCTTACGTGGAGTCCTAATAGTATCCTTGTTATAATCAAATTGACAGATTGAGAAGTTGACATAATTACTTGTTTATTAGCTTTATCATATCAGCTATTTTTTTCACCGTAAATATCACTTGAAAAGGTTGTGGTTTTCAATGCAATGTCATTACTCGACATTGGTCCATATATATATTACTTATTTTACTAGCATATTCTGACTTATGCTTCAGTAGTTAAAATTTAATTTAATGTCAAATTTGGTGTATATTTTGCCAAGAAACAAAGAATATTTGGACACCAATCTCCATAGCAGTCATGGGAGCTTGATGACATTGGTAATAAAATTTGGTAGGAATGGTGTGGCAGAAATTTACCAAGCAAATTAGGTCTTGCAGCCATTCTTAGCCCCCTAAAAGAATAATTCCTTAGAATAATCATTCCTTAGAATAATACATATCAACCACAAATTGTCACCACTTGCATTTTCACGAAAGCCCTTGTTCTCACAATTTCTATTCTCTCATTGTTGCATGCGCATCACTTATACTAATATATATCTTGAGGACAGTGTTTGATTTGGCACGTATTTGATGCCTTAACATGTCTGCAGATCATTTTCTAGCCAGCACAGCTTTGGGAGATTCTGTTGTGGTGACTGCATTCAATAAACCAGCACCAACATCAATTGAGCTCCAGGGTTGTGTAAGTAATTTAGTGAATCTTGTAAGAACTGGCTCTGGAAGGAAATTTTATTTATTTTAATGTTCAATTACAGGAAGATGACACATGTTTGGCATTCAATTCTTCATCAAGGCTTTTAATTACTGCTGGAAAGAACAAAGTTGTAAATGTTTGGGATCTTAAAAACAAATTAATCAAGAAGAAAATTAAGGCAAGTTTTTACTTATTTTATGCCTACTGTTTAACTCATCATGCTGTAGTCTTTCATATATATTTTATTCCATTCATATTCAGAATAATTCAGATGCAATAAACTGTGTGAAGTTCAACTGGAATGATACAAATATTGTAACTGGAAATACCATGGGTGATATTTTGGTTCACAGTGTTTCAACAACACTAACCTCAACACCTTTACGCTTGCCTCAAACTCAGGTAATTCATCAAAATATTCCTTGCAATGCATCACCTGCAAATTGCTTTGAACATATTTCTGCTGTAGGTCACTCTGGCCAAGTGGATTTTTTCCCTCCTACCCTCCCCTCCTGCCATTCTTGATGCATTCAGACTACTCAATTTAGTTATTTGTTGAATTTGCACTTCAATGATGCATGCATATGAGACATTTATACAATGGGTTAGGAACAAGTGTTGTAGGTAGGTTAAGCCCATTTTCTACAGAAGCATAATTCTTTACCACAACATTTTTCTTTTACTTCAAGGCAGTCCATGCAATCCAGTACTCGCGGTTCAAGAAAGCTCTTTTAGGTGCTGTGAGTGATGATGGTGCTCTAAATATCTGGGATACAAATACAATGAAGATGGCTGTGTCTTTTCCTGATAATCACACAGCCCCTGCACGGGATCTCAGTTTCTCTCCTATGAATGATATGTTGCTGGCCTCTGTTGGTTTGGATAAGAAGATTGTGTTTTATGATATCCTTGGAAAGAAGTGAGTTGGAGCGAGATTTTGTAGGGCATGAAAGGAGGGGGCATAGTCCAGGGTTTGTACTTTATCTGTCAACAGGGCAAGTAATAAAGGCACAAGCCAATGGGTGATTCTCTGGTCACACTGACTCACACACATAACATTGCTGTTTCTTCAGGCTTCGTATTTTGTATGTAACAAAATAGAATAGCATTGTCACTTGTGCGACCAGAGAATCACCCCAATACTGCATTGTATACCAGACATAAATTATGCTTTTAAATTATGTATTTTATAAAATTAAGTAAGATTATTTGATATGCTCTCAGGATGATCAAAGACATGAATGCTGAATCACCTCTTACGTCAATCTCATTCATGCATGATGGTGCTGCGTTTGCTGTTGGAACAACTTGTGGTAAGCACAAATTATTTCTATATAGATACGCTCTTCATAACTACCACTAAGCAATAATACTTCTTGAAAGCAACTTTTATGTAACTTTATAAAACAAAAATGATTGTCTTGAAATACGTATTACACTAAATTTTTAACTTGTTAATTAAGGGCGAATATTTGTGTATGATCTACGATCTGGAAGCACTCCACTAAACTCAACTGTGGCTCACAAGTCTTCTGTTCAGTCTGTTTCCTTTCAATTGCCAAAGGTTTGGATTTTATTAAATTTATTTTCCACTTGTGAATCAATCTCAGACATTGTGCATGCTAGAAGGTTTTGGTTTCTGAATGTCTATTTCTTAAGAGTTAAGCACTTTAAAGAACAGAAGAAATTCAAAGAGGACTAACCAACTTATTCCACAACATGCATTTGTGGTAAAAGTAGTTGATAACTTGATATCTGTTGTCTCCCTCCAGGGCAATACTTCGTCATCATCAGCTACTTTAGCAGCGAAGTTAACCAGTCGATCTTCTTCGGATTCTGCAACAAAGAGAGATGCCCCACCTCCTTTACCCCCAGGTATACCTGGTAAACCACGAGTGGCAGCGACAGAGCCGGTTCAAAATGGGGGACAACCCAGCGAGGGAATTGGCATGTTCTCACCACTAAGAGAGGGTAGGTTAAAATGATAAAGCTTAGCGAGCCTCTCAGCTAAAATCTAGAATCTTTAATAATTGAAACCAGTACGTTAAAGTCGTCACGTGCTTGAAATTATTAACAGTGTAATTTCATCAGATATGGGTGCAGGTGTTGCGAAGGAGTTAAACAGTGATGATTATGAACAAATGAATACGAAAAAACCAGAACATATTACTGGTACGAGTATTTATTTTTACTTACAACCCCCAAAGAAAAGTGCGACACATTTCTCTACTTTTTAAATTTTTTGTGAATACATTTTTCTTTAAATTCCGGTAGCGTCGGGTGTATTTTCTCCCATAAACAGCTCGAGTCTGTCCTATCACCCACCTATTTCGAAATCAGACCCCACCCCTACCTTAAACGGACACACTGCATCCTCAACGTATGGCGACACACCTCATGTTACCAGGCAACCGGGTGGCCTACCTATGACTACATCACAAGTGTCTAAAAGAGATTCTATCACCTCCCACGGAGCAGAAACTACAGGCAGAGATAGATATAAGGGCACGTTAACACGCAAAGTCAGTGCCGACAAACACTCCATGACAGGTAGTAATCAGCGGAAACCATCGTCTACTATCAGTCAAATAAGCACTTCACATCATCACAGTCAGGCTACTGATAGCGGTCCAGACAAACTTGATGAAATGGGTTCATCGAGAGGTTCTCGAGAAGGTATAGTTTTTGACGATACTTTTGAAGGTATGACTTCTTTAAGATGCAATATATAGCAATTAGTGTTGTAGTCTGTCTTGCTAGTACAAAAAGGTGTTTTTGAATAAATGAAAGTACTGTAGCTTCATTTAGGATACCATATTCAGTGAGCTGACCATATTACGTTATATTCTGCTCTAGTCACAATATACCGTAATTTATATACTTCTCAAAGTTCTCTGCTATAGGTTTGAAATGAAATCATTCAATCAGATAATTTATTCCTGTATATACAATACCCGTTAGAAAATACCGTTCCATAATGATAGTAATTATATTACTATATATAATAGTAGAATTTAATAATGAGAATTAAAGTCTGCACCATACCTACGCTATACCGCACGTATCTGGCCTGTATTTATATGACAGCATTCCGTAACCTTCAGCATATCGTAACCAATATAACTGAATATCTGAACTAATATTGAAAACCCTAATACAATAGTTTATCACCGAGATTTAAATGAATAGTTCGATGAATTATGTAGCTTTTAACAAGTATTTGCAAAAAGGTTTTCGTGAAGATGTCAAAAGTTAGAATATTCGTAAGAAAATCGTGGTGAAAATGTATCTCTTTAAACCACTTGTAAAACAAATCAGGAAGTGAGAATGCAATAAGAAATAAATAAAAAGACGTAGTAGGAACCTGCACTGTTTTTTCCTTTTTTAAAAAGTACATTACAACCATTATTCATAAATAGTTTGCCGTCAAAATGAAAGAGAAATATTTGAAATCCATTCTTTGGTAGCTGTGTATTAAGTGCATCAACAAAACAAAATAGCGGATCAACTAGTTTTATTGTGTAAAACTTAGTGCTTATTGTGTAACGTTCATAATTTTTCAAATTTTTCTAGTCATGTTATATATGAGGAAACTAGGAAAGTCAATTGTATAAGTGTGGTTATTTTTATGAAGAAAAATAGAAAATTTATTTAAAACAACAGTTCCGGTTAACCATAGTTGTCCAAGGCTCTTTGTTTAGGCCAAGCAAGTTCCGTGTGAATATTGTCCTAACCTCTCCTTAATTAGCATGTATTCATTGATAACAAACATCACGATTCACGAGTGACGGTTTAGATGCATTGTCTGAAATATATCATCTTCATACCTTGAACTCGTAAATTATATTCATTCTTTCAAATCTTGCAATTCAAATCTTAAAATCTTGCATATATAATCGTTAAAAAATATTGAATCAACTGAGTTTAGACGATTTTGAATGATAAAATCCTCGCGTGTATGTGAGTCTTGTACGATCTTAAGTCTACAACTGAAATTCAGTTTTATAAAAGTTACGAAAATATTATTTTTAATCATCTCATTTATCTTGGCTAACTTCTGCATGGAATTTATAGATAATTTAGTAATAATGTATTTTTTGTTTTCGTGTTTTGAAAAAGTCGAACGTCATGCTAAGCTTATCAATTTCCCTAGCTATATACTATAGTCCTTTTTTTGCCTACTACATCGAATAGCCCGGGACGGCCAAAATAGGTGCCCGCCGTACCAATATCAGCCGTAATCAGCCTTTGTATTGGCAGCCTGAGAACGGATAAATTGAAAATGATTACCAATTTTAACTGCGCGCTTAAATTTTAGCTCGTTTTTGCCGAAAAGCCAGTTCAAACGACATCATTTTTTTCGTTGTTTTTTACTGCATAAACTTCAACGTTCGTTCTTTGTTTTTTTCTAGTTCTAAATGGTTTCATTCAGCCAACAAGAAACAACGAAGAGGAAGTGTCAGGATTTCATGAATATCAAGTACAATTTATGAAAAACCTTATCGACGATGCATTGGATGAATTCAGGTAATGTTCCAATCTCCCCATCGTACCATTTTTTGAGATCATAAGACGCAAGTCACATTTTGAAACAGCATAGAAACGGTGATTTCAACTGTTTGGCATCATTATGATTGTATTTTAGAAATTAAATAAGATTTTGGAATGTGTTTTTTGAAGGATTGACTTCCATCAAGATATAGTGAACCTTCAAGTAGAAATGTTACGGCAGTTTCAAATCCAACAAGTATGTTTGTTTTAAATCTGATGTTTCACATTATGTTCATTTAAAATGGCCAGTAAAGAAAGTACGGATAATTTACAATGGCTAGTAACTAGTATGTTTCTCGTTCAGAATGAAATGAAAGCACTTTTACAACAGTATTCATTAAATGACGCGTTGGTCGCTGAAAATGAACGCTTGAAAGAAGAAATAAAGAAATTAAAATCAACCCATTGAATACATGACGTAAGATATATTTCACCATCTTACGTCATATACAGTATGTATCGTTCAGTTTCGGGTATATCTGCAGAATGTCCTTGTTATACTTATCCATACACAACCCCAGATACCCTTTGGTATGTTAGGATATCACTCATGTTGATATTCCGAAGCTATTGGGTCTTGTCATACTTAGCTATAAAGGCTCCACTTCAAACGTATAGTAATGTGTCTTTGGTGTGGAAATACATTTGGCAAAATTGCACCAAAGTTGAAACAGCATCTATTAACCAAAGTTATGAACTTACAAGGACAATTGGTGGAACATAAATGATTGTGTGGAAAATAGTGAACTTAAATGTAAAGTTTGTAAATATTTGTAGTAAATTTTTTGATTGTTGGAAATCCAAGCTCTCATTTCACTGCAAGAGATATTAGTTTGAAATCTCTGTATTTTAAGAATACTCTATAAGGCCAGGTGAGGTACAGTAGTGTTACTGGTGTTAACATTGACTATTAAGTATTAACTCCATCCTTCAATACATTAAAATGTATTAATTTCTATAAAGTAAGGCTATAACAGAAATTTCATAACAGATTGATAATAGTTTTTAGGTAAGTATTTTGTAAGTTCCTCTTTTGAAGTCCAGATTGAGTTTGTCCAAATATCATCATCAGAGTATTTATGAATCGTTCCCTGAAGGTTGCCTTGATAGAAGAATACCTGTAACAACATACATCACTTATTAATATGCCTCAGTAATCACCAATGCACAGTACATTTCTTATTATTAGAAATGGAAGTGAGCCAACATTTAAAAATGCCTAATTTAATGTCTTAGTTCTTCTGGTAAACAGTTCTAAATAAATTTCTGTATAATCCTGTTAGTTACCTTTGGAGTATTTGTTGGTAAGCCATCTCTCTCAGCTCGTCTGTACACTCCTGAAGGGGCGTTACTCATAAATTGTACATTTAATTCACTGGGAATATGATTGTTTATTATTCTTTCTGCTGCCTTTAATAATAAAAAATAAACACTAGCATTTCATTGGTGAGACTGAAAAAATTGGTTTCTACCTGCCAAAATTTTAGAATTTGCATAGTATGACTAAATCTTTAGGCTGAATATGCCACTGTTTAAAAATAGTACTGTATCAAAGAAATATACATTCTTCACCTGTCTCAATGTCTCCCCAGGCTTCACTGTACCTTGTGGCAACTGAAATCTATCATTTTTGCTTTTGATTAAAAGAAACAATGGTACTTCCAGTTGTCTGTTTGGGGAATGATTATTGTCAGTTTTGTCTGCATCTGTTCTCCTACTCCCTAAAAAAGCATCTTTTATATGCTTTTGCTCTATCTCTTGTAGTTCCTGAGAAAATTAAAATAACATACTCTAAATAATTCTGATTGTTTCACTAATGTTAATTGACTAGGACCAGGGAGCAGCCAGGGTAGCTTTTGTCTTTTACAGACAGCAACTGCTAGTACTCTAGTGTGCATCATTACAGGAGTATCCTTACACGAAACCTGCCTCCTTGCCTTCATATTGTTCTTGCAACCCTGCTGGTTGGTCTGGTGATATTGTAAATCACATGGTTTTCAAATTTTGAACATAATACCTGGTATTCTGCATCTAATGTGGCAACTTCTTTTTTTAAAGACTCATTATCTTCATCATTTTTTAATCTTTCCCTTAAATTTTCCATGTTATTTATATTCACTTCATAATCTGACAGGGAACTGTGTTCAAATTCTAATTGTTCCTGCAGGTCTTCATACAGTTTTTCTAGATCAGTTTTTTTTCGGGATATCACTGGTAGTCTTAGAAGACACACAGCAACTGTTATTTGAGGTATCTCATAATCTAAACCGGATTGTGTATCCACAACAATTGCAGTGGAACTGTATGATCTTTTACACAGTCCTGTAAGAATAAGAATTATAAAATATCAATGACACTACTGCTTTTTCAAACTTAAAAGCATTTTTTAAAACTTGAAAGCATTGTCGAATCCAATTCACTTCTGACGTATGGATTATGGAATGTACATAGTTTCTTATCAACAAAGCAGTACTGCATTGGCTTCAGTTGATTTGCTGCACATATACATTGCAAATCAACAGACTACATGTACAATACATCTAACAGACGTGAATTGGTCCAGCAAAATTGGATTTTGTAAAAAAACATCAGTTCTTCCTTAATAATTGTGGAATAGTAGAATACAGTCGTATTTTATTTATAAACTATTCGCTGTATGAAATAGTATAACTGCCAAATTTCAGCTGAATAAAAAATCTTTGGGCTCTTACCGTTCTTATGCAGTATAAGTCCGCCAACAGAGCGATCGCATCGCCTTTTGGCCAAGTTCAAGCAACGTAGTTCAAGCAAGTTCAAGCAACGTAGTTTGCAATGCATTCGAACAGCCATGTTTCTGCTTTACTCTTCCATCAGTTCAATGGCAATCTTGGCAGAGTAAAGGGGGTCTAGGGCTGGGTTAAGGTGATTCCAAGTGAACCAACCATGTATTTTTCTGTGGTATATGATCCAACTACCACTGTGAAGTACGCACCACATTCAACACGACATTCAAAAACACCATATCAATTGGAGTGTGAACTTTATACCTTGTAACAAAACAGGAAGAATCAACGTAAAATGTGCCCAAAAAAAGAGATTTTGTACCAACATTTTTATCGCTAATTTTGTAATTCGCGCTGCAAAGAACAATTTCCTAATTTTCTCAACCCTGGGCCATAGAAATCCTTTGAACTTTTATATTAGTGGATTATGTGCGCTTTCAAACGGTATGTAACATGGAAGTGGATTGGCCGTAGAAATATATAAAATTCCGTCTTGAAATCAAACATATTTGCACGCGCGTCTCTTATAAAAAATTAAAAGCATTTAAAATTTTCCGTACGCGTACGTGCGTATAAAAAACGCGTAAGTGGAAAGCAGCCTTAAGTCAAATAAAGCAAACCAATAAGAAATATTTTTCTTTCACCAGCCAATCGGAAAGCTTAAATTTGGCGAATGAGTCAGACCCCCGCAAAGATAAGGCAAGCCAATGAGGAACCAGTATTAGCCCTCCACCAGCCAATCGGAAACGCTTAAATTGCGCAGATGAGTCAGACCCCCGTAAAGATGAGTCAAAATCCTTCTAAGCCAATCAAATACCTAGAATCAGAAGTCGATGAGGCAAAATTCAAGCGGGCATCCGCTATTATGACTCATTTGCCGAGGGCTCAAAAGTCAGTGACCAGCAACTGCATGAAGCTTAATAACTTTGAACTGGACTGTTAATTTATCGCATGACTATTTTCGCTGACTGAATTTTAAATATTTCGACCTTGGATTTGTGTAATTTTTGACTTAGTCGCGTGACTCATCTGACAACCCCTAGATCCGCCCCTGTTAATCCACCCTTGTTTACCCATACTCACACATAGCAATACTTGACCCATATCTAACTAATCTAAGTGCATTTCAACTCCTCTTAGATGGAACAGGTGTTATGGGCCGTGGACCTGAAGCTCACGCATAGCGATAGTTTTGCGCAAATGAAGCTGATGAAATATGTTACAAATGGGACATTTGATGCGGAACGAAGTGTATTTCAAGTTCCTGTCGTTGTCAAAAAACCCGAACCAACATTAGGCCTGTCAAGACGACGTAAAACTGTCGTTCACGAAAAGGTTGGAAGAGTTTCCATTTCAACTTTTCATTTTTCTATCACTCGTTTGGCTCCAACACAGCAACTTGAGTGTGGTTCATTAACTTCATTACAGCGTCTTCTTTCAAATGTGTCGAGCACACTGACATGGTATTGGATTTGACATGAAGGTTGGGCCTGGATCCAACCACGGTTGCCCCTTTTATTGTGTCAGTTAAGAATACAATAGATATTTAAAATTGTTCATATTTTTCTTTAGGAGAAAGCGGGAACAATATTTGTTTGGTAGATAGTTATAAAAAGGAATTCCTCACGATGATGTATGTTTTTAGTATAGTTTTCATATGTTCATGTCTTCCAAATATCAGCACTACCAAAAAAATCACCAAGCGTCTAAGTAAACCTATAGCAAGGGTTGTATAGATAGTGTGTTTAGAGAATCGGTAAAATTGTCGCTTCGTTTACTTGCCAGGGTGATGAGTGATGATCTTCAAGGTTCGTTATCGACTTTTGCACGCAATTTGTCTGTAATACATCAAGAAATATCAGCTCCAAATATGTAAGGAAGAAGTAACTTTCAAGTAAGTTTTTTGTGAACTCAATTATTTGATCTAAAATTACGTTGGGTGCGCCTCTAGCTCTAGAACACTCGCTTTAGTTCCTACTGCCAAGGAAACTTATAATTCTCAGGGAATCTGGTCTAGGCTGTTCTTTTTGTTCCCACACAGGCCTACTCAATTTGCCCATTCTTTCTTCATGTTTCCTCAGGAAGCCATAGACGACATTGATGAAATATTGGGAACGACAGAAGAGAATTTCAAGCAACATCGTGATGGAAAAACTGCTCAGCTTCAGGCCCCGAGACCAAAAGAACTTCAGCGCATTCTACAGGAGCATCAGAGAAGCGTCTCGAAAGGTGTGGGGGACAAGCACCAGAGGAGAGAGGGGCGACTCCAAGAGATGATACTGAGGGTGGAATAGCAAGAGATACAGAGGAAAGGGCGAGCGAAAGGGGAACAGTTTCGGCGATGCAAGAAGCACATCACGTTTCAAAACCTCACCCTTTGCGTCAACTATCGTCCGCTTCTGTGAACATAAACCCACCTCCCCCCTCCCCTCGGGACGCAGCTAACAGTCACGTGAACGAGAAGAACGTTTAGCCAAACGACAAAAGATAACGTCGTCAAATATGACGCTATATTTTGCCAGCTATTAGCGACTGATATTTTGTGTGAAATTTATATAATATAATATTTCTGTAAATTGTGTCCCGGTTTCGTTTTTATATTGTTCGACTTTAAAACCATGCCTTTACGCTGAGTACATTTAAAACTAAAATTTAATTTTTAATCGTCGGCGAATGGTTATCAGATATATTGCATTATAGGTTGATATTTTATTCCAAAATCTCCATCAATATGCTTCGTATATCCAAGAATTCGAGCATAGTAATTTGAATAATATGATTAATTCTTTCCTTTCATTTCTGATGTTCAGGCTCAGGAGAAGAGAATTAATCATATTATTTAAATTACTATGAACGTCCAATCATAAGCGTTGTTGAGCTGTCAGGTCGGGAGTGTTCATCCAATAGGATGACTTTATTTTGCAGACACGAGGAGCGGGTGAAATGAATAATATGTGCTTTTGATTCCAGTTTGAGACATCACTTCAGCGCTGGTCTTCGAAGAATAAAAATGAGATTGCTATCGTCTTCAGCAGAAGAGAAGTTTAATAGAAGTTTACTATCTCTGACAGACTGTCGTTGGTGTAATACCAGGTAATATGCCTTTCCCTTTGCGTGTTTTATCAGCTTGTTTCATCGTGAGCTTTTGGGCTGAGGTTCCACGTGTCTTTAGTTCACGTATTGTAATGCCTCTCTCGTGTTGTGTTCAGCTTCAAATACAAACTTGTATAGCACTAACGTAGCTTTTATTCCTTTCATGCAGAATTTTGACGTATTAAAGCGAAGTTAAACGATGAAATTTGTGAACAAGAGATTGACGACCGATGAATTGTGGCTGAACTGGCTCAAGATAATTCGCCTTTGAAGAGAAAGCAAGTCTATAGGCTTTTTCTGGGGAATATTGATGATATGAGAAAGGTAATATACGTCAAATCTTACCGTTTAGCCGCTAACCTTCCCTCTAACAACACGCAAATTACGTTTAAATTGAGTTTTAAAGACCTAAGCAGTGAACTAATGGTGCCTTTTATTCGTCCAGGTGGAGGTGAAGTGAAGTGGGCAAAAAGTCCGTTACCGTAGCTGAAATTGCCCGAGACGACTCGCATTTGACTCAAGATAACTCGCCTTTGAAGAGAAAGCACGTCTACGCATTTTCTTGGGACTTGTTGATGATATGAGAAAGGTAATATACGCTAAATCGTATGTGAGCCGCTAACCTTTACTCCAATCTCAAGCAATTACCTTTAAATTGAGTTATAAAGACCAAACCAGTAAACTAACATTGCCTTTTGTTTTTCCAGGTGGAGTTTAAAAGCTAAAACCAAACCGAATATAGAAATGAGCTGGGAAAGAAAACCCATAGCTGAAATTCCCCGAGATGACTCGCATTTAAAGAGACGGCAAGTCCAAAGCTGCTCTTAAACACTTCTTGCTGAAATGAACAGGTAATTTTGGGTCTATTCTATTCAAAATAGGATGATAAACTTGAAACGCTTGATCAGGCATCATGCGTTCTCTCAACTGAATAATCACACGGCAGTTTTCTCCCGATATTTAAGCTCCCTTCATCGAAGGTAAATCCTTGAAATCACTGTCTATAACAAGCATTCTTTTGGTTTTATTGCAGGTAGCGATTTAGCGGGTCAAGCTATTTGAAACAACGACAAAACCTGTTCATAATAAAACGTGAGTATTAAACAATTAAACATTTTTAGATAAACCGAACAATGGGGAGTTTATGCATGATTCAGGTCAAGAACGACAACGGCCGCATGATAATTTAATATGAATAATGGCAAGGAAATACTTGAAATCCCAGAGAGGTTTGATAGATGTTGTTTTGGGTCTGTTAAAATCCCGATTTTACGCGTGTTTCTTCTCAATAAAAAATGTAGTTTGCTTATTTCTTTAATCTTATTTCAGGTTGATGGGCTCTTTTGAGCTATTACCGACAAGCCAAATCGACGGCAAATCTACGTCTAAAGTATTCAATCTCGACGGCAAATCTACGCCTAAAGGCGGATTTCCACTTACAGCGAAATCGTTCGCTAGCGAAATATTTGCATATTTTCTTTTGAATTGAGAACAGTCAAGTCGAACTAATTTATTTATGCTGTTAAAATTCAAAAGAAAACATGCAAATATTTTGCTGGCGAACGATTTCGCTGTAAGTGGAAATCGGCCTTAATGTAGGGCAACCTCGACGGCAAATCTACGCCTAATGTAGGCAACCTCGACGGCAAATCTACGCCTAATGTAGGCAACCTCGACGGCAAATCTACGCCTAATGTAGGCAACCTCGACGGCAAATACGCCTAATGTAGGCAACCTCGACGGCACTCTACGCCTAATGTAGGCAACCTCGACGGCACTCTACGCCTAATGTAGGCAACCTCGACGGCACTCTACGCCTAATGTAGGCAACCTCGACGGCACTCTACGCCTAATGTAGGCAACCTCGACGGCACTCTACGCCTAATGTAGGCAACCTCGACGGCACTCCACGCCTAATGTAGGCAACCTCGACGGCACTCTACGCCTAATGTAGGCAACCTCGACGGCACTCCACGCCTAATGTAGGCAACCTCGACGGCACTCTACAGTCTACGCCTAATGTAGGCAACCTCGACGGCACTCTACGCCTAATGTAGGCAACCTCGACGGCACTCTACGCCTAATGTAGGCAACCTCGACGGCACTCTACGCCTAATGTAGGCAACCTCGACGGCACTCTACGCCTAATGTAGGCAACCTCGACGGCACTCTACGCCTAATGTAGGCAACCTCGACGGCACTCTACGCCTAATGTAGGCAACCTCGACGGCACTCTACGCCTAATGTAGGCAACCTCGACGGCACTCTACGCCTAATGTAGGCAACCTCGACGGCACTCTACGCCTAATGTAGGCAACCTCGACGGCACTCTACGCCTAATGTAGGCAACCTCGACGGCACTCTACGCCTAATGTAGGCAACCTCGACGGCACTCTACGCCTAATGTAGGCAACCTCGACGGCACTCTACGCCTAATGTAGGCAACCTCGACGGCAAATCTACGCCTAATGTAGGCCAACTCGACGCCTAATATACGCCAAAACTACGCCAAATCGACGCCAAAAAGCAACGTTCAGCGATGCCCGGGCATCGTTACAGGTTAGAGTAGCCTGGTGGTCAAAAAATGTGCATGCAGGGTTAGTTTGTGCATGATTAACTTAACGAAGTTAACTAATTTAGTTAACGAACTTAAGTTAAATAAAGTTTTAAATTCAGTTAACTAAGTTCTGGCCACCAGGAACATAGCTAATGCATGATGCATGTGAGCAAATGTTTCTTAAATTCGGTTAAATATTTTAATCGGTTTTGCGCTTAGGACTGCTCGCTTGTGCTTAGCCTTAGGGCTGCGCTAAGGTTTCGGAATTAACATTGTAAAATGATAACTATGGGGTCACTATTCGGTCTGGTTGTAAAATTATTTGTATGTAAATACGTTTTTTATTTCTCAGCAAACATTGTAAATATACGATTATATCTTGCCTTACTATATTTTGTAATTGAACATATAATATTGTGTATGTATATATATTTATGAAAAAACATGATTTATATCAAAATATGAACAGTACAAAACATCATGCACTATACCTCATGATCTTGTTGCTGCACATAAAATAGACACGCACACGAGTAAATACATTGATGCAAACCATGGCCTATATAATGGCTTCTAGTTTATATCTCTCTTATCTCTTGCATTCACTTAAGGCTACAGTTAATATTCAAGCCAGAAACATTGATTTTACGGCATGTCTTATACTGTCTTGCTATTCTGAAATACATGAATTTATGCAATCAAAGTTAACACACACACATGCTCTCAATTAATGAATTTGAATTTACTTGAAGAAAATAAGAAATGGGTGGGGGGGTGCATCAGTGATGTTGTCTTGAAACAATATATATGCCTTATTTCTACTATAGTAAGAAACCAATTACGAGACAAACATTGGCAGTGGCATTGTAACTTTATTATTTTTCCAAGGTCTCTGTGAGATTTCCAATCATTTAGCTTCGTCGAGCAGTGCTTATGAAAAGTAAGGCGCCACTTTTTGTTTGTACTGTTTGACTTTGCTATGTGGTTCGAAGTGTTAGCAGGTATCTTGGGATATCTAATAACGTTGCAGTGTTGTTTTCATTGCTGTTTCTTTAAGAGCAGCTTGCTCTGGCTATATGCCTTGGCTTTTAAAGTATTAGTCCACTTTCTCTGAAAAAAAAAATTGTACTCTTGGTGCTGTTTCTATAAGGGCAGCTTGCTTTGCATGGGAATATCCCTTGCATGGTTCAAAAATTGTCGACTGAATTTTTTCAAAAAAAAATATTTACACTTGATGCTGCACTTGGTTTCGACAGTTTGTTGCATTAATGGCTATATGCCTCAGCCTCAAAAAAATATAAAGTCAATTTCTTGTGGTATTTTTTTCCAAACCTTGTTTCTACAAGGGCAGCATGCTCTGGCTATATGCCTCAGCTCTGAAATGTGCAATGAAGTTAATTTTCAAGGACAATTGTGTATGCCTTCATGCTGTTTCTATAAGGGCTCATGAAATATCTTCAAGTTAACTCGATCCTTGAAATATGTGTGCACAGTTCGACAGCTTAAAACGAAACTATTAGGAACACTGCCTATGATTTGTCAGCAGAATAATTTTAGTTTTTGGACGAACGTAACTTGAATCTAAGTGCTCTGAACTCAGGCATTTTTATGTATTACTATATAAGTTCGTCGATCTCATAAGCTTTATTCAGCTCTCTACCAGAGTTAGTGGGTTAAGTCTATAATAGAACAAAAAAAATACACGATAACTTGGAAACACTTACTTACATTAGTGCATGTTTTACTGATCAGTCTTAAACATTACTCAAACACAATACTCAATAGCACACTGTAAAAAGACATGAACAATTTATACTAAAGTATGCCAAATTAACATTTAACCTGCACTGTTCTAAAAAATTAAATGTCAAGATCTTGAACGCACCTACTTTGTAACCAGTTTTAGATATAATAGTTTAGTGTCTTTGTATATTAATGATGTACTATGTAAAGAAAACACACACGCTTTGTAATACATGTTCAGTGAAGTATTAATGTTTAGTGAAGTATTAATAAAAATAGGACCAAAATTGTCCGTCTCCTCTCTCTTGATTTCAATATCATTAACACATACACACACTTTGTTGTAATACATGACTTTGTTTTAATAAAATCTCAAACTTGTGTACTTTGTGTTTAATTCCGGCTTTCGGTGAGGGTTTTTCTCCAGGCACTCTGGTTTCCCTCGTAAAAAAACAGTGTCCGTGTGTTCGGAACCGTGTTTACGGTTGGTTTTCCATACGAAAATTGAACTTTTCACGAGTAAAATTGCATGAAAGCCAAACATTTCTGCATGTTGACAATTTATATCCGCATAATTGGTATGTCTCGTTATACTCGATAAAAAGTTTAGAATATTTTCGCAAGCCAGTAGACTTTAATGTCTGACGTAAACGCCCTCAGAATAGAAAACATAATGGTCTAATGGAAGCTGACTTGTACACACGGTTACTGGGTTCAATTCCCGGAACACTGTTTTTTGTTGCGATGAACTTCATGTTCTTCAATTAAAGCATGCAAAGCTTCGTCTTTAGACTATGATTTCACTTGACGAGTTGTTGATGAGCACTTTACTGATTTTGAAAAACGTGATACAGCCAAATGGAAATGCAATACTTCCTCATTCTGGTGCTAATAAAAGAACGACCACATTCTCTCGATACGTGACTTGAAACGTGGAATGAGTGTTCTTCAAGACTTCAAGATGTTCTGTTAATCACCTCCTCATCCGTATCATGCATTTGGCTAATTCTCAAGATTAAGACGAGATAGTTAAATATGAGAACGAAGAGACAATCCATTGGCTGTAAAGTGACGCTGACGATTCCTTAGTGACATTACAAATACATGGCAATACCTGCCAGATTTTTTCAGTATCAATGCATGGACACTTTGTTTCATTTTGTTAGTTAATCTATCTAGTTTAAAGAACATAAAAAGGCAACTGAATTCTTTCTTTCGTCTGGCCAAAGAAATAGACTTTTCCCTAGCTTTATTCTGACTTACGCTGTTCACGTATTCTCGTACAAATTTGAACGGTTTAATCTTAAAGATCAAATCAGCAATAATCCGGCAAAGTCCCGCTGTTTTAATAAATATATACCTTCTTGAAAACTCGTTAGTCGTTACCACGCGTTAGCTTTCTCCCCGTAGTAAACACTGCATGCATGGCATAGATGATTTTGACCTGCAGTTCAACAATGCTTCTGAATAAACGATCAGAATTCTACCCTTTGGGACCGACCATAGAAAAGTGCATGATGTATAATATGCAACATAAGACAAGCAAATATTGAAAATAAAAATGTACAAAAATTTAGAGTGATGTTCGAAATGTTTACGAAATAATGATCAAATACCAGTTTTGCACTGATGCATGAGCATCACTTTTGTATGGTCTGACCTAAATACAATTCAAACATGCATGTATCGTAATAAATCTTCATTTATATTTACTATTATTTAACGACTTATTGCATTGCATACGCTTGCAAAAGTCGAAAAAATACTTATAAATTATAATTAATGTATCTGTAGGAGGAAAAAATGCATTAATAATGCAAACCGTAGCTTGTGAGGAATATTTTAGGCAGATTTAGACCAACAATACCGGCGTAATTGTTGATGAAAATCATGAAAACTTCGTGGAGTTTATTGAAACGAAAATATACGCTTAAGGCTTCCATGGAAAATACGTGGCAGCAATCATTGAAAACAAAAATTCATATTGGTCACAACTTCCATACGAAACAGCAATGAAGAACGCCTGTCTTGAGTATACCAGAAAATTGTATATTTGGGGGACCGGGACAAGTTGGCATGCCGAAGTGTATAGACTGAGATGCATATGACAATGACTCGTCAATGGCAGCAATTGGTATAAGCTCCTACAGGCAACATGAAAGCTGTCTAACAATATATGGGTGTGAAGCTATTCTTGTGTATTATACCAACTAACTTACATTTGTCATATTTATCATCAGCGTCTTAATATGCAACCAATAATGATGTACTCGCAAAAAAGGTGCAGATTTTGAGAATGCAATATATCCCTTTATCTGTAGAAATTATATGAATAAATATATACACTACGTCATAAATATCTAAAAGAAAAAAAATTATATTTTTTCGTCATTGAAGCAATGACATGATTGTAAAGACGGAATTTCATTGTTTTTTGGCGTAACCCACTTTCATGTTACACATTGTTTGAAAGAGCATATTACTTCAAACTAAATACGGAGTTTTGAAGAAATTCTATAAAATAGCGGCTGAGAAAATTGCAGTATATTAAGACATGCCTGAGCATTATTAATTAATTAAAAAACGCGAAAAGACTACTCGTTAAACAATCGCAATTTTCTCAGCCTCTATTCTGTGGAACTTCACTATACGTTCGTAAATAGTACATAATGACACACTCTTTTAAAAAGTTTGCAATGTTCAAGTGATTCCTTTTTCGAAATGTATGAAATTCTGTCTCAAACTCAACCGCACCAAAGTATGAAGTACGCGCGACATTCGAGACGTTTGATTTGAAGACGTAATTTCATCGTTTTTTGACGTAACCCACTTTCATGTTACACACTGTTTGAAAGAGCATATTATTTCCAAGTAAATAGGGATTACTGTCGCCCGGCTTTGCTGCGCGCTAATAGGTATTATTATTATTAATTAATTTATAAGAGACGCGCGTGCAAATATGTTTGATTTCAAGACGGAATTTTATATATTTCTACGGCCAATCCACTTCCATGTTACATACCGTTTGAAAGTGCACATAATTCTCCACTAAATATAAAAGTTCAAAGGATTTCTATGGCCCAGGGTTGAGAAAATTTGGAAAGCGTTCTTTGCAGCGCGAATTACAAAATGCGGAGTTCAAATGCGAAGTTTATTATTATACCTAGGCCTTTCTGGCTCAGGAGAAAAATTATTCATATTATTCAAAATGATAAAAACTGTCCAATCCAAAGCATGGTTGAGCTGTCCGGTTAGGTGTGTATAGCCAATAGCATGGCTGGTAAAGACTAAAGTGAAATATTATGCTCCAACTTCGGCAGCACCATTTGAGCAGTGCATGCCACTCGTCTCCTGGACTATAACTGATTTCGACTGAAAAATGTTACTATCCTGTCGCTGGTGTAAGAACAGGTAATATGTCTTTTGCTCTACGATTATCTGCGAGATTGCTAGCTTGCTATATCGAGAGATTTCGGCGAATGTAGGGACACGTGCAGGGGCGGCTTGGCACTAAAATAGGGGCTGGGAATCATAGTTACGAGGGCCTACTGTCCGAAGTAAAAATCCGAATTTTCATGCAATCGTTAAAAAAGTCAAATTCCAGTCAAAACAGCAAAATGGAATAAATCATTTTACTTTGTGATGTCATTTGTCCGATGTTACACGAAATTTGATTGGCTCCACAAAACTATCGAGCCAATCAAACTTCGTGTAACATCATACTTTCCTCGTTTGACGTCATTATGAAAAAGGTCCATTCCGCCCAGAGGTTAGAAATTACACCCGGGATTTGTGACAGAACATACCGGAATCCAAAGTAATGTTAGTGATACTTGAAGCTGATCTCATTTGTTATAACTTATAGCGAGCAAAGGTTTTTTTAAGTTTCATGGATGAATATGTAAATTCTATACCTTTCAACGCAGCACTCAATTTTTTAAATGTTTCGTATTGCTTTGTTACAAATTTGGAGCCAAAATATTTTAATTTATCAGCTTTAACTGCTTGGGGCCCATTATAGCTAAATTTCCAGGGGCCCACCGGGAAATTTTCCGGTTATATCAGTGGCTATTTACACGAGAGCAGACTGAGCAGTACATAGGAAAAGATCATGCGTGCTGTATTTAAATCCATGATACAGTTTTCATCATCGCCTTGAGAGGAAGGCCAACGCTACCAGTTGTCGGAATCTCGTTGACCAGCTCAAATTTTGCTTAGGAGGAATAGTAATATTCCAAGTAAACGCAGCGTTAAATAGCTATGTTAGCCGTGTACATCTTATAATACTATAGCTAAAGGCTAATTTCCACTCCGGAAAACGAGCAGCGGATCGGATCGGATCGGAACGAAAGATAATCCGCGCGTGCGCCGTCTGTTGAAATTTTTGGCTTTTATTGATCCGAAAGCGTCCGAGACCGGATAAAAAAAGTTCAAGTAGCTTTTTTTGATCCGATCCGAAATCACTTCATGGATCGGACCAGCTCGGAAAAAAAGCCGATCCGATCCGATCCGCTGCTCGTTAGTTGATTGTGAAGCATTTCGACACATTTTCAACCGAATTTTAAAATTTTGAAAAATTGACAAAAATTAAGATTTTGTGTTCAAATGTATTGTTTCATGAAAGAATGCAATTCTACTTAATTTTGAAGCATTTCAACGTATTTTCAAACGAATTTTTAAATTTAAAAAAAAATGACGAAAATTAGGATTTTTCCTTCCTTTGGTCTCCCGATTATTTTATGCGTTCAATAGTATTGTTTTCATAAAAATGGCTTTCTAACACTAATATCTTTCATTTTAGAGCATATTTGGTTGGTTTTTGGAACAATGAAAAGTCGCCAAAACCGACCAAAATGATAAGGCTTACCCCTTACCATTTTGGTCAATTTTGACGACTTTTTGAAGTGTTCAAAAATTGTCTTAAAATGGCTTTTTAAGACAAATATCTTTCATTTTAGACCATATTTGGTTGGTTTTTAGAACAATGAAAAAGTCGCCAAAATCGACAAAATCCGTAAGGCTTACCTCTTACCATTCTGGTCAATTTTGACGACTTTTTGAATTGTTCAAAAACTGTCTTAAAATGCTAAAAATGGCTTTTTAAGACTAATCTCTTTAATTTAGAGCATATTTGGTTGGTTTTTGGAACAATGAAAAGTCGCCAAAATCGACCAAAATGGTAAGGCTTACCCCTTACCATTTTGGTCAATTTTGACGACTTTTTGAAGTGTTCAAAAATTGTCTTAAAATGGCTTTTTGAGACTAATATCTTTCATTTTAGACCATATTTGGTTGGTTTTTTGAACAATGAAAAAGCCACCAAAATCGACAAATCGGTAAAGCTTACCCCTTACCATTCTGGTCAATTTTGACGACTTTTTGAATTATTCAAAAACTGTCTTAAAATACTAAAAATGGCTTATTAAGACCAATATCTTTCATTTTAGAGCTTATTTGGTTGGTTTTTGGAACAATGAAAAAGTCGCAAAAAACGACCAAAATGGTAAGGCTTACCCCTTACCCAGAGGAGGTTGGACAGCTGTCACGTGAATTTCTCGACCAATGAGATTGCGCTATTTTCCAAGCGGCTTTTGCGAAGATTTGAGCGAGAAAATTTACATAAGACGGAGAAACATAAAAATATTGAGTATTTTTTTAAATTTACTGATTAAAACGCATATTTTTTGAAAAAAGATTCATTGGACTGGCGATATCTGTCGAGATTATCGAGGTAAGCGTTACTTTTTAAGTCGATTTTTATAACTGAAGTTGGTCGGGTCGTTCCGAAGTGATGAGTCATGTGCTTGTCTGTTTACAATTTTCAAAGTTGAAAAATCTCGAATTCCTGTGGTTCGATCTTTTGAGATTCTTTGTAAGAATGAAGTTAAGTATGTAAAAAAAAAATCGGCTGGATCGACCCCTTGCGACCCCACACCATTTCCGAGATATCGGGCTTTGAATTTACCACTCTTGTTTTGAGATGTTCAAAATAGCGCATTTCGGGTCAATGGGATATTTCCCTTTCAAATATTGTTTAACTACATAATTTGTAATATTAATGTAAATTTTATTTGTATTCATGGTTTAACTTCCTTAGTTATTAACATTTAGACGGGAAAATAGTATTTTTTTGTATTTTATATAGATTTCCATTTTTGGCAGTGACGACTCCTATGCTCATTCGCTAACGCCTAGCTGTAATCCCACAACTTGGTCAATTGAGTGTTAGATCAGCACATTTCAAACAACCAGAAGGCTTACCACCACCACCACCTTCACAAAATTGATAAATATGAAACATATTGTGTGATTATATGTTTTCACTTCTTCAGTAAAATAAACTGACATTTTATATTGGTTCTGTTCTTTAGATGCTTGTTGATGTTTACAGTTAGTGTGAGTTAAGATCTGCATTACTAAGCCATTGTGTGTTAGAACTGGCAATATTTATGTATATTAGGTTGATTGAAAAGCTAAAGGCATGAACACCTTATCTAGTACAATTGATCTTCAAGTTTGCATGAATTGTAAATGCTATTAGCATAGAAACAATAGCATAGAAACAAAAAACAATGGTGTGTGTATGCAGGTTTTTACTTTTTTGAACATCATGTAAATATATGTATAAATGCAAAATCTTGGCTGTTTTGTCAAGGCAATTTTACTTACAATATTTTATAACCATAATAAAATTTGATGAGTTTATTTATTTGTTCATCAATAAATACAGATTTACATATTTATACCATGTATTGTATGAATATTTTTCTAATTTTCTTAATACTGCAAGGGTTTGTATGAAATATCACATGACAGTGAAGTGCTTTGGTTATAGACAATAGGTTTTGAGGATATAAAATAGAAAGCCTGGTTTCCATACAACATTGTCAGGGTGTTGTGTTAACCATTAAGAAAAATATCTATCATTATTAGTTATTATGCAACAACTTGATTGTCATATGGAAACCAGACTAAAAACAAGTTGATGGCAAAAATGCTGGAAAAATCTACATAGTTAGCCAATGGAATAATTGCAGAAATTCACAACTTGCAAACCCTGGTTCTTATGAAATTATATGTCAACGTACACTCATACTAGCCCTTACAATCTGACCTTCCCATTTACCACGCCTCTTTATCCAGATTTTCCTATTTTTAAAAAGTTAACCCGAAACTTGATGTGTTCAACATAGACGTCTAGTATATCTCCTGCTGCAATCAGTGGATGTAAATACTTGCAATGTTCAGAAGCTATATATCCAACATTTTCCCATTGAGTTCCATAATGAAGATCAATAGCAATTGCATTTTGGTCCCGAGGATTCTCCGGCTCTGGTCTTAGTCTAACATTTACTGATTCATTATATTCAAGGGCAAGATATGCCTGTTCCAGATGATGTTGGTAACTTTGTTCATGAGCAGCTCCAATGCACTTGAATGGTAGAGCATGAGTGATTTCTTCCTCATCACTTTCAACTTCTTCACTTTCATCTTCTTCACTGTCCTCATTATTAATTTCGATGTCATCAAAATCAGGAGTAACCGCATCCACAGCGCTCGTATTTTCTGTCAATACACGATCCACATCAAAATCCCAAATTAAAAGCATTCTCTCCGCTTTACAATGAATAAATTCATCAGGGATAGTACCAAACTAAAAAAAAGTTTCAGTTAAATTTTAATACACAAATCAAGCCTTAAAAGTTAATAAAAAATATTAAAAAATGAGGTGTTGACAAGTACTTTATACTAACCTCAAATATAGTACTTGCTTTAACGTTGATGACACAAGGAGATTTAAGGCCATTCAACTTCGAAAGCAGTGCTTCGGTGTTTGGTATAATACAAAGTCTTCTTTCAGACGGAGTATTATGAAAGGCGAAATGGCAGCAAAGCCCATGCAGCTTAAAAAACGGTAAACTCGGTACAGTAAAAGATAAGTCGTAATGCGGATCGCAACAATACATATACATCATAGTATTTTGCACTATCGCAGCTTGAAAATCCTGTCTTTCGAAAGCATCCATTTTTCCTATACTCGCAGAGCTCTTCACATCACGACAGTCAAAACGTCAAATGAAGCGTTCGCATAATTGAGCGCTCAATACCCATCATGCTTTGCGGCCTGCTGTCCAACCTCCTCTGCCCCTTACCATTTGGGTCAAATTTGACAAATTTTTAAAGAGTTCCCAAACTGTCTTAAAATGGCTTTTTAAAACTAATATCTTTCATTTTAGAGCTTATTTGGCTGGTTTTTGGAACAATGAAAAGGTCGCCAAAATCGACCAAAATGGTAAGGCTTACCCCTACCATTTTGGTCAATTTTGACGACTTTTTCAACCGTTTAAAAACAGTCTTAAAATGCTAAAAGTGGCTTCCTAAGACTAATATCTTTAATTTTAGAGCATATTTGGTTGGTTTTTGGTACAATGAAAAAGTCGCCAAAATCCACCAAAAGCCTGGCTTACCCCTTACCAATTTTGGTCAATTTTGACGACTTTTTGAAATGTTCAAAAACTGTCTTAAAATGCTAAAAATGGCTTTTTAAGACTAATAACTTTCATTTTAGAGCATATTTAGTTGGTTTTTGGAACAATGAAAAAGTCGCCAAAATCGACCAAAATGGTAAGGCTTACCCATTACCATTTGGGTCAAATTTGACGACTTTTTGAAGAGTTCACAAACTATCTTAAAATGCTAAAAATGGCTTCCTAAGACTAATATCTTTCATTTTAGAGCATATTTGGTTGGTTTTTAAAACAATGAAAAAGTCGCCAAAATCGACCGAAATGGTAAGGCTTACCCCTTACCATTTTGGTGGATTTTAGCGACTTTTTGAACTGTTCAAAAACTGTCTTAAAATGCTAAAATTGGCTTCCTAAGACTAATATCTTTCATTTTAGAGCATATTTGGTTGGTTTTTGGAACAATGAAAAAGTCGCCAAAATCGACCAAAATGGTAAGGCTTACCCTTACCATTTGGGTCAAATTTGACGACTTTTGAAGAGTTCACAAACTGTCTTAAAATGCTAAAAATGGCTTCCTAAGACTAATATCTTTCATTTTAGAGCATATTTGGTTGGTTTTTAAAACAATGAAAAAGTCGCCAAAATCGACCGAAATGGTAAGGCTTACCCCTTACCATTTTGGTGGATTTTGGCGACTTTTTGAACTGTTCAAAAACTGTCTTAAAATGCTAAAATTGGCTTCCTAAGACTAATATCTTTCATTTTAGAGCATATTTGGTTGCTTTTTGGAACAATGAAAAAGTCGCCAAAATCGACCAAAATGGTAAGGCTTACCCCTTACCATTTGGGTCAAATTTGACGACTTTTTGAAGAGTTCACAAACTGTCTTAAAATGCTAAAAATGGCTTCCTAAGACTAATATCTTTCATTTTAGAGCATATTTGGTTGGTTTTTGGAACAATGAAAAAGTCGCCAAAATCGACCAAAATGGTAAGGCTTACCCCTTACCATTTGGGTCAAATTTGACGACTTTTTGAAGAGTTCACAAACTGTCTTAAAATGCTAAAAATGGCTTCCTAAGACTAATATCTTTCATTTTAGAGCATATTTGGTTGGTTTTTAAAACAATGAAAAAGTCGCCAAAATCGACCGAAATGGTAAGGCTTACCCCTTACCATTTTGGTGGATTTTGGCGACTTTTTGAACTGTTCAAAAACTGTCTTAAAATGCTAAAATTGGCTTCCTAAGACTAATATCTTTCATTTTAGAGCATATTTGGTTGGTTTTTGGAACAATGAAAAAGTCGCCAAAATCGACCAAAATGGTAAGGCTTAACCCTTACCAATTTTGGCCAATTTTGACGACTTTTTGAAATGTTGAAAAACAGTCTTAAAATGCTAAAAATGGCTTTTTAAGACTAATAACTTTCATTTTAGAGCATATTTGGTTGGTTTTTGGAACAATGAAAAAGTTGCCAAAATCCACCAAAATGGTAAGGCTTACCCCTTACCATTTTGGTCAATTTTGACGACTTTTTCAAATTTCAATTGTTCAAAAACCGTCTTTAAATTCTAAAAATTTCATGCTAAGACTAATATCTTTCATTTTAGATCATATTTAGTTGGTTTTTAGAACATTGAAAAGTCGTCAAAAATGGTAAGTCTTACCCCTTACCATTTTGGTCAATTTTGACGACTTTTTGAACTGTTCAAAAACTGTCTTAAAATGCTAAAAATTACATCCTAAGACTTAAATCTTTCATTTTAGAGCATTTTGAGAAATTTTTTGAACCGTTGAAAAAGTCGTCAAAAATGGTAAGTCTTACCCCTTACCATTTTGGTAAATTTTGACGACTTTTTGAATTGTTCAAAAACTGTCTTGAAATGCTAAAAATTGCTTACTAAGACTAATATCTTTCATTTTAGATCATATTTTGGTTGGTTTTTGGGACATTGAAAAAGTCGTAAAAAATGGTAAGCCTTACCCCTTACCATTTTGGTCAATTTTGACGACTCTTTCAACTAATCAAAAACTTTCTTAAAATGCTAAAAATTGCTTTATAAGACTAATATCATTCAATTTAGATCATATTTGGTTGGTTTTTGGAACATTGAAAAAGTCGTCAAAAATGGTAAGTCTTACCCCTTTTACCATTTTGGTCAATTTTGACGAATTTTTGAACTGTTCAAAAACTGTCTTAAAATGCTAAAAATTTCATCCTTAGACTTAAATCTTTCATTTTAGAGCATTTTGAGAAATTTTTGAACCGTTGAAAAAGTCGTCAAAATTGACGAAAATGGTAAGGCTTACCCCTTACCATTTTGGTCAATTTTGACGACTTTTTCAACCGTTCAAAAACTGTCTTAAAATGCTAAAAATTGCTTTATAAGACTAATATCTTTCAATTTAAATCATTTTTCGTTAGTTTTTGGAACATTGAAAAAGTCTTAAAAAATGGTAAGTCTTACCCCTTAACATTTTGGTCAATTTTGACCGCTTTTTCAACTGTTCAAAAACTGTCTTAAAATGCTAAAAATTGCTTCATAAGATTAATATCTTCCATTTTAGATCATATTTGGTTGGTATTTGGTAGATTGAAAAAGTCGTCAAAAATGGTAAGTCTTACCCCTTACCATTTTGGTCAATTTTGACGACTTTTTCATTTGTTCAAAAAGTGTCTTAAAATGCTAAAAATGGTTTCCTAGGACTTATATCTTTCATTTTAAATCATTTTTCGTTGGTTTTTGGAACATTGAAAAAGTCTTCAAAAATGGTAAGTCTTACACCTTACCATTTTGGTCAATTTCGACGATTTTTTCAACTGTTAAAAAAGTTTCTTAAAATGCTAAAAATGGCTTCCTAACCGTAATATCTTTCATTTTAGAGCTTATTTAGTTGGTTTTTGGAACATTGAAAAGTCTTCAAAAATGGTAAGTCTTACCCCTTACCATTTTGCTCAATTTTGACGACTTTTTCAACTGTTCAAAAACTGTCTTAAAATGCTAAAAATTGCTTCATAAGACTAATATCTTTCCTTTTACAGCATATTTGGTTGGTTTTTGGAACATTGAAAAAGTCGTCAAAATTGACCAAAATGGTAAGGTTGGTCAATTTTGACGATTTTTTCAACTGTTAAAAAAGTATCTTAAAATGCTAAAAATGGCTTCCTAACAGTAATATCTTTCATTTTAGAGCATATTTGGTTGGTTTTTGGAACATTGAAAAAGTCGTCAAAATTGAGCAAAAAGGTAAGGCTTACCCCTTATCATTTTGGTCAATTTTGACGACTTTTTCAATTGTTCAAAAAGTGTCTTTAAATGTTAAAAATTGCTTTTTAAGACTAATATCTTTCATTCTAGAGCATATTTAGTTGGTTTTTGGAGCATTGAAAAAGTCCTCAAAAATGGTAAGTCTTACCCCTTTTACCATTTTGGTCAATTTTGACGACTTTTTGAACTGTTCAAAAACTGTCTTAAAATGCTAAAAATTACATCCTAAGACTTAAATCTTTCATTTTAGAGCATTTTGAGAAATTTTTTGAACCGTTGAAAAAGTCGTCAAAATTGACCAAAATGGTAAGTCTTACCCCTTACCATTTTGGTAAATTTTGACGACTTTTTGAATTGTTCAAAAACTGTCTTGAAATGCTAAAAATTGCTTACTAAGACTAATATCTTTCATTTTAGATCATATTTTGGTTGGTTTTTGGAACATTGAAAAAGTCGTAAAAAATGGTAAGCCTTACCCCTTACCATTTTGGTCAATTTTGACGACTCTTTCAAGTAATCAAAAACTTTCCTAAAATGCTAAAAATTGCTTTATAAGACTAATATCATTCAATTTAGATCATATTTGATTGGTTTTTGGAACATTGAAAAAGTCGTCAAAAATGGTAAGTCTTACCCCTTTTACCATTTTGGTCAATTTTGACGACTTTTTGAATTGTTCAAAAACTGTCTTAAAATGCTAAAAATTTCATCCTTAGACTTAAATCTTTCATTTTAGAGCATTTTGAGAAATTTTTTGAACCGTTGAAAAAGTCGTCAAAATTGACGAAAATGGTAAGGCTTACCCCTTACCATTTTGGTAAATTTTGACGACTTTTTCAACTGTTCAAAAACTGTCTTAAAATGCTAAAAATTGCTTTATAAGACTAATATCTTTCAATTTAGATCATATTTGCTTAGGTTTTGGAACATTGAAAAAGTCGTCAAAAATGGTAAGTCTTACGCCTTACCATTTTGGTCAATTTTGACCACTTTTTCAACTGTTCAAAAACTGTCTTAAAATGCTAAAAATTGCTTCATAAGATTAATATCTTCCATTTTAGATCATATTTGGTTGGTATTTGGTACATTGAAAAAGTCGTCAAAAATGGTAAGTCTTACCCCTTACCATTTTGGTCAATTTTGACGACTTTTTCAATTGTTCAAAAACTGTCTTAAATGGCTAAAAATTGCTTCATAAGACTAATATCTTTCATTTTAGAGCATTTTTAGAAAAACAAATGAAAAAGTCGTCAAAATTGACCAAAATTTTAAAGCTTACCCCTTATCATTTTGGTCAATTTTGACGACTTTTTCAATTGTTCAAAAAATGTCTTAAAATGCTAAAAATGGTTTCCTAGGACTTATATCTTTCATTTTAAATCATTTTTCGTTGGTTTTTGGAACATTGAAAAATTCTTCAAAAATGGTAAGTCTTACCCCTTACCATTTTGCTCAATTTTGACGACTTTTTCAACTGTTCAAAAACTGTCCTAAAATGCTAAAAATTGCTTCATAAGACTAATATCTTTCATTTTATAGCATATTTGGTTGGTTTTTTGAACATTGAAAAAGTCGTCAAAATTGACCAAAATGGTAAGGCTTACCCCTTACCATTTTGGTAAATTTTGACGATTTTTTTAACTGTTAAAAAAGTATCTTAAAATGCTAAAAATGGCTTCCTAACAGTAATATCTTTCATTTTAGAGCATATTTGGTTGGTTTTTTGAACATTGAAAAAGTCGTCAAAATGGATCAAAATGGTAAGGCTTACCGCTTACCATTTTGGTCAATTTTGACGACTTTTTCAACTGTTCAAAAACGGTCTTAAAATGCTAAAAATTGCTTCATAAGACTAATATCTTTCATTTTAGATCATATTTGGTTGGTTTTTGGAATATTGAAAAAGTCGTCAAAAATGGTAAGTTACCCCTTATCATTTTGGTCAATTTTGACGACTTTTTCAACTATTCAAAAACTGTCTTGAAATGCTAAAAATTGCTTCATAAGACTAATATCTTTCATTTTAGATCATATTTGGTTGGTTTTTGGAACATTAAAAAAGTCGTCAAAAATGGTAAGTCTTACCCCTTACCATTTTGGTCACTTTTGACGACTTTTTCAACTATTCAAAAACTGTCTTAAAATGCTAAATATTGCTTCCTAAGACTAATAATATCTTTCATTTTAGAGCATATTTGGTTGGTTTTTGGAACATTGAAAAGTCTTCAAAAATGGTAAGTCTTACCCCTTATCATTTTGCTCAATTTTGACGACTTTTTCAACTGTTCAAAAACTGTCTTAAATGGCTAAAAATTGCTTCATAAGACTAATATCTTTCATTTTACAGCATATTTGGTTGGTTTTTGGAACATTGAAAAAGTCGTCAAAATTGACTAAAATGGTAAGGTTGGTCAATTTTGACGATTTTTTCAACTGTTAAAAAAGTATCTTAAAATGCTAAAAATGGCTTCCTAACAGTAATATCTTTCATTTTAGAGCATATTTGGTTGGTTTTTTGAACATTGAAAAAGTCGTCAAAATTGAGCAAAAAGGTAAGGCTTACCCCTTATCATTTTGGTCAATTTTGACGACTTTTTCAATTGTTCAAAAAGTGTCTTTAAATGTTAAAAATTGCTTTTTAAGACTAATATCTTTCATTCTAGAGCATATTTAGTTGGTTTTTGGAGCATTGAAAAAGTCCTCAAAAATGGTAAGTCTTACCCCTTTTACCATTTTGGTCAATTTTGACGACTTTTTGAACTGTTCAAAAACTGTCTTAAAATGCTAAAAATTACATCCTAAGACTTAAATCTTTCATTTTAGAGCATTTTGAGAAATTTTTTGAACCGTTGAAAAAGTCGTCAAAATTGACCAAAATGGTAAGTCTTACCCCTTACCATTTTGGTAAATTTTGACGACTTTTTGAATTGTTCAAAAACTGTCTTGAAATGCTAAAAATTGCTTACTAAGACTAATATCTTTCATTTTAGATCATATTTTGGTTGGTTTTTGGAACATTGAAAAAGTCGTAAAAAATGGTAAGCCTTACCCCTTACCATTTTGGTCAATTTTGACGACTCTTTCAACTAATCAAAAACTTTCTTAAAATGCTAAAAATTGCTTTATAAGACTAATATCATTCAATTAGATCATATTTGGTTGGTTTTTGGAACATTGAAAAAGTCGTCAAAAATGGTAAGTCTTACCCCTTTTACCATTTTGGTCAATTTTGACGACTTTTTGAACTGTTCAAAAACTGTCTTAAAATGCTAAAAATTTCATCCTTAGACTTAAATCTTTCATTTTAGAGCATTTTGAGAAATTTTTTGAACCGTTGAAAAAGTCGTCAAAATTGACGAAAATGGTAAGGCTTACCCCTTATCATTTTGGTCAAATTTGACGACTTTTTCAATTGTTCAAAAAGTGTCTTAAAATGCTAAAAATGGTTTCCTAGGACTTATATCTTCATTTTAAATCATTTTTCGTTGGTTTTTGGAACATTGAAAAAGTCTTCAAAAATGGTAAGTCTTACCCCTTACCATTTTGCTCAATTTTGACGACTTTTTCAACTGTTCAAAATTTGTCTTAAAATGCTAAAAATTGCTTCATAAGACTAATATCTTTCATTTTACAGCATATTTGGTTGGTTTTTTGAACATTGAAAAAGTCGTCAAAATTGACCAAAATGGTAAGGCTTACCCCTTACCATTTTGGTAAATTTTGACGATTTTTTTAACTGTTAAAAAAGTATCTTAAAATGCTAAAAATGGCTTCCTAACAGTAATATCTTTCATTTTAGAGCATATTTGGTTGGTTTTTGGAACATTGAAAAAGTCGTCAAAATTGAGCAAAAGGTAAGGCTTACCCTTACCATTTTGGTGAATTTTGACGACTTTTTCAACTGTTCAAAAAGTGTCTTAAAACGCTAAAAATGGCTTACTGAGACTAATATCTTTCATTTTAGATCATATTTTGGTTGGTTTTTGGAACATTGAAAAAGTCGTAAAAAATGGTAAGCCTTACCCCTTACCATTTTGGTCAATTTTGACGACTCTTTCAACTAATCAAAAACTTTCTTAAAATGCTAAAAATTGCTTTATAAGACTAATATCATTCAATTTAGATCATATTTGGTTGGTTTTTGGAACATTGAAAAAGTCGTCAAAAATGGTAAGTCTTACCCCTTTTACCATTTTGGTCAATTTTGACGACTTTTTGAACTGTTCAAAAACTGTCTTAAAATGCTAAAAATTTCATCCTTAGACTTAAATCTTTCATTTTAGAGCATTTTGAGAAATTTTTTGAACCGTTGAAAAAGTCGTCAAAATTGACGAAAATGGTAAGGCTTACCCCTTATCATTTTGGTCAAATTTGACGACTTTTTCAATTGTTCAAAAAGTGTCTTAAAATGCTAAAAATGGTTTCCTAGGACTTATATCTTTCATTTTAAATCATTTTTCGTTGGTTTTTGGAACATTGAAAAAGTCTTCAAAAATGGTAAGTCTTACCCCTTACCATTTTGCTCAATTTTGACGACTTTTTCAACTGTTCAAAATTTGTCTTAAAATGCTAAAAATTGCTTCATAAGACTAATATCTTTCATTTTACAGCATATTTGGTTGGTTTTTTGAACATTGAAAAAGTCGTCAAAATTGACCAAAATGGTAAGGCTTACCCCTTACCATTTTGGTAAATTTTGACGATTTTTTTAACTGTTAAAAAAGTATCTTAAAATGCTAAAAATGGCTTCCTAACAGTAATATCTTTCATTTTAGAGCATATTTGGTTGGTTTTTGGAACATTGAAAAAGTCGTCAAAATTGAGCAAAAGGTAAGGCTTACCCTTACCATTTTGGTGAATTTTGACGACTTTTTCAACTGTTCAAAAAGTGTCTTAAAACGCTAAAAATGGCTTACTGAGACTAATATCTTTCATTTTACAGCATATTTGGTTTGTTTTTGGAACATTGAAAAAGTCGTCAAAATTGAGCAAAAGGTAAGTCTTACCCCTTATCATTTTGGTCAATTTTGACGACTTTTTCAATTGTTCAAAAAGTGTCTTAAAATGCTAAAAATGGCTTCCTAAGACTTATATCTTTCATTTTAGAGCATATTTGGTTGCTTTTTGGAACATTGAAAAAGTCGTCAATTTGTCTTCAAGCATAGGATTAAGTCAAATAAAGAACAAGAAAGTTGATTAATGATGCGGTGGCCCAGTGGTTAAGGCGACGGCCTACCAGGTTGCAAGTCTAGGTTCGAAACCTGCATGGGGAAAGTTCGATTTTTCCACCGAAATTATTCTTTAATTTAAACTTCATCGAAAAGGATTAGGTCAAATAAAGAACATTAGCTTTCGACAAATAATGCGCTGGCCTAGTGGTTAAGACGTTCGTTTCTCAATCCGAGGACAGACGTATCAACTCCGGGCAATGCAAAAAAATTCGCCTGAAAAATCTCGGTGTATTTGGAAGCTTTTAAAACCATTAAAAGACCCCTCGGCCTTTCGGAAAGACTGTAAATTTAAAAAAAAATTGAAATAAAAAAACTTAAAAAAAATTCTCGCGTTCAAAAGTAGCTAAAAATTGAGAGAAAGCACAAGTAAAAAAAGTGTTAAAATCATGTGTCTTCTAAAAACACTGAAAATTAAGAAAGTTAGACACAAAACTCTAAGTTTAAAATTTTCCCGCTTTTAAAAAACTTATGTTTACTTACCTTAATTTTTTTCACGAAAATTTGACAGGGTCATTTTCTCGAGACTGAAAAAATTTAAAGATTTTTTTTTCAACGAAGTATCTTGTCTTGGGCTACCTGTGTCTGTCTTGGGCTACCTGTGTCCGGCTTGACACAGGTAACCCAAGACATGATACTTCATCAAAAAAAATCTCGGAGAATTTCAAAAAAGTGAAAAATCTTTTTGAGGAAGAAGTATTTTGTCTTGGGCTACTGTGTCTAGCCAGACTCAGGTAGCCCAAGACAGATACAGAGCCCAAGACATAATACTTTTCGTCCTAAAAAAAATTTTCGTCCTCAAAAAGATTTTTTTTAAATTCTCCGAAAATTTTTTTAGACCAAGTATTATGTCTTGGGCTACTGTGTCTGTCTTGGGCTACCTGTGTCTGACTTGACACAGGTAGCCCAAGACATAACACTTCTTGATAAAAAAAAATATCTAAGAGAATTTCAAAAAAGTGAAAAAATGTAAATTTTTTCAGTCTCGTGAAAATCACCCTGTCAAATTTTCGTGAAAAAAAAGATGGTAAGGTAAGTAAACATGAGTTTTTAAAAGCGGGAAATTTTTAAATTTTAAGCTTTTTTAGGAGGCACATGATTTTAAAACTTTTTTTACTTGTGCTTTTCTTTCAATTTTCAGGTACTTTTGAACGCGAGAAATTTCTTTTAGTTTTTTTATTTCAATTTTTTTTCAATTTACGGTCATTTCCTAAAAGCCCAGGAGTCTTTAAATGCTTTTATAGCTTCCAAATCAAACCGAAATTTTGCACGCTAACATTTTTGCATTGCCCGGAGTTGATACCTTTGTCCTCGGATTGAGAAACGACTGTCTTAACCACTAGATCACCACATCATTTGTCGAAAGCTATTGTTCTTTATTTGACCTAATCCTTTTCGATGAAGTTTAAATTAAAGAATAATTTCGGTGGAAAAATCGAACTTTCCCATGCAGGATTCGAACCTAGACTTGCAACCTGGTAGGCCGTAACCTTAACCACTGGGCCACCGCATCATTATTCAAAAGCTCTTGTTCTTTATTCGACTTAATCCTATTCGCAGAATTTTAAATTAAATAGCAATTTAGCCGGGAAAAACTGCACTTCACCCTGGCAGGATTCGAACCTACGCTCACAACCTGCTAGGGCGGTAGCCTTAACCACTACGCCACCGCATCCGTGTTGGTACTTACCCAAAAATAATACATTTTAATGCTTGATGACAAAATTGACGACTTTTTCAATCTTCCAAAAAGCAACCAAATATGCTCTAAAATGAAGATATTAGTCTTAGGAAGCAATTTTTAGCATTTTAAGACACTTTTTGAAAAATTGAAAAAGTCGTCAAAATTGACCAAATAGTAAGGCTTATACCCCTTACCATTTTGGTCAATTTTGACGACTTTTTCAATGTTCCAAAAACCAACCAAATATGCTCTAAAATGAAAGATATTAGTTTTAGTAAGCCATTTCTAGCATTTTAGACACTTTTTTGAACAGTTGAAAAAGTCGTCAAAATTGACCAAAATGGTAAGGGGTAAGCCTTACCATTTTGATCCATTTTGAAGACTTTTTCAATGTTCAAAAAACCAACCAAATATGCTGTAAAATGAAAGATATTAGTCTCAGTAAGCCATTTTTAGCATTTTAAGACAGTTTTTGAACAGTTGAAAAAGTCGTCAAAATTGACCAAAATGGTAAGGGGTAAGCCTTACCTTTTGCTCAATTTTGACGACTTTTTCAATGTTCCAAAAACCAACCAAATATGCTCTAAAATGAAAGATATTACTGTTAGGAAGCCATTTTTAGCATTTTAAGATACTTTTTTAACAGTTAAAAAAATCGTCAAAATTTACCAAAATGGTAAGGGGTAAGCCTTACCATTTTGGTCAATTTTGACGACTTTTTCAATGTTCAAAAAACCAACCAAATATGCTATAAAATGAAAGATATTAGTCTTATGAAGCAATTTTTAGCATTTTAAGACAGTTTTTGAACAGTTGAAAAAGTCGTCAAAATTGAGCAAAATGGTAAGGGGTAAGACTTACCATTTTTGAAGAATTTTTCAATGTTCCAAAAACCAACGAAAAATGATTTAAAATGAAAGATATAAGTCCTAGGAAACCATTTTTAGCATTTTAAGACATTTTTTGAACAATTGAAAAAGTCGTCAAAATTGACCAAAATGATAAGGGGTAAGCTTTACAATTTTGGTCAATTTTGACGACTTTTTCATTTGTTAAAAAATTTCTAAAAATGCTCTAAAATCAAAGATATTAGTCTTATGAAGCAATTTTTAGCCATTTAAGACAGTTTTTGAACAATTGAAAAAGTCGTCAAAATTGACCAAAATGTTAAGGGGTAAGACTTACCATTTTTGACGACTTTTTCAATGTACCAAATACCAACCAAATATGATCTAAAATGGAAGATATTAATCTTATGAAGCAATTTTTAGCATTTTAAGACAGTTTTTGAACAGTTGAAAAAGTGGTCAAAATTGACCAAAATGGTAAGGCGTAAGACTTACCATTTTTTAAGACTTTTTCAATGTTCCAAAAACTAACGAAAAATGATTTAAATTGAAAGATATTAGTCTTATAAAGCAATTTTTAGCATTTTAAGACAGTTTTTGAACAGTTGAAAAAGTCGTCAAAATTTACCAAAATGGTAAGGGGTAAGCCTTACCATTTTCGTCAATTTTGACGACTTTTTCAACGGTTCAAAAAATTTCTCAAATTGCTCTAAAATGAAAGATTTAAGTCTAAGGATGAAATTTTTAGCATTTTAAGACAGTTTTTGAACAATTCAAAAAGTCGTCAAAATTGACCAAAATGGTAAGGGGTAAGGCTTACCATTTTTTACGACTTTTTCAATGTTCCAAAAACCAACCAAAATATGATCTAAAATGAAAGATATTAGTCTCAGTAAGCCATTTTTAGCGTTTTAAGACACTTTTTGAACAGTTGAAAAAGTCGTCAAAATTCACCAAAATGGTAAGGGTAAGCCTTACCTTTTGCTCAATTTTGACGACTTTTTCAATGTTCCAAAAACCAACCAAATATGCTCTAAAATGAAAGATATTACTGTTAGGAAGCCATTTTTAGCATTTTAAGATACTTTTTTAACAGTTAAAAAAATCGTCAAAATTTACCAAAATGGTAAGGGGTAAGCCTTACCATTTTGGTCAATTTTGACGACTTTTTCAATGTTCAAAAAACCAACCAAATATGCTGTAAAATGAAAGATATTAGTCTTATGAAGCAATTTTTAGCATTTTAAGACAAATTTTGAACAGTTGAAAAAGTCGTCAAAATTGAGCAAAATGGTAAGGGGTAAGACTTACCATTTTTGAAGACTTTTTCAATGTTCCAAAAACCAACGAAAATGATTTAAAATGAAAGATATAAGTCCTAGGAAACCATTTTAGCATTTTAAGACACTTTTGAACAATTGAAAAAGTCGTCAAATTTGACCAAAATGATAAGGGGAAGCCTTACCATTTTCGTCAATTTTGACGACTTTTTCAACGGTTCAAAAAATTTCTCAAAATGCTCTAAAATGAAAGATTTAAGTCTAAGGATGAAATTTTTAGCATTTTAAGACAGTTTTTGAACAGTTCAAAAAGTCGTCAAAATTGACCAAAATGGTAAAAGGGGTAAGACTTACCATTTTTGACGACTTTTTCAATGTTCCAAAAACCAACCAAATATGATCTAAATTGAATGATATTAGTCTTATAAAGCAATTTTTAGCATTTTAAGAAGTTTTTGATTAAAGAGTCGTCAAAATGACCAAAATGGTAAGGGGTAAGGCTTACCATTTTTTACGACTTTTTCAATGTTCCAAAACCAACCAAATATGATCTAAAATGAAAGATATTATTCTTAGTAAGCAATTTTTAGCATTTTAAGACAGTTTTTGAACAATTCAAAAAGTCGTCAAAATTTACCAAAATGGTAAGGGTAAGACTTACCATTTTGGTCAATTTTGACGACTTTTTCAACGGTTCAAAAAATTTCTCAAAATGCTCTAAAATGAAAGATTTAAGTCTTAGGATGTAATTTTTAGCATTTTAAGACAGTTTTTGAACAGTTCAAAAAGTCGTCAAAATTGACCAAAATGGTAAAAGGGGTAAAACTTACCATTTTTGAGACTTTTTCAATGCTCCAAAAACCAACTAAATATGCTCTAGAATGGAAGATATTAATCTTAAGAAGCAATTTTTAACATTTAAAGACACTTTTTGAACAATTGAAAAAGTCGTCAAAATTGACCAAAATGATAAGGGGTAAGCCTTACCTTTTGCTCAATTTTGACGACTTTTTCAATGTTCCAAAAACCAACCAAATATGCTCTAAAATGAAAGATATTACTGTTAGGAAGCCATTTTTAGCATTTTAAAATACTTTTTTAACAGTTGAAAAAATCGTCAAAATTGACCAAAATGGTAAGTGGTAAGTCTTACCATTTTGGTCAATTTTGACGACTTTTTCAATGTTCCAAAAACCAACCAAATATGCTGTAAAAGGAAAGATATTAGTCTTATGAAGCAATTTTTAGCATTTTAAGACAGTTTTTGAACAGTTGAAAAAGTCGTCAAAATTGAGCAAAATATTAAGGGGTAAGACTTACCATTTTTGAAGCCTTTTCAATGTTCCAAAAACCAACTAAATAAGCTCTAAAATGAAAGATATTACGGTTAGGAAGCCATTTTTAGCATTTTAAGAAACTTTTTTAACAGTTGAAAAAATCGTCGAAATTGACCAAAATGGTAAGGTGTAAGACTTAGCATTTTTGAAGACTTTTTCAATGTTCCAAAAACCAACGAAAAATGATTTAAAATGAAAGATATAAGTCCTAGGAAGCCATTTTTAGCATTTTAAGACACTTTTTGAACAAATGAAAAAGTCGTCAAAATTGACCAAAATGGTAAGGGGTAAGACTTACCATTTTTGACGACTTTTTCAATCTACCAAATACCAACCAAATATGATCTAAAATGAAGATATTAATCTTATGAAGCAATTTTTAGCATTTTAAGACAGTTTTTGAACAGTTGAAAAAGCGGTCAAAATTGACCAAAATGTTAAGGGGTAAGACTTACCATTTTTTAAGACTTTTTCAATGTTCCAAAAACCAACCAAATATGATCTAAATTGAATGATATTAGTCTTATAAAGCAATTTTTAGCATTTTAAGACAGTTTTTGAACGGTTGAAAAAGTCGTCAAAATTGACCAAAATGGTAAGGGGTAAGGCTTACCATTTTTTACGACTTTTTTAATGTTCCAAAAACCAACTAAAATATGATCTAAAATGAAAGATATTAGTCTTAGTAAGCAATTTTTAGCATTTCAAGACAGTTTTTGAACAATTCAAAAAGTCGTCAAAATTTACCAAAATGGTAAGGGGTAAGACTTACCATTTTGGTCAATTTTGACGACTTTTTCAACGGTTCAAAAAATTTCTCAAAATGCTCTAAAATGAAAGATTTAAGTCTTAGGATGTAATTTTTAGCATTTTAAGACAGTTTTTGAACAGTTCAAAAAGTCGTCAAAATTGACCAAAATGGTAAAAGGGGTAAAACTTACCATTTTTGAGGACTTTTTCAATGCTCCAAAAACCAACTAAATATGCTCTAGAATGGAAGATATTAATCTTAAGAAGCAATTTTTAACATTTAAAGACACTTTTTGAACAATTGAAAAAGTCGTCAAAATTGACCAAAATGATAAGGGGTAAGCCTTACCTTTTGCTCAATTTTGACGACTTTTCAATGTTCCAAAACCAACCAAATATGCTCTAAAATGAAAGATATTACTGTTAGGAAGCCATTTTTAGCATTTTAAGATACTTTTTTAACAGTTGAAAAAATCGTCAAAATTGACCAAAATGGTAAGTGGTAAGTCTTACCATTTTGGTCAATTTTGACGACTTTTTCAATGTTCCAAAAACCAACCAAATATGCTGTAAAAGGAAAGATATTAGTCTTATGAAGCAATTTTTAGCATTTTAAGACAGTTTTTGAACAGTTGAAAAAGTCGTCAAAATTGAGCAAAATGGTAAGGGGTAAGACTTACCATTTTTGAAGACTTTTCAATGTTCCAAAACCAACTAAATAAGCTCTAAAATGAAAGATATTACGGTTAGGAAGCCATTTTTAGCATTTTAAGAAACTTTTTTAACAGTTGAAAAAATCGTCGAAATTGACCAAAATGGTAAGGTGTAAGACTTACCATTTTTGAAGACTTTTTCAATGTTCCAAAAACCAACGAAAAATGATTTAAAATGAAAGATATAAGTCCTAGGAAACCATTTTTAGCATTTTAAGACACTTTTTGAACAAATGAAAAAGTCGTCAAAATTGACCAAAATGGTAAGGGGTAAGACTTACCATTTTTGACGACTTTTTCAATCTACCAAATACCAACCAAATATGATCTAAAATGGAAGATATTAATCTTATGAAGCAATTTTTAGCATTTTAAGACAGTTTTTGAACAGTTGAAAAAGCGGTCAAAATTGACCAAAATGTTAAGGGGTAAGACTTACCATTTTTTAAGACTTTTTCAATGTTCCAAAAACTAACGAAAAATGATTTAAATTGAAAGATATTAGTCTTAGTAAGCAATTTTTAGCATTTCAAGACAGTTTTTGAACGGTTGAAAAAGTCGTCAAAATTGACCAAAATGGTAAGGGGTAAGCCTTACCATTTTCGTCAATTTTGACGACTTTTTCAACGGTTCAAAAAATTTCTCAAAATGCTCTAAAATGAAAGATTTAAGTCTAAGGATGAAATTTTTAGCATTTTAAGACAGTTTTTGAACAGTTCAAAAATTCGTCAAAATTGACCAAAATGGTAAAAGGGGTAAGACTTACCATTTTTGACGACTTTTTCAATGTTCCAAAAACCAACCAAATATGATCTAAATTGAATGATATTAGTCTTATAAAGCAATTTTTAGCATTTTAAGAAAGTTTTTGATTAGTTGAAAGAGTCGTCAAAATTGACCAAAATGGTAAGGGGTAAGGCTTACCATTTTTTACGACTTTTTCAATGTCCCAAAAACCAACCAAAATATGATCTAAAATGAAAGATATTAGTCTTAGTAAGCAATTTTTAGCATTTCAAGACAGTTTTTGAACAATTCAAAAAGTCGTCAAAATTTACCAAAATGGTAAGGGGTAAGACTTACCATTTTGGTCAATTTTGACGACTTTTTCAACGGTTCAAAAAATTTCTCAAAATGCTCTAAAATGAAAGATTTAAGTCTTAGGATGTAATTTTTAGCATTTTAAGACAGTTTTTGAACAGTTCAAAAAGTCGTCAAAATTGACCAAAATGGTAAGGGGTAAGACTTACCATTTTTGACGACTTTTTCAATGTTCTAAAAACCAACTAAATATGATCTAAAATGAAAGATATTAGTCTTAGCATGAAATTTTTAGAATTTAAAGACGGTTTTTGAACAATTGAAATTTGAAAAAGACGTCAAAATTGGCCAAAATTGGTAATGGTGAAGCCTTACCATTTTGGTGGATTTTGGCGACTTTTTCATTGTTCCAAAAACCAACTAAATATGCTCTAAAATGAAAGATATTAGTCTTAGGAAGCCAATTTTAGCATTTTAAGACAGTTTTTGAACAGTTCAAAAAGACTGTAAGGGTAAGCCTTACCTTTTTGCTCAATTTTGACGACTTTTTCAATGTTCCAAAAACCAACCAAATATGCTCTAAAATGAAAGATATTACTGTTAGGAAGCCATTTTTACCATTTTGGTCAATTTTGACGACTTTTTCAATGTTCCAAAAACCAACCAAATATGCTCTAAAATGAAAGATATTACTGTTAGGAAGCCATTTTTACCATTTTGGTCAATTTTGACGACTTTTTCAATGTTCCAAAAACCAACCAAATATGCTGTAAAATGAAAGATATTAGTCTTATGAAGCAATTTTTAGCCATTTAAGACAGTTTTTGAACAGTTGAAAAAGTCGTCAAAATTGAGCAAAATGGTAAGGGGTAAGACTTACCATTTTTGAAGACTTTTCAATGTTCCAAAAACCAACCAAATATGCTCTAAAATGAAAGATATTATTAGTCTTAGGAAGCAATATTTAGCATTTTAAGACAGTTTTTGAATAGTTGAAAAAGTCGTCAAAAGTGACCAAAATGGTAAGGGGTAAGCCTTACCATTTTTGACGACTTTTTTAATGTTCCAAAAACCAACCAAATATGATCTAAAATGAAAGATATTAGTCTTAGGAAGCAATTTTTAGCATTTTAAGACCGTTTTTGAACAGTTGAAAAAGTCGTCAAAATTGACCAAAATGGTAAGGGGTAAGACTTACCATTTTTGACGACTTTTTCAATGTTCTAAAAACCAACTAAATATGATCTAAAATGAAAGATATTAGTGTTAGCATGAAATTTTTAGAATTTAAAGACGGTTTTTGAACAATTGAAATTTGAAAAAGTCGTCAAAATTGACCAAAATGGTAAGGGGTAAGCCTTACCATTTTGGTGGATTTTGGCAACTTTTTCATTGTTCCAAAAACCAACCAAATATGCTCTAAAATGAAAGTTATTAGTCTTAAAAAGCCATTTTTAGCATTTTAAGACTGTTTTTCAACATTTCAAAAAGTCGTCAAAATTGGCCAAAATTGGTAAGGGTTAAGCCTTACCATTTTGGTCGATTTTGGCGACTTTTTCATTGTTCCAAAAACCAACCAAATATGCTCTAAAATGAAAGATATTAGTCTTAGGAAGCCAATTTTAGCATTTTAAGACAGTTTTTGAACAGTTCAAAAAGTCGCCAAAATCCACCAAAATGGTAAGGGGTAAGCCTTACCATTTCGGTCGATTTTGGCGACTTTTTCATTGTTTTAAAAACCAACCAAATATGCTCTAAAATGAAAGATATTAGTCTTAGGAAGCCATTTTTAGCATTTTAAGACAGTTTTTGAACAATTCAAAAAGTCGTCAAAATTGACCAAAATGGTAAGGGGTAAGCCTTACCATTTTGGTTGATTTTTGCGACTTTTTCATTGTTTTAAAAACCAACCAAATATGCTCTGATATTAAAGATATTAGTCTTAGGAAGCCATTTTTAGCATTTTAAGACAGTTTTTGAATAATTCAAAAAGTCGTCAAAATTGACCAAAATGGTAAGGGCTAAGTTTTACCATTCTGGTCGATTTTTGCGACTTTTTCATTGTTCCAAAAACCAACCAAATATGCTCAAAAATGAAAGATATTAGTCTTAAAAGCCATTTTTAGCCTTTTAAGACAGGTTTTTAACAGTTCAAAAAGTCGTCAAAATTGACCAAAATTGTAAGGGGTAAGCTTTACCATTAGGCTTTTTCAATTGACTTTTGACGACTTTTTAAAATTCTTTTTCTAATCTTGCATTCTATGTTAGGGTTGGGCTACCTGTATTGCTGACACAGTGGCCCAAGACAAATAATTTTTTCTTTTGTCCAATTGTTTTTTCAAATTTTGAAAAAAATTGTCTTTGGCTGCTTTTCGGGATACAGTAGCCCTTTCACAGGAAAAAAAATATTAACACCAGAAAAAAAATTTTGACATAAAAAAAAATTTGCACACATGAAAAGAAATTGACAGGTAAAAAAATTGGACACAAAAAAAATTTGGACAGAAATAAATTTTGACACAAAAAAATATATTTGTCTTGGTCTACTGTGTCGGGACACAGGTAAAAAAATTGGAAACAAAAAATATTTGACACAAGTAAAATAATTGATGGGGAAAAAATTTGGACACAAAAAAAAATTTGACACAAGTAAAAAATATTTGGAAAAAAAATTTTTTGAAAAAAAAAATTATTTGTTTTGGGCTACTTTGTCGGGATACTGTAGCCCAAGCCAGACACAGTGGTATTTTAAATTTTAACATAATAATACCCAACTTACGCCACACTGATTGCTAATAACTTATCTAATAAATTCCTCTCAAATTTATTTTTGTATCTTGCAATTTTACCGCTATATTTGTCATTGTCACTACACAAGAAGAGTTGTCTTGTAGGCCCAGCTGAATTCAATATTCAAATATGATATTTCAGAAGTCAGACACAGGTGGATTAATTGGCTGTTCATATTCCGAACATTCTCCCAATATTGTCAAGTAATCTGACTCTGGATTCTCATCCTCTAGCACGCTGTACACCCTCTCAGGATTGTCATCAGTACCACTGTTCACAGCGGCACACTCTTCCAGTACACTATATACTCTCT
Organism: Dendronephthya gigantea; assembly: GCF_004324835.1. NCBI lineage: Eukaryota > Metazoa > Cnidaria > Anthozoa > Malacalcyonacea > Nephtheidae > Dendronephthya > Dendronephthya gigantea. The sequence continues at coordinate 806,637 of NW_021163031.1, forward strand.
CCTCATCTTTGTGCCCAGTCCTCCCTGAAACCTCTCGTATTTTACAGTTATCATTCTTCTCAGGTTCATCCAAGACATTATGAATCCCACCAGGGTACTGGGTAGTACCAGTACTACCAGGACTTTCCACGACATGATAAAATCGCTCTAAATGATATAGATTTTTTTCACATATTAGTCTGCTTCCAATAAAGTTGAGTCATGTGGTCTGTACATTGAGATGAATAAAGTTAAACCAAGGTTTATTTATCTCATTGGGTTGGTATCAGACTCATTTCTGCTTGTTATTTTACAAATTAAATATTTATACATAGATATATAAATCTATAAATTGTTCAGTAGCAAAGAAAGATGTACGTCCACAGCACAGAAGAGACTCCATGGAGATATATGGATATACCTGGCCGGAAATTTGCACTAAAAATTCTTAACAAAAATTCTTAAAAGCAACTTGGGACAAGTCTGGGTCTGTATGTTAAGTTAAGTTATTCATATCTTCCTAACATAACCTCTTTTGTTTTAAGGGACGTTTTCTTTAAAATTCACCCATTTTCAATTTTTATCCCCTATTTTTTGTTATATTCATCTAACCTGTCTACCACTATACATATCATTTGCACATTCCTTTGATCCAAACATCCTGAATTTCCTCCTCTATTTAACAACCTTATATATTTCATCGTCTGTTCCCACTCTGTCATATTCCAATTCTATTTAAAAAGTACATATTCCACATACCAGCTGTTGGTGTTTTCCCACTGACACATTCACCTGTCACTTCGGGCTGGTTGTACTAAAAATTAATTGGAAAATAATAAATTGTCAAAATTTAATTGACAAAATTCATTAAAAAAATTGCAGAGGGGATTAGATACCATACAAGAAAAAATTCAGTCTCTTAAATTGAAATAAGTTATCAAGAAAACAGACAAGAACAAGGAAAAGAACATACTGAATTGCACAGTGAATGATAAACTGGGTCTGATTCAACTTTGCTCAAGTCCAAACTTGCATAATTATTTTCTAGATTCCCAGTGGCGTAATCATAGACATAACTTTTTTTCTCTACAGAAAATGCAATGTTAATGTTAGAATCTTGATCACTCTTGAACACTTAATTAACCTTGATCATTCAGAATAATTAAATCCTGCAAAGTATAACCCAGGCATAATTATTTCTGTTCAAACATCCTTACCCTTTTCTTGAGGATTATTCACTGAATTGTCTGCTTCGGCGTAAATACTTTCCATTGGTGACATAATCATGGGATTCTGTATAAACATGAGAACAAAACAGTTGAGACAAATAAACAGAGATTATTGTTCAAATGAGTCATTCAATGAGTCTGAGTTAAAAATAGCTGAACCTTAGACTTGTTTGAGTCATAAAGTTGACTTACATTGGAACCTGTATTTGTAATGATAGTGTCTGTTGGAAAGAAAAAATACCAATGAAATGAACTTATGAACTTTCAGCGGCAAAAGGCAAACTAAATACAGAATAAAATGTAACAAAAAACTAAAGAATTTGAAAAGTCAATATATATAAATATACTTCTCCATCTGTATTTAAGAATTAATGGCAAATGGTGAATATATACGGGTGTACTGACATGCTGACCTTTTCGCACACCTTCGTCATTCTCTTTTGATGTTCCTTTAGACTGTCTTCTTTTCCACCAAATAACTAGAATAACTGCAATTATTAAAACTATACAAGCAACAACAACCAACGTCACAACAACAGTATTATCATTTTCATCTTCGTCTTCCCTAACCCCAGGAGATGCCGGGTTCTTTGATGTCGTTGAATACTTTCGTGCTCCTAATGACACCTGGATTTTGGAGGAAAATATAACATCAGCTGAGAAAATCTCACTTGCGATGATTTGGCTATAACCCGAGCGTTGCGTCTTTGCACGTTCGGCTTTGTGAACTCTTCATCCTCGCTTTACAATAGTATACTAAAAATTTACCATACACCGTGGAGCTTGTACGGAACACCAATTTCATACTCCACGTGGAACTTAATCGATATTTCTTTTTTCGGGAAAATAGTTAGGAAGGGGACTGGTCTCCCACTCCCCCCCCCCCTCCGCCCAGAAGTCCATGAAATCACCTGAGTGTGCTGATGACATTTCGCCCGTAATGACTGGATTTACTGTGTACAGGTATCATATAACACGTACACGTGTGTGTAGAGATATAATAAAAAAGGGACAGTCAAAGTCAGATACTATAGAAGTGTAGATCACTAGCGTATTGTTGGTATAATAAATTTCTTTCAGCAACTCAATCTCTTATTCATTTAGAAATATAGTGAACTGAAATGGTGATACCCACCTTTAAGTTTAGTAAGGATGGAACAAATGAAGTTGGTTTTAAAGTTGTGGAAGGTAAACTTGAGAAGTTCACTAAATATTGAACGAATAGAAGTGTTTTAAGTTCTAAAAAAGAGCAAGGAATAACATGATGGGGTAAAAACCAGATGGATTCTCATATGCTGGTGGAATATGCTAAATATTCTAAAATCAGTAAAATGGTTAAACTGTTTTGTAGAAAACATCGTGAAATTTTGTACCCTCTTACCATTTATTGTTCCTGAAGATTTGAAGACAAAGCAGTCCTTGATGTTGATTATTTTCTTTTTATGTTTAATTTCATAATCAATGTTTACTCTGAACAATACACCATGGTAGACACTATTTAAAACTTTATCCCACTAAGATAGAAGAATAATTTACAGTCAGAGCCGGTGCAGTGCAAAACATTTTAATTATTTGATGTAGTTTAACTAGTTTTTTAATTCCACATTTATGGCGAGTAATTTTATTATTTCATCACTCAAAAGCTCGACCACACTCGTTTATATCACGTAATAATATTATTACACCTATGTCACCTTACTCACCTAATCACGGGGGAGAGATGGTCCATCTCTCCTCTGTGACCTAATCACGTAGTAGCAGCACATTTGTGAAGCCTTGTGCAGAAAAATGTTTTAAGAAAAAGGACAATTGTGCCTTCAGTAAAGCCCCGTACTTGTCAAGTTTTCGTTGACAAGTTTTCCTTTCCAAGTTTTATTTGCTCAGGGGTGTGTACGCGAAAAAAATGACAAGTTTTCCTTGACAAGGAGCCTTGTCCAAAAGCTAGTCCCAGCTTTTCAACAAAGAAAAATACTCAGTCGTGGGTACTGGGTACGGTCGTCAAGAAAAAGTTGACAAGCAATTGCGCAGTAGGGAACAGCGCAACAATCTTCGAGCCAATCGAGCGGGTTTATGAAGTTTTTCATTTTTATCATGGCTCATATTATCGTAAAATATACTCATTTTATCGTAAAATATACTCATTTTATCGTAAAACTTGTCAAGAAAAATTTGTCAAAAAATTTTTCGCGTACACACGAGTAAATAAAACTTGGCAAGGAAAACTTGTCAAAGAATAATTGTTCGTCATACCATATCAGCATTCAGCAAGTGAACTGGTCAAGAAAACTTGCCCGTCTGTACGGGGCTTAAAGCCTCTTACAGACGAGCAGGTTTCTATGACAAGATTTTATGTGACAAGTTTTAATTGTTCATCTGTAATTCTGTACGCCCAACTTTTTTCTATGACAAGTACACTTGTTCAAAATCAAGTATACCTAATTTTGAACAAGTGGACTTGTCATAGAAAAAATGGTCAAAGTACAAATTTTTAGCCGGTAGGCCAACGGACTAAAGTATTTTGCAATGGCGCGCTCTTTGTCCGCTGTACGATAAACTGCGATTACATTGCTGGCTGCAAACTAAATTGTCAAGGTAAACTTGTTGGCACATTCACACGAGCAAAAAAAACTTGTCAAACTGAAAAAACTTGTCATAAAAATTTTGTTGTACATACACACGTGCAATTGCCATTTAAAACTTGTCACATAAAAACTTGTCATAGAAAGCTTGCTCGTCTGTGAGGGGCTTAAATATACAACAATCTAATTACATACCTGTATTTTGGTCCGATAGTTTCCTCTATTATCGGCCTGTATTTTGAGTCCGGGTTTAAAAAAAAGTGTTTTCACCACTTTTCCATCATACCAAGTAATATCGAGGATAGTGAATGTTTTCAGTTTGTCACCTGACGTTCTATTCGTATATTTCCAGTATATGTAAACCTCACGATTATGATTTTTCTTTAAATCAAGGAGTTTGATTTGTTCGTCATCATTGGATTTACTAAACTTCATTCTGCATCCTGACGAAAAGTAGAGTAATAATAAAACATATTATACAAAATAATGCTAAAAACCTAGACTAAAAATTAATATATTCCATAGATACAAATGTTCTAAATGACCCATGCACTTTCTAGTTAAGTCTTTTTAAAAAGAATAAAAAAATAAAAAATTAATGTTCGCATAAATCTAAGGTAAAGAGAATTATATACAATATTTCATGCTCATACATTTAGACGTTTTTTGAGTCTCTCAATAAGCACACCGTCCTTCCACTAATGCTAGATCGATCTCTCCTCCAAAGGAGGAGATTGGTCGATGTAAAGAAGATCTAGCCCCACGCAAGCACATAATTGCTGATCGTAACAGCGAAAAACTGAGTCTACATCTCATCCAGTTGATTGTCTTACTATACGCTTTATCATGTTTATCAGCGATTAGAGATGCAATTCTCTTATAAACTACGTTTGCAGTGGAGCCCATACCACCCGCTGTTGAGAAAACAAGAGGGGAGAAAGACCCATGTTCTACTTCACGGATTCGTTCATCATATGCTCTTCTTTTCTCAAGCTCATTTCTGCGATAGCATTGGGAGAGAGATGTATTACGATAGCTCGGTGCCAAGGGATTAAAAACCCTAACATCAAAAAATGCACGTTGCCGATCACCTCCCCAAAAACTTTCAGCTACGATATCAAGTCGAGCACCATCCTCTTTATTGGCTGTTCTATACGAAAACACTTCATTGGTTATAGGTTGTAGGCTTGGCTCAGTGCCAACTCCATGACATACCTCAGTCAAGAGTTCGGCGGTGATGTCTCGTAACTCATTGTGCCGAATTGACGGAAATCCACCCCGTGAGCAGCTTAGAGCATGTTCTAGGGTAAGTTTCTGATCACAGACGCAACGAGAAGGTAGTTGTTGAGAAAGCCAACCGTATCTGAGACATAAAGCATCACGAAAAGCACCTTTATGAAGAGTGAAACCATACTCAGACAGCGGAAGCGTGGTAAGCCATGTTGAGGCTCCTTTCTCAGATGCTATTTCTATAGATCTCTGTAAATCTGGAGATAATTTACCGACTATCTCATTTGCATCGAGTTTCTCTTGCTGTCTTCGTGAATTGCGTAGGTGATTTCTCGCATTAATTTGGGCTTCAGCAATTTCAGTAGAACATGTTCTCGCCTGTTCTAGAATAGCATTAACAAGTGGTGTTGTAATTGATTTAGAATCTTCGTAGTAGACAGAACCTTTTTGGGAAGGAAGAATAACACCTAGACCACCAAGACGTGCTGGTAATGCCATTAAATTGCGAAGGTCGTCGCTGAATATATTTTGCCCTGTAATGGCAGGTAGGAACTTGCATCTTATAACTTCTTCTAGAGGGACTAATAAATGGTCGATATTCGGGGTCGTCCTAGTTAGGTATACCCATTTGCTCTTGATTCCATGAATGAATGCAGCATACGCAGCCTGTGGTTGTGTCGTGGCAATATCAGACAGATGCTCTAGCTCCTTCTTCCATTTAGCTACTTTTTCAGCAACAAAACTTTCAACAAAGGAACGTGATCCAATTGCTGATCCCAAGTTATTCTTTCCATCGCACGAAATCTTTATTCCAGTGTCCTTAAATAACTCCATTGCTTCTTCAATGTATTCTTCCTTCACAATAAGCCATGTTTTCATTGCATTTGGAAAATAGCCATAATCTGGGCCGATCTTTGTCATGTTGTCCCACCAATTTCTAATGGAAATTAGTTTCCCAGCAGCAGAGGCATCATCAGCAAACCACACTTGATTCAGCCTCTCCTCCGTTAGTCGATGGATCAGTGGTGTGACGGCAACAGCGTACATTGCCATTGCCAAGGGTCTCCTTGTGTTGTGCCTTCTTTTGATAGAATTGATTCTCCATCTATAAACAGTGGAATGTGCTGTCTATAAGTATTGATCAGAACTTTAGATAATGCAGGGCAAAGATTCTTGACATTAATTAGCGCAGTTTGGCGATTTAAACAGTTAAAGGCGTTGGCTGCATCCACTAATATAACGCCTTCGGCATCGTTGCACTCAAAGACTTGGCGAGTCGCATGTACTGCTGCTTCACAGCCTGACAGGTGTCCAGCACATGTCTGTAATGGACCTGTAGCTTCTTGGACCTCCTTACCAAGGACTCTAGCAACTGCTTTACCAATGATACGTCGAGACACCTCTCCAATCCCAATTGGGCGTACTCCAGGGCATTTATCAAGTGCAATAAGACGACAGGCAACAAGTGCTTCTAGACCTGATGGGTCAACATAGGTGGTACAGATTCTTCTTGCAACCATAGATAAAGCATGACATAGAGCAGTAGAGCATGATTTAAATGATGTACAGAGACGTCGCCAAGCCGCCGCGTCAAGACCAGATGGTCCTGCACTTCCTTCTGTTTTGATAGCCGTATTCCGTATTAGGTCTTCGTCAATGCCATCGAATATAATTGGATGTGGTTCTACGTTGGAATCACTAGTTATAGCTGTTGGTACGAGGGGACTACCAGGAGGATGCTTTTTCAGAAGTGACTCTCTGACAGTCTCAGGGTTTTCGGGGGTTGCACGACTATCCAGAGTTAGAATCTCTCCATTGTTGTCTTCTGAGATCTTCCGAATTGCTGCTCTTACTTTGCCCTCCATCATTAACTTCGCAAAGACTCTGGCAGTATGCTCATTAGATCGTGTTTTATGCTGACTGTCCAGTCGTTGTTGAATAGCACAGCCCTCATCTAAGAGACCATTAATATCCCCATCTATCCATTGCTTAAGTCTGCGATTTAAATGTGCACTGTGCTCTTTTGCCTTAGATTTAGAATGTGGTTTTTGTAGTAGAAGCGCTGGCATTACCATTGCAGCCCGTAGAGCCACACTCTCAATTGCGGATGCATCAGCATAAGATTGAAACATTCGAGTGAGTTCACGCACAAACGATTTACCTGCTTGTCCAGAAGGAACTTTAAACAAATTACGTCTCCAATGAACTATGAGGTTATAGCCTTTTTGTATAGTTAGACTAAATGCTTCTCCTTCGGTTTCTCCCCACTTGAAAGTTGCAGCCTGAAGTGGAACAAAAGCTGGGAGTTGTTCCAACTCTAACATTACATTTTCTGTCCCAGTTTGGGTTTGATTATTTAAGGATAAATTCGCTTTTTTGCTGGCATTGACTTGATATTGAATTGAGCTTGGATCAGGTACTTGAGCAGTTGGGGATCCATCTTGGATTGGCAAAACTATACCTTGATTTTCACATCGTTCGTATTTTCCTGGTTTGCAGTTAGTACAAACTTGGTTGTTTTTAGTACAAGAACATCCTCTACACCGTCCATTTCCGTTACACCGGCAGCATTGAGTCATGTTTTATCTATTGACAACTTCAATTTGCTTGCAAACATCAAGGAAAATAATATAACTTTGTTTATATGTTATGTTTATACGGAGTAGATAAATATACGTCCGCCATAGTAATAATTATTAGAGTAATAATTATTTTTAAACCTCCAGCCAAACTTTAGATAAACTTTAAAATTGTGATGCGGTCATCTGACAAGTCACGAGCTAACTTTTCTTTGCCTATATATATATATTTACGTCCAGCAGAGTGGTTGTTTTTGCTTATTGAGTTTATAGTTATAGCAAGATTTCTAACAGCAGGTAAAGGCCAGCGCACACTAGAGCTATGTAAAAAGTTATTAGCAAAAAGTTATTATGTAAAAGTTATTAGTTGTTAGCAAAAAGTTATTCGTGGCCATCGGCGAAAGCCAGTTGCTCTCGTGTGCGGGCGACTTTTGGCACGAATGACGAAAGTCACTGGAAAAGTCGCCTGCACACGAGAGCAACTGGCTTACGCCAATGGCCACGAATGACTTTTTGCTAAGCACATAGCCACAGAGTACTACACAGAGGTGGAACTCGCGGCAAATCTTGTCCCCTGTTTTTAATGCGCACGCGCTAGGCTCTGGCAAGTGTTTTTGCACTTTTTAATAAGGAAAATTCGATTTTTTAGCAGAAAAAATGCAATTTTAAAGCCAAGGGTCTTTTGCTCTTCGTTTTTTTGACAAATTTTATTTATCCATCCGACATTGCTCCTTTTGGATTAAAAATGACTGCGATAATACGAATTAAAACGGGGAAAAAAGGGAAATACAACTACGAGGAGTGCGATTTTCACACGAAGCTTCTAGAACTGCCAGGTAAAAATTCAAAGTTTTGTATTTCATCTAATAAATGTAGGTCTATCTGACTATATTTCGCCAACATGCAGTCGTATTTTTCTCTAGATGGCGAAACAATCTTCTCAGTTAACTTTTGAGCAGACGACATATCAAGACATTGACTTCTACTGTTCAAGAAGATAGCAAGTTAGATGGCTATTAAAAACGTTTTACAACGCATACGCAGTTTACTGATATTTGTGAACCCTATTATGTCTCTATATATGTGTATTATTATTTCACTTTGGACTCTTCAGACCCTCTTCGGGCTGGTACCAATGGAAATTCTAGAACTGAAATATCTAGCAGCAGCAGCAAGGTTAGACAATGGTTCTAGAATTATAGCTTGTATATTAGTATAAGAAATTTATGTTATTCAGTTATTCATATATAGGTATATAAGCTTTTATATTACCCTTCTTATGCATTAACTGCTCAAATTATTTAGGCTTGGTCTAAATTCATTCATGTAATTAATCTCAACAAAAGCCTTGTTTTTGAATCTATCCATGCAATGCACATTCTACAACATTAAAACTCCATGTAAAAGGGATTAAGGGAAGGTTAGGACACATTGAGTTCATCACCATATTATAGTTTCAGAGCAAAAAATATTTATATTTTTCATTATATTCACATCCAAAAATTGTAAAATAGCTTCCAATCTTCTCATAGAAGCCACACAGAATTGCATAGATTAGATTGGAAATTGATTTGCATGTCCTTCATGAATATTACAATCATGTATGAACTGAAATTAATATCTGTTAGCATTTACCATTTTGTGTGTGAAGTTGGATTTATACTCATGTAAAAAGTATTGTATATAGGTAAAAGTTGCATTTGTTTATTGTAAATCCTTTGAATTCAAGTTCAAGTTCGAATAAAAAACATGTAGTTTTTGCTAGTTTTATGGCACAATAAATTATTTTCAAAGATTTTTTTCGTGTGTTTGAATTGTAATATTAACACATCAATCATGCTTTTTTTAAGATCAGCTCAGATGTTTTCTGGATGAAAAAATAACTGCCTAATTTATAATCGGCGACGATGTTGGCAATCAGCTTGATATTTATAAAGAAAATCATTCGCGCTTGTATTTCTTACCTCTTTAACCTAACGCATATATTTTCTACAAAAAAACAACCATTTACCGTTTGTTTTTAAAATTTAGGCGCAAAAATGGAGATCGATAGAGCCAGCTTTAAAATATTAACATTTTTCGTCTTTCGAACACCTTTTTCCCTTACTTTAGAGTCAAAATACACTTGCCAGAGCAATTTGCGTGGCGCGTGGAATGGCGTAGGCAGGGGGACAGCAACATCAAAGGGTTCCGCCGCGAGTTCCATAACTGTATATCATTAAACTGTGACATAGCTCTAGTGTGCGCCGGCCTTAAGACCAATCGAACGACATACTTCTCGTTTCAAAAATAGCTGTATGGGACGATTTCCGACTTGCAAACGGATTCGCGTGTCTAATATTTGTAACTTGCATCCGAATGAAGAACTTTCTTTTTTAATCAACTGAATATACGTAAAAAATTAAACTAACCTGAACGAATCTCATCGTCGTTTCGACATTTCATAACTCGTCTGTCGAAAGTTGATGTATGATTATCGCAAATACACCAAGAGCAATTTTCATCGCATCGCGAATTAGTATCTTCGCAAAATGTTTTTTTCTTTGCCTCCCAGCCAAACCGTGTAGCCATTGGATTTCGGAATTTATCATTGATAGAACGAGTGAGCTGAAATGAAACCCCCGCATATTGAGAAAACGACGAACATATTAGGATGAGACCAAAGATAATTGCTACTTCACGAGTCAATGACATTGTAAATATACGTCCAAATAACCAAACAATATCGCATATATAACAAATATGATGTAAATAAACATGCGCCCAGTAATTTTTATCACAACAATACGAATGGTATGGATGTATGATTGTATGACAACAATACCAAATTACCAATGGTATGGATGTACAACTGGTTCAATAAGACTGAGTATTAAAATAAGCAACAACATGCAATATTACGTACGATCGTATATGAATATAATTTCACGCAAGCTTAGTTTGTTATGGCTTATGCTTCTTAATATTGGCCAAACAAAAAGATGTTCCCACGCAATGTTCAATTTCAAGACTAAAAATGAAAGTGCAAATTGCTATGGTGATATAGATGATCAGCAGATTTTGATTATCCCTGGATCTTTGATTAAATTAACAAAAAAACCGAAATTAACAAAAAAATATAAACATTTTCCCCAGCGTAAACTGTAATAAATATTAATAACAATTTCTCAAATTTTCGCGTTCCCATGCAATTTTTGGCCGTCTAAAACAGTTCAAATGTATTTTTTTCACCTTAATAAATATACCACCTTTCCCTCTGCACTTTCACAATGATGTCAGAATCCAGTTGTCTTGGTCAATAAACGTTCAAAAATTACTTAAATTAGTGTTTGACACGATTAACCGTGGTTTGACGTTATTAGTGGTGTCAATGCAAATTCGAAAGGAACTCTTTGACGTCACAGATTATAGAGTAAGGACTATGTGTTCACGATAAAAAACCTGTCGAGATACGATCTGAGCTTCCAACCCAGGGTCCTAAGGCTAACAGATTTCAATAAACAAATATGATACTTCAGGAGTCAGACACAGGCGGATTAATTGGCTGTTCATATTCCGAACTTTCTCCCAATATTGTCAAGTAATCTGACTCTGGATTCTCATCCTCTAGCACGCTGTACACCCTCTCAGGATTGTCATCAGTACCACTCTTCACAGCGGCGCCTTCTCCCAATATTTTCAAGTAATCTAACTCCGGATTCTCATCCTCTAACACGCTGTACACCCTCTCAGGATTGTCACCAGTGCCACTGTTCACAGCAGCACTTTCTTCCAATATTTTCAAGTAATCTGACTCCGGATTCTCATCCTCTAACACGCTGTACACTCTCTCAGGATTGTCATCACACTCTTCCAGTACACTATATACTCCCTCTGTATCCTCGTGTCCAGTCCTTCCCGAAACCTCTCGTATTTTACAGTTATCATTTTTCTCAGGGTACTGGGTAGTACCAGGACCTTCCACAACATGATAGAACGACTCTAAATAATAAATTTTCGCCCCACATTAGTCTCCTGCCAATAAAGTTGAGTCATGTGATCTGTATATGTCAAGTAGTTTTTCATTCATATTTTCCTGACATAATTTCTGTTCAGTCTTTTCAAGAATGTCTTCGCTTACCACATGCGCATGCATGCATCCACATGCGTTTTCAATTTTGTTTCATCATGAATAATTTCCTTCACCCCCCTCTACACATCTTCCCACTCTCATGCTACTACATGTCATCCCGACGTTCCCTCCTGCCAAACAATGTCATATTCCAATTCTATTAAAAAAGTACATATTCCATCTCCTTACCAGGTGTGGCTGTTTTCCCCTACTGACACATTGACCTGTCACTCCGGGCTGGTTGTGCTAAAAAAAATCATTGATAAAGCACAGAAATTTTAAAATTCCACCGATCTTTAGATATACAAGAAAAATTTCAGTCTCCTAAATAAATGTAAAGTAAATTATCAAGAAAACAAACATACTGAGTCGCACAGTGAATGATAAACTGGGTCTGATTCAACTTTGCTCAAGTCCAAACTTGTGTAATTACTTTCTAGATTCCCTGTGGCGTAATCATAGACGTTACTGTTTTTCTCTACAGAAAATACACAATGTTAATGTTATACACTGAACCTTACTCAGGACAAAAAAACACTCTTACCCTTTTCTTGAAGATAATTCACTGAATTGTCTGCTTCGGCGTAAATACTTTCCATTGGTGACATAATCATGGGATTCTGTATGAACATGAGAACAAAAACAATTGAGACGAATAAACGATAAAAAGTTTTTATATAAAATTATAGAAAGTTGACTTACATTGGCACCTTTATTTGCAATGATAGTTGCTGCTGGAAAGAAAACTAATATCAATGACATTACTCAAGGCCGAAAGCCAAGCACAATCAACAATCTAAAATCATTCTAACTCATTTCTCCAAATATTAAGGTATTTTAAGGCCTGTTTACATGGAGCGAGTTACCCCGGCTAGGCGAGGTAAAAAGGACATCAGATCAAAGGCCTAACCTCATTAGTCTTTCATTATATGCAGTTTTCACCTCGCCTAGCCGGGATAACTCGCTCCAGTGTGATGCCACAGGATAAAGGTTACTGAAGATAACACTTACAATGAATAAGCACTTTTCTCTCCTTTCAAAATACCGAATGGTGAACCTTTTATGTGTAACTGCCGTTCCAAAATACTATTCTTGTCTTGTCATTCTGACTATTTGACATACCTTGGTTATTCTGTTTTGATGCTCTCCCAGACTGTCGTCTTTTCCACCAAACAACAAGTATAACAGCAACAATGAAAACAATACAAGCAACAACAACCAACGACACAACAACAGTATCATTTTCATCTCCGCTGCTTTTTTCCCTCGCCCCAGGAGAAGCCGTGTTCTTTGATGTCGTTGAAGACTCAAATGTTGACATTTTGTTCGTATGGACGGGATTTACTGTTTTTGCTTGTTCACCTGTGGTTGTCATTGTTTCTGTTTTTCCGGTGGGGGTGGTGCTAGATGATTTGGTGTCAGGGGTGGTGCTAGATGATTTGGTGTCAGGGGTGGTGCTAGATGATTTGGTGTCAGGGGTGGTGCTAGATGATTTGGTGTTAGGGGTGGTGCTAGATGATTTGGTATCAGGGGTGGTGTTAGATGATTTGGTGTCAGGGGTGGTGCTAGATGATTTGGTGTCAGGGGTGGTGCTAGGTGTTTTCTTTGAAGATCGTACAGGCGAAGTTGATTCTTCCGTTGTTGAAGGTGATAAAGTGGTTGAGGATAAACTTGGGAAGGTGACTAGAATTTGATTTAGAATACAATCGTTAAGGAAAATGAAAGGCAACTCTGATGGAATGTGCGTGATTGCAAGAGATTCTATTTTATATTAGAAATTTCTTCTCACCCTTAATACTTCCTGAAGATTTGAAGACAAAGCAGTCTTTGATGTTTGATATGTTTTTCTTCTTCTCAATTTCGTAGGAGATGTTTACTCTGAATATTAAGCCATAGTATTCGTTCAGTGAAACTTGATCCCACTAGAGAAGAATGAAATCAGAGCACAAAATTTTAATACTAATTGCTTTTTCTAAATATCGTTAAGTTTAGCAGCATGATACAAAGTAATTTAAACTCAAAGCCATTGAAGTGATAAATGACTAGTGAAAATATCAGCTCCGAGGCGCGTAATTTCCATGGCATGCAGGCACTTAACGGGCTTAACTTGCAATCCGTCACGAGCCACCCCACAGCTTCTATAAGTTCTAACCATTAGCATTACGTCTAAATCAACTATATAATCGCGCCTTGCCAAATTTGTCAAACTCAAAGGTCGGTCTGTTCGAGTTAACGATGTCTACTAATATACGGGCGATAATACCTCACGTATTTACTCAAAACTTTTTCCTGTAGAAAATATATGTTTAAAAGAAAAATGAAAATGTGTTTCTACTTAATAAAAATTCAGTTTAGGTTCCATGCAATTTTTTTAACTTCCGGCTTATTTTAAGGGGGCAATGGGCTTAGTTCATATGTTGTCATTTCGGTGACTCCGAAACCATTACCTTTATTTCAGTCTCATAGTTTCCACTTTGGTCTTTTTTAGGTTTTCCTTTTTTCTTTAAAAACGATTTCATCGCTACTTTGCCATCATGATACGAGGCAATACTCAGGACGTTGAAGGACTTTATTTTATCACCCTTCACTTCATTTTTATATTTCCAGTATAATGTCTCTTTACCATTGTTCTTCAAATTAAGAAGTTTTATTGGATGGCCATCTGACCAGATATTTTTGAACTTTACACTGCATTCTGAAGTAAAGAAAAATAACCTCAGGTACGTATATATGAGTAAAGACAAATCAATGCCCAGGCGTCAGAGGTACTTTTTGAACAGGGAAAGTCTGAAAATTCGGGAGGCGAAAAAGGGGGTTTGTAACACTAGTCTTTTCTCTGCCCCCAAACCGTTTCTAGTAGACTAATATTTACCCTTTAAATGGACTAAAATTTACCCTTGCATTTGCACCACTTGGAAAGAGCTATCGGTGATATGTTTTACACAGGCAGAGTGCCTGATCAATCATATCAATTTCGTTTGCCATAGGGCGGGTAGGGGCAATCATTGCCCTTATGGCAAACCCGGCAATCTATATATAGAAGTTTTACATAGGCTACAGTTTTAATTGCTGCGAGCGAAGCGAGCAGCCCTATATTCTTGACGTGCATCTCGACTTCAGCGATTTTGGTTTGTCAGGATGATTTTTTGAGCACACGTACCATAGAACAGCGGTTTCATCTTATGCAAATGCGTGATACGTCATATTCGCACTTACGTAACTTATGTGCGATCTCAACTCGGGCACCCAGATGTCTCACTTCTGATTAAAAAAGCGTAAGCGCTTGCTCAGCAAGTGACTAGAGGCATTCCCCCCCCCGAAATTTCAAAATGGAGCCGAACTATTTTATACATGGAAAAAAACCTCCTCTCATTTGCTAGAGAAGGCAACTGTGTAGTTAAGTTTGTGTCTGAATCCATCATCATCTATACGCGCTTTGGAAAAGTGAGTTTAGAGTACCTCGTTTTCAATATTGTACGAGTGTTTTATCTTTTTTCGATTGTCGTAGGAGCGGAAAATTATAAGCAGTAGAAATCTCCATAATTTCAAACATATTTCTTTTAAAAAGTGTTTGAATATCTTTACATTGAATGGAACTTCCTGTACAAATCAATAAATGTACATATATTCCGACTCATTTGACACATCGTGCAGTTTTTCACTTCAATTCAGTTCGTCTCCATTTTGAAATTTTATTTCGGGGGGGTGAATGCCTCTAATCACTTGCTAAGCGTGCGCAGAAAGCGATGCGCAGTGACGAATCGCTTACGCTTTTGAGTCAGAAGTGAGACATCTGGCCAGATGTCTCACTTCTGATTAAAAAAGCGTAAACCTTGCTCAGCAAGTGACTAGAGGCATCCCCCCCCCCGAAATTTCAAAATGGAGCCGAACTATTTTATACATGAAAAATAAACTCCTCTATCATTTGCTAGAGCAATGGACTGTGAGGTTAAAATTGTGTCTGAATCCATCATCATCTATACGCGTTTTGGAAAAGTGAGTTAAGAGTACCTCGTTTTCAATATTGTACGAGTGTTTTATCTTTTTTCGATTGCCGTAGGAGCGGAAAAGTAGAAATCCCTGTTCGACGTTATATTTTCAAACATATTTCATTTAAAAAGTGTGTGAATATCTTCACATTGAATGGCATTTCCTGTAAAAATCAATAAATGTACATATATTCCGCTTCATTTGAACACATCGTGCAGTTTTTCACTTCAATTCAGTTCGGCTCCATTTTGAAATAAGCATTTCGGGGGGGTGAATGCCTCTAGTCACTTGCTAAGCATGCGCAGCAAGCGATGCGCAGTGACGAATCGCTTACGCTTTTTAGTCAGAAGTGAGACATCTGGGGCCGGTTGTTCAAAAGCAGGTTAAATTTAACCCTGGGTTAGTGCTAAACCTGGGTTAAAATCCTTAACCCTAGGTTAGCTAAACCTGGGTTAAAACTGTGTTGTTCAAAGTTGGGTTAGCGGTAGGGTTAGTTAACCCAGGGTTAAAATATTTAACCTAAGATTAAATGTATTTTAACGACTAAGTTGGATATAAGAACGTTTTCAATTGGTCAATAAACGAGCGGCAAAACTTTACCCGACGAGGATATATTGTCAGTCGAAAGATTATATGCCGTGAGGGCAGGGTCGAAGGGACGTTGTTTTGAACCGCAATTTCCGTGCATGCAATTTTAGAAAGATTCGAAATTCGCAAATGTTGTATGATAAACAATGTCGCGATGTGAAGCAAAATTAAGCAATGCATATTATAAACAATCTATTTTGAAAATTTTAGGCATTCTTTGATTATTCAAATTCAGGAACAAACGTAGCCTTACCACTTGCTGCCAATCAAAAGAATCAAATTTTGGTATGCGAAACAAATATTTCGATTACGATCTTTCAATTTGTACGGTTGTATTCATTCATCGTGTATTGCATTGAAGCGAAGATAAATAAATCAATACATCAGCTGAAATCGAACGAAGTCAAACTTAAATAATTCTTTGCTGTCGAAATTATTCGTAAAACCTTTCAAAAGTGTTTAATTCATGACGAATTATACGTGTTTACGTGTTTCAGCTCCTTATTCATCCATTTTGAATCGAAGTTAACCCAGGATTAAAAAGTTAACCCACCTAGCTAGCAGGGTTAATTTTTTTGTCAATTTTAACACAGGGTTAACGCTAACCGAGCTTTGTGCAACGCAAATCAACCAAGGTTTAAAATTTAACCCTGGGTTAGGCATTTTTAACCCTGGGTTACCGTTAACCGGCTTTTGAACAACCGGCCCCTGGGTATTAATCTGTGACTCGGGAGAGAATTCTCTTCAGCATAACCGCGATGATATATTGTATACGTTTATCATAATATAAACAAGTTTTTTGACACGCAATATTGCCATTACTATCCTGAAGACTACCCAAGAAATGGTTGGGGGAAGATAAAGGTACTACGTATTCACTCGCAGCATATCACTTACAATTTGTAATTCTAGTTTTGTCTTTAACTTTCACTGTAACCTGTCGCTACAGTGACAAGTGGTAGATGTGAAATACAGAGTCTCTTGTTTTTGCTGTGGGCTCGGAAATTAGTATTCATTGAACGCATGGTTGGTCGCAGTGATAAATAAACACATTTAGTCTTTTACATCCGCCACTTGTCGTGGTGGCGTCAAGCAGCGACCGAATGAAACTTTCAGCCATATAATTAGTGTCATTCGAAGTCACTGGATTGTAACGTATGAACAGAACTAGACCTAGGCTTGGGCCCGATGTTAGGGTTTCTGTGATCGAAGTTGGAATTTTGCATAGCCAGTTTAAAGAATTTCAAATAAGTGTATATACTTAAGAAATATTAAGAATTAATAAAACACTAAATTACTTCACCAAGATATTGCTTTGGCTAGAATTCTTTAAGATTTAGAATTTAACAATAGAATAGAAACATTGACAGTGTGAACGAGAACAGACTATGGTTAATATAGCTACGTGTAAAAACTTACCAGAACGAATCTCTTTGTTGATTTGACATTTCATAACTCGTCTGTCGAAAGTTGATTTTGGCCAATCACAAATGCACTCACAGCAATGTTTTGTGTTTTGATTATTATTGCATAGCGCATTAGTATCAACACAAAACTTTCGATTCTGATACTCTGCCTGCCAGTCGCACTTTTCAGCTGTTGGATTTTTAAATTCATCATAGTCAGAACGAGTGAGCTGAAACGATTTCCCAGCATACTGAGACGACGACGAACATATTAGGATGAGACCAAAGATAATTGCTACTTCGCGAGTCAATGACATTGTGAAAATATGTCAAATAACCAAACAACGATAATGTCGCCAGTACGATATATATTCCAATGATAAACGTACCAAATACTACCAATATGCATCCGGTATTACCCTGTACTACAATACAACACCGATATCTCAACAAGTTACGACATGGAATATTGCATTACCTTATATTAAAATATATGATGATTATTACCACATGCTGACTTAGTATTTTATCAATTTGACCAAACAATTAAAATATCTCAACGCAATATCGCCACTTCATTTAAGGAAATTACAAAACACTGGTAATTTCCAGATGCCGCAACTATAGTATCAACCCAGGGTGTATATTACCTGATATTACGACAAAAAAGTATTAGTGAGTGGTAACAAGACAATAAGCCTTGGGTTCTTGGTAAAATAACTTATTCAACATAATTATATCATATGATTATATTTTAAAATTGCGTCATACATATCTCATTCTAATTTAATCGCCTCCGCGGGACCTTATACGAAAAATACGGCGTGGCGCACTTCATTTGTTGCACTGCACGTACCGACCAGATCATTCTGCGATATTTTACGAAATGAATTTTAAATTTTAGAATTTTCAGTATCTATCATTTTTGTGAAGCACTACAGGGTGTGTCAGATACTTTCAATATCTCCTCAAGAAAACCGAAATTATATTTTTGTTGGTTTCCGTAAACGAACAGGAATGTTGCCATATTTTTAATTATGAAATCGATATTTGCATGGGGAACATTTCCTGCATCGTACGCGATTGCAATTCCACTGAAACATTCCACTTTAAATTACCAAATATTGATTCGTCATGCGCCCACACATGGGAATAAACAAAGAGATCACGACGTTTAAATACATGGCAGTTCACACAAATTTTACCCGTTATCCAGAACGAAATATTTCAACCGAGTTTCTGAGCATTTTTGGCTTTATATTAACGAGGGAAAGAGTAAATCGTGTCACCTCCACTGAGAAACAACGAACTTGTTATAAATTTGATACAAATTATATTAAATACTTCATGAATTATTAGAAAATTAATAATGAGAATTAGAACTCAAATATAAAACTACGCTATATATCAAATGTATCTTATTACCCTCGTTCCAGGGTATTATATGGTATATTGATATGGAATTATTCTAAAAAACACTTATGCTAAAATGAGATATTAATTAACCTAATCCTAATATAATCCTTTATTAGTCTTTAGTGCTAATTACAGCCAGTCCAGTGACCTCTATGCATACCTGGAGTACAACTTTCTAACGTATGGTCAAAGAATGGTATGGCCAAGTCAAGCAAATGAGGCAGCATTGTTTTAAAAAGGCGGGGAGGGCTTTTTGGGGGGGTAATATCCACCACATAGCAGGTAGCTGGTTCTTGTGCCGCCACCTCCACCCCACAGCCCCAACTTCGTTCCCTGGGGCATTTCTCTTTTTGTCAAAAAGGGAAATGCCCTGGGAAGGAGGTTGTCCACAGCCACCTCCCCCCATGGATACAAAGATGTCATTCCTTATCCCCCCCAAGAAAAAAAGGTTTGGTTATTTCAGGCCACATAAGTCCACTCCTGTTATGTATAGAGAACGCTGCTAATTATTCCAAGGATACAATCTCGTGGATAATATTTCACTTGGCCCAGGACAATTCGGTATTTCTCGCCATCTGCATTATATCATTATATGCATCGTCACGACCAACCATTGCGGCGAAAATGTAAGGCTGAAAAAGACGAGAAAAACAACTTTATAGAATCATCAACAGCGTTACATTGGTGACAGGAACTAATTGTAAACTGCTCTTGAAATATTCATCATCGTTAAAACGTGCAAGAATGTAGAAGATATTAATGAATACAATTCTTTACCTCATCTTTATCTTTCATGCAAACTTCAATTGACATTCCTGTACCAGGGAGGAAATAAATTGGCTTGAACTGAAAAAAAAATTGATGAAATTTCATTACTGTCATTAAAGGGCCATACAAAGCGAACGCCATTTGGCAAAGCGACGCGATTGCTCCGTGTTTTTTCAGTCTCCATAGCCTCCAAACTTTGCTCCCAGAATGAAAATTTATCTCCTGGTAAAAACGCGCCGCGCCCGGCGTGCCGCGTGTGCGTGGGACTTACCAGTTAAATGAAAATAACATTTTATTTACTGCAGTTAATTGGGACTTACTCGTTACTCTGATATGCCTAATCTAGGACTAATGGGGGGCTAACTGCATATATATGTTAGACTGTAAACCACGCTGCAAAAATTGCTGCAAAAATCGAAACTCAGCGTCTAAGATCACCACAAACCACGACAAAATACGTACCTTATTCACACATCTTATATCGCTCAATTTCATCAAAATATTCTTGGCCAAATTTGTCCGCGAACGTTCAAAACAAAGATAACTATGAAGAAAATATATCAATAAATCTCTACAGGAAGCAACGTCCAGGTTATTTGTTAAAGTGACCCTCGTTAAGATATAACATCTCTTGTGTTGCAAACACCAAACATGATACGAAATCAAAACAGAAGTATCGTACTTTTGTGTAAGATAAAGTCTTCCATGTTTAAGATCAACTAATGGTCTGTTCTTGTTCATTAAACTGGCTCTCCATCCTTCTTCCCAACCTAGAAAATAAACAACAAAAAATCATTTCCAAATATGCCAAGGTTTAACAATCGCGTATATTCACATTGTTTATTATTAGTTTCCATTACTCAACTCTTATTGATACAAATTTCCACTGACATTGACATTTTTGATTGAAACTTGTAAGTTGTAACTGAGATACTATATACCAGAAATTCATAAAATTTAGGTATCCCAAATACCCGAATATATAACGTAAATATACCGTATACCCGATTTAAAAAACTGCAATATTTCGTATACCCAAAACCCCCTGACCAACCCCAATTACTAGCTCAGAGTCTGGAAAACTGATGTCTAGAAAACACACTTTGTTTTCTGGAGCGACACACATTGTGAAGCTATCCAACATTAAATTCCTCCGGGCAACGTGTTCCTGTTCTTTCAAGTACAAAAATGCAGGAAAAATTACCTTTAACGAGAACTTCGTCACTTGATATATCATATCGTTGGCAAAACGATAATGAGTTCATTGCAGAGGTCTCTGACACCGGGGATACACCTGATCTATGAATGCTGGAGTCTTGACGCTGAATAAGTTGAGACGAAGAAAAGGGCATTTTCAACATTTTCTCGTAGAAAACGAAATATACAAACTGCTTTACAAATCAATTCCGCCGGCTGTATTTATATGGCCTTTTTATGGGATTATTATTATTATTATTATTTATGATTATTATTTATATCAAGATGACATTCTGGCTATTTCTGGGAAAAAATTTAAGGATCTCTCAACTGGGCGGAATAGGAGCGGGTTCATATAAAAATTACTTTCATTTACTAAAAAATATTCTTCGATTTACCAACGTTTAACTCTCAGTTTTACCTAATAATGGCATTTATTGCACAGTTTATAGAAAGAAAATTCTACTGTATTTAAGGTTTCTTTGTATATGTATATATACGACAGTGCATATTTCGTACCTCGTCAATCGCACCAGTTTGTTTTTCCGCAACAGCGACTTCGCAATCAGTTGGTAATTCAAGCCACAAGCGATGTGTTGCATCATGTCTTTTCTTGAGCTACAAGTACAAATTATCATTATTATGTTCACTTGATCTTTTTCCGAAGCCATCAGTCAGCCATCGAGATCGTTATCTTCCATCACCAGATTTCCTGACTTCTGATCATCCATCTTCCGTTTCCTCCCCTCCACCTCAAATTCCACCTTAAATTTCACCACTACGAGATTTTGCACTCACAGATTATGGACCTTCTGATCACTCAACTCCTGATTGCCACCACTTAATCTTTCAACTCAAGTTGGATATCCACCTGATCTAGATCATTCCCCTTTTAGATTATTAATCCCATTGAAGACTCCTGTTACGATCCCACGCTTTCCCAAGATTTGGTTTAGTAATGTTAGGTCGATGGTCAACAAGTTAGACGAAGTTTCTGCATCAATTTCTATCGAACTGTGTGACGTTGCCGTAATTACTGAAACATGGTTAAATCCACAAATAACTAATGAGTCTATACGTATTCCTGGTTATGTATCTTGCCGACGTGATAGAATGAATAACCAGCGCGGTGGTGGTCTTTGTTCCTATTTTAACTCAAACCTTAATTTTACCGAATTAACTGACTTAGGCGATCCTGAAATTGAGAGTCAATGGTTTTTAATCAAAATGGATCGATTACCCCGAGGAATAAACTCCATTATCCTGGGAACAGTTTATCACCCCCCCCAAAGCGATGACCACGCGCTTCGAACGCATATCTTCAAATGTTTAGATTCCTCACTGGCCAACTATCCTAATTCCGCTGTCCTGGTTCTCGGAGATTTTAACCAATTTAAGCCAGGAAATCTGTGCAATTCCTTTAGATTGAAAACTCTGGTCACCAAGCCTACCAGGGGAAGTAATATCCTTGATCAAGCATTTTCAACTTTATCGGCTTACTACGATGCTACCATCCTGCCACCTATTGGCCAATCTGATCATTCTAGCATATTACTTCAACCCACTTCACCACATGCTCCAAGCCTACCCACCACACGACTCCAAAAGCGTGATTATCGTGTTTCCAACAAACGAAATTTGATATCCTGCCTGGACTCGGTCAATTGGACACCGCTCATGAGGCGAAATTCATGTGACGATCAACTGGATTTGTTCCAGTCTGTGGTTCATGGTGCTTTGAATTCATGTATTCCCATGCGTACTGTTAAACTCCATCCCAACGATAAACCATGGATTACTCCCGCTATTAAAGAATCCATTAAGAAACGTCAACAAGCTTGGTTGAATAATGACCTTCCCAAATTTAATGTTTATCGCAATAAAGTGATAAAACTCTGTAAAAGTGCACGTCGAAGATTCTATAACGACAAAATCAATCACATGAACCAGAGCAATCCTAAAAAGTGGTGGGACGGTATCAAGCAGTTGTCAGGAATGTCTAACCCCCCTCCGTTTAATAGTCTAGCCATAAACGGCACCGTCTTGAGAGACTTTGAACTTGCCACCGTCATTAATGAATCCTTCTGCAGTGCTGCTGCTGATATACCGCATTTAAATTTCACTCCAGTACCCGTTTCCAATGTTCCTGATAGATACGTCATTACGCGTGATGCTGTTGAACTTGCATTGGCAGGTGTTAACGATCGTAAGTCTGTAGGACCTGATGAGATCCCCAATTGGATCCTGAAAACATGTGCCGCAAATATTAGCTACCCTGTATGCTCCATGTTTAACTCTTCCATTAGAGAAGGTCGTGTACCTGATCTGTGGAAATGCGCGGATGTTCTCCCTTTAAGCAAGATCCCTACACCGAAATCTATTGATACGGACCTTAGACCTATATCCCTCACGGCAGTACTGAGCAAGATCCTTGAGTCTTTCGTGTTCAATTGGCTTGCACCCATTGTTATGCCATTCATTGATCCCCTCCAGTTTGGCTGTGTGAAAAAGTCCTCAACGACTCACGCCCTCGTGCACCTAATCCACCATTGGCTTTCGGCCCTGGAAACACCTAATACCATTATTCGATCCTGCTTTATTGATTTTTCCAAAGCGTTTGATCGAATTGACCATAACATTCTAATGCGCAAATTACAACTCCTCAACGTTCCACCCGTGTTATTAAACTGGTGTTCAAGTTTCCTTCAAGGCAGACAACAGCGCGTTAAATTAAAATCTTGTAAATCTGATTGGAAAGAAATCAATGCTGGAGTTCCGCAAGGCACAAAATTGGGGCCTTTGTTCTTTCTTATAATGGTCAATGATCTATCCAGTGAACTACCACTGTACAAGTACGTTGATGATTGTGCTATTTCTGAAGTTGTTAGAGTATGTGAACCGGATTTTCCAAAATTACAGCAAGAACTCGATAAGGTGTCTCAGTGGTCGAATGTGAACAACATGAAATTAAACGTAAAAAAAACTAAAGATTTCACCGTGTCCTTCTTGATCAATCAACCCCCGGCACAACCCTTGCTTGTCAATAACCTACCTCTGGAGGCTGTGAACTCTATCAAACTCCTGGGAGTAAATTTAACCTCCGATCTCAAGTGGACCACACACATCAGGCACATATCCTCTAAAGCAAGCAAACGCCTGTATGCCTTAAGGCTATTAAGAAGAAATGGTGTCCAACCTAGTGATCTTAAGGCGGTATATTGTAGTTTCATCAGACCTGTCCTGGAATATGCATGTCCAGTTTGGCATACCTCACTACCTAATTTCCTCACCGTTGAATTGGAACATATTCAGCAACGTGCGTTCAAAATTATTTTTCCCCATTTGTCCTACACCGAAAGCCTTAAAGACCTGAATTTACCTACCTTAGAAGCGAGAAGGGAACGGTTATGCAGAACCTTTTATAAAAATAATTATAATGACCCTTCGGGTAAAATTTCTAGTCTATTACCCAAACTTTTAACCCATGAGTACGATCTCAGACATCCTCGATCGATCTCTCTTTTTAAATGTCGAACGAAACGCTATAATGATAGCTTTTTGCCGTATTGCATACGTAAATGGAACTCATTTTAATATTTTAATATTTTAGATTCTAATGTTAGCATATCTTTTTGTAGTTATGGTATTAACATGTTAGTAATTGTATTTCTGAGTATTTTATCACTGTAAATATGTAAATAGTCTTACTTCTGATACTTGTAAACTTGTGTTTTTCAGTTCGTTTTTGAACTGCCATTCAAGTATTTTAATAATAATCATAATAATCATAATCAATCAGATCATCCACCACCTGATCCTTAAACTCCAGATCATCCACGGTCTGACCTTCTATTTTCTAATCCACCACCACCTTAATTTATAATCTAGCCTTCTGCTCCTCTTGACCATTCATTACCTTTGGAAATCTGTTGTAAAGAGGCCCCAAAATAAACAACTTATATCCAAGCACCATGCCTGCAAGGTCATTAATAATTGAAAAAACTAACTTAAAGAATTCGTAAACAGATTATTATGAATAGCAGATAAATATTAAGTGTTTATAATATTTATTTACCCAGCAACATATAGAAGTGTGGTCCAGTTAAGAAAATTGATGAAAGGAACAACAACCATAAAACAATGTAAAGCTTGAAGGTCACATGGGGAACTTTCCACGTTATTAAACTAAAACGCAAAACATGGTGTTACCTTGATTACCCAGTCTTATTCTCTAGCTCTAGGTAGACAAAATTTACATAAAATTATTCAATTCATACTTTTTTACTTTTTCCAAATAGTCCGACAAATTACCCAAGACATTCTAAACAAAAATACATAATATTGCGACGTATAAGATCAGCACCGTCATGTCCTGCATCACAAAACGATGGTTCAATCCCTCTCCCACATATTTAGGTCATCAAGTTACCTGAACTTTTCGTGCAACATGAAGTACGACTTGGAATCTATCACTCCAACTCGGTGGATCAACAGCAGACTAGAAAATGAAAACACCACAATGTTCAAATACTCCAGAGAATGTGTTTCCCGTAAAACTAACCGGGCGTCAAAGGTTAAGATTTGGCCAGTATGTGAAAGGCTACAGTTTCTGCAATAGACAACTGCCCTTTCTCATAATCACGTCAAACCCCGAAAGCCTGATGTTGCAAGTCGTTCTGCAGGACTAACCACATTTCAAATCTTCTGTGAAATTCAGTCAAATGTCGCATAAAATCAGACTTCGCGAGTTTGACGTCATTATGAGAATGGTCTACAGGGTGTATCAAAAA
This sequence comes from Dendronephthya gigantea, assembly GCF_004324835.1. Classification (NCBI taxonomy): domain Eukaryota; kingdom Metazoa; phylum Cnidaria; class Anthozoa; order Malacalcyonacea; family Nephtheidae; genus Dendronephthya; species Dendronephthya gigantea. The sequence continues at coordinate 832,499 of NW_021163031.1, forward strand.
AATGTCCCAACTGTAAAATTTCCGTTTTTCAGGATATTTTGCAGAATTTGGCAATTTTTTGTGTTCCTAGAGATAGTTAAGACTTATCTGGTATACCTAGGCCAAGTTTGGTTTTCCATTAACAAAATTATCTTACCGGGGTGGTGGTTCCTTTCCACTGATATTGAGAGGGCTTGCGCGCGAAAATGTGAAGCTGAAATTGAGATATTATTTAGCTGTCTAAAAGTAGGAAAGCTTTTTAATAAACTGTCAAAGTTTCAGGAAAAATAATGCAAACTGGGAGCAACGCGCGACCTCTAAAAGTGACAAATATTTCATTGCGCATAGTGGATTAAATGCATCGTTGATTTTAGCGTGACCGATCTCATGCAAGGCTGGGCAAATGAATAAATTAAAGCGAGAAACTGAACAATAAGACGAAACGATTTAATAACAAGATTTTTATTCTTGATGTTAATCCTCAACATTTCCACCATTTCTTTCTAAGCAAACTGCGGCTCGTCTGAGCATAGTAAACACTGAACGGCGAACCACATTTGTCTGTCCTGCCTCAAATTATCCATTTCGTTCGAAATTCTTTCTTGCAAATCGCCTATACGCTACCACCGGCAAATCTAGGCGAATAGACAGACAAATGGTTCGCTGTTAAGTGTTTAGTATGCTCAGACAAGCCGCAGTTTGCTTAGAATGAAATGGTGGACATGCTGAGGATTAACATCACGAATAAATCGCTTTGTTTTTGTGTTCAGTTTCTCGCTTTAATTTATTCATTTGCCCACCTTGTATGAGATCGGTCACGCTAAAGTCAACGATGCATTTAATCCACTACGCACAATGAAATATTTGTCACCTTTAGGCGTCGCGCGTTGCTCCCAGTATGCATTATTTTTCCTGAAACTTTGACAGTTTATTAAAAAGCTTTCCTACTTTTAGACAGCTAAATAATATCTCAATTCCAGCTTCACAATTTCGCGCGCAAGCCCTCTCAATATCAGTGGAAAGGAACCACCCCCCTGGTAACATAATTTTGTTAATAAAAAACCAAACTTGGCCTAGGTAAACCAGATAAGTCTTAACTATCTCTAGGAACACAAAAAATTGCCAAATTCTGCAAAATGTCCTGAAAAACGGAATTTTTACATTTGGGACATTTTTTTTGATACACCCTGTATATTCCATAATACGGTCTATTTCAGAAAAACATGCAGTTCAGGGCTTCAGGCAAAGAAATACAAACATGTCTAATATTTATTCTTTGTATCAGCTGAAAATTTGAAGTATCCGGAAACTTCTTATAAACTTAAGTAAAGTCGCTAAACAACACAGAATACCAACTACATACCTCGGTTTTCTCCGTGTCAGAAATTGTTCCAAACCTGAAGTCAATTTTGACTGTTAATAAAAGTGTTAAAATATCAGGTCCTACTAATAACCGCCCGAGACCGCCTGAGACCTACATTTTCTATACTCTCGGGCGATTTTTAGTAGGACGAAAAATACATGATCATAACGATCATGTACGCCAACGAATTACGCCAACCTTCTTCGCTGTTCACTTTCTATTACCCTTGCCAGGTACGAGGTAGTTTGTATAACAATATTGATGTACATGCAACATGGGTGTATAACTAACAATTACAATGGACTGCCAATGCCAGTATGGGGAGAAAGTCAGAAAGATCCTTCTGAACAATGAAAAACTAACGCAGTATAAACTTCTGCTGGACACTGTCTTACCTCCAAGACAAGTTCAGATAAATAATTATATAAAACAAAATTTAATTTATTCACAGCATAATCAAAAGATACCATTATCGATCATTACCTGCTGTACACAAAGTTTGCAGAGAGTTGAACAATCACAAGAAACAAAAGTAATGACACAGACAAACCATGCCAAAAAGAAAAAACATAAACCTAAAATATATTATTACATCAACTAACAACATTGTCATATAAATTATGGTGAAAAATGATACAGTACATTTACGAATAAGGTTTTTGCAGTTGATGTTGTGCTGCACCCTACAAACATGGTTGTTTTTGAGTTGCCGCAAGTTATTTTGTTAGGCTTGAAGACCATCATGTTCGTGGGGTGTAGCACAACATTGCCATTGTTTAATACATCTTATTTCATCATCCAACCAGGAACAATCTGTGTGTTTTTAGCCATGTATATAATTAGGAACAGTCAAATTCAAATTTCAATACATACCAAAAATATTAACATTGTGGCTGCAGGATTTTTCCAGGACAGAACCCAAGTTACTTTATTGAGAAATTCTTTAATAGGTTTTATACCACTGGCTAAATTTTAAAATAAATTTAAGTTAAAATAATAAAAGATAACCTACAAAATGCAATCAACAACACAGAATGGAGTAGCAATCTATACCAATGAGTAAAATATAAAATCTACAGATAAGCAGGTTAAGAAAATGATGGGGCAGAAAGATATTGGAACAAAGACATACATACATTGCTGTACATCTAATACATCTTTAAATAGTCTTTCATATTATCTACTTGTAATTCAGTCATAGAAACACAAAGAAACTACATAATCTTTTCATTAAGTAACACACAATGTCAATAGAATCTTGAACATCACTTACAAAATCTGTTAATGTTATCTTTTAACCTGTAATATAATTGAAAGAAAAATTACCAATTGGACAATAAATATATGGGCAGTTATGTGTTAACATTTTTTATAGTTCTGACTTGATATTTTAACTATCTGGCTCTGTCCCATCCAATATTCTATTTACCAGTATCCAGTATCTCATGTGAAATATTAACTGACTAATCAAATATATTCTATCCAGTCTCCAAAAGCTCATTATTGCTATTCCCTGGTTATTTTAGAACTATATACTAGGTATTGTGGTTTATAGCTATCTTACGTTTTCACTGCTAGAGGTGGACCATTTTCATCACCTGTCTCTTGTGGAGTTTCCTCGTCTGATAAATCAGATAAAATGTTCCAGAACTACAACAAAAAAAGACAAAAGAAGTACATTCAAATTTAGAAAGGATCATTTTTGAATGTACAAAATACTTACAGTTATTGTAATACGCTGAGTTAGCGATACATAAAGACAATACACCCAGAATTTGAAACGGGAAACACGACTTTTGTTATAATCTATAAATTGGTTCAAATAAATTATATCTGAATGTAATAATATGAATAGGATGTAGTAACCAGTATGGTGGATCAGATTTTATTTGCTTATATTGGATTGTATTTTGTAGAAATAGACAATGCTAAAAATTATTTAGTTTAGGTAACTTTTCATTATATATAAACATAACTTTCGCCAACATTTAATTAGTTCACAATCAAATCAGGTGTTCTAATCACTGTTGTTATGTACGTAGGTGGCTTGCAATAATCATTTGCTAATTGTTCTAAGCAAATTGCAGGTCATTTTCATAGAAAAATTTTCATCTCATATTTCTGCAAATCAATTACAGTCATGGTAATGTCCCAGAACCATTCATAAAATACGTAAATACAAAAGTAAAAATATGTAAAAACAAAGTAATAAATTTGCTAGGAAACTGACATGTAAACTTGCTCTCGCAAATTTCATTTGCTTAACAGGCTACATGATCATCCAACTTGGACTATGAAACTTATCTTCAATAAATATCTAACATTTCATGTCATACCTTTTGGTATCTCATATTGATTAGAGCTTGTGGCAATTACACCATCAGCAGATCTAAGACTCTCACTAGTTGATTCCTCATGATGTTGCCTTCTTCTTCTGTTAAAGAAACAGAAACTGTCAGATATTTCATATTGGCTACCTTATAAGTTCCTATAGGTAAAGGGTTTCATTTGATCATCCACATAAAGACTTGTACCAAACTACAACTTCACAATGTTGTTTATAAGTCAACCTTAGCTTTGGCGTGTTGTCACTTTCATGCTTTACTTTCTTCAGCTTCACTTCTAATTGTTTTCGTTTAATCTTTTCTCTTTCCAGTTCTTTTGTCAACTTACAAACATCACTGTCACGTAACATAGAAAGTTCAGCATCTAAAATAAACCTAACCAAATCAGATATACCACCATACACATATGGAAAGAGTATTATCAATTCAATGACTATGGTATTTCTTAGGTCAAAGAAGGGAAGCATGCAAAGGAGGGAGAAGTAATATCAATGACTGTATTATGGTTTTTAGGCTAAACTGCACCAAAAGTACAGCTAGATGAAGGATAGTAATATTATTACACATTTAAGGCAAAACAGGGTGAAAAACAAGGTGTTGAGAATCAACACTGAACTGTTATTTTTGTATATTCATACCCATTTCTTGATTTTTTATCATAATATCAACTAGTTGTTCCTGTAACTGATCCAATTGGTTTTCATAGATCTCTTTTTCTCCCTGAGTTAGGGCAACCTTCTCGACACTTGAAGTGCTGGCCTCAGCCTCTAAAGACATACCAGTCTTCGCCTTTACATCACTACCACCATCATTTTCCTCCACTAAACTAACCGAACCGTTTACGGAATTGTTCGTGTACAAAATTCCTGCATTTGCAGGGTTGCTTTGATCTTCTCTTTTTGTCTCATTAGTCAAACCTTCCTTTTTCTTCTGCCCTGAAACGCTATCGATAAACTCCTTGCCTTGGTGGACAAAGAGATTGACCCAATCGCTTCCACTGCTCATTTTATTTTAAACTTTCTTTTTCACTTCTTGAAAGTTTATAGTTCTCACAAACACCACCGCCATATTTATTATTTATATAGGGTAATTACGTCACCCAGATGTACAGTCACCTGGTCTGCAGATATAATTTATGTATTTCAACTTTCACTATATTTTTATTACCAGCCCGTATATACATTCGACCTTCAATAATTTTCTATTTTATAGGTAAATATACCTTACATCGGTATATTTCATCACAGTATAGGGCTATAGGCCGTGAGGAGTAGGACCACTTCACTGTGCCTCGAAGTTTCAACTGGCTCGAAGGGTATACTTGACCATTAATATAACATTTGACCCTGCAGTTAAATCAAGTAATTTCTACGCATTCGTTTCAGTAATTTCTCCGCGTGTGTTAGTCATTCACATGCTTTGTTTTCAAAACAATAAAAAGAAAGTGGTGACATTTCATTATGAAATCATAATATATTTTGAAATTCCTGCATTTACTACATTTCTTACAATTACGCATATACCTAGAAAATTTGAGTAATTATTAGTGTATGTCATTGAAGTCAATAGTATATGTACAAAATTGATAACATCAATATAAAGGTACGTTAAAAAACTATTTTAAAAACACTACATTAATAAATTACTCTTGATATTTACTTTTTGACATAATATATATTATGATCTGCTCTGATGAAAAATGGCTCCAGTTTCTTCATGATTAATGTCATTTGGAATGCCTGGTTAATGAAGTAAGTTCCCACAGTGTGCGTGTTAGGTATCCGGTGGGAATGGTGTGCATAACGCTATTAAATCGTCAGCGGACATTGCATTGTGCTTACGCCAACGTAACGGTGATGTTTCTCTCTTCTGTTTTCAGCTGTTAGAGATCTATTATCAGCTTTCAATGTTGTTAAAGTTGCATTCCAGGACTTGTTAGGTAATATTTAAGTTATTATGAACAATATGTGTATAAGTATATAGTCAGTATGATTTGATCATCTTTGAGATCATCTATGCATGGTACAACTATGGTACGGCGTGGTTAGGCTTGCATGGTCATAGCTATCAATAGTTTATAATGGTTAATTTATGAATAAGTTGATAAATCAGAGGATTAAAGCAATGCTTGACGACTGCTCGATGTAGTTGCTTGTTCCGCATCTGACATGCTAGAACTGTCTGTTTTTGAGGTTTCTGGGACGCTATCAACGCTGTCATGATTTGTGTTAGAGATATCCGTATCCAGACAATCACCTGAGGCTTGGTTGTCCTCGCCTAGGTTCGCGCTGTCCCGTCCTACCATCGGATTCTCAATGCCCGTATTGTTGTTTTGTTTCGCAATTGAACTAACCTTATTTCCATCCAGGATTGCCTTCTCGCTTGCCTCGTTGTCTGCAGCTGGGCTTTTCCTGTCCGCATGTGACGTGTCAACCACAACTGAACCATTAAATTCTGGGGAATGATTGCTATCAACATCCCTGGCAGTATGAAGTAACGCGTTCTTGTTTTCTAATAAGGTTTCCGATGGTGAGCTGGGTTCATCATCGTCTGAATAACTGGACATGGAGATACATTTTCTTGCGATAACTTGATCAAGCAGTTCATAACAAAACGAATACATTTCCTAGTGAAAGACATTTCAATATTATTCATCTAATAATCCTAATAATAAAATAATAATAATAATAGAGAGTGAATATTTATATATTATATGAATTTTTTATTTATGAATTTTATGATATATGATTTTTTTGCATACTTCAGTTTCAATGAGTTTTGGTCGTTGAATGCGAAACAGCTTAGCGGCATGAAAAACGTTCACACTCTCTTCTCTGTCAATTTGATCGTACAGAGAACTAATCAAGCAAAACACTCCGGTGGGACCAACACCATAACTAAACAGAAAATTAAAAATTAATTAACGAGGAAACAATCATGACATGCATGCACGTCTTGCCAATCCAGTGCTGTAGCTAGTCTGATCAACTAATTCTATTTAAACAGAATGCTTCTACAGTTCTATTTGTTTTATAAACGTGAATCCAGAGCCCTATATAGCAAAGATAGTCTTTAATTGGCTCAGAATTGCTACGGTAAGATGATTTATACTTTTCACTGGTATAAAGTCAACCCACACAGTTCAATCAAAATATCCGGTATGGGTCATCCCTTACAGTTGTCTGAATTAGCCACAAAATGTTTACAAATGTTGAAGCCAAATATTCACACTCACTCGCAGTGAACCGTTATAGGAAGTTTACAACTCTCCGCCAGCCTGTGTTCTCTCACTTGCTCGATGAAATTTAAGAAAGACGTCTTATCTTCTGGGAAACCTCTGGATGGCCAATCACGATAATGATAATGCATTATAGTATGACCATCGCTTGCTTCCTAGATAGATAAATAAACATAGATATATTTCATTAATTAGTTCGTAGCCAAGAGACTGAATTTACGTAATTATTTACATATTTGATTTAAAATTATTTACAACTTTATTTAAAACCAATCACAAACTGTTCATTTACAATATATTACATGCTCTGTATTTGAAGTATAGAATAAAAGCTAAAATATAAAAAAATATTAAAAATTTGGTAAACTAGGAATTAATCACTATTTCAAATAAACGTGTCCTTCAATCGATTTGATTGGGCCAAGAATAGGGGAAGCAGGCATTGGCTAGAATTTCTTTAACTAAAGGCCATGTTACACGGTGCAATTTTTCTTGCAACTTGCAAAGCAATTCTACTTTTGAGAGATGTAAATTAGTGAAGAGGCTTCAAAATGTAAGTGTAAGAAAAGCCATGGATTGTAATAAAGACAAAAGGTTGGTAGTTGCCAAATTTACATCTCTCAAAAGCAGAATTGCATTGCAAGTTGCAAGAAAAATTGCACCGTGTAACATGGCCTTAAGAGAGCCATGCACATCAGCTCCAACCACGTATGTCATACTTACAGATGAAAATAACCTGAGTTTACGAACAGTGACTTTCCCAACGACATCTTGGGATTCCAACTGTATTTCAAATTTTCCGCACGTGACAGGTTCATCTTCTGTAGGAAGATCAGCATAATCCTCCTGTGAAGAGTAAATAAAAACATTATAATTTAGTGCAGGGTAACATCCATTGTTGGAAATTTGCAAAGAACTGATACAACACACAATTACCTCGCTCATTCTTCATACCTCAGGAATTAGTTAAATATATTCCGTCTCAAATCCATTAATGGTGCATACTTCTGTAGGTGTGTATATCTTCGTGTAGGTATGATGCACAATGCACTTACCTTTTGCCATCGTTCGTCATTTATTATCATCACAACGATGCTACATTTTGTGGAATATATCATCCGGTAGAAGCACTCAGCCGTTCTCAACATGGGAGCCTGTGTTGCAATGAACTCACGTTTCCTACGAAAACCCTAGAAGGAGTAGGGAATCATATTTGTCATTATCATAAATACTATTGAACCCTCAAACCTGGGCTTTCTTCGGCAAATGAAAACAATCAACTTATATAATCCTATAAACATTGAACAAACGAATTCGAGGAAGCAATGCAGCAGACACAACTTGTGCCGCACGCCCCTCGTGTGAGGATTATAAAGATATTAAGATAATACCTTTCTCGGGATACAGTTTTGATCAATATATACGTAAACAGCAACAAAATATATAAATTCTTACATCAATGTAACTAGCATTAATATAATCCGATCCATCAATTCCCAGAATGGGTGGAAGCTTCACTCTGGTTCTTTCGACTTAATAAAGAACAACAAAATATAATTAAATTTAGCAAAGGAGTTTTACTATAGAAATTGTCTAAACTAACCAGGTAGAAGGTCCGTCCGTCTGTTCTTCTGAACATTGGAATTCTTTTTCCCAGCCCATTTATGCTTATCTGGATGTTTTATTCTGTCAATATCCTTTCATACACAGAGAACAAATGTAAGAATTTAGACATATTATGCAACATCTTTCAAACAAAATAAACTTTAAAAAACTCTTGAAAGAAACATCAAACCACAGATCAAAATTTATGATATTTGCTGAAAATAAAGATGCAATTTGATATCAGAAGGTTTGATATTTATCGGAAAATTTGGACCTATAAGTAAGCTAACCCAGTTGAGCACCTATATGATTACCTAAGCACACTACCTATGATTACCTAAGCACACTACCTATATGATTACCTAAGCACACTACCTATATGATTACCTAAGCACACTACCTATATGATTACCTAAGCACACTACCTATATGATTACCTAACATAGTGATGGTGCTTGGAGGAGAAACATATTCTAACCTCCGTCTCCCAAGGCCTCTGCCCTTAGTCTCACAAATAGCGAGGCTTCAGGAAAAAGACGCCATACAATCATGGCAGTTTTGTTAATTCGCTATAAAAAGTAGTTTTAGATAAAGCCCAACCTCATACTCTTCTTTCATTCGACTTTTCTTGGTAACAGGATTGACTGCCTTTAAAGCTTCGAGACGTTTATGAAACTCTCTAATTGGTATGTTAATTGCATCTCCGAAGTTGATGTGCTCCATGATACAATCATGAACGAAAACATATTGTCTCTGAAATGAGATAAACATCAATATATCCATCCAAATATAGACTTGTATTACCTACCCAATTAATTACCATCGTTCTAATAATGTAATATATAAGAACAGGGTGGAGAAATTAAGCAGTTTTTATTCCCATTCAAATGTAACCTCAGAAACGTTGATGATAAATGTTTAATAACTATATTTTATAAAGTACAATATGAAATTCGCTATAACTCCTTTGCTTACTTCTTCTTGAACAAGGGCAATTCTCTGTGTACGAATGTGATTGAGAAAATTAAAAACATCCACACTTTTATCATCTTCGATTCTCTCAATCATGCTGTCAATGACCATGTATACCCCAGAACGTCCCACACCAGCACTATAATACAATGACAATCACAATTATCCCTCATTCGTTTTCACCAAGTGTTTAAATATCATATTAAATAGAACGTTTGATTTATCAATAAAGTACAAGAAAAAAGAAAAACAAACCTGCAATGCACAACTAGTGGTGCAGATTCTGAGGAATTAGCAGACTTTGAATGTTTTATAAAGCGAAGTAGTGCGACTGGGTGGATTGGAACATCGTGGTCAGGCCACTCTGTAAAATGGAACTGTTGAATCACACGTGATTTACTTTTATCACTGGTCTAAAAAACAAAACAAGTTTCCTTTACTTTCTTGTTTCATCACACTTATTGTTTGGAAAATGAATGTCACGGATTTGCGAAGCGTTTTTGTCTTTGACTTGACTGAAATACTTGTAATGTAACGTAGTGATCGATCGAACTTTTCACGGTCAAAAAATTACAGTTGTCCTGAGATTGGATTTTGCATGGTTTCTGAGCGTCAAAATAAGTAAAAAAAAATAAAGATGTTCCGGATCCAACCACAGAACCACTGCCTTCTCAGGAATAGTAATAGTGCTGACCGACACTGTGAACATCCACTACCTACCTTAATATAATGAACCTGATTGGGTGACGGTTCAACTGACAAAGTGCGTACGACGTAATACGCAAACATCTCCTCTTTAAGGATGGTGACTGTTAGGAAGCCATAGTTGGCTGATCCTTTATTTGGCCAATATTGCACGCATTTTGGCTAAGAAAATAAATAATAAATTAAAATTGCAGATTGAAGTGACAAATGTAATGCTTGATCGAACAGTTTTTGCCGTGTTGTTGGATAGAAGAACTACATCGGCCATTCCAACGCATAGCAGCTGGAAATAGTAATTAAGTGATAAGAGACAACAATTACAGTCGATGAGAATCAATTAAGGTTGATTAAAATCAATGAGAGCAGTTAATTAGAGTTAATAAAGACATATAAACATCAATAAAATAAAACAAATGAAAACATCAGTGCTAATAGCAAATTCTATACTTACATGTATTATATAAAAGTATCAGTTATTATTAATATATACATTACAGGTGATGCAGTGCATAAAATAGCAAGAAAATTGACGTACTTTTGTTCTTTCAAATAAATTTGTAACCATAACAACAACACGAACATCGTTCTCCCAAATCATCCGCCAAAAATCTTCCAGACTTGACGTTAATGGACCTGGACACATAAATAATTTTCTTTAAGGTTGTGTTAGGGTAATATCCGAAAGAGTGAAACAGAGGTTGTTCATGTACATTAGGAAACGGGATCAGTGAAACCACAGACAAGGTATATGACCAACCACGTTTATCCCTATAGCAAAAGTTGATTTCCAAAAGGAACGTAAAAATAGTACACCGCAAGACATCCTGATCTCTACGTTCACTGAATGCATTCTTTCCGAGTAGGTTTGGGACTTAAGAACTCATCGTAACTATGGCTAGTTATTTTCTATTCTTTGCAGGGATAAGGAAAGTGTGTAACAACATATGACGAACTTACCTTGGGCAGCAATGTACGCTTGTGGTTTTCGATAACTCTGGAAAAAATAAGATCCCATTAATATGTGCAAAAGGAAATTAAGAACAAGGAGCTGTTTTTACGAGGTGTTTGTGGATAAAAAATTAATGCAAAAATTTGTAGAATGCAGTCTATAAATTCCGTACGAGTTTCAGATATTTGAGATTGACTAACTGAAGCTACAATATATACTCCAGGTCTTATATATAAATTGGTATTCTATGTCTCTGACAATCAAGAGAGTCGTGGTTGCTTGGAGACTTCCGTTTGATGATAGATGAGACATTTTTATATATTGTAGCTTTAGTTAGTCGTATATGGATTTGGCAATGAAAATAAAATATCAAACTCATTCTTGTCTTGTTTTGACTAATATATTTAGAGTTTAAAGATGCTTTATATTATTCTGTTGGTTCCATAAAGTATGCGAGTAATGTAAGAATCTTTCTTATACTGTATAGGCTACAAGATAAAGTCTTAATCATCGCCATGGCAGGTTTACACCTAAACTACGGAAACTGATGTTTCCCACTTTTTTCCACGCGAGTCTTGAAGCCGCACGTGAAAAAAAAACCCAAACATTCCGTGGTTAGGAGAAAGAGCTCTGACAGTTCAGCATTAAAACTACTCACGTCAACATAATTGGCATTTATGTAAATTGAATCAGGATCATCTTCTATCTCAGTCAGCACAATTCGAGTGTGGTCATCTGGAAAATCGTGAAAAGCATTTAGAGAAAAAGAAAAGCAAAAAGTGGAGTAATATGTGCTGCTTACATGGTAAAATATCTGAATAGCGATTCTTCGCCTTGTTCTTAACTTTTCCTCCCTCGTGAGAAACAAGTTCTTGTTTCTTGTCCACCTCATTTAAGTACTTTTTGCCACCAACACACTAAAAAAGTGATAAAACTAGAAGGTTAATATGAAATATGCAGCTAATTCCATAAAGGTTGTCCTTTAAAAACTGTACGTGCTCTATTTCATTATGACTCAGGAGATTGAAAGAAGTCAGATGTCAGAAAATTGTTTTACAGTAAGCGATTTTTGCGCTAGTAGTCCTTGTCTTACATAGCTAGAAATTCAAAGTAACGAGTCTAAAGAAGCAATAACCTATCATGCCTAGAGCGCTCATTTTAAGGTTTTAAAAGGATAATAGAATTAGACGCGCAAATAATCGTATGTCCAGTAACTCTTTGTGACAGATTAGATAAATTAAGGTTTGAATAATAGGTTTAAATACGATTATTCTTAATCTTCTTAAGTCAGTCTTTACTTGTACCATTTACAAAAATCGTAAACCCCAACGTGGCAGATGTCTTCTCTCCCCCAGACCCTGGGTACGAGGTTGCTCTCCCCCACCCCTCTCTCTCCCCCACCTCTCTCTCTCCCCCACCTCTCTCTCCCCACCCCTCTCTCCCACCCCTCTCTCCCCACCTCTCTCTCTCCCCCGCCCTCTCCCCACCCTCTCTCTCCCACCTCTCTCTCCCCCCCCCCTCTCTCCCCCCCTCTCTCTCCCCCACCTCTCTCCCCCCATCTTTCTCTCTCCCCACCCCTCTCTCCCCCACCTCTCTCTCCTCCATCTTTCTCTCTCCCCCATTTTTTCTCTCTCCCCCATTTTTCTCTCTCCCCCACCCCTCTCTCTCCTAGTTGAGTAAAACCCCAAGTAGAAGTTTGCTTTCGTTTTTTGTATCTTGCAGTGAAAAGTAGCGATGAAAAAACTGGGCTAGTTAAGATTGACATCTCAATGACCCCACATTAAACAAATCAGGCAAAACGCGACCAAGCTTGTATACTTCATATGTACACTTCATCATACCTCATATTCCAGTGAGAAAAGGTAGTCAGAGTCGGCGTGCAGACGTTTGACGTGATCATTGAATTCCCCAATGGGGAATGGTTCACTTTTACATATTGCTGAAAAAAGAATACGCTGATATTATTTTAATTTGTTACATTTTCTGCAATCTGTTTATTCTAATGAAATTTGCATCCTTTTGTTTAATAACTACACGGATTGCTTAACTTGCGAACATCAATGAAAGGTAACGATAAAAATCGTATCGTGAATTTAACGCAACGAACTGGGTGAATAAAAATAGCGCTTTGCAACGGATGGCGATGTTTTATTTTCCCTAAATTTACCAATAAACTAGCTATGGTTTATACCCAAGACAAAACTAGTAGTTTGTAATCATCAAAGTCATGATTATCATCACTAATTCTTGGGCCCATATCTGCATCTTACTGCAGCTTTTCGAACATATTTTCTAGGATTTAGTATATCCAGCGTTCGTACAATCGAAGCAATGTCAAATGTTCAACAATTCAAAATATCAATTCATTTGTAAAAAACATCACCAAACCTTGTCTCCTAATACTTGACAAACTTGCCAGTCTGATTCTAATGGGTGCTGCTGCTGCTATTGGGTTGACACTTGTAAAATTAGCACTTGAATGACTGCTAGAACGATGTAAGCGATCATAACATTGCCGCGATGTCCTGTTTAAAAAACAAAAATTATCAAATTCACGATTCTTTATGAATGAAAAATTGCCCGTTGTTGGGTATAACTTTGATTAAATCTTAGTATTCATAAATTGAGGATCCTCTTTAATAATGTTGGTTCTAAAAATGAAATTTTATCGCTTTTCAAGCATTTTTAGAACGGCTGAAAAACCGGCTTTTATACAACCGTAGCTTCAGTATATGATAAAGTGAAATTCTCTGGCATAGTACAGTAGATAATACTTAAACTACAGTAGGATACAAAGCTGTTTAATCAGAGACCATGTGAGATTGGTCACACACTAACTTTCAATATCATGACATACAAACATTGGCCATGGTTCATGGTGTCCAAGATGATCTTGGAAAATAATATAACTACCTTTTACAACTTACCTTAAGTACAAAAATAAAAACACCAAAGCAACAGCAGCAGCAATTGCTGCAATAACAGCTAGAATAATAACAGTCGTTTCATCATTATTGCCATTGGATGTTGGTGGAACCATTGATGAACTACTGGAAGTACTGCTGGCCACAGTGGAAGTACTGCTGACCACAGGGCTGGTTGAGTATTGACTATGTTTGGATGTCTGTGTAGGGGTCACTGAATTAAATAAGAAGTATTGTAATTACTTTAAAGTTGCAAACACAATTTTATTGTTACTATCGGCCCCTTATTGATGTTGTAAGAAAAATGAAGACATCCTACTGAATGTTACCTGTGCACATGCAGGCTGGGCTGTGACAGAATGACTCCAGCAAAATGCTGGAGCATCTTAACATATTTTGACCAAGCTAATTCCTGTCAGGTAATGACCCGGTGCTCTCCTTACGTTATTCAAAACATCATGCACATGCCAATAATTATATGTCAATGCTATGATAATCTATACAAGTGTGTCATGCTGTCTCCAATACCAAAATGTCTAGTAGCGACTTTGTCATTTTGTGTTAGTACGCTTTGTCCAACCATGTCATGACATGGTAGTGGACCTACATGGTTTTGCTTTTTTTACCACATTGTTTTACCATTTGCTAGCTGTCACTTTTTACCTAATAAACCTCTGTGTTAACCATATGATTTAGGTATGTTAGACATACTAGCTAATGGTTTGATATGTTATTAAGAGATGAATTAAAAGTTAAACTTCAAAAATTATACCATAATGGCTTATCATGATGCAACAAAAGCATGACTTATTAATATTGTAATTTTAAAGAAAGTGTCAGGAACTATCATGCAAGTGCAGCAGCTGGAAATTTATTATAGAAAACCAGGCTTATGGGGAAAATCCAGGGACAAAAAAGCACACAAGTAATTCTTATATCCTAAGGGTATTGATGTAGGAACGAAAAGTGGAAAAAAGGAGCCATGCTTTCTTCATGTGGCAGATGGGATGGCTTTATGCTAATTTTGAAATTCATAACAATTCTTTCTACAAGGAAGTCAAGGCCTTGGGTTGCATCTCAATATTAATTTACAAATATTAAAAATATTGGTTCCAAATTAAATATTGTTATTCAAAGTGCACAATGCTTGAATTCATGATAAAAATAACTTCAAAAGGAAGTGCATTAGTCATGACATTACAAGTAGAATAGCAGCAATATGTACCACCAGGGATTATCTTTTAATATTCAATTTTGAATTACATGTTATAGATTGCATGGCACTACAATATGTTATTAATTGCAATAATAATCCTAAGAAATACAAACCTGAGCTAGATGGTGGAAACTGCGATTTTGATGGGAAATAGGCCGTAGAACTGACAATGCTACTGGTACCTAAAAATTAAGTCATGATAACTAAGATATGAATTTTATACAATTTATACCTTAAAATGATTTCATAATGATTTCCTAAATAGAATTGTCTAATATGCAAAAATATATGTACCAGAAGATGTAGAAGTCTTTGTACTTGTGGCATTTATAGGAGGCATAGATCTAGATGATGATGATGTAGTATAACTAATAGTGCCATTTGTGGTTGCTGAAATGAAAAACAAAAATATCATTACCTAAGGTTTCATTTAGAATAAACAAATCACTTTTCACAGATGTAAACTACTGGTAAAATATGTAACCAATACCAAAAAATGTTTACATTGTATTAAACTTGGGACAAGTATTCAAACACAAAAATGTTCAAAGAGTCTTTTATATTGTATTTAACTGCATTTTACTGGTATTTAAAATAATGCCTAAATAACACAAACTACTAATAACGAATGTCTGTCAAAATATGTCAAGACGTATAAGTCGCTATTACTCAGGTTTAAATATTATTTTAAATTTAAAACAGTTTAATGCATAGTTATCATGTAGTTCAATAACTGGCTGCGTCGCGTATTAGGAGACCGCGTAAAATACTCTAGCGTCCGTGTACTTTCAAACTCGAGTAAAAAGCATTAATTAAATGTGAACGACTTAACAACATAATAATGTAGTATTACTTACAGTTAATTGTAGAATTCCCTTTGCCTTTTGTAGTTATAAAGAGAAAAGATGTAACCAACATAAACAAAGTACATCTAGCGACTGTCAAATCCATTTTAACGCTTTTTCAAAGTATCACGTTGGATTTAATATCGGCTACATCATACACGTTAACACAAGAAAGAAAACGAATGCAAAATTCCAGTAAAAGAGACATTTTCGCCGAAAAATATAGCTTGCCGCATGTACACTTCGTTTTGTCCTTCGTTTTGCCCCACTTCCTGATGCGATTGTGAGTTTATATTAATTCGGAACAATCCTGAATTCTGATTGGTTAAAACTACAATCGGCATTCGGCAGATTGGTATTTTCAGAAAAGCAGTTTGTAGAGCAAGAGCGTCATTGTCGAAATCGATGTCAAATTTTGATGAATTGCACTTTAATCATATTGGGGATGGCAAAATAAAAGCTATTTACCTATGGTTTAACAACTGATGCATGACTTAACTTGTATTAGAGTGGGTTTTGTACTTATTCCGTGGAATCAAGTTCAATCAACCAATAGGAATTCATTAAATGCAATAACAATATTTGACTCTTTTCGCTTCTTTTTAGGAATTGTAAACAATATTTGCTTTCGGGCATAACAAAACAAAGCAAATTATAGACAAAAAATAAAGAGTGGATCAGAGCCAATACGGAATCATATGACAAGCATAAAATTTCATCGAAAAAGAAATCAGTATCTTTGTTTCGCATGTTTTTCAGTTCCGCAAAAAATATCCTGAATCCGGTTGGTAAAGCAGGACAGAGAAAATCAGCAAACACAATCCTTGGTAAGTTTTTCGTGAGCATTAACTGTATTTGTAAGAAATTTGTTTTAACTTTTCCCATTCGGGTTTCCTCAGCCGCGCCTCCTTCTCTCCTTCCGCCCTTTGAAACGAAAATTTGCTTTGAGGTCTGGTCAAGGGCCTATGCAGGCCCCGGGACCGCATTTCACTCCTGCACCGCTCCCGCTCAGCCGTATGCACTCAGCTATAATATAATTCTAATAATAATATAATATAATATAATATAATAATAGCTCAGTGGCCGCATGACATGCATGATTGTTGTGTTACTTAACCTGAGATAACCTATTTAAGGGGATTATGGGTAGAATATGTTACATAACAATATAAAAAGCATAAAAACAAAAAGGCAATAATCACCGTACACGTTGGTCAAAGAGAAATAGATCAGGAAATGAGAAATTAGCGATCTTTCAAAAAGGCAAGTGATGTTTTCCGTCTGACTAGACTATATACATATTAGCTGATCTTCTGAAAGGAGGTGGAGGGTTGTAAAGGTGGAGGGAAGGTGGCCGTCGTTCTCATGACCTTCAGGATGGACGACATCATTGCCGGGCCTAGTTGGGTAGAAAAGCTTAGGACCAGGGGCCGGTTGTTCAAAGCTGGGTTAGCGCTTACCTGGGTTGAATTTTTAAGACTTTGGAAAATTCGACTTCTATCGGTCCAGAAAATATTTATGAAACGAAAACATTCAACTTTGTAAACCAGAGAAGCGGCTTTAAAAAAGTAATGTGCAAGATTAACCTAGTATTATGGCTAACCGGCTTTTTAACAACCGGCCCATGACATTCCAAGACACAAGTTGTGTGTTCGGCACATCAAGTGATCAATCAACCTCGCAAGCAAGGCTTTTCTACCTGATAAATGCCTACTTTAATTTCCTAAGTTAGCAACCCCCGCACACACCTATAAACTACATTTCTACCACAATGACGTCATATGATGGAACTTGAAACCATATTACTTCATTTGTTTTCATATTTCCGTATGTATGCTGATTGCTGAAGGCATTTTGGTTGGATCATTGTGTCTTAAGTATTTGAAAACATAAAATCATTTTATGTATTTGCAGTATTTCGGATTTTTCCCTACAGGTACTTAAGGAACGAAACTCACTCTGTCACCGATATCAACAGCACTAAAAGAACAGCTTACGGATATAATCAACGACAACTGAACAATATCAGTGTTAATTATTCAAACTGAAATACTCATCCTTGAATACATCAAAAGGCTATCACGCAGCTTTCAACGGTAAACTACAGGCTAACCAACACGCGTAATTCGTCGAACATTCGTCGTACCTTATCAGCACACATTCACACCACAAGTCACCATGAATTTCTATCAATCTTTGGGTATTTGTGTATTTATATGCGTTATAGCCGAGTTTAATATCAAACCTGCCGAAGGTACATCCTGTGCCGCGAAGTCTAACAATTCCTGTAGCGACTGTGTCGATGTTAAGGGTAACTGTTTCTGGTGCAAAAGCACCAAAAAGTGCAGGGATTATGTGGCAAAAGACGGGAATGATCAAAAAGGCTGCCCAAGTTCTGATGTGTACTATAAACAATGTTATGTTTCGGGTAATCTCCTTATTATTATCGTGCCGTGTGTCGTCGGTGGATTGCTCATAATCATTGGATGTTGTATTTACTGCTGTTGCTGTCGTAAATGCTGTCGGAAGAAGAAAGGCTTGTTCGACAAAGAAGATAAGAAACTTAAAAAAGACAGGATGGAAAGAAAACAACTTCAAGACCACCGCAAAGCCGAGAGACAAGCACGCAACGAAGAGATACGAATGAAATATGGCCTGAAACCGGCCAGTGGCGAGTCGAGATACCAACGAATGGATCCTTGAATCAGCGAACCAAACTCATTTCAAAACTTTTCTTAACTTTTTCGGGAGATTTATAATTATAAAATATTTTACACGAATGTATGAATTTACAAGATATGTAACAAAACAGACGGGCTCGTTGATGCTTGTCCAACAACACTTTGTGTCATTTAGATGACAATAACCTTAATTCCTGCTAACAATATTATATATTTGATCAGCCCTAAGACGACAAAAGCAAGAATAGATGTCCTAGATTATGCAAGTTTCTTAAAAGACGGGAACAGGCACATGCACAGACGGATAAAACGTATTTGAAGTATATTGTAAGGCAAATGCAAAGGATGGAACACAAAATTAGGTCTAGGATAAGCTTCAATACTGCATGAATCCCACTTCTCCCTTTCGACTATATACACTTCCGCTCAAAGTAAAAGGAAAGCATATTAGGAAAAAAAACGAGGTTATTGATGAATTAAACAAATAGGCCATTTATTCGAATCCAAAAATAATTTATTTATATTATAATATCGTGTCTGTTCCACAGTCTTCTTTTCTAATGCACATCTATATAGCTACATAATGGCTTTAATGCGTACTAGAGACTTGTATAGTGTAGGTATAGAATCAAATCTAACAATAAATTATGGAATGTTTGAATTCGTGGCACTTCGTTTGGTCTCTGTGGCTGTGCTTGTTTAAACGTCAAGCTTCTTAATAATATACGTCGAATGCATAACAGGATAAAGATCTATCTCAACTGCATGATTACTTATTGTTTTAAATGCGTCGTTCAAGGGCATTTCCCAAGACATCACATAAAAAACTTCCTTACGTTCTTCCCGCTGAAGCCTATATAAATATACAATTTTTGCCGAATTTATTTTTTCCTGAGTACATGATAATCATATTTCCCTAGTTCGAAGTTTGGCATGACCAGCCTTCATGCTCCTTTATTGTCAAGGAACACGTTTGCCACACACACGAGCAAACAAACTTGTCTAAGTAAAAAAGCTCCTCTCTGCGGGTATTCATCCCCATGCCCATGGCTAAAGGTCATGCGTAGGAGTTAAAAGCTAGTTTATGTAAAAATGATATAAATCTATCTTATATTGAATGAAGTACTCTTAAAATCAAGAAAAAACTAGAATACATATGAAATCAACACATCGTGGATAATGAAATCACTTTCCTTTTGTTCAAATTATTAAATTTTCCTTTAACAAGTCACAACTTGTGGCGCTGCTGATTGTTCCAGTGTGAAGTCTAGTCTTTTGTCGTGCAAATCATGATTGTTATGTAAAGCTTTAGTTGAACAGTTGGGTAGCTATAGTTTCAAAATAATGATCGTGGGTGTCTTTGTTCTATTTAAATAAACACTTGCTTGCATATGTCAGCCGTTAAGATGCGAGCATCTGTGTATTTCATCAAATATAACACATACTGACTACAATATTACTTTGCATTCATTTGCGAGTGTTATCGTGGACGGAAAGACCAAGCCAGCGATCTCTTAAATCAAACTGTCATAAGACGTCAGGGATTATATAAACATTTTCCACCCCCACGGGCTCGGGCTCTTAATGTAATGGAAATTCATGCATCCAGACGAGAATATCGAAGTTTCATGATGGCAACCGAATTCCAATAAGAGACTAGAGAAGAGCTCGATTCAAGGACTCAATACAAGACAACTTCGCAAAGTTAGAATGCCATACGCTCTTGACATGACTGAAGATCGGACTCCACAAGAGACTCAACGTTTGAAAACAAAACGAAAGAAACTTTTCATTGCGATCGGAAAACGACAACTTTCCTAGTATAGGAAGAATCCAGGAAATTTCAGAAATACGCGGAAAACCAAAAACCTGAGAACGAGGATGAGATGATCCAAATCAAATTCAGACCCAGACCCCGAAAGCTCATTGCGGTCAAATACCTCCTATGACGTACCCACTGAGCTATATCACTGAAATAAACGCTTTATTGCAACGCTTTATAACACAATAAATGAATCGAAATCACGGCAAAAAAAAATTCATAAAAAACAGAAGGAAATGCTGTTGTTTAGAAAAACCAGGGGGGAGCATGCTCTTGTAGGGAGTTCAGATTTGATCCAGGAATTATTATATAGCTCAGTGGACGGACCCCACTATTGCAATGTAAAATACATGTTTTCATTGTCGGGTGAATCAGTAGCTTCGCTATAGCACGTCTGTGTATATAAGTTCTGCATCTCAAATAAATTGAGCAATTTAATTATAATTATGTACATTTGCTAAAAGTTTTGTAATATTACCCACATCGTGAATTTACCCGGGTGACAAATTTGGGAAATACTGAAATACATCATTCGTGCAAAACTCCTTTTTCACTAATAGTTTAGAGTTTATGGTTTTGAAACAACCTTTTCTCGAATACG
This sequence comes from Dendronephthya gigantea, assembly GCF_004324835.1. Lineage (NCBI taxonomy): Eukaryota > Metazoa > Cnidaria > Anthozoa > Malacalcyonacea > Nephtheidae > Dendronephthya > Dendronephthya gigantea. The sequence continues at coordinate 853,744 of NW_021163031.1, forward strand.
CTGTATAAAGGATGTTCCAAGCATGATAGCATAAAATTGCAAGAACTTTGCTATATCATGTTTTACAAGGTTTGTATCAAGATTTGATACTGATGATTCAACTAACGAACCTTTTAGCTTGCTAACTACAACGCTTAGAAAAACAGCGTGAACATACATTGCAGTTCGCACTTTAGTTTCCTCTTTCACTGTAAAACAGTGAAAAGTCGAACTAGGGTTAACCTAATTTCAAGGGGGAATAGGATGTGTTGTCATTTTCCCCAGGGGGGCTTGAGTTGGTTAAATAATTTTGATAATGTCACGCTACTTGCTTCATTTCCACCGTCACGCATAACGTTTTTATAAATCTTTAAAAAGAGACTACGTACTGTTTCTAGTCTTATTCGTCTTACGGAATCTTCACATGCCTCCTCGCAACTAAATAGGGATGATAAAGAAACCATGTTAAATGGTATCTTTTAGGTTGTGTTTAACAGGATCGGAAGAGGTTCCACAACTGGATTATCAAATTTGAAAAGGAAAAATGAGAAGAATACGGGTTAGTAAATCCAGGAGAAAAAATTTTAGAATCAATATAAAACTCACGAGCTTAGACTACTGCCGTTTTCCTCCCAACGTTTTGCTAAACTTGGATAACCACTATCACTGCCCGCCGTACTACAAAGACTGGCTGGACGGGATATCAGTTGCCAGCTGCCTGCATTCAAGGAGTTTTTACACTGTGCCTAAATACGGGTAAATTTACGTGCAATTAAATTTCGATGAAAACTTTCCAAAGCCACATAACTATTACATGAATTTTAAACCATAACGAGAACTTAGCTAGTGAGTTAGTAAGAAACCCCAATAAATCATAATTGTAAGAACTCGTAAATCTTGCTATCATTTTGAAAGTAGACTTACTTGATTTCTGACGGAATTATTTCCTGGTACAGGTAATGGCGTAGAACCATTGTGAAGAACACTTGGTATATTCTGACTCCTTGGATCGTCTAAACTTCTAAAAAAACGCGGCCAGACAAGGTTTAAGTTGAAAAACAAAGAAGCGCTCAGCTCCAGATTCTAAAATCACCTTGAACTGTTCTCTTCATTGCGGTTCTCGTCATTTGTCTGTTGCCCAATAAAAAACTCTCTACAACATGTTGACTCCGTTAACGTGTCCCCATTTCTAAATTCTATAGAGAATGATGGAGTTATCACAAATATACATTCATTAGATGATCATGTCACCACATGCACATACTGCATGGCCCAGATTAATGTATCAGTGTGAGGCTCCCGGCCAAGAAAAGCGACTATACGTAAGTGCAGAGTAGAGCCTTATAGTCTGCGAACCCAGACCGCCAGACGTAATTTTCCACGCTCATTCCTCGCTCGAAAATTTTGAGAGAATAAGAGGCTTAGGACTGAGCAGGTTTTTTTATACTAACGTCAACATATGTGTTTCCTTTCTTCCGTGCTTACCTTCATGTGATACAGTATCGTTATTTGATCTCAATGAAGTTTCACTGCTAGATCTACAAACAAACAATATAAACTAGATTATGATTTATTTTATTATTTTTTTGACTTTGGAAACTTTCAGATCGCCATACCTATCAAGATGTGTTAATGCATAGACATCACTCATAATGTATTGAAGGAAATGAAAGCAAAAAAAGAACACCTTAAATTAAAACAAAAATATATTGTTTTTGCAGGACTTTCTCCCTAAAATTAAGTGGTGGTGATGGTTCATAGTTGTTAACTATGGTAATAGCGGTGGTTGGTTGTGAGTAGAATTAATGGTGGTGGTTCATAGGGTAGTTGTAGCCTTCTGAGAAATGATTAAACTCCAACCTCTTCATCTCGTTGCATCCGATCATTCAAATCATGCCTAAACACATATAACAATAATTGATCATGATTAACAATAATTGATCATAATTAACAATAATTGATCATAATTAACAGTAATTAAGCAGGAAAATGTTATGATGTAATATGTAAACACATCGTTTTGAAATATTTATCTGCAAGCATACCCAAATAAAAGCCAATCGTAAGCAATTGTTAAATATAGTATTTCTAAAGCATCCAATGATTGATGAATTAATCCATCCTAAGACACAAACAAAATACCGATTAATGGCAACATTTACAACGTCTATAATTCCATATACTTCTTCGAGCAGTGCATCAGAGCCTGGGTTGGGAAACTCAGGCAGATAAAATTATAAAAAAGGTGCCCTTGCAATCAAGTTTCACTTACAGTGAAACAATACAATAAAAAACTTACATTCACGATCCAACGTTTCGAAAGCTCAGTCTATAGTCGCGGCCGGATTTTGATTCCAGAACTGAATATATGAATATTCACCTCCCCCCTTTAATTATCGTTCTATAGTTACGCCACTGGCGTGAACACTGTCGTGAACCTACCGCCCATAATGACAGACGTAATAGTGAAACAAATAATGGTGTACGATCCCAGCCTGATATACAATGAACTAAAACACCATCATCGCCTGTGAAGAAAAATACAACCTTTTGATAACTACAGGAGCGTTTGAAGGAAGAGAAACAATACGAGTTTGCAAATGATATAGGTCGAAAGTCACTGTAGGAATTGCTATAAATAAACACTTACTATTTAAAATTGTTTTCAGAAGAAGTAAAAAATAATTTTGAGTCAAAGTGGCTAGATCCCATCTCTAAATAACGTGATAAAAGCAAATAATCATGTTTTATTGACACAGTCGTAAGCGAACATAAAACATTTGAATGAAATATGAAAGGTGATAGCTTGATCTTGTACCTGATATCTTTCCCAGTCACAATCTATCTCCGACTCTATTTCGGTTGGTATGTTTAAATCAGCATCAACATAATCCTAACAAAAACTCAACAATTATTGAAAGCAATGAAACTTGGCGTGAAATCGGGAATCCAGGAGCTTCACTAACTACATATAATTTCAACCACCCCATGATAACTGATAAAACCAGCTCCAGAACGCAGTGAAGTAACCGAAAATATCAAATGAAATGTTTAGCATGCATGATCACAATTCATACCTGATTCCAGTCGAAATGAATTCTGTTTAAAAGATAATCTTTAATTTTTAAAACCCTGAAGAACTCGCAACCTTTGAAAAGAGATATATTTCATTCATACAGTACAGTGAGTACACTGTATTAGTACGTACAGTATATAGCTATTCTTGGGTTTCATGTCACATCATTATTCCAGTGGGGTTCATTTCGAAATCGAGATACAGTAAATTGGAGTATGTGTTAAGGTTGACCTCCACTCAAATCACTATGAAAACAATACGTGAAACCCACCAATACAAGGAAAAGAAGTTTTTGATTTGCGTGTTTTCAATTTACCTGGGTAAGGAATACAACACAGACAAAATTCAGCATAACGATTCTCTTTGTCAACTTTTTCAGATGACGTGATTCTAAACAAATTGATGCAACATTAGACCACCAGCAGTGGCACATAAAACTACACATTCAAGTTTCACCATCCCCTGCATGTCATAATACACTATAGCCCAAATTTATTACACATGACAATGAAAAGTTTATGAAGTGCCATGAAACTGCAAACACACCTCATCCCATATTTGACTTTCTTATTTTCTAACATCAGGTCAAATATATATTTCACACGTAACGTTTTGAGAAGTTGAATATCTTGACATCGGGAATTATGAACTAAGTCCCATTCACTGAAAAAACAAAAATTATGATGAATAAAGTACTAAGACATTCCAGCATCCTGGGGATCACCAAATGACACATGATGAGTAACATCTTGCCTAGGGTTAATAATAATTACTTACCCATCATTTCCTTCACACAATGCATCATCAGGAAACACTGGAGCTGTTGCAGGTAATATAAATGTTTATAAAATCAATCAAATTAATCTAAAAACCTTTTTTAATACTTTTTTTGTTCTAAATTTTGACAGTCCTAAAATCATAGAACTTACATGAAAACAAGAAGTTGAATCCTGAACGCCCAGCTATTTCCGCAAAACTGGATAAAGTTGCTGAACGACAAACATTCTGCACATGAAAAACACATACAATTTATTAACCAAACATGAACCCTATTATGATGTCCACCATACTGTAACTATAGGTCACATAATGCAAGGTCTTGACTGTATAAAACACTGCGGTATATGATCATATCAAAATGTTAAAATTAGCAGGGTTATGGTTGTAAAGAGGGGCTGAGAACAGTAAGGAAAGGGATATTGCAAGGGAGTATGATAGAAGGGTTATGAGGATAAGGTGGAATCACTGGAATGGTGATGATAAGAAGGGTTATGATGATAAGGAGAGGCTAAAATAAAGAGGGGATTAGGATAATTAGAGAGGTGATAAACAGGTTGATATATGATAACGAGGAGGGGATAAATGATACTGAGTGAGTCATGAAAAGGAGGGGGTTAATTTTAACATTTAGGTAGGGATATCATCATGAACTAGCCATAAAGAAGCTGGGAGATAAAAATCTTAAAATGTGATAAAGAGAGAGTGGTATATAAAAGTGGAGATGATCTTTAAGAGGATCAGTTATGACAAAATATGAAGGGGTAACTTTGATGAGGAAGACCTAAATTGGTTTTTTGAAAGTTTTGAAAATTGATAGTGAATAAATATCAATATTATTAAAGCTGCGACATTCAAGAAATACCATGGATGATAAAGTTATTTCAGGCTGACTGGTGAGTTTGATTATAGACTAACCTTTCCATTGAATGAAATTACTGGTACAACAAAACGTGACCTGCATCTTGCTAATCTTGCCTTGCCAATGAGTGGTTTTAACTGAGAGATATCATTGATTTTAACAGGTCTACAAGTTAATAAAAACGAAAGTGAATTATTTCACTAAAGCAAACCTTATAGAGCTAATTGTTTATTGGTCAAAATTGCATGTAAATTGTAATGTACATAAAATTGCTGTCTATTAATGCAGGACCTTATACCAGGTGTCCCAGAAAAAAGTACTCCGGTTTGATTATTAATAGCTTCTAAACTAGCTAAGCTATTAAACTGACATAACTTTCACTAGATAGAGAGAAGACTAACTTAGATTTTGATATATTACAGTTGTATTTTACTTTAAATTTACGGAGATATCAATGTTCAAAATTGGTAGCATATTTCTGGATTTGTCTAAATTATATTGATTAACATTTGATACGGCGTTTTTTGCATAATTTAGACACATCCAGAAATATGCTACCAATTTTGAACATTGATATCTCCGTAAATTTTAAAGTAAAATACAACTGTAATATATCAAAATCTAAGTTTGTCTTCCCTCTATCTAGTGAAAGTTATGTACGGAGTACTTTTTTCGGAAACACCCAGTAGATATATAAATAGAATTTTGTGTACCTTCTATTTGCACGGAGTTCTTCACCTCTAAGTATTTCTGATTCAATAATAATTATTCTCTGAGGATAATGCCCGCACAGCTCCCCGTTACCATTTGTTAAGACCTAAAACTCAATAAAAGCATTTAAGTTGCATGATTGCTAAAGATAAAAGTTGCAGTCAACTTTTTACAAATGTTACATATATTTTTCCCAGCAGTGAAATTATGCACTGGTCAGGCCACTGGCATGTTGTTATCTCACCTGCAGCCAGGTGCATCATGACAATTTCTATATGTGGCTTGACTGTAATATCATGTGGTGGTCAGTGTTATTTTTTCTTGATGATATGGTAATTTGCTATAGTTAACATATGTTATGGATTCTTTACTATTTGCATCACATCAATGGTTTATGAAAAATTTCAGCATATATCAACAGTTATGAAAAGAAACTTCACTTTGATTGATATCTATAGCTAATGTGCTCCAAAATTGGCAACATTGATGATATAAATATACATTCAGCATGAAATAACCAGTGAACCAGCTTCCTCATAGCAAAGAGGAACTATCTATTTGACTATAATTATTCAGCAACACAATTTATTTATCTTTATATTTCATTTTATCTTTTATATCAAAACTAATATAATTGTACTGCTTGTATATTAACACTTTTAAAATTTCCCTGGGAAATATTTCTTAAAAAATCACCTTATGAACTTAAATTCAGACCTAGACACTTTATGTATATATGCCTAATAATGATTGTCTGAGACGTGTCGATCAAATCTTAGTCTGTCTGACAGCGTCAATATTAACCAGGATACACTCACCGATATGTCGTAGTCTTTCATAAACAAATCAATACAACGATCTAATATCTTTCTAGCCTGTTAAAGAGATCAAGAGAACGTCAATGAGCGAAAACTACGTACGACAAGAAATATTGAAATTGTGTCTAACTCTGTATGTTTTTAAAAATGAAACTTATCTATGGAAAATGATGGAAATATATGCTGCTGCCGCTAATACCTTCGCGTCTGAGCTACTGGCGGAGTAGGTTTGCTTGGAAAAATACGATATAAGATCGCACAGATCGCTCTCTATAATGTCCTCGTCCAAGTTCATCTGAAAAAGTTAGCTCTTTGAAAAATCAACTCGAACTGGATATATTTGTATGCATCATGATCACGGTTCACCTTCCGATTCCTCATACCTTCCGACAACCCGGATATTATATGAAGTTTTAGCACAAACTCGGAAAGAGGGATCGTGTGGTGCAAAAGGGACAGTTATTGAATTACTGGGGTTATTTGCAGTATATAACTATGTGTGTCCCCGTACGCCGCCTTTGATCACAAAATATATTTAAAACAAAATTGTTAATTGAAATAATACACGAGTAAATCTAACTTGTAAAAATGTACATGGTCTGATATACAATTCAAATTACATCATATCATATCATATGCGTTCAATATTTTGCATATGCAACAAATTATTTCTCAGATCCTTCATCAACCTCGTACCCAAGGTTGATCCTGGCTTCATACTGAGTCTTGTGAAAAAGAGGCTTGAAATCAATTCTATACATGCAACTTTCTTCGTTCTGTACATGCACACATTTCAAATAAGATGTAAGTCATGTTCCACCATAGTACATGACTTCACATATATTTTATTGACAATACCAGTTGAATTCCACAGGACCGATTCCGGCTTATTTCCACGGTTTTTTGCTGGACGTTGAAGAACTGGTTGATAATCTGCTGTTGGAGCTGACAACAGACGAACGACTTGAAACTCTTGAACTCATACGACCTATTGATTAAATGTGTTCACAAGTCCCGTCAAATATCATAATATCGTCATTTTTTAAATTAATATCGTCATTTTTTTAATATTAGAATAGATTTTTGAGTCCAATGACTAAAGCTCGTCTAAAGCTTTATAATTCTTAAGTGAAACATATTATTTACCGACGAATGAAAAAAAAACAACGCATTGTACTGTATAACTTACTGCTGTTCTCCTGCTTCAATAGTTCTTCATTTAAGCAATCCTGCATTTTCTGTAAATCTACGACACTACATTAAGGTTATATAAACACAATAGCGTCTCAAGGATAGCAGTTCATTGGTACCAGGTTGCTTATAACTGTCTGCTTATTAAACAGGGACGTAGCCAGACCTTAAAGAAGGGAGGGGAGGGAGCCGTGAGCTTAGAGTTTCAACTTGTCTTACATAACAACAACAGTCAACACTGAGTTTCAGCCCGGACTGAATAAAACAAACATACTTGAAAGACTGAGTAGATTCTTCTTAATTGAATTAATTCATTTCTAAGTAGGTATATATTTGCAACAAATTTTTTCGAAGGGGGGAGCCGCGGCTCCCAAGACTCCCCCCCTGGATACATCCCTGTTATCATAAATAATGATTGGTATTTTCCGTCATCTTGAAAGAGGGTGCAAAAACGATAAAAAATTCAATAGCGATACGGGTGACACTTGCCATGATTTTTGATTTTTTTGTGCTCTGACGTTTTAGAACAAGGTCACTTTTATGATCATCATTATTTAGACAAATGCATGCAGAAAGAAATAAGCTTTCAGATAATCATCGATGTAATTTTTTGTACTCATGAGAGTTTGTGATGCATGCTAAACGATTCATGAGAGTATGTGATGCATGCTAATTATTATTGAATGAAAGATTGTGTACTCGTGTATAACTATTAAATCGTACTTCTATTGAAAAAGCCATAAGCACTGTTTGAGTGTTCGTTTTAGTTTCAGGAGAACAAAGACAAAACGTCTCTTCTAAATTAGGAATGGACCAGGTTCCTAACGTATAAATCGCATGAAAAAGGATACGATAACGCGAAAAGAACTCCCAGTGTTGATTATCCGGTGTAAGAAATTTCGTAGGTACTTTCTTCGTAGCACGTCGTGTCGGTGGTGGTGAAGGCATGCAGGATTGTGGTAGGGTACCGGATATAAAACACTCGGGAAAACGTTTATTCAACACCTTCATACCTTTGGAATAGAACACGAGTATTTTACGTTTTCTACCAATGTTAGTTTCATCGCTTTTAAAAGTTCTAGAAAATCAGCTGCAGGGCAATGATGATCGAGAAATTCTTTTCAGTTCTTCATAGTTCTTATATATTACCGCGAGATTGACTGAGTGATGTCGGGTATAGGAAAGGCTCAACCTCCTTCCCAGGACATTTCCCTTTTTGTCAAAGGGGACAGCGGGAAAGGCTGAAAGCACTTACCTCCAGACAACATAAAAATATTATCAAAATCACGCTGAACCAACGTAGTTGCAACATTTGGAGCGTATCTTTCGTCTTCATCATAAACAATGATAATTTTACCTTCTTTGCTTTTCTGAAGTTACGTTAAGAAATTAACAGCACCGTTTTTTATTTGGAGGAAATAAAAATTGAAGTCTCTATGGAACCCTTCTTCATTTGTTATTTAGTCGTGATTGACAGACGCAAATTATTAATTTTAAAGAAAAGGATACGAAAGATGATAATTCCTCTGTGCACCAATTCATTGTCTTTGATAAATTTGCCCTATCATAATTAGTGGCTAAAATAAAGGAAAATAATACTATTTAGTTTATTGTACTGAACAAATTTAGTTCCATATATTGTACCATGCAATGCCTAGTTACATTTTTTACACACACCCACCCATCCACAACATTCTAATCACCAATATACCAGCTAGTGTATGAAACAAAATATCCAGGTAAAATCATGGGCCTCTATACTACTCAAAGGCTAGATGGTTTTGTAAACTAAACTTTTTTGTTGGTAATTAGTCTGTTCTATACTTTCATACCTCCAATAATGTGTGATTGATCAAATTCATCTGTTGCTTTTCTTATATCCAATAAAAGATAGGGTAAAGAGTGAAAATCAGGTGCCACAACAGTAGATTGAGTTGATCGTGCTGACATAAAATCAACATTGTTCTCATGTTCTTCGTCTTGGGTCTTAAGATCAAATTCTCCAACACCTCGAATTAAACTAAATTAAGGATTATATACAATTACAAAAGATTATAAATTACAAAAGGATTATATAAAAGATTAGTAGTAAAACTAAATCATCACAGAGGCAATATTTCCATATTAAAGAGATCTTATTAACATACTCCTGTAGTGTAGATCTTGATGTATCTGTACCAACAGTTGAACCTGTCTTGTGTCTAGCAGTTTCATCTGGTGGTAAGTTTAGTGGTGGTACATTTTCATTGGCACTTTCAACCCCCCTTTCCTCACTGGCTGGTGTTTCATTGTCATAGTTGATACTTACTAAAAGATAGAGCAAGTGACCATAGTGCAGAAGATAATTAGGATTTGAGTGCAAAAATAACATTGATGGTAGGGAAGTGTATTTGAATTTTCATTGAAAGTTAATGGCAACAATAAAATCCCAAAGAGGTAGGGCTTTTCGAAAAAAATCCCAAACAACATAGACAGCAGGCAGTTGTTCATTTTCTCATCCTTTAATGCTAATGTTTATTTGTACCTCCAGATGTAGAAAGGTCATCTCTTTCATTTTCCAGATAGATAACATCTGCAACTTGCAACACCTAAAAACCATAGGAATTTGATTCTTTAACAAATTACTAAAATTTATGGAATGATTATCATAATATGAGTTTTGTCTTAGAGCTAGAAGCTACATCCTCATTACAGTAATATTCTGTGTGACATTTTTTAACATACCAATTGTGCAAAAGTGTTAACTTTCATTCTTTTAAATATTTCATCATTTCTGTACTTGTAATCTTAAAATATACAGAAAAATATGAAAAAAAGAAAATTGTCTCAATCACACATATATTTTTAAAAAAGATACCACATACTTTTCTTTATCAGTTCAACCTTTTCATTATGCCTTGTAATACTGGACCCTAGAAACAGGAAACAAAATCCCATAGAAATAATAGATATCTAGGAAACAAAATCCAATAAAATAAATATAGATATCATTATTTCTATGCAAATTCCCAAACAATAATTTCAAAGAATGTAAACACTATCCTTTGACATCACTTATTTAGCTGTGTCAGCGTGTTTACGTATCAGCTGTTCCAAACTTTTAAAAAGCAGTCGCCCTCAAATAAATTATAATTAGGTGGGCCACAACATAAACCAAACAAACGATAGACAAATTGGAAATAATGGACAAACATCGCAACAAAGCCCGTGTAGAAAAACAAACACAACTTTATAGCTTCATTAAACTTATGACAGAGTTAAGCTGAGATTCATAAGGTACTCAATAAACAACACAGGTCTACAGTAAAACTGGTATGATAATGAATAACGAAATCAAATATATATTAAATTCAAATAAATTTATTAATTACCTGTATCAACCGTGTGTCTGATATGCTTATATTTCGGATTTTCTGGTATTTTTTTATTGAAGATCTAGGTGAGACGAAACGTTTTCACTTTAAGAAGTTTAAAATACAGTCGCTAAACAAGAAAAGTGATAAAAAACATACATCATCTTTCTTCTTGGGCACTCTTCGACCCATCGACATTTTGAATTCTGCTTTTGCAACAGAAATTGTTTGAACGGTTACCAAGCTCTGCCATGGAAATGACGCTGATCTCAATTAATCAACTGGAATGACAAATTTCTATCTGTGACGAGACACCGAGTTTGTACCGAGGCATTCACGATATTACGAAAACATTCCGATATTCCTACGACAACTTGTTGTAAACAAAGAAAAATACAACAAAAAATACGTGCTCGAAAATGGGTTTTCTTTTTAGCGTTTTTAAAAGGCTTGTGCTCGTTGGAATTGCAGTATTTATTGGAGTATATTTAAATTACCCTCCGCCTAAAATGTCAGATGAATTACGACTCTGGGTGCAGAGTGGGCAATTCTTTTTACATGGCCATGATGGTCAGGGTATAAAAATATTCTACAAAGGTTTGGTTTATAACTACTAAATATTCATATTAAAGTAAAAAGCCAATATCAGCAATATAAGTTTGCACAACTAGTTATATACACACTTTTGAAGTATATCAACTATATCAATATTGGATAAGTTACTTATGTTCACATATAAAGGGCACTTATAGATCAGAGCTTTCATGACTACTCACTCGTTTCCATTTATCAAATGGAGAAAATAAAAAATTGCATGTGTAAAAGGGCCTTTTAGAGAAGAAATAGCTGTTTACCAAGCCAGGCTCTTTTACCAAGCACCACCACTGAACCACCAGGCATATGCTCTCTGTAATAGTCACAGATCTCTATATAGCAGTAATAGCACCTGGATTCATTGGAGTTATGAGGCTGCTCATAAGCAACCAAATTCCCCCATCTTCAGTTATTCTTCATCACTTGTTGCAAGTACCAGAAAACCTTACCCAATAATTTAGATGTCAATGGTTATGGCCATAAAGATAAAGTCTTACTTCTCATCCATGGTTTTCCAACAAGTAGTTATGATTGGAATAAGGTACATATATACAATGACTGTAATAGTATGCTAACATCTGTCACACCTATACCTTGTTCATCTATTGGAAGGAACTCTTATTTGCACTCTCATTGGAAGGAACCTTTTGTGTTTATAATTTTCTGATTTATTAAGGTGTGGGAGCCACTAAGAGAAAAATTTGGTCGATTAATTGCAGCTGATATGCAGGGCTTTGGATTTAGTGATAAACCTGTAAGTATTATTGTAACAAAAATGCAGAGAAACTTGGTTATGATACTAATTGATGTATAAATGCTAATGTGTGAATACAATAAATCTTCAGAAAGAGACAAACTATACGGTGAAATTACAAGCTAATATGTTTGAAGATTTACTGACTTCAATGAATGTGAAAGAGGTCAACATAATAGCACATGATTTGGGACTTACTGTTGCCCTGGAGCTCCTGGCAAGGTATGTCAGTATGTGCTTCTTTGATTGAGTAATAATGAAGTGTACTAACTACTAAAATATACTTTGTTTAAAAGCATTTATGGATCATCTCCTTAACTTGTTCTAACTCTAAGTTATAACACATGCAGATATGAAGAAAGAAAGGGGAAAAAAATGAAACACGAGGGAGTCAACATAATCAGCTTGTGTTTAACTAATGGAGGTAAAAAAAATTAGAAAGTGTTATGACCTAAGAGACAGCTAGAGTTCATGATAGAACCTTAAGTCCATTAATTTAATTTTTGATTAGGTCTTTTTCCTGGTTATCATTTTCCAAGACCCATTCAGAAGGTAATTCTACATATAAATGCATTTGGTGTATTTATTTAAATTCATTTATTCTATCAATACTAAAGCCAAAAAATCAACATTTCTAAGCTGCTTCTGTACCCCTGGATTGGCTCTTTGGCCACTCGGCTTGCAAACCGCTACATTTTTGCTAAGAGGTTAGTCCAAGGAATATCCTTTTGAAATCATGCTTTTGTTTGAATTTGCCTGATTGCTATACTACGGTCTTGTTAAAAGGTTTCAAATCCAACTAAAGCTTTCTTTCAAAGGGAATATTTAAGTTGTGTGGAATCTCTATACATTGATTTGTCTCACTACAATCAGTACATGTTACCTTAGTTTCTCTGCGGTGTTTGGACCAGGCACACAACCAACCCAGGAGGAATTGAACGATCATTTTGTTGGAATACGATTCAAGGATGGAAATCTTTTGCATCCAAAGTAAGCTCTTAACAGCAATCCACGATATTAGTCACATTTTCGCTATTCCAACAAGCAACTTTCTCTGTGGCTTTTAAGGCCGCGTTCACACAGTACCGGATTCGCTCGTCACAACATCTTCGTTCGCCGTTATGAAGCAACCATGATTAGCAAATGCTTATCAATTTGATAGATAAGATTTTGTAAATCCGGGCTCGGACATTAAAATACTTCACCGTCTTTTATTAAACTTAGCATCAAATGTGGTATAACAACTGCCTAAAATAGACAAAACACTTCTCGACGTTTCGACCTGAGGGCCTTCGTCATGAGAGTTAGTGATCATTAACTTCAAAATTTGACCTGTTCCAATAAAACGGGATTCCGGTCCGGTGTGAACGGGGCCTAAGATTACTGCAGCCTGCAGGAGGGGTTACGATCCTAGCAATATTGTATATTTCGAACTCCTAAAGTTTCTATACATCCTAGGAGAATTTTGCTCTTGCGAATAAGAAATTCCGCAGTGTCATTGGATCACGTAAATTACCTTGCCCCAGTGGAAAAACAAAAAGTGCAAAAACCCCATAATATACCGTAGCAGTACAGGCAAAAAATTTGGTCTGTACGCCTGATACCAACCCTGCCGAATGGGTTAACACCCCCCCCCCGTCACCTCGAACGCTTATGAAATCCAGTATATTGGTATATCGTTTAGCATTCTAGGTTATATTAAAGAGAGACAAATATATCAGGACAGATGGGTTGGTAGTCTTCAAAAAACTGTTATTCCAGGTAATGCCTGGAAACATTCATTTTTTATAAACGACGCAAACACATTGTATTGGCTCGTACCTATAGTACTGGTAGAAGAACTTTACAAAGTTTATTTTAAAAATGTTTCAAGACCGAATAAAAGGGTAAAGATCACATATTTGTGTTTTTAGTCCATTTCATTTATGGTCCAGCAGATCCCGTCAATCCTCCGGTGTTTGCAAAAAGATTCAAGTACGTGAATGTAATAAATATGAGTTTAAAACGTCGACGTTTGTTTTAATTGTAATTTACGGAACTAGCTCTGTTAGAGGGTAAAAATCACGTGTAGAAAATGTCTTTAGACTTTTGATCAACATTTTAATGTTTTATATATTCTACTTTCTGTTTTTTATTTTGACTCGTCCTACGCCGCAGAATCTATTGTTCATATATAATATTTTTTATGCCATCCAACAGGATTCAATCTTTTATTTTCCAGAGAAGTGATACCTCAGCATGGCATAACAGTCTTGGAAGAAAACATTGGTCACTATCCTCATTTGGAAGACCCAAGTCAATTTATGTCGGCCTATAACAAGTTCCTATACTCGTTCTAAGCTGGTCATAATAAGAAACATCAGCGAGCGTTGCACGCAGCAAGGTTTTGCGGAATGGTGCCCTGGGTTATATCAAATAAACTTTGAAGGGAACTGTTAAATCAATCTTTTCCCAATGGGCGAAAACAAAGGAATGATTTACTGAATAGTTATCTTAGGCTGTCAAATTCTATCAGGATTTTCAATCAACCGTATAATTTCTGAAAACAAAGCTATTTAATAACATGAATCAATAGTTAGGATGAAAATATATTACATTTAATAATAAATTTATCATAATTCATTTTGTATCTAATCTGGTAAAGATAATTTGTGTTTTTATAATAGCCTAATATATTTACCTAATAATAGCCTAATATATTTACCATAATACCAACTTTAAAATATTCTTCCGTAAAATGTGAACACTGAGTTAGATTAAATTTTAAAACGTGTCTATAATTATTTCCTAACTAGAGCAAATAATCAACGAGTGAGAGTTTGTGGATAATCATGTATAACTAGGAACAACTCACTATAGCAAGTGATAGACAACGAATAGAAATCAAAAGGTAAAGTTATTTTCACTATAGTTTAAATGCAGTATTCCGCTATTCGGTGTAAAAAAGGAAATACGTATATAACTTAGGAAGCGAAGTTATTCTACCCATAATTAGGGAAAGTTTTAAGAAACCGGCTGCAGTCTTGCTGTCCTCAGAACTGAAGGTTGGTTTAATGTTTTGACCATGCACCAGTATATTTTTCCAGGGTACAACAACGTTGAACTGGAGAAAAAAACTTACTTTCTTCTCAGCCAAGTCTCTTCATAGTGAATTCCTCGAAATCATCTTTCATAGTGAATTCCTCGAAATCTTTCTAAATGCAATCTTTCCACTGGTATGAATTTCTTCGTGATATTTTTCATATTTTCATGTCGCATGTTATTCTGTGCTAGCAAACAGCAGATGCATAGGGTCGTTTTTCTTTATCTGCAAATATTTGCTGTTTCAGTTTGATTAATACAGCTACAGAATTTGGCGTGTTAATCTTGTACCCAAATAATGATGTCGTCGTTCCGCTAAAAAAACAATTATTGCTTTTAGACGAGTTATATCACAAAATCAAAACGAGGAAAGGATTTGCAATAAAACGTCTAGATACGAGGCTGAATTGGAACAACACCCCCCTCCCCATGCAGTCTTAATATTTTACACTGTGACCAACGCAATGCAATGATTTTTTTAGTTCAGGAGCTGGTTGTATAATAAAACTCCTTAACTATGTTTTGCATAGTTAAATCCTAGTTAACTCAGAAATACACAAATCTGGTTGGCCAATTCTGTCCTAACTACAGTTAAAAGTTAACTAGTCTTATAGAACTGGGCCAACTGGCCCCAGATAGATAGATAGAGAGAGTCGCAGTTTCGCAAAGTTAACAGAAACTAGTAAAGCTTTCGTAATTAGAATGGCGAAGACCTACCAATTAATGAAATCAGATGCAGCTCGTTGACAGGGATTATTGCTGGAACCAAGTTCTTCATAAGACTTCACATTCATACAGTTATTTAGACAACTCAACAATTCCTTCTTTCTTTGCGATTGTAATTGTTTAAAATCTGGTAAGGAAAAAAACACGTCAGTCAAGGAGTGAGTTGGAACGAGCAACCAAGTAGAACTGCGATAGTGGCACGTTTAAGAATAAGCCACGTGTTGCAATTATTAGAAATCGTTTTTAAGATTCGTAGCCTGAAGACTTCAAAGTCACGTTACCTGGTTTAGGGTTACACTCGGAATAAATTCTGGAACAACGCAATGCAACAGAAGATGGCTGCTCTTTCTCGTGACCTTCAATTATGGAAACTTTTTCTGCAATTTCTTTAGCACAGCACGCGATGATATGTTCACCTCGAACCTATAGGCAGAAGAAAACATTGAAGCTATTAATTAGGTCGCGGGGTAGAAAATTGATCCGGAGCTGGAACTAGCCAGTGAACACGAAAAAATATCGAGTGCGTTTACTGGCTTCTTAGGTCCTGGTCCAGTACGCAAGCAGATGGATAGTCTAGTTCCAGCTTTGATTCTATCATCTACTTTCTTCCCAAAGCCACAGATTACCAAAGCACTCTCTTCTCAAGTTTTGGAGTATTTGCGTGCATGTGCCATGTGGTGAACCTAGGATCTTGGCCAGATGAGCAGTGCTCCCTATAAAATCACCATTCTCACTAGTTACAGTAAAGATAAACGAACGTACCACAACAGAATTTTCGATGAAGTCATCGACCAACATTTGACTTTGTAGTTTTAGACTCTTGGTTGCTGTTGTTATTCCTCTGTCAGCAAGCGTTTGAGTAATCTCTTTCTTTCTGCCATCCCAACCATTCGCCGTAGTAATAATGACTCGAGCGACATCTACTGCTTTTCTCAGTTGAAATCGCGCGCCTTTGTTCTCCAAGTGAGCAACACCTTTGTAAATGAAATCTTGCGAGCATTGACTCAACATTGGATCTTTGTCTCCTGAAGTTAGAAAGGTATTCATTTTGTTCACAATTACAGGCATTTGTAAAAAAATTCACACATCCCCGAACACTATTACATAGTACATATGATATGTAAATGAATTTTTACATACACCAATACACAACATCTCCGTAGCTTAGTAGTGAGAACAGCACTAACAAACCACGCACAGTCGCACAATCAGTTAAAAAATCGAAGGAAGTGCACAACTAAATGATAGATTATCTATCTCCTTATGATTTCTATGGGATTGACTTTGCCAGGTCCCATATGAAGATATATATACTACCAATGCAATAAGAAAACAAAGCCTCTTACCATAAAAAATATCTGGCCAGCTACTTTTTCTTTCGTCCAATTCCTTCTGTAACTTACACATCCTATCATGTCTGTTCATCAACTCCTGGGCAGACTTCTCTTCTATGTCATATGGGCCTGATTCAAGGTATAGCAAGCCATGTTTACTGTAATGGGCAATATCTTCTTTAAATTTCTCTTGTATTGAACTCATTCTCTTCATTGCTTCAGCAGGAGTAATATGGGGGCATTTTGTTCCATGGGGAGCAAGTCTAAAATAATCAGTTAAAAGATTAAAATAAATCATAAGAAGAGTTATATTCACAGGTGTCAGAACATCCATGTCACACTGTTACCTGTAATCAACTCTGGCTTGGCATCCTTTGCATCTACCAGACCGAACTTTGATTTCGTCCACAAGTGTTTTATATCTCGTTTCTTGTCTGTTCTTGCAAGAGATCAACCACTTGGCTGCATCATCTGCATTCTGCTGCAGTATATCTGGATGAGTAGGGGGGTTACCAACATAAGGCATGCAACGGGAATCCACAACTGAGATAGCCTCATAAGAACTACCTTGTCGATACAGAGCAGAAACAACTTGACTTTCTCTAAATACCAATGAACACTGCTTGTCAGATTCACGCTTCTCTTTTTGTTGCTTCCTATCCTCTAATCTCTGTTTCAAACCATCTTTACCACCGTACTTTGCCCGAGCTATGGTTGTGAGATCAGAGACAAGGAACTCATAGGATTCACTATCAATGATTCTTAAATCTTTATCTGTTAAGCTGAATTGCTCCTATAACAGAAAAAATAATAATATAAATATCTTTAAACAGCATGAGGATTATTTTACAAGCACCCAACATTTTTCAACAAGTTTGCATAATAAAATCAAATATATAATGTACATAGTGGGACTACAAATGGACTTTATTATCATGACCAGACTACCTAAAGAATACCTAAAATCACAGGGGAAAGCCAGCCAATCTCCATTTATTGAGTTATTTACGTGACTATGGTAGTCAAATCTGAGTACTACAATATAGCTAAATTACAACTATAGATAGACATAAATCAAATTTGCAAAATACTAAAAAAAAAATAAAGTCATTGCCTACCTTTGCATGACATTTGCGACGATAAAATAAGGAATGACAAGTCTCACATAATGTAACATCAACATGCATATCAATACGTTGGGAGCCATTTCTGTAACATACGACACACCTCCATCTTGAGAACAACCAATTTCTGATGGCAGATATCTTATAGCGTTTTTTACTGATACAAAGTTCCACTGCATTGTCATAGTTATATATTGAGTCAGACCGTAGAGGTTTTGGAACACACAAAATGGTTGGTTGACGTTCAAGATTTAGTCGGCTACAAAGTGGCTTCCACATTTCATTACAATACCCATACAAAGTTTTACATGTTGCTCCAAGACATGCTAATGAGGGTGCATCAAGGAAGGAAAGAATATTTGTCAACATTTCCACTGGTAATAAGCCAATTAATGGACCCATATCATTAGCATATTCAAAAGCATTCATTTGTTCTTTGACATATGACCGAGTACAATATCTCTGGCAGCTTTCACTTCTCCTGACATTTTTTTGTGGACAGCTTTCACTCTTTTTGACAGTCTTTTGCTTTTTAAAAGATGCCATTGAAGAATGGGAATTCAACAGATGACCTGAAATGAATTAAACTGTTATATTTCATTCTTGATTAAAGAGGCATTTTCTACAAGAGAGTGCCCTCCAACATTGTTGGGTTCCCATTCGACCAATTGTCCATAACCAGGTAATTCAAGTAGTCATTGGAGGGTTGCTGATCAGATATAAATAGGTAAAACTATCTGAGGAAGAGAACATCAGGGACTTGGTATCTTAAGCCTGACATCAAAGTTGTCATTGTGTTCCTAAGTTAGTGTGAACAGCTACTATTTATATATAAAACAAATCATGTCAATTACTTAGTTTGCCTAATTCACTAGTTGCCTAAAGAAGTTACACAGTAAGAAAAGCATAACTTCTTCACTCAAAGGAAAATTGTCAGATTATTATAGCTAAATCCAATCACATATAATTTACTAAAATACATACTAATACAATGTATTTAATCATTCAATTTTGGGCAAAGGCCAAAGTTTATATCAAACTTGTTTAGTTAATGAACAGCCAGGAATTGACAGTAAAATCTCTGATATGAAGCTATTCTGATAGCACGCACGCACGCACGAAGCTCTACTACCTTATTTGACCATTTTAAAATCTTTTTCCAGCCCTTTTACTTTTAAACGTTCTTCAACCATTGATTTGAACTGACAAAAGCTGGTGACAATTTAGCGATACGTGTAGTTTAAAAGTCTTTAATATTCTATTACTATTCATATGCAAATTTTTGGATGGTGTATAACTAGTAAAGTTTTATCTAAATGCAAAACAAATCATTAACAAACAAAGAAAAATTTATGAAAGGCACTTCCTTATGCGAGACCGAAAAGCTAAAATGGACGAAAAAGCCTACTAGATAGGAAGAGTTTTATCGGTAGACTAGAGACATGCTATAGCAAGTATATATGCTTAACCTGATCAAACGTCTGCGGGTATTCACTGACAATTATTGATAAGTAGACCCTGAAACAATCAACTTGAAACAGACTAAAACTTGAACTAAACAAACAGCATCTTTAAAGTATCCATTTAAGGACACGCACTATTTTTTGAATTATCTACGGTACATGCAAGTCAAAACTGCAAAGGCAACATTCTAACAAAAATTGATAGAACAATTCGGGATCCTTGTGTTTAATAACCTGAATTCCCTTTCGAATTTCGGCAGTCAAAAGCGAATAAAAATAGTTGAGACCTAATGCGATTTCCTGTGATAACAAGTCGTCACAAACACAGCTAAACATTCCTTTTCCCAGCAATGCAAAAGTGTTAAAATACACGAGAAGACTTTAAATATGACACATACAGGGCCCAATGCAACTCAGTTATAATTAGACCGAAAATTATATGTGTATATATATACCTACAATATAATATCAAATTGAGACCTTACTTTATTAAAGGACGCAAACGTTGTTTTTTTACAACATGGAAAACCTAAGAATTTGCCCACATACGCCAGCGGTTTGAAATTCAATCATTTACAAGGATAAGCTATATTGACTAATGTTTACATTTTTCGCCAAATTATAAGTAAGCACGAAAGTTAGTGAAACATTTCGAGAACAAGAAACACACATCTAGCTACGCAATACTAAACATAAAACACATAGAATATACCTGGAAAACATACAAATCGAATTTATCGCCGCATCTCTGGGGAATACGCGTTTCGTCTTCGCACTGCACTTGACAGCACAGCAGCGGTAGTTAAGCTTCGAGTGTGATGTATCAGAATATTCATAACTTCTAGTGTAATTATTCCATGTGGAAAAATGAATTATGGATGGTAGAAAACCAAAGAGTTTGTAAACACTTTCGTGTAATAACAGGGGATGAAAAAACGCAATGAAAATCCTCAGAAATGCGGAGAATTTGGCCGAACTTCAGCGCTGAAATATAAGACCTTGCGATAACACACCAACTTTGCAGAACTGCCGCGAAAGCCCGCGAAGGAATCCAATACAAATACATAAATTCTAACTTACCTACAGCTTCAAAAGCACCAAATGAGCAAACCCAACTAGCTTCTTCTCGTTGAAACAGTTGCCAGGCTGAAAATCGATCTTTTCTATGGTTTAATCCGCTCGGAGTGATGCGATGTTATGATTTGATTGATTTCATGACTTTTCCCGGCGGCAGAAATACCCTGCGCTTGTCTGTCATGGCAATTAAAATTGGCCAATTAGAACGCGGTATTTTTGCAAACGACCAATCAGAGGCGTGACCGGCTTTTGTTTAAAAATGGGTTTACATTTCAATTCACGTGCCATCACAAGGTATTAAATAAGGAAAGTATAGCAGTATAAATTATCAGCTTTTGACACAATGACAAGCCACACACAAAGGCAACCGATGCTGCATATGTGAAGTGTTACTTCATGGATACGTCCACGTCTTTTCATGCCATAACATGTTTTTATTGAAGGGGTAGAGTATTTTTAGAAATGGTTTATCACACGCATCGCCTGGACACATTGCAACAACATAGCGTTAATAAAGTGACACAAGAGTTAAATTATCTACCAGTTAATATAGAAACACGAGATCAATTTGCTTTTGAGTGATCGATAAAGACGATAAACCTCAGATATTATCAGCATAAAGCTTTTTTTTCGTTTTTGCATAATCCCCAATCGTCATCATTGATATCGATTGGTTTCTTAAATTGTTCCTGCCGCACAAAATATTTGCAAGGATTTTCAAGTTTAAAACTTTTCATAGCACCTAGTCTTAGCACCAGGCAAAGCAGCCCAAACTGAAAGGGTCTAATAACTGTTTCAACTAATACCTACTATCAAATTTAGCCCACCTAGGGCTAGGCTAGTTAACTCAGATTATCGCGCCTCATACTTCAAGTAATAAATGGACTGTCAAAAGCAAAGCAGAACGAAAGTTACGAAATAACGCAGCATTCCGATACTTCTCTTTACAAATAATGCTAAAAATGCTAATTGTTTCTAATTTGTGAGATTAGGCTTTGTAAGACTATTGTCGGCCTTCAAATAACCTAATAATTTCATTTAATTATAGCTGTGTGTTATCTTATCAGAGCAACGTCAAGATGGTAAGAAAGACATTGCAAAGACCTGAAGATTTGAACTCCGCATTTACCTTTGGCAGATAATTAAACGAAATAACGGAGTTCTGCCGACAAACTGTAAAAACTCAAGTCCTACGATTAAATGAAAGCTTAGCATACGAGTTGCATTCTTATCACAACTTGATTCAAAATTTAAACCTAGTTTGACAATTCAAATCAGATTTTTAACTAAGTTTAACTAAATACCACACCTGTACAGGAAAAAACCCGTCCCTAAACAGAGTAGCTCATTGGGCAAACATTTTCAATATTTACGTACGTATCTTTCAACTAAACCAAACAAATGGTGTTTAGCAAAGTAATGTTTTCTTGGCTTGAGAAAATAAAGGGCCTCGCGCCAGCCAATAAAAAATAGATATGCCTTGAAAACAGTAAGGTGTACTATTTTAGTGCGAGTGGAACCTTTAGTAAAAGCTTTTAAACTACTAAAAGACGGATTACATGTATGGATAAAGACGTCGAAAATGTATACGGATTATATGTATGGAAAAGTTTGTCAAAACCATTGATTTTTACACAACTAAAATATCACCAGGACTATATTTATAATTTGCGTAAATTCGTCCAGACAGGGTCCAGGAAAATTGTTCCGTCCAATAATTGAGACATCTAACGTCTGTCTAAAAAGGTATATGGTCTAAAGCCTTATCGCCGGTTTATTTGAAAAGACATATTTGATGCTACTCTATACAAGGGTATGACGACATCCCGAGTTGGTAACTTTCTTAACCATGCGTACGATCGTTAAACAGGGTGTAAGACCTATAAATAGCATGTCGGAAATGAGCTCGAAACAAACAAACTTGGGTTGTTTGTCTTTGTTCTCCTGGTAGCACTAATTACCGTGTTTAGCTAATATATTCAACTAAAGTGACAACTCGAAACAAAACACTAATCACCATACATATACCATTAAGTGACAATATACAAAAACAACTGATTTTTTAATTCGTTAACTTTTATTTATCTATGATTCCTAAGACTATAATAAAAAGGGCAATAGTTATATACGTTATAAATCTGAAGGAACATAACGGTAGAAAAAGTGATAATCTATATCTAAGCAACTTTACTAGGGACGCTTTCCTGTTACAGTAAAAATGGCCCGCGACTGGCCCTAATGTATTTCAATTTCTGTATAGACAGATTACTGGTTGTTTTAGTATAAGGACCGAGCATTTCAAAAATATCGAAAATAAAGTTTCTATTCTCCGTTTACCGGTGTCAAAATAGTCTGACCATTTTAGTCAAGAAAAGCGCTCTGGTAAAGTGACGTCATAGTTCATAAACATTTCTATATATACTTGTAATAAGAATAAAACTGTATAAAAAATCTCCATAAAATCAGTATTTTTCACTATGCTCTCTACGGATGCCAAAGAAACTATACGTCTGATACATGTATATGCTTTAGTTGAATATCCTCTTTGATGCTTCATGTATATAGTGACCTTCGAACAACGACAAAAAATCGTTTCATGGGTAGATTAGAATAGAGATTCGGATAGTTCTTTTAATCACGGTTAAGCACGGGGTTCTATCATTTCACTGGTTTCTATCGCCCTCTTTAGTAGCATGTTTAGTACGAAAAATATCGCTAAGGTTCGTTGATATTACCACAACATGATTTTGTGTCTGAAATTTCGTTGCAACTCGCGGTGAATTTCTTGGCGAACTTTTTGGTTTTGACTAATATTTCAAAGTGGTTATTCAATAAATATATAACAATCACACAACTGCAAGTTGTTAAATGTTTCACGGCTTCTTAACTTCACATCATCATCAAGCCGAATGGACGCAGCCTGGTGCAATGGCCTGGTGTCGTCATAGTTCAAACAGCGCCTGCGCGAGTCACATGATTGTGCATAATTTATGCCATAAATACCCTTTTCTTAAGTTAAACCAAAACCAAGGTGCGTGTGACAGCCCTGCGATTAGTCTATAATTACATAATTTTCCATACTGATAGCAAACTAATTGTGAATAGTCTACATCAAGCATTACGATAAAAGTCAGAGCGTATGATAGATATCTGTATATATAAAATCACAACATGGTCTTCAGTCACTTACATATTACTAAGAATCACGGTTAAAATGCTGATTGACATATGAAAAGCCTTTGAATTGAATCTGATCAATAGAAGCCAGTAAAGCTTTGTCTGTGGGCGTTAGTTTAGGCGCTTCAGCAGTGAAGTCGGCATCAAAATATTCTACATCTCGTGGTGAACGCTGTTGAGAACGAAATACAAGTGTTGGGAAAGGTATGAAGAAGAATCGGGCATAAACGAAGCAGTTTCTTGTGTAAACGATCGCAAAGAACAGTATAAGTGCAGAAAAAAGTTATTAAACATCGAGTACAAACAAAAACAAAACTAATATACTCAAATACCTTTTTATCACATTCACGAAAATGCGAATGTAAAACACTAGCGTAGAAAAAAAATACTTACAATGCTTGGTTTAAACGGAGCTTCAATTTGTCTTGCTTCTAACTGTCTCCAATTCAGTTTGGAGAAAAACTCGTGTTTTCGTATATTTCCATTGCTGCCCTCTTTGTAACCAAGTCTGTCGCCAACGTTACGCTCCAACAACTGAAAACATTTATAGGCGCATGCGACGTTATTGCATGGCTTTTAGGGTTAACTTTCCTAAAATCTCATATTTCAGCAATCTTCGTTTCAATTTGCTTCTAGATTGTGTGATGCCTTTGACGACTTTATTGCAATGCGAAATTGATCATAAAATGCCAAATCCTTTCTAGTGTGAGAGAAAACCCTGGGAAAAGCTGTTCAGTTCTGTTCGTCCCTGGGACGTTAAGAAGAAGTTTGTAGCAAGATCAGGTTGTCAGTCCTGGGAGGACATGGTAGCAAGCTTAAGTTTAATAACTCAAATCTTGAGTTTGCAAGATGGTGTTATATTCGGAGTTTGTGTCGCTTAATATTACATCAAATCATCCGCTGGTAAAGGACAATGATACAGCATATAGAAGTCGTACGATTAGATCACGTCAATACGAAAAAATTCAGGATAATGCAATTGAATACGTCAGAAGTTGAATACGTTAGAAGTGAAGTCACTGAATGACCCCAATCTTACCTGGACCATACAAGATACGGCACTTTGTGAGATCCACTTTGGATAATGAACTTTATCACGACATATCGAATCAAAAAGATCTTCTTCATCCTCGCCAGCAAACGGAGACTAAAGGTAACCAGATTAATTTGTAATATATAACTCTCAGTAAAGAAACATTAGAAGTTATTACCTTAAAATCTATCAAATTTAGCTTAATATTTACATATCTACTTGCACAGAAAAATCCAAATTTTTATTCACGCACTCAAGCACAGTTCCGATTTTAGCGACCTTATTTCTTTCAACTTAGTTATTAAAGTCTCAGTTATTCGCCATTTGTGAATGTCATATTAATATGATGAGTATTATTTGCTAACCTGCCCAATCAACATTTCATAGAGCAAAACACCAAGTGACCACCAGTCCACTGAAGCATCGTATTTTTGACCTTTCAAAATCTAAAACAAAAGATAAAGGTAAACTACGACGACGGAACATTTTATTTCACTCCATATTACTCGCGCATGCGCCTTTCGAAAATAATGTTCATGTATCTTTTTCCAAGATAACCAAGGAGCAGCGTGGCAGCGTCTTCGAACAACTTAGCATCAAATGTGGTATAACAACTGCCTAAATAGACAAAGCACTTCTCGACGTTTCGACCTGAGGGCCTTCGTCCTACTAACTCTCATGTATCTTGTGTCGGGCCGAGGAAAAATTCCAAAAAATCAACAATAAAATTAAAGTTTCATAGCAAGATGTGATCATATATAACAAGAATAAAGGCAAACCTCTGGCGCAATATAATCTGGAGTGCCACAAAATGTTGACGTTTTGTTTCCATCCAGTATTTTCTCCTTGCACATGCCGAAGTCAGCGATCTTTATGTGACCTTTTGAGTCCATTAAAACATTGTCCAATTTTAAATCTCTGCAAGACAATGAAGTACAATCAAGACAACGAAAACATCATTGTCAAACCGATAAAAGTCTGCAAGCAGTTTGCATTTCATTATAGGTTTTTTAATTTACCAAGGAAAGTTTAACTTCGATCAATGATAGACTGACCTATATATGATTCCAAGACTATGTAGGAACTCCAAGCCACAAACAATTTCAGCAGTATAGAAACTGGAAAAAATAAAGCATGATAGTTACAGCTGACTACTCAACTTTATTACACCTGCGTTAGGTTCAACATTTCAACACTCACCATGAACGATAGTTATCAAACTTGCCCGCAACTTGGATGTGGAACATGAGATCACCTCCATTCACGTATTCCATGACAAAGAATAAGTGTTCCTGCAACAAAAATGACAGGTTAAAACTTAAAAACGTTTCCACCATCTCCTTGTTATACGTTTGCAGACTAGACTTCTTAGTACCTTGGACTGGAAGGCACAAATGATGGAAGTTAAAAATGGATGTCGACTTGCGATGCTCAGAACTCTTCTCTCAATCATTGTGCATTCCACATCGTCATCTTCTAAAACAACATCTTTTTTCAAAGCCTTGATAGCGAATACTTGACCGGTGCTTTTTAATTCTGATAACAGGACCTGGTTAAAAAATAAACAATATCAATGACAAAGGCTTGACTAACAGTATGTCAGATATAGTTGACCTGGGAATAAGGTGATCTCTGCAACATGTTGATGTCCCACCGTAGTCAAGCTATTTTTTTTAGCTTTCCCGGTTCGTAGTGCAGAGTAGCACCATCACTATCACGTCATTTTGTATATGAATGTTAGGCAGAGTAAAATGATATAAAAGGACGACTCATGAACGAGTTTGGTTTCTCGTCCACAAGCAGTGAATGAAGAACATCAACATTACATCTGTAATGCTATTGCTACAGCTGTTAAAGCAATTTGATTTAAGAGCATGATTCAAAGTGCTAAAAAAAAGATAAGTTATTTGCCTCACCTTTCCAAAGCTTCCTTTACCAAGTACTTTAAGAAACGTGAAATCTTGCAGCGTGTATTTCTTGCTAGGTTTGCTAACACTACTTGATCTCGGTGGAGGCCTCGGTGCCTCAGCCTGCCACATTTCCTCGTATTCATCAGCTATCTTTTCGTATTGTTTCTCCAAGATTGCGTCGTCGAAACTTGCAACTGATGGAGCAGAGGATTCATGGGTGGGTGATGGTGGCAACTGACTCAGTCGTCTTTGTTTATCAGCCTGTGATAATGAAACAACAGTGCTTGATTACTTGTTTTAATCTTGCTAAATAATGTTGCTACTGATGGTCTATACCTGGTATGCAAATACTACCATCCCAGCGATATACAACTAGCTTTATCTATTGTATACAACTTGGGACCATATATTTACATAAATATCCACTTACATTAGCTTGTCCAAGGGCTTCAGAAAATGCTTTTTGATTAATTCCACACAAATTTGCAACATGTTTTTGACATTTGTGATGACAGTTCATACCACAAGCTAAATACACAAAGATGTTGCTCAGCATTGTAGAAAACAGCATATATGGAATCAGAACAAGGGTATATTAAAATTTATCAATTTTCCGTTGCAGGAAAATATTCTAAAACAATGTGAATTTTAGACCTGTCTTTACTGATATGAGTGTGTTACCAAAGGGACTAGAATAGTTAAGGTTTTTATTTTTGAACAGCTTTTTACCTTCACATTTTAATCCTTGTCTAAATAGCCCATAAAGCATGGAACCACAGTGGTCACAGAAAGTGGGACTCAAGTAGGTGGTGACCTTGAATCTGTGAGGAATGTCAATCTTAAACCTTTCTTTCAGTTTCTGCAAATTTTGAATGGTAATATCAATATTGATTTTATTGAATGAGCAGAATTTGGATGATCAGAATTACAAGTTTTAAAGGGTGTGGGTAGTATGTAGTATGTTTTTGAGGTGGTGGTTACTAGTGTGTTATCACCGCAGTACAGATAATGGAGGAGTACTTTTCTCAGCAGTCAGCAAGGGTAATTTTTTCAATTCAATTGACTGTGGATTTTAGTGAAGCAAAGAAAAAGTGCTGGTCAGCTAGTTAATTATTTCCCTCAATGGAAATTAGTATATCTCAAGTTGAAATACTGTTTTCTTGAGAGGCAGAAATAATGAAGACATAAGCATATTCAGAGAATGAAATAAGACCACAGTTTTCACAGGAGGTGAGGCAAGTTAGTGCAGGGTTTCTTAATGAGATAAATGTAAATATTTCTATCAAAACTCAAT
This sequence comes from Dendronephthya gigantea, assembly GCF_004324835.1. Lineage (NCBI taxonomy): Eukaryota > Metazoa > Cnidaria > Anthozoa > Malacalcyonacea > Nephtheidae > Dendronephthya > Dendronephthya gigantea. Next base: position 882,078 of record NW_021163031.1, read on the forward strand.
TAATTGCTCACCTTGGTTTCATTAACATCTGTAGCTCCTGGGCAAGTACTTAAAACTTGACTGTGACATCGTTTGTGAACCACACAAGTACAAACTGGGAAAAATAGATCATACAGGTATATTACCATGTTCACATTTGGTCAAACAAGATACTAGCACTAAATCTATTGCATAACAGATACCTTGGCACTGATAGCCTTGCTTGTTTAATCCCCTGGAATTAAACACAAGAAATTTCAACATGAACATTATATTTCTGATTAGCACTTTAAAAATAAGTTATTTCATTGTCAGATAATATCTCACCATAAGAAATCTTTGCACACTGAACAAAAGACAAACTGTCTAAAGAAGCGTGCCACAAATTTATGACCACGAACTTCATGAACTTTCTGTTTCCTAATAGCACCACGTCGGCCAGTCAATCCACTCTTATTGGCAGGTCCTTCAAAGCCTTTAGATGGATCTTCTGCAATTTAGTTGAAAATGAATAGCAATCTGTTATATTTGTATCATACTTATATCAACAACTCAATTAATTGCTTGCCAAAATACTTAATGAGAAGGGGGAACATGAAGGGTGGTGGCCAGCCTTGTTCACCCCCCCCCCCATCTATGATTTTTCATCAAAGCTCATATTCAAAAAGGCTCTCATCTATGTGATGAAAAACATTATTAGAATTTATCACAAACCTGCTGCTTCTGCAAAATGTCTAACTTGCACAAGGAGGCGACCACATGGGCTAAGATCAAGCTATAAAAACAAAGACATAATAATACATCAACAATTAGCAATGCTATGCTGCAAATCTAATACATGTCAGGTTTGGCAAGAAAAAGTCTTTCTGTACAGTGGTAGATCTAAGCCATGTCAAAATAAATTACTATAGCTCTAACTTGCAATCATATTGGCAGATTTTTATGTAAAAATATTCCTTAGAAATAAATATCCAATAGATTTTTATTATGAATTTTGAATTTGAAATTAGGCTGTGTATATATGAATCATGATATTTATGTAATCACTGACAATAAGAAAAACATTGCAAGAAAAACATTTATAATAATTTACTCTTATCTCAAAGTTTAGTATGACTGTTACTTTATTACATCAGAAGCAGCATTTTTTCTTATTCAATTTGTTAAAGTACAATGTCGCAAACAGACCTTTCCCTACAAGTCATCTCAAAGACTAGTTTTTTGTTACTAAACTATATTGGCTGTATGTTTGATCAAAATACAGCATTAACTAGGGTAAATTAAAGTTTTGGGCACACTGGTGAGCTCGGATAAATTTGAAATTCACAGTAATTCCTAAAATTTTGGATAATTATTTCATTTCTGTTCAACTTAACCAAGTTTGCAATATGTCAAGCAATATGTGAACAAACTGTTAATATGTTAAAATATTCAATGCACTTCACTAACCAAATCTGTCAAACAGTGCATTAAAAACATTAAAATGAACTTTACACAGAAATTGTAAATAGATCAATTTACAAGACGAGGCGACTTCTTGGCATCATATTTAATTCAGTTTATATTAGATCTTAAAAAATTCTAATTATTTTTCGAATTAATAAATCATGCATTTCGATTAATTATAGAATGAATTCTTATTCGGCCAGCTGCAAGAACAGTCACATCATAGGTATTAAAATTTTTATCAACGTCCTTTTTAAAACATTCCCATTTAAATTATATTAAAAGCCTCTCGACTTGGATAATATTTCCTAACATTTTTGAATAATTAGTCTCGATATCATCAACAAACACACGACCGTTTTAACGTATTTTACAAGTTACATTATCTGGTAAGATTTTATCGTGTATTGACAGAAATCAGCGTTCAAATTTGCGAATTCTTTATGGAAATAGGACACAATTATAGGCGCCAAAATATAGGCATTACAACCTACAATCACGAGTGTTTACACTTCCTCCTTATTTATCAAAGCTACAGAAATATTTAGTGCAATATACATACCCATAAACTCGAAAAGCCATCTTTTTTACATTGGTCTACCAAAAATTGAACACCAATTGTTGTGTCTCCTCGATAAACGTTTGGTTTTTCCATCACAACAACAGAAATAACTCGTCCAGGGTAAAGATGAGTATCGAAACACTTGTTCCATTCTGGGTAGATTGTTCTTTTCTTCTGGACAAGTTGAACGCCTTGACCCGGCGTTTGCACGGCTTCTTTAATATGTATCGCACAGTATGGATCAAATGGTCCATTTGAATTCGCTTTCCATTCGTCAGCCTGTTCTACTTCGATAAGTTTAACTCGTATAAAGCCCATCACTTCAACCGGAATCAGTGTAGCCCTCAACTTAGTGTAACTTAAGACATCTTGTGCATAAATAATTTAATATTACTGGGTAAATTCACTTTTAATAACACAACTACGCGTATTTTGAGATGAAGTCACCTCCTGCACAGCACTTCCCTATATTCGTGGACGAAACCCACGCAAACGCCCTCAACGCACGCGAGTTCTCCGCGAGGAAATATTTTGCGAGATATAATGGCTGCTTTCCACCCAAAGATTAATTACTTTCAAAATGTTTCACTAGCTTCCAAATACCTAAATATTACGATCAAAATTAATTTCATTTATTAGCTATTCCATGAGTAAAATTTATAAAAAGCTCTTAAGTGGAAAGCAGCTTTAAGCCTTTCACCAAATGCGTGGGTTTGTGGTGGGCAATATCTGTACGGACAGCCCCCAGCACTAAGAAAATCAATATATTAATTATGAAATATATATTTTAATATTTTAATTATTAAAAACTTAATTAGCGATAAACTGAATTAAATAATATTATACAAAAAATCAACTTGTTGCTCACTAAAGTTTCTACCTTGAAATTAGTATCGAGTAATCCAGAGAGTTTCATTCACTGAATCATGCACTCAGACAGCTGTATAGATAATATGGGAACGTTTACACTTACTACGATTTTGTACTTTTGATAGATGCAAACGAGTGAACTGCTCTAATGTATAAGTGCTCTTGTTTGAACTTCCGTAAGTTATCAACTACTTCACATTTAGAAAGCAGCGAAAATCACATTCGAAGAATCACAGGAAAAATTGAAAGTGTAATGGGTCATAATATTGTGGTGGGACGTTAAACCAATCAATGCAGAGTAGTGTTACAGCCAGCCGCCAGGGTTAGATTTTTCTCCATGCGATAGGGCATGCATTTGATTACAGTAAAGGCATGGGAAAGCACTCAGTTGAAAAAGCTAGATCTGACTTGCCTTTTTTTTCCGCATAACAGGCAAAAGTACTGCCGCTATGTCAAGTAGGTGCCATGTTATGTAATTAATAATAAATTATGGCGCGTGATGCCTGCACTTTCTGTTTCGATTCTTGACAAGTCGAACTAAGTCGTTTTTTATATTCCTGTAATTTCCTGTTTCCTTATTTCCGGACAGAAACTAGTAGTCTAGTTAATATATATATATATAAAGACAAAGAGAGCGTCACCATATGTTAAGTCTTAGTCTAAGACTTAACATATGGTAGTCTTAGACAGGGAGAAAAATACCATGAATCTCGGTAAAGCTCAGAAAGTCCCGGAGGCCGGAACTGATTTCCTGCAAGTGTTTAGGTGGCGATGACTTTTTCGGGGCCCCGATCTAAAAGTCGGTCCTTTTAGGACGAAAGATGTCGTTTGTGACGAGTTTTTTAACAAACGTATCATAACCAGGGATCATCTTAAAAAGAAATAGACTGGCTACGTATTTTAAAGCTGCTTAAAAATCCAACATGTGTTGTTGGCACGAGACCACGAACCCTCCTCCGGTGTGCAAAGGGATAGCTGACCACCCGCCCGCCGAGAATTTTTGAAATGGAGCACTTCAAAATGGGAATTTCAGCATTCTGCCATAACATTTTTTGGGGGGAAAAATTGGTGTATAAAAAGGATTTTCAATGCTGCATTTTGTGAGATCACAACTTATATGGGAAGTAACTAAGGTCATTCAACTCTCCTTTGTAAGAAACTATCTTGGGAATTTTCTGATCCAAAACTCAACATTTTCTATCCATTAGAACTGCCCATTTTAGAATATGTGAGGGTCTTATCATGACCACTGATTATAACTTCATAAAGACAGAAAATAGATAAATTTCAATACATATGTACAATAGCTAAATGACTCAAATTTCAAAAATTTTATTGCTCGGCAATAAACTTTTTTATTGACTGCTTCGTTCATTGCAATTGCAAAATTTAGTCCAGCTGGGTTCATCCATCCAGTCAGTGCACGATCAGTGCCTATATTGAGTTTCCTGCGCGAGGCTTGGGGCAAAGAAAACATTACAACATATTTTCCAAGATGGAAATTTACATAATTGTTGACTTTCAGACGATAACAAATTGGTTTTACGCTTGAATGATGGTCTGATTTTAGATTTTCCTGTATATTTACGGCCATGTGCTCCCAGAGGAAATGTGGAGAAATATCAAAAGAATATGACAAGGAACTGAAGTGCAAGACAGGGCATTAAAGTGGCTCATATGTCCATGCACCAATGGCATTTATGGACGATGCCCAATTTGTGATTTCCCAAATCAGACACTCGTGTGTGACAAGCGATGATACGGGTAAAAAAGTGTTAAGATATTATACCCTTCCGTGCATTTTAACGTTCTGCCCTAAATCACCGCACTTTTCACCTATGATTATAGTGAATAGACAAACATTGCGTGTCTTATCAGTCTGAAGTCTAGATGTCACTGCCCAGTCAAAAATCTTTTCAAATTTCACAAACGAACAGTCCTTGATAGGCTTTGTAATAGTTTACTGTCTTAGCGAATGCTGATACTGTAGCGTAACGATGTATGCAAAAAAGGATATTTTAAAGTATCTATTTTCCGGCTTAAGACTAAAGCTTGTACTTTCAAAAGGAGTTCATTGACACTAATTAGTTTACGCTTGACCTTATCCGAAAATCTGGTTAAAATTGTTTACATTTCTTTGCGGTTAAAACCGTTGAAACTGAATTCAATGGGCTGATGTATGTGTGAATGTTTTAAAATTTGACATATTTAGGTCTATAGTTATGGATGGTATATTCTGTTTGAAACAGCACAGATTAACTGCATAAATTGCTACGGTTTTAATGAAAGTGTTTACCAAGACCAAGCTCTAATAAGCCACCAATTCTACATACGTAATTAAAATACGTTACAAGATAAACAACTGCAGAAATTTACATCCAACATAGTTTCAGAAAAAAAAACATACTTTTTCTGCATAATATTTTTTTCGCTTCATGACCAGATAAAAAATGGATGGTCTATTTTATAAGTGGCAGGTATTATGTTGCATTTGACGTCTGATATTGCTGTTCTAAACTAAATTTTAGTTATCGGTGCCCTCGCCAGTAACCACCACAATTAAACCAGTTTCAGTACTATGATGTTGTTATTATACAACATGAAAATAATTCATCTTTTCCAGGCGTGAGTGAAATTGTCATTGTAAATGAAGAAATAGAAAATGAAAAACAGTTGCAAAGACGAAAATTTAGGTGAGACAATTTTGAGGAATTGTCATATTAAAATGCCCTCTTAGATAGCCCTAATATTTTTACAATGTCTTGTAGGGATAATTTGGGAGAGTTTGCATTTTCAAACTCATTTGACATTGAAGTCAGTCCAATGGGATCAGGGCATGGAGGTTCTGTAGAAAAGCCGCCTAGAAAACCACCCAGGTAATGTACATGCAAATACAAGATAAATAAATATACAGATACTTCAATCAATTTTCAACATGAGCCATCTCAATAATTTGGCAATCCTTCAAATTAGCTAGCACTATAAGTGTGTGAAGTAGTTCAAGTAATGAGTATGTGATATTTTGTGTTATCTGCTTATGTTATCTGATTGTGTTATATATCTGCTTGAAATGATCTGACCTTGAGGCCACAAAAACAGAGTTGAGGAATGTTTGAGTCATTCATTCCTTGATTGATTAAAAACAATCACCCACATATTATAGAAGTTATCACAATATTTTACTTCCCTACACCAAAAAATTAGTCTGTGGAGGTGACTACACTTCCTATCAATAGGAAGCACCAGAAATAGATTTAATTTGACAACCTTCACATAATTTTGCCTCTGCTTAATGAAACTGAAATATTATGTACATAGTGTTTTAAAATGTGTTTATAGCAACAGAATTGGAGATGCAGCATGTCAAATGGTCCATTTAAAAGACCCTGAACCAATATCAAGTATGAACATTGTGATATAAATTAATACATGTATTGATGCTATGTTTTTTAATTTTCAAATTTTGCATTTAAAATTTCCCAGGTGTAGATTTGCCTAAACTTTACCCTAAGAAAGACTTAAAAGATGGCCAAACCAAGACAGATGGAAAGTCTACATCCAAGCTGGCAATATTAGTAGCAAATTCTCACAACCAACCTAAGAATCCTTTTGCCCACTATGGAAAGTTTGATGGAGAGGTTTGCAATTGAGTTTCTTTAAAAAAACAATTTCAAAGCTTATTTCAACCGTGTACAGTCTTATTCAATCGCAAGCTTCATTAATTCCAACTGATGGTGTTCACATCTAACCCTATCTAACCCTATCTAACCCAAAAGTACCATAAATGTGTTTTACCTTAAATGTACACAATTTTTTTCATCAATAATATAAGATACCTAGTATTGCCAAATAATTGAGTAAAAATTTATAATTTTTAATTCACTTCTTATTCTTTAGGGTTATTCAAGAACAAATAAAGTTCGCTCATTTAAGATTTTTTTCCCTTTAGTATGTGAATTACATAAATTTTTAATGCTTCTGAGAATCTGGTAAAAGCACAATATATTCTGACTGCATTTTCTATTTCTAATCTTTAGCCATCATCACAAGGGCCTCAACAATCCCCAATGAATATCTGTCTGATTGGTAAGCAGTCAAAATTGACATCACAACTGTGAAACTACAATGTTTTGACATTCTATTTTACCTTTTTAGTTGATGGTGCCCATGTTCAAGACTTAATTGGTCTCATCATGTTCAAATATACAGAGAAAGCACGAAAACCAGAACTAAAGGTATTAAAAAGTTTTCACAACATTTGAAGTGACAATGGAGCTAGGACATAAAATCATAGTTGAGTGTGTTGTGTTGTTTCAGGATGATGTAAAGTCTTACTGTTTGTTGATTGCTGATGAAGCAGATGGAGAAGTTGATTTTGATTTACCTGGTAAATTATATTCCACAGTAATATTGGCAAGCAGAAATAAACAATATGGCCCTATGGCAATGCTTATTGGCAAATATTCATTGGGGGCTAGGGTGAGCCTAACTGGCCAGTCCTTAGATTATCCTGGATAATTCTTATTTCAAAGTTTGTTTATATCTAATCTATTTATCACTATATCATTATGTGCACTCAGGTCAAGGTGTAAACTTGTATTGCCAGTTAACAAGTTTGCATGCTTGAGGTTCCCCATATACCCACACCAGACACCTGTATTCAATATAATTCACTACCAATGCTTTTTTAGCACTGGATAATGGTGAAAATATTAGCAAATTCGACTTCAAAGCTTTGGCATTATCTTACATAGAGGTAAGATAACTCTGGTTTTTATATATCTATCTATAGATAAAATAGATATAAACAGGATTGCTATGCAATTGTGATTTTCAGTGAATCATAACCTTCAATTTACAATATTTTAAACCCATTTCAGCCTGAAGAAAAACCACCAGAACCAAAACCTTCAAGTAGTTCTGATATTATAGTTGAAGTGTAAGTTATTGTTGCTAGTGATGATAACCATGGTCCATGGAAGTAGTTGATTAATATCTTGTTTGACTATTCATGTGCATTCTCTCCGTTTCTTTCATTGTAGATGTGAAGAGAAACGAGGTTCATCGAAATTCGCAGTGGAAGGAGTTGATGTGAAAATGAAAATGGTTTTGGAGAAGATGCTAAAGAAACGCGGAATCAAACGAACGGGTATATTATTTATTAGTTACAAATTGAAAAAATTTTTGGAAAAACATAAAATTCTTTTAGTTTTTTGTACGCTGCAAGCTGTCTCGTACATATTTTGTACAGTGTACCTACGTTTTCAATAAGAAACATTTTAATTTTCCACATATATTGAAAGTCGTCTTCACAACTGCTTTGTGCCTCAATAAAGTTTTCTACGGCAGTCGTTTTCTCCGGAAGCCTGGTTTGTTATTTATTGTATTACTCTTCCTTCTGATGTTTGATTGCGGCTTTTAACAACAATTCTGCCGTGTTTGCTCTGTATGCATGCTCGGCGCAAAATTAATAATAGCAAGTCGATGTCAGAGAAAATGAAATTTAGCGATATGTAACGTTTAATTGTGTGAAGTTTAAGTGTGATAGAGTAGATCTCGCTTTTACCTGTCTAGAGTTTGTTTGAAGCGAAGAAGTGATATTTCATTCGCTTTTATTCCTTTGACTTTGTATTCCACGAATGATGCACACACATATATCATCGCACGTATTAAAACTGCCTAGTTATTTGTCGTACGTCGTTAGAATTTATTACTCTTTACTCGTTGCTATACGCAATCAAAATTATGACTTATGGCGGATAGTATACAGCAAAAACAGAATTATAGACACTTCGAGCATTATAGGCACTTTGAATTACAGGCAATCGATTGGATATTTTTATTTGGTTTATTGTAAGTAGTAATTTGAAAACAAAGCTGTAGTTTGGAGGGGATTATTCTAATGATGGTTCTAAACGTGGACCTGTTTATTTCAGGTCACGAGTATGTCTTGGTTAAGAAGAACGATCCAACAATAGCGATAGATCTGGATGATACTTTAGAAAAGATGGAAACTTCAGAGTTTCAATTGGTTAAGAAGTCAAATATGCAGCGTGAGTTGTTAGAAATGATACATGTGATGAAAAGAGAGTGTGTGCCTGAAGTGAAGACAATCTCATGAAAATTCTTATTTGACAGGAACAAAGAAAGAATCTAGTGAGAAAAATGGCAAGATTGTCACTGATCAGCCAGATTATTTTACGCTGCAACAATATAACTACGAGGTTTGGAATAGAAACGTCTCAACATTCATTTCAACTTTTTGTCAAATTATCGGATTTGTGTTACACAGTGTACCAAATGCAATATATAACCTTTCTTTCGTTCTTACCAAAATGATCATAACCCTGATATAAAGACCTTTGAGTTTCTCTCCTGTAAACCATCGACAAGCTACCATTGTCTCAAACTATTGTCTCAATCCAAGTTTTTAGCAATATATGCATTAAATCACATTCCCAAACCTTACGACTTTGCATCTCGTTGACTTAATTCTCCTTTTATTCTTCAGGCATTCAAAGTGACGATGCTTCAAGGCTTCCTACATGCAAAGAGTGAAGTTCAGTTAGGTACAGTATCTTTCAATAAAGCTATTGATCAAGGGGAAATTTTACATAACAGTTTAATAACAATGGTGGTGGTGCCTAAAAGGTCACTCCCCCCCCGGCCCCAGTCTCGTCTCTATCACCAGCATTTTCAGTTTATGAAATCATCAGAATTTCCGAGGTACGAGTTTTTAATCTTTTAGGAATTGACTCGAAAAATATCGAGATTACACAAACAGGACAATCGAGTCAAAGACAATTCTGGAATAAATCACCACGTGCAGTAAGTCATGTCTTTGCGAGAAGTCTTTTGGGAAAATAACACACCGTGCCAGTGACGATATTTTTTTCTTTACTAGGTCAACATAGAGATGGAATATGTTGCACATTCCGAAGTAATAAAGACCGGGAACAGATCGACGTTTAGGATAATTTATAGCAAGGAAAACCGTGATTACAAGAATTATGATTTTGAATGTTCACAAAGTATTGCAAGTATGATATTTGTAATTACCACAATATGAAAGAACTAAGAAACGGACACCAAGGCGATCTCCTAAGTGCGCGCAAGATTCAAAGATTTCAGATTCAAAGAAGGAAGACCCTTAGTGGTTTTAGGTTTTGTTCACACGATCCAATTTTGTTAGATTCCATCCACTTTTGATGGATGTTTTATAGTTTTTTTACTTGCAATGTATTTCGCAGCAAATCCACTAAAACCAATGCAGTTCTGCTTTATCAATAACAAGACTACATGCCATACGCCAGAAGTGAATTAAATCCGACAAAATTGGATTGTGTGATCGGGCCTTCAGACTGTGCAATGTGTGCAGATGGTAGAAGGTCATCAAAACAGTTTAGAGCGTTGTACCCCACGTCCCTCTCCTTGGCTCTGAATATTCTACCTACAAACTCCGTTGGTGATCAAGGCGATATTTTGTTTAAAAAATCCTTAATATTGCATGGTAAAAACTATACCTGAATTATATACCACAGCTATATCGTAACCAAAATTTTTGTTTTTTGCAGATGAAATAGTTCGTAAAATAGAGAAGATTATATATTCATCACCGAAGAGCGACAGTGTAAAAGAATACCAACGAATGCGGGATAGAAGGTCGAAAAAGTCATGACAAGACGAGAACGTAGTGTGATTTTTCAAATGCAGTATAGCTAAGCTCTAGTTACAACCCCCCCCCCGACCCACTCACTCGGAATTTTCATGAATGATTTTCTCCTTCTTTTTCATAATGACGTGTTACGTGCGGAAATTATAATGATTGTGCTAAAAATGTTAAAAGTAATCAAAAGGCTTACTACTTAATGAAGTATGCACATTTTGCAAGGCGATATTTTACACCTTTATAATATGTTGGACCTTATCAAATTATCTTTCAGTAGCATGTCAGCTGGTAAAAAAACAGTTATTTTCTGGATGAATTCAAGCTAAACTTATGCACAAAGATAACTTTAGAGGCACAACAAAACAGAAATTTTGACATGAGAATGCATGTGCTGCTGCATGTTTACAAAAGGATGACTATGTCAAAATATCAGAGAGGTTAAGTTACGCAAGAAAGTTCATGGTAATATTCACATACACTATGACAAAAAGGGAGATGATCAACTAAGCCAGGATATATATGCTTGCATCAATTAAAAAGGAGACAAAAACTAACACCCCTGAACGAGATTACTTCTCTTAAACTCACTAATATTGTTATATAACAATCCTGGACAATATAAAAACTTTTTTTAAATATCTTCAGGTAACAAAAATATGTATATAATTTCTTCATTTCAAGTGATAATCCTGTTTATGCTGTATGTCAACAGCAGAGGTTTTGTACAAATTTAAAGCAAGAACATTACAGTAAGTTATGTGGTACATTAAATACAAAGCAATTATGGTGGTTGTACTAAAGAAAAAATGCATCCTTGCAATAACCATCTTTTGTGTGAAATAGTTAGTAAAATAACCCAAATTAACTCAGTAACAGACAGTACTCTTCCATTGATGAGTGAACTCATCTGACATAAGACAGAGTAAAACATCAAAGTAGGACCCATCTGAGTGCATTGCCTTAAGCAAATGCACCACCCAATCACTTACCATTGATCTTTATTCACCACGATACACTGGTTTTCGTTTCTCTTTAAATGCCTGTAGTCCTTCTAATCTGTCTTTTGTTGGTATCACCTGGTTAAGATTAGGGTATGTTAGAGATTTGTCTGATAACAATGAGATACAGGGTAGTGAATGAGATACAGGGTAGTGAATCAATGGTGATGAGATGAATCAGTGGTGATCAGGTCATATGGTATATGGTATTTAGGTCATGGTACATTAGAAATTTGTTTGACAGTGAGATGCAAGGTAGTGAATCAGTGGTGATAACTGCATGATGGGATGGTGGTAATAATCAGTACTGTTAAAGGTCACAAGCACTGTTAATGACTTAATGGTGGTAAGAAAGTAAAGTATATCACCTGTGCGTAAGAGGCTTCTTCAAAGCTCATACCAGATATCAAATCAACCTGAAACAAATAGTCAGAAATCAAAACCCATGATCACTATCACTTCCAATATCATCTCATTCCCAACCTCCATGCCTCTGTTAATTGCATTCTTGGCCATTTTCAAAGCAATCGGCCCTTGTGGCAATATTTCTTTTGCTAACTCTAAAGCTTTGTTATATGCTTGGTTCTCATCAACAACATAATTGGCCAAGCCAATTCGTTCAGATTCTTCACCATTTAATATTCTGGCTGTAAATATCAGTTCTTTTGCCTTTGAAATTCCCACCAGCCTTGGTAGACGTTGGGTACCACCTATCAGAAGAAACGGGAGACATATTTATAAATGAATATTTCAAATATCAGCATATGAAGGTGTTCAACATTTCCTCTTAACTTAACTTCGAACGACTCTTAACTTCATTAACCTACTTTACCTCCTCCAGGAATAATAGCCAAACGTGTTTCGACCAGACCAATTTTTGACATTCTTCCTGCAACTCTCATGTCACAAGCTAAAGCAATTTCCAGACCACCTCCTAATGCTACACCATCAATTGCTGCAATGGTTGGTACTGGTAGATCATGTAAGTTTGCAATCAAGTTTCTTCCTGTGGAAACAAACCTCCCTACATCCTCCATTTTCATTTTTCGCCTTTCTTTGAGATCTGCACCAGCACAAAATGCACCTAGAAAAATGTTTTGCAGGTATTAGTTCTCTTCTAGTCAATGGACTGGAGCATTAAACTTGTAGTATTGAACAGGCAGTAAGGTGAGTGAGCATGTATGTTATCAAAAGTATATTAGCCAGAGTAAACCAGTAATTCACCAACACAACTAAGGAACCAATGACTGAGTGAAAATTGAACTATAAGGCACATACTATGTGGGTGAATTCTTTCATGAGCAATAATCAGTCAACATATCTACAATATGACCTGTATTACCTGGTACATCACTCTTTAATATAAATACTCGAAGATTCTTGTCAAATTTCACAGCATCCAAAGCATTTTGAAACTATACAAATTTAAGGTCTGCTTTAGAAATTAATTCTGGTATAGTACTGCACAGTGATGAAATATCATTTCATCAGATATGATTACAAGGATGTGTATTGATTCATAACACATGGTCTTGTAAAGCAATGGGCTGCACAATTTATAGACATTTCCAACAATTACATCACTTTTCCAACAATTACTTTCACTTAATTATATGTGCAAAATCAAAAAATCATTCAACACATTGCATCAAAATTTTTTGTTAAATGTGGAAATAAGCTTCAACATGAAAACAGGACTTGAGCGCTTAATTGGCCCCTGCATGAGCCTAATTGTTTTCAAGTGAAGACTCATTACCTACCTGGGTTAAAAAGTTCCTGCTAATAGCATTTCTTGTACTAGGTTTGTTCATTGAAAAAACTGCAATACCTACATAATGGATCACTAGAACTCAACAACTTTTAACATTTTTTGGCATATATTAATAGCTAAAAGTTTATATCTTAGGCTGCATTCAAATTTTTATAATTATTTTTACTTTTATAGCACCTAACCTTGATGTCAAGTTACTTAAGTATAAAGTTGCATGCACAATTACACTCTTTTCAAGTCACAGATGGACATAGAATATCGCATGTATAAAAGAAAGGGTGAAATGGTGAACATGTTGAAGATTTGCAGATATAGGCATAGTTGTTAAAAATACATGATCTACCAAGTCTATAAATTAAACTGTACTCATTTTATTCAATAAACGGGGGGAGAGGAAGAGAAACCATGGCGCTTTAATTAAATACCTTCCAAATCACCACTCAAAGTCTCAAATTTAAATTCATCTGCTTCATTTTCCGTCTCTGAGGAAAAACTACGAAGCCCACTGCAAAGTAAACTAGCTTTGTTCTTGTAAAACATAACATTTCGCAGCATACTCGATCCACGTGTTACAATCCTCGCCGACCCCGACATAATTGCATTCATATCACTGTTTATCTTTCAGAGATTAAAAACAAGAAAAATGGCCCACAAATATTTAAAATACGTTTTGTACTCGGGAACTATAAAATAAACTGAAAAAATCAGCTAGAGTCTAGGGCTACCATATATATTGCCGTATATATGGTGTAAATGTTGCTTAATATATTATATAACACTATACATCTCCCCCCCGGTGGAACACGTGTGAAAAATTACCATTTTTAAAAACCGAATCATCTCAGTTGACTCGCACAGCCGCACTTGATTGTAAACATAAAACATCGACATGTTTATAATAGGCAAGTGAGACTGGGAGAGACGTATATACATTTGGTAAAATGAGCGAGTTGTTAGAATTGTTGAGCCTATGGTTGAACAAATGAAACTGCATTTCGCGGAAAAACGTCTGCACATGCGCCAACCGGCCAGTAATATTTCGCTATGTTCTAACTTCTACGATAACATAATCGATAAGATTGGTTGTGCATCGGGATGTAGTGTGTCAAGTTATCGGTTGATCCCATCTCCCATAAAGGCCCTAAATTCAGAAATTTGTTCCTTGTTCCGTTCCCTTTACAGTTTACACTAATGTATGCAAGTAGAGATCGCATACTGTAGGTAGTGAAAAAATTTAAGCTTATTTTAGTGAATTCAAGGGAGTCACAAGTAAACCATTGAGGGGGGCCCCGAACGGCTGCTTTACTCCACTGTATGAACCATAGTTACCATACTGTGTCGTACATTGGTTTTGAAAAGGGATTTCGGGATAAGCAATGAAATATAACATCTGTATACAGAAAAATTAAAATATGTCAAATTGTGTTTGACCAGCGACAAATTACTTTGCCTTTGGGGGCACGCTATGTATTGTCAAAAAATATTTGCAAATTTCATTATGGGACGCTTGTTGGCCATATATCAACAACTGAAGTTTAAAAACACGTATGCAGAACCTATACGCATTATTTGAACACAAATTCTCGCGTTATATATGAGCACGTGGACAATATCTGCAAAACCAGTTTAACGTTTCATTTTGTAGGAATAACATCAGTTTGATGCAATAGGAGTTTTCTAAACTGTCGTTGTTCAATTATTGCTTAGCACACTAATCCCTTGCTAAAATCAATGTTTATTTTGAACATTTTTTAATAACAATATTTCATTTGAAATACGTTATAGCTCTGCAGTTCAGCCTTCGCAAAGTCATAAATTATATAGGAATTAATATGAAACTTAAAAAATGAAATTTGAAATATTATTTTCAGTCGGATTAAATCTCTTGAGACAAGTAGACTAACGGTCCCGTATTAATTTTTAATTCTACTTCTTAGTATGTCATATATTAATTACTTTAGATTTGTTGCCTGGTAATTTAAATGTTTGTAAGACCATGATAATTACTAAGAGATTTGAAATTCAAAACTAAACAGGTTTTATGTTTGATTTGGTAAAGAGTTGAAGCCGAAAACGACGAATTATAAAAAATATAATACATCTTTTAATTTGAGTAAACGGCTGTGGACATTTTCTTTAAGAAGATGGGACAAAATGAAAAAGGAAAGAATTTATGATGACTTGATTCTGAAATTCAGAAAAAGATATATAAATTCATAACTTATAAGCTGTGTGATGAATGGCGACAAGATTAGGCCACAAATTTTAGAGACACCGTACAAGCTTCAGGATATTTGCCCTACAAGAAAGTTAAAAGCTCCAGAAGATACCTTAAGACGAATACAAAAGAAGATAGCTTTCGCTGAAAAGAAAGGAATATTATTGGCTTTGGAAAACAATGAATTAGGTCGCTCAACTCACATGGCAAAGCAAAGGTCAGGACGAGCATCGCTATTACCAATGAAAGAAAGTTTACAAGAAACTCAAGACTGGATTAGCGAATTTAGAAGAAGATACAATGGAAAAGATCTCACGAAGGAATTTGAAACAGAATGGTATACTGCATCGGATATTTTTCAGCAGATTGCTCATGCATATGCAAATACGTAGACAAAGGACAGCTGAAAAAATAAAAACTCAGTTGGGTCTGCATTCAACAGAAAACAATTGGGCTTTGAGTCATAATAAGACCTTTCGATTTCGGCCAAAATAGGATGGACGTTGATAGATAATGATACGATGAATAAGGATGATCATGGACCTTTAGGAATCAGTAGGAAACAAGTTCCCACTCATGGTGCAACAACATCTGTTTTTTTTATGAATCTTGAGAATCTGAAGAGTTTTGTCTGTTCTCATGCTTGTGGATCGACTTAATTTCAGGACTGACTGCATCCAGAAATGAATACGAGTCTTGGGGATCGTGTGAATGAGAACGAGACTCCTCCTGTTAAAAACAGAAACGTAATATTAGTAAAGATGCCAATAGTACAACGTTGATACCAGCTATTTAACAAGAATCGTTTCAAGCAATATCAGGATGGAGAAAATTAAAATCCAAAGTAGTATTAAATTGGTCGCGTAGATTAGATTAGCCAACGACAGCCAGAATCCGGATTAGACTAAAGTTTTCGACGATAATATTGGCTACAGCTAGATGTTTAGTACTAAATTTTGGTAGTTGATGTGGTCGCCAAAATTACGTTTGCCACGTTAGGTGTTGTGAACGTAACAAACGTTACTGTCAGGCATATTCTGAGGGGGGGGGGAACCTGCACAACGGAAAATTCCCATCACTGTATGCAGATCATGGTGAGAGGACCTACTTTACTGTAAAATTGTTTTGCATCTCTAATGTGTTACAGACAAAAGAATGATTGAAAGTGTTGTATTATAATGTATAACAATATATACCTTTGATCTAGCAACAGGTTGAGGTGTACCAGGTGAACTCCGGGAGCCTCGTGTTTTTGAGCGACTTAGTCTCATTAGCGCCACTCTAGTCAAACCAACAGAACGGTTTGCAATAGGTGACTGAGTCATATCATAAGATCCATCCATACTAGTCACATGAACTTCTTCTGAACCTCTTCTCTTGGGGTGTTCACCATAAAGAAAGTTCCTTGGTGAACTCCCACGCCTACCTTGAGGAGGCGGAGGAGTTGGGCTGAGCCTTGGCCCTAAATCAATTGAGTCATTTTCTAAAGACAAGCTATTAGTTCCTGGATTCTCAAGACTTGATTCCTCAAAATTGTTAGACATCCTAGACTGGCTATCCTGTGAAGTGACATCACAGCTTTCCTGTGAGGTGACGTCATCTTCAATCCCATCGTCCGTGGCGATCGTTCTGCTAATTTCTGCGAATTGATTACTGTTGTCATCGTCCCAAGCAACCTTCACCTCAACAGGTGGAATACTATGGCTACCAAGTGAAGTCTCTGTTAGAAATACTGTTCCAGAATAACAGTCTTCATTCAAATTAATATCGGCCAAGTTTTCCTCAAAATTCCCAGGAAAGCTATTAAAATCAGAGTCACTTCTCCAAAATATATCACTCTCATCATTTTCAATATCAACAATTCTCTCTAAACTCTCAGATTTCGTTTCATCCTCGGAAAATGTTCGATGATCAATGACTTGTTCAGGATTTCCTCGTCGTATCGTGTCGTGAACGCTCTCGGAAAATTTCGGATCATCTTCGCTCTCGGACTCAGAAACATTCTTGTCACTGTCTAAGTAAATGTCGTTCGATGCTCCGCAATGCTCACACTCGTAAGGGCTCGTAAAAAAAGTTGATTTACGAGCTCGTTGTCTTTTCTTTGGAAGATCCCTTTGACAAAACGCGCAGAAGTTTTCACGGTGTTCTGTTGAAGGCCGAGCTTTTTCCTGTTGGAAGCAAAAAATACTTTTGGTTGGCGTTACATAACAGGTGCTTTGGAGTTTGGCCGAATGAAAACGGGTTACTTTAAAACGCTGTCCAGAGGAAATGAATTTGAAGACATCAGCCATTTGAATACATACTGTGCATAGGCATAGAATATATATATATATATATATATATATATATTATATATATATATATATATATATATATATATATATATATATATCGTATCTTTTCTCTATGTTTCGGGATGCTATATTTGATGGGAAGTTGTTTAAAGACGCTGTCATGGTTATATGTAGAGTACTAACAGTTTTTTAATTGGTTCCGAATGAGTACTTTTCTGCAAACTCGTCCACTGAAGTATGTTATAAAATAATAAAATTGTTTGTTATACAAGTATACAGCAATTTTTCGACGAAACATATCTTTGCTATTTTGCATAATCTTCTTTTCATTATAAGATGAAAACTGACTGAGTGGATCCACTTGACCGAGCAGGGAAAAAAATGAGTGAAAAAAATGAGTGAAAAATTCGTGCATGCGGATGCAGATTCTTGGCACGGGCCTAACGTGTAGAGAAAAGGCGAAATTTACCTTGTTGTAGTCCGGGGGTTTAACCGGTTGTTCTCGTTTGACAAGTTTTGCTTCATCCACAAAACTCGTGAATCTTTCTTCATTTATTCCTCTTGAGGTCTGAATAAACAAGAAGCCGTGCAGTTATTAAATGATTCGCTTTTCAGTGTTTTAAAGCAGAAGGAAAATCAAGAGATATCCAAGAAGTTTACTCTGCATGGTTTCTCATGATTCACCGAGATGACTCGTATTAGAACAGTATAAATAAACCTAGCTTAGCTTAACACACTCACGATGACTGTAGAATCAAGTTTTGGCAATTTACGAATGACATTCACGTTATTTTTCTTGCACCATTCCAAAACCTTCCTCTCTTGGCTTCGTTCCCCGACTGATCTCGCTAACCTTTCCTCGGTACGAACTCGGGCGACCACGTCCCGAGGTTGCCACGATCGCGAAACATTTTGAGAGTGTGGATAACGTGCGTTAGCTCGAGTGATAACCAAATTGTCTGCAAGTTAGCAGTAATTTCATTAACAAATTTTGATATATAGGAAGTGCAAAACATACACGGAACTGTTTACCACCAGCAATAAAACATATTCCCGATCCTATGTTGTTCAGTATACATTTCTCACAGTTCACTGAGCTTGGACAAGAAATATATTAAAATATTAAGATATTAAAATTACTCTTTAGTACCTTGTATAGCAATATTTTACCTGCCAAGAAATATAAAAATGCAAATATGCATGTATATATTTATATATTTATCAATATGGACAGTAATGAAATGAAACTAACAAGTTATTTACTTGAAATGGTCGATGTTTGACTTTTGCAGACGAGAGGAATTGTTACGTGCAATTTAGTTTTTTTTTGAGGCTGTAATTTATAATGGTTTGAGACTCAAAATATGTATAAAGTTAAAGAGAATAATCGAAAATTTAGTTTTTAATTTAAGTAGGGAATCGCTAAATCGTTATTAAATATAGAAGACGACAAGGAAAGACTGCATAAGGGAAGAAACTCTGTTCTCAAAAAGACATTCACATTTATATTAAAAGCCATGTTTTGGCTTCGAAGTAGTACATAATCTATCAGCGGGCATTTATTACTTACGACACGAGATGTATCCAGATACGCGATATTAACAATAAAAATAAAGTTCATTTATCTTACCTTTTACGTTCGGTAAACTTGACCGACGCATCGGTACCAAAGTCTATTCCTTCTTGTAAACCCTTTCAATTCTTTCTTTCTTTAAAATATTTCTATTTTCACGTATTCTGACAGCAGTTCAAAATGGGATTTAATTACAGCCAACCGATATATATATTAAAGCTGAACACATGTTTACGTTTGGGTAAGCAGGTGCCCTCACGACCTTGGCAACCAATTTGGAAGTCTATATTTATATATATATCCATTGTTTTTTACAACATGACTCAGTGATCGTGTTTAGACTTTAGAGTAATAAGTATTTTTTCACCCTTTTTTCCCTAAATGGATTATATTATTGTACATTAGCTGAAGTGTATATTTAGTTAGACAGGTTGGGGTTTAGGAATCCGTCTGTGTGGACAAAACGTCGTGGTATATATTCAATACAGCTGGAAACATTTGCACAGGTAAACTGCAGACTGCAGTAAGCTCCAACATCAGTCTGTCCGCCCATCTCAGCAAACTTGTAAGAGTATTATCCCACGATCAAGATCGAGAGTGGACCCACATATGTCGAAACCTTTCATGCCTGGCCTGGGTTCCCACGCATTGTGTCTATTACTCTGACCAGTCGTTGACATGTTCATTAAATTTTTCGCCACTGTTAGTGGTAGATAATTTCAGGTTGGAAGGCAGTCATACAAATATTTCTCGGACACAAAAATTATCAATAACGTTTATTTCTCTTCCCTCCACATCTCAAACAATTTAACAGACAATTGTGAAAGGCAAAATTATGCAAAGAATCAAAAAGCGTTTTTGCTACAACTTATCATAATACAATATGGCTGTACATATCCTGCATGAGAATGAAATTTCACTGCATGGGGAGATTTCATGAAACTACTACAAAGTTATATTTATGACAGCCAAGTAACGTTTTCCCACGACTTTCTAACATATAAGAGTTAATATTCACAAATGTTTTTGTGGCGTGAATTTATACATATTTTCTGTTCTAAAGTAGTTTTAAAGTAATAGTAATTTTGATTCACTTGCCGTCTATTTTTTGAGGTTTAAGCCGAAGTCATATCGGGTTTAAGCAAGACCAAATCCTTCAGGACATTCGTGGATGGTCTTCAGAAGAACAGAACGCAGTTTATCGTAGGTTTCATAGGCCGGCAAGTCAAGTTGATTGAAACTAGAAAATGCAAAGTGAAATAGTTAATCATGCTAAGAATACTTTTCTCGCAGCCGAATATCTTGCTGTGACGTGATGACGATGAACGACCGGAACAAGTGGGACATACAAACTGAGCCCAATTACTTCTATATAACGGGGAGGGGGAGGTATATATACAGCTCAGATAATCACCATCTTGGTCCTGTATCAATGATCAATGACCCATGATTCTAACGCATATATTTCAAAAGCTTACACGACTTCGTTAAAACATAGGCAATGATAAGGCCCTCATGCAATAATTAATTTCACAATTCAAAGGAAGATACTTAAGAAATACATAAGGAATATGCAATTATTCACTCGCTGCTCGTAATAAGAAGTTATTGTAAAAGTAATATTTAGTTTACCAAGTGTGAGCGGCAGGTAATCTATCTGTGGAGCGATCATCGCGGTGAATTTGGAACTTTTGTAAACCATTCATTCCTTCAAGTGCAGCAAATCCTTGTAGTGGAACTTTAGATGTCCCTGTCACAAACTGCAGGAACTTCGCTCGGTCCGCCTGATCGAAAGAACGCAATGCTCGCCACAGCCATTGGATCTGAGATAAAGATTAGGACATAGGTTAAAATTTTGAATGGTCTGAAGTTGGTTGTTGTGAAATGGTGGGCGAACAAGAATGGGCTTTGCGCGAGAGACAACACACAGTTTTCACATATGGCTGAGCTGGAACCAGGAAAAGGAAGTGGATATGATGAGATGAGAAAAGAGAAAAAAGATCGAAGTGATTTGAAAAAGTACAAGAATATGAGCTTTTTTCCTGGTCGGTGATCAAAGCTTACCTGCAAGGAATTTTCATTGTATTTATGGTACTCAGTATTGGCTTTTAGGTCGTCAAGATCTATGGTTGGCAAGCCGGATATAAGTAACTCCAGCTCCTGTTCATCAAATATTGAGATCAATCTCTTTGGAATGATTTCGTAGAATCCTTCGAGGAAACTTTCAATTTGCTTTCGAATGGATCCGGTCATCTTTTCTTGGCAGATAAGTTTAACATACTCTTTCTTGTTGTCTTCTGTGACTGGGATATTTCTACCATTGGCTTTTAAATCACGCACTTCGGATACACCAAACTCCTCGATCTGTCACAAAGAAGTGATTCATTGGAACAGAACTGGTGAAACTCTGCGCATTTTTTGCCGTACGTTGCGAGGCATATTCCAAGCCCAGCTAGCCGTATATGATTAGTACATATAACTCAGACCAGGCAGACTATAACTTATTAAACGAGATGAAGCAGAATATCTCGTCAAAACGTTTCGATCAACTTCAGGAGCTCCCCATCTTGTAGACTGTATATTTCTTTATGAAAACCATATTTCATGAACTGCTCTCTCTGGTTACTTTGGAGCGTATGATATAATATATAATATGAAATCTACTTACATCCGTGCTGAACGTGAGTTCCACTCCAAACTCATCAATATCATGTTCCAACAGATAGACAAGACCTTGATAAAAACTATAATCTTCAGCTTCCATATCAGATACCTTGACTGGTATACCAAGGATATGTTTATAAAACGACCTCGTGAAATACGCATCCAATAACTTGTTGTCATAGATTGCCTTGGCTACAACACGACCTAAATAAATTTTATGATTTAACGTTACGACTAGCGACGGATTTGTTCAAGATGAACGTAAAGGAAAACACTCAAATCAAAGGCTTCGAAATAGAGAAAATTTTATATTTTCGACTAGAGAAACTCGACAAGAAACTAGACAAGAAAATGTGTCCCATTCCCCGCGCTAGCGCGAATTGATACAAATTCATTCAAATTAAATACTTTACTTACCAACAAATTTGAAGTAACTCAAATGATTAGAATTACAGTGTGAACTTGGGTTGGGCAGGTAAGTAACCCGATCTCCAGGCGAAACCCTAAACAGGGCGTAATTCGGGTTGAACATCTCACGTGACATAATAATGAACCATTCCCGGAGCAATCCACCTGCATCTTGGCCTTCCTCCCCTTCGAAAACGACGTACAGACGCGACTTCATTTCTTCGGGTGATCGTCGGTGGAGCTCGCGATACGAGTCCTCAAAAACATGATCTCGCCGAACGTGCATCGAAAGATCGTCGCGACGCATCGCCGCTCCTTCGTTGAGTCGTTCGAGCTCGTGACGGAAGTACCGACGTTTGATGTCAAAATCTAGGAATCTTGTGTGGTCAACTAGAACAGCAAACGGACCATCTGCCAGGTGGGTGGTGGATTGGCGGAGGATGTGATTAAGAACTGTTTGGTGCATCTCTGTCATGAAAATAAAGGAAAACATTAAAGTCATAACCCACACCAACTTCACTGTCATTTTGGGTGCTCATTCCTCATATTACTGAAGAACACTTACCCGCAAAACGTAGGAACGCCTGTTGATCAACAGGAAGATCTGCCAGGAACGAGGTCTGTAATGTAGGACTTAAAGACCCTCCCGGGGATGTGGGACTCGGGGACGGAGGCATATCATCGATACTACGAATTGAGGCGAGTCTTGCAATTTCAACGGATCGGCCACGTGTTAATTGTGCGGCATTTGATTGGTTGTCTTCTTTCTCCGTACCATGAACAAGGAAGAAAGACTCAACAGCAGGCTGCAAGACCAGGACAGCATTTCGATCTGAGGTACGAGCCAATTCACTGAGACATTCACTTAGAGTATCCCAGAGCTCTTCCAAGGATAGCTGATTGCTTAGTCTTTGGAGATCATCATTTGAGGCTTGGTTATCTTGGGTGGAAAACAAAATATTATTTAGCAATCAATTGTTAAAAGAGGAATTTGCATTAGCATTCTTTACCTTGCGAAGGTCCAGCATCATCAGTCTTAGCATCAGTTGGTTTCTCAATATTTCCCCCTCCACTCTCATTTGACTTTTTTCGTGCGGTTTCCTTCGCTTCTGATAAAAAATAGACACATTACAAATCTCTCACAGTGTTTCAATTCAATAACAAAGCCTGAGATCCCATATAACACCACAGCCTGGACACTAAACCAAAACCACAGTGTATCATATCATATCCTACTACTATTTGATCTCCCGTCATCGTCCAACTGACCCAAATATTTTGCGTTGGTCAGCCCAATACAGCCATCATAACCCCAAGGTCACTCCTGTGTTTCGTATACTTCGGTTAAAAACAGTAAGCGTCCTAACCTATCCTAACGTAACCTACCTTGTTCTTTCTTTTTCTCTGATTCCTTCTTAGCAGCAGTTGCAGCTTTCCTTGCCGCTACTCTCAGCTGTAATATAACACGTAAACCACGGAGGAACAAATTCTGACTTGACGTTTTCTCCGTGAATGACGCCATGGCTGGTAGATGTAAGTCATAAGTTAGTGAACGAATATTACGTTGTTGACCTTGACCTTGATTACGACGACGACCTCTCGTACCAGTCCCCAACCCAAACCTCGGTTCATTGTACAACCGAACAGCGACGTTTCCTGCATTCATTGGACGGTTGAGACGTTGGAAAGCAAGAACTTGTTCCAGAGGTTCTTTTTGCGTTTTTTCGCTCGGCGCAACCGTGGCGTGCGTTGTGTTGTACGTGCGTAATTCTTCAAGTAAACGTGAGATGTTGCTTTGCACTACGTTACCAAGATCACGAACACCCATAAGTAACAACGATGAAATGGCATCACGGGAATCTGAGTTCAGTCTCGAAACCTGCAGCAACAAAATGATAATAGTGAGCTTAAGCAAGTGACGTTTTTGACCACACGTACGTTGACCGGAAGTAAAGTTTTCGTTTTTCACCAATCACAATCTTTGACCCAGTCTTTTCACGTTACTCATGCCGTTTGTGTTGTCAAAAACGTCACATGCTTAAGCTCACTATTATGCATGATGACACGGGATCAACATCACGGTAGTGTTTGGGGTGTTTTTAGCACGCGAGCACTGGCTACAAGCAATTTTAGAGGCCCTCATTTTGGGGATCACGCCCGTTGAAAGTGCCCACAAAAGCTTCAAACTTAAAACAATAAACTTAGAACAGTGATGTAAGTGCCTCAATTATTGTTCGATCACTATAACTGTGCCTGTGATTCTACTTAAACAACCAATAATATTTTTGAGTATTTTCTGTACCCCCCTAGACTAATACTAGGTGCCCTAAGTCCTGTAATTTAGTGGTGTTTACTTCCAGTAATATACAAATAAACTACCTGCAGCAAGAGTGTAGTCGCGTCTTCTAAGCCATCCTCGGAACACGCACCAGACGTTAAAACCTCAACAGCTAATTTCAATTGTGGTGCCATGACAACCGTGTCTGATATCACGTCATCAGTTGGGGCTACATCCAGGAACTGGACCTTACTATCTGAAGCCGATGATGTCACCGAATGAACCTCGACGTCCATTGGTTCGTTACCAGTTTCCGTAGGTAAGCTCACGGTTGACGGACCACTATCGACCGAATCAGTCTCCGGTTCCAGCCCCCGAGGGGAGGTCTCGACCACTAGAGAGGAGGTGACAGATTCTGGGGTCTGGGCACGACCTGTTGATTGGTTAGATGGAGTTGCAGGACGGACAATTTCGGCTGTTGTAGTCTGGTCGTTGCTCGCCATTGCCTTTGCTTGATCAGCATTATCTGGTAGAGATGCAGAGATCACAGACAGCAGTCGTAATAGACTGTCCATTAGGTTCGCGCTTTTCCGTATGACAGGATGAGACAACAAACTCATAAGATAACCTATAGGCGATGAATTAAAATCCGAACTCTTTGCTGCTGTACTAGACGACGTATTCTTGGCAGCAAGTTTGCCTTTCTTTCCTCCATAAGTTCCATCAAGTCTGACTAGAGTGTTCCAGAATTCCGCTTCATTGAGCGAGGAGACCGCAGTTTCATCTCTTGTCCCAGTCTCCGTACAGCTCGTCACTTGTTCTGGCGTAAAGCTTGCTGGAAAATTCTTTGCCAAAGCGGCCAGAGCATCGAGCACATGCTTACAAACAAATGACGAGGCCTGAGAGTTCACTGAGACATTACTTGCTGATTTATCGACACTAGATTTGCCAGTTTTTTGTACATTAAATATACGAGCTCTACACCCTAGAGCTGCATCTACACTCATGTTTAACCACGACGAACCACACGAAGTGACTTCGGACGTTGTTCGGGATGCCTCGCCGAGTTGATCTTCTAAGGGTCTGGATTTAGGATCGGATTTTTTACCTGGGCCTTTTCCCCGGGTATTTGTTGTCGTTGTCGATGCGGTGCAACTTCCATCTGCGTTTTGCCCACTAGTCCTTCTTAGTATAGATATTAGAGATTGAATAACCCATTGTCTGGTTTCTTGGTGATAACAAAAGTTTCGGATTACTTTATGTAAGCGATTAATATTGATTCTAGGTTCGTCGACAAATAATAAAATAAGTAGGCACACTAAAGCCTCGTTATCAAGTATTTGCCGTCCTGTGATGCTGTTCTTTTTATCCTTGCCAAGACTGCCTGCAGCTGAGAACCCGGGACCTCGGCCCCAACCACTTCCAGGGGGGATAAGACGCGAGAACTGTAAGCTCCCCCCTCGACCAATGCGGCCAACGCGACGCGGATAGCCGGATCTGCGGAGCAAAGCAGATATTGCAGACGCGGCATCGCTGTCTCCACCAAAGGCGAATCTTTCTTGCATAAGTCGGGCTTGGCGGGCCTCGAACTCCCGTCGTAAAGATTGTGCCTGAGTGGAAAGATCCTCTGGTAATACACTAAGCTGAGAGTCATCCATGTCGGTGAGGATTTGTTGACGTAATGCGGGCGGAAGATTGCGGAGAAAATTACCAGGATCCACAGGTTCCTCGGGCGTCATGGTGCGCACGCGCTGTCGCTCTTGTTCTAAACGTTGTTGCTGCAAAACCTAAATAATAAAATACACAGACAATACGCATGTCAAACTCTTGAAGTGGCGCTACATATAAAGTAATTTTCGCTGCAACTTGCGACACAAATTCAGACGCAATATAAAACAGGGAAAAAACAGCAATCGTGAAGTTAATTGTGCGGCATTTTATACAGCATTTTCTTTGCGTGTGTACATGATAGCATAGTTTTGTCAAATAGACTATATTTCGAGTTTTGGCGAAACTAATGATCATGTGTAACATTGCTACGTAAAGAGCAAAATATAAATAATACCTCATCCTGCACTTCTGGAGGTAGAGCAGCCAGGAACTCAGGACTGACATTTAATGTACCACTGGTGTCACCAGCACTGGAGGTAGATGGAGCAACTGTTGTAGCAGGTGTGCGGCGTAATGCTAACTGTTCTGCAAGCACTTCACGACGTATCGCCTCGGGGAGAGCCTCCAAGAACGAGGGATCGACACCTTCAGGTATTTGGACTCCATCAATCATGGCTGGTGGATTCTGTGGGTTACTCGTTTCGGGCGTTTCTGTGGTAAATAATGACAAGCTTTCCGTGAAAGCATGTGTTGGATCTGCCGCACTTTCTTGAGATGGCTGAGAAAGGTTGCTGGTGTTGGGGAATACTAGAGAAATACACAGAAATTGATCAGAAATTATATCTAGTGAAAGAGGTTTCAAAGACGGTTTGTAATAAAACATTGATATGTAAGTTGTTGCTCTTCCAACACTTCAACAAAGTTTATATCCATATGATACACTCGTATACAAAACCGTGGTTTAACATGGAAATGGTTTATTTTTACACAAAATTATATTTGGCGAAGATAAATCGAGTGGTCGTGTGGTTGGATTTCCTCTCGGGAAATGAAAAACACCTAAAGGCCTTAACAATAAGACAGATTGCCGGATTCGTTCCGAATCGTATACCTGTGGGGGATGAACCGTCCCCAGTGTCCATAAATTCATCATCACCAGGTGATCTTGGTGTGGGGGCAAGATTTGGGTCTGATACATCAGGCGTCTCAGGCAATGCACGAGTGGGGGCTCCGGGACATTCTTGAATAGGTACATCAAGATTTGGAGTAACAAAAAGCCCCGCCGCCTCAGTTACTGCTGCTGAAATGATACCTGCTACTTGCGGTAGGTGGGCGACAAGGCTGGGTGTACCACTGACACCACTCGACTCCATCTGCATTTCTGCATTTCCTGGGGTAGTTTCCTGCATTGATTCTGGTGTGGGGTTAGACACATGAACTTCGCTTGGATTATCAGTGTTTGCTTCAATACTCATTTCGGAAGATCGATCAATCGGTGGTGTGATAGTTGTAGGCTCAATATGCATTATTGACAGTCCAGTTTCGTTTGCAGTCTGGATGGCTGAGGTACCATCTGAAACACTACCAGATTCTTCTGTTGGTTGATTCAAAGCTTGCGATACTGCTTCCACTGGAATTACACAAATAGATAGTAACAACACTTAAGAAAGGATTACTATGACAGCGGAGAACAACGGACCATTTATACAATAACGCCATACACCAAATTTGGCCTATTCGTTTGTTTATTAGGTTCATAAAGCGTCACGTACCGCTTTCAGTATATACATGTCCTTCCTCCTCCCGTCCTGAAACAGTTTCAGTTAAGCCCGGTTGAGAAGTTACAGACTCCACTTGCATTGGTTCACCACTTGCCGTTGTAGTCAAAGGTTCGCTTGTTGTTTCATTTACTTTGGTTTCTTCTAAATATCATGAAAATAATTTAATGGTCGTGTAAAGAAATCGCCATGGCTGGCATGCAGCGAGTAGTTTGCTCTAACAAACCTCAATGTTGTAAATAAGTTGTTTGATGTAGTGGAATCCTTGAAAAAAGATCAATACAACTTCGATAATTCTTACCTTTAGCTTTTTCTTTCTTAGCTGTTTCTTCCGCTTTCTTCGCATCTTCTTCCTTTCTTTTCTTTCTTTCACCCTCGCGCACAACTTCCACTTGTTCTTCCAGATCCTTCTCTAACACAGGTAGGACGTCCTTTTTTACAGTCGCAGCACAGTGATGTACACTCCCTCCGTCCAGAATCTGACTTTCCTGGGTCCACAGGTTCAGGGGTGAAGAAATATCGGTGAGAATGTTCGAACTTGACGGACCTATAGTGGAAGCATTGAAAATAATTGGACTTAATTTCTCTACATGCAGCCATCAAAGAGTTTCGTTGAGAAATTGTTGAACCTACCATCACCAAAATCGAAGATATCGCCAAAATCGTCGTCTGCTAATCTCCGTTGACCAGCTCGTGTTATCAATCTGATATCATCGTCCATTAAATGTCGACCAAGACGTGGAATTTCTACAACAGAATTAATCAAAGATTTAAAATCACCGGAATCATACAAATGTAAAATCTCGTTATTATACAAAATAACAAAAAAAAATAAGTTTAGTGAAAGGTAAGACGATGGCTTGTCAAAGGACATAAACGATTGCGGTTTTCAAATAATATTATCCAGTCAATTTTCAGACAGTCACTATAGGTCTCCATCATATGGATGTGACTAACTGTGTGGGTGTGCCCTACCATTGACATGCAATTTATCGTGTGGATGTGACGTAAAGTGTTTGTGCTGGTATGACCTACATTGTCTGTGCGTTCTATCATGTGGATGCGACCTCATTGTTTGGTTTCACCTACCATGTGGATGTGAATAATGGACGTGAACATGGGTCATATGTCCAGATCTATTGCGATCACTCCGTAGTAAATGTACACGAGATATTCGACTGTTACCACTTTGATTAGGACGGTCAGTTGACTGCTGTCTTCTTAGTAATGGATGTTCTATAGTGAAGTCAGTAGAAGGATTGCTACTTCCGCCAGTGTTGGAACGTAAACCTGCGAGCAGACCACCACGGAAGGCAGATGAAGTGAGGATAGTACCAGGATGAGCGTGTTCTCTAATCAAGCGACTGATTGAACCTTGTAATTAATAATAAAATAAATACGTTTAATAGAATCTTTCCTATGACATTTCTGTTTTGAACAAAATCTCTTCTGTTCTACGAAGAAACGCGGATTTGCTGCTTATTATAACTCAAAGTTTTTCACGGTTTTCCTCACAGCAGTATATAAAAAAAAATTTGCCTGAAACGAACTAACGAAGACAGACGGATTTTACCTTGTCTTGGTTCATCCAGCTGCAAGAAAAGATAATCGTTATCAATTCCTCCACCAGCAGCACCTCCATTTCCAAACTCAGTTCTTTCATGTCCTTCAATCTCACTTCCTTCCTCATCATCATCATCTGTTAGGAAACAATCGTAGGTTTGTTGTGTCTCATGTAGGAGCACGCTTCTGGTCAACTGCAAATCAGTTGTATTTGGCGAATTTGGCGAAGTCGTAAAAACATCACAGCACTGTGATGCCCTCGATGGAACGGCCATTTCATGACGTAGAATAATAAGATGAAAACTGTTTTACCTTCTTCATCGTCATCATCATCGTCATCATGATCTTCGCTTTCTTCTCCCTCGTCTTCTAACATGATTACTCCATTATAACTTTCCACAACAACACCTTCATCTCGTCCTTCTTCATTGGTAGCTTCCTCATCTTCTTCTGCCTCAATCTCCTCATCTTCGCCTGCAATAAAACCGGACGTTTAAACGTTTCTAAGGCTGGAAACACATTACTTGCTGTTCTCAAGCAAGAACTTGCAATTACCATCAGATCTATGATCATCGTCTTCGACCTCATCTGGGTCTTCATCCTCATCGTCCTCATCTTCATCGTCTTCATCATCGTCTTCATCATCTTCATTATCCACATCTATCCTACTATGATCATAACTTTCCTCTTCACCCCCAGCTTGATCTACACTGCTGTCATGACTCGTTTCACGGTGGATTTCAATCACCAGCGCGTCTGGAATTACAGAATTCGTGGATTCATATTCAACGTGTACTTCCTTAATTAAACAGCTCAGTCAGCTTTGAAATGGTTGAGAGAGCTTTTTCAGCGTAGTGCAACAAAAAAAAGGAACCAGAAGGACCTGTTTCAGACCCTCAACGAACGAATTTTCAAGAAATGAATGCATACCTATTGATGGACTAGAGAAATCATCGTCACTTTCAGGTACACCACGGTCACTATCCCCCGGCTGTTCTGTAATCACAGCACTGACAGTTGTGTCGTTCACTGCATCAGTTTCGCCTGAAAATACAACAATTTCATAATCCTAAGTTCCGATGTTGCGTCAGGTGAACTGTAGCTTTCATCACAACTTGTTACGTACCTTCAGAACCTATCATAAATGACGTATCAGGATCTCGCCGCACAGCCCGTCCTTCGATATGAAGTCCACTGGAATCTACAAAATATCCAACAGATCCTGGTCAATCTTAAAATCAAATCTGAACTGGCTGGAATATCTTTGATCCACCTCGGGAGTGCGATAGGATTCGGGCCATTTTGTTTCAGTGTATTTGCTACTACGGAAAACCAGCGTAAATGGTAAAGAACCTTTGATGTTGTGCAGAGTGAAACTAAAAAGAGCTTCTAATCTTGCTCATAAAAGCACAAACTTACTATGAAGCCATCTCAAACTTTATAAAATTCAAACCACAAACCTAAGTCACTAAACTCCTGTCCTTCCTCACGGCTAGGCTCAATCTCCTGACGAGTGACACGGTTTCCGGAAACGCGTAATATATGCTCAGCGACATCGCTGGTACGTGATGTCGTATCCATTGAATCGTTCTTCTTTTCCGCAGCCGCTGTTGTTGCACTGGCTGGCGCAGGCAGGTTCACCAAGTTCGAGAGCTTTTCCAAAGGCTTTAATAAACTATTGATAGTCGCAACCACGTTAGGACTTGAGAGGTCTAAGCTTTGGGAAACACGAGCCAGATCAGAGACGACGCCTTTTTTGACAAATAGTTTAATAGTTCCATTCTGTTGAGTTGCGTTCGTGTTGCTACTTTGTTGCTGGGTGTTGCAACCAGAATCGATGATACCCAACACAAGCTGAAACAAAGACTGTAGCCGTACGTGTTTCTGTTGAGATTCAGCCATGGCCAGGGCACGGGCCAGAGATTCTTTCAGTTCGTTGACAAAGATTGTTTGAGCGTCAGGACTATGATTACATGCTGCGATAACTGTGAGGAGTTGTCTTGATCGAAGAGAATGATCTGTTTGTGTTTTACTCGAATCTGAGGGAAGCAGGTAGTCCATGATGAACGCAAGCACAGGCATCTGTGGAGAAATCAGTCATGTTATCATTACATGGTATTTGAACAACATGACGAGAACGAACAATCTACAGTATAAAGCGAGTCAATTCATGAGTCAATCGTGCACGATTTAAGAATAGTTTCAGTCGAACAATAAACATCTTAATATGATATACAGAAGGAACTCCCTTCAGAGAGGCATGCTCGCGACAATTTCCTAAAAGTTTATACACCATAAAAACGTTTAGTGCACAACATCAGAATGATCGATGATGTTACTTGCAAAAGAAATTATTTGAAACAGAGGATTCGTTATTCTACATGCACCAGGAATAATGGCTTAAGAGACATAACAACATTAACCATGCAGTTTTGAAATCATCAGTTTGATTAAAGATTTTCTTAGAGTTTATCTTCTACCTGAGAACTATGCTCTTGTCCAATTTTCTGTATTTCATACTCAGCAATGAGTTGAGCGACCCCAGAATAAGATTTAACTAATTCACTGAGTATACTCAACACAGTTCTCTTATTTAACAATGGTTTACACTCGTTCTCTTTTTTGTCCTCTGCACTTCCTTTGCTTTTATTATCCTTGTTGCCAGTTGAAGGGTTCTGAGATGAGGATGATTCGCTATCTATATTAACAGGAAACTATGTTGGAGGGTAAACAAGTATGGTTTAGGTAAAAGAACAAGTGTTCATTTTGGACTCAGTAGCTTCAAGGTGGAATAAGAGTTAACAAGCGTTTTTGCGGTACGCGCTATAACTGTTCATTAACTATGGCCGACTTTTGTTAGGGCAGTAAGTATACATACCAATAATCATATCTTCAATATCCTCAGAAGGTAATGATTCTCCCGTCAGATGTCTCACTAATGATGGTGTTGGTCGACCATCCAATAAATCACCCAACTCTCCTAAGGTTCTCCCAACCTGACTTTGACTTGGTGCTGAACCTTGGCTATTACATGGTTGTTCCTCTGTTGCCGTGGTAACGGATTCGTCAGATTTCGAATCCTCGGGATCCCGGCATAGTGCATTCAGCAGTTCGTACACAACACCTCGGACACTTTCGGAGACCTTCGGAATCTTGGGCGGTTTTCCTGCTGGGTTAGCGTTTACAAGCAACGCCTGATTAGGGGGGATTGTAACCTCATTGCCTGGCTGTCCACCGCGTTTGATTTGAGATGGCAACGAAAACCTCATTGATTTCAGGAGCAGCTCCTTAAAAATCTCAGGTTGGCGGGCTGCAACGGGACTTAGAACCCTAAGCAGATAGTTGAACTCTTTTGTTCCAAGTGAATTTGTTCCCACCCCACTATTGGTGCTACCAATACCGCTGACCATAGCAGAACGTATCACTTTTTCCATTGTATGCCGCAAAGTATCACGGTCTTCTAACACGTGACGTAATAGCAAAGTTAGTAGCATAACGAAACCGTCAAATTTTGATGATCGTTTTAACTCCAGGATATGATGAGGTCCTCCAGCTTCAACAAACACTTGAGCAAGATGATTATCACGTGTTAGACGAACACACAAACGAACAACTGCATTCAATGCACTGTTTTCAACAGGCAGAGAAATAAGAGACACACAAGACCTAAAAGAAAAGTATTTTGTATTATTTTACAACTATAACAACTACAATATTAGTGTTCGTCCGACACCTTCGAGCGTACTCCTGGTAGTAATCAGGTCGTGAGAATGATAGTTACCCTTGTTGTGTATTTTTAATCGAATAATGAAATAATACCTGACAAGATATTCCTTCTGTTCATTTGGTAAGGAGACTAGTTTGATGCTTTCTTCTGAAGACACAGGAGGCTTCGTTTCTACATGAAAAATCAAGTTAAAAACAAAATTAATTTCAACGCCATCAATACAATTTATCACTGTATTACTTGTTGTCTAGCCAGTCCAGGCGAATCATGAGACAAGCACATACCTGTACCTGTACTCTGTTGTTCAGGGGTTGTCTCTGGCGCGGCACTCTTCTTGTCAGCTTCTACTGGAGACTGTCTATCTGGGATGTTCGGAGTGATTTCTAACATGATGGGTCTACGATTGCCAGAGTCTTCATTCACCTGGAATGAGCAAATGAGTGTTAGATGGTTAGATCAGTGCTAAATTCTTCGTAGAGAAAGTTAGGATCATCTCTCATTTAATATTACTGTAGGAAGAAGCTTGACTAAACTAGCTAACATACTTTCAGTACTATAATCACCTATTGATCTAGTGTTATTACACAGCAGAAAACCTGATCAGTTTAAAAATCAAACCTACTTGAATCATCGTGTCAAAATGCACAACATATCTTCTTCTTCCAGCTGTGAACCTGAAAATGGCGTGAACATCATCAGCAGGCGTGTATTTTATAAAACTACCAGGTATCATACAGAGGAATAAAGATACAAAGTCCAAACCTTATAGACGTTTCTCCTTTACGATACGCAGTATCAATTGTGTTGTTATTACTATTACTATAGTTATGCCATCTCCCACTTCGATCATCAAACCATTTCCAAACACTACCAGTACACTAAAAAGTTTTGTGAAAGGTAATTTAAGTGCATTCCTAACAAACAAGTGATCTTCTCATTTAAGAACGGATCAGTTAAAGTTAAAAAGTTAAAACAAAAAAAGTTTATTCCATTAATTTTTCGGGATTGTCTGAAACAATCATCACACTTACTTTATCGTGAGCAATCTTTCGATGATGGGTCTCAACACTTTTTTCATATAGATCAATTAGAATCAATAAAGGTGTCAACCAGCTAGAAAAAATACAATTAATTGGGTCAATGATTGATTGATTCAACAGTCGGAACCTTTGCTGACACCAGGAACGGATGTCATAACGTAAGAATTGCATAGCGGAACTTTATCGTATGTCTAGCTACGCTACTAACTGACACTAGCCGAGCAAGAAGAATAAAAAGAGCACCCCACACAGGAATGGCCCCCTCCTTCACACTAAAAAAGTTTCTGAGTTTGCTCTGTGTTTTTTACCATGGTGTTGTTGGATTGTTTCCAGTGTTCTTCAAATCCACCAGACATTTCTGAACTATTCTCAACAACTTCGCAAGCATTTCCTGAGTTCCAGATTCAATAATCAACAAAGCACATGGCGATTTAATTTCCTTAAAAACATAGATAATTGACACAAATAAGTCATCGTCAGGCCACGACCCGCGAGAATTGTATCTCATCGATGTCAATCGAGCGAGATGCAGAGAATGTCATGAAATATGCAATTTAATCCATTGCAAACTAATTCTCAGCAGGCATGATTTGAGAAATATGGAGATAGATACTATGGTAACATGCACTACAACACCTAACGCACATCGTTTACCAACAACTACATTCTACATTTTGGAATGAAAGGATTACTCATGACGGTTGTGGATCCAGCAAGGTTTTTAGAGGGCATTAATGGATGAGCGCTATGTCCCTCGGTATTGGATGTGCGCCCTGGTAATTGTGCACCATGTAGTATTTTGGTACAATAATAAAACTTAAAGGCAAGATGGATTTGGACTGCTCTTGTAAAAATTGCATTGTCACCAAGATCGACAGGTATTCACACCTCTGGGGCTCTGACTTTTGTGCAGACTACATATAAACCCATCATCGTCTCCTGAATAACATTCTAAGTTTCTAACGTAAACATTAACTAAATACCTCTAACACAAGACTTAGTAGGTGCAGCATGGACTTGAGTAAACCAGCTTGAGGTTTTACACAATATTCTGCAGCTTGTTCAGCAGCGTTTTCACTCTTTAGGTTCAGATTTTCGTACAAATCACACAGGAAAATTGCGGTTTCGCGAACCTAGAGGGAGAAGTTAAATATCAGCGTACAGAATTCCCAGTAAATCAATCATTCTTGACATTTACACTAGTAGATTCGAAACACTTCAGGTTGTGACCGTTTTGATCAAACCGCAGTATAAAATTCTTTGCGAAATCTCTACCCGCCCTGCATTATACAGGAATAAGAAAATGACGCTGTTTGTTTTAATAATGGAGCTACCTTGTATTCGCATGACAAAAAAGTTGTTCAACTGAGAGTGTGTACTGGAATTACTTTACCAGTTACTACAATATCATTGCGATACGTTTTAAACACAACCTCATCCCGTCCTAGGACTCAACAGTATCTTTCAGTCCAAGTGAAGAGTTTTAATCATTGGTTGTTTTCGTATCAATCTTTTAGCAAACTTGCGTGACTAATCGTGATACCAGACAGATACGTGAAACTCGAAGCATAAAGAGCGCCCAGCTCTCTACGAATTATAAGTTACAGTAAGGGAGCCTTGAATTTGTAGGATTGTTTGAGCATTGAACTGGATCACAAAAAGTAAAGATGTTTATTCGCAATACCGTGTTTAATATCTCGCCAATGACTCGGTCTCTCCACTCCGGTCCATTGCGTACAGAGATTGCGACAATGAGATCACACGTTTTGTAAACAGTCTCAGGTACATCACTGACTAGAGTAACACAACCAGGCAGCATGTTAGCAGCAAAATCATCTATAAAAGAACTGTCTAATGACTCGTCTTCGACTTCGCCTTCGGTGTTAGGCTTTTCACTTTCTCTGCTTTCTTTCTCTATGGGTTTGTTCGCTTCTGAGCTCCCTGACGACGGCTAAAAAATGAGAAATACGAAGAGAATACATTAACTGTCAATGACACAATTACAACCAGCATTAACATAACACTGTGAATAGCAACGGTTCTTAACTTGCATAAGGGTGTTTTGAGACGTTTTGTGTGCTATGACTTTTTCATAACATCACTTTCGAGGCCTGAGTTGACCTCACCCTATGGAAAGGGCTCACTCTTTTGCTTCTAATTTTGCTATATTTAACCTTTTTTATATAGAGGCCAACTCTGCCCTCCCCCTCACACTGTGGCCACCTCTCCTCCCCTGACACTGAGGCCACCTCTCCCCTCTTCACACTGAGGCCATCTCTCCCCCCTCACACTGAGGCCACCTCTGCCCCCCTCACACCGGGGCCTTGGATATAAATTACCTGATCAACAACCATAGAAAAGTTTTCTCCGAGAGATAACGCAATGGCCTGCATCATCTGATCTTCCTCTGACATCTCAAGTGATATCCCAAGTTGCTATATCAATGAATTGAAGTTAATGTTACGAACTGGGTCTCAATCCAGTCAACTCCACGAGATCACTAACATACCTGGCTTCCTTGTATAGGAGCTGGGGCACGTGTGAGGGCATACTCTGTCGCTTGTTCAATAGTACCCGTATTCAATAATGCTGTCCTTGCATGTTCCCGAGAGAATCCCATATCCATCAACTGCCGCAAATGTTCCTCATTCACCTCTTGTTGTTCCGCTGTTACCGTTGGGCCTGGGGCGGAACCGCCGGAGGTTTCTGCACTAGACTTGTCGCTGGTTTTCAATAGCTTCTCGCCGTGGATAATATGACAGAGAATTGAAAGCATGGATTGTTTCATGAGTATTCCATATGATTTGACAGGTTTATGTTCCCATAGAGTGTTCACAGCTGAGAAAGCATGCTATAGGAAGATAAAAATGGGCCATAATGTATTAATAGATAAATGTATTTATATAAGGGCGGCTTAGGCCAGTTAGAGGTCTGGGGCTGGTTGTTTGAAAGGCGTTTAGCTTAAACGGTGGATAAGCCAAAGTTTAAAAATGTTCTCATACATCATGTGAATGACTGAAACTACATTTTATGCATTTAATATGTGCTTCCAATGACAATTAAACTATTTACATCGAAATATTTTAACTCAGTTGTTTAATAAATAGATAAATTGGTTTTCCATTTTTAACTTAAGGCTATTCTCCATTACCGTCCGCCTCACCCGCGCGGGTGAAGCGGCTTTTGAAAATCTGCCCATGCGACCGTGACCGCCATGAAAAACAAAGCCGCTTCGCCCGCGCGGGTGAAGCGGACGTTAATGGAGAATCGGCTCTATCCACCGTGTAAGCTAAACGCCTTTCGAACAACCGGCCCCTGAAGCAAATAAATATAGCCTTATTAAAACATGGAGAATCTCAAAGTTAATCTATGTCAGGAAAATTAGGGAAACTGTCAAAACTGTTTTAACCACAACAAAGATTATATCTGACGAGTGTCCTGGGTGCAAACCAATCCAAAGCATGCTTCGCCCGACTCTTTATAAATGTCTCTACAAACAAATGTGTAAATTTTGTCTAGCATCGTACCTTTTGCGTGCTCATTAAGAACTTGTGCGGTTCAAAGCCGTTCTTGCTTGCAGCTCCCTCAGCGGGTGCTGGTAGGACATGTGGTGATTCCAAAATAAACTTAGGGTTAACTAATCTTTCCATTAGCGCTAGCCAAGCATTCACAAACTCCTCAGATCCATCGGGAAGAGTCGACTGTTCTTCGAGACTAGCGGTAGTACACTTCGTAGTTTTCCGAGTGACGACCCATTGAAAGCGTTCATACAGCGCACGAAGTCCTCCGGATGCTACTAACTGTTGCAGCATCAAGTGATAGGGATTTTTACGATCATCGAATAACATCGGATGAACAAAGCCCAGAGAGCAAATATAGAAAGTTAAATTAAGACGAGGTAGTTGACACTCCTCAGGGTCTTTCCACGATAAGCCATGAGTAAGAAGTTTCGCTAACTGAGAGGCGATCAATTTTCCCGGTATTGTTGGCATAGCTGGAGTTACCAAATGTTGAGGTCTACGTTGACGCTGACCAGATCCGACTGCAAGCCGAACTAACAGCGAGAAGAACTCGGCAAGACTTCGGCCAAGCCGAGAAGATGCCGCCAGGAGATGTTTCAGCAGTCGAAGTTTTGGAGGTGCTTTTGGTTTGCTCTTCGCTTCTTCAGAAGTGGAAGGCTTGTCGGAGGATGTTTGAAAATCCTCAGATAACGTCGCTGCTGCATCATCAGATGTAGCCATGTTACCATCGGACGATCGCGGGGTACTATCAGATAATTTCCTGGTAGTTTCTGTCGTCTCACTGTCGTTCTCAAGGAGTTCAGACAGTCTTTGAAGGTCTTGTTTTAACGACTCACATTCATCAGGAATATTATCCTGGGTACAGAGAACTAAAAGAACAGAGCTTTCCCAAACCAAGGAGGAGTAGAGTTGACAAAGCTTCTGTAAAGTTTCAATTTTCTCCCCCCAATGATTGATACATATTGTTCGAACATCGTTCTGTATTGACTTGCATATGTATGTAAACATATTGACATAAGATTGAGTAGCCGACATCGCATGTAGTAGCGGAGTTTGATGGTGTGAATTGATTGCAAGGAAAGGTTTCGGTGACTTTAGAACTTCTTGTAATAAAACAGATTGTCCTGTTCGAGTTAAACAACTGTTTAATGGATTAAGAATTTGGAGAGTGTCGGTGAGTTGCTGAAGACCTTGTTGTAGTAGTTGATGCTCTTGGCAAAGAAACAGGATTGACCGGGACACGATGCCAATGGATTGGCAAGCGGGTGAAGAGGGGAAGTCTAGGGGTAAATTGGGTAGTGAAAGGATTTTGATCAATGGTTCAAGACCTTGGTGTCGCACGAACTCTCGTATGTGATCATCAGTGGAGTTGTTGCTCAGAATTGCGTCAACAAATTTCACCTGAAGAATTAAGAAAATTTCAACTGTATTGTACATCTATCGAATTGTAAAGTATTTCATTGATTATCAATATCACTTGTTTGATATTAACATGATATCATCAGGCTTTCGTTAAACATGATGAGAAATACGCTTTAAGTTTGACTGAAAATGCGAAATAAATGGTTCATTCTTTAGCAACATTGAGGAGCCTTAATTTTAGACAACGTCAAGCGAGGTTTCTATGAATGGTTGCATATAAATATGACGCACGCGCACGCACACGTACCACGTTTAGAATGTAATCCGTGAGTGGAACGTATTTCTTTTTGTCGCTCTGTGATTCACTGTAACAATGATAAAAACAACGTGAGAACAGGCAGGAGCTAAGTCCATCTCAATTTCTAAATATTCATGACAACCAACCTCG
The DNA here is from genome assembly GCF_004324835.1 of Dendronephthya gigantea. Taxonomy (NCBI): domain Eukaryota; kingdom Metazoa; phylum Cnidaria; class Anthozoa; order Malacalcyonacea; family Nephtheidae; genus Dendronephthya; species Dendronephthya gigantea. The sequence continues at coordinate 921,858 of NW_021163031.1, forward strand.
AAGCATCTTCACTGATTTTCTCCTTAGTATCAACCTTGGGTACAGGTAACCTATCTTCATCATATTCTTCTTCATCGGAGACTGGTTCATCTTCACTCGTCGCGCCTTGCACAGGGAGACTGGTATCAGATTTAGTTGATTTCACACACGTGACCTTAGGATCTGAACCAATGCGACAAACTTCTTGAAGCAACTATAAAACATGAGAACAAGCCATTAATAATTCGCCGTTTCTGAGAATTAAGGAAATATTGCAAAATTACTGTACTTTCACAATGGCTTTCATGGCATCGGGTTTCAACATGGGCTGATGACGCATTAGTTCATCCATCGCTGTACCCAGACTGTAAGCAGTATCACCTAAACAAATATGTTTACATTAGGAAAGTCATACCATATTAACCATGACCATACAGCTAACAATTCATTGTACAGTACTGGTATTGCAAAACCACAATCAACTACCTAGAGCATCTGAACTTCGCCGTCGTCTCATAGCAGGGAGATAATCAGGCGACAGTAAAACTCTAAACAGTTTATCAAATGGTTTGCACGCCATGAACGCTTGAAGACCGCGGTTGTTGAGACACAAGGCGCTGAGGATGTTGGGCAGAAAAGCAAGAACTTCACGTGTTGCAGGAATCTAAAAATACAGTCAATCGTGCAAGGTAATGTTCCTATAGTTATATTCCTGACCTATATAAGAAACTGAATAGGATCGACCCGCTGCAACCACGGCTGTAAAATTATAATCATACTCATTTGGAGAATTCTTAATACGAGTTATTTATAGATCAAGCAATATAAATGGGAACTTCCTTCCCAACACACGTCGTATCCAACTATATCATAAGTCATAACCATCCGTTACGTCGTCAATGTACTTACATCTTTCACAACAAGTGATTTAAGGACGACTCCAGTAAGATCTTTATCTTGCAATGATGAAAGCAAGGAAGGCTCGTGAAATACGTAAACAGTTACAACGTCTGTGGCTAAAAAAGAAAAGAAAGTTTGCTATTTTAATAAGCTCAACCAACATTGATATATTTCATTAGTTTATACCTAAAAGATACAATGCTGGTCCATAGTACTCCACGTTGCTAATGATGTACTTCAGTGAGGTTGGTAGCGAACCATCCATTACTACAAGGGAATAAAGGACAAGGTACAGTAATATGTAATTACAGCGTTTACTTTTGAGTACAATGAATGCAATATAATATACCTACCAGTTCTCACACTATCACTGAAAGAAGGATCCAAGATTGCTTTCTTGAAGAAATTCAGAATTGATTTAAGCAATGCAGCACGCTGTGGTATGATCTGGGATTTACTGTGTTTTGAGAAGTCTGTGGTATTAGAGGACTTTGAAGCTTCATCCTCCGCAGTACCCTTCGTATCATCAACATCCATTGCCGTCCCAGGCTGCCCCTCATTTGTGGTATTTTTACCCCCGCCTAACGAAAAAAAAACCCCAAAATGTTAGCGAATATCGTGAATTATTCGTTGGTTCGTTTCTCCAGAGACAATGCACAACATAGCCTCATCCCGTCCTAGGTCTCAATCATTAGATTTCAGTCAAAAATTTTAAATCATAGGCTGTTGTTACATCACAATATAACCAAAGAACTGTGTGCCGATGTCTTCCAACAATCCGCATCAAATGTAGCATAGAAACTGCGTATTTCTCGACGTTTCGATTTGCCTTCGTCAGGAAAATCATAAACTACTAGAACTTCGAAACGTCGAAAGTGTTTTTGTCTATTTTAGGCAGTTGGTTTATCACATTTAATGTCGTTAAAGTTCCCTCAGTTCCAGACCTTTCTGTTCCAAACTTTATAAAGATGAAAGTCGGTGAATTCTGGCGTATTACTAGAGAAGAGAATCACAATTACCTGTTGATCCATCAGTATCCATCAGAGCATCGTTGCCACTTTGGTTTGAGTCACGAGCTGTAGCTGAGGCCGTGGCTGGTGGGGGACTGGTCTCCATCGATTCAGTGCTCCCACTGCTCTCCGCTGGGCTACTTACTGCAGGTTCAGCTGTTAATATCCCCCCATGGTACGGTTGACATAATTTAATTTCACGCTAAAATATTCAGATGTTTGCTTTTCAGAAAATTTTACGTTTTTTAAAAGATAGTTTTCAACGAGAATAAACTGCAAATCTTCGAATATTGTTACCTCCAATCTGTTTAAAACAATCGCCAGGCCACCGTGATTTTGAAATCCAACCATGTCTAAATTAGTGATCAAATCCACGACTCTCACGGCTCTTGTAACGAACTAGAAGATTATGAAAAACCGTTGAGAATGGATTTAGTGTAAATGCAGGTACAATTATATCTCAGCTTAAACTAGCGGTGTTGCTTCGTATAAAATCAATCGGGTTAAAACAGCAATACACTTGGAATTTTACACATGCGTACGGTTGTTTCTGGTGTCACCAAGTTGCATACATGATTTAAGGCACATGCATCAACTAACGATACAACAGAATGTTACTTTAGCATTGTTTTACGAACAGTACTAGTATAAGGACATAGCACTGGAGATACCATCAATGCAACAATTAAAAACTTTACAATTCAAGACTGCGACATGTTACTACGATGAGGTGAATACATGGTGTCCTTGGTTCAAACATGCATCTTTCTTGCAAGCGAGAGAGGCTTATTTTAAATCTTGGGTCATATCATTTTAGGGAAGCGTGATCTTGAATATTTTACTCAAAATCTTTCTACTAATTGAAAAATGATCATAGAAGGCGATCTCATCCTCAATTTGTAATGTGATCGTGCTTTTCAAGAATCCAGTAAAAATATTGTTAGGTAGATAATTTACTATGTTTAACATTTCTTACAGTGATACAATCCTCTTCCCCAGGCCACTCAATGACTTTGAGAAGCGACTCCATAAGACCACAGGAAACCAAAGCCTCACCACCTACAATAGATCACATGACATACAGTAAAACACGCACATTCATTCGTGTGAAGTTGCACAAATAAATATTTTCTGTGAAGACACACAGGAGATCTTACCTGCTTCGTAACTGGCTAAATGATAGAGAAATGAAAATAGAGCAGTTGCAAAACCATGAGAATATGAAGTCATCTTTGAATCTAAAAAAATTGAAAATACGTAAAGTGTGATGAACGACAAAATAACAAATCAACAACTTTGGATTTTTGAGCTTGTGGCATATGCTTATTCTTCGATGCGTGTAGCTATGACTTATCTGGTGTTGTTTTTGTATATGTAAATATGTAATCGGAGGAATGCCTCGCATGGGATCTCGTGTCCAGTAAACTTGCATTTTCTCCGTTTGAACATTGTTCAATAAATTTGATATATATAAAATAGACCTACTACACTGACGTCAGTGTAATCCCTAAGCGCCTATTAAAAATAATTGTTTAAAGAAACCAGTTGGGCATATACACAAGTATTTGAATATGCACCACCACACAATTAAACTTCTATAGCTACGGCCCTGTAAACATTTATGTGTTGTACCTGTCATTGCTTGGATACAGTTTCTTACAAGTGTTGGGGAAGAAAACCATGGTAGGTGTTGGCACCGGTTGCCTCAATGATAGAGTTTAACCTGTAAAAGAATAAATAACTACAACGCTATGAATAACTGAACCTCATAATCTAGTGTTGTTGCTACTATACTAACTGAACAAGAGATGTGAGAATGCATGGACTAATACTTGTAAAGTGTAAACTTGCAACTTGCAATGCAATTCTACTTTCAAGAGATGTAAATTAGTGAAGAGTGTTGCAGAAGAAACGTGCGTGAAGTGTGATGAACGCAAAATTTTCATTTTTGCCAAATTTACATCTCTCAAAAGCAGAAATGCATTACAAGTTGCAAGGAAAATTGCACCGTCTATTGCTGTACCAGCTGCAAAAGAATCTGGTGCTGAAGATACCAACAATGCCATACCAACAATAGCAGAAAATACAATCTGTTGGCAGGCCGAGCTAGAAGCTTAATGGGGGGGGGGGGGTGCATATTCAATATCGTCATATGCCCGAATGATTTCTTTTGTATGCTATTGTTCCTACGGTATATAAACATGAATATATGAATATACACCCCCCAATTAAGCGGTCTAGCTACGGCCCTGTCTATTGGTGCCATCATTAAAATATTTTCACCTTGAATTCCTCTCCAAGTGTATAATAGCAGTCAATGTACGCAGTGACGCGGAGCTGATATCCTGCAGTATAATAATAATTATTTCTGACATTAGATTAGCTTTATAAGAAAAACCAGGGGGTAGATTGTACAAGACTTGGGGATAGAGCTATCCATCACATAGTGAATAATTCAATGGACAAGTTAAAACACCAATATTGAATGAAATTCCACCTAAAGAATACTAAGTCTAAGGTTTAATCTGACTTAAGAATGATCAGAGTAAATCAGTATTCAGTGGATAGCACTATCCAATCTTTGTACACTACAACAGCCCTTAACTGCTTTATATCATAAACATCAACAATAAAACATACGGCATATCTAGAATTGGTGTCATTCAAGCGTATTGCATCAACAATTTCTTCCACAAAACCAGGATAGAGCAACTGGTTGACAGTATTCTCTTGATTACTTGTTGAATATACTAAAAAAAAAAAATATAACTTTTTTATCGTCAAGTCTTGTATCCTGCAATTTGGAAAATTGTATAAATATCAATCTGTACGTCATTCGCATGTGAAAAATTTTTTTTGCCAAAAGTCCAACTTACCAAGGATAGATATTGCTTGTAGTCTTGCTTGAAGACATTTGATTCTTTTGGGGTAGGAATGAAAATGTCTTGCCAGCCTGATTCTTGAGAACAGTTTGATCTAAGTAAACATTAAAAACCTTAGGATGTCTTCCCTTGGTGCAAGAGAATACTGAGAAGTTTACTGACCTTCTGTCTGGAATTTATGTTTTTAGAACTTTTCCATGACTCTCCTGGACTTTCAGAAAGCTTGTTTAGAGAAATGAGTCTCAGGTTAGAGCAGATTGACAGTCATTTGGGTAGTCATTTGAATAGTGATTAGAATATGAAATCAAGATTACCTTATGGATACCTTCCAAATGGACAACTATCAAGGATGAACTAGGAGTCTCAGTTTTCTGTAAAATAGAAAATCATGTAAATAATCGCTGAAAGAGATAAGTGTAAATATCAGAATATTACCAAAATATCTGGTGTCTTTTCATCTTCTTTCTTTGGATCAGAGTAAAACTCAAAATGGACATTGCTCGCACTTTCTGGAAATTGCTGTTGAGTTGAAGTCAAAACATACAAGTTTGTTTAATACACAGTTTTGTAATACACTTTTGTTTGTCTTGCTGGGTTTTTTATCATTTTGCTAAGAGAGAGATAATTTCATAATATTTTTGATCTAACTAACAAGCAAATATTTACAAAATTTGGGCAGGCCAAAATGAATATTTGCCAAGGTGTACTCCGCTGTACATGAGTACAAATTAATCGAAAGAAATGAAAAAACAAAGTAAATTTCCTCACATCTGCAGGAACATCCTTGGAACAAAGAGCCAAACCATAACCATTTTCATTACCTCCCCAGCTCTAAGAAGAGAAAAAGAGAGGATAATTACATGCATCAAAAACAATACAGTAATTCACAGAACGTACATGGCTCCTCTACCTCAGCCAAACAAACAAGCGTTGATGAAGTGTCTTCTTTGTTTCAACAGGTAGCCGAGAGATAAAATTGACCTTTACTATGAAAAAAAATATTTCTGTTGGAGACAGGAATATGTAATAGAGAGGAATATTTTCAAACATGTTGTGGAAAACTAGAATCACACCTGAAAATATAGACACATTTAGGACACACAATACAACTTCCATGTCACTTGCTGATAGCAATGCTATAAGATGCTATAAAAAATAATAGTACAATAAACACACAGTTGGAAAATTTTAAATGATATTATATATAATCCAAAACAGCGCGTACCTCCATAGAGCTTAAATGTGTCTGCATAAGAGTGCTCCACAAGAAACCAGTAAATTTAAGGATGTTGAAATCAATCCTTGTATTTTTGCCTACATTTAAAATGATATGTATATGGATCAATTTTAAAAAATGGTGTAAACAATCTGAAGGCTTTGTATTTCGAAATTTTGCTCTTTTTAAAAAAAATGTAGATCAGAAAAATTTCCAGGGCTTGATATTAGTTTCTAAAATAAGAATACCTGCTCCTTATCTTTAAAATGAAGTTGATCATAAACCAAGACCCAATCACTTCCTTCAGCATGTTTTGAAACATCAGCCAATATTGCATCAAATTTATCTAACACATCTATCCAGTGAAACAGTTCACACTAGAATATTAAATGAAAAAAGTACACTCAGGCTACAACTGTACAACTATATATAGAATATATACTACCAGATAAAATATTAACAGCAGTTGTTCATAAGTGGTTGGTATCACAGTATTCTTGCATAAAGTCAGGTTTAGGAAAGGGTTTGAGGTTAGAAAGGTTGCACAGAGGTAGGTATAGCTTATTAATCAAGGTGTAGGGTCTAGACAAATCTTTATTGAAAGAAGTGTCTATTCATTCCTGTAACTTCCTTCCTCTATTGACTGTGAAAATTATTTATACAAGGACTATGACTATATATGTGTGCATATGAACAACTTATCCACTCATTTACACCTATCACAGTTTTAAATTCCACCTAAAATAGGGGCAAAAGTGTGAACTGATATGGGAATTCAATACATCTTGAGCATACTTGATAGTTTAGTTAACAATATATCAAATATTGCTCATTTACTCGTGTCACATAAATAATAGTGTTTGAAATTGCTTGTATTTTCCTATGTTTTCTATTAATACTTATACTTGGTAAACTAAACTGTCTGAACTCACTTTTCCAAAGTGCCAGGTCTGAATTCCTTTTAAAATTTCCGCTATTTCTTCATTATTTGCTTCCTTTAATTTATGAATTAGCTGCTGGCAATTTACAGGCTATATAAAACAGCAACCATTACACCATATTAGACCAAAAGAAAAACTAAATTACTACAAAACTGAAAATACTAGTCCAGTCATTATGAAGACGACACAATAGTAAAACTTGTATTAACACATATCAGCACATGGTTCATTAGAAATTTGCAAATAATTTTTTTATTTTTATCTTTTACCAGTTCTGATTGAGCTTTTCTCAATTTGCTCCTGTCTATCTTCATTTTTGTTCTACAAAACAACTATCATATTCAAAATCCACAGTGGTTGCACAGGCAAAACTTTTACCGCGTTGATACCACACACCCGCGTTCAGTCTCTTCGTCGAACCAAAGGTCCCAAATGTCGCTCGAAATTTCGCCAAATTTTACTCCTCGTGGCGGGAATTTCCCGCTCTAGACCTAGTTTAAGTATTCATTTTTACAACCTTGACTTGAATTATAAAAGTAGATGCGTAGTTCTTTTTACTTTGCGAGAAATAACCATGTTATTTGGTGCCCAGATATCGTAAAATTGTGATGGCGGCCAGTTAGCAGTGTGGATCATGCGTGGTACTCTCGCGAGAATCCCGCTTAGTACCAGCTCTCTGAGCCACTTACTGCAGCCACTGAGCTATAATTCTGAGCTATATTCACCACTGGCTATATATATTCTATATGGTGAAAAAATATGATGATGGTCATAGTTTAGGATATATCTTTAGACTGTGATAAAATGGTGTGGTCATGCTGGCACAGCTCAATAGTAAAGACATACAATGAAGGAATGGGGCATATCTTTTGATAAACATCGTTTGTCGCCATCTGATACCTTGACATTGACCTTGTTGTCCAAAAGAAAGTATTTAACTATGCCAACATTAGGATTCTGAGAAATAATTTTTGTAACATTCTATTGCTCCAAGAACAATGAAGATCTTAACTTGGAATATAAATGGCATCAGATCTGTAAAGAAAGAGCAGACCCTTAAAGAACTGTTTGATTCTCTGGATGTTGATGTTATATGTTTGCAAGAAACTAAAATTACAAGTAAAACTCCCAGACACATATCTAATTGCAAACTATTAAATCAGTATTGCCTGCATTTCCTTGCATATATAGTAACAACATCCATATGTCTAGTACATATGGTTGTAAATAAAGTACATGAAGGGTGTTGTATTTTTTATCAAATACGTCCCAGAACATGCTAGAACAATTGTTATCTCGGGTGGTGTATGAGGTCTAGGGATGTAATATAGTGCACTTTTATTTCAGGAGAAATGCTAGAAGAAGAGACAGCTATTGTGGAAGGCTACAATGCATATTTCAGTTTCTCAAAAGTTCGAAGTGGCTACTCAGGTTTTAACTAATATTCTATGAATTCAAAATGCAATTTCCCATTGCTCTATATGACTCTAATGGTTTAATTTTCATGTGACATTTCAATGGAGCAACATCTATTTTCATTAGGAGTGGCAACATTTTGCCGCAATATTGTAACACCAGTGAAAGCTGAAGATAAGATCCACTTGCCAGAAAAATCATCTGATCCTAATTTAGTTCAAAATGAGAATGTCTTTACACATGGTAAATATCACATCATATACTTTTAAATATGATATCATACTATAAATCCCAATAAATATTTTTGAATATAAAGTTAGTCCAGTTAATCCAGTTGCATTGTGATGTCAGTGAACTCACAATGCAACTGGATTAACTGGACTAACTTTTATTATTTCAAAAATATTTATTGGAATTCCTATGATGATATTTGACCTACTAGACCACTTACATATTGCCTGACTATGTTGCCAAAAAGTAGTTTTGCCCTAGGTTAAAACTATTCTATACAATTTAAACAATTTAAAATGTGACTATGTGAGCTAACAATATGTAAAAAAAGTCAGCTCCTATGTGCAGTAATTACTTCCAAAAGCAACTACTTTACAGTAAATTGCTCTACCATAGATATCAAATAAGATAAATGATATATTAATGTCACAGAAAGCCTACATGATTCATGAATGAATGTGAGTGTTAATTGCAGACTCACAAGTCACAAGGCTAAAGCCAGGATCGTATGAGCACACCCTTACACCATTAAGAATAACGAAGTAGTGACCAGAGATGATAATGTGACGCCTCACTTGGTGCGTGCATAGTCGCGTAGACAATTGTCTATGTGCGAACAAATTCATAGGTTTCATGAACGTCTTAGATTCCAGTGAGGGACCTCAAAATCTATTATCGGAATGACGTAATTGTTCACTGTATGTTTTGGCGTCATTCTTAGTAGCAAATATGCGCGATTTCTTATTATTAATAAATATTTGCCTACACTCCAGCGGCGTATTATCAGCAGCACTATATCAAAGGCCTAGGCCTAGGAGTGATGTTCCTGGTTAGTTTTCTTATTTTGTACTGAAAAAGTGAAAATTTCGTTCCGTTTTCAAACTGTACTGGTACTATGCGAGAGGGGTCTGGTAAAGTATTTTCCTCTAGTGAGAAAACATACGATACATTCGTTTATACATTGATTATCCTATTCCTTGATGTAGAAGAGCTTGAATCGCTGAATGCAGAAGGACGCACTATTCTCACAGAACACCTGGATGGTGAAGGCCGCCATGTTGTCATAATGAATCTTTATTGCCCAAGAGCTGATCTGGACAATAAAGAAAGAATAGAATTTAAACTCAAATTTTATACCCTGGTTGAAGAGAAATGCAAAAGCTTGATTCAGGAAAACAAGTACGTGCATGCATGCAGACTGTCAGGTTTCTTCCGTCTCTGCACCACTTTACTTATTCCTTCGTTCATTTATTTCAAGGCACGTGATTACGCTGGGTGATTTCAATGTCTCTCATAAACTAATTGATCATTGTGATCCAAACGACCCTGTAAGTTTCCGGGTATCATACGCAGTAAACCGATGAATTGCAATTTCTGTTTGTGTCTGAACTACGACGATTTGTCACATTTTTGTTTCCTAGGAGATCTTCGACTCGAATCCAAGCCGACAATGGGCAAATTCATTCATTTGGGATCGAAAAGACGGTGATATTCCTATCTCTAATTGTCGGATAAAATTCAACCTACGACACTGGGCCAGTGCTCTGAAATGAAAGAAAAACTCAAATCCAACGACACCGCAGCACAAAATGCAAAATTCATCGACACGTTTCGTTATTTTCACCCCAACCAAGAATCCGCGTTTACATGTTGGTCGACTAAAACGGGTGCAAGGCAGACAAATTATGGAACACGTATTGACTACATTTTCTCAAGTTCAGCGTTTTTCAATAGAGAATTTGTAGATTGTATCATACGACCAGATATTGAAGGTTCTGATCACTGTCCTGTCGTCGCTTCTTTGAAAAACACTTTCCAAAATTCAGGAAAACCTCCTCCTCTGTGTACAAAATATATGCCCGAATTCTCCAGAAAACAACAAAAACTTAAAGATTTCTTTAAGAAGAAGGACGAATGTTCGAACACAAGTAATATAAAGGCAAGAAACAGAGAGATTCCGGTTAAAAGTTCTGAAAAACGGTCGGCAGATTCGTCGTTAAAAAGTCAGGCAAAACGAGTGAAAACGAATGGGAGTACCTCGCAAGGAAAAATATCTCAATTTTTTAAAAAGAAAACTGAGATCTATGCTGAGACAAGCAATTGGGAAAGTGGCAAAGACGTCAGCGATAGATCCGTAAATGCAAATGCAGAAAAACCTAAAACTAGTCTCGAATGGAATACATCTAATATAGAACAATGGCAATGCAGTTCCCAACATTCCATGACCAATTCAAGTCAAAGTTCAACATCTACAAGCAGTGAACTTGATTCATCAAACACTCCGACATTTCCAAATCTAAATCCTACACCACCTCAAGACGAAACACAGGAGGTGAGTAATTCAGCTGCTGTGGTTTCAAGCTGGAAGAATATATTGAAAGGCTTGCCACCTCCTCCGTTGTGTTCAGGTCATAAAGAACCATGCGTTTTAAGAACTGTTAAGAACAAAGGAACAAACCATGGGAAAAGATTTTATTGTTGTGCACGACCTCAAGGACACGCCACTAACAAGGAAGCGAGATGTAATTTTTTTAAGTGGCTTAAAAAGTAGGATAACTGTGTACACTTTAGGATTTAAATGTTTTCTCAAAGAACTTATTTCATTTTCATATTCGTTTTGATTAGCAATACAGTCAGACTGTGAACCTAGTTTGTGATATCTTATTCAGTAAGCCTGTTAGGAGTTCTTTCCAAAACTGAATGAATAAAAACAATGCTTTAAGAGAATATGACAGTTAGTAACTTTTATTATATTTCAAGCTATATGAAATCATAAATGACATAATGAAAATTCGTGTCCTGGATCAAAATATCGTTATTCTTAATGCACACAATTTTGAGGCAATTTTGACAGATATTGGCTTACTGCAAAGATTATTGAAACACCATTGACTATAACCAAACACAGTGAATAAACACAGCAAAGGATTGCTTCCTTGAATAGGTAAAACTACACTTTAGTTTACGTTATTCAGAAATAACCAGGCCCACTTCGATATAAAACTATCCAGCTTTAGGTATTAGAAAATACAATTATGTATGTTAGTTTTCAATTAGATTCAAACAAATGTCCTGAATTAGTACAATCACTACAATCCCAATCTAGTCTTGTAAGCATTATAGCCAGCTTCTTGGTAAGTTTTTGCAGCTTCAACAGGATCATTTGCTGCATAGATTCCACGACCGACAATAATCACATCACTTCTTTGATTAATTATCACCTCTTCTGGTGTTTGATATTGCTGTCCGAGGTTGTCACCCCCAGATTGTAACTTCACTCCAGGGGTCATGTGAATGAATGCTGGGTTATCAGCCACCTGTGATGTACAAATGAAACCAATCACAAAATCTGAGTTATCCTCTGCCATCTTCACGGTTGCCTCAGTATATTGACCTGTTGCTAAATTTCCTGCTGCGCTCATTTGGGCAATCATAAGACATGCTCTTCCTTTCGACATTCCAATCTCTTTCAGTCCTCTGACAACACCTTCCCCTGGAACTGAATGGGCATTAATTATATGCGCCCATTCTGAAATTTGGTAAACCCCAGAACCATACTGGTACTTAACAGTGTTACCAATATCTGCAAACTTTCGGTCTTCAAAGATGAGAAAATTATGTTTTTGTGCAAGGGCTTGCAAATCCTTGATAAAATTCATGTTGAAATCTTCAATAATATCAACATGGAGTTTCACAATGCAGATGAAATTACCAACCTTTTTCACTAAATCTAGAATTGCTGCAGTTGATGTTAGATCTACTGATACACATAAATTTGATTGCTTCTGATGCATTATAGTGAACAACATCTGGGCAACTGGATTTGTTGCTATGGTAGCACGATGTTGGTACGTCAGAGGTGTTGTGCTTTGAACTGAGGGTACCACTGGTACCATGCTATTTTGTTCAATGAACGCCTCTACTTTTTCAACCATAACTTTATCAAGCTTGCCTGTTTCTTCTAAAATGCACAAGACCTCTCTAAGTGTAAATACACTATGCAACTTTATCTCTTTATCTGCAAGGGATTTTCTGCCACCCTGACATCGATCGAGCAAAACTATAGCATCGTGAACTACCACATCAACTGTTGCTAAATCACGCACCGTCTCAAGAACACTTGATCCTGTAGTTACCACATCTTCTATTACCAAGCACACGGTGTTCTTTTCGAACTTTCCTTCAATAAGCTTCTTTGTACCGTATGATTTCGCTTCCTTTCGTTTTATCATCATAGGAACATTATATTTTGTCGACATACATGTTGCTATTGGCAGGGCGGTGTAAGGCACGCCACAAAGTTGATCAAAATTCAAACCTACAGCAGACTTCCACATTTCGTCTGCAACTTGCAGCATAATTTTTGGATAAGACACGATCACACGAAGGTCGAAATATACAGGCGATTCAATGCCGCTTTTGAGGGTGAAGGTCCCAAATTTTAGAGCGCCGATCTCAAAAAGCTCTAAAATCAATTTTACACGTGCTGTCTTTTCGGACTCCATATTTTCACAATTCTAAATTCTTGCATGTGACGTCATAGATTCACTGGGCCGGGTTTCAGGTGCGGGGCACTGAGCTATATTTAAATTGCAATAAATTCCACGCTTTCCCTCGACATTATCGGCCGGTTTAAAAATATTTTGCCTCTGCGTTGCTGGGTATTTGAATCCTGAAGCATCATTGTCGTTGAAACAGCACTGGATAACGTACCTGAAATTATAAATAAGTTTAAAATTTTCGTCTGACAGATGATACACTGTATGATTAATCTGGGATTATTTGTGACGTTCATTTGCTGCCTGTGTATAGATGAGATGCAACGCTCCTGACGATCAAAACCTGCGCTTTGACAGCAGTGCCTTTGACCCTAATCTCCTAACAGTTACATTATTCTCCTGTCCAATTCTCCTGTTCAATTCTCTGTTCTCAAGTTTTCCGTGTACTGCGTGTAAATTAAAAAAAAACCTAGTTGAAAACCAATACTTTGTAGCAACAAAAATAACTTTGTCTCAGATTACGATCATAGGTCGGAGCAGTTTTCACACAATAAATAAATAATTCGAAAACTAATTGGATAAATCATATCAACCATGAGACACGTGATGTTATGACACAAGAGATACATGGACATGGTGGATCACCTGACCTACAGCTCGTTTTCCACTAAGCGAATTTATTCGCGCAACGCGAAGCGATATCTGAAATCCGGTGATGTGATTGCCGGGTTTGTGAAAAAATTCGCCACGAAAAAGTAGCATCGCTTCCTACTTTTTATCTGTTCGCGCGAATAAGTTCGCCTACTGGAAAACGGGCTTACGTGGAAACTGGAAAACGTTAAAAAGGGAACTCCGTCAGCTTTCCAGGAATACCTAAGGGCTAAGACAATATAGAAGACGCTTCAAAACCTTTCCGACTCAAAAGCTCTAACTTTTATTTCGAAATCAATAGGTTTGGACTTTGTAACTTCTGTATGCGATGTAGTTTCATTTTTGTGCTAATACAAGTGCAAAAAACAAGAAGGAAACGATAACGCAGCTAACGTACCCGGAAATAATCGGTTGAAATGTGAACGTTTGTTAAACAAAATGGCGAACTTTGAGTTAAGATCGTGGCAACTGGCTTGCTATAGTCTCATCTTTATAATTGGTGTTCTTGGTAACGCTACCGTAATCCTTGTTATCAGAAATAGTGGTCAGTCAGAGAAACATCGTTTTCGTGACGTGCCTTTCAATGTGTACCTCATGGCGCTAGCTATAGTCGACATGTCATTATCAATAGTATGTCTACCAGTGTATATAATGAGTACAAGCGCTTTTCCTCATCCTACTGGTGTCGGAGGTGATGTATTCTGTAAACTGATCACAGGAGATGTTCCTCAGTTTTGGCTGGCGGGCGTCTCAATATATTTATTAGTTGTTATCAGCTTTGAACGGTATACGGCTATTTCAAAACCATTCACGACGCGTTTGGGCAAGACAAGGAAGACCTACGTATACATAGCTTTAGCGTGGTTCTTTGGTTTTGCCAGAGAATTGCCGGTTATAGTTGGAGTTCGCTACAGTACAGCTACAAACGCTACAGTTGGAACAAGTTGTTATTACTGGCCAAAAAAACTGCCTAATATATTCATATTCTCGATTCTTTTCATCAGTCAATATCTTGCTCCAGCCGTGATATTTCTTATAAATTTCCACCGTATTAGGAAGCGTATAAACCGTCTGGATAAGACGCTAAAAACTGCCCTAGGAGATGCAAGACAACTTGTCAAAATCATGAAGAACAAAGCGAGAAGTATAAGAATTGTGCTCATGGTTTTGATAACATTTTTAATATGTTGGACACCGAATAATATCATGTATCTCTTGTTTCAATATGGTAACGTGTCAGCCGTTGAATGGAATTCAGATTATTATAAATTTGGGATCATTCTGGGGTTTTCATCGTGTTGCATTAATCCTTTTTTATACGCGTTTCAAAGCAAACAGTTTCGAATTCATTGTGGAAAACTTTTTCGGAAAATTTTCAAGATCGGTAAAAAAAGAACAACCTCTAGATGCAAGCCAGAGTTTCACTGCCTCAACAGGACAAGGTACCCAACTGAACACAGTAATACTGAACACACTGAAACGCTAAGTATTTAGACATTCTAAAATAACTACAGTTAATTTTAAAAACAGAAAAATAGCGCGAATTAATTCATCACGTAATTGATTATTCACTACGGGAGCAATATCACTGTATTCATCTAGTTTACCTTTCATTCTCTAACAATATAATATAGTATTTTTGTATTATATATTTTTATATAATATAGTATAATATATAGTTTAATATAATATAGTTTTAAAACTGAGTTGTTTGTTATCGTAGTTTTAGATTCTGAACAAAACTAGAGATGTTCGCCGGATTCATAACTACAGATTAGGAAAACGGACATAATTGATCTTACCTTCATTTTTCAAAGATGTTCGAGACCTTAATGGCTTAATCATGGCTTAACCACAAAGTCGATCACGACACAATCGTAGGTAGAAACATACAGGTGATTCAATGCCATTTTTGAGAGTGAAGGTCCCAAATTTCATAGATCTCAAAAAGGTCTTAAAACCAATTTTACACGTGCTATCTCTCCGGACTCCATATTTCCACAATTCTAAATTCTTGCATGTGACATCATAGATTTCACTGGGCCGGGTTCCAAGTGCGGGGCGCTGAGCAGTGCGGGGCACATTTAAACTTCAATAAATAACTTTGAATTTTTTAGTTCAAATTTGAATTTAAATATAGCTCAGTGGTGCGGGGTCAATCCTGGGGTCCAAACCGGATGGAGACCGCGCGAGGAGGCAAGAATCACGGCTTCTAAGATTACACAAACGATTGGTTTAAACGAACATATACTACAAACCACTGAAAGAGAAAAACAAAATACTTTCACCACTGATCGATTAAAACAAAAATTTTATTTACAAGCTAGACATATTTATTTTCTGCATTCTCTGAAGCGTGTGCGATCGTCGTACCTCATGGACCAGCGGAGAAGAGCCTCTTAGCTTGTCTAAATTAGACTTAGGAAATCGTTGCAATAACAAAGTTTCTTCCAGCGCGGTCGGTTCTGGCTTGTCCTGCGTTTTCTCGGAATCGTTGGAAACAAGTACGTACTTTCTACACTTGCTAGGAATCGATGGCGCAGATTTGGGTCTGGGAATGAGTTCTAGCAGATGGTCGGGTAATTTCGCAGATTCAAAATCCAGGTTAAGTTCGTGAAGCAATAACTCATCCTTTTGAGAATTATATTTTTCTAAACGATAGGGTTGAATAATAACAGGATTGCTTTTAAAATGTTCATAGCTCGACCTTACGTGTTTTAAATCTTTTCCATCAGATTGAATTTCTTCGTATCCGGGGTCATCTGAATGAACCCTTTCTGATAACTCTGCTTGATCCTTCTTAGTTCCACGAAATTTATGCCTTTCCTTGATCTCCAGACATAGCTCCTTACTCTCATGGCTGGAACTATCCTTATCTATGGTGATCCTCGGTGATCCATACGTAGTGTCCCCCTCAATCCTTCGAAGCCTATTTATACTGATCCTCGGAGATTCAAGTCTTTCCATATAAAGCCCCTTACTGATACAACTGTTTGGTTGAAACAAAGATGCGTTGATATCCTTATTTATCCCCTCGGGTTTATCGCTTTTACCCCTGTCAGTTCCTGTTGATCCATACATCTGCAATACACACCGCTTCTCCTCCAATGTTTTCTCATCGAAAACTCGTTTCTCCAAAACTTTTCGCTTTCGTTCCAAATGCTTTGCTTTTACTTCTTTGGCTTTCTCCAAGATTCTTTCCTGCCAACCATCGCTATAATCCAATACATTTCCATTAGCATGTTCTGACATTCCCCTGTGAAGTAGCTTTCTCTCAACGAAGGAACTCTGACGCTTTTCCTCGACATTATCGTCAGCTTTAAAAATATTCTGCCTTTTGGGTTTATTTTTCCTCCTTTCTGTGGCTCGAAGAATGTCGTCCTCGACTCCGCTTTGCTGGGTATTTGGATGCTGAAGCATCATTGTCGGTGGAACAGCACTGGATAATTTACCTGAAATTATAAATAACTTTAAAATTTTCAGTTAATACACTGTATGATTAATCTGGGATCATTAGTGACGTTCATTTGCTGGCTCTGTACTGATGCAACGCCCCCTTACAATAACGATTGACTTATGTATGAAAGAACATTACATTTGTTGACAAAAAAGAGCAAGATAACGAAACGAAAGCAATCTACGTTCAAAACCTGCGCTTTCACAGCGGGGACTTTGGCCCTATAGTCTCCAAAAATTACGTTATTCTCCTGTCCAATTCTCCCATCCTCGTTTTCAGGTTTTCCCCGTACTTCGTGTAATGCAGTGGCGTAGCCAGCCTGACAATTTGGTCATGCTATGCAAATTTCAAGTCATTAGAATTATTAAACTTGCTGCAAACAAAAAACAATGGTATGGCATGCTGGAGATCAATATTTCCATTCCAATATTCCCTTCAATATATTGTATATTGTATTGTCGTATCAAATAAAAACGTGGCATTGCAATCCTAAAGCGTTCGAGCTTGTGCTTAACGGTAGCGCACCCATTCCATTTTAGGTACCGGTAAGTCGGTAAACTAGTATATGATCCACACGTGATACATGATATAGTCTTGAAGTAAAACACTGGTTAACTGTGATTTGGTCAACAATTTGCATGACAAATTTTATCACGGTCAAGTTTACACAAGATCAAGTCTGAAACAGCTCAAATTACATGAGATCATTGTGGATCAGTAAGCAACATTGTGACTGAAAATGAAATACCTATAATTCGAAAAGGTATTGCTAAAAGTCAAGAGGAAATAAACATGCTACCATTTTTGTGCTAATACAAGTGCATGAAACAAGAAGGAAACGACAACACAGCTAACGTACCCGGAAATAATCAGTGGACTGTGGCGGTTTGTTAAACAAAATGGCAAACTTTGAGTTAAGATCGTGGGAACTGGTTTGCTATAGTCTCATCTTTATAATTGGTGTTCTTGGTAACGCTACCGTAATCCTTGTTATCAGAAATAGTGGTCAGTCAGAGAAACATCGTTTTCGTGACGTGCCTTTCAATGTGTACCTCATGGCGCTAGCTATAGTCGACATGTCATTATCGATAGTATGTCTACCAGTGTATATAATGAGTACAAGTGCTTTTCCTCATCCTACTGGTATTGGAGGTGATGTATTCTGTAAACTAGTCACAGGGAATGTTCCTCAGTTTTGGCTGGCGGGCGTCTCAATATATTTATTAGTTGTTATCAGCTTTGAACGGTATGCGGCTATTTCAAAACCATTCACGACGCGTTTGGGCAAGACAAGGAAGACCTACGTATACATAGCTTTAGCGTGGTTCTTTGGTTTTGCCAGGGAATTGCCGGTTATAGTTGGAATTCGCTACACAGCTACAAACGCTACAGTTGGAACAAGTTGTTATTACTGGCCAAAACAGCTGCCTAATATATTCATATTCTCGATTCTTTTCATCAGTCAATATCTTGCTCCAGCCGTGATATTTCTTATAAATTTCCACCGTATTAAGAAACGTATAAATCGTCTGGATAAGACGCTAAAAACTGCCCTAGGAGATGCAAGACAACGCGTCAAAATCATGAAGAGTAAAGCGAGAAGTATAAGAATTGTGCTCATGGTTTTGATAACATTTTTAATATGTTGGACACCGAATAATATCATGTATCTCTTGTTTCAATACGGAAATGTATCGGACGTTGAATGGAGTTCAGATTATTACCAATTTGGGATCATTCTGGGGTTTTCTTCGTCTTGCATTAATCCTTTTTTATACGCGTTTCAAAGCAAACAGTTTCGAATTCATTGTGGAAAACTCTTTAGGAAAATTTTCAAGATCGGTAAAAAGGGACAACCTCTAGATGCGAGCCAGAGCTTTACTACCTCAACAGCACAAGGTACCAAACTGAGCACAACAAACCTCCCGAGACGCTAATTAATTAGACATTCTAAAATAACTACGGTTAATTCTGAAAATGGAAAAAAAGCGCTAATCAGTATTAATTGATTATTCACTACGGGAAGTCTTATACTTATGCAGAATCAATATCGCTGTATCATCTAGTTTACCTTTGATCCTCTAACAATAGAATATAGTTTTAAAACTGAGTTGTTTGTAATCGTAATTTTCGATTTTTAACAAAACTAGAAATGTTCGCCGGATTCATAATTACGGATTAGGAAAACAGACATAATTTATCTTACCTTCATCTTTCAATAATGATCTTCGAGATCTTAATCTAGGCTTGGGAGAAAATATCGGATATTTGGCTTTCTCACTTAGCGCCCGCATACACCAGTTGACCAAATCTTTTTTCTCTTTTTTCGTGTCTTTATTCTTCACAGTCTCTGTTATCACCTCATTAACATGTGTATCCACAACAGTCTTCGGTGTCTTATTATAGCCTAGTATATCGACAAACGTCCTCGATATCCCACCATTATCCATAATGGACGCTTGACTTGTGTTATGCTTCATCAAAATATGTTGTTTCATGTTAGGCTTGGAAACTAGGGATCGGCCGCTGATTGTTCGCCGGCGTGTTTTAGCCAAAGCGTAAATTTTAAGGGCAGAATTTGGGTGAAGCCGCTCTCCACGTGTGTCCTCGTTCGATGAAGAGTTTAGTATGGGGACAACCTTCGTAGAACTTACTGGGGAGACGGAACGCCGACCGGATATTTTTCGTCGACGCAACGATCTCGAAGATATAATTTCCTGGGATGTTTCCTCTTTGCCATTAGCTTTACTAAGAATAAATGAAACATTCCTTGATGTCACTTCATCAAGATTTTCGTTTCTTGTTTCTTCAGTATTATCCTCGTCATCACTTAAATCTGTGTTTTTAGTTGGATGTTCTCTCAAGAACCACGAGTCTTCTTTAGGTAAATTTAAGCGTTCCATATTTTCGTTGAAGTCAGTGTCGTTGCTAGGTAACCCAAGTTGGTCACATGTTTCTTGATGCTCAAGGTTGCTCATGGTATTGCTTAATGAACTTTCCCTAGATGGAACCCTGGGTGACGAAAGCCCGGTAGCTTGGAATACCATTCTCTCTTCATCTATAAAAACACACACGACTGAAAACACACAACGGTTCACAATCTACCTTAGAATACACAAGAAACTTATCGTTTTATGTGCACCCAGCTAGTGTGAACGCTCAGAATTTATCTGAAACATTAATAAGGTTTTTTTAATTGATTAATAGATTGACGAACGGGAATTCGTCAGAGAAATGAGCAATTTAGAAAAACAAGTTTTCATAGTTCGCGTATGAGATATAGCCTCAAGAGAGGCGAACACTGGATACAAGGTTGTATAGTTGTTATTTCTGAACTTACCACTTTTATTATCATTTTCATTATCCTCATCATCATCAATATTGTTATTATCAATATCATCATGATCATGAACATAATCAATATCATTAACATGGACATCACTCCTGGTTTTCTTTGGACTGGGTATATCAAAACTCTCGTCTTGTTCAAACTTATCTTCTATCATTTCTCCACCCAAAGTCTCCTCGAGAACATTTTCATGCAATTTCCCGTCGTTAATCATCAAATCATTCGCCGGGCTTTTTGACAAAATATTTTTCTGGTCAGAAATGCTTTCACCTTTCTGCGTATGTAAAGATTGAGTTTCGTCTTTAGTGCGGTCAATGTCAACCTTTTCATGAACATTCATCGCCGAATTCATGTCCTGTTTCACCATCTTCTCTTCACCCATTCCTACCTCACATTCCTCACTATTATTATTCGCTTCAAGACTGTTTTCTTCTTGGTCGACTTTTTCAGTCATGTTGTCTTCAGAAAACGTTTGCTGAGAGTTCATTAGTTTTCTTTGAGATTTTTCAGTTTTCTTCTTTACCTTCTTTACGACAGTACGTGTAGGACGGGGGGAAGTCTAATAAATATTAACAGTAAAGCTACAATTATTGACTTAAAAACGTATAAGGAATATAGAGTAAGGTTAGGCTACATACAGTTGAATTGGCCGTCTTTTGATCCGTTATCTCTCCGGTCGTTGCATTCTCGCGTTTAGTTCGGACATTGTCGCTATTATTCGTGACGTTTTGCCTCGACTGCAACGCTCGTGAATCAATCTTCCGCTCTGATAGCCCAGGTCGTTTTTTTCGAGTGAAAACAGGGATTGCTTTAAAAGATTTCTTTTCCGTCTGTGTTTTTTCTGACTCGTTGCTTCTGATGAAATATTTTACTCGCTCACTCTCTGATCCTTCACCATCTATCGTAAACGGCAGGTTCGAATCAGGAAATTTTACTCATTGGCCAACACAAAACACAACGTAATTGAAAACATCTACATACATACCTGACTCGATTGCCTCATCTTCCACTTCCTATAGCATGAAAAAAAGAAATAAAAAGGTATAAGCACCTGATGGTGGCTAGGCGGGATGACCTATAAGCGTTCGTACAATAGACCTTTTTCATAATGACGTCTGATGTTACACGAAGTTTGATTGGCTCGACAGTTTTGTGGAGCCAATTAAATTTCGTGTAACATCAGACTTTTAACATCAAAATTTATACATCTCATATTGATTTGTATTTTAGCCGGAAAATATTATCACTTACCAGTTCAAAAACTGGGCTCATAAATGGCGGGGGAGTCCGAGGTGGAGAGGAAACTGGTGAGGAGCCTATATTTGGTAAATTCCAAGAACTGACTATAGATGATGACCTTGACCTTGAGCGCGGAGTTCCACTTTGTGACATGTAGATCTCGGTTGGGGCAACTGAGAAGGAATCTGAGAGCTCACTTTCAGTCTACAGAAAAGAGCGCGATTGGCATTATGTAAAATGAACATCAAAACCCCCATATATATTAGCTGTTATGATTGATAAACTATACGATTCGTCCCATTAGTACAGTTATCTTTAGTACAGTAAATATTTTTTTTATAATATCTCACCCCCTTAATTTCACTCTCAATATCATCCTCCAACGCATTTGGCTGAACTTGACCAGATAAGAAGCGTGCAAGATTAAGATTCATGTTCGCAAACGGTACCTTATAACAACAAAAACACGAGTTAAAAGAAATTTACGTGCATGCAAGCCATTCGAATTAGCAAGATAGAGAATCTTTTTTAAATCATTTTTGTGTTTCCTCATAACTATAGACCTCTCGTATGCACCAGTGCATAAATTGCTTGGAGTTAAGCAACTGCACTCTTACCAAATACGTTTCCATATGAATAGGATCCGGAGGAATGACTTTTTTATATTCAAACCGGACTCGTGGATCTTCGTAAATATCTGAACCTGTCATTTTGGAATTTGGATAAGTAAATTATAATCGGGAAAAAAGAGAAGCTGAAGAAAGATACAACTTGCCTGTTTCATATATTTCACTCGTTCGTCTTGAATTTGTGCTGTTGTATGACGTCAAGTGTGCTACAAAGAAACATGAAATCTTTCCTTACATTCCATGTTTTGCTTGTGAAATTCAGGGACAAAGACATGAAACAGAGTTTGCTTACACATATGAAATCCATTAACAAATTAACCCTTATTCCTCAAACAAACAACTGAAATAGCAATTATACAGAGTGTTTTCCGGCTTAGAAACTCCTTTACCTTTTTCTCGACTGATGAAGAAAACGTGATTTTTGAAACCTGCGAGAAGATCTCCTGAAAATTCAGAGCAAATTCGTGTTATATGGTATCAGAACACATTCCTCGCCCTTTAACTCTTTTACTCACCGGATAAGTTCAAAAAACAGACTGAAGTTAACGTTTTATCCATGATGATTTCACGAAGTAGAACTTTGTTATTATTCCATATTTTTATACAACCATCCTTGCTGAAAGACCAGAAGATATACAAGATTAAAAACGAGAAATGACTAAATCCATCTTCATTGTTGCCAAATTTCTCATTTAATGCATTTAGGTTTAAGATACCCTTACTTGTATTATGACCGGTTGCTGGTGCCCCCCCCTCCACTACAAAATGCTGGGCGCTGGGTTTATTTGGATATTTCACATCTAGGTTGAAATACTTCATATGAGAGGCGCACCTGGAACTACAGAAAAGCTGCAAGTTATCGTTAGCATCCACAGTAAAGACAGAATCGAGATGATCTTTTGATACTTTCTGACAATCAACTGTCTTCGTTTCCACGTCCAATGTCCCTGTAATGAACAAGTATTAGTGAACACACTTCCCGCCCATTTTTTCATTCCTTCTGACTGACAAACGTTCCATCATCATGCTTAATCTCCTTGGACTGTACAAGAAACCGGGGGATAGTTGTATGAAGCGCTATAGCCATCGGATACTAGTGAACTTGTGGAAAACCCAACCGAAATAGTGTCAACACTGAACGGGAAGAATAATTATAAAAATAACTTGCGATGGAAAGCGTGTGTGGTACACTTTATCACGCAAGTTGACACTAACCTTGTTCAGAGTCCAAGCGATATAAATTAAGACGACCAGTTTTGTGACCTGACAAAAGTATATCAGCCTGAAAAAGTGCATGTCAAAACATGAAAAAATGTTAGCAAATTCTTGGCTCTTTGTGAAGAAAGCCTGAATGGGTTGTAAACAGCAGTGATTATGCAGAATGATAGTGACCGCCATAGAAGCAGCCTAAGATAAACAGAGATAGATTTTTCAGTAGTTATTGATGAAAACCGACCCCAGAACACAAAGCATGCATGTATCACAGAACGTGCCCTGAAATTATAGACTCACCATTCGCACATAACAAGTTAGATCGTTTCCAGCCTCGATACTATGCTTCATATTGAGATCAGGCAGACTTCTGATTTGAATTGTGTATTTATCTAATGCCACAGTCTTGAGAAGCAGCACATTAGTGGTGACGTCATGATGGATTGATAAAACCTGAAATTTTATTAAATTTGTTCACTCGTAGAGTCATACGTATGACGCATTTAAAAAATATTTGTGACTTACAGCTCCTTTGGTTGCCTGGAATTGGAAATACAAAATCACAGCCGAGAAAGGACTTGTAAATAATAACCGACCATCCTAAAATATTCAAAAGGAATCTGTGTTTTGCGAGTACATTAAGAGACTGAGGGCTAGTATAAATTATTATATATATTCTAAACTTTGAATCATGAGCACAACGTAAATCAACGCTGCATGCGTATTATTGCATCGATATCACGGTAATAACGGATACTAATGTCATGACAAACCTGTAAGCCCGCGACGAGGTAGTACGTGAGATCAGGATAGGTTTCTCCTGACTTGTTTTTCAAATTTACAGTTGAATGTAAAAATCCCAGTGAAAGGCATGCGACACCATCAACGACCTTCCCTGGTGGAACGAATGGAGAACTTGGTGCCCTCGAAGATACTGGTGTCCAAGATTTATTATTATCGTTACGACTGCTGTTCACTCGGCTATTTGAAATGTCTTGAACGTCTGAGAGTTTCCAAACTTCAACTCGATTGGCTGGATTGGACCTGAGAAGATATTGCATGATCATCCAAAATGAACCACGAGGTTCCTTCAAGAATACTACTTGAAACAAGACGTAAGTAGCGCATGTAATAACTGTCAGGTGAGGTAACATAATTATGAATACTGCAAGTCTGAGTCAAATCGCTGCATGAGGCTTGAAATAGGTATTACGTCAAATCAATCCTACAACTAAAACTATATTGTTCTTTATCGTGCACGAAATACGAATATACCACATGAGTACCACATGAAAACGAGGCCATTGGCGAGGTGGAAAAGTAAATAAACAGTTCCACTTTTAACATACTTGGTATAGTAGACCCAGATCTCCTCTTGGTTCACCAAAAGGTACATCAGATTGTAAATAGGACAGAACGCATGTCCAGAACAATGCTGAGACTGCTGACTTGCAGGTACAGGAGGCGGAGGAAGAACAGTCGAGAGAAGACGACCGCCTTTGGACAGAATTCTTGCGCTGAAAAAGAATACAACAATATTCACGGTCTATCATTTCCATGGCTATGACAAACCATTCAGAGAAAATGCCGACGGGGGACTGAGGAGGCTTAGGTCATTTAGACCTTACAGCTATCTGCAAAACATACGATCGAAACCTTGTAACTTTCAGATTTCTGCACACGATCGATTTTAGACTGAATGACGACAATATGAATATATAGACAAGTTTCTAAATGATTTACCTGTAATCGTCGGCGATAACGAGGACCTTTTCTCCATTGCCTTGTGAAGCATTAGTCAGCGATAATGAACTCACTGGACATCGCACTGTAGTCCAGAAATTTGTCACATGATTAATAGAAAAGACTTGCAAAGCTTTGCCTGTAGAGCAGTAGAGGATATCTTGCGATATGAAGTTCATCCATTCAATGCCTTCTGGAAACACAACCTGACTGCAAAGAACACGAAAATTCAACCGTTTTAGTGAAAAAACCGCCCACCATTTTTCCTGTATAGGTATAATTTTACTGGATCAATTACGTATTGGTTAGAAAAATGTTCCCTATACAAAAATTTAAACTTTTACCTGTATATTTCTTCCATAATATCCAACGAGAATACTTTGACAGTCCCATCTTGCGAAGACGTGATAACCAAAGATGGCGCTTCAGGATGTAGCAAAAGATTTGTGACCATCTGGAACGGTTTACAAGTAAGATGAAAACGACAAGAAATAAGGAAAGTATTATTCAAACAAATTAATCAGAGGGAATTGATGCGATTTACCTTTGAATGAGAACGAAATGAGTGAAGGCATCCACCATTTGAACTCCAGACATTGACTAGTGGCAAAGGATGCAAACTATCATAATTAGGTTTAAAGTTGATTCACGGCTTTTAGTTTTGGGAGGATCAATTTAATAAACTTGTATAAAAGCGAATGTACAAGCAGTATGAGATATACTGGGAAAATCTTTGGAGATCCCTGCACGCAATACAATACCTGCACAGTCAGTTCCAGCAGTAACAACAAAGTTTGAAAACTTGGAGTACACACAACCTGTCACTTGTCCGTCATGAGCACTTGAAAATAATTAAAATTAAATTTAAAAAAGTAGGGACGTTACCAGCTAACCGAGAAACAGCCGAGCGTGGCAGCGAAAAACCTCTCATGAAATATTAACAACAACAACTGCTTTAACTACACTCGTCAGAGGAGTTAGTATAAGACATAAATTTAATAGGAGCTGCATGTTTCATGCAAAATTTTGCGGGAACCAATCACTTTAGCAGAATATCCTAGAAACACATAATGAATATCACGCCAGAGAGAGAACTGAGAAGTAAACAATAACATTCATAAACAAAACAATAAAATTGGCAAACAATAAAACAGCGAGTTACCTTTTCAGTTCAAACAAGAAGTTTCCCTTGAGCTCATAAGCAACAACATTTCTTTCAGATAAACAGTACAATCGCTACAGGTTTGAGTGAAAAAAAATCAAACCTGTAATGATCTCAGAGGGTGCAAGATCACTTTTATAATATTCCCATTACAATAACGGGACTTAAGAATATGACAGTACAATGCAGGGTGACCGGCCGCTAAATAAAGGTTGAATGAACCAAAAATACGATGTCCAAGCTAGCTTCCAGATGACTTACGTAACTTCAGTCAACGATGTGTCGTACGACTACCATATTATAGAAGTCAGTTCTCAGCAATCAGCATAATAGAAATAATCGACTGAATAAGATGATGTGCATATTTGGTGTAATAGAAATGGGAAGACGTACCTGATTCTTCTCATCTAAGATAATATCTTTTACCATGGTACCATTAACAGCAGGATGTTCACGCCTGAGAGTTCAATGAAACCATACAACAATAATAAAATGACCATGTTTTATTGACCAGAGGCCGAAAGCTGAACGAGTGGATAGCGAGAGTTGACCCGAGTAACAGCAGACTGATAACAAACTCCAGGATCGTGGGCAGTGGGGTGAGGAAGGGGTAAATGTATACGTGCAAAATGGTCACACCTATATTACGTGTACACATACTATCTGCATGGTAAGATAGTGATCCTATTTATTTTTCACTATTCAATTCGCTATTAAATCCTAGGATTTAATGCGCATCTTCCTTTTGTGCGGGGTCATGCACTAGCTGGGACTCCAGATCGTTCTATCTACGTTTGCCGAAAGTGTTGAAATAAACATTAGGGAACACTAGGGTATTACTCGGACTATCCACTTCATTCCATCCGTCATATTAAACTAATGGAAAAACGGAGAAATTTCAAGAGCTAAATACCTCAAAATGAGTCCATAATTAGCCATTGGTCTTGAATCTCTTGCCATAGAACGGTCCTCAGATTGTATTTCTCCAAACGTCCAAAACTAAAAATACCAACCATTCGCAATTTAGGCGATGTTTTAGTGTGATATAAACTAGTAATATTGTCATACGTTTCTGTATATCAATCAGGCTCTCTCACTCTAGCCAATGTAAACACTTACGCATTTATTATTTATTATAACTCTCCTTTAATCTGATGTCCATAATCTAATCCTATTAATCTTAACACTACCATCTAAATATGTATTTTTTATTGCACGGTTACGATAAAACTAGCTGAAAGTCAGTCCATTTAATTATTTACTGAAATACTAGCTTACCTTAATACCACCCGTTCCACCAGTAATAAGCTCATCAGTAACAGAGTTGAACACCATGCATAACACAGAGTTCATGTCAGAAATCACAGAAAACACTTCATGGAAGTTTAGGTTAAACACCTAACACAGGATCAACAGCAAAATACACAATATCATACAGTAACACATAAAACTTCATGACACTCATGTACACTATATGCATGACCATCTGATGTTATCGTCAAAGTTCTACCAATTATCATCATCACAAGACAATTGAACTCTACTTTTATTAAAAAACCAACCTTCAGTGCATAATCTTTTGAAAGGCCAAAGTACACATTAAATTTCTTAGAATGTAGAAGAAGTTGGATCAAATTGAATTGATATGAAGGATAATCTAATAAACGTGAAACTGCAAAAAAGAACAGATCAAGTTTTTTAGACTGTTTAATGTTGGAAATTCAAGACTCAACCTTTTGAAATATATTCAATCAATTTTGCTGGTTGACAGTTAATACCTGCATTTATTACACTGTTATGTGACCAAGCAGTGATTCCTTTTGAATCAAGAATTATAAATTGACGACTCCTTGAATTATAGGTAACTACGTAAGAGAAACAACTGTATCAATTTTCAAGGTTGTAGGTTTTATAACCATATGGTTATAACTATATAAAGTAAAATGCAAATTACAAAGAAGTATAGAGAGAAATGTCTGCATTGTCTGCATATGTCTAGCTGGTATGTCTGCAACAACACATGCTTCACTGCCTTATTATGCACCTATATAATGGTATATTATCTTTTGCAACAGAAAGGAAGACACATATATGCTAAAATACTCATTACAGAAAAATGAATGTGGTGGAAATTTGTACAATATTGTTGACAAATATTGGAGCAAATTAGGCAGGTCAAAAAACCCCCAGTTTCATCCACTAATAGCGCCTGCTGTGTTGTTGTCATGACAACAACCTGTTATTTATAATCCGTTTATTTGATACATCTTTAGAAATTTAGTTGAAAACTTTCAGAAAAAATAAATCTCACAAATTAATTTAACCAAATAAACACAGCTTTGGGAGATTATAATCCAAAATGCTTAAAATCTGTTTAAAGCGAATCGTCGTGAAACGATTAATGTCAATATTGACATATCTAATGACATTTTCTGTCGACCATTATACACACATCAGTGACTTACCATACCCCGTATATTTTTACTGTATATTTTTATTGACCTATTATAAGTATCATTCTATAGGGAACGCTCTGTTCTTTACCTCCTGTGATTTCCTTTCTCTTTGCTTTCGGTTTATAGCACGCTTTTGGTTGAAACCCATACGGTATAAGATGATACGAATCGCTAGATTGCTCATTTGTCTCCGAAATACTATACCTACGACGATCTAGCATAAATTCATTGCCTTCGACTGTGGCCATTGTTAAAATGACTGCAAAATACTCTCCATTAACAACAGAAGCCCTTTCAAGCTTTAGTCATCTCCGTTATTGCTCTAAAAAACTGTCCAAAATATGCACACTGCAAATATATACATCATATTTACATCGTATCTTCATGTGAATCATGTCCAAGTTTCGGACACTGCAACCTATTTTACAGTTGCTAATGTTTCGAATGTCCCATCTTACATCATCAATTTTTAAACTTTTGCCTCCAAAAAACTTTCATACATACATGCTTTACGATTTTGCGATATTAAAGCATTAAAAGATTTGAAACGGGAAATCCAGGTTTAAAAATTCTGATTTTGTATTTTAAATTTGCATACAATGACGTCACAACACAGAACCACCAACCATGGGCAACCATGGGCCGGGTTATACCTTATACGAATCTGGATAGCGTTACCCACACTGTGATTTTTATTTTCAAAACTACAGGTATCCAGAGAGCCAAAAATCTAATTTCTTAAATACTCAGATTTAATCCAGGTTATTCCGGGCTATGGGCAATTCTAAGATTGATAAAAAATAGGTCTGCTGAGGTTGTATTTATATGTGCAAATGCTTGGATATATCAGCTGCTGTACTCTTCTGTTGATCATGGTAAATCCATTCGAGGCCAGCAAGACGTTAATCATATGAACTAAATACGAGACTTAGCTTCAAAACAGATGTAAATAAGTCAAAATAATGCAAACACAAACCCTTAGGCTCCCTCAAGGGTGTTTTAAATCAACTTATTTCAAGAGATCTTGTACGTGGATTTAGTTTATTTTCCTCTGTGTTTGCCAGATTTTTACTCAAATGTACATTTTATGGCTTTTTGATTCACTGGGGGAGATTTCAACTCGCCATTCTGCAAAACCAGAGATTGAGAACATTTCTAAGCTACTTACTCATTTCCAAGTTATTAAAGTACATCAACTGTGTCCTAAATCTTAAAACACTTGGTGAAATGCGAATGTAAATCGATGAAGAAAGCAGTCA
Source organism: Dendronephthya gigantea (assembly GCF_004324835.1). NCBI lineage: Eukaryota > Metazoa > Cnidaria > Anthozoa > Malacalcyonacea > Nephtheidae > Dendronephthya > Dendronephthya gigantea. Next base: position 952,089 of record NW_021163031.1, read on the forward strand.
AACGATTTTTAAGAAAAGTTGTAAGCCCTGCAGATCAGCTTAAACCTGTGACCATATTTAGCCCGGAGATGGTCAGGAGCATGGCTTGTAATATCTATTGCCCGCTGTATCCTAACTACCTTAAAACTACGTCTTATTTGTTCTTGCTGCAACTGATTTCTTTGCCTTTACCATTTCGACAAGATCCTACAGTAGACAGAAATGGAACTGAAGTGAAAATGGAAGGTAATAACAGAAATGGAAAATCGTTTCAGGAAAGCAGTGAATTGTAGCCAAAAAACGCATCAATCCTTGAATATCACCTTATATCTCCTCATGCATTCCTTTTTTGTTCTTCCTGGTACTTCTTCGGCGATCCTATCCCATCGTTCAGGAGTACTTGACGGGTACTTCCGAAGAGCATTTTCTAGCAGCTATGGTATGGAAATAGGTGAATCAATGCTCGGTGCAGTTCCAACCTTATCCAATTGTATAATGTTGTGAAGCGTTAACTGTCATGCCTCTTAATAATTTCCAAAAAATATTACCTTTTGTTCTTCCGTTTTCCACGTCCTTTCTACGGCAGGCGTGCTTTGTGCTGCGGCGGAACCACCTTAAAGAGCAAGAGTGTTTCATAAATATAGATATATAACAGTGTACAACAACAATTAGGCAAGGCTAATACAAGGCTGATACATTTTAGTAACAGCTTTAGCGGGGCATTAAAGGTGCCAATGAGAAGCAATCACAACTTAAACTAAGGAAACATTATATGATAGTTAGGCAACGCAAGCAAAACATACTGTTATCATATCTTTCAGTCGGGTTTGATGGACTTGGAGTGGAAGTCGATGGAGAAGAAAGAGTCTTGTCAAATTTGGCAAATGCGTTTTTATTTGCGTTTTCTATTTGTGTTGTGTCTAAAAATATAAACAAATATTAGTGTACTAGAATTCTACAAACAAATACTTTGTATGGTGTTGAAGACGTGGGCTGGCGCTTACCAAATCTTTGCAATTCTTTGACTTTCTTTATGACATGTTTTGATGTTTTTACAGCATTGCCTTTCGAATGATGGTTAATATATTCCGCTATGACTTCCCATCTAGAAAATGTTATAATGGATGCCTCAGATTTATGACTCTGTAAATGACTGTAGTGTAAACGGGGCTTGACTCTCTGATTTACTTCACCTTGTATTCGTTCCTGCAGGAAACAGTTTCACTGCTTTAATAAGAAGTTCCTGTTCGTCTTCACCCCACAATGAACTCGAACTGGTTTCGCTCCCATTCTCCTTGGCCGCCTTTTTTTCTTGAGCGGTTCTTGCAGCCTTTTCCTCTTCCAAGATTATCTCTTGTTTTAATTTATCAATCTGAAAAAGCCGGTTCAATTTTAAATATAGTCACACTTAAGGCTGCTTCACAACATCAACATCTGTTTTCTCAAAGTATCATAAAACTAGACATACCTCTTGCAGGAATAAATTACTAATATTATCTTTATTTTCCTGTTTAAAAGATTCTCGTAAATCTTGTAATCTACAAACGACAAAAATGTTCGTTAACTGCATTCCTGCTTGTTAAATTGCCCGAGTTTAGAGTGTAAAGTCGTGGCGATTGATGTGCTCTAAAATAGCATTGAGGCCAAAATTGAAATTATGTTGTATTTGTCAACAATCTCAAATGAATTAGTTTGATCATGATATTTTAGCACTCTTATTGTCCAAATATTTCACTCACCTATCTAATGTTAATGTTTCTAGTAATTTTTCTGTTAATTCCATTTTTTCAACCAAGTCTTTCTCATCACATGAAAAATAATTATGCTCCTAAAAGACGATATTTTTGTTCCTTTAATCCAACATTAGTTTTATATACAGCCATTCATCCACTTACCTTACAAAACGTTCTTATACTTTTCTTTTCTTTTTTTAAGGCATTCTTAAGTTTATCTTTTTCCTTCTTCGCGGCTTGCGCCTGTAAACATGATATTGAGAAGCCATTCAACGTGAAATGGTGAAGTAGAAAAAAAATAGTGTGCGTTGATTCTTAAAATTACTTTTTCCTTAGCTTCTTGTTCTTCTTTTTCTCGTAAAATTCTCTCCGCTTCAAGAGCCTCCTGTCTTTTCTGATATACATGTAAAAAAAAACACAATAGCTTGGATAGAAAATCAACAATAGTGTAGCGGTTGTCGGCACATGAGCAGCAGGTAAAAAAACTTAAGTTGTGTTTCGTTCTGTGTGTCAGTGAAGTTTGATTTCTGTAATATGTATTTCAGATTATAATCCATGCATGCTCTGTTAAAAAGTCTTGCCTCTGGTCCAACATTCTCCGGATATTTCCGTGATAAATCAAACGCTCACAACAGATTTGATAAAGCTATTGCAGATTGTTCTATTTAAATCAGTAAAATACACTTAAAAGTACCTTTTCCTGTTCTTCAGCTGCCAATCTCACTGCTTCTTCTTTTGCTCTTCTTTCCGACACCTTTCTTTCTTTCTCTTCCTCGCGAAATTTCTTCAAACGAGGATCACAAGCGTAACAATTGTCTGAAAACAACGAGAAGAATATGAACCAGACCGCAAATAATCATTCGGTAAGACCATGAGTCATATTAACCCAATGTTATGAAAGCCAGTTCGTTTATACTTTGTCTTACCAACTAAAGTTCTTAATCTTGTTGTTTCTTCTTTCTTCCGTTTCTGCCTCATGGCTCTGTTTTGTTTTTCCATCCACCTACGTTCATCACGACTTCACAAAAATGGAAAATTTTAAAAAGATCAGACAGATTGAAGTTAATGAGTTCACGGCAACCAGGTGTATAATCCATCGTAATTATCGCTAATCTGGTTTTAATAAATGAAAGTAATCACGAAACAAAGATTAACTTTCGTGAGTTAACTTTCAGAGTAGCGATAATTACGATAGATCAGACAGAGTTAGCTTTAGGACGTAAAGGTGGTGAAGAAATGGCACGTCCATAAATGGACGCATCAAGATATGGAGCGCTGAACCCCAAAAAATAACACCAAAACAATGCAGATTTTGAGCTTGCTGAGGCCACTTGCCTAATCCTCTAACCTTAAACAAACTGGAAGGTCACTTCCTATTACATTATGTTATGTAGTCAACACGAGGTGTAGAAGTCGTTACTTATGGTTTCGTGTCGTTAATTATTTTGGAGTTTTGTGTCGTTAATCATTATGTTTTATGCTGTCATATTTCTTGACAAGTGTAGCTGGTGTTATTTATTGTTTGGTAAAACTACTTTTGTAAAAAAATAACAAACCTTTGGCCTTTCTCCTTTTCTTCTTCATCCAAATATGAAAATTCTCTCCATGATTCAAAATCATACCTGACAAGATTTTTTCATTTTATATTATTTCGATGTACACCTATGAAACAAACTTTAGAAAAAAATTAAGAGCTGTGTTTAAAGCAACACACCAAAATTTGTAAAACTCATCCACATCTTCAAAAGTCGAGTCTTCATCTCCAAGACATGGTACTTTCTGCTCACATGACCACCTGCAATGAATGATAAAAATTGTGTAGAAGCACAAAAACTTCCATCAGGGATTAAAAGGGCAATATACAAAGAATCTAGTTCATTCATTAACATATATTTTCAAACATGTTTATCAAGGTTTATGTTGTACAATTCACAAAATCGTTCGGGGTTCTTTTTACACAGATCTTTGTTCACTTATCCTGCTTTCTTACTCTGAGAAAATCCTGCCTTAAGACATTAGCACTAGACCATGTGATATTCATTTAAGCACGGTTAATTTAAGCCTCCCTATCGTTTCATTACATTTAAGAAGCAAGGAAACTCACCGGGAATTTGCATCAAAAACAGGGCCAAAAACTTGGTAAAAATTTATTTTGGAATTTGGGTTAACAGGTGGGACGTAATCATCAAATGTTGGATCAATGCTGTCATAAGCCCGTCGTTTTGCCTTGTTCATTAAGATTTCTCCTGCTTTAGTTATACATGTGAAATATTCCTGAACAGCATCTAAGTGCATCTTAGATTTACGAGAATGACTCTTATCAGGATGATGTTTGAGAACCATTTTCCTGTCTAATGAAAAATGCAAAATTAAAATATGATAGGCAGTAGGGGCATAGTTAGAAGTTGAAACAGCATGATTAGAAGTTATGGATTCCCTAGCTAGGTTTGAGTCCCAATGTCAGTCTATTAATACTTCTTGGGTGCTGCTGCTGCTGGTATGTGAATTTAAAAAGATGGATGCTGTTGTGTATTATGCACAAATGTGCATGATAATTATTTGTGCGTAAATAATTGCACAATAGTTAATATAAGAAACCAGCTTCAATCCAATTATATACTTACAAGCTCTCTTTATGTCATCTTCAGTAGCTCTATATCTTCTATTTTTTAAACCAATTACTTTGTAATGATCTTGCTCCTAGAGTGAAGATATTATTTCTTATATACCTAATACTATTACATTTCTTATACCTATACACATTGTTCAACCTTGTACACAGGTAAATGAAAGATACCCAGCATATATTACACATTGTTCTGGCTATGGAACCTAATATGTGATAATTAAGGCATTTTACTTTGGTAGAAGTGTAATATATTCATGCAAGTCAGTGCTTTAGAATATTAACCAGAAGAAAATAATATTGCATGCAAAGTCATATTGAATTATTTCCTAGACATTAACATTACCTTCCACTCCTTGGGATCCAGAGTGAGTAGATATCTCTCATCTTCACTATCAGAACTTGATGAACTACTACTTTCTTTTTTATCTGCATTATTTTCATTTGAATTCTCACCAGGTTCAGAACTTGACAGAGACACATTTCTTCTACTGCGTGAAATGTAAGCTTCAAACCATCGTCCCACAGGCTCAACCTCTTGCAAAATTGGAACTGTGGATATTAAGAGATTAGAAATCAAGTTGACAAATTGCAACATTAGCATTTAGTTATACATTCAACACTGAATATAACCAGTTCAGAGCAATAATTTAGTCGTCCTGATTTATATGTTGGGCCACCGGCCATAACATAAAAATGATTTATAGGATCACAATGTAGAAGCAAGATTGGTATAATATCAATAAGGGGCACCGGAACCACAGGGGCAGCTGCCCCCCCTGCCCTTTGCTTACGGGGCGAGCAGGGGCAGCCCTGTGCTACCATATAAAAGCATCATAAATTGAACATTTAATCATGATGCCTACTTTTCGCATATATTGAAAATGTGTTCTCCCATGGATTTGCAAGTTCGCATTGTACGTGTAAATTTGAGTTTCCTCTTCGTGTGGTTGCTAAGGTAAAATGAATGTGCCTTTTTCTAAAACTCTGCCCCCGCCACCTTAAACTGCTTCCGATGCCCATGATATCAATAGAAATGTAACCAGCCACACAATGTATGCTGGGTAGACTTGGCAATTTTGAATGACCAATTTCATGCATAGATGAGCACAGAATAGCCTATATGTCTGAGCTCCCTAACATAGAACATGGCCTGCCTCTATGGTATATAATTTGGGTCTTTCATCCATTGGCTAGATAGTAAACCACTCAACTTGTTCTAAATATGGGAATTTGTTTTAAATATGTTGGGTTGCAAAGAACTAAAAAAATATTAAAAAAATACCCTAAGACGATTTTATATTGAGTTAATATAAAAAGGCCATTCTCAACATCCTAGCTTACGGGTAAAAATAAAATACACCGTTCAGGTCACGCCCAAACCACACAGTTCACACCAACACCGTTGTGCCGAAAAATGTTGTAATGCATCTAACAAATTTGTCCAAATAATTGAAATAAATGGCCCTTCCAAACTCGCTATAAACCATAAAAGTACATGTCGACACGTTTCATAAATAGGAGATAATATTGTGTGTTAAATGTTAATTTATACGTTTAGTTTATTGTTACAGTACAATTTTTCCCGTAAAACGTACCACAGAGTTTCCCCAAAACTATGGTCTTTTCATCTGCATTTGCTGAAGGTAACATGTCAAATATTTATTGGGAATCACCAATTCTTTAAACGAAATATGTCATATTTTTAGTAAAAGCTTCAACCAGTAGATCACAATGGTTCAAACCAATGCTAATGGTAATAAAATCAATAAAAACTCTGCTTCACAACCATGGTTCAATCAAAACTGATCAAAACCCATCTACCATCTTTGTACATCAAGATTGCGGGCTCTGGCCACTCAAACTTGTATGTACTTTCAATATACAGGACTGTGCCCAAGTAACCTATAAAAAATTCACCTCAAAACAAAAAGTCTAGTTCTTATGTTGATGTTTTACTAAAAAGGAAATTAGAAATTAGAATATACTTAAAAAATTGAAAGACGAATCACAAATAATACGTATAAAAAAGCGAAAAATAAAATCACGTTCACCTACGGATAAAACGCTAAACATGATTGGCCAGTTCTTCTCGCTACCGCCAATCAAGGATGAGCTTTTATAACAAAATTGAACTAAACTGTTCGTCTTTTATTTAGCGTCCCTCTCCGTTCCGTTTGTTTAGTTTTAAAAGCGAAATAAACCGAGTGTCTTTTCTACGTTTTTTGGCCATGTCGAAGGCGTTTCATGACCCTAGTTTGCTTACGAAGGACCGCTTGAAGAGGGAATTGGAAAGCAGCGGTGTAAAGCTGCCACGAGGCGACCAAAAGAAAGAATTTTACGTTAAACTATACCGCGAGAATTTGTCCCCAGAGTCCGGACAACACAGCTCTCTAAACGGTGAATTCAGTTCAGATGACGATGGAGACTTTAATAATTCTCCAGAAGCTAAGGTATATTTCAGGGGGGAAGGATTTACTATGCAAAACTTTTCATTTTCCTTGCTTTGTGTAATTAGTCTATTATGTAAGTATTTTAATACATTTTATACACTTTCGCATTTTTGGAAATAATTTGCATTTCGGGTTTCGTTTTGACGGTTATTAGCCTCATGATTTTAATGTCTATTGGCGTGTTTTTATATGAACGATTACGAGCCATTCTTGTTAACATGATTGGCTTTTATAAATGTTTTTTCTTAAATCAATGGCGAGCTTGTTTAGATAAACTGTGGGTATAATTATTACAGGGTTTTTTATATACATTCATGCTGAGCGAATGCGGCGTTAATAGGTATGAATTTATGTACAAGAGCGATCGATACATATTTTCATAATTGTGCAATAAAATTCCAACAGCAACTTAACAAATCCACTTTATTGCATTCCTTGAGGCTTTATTCACCACAAACCACTGACTAGTTAGGGTACCTGTAACCTTTGTGTCATCAGAGATGCTGTAAACAGTAGTTTGGCCTTATTGACTTGAGATATGACATTAGTCCTACTGTCAATTTTTTGATCTAGCGAAATAAATCTGGGTTTAAATTACATTAAAGCACTTCATACAACCAGCAGCATTCAAGAATTGACTTTAGATCACTCATGGCAATGCATCTATTCAAATGCAATGTCTTTAGTTGGAATTCAATTATGATAATATTAAAAATATACAATATACTGATTGGTTAGGAGTAGTGCAATGTTTAAATAGTACAGTGAAAAAGCAGTAATAGAAAGCAAATTGTTTTTGCCAAGCAAACAGCTGATAATTTTTATGTATATTATTAATAAGTAATAGTAATATGGTTTCTGGAGACTTCAAATTGCACTTAATTATATTCCAACCCTTATGATAATCTCTGTAAAGCTCACTTGTGTATGTTTTTTCTCAAATTCCACTTGATAACCTATAGTAATAGAGACTTTCGAGAAGTTTTATATATACTGAATTTTTTACTTTAGCAAATAGTACCGCGATCAAGTCGTAGTATAAAAAAAGTTGCATCTAAAGATATTGTGAGTGCAGACATTAAATCCATGACAGATGATGAACTTAAACAGGAGTTGTTAGCATTGGGCTCACCTGTTGGACCAATCATGGACAGTACAAGAGGACTTTATGAAAGAAAACTAGGTACAGTATAAATCCTTGTAAAATACAAATGAGATTGAGAATTTAGTCATGGTAGTGTAAACATTATATATATATATATATTTTCTCTTCTCATTAGCGAGAATGCGAGACAGTTTGCCAAGCAATGGTACTATGACAATAACAAAATCTGAGTTTTCTGATGACAACTTTGATGAGTATGATGTACGAGATGAGGAAAGTGCTCCAGATGAGGGTAAAATAACACTTATTTTTTCACGTACTACTTTACTATGCATTTTTAGCTGAAGTTGAGGGAAACTATATGATATCAAACCCTTTTCTTCTAGAGTTCTTTTACAAACACCAAGAAAGAACTACACCAAGTGGAGCCAACTTTGGTCGAAGTTTCACAAAAAACTTTCAAGATACCACCTCAAAGAAAGAAGTCACCCGAGACTTTTCTGTTTCCTCATCACGAAACGTTGAACGGAGCAAAACATTTGATCGCAAAACTATGAACAAAGTACGCACAAAGAAAGGAGATAAATTTGAGGAGAAGAATTGGTCCAGTTCAACTAGTAATGAGAATGGAGAGGAAGATGATGGTGATGGCGATGATGATGTATTACAACAGTTACCTGGCTTGCCTTCAAATTTCCAACAAGCATTGACTGCTGCAAGGTTGGTAGATTTTTATATGGTTGCCATGAAATGAAATTCATGTTAAGTTCGAGTTGTCTTGATCCTAGTGAAGTATTTGAGTGAAAAACGTACCTGAAAATGATTTGATCTTGCCATATGCTTTTATTATTTAGATTTAGTCCAGACAAATCAGCTGCAGCACCAGCCACAGAGGTACGGGCACGACGCTCGCAGCAGCAGACTTCTGAATCCATTCCTGAAAATATTCCTGAAACTAAACCTGCAGAAGAAAAACCAAAAACATCAAAACAAAACACCTCAAGAAAATTACGCTGGGTATTGTTGATTGTTATCTTACTTTTGATCACATTCGCAGCTGCTGTCGTGTATAATTTTGAGAAACTGCCTGCTTTGGGTAAACTCACTCACTCTGCTTTGCCTGGATCATCGCAGAGTGGTAAAAATTCCACATAACATTTTCATGCACAAGTTCTGTTTATAGCTTAGTATAAACTGCATAGCAGAGTATATACTGTTTGTACAAAATTCATTACAACTACATTTTCCATTAAAATTATGCAGAAATATACATTAAGATGACTTTGTGTTTATATCTTGGCAACAACTATAATCAAAGGAGTGTTTAGTTCTGTAAAACTCACCCAAATGCAGAATAGAAAAACGCAAAGGCAACAACAGATGGTGTTCTTGCATGGCCACATTGTACATGTTGGGTATACCATAATTCTAGCCAGTGATCACAATAGCTGGTCTGGTATTCTGATGTAAAGAAAAAACATAGGAAGATGTTGTATTTAATCACCAAACTATAAACCCAAATAAAGTTCATCTTCAGGGTAGATTTGAACCCAGCGTAGACTGGAATACCAAGAATTTTTCTGGTGGGCCTTCCTTCAGCCTGTTTCTTCATGTGACCCTATAGCCTATGCCACCTTGCTATATTGGAAGTGGAAACTTGGCCCAATAAATACTTGCATTTTTGCTGAAATACACAGCTCCTTAGAAGGACCTCCCCTATCCCAACTGCTCACATGTTTCGTCTGGTACTGCTCTTATATGGGGAGCTACTGGTACGCACGGAGGGGGGAGGCCCGAGGAGGTGGTTCCGCAAAAGCGAACACCATTGTTGATGTCACTTTTATTGTACTTTGCGTTCAAAGAGGAAAATATGTTTCGTTACTTTCGTACGCACAAAATAGATGATCAGCCTTAATTCTCTTTGCGATGGCCGATGGCACAAGAACAGTGGCAGTCAAAATTTGAGTGGCACCCGCACGACCCGCGCAAATATAGCCCAATATCAGGTAAAAAAATCATTGAAAAAAAATAACTTGGTTGTCAGGGTAATAACATTGACGGCGTCTAATGATGGCGTCTATTTACAAACAATGTAACAAATGAACAACTGATTCCATCTTTGATCGTAGCCTCTCCATATTCTGCTACTTTGGTCGTCACGTCCTGAAAATACTTATGATGCTTTGTTTTTAATTTTTTTTTGGATTTCGATGTTTTCCTCTCTTGTAAAGGGGAATGGGCTATGGGATGGACATTTGGAAGACGAGGTTTTTCACGATTTTTTTGTTACTATAAATGTGTTGCTTTATATCTTTTTCTTGATCAAAGTATTGATTGTATTGTATTTACTTTCATACCAAAAGAATGATTACAATATGCACTATGCAGTTTAGAACAATCTGTTTTTGTCTTTAATCGTTTGAACTATTGTACTCCCGCTGGGATAATGTTCTTTTTTTATTTGTTCCTAAATGAAGGGCAGGAGGGGGTGTTTAACCCATTAACCTATAATCTCCCCTCTTTATTAGTTAAATATCATACTGGTAGACAGAATAAAGGAAGAATTGGTTAGCCTGCATGGGAACATAAATGCAACTTTGTAAGATAATTGTTATAAATAATATATGCAATCATTCCAACTAACTAGATGATGCTACACATTTCAGGCAAAAGGGGAGAGTACTATTGATATAACAGAGAAAAGATAAAATCATGTATACTTCATATTTCGACTAGAAATCACAAGTTGGTTATTGTTTATGACCAAGCAGTCAGTGTTCCTATATTAATATAGTTAATATAGTTTGTTCAGCACTTGATTAAATGAAGAATATTATCACAATAAACATTCCTTAAAGTTAGTTTTCAAAACCTCTATAGTCAACTCTGGACAGCCTACTTCCATCCATACATGAAACAGCAGAAAGCAGGAAAGCAAAGCTACCACCAACAGATGCAATTGATATAAGTGACACTCAAAACCAGGTCCTTAAACTACCAAAAACTTATCTAACACGAAAAGGTGCCATTTTACTGTTTGCTGCCCATCATGCCAGAAAGAATCATGAAAGTGAAAAACAAAATAAAAATATTGAAAACAGCAGGGGTGAAGGTCTAGGGCAAGTTGAAGAGCAAATTCCACCTCATCAGAAAAGGAAACTTTTTCTGGAGTTTCTTGATGTGTTTCTCAAAGATCAAGACACAAACAAACAAGAAATCTCCAGGCCAATTGATCAAAAACAAAATAATTCAATAAGGTATGTGCATTAGGTATAGGTACTGCCTTTTGTAGTGAGCTAGCTCTATATACGAAAGTTATATTTGCATGTCATCATGAGCTCAAGATAATTTACATTACCATTGGTGGTACTATCATCAAAGGGGGTAGGTTGGGTATCCAGGGCCAAAAACAGGATATTTTCCCAGGGCCAGCTCTATTGTTGCCTCATATTCTAAACTAGCTTCATTATGCAACCAAATTCTGGCCGAAATGTATACTATACTGTTATTTCATTTCAGCAAACATGTAGAAGACCAAACTGAAAATGTTTTCAAAGTTTTATCACGTCCAAAATCAATCAATTCATTCTACAACCATCATGAGACTCTCGTCAAAAGACCAAAAGAAAGACCAAAGACTGTACCAGTTAATGTCCTCCCTAAAGAAGCTGAACAGATTAAAGCACATCCAAGAATAACTAGTGGTAAACCGTGCCCTCCGATACGAGGTTTGTCTTCCAACATTGGAGAGAAAGTAAAGAAATTGGATGAACTATTTTTCTAACAATAGCCCAAACCAACAAATGCCATGTTTTAAACTTGGCCTACTCGAACAGAGCGGTGAGATCGTGTCTCTTGTAGAATGTAGTGTATTGATTCCTAAAGCTCTCTATAGCGAGGACTAACAGTTGAGTTTTATATATAAATTCAGTAAATTCTACCCCCCGCTGATTACCCCCGTTGATAGCTCAAATGTGCTACACTACAGCCATGCAGGTCTGCAGTCGTTACGGTGATTACTGAGAATGATAGATGACTTACCCTGACCAAGCAACGCATTAATGAATACGTTTTTTCGTTTGTTAAACTTGTAGCCCTGGGTAAACTTCCTTGCAAACTCACGCGTACCGACTTGGAAAAGACAACCAATTTTCTCCAGTTGCCCTCACAAGAAAATCATCATACAAGACAGCTTACCACTCCTTACTGTAGCATTACCAACGAGATGGTCAGTACTTCTGAGCTAAGTTACTGTATAATACCATACACTACAGGGTGTCTCGGGAACTGACTCCAATTGTTCGCTTATTAATTAAAATAATGACGTGCATGAAATTCATAAAATTGTATTCCATTGTATTCATAAATTTAACAATACGGTGTCTGAACAAAAGTATCCCCTTCAAAATTTTGTTGGGAATTGAATGCCTTGTTATTTTCTTAAAACCACGAGTGCGTAAAACCAATAATTTCAATCAGGCATTCAGATTCAAACGAAATACTGGTAGAGCCTTTGATAGCAAATGTAAATGTGGCTGGAGTGTGTCAGTAAAGCATACTCCTGATATACCATCAGAACCTATATTAATTCCTTGAAAACTAAAATTTTGTACTATATAAACAAAAGTAAATTTCTTGAGAAATTCCGTGGTCGCGTTTTTTTTTATATTACGCGCCGGTTATTGTTTAAGAAACTTGCATAAAAATAGGCATATCAGGGTCATGCCGAGGGCGTTAACTGCCTAACTATAATATATAATGATCATCTTAACGAAACAAGAAAACAGTAATAAATAAACTTGAAAAGTCTACAGTATATTTTATACTCTTAATTCCAGGACGACGTGACCAGTATCCCAAACTCAAACTCTGAGTATCATTTTGAACGATTGGAAAAAGCAAGCCGAGCAGCCTCGAGTACGTCAAGATACTCAACATGGTGGGCTATGGATGATATATCACTTGGTTACTATGACAACGATGTTCAGGATGACGACGACGACGACGAACACCTAGAATGCATCGAGTGTCTGTCAGAACAAAGAAGCGAGATTTGTCGTACGACTTCGTCGGATATCAAGGCTGACATATTAGGTGCGTTTTTGTCTAATTCGTACGTTGTTTTTTTTTCACTGAAAACACGACTTGCACTTTATATAGTTCCTCTCAAACGAGAAATATCTGAGCCAGGAAATGAGGTAGAAGATATGGATGAACAAGTAAAGTTTTACAAGGGGATGAATGCGTCCTCTTTCGACTCAGATTTAAATGATCCTCGCGCTTTTAAAGAAGATAAATTGTATTCTGAGAAGTCCAGGAAAAGTCGCGTTAAAAGCGCGCCAGTTTTGGCAAATCACACGTCAAGATGTCCGCGGAAAACTTATAGTTATAGCGCAGGTATAAACGATTTTGTTGCCTTTCACTATACGTAGCAACACTTTGTGTAAAAATATGTTGCCCCACGTCATCTCACCAGCTTGCTCATGAGAATATTGACCTAGTTTTTGACATGCGCGTATTCTTCTTTCCTTTGAGGTCAAACAAGGCCTTGCTCTTCACTAATTCACGCGGACACTTGTGAGTACAAAAACCTTCAAACGAAGGCTTGGCAAAGAAATTATTCTGTACGAATTCCAAGTGCTGCATCTTACTATGACGACAACGAAGACGATATTACCACACCCGAAGATATTTCAGAACAACCGACTAGGAGAAACTCTGATCCATTTACAGAAATTGGCAGTACAACTTTGTTCTCAGGGCCTCTCGGCTTAAAACACGGCGTAACACTCAGTAGCAATGAGAACGATGATGATAGTGATACTCTGGTGTTGACTCAAGAAACCTCTCATATCGCTTTATTTCAAGGACATTCATTGGGTGATGGTGAAGATCCTAAAAACGATGTTAAAACAAATGAACCATATGCTATCAAAGATGAAAAGTATGATGATTACAAGTTTGAAAACTGTATAAAAAACGATAAGGATACGACAGTTTTTAAACCGGCTAAGAAGGTTGTTGAACGGAATGCAAAGTCGGACAAAGAACATATAAAGACTAGAAAGAAGATAACAGGAAATATGAGGGATGAGAAAAAACAGGAGCTCAAGGGCGCAAAGCTAGTTAACACTGTGGAATCAGATTTTGTAGAGGTCCAGATTCTTGATGTCATTTCGCAAGCACACCAAGAACGCAGGAATAAAGCTAATGATGATGAGGTTTCGGGAAATGCTACGTCTTTTATCTTTGAATCTCGAAGCACAGAGTTGGGTGAAGAAATCCAAAAAGAAAATATTAGTAGCGATGTCGCCGAGGTTTTGGGGAGCGTGAATGAGGAATATCTTCCTTATGAAGGAACTCATGTTAATACGCCCCAAGAAGAATGTCCCGTTAAGGAAACAGTTTTGGAAGAGGAACTCGACCGTTGCAGTGATAATGTACTAGCTAGTTATTCCAAAGATGAATATACTATTAAAGAAATTCCTTCCACTGAAGATTCATTTACCACAAATGCTCTTCCACCTTGTGAATCATCACAAGTTAATGTCAAAAGTGATGAGAGATCTAATACAAGCGAAACAAACGAGGACAAATATGACCTGACCGCAAAGACACTTCATCCCGATATAGCTGAAGTTCAAGGGACTAAAACAAGTCTCGAATCAAACGAGACACCTGAAATTTATGTACGCGAGGTTCAGTTGACCTCCGAGACAGATAAGCTCATTCAGTTGGCGGGAATTCGGGAGTCAGATTCCAGAGTTGAACAACAAAACGTCGATAGGATGACTACAGAACCAGAACCACATTATATCTCACAAACGAAACGCGAGGAATCTTCCATGACAACCAACATGACGCCAGAGAAAAGCCTCGCGGATTCAGAAAAGGCTGAGATGAAAGGTAAGCGAAACAATAATATGAGATATTAAAAATTTAAATCTCACTACTTGGTTAACTCTTTCGGGCAGTCAAGGAACTCTTAACACTGTAATTAGTGAGCTTAAGCAAGCGACGTTTTTGACAACACAAACGGCATGAGTAACGCCAAAAGACTGGGTCAAGGATTGTGATTGGTGAAAAATAAAAACTTTACTTCCGGTCAACGTACGTGTTGTCAAAAACGTCACTTGCTTAAGCTCACTATTATAATTCAAGCAACGTAACCATAGCGGTGACATTTTTCTGTGACATTAGGGTCGTTTGATATTCAACAAGATGCAGTCACGAGTGAGAAAAATTCCGAAGGAAACTCGCGAAAGGAGAATTCACGAAATAAACCAAAGCAGGACCAGAGTTCCAAGACCAAGGATAAGGGCAAAGGAATGAGAGCAGAGAAGACGAAAGGTGATAAACTGGATGTTAAAGGTGTGGGAAAAGCTGAGAATAAAGTAAATGAAGAAGAAGATAAAATGGAAGTGAAAATCCAAAATAAAGTGGATTTGTCTGATCTGGTGGTGAAGAAAGGCAACAACAAAACTACCAAGGTTAGTTTTAAATCATGTCGCTTTTTTACGACAGTTCAGAAGAAAAATCGACAGAAAGTGAGTATAGACATAAAACAGTTCAAAAGTGAGAATAGACAGAAAACTATTCAAAAGTTAGTATAGACAGTATCCATGTATCCTTTGAAATAATCAATTCATAACAAATTCTGCTTCACGCTTTTCTGATCCACGAGGACCGCTTTACCTTTATCATTAAACGACCAAAACAGAGGATGAAGGACAATAAGATTTGTTTAAATATCTGGCAGAAATGTCATAGATTGGATTACTAAAATTATATTTCTATGGTAAGTTCGGTGTACTTTATCATGTTCCTATTTTTTTTATAGAAATCGAAAGCAAAATCTCCTAAAATGTCACGAAAAACGGCTCCGGCTCTCGACCAAATAGAGCCAGAACCAAGGCTTAGTATGATTCCTAAAGTTGACGAAACTCTGATTAAAATGATAGAAAACCCTGACGGCGGCAGTCTGGAGTTGAGTGAGGAAACATTGAATCAGTTCGCGCCTGTGCAGGACTTCCAAGATCCAGATGTTCTAACTTCATTAGAGTCGGGCAAAACTACAGGTAAACCTAAGCTTTACAATGAAGTAAATTGCCTTTAGCTTTTGGTGGTGAAATAATCAAGTTCGGGCGTGAAAGTAAACTTGGTGAAACGATATTTGTTGGTCCTTTGGCCTTAGCCATATTTTTAAAATTCTAGATGCCTTTTCTCCTTCAAAAGTCAAGAAAAGTAGTAAAAAAGCGGGGAAAAAGAAGGGCAAGGCTGCTGAAGGCAATGCAGAAGAAACAAGAGATGCTGGTGAGGAACGAAAGACAAAAATTGCAGAAGACAAAGCTAGACAAGATGAACAGATGAAGTTATTGAAAGAAAGAGAAGAAGAGCAACATAGATTAATGGAGGAAGCCAAAGAAAAGCAGAGGTAGGAGTTTCTTATCTAGATGTTAATTTACAATGATGCTTGCTGTGCAGATTCCTAGCCTACTCTTGAAGAACACACTTTGTCAATGTACGTTCTGATCTATCGACCAGCTGGAAATTGATACGATTATTTGTAAAATATGGTTTAATAAATGAGTTCTTAATATTCTATAGAGCAATAGACGAGGAGAAAGGCAAACGGTTAGCGCAGGAGGCCGAAGCGAGAAGACAAGAGGAACAAGCAGAACAGGATTTAAAAGAAGCGAAGAGAAAAGCAAAAGAAGAACGAGAGAAAAGGTACTGGATTCTAGTGCACGTGTTGTGCACGTGTTGTACAACCACAGGTCACTGTTTAATATTTAAAGTTCATCCAGTTATGACAAACTAGATCATGAACTTTTCTTGTAATTCATATTTAACGCGTAGCACAAATAATCCTATCATAGTTCGAAAGATAATGGTTGAATCACACTTATGAACATGGCGTTCACTTGACCCCATAAGGGAATAATCAAAGCTCACGTTTTCCAAAAATGAACTAGCTATCTTATTGCACAATTCAGCTGTCCCGTTTGAACAAATATGATATTAATATTTGTCACTTTTTGCTTCATATTTCAGACGAGAAGAGGAAGCTGAAAGAAGGAGAATGGAGGTCCAGAGGAAACGGGAAGATAAAAGAAGAAGAGAATTGGAAATACAAAAACGGGAAGCGGAACTTGAAAAGCAACGCGTGGATCGTGAACAGAGAATGGAAGAACTGCAGGCGCAGAAAGATAGAGAACTTGAAATGGAAAGAATTGCTGAAGAACAAAGACAAGAGGAGGAAAGGTTAGTCGAATATAACAAAGCTTGTGTAGTTTAACTCCAATCCAGGTAAAAGACATTTATTCTAACATCTGCTGTTCTTTGCTGTTCTAAGTAATCTTACCAAAGATTTTCAATTTTTTCACAGGCGTCGACTGCTTGAATTAGATGAAGAAAAACGTTTGGAAGACGCGAGAATCCGCGAGGCTGAAGAAGCGGTTCAACGAATGGCGCGCGAACGCGAATACCGCGAACAAATGCGCAAAATTGCCGAAGCACAACAGGCTAAACTAGAAAAACTGGAAATGGAGCGGCGCAAACAGGAGGAAGAAGAACGCGCTGCCATTGAGAAAGAACGCATACGATTAGAAGAAGAAGCGCAGATGCGTGAAGAAGCGGAGCTTGAACGTGTTCGCGAATTGCGTCAGAAGGAAGCAATTGCGCGTATCCGTGCCGCGCACGAGGCCTCCAAGAGAAGAGCCTGGGCACTAAGGAGGAGAGCACAAAACATGGAAAGAATGGCAAGTCTCAGATTCACCAGACAATCCCAGAAAATGACCGAGGCCTTTACTTTCTCTTATCATGTTCAAATACCACGTGAGGTCTGGGAATTACCATATGATTGGAACTCAAAGAAGAAGAAGAAAGGATCATTTAGACCCGCGAGAAAAAGACAAAACGGCGGGAAGACGACGTAGTGCTATAGAGATCATCCTCGTTCCCAGGGCCTAGCTCCGTTAGATAGAAAATAGTTATCTAGCTATAGTGTGAAAAAACTATGAAAATATCACTCATGAAATGTTTGCAGACTAATATTTATTTAACGCTGTGTTTTTACAAACATATTTAATGTTCGTAAATTATTTAATTATTTTACATCTTTTTAAATTAACACCAGTATTTAAATTATACTATTTGGTAACTCTTAGTGTTTTGACTAAATATAAATGGTTCATTTTAAGAATTTGATTTTGATGTAAAATAAAAGACAATCCCACTCTGGTTTCTTGGATGTTCTTGTTTTATCTTTTGCCAAAATTTTCATTCGCTTTAGACTTTGGAAATGTGATCTTTCAACACCACATTTTCGTTAAGGCCTTCGATATGTACCGGATTTGCTCGGAGATACTCGACAAGTTCTTTGAACGTCGTAAATGTTTGAGGGTTGGCGTCCTCACTACAAACAGCAACGAAGCTGTCACCTCGGCGATTGACGGGAATGTGTCGGAATTTCGGGTCGGTGTTCGGTGTTCGTACGCTAATGTAGAACTCTCCCATATCGAGTCCTGCGCGAACCAAGAACGTCCCTTCGCTATCTGTAGCATCCAACAAATCCTCAGCCTTAGCACGGGTGATGGAACCGTGGAACCACGGACTGGACTCAAGCTAGGGAAGCCGATAATAAATATGTGTGAACAAACAATGATAAAAAGCACTCGATTATGTGAATTCAAATGTCAAGTGAATTTTATGTTAAGTGGAATATTTGTTAATGCACCCTGTACTGGGCGGAGTGTAAATAAACAACCTGAATAAACATGTAGAATAAACAGCCTCATTCTTTACCTCTTCCAAGTAATCCTGATTATTTTTCCTCAACGCTTGTTGCGGATTTTCCACCATAAATCCTCCATCTTCCAGATCACGTGGGTTTCCATGCTTGTCTTCATAGATTTCCGAGAATGTTCTGTTATTTACTTCTCTAACTTCAGTGTTTTCCAACTCTCTCATTTTAATATCTCGTGATAATATGGCGTCAGAGCTGGGTGAGCGAGTCAAGATTGCTCGACCTCCAATGCTGAACCCCTTCCCTCGACGCTGTCTGTGTTGAAAAGTCATCATGTTTGAAAATCTTTCGTTAATATCATTGTGAAGGTGTTGCCAAACCGATATGATCAACAATATATTGATTCAATATGATTTGATTCCAAGTTTTAGTAAGTTAACATCAGCAAAATCACGTTATTTTTGCTGGTTGATTATAATTGTTATGATAGGTTATTGAATTGTATTTAGTTTATTGAATGAACTGATCAATTTATTTATTAAAGCAAGTGTATGCACGATTGGTTGGTGGTCTTCAACGCAGCCTAAAAATATTACTTCAGTTGTAAAAAAAATATTACATACCTAGAACGACTAGCAAGCAAAACGGCCAAAATGACAAGAACAAGGAGAATGATAACGCCCACAACTACTCCAACGATGGCTCCTGACGAGAAACTAGAATCGCTCCCATCTATGTGAAAGGGATCATTTCAAAAACAGTTAGAACCTGATCATTGATGTTCAGTGGCTAAAATGGGCGTAATAGGAAGAAAAAAGTATAAATACGCCTTTTGACAAATAAAAAGCTCCCCAGGAGAATACAGGGAGAAAGGTGGCGGCAGATTGAAATATGAAAGGCAGTGAAATGATGCCTCCGATAACAAAAAGCTCTGGGCGACATAATTAATTAACAATTAAGAAATAGAAAACATTTTCCGTGTTTCTATACAGTTATAGAAACACGCTTCCCGACCAATCAGCACGCGCGTACTATAAATGTTATATTATAATGAAGTATAATAAATACACAGCAATTAAATAAGACGATATACACAACAAAGATAACATGGGAAATTGATATATAACAAAGATAACATGGGGGGGGGAGGAATCTGCTATATTATCCATAGATATACACACCTGATCCAGCTGTCTTTACGGAACGTGCTGTGGTAGAAAACGTGAATCAATGTTAAAAACAGCGCATTGTATAAAACTATAAAACATATTCTTCAATTTCATAGACAAATACCTCTTAAGGCTACATCATACATGTTGTGTTTATTCAACTTTTGTTCAATTTTTCCTTCCAACAATATGCTGACTGTATCCGAAGCTTCCATATCTTCGCCGTTTGCGAGGCGAACGATGAATGCCAGAGATACACTAAACAAGCAAGAACTTGTCTTTTATAAACCAAACATGATGTTTTTAAGGATCTAAATCGCATTTCACAACCTTCGAGAAACGTTTGACAACACTCCGATCCGTATTAACAAGAGTGCATGCATGTATACGTACCGTTTCGGGCTCATTGGCGGTGGTGTAGTTGGTTTTTTTTGTTCACGCCAGCCATTCTCATCTTTACATGACGATACCATATCTTGATTCAACATAGTATCGCAGACATATTTTTGTTTTGGGGGCGAGGCACAGACGAATATAATTTTCAATCTAAGTTCGGCTTCCAGTGCGTTGTGCTCCGTGACACGAACTGAACAGTCGCTATAATCAACCACTGTAACATCACGTCTGCTGCGTCTACCTGCATGGTAGGTATTAAACGATATATCAAAACTTTAGGTGAGCTATCAAAAATGATTTTGTACATAATATTATCTAAAAGGCCATTGTTTCCAGGCAAATTAGGTAATACTGCCTTTTCTCAAGTTTGTCGACGGTGGAACAGCACCATGATTCTCGGATGTGCGAAAGCAAGAAAAACTGATACAGCAAAAATGCATTCAAAAAAAGAATAACATTACGTCATTACCATTTTGTGTTTGTTCCGTTGCTCCATCATCGATTGCATTCTTGATCTCTCTTGCTATGTCATACACCATCCAATCGTTAAACGGTCTTCTTACTTCATTTAGTTTAAACACCATATCAACTACACGGACGTCAGAAAGACACTCGTAGCCCAGTTGTGATTCTTTAGGATAACATTTCTCTGGCGCAGAACATTGGTTGGGTTTCTTACAAGTCGCCTCTGTGAATTGACAGAGCCTTCCAAATGTTGATCGTGGACAATCACACGAGAAACTGCCGCGTCTGTTTACGCATGTGCCATTGTAACAAGGTCCTGTGAAAACGCATCAAGTTTAAAGTTTACATAATATTCCAGTGATGTATATAGCCCAGTTATACTCACCTAACTTGCATTCGTCAACATCAATTTGACATTGTTTCCCAGTCCACCCTCGGGGACATTGACAAATAAAATCGGATCCATTAGTTTGACATCGCCCGTTGTTAAAACAAGGATCAGATGAACAAGATGTTAGATTACATAATTCACGTGGTTTCACAAATGCAACTACAGTCATTTTCCCTTCCGTCAAGGTTTCGATGGTTTCCTTAAAAAAACAAAAATAACAAATGTTCAAGCTGCAATTCTGGTTTCCTGCGAAGTAAGAACAACTTCATCAATCAAGTGCAATCATTCTTCAAGGTCTTTAGGACGTGTTTCCAGACTTGTTGTTTTATTTCTTGGGCCAGTTGTAAGAGCTGCCCGTAAATTTTAAATATAAAATTAGGTATACATATTCACTGCCAAAGTTAGCCTGGATGGAAATGCAATGATATTAACTGTTCGCGATAAACTTTTATGGTTTAAAAATTTAAAAAGCACAAAACAGTACTTGAAAATTGTTGGACGATATTGGTTCATCCATTGTGGAACCAGTAACAGGGCCGCTAACCTTCTCCTCCGCAAAGATTAGCGATATTTCAATTATTTTTAATTTCAAACTCGACGAGAATTTTAGAAAGAGGGTAATCCTGACAATATTTACCTCAATGTTGGTAATATTAAAATACTGACACTTTTCCTTGTTGTGAGGCTTGTTGACTGTCAATTCCATATCAACCACAGCGTCTGCGACTGGATAAATATCAGTTAAACACCTGATTTAGCTATACACGTATTAATAATCAAGTTAAACACAAAACAAAGGAATAATATTCGACTTTATATTCAGTTCCCGACTTACCATAAACTTCGATGCGAGCTGGCTTAGATATGCTAGGTTTGGCATCAGGGTAATTTGAAACTTTGCAGTGATAGGACTGTGTATCTTCTGGGACCGCTCTTTCGATCACGAGATCGGACTTATCAGCGATAATACCTTCTTGGATCGCGATAGGTTTATTATCTTTGTACCATTTGTACGAGATAGGTGTATCACCGGCGGCGCGACACCTTAAGGTAGCCTTCTTATTAACCTCTACCCACGTGTCCTCAGGATGAACGACCACTCTGGCCGGTTCTTTATATACAAAAATAGAATTGTGTCATAACAATGTTTGCAAATACTTTCCATCCTATGATTGTCAAGGAGCTATCACAGGCGATAACAAGTTGGAGAGAAAGATTTACAAGTAGACAAAAACCTCGAAACAAGCCTTCGGAACACGTCTTGATACGTTGTTTGAGAGATATATAGAGATATACAGAGATATACAGAGATATAGAGAGAGGGATTTAGAAGTATATTCGTACAGTTCCATTGCAGATTTGTCAGAACATCATGAGCGCTGTTTTACGGGTAAATGTTCCGCTTTACCACTCACAATGAGTTTTTAAGATATATACCAACCTTTAACTGAAAACGTACGAGGCGTAGAAAGAATACTTCCCGCTTCACTTGATGATTGACACGAGTAAACACCATCGTCATTCTTTGTCAACTTTTGAATCACGTATCCCCCGTTCTTTAACCAATCAGTGACAGGAACACTATTTCTGAACCATCTGTACTCTGGGATAGTATTCCCTTGAGCACTGCAATTGAACTAGAAAAGAGAACAGAAGAAGATCGTATCTTCAAGCAATTTCTTGCCTTGCTTTGGGATGGAAAAAAGACAGCTACAGTTGCAACTAAAGAAGTTAAGAAAGGATCAACGATGGAAACGTACACATCATTTGTCTCGTTTTAAAGCACTCATATTCTTATAAAGTTTAAAATATAAAAAATGGAGTATGAGATATAAAAAACCTTGCCGACTTACTATTGCTTTCTCTCCGACAAAAGCATCCTTAGGGACGACGATTTTATTAAAATCACACAAAGTTTTCACACTAACATGACCACGTGTAGATACAGAAAAATCCATTGCTTCGCATTTTATACTGAAAAAAAGAGTTATAATAATATAACAAACTCATTTTAAATATTTCTTTATCCTTAGAAAAGATACTCGAAAACAAGTCGCATCTAGTACAGCCCTCCCCTCAACTTCTACAATAAATCCATCTTTCGACAACAATAGTTCGTTAGGCCTCCACAGAGGTCAATAGCTGTGAAACCAAATCAATCCGGGGAGGATGTAACTCACCCAGTAACATTCAGCGTCGTTGTGGACATCATCGACACATTTCCTTTATCAGTAGCTGACACATTCAACGTACGATATGAACCAATCTGTGAAAAATATCATTCATTTAAAGCGAAGAAGCAAATGAAAAAATTATATTGTTTGATACTAAGTTCCAATGCTAAGGAATAAAGCAATCAGCAACTACCGCACGTCATCAGTGATTTTGTTACCTCACCCGTAGACTCTGCAAGCGGTGATGTATTTTCCCAACCTGGTAGGCATTGTTACCAGATATGAGCATTCATTACTAAAGCAGGGAATCGCTCGTGTACCGTGTAGGTATTGTCTTCAAAATGGATTAGGGTGAATGAGTACTGTCTTTGTTACTCTAAGATCCATCACTTACCCTAATTACACGTTCCAATCCAAAATCAAACTCGGAATTAATTCCTTCGTCAGGATCAGTTGCATTAAGCCATAACAAACTGCTTGTATAGATGTCCTTCAATTCATATTCGTACGAATCTTGTAGAAACTTCGGAGCATTGTCGTTTAAATCCGTCAAAAAAATGTTCACTTTGGCAATAGACTTCGATAGTTCGGCCTCATCGATACTCTCATCTTTTAAAAGAAAGTGAAAAATTGAGTTGAATACATCGTTGAATTTGCAAACGTTTTTTTTTCACGTAGCTAAGTAGGTTTTCTACTCCGAAATGTAGTTTATTCAAAGATACTTTTGCTGTTCTCTAACAGACACTTTTGTTAAACTTGTCAGTTTAGTTGGTGGATTAGTGGATTAGGACCGGGAAAAGATTAATAAACACAGATTACGATAGATAAATAAATACATTCTAACAGAAAAATTACGAAATACGCCTTTGTCAGATAAAAAATGTAAGATTCATACCAATATCAACCCCAGTTCGATTGACACCACAAAAATCATTGCCAGCTCGGACGATAAGATTATATTCTGCCACATTCTCGCGGTCAACGATAGGCCCCGCCTTTACGATGCCTTAGAACAGAACAAGTTAGAGATTAATATCACCAATACTCGCAATTATCTAAGACCTAGCTCTTTTGCTTTTTGAGGAACGCTCAGCATGGTCGGACTTCAGTCGTATGGAAGAATTATATTTTCTGTTTGAGATACATGTTTTTCCAGTTTCACCTGATGTTTGAACAAATACCATTCAGTCAATCACTAAACCTCTAGGGGAAGCAGGTTGAGACGCCGGTTCAGAACCAGAAGAGAGTTTAGAGACGAAAATAAAGAATTCTACGGGATTGACTCACCAGCGGACGGGTCCATTATAAATGTGCCCTCGAAGTTTCCACTACGAATACCATAATTCAAATTTTCCCCCACAGTATCAATATCTGTTGCATATACTCGAACTATATCTGTCCAGTATGGTACATTTTCCTCTATTGTAACGTTGTACTCCTTCGGATTAAACTCAGGGCAGTTGTCGTCGATGTCAAGAACATTAATAATCAAATCAGCCGTGGTAGATAACGGTGAGTTTCCTGTGGTATATAAAATAATTATTTCATGAATGGTTTTATTTCAAATAAATGAAACACACTTCGTTGTCTAAGTGTACTCTCCAACTAATGTACTTTTACGTTAAAAAAGTCCAGTTAAAACAACACCTTTGTCCGTTGCAATAATTTTGAAAGTATGGTTTCTTTTTTGTTCGTAATCAAACGTCACACGGGTTGTAACCTCTCCAGTGTCACGATTTATCTTAAGTGATTGCTCTCCTCTGGACGTTAAACTATACTCAATCTCCCCATTCTTTCCAAGGTCGGGGTCTGTCGCCACGATTCGTGTCACGAACTCTCCCTTCGGCCGCTCCTCGGTAACGTTCGCTACGACCGTGTCAAGTCGAGGCGAGTTGTCGTTTGCGTCAAGGACGTTGACTTGTAGTAATGCAGTTGAGTTCCGAGATGGATTTCCTTGATCTCTCGCTTCGATTGTCATTTGAAACAAAGGGATAAGTTCGCGGTCTAATGGCTTAGTTGTTTTAACAATCCCTTTCAATAAAAAAATTACAATTTAGTCATTATTTATACATCAATTTAGTACAAGAGGATACTTGAATAACAATTATGCTATGACTGCATCGAAAACAATTCAACAAAACCACCAATATAGAATTGCACATCATGAATAACATAAAGTATACCTGTTTCTTTGTCTATCGTAAAATATCCCTCATCCCCGGAAAGAATGTCATAAGTGACCCGACCATTCAGATCAATATCTTTGTCACTTGCTTTAACTTCCATCACAAATGTTCCGTTCGATAAATTCTCGGTAACATTTTGCACGTATTTCTCCTTTGTGAACTGTGGATCGTTGTCGTTTTCGTCCAGGACTTTTATAGAGATCGTAAATTTTGAAGACTTAAGACTTGGATCACCTTTATCTTGAGCAACGATTTCTAACCTGCGATGAATTCAATGAATATAACTTACTTTTCATAACTCTACATTTAAATATTGTATATATATATATATATATATTACTGCACAATTTCATACAAAATTGAACTATGCATCAGATTATATCAAAACCTCAAAAACTGTTCCTACCTGAATTTGGCATCTTTCTCCCGATCAATATTTTCATAGACCTTGAGGTAACCAGAAACCTCGTCTAACGTGAACTTACGCTGTTCATTGCCGCCCTCAATTTTATACCGCAGTTCCGCATTCACGCCAAGATCTGCATCCGTGGCAGTTACTTTCATTACGACCTTGTCGATTGGAGAATTTTCTACAACTTCGATATCTTTTCCAGATGAATTGAACATTGGAGAATTATCATTAATATCGGTGATGTTAACCCTTACAACAGCCGTACTTGAAAGACTCGGTGAGCCTCCGTCGGTCGCTCGTACGGTAAGACGATAATAGTCGGTCGTCTCTCGGTCAAGCTCGCTAACTGGGCTGATCACACCACTCGCTGGATCCACAGTGAACATTACGTTAAGAGGATCTAAACTGTAAGTTACACCTCCGAATGGGTCCTTATCAGTGGCTTTGACAGTCAAAATTCCTGTATCTAATGCATGGTTTTCGGGGATGTTAACTTGGTATGAAGATGGGTTGAACTCAGGGAAGTTATCATTAATATTTTGAACCGTTATGGTAACATTTGCCGCGCCGAGGATTTGTGTGTTTAGTGTCTTTCGCATCAACAACAAGATTGTACTCTGTTATTTTCTCAAAATCAAGTCCAGCGTTGGTGTAGATGACGCCAGAATCACTTTCAATTCTAAAGTGGTCTTCATCGTTCCCAGAGACAACAGAGAATGTTATTTTAGCGTTTTTGTTAATGTCTTCGTCTGTAGCTTTGAGTTGAACGACGACCGTACTTAGGTTGGCTGACTCAGGTACTGATACTAAAAAAAATTACACAAAAATGGTAGATTGTTGTTCTTATGCAAGGAGCTTGGCCGTGTTATTGCTCCAGTTGCTGGAGATCTGTGGTGTATCACAATTTTAAGCCGTTTAAACACTTGCAATTCTCGGTCGATTTTATTCTTATGATAGATGTGAATCATGACATGCCTTTTCTCCAACATCCGCAGACTTTTTCACTCTTTCACATCCATCAAAAGAAGAAAATCGCACCTGTAATGTCGCGTGTAAACAATACGTCGCAAAAAAGCTGTTACAAGGCAGCGCTATATCGTATCAAGATACCTACCAAGATATGTAGAAGGTTTAAACACTGGCGGATTGTCATCAAGATCGGTAACTTTTACAACAAAATCTTTCGTAGAATACGAACTAGGTCTGCCTTTATCAGAAGCTTGAACCGTAAGTGTGTACTTATCCAAAGTTTCGCGATCAATCTTGCCTTTCGTGGTAATAACGCCAGTTTCATGATCAATTTGGAACGCATCCTTCACATTACCCCCAACAATTTCGTACTCAATCTTCCCGTTATCCCCGATATCAGCATCAGTTGCATCTACATCAAGTACTTCGGTATTAGCGGGAGAATTTTCCACGACACTTACAGTCGTGACAGTATTAGTAATGTTTGGGGCGTTGTCGTTCGCATCTGTAATATTTATCCTGACAGAACATTCCGTTTTCGCCGTTGGAGTCGATGGAGCAAAAGCTGGTTGATTATTGGCGCGTAAATGCAAAATAAATACCGCATTCGTTTCCCTATCGGGCGACTTTCTTGACGCTAATTATTCCCGTGACATTGTCAATTTCAAAATGGTTAAAATTGTTGCCTGATATTATCGAATAAAAAATTTTTCCATTCGCGCCTGAGTCCGGATCACTGGCTTCGACTCGCAAAACTGTCCCTCCCTTCGCAGTGTTTTCACGAAGATTTGTTGTGTAGTCCTTTGAAAAACGTGGTTTATTATCATTCAGGTCATTCACAGTTACTGTAACTTTGGCTTTTGAGGACAACGAAGGCGTTCCCGAGTCTTTAGCGGTGACAACGATATCATAATTTGCGATCTTCTCCCGATCAAGGGGTGTTTTGGTGGAAATAACACCAGAATTGCTGTCAATGGAGAATTTCGTTTCTGCAGCACGGTCCAAAGAGAATGTAATTTCAGCGTTCTTCCCTTCATCTGCGTCTGTTGCATGTACGGTCAATAGCACTCCTAAAAAATTACTTAGGCTTAATTTTGAATTGAGTATGATTTCCACTCGACATTAAGACATTTAACCCTATCCTACAAATCCCACATCGAGTGAAGTTCCATAAAATCGTAAATAAATTACCCCAGCCAACCACACCTACCCGCATGTTAACCAACCTACCCGCATGCTAACCAACCTACCCGCATGCTAACCAACCTACCCACGTGTTAACCAACCTACCCGCATGTTAACCAACCTACCGGCATGTTAACAAACCTACCCGCGTGTTAACCAACCTACCGGCATGCTAACCAACCTACCCGCATGTTAACCAACCTACCCGCATGTTAACCAACCTACCGGCATGCTAACCAACCTACCCGCATGCTAACCAACCTGAAGCTGAATTTTCGTCGATATCTTTGGTATACGCTTTAGGTTTAAATTCTGGTCCGTTATCATTCTCGTCCGTCACAATAACAGTAAGATTCTGTGAACTGGACTTTTCTTTAGCTCTTGTATTCGTTACTTCTGTCACGGTGACGGTCAGGTTGTATTGTGCCACTGTTTCTCTATCCAATTTATTTTTTGTTGTTAATAATCCGGAATCACTGTGGATAGCTAAATCATCATTTGTGTTTCCCTTAGTTATCGAGAAAGTCAGTTTGTTTCCGTCTTTGTCTGTCGCGTTGAACTTCACTACTTTAGTTCCTATAGCAACGGCTTCGCTGACGTGTACGATGGGAGAACCAGGGACAAATGTTGGAGCGTTGTCATTCGTGTTTTTCACGTTTATTGTCACAGAACTTTCACCTGACTGTGATGGATCGCCTTGGTCGGTGGCTGAAATTGATATGAATATGACAGTTCGGCATGCAGTGTGCAGGAGTTTCAGTAAACTAAACTAAAAACTATTTTCATGTTTGCATAACT
Organism: Dendronephthya gigantea; assembly: GCF_004324835.1. NCBI lineage: Eukaryota > Metazoa > Cnidaria > Anthozoa > Malacalcyonacea > Nephtheidae > Dendronephthya > Dendronephthya gigantea. The sequence goes on from NW_021163031.1 coordinate 980,877, forward strand.
CTGTCATTTGAGTAAATGATTACCACAGAGTTGAGAAGGATCAAACGTCATCACACAAAAAGACGTAAACACAACGATGGCTTCAAAATAGGAAAACTTTGTTTTCAAAAATCAAAACGCCAACAATACCTTTGACAGTCAAAGTGTAGACTTTCTTTTTTTCATAATCGAGATTTTTTGCAGTCGTTATCAAACCACTGTCGACGTCAATAGTGAAATCTTCCTTTTGCTCTCCTTCAGTGATACTGTACTTTATTTGACTGTTTACACCTTCATCCAAGTCCGTTGCTAAGACCTGACAAGGGTTTGAAGAACTCGTCACGAGAATTCAGACAGAATTAACGAAAGAATCGGGCAAAGACAAGGGTGACTTTTTCACGTTTGAAACCCAACAACGGAGCAAAAGGTTTGCGTAGAAAAAGAAAACTAATTTCGATTACAGTGAATTTAAAGGATTACTTTTTTCCATGTAGGAAGAATCAAATATATTTGATCAACAAAAATCTTATCCAACCTGTACAACTCGCGAGCCTACAGCAGCATCTTCTGCGATCTGACCAGAATATAGCCGTGATGTGAAAATCGGGGCATTATCGTTGACGTCCAGGATTTTAATTGGAACTTCCTGACGGGAGGATAACCCGGGGCTGCCGTGATCTGATGCTTCAATTGTGAGTCGGTAATTTGCCAGTTTTTCACGGTCTAGTTCTGAAGCCACTGTTATATCACCGCTGTCTTTGTCAATGGCAAATCTATATAAAATATTTCATGCATTATGGTGAGATTATTTTAACATAGACATTTTCACAATACGCCATCACTGATCGCAACGGCTCAACTGAACTATCCATTTCTTCTTTATTAAATTAGACATACTGCTGAGTGCTCTCATTAGTGTATAATTTCATTTGTAGCATCTCTAGTCCTGCTACAGGATTTTCATGAGGAATTTCATGAATCGAGGTTCATCAAACCTGGTAAAAGCACTATAGTCTGTGACTCTCTGTGTGCAAGTGCAAACGTTTAAGTCTATGTATTAAATAAAATGATAAAAAGAGCGTACGCAGTTTGTATATTTCCTCTAACGATCGTGTACTTGACTCTGCCATTGTTGCCATCATCAGGATCGCTTGCAGTAACTTTACCAACATTTTCTCTCACACTGGTGTCTTCCTTCACTTTAGAACTATACTTGCCATTGAACGACGGTTCATTGTCATTCTTGTCGACCACATTAACATTCACCTGAACGTTTGCACTCCTGCTTGGCTTACCAAGATCCTTAGCTTTGATAGTTAATGTATATGAACTTTTCGTTTCCCTGTCCAAAGAAACTTTTGTTCTTATTTCACCTCCATCCTAAAATGAAAATTATTCATCATAGGAATCGCTCATTTTCCATAACGAAAACATTGCTTTAAAACATCGCCCCAAAATGACACAGGAAACAGGTCTGGGAATCTTGGGTGAAATTGGGTGTTTTCTCGCTGTAACTCACCTTTGAGACACTGAATTGGTCACTCGACGAAACCAACTCGTAGACAACCTTCCCGTTATCTCCAATGTCTTCATCGGTAGCACGAACAAAACATACTCTAGTGACACTGGCTGAATTTTCATCAATACTACAATCATATGGAGATTTCGTAAACTTCGGATCATTATCATTCCTGTCAAGTACCGTAACCTCCACTGGAACTTTCGTATACAGAGAAGGCGTGCCCTTATCTCTCGCCTCAATCTCAAGCGAATACGACGCTATATCTTCTCTATTCAAGGCTTTCCTCGCGTAAAGTTCTCCGGTATCTTTAAACTCAAATGTCTTATCATCACCACTAACAATCGAATAGACAATTTCAGCATTCTTTCCTATATCCAAATCTACTGCGCGTCCGAGATCCCCAACTTTCGTATCCTCCGCGTTATTTTCATAAATTTTAAAGGAATAGGAGTTGTTAGTAAAGCGTGGATTATTATCGTTAACATCTGTTATGGTTACAATGAATTTCACTACGGAGGATCTGGGAGAACTACCATCATCTCGAGCTTGGACAGTTAGTTCGTATTTATCTCGGGTCTCTCGATCCAAACTCGAAGCGACAGATAAAGTTCCTATAATGAAAATATCGCAATGACTGAACTGAGCCGAAAAAACATTTTGGGATTCCTTTGGATCGGAACGGACAGGAAAATTTCCTTTGTCGGTGAGTTCTTAGGCGGCGTTTATACAAAGGAAACTTTCATGTCCAGTCCGATCCAAAGGAGAATTTTCTTGAGTGGAAACTAGCCTTAAGTTTGACCAAAAGGAAAGTTATCCGTTCTAAACTGCATGGCTGTCTGGAGCATCCATAGTTACGACGCATTTGATAGGAGGAAATTCAGAGTTTGAAAGATTCAAACTTGAAGATGGAACCAAGGGAAACATTACCTCGTGGAACTGCATGGATGAACAATAAAAATAGAGCAAAAATCTACAACAACCTACCAGCAGCATTAATTCTAAATGCATTCCCAACATTTCCATCTATGATGTAATATGATATACGACCGCGGGGGCCTGAGTCTGCATCTGTAGCTTTCACTCCACCAACCACGTGACCAACTTTAACATTTTCTGCGACGTTTTCGTTGTATCGATCCTTCTCAAAGATGGGATCGTTATCGTTGACGTCTCCCACGAAAATTTTAACTGGCTCTGGAGTTTCCCGACCACCGCCATCTCTTGCAGTAACAGTGAATGTGTAGTCTCTTTTCTTTTCATAATCTAATGACTTCCTTAATTTAATGTTACCTAGAACCAAAAAAGTTGATTAAGGAATATAATTATCAACTACGAGCAACTACATGCCAAACCTCACAATTCAAGCCTCTGTGAGACTACGAAGATACAAAAACACAGTCACATGCATTACATAAAAAATACAAATTACCAGTGTTGTCTATGCTGAAGGTTTCCTGAGCAATTGGAGGTGATGTTATACTGTACGACACTTGCCCAAAACTTCCAGAATCTTTGTCTGTTGCTGTGACCTAAAATAAAAAATTACAGCTAAAATAAATGGTTTTCTTTGGATGCAGTGATCGACTATATACAGCCGTGTTCTTCCTGCGCGTGGCGGAGGGGGGGAGGGAGGGGGGTTTGGTTAAGGTGGTAACGAAATATGCTTCAATATTCCTCACTCAAAAAAAGATGCTAACAAAGATGCGATATTTGTACCTTAAGAATGAGCTTGTTTTTCGGAAAGTTCTCGAGAACTGATTTACGATACGGTCCTTGGAATATTGGAGAGTTATCGTTGACATCAACAATTGTTATCGAAACTGTTGTTCGGGCGCTTAACGGTGGAGAGCCTCCGTCTGATGCTTGAACAGTCAGTGCATAGGAATCTCTGCAATAATAAATGAATTCAAGGAAATACATTATCACTAGCTCTTTCTAAATTCTGTACATCTTACCCATGTTTTTCAAGGGCAACAAACGGAGAAAAATGAATTCCGAACGAAACCAAAAAAAATCATATTTTACCTTGTCTCCCTATCTAATTTTGAGTAGACTTTAATTAATCCAGAACTTTCGTCCACAGCAAAAGCATTTCCAAAGTTACCTCCAACAATTGAGTAATGTATCTGACCATTAGCGTCTAAGATAACAACATTAGTGCAAACGTGACTTTTTCGTTGTGTTTTGAGTTTTTGTTTATAAGATCTTAATTACTTCTACCAAGAGAAACACTACAGAACTAGTATAAGGCTATCCTGTATATACAGTTTAAAACTGTATGATTAAGCTATCCAGCTAGCACAAATAAAGATGACTTGGCTTAGGTTTTACTGTATATAGTAACATACATAACTCTGCATAGCGAGAAAGATGAAGAACAGATTAGAACTGACAGAGCTTAGTTTAGGTTTCCTCTGTGGTGTCACTGCATGGGTCAATATACGAGTTAACTCTATACGATTTACTGTGAATTGCAAAACTAGTTGAATGAAATAAACTTAGTTTAAGTTTCCTCCTGAGGAAACACTGTATCAATCGGATGATGAATAAGAGATGATCAATTAGAAGATCATTAAAGATGATTATTCAGAGATCATTAATCATAGATGTTTAATCAGAGTTGATAAATCAGATGATCAATAAGAGATGATCAATAAGAGATGATCAATCACAGACGATCAATGGATATTGATCAGCAAAAAATGATGGTAGAGTTATCCAGTATAATGAAGACAATCACTGATGTACCTGAGTCCGAATCGTTTGCCTTCACCGTGAGTACGACTTCGCCAGGTCTAGCATCCTCTCTGACATTTTCGCTGTATGATTCAACAAATTTCGGTGCATTATCATTAACGTCGACAATCTTCACGGTTACATCCTTCGTCGAACTCTTCGCGTTCTTCCCCCCGTCTGATGCTTTCACTTGGAATTTATATAGTGGTTTCGTCTCGAAGTCCAGTTTGGAACGTGTTGTTATTCTCCCAGTTGAAGAGTCAATATGAAAAGCGGAGGAATCGCTGCCTGTCATTGTGTATGTGATTTCTGCGTTGATACCTTCGTCCGCGTCTGAAAAACAAAAAAAAGCATGAGAGCAGAAGCGTAAACACATTCTCTCCTCGCTCAGACGACTCTGAAGAATTATATTCACAATTTCATACTAGGAACGATAGTAGAACATCTCATTATTAAAAACACAGTGAGATACTCTGATCATCAGATTTTGGTCTTCATTGCTAACCTTGGCTTGTGGTAATTAAGGGCTTCTGAAATAATCATCATAATTTACCTTGGGCGCTGACTTGAACAACATTGCTGCCAATTTGTTCACTTTCCAGTATATCGACCTTGTAAGGACCGCGAAATTTGGGAGCATTATCATTCTTATCATTAATATCAATGATAACATGAACACGATCGGTTAGTCCTCCACAGTCCCTCACGGTAACATAGAAACTATAGGAAGGCTTTTGCTCTCGATCTAAGGCTCCGTTTGTTAAAATAACACCACTAGCATCCACCTTGAAACTACTACTAACAGATGACGGTAAGATATACTGTAACGGAGAACAAGGGGTTCTTATATCAGGATCTGTACCTATCACAGCCGCGGCAAAACTGGTTCCTGTCGGGACATTCTCGTCGACGGAGTATTTACAATTATTATTATTGCATCTAATCTTTGGTGGCTCGTTGACATTTTGAACATTAACGACTAACTTGGACGTGTCTTTTTCACCACCGCCGTCTCTAGCTTCAAGATTCAGCGTATATGTAGTAATTGACTCGTAGTTTAACGCTCCAGTAAGTATAACCTGTCCTTGTTGATTAATCCTGAATTTATTTTCGGGAGATTGAGAAGTAATAGTATAGGTAATCTGTCCATTGACCCCAACATCGGCATCAGTTGCTAAAACAGTTTTCACGATAGTGTTAATTTGAGCATTTTCTAAAACGTTAGCCTGATAATTGTCCTTGGTAAATTTAGGTTTGTTGTCATTCTCATCCTCGACTACAACAACTACTTTTGTTCTGCTTTTATGACATTTGTTCGCTACGTTTTCAGCCACAATAACCAATGAATACGATGCAATATACTCTCTGTCAAGTGGTTTTTTCGTGCGCAGTATTGGAGTATCGGAATCGATAGTGAATGCATCCTCTCTGTTTCCATCTGTGATCTTATACTTTAAACTAAATAAGCAAAAAAGTCAATTATACTCGGTATATAAGCACAAAACACTCACTGATGAACAAACAAATTTATCCTTCAACTTCTCAATAAATACTCATAATGAATATCTCAATAAATACCTGTATCTGTTGGTCGCCAAGTCTAATTGACTGATCGGCGTGGGACCTTGGTTTTCATTAACTTTGAGAGTGTTCGAGGTTCTCAAAAACAGGTTGTCCCAAAATGACAAAGTGAATTTGTTTGTATTTTGCTGGCCTTGTACAGCTACAAAAACCGTCTAGAATGAAAACATCATGTCACTGAGATTATTTCAATTTTCAACTGATGGGAAACAATGCTTAGGCCAATTAAATATGCTCCAAAACTGTAGGTAGAGTAGGGCCGAAAATATATAGTAAACTTGCATACCTTTTTGCTGTCAACTGCAACAGAGACTGCTTTAGGCGATGTGTTTTCCTCGTTTTTTTGACTTTGTGGATCCAAGGGTCCGGGATTCTTTGTCGTTCTGGAGGCGTACAAATGACTTATACCTGGGAAGAGTTTAACTCAATATTAATGAGTTCTAAGATAAATGGCGCCGGTATTTGTCTAGGTTGTTTTAAGGTTATTATATACGTCTGCAGGCTATAACGTACCTGTTATATCCCGAAGTTCAACACTGACTTGGTTTTTGGTGACAAATTGAAACTGGGTTCGGAAATATTTAAATGAGCCACTCTCCACTGAGGTGACAGAATCTTTACATGAGTCGATCAAAGATCCCTCTGGAATGATTCAAAGGAGTCGATTCATTGATGAAAAACTTTAAAAACATTATTTGTTATTGCAATAGACGATTTGCATAATAGACTATAAATTTTCATTCTGCAAAAGTGTTATTTGCAGAAATAGCCTAGGAAAATATGGCCTTAATTTCAAACGGTTGTTACAACATTTGGTTAGAAAATAGGAACAATTTTCGCACGCAATACGAAAGTATACAACGTTTGCAAACTCGTGGCTGTTCTTTCTGCATTTCAAAACACTTCCCGAGTCCCGACAATGCAAAATTACTGTAATTTATTATGTTTTGGAAATGAGCTCATTCCAAATTTTTTGACATATTTGCAAAACCTTGCCTAAGTCGTAAGTCATTTACTTTATCATAAGCTAGGTTAAAACAGAATTAGTCAGCTGCAATCTGCCAGGGTCCAAACAAAACACAAACAAAAAATGACTTCGCATTAACTAAGTATGCTGCAGAATGAAAGCAGGCACTTACCGCTACAGGAAACGGCGCTGAGACGATCAACCCAATCAGCAATGTTATCAAACGTCCTTTGAAAAACATAATCCTTGTCTGGATCGGAGGCGATTTGATTCAACTGAGATATGCTAATACCACTGCCTACTCCAATGCTAAATATACTTATGCCAATGTTTTTTAAAGCTTGCGCAGGAGGACCAACACTATCGCCTTGGGATTTTCCATCTGTGATCAGAACTAAAACCTTTGGTATTCCAGGGTCAGTTCGCATTCCTGCACTTGTGGTGAATATTTCTCTTTTGAGAAACTTCAGTGCCTCTGCAGTATACGTCCATCCAGATTGAAATGGGATCCCATCAACTGCACGTTTCATTTCAGATTTCGTAAAATATCTCACCAGGTTGAATTCTGTCTCGGTTTTGGTCGAGTATTGAACAACACCTATGTGCGTGCCTTTACGACCAATGTTAAAAAAGTCAACAACCTTTTTAACGAATTCTTTTACTTTCTGAAAGTTGTGGAGTTGGACACTGCCAGAACCATCCAATAAAAAGACGAGATCAACGGAGGTTTGACAAACTGAAATAAAGACGTTGTATTAAATTTGAGAGTTTTCAGAGGTAAAGTATAATGCTAGTGGTAAAGGTGATGTAGCTATATTACCACGGAAATAAGATATATTATTCTTCTGCCATAAATTTGTTATTTTTCCTTCTCTTTTATCAGTTAATTAACTAAACGAGTTTACCCAAGAGAGGTTTAGAAAACTTGACCAATCAAATCCAGATTATGGTGACAATGCAAAAATGCGAAGTCTGTCTGGTTTGCGTGATCTAGCGACTAACTATGGAAATCACCCTAAGAAATTGTAGCAATAGTTTGTAGTGGTAGATTTGCAGAAGTCCTCCCATGCAATTGTAATTCCTTGTTGCTTTTGTCTCGCCTCGCTCTCATAGATCGCAATCGTCGGCGATGACTGACGAATTAAACACTCTATTTTGAATAAAATGTTTTCGTCACCGACGGCCGACAATACATTGGTATTAAACTGTAGGCGTCATATGAGACCAGACTTGAAGTCTGTTAAATCACATACACTAGAAGTCGCTTACCATCGGGAATGACAGAAGCACGAATACGACCCGAAGGCGTGTAATGAACCCAGTCAAAACCAGCCTCGATTGCAAGTCCTCCCAATCGTCCTAGTCTTCCAGCATTTCCGTCGGATACTTCAAGAGCAACCGAGCGACCTGTTGATCATTAAAGAATAAAAATGCAAATGAAAACGGGTTGAGAAATTATGTTGCTTTTCCTGAGCTGTTGATGTCACAGGGCTTACAGGCTGTTTACATGAGCCTGCATGGTTACCTGAGATTCAACGAACCTCAGAAGATGATTTTGAGGTATTGAAATAAGTATTTATGAATCCAAACGAAACATGCTGTTGTTAGGATGATTAAATCACTGCTAGGATCATGTTATGTACTCCTTTCAGAGGACTCAAAGTCATTTCATATTTCTTGATACTCGGCTGAATCTCGGAAACTTGTCAACAGCCCCTTACTGGCTACTGCATGTGTTAACTCATCATCTGTCATAAGACAAAGCGACCCAGTGTGGTAAATAGTGTATAATCTTTAGAGGCCTTTTGAGGACACCCCCTGTAGCATAAACTGAAGTGGTTACTTCAGTCCAATTAAATCAAAACATGACATTGTTATTTCTTAATGTTTTTAAACACATTCAAGGTTTTCTTTTTAGGGATAAATATCCGGCCTTGCACAATGTTGACACAAAATGGCAGTTTTAATCGAATTTGCCCTAATTTATATAAATAATGAACTGTAAGCGTAACTCTATGTGTTATATACCATACCAATTAGTGCCGAATTTAGCGACAAAATCATACTATAGGCTTGATACTTCATGACAGAGGCCTTTACATTCATCATAAATCATGACAGCGGCCTTCAAGCACATTGCTAAATGTTTTAATATGGTGTATATATTAAATACAATTTAGTAAATTAACCAACTGAAATTGATTTAATTACTGTTGAAAGTGTGGCTCGCTTGCTCGCTCGTCTAAAATCTCCTGAACGCTCATAACATGCCATTGCGTACCGACCGCACGTATCCGGCGTGTTCGCCCACTGAGAACGGAAGATAGAAAAGTTTGAAAACGAAATACGACATCTCATGTCTGACACGCGGATGGATCAAGTTATTTCAGCGCTTTCGAATCATTTTTGTGTTTACGCGTAGACGCGGATAAATATTTTGGCGTTTTCAAAATTCTTTCGGCATCGTTCAGTTTACCAGTAGAGAAATGAGAATAACTTAAAATACGATCAAAACGCGCTTAAGTGAAACATCAGACAACTAAAATGCAAAATTACAATAAAAAAATACTAAACAGACCTTCGTAATGCAGCGAGGTAGGGTTATTTGGGTCCACACGGTCAGTCCAAGATTCAAGCACCTTTAAAGCAAGTCCGGGCCATTGTCCTCTGACTCGAGAAGCGAGGATATCCAATTTACTTTTTGTACGCGCAGTCATATACCGACAATCATCGTTGACATAAAGAGCATCATTGTTCGTGTTTCTGATCAGAATTTTTCTGAAGCGACCAGAGTTGCGAGGTATCACATCCCGAATTCGACTGCATACTTTGTTTTCATCGTCATTTGGAAATTTTTCGTCAACACTCAGATAAGTGGGTTTCTGTTGCGAGTTGACCATTCCCAAAGATAGAAAAGCCACGACAAAAACAAAATCTTTCATCTTGAAGTTGTCTTTCACTAAAACTGACTCGTCCTGGTGTGGTTTCGCCTTCTAGGCTATCAAAGCTAATCGACCTTGTTCTCTTTCCCTTTTTCTTTTTCCTGATAAATCTCTTGCAGAAAAATGATATTCTTGTATGACAGTAGGGAAGTGTTGATCCTGTCTGCCTTGCTTGAAGTCCAGTCTAGATAAATATTGAACTGCTCGTTAGTTTATATACCAACTGTTGCATCATCACGGAAATACCCAGAAATTACTAAAATGGTAAAGTTTGACAAAATTGAACCAACCCTAACACCAACGCAATCCCTTAGATTTTTTCCCTTTGATGGCGCTTAAACAGATACTACGGGGGTGATGTGTGCATTTTCAGCGCAAAATTAGGCGATTCATGCCATTACCATAGATAGGTGAAATTATAGTTGTAATAATAAAGTTGACTAGGTTTTAGAAACAAAAAGAGTGGATGCACGTGATGAACTCCCATGCACGTGCACGTGACCACCTCAAAACGAAATTGCGCTCTCAGTCCCGGTAGGTATATTTTCCAGTTTCCGCCGGTTTCGAGAGTTTGTTAGTTATCCATTACAATACAAATCCTGACCTACTTTAAAACTCATTTTCGACATGAATCCTGCAATTCCTTTTGAAGATTTAAGAAAGTTTCTTGCATTAATACACTAATCAAAACACTTGCTCGCCGCTTCCTTATGGAATAAAAGAAATAAAGGCGCCGAGAAGAGTCTACGTTTTTATCCTGTTGAAGCACAATATCTCAACATCAAGTACGGGGAGCTTGACATTGTGTTCGATGTCAGATGTGAAGAATATTCTAGGATGTTTTCGGTGAAAAACAGGAAGAGCGACCAGTGATCCACGGAGGGAAGACAAGGAAGCAGTCATCTACATAGAGCAGATAAAGTATCTGCTTGAGTAGGTAAGGACAGTTATCGAGCCATATTTATTCATGAAATACATGAATATGTTGCCAAAAAGTGGACCTACCCATTGTCAAGGGGCTACCCATTCTCACACCATCCACTTGTGTGTATAGGTTATCATTGAATATGAAGTGGTAGTTCTTGTCAAATGGGAACAAAGGTTTTTCAAATTCTGAGCGATCAAGGCCCTGGAAGAACCTGGTACTGAGAAAAAAGGTAAAACTCTCTGGATGCAAACCAACCTGCAGGTCCTGCAGTCCCGAATTTCGTTGCTGAATTGAGCCGATAAATGCATATTAAATTAAACCTCATAGCCAGATGGCGTCGAAAGCATGATAAGAAATCCTGGGTACGAGAGCGACTATGATTCTGTTCATTTCTTCATATAATTGTTACTTCATAAGCTACATTTGACAAGATTTAAACGTCTTTGTGATAGAAAGCCACACTCGAAAGTTGGCAGCATTTGGCTAAGGCTAAACACTTAGGATATGCGGTGCGAGTTTCCGGATGCAACATGCAGGTGTGTGCATCAGTGCATGTTAAAACGTCCGTGATTCAATGTTCCAGGAACATTAAGATAAATCCTACGTAATCTTAAGTAGCATCAAATGTGGTATAACAACTGCCTAAATAGAAAAAATACTTTTTGACGTTTCGACCTGAGGGCCTTCGTCAGGAGAGTACTAACTCTCCTGACGAAGGCCCTCAGGTCGAAACGTGGAGAAGTGTTTTGTCTATTTAGGCAGTTGTTATACCACATTTAATGCTAAGTTGTTTGAAGACGCTGTCACGCTGCTCCTTGGTTATATTTAATCTTAAGTAATCCTTTCCTCTCATTATTATAGCTACTACACCCCAGGTAACAACTCATAAAAACAGGAAAGACTTAGAAAACCCTCCCTACATTGAAATTGACGAATTCAATTTATTTTGGCGATTCTACAGTTTACAAAACATGTTACAAAACTTTGGCATTTTATCGGAATTGTGAGTGTTAAACCCCTTACACTGATCACCTCACAATGAGACTGACAACCCACTAAGGCCGACTTCCGCAAACAAAAAAGCGCATTATAAGACAATTATATAATTACGGACAAACACAAAGTCATGCACAGGTCAAAACACAGCCATATGATTTCATGTATCGGTGGGATATCACCGGTGGGATATTGAACACTGACATTATACAAAAAATACACAACAAAAGACGAACTTGTACCAATGGCAATGCAACACGAGTTCTCATTAAAACATTAGTTGAGTTTGTCAAAACGGATGAGCTGACAAAGAAAATATCTGAGCAAAGAAAATTTCGTTCGCACTATATTATATAACTAGAAAGAAGCGTCGGTTCTCCAAGCATAGACATGCATTGAACCGCAAATATGCAACCATGTTCTTCAACTTTTGATTTTCTTTGTGTTTCTCTTCAATTATCAACAAGCATGAAACATCATTGTTCAGAAATGCTAATTAAGTCTTGTTTTTATATATAGTCGTAATTCAACGAAAATACGCGATCCTGATGTAATGTCGATCCTAAAAGATGCTCATATATGAAAATATATTCGACAAAATAACCGTTTACGTTTTCTTTATTTCAAACAGTAAACCTGCAACAATTGTCACATACTTATTCTTGTCATGAGTTTATTTTAGTTTGAACAAGTACTGGCACACAGCACACCATACAAGGTCAAAAAAGGTGAACCATATAATAAATATATTCTAGCAATGTTCATCAGCGCTTAATCAAAACACGCGTCAAATAAATATTTACTGAGACAAATCAAACTGGCGTATTGCACCATAACATTCAGCAAGAAAAAACATCACAGCCACAGGTTTTCATTCTTACAATTCTCTCTACGTTAAGGCTGCTTTCTAATTCTAGTTACGCGTTTTTCATACGCACCGCGTTATAGTCTAAATCCTTCTATATGTTATCTTTGAAAAACGAAGTAAACAAATCGAAACAACTTAGTTTAGACCTGGGTGTTAAATAATAAAAATTTAGAAGCATTTCAAATTTCCCGTGCGTAGCTATATATAAAAAACGCATAACTAAAGTGCAGCCCTGACTCGTTTGGTCTTTTTTAGTTTGATTTATCTCAAAAACATTTCTAAAAGAAAGTTACTTTTTTTCACTTACCTTTTTCAACTAGTGTACTCTGTACGATCATATAGATCAAGATTTAAATCATGAACAATTAATACTTAATGTGTTTACGGGCAATTTGGTGAAATGTGAGTTTGAAAATTTATTCTACGTTTTTATGGCATGATTTATTCCACGTTTCTATGGCATAATTTATTCCACGTTTCGACGGTTGTTCTCGTGTGAACGGAAGACAGGGAGGGACGAATTTTAGACTGCTTTCAAAATAGTCCAGTACAGGGTGTAAACAGGATTTTTTCAACTGCCTTTCGTCACAAAAAAGGTCTTGTGTGCCAATATGGCTCTTCCTTATCTCTTCAATTAGCTCTTCCTGTTTCCTTTCTGTTTCTACTAACATGACCTTCAATTAGATATTCAAAATATAACAAACAGTGACCAACATCAGTAGCTAAGGTATATAGCTGAACAAAATTGAATGCTGTTGAGGGCTTGGGAGACAGCTTTGTTGTAAAGCCAGCTATCTGCAAATATCATGACCTTGTGCTATAGCTTGAAGATAACTACAGTATTTGAGAACCATAGAAATAATAGATATAATAATGTCTATTATTTCTATGATGAGAACACTGTACGCAATATAACCAAGTAACACAAAGTATTAATCTTCTGTGTCTTAAGTATTAATCTCCAAGTGGGGGGGGAAGTATTAATCTCCAAGTGGAGGGGGGGGGGGAAAGTGGGGGGGAAGGACTGGGAACTAAATCTCACCAAATGTTAGTGTGACTTTAGAAATTTTGTCAGAGTCAAGTGGGGATCTGTTTGGTAGCATTGTTAACTGATGATAATTTCTAACATCACTGCATCAAACACCTTATTACTACAGATATGTTATTAATAAAACTTATATATATTTTTCTTTGTTTATAGAGCACTGTTTTAATATAAACTCTGGCACACATCAATTGTCAATAATTATAGAACCGCCTTGTTTTTCAAAAATAGTGTTTATTCTGATTTTGAGATTTTTATGCATTACATCACATAAAAACATGGCAACAAAACATAGCATTCATTGTTAGGAGATTAATTGGCCGTGCAGGTAGTCGATAACTGCTCCCATTTTAATTTATTCAATATTCAATCTAGAACAAAGAAATCCTGTCTCCACACGAGTGTCTGGAAATTTTGCTATTAAAATATAGGATTAAATTTGGAGAAAACATTTTGGACCTAATTATGATGAAAATACCAAAAATGTAGCTAAGAGTGTTATACCAGAACCAAAGTTCTTCATGGTAGGTTACCACCACATGGTAGGCATTGGTTTCCCACTTTCCCTAACTCTTCAATGACAGGTATATTTGATCGCTGGGATATGCATTTGAACCTGAGGTTAGTAAGACAGCACTACGTATTCGTTATTTCTACATTATCTAATTCTATGTTATGACAACTAAAGTACGAGAATGGATTTTTTAGATTGTAGAATAAGTTTAGTAACAGAATAAATAGACTCTTTGGTATAACTAACCTCGTTACCCATTCTCTAAAAGATTTATGGTAGATCTTTTCGTCCGTCGCATATAAAGAATCAAATTCGAAAGAGATCAAAAATGTCCAGCGTTTTCATTGTAGACCGTCCATGTGCATGCATCAGTGAAATTTAAATTTCCGCGCAAGGCTGCCACTTTGAATATCACAATTTCACCTTTTGAGGGCCTTAAAATCCCCTACTTTCCCCCACATAACAAAATCCATATTTCCCCTATTTTCCCCTACAAACATCATATTTCCCCTATTATCACCCACCACCTGCTCAGAGTTATTGAATGTCATACAGAGTTACTTTGCATGGTCTGTGGTTGCCGTTAAAAAAAGGTTACAATACAACAATGATAACTTTTTATTAACTTTAACGCAAAACAAATACACAAAAAAGGTATACAAACAGTTTCATTTAAAACTCTCATTCAAAAAGGGGTTGAGTATTTGCATCGTCCTCAGAAAATCGTTCCATATAGTTTTTTCTTGCCTTGGAGTGCAGGTTAATTAGTTTGCCGTTGACCTCAAAATTGGTGGGATATGCTTCGCTCGATTTGATAATGGCCTCCAGGGTACGAACAGCCAGAGCATTTCGCAATTTGGTTTTATTGTTGTTAACTTTAGAAAAGGTACGTTCAACCTCAGCAGTGCTTTGTGGCAAAGCTGTAATTTCAAGCATAAACCTTGCCAAATCTTGGTATTCTGGGACCTCAAGCATGCTTTTCCAAAACTCAATGATACTCTTTTGCTCCCAACCACCTTTTTTAATGGTTTCGTCAACTTGGAGAGACCGCCACTGCCGATCGATATTTTGGATGGCCTGGGACTGTGGAGCGCCCATAGTATTTCCAAGAAGACGTGGAAGACCTCTTGCAAGTACTCCAGCAGACACTTTAGCCGCACTTCCATCTAAAATTGCTTTGTGGTTAACATCTTTAAGTGCCAGAAGAATAGGATCTGCTACATTAACGCGGCTCAAAACTTGTCGTACCGCTTCTCTGTACCAGTCACGACATCGTTTCAGGAAACTGTCTTTCTCGTGTGGTACCAACGACTTCATGGTTTCACATGCCATAATGCCTGGATAAACCTCGTGAAGTGGAAGCCATTGCGTTTCATTATCAACCTCGATCTCATTTAACTTCAGATGTCGAAGTGGCTTGCAAAAACTGGTGTAAAACATTCGAATAACTCGTTCAACTTCTTGAAGTAGTCGATGGAGATAAAAGTTATTTGATTGAAACATAAGATTGAGACCATTCAAGTCACCGAGAACATATTCAGAAAACTCAAGGGTAGCTTTTATGTAAGATGATCTGAGAGCATTCATGATCCTTTCTGCCTGTGGGGATTTTGTTTCCGAGTACTCGCTTACGAAAAACAATTCAAGGGCTGGCCATTGTTCTAAAATCCGTTGAACACATTGTAACACTGACAACCACCGTGTTTGACAAGGCTTCAAAATCTTGTGTGGTTCTACATCCACAAAATTCTGAAATTCCTCGAGGCTTTTCCTTCTATTAGACGACAGTTTAAAATAATTGTACACATCGTGGATGAGTTGGTTGGCTGTTTTTGAAAGAGTTTCGGAGGCATGTTCGGCAACAAGATGAAATGTGTGACAGTAACATTTCAATACGAATAAACCTGGCGCAGCATCTCTTATTTTTGTCATAAGAGAGTTATTTCCTCCTTGCATCAAATTTTCGCCGTCTGAAGCGTAACCAGAGACATTTTCCCACGACAGTTCGTCTTTCTCGAGAGCCATATTCAAAGAATCAAATAAACCACTTGCATCTCCATCCTCCACTGGTATTAATCGATAAAAGCGAGTCATTGGTTCAAAACTACCTTCTTTCAAGAAACGAACGTTAACACAAAATACTTTTTTCATAGTGATATCGGTTGCTTTGTCACATAAAATCGAAAATCCTCTACATTTTTTCAACTCTTCAACTAATAAAGTATGTGCATGGGGCGCTAAGCATTCCGTTAGCAAGTAGGTACCTTTCGTGCGGTTGCATGTCATATTCTTTATAGCTTTTGAATCATCAGCTATTCCGTGAAGGGTTTCAAGAAGGGAATCCAGAAAATTGAACGAAATGTTTTTTCTTGCAATCAGTGCTACCACATTTAATTCTGCCTTGACAACATTATGATCAGGTACACTCGCAAATGAAGTCATTGGGCGATTTTCTTCAACGGTTTTTGAACGCTTAACGTGTAGCATTGTTTTTGTGTGACCAATTAATTCCGACTTTCCAGGTACAAGTACTTTATCACAAAGGGAGCAAAACGCTTTTCCCTCTTGCTTTGACTTTGAAAGCCATCCTTTTGCCCAAGTTTCTTTTTCCCATTCTTTCCGATAATTTTGTTTTCGAAACTTTTTATCTTTTTCTTTTGGCATAATTTTAAATAGCTCACGATGACACTCATTTTGTTTACGCTTTCAAATTTAAAAAGACAGTGAAAAAAGATAGTGTTTCCACTTTCCACGATAGTGTTTCCACTTTCGTTACAAATATAAAATATGAAATTTTGGTAAAATGTCTTTTTGCGTTCAGGAGAGCAAGTAAAATTATTGAAAACTGAAAACAAATGAACATATTTCTTGAAAGAAATCCCCTACATTCCCCAACAAAATACTTGTTTTCCCCGTAGGTATTCCCTACCCCCTACATGAAGCAATAATCCCCCACCGTAGGGGAATTCCCCTACGAGTGGCAGCCTTGTTTCCGCGTATTTTTGGTATTTTCCGAAAATACCAAAAATACGCGGAAATATAATTTTCCCCTTCGGCTTCTCGGCTATCCTCGGAAAGTGGAAATCGGACGATATCGTCATATGATCGTCCCCTCGGATTATTCATCACCTATCAGTGATGACAATCGATTGGTTGATGACAAAAGAGGGCCCCCCCATTCAGCGCAAAGCAAGTTGCGCAAACCGTAATTGGGGTATTTTTTACCCATGAAACGTTATTGCCAATTTAACGGTTATCGATCGTAATTTTCTTATCGTAATTTTTAAACTTCAGATTTTATGCGTAGAACAAAGTGTGTTTATTATGTGTGATTCCGTTAGCTGTATGCGTAAGCATGTCCTGTTACACCGACTTTGTTTGGCTGAATGAAATTTTCATTAGTCAGCCATTACCGCTCTAACATGTACTGCTGAATCTGCGATTCTCTGCGAGCCATTGTCAGTGACCAAAGACAGAAAAAGCATTCAGTGCATCAATGAAAAACAGGCAATTTTTAGGTGGAATTTTGCACGCGGAGCAGAATTTTTTATTGTCTGCGCGCTTCCACGCTTCCATCCTTTATTAATTGTTAATCTAATCTATATTATATATAATTATTGTGTATGCATGTATAAATATCTAAATAAAAATGTTAAACACTTTCAAAGGGTTTGGCCGGACAGGTTGTAGAAAAAGGCATATCATTCGTTAAAAAGATGCCCAAAAACTTTTGGAAAGTCAAACAACAAAAAATAAGGTTGCAATACGCCTTCTTGAGTTCACAACGCCTTCTTGTATCTGTACGCTATTGTGCATGTCTTGCTTGGAAATTAACCTCAAAGAAATTCAATTAACCTCAAAGAAATTCATTTAACCTCAAAGAAATTCAATTAACCTCAAAGAAATCTGCCCCTGATTTTGCAAGATGGCGTCGTGAGAATCCCAAAAAGGCGCATGTCTAAATTAAAGTATGCTGATATTCTATTTGGGTATATTATAGGGAAATTGTTTCTCCATGAAGTATATTTTAACCACTGCATATATATCGGTACTGCAGTATTAATATTAGTAATCTAGCTATAAAGCTAGTGTTAATATAAATTATTCCTCTTTCACTGATAACATTAACTGCTCACAAAACAGTGATTCCAAGTCTGTCCACATATTCGGTCAGCAACACGTCATTTTCGAAGCCTTCATAATGAATCGGTGTTGACCGTAAATACTCGATAAGTTTACCGAAGGTTGCAAAGCCAATAGCATCATCGCTTGTTCCAAGTACCGCGACGTAGTCATTTTTGTAACGGTCAACTTCGATATGACGAACGTTTGGTCCTCCTTCCGGGGCCCGGACACTGATGTAGAACTCAGTTTCCTTCAGGCCTGAGCGGACGAGGAAGGCGCCTGCAGCTTGATCATTGAGAATTTCCTCTGCTTTTTGCCGGGAAATTTTCCCAAAATACCAGGGCGAATTTTTTACCTGAATCAAAGTATATTTACCCATTATTTGAGTGGAACTCTTTAAACTGATGGAGGGAAACAGCATGTAGGTATTATCATGAAATTAACGTCTAAGTTATTTGACAAACCTCTTCCATGTAATCCACTTTATGCTTGCTAAACTCAGGATTATTAACCATAAACCAGCCTCCTCCATATTCTTCTTCATCCCCCCCTTCCTTATCATCAGAATATGCAACGTTCATGACTCCACGAATCTCCGCCTCGTTCAAGTCCCTCACGGACGCAGCTTTTTTCTTTAATGCTGTCTTGGTAGGCGACCTTTCAGCCATTGTCATAAAACTAAACGTTTGCTCTGGCTTGCCCTTCTTGCCCTTCCTATAGAAAACAAAAAATGCAAAAGGTTTAAGAGTTTCATTTCTTTCGCAGAAGAAAAAGAAAAAAAACCATAGTCAATAGATCAACTGATAGCTGCTTCCACTCAAACACTTAAAAAATCACTTAATGCCCTGAAAAAGTCGTTTGCAAACGAAGGAAAAATAAATTAAACTGAATTTCTCCTCTATATATCTGAATCTTCTATCTATAGGTGCTTCATCGTCCTTTCTTTTTGTTTGTTAGTCTGTATCAAACTTATCATCAAAAATTTGTTGAGCGAACCGGGCAAAGATCGTGCAAAAACTGGTATGTACAAAATTTATACTTCACTTTTCACAAATCATGACTGCTCTTGAGTGCTCTCAAAATCGGACGAAATAAAAAACATCATACTCACCAACTGTGAAATTATCTTGGTTTTGTTCTCAAGTGAGTGAATATCAGATGATTTGTGCAAAACAATTTATTAAATAGATCTAGTGTATGTATTTCACATTTTGTGAGTAAACATTTTGTAGGTATTTTTACAGTGCAAAGGTGCAATTCTCAGTGCGGTATCGTGTATGGTGCAATTAGTTGGTGGATTTATAATTAGGTGCGTTTATAATTAGGATATTTTATATTGGTGCATTTAAACAGTTTTATTTAAAGTTATTACAGGTGCGTTAAAGGTGCAATTAAAATATCTTATTTAAATAGTTTTTCATAATTAGTATTTCTAAATTTTTATCCAATACCCCATCGGCATCGAATGGCGATAGTTTTGATCAATTGTTTGGATGAAAACTAGAGAGTGCATCTCAATGGTATTTCCCGCTGAAAGCAGGGTACCAGCACACGAGGATATCGTGTCAGAAAGTGCCCATTGGACTCCTGCCGTTGGGTAGGTTCATGCAATGAACCTCTCTCCACGGCTGGCAAAGTCGGACAAGCACAAGTATAATTGTATATTACCATGCATTGACCTCAGAAAGTTCATCTTCACTTCTTGTTGGTGAAGTTTCGAAAGTAATACACAATATAAAAAAATACTTGCGTTTGTCCTAACCATCAGTGCTGTTAAACAGCTGGTTTTCAAGCACTTTATTGCAGCATTTTACAGCATGTAATAGGCACTTTCTATTTGATCAGTAATGCGTTACTGACGAAGGCTTGAAATACTCTATTTGCTAGGGATATTGAAGAATATCGATTTAATCTCCTTTCTTTATATATTCTTTAAGTAACAGTTCGTCATCGCTGCCTTCGAGACGTGTCGGGGTTGATTTTAAATATTCAAGCAGTTCATGGAATGTTGTGAATTTCATCGCCTCGGCATCGGGTCCACAAACGGCAACGAAGCTATCATCACGACGGTTCACAGCAATATGATTCATACTATCTTCCGAGAGTCTCACACTAATATAGAACTCGCCCTTATCAATCCCTGCACGAACTAAGTAGGATCCATCAGAATCCTGGGTACCCAAGATATCCTCTGCTTTGCTCCGTGAGATCGAACCATGGAACCATGGGGCTGTCTCAAGCTAGAGTTATTACGTTATTTTAGTTAAAATATGATAGAGAAAAAAAGTGCCAGAAAGGCAACCAGACTAACTCTTTGAAATTACTGGCTTTTCCAAAATTGTTACAAACGAATTCGTATGGTTTGGGGCAGGAAATCTGAGCACACTAATCTAATATTAATTTTAGCCAGCGTTATTCTAATAAATATGAAAAGAGTAACCAGTTTTTGTGCACGCTTTTTCCCGCCATATCAATGATTTCATTTCTTTTCTTACCTCGTTCATAAAATCTTGTTGATCTAAATTGGTCTTTGACATTGCCTTAGGGGTCTTAAACATGAAGGAACCATCTTCGCCATCTGAATCTTGTGCGTCGTCATTCGAGTCACGTGCGCCGTCATCTGAATCTTGATGCCCTTCTTCAAGACTCATAAACGTTTTGTTGTTCATCCCGCGAACTTCAGAAGCATTGAGCTCCTTCATAGAAATATCGCGATCAAATCGTTTGTGTTTCTTGGAATTTGGAGAAAGAATAGCTCGGCCACCGATACTAATTTGTCTATCCTTATCTCTCCTGGATAAAAACGTGTGTGGTTAAGCGATGCTCAGGTTCAGATTTTAAATTAACTGTCTCCGAGCAAATAATCACATCGAAGAGAATCAAGTCGTTACGAATCATTGATACTATTGATACTACAGTAGGAACCAGTCACCGTTAATTAGTAATAAGACGTGATTAGTTAGTAATCAGCGATGGTGAATTAGCAAAAAGGTTTGATTAGTAATTATTTAGATTTCATAAATTACTGGAAGAAGATATATGCACACTGGACAATTTACGGGCATCAAAAAGTCCCCTGATTATCTGTGAATTCCAGTGGCATTAATTGTTAATTAGCCTAATTAGTATAGTTAGTTAACATTAGTAGGTTATTCGCGGGCATTAGTACATATGAAATGAGAGATCGTTAGTAATTATTTAGAGATAATTTGTTAGTTGTTAAATCATATTAATTGCACGAGATTGGACAATTATTGTGATTGGTTAAAAAAATGTAGCTATAATCGTGTGCGCGTGTAATGAGATAATAAATTATATGTTTGATAAATCTTCTTGAGTAAATCGACTGATTTGTGCTGTGAATCATCGATTGATTGATTGATTGATTGATTGATTGACTGACTGGTTGATTGATTGATTGTAGAAACCATTGATTGAATGAAAATTTAAAAGTCATCTGCAATAACGTCTGATTGATAACGAATCATGCATTAATTACATGATTAATCGATTGATCAACTACTTCGATTAACTTTCAAACGCTCGACTTACCTTGCACGTAAGAGAACAAAGATAATGGAAGCTGCAACCACGATAATAAGAAGAACAGCAATAACAATACCAGCAATCGCCGCAGCAGATAAACCATCCGATTCTAAAATAAATTCATATTCATATTTTCTCCCTTTTTTCCTGACAACAAGACTGAACTAATTGGATACTAAACCACACTTGTGGATACTAAATTACTCCACATCTACTCCTTAAGTAACAAATCAGTCTATTCGAGACAAATTAGAGTCAATTTGGTCCTTTAATTATTACCTTGCTTGTCATTCGTTGGAGTCAATCGCGCTAAAACAAACAAACAAACAAACAATATAGTCAGAGAATAATGAATGCGGTCTTTTTACGTCACATGTATGCTGATAATACATGGTGCTATAGAATATGATGATCTTACTGCGAAAATTGCGATAAACATGCGACCCAAAGCGCTGCGTCATTCTTGATTACACATAGTCTTATAGACGCCCTATGCCGTTTCAGTCCAGTATACTATACAACTAGAGTCCAGTTGCTGAGAACTTCTTGAAGATGGCAAAAACATTGTAGCCGAATATTGAAGTGAACATGAATGATCCTAACCTCGTATATCTGTGACAGTCATCCCATTCTTTTGAAGCATTTTTTCAATCTTCTGTGTTTTAAGAGCGTCGATTGCTTCAGTTGCCTGAATATCTTTATCATTTTCATTGCGAACGATAAATACCACTTTTAGACTAAAATATTAAATATGTAATTAGAAAAGAAATGTATTCTTGTAGAAAAACTCCTCAAAAAATCTCTAACTAATAGCGAAGTCTGATCAAAAGTATTCCTTATATATGGTTGCCCGATAAAAATTCTTTCGTGAATATTTGTACAATTTCCAAGCTGATCTTTGAAGAATAACTATGAACTATGAAACACAGCCAGTTTTCTTAAGCATCTTGTATACAAAATAGTTTAACTCAAGTTGAAAGAAATCTAAAAAAGCTCACCTAAGTTTTGAAAGTGAAGGTGCTTGTGTTGTCTCCGGCTCCGTTAGGACTTTACCATCGTCACCCGTGCAGGATTGAACCTTTCCCTCATCCAACAAGGCGTTGCATATAGCTGTCTTCTTGGGGTAATTCTTGCAAACCAGCATTATTTCCATCTCCAATGTTTCCTCATTAACTTTGTAACCATCTTTAATACGAACTGAGCATGCGCCGTAGTCTATACGGTCCTTCTCGCTGTTGTCTCGGCGCTTTCGTCTCCCTGCAAAAAATGATAACCATTAAAGAAAACAATGAACATCCACCAATTACTGAATTTACAACAAATGACACGTACCTAGGACCCCTTGTGATAGCCCATTGACAATACCATTCTGGACACTTTGGGCAACATCATAGATCATCCAATCATTGAACGGTTTCTGATTGGTATCAAGATGATATATCATAGACACAGTTTGAACGCTGGCTAGACACTCATAACCCTGTTTGTTTTCCTTAGGGTAACATTTCTCCCCTAATTTACATGGGTCAGAATCACACACCGTGTCACTTAACTGACAGAGTTTACCGTGAACACCAGGTTTCGGACAAGCACAGGAGAAACTTCCTTGTTGATTCGTGCATATTCCATTATTTTGACAAATTTCTGTGGAAGCAGATATGTGAAGGAAGAAATAAACAAATTGAATTTGCGCCGTGGGGTAGGACTGTATATGGAAGGCATTTGAAGAAGAGATGAGGTGGGACTTTGGAGATTATAAATGATGAACAACTTTGAACAGCTATGAACTGTTATTCCAGAGGTAAAGATGAAGACCTACGACAAGACTCACCTTTAGATTTAACACAAGCAGTCTTATTGCAAGACTCGCATTCATTCGAATCAATTTCACAACGCTTGCCAGTCCATCCTCTAGGACATTGACAAATGAAGCCGTTGCCGTTTACACGGCAGCTTCCCTGGTTCTTGCAAGGGTTCGAGGAACATGCTGTTATATTACACATTTCTTTTGGTTGTTTGAATTCAACAACTGTAGCTGAACCACCACTGATCAGGCTATTTAGAGTTTTCTGCAAATGTAGACGCAGGCTAGTTGAAAATACATCACAACGATAATATTAAAACTATTTTCTTCAGAACTTTTGGTAGTAAGATAAGGGTTAATTTGAAAATCGGTTGTCTATCAGATTCATCTTCCCATGAGAAGTGCATTCCTTACCACAACGTCTGGCAAGTTGAAAATTTGACAGTTTTCTTCTTTTTGAGGATTGTTGACATCGATATCCATTTCGACAATTGACGATTCAGCTAAAATACAGAATAAACGTTTGAGAAGTGGTCAATGAAGTTAATTCTTGTAAAACACGTTTTCCTTATTTATAATGTTGCCAGTTTTCGACGCTTCTGCTCGTTTTGAATTAAAAAATATTTAGATCGATTCGATACATAACTGTCATCTAATCTGACTACAGACAAATGTATGGAGGTCATCGTGTTTACTTACCATAAACATGTAATTTCGCCGGAGGAGATTTCTCAAATCCGTAATCATTCTTAACCATACAAGCATATTCCCCTTCGTCAGTTAGAAATACGCTTTCGAAAACAATATCTGGTTTATCATAATTTACTTCTTTACTCGTGTGCAATTTTCTACCATTTTTAAACCAAGAGTAGAAAATTGGCGCGTCGCCAGTCGCGCGACAACTTATAATGGCTCGTCTTCCTTCCTCTACCCAGACATCTTTCGGTGCAACTCTGATTTTTGCAGGTTCTAAAAACAAAAAATATTTATACGAACAGGTAAGAATATGTTGTAACTAAGCGGGTTTCTTTATAAAGAATTAATACTTATCTAGATGAACAACATATACATTGATCAAGAACTTGGCAATATTAAAAAATTATCATTACAGTGTATGTCATTACAATGGTCATTACAATAGTCATTACAGTGTATGTCATTACAATGGTCATTACAGATTTACAGTGTATGACGTGCGACACACTAACCTCTTGCGTAAATCTTGATTGTCTCAGATACGATATTTCCCGCCTCGCTTGATGCAACGCAGAAATAATCACCAGCATCATCTTTCCGTAGTGAATTTATCTTGAACACACCTGTGTTTTGCCAATCTGTAACATGGACACCAGATTTTGTCCATCGATATTCTGCCTTGGTATTGCCTTTAGCATTGCAGTTCAGCTAAATTAAACGAGTAATTTGAAGAACTTTAGACTGATTTGCCTGGTATACGTAACCCAAAGTTAACTGGTCGAATACTCTACCAACCGAGTCTATGAGTGTTGCATGTGTATACTTTTATATACTTTTATACGTTGCACGAGTATTCTATGGACCTCGGCGAACTTAACCCCTGCAGAAGATAGTCACATTCTTCTAATGAATTACTAATGCCCGTACCGTAATACTCTTTCCAACCGTATCTTCGCCTTTCATTGTTCGTTCAATACTACATAAAGTTTTGGCTTTTACATTACCACGCGATGAAACGGAAAATGACATAGCCTCGCAGTCCTTCCTAAAAAGTTAATAGATTGAAACATTGAAAGACATTGTTTGGCATTTTACACCAATTAGTGCGGCCATACAGCTAAGATCAAGGACCCCACTAATAAAACTTACCCTATCACTTCGACTGTGGCCTTTGAAGTGAGCTGGGGCACTCCCTTATCCGTTGCTGTAACGTTCAACGTCCGTCTGAAACCATTCTAATAAAGAAAACACAAAACATTTATTGATTCTAGTAACATCAACGTGTTCTTCATCACAAGTTTCACCCTCACTATCCCTCACTCACCCTAGTTACTCCTGCCAATGCAAATTCAAACTTGGAATTGTCTCCTTCGTCAGGATCAGTTGCGTTCAACATAAACAAGCTTTCAGCGTAGATATTTCTTAGTTCATGTTTGTATCCTTTATTCAGAAACACCGGCGCATTGTCGTTTTGGTCCTTAACAAACACGTTAACTCTTGCGATGGACTTCGTCAATGTTTCCTGAATATTTTCGTCTAAAAGGAAAATATAAATACACTAAACCTTAGGGTAAGTTTCACGAGATCACTGAAAGACAGCATTCAGCGCTATGCATCAGCAAAATTTAAAACTAAAAAAGCCACTCACCTAAGTCTTCCGTAAAATTCACGCCACAGGTCAGACGACCGGCACTCACGACCATGTTGAATTCACGAGAAAGTTCACGGTCCACAAATATTCTAGATTTCATCTCGCCTAGAAAACGCAGAATATTATGTCGATGAAAAAAAAGGCGTTTTACCGAATAAACAACAGGCAATTTGATTTTTTATATACACCTTAAACTAAAAACAGAAATGTTGGGCAGGCTAATTTAATGAGTATTCGTTCGATTGCTATTGTCACACTGATCCAATACAGTGCTCATGTTTTCACTGGATTTTATAAACAACAATAGCTATTCTGAATAATGTGATGAAAGTTTTCAAGAGACGTACCTGAAAAGCGCCCTAATGTAAAGGTACTCTCAAGGTTTCCCTTTCTTATTCGATACTCTAGTTTCGTTTCACCCACAGTGTCGACGTCTGTTGCATGCACAGTAACAATGGTCAGATTCAGAGGTCGGTTCTCGTCAATAGTTACGTTGTATTCTTTAGGATTGAACACAGGACAGTTATCATCTATGTCCACAATATTGATGACTAGCAAAGCAGTCGTAGAGAGCGACGGATTTCCTAAAACGAAAGAATCAAATATGAAAAACGCAATATTGAAGTCGCTTTCGACTTTTTGAAAGATGATATAAGTCAGGAAGCGAACAGTCTTGATACATTCAACCGTTTTTAGGAATATTATTCTTAAACTTTTGCATGGTGAATAAATAATTCAATCATTAATTTGTTGAAACACCATGGGATCAACAAGGGCTGATCAAGGGGATAGTTTCGTCAGTTTTCCGGGATAAATATTCTACAACTTACCCTTATCAGAGGCGGTTACTTTAAATGAGTAATTTCTCTGAACTTCAAAGTCAAACGGCTGATTTGTTTTAATAATTCCTGTCTGGGGATCGATATTAAGGAACTGCCGAGCATTGGATTCGAGCTTATACTCGATTTCTGAATTTATGCCACTATCTGGATCTGTTGCCACCAATTTGGTAACAAACTCGCCCCTTGGTCGCTCCTCAGTAACGTTTCCTAATAGTGAAGCGGGGTCGAATTTCGGGGGGTTGTCGTTGGCATCCAACACGGTTACAGTAAGAGTTGTGGTAGAATTACGTGAGGTGTTGCCACCATCTATGGCCATGATGTTGATTATGAAATAAGGAATGGTCTCTCGGTCTAGAGAAGTGGTGGTCGTTATCACACCTACAAAAGAGATAATGCAAATATACACTTTAAATGTGTCCTTTTTAAACTAATTGTATCCGTTGAAGTAAAGAATGAGGGTCATTTCAAGAATGCATTGTCCTGACAAAGAAAAAATACAAGATTTATCAATTCTGTTAACGAAATAATAGGTAAATATGAACTAGAGGTATACATATTGTCCTACATGTTCCCGCATATTGTCCTACATGTTCCCACATATTGTCCTACATGTTCCCACATATTGTCCTACATGTTCCCACATATTGTCCTACATGTTCCCACATATTGTCCAACATGTTCCCACAATGCACTGCAATATTTTCGTTTAAATCTGCGGTGATGTAAACTGCAATCTATCTAAGACAGTTATTGTCGTCAGGCGATCACGTAATTCATTTTAGAAACATACCAGTTTCGTTAGTGATTTTGAAAAATTCTGTTCCATTCAACAGCACGTAAACGACGTCAGCGTTCGCACCAATATCTGCATCAGTAGCTTCCACTTCCTCAACAAACGATCCAATAGAACTTGTCTCAGAAATAGATCGTGCGTAACTTTCTTTTGTAAATTTAGGACTGTTGTCGTTCTCATCCAAAACATTAATGTCAACGATAAGTGGAGTTGATTTCATGGAGTTCGCGCCCTTGTCTTGGGCGATAATTTTAAGCCTAGAAAAATGAATAAAAGAAACTTAATTGGTGAGCCGTAAGAGGAAATCTGTTGAACGAATTCACTAGTACCACAGAATAAAAGCTTTTCCAAACAGATGGTGCATTGTTCTGGTCCTATAAACTTGTTTCGATATGTGGTGTGCAAGTTTCGTCATTGTCGCCATGTTGGATTATTGTAACAAAGGATTTTCATTTTTTGCAATTCAAATGTCATCCAACATGGCGAAAATCTCTTTGATTTCTGAATCTGTTTGATAAGTCCCTCGAGAATAGTTGAACACCACTTATAGAGAATGAAATGCCCTGTTGACACATTGTTGCTACTGTTGGAAAACGGATTAAACAGAGATGTTGTTTGAACACGATTGGCCGATGGGGAAAAAGTAACATCTCTAAATTCGCGAGATTTCTTTTTAAGCGCTTTTAAGTTCATGTAAACGGTCTAACGCAAATACTGAATGCTCAAATATTCTACCTGAAGCTAGTCGTTGTTTCTCGGTCAATATTTCCGTTCACACTGAGAACACCTGAACTTGCATTCAACTTGAAAAGTAGACCATCATTTCTTTCGGTAACGTTATAGTGAACCTCGCCGTTTACACCAATGTCTTTATCTTCAGCAAATATTTTGATTACGGTCAATCCAACCGGAGAATTCTCCTGTACGGATACATGTTCGTGTGTTGGGTTAAATCTCGGTGGGTTGTCGTTGATGTCCGTGATCCTAATCACTACGAAAGTGGTATCGGAACGCATCGGCGCACCACCGTCGGTCACTTGAACGGTTAA
Organism: Dendronephthya gigantea; assembly: GCF_004324835.1. NCBI lineage: Eukaryota > Metazoa > Cnidaria > Anthozoa > Malacalcyonacea > Nephtheidae > Dendronephthya > Dendronephthya gigantea. The sequence goes on from NW_021163031.1 coordinate 1,009,461, forward strand.
GTTGTAGAGAGCTGTAGTTTCTCGATCTAAGTCGCCAGCCACTCGGAGTTTTCCGCTTGAAGGTTCAAGAGTAAATCTACTTTCTGCATTGCCATCGATAATGGTGTAGGTCAATCCACCAAACGCGTCTTTGTCCGTGGCATATAACGTGACCACCTGGTGGTTTAATCCTGCATTTTCTGGAATACTCTCGTCATAAGAAGACGGGTTGAATGCTGGGTCATTATCGTTTACATTAACAACACGTATTACCACATTCGTTTCAATGAAATGACTTTTGTCCTCGGCTCTGACTTTCAAAGTATGAGAAGGGACCGTTTCAAAGTCCAAGGGGGCGTTTGTGAGAATATCTCCAGATTCTGCGTCGATTCTGAATAGATTGTTCGTGTTCCCGGACACGATAGAAAACTTGATTTTCCCGTTCGCGCCAGAATCTGCATCAGTTGCTTTGACTTGAATTACGAATGTGGAGACGTTGGCAGCCTCGCTCACAGAACCTAAAACAAAGAATTATTATATAATTAGTTATCGAAAACTCAAGATTTCAACGTAAACAGCGTACGATACGCCATCAAACTCACCTTCGTAAGGTTCTGCTGTGAACACAGGAGGGTTATCGTCCAAATCCGTAACGTTCACCAAGAATTCTTTCTCTGAAAAAAGACTTGGGCTCCCTTTATCAAACGCACGAACCACGAGCGTGTATGACGCGCGAGTTTCGTGATCAATATCTCCCTGGACTGTGATCAAACCACTTGTTTTATTGATTGCAAAAACATCATTTATATTACCATCCACAATTTTGAACTATATAAAAGAACAGTGTCGAATTCAAATGCACGTACCTAAGCTAAACCGTACCGTAGGGGAATTTCTGTGTGAAAACTTTAAAAACGTATCAAATTTGAAGCAGTTATTTTTGTCGTGTGCTAAAGAAACTCACCTCAATCTCACTGTTGACTCCATGGTCGTCATCAACAGCATCTACATCAATAACCTGAGTATCGTTCGGAGAATTTTCGTTAACATTGACTGACGTGTCAGTGTTGGTTATGTTTGGTGCGTTGTCATTGACGTCATCAATTGCTATTGTAACAGTAGCTGTGGTCTTGGTCGGCGATGCTGAGGAATCTGCGGGAACTTTGTTACTTGCAGTGACGGTGAGGATGAATGATGGATTTTTTTCTCTATCTACGGGCTTGGCCACTTTTATGATCCCATCAGAAATTCCGATTGTAAAGAACCTGACGTACGAAGATGTAAAAGTTTATTTACTTTAAGAGCTATCATACATTGATGATGCAAAATAGCAACACTTACCCCTCATTATAATCCCTCCAGCGGTAATTCTGTATTCAATCTCTCCATTTACCCCTTGGTCAGGGTCAATGGCCTCGACCCGTATAACAGTTCCTTCTCCTGTGTTTTCCGTTAGTGATGTGGAATAATCACCCGGGAAATCAGGGTTGTTGTCATTCACATCTTTAACGATCACAACAACCTTTGCTGTGGAAAACAACGAAGGCGTCCCGGAGTCCTTTGCGGTAACAGTGATTTCGTGACGTGGGCTCTCTTCGTAGTTCAGCGGTGTCTTCGTAGAGATCTCTCCAGATGAAGGGTCGATGACAAATTTATCCGCAGAAATTGGATCAATGGTGTAAGTAATCTTGGCGTTGTCACCTTCATCGATGTCAGTTGCAGTGACGGTCACTATAGGACCTGAAAGAAGAATTGTGGTCAAAATTTGTACAAGAGACCATACAATTTCTGGTGGAATAATTGGTTTCTAAGCCACTATACTGCTTCAGTGGCAAACCCTACCACCTTACCTGCTTTAGTATTCTCAGTTATATTCACGGAATACGAATCAGGATAGAAAAGAGGTGAATTATCATTCACATCTGTTACAATGACACTGAGATTCTTTGATGAACTCTGACCACCGCCACCGCCGTTTGCCGTATCCGTTACAGTGACAGTTAAATTGTACCTCGGTGTTGTCTCCCGATCCAAGCTCTTATTTGTCGTTAAAACACCTGTGTTTTTATCAATGGTAAACGTTTCTCCAACATTGCCAGCAGTTATAAGAAATGCCAAAGGGCTGCCGTCCTTGTCAGTAGCGTTAAACTTCACGACATTCGTTCCTATGGCGACGGCTTCGCTGATACGGATGGTAGGCGAACCTGACTCAAATGTCGGTGCGTTGTCGTTCGTATTCTCAACTGTTATATTCACCCGTGTCGTCTTGGTTTTTGCTGGAACACCACCGTCACTGGCTATATGAAGTGAAAAATATCATAATGTTGACATATTCCTTGATAAAACTTTACTGAACTAACAACTGCCTAAAATAAACAGAAACACTTCTCCATGTTTCAACCTAAGGGCATTCGTGAGTAGAATTAGTACGATATTACTAACTCTCCTGACGAGGTCCGTTAGGTCGGAATTCTATTCTTTACCTGTAACCACCAGTAAATACGATTTTTTGCTTTCGTAGTCCAGTTGAATCGCTGTTTTGATAAGACCAGAGTCTTGATCGATAGAAAAGTGATCTTTATCGGTCCCTCCAGTAAGACTGTACTTGATTTTACCGTTTTCTCCTTCGTCTGCGTCTTCTGCTTTCACCTAAAATAACGACGTCAAAAGTATACTTGAAGGCTAAATGTCTGAGAAGGTTAGTATAGCCGGGGGGGGGTCACAGTATAATTACGATGTCGATTCGTCCTCGCTCCGCATGCCACATGAAAAACAGACTTAATAAAAGTGAGCTTATGCTTAAGCAAGTGACGTTTTTGACCACACGTACGTTGACCGGAAGTAAAGTTTTTGTTTTTCACCAATCACAATCCTTGACCCAGTCTTTTCACGTTAATCATGCCGTTTGTGTTGTCAAAAACGTCACTTGCTTAAGCTCATCACTAAAAAGAGATTAGCACCACGAACCTGCACAACAGACGAACCAACCGAAGCGTCTTCTGCGATCTTGCCATGATACGGGTCAGCGGTAAATACTGGATAATTATCGTTAACATCAGTCACTGTAATAGTGACCTCACGACTAGAGGACCGAGACGGCGTACCACGATCAGCGGCTGTAACAGTCAGTTTATAGCTCGCAATCGACTCGCGATCTAAATTGGACTTGAGTATAATGACACCAGTACCGCTGTTAATTGAAAATCTAGAGAAGATGAAAATAAATATACTCATATATTAATTTGGTTTAAGTAGACGGGCCTTGCACGGTCTCGAGCAATGAGTAATTGATAGCAGTTAAATACTTCTGTGAATAATATGATTTTTACTGTCGTATAACAATAAAAAAATCAGCACATTGGTCGCAGTTTGTTGCTAAATTTGTTCCAAGACTTTCACCTGACAAAATAATACTCACGCAGTGTCGTTTCCTGCCGTAATACTAAACACAACCTCGCCATTTATTCCTGCGTCATCGTCCTCCGCAAACACTTGACCGACCTTCGTGTTTGCCTGAGCATCTTCACTGACATCAAAACTGTACGATGATTGGTTGAATTTCGGTTCATTGTCATTCTTATCAAGAACGTCCACGTTCACTGTCACAGTAGCATTTCTACTTGGCGAACCTTTGTCTTTGGCTGTGATATCAAAAGTGTAGGAGGATGTTTGTTCTCTGTCCAGTAGCACCAACGTCCTGATCTCACCGTTGTTCTGAAAAAAAAAAGAGTCTTAAAACTGAATTTACTTGCTGCAAATGAAGAAAAAAACGTTACGTGCTTAAGCCCTTGATATATTTAAATATATGAAAGGTATAACAATACAACAGCGAGTCCCAGAAATCAAACTTCAGATACAAACAGATGTATCGTTTAACAATTACTTCACCAAGTCCTCCTGTGAAAGAATTTCAACATACCTGATCGACACGGAATTCGTTACTTGGTTTAAGCAGTTCATAAATAACATCGCCATTATCTTCAGCATCTTGGTCAGTGGCAACAACAGAACAAACTCGTGAATTTTTGGCAGAATTTTCATGGATATCACAGTTATATGGGTCGTTCGAAAACACAGGAGAATTGTCATTCTCGTCCAATACAATAACTTTTACCGAGACAGCCGAGTAAAGAGACGGAATACCCTTGTCTTTAGCTTCAACAGAAAGATCGTACATCGCCGTTTCTTCACGATTAAGAGCCTTCTTAGCAAGCAGTTTCCCATTGTTGTACTCGAAATTTCCGTTAGGATCACCGCTTATTATCGTATACACAATTTCACCGTTCGTGCCATTATCACGGTCTGTCGCCGGACCGAATTGTCCAACTTCGTCATTTGCTTTGTTATTCTCCGCAATGGAAAAGGAGTAGGATGATTCGTCAAAAGTTGGAGTGTTATCGTTTTTGTCCACTACAATGATTATCATTTGTGTTGTTGATCTCTTTGCCGGTGAACCGCCGTCTTTAGCTTCGATAGTCAGGTTGTACATTGCTTGAGTTTCCCGATCGAGACGGACCAGAGAAGTAACTTCACCTGTAATAAATCAATACATTGTTTAGATTCAAAAGAATAGATAAATGGCAAGGGGCATTGTCTTTCGAGAAATTTTACAATGGTTGAACAATTAAATCACTTGTCGCTCTAGAGCGATTCCCGAATTACTATTTAGCATGTCAGTGTCTCTCAGTGACTGGGGTCTTCAGATCATTCGTGACTGAACACTCGAACACATGGATCAAGAGTTGAAAATCGCAAAGCTATTTAGTGCAGGTAAACACAGTTTTATTAAGATAAACTGAAAACTCACCGTCGGCATTGATTGAAAAAGCGTTTCCGTGATTTCCATCAATGATTAAATAAGTCACAGAACCGCGCTGACCAGAATCTTCATCGGTTGCGTTAACCTTACCAACCACGTGACCAGCATCCAAGTTTTCATCCATACTTTCTATATAAGGATTCTTATCAAAACGAGGCTCGTGGTCGTTCACGTCGGTCACATGGATAGTGACAATTGCAGGTTGTGTCAGACCACCCCCGTCGGTAGCTATGACTGTGAAAATATAAAATGTCTTCGTTTCGAAGTCCAACGATATCTTCGCACGAATGTTCCCTACAATGTAAATGTTGGTATCTTTGAGTGAGATAATAAATACGGGCACCAAAAGTTGCACGATAATGACTAAACTAAGCTTAAACCTACGTTACTTTACGCAAGTATAAACAATTATAGCTAAATACTTCCTGCCCTTACAGGAAGATTGATGTGTATATTCATTTATAAAACGCATTCTGAAACTTACCATTGTTATCAATACTGAATGTCTCATTTGCAAAGGAATCAATTCTGTAAGTAATTTCACCAAAAGCTCCATCATCTTCATCCGTGGCAGAAACCTTTTGTCGCAAAAAAATGAACAGAACTTTATTAACAATGAAAGTAAAATCTTACAAACTGTGAAACGGGAAAAATTAAAACACTTGAATGAAAACTTTTAAAGCACAGAAGAAGCACACTCCACGTAAAGGAATTCTCAAAATAAGGAAAGCCGTCCCATGCACCTTAGCTATGCTCCCCAAACGGTGTATATCACATAATATTATATATCAACTGTAAATCATCCAATCAGAAAGTTCGATTTGTACCACGTGATCAGTAAATTAATCATGGAGTTCCATCGAATTTTTTCACATTATGCTATAAAAGTCGAATACCCCGCTGCAGCGGGGTATTCGAGTTTGCGTGTACCACGCGTGGATGCCTCGCACACGACTCGAGGTTGTCAACAATTTCAAAATGGAGGCAAAAGAAGCCATTTCACCCAGCTTTTGCGCTGCCTACACGTTGTTTCGATATAATATATAATTTATAGACCTTCCGCTCAGGGAATTCGACGAAATATTACCTCCTCGGGAAGATATATCCCGGGCGAAGCCCTCGGGATATATCTTCCCTTGGGGTAATATTTCGTCGAATTCCCCTCGCTCCAGGTCTATAAATGATAAAAGATCACAACATGTAACCTATTCCTTATTTTAAAACCTACATGCTTAACTTCAGATTTGGCGACATTACTACTTACATTCAAGTAAAACGTACATACACTCATAATAAATTCACCAGTAACCCGTTGCATGCGACAAACCTGCCAAATCATTTCAATCTTAAAAGTGATAAATGCGAATAAAAATTTTCCCCACCTTTATTACTGGCTGCGTGGTATCATGGTCTTCAGGAACAAATGCAATGTAGGGTTGACCTTGAAATACGGGATAGTTGTCGTTTGTATCACCAACTCTTATCGTGACTGTGGTCTCAGTTTGATGTGAGGGAGAACCACTATCTCTTGCTCGCACAATCAACGCGTATGACGACCTGATAAACATTCAAAGCTTTGAATTACGTACTATTTAAACTGACGAAGTAACATTGGCTACCTCTAGTTTTCAAAATCAACACTGACTCTTTAAATATGTACTAATCAACAGAGAACACGTACGTTGTTTCTCTATTTAGAGGAGAGTTGACAGTTATCACACCAGTTCCTTCATGAATCGTGAAGCCTTGTCCGATATTACCAGAGATGATAAAATATTTCAATTGACCTCCAGCTCCTGAAGTGGTAAAATCATGATCAATAAGTCTCAAATTAATCGGGGAACAGCTGTTAATCAGTGCAATTAACGCTTTTATGTTCGCTGCTAAATGTAATGAACACTACATGCACTTTCCTTCCAATGTAACACGGCACCATTGAGGAGATTTTGAGTAAAATTAGGTATAAAGAACTAATTCAGTACGAGGCCTCATATGTTTCCAATAAGAAGAGTTGAAAGTCAGGGCCGTCGATAGACGCTCGATTGGGGGTCCATGTTCATATATTCGCCTCATGCCCGACTTATTTCTTTTGTTAGCTATGTTGTAAGAACATGAATATATGAATATGCAACAACCCCCCGCCCCCAATTAAACTTCTAACGACGGCCCTGATTAAAGTCACAAACCTGAATCAATATCTGTAGCATTCACGTCAATGACGGGTGTCCCTATAACAGCACTTTCCTTGACATTAGTAATGTATGGTGTTCCTTGAAATACTGGATCATTATCGTTCTCATCAATAACATTCACTGTTACTTTTGTCCTGCCAGAATTATTGCCTGGTCCTTGGTCTCGCGCAATCACGGTAAATGTGTAATTCGTCTTTTTCTCATAATCAAGTTTCACTTTATTTCTTATAGTTCCATCGTTTGCGTCGATTTCAAAGTCTGTTGCATCAGTTCCAACAATTTCATACACGATCTCACCGTTAGCTCCCTCGTCGCTATCTACAAGATAATTATAACAGAATATTAGTGCCAGATATCTTTGGTTGTTACAGTCTATTAACTTACCAGTGGCTTTAACTTGCACGATAGTACTTCCAGATGATTCATCTTCAGATATATCCACGTTATAAGGACCAGGAAACTGGGGAATATTGTCGTTTACATCCCCAACTGTTACAGTAACGCGAACACTATCGGTCAGCGGAGGTTGCCCACAATCTCTAACAGTTACATAGAAGACGTACTGTGCACGGTCCTCGCGGTCAAGGCTGTCAATTGTGGTGATGTTTCCACTGCTGGTTACTGCGAATTTCTTTGCTGCATATTCGGGCTGAATAACGTACTGCAGCAGACAATTGGCTGCCCTGTCTGGATCTGTTGATAAGAGTCGGCCAAATGATGTACCTTTTGGAACATCTGTGGTAAGAAACAAAAAACAAACTTGAGTACATTCCAAAAAACATTCAAGAAACATCAAGTACAGCGAATTATCCATCATGAACAAACGTTGCCCAATTTGAGTTATAATCACAGTAGTTGCAACTTAAAAAACCTGACCGTTTAAAGCCCGTTTTCCACTAGGCGAGTTTATTCGTGCGACGCGAAGCGATATCTGGCATCAAGTGCTGTAATTGGCTTGCGAAAAAAGTTCGCTGCGAAAAAGTAGAATCGCTTCCTACTTTTTACCTGTTAGCGCGAACAAATTCGCCTGGTGGAGAACGGGCTTAACATAGTTCAATGATTCGTTTATTCTTTCAGAAACTGATTTACACTTACCTTCAGAGACGGTATAAATGCAATTTCCAACACAACTTATGCTCGGTTGTTCGTTGATATCGTTCACAGAGATAGTAAGCCCAGCAGTTGCGTTCAATTTAGGAACGCCATTATCCTCAGCAAGTATCGTAAGTGTGTAAGACGTTTCAGTCTCGAAATCAAGTGGGCCTTGCAACGTCACCTGACCACTGGAATCAATGCTAAAAAGACCCGGTGCAGTTGAATATTTTATAGTGTAAGTTATTCTGCCATTTTCGCCAGAATCCAAATCAGTTGCAACCATCTAAAATGGATGAAGAAATTTTATGAATGAATTTTTACGTATAGATTGGTTAAATTCACTGATCTACTATTAGACCAGCTAATTGGTAAATCCGGTATCACTGAGTCACAAAGTTTAGAATACATAGCGCTCAATATTTGCGATAGAGCTACTTTGATCGAACTCGAAATGAATGACAAAAGTTTATCACTATACAGTTTCTGTTTCATTGAAGGATACACGTTTAATTTTCGTATAAGAGAACAGTGAATGACCAAATCATACCTGTTTAACATAATGCACCACTTTGAGCATTTTCATCAATACTGGCTGTGTATTGACTCCTTGCAAATGTTGGAGCATTATCATTCACATCAATCACATTGATATCGACCAAAGCACGACTTTTATGACAAACGTCATTTACATCATCAGCCACAATGACTAGACGGTATTGTTGAGTCGTTTCGTAATCGAGTCTTATCTTGGTTGAGATTTCGGGAGAGGATCCTTTAATGCTGAAAGCCAACTTGTCTCCGTCTGAAATTGAGTACGTTAAGCTGAAAAAAAAACACACATATTTATTAAATTTCACGTTGAATAACAAACTGCAACGTACGTACAACTGTTTCAATAAATTAGACTATACAATCAAGTCTAAGGAAACCTAACAATTTTGAATAACATATGTGCTGAAATCAGATTTACTGCGAATTGCAGTGATTCTATTGTTCGTATTCCATACCTGTATGGATGCACGACCATGGATAATGTTAATATTTCATGAGCATCAAGCCCTTCTTTGACGTTAACTTGAAAGGTGTTACTTGTGAACAAATTATCCAAAAATGATAACCTAAACTTATTGTTTGCCTCTTGTCCTTGCACAGCAACATACACCGTCTAAAAACGTCAGATATATTGAGTGTGAACGTATATACATTACGAGCTAAATAACTAGAGCTCAGCCTCAGCTAACTGCATACAGTTCACTCCACCTGTCTTCACTACTAAATCCAACACTATTTATTTTGCTGACCTTCGTCGCATCCAGTTGAACTGAGACGGCCTTGGGAGATGTGTTTTCTTCATTCTTTATACTTGCTGGGTCTAACGGACCAGGATTTTTACTCGAAGCAGAAACGTACAAATGACTAATACCTACATAGGCAACGAAAAAATGTATTCTGTCATCGTTTCGACAACCATAGTGGTTTATCAATACAATAGACGCCAATTCAGTTATATAACGTTCAATGATTATATAATGCAATGATTAAAGTGCTTCTGTGTATCTATTGCAATCTAAAGACACAGTGAAGCTCGCTCTATACTTCGGGTATGACGTCATCTGAGCACATAGTGCTGACACTCCAGTGAATGTAGCGATCTTGGTCTTTTCTTTTATGTCACAACCTGGATTATATTCTAAGCGGGACAGTAAATGTGAACGGAGAACACATTGTGATCATTGTTATTATCCTGTATTTACCGTTATTATCCTGTACTTACCTTGCAAGTCTCTAACTTCAACACTGACTTCATCTTTCGTTACAATTTTAAACGTCGTTCGGAAATATTTAAACGAACCACTTTCGACAGATGTCTCTGCTGATTTACAAGAATCAATCAAGGCTCCCTCTAAAAAAATTTGGATATTTTATCAGACAAGTCGTAGCAAAGGTCCTGATGCCAGGTTTAAATGTAAACAGATTACCGTGATTAAATTTGAAAGAACAGATAACAGAAAGATACAATGATTGTCAGCCGTTCAACAAACTAGCTTCAGAACAGACCTAAACAAATGGGAAAGCTTACCACTACATGAAACAGAGCTAACTCTGTCAACAAAACTCGCCAATTGGTTGAACGAACTAAGCGTAAACACATATTCTTCGTCAGGATCTGAGGCAATTTCTTTCAATTCTGACTGGGATACACTTGGTCCTACACCAATACTGAATATACTGACGCCGAGTTGTCGTAGTTGGTCTGAAGGCTGCAACACGCTTATACCATTGGAGTAACCGTCAGTTAACAAGACTAGAACCTTTGGAATACCTTGAAAATACACACATACACATTAGTACTTGAACACGGGATCTCTAAAAATGTGATGCAGTAGAAAATTTCAAGTTGCAGTTTAGTTTGATCAAGTTTCGATCACTACTCAGATACTCAGACGTTAACTTCACTGACCAATCAACGAGCATAAATCACAGCACGTAACTCTAATCAACCAATCAAAACGAACATACATACCAACATCAGTGCGCATGCCAGCACTAGCTGTAAACACCTTCTCTCTGACATCATTTAAAGCTTCACCAGTGTATGTTAAGTACCCACGATACTTTATATCATCAACCGCTTTCCGCAAATCAGTTTTTGTGTAATATTTCACAAGGTTAAACTCAATGTTTGTGTCTGTCTCATACGTCACTACAGCGACATGTGTGCCATCTACACCGATATTAAAGAAATCTATAACACGTTTGACGAATTCTTTTACTTTCTTGAAATTATTTTCCCCAACACTTCCTGATCCATCAAGAACGAAAACGAGGTCCACCGATGTCTGGCAAACTATGAAAATATTGAACAAAGTACTTATTATCACCTTGTTGTACGTATTTATCACCTCTTATCCTACCCTAAATAATTCTCACTTGTGCAATAAACGCGGCCACCAGGGGGGAAAATGTAACAGGGGAAAGGCAAGGCCGGAAGATGTCATAGGGCATGATTTCTGCATCAAGAGTTAAATTAATCAAAGTTATTATGCAAGTGGATTTCTGAAACAACAAACACTGTTTAGCAACACATGATTGTTAGGCCAAATTCAGACGTCGAACTTTTCATGTGCTGAACCTACTGTTATTGAGCTACGTACATGAAAAGTTCGAGGTCTAAAACAGGCCTTACTTGAACAGTTGGTTAGAGCATTGACGGCATAAAATTTATTCGAGAACTTACCATCCGGGATAACTGATGCCCGAATGTAATTGACACTTGTGCGCTCGACCCAGTCAAAGCCAGCGTCGATAGCAAGTCCTGCCAAACGTCCAACTTTGCTGCTTGATCTATCAGACATTTCAACTTGCACTGAGCGACCTGAAAGTAGCGAAAAAGACGATTATCAATTAACACGTACAGAGAGTATTCTAAGGAATCCTTAATTTGTTATCAAAAACTCAGGCAAAAGAACTCCAAAGCGGTTTGATGGTAATTCACACGGATTTTAGAGTTTTACTGATATTACTTGTCGAGAAATACAAATGCAGATGAAATTCAAGTCTTTCTTGAAGATGAAGTTTGCTTTGCTAGCCTGGACGAAGCAGCGGCCCTGAAAACCTGCACATTCAGGCAGGCTAAAAATCTGCACATTCAGGCATGACGGGCTTCAAGAACAAAGCGCGCTTCGCCGGCGCATAATATGAAATTGCTGGGCCTACATCCCCTAAAAATAAGGGAGATGAGTCATGCATGTAAAAAACGGAACATGAACTAAAAAAGGAATATGAAAATAAGTTTCCTGCTATTGCAAACTTTACAATCCAACAGCCTATATACATGCATGGCTAAATATATACATCAGCACGGCTAATAAAATTTCTTTTTTGTAAGCTTTTTAAAACAATTGAGTAACATCGGACTTAATTAGTTTACTTTAATTAAACAAAATATATTAAATGTAAACAAATGACTCAATGATATTGCAATATATTGATCAAGCAATGTCGTAACATAGAATGAAGTTTAGAAACTGCCTTTTAGAAAACGACTCGATGCCTCAAGCTGACAAAGGTCTTTATTTAGGTCGAAAGGTCGAGAAGTGCTCAATCTACATCAATGAAGAATGTTTGAAGAATGTTTGAAGAAGCAGCTAGCAGCAATTGTTTGAGTACTAAGAGCTCAGTTCCACTGTCGCGTTTTTTGCACGTGCTTACATGCACGTAAAAGTTTAAAATCATTTAAATGATACTTATGAAATCAACGATTGAATAGATGCATTGGGTTGGAATCTGTTGACGATTTGGTGTGTTTTTTCCGGCATAAAATTCATTATACAACAACCAGGTTTTGAGCCTTTACGTGCGTGTACATGCGTGCAAAAAACGCGACAGTGCCAGTGGAAAGCAGCCCTAATATGATTAAAAACAACCAGTAATCATGCCTCATGGACTTCCAATCAAAGGCAAAGCAAAATTATGCTCGAAGGCGTCCGTTTTAGACACGCTCAGTCAGGCAACATAGCTGCACATAGGAAATTATTATTATTGCGCTATCAAAGTGAAAAACGACAATAGTCTTTTTCACAACCAAGGAGGGCTTTTTTCACTGCAATGATTCTCCTTCAAAGACGTCATTGATCATAAAATTACAGCGATTGCGACCCTATATTGTCCTAACAACATGATACAAAGACATCGTTTCATCTAATGATCAAGTCATAAATAGCAAACGAATATTGGTTTTTCAGTTATGCTACGTTTATACTAACATCGTTTGAAATCTTAACTACCATTTAACGACATTATTATCACATTTATAGTATGCCTCCCGCTACGCTAGCTTAAAGCTGAATACCTAGTCGACAACTTTTAAAATCGCAGAATTATTGCGTTCAAAAGTTCACATTCCGTTTCAGTTGACATTACGCCAAAAAATGAATAATTACATAATAAATAACCATTTAAATAACTTGTCATGACATATCGCATTACTACCGAAGTCTAAAAACATTTTTAACATTTGTTTGACAATTAAAAATTGTAGGTTTACAAAATTAAAACTGAAACATGATATACTGTAACATTGTTTTAATTAGCCTCTCTCAAACTCAATGAGTGAAGATCGATGCACGCGATTTGCAAGTCGCAACTATATACAAATTTGACGCACGCCCGAAGATGCAATATTTGCGCAAAATATGAATTGAATAAGTCACGCAATGTTTTTTGAAAGCTATTATCTTCCTATTTGGTTGACCTTAATTTCTATAGAACTGTGTTTTTTAAGTAGAAACTGTACATGCAGTTACCTGGACATTTTTCGCACTATTAAAAATACTAAACTACTAGTTATATATAATTTATATATATATATATATATATATATATATATATATATATATATATATATATATATATATATATATATATATATATATACACGTTAATTTACTCCATAAAAGTACATAAAAGCGCGTGACGTATAATCGATCTGTTCTATTCCTAACCATTAGAATTTATACGCAACTATGATTGAAAACAACTATATTTTCCTTAACACTTTCCCCATCGTTTATTTAACAACAGGTTGAAATAATATACCAGCAGTACTTTATGCATGCATTGTCTAAAAAAAACAACAAAATATGTCAAATTCAAAGAGCTTCATGGCTAGTATATTCCGTTTGCCAGTTCTATATTTATCGTACAATAGCAATGCAAATTTCGTAAGCGGCATCCCACAAAGTTTTTTATCCTTGGCTAGACAGAATAAGGCTATATATTTTCGCCGTAAATCATCGCATTATTACCACAAAAACATATAAAAACAAGCCGGAATAGCAACGAATTCCCGGTCCGAAGACTTATTATTGCTGTAGCTATGCCAAATATTAGGTTTCCGGAGATTAATCTGGCAAATTTGGGCGATATTGCACTTAACTGCGATATATATGCTATAATGACTAGCGGTTAGGCAACAAAGCATGTTGAAAATGCAATTTCGCCTCAAAGTGAGACCCGAGCATGACTCCAAACTCGTTTTATAGAAAACTGAAAATTACATCGGTCTGAAGAATACGTTTATATACATAAAGCAATATATAAGTAAATAATTGACATATAACCCAATATGTACAAGTTATAAGCTAGTGTACAAATTTTAAGCCCTCGTTAAAGTGTTTGCGTTAACATAATAAAGTTAATCATGCAAAGCGCGTGGACTTTACAAGATATTCCTGTTGGTTTGAGGTACTAACCAAAATAATAAAATATTACTGAGCTTATCCTATGGTCGTTCTGGAATGATATTTTAGTGTACATGAACCTGTAAGTCCCTTCCTAAAATAAGGTGTATTTAACGAATAAAACTAGCAAAGTATTTGTAAAATGCCTTACAAAAACATACCTTCATAGTGCAACGATGTCGGATCAGAAGCCACAAATTGATCAGTCCATGCCTTGGTTACCCTGACCCGTACAGATTCAGGTGGCGGCCACTCTTGCTTCACCAAAGAAGCTAAAACATCTAATTTACTCTTTGCTCTCGACGACATTCGCCTTGCATCGTCATTGATGTAATCAACATCATCGTTTGTGTTTCGAATCAAGATACGTCGGAATCTTCCCGAATCGCGTTGAATCACATCTCGGATTGTCCCACAAACTTCAGTCTCATCTTTATTTGGAAATCGTTCATTTTCAGAAAGTGTATTCGGGCCTGAGGGAGCGACCTCTCCGATTAATAGCAAGAAACAGCAAATGGTTAAACACCACCCATCTTGGTAAATCATGGTTAAACCTGCGGACTGACGAACAAGGCCAGACACTTATTTCGGTGGCGTAATGATTTTTCTCTGTCCTTTCGTATGTTCCACTCCAATTCTGAAAGAGAGCAGAGAGATATTAGACCTATATATAAGATAAAGTGCAGTGATATAAGCGCGGAACCGGAAATGAGGGGGCGATAGGAACAAATTATGTAAATAATGATCTTATAATACACAAACGTGGTTCAGTACAAAATCATCCCTTTTGTGATGAATCGGCATTTGTAGCATTATTCTCCAGAGAACGCTATTTACAAGTGCATTTTAAAGGAGACGACGGAGCATTCCTCTGCATAAGCCTGGGCAAAGCAAATGATAATCGACTCGGTAATCCGTATTTGTGTATTTATTGCATCAACGCGCATAAACAGACGAATTATCCGTCAAATAAACGTTGATAATTCATCGATGATTCGTCTGGCCAAAGTTTCTCCAGACGGATGATCTGTGCATAATATAAATCGGGCAAATGTTCGAAGATAGACGAAAGACGTCAATCATTAGTTGGGCAAAGCTTTACTCTTTTGACCCCAGAAGCAACTCTACACCTGAGGTTACCCAGCCCACGACACCCTACCACCGGGGTTCCGAGTCTCATGACATTTAAAACGTCATCAGTGCTTAGATTCACAAAATCGTCAAAGCTAGACGGCCTAGACCACCTAAAAAATTATGGCGTAATCTAAATTTTGCTATGACAGTATAAAATATATTTCGTGCAACTTGAAGATTGCCACACGCAAAGTCAGACAGGCGTATAAAAACGTTTCCTTAAGCTATCCAACTAAACCAAGTCCATAAAAGGCAACGTTTGCGGAAATATATTATGCAAAAAAGATAATTGGTTTCAAACCCAAGGTGTGTGTGTCGCAAAATAATTCAACTTTCTGAAATTAGATATTTGCTGAGACAACTCAGACAAGGAGTGGAGACCACAGCACGTACATTCAGCCAATATTTACTTGGTTTTTTTCTCCAGTTTGCCGGATACGACAGAAAAACAAAAATAGTCATCAGCGACAAATTTATACTATTTTGAAGTATGGACGACCATTTTTCCCAGGCTTTCAATTTGGAGTTCTTTCATTCAAAATGAAATCAGTTGATGGAGGGTAATATCATGTGTAATATCATAATTGAGCATTTGCATTGCATATGATATTAGTTTGTTTGTATCAATTGAAGCATTTCATGCAGTTATAACGCACAGGTGTAACAAAAAACCGATATCAGTGATGGTGTTTCGGTCGAGTATAGAGACAGTATTGAAATTAAAATGTGTATTGCTGCACAGTTTCTTTATATGATATATCATAGTAAGAGTCTCTCTAAATTTGTTCAAATTCTCATCATTTTGGGAAGGCACTTGATCTCATATAATACAACAACAGCTACTTCACACTTACTCATCAATAACACTTAAAATATATATTAATAATTATACAAGTAAATACATTATTAAAGCTAATTTGCCAAAGGTAAACCAAACAATTACCCTTGGACAATTTGATTGTTTTATTCTCAAATGGTTACACTCAATGCATGTAAAAAGACATCTCAACAATGATGGCTTACTTCAAGATAATCTTTCAGTTTCGGCATATTACAAGACGAAAAATTAGCGTATTTGAGGCAATGGGTTGAAAGCACTCAGTAAATCACTGAGTGGTAAACAGATCTTATGATTTATTCTCATCAATATTTACCCCAAATGTTTATTGCATACGAGATTACACTATCAGTGAAGAGCTACTATTTTGACTTAGATTGGGCCAGGAAATGTTTAAAATAAATAAACTTGGCAATAAATTAAATCATGCACATTTATCTTATATTCGTTATACTCGTCATGTGCACTGTGACATGCTCAATATAAAGTATCAGGATCCACTTTAGTTTTTAAAGAAGAAATTTCCTTTATATCAGTCAACGCTAGCCAAAGAGGAACCGGTTGTGTGAATTCAGTTTCGAAACAGATAAGATATTTACCCAGCCAGAAAGTAATCAAGATTCAAGTGCATGACTAAACGGATATATTCTATTCAACTGAACCGGTCAAGGTATTAGAAAGGTTTGCAGAATTACATTTTGTTAAATACTTGCATGATTACCCCCTAAATTCCAATTTTTAGTCGATCAACAACACTTTTAGATCCCACAACAATATCCAGGAGAGTGTCATGCAAGGCTTCTCTGTCTATTGTAAAGATGTCTGTTAGCGCTTGCAGCGAACAATTTGATATACACAAACACTAGTTCATGGTGAGCTTGCCAATGAGTAGGCTAAATTGACAAAAAAGAGCCTTTAAATTTATACTGCATACACAACTATCAGCCTGCATGAGTTTATAAACTGAATGAACACTTGGCTCACTAAATATCGACCTATTCACCACGTCTACAAGTTTGAATCCGCACTTTATCATAGAATCTAACGGATTCGGAGAAATTTATTACTTCAGTTTCAAGGATTTTTCATCCGCAATTTCAACCCGCTAGCATGTTTTGGCCAGGTTATGCAACCACACACTTAAAGCTGTCTAGGGAGGAATTGTGGTCAACATTCCTAATTATATATACAATATATTTGAACGTGCATGTGGTTATGATTTTAAAAAATTATATACGTAATTGTCATTATATTCAAGGCTAGCTTGTGTTTTTCTTTGTTATTCAGAGAGGTGTTAGTTGGTCATGCTTAATTTGTTCATTTAATTGCACGTTTGTCACGAAAGTTGTGGTTTGATTGTATTTTTTTCTTACTGATAAACGCATCGCTTACTCTCAAAGGCCGCGATCTTCAATCAAATTCATACTGTTCAAAACGAGTTAAATGACGAATGACTGCATGCATGCAATGGATTAAAAAGAGATGAAAAATCAAAGTCCTTTACGGGAGTTTCATATTTGAAAATGGACGGCAAGTTTTCAATATAGCATTTATTTGGATGCGTTTGTTTTAACGTCAAGGGCCCGGGGTCCAAGTGTTAGCCTCCGAAATGACGGTTCCTATTTTACATCAGCCACAATGACATCGTCGCAAAAGGCATGCACACGCAGGTTGAAAAAATATCAAACTTTTTTCACCAACGGGATCATTTCCTGTCCAGCGAAAAAGAAGAATTAGGCGAATCTGAAATTGTTACATCGTGTGAGCATTGCATGAAAACTTAAAAGCGAAAGAGAAATTAGCTCAATGTGTTATCAAACCGTTCCCCCAAGCAACATTTTTTTCCAGTAATGGCCCTTGCATTCCACATGTATATATATAATATATTTCAAAAAATTAGATTCAAAGATTTACTGTTTTTATAAACCGACTTCTCGCATGGATAGAAACAAATCCGGCAATCGATCGACAAATCGGATGTCATTTTCGTGTGAAAATGAAAAGATCGAAAGCCACCTCTTCCGTTGGAAAGCTTTCCCACGCCCCACACATTTCAGACATTCTAGAAGATATCAAAACCGCTGACAAAAAAGTGCGGTAACAGAAACGCAAGGTGCTAGTTCATCATAGATAAATGGGCGATCATTAAATGCGTAGGTTCATGGACCAAGTCTATTTCTCTTATGCTGTATCTATGGCAAACATTGATTTATGAAAAATTGTGATCCTTGAAAATTCCGGCGCCAGACAAAACCCTTCATTCTTTGAGGCTAACAACTTCCTAATGAAGACGCAAGTTTCTAAATAAGTACATGCAATATTTCGACACTCAAAATATGCATATACGATGTGCTATATACAAAAGATTATCACTTTAGGAGCCGCATTGATCAATGTCAATGACCAATCAGGATCAACTCTAGATCAACCCTATAGTTGTAACACGCTGTTTTGATGTGCCTTTGCTTCCGCATGATCGTTCCTTACATGCGTACTAGAGTTCAGAACACCGGCGAAACCTGGACCAGAAAAAATTCTTGGAAAAGATACTACGTCAACCCTGTACGGGCGGGATTTTAGGGTTAACTTAATTACATTCTGAAAAACTGATATTACAGATCATTATATGACCGTGGATTGTTTCGATATAAAGACAATATAAATATATTTAAAAAGATGACATATTTCATAAATAAACTAGAATGTTATGAAAAGAAAATATTAATAGTGCTTCCAAATATTAATTTGTGTATCTAGTGCATTGATTTTGTACAAATATATATCTTTAATTAATGAAATTATAAATCTTAGGTTACAGATGATTTGGCCTATTTATTCCCCCAGGCAATTTATAAGTTATCGAATTCTCTCGATGTTTTTTGTCTATGAATACAATTATTGCCAGTTTATTATGCCAATTATGCTCAGCCGGAACAATGTATAACGATTATTGTATTCCTAGCAGATTTAAATATATAATTTATGTATATAAATGTTTGGTTTTGTCTTCATGACAAACACACACATATTTCTTTTCAGCTGCAATATAAATATGCATTAAGTATAGCCTTGCCAATGATATATGGTTTATACTTGATTGTGTGGGCATGTGAGTATGCTTTTGATCCTCCTACAGATAAGGCTAAAAAATAACTTTTAGGTGGGCTAAAAAGGTATTTATACGCGCATTAATCATTCTTACTTTTAGTTTTACTGTAATATCATTAATTCCTCACAAGTTTTTGAACAGTAAATGAAGTAAATATAATTTACAAGCGCAATATATACAATAAATTCATTTTAGCCCGAAAAATGTGCTGTAATGCCTGATGAAATTATATTTTCAAACTACGAAAACACGATGACAAGTAAAGCCCTTCATATAAATGTATATATACTGAAGAAGAGGGCATAAATATTTTTACTAAGATTGTTTCTGCATGTACTTTTGAACTGCGACACAACACACATGTTTTGCATACTTTAACTGACGATGAAATCATGGAATAGTCGTTGCTCCTCCACCACGATGTCGAAAAAAACTTTTACAACATAATTACACTACGAAAACTACTGTATACAAAACACCTTCGAAGATAACTTACGGTTTTGATGGTAAAAAACAAGACGTCCCCAAAACGAACCTGCCTTTCGTGTTAACTTGAGAATTTATAATTCAATCCAATCCAATATTGTCCGTCTTCTCAGGAATATATTTTGAAATAAGCAGAAAGAAACAATTCAATATCTCAAAGATTTTGCGATGCTTTACGATTTAGTATAAAACGTTTAACTCTGAAAAAGAATCATACCTGAAAAGTTCCTCGTTCAAGCATGCACGCAGAAAATGTTTTAATGATTACCGAATGCCGAAAGTCATAATAAATATGGTAAAATGTCGATTACTTCCGAAATCTCTCAGTCTAAGTGTTTAAGAAACTTTCAAAATATATTGCACTCCAATCACAGTTTCTATGTCAACGAAATTATTCGAGAACTTTCACATCTCATCTGAAAGGGGTCCTCCATTTCGGGCGATGGACCAATGCAAATTATTAGCTGTCAATGCCAAAAACACATGTAGTCGGAAACTCGCTTGTTTAAGTGTTTACATGAGGTCTAATAGTCTCATAGTGTGTTGGGTTCAGCTCACCCTTCCGTCTAACCGCTTTAAGTTATATAGGAATATTGAAAGTTGGTTTATTGGAGGTCTGCCTGAAAAAAGACGAGAAGCTCTTTTAAGTAAAAAAAGAGCGAATAACCTTTTGCATATGGGGGTGTAAAACAAGGTTCCTTGTTTTCAGGAGGATAGTGTTCCTCTTCTTTCTCTAGAGTTGCAAAAAGAATTCAACCTTCCTCCGCTAGGATTTCAAGTTTTGAAAACCTTTCTCAAAATGACGTTACGTCACTGAGTCAAGTGGCAACCAGCAAAAAGAAATATTTGGTTTTTTGGTACATGCGTGTGATCAATTATGGAGTGTTCAACTTTGAACCTTCCTCACAAACCTCATTCAAAGCAAACCTTCCTCCGAGAGGCACCCGCGTATCCGCAGCTTTTCTGCAACTCTGTCTTTCTCCCGCATCAAATACAAGTCTAGAGTACGACAGTCTTATTCAACGCCTCTTCTAGAAACCAGGAAAGCAAGAGGTAGAAGCAGCCATAGGCATATTGAGTTAAGCTTAATTGGTAAAATATACCTAATTATCATAATTAACGTGGAATTGCAATTACTTTCCTGCTTCAGTTTAAACGCAAAACACTGTCGAACTATATATGTTGAAAAAATAATACAGTTATATGAAAATAGTATAACAAAATACGGTATTTGATATGGTAAAACGTACACAGGGAAGGGAGAGCTAGAGGGGGGTTGGTAAGGTTTCCGCAAAAGTCTGGTACATTTTATTGTGTATATAGCATAGGAAAAAGGCACTAGATAGATAGTTTAGTTTAAGGAGATCTCGCAGGGTCTTTGCCAAAAGGTTGAAAAACTGGCAATGGTAAACGTACAACAAATCTTGCTGCCCTCTGTTTCTTACGACCCTGCCAAACAATGAATTCTTTTATAGTCGGCATTTTTTTAGGCCAATCGAAAACTATAAGTCAAAAAGTGATGAACACTCGACCAAAGCTATCAAAAAGCAATAAAGTTAGTCTTACCAACAAAATTTTTTCAATAATCACTGAAAGACTCTAACAAAGAAACGTTTCAAAGAGATTTTTTGAGTTAATAGAGTTCAGCTTGTTAGGGTGAAATAGTTAAATTAAAAGCATCTACGATTAATTGCATTCTGGAAAACGCATTCTGTCCCGTTAAGAAGGATATCCGCCCTGCCTAACAACATAAATGATAGCGAAGACTGACAGGTTTTCTTGCTTGACAAAGAAATTACAACTTGCTGCAATCCTTGGGCTATTTTAAGTTATTTTAAAGGACGTAAAATGTGTTACTGACGTATTGGGACTCGAAAAACAAGAGGGAAGAAGGTGAAGTGTTAAACGGTTCTTTGTGCTTTTTAAATTCTTGCCTGATGTCAATAAAGTGAACGTAAATAGACGCGTGCACGCAGTCGTCTATCATTCTTTCATTCAATTTTATTTGTCTTTACGTTTTGTTCGATAAAATTCCGTATTGTTTGTCCAGGAATTCTTCTTCGTGACTTCCTTCAGTTCGAAGTGGATTTAGTGTTACGTACACACTCAAAAATTTCAATCTTATCTTTCTCAACAATTTTCTTTATATAAACATTAAAGCAAAGTAATTTCTGCTATGTCTTTCGTTTTTGTATTTACAGCGAGTTGCTTCCTGTCAGTAAAGTTGATTGTTTCTATACAATGTTCGAGAAACATAAACCGATAATATAGATAAACTGTCAGAAAGAACGACTTAACGACTTTTCTAGAGAATTCTCTTTTTCTAACTTTACCCAACTGTCGAACTATTGACATATTGTCGAACTAATATAACCAAGGAGCAGCGTGGCATCGTCTTTAAACAACTTAGCATCAAATGTGGTATAACAACAGCCTAAATAGACAAAACACTTTTTCGTCTCTCCTGACGAAGGCCTTCAGGTCGAAACGTCGAGAAGTGTTTTGTCTATTTAGGCAGTTGTTATATCACATTTGATGCTAAGTAATTGTCGAACTAGTATTAGATTGCTTTTCCAGCTTATCTTAAACGACACAAGTATCAGATAAATATATATAACGAGCGTAAAAAATAATCCATCTTTATATAAGGGTTACTACACAGCTCGTAGACCAGCTGTCAATAGAAACGCTTAACAGAGACGTTACATAAACAAGGAATTGAGGCTGAGCTTCCTTGGAAAACAGGAAAGAAAAACGGATGATTATCTTAACATGTAGTATCGCCACTTTTGGGGCTGATCATGTAAGAAATAAGGAACCAGGAAACCTAACCCAGGTACTTTTTATAAGAACGACATACTGAAGTTGGGGAACATCCCCGTACTACATACATGGAGAGAATGGCCGCGTGCAGTTAGAAATAACAAACAACAGTTTATAATGAATCAATATGCTTACACGTGTATGTACAATTGATGAATTTTGTAGAGAAAATCCCTTAAAAATGGAATATTAAATATCAATGTCAGAGCTATAGAGTTCTAAAGAGTCCACTCTAATGCGCCGTATTTTCTCCCAACAGTTATTCAACAAGCTATATTCAGCTACATTCAACAGCTTTTCAGAACTGGATTAACAAAACATATTTTATAATAGTCAAGGGTATTGAAGAATGAATCTTGTCATCACTGTCTGAAGGTCTGTGTTTCAGGCTATCACTGAAGATGGTTCAGAACCACATTCTTACAAGCAATATCCCACCTACATGACGTACCACACCATAGATCTAATCACTTCCTGAATCACCCTCTTCCTCCTGTACAACTTCCTTATATTTTGCTGTCCATGCCTGCACCTCTGTGCCATAGACCTGAGAAAGTTTGATTAATATTGAATGATGTAGATCAAACACAGCCTCGTACCCAGGCATTTTTGTAGTAAAATATATAACGTTGCACTCAGCTATTGATCAAACAGCCATTTTAGACTAAACCCGGTACCTAGCGTTTAATTATTAAAAGTTTGACACTTTAGATTTAGCCGCGTTTATTCGATGGAGGCGTTTATTCGATGGAGGCGTTTATTCAATGGAGGCGTTTATTCAATGGAGGCGTTTGTTCCAGGGGATGTGTTAATTCAAATAATTACGATATTTAACACCGTATTTGGAGCATTCTGTAAGAAATTTAAATTTATTTCTAAATAATAGTTGCTTTGTTCTGAACATTCTTACCTGAGCAACGAATTCAAGAACTTGTCTCTTAGTTATTTCATGTTGTGATCTGACACCCCATCTATACTCGTATGTTGCGGTATCACCAGTGATGACTTTCTTTCGGTCCAAATACCTGAAATATTTCTATTGTAAGACTTCAGGAAGCAAATTGTTCTTTAATATACTCAGATAAGGCCCAACGAGGCTAGGCGAGGCTTAGCGAATACTATAACTATAGTAACCTAACTAGTTATATATGCCCGCTGCGGATCGGTAGGGATAGAGACGGCAGCACGGCGAAGCGAACGAGATCGGCGAAGCGAATGAGGTTGGCGATGCGTAGTCTTTACTGTCATTTTCAATCATGCGTACGTCCATCAGATATGGAACCTAAACAGTACCCTCTCCATGTGCCGAGTTACTTGTCAAAAAGTTGTATCAGAACATAGATGTTCCAGTGCTGGGATGGACGGGGGGGTGCAGGTCTGCTTCTGGCAATGGGGTGGAGTACAAGTGGCAGTTGCAAAGCTATTAAAATACTATGTTTCTTTGTAAAACTTTAAACATGAGACAATTAGTAGGTACATCACCAATACCTAGCTCTCTTGCACCCATTTCTGGTCTAGTAGCAGACACCCAGTAAATCCATGCTTGCTCAACAGACTCATTGGTATATTTGTTATAAGAACAAATTCCACATGTACAATTGAGTTCATTCACTAGCTGACAATATTGACATGTTTTGTTTATATCACTTACATTTGCTTAACATATTCCACGGTTATCAATTTCTCAACATCACCAAAAATTTCATGGTTTTCACTAAAACATAACAAAATCTTGAATAAATAATTCATGTTGTTCTAAAAAGCAAGGTTTTCATCCACTATTCATACAACCTGCATGCTAATTAACCCTTGGATACACCATGCCAATGTTGAAATATTTACCCTTTGAAAACTCCAAGTCTTTTCAAAGTATCCCAAAGAGTACCTGGTAAATGCAAAAAGTGATTTCCATTTCATTGCTTCAATAATTTTATAGATTGTGAAGATAATTACTGCATTACCTTCATTCAAAACATTGTCTTTCATAAATATTGTTGCCAAAATAACCAATAACAATCCCAGTTTAGGCTGATCGTCAGCATTGCTATATATAGAGAGTTAAAAAAAGCACATGCAAAAATATTTGATGAAAGAGATGCAAATATAAAATGACATGTTTTCAGTGATGTGTGATGAGCATGGCAAAAAACCCCTTCAAATTAATATATAGGTAAAAAGAAAATTTATGAATTTAGAACAATGTATACCATAAAATCTATGATTTGCTGCTTTTAACTACCAGCAAGACCATTGTCTAAAACTCAGACTTTACTTAATTGTTATTAACATTGTAGATTGTAAGGTAAATTAACATTAGTATTAACAACTTGTCAACTCTGAAAACCTTTGAACAACTTGGTTTGCTTCTTCTTGCATCTTGTTTAACAGAATATAAACCTTTTGTTTGTTCAGTTCTGTTTCAAGAAGTTCATAACCAAATGTCTGAAACCAAAACAACAATGGTAATTCCTACTTTGCTTACTTGTGCTAGGAATTTTGAGAAATTATTCTTCATCCAAATCCTTGTGTTTACCTTTTTAATTTTGTTTTGTGCCTCAGTGAATACTGGAACAAACAACTTTGTATGCTCTTTGAGGACATGCTTATTGAGATCTAGAATAATATGCAAATCAATTACAATATTATGTTACACAGTGCTATGCATCTTGTAAAAATAGGTGGTACAGTCATTGAGTGTTTACACACAATAGTTCCCTAGTTGCCAAACTCACATTTCTCAAAAGTAGCACACCTTTTAACGATTATCAAATGATTATCTCAATAATTCAACTTCTTTAGCTTACATGTAAGTAACAAGTAGCAGATATGTACAAACGTACAAAATGCCTTTGCAAGTTCAACTTTAAGTTTTAGTAGCCAACATCACATTTTTTACAGTAGAACACCTTGAATGCTAATATGCAATCGGTAAAGCCATAGTTTCAGCCATAGCTTCATTATTATCTAAATTAAATATACCTGAACGTCTAACAGCTGTCTTCTTTGAATCCATAAACAAAATATACCTTACAAAATCTGCCACCTAAAAGTCATACAACAAGTTTGCTTAGATAGTTTGCAGTGAGGTTCTATTAAGTGAAATTGTATACTATGCATACTTGCATGTGCTAAGTTACTAAACAAACAACTAAACAAAGACAATTATATTATATGGTACAGGAAAGAAGCTATATTTGGAGCGGGATGCATTTATGGTTATACAAACATGAATATATGAATAAACACCCCTTTTCCCAATGAAAGGTCTATGCCATCCTTTCCAGTTCTCTGAAAATTGACACTCAATTGCAAAGGAACAGAAGGACTGAACTCTCAACATAACAAGTTTTCAGAAATTTTAAAAGAACATAGAAGTAATTATTTTCTGTTTTCACCTAAAATATGGCAAATTTGAGCCTTCCACACAAAAAGTCAAACTCTGTGACGATTGATCAGGGGGGGGATTTTATGGTCTAATCAACTATTTCAACTCTTCAAATATTAACTAACATACTTTCCGATCCATCTCGGCTTTGCTGAGAGTAATTTTAGCCTGAGAAGACTGTGTTCCTCCGTCTTCATCGTCTTCAGCAGGATCGTGTCTTTTCCTACCCCTACGTTTCTGGGTAGCTTGTGATCCAAGTCCAACACCTGTTTCCTGAATAATTATAATAAATACGTTATCAGACTAAATATCATACGAATTTGCTAAATATTTGTTCGCACTTTACCTCATCGGAACCATTTTGGGTATCTAAACCTTTATTCTTCCTTCTTGGCATATCTGAATACTTGAATTTAAAACCTTAGATCACTAAAAATGTTAAGAAATGATTTGTTTTCTCGTTTTTCGCCTTTTTTTTCCCGGGACACTCGTTCCTCCATTGGCTTCTCCCGCCAATGTGCATGTACTTTATGTTGTACGCATAGGTTGTATCTTGTATCAGCAGTCCAGATAGTCACAATCACTGAGCTATATAATAATTCCTGGAGGACCGGTTCTTGACCAGAAAGTGAAGCAAAAAACATGGCGGATTTCGGCGTTTGCTGACGCCACTTGGTTCCTTTTGCTCATGGTAGTTACCACTGACATACCGCGATACAAAGTGAGAAATTGAGTCCGTCTCCCTCCTGGATTTTATGAAAATATTTTCAGCTTTCCGTATATATTTTTTGTTTTTCATATAAAATGGATAAAAGTGTTTCTCTTTTTCCCTGTTCAACAAATGGAAAGGACACATAGCTTCGTGCTCTGCGTCTGACGTTGTGAATGGCTTAATTCACTTATCGGTAGGGTGAATTTTCTCATTTTGCTCTTATTTTATACATCCAGGTAACTGAGGTAAGCCGTTTTTCAACTTTTTTACTATAAACAATTTCGTTTTTGGCCTTTCGAGTTGGACTATAGTATAAACTGGTTACCAAAGCCTCTGAGACAATAAATCCATCAAAACGTTTGGTACAAACAGTCAATGCAATGTTATATACCCAAATTTTATCATTTTTTCTTAACTTGTGTGGGGAAAAAATTATATTCCTGGCAGTGTCAATCTTTTGAGTTTGGTCTATGTTGTTTTCATGATAGCAAACATCAATGCTAATAGGTAAACCATTCCCCCAGTGAGTCTACTATAGTCCCTCTTCTATTTATCCCACCCAGCATTAATTAACATGATCTGAGGGTGCTAATACAAAATAAAAAGATGCTGTAAACAGTGTAAATTAATTCCAACCTCTGATAGTGAGCCCTGTTAAAGCCTAGTTAATATATTATATTGTTTACTTTGTCAAATCCAAAGTGAAATGATCAATTATCATGGCTTTTAATTTATTTTTTAGCTTCTTGCACCTTGGGAATAAATCTTGATTATATCTCCATTTTTATTTTTCAGGATGAAGTTCATGCATTTTATGACTGTGCATTGTTATTCTTCATTTCCATGTTATCTGATTTTGTTGTTGGCTGGTGTTCTTATACCATTTGTCATATTTATTAATTAATGAAATAAATATAAACATGCATTGACTGAGCAGTGTGTCTTCAATCTGCAGCAACTTTTGTAATTTTCTGTGTATGGTATCAACCTCCAAGAGGGCTATATTCATTAGGCTAATCAGTGGAGCCTATGGAGGGATAAATGTTATTTTTTCTATGACCAGGGGTCCAGGGATGCAATTAGAGAATGCTGAAAACAGGTTTATTAAGGTACAAGTTGATGACTTGTACGAAAAGTATATTATGCAAATATGATTCTTGGTTGAAACTATATTCCTGCACTTAGTATTCGTCAGCTGCCCAGCATTTTGCCTGAGCTATGGCCTCTGTTTTTTGGATTTTGGATTGTGCATAGATATAAAGTCTTGAAGACAGCATCACATACTGAATACTGATTACATACTTCCTGCGCAATTCATCAGTTCAGGGTTTAGAAAAGTCAAATTGTTGCCCATAAATTCCTAGTTGTCTTCAAAATATGCGAGGATAGTGCCAAAACATTCAAACATTTGTAAACTTTCATATTGGAATGTATAAATAACAAAAATATTATTAAGACTAATAAAATAATAAACCTGTCAGTTTGTGTCAGTATTAAAATCTTTAGTTTGTCCACATTTTTCGATATTTTAATATATATTCGTTCCCGCACTGGCAAAAACAGCGTGTATGACTTGTATTCATCTTAAAATAAAACTTTATTAGATGTCAGTGCGAAAAATATCAAAAAAACAACCAAAAAATATTTCAAAAACAAACAAGATTTCACGGCAAAAAAATATAAAAACCAGGGGGGAGAATTGTTATTTACAAAAACCAGGGGGGAGAATACTGCTGTAGCGGGCTCATTATTGAGCCTGGTCAGTGGTAAATACCATGGCCAAAAGGAACCAAGTGGCGTCAGCAGAGCTTCTGCGGTTGCGCAGAAGGGCGAAGTCCGCCATGTTTTTTGCTTCACTTTTTGAGAAAAAAACATTAGGAGCCGGTCCTCCAGGAATTATTATATAGCTCAGTGGTCACAATGCAGTCAACGTCACTGACTGCATTAACTGGAATATCATGCAACTTTCGGCATCCATATCCATCCAGTATTTTTAGACAGCCCAGTCAAAGACGGAAAAAGAAACATTATACAAATTACCTCATAAAGTTGCATTGGAACGTCTGAACACTCTTAGCTTTATTTTTTTGTTTCAATTTGAATGGCTTTGCTTGAGAAGCGAAAATCTACATCCAAATTGGATGATACGATTCCTTTGAGTTGCGTTATCGAGGGACGAGATAAGAAAGATTCCTACGTCGTAAGTTGAATTCGCAATTTCAAAATCGTTGTCATCACGTAAATGTAACAAGTTCGGCAAGTTGCATAACAACTTAACAAGATACCTATTGGTATTAGTATTATTATTGTTTCTGCAAATATAACTAGGCACAAGCGGGATGATTTGCGTTCATATTATTCACAAGGAAAATATTTTCGAATTATATATATCAGTTTGTAAAACATAATCTTATATTTTTATTAGCCTTGAATAATATATGTTTTCTAAAAAGTAATCATCCATTTCTAGGAATACTGCATCAAGGTCCAAAGAGGACCAAATCCAGATAATCACTGGAAGGTGAAAACATAGTTGATTTAAATTGTTTTGTAATGTTAAACTATTTCCTTTACTAAGTTTTCCCCCATATTCTGCTAGGTTTCACATCGGTATAATGATTTTGACCTAATGAATAAAGTTCTTGAGGTAGGAATTTTCTATGAATAATCAATTTTATTCGTTTCTTTGATGATAGTAATCTATTACCATGTTTATGATTATTTCTAGACATCTGGTGCCACTCTACCTCTACCACCAAAGAAAATGTTTGGAAATATGGATAATGCCTTCATTGCTGAAAGACTTACTGGGTTACAGCAATACCTCAACTCCATTACTCAAGAACCCATGTTTGTTAGACATGAATGTTTCAAACAATTTATGGATCCAAAAAACTACCCTGCTAACATGCAAGGTGCTTTAGTGTGACCTGACTATATCAATTTATATTACAGTCTTATGCTAAGACTAAAGTGTTATTCTTTAGATGAAGCTGCAGAACAAGTTGCAATGTTTTATCGATCTGAAC
This sequence comes from Dendronephthya gigantea, assembly GCF_004324835.1. NCBI lineage: Eukaryota > Metazoa > Cnidaria > Anthozoa > Malacalcyonacea > Nephtheidae > Dendronephthya > Dendronephthya gigantea. Next base: position 1,039,304 of record NW_021163031.1, read on the forward strand.
CTTCATGGGAGCTAGTTGAGAATCTTCCAGATATTGGTAAGTACAATAATTTGCTATTAGCTTAAAGTTTGTAAGGTTTCAAGCAAAGGGTTTTACTTCTACATAGTTAAATCATTAACTCCATTCTTAGGTTGGAGGATCCGCAAACATTACTTTCTCACTAAGTATGCTGGGGCTACACAAAAAAATGATCGTCAAATTTTGTCTTGGGTATCAACATTTTCTACATTTTTGAAAATTATTGCTTTATTATTACTGTATTACTAAAAAAGTCTTATGTTATAGGTTGAATATGGGCCTGATTTTTGTTTGTCCAAAGATAAAGACCTTCCTGCTGCCATGAAATTACTAACAAATATTTTGGTAATGAACTACCCTTTTGTTAGCAAGAATTAACTTGGAGGTCAATTTTATACTATGAATTAAATAGTTATGTAGATTGTTTGTTGTGCTCTTACCAGCATCCATACATATGCCCTGTACGTATTGCAACTGCCCATGAGAAAGGTGCTGTTGTGGTGAGGGATTTCAGACAGTCAGGAACATTGAAGGATTTTATTTGTAAGGTATGGAATGGTGGCCGGTATATTCAGCTCTACAAATTATATATGTAAGTATGAATCTTAGGATGAAGGAATGAAAAGGAAAGTAGCTGACAGTATAGTTTATAACCACTATAATTATAATTTTCTTAGATTGTAGCAGCTTAATATGTTACCAGCATTTTCCCAAGGATTAAATCTTCTTTTCTGTGAAAGAATCTTATTTCTGTGATTCCATGTGGCAGTTACAAAACACCATTTTGTGCTTTTTCATTTTTCCAGTCCTTGTTACTAATTATTTTATAAAGAAAGATATAATCCAATATTCTGGATACACCACGTTTAGTTTCACTATTGTTTTCAATGCCCAATTTCCACTTAGCCTTAGGGCTTAAGCCTCCACTCGTACGCCGGGTCTTTTCTCTTTTACGAGGTTTCCTTTTCCACTGGCCGGAATTTTTTGATTGAACAAAATTTCTCCCTTGATTTTCTTCTCAATTGTGACGGTCAAGGGAATCCGCTACGCTCAAATTTTCACATGTTTCTCACGAGTATAACTATGAGCTGCACCTGAGACACTCCTAACTTCGTGGACGGTTCCGACTATAGTCATAGAGAAAAGTCTAGTTCTGTTTTAGTTGTAATTCCGCTTGTAGTTCCGCTTGTAGTTCCGTTGTAATTCCGCTTAAACTCCCACGAGTTCTTCAAAATGTTAATTTCTTTTGTTTTGTTACAAGCAGTTTCCTTGCCGGATATCAAATTAAGAAAGACTTTGAATAACGTGTGTAAAAATTGTATATTACAGTACAATATCGTGTTAAAATCTTCATTTGACAGAGAATCCCTATCCTTATAGGCGAAGCCAAAAGTAAGTCACCTAAAGAAATACTGTTATCCGAAATTACCAGTTGCTATGCAACTAGAGGACATAAGAAGATGTGGAAGACAAATATTAGAAGCTCTTAAAACTCTCCAGGACAAAGGCTTTCCATATGGTAATTGAAATTTGGAAAAAACAAAATACATTACAGTCATTAGTGTAAAATATTTATCATTTGCCGTCTGTAATGGTGGGTATTAAAGGGGGATCTCTCCCCTGTTCCGGTGTGTTTTTGAGGGTACGTTACTTATTTTTAATCATTCAGGTCATCTACACACTGGAAATATTTTAATGGAGGAAAATGTTGCTAGGTAAATTTGATGTGTTTAAAAATGAAACATGGATCTATCATTTCGTTAGTTATCGTCATTCAATTTATCTGTACCGTCTTGTTTCGTACTAAGGTTACTGGATATTGAAAATAGTTTATTGGGCGTGCCTTCAATACACCGTCATCATTTACTGGAACTGAAGAAGATTCAGGTCAGGATGATTGATTATACAATATCCGTATGAATTGATTCATTAGGCGTCTGGAAGATCGATCGACTCATCGAAAATATATTAGTGGCATAATGCGGTCGATTCTTTACTCATTATTCTACATTGGCAAAACAGGACTTGAATCAGCAGGATGTGTATTGCTTTGGACACGTTCTTTATGAAATGTCGTTTGGTAAAGAGTTACGTGCACCAACCACAGATGAAATACCACCAAATTGTCCGCCATTACTTGGTAATATACCCATATTTTGTTATAAAATTGTTTTCTTTGAACTAACTAGTAGCTGCCTGCATTGACCACTACCTAAGGAACTGTTATACACTTATTCATAAGTCATGTCTCTAAAGTAAGCAAAATGCAGTTTAACCACGTAAAAAGCATTCGATCTCAATGCCAAATTTCCTAATCTTAAAATGTGTTGCTTCATTTTAAGAGCCAATACTAAGTTCCATCTTGATGCCAGATGCATGCAAAGCTGGTCTTCCAACCGTCAATGAACTTCTCCAACTTCCGTAAGTTTGAAAGTCATATTGGCTGATTTAATATACAGCACAATTACGTGAATATGGCATGAATGTTTCGAATATTTCGTGTGTTTTAGATTTTTTGCCGAAGTACAGTTAGGACCAGAAGAGAAAATGTCTTTGAAGGTAAGGCTGCGTGGTAGAGCGATATGTTTCATTTATAGATTGTGGGCAGATATGACACTACATATCACAACCTTTTTGTATAGATTCCTTCCAAACTTAAAGAGGCTTTGAAACTAGTCAAAGAAGGCATTGAGCAACGTCTTAAAGAAGATCAGAAACTTGTAAGTTCTAACCTAACTATGTGTCCTAATATACCAGGAATATAGATCCGTGAAAGATTATCCCACTCTAAATATCATTGCAGTTGAGTCAATTTCGAAGATATTCTAAAGCCCAGGCCAAAGCCACATCAAAAGAAGAAAAAGACAAACGTCGACAACAGAGAAAGGTGAGATTGATTAACTGAATTTCTTCTAATGAACTCCTCATTTATTCTAATTGGCTCTGTCTGAATGTTTCTTTGTGCGCATTTATGAGTCATTTTACTGTTATTTTCGTGTATATTGGAATGGTAAATATTTCCGACTTGTGTCGCTATGTTTAGCATCTAAAGAAACAAGAATCTCTCGCAGAAAATCCTACATCAAACAGTACCAAAGCAACAACAAGTAGGTCAACAATCTACTTTGATTTCTAATTTCATCTATAATGAACTCTTCATCTCTTCTAATTGGCTAAACATTAGTATTTCCAATGAGATAAATAACATTGAAATCGTTCGCTCGGGCGCGCTCTGCACTTATTTTTATAATCATTTTTATATCACTCTGAGTTTAACCAAACTAACATAATAGGACGTAACTAAGTGTTTTTGCCGTAGGTTAACCTGCACCATGCAGAAATATTATATCCAGGTCAGTTTAGTACTAATACTACACTAACATAAATGCACATTAATTATTATCTTAGACTAGATCAACACACTACCATTTTCATGTAAATTACCAACCAAAACTAATGTAATTGTGAAAATTTTGCAGAGAAAGCTCATTCGGTAGATAGCAATGGTGCATCAAAAGCTCCTGCCGTCCCTGCCCCACCTTCAGCACCACCACCACCCCCTGCAACCACCTCTAATGGCCCTCCACCCTCAACAAAGGGTAGAGGGGCTTTGTTAAGCTCTATTTCTTCATTTAAGAAGAACAATTTAAAGACGACTCGAACGAATGATAGAAGTGGCCCAAGAGTATAGTTTGTTGTATTCTACTAAATGTAGCTAAACACGTTTCTCCACGTGAATTTTTTAAACAAAAATTTAGAAACGCTTAATTTTTACAGTCTGAGCTTGATTTCAAAGAGTACTTTAAAGCAAATTTTTTGAGAGTTTCGTTTATCTCTTTGATGTCATGTTCAGGGGAATACGAGCGATAGTTCAGAATGAGAACGATGTGTGAAAACATGATTTGATCTATAGCAGCTAGTGTAGCTATTTTCGTCCTGGGTTTCTCAGGCTGGCCCGAGTCTGCTAGCAGGCGTGGTCTCTCCTAGGAGAATAATCAGAATGTGTTTTCACTTAGTGTTATTAATTACTATAAAACAACTTGAGTATTTCTAGCAATTTGGTTGGTTGAGAACTTACTAAATAAACGAATGACATCACAATGTCGACAAATTAGAAAAATAAGTTTAAAATGTAGTCAGTTGATGTGCAAGAATAAGAGAAAAATGGCATTTTTACTGTGTGTATGTGCACGTGTACCGTACTGTATTAGTGCGCAGAAGACGCCAGATGAGTAAAAAACGAAGTCAAGAAACCTCACCTACACCTCGTGGGTAAGGTAATGCTACCTTTCCAACCAGGACGTCATCCGTGTACTATGACAGTACACACGCGCACACACAGGATAGAAATCTATTCCGCTTCCTCAAATATTAGATAGTTAACTACCGTTTTAAATTCCTTGTATATATAAAAATAAGATTAATAGATTGTATTTGTGATCAATTTTCTACGCAAAATAAAACTTATAATTTATTTTGAATCTCTTCGGTCTATCAAAGATTGAATATCTACACTAGACTAGCATATATAAACCCAAAAATGGTACACCTTCGTTCTTTTTTCTAAGTAATGTGATCGCTTTTGCAAAAACGCGCAACGACACGACCAAAAAAACTGGCGTTGATATATTTTGACGGCCGCGACTGGTCGAAATATGCCTGCCTACTTAAAGAAATTTGCACTTGTACTGAATTACTTTTAGTATAACGATGCTACTACTTACACAAACACGTCTGAACGGTTTAATAGAAGTGCTATGCACGCATGCAACGCAAAACACGCGATTAGAAGTGGTCGGATGATATACAAATTTTGACTTTATATCTTGAAAGGATGACATAGGAAGCAGAGAAGATTCTCCCAAATCATGCAAACTTCATACCATACAAACTCGTGACACGAAAGACAAAGCACCTTTTAGCAATATTTTATTCACTTAATACATCTAATTACTTTACGATAGTTTAAACTTTTCAAATAAGGAATACTTTAATTTCTTAATAAATAAAAGTTAGGTGTTTCGCACCTTTACTTGATCATAATAATAATAATACTATAATTATTATACTGATGCATACATTAACATCTAAATATATTTATATATAATATACTACAAATATGGAACTAGCTACAGTACCGTATAATACATCCCAAGAATACTCTCTCATTTCTAGCCTTTTGTCTTTGATATTTGCATGGTGGTGGACGTTGACTGCGTTGTGTCTTACAAAGCAGACTATCCACCTTGTAGTGATTTTTTCAACTAATGCAAAATGCTCGTAAACAAACTACAGATATTGATCAACAATGTCAATTAAAAAGATAATTCCAGCTTTGCAACAAGAAGGTTTTCTGTTAGTTATTATTACAAACTTCAGAAAATCTTGGCTTTCAGAAAATCTAAAACAACACATATGGTTGCTTTAAGATTGGAAGTATACTCGGAGGAAGAAAATGGACTGAGCCGTTTGCCGTTGTCCTGTAAACTTACTTCTCATGACAAGTACCACAATTGAGGACCTTCGCTGAAGGCGTTAAGGTACCTCAAGATCTTACAGGTGAATCCAATGTAAACGAGTTCCGGGCGTGATTTTCTCTCCCAGTAAACCACCGAGTATGCACAGGCTCTACTACCGCTTACATTTGGATACCTGTCACTGATGTATATTACTTTAGCCTAATTTCCCACCCTATATTTTTGGCTTGCGGTGTGAATGAGATATAACCATAGATATCTATGGATAAAGCGAACAATTAGGGAAAAGGACGGCTAGAAATGAGAGTTAATTCACCAAACTTACCTATTACTACATTTCAAACATAACCCACCTTACAATCGCTATAATATTTCCCATGGCCAGGCTAAAACATTAGTATTTTTAATATGAATAATTTAAATAACTATTAAATTTAGGGGCTCCTTCGATATATTAAAACATATGTCCCACTACATTTATATTCCAATAATAACCCAAGAACTACCCCCGATTCTGAATCTGACCCTCATCAAACATCTCGATCCTCAAAGTTTGGTAACATGAAGGCCCCTGTTGCACGCACACGTTGTATTTGGGAACAAGCGTGTGACCCTGTGTCCCCGTCAAAGGATTTGTCCCTGCAACATGGCCATCCGTGTTACCGAACTTTTATTTTGGGGTGGAAGTAATGTTTTGCCAAGATAAAGCTTGGAGATAATAAATTATCTGCAAAGCATCAGACTGAAGATCTGGATCCATGGAATGGTATGAAACATTTTGTTTCACTGAACTCTCCCGCATATTATAATAATAAATCTCCTTCGAGGCCACGTGCCTGTCTATTTTCCGCCCCCCCCCCTGCTTTATCCTAAACTCACATCTCCGCCAAACAAAAGTTGAGGAAAGTCAGATTTCGATTCTTCACTCTCGATAACCTTCCTTAATGTTCTAGCGATGAATCAAGCCAATTACTAAATTAGTACATTAGCTTTCATCCTTCACACATACATCATCGAATAACTTAATACCGCCTTTAGAACCATCACATTTTGCGTATTCAGCTTACTTTTCAATCTGCCAGTTGTTGACAGAATACTGAACAATCAACATTCATATCCTTATTGTACCCCTCTTACACCCTACTAAAACCCTCTCTTGCCTTTCCTACACCTATTTTATTCTCCTAAAACCATAACGAACGTTTGCATGCCTTGGTTTCCCTCAAAGAATAGATCGTTACTGACATAAAGCATTATTTGTATTATTTGTGAAAACACACACGTAATACAAACAATAAATTTGATCGCTATTCAGGTTTACAAACATTTTAAAGAGAATGAAAAGCAAGCTAAAAAACCATATCTAATACGATGGTGATTCAATGAACGGTACTGAATACTTGATATTATCATCACCAAACGAACCCTCCATACCTTCACTTGGCTGCATATCAACACCATCCACCACCTTTGTTTCGTGTCGACCGTCTTCCAACGCTGGTAACAGTGCTTCATACTGGCTTTGCAAAAATTCTCTTGACGGGGAACCAAACTGCATCACTTCACCTTCTTTACCCACAGCTTCAACCAATGTCTCGTTAAATCCCGGGTGTTCCTCTTTTGTCTCGCGTTTTCTTCCTTTTTTGGGTGCACCGCGAGGATCCAGCTTACCTTTGATATGCGATTTCTTGTGCTTGTTGAAATTCGATGGATCGCTGAATGCCTTAAAGCAGACTTTGCATTTTAGAGGTTTGTCTCCAGAATGTATGCGTCTGTGGATCTTCAAGTTACTGGATGTAAAGAATGCTTTCGGACATTGGTCGCATTTGTATTTCTTCTCGCCGGAATGTTTTAAGATATGAGTTTTTAGCGAGTCCTCGTTCTTGTAATGGGCGTTGCATAGCGGGCATTTGTGTGGGTTTGTTAGTTTTCCTCTGGTGGATCTGGACGAACTATACGCACGCGAGTGATCGGAATCTGCAGCCTGTGTTCTGACATAACGCTCCGCCATCTTAACTGCCGCTTCAGGCTCCAAATCTGCGCCATCTTGCGTGCTGGCTTCCACAGGAACAGCAGTGACATGAATATTCCCATCAGCGCATGTGTGAACGAGCAGCTCATCAGGTTCCATAAATGTTTGGTTGCACTTAGAACAAATATGGTGAGATCCCATCGGTTTCTCGGTGGCTTCATTCTCCCCCGTCTCTAGCGAGGGACCGTTACTCACATCGACCATGGAGGCCTCGCCGATTTCCGGGGGAAGTGTGCCATTTTCCTCGTGGGTTTTCATATGAGCTTTCCAACGATCAATCCGCATGAATCTCTTCTCGCAAGGTTGGCAGTGATACCACGTGGTCTCGGCATGACGTAACATGTGTCGTTTCAGGTCTCCCTGTTGCTGGAAGCGCCTATGACACTGCTCACACTCGAAAGGCTTTTCACCGCTGTGCACTAACTGATGCCGCCTGAGGTTCGCTCTTTGGTTAAAGTCGCGGTCACACTTATCGCATTTGTAGCGTCGTTTCGCGCCTTTCTGGGTTGCATCCGGATTTTCAACCCCCGGGAAAGACACGAGAACAGACTCTCCGTGGAGTACATTCTCCTGGTGGAGAACATTCTCTGCATGGTGTATATTCTCCTGGTTACGGGGCAATGCTGAGATATGATTATGCATCGCAAGAGGAGCTGGAAAACGATGATTTGGAGGGGAATTGAGCGGGGAACGATGGTAAATAGAGTGAACTCCGCCATTCAACAACTCCCGAGGTCGACCTAGGATTTTTTAAAATTTTATTTTTATTTTATTTTTAAGCATTATATTAATTATCTGACATAATAAGTGAAAACATAATTTAAAAATGCATCCTGGATCAAATAGAAACAGGAATGCAGATGCATTTAAACCAGCCTATGAATAAAACAGACTGGGTTGTGATATACAGGCTGAGGGTGCAGCCATTTTGTGTGCGCTGTAATATTTCCTAGCAAAATGCTACTAAATCCCAGTTAAATGCTACAAAAGACCTAAAATGGCAACAGCTGTTGCCTAAAAGACAATACGAATAACTAATAAAAACAGAATAAGACCTACTTGTGGTGACGCCGTTCTCGTCAACGTGAACTTCCTTTATTCCAGAATTTTTTGTCAACTGCATCAAAGCATACAGATCATTGTTGGGCACAGATGCATGTTCATAGGTAGTTCTATATCCTCCAATCGTTGTGAATGTTGGAGTACTCGTGAAACCAGGTCGAATGATTTCCGGTAGACCATCCATACTGATGCGGTGATGCTCAGTACTAGTGATGTTGCTTGTCATTGGTTCGGCTGACAGGTTTGTTCTCTTACGCGCCACGCCCTTTCTATCATGTTTCCTGAAAAAAAAGCGTCAATGTCAACTAGTGTGATGTCAAGTGTGATGCCAATTATTACCGCAGACAGCTTACCTTTTGTTAGCGACATCCTGTTGTTCTGGACTTTCACCTCCCTGCGTGTTACCGCTGCCTGATGCTTCCATCTGTTTCCAGAAATAAGAGCACACATATTTCACTCTACTCAATGTATGGCTTCTGATCACTATGTACATAAAGTCTAAAGACATGCTTCAAAGATTGAACAACATCTTGTTAACCAAATCTTTATGCTTAGAACAAATAAAATTTACAGTGATATAACATCTCTATTCTAAATTCATTGTCAAACCAGTATGTCACGCAGTAACTTTGAAAGAGTGGAAATTTCACTACAAACTTGTTGTTTTGCTTTAAACCTCAAATTTTAGTCCCACAAGATGTTGTTTTTTCCTTAGTTTTCACTGGTAATGATTTTAAGTCATTACATTATTAATGTTGTTTCACATTTTGGACATCTAGATCAAATTAAGATGAGTGAAGTGACGCAACAGGGTGAAGTTTGAACCTTGCCTGTGCACAAGAATGATGGGAACTCTCCCCCGGGAGCTCTATTAAATATTGTGTCAATTCATGCAAGTTGTTACCCAGTTTTTCTGCAAAAGTAATACTTTTTCTGGTACTGACCTGCACAACTTCAGGCATCTGACTGGGACTTCCACCATCATCACTGGTAACATCATGCAAGTCAGCTTGTTTCTTTCTGCAAGATTTGCTGGCACGATGTCGAAGATATTTCTCAAGATTACTAAACATTTGTTTACATTTGCCACATTGATGCAGATCTGGGTCACACTCATCACTCTCCACTTCTGCATCTAAACAGAAAGGTTTTGGTAAAAAAAAAATACTAAAAGCCGGACAACCAATTACAACAACAATGAAATAAGACAAACTAAACATAAAAATGAAAACCAACTCTAAGGTCACTCTGGGTGATATAAAAAAATTGCAAACACTTTATAAAAAATTATCAATGTTTATCAAAGACAAAAATATGTTCATTATTAGAATGGATAACCAGACAGATTGTGTCTGTTTAGGAAAATGTGTGTGTCAGAGAGAGTAATAATATGAAAATGCTGCATCATTATGAAATTATGGTGCAAAATCCAATTTAGCTGAGACAATTAAGCAAGAACATTCCTATAGTTCATCCTGTTTAGATCAATGAATCTCCTCACATGGACTCTGGACATCACAGAGTCATTAACCTACAAAATATACAAAGAGCAGAAAAGACTTACCATCAGGAAAAGACAAATTTTGAATATTCACTCCTGATATCTAAAATTATAATAAAAAATTTAATTCAACACACTAGCTGGTGACCTAATTTATACTGGACATGTCCAAATTATGCAAAACAGAGTGCAATCTAGCTGCCTATTACTGACTGTTTTTAAGGTAGTTTTTTTAACCAATAAGTGCAAGAAAGTTTGCTAAAACATCAACCTGTACGTCACAACAATGGTAGTTGATTTTAAAATACAGTGAGAGTACAGTTGGTAAAAGTGTAGTCAATTATATTTATAGCTGAAAGAGATGATTCTGTGACCATGCTTTTTTGTATTTTTTCCCAATAATTGTATTGTTTTGTAAAAGCTTAAAAGGCTTTTTTAATGAGTTCTTTAAAGGCTTCTTTAACGTTAGATAGAGCACAATATAGAAATGGAACATTGCTTTCTAAGTTACACCTGCTTGTGGCAATAACATAATAATTCATTTACCAGATTGTTTGAGTACTAGTCTATATCAGCTTCATAATAAAATTACAACCAGGTCTTCAGTTCAAATGTTATGCCATTATTATGATCGAAGCAGGCATTATTATATTTAGTTCACACATATATGGGTAAAGCTATGAATATGGACAAAATAAATATTAAAATATTGATGATTGCATATCACTCTGAATATTCCCAGATCCTAACTGACATGGAACATGTAACACCAATTTTTATAAATGGTAATGAATTGAAGAAACTTATCAAAAAGATACATTACTTTATCCTAGAAGATAGCTTGTTTATCGATCTTTGTTTTTGGTTAAAATCTGAATCAGTTGCAGCTCAAAATATAAAGCTATTACCCAAATAAACAAATGGTATAAATTATAAATAACAATAACATAACATACAATTGCTGAATACTCTGCCAGAGACTGCTAATCTTCCAGTTGGCAAATATATTTCAGCATAACAAAATGGTGGGCATGGCAATAGTAATAAACATTATTCTTTGAGACATATAATAACATTAGATTAGGACTATTTCAGCATAAGTAAATGGTGGAAAGTAGTTGATAAACATTCATGAAAATTATCATAGAGTAGGTAAAATGAGTGAGTTGTAATTACAATCCATATGAATTAGCTTAGCAATATACCACACTCTAAAGCATTAATGGTTTCAAACACATATGGGTATAAATTATAAATTAGGAGAAAATGCAATATACATGGTCACATACAACATTCAATATGTCAGTTGATAATCTTGCTGACAAACAACTCTCAAACTGTATTTTTCCACACCAGATATTACATGAGAAATAAATTTCAGTATACAAGAAGACATATTCAATATTTACAATATACTCAGAAAGCTTGCCTGAGCATCAACACCACTCCAAAGGGTTCGTTAAAATTGATTCTTTATCATGCCACTCAATCACACATTAGGAACTGTGTGACAGAGAGCACACTTTTAAAATAAATAACCCATTGTCATTCAAATAAGCCTCAAGATATATCAATCTCATATGCAATATATACCCATTTTTATGATTCTCATGTTACACCCATACAACAAATTTTACCTATCACACCAAACACAAATCAAATGTGCATTTATTGAAAACATATCTACAACACAGTGATAGCTTTCATTTAACTGCATTAGTCAAGAACTTGAAGATTGAAAACATAGAGACATGTTTCTGTAGTTTAAACCAGCTGTTTCACTTTATTCTTAAGACATACAGACACTTAAATGACACCACAAAATTTTCAACTTAAAAATTAGCAGGACTCAGCATAAATGGGTAAAATCTCTTTCATACGTTAGTTGAAGTCAAAATAGAAGTCCTTTCTGTTATTTCCGTAAATATAGTTTTCCAATGAATGTGGCCATTCAAACAATACATCTGCTGTGCATAATGTGTTTTGTGAAATTTATTGCTGTCAGTTCATAGTGCAATCTACACCACTCTGTCAATACAACTGGTTAGATTTTAGACTAGTATTTAGAAAGAAACCAAAGAATATAGGACAGTTTGTGTCTTCAAAAAGGGCCAACTAAAAACATCTTGTAAAAGACTTCAAAGCTAAATTTTATCTGACAGGTTTGAATATTTAGCTGTCATTTTATAATATATTGTACAATACCAATTTATCTCTGAAAAACTAGTTCAAACTTAATTTTGTATCTTTGAACAAATAACATAAAGCAAGTTTGTTGAGTATTTTGAAAAGCCTCAAGGGAGAAATAAGAATACTGATAACTATTATGTCTATGCTCTTATACAAAACCAATAAATACACAACAGAATATTAGGGGTTATGGCAAGTTAAAATACTGTAGTACTGACCAAACTTAGCTATAAATCTGAAAACACCAAGAATAAATATTTTAGCTTCATTTCCTTTTTAATAAGCTCTGACAAGAAGAAATAAACACAAAATATATCACAGTTTCATTTCTGAATAAATTAACAATGTTAATAACATTTTGAGAGGCGAAAGAAACATCTGCTCATAAGATAGATATCAACAACAACTCGATATATCAAAGCGTATTTTCGCACCACAAGTAATAAAACCCCAAACGTTTTCACCAAAAACTCGTGTGTAAGTTTTACAGAATAAAGGACCATGTCGTTTCTTTGTTCTCCAGACAAATGGTATGCAAATAGAAACAAAAAATCGTTTGTTAGCATTTAACCAGCGTGGCACACACGTTGGCTTTTCAATGCGATTATGCGAGTTTTTTGTTTGGAGTTCTGAATAGAAAATATGGATATTTCACATTTCTGCTACGTTTATCGCCTTATTTTCGATTGCCTTGCCTAGAATTTTATCGAAATTCTAAAATATATCATAAAAACCATCGCCCGATTATAAAATAACTTCAAAATTTGACCACCAGTTCAAATAGCCGACGAAGAAAAACAATATCGGTAAAGATTTATAACTCCCGTATTCAACCCGCTCAAATATCGGTAAACTCCCCTTGAATACTAGTCTTTTCCTTTATCAAATCCCTACTAAGTTTACTTCAACCTTAGTACATACCACAGTAAAAGTTAAAGGTAATTTACGGCTTAAATCTGTCACCGTTACATCGAAACATAAACTGGTGACAGTCATTGCATACAACGTTTTGAGTTTTGAAACTTACCAGTATTATATTACCATTCGCCGGTTTTTCTTTCGCCAACTTGGACACAATCATTTCTAAATTTTGCCTTGAAGCAAAGCGAGAGAAAGAATGTAGTGTTCAAAGATCACTTCTTAACAACAACACCAATTTTAAGGTTCGCAAACATGGTAGTTCATCGAGTCGCTCGACCGTAAACTCAAAGGTGGCAAGCAAAAATGTCATATAAATAAACCAAAAGCTGCAAGTTTATGAAGGTTTTGACTTCCTTACCCTTTTCTCGATTCGTCCTCGTCAGCCATCATTACGTCTGAGCGACTACAGGCCTTTCTCTGGTGTACAATACAGTACGGTTTGGTGAAGACAATGCCAAACAGCTAAACAACACGACGCCATGTTGGTTGATGGTTATTGATTGAGCCTCACTTTCATGTCACACCTGTAAGCTATGGAAAGCAATTACCGCATAAAGCCACCTGCATCTTGAACAATGGATTGACATCTTCGACCACGGGGCACCATTTAAATTTAGATTTTTGTTAAAACTGCTGCACGTTTCTGTAAAATTAAACTCCCCCAACAATACTAAACCCTATTTTACCCCTATTCACCCATAAACTTATGAATTAAGCCACCCAATTTCAATACCTTGCTATTTTAAAATGTCGCCACTCAACTGCGGTCAATTCTCTGGTGTTGGCAACACTGTTAATGAGTATTTTCCTTATGCATTTATGCATGTACACAGGCCCGTAAATCATGTTTAATATATTGTTTTCATTATAGTATTATTTCATTGACCCGCTGATGGTGCCAAATTGATAGTTCAGGAACAATTATAAAATATATATTTGATGGCTCGAAAAAAGGATTACTGTTGCAATTCAAATGCGAATATCCGAGGGCCAACATTAGTTGGGTTTGTAATATTCGTTATTCGTGCTTCAAGCCGATAAGGCCAAATCCCACCCACTACTTAGCCAAATACGGGACAATGCAAACATGCCATGTGAACCTTCATGTGAAACCATATATAAACTTTTGACAACGAAAATTAGCCCTTCATTGTCAACGGGGAAATTCGTCCAGTGTGATGTTATCATGTATTACTTTTTGCTCTAGACGTTAGTATAAGGAATGTGTATAGCCAAGATTTTGTTTCGTTGGATTACTGAATGGTTTTACCTTGTTAAAAAAGAATGTTCGATAAGAAATTATAAGAGGGATATTTCACGAAGGTAGCCTTGACAATATTATCACCGAGGAAAGAAACGTTTATAAACATACGAGGATATTAATGCACTCAATGAGGTCATGAGTAAACGCATTCATCTTTACTGTTAGGCTATGACCATGAGATGAATAAAGGTTTCATTGCCTCGAACAGTCTTGGTAATAAAAACGAAAATATCGCCACAGACACCATGTAACATTTTGCCTCACCATCCACATGCTTCACTGTTGTCATGTTCCCTGGCTTATCACTGTTTCACTGTCTTGTAGTTATAGGCGATAGAATTGTGCTATATTGTCTATAAGCATGAATTTTAAAATGTTATTACTCAGTTCAAATTCTTCCGATTTGGGATGGCGTCGGAGTTGAAAGAAAAAACATATACTCCAAAGAACAACATCTGAGTGTTTTTTTCTAATATTTTATTAAATTTCCTAACAGTAAAAGATAACATAGGTCTCTGTCTTTCGTGAATAATAATCTTCAGGCTCAGTATTGGCAATTGCTACGTATGCAAATAATACATCGTCGTGCATGAGCAGTTATTCGTGTTTTGTGCAGTTATCTCGTTTTAAGCACAAGTTATCCAAGCACCTTGTTTATGTGTTTACCGATTCAACTTTAAAAATAGTTTCTTTGACCTAACAGTTTATCTTATTTATTGGCGTCTAACTTTTCTTTCTAGGATTCTTAGTCAGACTATTCGACAAAAACCCAGCTCAAAGCCAAAGGGCGGGTTAAAGTTGCCAATTTCATGTCCCATCACTCCCATGCGATCAAAGAGTTTATGATAAGCGTCGGAATCAGAACTATTAATTCGTTAAAATTTGTAAGGATTGATAAAACTCTCATGTGAACTACCATATGTCAACACACAACCTTCGACCAGTTGTCGATAACAACGATGTTAACGACAAGTATAGTTAGTAAATAATATTACCAATCAAAATTGGAGAATCTTGGAGTTAATCTGCGATTTTACTGCCCAACGAGTGGTTAAATGGTATTTTTTTTAAACAAATTGGAGTCTTGATCAGCTTGCATTAAGACTGGATGACATAAGTCCTTTCATTGTCATCTCATCAACACTCTCGTTCATTTGATATGCATCGACTTGCAAATCGATGCAAATCAGTTTACTACAATAGAGCATGTTTACGCCAGCTGACAACTTAATCACTATTCAACTTATCATTTAAATGCTCTCTTTATTGTATTCTGTGCTTGTGAGCTTAGTTTGATTATTGTCAGAGTGGTAAATAAGGTTTATAACATATGGTGTTGATCACTGGAGCAACTGAAGTTAAACGAGCAAATCAAATGCTGTTGCGCCTAGTAACCAATATTGCAACATTGCAACAAGCTTTCAGTCCTGATGGTCGAAGGGTCATCATCATTGAACGTATATTTTGGCTGCGGACTATAATATTTCAAAAAAATATTAATTCTGGCCAGGTTGTGCATTTCTTGTTTTTCGATATTTAGAAATTGACAACCCTGTAAGATGTGTTTGTAATATCTAAAAAAACGAGCTGAAAGCAACAGTTAATACTGATCTATATACATTAGAACATTCGTTCTTCTAAATTCTAGTATATAAAAGTCAGCAGGCTCGTGGCTGGATCTCCACTTCTGGGGCGGCACTGCTAAAAAAATTGCTGAGGAGTTCCTTTTTTGGTGCACTCCGGTAGCGGCAGTGTCAATTTCATTTTCAAACGGGGGGGGAAGGGCACAGCCCACCTTCCACAGCCCACCCCCAGCTACGGCTACGCGCTTGCAAGTCAGTTGGTGAAACATACCAACTATATAGGAGGTGAAACGGAAATTAACGTTTAGCCGTTGTTATAAATCACAAGACACTTGATATTTTCATTCTTTGTATTTTATTTATTCAGCCTAAGAACAAGGACAACAACGAACAATTTTAGTAGTAAGGCTTAGGCAAATGACAGCCATCAGTTCTCGGTCATTTCCACTTCCTTGACGTCGGTGTTTTCCTCGGGTTCCATGCATTGTTTGAGGGTCAGGGTAATCCCTATTACTGGGATCTTGAAAGAGTACGTATCTTTGCATACGAGGCCATCAGCACATTCACATTTGTGTGCATTCTGAAATATATGACTTCACTATTACAATTACTCCATGTGGCAACCATTATTAGACAACATTTTTATTAAAACATCGGCGCCGCTCTAACGGTAATGGGGTTCAGATTTTACTTCTACTGCCACTATTGTTAATTTGATAGAATTATTGCATTTGATTGGTTCATGTTTTCTCTCCTTGCTGATCTACTGCACTCGTGATTGGTTAATCTGATACTGAATTATTGCATTTGATTGGTTCAGGTTTTCTCTCCTCGCTGATCTACTACACTCGTGATTGGTTAAACTGATAGAGTTGTTGCATTGATTGGTTCATGGTTCTTCAAACGTAGCGATAGTGGTTGTGGGGGTCAAATCTAAACCTCGCTACTATGATACACCACTGTACGCTGTTCAAACGTTATAACCACGAATGAACTATTAGATAGCGGGACTTCTATACTCATTTTAACACCACCTACTTCTTACTCTATCTTCTACTTACTTTCAAATTGCAAGGAATATATTTCAGAAGGAAAGGGGAACAATATTTTCCACCGAGACAACACCTTTTCTTACCACAATCTTCAGCAACAGTCTCAGGTGTGCACGTCTAAAAATGAAATTGACATTAATTTGATTTGACTCTTGCAAAAAACGCAATAAAATGATAAACATAGATTTAAGTTCTGGTTAGAATAAAGTTCTAAGACTCTAAGAACTTATTAAAACCAATCTTACTCTGATTATTGTTCGTCGAAAGTTTTCTGCCGGACTATTTGAGGAAGGTTTCAGGAGTTCCTGAGTGACAACAGTTTCACCATCCTCGACACATTTACGGTAAATGTACGTATGATCCATAATGGTGGCGGTGAACAATACTCGGCATGAATAGCCTGGGGCACAACCACCCATGCAATTATCACTCTCCTAAAAAGAATCCATCCTGTTAATTTAAACAGCGCATGCGATAGATGTATTCATAACTATATGCTTTTTATAGCTTATCCACCTGTTTTTTGGCCAGCGATGCGAACAACACAGATTACGAACTATTTCCAGAAATACGGATTTTTAAATTCATATAACTTTGACACTGCAGAGAATTAAACAAAAATATCTTCGTTTCGTTCCGAGCCAACTGCAAAACAATAAAATCTCGCATCTTCGGGTTTTTAAACGAATCGGTCAATCTCCGTTATTGCGGAGAGTTTAAAATGCTCAAAGGTAGAAGAAAGACTGTCTCAATAAAGTTTTTCCGGCAAGTGAAACAATGCACGCCTTCTAAGGCAAAATTGTTTCACAAAATCTTCCATGCACCTTATTTATGTGATCTATCCCCGTTGTTTTAATATAGCCCATCAAGGAATATACATTTGCGAGTTTATACTCTGCTCGTTAATTTTACTGACACCGAATGGAGCAGCTGACTGTTTTGCAGTTCGAAAATACTTAAACTTACCGCAGAAGCGAAGCAAATCGCTGAAAGAAGTACGATGATTGAAAATGAATTCATATTGATGTGAACAAAATGCCTTAGTGACAACCCCAATCCAACTGGATATATTCCTCAAAGTTCCACAATGGAAAATGATCCCGTAGGTTAACTACGTCACGGATTTTATGCATTTTAGGTGCTGTCAAAATGTTGTTCCAACTGGAAAAGCTGAGAAATTGTTCATCTTTGACACCGCGACGCCAAACTTTCTATATTTGTATTTGATTTTACCGATAGTAAACATAAGATTCCTGAAATCCTTTCCCTTGGAAACGTCCTTGTAAATTTGAACAGGCATATCTGAATAGAAAACCTATGCCACGTTGTTGTCTACCAAGTGAAAAGATAAAACATGCCGATTGTAACAGGGAAATATGTCATTTCTTAAAACGTCTGCTGCATTTCCTCCTATGAATGTTCTTGCTCCCTTGCAAGGCTTTTGACCATTTAAGTTTATTCACAGGAAGTTCCTCATTAGGAAAAAGCAAGAGATTAAGGTAGTACCTTGCCAATGGCAATGTTAGAAATATCATCGTGAACTACACTGCAACAGAAGAACAACAGAAGAAAAAGGCATGTGCAATACTGCCACAGATATGTCAGTTTCGTTTTTTAACTGTACCATCAAAGCAGTCAATATTAAAGTTAAAATTTGATCAAGTAAAAAAACGATGACATGATTGACATCAGCACATTTCCAAGAGGTATTGAAAAAGGTAGCTAATGAGGCGAAATAACATATTCAATTCATATATCTCATCGACAACGACTGAACGACAAGAAGTACGTTTGTTATATTATATATAAACATTAATTCACATCGTTACAGTATCCTCGTCATGCCTACAGCTATATTCCACAATATCTTCTGTTAATCACTATGACGTTTTTTCCAATGAATATTTTTTTATATGAACTAATCAGTTTCATCTGTACACATTCTATAAACTTTAATCTTGATTGAAGATTTAGTTCTCGCTTCAGAGTAACTTTCCTGTTCTTCGTTCACAGACCTGAAATCATCTACTACTTGAGTGCTGAATGTTTGTGCTGATAACTCAATACTCCCATGTCCTCTTTGCTCCAGCTGCAACGCTAAATTAACCGCTCGATTTATGGCCGCTCCTAATCCGTGAATGTAGATCTCATTGTATCCGGAATCTAATAACTTTTGGGCTCTTTCGAGTTGGCATTTAAAATCTGACTGTTTGTTAACATAAATGTCGTTCTTTTGTTTCGGAGTATGGTGTTGAGGAGTTCTTCTTTGTCGCACAAAGTCACTTTCTGATCTTTGATTTGGCTTTTCCGCCATCTTGATTTTTTTTTGTTCAAACGTCATGTAAGATACGCATAAAGTGGATATGTCAGCAGTGTCGTATTCACACCATTTACACGTATACATGTATGGTGCACCCGTAAAAACGCTCAGGTTGATACAAGTTGATATAAACAGGATGGAGCAATGTTGTGCTGCCCACATTGTTCAGAGTTGTTATCAATATTGAACAATATAGTTACACCCGATTCCGTTTCAACAATATTGTTCAATGTGATAACAACTCTGAACAATGTGGGCAGCACAGCACAACATTGCTCCATCCTGTTTATATCAGCTTGTAGCAACCTGAGCGTTTTTACGCGTGCATCATACATCATCATTACACCAAAACAACAACATTACTGATTACTCCATAACTCCAAGGTCAAAATTCCGTCGAATCGTAATTGTGGGTGATATGCTTGATAGACGTTGCTTGTGACTCAGATCAGGTAGTACAAAAGAGTCAAGAGAAAGTAAAAACAAATTCTAAAAATTGCAGCGCTAAGTCAGCTGGTAAAAAGGTCGTAAAATAGCAATGAAGCTGAATTCGGGCTAAGGTCCTGAAGTAGATTTAGTTGATTTACAATTTACCTGAATAAAGACCCTGGGTACGAGGTTGGATGCATGCAGTCAATGTCTATTTTATGTGAATTGACGGCCTTATGGGACAGAGATAGATTGGTAATATTTATTTTTCATAAAATGCTGTTATTTCCGATCTCCGCATCTCTTCCTGTTTACTCAAGTTTCTCGTTTAGACAAGAGGAAACTTAAAAAGGAGTGAAGATAAAACTGTCAAGGGAACTGAATGAATAACATAATAAACCGTTGTCATGATGAACGTTAAACTCAAAGAAAAATGTAAATACTAGTGAAGAAAGGTTAACCGACCCTTTCCTTAGCAACGATTCAAACGCACAAAAACGCCACCAGGAACCATAAAGAATAATTTTTTAATTAAGACTGTAATTAAAATGCTAAATATGTTGTTCCTACATCAAATATTATGAATACACAAATTAAATGATTATTTGAGAAGCTAAAAGCTGTGACTCGATTCCCGCCTTCTTTATTTGTACTACTCTCTTCAGTTTGTTTAGGCTGCCTTTTCAAAATATTCCGGCAGGCAAAGTTTAATTTAGCAACAGTTGTTCCGGCGTGATTGAATATTGATCATAGCTATTGGGTAATGACATACATTGGAGGTTCTACGCTGATTCCTAATTTGGAAACTCATTCCTTCATTCCTAAATACTAAACGATCTAATGAATAATGATTTTTGGCACTTCACTCGCAGGGCCGTAACTAGAACGATAATTGGGAGGGTGTTTATTGATATATTCAGTCTTGCCCGACGGATTTCTATTGTAAGCTATTGCACTTACAAAAAAACCCCGTCGGGCAGAACTGAATATATGAATAAGCACCCCCCCCCCCCAATTATCGTTCTAGTTACGGCACTTCACTCGATGCAGGAATATTCTAGTGGTTTAAAGGGTCTTAATTTCGAGTGGAATTATACACACTTCAAATTCAAGTCAGGAACAGTTGACGGAAAAATGAGTCAACTATAGGTCCTCCGGCAGGAATCAAACCTACGCTGAACCAATGCTCTTGCCACAGTGGCAAGAGCATTGCACCGGCATCACAAAAGGTTCGATTCCTGCCGGAGGACCTATAGTTGACTCATTTTTCCATCAACTGTTCCTGGCTTGAATTTGAAGTGTGTATAATTTCACTCGAAATTAAGACCCTTAACGATCTAATGGTCTGTTCACACGATCCAATTTTGTCGGATCCAATTCACTTCTGATGGATGTTTGACTAAACCAATGAAGTACTGCTTTATCAATAACAAACTACATTCCATATCTCAGAAGTGAATTGGATGCGACAAAGTTGGTCGTGCGAACTCTGTCGGTGGGAATTCTGGAAGAAATCCCTTCCCAAAAATCCAGTTATCCTACAACTCAGACTGATTCAGTGTAATTATGTTAATACTATATGTTAGCAAATGGCTTTCTGCAAGGAAGCAAAGCTTTTTCGATGAGTTTGGATTTTGGTCGAGGTCGAAAGCAATTCAGTTTATCACAATTGCAAGAATTACAGGAGGTTTAATGTTTATATCCCGGTTGGTTCATATATTAAGCCAGCTTGAACAACCAGAAGGTTTTTTTCCGTTCTTAATGGCGAGGGTCAACCTTGAAAGTTAATTTAATGGTTAGTTACTTCATTTAGCTTAAACATCATAGAAGTAATTTTGATAGTTAACATTTACAAACCTCAGTCGCAGGGTTAAAAAGGATGAAGTAACAAATATTTGCTCAAATTTTATTAGCCGATGTATTTTTAGGTTTGCTGCTCTGAATGGCTTTGTTAGCTAAACATTGTTTTAACGACTAGACATGGCATTGTTTTTAAAATTTTCCAAATCTCGGTGAAATTTTACTGAAACCTGTTAAGACTTTTTTTTTTCAAAGATCAAAAAAATCCTGTACTTATTGAAAAGAACGGTTTGGCACATATGTATTCCACAACATATGAAACTTATATATTCCATTCTTTTATACAAGTATTTACTCATCAGACAAAAATGATTCACAACATATGTTAAATTAAGGCACTAAATAGGGATAATTTCAGTATCAATGTGCGTCGATACTCGATGTAACTCGAAGAAGCGACACGGCAGGAGACTCTATCAAATAAGTTCAGTGTAGTGTAAACGGGTTTGATTAACCACTTCCCATTTCGACCTAAAACCTTTGTCAGCAGAGAAGCCTGTGGGCACTCGAGCGTCGTTTTCGAGCACACATAGCTAGTTTATCGTTTTGACATCCTTGCCACACGATCAAAGGAAAAAATATGCTCAACTAAATCAGCATATGTTAAATGTTTGCCGGTGTTGGACTTTTTTGTCATGAAAACAAAGGTGAAAACGGTGGAAAACGTTATCGTGTGCCGCACATAGCCTAAGTGTGCATGACTAGTGTACGTACGGCAGGTTCATATGAACTAACTTATCTAACGCCCAGAATATTGAGTAGGTTGAAACGTAGAACTCATTAACTTGTTGCTCATTGGAATAGCCGCCAGACTGAAACGTGTTTGTCTTGTTAGCGTTGTAGAATTGAAACTAAAACAAAACGACAAAATGACTAACTCCCACGTTTGGCCCGTTTTCACCTGTCGCCCGCCCCTACCTTTCCAAGGGAAGTCTTTGTCTGAAAGATGTCTGGTTATGGCAGGAGAGGGCGACACCCCACAATTGTAACCTGGTGGGTTGATTAATTAAAAAGCAATTTTATCTAATACAAATAAAGATTGGTTAATCGGAATTTCAACTCTATCCGCGAGGCAAGAAAATATACTCATTAAATTCGAGCGGGCATTGAAGATGATTACTTATTTAAAAATGAAAAAATGTCGAATCAACCGTATAGGATGTTTCAAATGCACCATCTTTAAAATGATTTCGTGTGCTCAGCTCAACTCACGAGCATTTCAATTATTACGATAGGAAATTTTGAAAAGTTGACCTCGACAAACAACTGTCACATTACTAGAAACAAATCTTAATTAAAATATAATATTTAATTCTCTCCTGTAAACATTTTAGGCACACAATTAAAAATCCAATTTTTACTATTTAAACAACCACTGGAACATTAGTTTTGAAGAAAATTATGTTTTTGCAGATGTGCAAGCATGGTTTGGGTGAGTGCTTTTAAAAGGGCGGCCTAATGCACGATGAAGCACATTATTTTGGAGAATCGTCAAGTTCACAAGAAATATCCAAACGTTGAGTGAGAAGCTGAGAAAATGAACAAGTTATTTGTTGCTGTATTTGTGGTTGCTATTGGAGCAAGTTATGGTTTCTTAATAGACAATGTCAGTATAATCTACCTGCCTTCTTTACAGGGTTTACAAACACCCGCATGCATGCCTTTTGATTGGAGTTAATTTAAGTTGAGTTAAGTTAATGGCTGAAATGAAATGCTTTCGCTGGGTAATCTATTTGATGTGCCAGGTGCATCGTACAAGCTTTTCCATTGTGTGGTTAACATTCGGCAACTTCCTGGCGACAAAATGCTTGTATTTTGTTTTATTGTAGATTCCCTTTTTGTGCAAGGTGGACAAGGATTGCGGAGCGCACAAATGTTGCGCTTTTGGCAGAGTTTGCTTGCCAAAAATTGGCGCAAACCTCCCGTGTGGTGGCCGCTTAGGTGTAAGTTGCCAATGCTTAAAATTAGACACCTTGCTTATGGCCGAAACTTGTTGTGTATCAGAGGAAATCAGTCGGGCACATGAAGAATAAATGAATTCCTCCCCCCTAGCTCCCCTCTCTCTAATCACGAGCGTAGAACCCTACTTTTAATATCGCTCTTCTTGTAATAGAATTAGTTGGTGGGATAAGCTCGAATAGATGAAGTATAAACACTGGATGGGCAAACTATAAAAACTAGTCCTGGACCAACGATAAATGTGTTATTACGAAAGGGGTTAATTAGTAGTTTGAATTAAATCAATAGAGTCTAACAATGCAGCATTAACGATATTATATTCGTCAGGGCATACACAAATGTGGTTGCGATGATGGTTTGGAATGTAAGGTTACTCAGGTGATTACCGTCACGGTTGCAGACAAAGAAAAGGTCGTTAAGATCAGACAATGCAGAGCATCAGAAGAAGTCGTCGTTCCCAGGGAAGTAAAGTACAACGCTGAACCAGGAAAAAAACGCTTTCTGAGTTCCGTCACTAACGGCATCACCGGAGCTTTTGATAAATTATTCAGAGTGAGTATACCTTAAAGGTAATATGCTAACACAAGGCGAGGTAGAATTGAAATGAATCGAGAAATGACGTTAAATACGGTCATGGTCATTCATGATTTAACCAAGCAGGATTATCTATTAGAGTTATGATTAGAGCTATCAATACAAAGGGTTAACACTTGATGCAACTTGGACATCAAGGAACTAATTACCCGGGGGCTAATATCACTGTGAACAAAAAACTATTTGACAATGCACTACTACAAAAAAGAGGTTATTATAGTCAAGGATACTTCTCTGATAATGGACCTATATCATGTGCAAACAATAGAAGAGCGGCTCCGTAGAGGAGCTTAATAGAAGTTTAACAAGAAGCGAGGTTTTAATAGAAAGAGTGAGGGCTTTTAGATAAGTCGAGATGTTTTAAAGTTTGCTAGAGGAGAATTAAAGGGGCCTTTTGAAGAAAGTGAGGATTAGTGCGAGGGCTTCATAGAGCTTTTTAACTTTCTATAATAAAGTATTTACGAAAGCTTGACATTTGGGTACGTTCAACAGAAATGCAGTGCATCCTCAGAGTGTGGAAACAACCGTTGCTGTTCTAATAGCGTACCATTTTGGGTAAGGTGCATCTTGCAATATCCTGAATTTGTGCCGTGTCACGTCAATGTAAGTCACAACATCTTAGTACATTATACTATATAATACTTTTACACTAGACTCTATCGTGTCGTCGCTCTCAAAGCTAACGCCAGCGGAGTTTCAGTTTTCCATTCGGAGTGGTCAAAAAAGCGGCTGCAAGGGAGGCTAGCTCGGCTAGCTTACAAAATTTCTTTCCAGAGACAAATCTTTGCTTCAAAAATTGCGAAAGATCGCAGTCAGTTATACAAAACACATAATATTAGACATTTTGATTTTCTTTCAGTCTCACTGCTGCGCGTCTGGTCTGGAATGTAGAAGTGTCTTTGATGTGACCACTGGCCCTGAAGGGGGTCCAACCAAGAAACCAATAGAAGTAAAAATGTGTAGAAAGATCACTGATCCGGTGGAACCCCCGACAGAAGTTGAGGTCGATGAATAGAGAAATACACGGACAACAATCGATAATAGGGGAAAAAAGACGTGTATTAGACATGAAAAAGTAATAAAGAGCATTGAAAAATCACCATGATTTAAGTGTGGTCATCTTATTTAATCGTTGTTTTTGGCGTAAACATACCTATAGCCTTTTTTTCGTGGTTGCGTATATACGTATATACGATCCGAACTAGGGTTCCTCGCTTCCATTCAGACAGACGTCTTGTGTAACCTTAGTTATATGTCCTTCACATTGTTTTCTACGGAGAATATCTAGTCTATTCGTAGTCACTTACGTAGTGCTTCCTGGCAGCGCCGGTATATATTCATATTTAACATTTTCTGGACTACCTGCATGCCGCAATCATTAAAGGAAGGTATTTATTGTGAGAAACGCCTTACCTCATAAACTACTTTTGCAGTTAAATATTTTTCAATGTATTATGATAGTGAAATGATACCTCACACGTTCAAAGCTGATAGGCAAAAATAAAATACATTTAAGCGCGCAATGCGTGACGGTAGTTGATTATCAAGATCAGTTTGAGTTGTGATTTCGCCATGCATGTTCAGGGGCGATTAAGTTTAACAAAGAAACAAAAAGAATCGGCAAGGTTTTCTTGCAAACAAAATCGCTTCTAAGCTGAGCGATATCGCAACTCAAAGTTGCTTGATAATCAACTACCATCACGTATTGCACGCTTGAAAGCTAAAAGGGGAAAGGTTTATTGAACAAGGCAAAACGATATTGGCTAATATATGAAACGCTAACACATCATTGGTCAACATGATATTTTTACTTTAAAAGCAAGTTAATTGCATATCTATAGGACAGGTGTAGTTCGAGTCTTAGTAAAGCCTGGATTCACACCTCCTCTCCACCTAAAGACCCATTCGGAGAGAATCGCAGATTTGTAATATAATTCAAAACAACTGGACCAACAGCATATATATGAATAGTCTGATTCAAATGCTTAGGAGAACGGTGGCCTGTTATGATCGAACGATAAAAGGTGGTGGCTCCACCTCCTTGTTAAAACGTCATGGCAAGCAGGGAAGACTCAGTCCCCTTTCATAATTATTGGATATTTTTCGCTCTGTCAGTAATGTCTATTAGAAGCACCCACTTGTAAAAGTTTTCGCAGTAGATTTCATGACACAAGGCTAAGTCTCCACAAAACATTGCGAATGTTGCCGGAATGCTGAGCTATAGCATTACCGAAGTCCAAAATTTGAATCCAGGCTAAATGAACTTCACAAATGCATTATTTCCGGACCATAAGCATAATAAGCAGGTTCATCTCGCTTCCGATATAAGATGATCATCACACTCCGACACGGCGCTACATTGAAAACATTGCCCAATTTTGGAAGAAATAAAGTTCAGGTTGTAAATTAGTGAAAAAGAACTTGGACATAGATAGATTCCTATATTCGTATAGAGTCATCGCAAAAGGTATTTAAATTATTTTCGGTTGTTATACACGAGTTAGAAAGATACATGAGAATTGCAGAAGGCTTTTTGCGTTTCAAAACAGGCCTGATGAAGAGAAATTTGCGAACAACATAGCTGCCTTTCAACGATATATTATTACCTTTGTTCTTCGTACTTATATTTTTATTATATTCATTATATTTTTTATCATTAATTCTTTTGCCATTCCGTTTAATATAAAACATCTTTTATCTTTTATCATCATTTTACTATCCGAAATCGCATTACGAGTTTCAATGAGATTTTCAAATGTAAATGATATTGATGATCTATAGGTATAGTTATCTTCAAACATGATTTCAGGTTTAACTTGTACTAAACGCAGTAAACTTCGTCAATAAAACAGTTGAAGATACGAAAAGTGAAAATTGCACAAGGGCAGGTGTAATAGCATAAAAGACATAATTTTATTCAATATAGTAAAACAGCAATGAATTATCACCAAGAAACTGAGGCCCGTGAAGAGATCAAAAAAATGGAAAAGGAGGTGAGCCGCTTGCGTCGACTTTTGATGATCAAACGAAGAAGTATCAGTGAATGTTCACAAGATTTGATCGAGTATTGTCAAAAGAATGTTCAACACGATGCATTTCTGAATAAAATACCTTCCTCAAAAAATCCATTTCGGGAGACAGGAGGACTAGTGTTTAAAAATTGTCAGCTATTGTAAAACATGAACACATGAAATACCGTAATTTCCTATTTCCATCTGCATAGATTAAAGATTTATTCGAATAAGTGTACACTAAAAGGAGGGAGGTTTTTTAATATTGAATATCTATGAATAATATTTTGTGGAGCGGGGCTTATGAAGCTATACCAGGAGACACTAAAAAGGTCTCGAATTTTCAATCCCCGCAACTAATGAGTTTGGAAAATTTTGAGTATAATTAGCTGTATACCGTAAACCTTCGTTGCGGCCCCCCCCTGTGTATATGTATAACCCAAGTGTATAACTACACCCACCCCCCCCCGCGTACCCAGGAACGTTTACGAGCTGAACTTCCGCCCACGGCTTCTAATCGGTATATATCCCAACTGTCTTCACAAGATAGTTTTTATGTCAAAATTTCAATACACTAAGTATATGTCAAACGCAGAAAGCCTGATGTCACGCGCAGTTTGATTGGCTCCGGAGAACTAACGAGCCAATCAAACTTCGTGTAACATCAGGCTTTCCGCGTTTGAGGCCATTATAAGAAACTAAAGAAAAGTATATTGCTTTTTTTTTGTAACGTTATTTTCAGGTAGACGACCTGCAGTATAGTTAGGCACGGACTGATAACTTCCGTATACCTCGTTTGGAAATATAATCTGAACCGGTTGAAGATTGTCCATGTGATGGACATCTATACAAACCTAATTTCAGCTCTTTCGATTCTTCCAAACTCGAACGAAATAATATAAAAACAAATCTAGTAAAGTTCGGGACCCCAATGTTCTCCAGGCTTCGGGTCATTAATGACCTCAGTACGCCCTTGAGAGTTATTACGTTACCAAATTTCATAAATTACCAAATTCGTAGCTGTGCAAGCAGCCCATATTATGTTAATCATCGTTTTATGATCATTATCGAGTGTGTTCGAACGTGCGTGGTGATTGAGACAGCATACATACTTTTTATTCACGTGAAGTTGTTTGTTCTTACGTAAAATCTTTTAGGCTACAAAAATAATTAAATGGTGTCAAAAATCTTCTATTCTGCTGTAGTATATAAGAGTATAGGGTCGAGAACGAATACAGGCGTCTGTGAATGTTTCATTTACACTGAAATGAACCAGTATAAAACATCGTTCGAAAGAACAAGACAAGAAATTAGAGCTATTTAGAACTGACGGTCAATGAAGGTCGTTCCTACAGGCCGTTTCTTCTTTCATATTCATTTCATCATTTTCACATATCGTAAGAGCAATAACTTTTAAAGGAAATCAGTCGGGCATCCCTACGAGCATACGCCCTCTAACTAAGCTTCCAGGGACAGACCTACATGTACAAGTACAGTCGACTCAGAGTGCGGTAAAATCTCAATATTATGAAACATTGCTTACCATTCCTCGGCTTCCAACAGGGAAATAAACTTTTTAACTCTTGACGAGGGTTGCGTCTAATGTGAAAGTACCAAAACAATTAAAACGATACACGTTTATTAGAAAAAAGCAGAACAAATATGCATCTTACCCTGATGGCAACTTCAGCAAGAATCAGCAATTTTTTGACACTTATCCATAACCTATTTAAAAAAAGGTAAGATGAAAAACATCAAGCGATCGAACCTTACCAAATATCAAAAATCTTACGTACTTTCGCTGTCCAATTTCACTTCGTATCTTGTCCAACTCGTTCTTTTCAAATAAATTTTTTTCCTGGATAAATATCAATAGACTTGTACTCAAGTAATTTCAGATAAAGAAATGATACAATTACCACTTGCTGTTATAAAACCCCCAACTAAATACATCATATATTGACCTTCAGCACTGTAATAAGCTGATCCAAACTAGACAAGCCAGGCACATGAAGCACCATGTTAAATATTTGAACCATTCCCATATCATGAAGGACACGTTTACAGCTTGTTGTGCCAACTATAAGCAACTTCTTGCCCTGAAATAAATATGTAAAAAATATATTCAAGAGCTGCGTTCTCAAAGGGCAGGATTTAAAAAAAGAGTGTAACCTTTCGTAGCTTCTTCTTGAGCAGAACCAACAACGCTTGTAACACCATGTTTGAAAATCTCGGCCCGATTTGAACGTAGTCTAAAATCCAAATATCCATTGTGCAAAAAAAAAATTGACGAGAAAAGAGCGTAAAAAGAGACGTTTTCTCACCTAATAATTTTTCAATGTCATCAATGATGATGCAACTTAATTCGGATTTATCAGCGTCGTCGAAGACCTTTCACAAGAAGATAAAACGTTAAACGTTCTGTATTAACGTACTGGGGTCGGTTGTGCGAAAGGCGTTTAGCTTAAACGGTGGATAAGCCAAAGTTTAAAAATACTCTCCTAGATCTTGTGAATGGCTGAACTCGCATCTTATGCAATATGCATTAAATATGTACTTTCATTGACAGTTAAACTATTTACATCGAAATATTTCAGATCGGTTCAATAAATAGATCATTTTGCTTTCCAATTTGAACTTATCCACTGTTTAGGCTAAACGCCTTTCGAACACCTGAAAATGTATATTTTATTAATGAAATATGAATTACTCAAAAAAGGCCAAACCAAACTGATAAAGTGATTGTGAAAATAAATAAAAGCAATTTAATTTAGTTCACCTTTTTAATCGAATTACACTTTGCTTGTTCGGAGAATCCAGTCATACTTTCTGGACTACACATTTTAATGAGAGGGAATTCCGATGCAAGCGCCATATTAACAGCAAGGGCTGATTTACCAGCACCAACAGGACCTAATTATACACAAAACTAAAATTTCAGCGACGTTGTCTTTCTACACACAAGATACCTGCAATACGCTTTTCTTTAATATTCAGGTTTGGCGATTGTATGAAACGATTGCATGGTCAGACAATGAATGAGCACGGAAAATCCACTTGGAAAATCTCCTTCCAGGTACTCTGATCTCTTGTAATAACACTGGACGAATAACTTTGATTAAATCTTAGTATTCCTAAATTGAGGATCCTCTTTAATAATTGTTAGTTCCAAAACAGAAATATTACTGCTTTTCAAGCATTTTAGAACGGTTGAAAACATCACTATCCGGCGGATAGCGCTATCCAGCTTTCGTACAACCGGCCCCAGATTTTCTAGCAGACTTTACCTTCAAGTAAGACACTGACAGGTCCCATAGAGCTGTCATGAACTTTTGTTTGTTCTATTAGCAATTTGCCATCAGAAATGATCTGTTCAATCATAGGACACCAACGAATTATTTCTAAAATCAGAAATTATTCCGATTCGTTAAACCACTCTTAAGGCCCGTTTACACTCGCAAGTTTTGGTGTTATTTTTTTATGTGCGACTTTCTTCTTTTGGTAGATGCGAATGAGTGACTAGTTACGAATGCTTTGATGTTATAAGAGCTCTTATTTGAACATCCGTAACTAATTCACTCGTTCACATCTATCAAAAGAAGGGAATCGCATCAATAATTGCAATTTTAATTCCACTTTGGAGAGATGTAAAGTAGTAGAGAGTTTTCGAAATGTATGACAGTATAAAAAATAAGTATGTATAAAGAATTTCTATGATCGATGCAAAAGGTCGGTTAGTAGTAACTCACCATTAGAAACAAAATACTCCAGATCATCATCACTGGCACCAAACGCCTAAATGAAAACCAAGCCATTTGCTTTAACGATCGAACCTAAGTTATTCACTGTATTTTTGTAGGATTTTGTGTTTGTCGGGACTACAGAAGTTTGTGTAGCTTTCTGCATAGCTTCTCGCCTGGGTTCGACCATTGTGATAAGCAATACTTTGTGAATATTTATTTATTATGCTTTGCCAGATACAAACGAACTTACAGTACAAGAATAAGCACAAATGATATACAATTACATGCATATACAATTATTGGTTCAGAGATCAGCACATGTCTGAAATGTACCCCTATACCAAACACTTCAGTTATATAATTTGGGTATATCCTGCTGGGCCGACTCAGACAGATAAAAGGATGTTTATTGCGGGACTTCAAGAAAAAATGGGGCAAACTTATACTGTATCGTCCAGGATACACAAAGAAAACCGTGTTGACGACATACCGGTTTGATATCGTGCTCGAGCGCATGGTAAAAATCTGTCTGTCTCACCAGGACCTTGGAGACGGCATCTGGGGCGATTTCCAACGTCGTTGTCATCTGTTTTAAAATGAAGAATAACTTATTTTCTTTTTAAGGTTTATATTTCAATAAATTACTAGACTGGACAGAGTTTTCACCGAACAAGATTCATTCGTCTTAAGTGAATATAGTCTTGAGTGAAATTACAAATATAAAATAAAATTTAAACAGTAAAGGGACTAGAATTGATGGCCAACAATTTTCCATAAGCAAATTTGTTCATGTGAGTGGTTATTTAAATACGCCTTTAGCAGTTTAAAATGCATGTCTATATAGCCTAACATACTCCTATCAAAGACATGCCAAGGAATTTTGCTGCTCTTTAGAAACCCCCTGAAGTATCAGCGGGATTGTACCTTCAGAAACCTGTTCATAGCGTTCGACTGTGCTGCTCGCACCAGGCCTTCGATCTCAGCTCCGCTAAAATTCTTGGTTTGTGCAGCGAGTTCGCCAAGGTCAACATCTTCACTTAACAAGTTGTTCTCGCGTAAGGCTCGTGTGTGGATCTCGAGAATCTGAAGACGACCGGGTTCATCAGCGAGACCTGGCACGAGAGATACATAACAAGAATTAACAACTTGGGAGGATTTTCGTTGAGGGGGAGTTGGAGGTGAGAGGGGAACATGAGATGACAGTGATGAAGTGAGAGGTGTGTGTGAACATTGAGAGTAAGGTGAGAGGGGGTGGGAGGTGAGAGGGGAACATGAGATGAGAGAGAAGTGAGAGGTGTGTGTGAACAATGAGAGTATGGTGAGAGGGGTGGGAGGTGAACATGAGATAAGAGAGATGAAGTGAGAGGTGCGCGTGAACAGTGAGAGTAAGGTGAGATGGGGTGGGAGGTGATAGGGGGACATGAGATAAGAGTGATGAAATGAGAAAGGTAGAGAGGTGTGCGCGAACAGTGAGAGTAAAATGAGAGGGGGCGGGAGGTGAACATCAGATGAGAGAGATGAAGTTAGAGAGATGGAAAGGTACGCGTGGACGGTGAGAAAAGTAAGGTGAGAGTGTGGGAGATGAGAGGGGGAGGTAAAAAGAGGAATGTAAGAAGGGAAATGGGGGTGAAAGAAAGACCTCTTCCAGCCGCTCATTTGACATCCTGAGAATTTAAATTAACAGGCGCAACATGGCATTTAAGAAACATACTTATTTCTACTTGAACTTCCATTCTCCCAGGTCTTAGCAAAGCTTCATCGATTAAATCTTTTCTGTTCGTCATTCCTACCAAAAGGCAATTTTCGAGCAGTGAAGACTCAGAAAAATAAACGATATAACCATACAAGGTGGAGCATTTTAGAAACAGTAGCACAACCTTTCTTGTATTTACCTACCAATGAGTAAAACATTGTTTAGTTGTTCTACACCATCAATCTAAAAGAGCGTTAAAGTAAACAAGTAAATGATCAAAAGTTTTAGATCGACTAAAATATCTTCATCTTAGCATATCTAAATCACTTTCCCTCACGGCGGACTTACTTTGGCTAACAATTGATTCACAACTGAATCTTGAACTCCTGTTCCACCAGACTATAGTAGAAAAATAAGGAATTAATAAACGTCGAGTGAAAACTGGTTTAATTAATGATACAAGAAAAAACATGACAGGAATTAACAAGCAGAGCATAAGATTATCAGGTGATAAAAATAGAAACATGACTAAAAGAAATAACTCAATTTTGGGGAACAGTTTTCCGAAGACGCAATACAAGTTATAGAATGATAGAGGAGTGCATAAACACGACAAGTATATATGTGATTGCAACTATAAAGATACTTACACCATAACTATATCTTGACTTACAAACGGCATCAAATTCGTCAAAAATAATAAGATGCAGTCCACTGTTAATACCGTGCTAATAAAGAAAAACGAGTCTAAAGAAATCCTTCAGAAGTAAACTTCTCAATAGACCTTTATCATCATCATGTTTAACGCGGAATGCCTGATGTTACACGAGGTTTGATTGGTCGCACCAGGAAAACTAACGAGCCAATAAAACTTTGTGAAACATCGGGCCTTCCGCGTTTGACGTCATTATGAGAAAGATCTGTGTTAAAAGAAAAGGCGCTCGCAGTTTCAATTTTATCCAAGATTTTTTTGCACTTTCAATTCCTTCTTTCACTTTGACAAACTGATCAGCTCCATTCCGTAGGAAAACTTCAGAAGTGACACAGTTTTCCGGCGATATAAATAAAGTTAGTTTAAAATAATTAAGTATCTAACTGTGGTTATACTCGGATCAATGAAGTGTCACGCGTTTTATGTTCTAACCTTCTTCTGTTCATCTTCGGCTTCCGCAAACAATTTTCTATGGAAAAGATTTTAGTTCATTGATATTTCGAAGTGAAAACCTAACATGTACTTTATTTCCAAGACAGGGCAATTGAACGAGAACATGTTTCGGGTTTTGCTGATCTGCACTGACACAGCGCATGCGCCTAGTTGCATACCTGATATTAGCCTCCGATTCTCCAACATACTTATTTAGGACCTCTAAGAAAAAACATAACCAGAATACATTTAAACCCTGTTATATAATTCTCATCATACAACATCAAAACTCTCATGTGGTTCCACTCAGAACTAACCTGGTCCACTGATGATTTTTGGCTCACGACAGTTCAACATTTTCCCGATTTGTCGAGCCATTAACGTTTTACCAGTTCCTAGAAATGTAATGTTCCAAGTTGTAAATAATAATCATTAATATCATTTCTATGAAATTCTTGTGTAGCGCCAGTCATACCTGGAGGTCCGTATAACAGAATCCCTTTGACGTGTTTCACTCCTGTGGGATTTCGACAAAATGGACATATTTACACAAAAGAGTTTCTCTACTTCAACTGTAGCGAGTTAGGGTTACGGGGTTGGGGTTAGGGTTACGTTAGAGTCAACTGTAACGAGTACCTTGTATCATTCGATATCCAAATTATAATTGTTACAGAATAGTAAAATAAAACAAATATTCTTCCATTTGATTAGAAGTTACTGTAGTCGTGTATACAACGTTTTTGCCCACACGAGAACCAAACTTGGCCAATATTGAAGAAATCTCACCCATTTTCTCAGTAAGCTCAGCAGGAAAAAGCCTTGACGCAAACGCTCTTCGAATGATGGTGGAAAATTCCTGGAAAGAGAACAGGTGAATTACAAGTTAAGGGACACAGGGCAATGAAATAAAACTACTTTTCAACACGTGCAAAAGCGTTTATTGATCAATGTGCATTTTCTTTGTTTCTTTTCAAGTTCTATGTACATATGGTGGTTTGTTGGGATCAGAATTCTATGATTTTCACACAAAAACATTGCAAAAAAATGCAGCAAGAAAGGCATAGGTTGGATTGTATAATCAGTTCTGGTTCAAAGCGGCATGAAGAGAGAGAGAGAGGAGTTGTTAGTATGTCAGTCATGGCGTCATTACGTAAGACACAAAAAAATCCCGCAACTAAATCTTTACCTTGTCCAATCCTCCAATGCCCAGTTTGGTAAAATCCCATTCAGTGTTAATAATGGACTGTGTCGCTGATTTTCTGTTGAATGAGGAAGATTTTATGGTAAAAATAATCAGTGTTTATTACAGTAATTAATGAAGGATAATTAATATGTAGCAGCGGACTGCAAGCAACCTCGTGCAAAAGAATGAGAAATGATGTTTTTAGACTTCAAGCCTGGCGCACACGAAGAAACACTCCACTAACGACTTCGTGGGACAGTTAATCTTGCCAAAAAGTATTCGCACAGAGAGACACTTGCCTTGCGAGGTGAATTTCTCAAAATAACTATCCGCACACGACAGACACCAGTCCCGCGAGGTGATTTCCTCATACGTGATTATCTTCATACGAGAAACACTCGTCCCTCGAAGTGATAACTATCCACACATGGGAAAGACTTACTGAGGTCGTCCCTCACGAGGTCGTTAGTTCAACTAGTGCAGGCATTACCAGTATAAGTGTGTGGTAATTTAAACTCTTCAGTGTTAGTCGTGATACTTACCCTTTGGATTTTCCAACCAAATTTAGCGCAGAACCCTAGAACATTTAGATAAAAGGATACGTAGCTTATGAGTATTAGAGTATATATATATATATATATATATATATATATATATATATATATATATATATACAGAAACTCACCTAACATTATGGAGGAAACTAGATAATATGAGTATACAGATCAGGAAACATTAAGGATAGTTTCACAATGCAACCTACCTCAGCCTTCTCAAATATTATTCTTGTATTTCCAGATATGACACCTTTTTTGACCTTAGAATAGAGAAGATAGTGTTATATATTCTTTACCAGTATATTAGTGTATATATATACAGTGTTATACAGGGTGTATCAAAAAAAAGGTAATCCAACTTCAACAAGCTATTGTACATGAACTACTCAGTCTATGAGCGAATTGTTTTCACATTCGGAAAGATCAGGCTTTTAACTATCGGATGACATGTTTTTAATACCAAATGGTGAAAAAATGAGCAAATACGAGGCTGATAAAAAATGTTAGTCGCAATCGCATATTTTCACCTTTGAGCCTAATTAAAGCAGTGCATAACAAAAGAAAAAAACAATTAATCACGAACATGTCACAGCTTGCACTGGTTTTACGCCGCATTGCTTGGAATGTTTTCCTTATTCCTACTTAATATGCATATGCGGGTAGTTTATTCAAAAGCAAAATTCTTCAATTAAGTCCCAAAGAGAGTTAATTTTCAATGGTTTTAGTCCCAACTCTCAGAGGTGAAAACATGCGATTTCGACTAACACTTTTTATCAGCCTCCTATTTGCTCATTTTTTCACCATTTGGTATCAAAAACATGTCATTCGATAGTTAAAAGCATAACCTTTCGGAATGTGGAAAAAATTCGTTAATAGAATGAGTAGTTCACGTACAATAGCGCACCAAAGTTGGATTACCTTTTTTTTGATACACCCTGTATATACCATAGTATATAAAAATATAGATGCCAGAAAAAATAACTTACCTCCACAAGTTCAAAGTTGGATTCTGATGCAAGGGCTTTCTTAGGATCTAAGACTACAAAACAACAAATTATAGAAAATGCAGTATTCCCCATATTTCCCACTGATTAATAGAGTTGCTATTGAACTAACTGTTGCACTTAAATGCCAAAGTAAGATAAAGGAAGTAATATTATTGTATTTTACCATCCATTTTTATCACCATAAGCTGAAGATACTTCTTATCACCATATGTGAAGACAAACTAAGAAAAATTTTCACTGCTTGAAGACATTTGCAATTTTTAGCAAGATCAAGTTTAACTATTTAAAGCTTTTATACAAAAACAAGGTGACGTATTTACCGGCTGGTCTACAGAGAATGCTCGATTGCAAAACTGGTCAACAAACACTTCAGACATCTTGTCTGTATCATACGGTTCTTGGGTAACACTAAAAATATAAGTTCTTCCTTAGTATATAACAATTATTTATGTCAGCTATCACAGAATATTTAGTATTTCATCCACTTGGTCTAATATGTAGCTATTTCATTTACCGAGATTTTTGAAGAAAATCTGCTTCTAGAGTGATGCTGTTTAGATTTGAATTTGGAGGAAACTTGAATGGCTGAACTGAAAGACAAAAGGTTGGGGGTTAGCAGGGTCAGATTCTCTACTTAGCTGTAGTGAATCCATGTATGTAAATCTAATAGGTAATAAGGTGCTTAGAGATTCAATTTCAGGTTCAAAATACAGGCTATCCCCAACCTAAATGTTTTGAGCCTCATTTAAGTAAGTTGAAATGAATAGCTAAAAATAAAAGCACAAAGTTTTAACTTTCATTATTCCTACCTTCTAAAACTTGATTTAAAGCTATGTTTGTCCATTTTCTCTGAAATAAGATGCACAAGAATCAGCAAAAAACATAAATAAAACATACCTGTATACAACTAACCTATACTGATACATGTTTACACTTCATCATAACATCCTCAACAGCAAAACAGCACCAACAGAAATGGTAAGAAAAAGTGGTCTTAACCCCAAACCATACCTACCCTAGTATTATTTTGGTTCAAATTTAAGTAATTTACAGGTCTTCTAATTCTAAATATACAATTTCAGTATTTTTCTATATGTCATTTTAGAGCCTCATTCACAATAATAAAGAACTCATAACTCATGGAAACGAGGCTTCCAGATCATAGAAAGTATACTACTATATTTTATAGTCAAAAGGTTGAGAGCAAGTACCAACCTGTATTAAACTAACACCAACAAAGCCTGCTTTAATTTCCACTGTTTTTAATAAAGAATATATATATTCCTGTGTCCGATGTCCTGTGTCACGTAATTTGACATGTCTATTAAAGAAAGGAAATCATTCACATTCATGATTCCTCTGCTAGAAAAGGTTTCGAATATTGTCAACGTATCCCACTAATTTCCGCCTTAGTTTTGACTACTTACTGTATTTCCTCGCTGGGAAAGTCTGCCTCGTTTACAATAAAACAGTTTGAGAGAGACAGTCTGTCTGATGGCGATTTTATTGCTTTTAAATTCTTCGCCATTTTTATTTCAAAATCCAAAATTCAAGATATAGAACAAGTATCAACTGTACCATCATCCATCATTCGGTCGGGGGGGGGAGAAGTATGATTTATTTAGTTTGGCCCAAGTCCCTCAATTCTGAACGAGTTGAAAATTGAGACTCATAAATGATAATTGCATCATTAGGAAATCTAATGTTGAAGGTGGAAATAAGAAATTGACATGAAACTGATTAAAATCCAAAGATTCTTCATCGGCATTTTTTTACTCAGACTTTCGCGAATCTTTTATGCTATACCAAACTGAACAAACTGGGAAGAGTGAACGCGACCACTGGGAAATCGCTGGCTCGGTTAAACGAGATTCGGCCCCTGGATCGGGCCATGAAGAAGGACATGAGGATAAAATTACCAGTTCCATAATTTCACTTCACTCAATGTGGAAGTGTCCAATTCACAATTCAAAAATTAGTCCAGTTTTTCAAAACATCGAATATCGACTGTGTGTATCAGTGTATGTTGTGGCAAAGTGACATAGAAACCTTAGGTTACTTAGGCCGAGATGACGAAATGCCAGGCTAGGGGCGCAATATTGGGGGCTGTAAGATGGCTGTAACTTCGACAAATATGCAACTTTTTGCAAATTCATACTCCAGTGTATGAGCCAAGGAGGCGAGCAGTAAAGCCACTTCTTTGTGCAATTAGTTACTGGCTGTGGTCAGATATCTTGAGTTCTGATTGACTGGAAAATGCAAATGACTGACTGGTTGCCACGCGTAGTAAGATACATGCGGAACACTGAAATATTCTTACTTGATCCTACTATTTATTTCATATTCTTTGACTCAATAACCTTTTGTGAGATTACGGTCAAACCAGTCAAGACTTCTTATGCGCCAAACGTATTCGAAACAATTTTTTTTTGACACAAGACAGCAGCGCCTTTGGAACTCTTGACTGCGCAAAATACTTGATACAAGCTTTTATTTTCGCCAAAATTCGACTGTTCTCGCTTCAATGCCCACGAGAAACTAAACTGATGCTTGTTCTATTTATCTTTCTTTTTAGACTTGGTTGTTTTCCACACTTTTTTCACTTTAAATTTCTTCCTGGTTTCTATTTTTACAGGAGCATCGTCAAATGTCGAGCTGCTGGGTTTAGAAGGTGGCGGTTTGGTTGGTGGCTCAGGGGGAAGCCCAAGAGCAGGCCGGGGGATAGGATTTTCCAATGCCTTCTGAACCCCCATGCTTGCTAATGAAAAGTTATCGGGAGTGTTATTATTTTCAGCGGATGTCTTCACTTTTCCAACGGGAATATTGCCAAAATCATTACTTTCGTTGTAACAATTCTCGCCATAATTTTCTGCGCCATAATCGCCATAGTAACTGGCGTATTCTTCGAAGTTGTAATTATACTGGGCCCCATAATTCTCCTCTTCCAAACCTGAAACAGATAAATGAGATAATGCAATTGATGAACTGGCTATGGCGTACATAACAACAATAATCAACTAATATTATCAAGTAAAATTTAACCAAAAGTTTTAATTTATAAACCTGCGTCGTAATCATACACCACAGCGGGTTCAATTCTTGAGCCCATGATACAGAACGTGACATTTTGTTGGGTACACAGTTTGGCGTGATCCTTTCTTATTTCCACCATGAAAGCACCCATCTCATAGGCTGTCCTTATGTCACGCCATACGGGAGTGTCGTTGCCTGACGGCGCGCCGTAGAATCGGATCCACTTCGCCATGGAGTCGGTATCTTCGGGTAGATCTCGTAAGAATGGCAACGTAAGTCGTAGTTCAGATACGTCTTCCGACATGTTTCCGACCATAATAAATGGTGAAAGAAGAATTTCGTCCGGTTTCCGATAGGAGGCGCTGGGAAGTTCGTAGAGAATTTTTAAACTGATTGGTTGGGTTTCACAACGACTTTCTGAACAACTTTCTGTGATGACAACATCAAAACCTAAAAATGGAATGGTGGTGGAGTTAACCAATATTCCCCAAGCCAGTTTACTCAACATGGCTTGCGAACTTAATTCACCTTCTCAAGATGAAATCAAACTTATGCAATATAGTCTGAAGTGTAACTTAGACATTTAACACAAATAATTCACACATAAACCCTGACCTTTGCACGACACCCTTCCACCACATTTTCCAAACACCATTTTTAAACAGAAATTTGACTCCCGTTTTTGGATTGTTGGTATCTGATCTTCAAAATTTTGTTGAAATTCTTGGTTCCCTGTCACCTCATGTTGTCCTTCTTCAGCACCTAGTATTTCAGTTCCCTGCCATTCTGTCTGTTCGGTGTTCAACTCTGCACTATGAGGCTCTTCAACATCTTGCGTTTCAGTTTCCTGGAATTTTGTCTGTTCGGTGTTCAACTCCTCAACATCTTCAAAGACTTCCTCAGCTAGAAAAGATAATCATCTTCAATAAATCATAGGACGAATTAAAACACAGTTCTATCAGAATGCTGTGAGTGATTCAGATCATTCATATTCTACACAGTCGTGAAGTCTCCACCTACTGATTCTCTTTATACCCATAAGTCCCTAACTACCTCTATCTACCTACTCCTATACCTTCTTCCATATTTGGTAATACAACAGCTATTTCATTGCCACTACTGGAAATGCTCGGTTCGGTGTAATTTTTCCTTCCCTCTATTATAAACTTCAAAGAAACTTGCTGGCCTGATTCTGAATTAATGGCAATTCTACGAAAAATTTAAAACCGTCAATGTCGTTAACACAGTTATATTGTTACATTCAGTATATTGGCATACAATATCATGCAAGAAAACTGCTTTAGTTTGTGTGTTTAGTTATAAGTATCATACGATCTCTCGGCGTTGTTTCTACATCTGACTTTCTATCGCAACAAGTTAGTGATGTTTTGTTTCTACAGAGCTAAGCTTATTTCTATACTGCATAGTAATATAACACTTCCACTTACACATCTGACTTTTCATACGGTAACCAAACTTGCTTGACAACGTTAACAATGGCCATTAGGAAGGCAATCAAACTATTCTTGTGAATTGTGTCCAAGATTATATCAAACGACTGCATTTTTAGCACGAGAAAATCTGTATCTAGAATGCTGAACATAAAAAACATGTGTTGGTGGTTTGGGGTAGGGCTAATCATAAACCTCAGGTCAACAGGTGCGGAGGGGAAGGTATAGCAACCCTAGAAAAGCTCACACACAGAAAACTTACGATATTTCTACATTTTATACATTGATTTTTTTCTGTTTTAATGACTGAATAGGACTTGTTTACCTGACATAAAAACCTTGAACTTCTGTGTAGTCCAGCTTATGCACTAAAGTATAGCCAATACCGGAGCTTTCTTCCTAAAGGAAAGTTGATTTATAATGAGTTGGTACAGTGTACAGACACTAAGGCATGGCATGTAACCGTCAGAACCAAAAGGGTTTAAATCGATTCCTAAACAAGGCTTACCCCACTGATTGTTTTAAAAGATTATGCAAAGAGAGTACAACAATCTGGTTTTCCATCTAAACGAAGATCACAGAATACAAAACGTGTCTCTATTCATTTGCAATACTTCATAATACTTCATCATAATTGACAATACTTCATAATAATTGACAATACTTCATAATTACCTTGCGATTTTTGCCAAAAACTTTTCCATGACAGCTAAAAAATATACTACGATCACCTGTTTCAAGAGAAACAACTCGTGTTATCGAGATTTCGATACTCTTAAAATATCTGGTTTTAAACCACGTACTCACCAGTCATATTCTGCAATGTCTTGTTGAAATAATAGCCAACGTGATCTACTGTCTCTTCATGAGTGAATATACACGGTGTAGGCTCCTTTGGAACATCTAAATCAGTTATTTCCTTTGATTCAGAAATCTCATTTGATTCCTCGTTTGGAACATTCGAATAATTCATTTCCGTTGATTCAGAAATGTCATTTGATCCTTCCTTTGGAACATCCGAATAATTTATCTCCGTTGATTCAGAAATCTCATTTAATTCCTCGTTTGTAACATCCGAATAATTTATTTCCGTTGATTCAGAAATCTCATTTAATTCCTCGTTTGGAACATCCGAATAATTTATTTCCTTCGATTCAGAAATCTCGTTTGATTCATCATGTGCAGTTCCTTCTGTAGACTTCGCATTCTCAGTTATAAGGTAGTCGATCACAACTACAACAAACAAGAACGTTATCATTTTACTGCGTGAATAATTCACGTAAATGTAGAAAGTGGATTTGCAAGTCATTCGGGATTAAATCACGAGGAGACAAGATGATGGAGGATAGTACTAATAGTAATGACGGTGATGTCAAGGTAACGATAATACCAATTAGGGACGGCCACCTTATTCCCAGGGTATGAAGAGTGGGAGGGCCAACCTCGTTCCCAGGGTATTCACTCTGAGCGGTGCTTGTCATATTTAAAATTGTGAAAACAATCATCGTACTTTTCAAGCATTGCTTTACTGAAAGACGGTAGTCAAGTCTTCTCCTCCCTCCATAACTTCTGAACGCTCTCTGAAGTGTCTTAGTTGCTGAAAGTAAAGGATGCGATTTATCAAAGTACGAAGCAAATACGTCGGAATAAATTCAGGAATTACGCATTTCAACCTTTTATTCTTTCTCTTAACTTTTTGCAATATTGTCGAGCAAGAAATCCGCGTGCAACAGCTTGAATTTTCGCAGCATAACCATATAACGCATCACTGCGCAAATGTTCGAGTTGTGTTATCTTGTGAAGAATAAAGAGAAATGACAAACTTTAAATTAAAGCTAACCTCAAGATTAATTTTAGTCTGAGTGATTGTCTCGAAATACTCTTAAATCTTTGCAAAAGCCTGTAGCTATGAATTGCAGGGGTGCGATGACTTTCCTTTTCCACTTACCATATCAGATTCCTTCATGAAGACTTTAGTCTTTCCAATTCTCCAAATTTCGGGCGAGAATTGGGCGGTTTCCATTATAGCCTTACAGGTATTAGCTTTGTCATCACGAGCACCGTCAAACACATCTTTTGGTAAAACGACATCATATCTAAACCCGTCAAAACAATATGTATGAATTGTCCAAAAAGTGTCTTGCTATTCACCAACACTATACTTTAACCAATGGGACACAAACATGTCGAAAAGCTGGTTACAAAGGTGTATGGGGGAGGGGGAACAGGTGACAGCTGCCCTCCAGAAACGTCTTAATCTAGAAAAGTTGTGATAAGTCGGGTGATTCGTTCTCGCGGGTTGAGTAATTTTTGCTGAAATCATTCGTCTTTCCCCTTCCGAAAATATTTTAGGCCTGTACGCGTATACATACAAGGATTTGTTGCATTCCCAACCCGTCTCTGAAGGCTACAGAAGACAACCTGTAGAAATTTGATCGTACATTACCTGTCAATCACTTTGTCGAAAGGTCTACGAAAAGCAAATCCAGCTCGTCGAACATCAATGTTTTCACGAAGACCAAGATAAGATATTTGAGGAAGAATCCTGAGAGATAAGAGATTTGAAGAAGAATTCTGATAAATCGACAATCCACAGACCGTTAAAAAAACAAAAATGAAGAAAAATTTGAAAGAAATATTGCGTGCGCACCTGTGATCGTGCCAATCCAAAGGTTCCTTTGTTTCACTGGGTTTAAGACATCTTACATAATGCGGAGTGCAAGCCATAATTCGATCAATCAAGGTTTGACACTGAGACTGTAAACATACAGGAACGGTATATATGACGTAACTTTTAGCTTTAATCAAATTGCATACAAGAAAATCATGCAACATACTTTAATTTTACTGCTGCCTGTGGAGCTGCGACCTCGTCTACCAGATGATACGGGCATATCACTGAAGAGACTTTGAATAAACTCACTGTAGAGAGCAGAAAACCATTTTTAATAGATAGATTCATGTCCCGTCCCCGGTGTCTTCTCGATGTCATAAGCTTCAAGTTTGCTCAAAATTTTTACGGCTTTAAAAATTGTACGTATTCAAACTGAATTACGTATTCAAATTGAATTCATTCGCACTCGTTTTTTCCTCAATATTCAGATAAAACAAATGGCTTTGATGGAATTGAAATGATATCCAGCAAGCCAAGATACTTTTCAAGCAGAAAACAAATAAGGTGTCATAAGATACATACTTTTGACTTGATTGCATCAGCTGAATAATGTCATCAAATAACGAATCTTTATTTCGTTCACAAAAATGCGTTGCTTCATAATGGACCTGGTAAGCCCAAGCGGAGAGGAGTAAAAAAATTAGAAATTCAAAAATAATGACTAGAAAAAAATCATAATGATTATTATTATGTTAATTATTTCTTTTCAGATTACCTTTCCAGCATAATGATGTATTTCAAAATGAGTTGAAAGTCCACGGAAATATCTTGAGTACGTGGTTTCCGATCCTACAACCGCCTTGAGTTTCTACAACAAAATCGTAATATTTTTTCTGTACCGGACCGACAATATAACGTCAAATATCTCTATTTTACCTCCATTAGCGTTCTGTCCGATCCTTCTGATGCATGAACTGTGAAACAGACATCATCAAGCACGCTCATTATACCCGGGGGAACCTAGTGCAAGAGATGCATAAAAACTATGATTAAAATATGTATAGATTGTGATTATGTAGGAGACATCCTTCATGGCATGGTCTAGTAAAAGTACTGGGTAACCGAAAACCAGGAAT
The DNA here is from genome assembly GCF_004324835.1 of Dendronephthya gigantea. Classification (NCBI taxonomy): domain Eukaryota; kingdom Metazoa; phylum Cnidaria; class Anthozoa; order Malacalcyonacea; family Nephtheidae; genus Dendronephthya; species Dendronephthya gigantea. Next base: position 1,084,138 of record NW_021163031.1, read on the forward strand.
ATTTAAGACAGAATATTTAAGATTTATTCCCGAGATCCTAAAGACGAGAACGGAGCAAAACTGTAAAGAACGCGTATCTTTAAATTCTAAACCATGCGAAGTATAACTGCATGTCTGCCCACCTTTATGTCTAAATCTCTCCAAAAGTAGACTACGATTACACGGGACCGGACGAATTTGGAACCGTGCTTGAATTCGTCTGGTCCCCTCGTGTGAACACGTAGAACCGGTCAAAATTTCATCCATCTCACCGTGTGAACACCTGAGCCGGACGAGTACGAGCACGGTTCCAAATTCGTCCGGTCTCGTGTGAACGTATCCTAACTATATACAAAATATACGATATAAACGGTATACCTTGCTCTCTATGAGATCACAGACCAACTTATTATTGAAGAACTTCACAGGTGTCCATGTTATTCCTTCCTCCAAATATTCTTCCTGATAATGTACATAATAAAATTCATTTAAATCTTGTAAAAAATATTGTTAAAAAAATAAACCACAGGATAATCAGTGATGCAGTGATATACCTGTTCGCTTTTGAGCGTTAACTCGACAAAAATCTGCTGGAGTTTTTCATTAACAAAATTTATACAAAACTGTTCAAAACCGTTCGTCTAAATGAAAAAGAGATCAGTTGTGGATTGGTGTCCTGGAAACTAATCATATCACGACCGAAGGCTGCATATAAGGTATGTTTTTAAAATAGCTTACACAACAATAGTAACTCCGAAAAAATTTTGATTCAACGTTTCGACTTTATTTAGTCATCATCAGGAATAAAGTCAAAACGTTGAATCAAAATGTTTACTTTATTCGGAGTTACTATTGTTGTGTATTTTATGAAAATACTCAGTGGTTCCCGCAATTAAAATAGCTTGATGTCTCTAAAGGTCTCCTTAGTTCTCGACTATAGTTCTGAAACAAAACTTTAGAACCAAAACTGTATCACAAAATCAAACAGTTACCTCGAATATCTCAAAACCATAAATATCCAGGACACCAATACATAACTCGATCTTTTCCTTATGCATTGCACTATTGATAATCTACAATATAACAACATAATATACATCAGAATGTAATATCTTTTGTCAACATATTATAGTCGGCCGCGTTATGCATGCAGTGCCGGATTACCGAAGGGGCGAAGAGGATTGTGTCCCCGGCCCTGGATTTTCACTGCATGCTGGCCCAAAAAATCGACAGAAAAATGGTTGAGAAAAATAGCTCGTTTTCCTCCGAGCCTTCAAATAATACTCTGATCGTGAAGGGAAGATCAGACACATTTATGCAGACACCTACATATTATTCATATTTTTGTAAGCCATGACCGGGACCTTATTCATATTTTTGTAAGCCATGACCGGGACCTTATGAAAGATTATCTAAAGATGAATCAGGCGCTGCGTGCATGAATTAAAACAATTATAGCTACCCATGAGTAGTTCATCTCACACAAAGAAAATCTCACCGTGACGAGGAAGTCGAAAAGTTGAGCGTATAATGCTTTAGCCAAGGCGTCTCTCGAGATACTGGCCTAACAAGAAATTGATAAAATAACGTGAAATATTCCAGGTTTAATAATGACTTATAAACCAGTGCACCTGATGTATATATATAGGCATCGTCGCCAGTTACGGCGAGGATACAGGATGTATTTCACATTATCTAACGCCAAACGGGCTTGTACTCATTTGAAGAGTATTGCGAGTTATTAAGCTAATTAAAGGCGAATTTAAGCCCGCCATCCATTCCCCTAACGCGAATAACGGTTTCCTGCAATGCTCTCATATAATATTTATATTTGCCACAACTGCCTGGTAGTAAACTTCGAAAATATTATGAATGATTGGCGCCACCAATAATCGAATCTGATCGTCATCTGATTTAGTGCCGCATTTCGTGGAAAAACAGTTCAACAGTTCTGAGAAAGTACCTGTTCAATATTTAGCGTCATCATCATAATGTCAACTTTTCCTCCCCAACGTGCTTCCATCATGCGGCTATAAGATTCAATCATACAGTCTTTATTTTTGAAGAAGTGATTGACCCTAAAGGCCTTGTTTCTTGCATTCCAATTCAACTTTTGAGAGATGCAAATTTGGTAACAGAGAAACTTACACATTCCACGCATGTTTTCTTACATACATTTTATAAACCGCGCTAATTTATATCTGGCTAGTTTAGTTTTTGTTTTGATCCGAATAGTCGTTTAGCTTAATTTCAGGTTTGCAAACAAACCCTTTGTTTAATCATGCAATACGCAATATTATTCAGTACATTGCTACCCAAATGTAAAATTTACTTTAATTTTGACTTGATCAAACAACGCAGTTTTTTCAATTCTTTTGTTTAAAGCAAGAAAGAATATAGAGATGCTAGTACCTGACCAATTTTTCTTTCAGAGCGTCTTTATCTACTCCCAAAAGTTGTGCGGGAATGACTAAATCTGGAATTAAAAAAGTCCGGTAAAAACGAGATGGATATATTTAATATTCTTTATTTAAAACAGGATGGTTTTTGTGTGATGTCGTAAGTAAAAAGCCAATTATTCGTCTGGAATCAACACAAGTGAAAAACATCGCCTACCTGTGGGATTCTCAACCTCCGACACATTGTTATCCTCAATAAACTGAATATTACCAAGATGTAAAATGGCTGAGATTATTTCCAGGACATTATTTTGTCGTTCTGGAGGAAGCCCAACAACACTCATTGCATTCTAGAAAAAGAATAAAATGTTTTCTTATTTACAACTTTCTTGATATTAAAACCTTTTCACGTTCACGTTGAAAGTTGAGGGAATCGACAGTATTTTTGCCTTGTGTGCCTGTTCTTCCCATGTTTTATCGTTAAAACGTACCATAGTAGCGTGAAATTCCTCCATATCATCAGCATCTGGTACATCGTATACTCCACCAGTGCGGTTTAAATAATAATATTCTGCGGGATCCGAATGTTGCAAACCCAGTGATTCTGAAAATGAAAAGGGACATCAGAACGCTGCCTTGGCTTTTGTTGTAACTAACTATCATGGGCGTCAATCGAACGTTAATTGAGGCGGACCACATTCATATATTCTGCTAGGCCAGGCTGATCTCTATTGAAAGTGAAATTGTTTTCAAAAGAAATTAGCCAGGCATGTGGGAGAATATATGGTCTCCTTCAATTAACTTTTGATTGACGCCATTGCTATAACTATCACCTGAACTGTACAGCTCTATAATTTTTAAACCGTTATTATTGAGATTCAGTCAAGGAAACATTTATTTGTCCAATGTAGCAATGAGATGAAACTAGGACTTCACTAACTCTATAACCAATAGTTTTATCATTCCTATTTTTTTCTCTAATGGTCCAAGTCAAAAACAGGATTATTATAAAGATGACTTATTAACATGTATACTCAGTTCCCTGTCGACAGAAAAACCGTTTACAATCAAAGTTTCCATCCTACCTGCCTGATCTTCAGAACATCCTCTGAGCAGCTGATAGAACACGTGATAGTTACGCTCTCCGGGGTTCTGGGACACAACACGTGACTAAATAGAAGAATATAGAAGATAAATGTAATGTATGCAAGGCAACGTTAAAATTGCAGTATTAATATTATGTGTATTTTTTCGGTGATTTTTTCAGTTTAACTCACTTTTTCCAAAAGAAAGTTTGAGATCCTGCCGCCATCAGGTTGTCCAGACATGTTGAATAAAATTTCGACAAACTTGCCCTGAATAAAAAATAGCTTTTCAAGTTAAAAACTACAATTCATTAAACATTGTTTAACACTTGATTTAGTGAAACTTACAAAACGACTAGAGTTGTTATTGCGCAATGTTTTAGCGTTTCCGAATGCTTCAAGAAGAGGATTAGATTGAATGATAATATTTTTTATTTCCTATTGAAGAAAAAGAAATATTGTCATGGGTAATACAGCAAGAAGTTCTAAAGAACATTCTTGTAAGATAAAAAAAAATCGTAGCAGTTATTGGTCCCACCATCTACGACACGCACAAATTTAATCGATATTTGAGTGTAGTTTTCGATCACCTCAATTTTCTGTGTTCCCCCACTGGCAACTTCTGACAAGTATGACATAATATATTTCGCTGATATTGTTTTTCCAGCGCCACTTTCCCCGCTAAACTCGTGAAATAAAAGACGTAGTATAAGCTTGAATGAAAATAATGAACTAAGCTTAGCCCAAAAAAAACACAAAAAAAATACGAGCACCTGATAATCACACACTGATTTTCACTCTCAATCATCATGTTCCTGTACATGTTGTCTGTAAGAGCATAAATATGAGGTGGCAACTCAACACCTGGGTTCTAGAATTGGAAAAAAGACATTTATAAGAACATTTCTCTGATTTCTGGCCATGATTATCAACATCATGATTGTTGGAAATTAACGGTGGATAAGTCAAATTTAAATAACACGCTTATACATCTCTCTTGCTTTCGATTTTAAACTTAACCACCGTTTCAGCTAAACGGGCTTGATACAACCGTCCCCAGGTCAAAAAATGTGTGTCATATACACCATGGCGTTGACACCATGCAAAACTTTAAATAACACTTTACGAACCTGTTCATTGTTTGTGTTATCGCATTGTATCAGGCTTGGAAGTCTCGCAGTGGAACACTTCAACGCATCCTCGTGGTTTAAAGTTTGTGTCCTTTTCTTCGTCTGTTTCATTTCCAAGAAATAATGATACGCGGCAACGTAGCTTTGAAAAATATAGAAAACTTTAAAACTCTACTTTCAAGCTAGAATCAAGCCTTGGAAAGAACAAATCCACTCCTTCAGACTACTATCAACCAACTATCAACAGAACAAAATGACAACTGTAATTCTACTGATTTTTACCTTTTATCGTAAATGTTCAATTTCTTAAAAGGATTAACAGCTATTAATACTCGACCAATACATGTCTAGATAAATGAAAATAAACATTAGACGCAATGTTGGGATTATGGAGTGAGAGTCATCTCAGACTGTGGTCCCCCGATCAAAATTGTTCACTGAGAAGAGTTACGTGTGGCTAAACTTGATCGACATCTATTGACCATTGTTTCGTGCAAAAATGTAATCTACCTGACGTGATATTGGAAATTCCTTCTTTATTTTTACAAACTTACATAAATTTGTTCTTCAACCAAACGTATTCTCAAGTTCTCAGCAATAGTGTGATCATCAACATGTGTCAACTCCGTCATATCATCCAATCCTATTCGTTCTTTTGCCAAGATTTTCCTACACGTCTCTTGCCAAGTCTCCGCCTCATTCTCCTCTGTTCCTTCCTCGTCTCTCACTTCAGATTCCTCCATTATCCGTTGGTTCAAGTTATGCCGTTGATTAGCGTGGAATACCAACGAAGCGTAATAGACCTGTTATCTGAGGATTTTGCATGCTTTGATACATTTTTTGATGTTTTCGTGTTCTAATTGTGCATTACGAGTTTTATTAATTGGATGACGTTTACTAATTAACCTGTGTTCTACGCAGTAAACACGTGCGTGTTAGTGACTGCAATTGTAATTTTGAGGGATGGCAATTAGTAAAGAGTGTTCGAAATGTTAAGTTAGCAGAGCGTAATAAAAAGTTGTATTTGCCAACTTCAGATGTCTCAACTTGCATTGCAAGTTGCACGGAAAATTGCATAGTGTAACAGCGCCTTTAAAATATTGAACGTACTTTTCACCATAGAAATTGCAATCATCACTTGTCAGATTTCTTTTTCAAAAAAAATTTCCTGATTGAAAATCTCAAAAATGTTGTTCATACCAAGCACTTTTTCATTTCAAAATGCACAGAAATTATCAAAGGTTTTGCCTTTTGGGCTTATTTAAAGACAGGACAATAATCGTGGCACTACCAATCATGCTTTGTAAGGAAAGTAAAGACTCTAAAGGACTGAGTAGAAAGAAGGAAAGAAAATGCAAAAAGATCATTGATTTATCAAAACACATTATGTATAGCATTTTATCAAACACTTTTATTCATTTTGATTTGTGAAAAAAACATCCAGGTAGCATATATATGCATATAGCCAAGGAACAATGCTCTAGGACTACTGCTACTAGTTAAAAAGATTGTTGAACAATCATCATGGCCTCCAAAATTCTTTCTAAGTACATTTTTTGTTCCTATGCTGGAGGGTATCAATTATTTAATTAAACTGCTGACCAAATTAATAATTGGTGAGTTGGGGTTATTTATATAAATGCTATTTATTTAAAACATGCATTCACAAGTATAGCACTAATAACACGTTCATTAGGTTATTACCAAGGTAACATAGAAAAAAGTTAGAAAGCTAGAAACGTCTATAAGATAATTAGCCTGAGTAGATGGACGTCTATTGATATTCCACTAATGTTTTGAGCCATCAGCAGTCTCTGTGCCAGGATCACTATCTTTTGCGTTACTAACAGGTAACTTATTCATATTCTGACGCATTTCATCATGTCTGACTTTAGAATACATGCCTGAGCCACCAATGACAAATGCATTACTCAGCCACCAAAGAGGAGTCTTCACTTCATGATACACAGATACTGCCAATATTGTCTGCGCACATGCTTTTGCTGTCCCACTAATATTATGTGTCAGCGGGCTAGTCACCTTGATCTGAAGACCAGTAACATATCCAATTGCAATACCAAAAAATCCAGAAAGGGTCATCACACCCCAAAAGTAGGCACTCTTGAGCATAGGAAAGTTATATATAACCTGGAACTCACCCATCATGGCCATCAATGGTAGAAACAGGATGATTGCATTGAAATTGTTGTACAGTTGTAGTCGCCAAATGTTGTTGTCCACCACACCAAGATTACGCTTGGTATAAATGGCATTTAATGAAACACAGAGACTGGCTAAGACACCAAACGCAACACCAGAATATGACAGTTCTCCTGAACTTCCCTCTTGATCAATGCCAAGCAGGAAACCACTGATTATTACTGCACAACAGGCAATAGCCTTTCCAGATGTTCTTACACCAAGTACAACAAATGTGAACAACTAAAATAGTGAATGAAAAAGCCTTCAAATCCTATAAATGTGAGCTTCCTTCTCATATTGTGAGAAATACAACTAGGCTAATGTAAATAAAATAGGATATCAGATTAATGATAAGCAAATTAAATAGGCATGACTTATCAGAAAAGAGGGCTAGCTTTTTATAAACAGAAAGGAATGTAACACGCCAGAAACATCTTTCACAGTTTATCTTACCACATTGAATACAGTTGTTAACGAACGGCCAACATTGTAAAATGAGACACCAAGATACTTAAGGCAAAGATTGTTGAACGTGATCATGCCAACAAATACAACAGAAAGAGACAGGATCTATTCAATAATAAAACATTTTAAAATGGAAGAAACACTAGCATATAACATAACCAAGTTTCTGATTGAAAATATTTTATAAAAACGTTTGCCTAAGTTAGGGTCTCTTACTTACAAACAACAACAGCATCCTAGAATATTGTGTCAAACAAAGCTCCAATTCCTCCAAACAATTTGCACAGGATGCAAACAAAGTTAGGTCAGGTACTGGTACATATATTTTGATTACATTCAGAGTTCACAAAGAATGCACAAAGGGCAGGGGTAATGACTTTGCAATGACTAAATTATTGCATTTAAATTGCCATTTGTGTAACTGTATACCTGTCTTGAAACTTTTAAGTCGATTGAAAATGCTGGGAATTTCTCAATCTGTGGAAATTTATCTCCAATGAAACTGAGAAAGTATATGCATACAACCGTCACAACACATTGATACCAGGTGACAAACAATGGTGCATCAAGCTAGAAAATATATATATATATGATTTAGTTGGGGATGTACCATCTACATTTGTGTAGACAGGGGTGACATTTTCCTGCTGACAAAAGAATGAAATGAGCAGCAATGTTTTCTTAGGCACACCTGGAATAATTTTGTCAGTTTTGAGAGTACATTTTGTTCTTGTTCCAGTGTACACTACAGATCCTCCATGGAAGTGAAATTACAATGCATGTTGATGCATGCCCAATTCAATTGTTCAAATGCTGTTTACAGTGCACCTGTAATTCTTCATAGACCCTAGCTGTAATTCTTCATAGACCCTAGACCCTAGCATAGCACCCTAGCTGCCCACCCTCAGTCCTCACTTATTCTGACTCATTCAATGATAATATTAGAATTTGCAATGCTAGAGTTTTTTACGTACAAACTGATTTTTAGTATACGTTTGTCATGTGTATTGTGTAACATGTTTTTGACTAAAATGAGTTAATTTGCAGTAGACAGCAGCTGGGGCAGTCCCAGCAACGTGCTAGAACGTCGTATTGTTTGGAATATTTTTTTAAATCTACATTTAAAATGTACTTATATAACATTTCTCATACAAAATAAACATGGCATACCTTCAAATCGGGACTACTTAAAAGATATTTGTTCAAAAACACCATTGAAATGGAGATTATCCTATGAGAAAAATCCAAATCTGAGCTTTAAATATACAAGTTATTAAATATAAACAGGTAAAACAGCCACATAGGCACTGAAAACAACGCTTATTCGCCTACCAGTACACCGTTACAACGGTGGCAATTTTTGCTGTTCTACGAAATAAAGACTCTGCCATCGTGAAGAATATTTTTTACAGTATTTTGAGACTCTGGAGACACCATGTGAAAAAAAATTCGTAAATTTATGCACACGAATACAGAAATCAACAAAGCATGGCGGCATCTTAATCTTACACTAATTTTAATCCTATAACTTATTTGAGATTTGTAATCCGAAATCCACTAAATCCTCAACCTAGAATCCAATGTTTTAAACCCCTGCACCAAATTAAACCTTTATACGTCCAAAATGCCAAGTACTTGTCATCTTTTAATAGTTTTTACTGTTTTTCTAAAAAAACCCCACAAAATAAATCGTAAATCTTGCAACAAAAATCCGTTAAACACATTTTTAATGATGCTATAAACTATACTGTAGAATACAGCTTTACTGAGTAATAATATTATCCAGTCTTTCAAAACAATATTCCTCATACTGCGCCATAAGCCTGTAACCCTGCACTCTGCGTGCGCAAGGATGCTCGTCCAGGCTCCAAAAGCAGCCTTGTACCTGGATGATTTGTCCTGGGAGGAAAAACCGCAATTTCGAAGCTTTCGTACACGTACGGCTCAAATAATCCATTGCGCGCGGAGCATTTAGGGTTTTCTCCATTGCTTTGAATAAATCAAACCATTCATTACCGTTATATTGAATTAACTGTATTGTATGACCAGAAGAGGGTTTATATAAGCGCTGCAGTGATATGATCTTAAAACAGTGTGAGGTCTTATTTGGCTCGTCATTACACAACTCTTTACACCAGTGCGCTTATATAATATATTCTATCTCTCTCCCTAGTTTACACACTGTATGATGACGTCAGATGGACCACAGTTGGATGCACTGGAACTATGTTCACACGAGCATCGTCAGTCAGTCGAGCGTTTTTAAAATCGTTTTGGTTCTTGTTTATCGTTTTCTTGTTCACATGGAACCAAGGGGTAAAATGCTCAATATATTAAATATATTGTGTCTGCGACCGTTTTTGCCAGGAAACAAAAATGTAAACTCTCAAAAACGTTACCGTGTGCACATAGCCTGATGAAATAAGCTAATATTTTAGCAAATACTGTCACATGTTTCAAAGCGTATACATACCTAACCTCTGTTACTGATAGTATATGTTAAGAAACAATAGATACCTCAGGCCCTCAGTTATGCTTTAACGAAAAACTACAAACATTTTTAGACCTAAACCAGAGCAATTACAAAATTTTTTAGTACTGGTACTAACAACTTTCAGTATATCAAGCAAGGAAAAAAAATTTCGCAGCTGCTTCTTTTTGGGTATAAAAATGTGTAGAGGCATGAAGGAGCCACGATGGAGGTGCCATACATAGTTGACATTTTTTGTTCGACGAAATCAGTGAAATTGCACTTCTTGCTATGACTAACTTCCGGCATCCCCGTGGAAAGGTACGTTTACACAAAGGGATTTGTGGAGCCGAATCAGACGTACGTTAATGATACGTTTAAGATTGTATTCACAAATGTCAGCATGAGACATCATCATGCACTAAAATTGGGTCATCGACGTTTACCAAAATCAAAAATCGGCCCCACAAGTCGTAGTTTTGTAAACAAACCCCTGCATCTCAAATTATTATCTCTTCGTTCTCTTTGTTTTATCATTCCCCGGCGTGTGCTCTTGCTAGTTCCTCTGTCCCTCAATCTCATCAAAGACAAGTATATGGAAGAAAGGGTAACGACAGCACTCCATTTGAAATGGCTAAACTAGTGTTTTCTGCTTGCGCCATATGTGATGTCGAAATGAAGAAAGCTACACAAAGACATCATTCAAATATTACTAAGCCAAGGATGTTCCAAGCATTGAGCAGCTGTTGCCCTATTTTCTTGAACGTAGTCCAACATTGGCAGTAAAAACGAAGCCAGTTCTTCTGCATCTGCTTCGTTCCACTCGTATTTTTCAGTAAGAACGTTTTCAAGAGGCCTAAAAGGAAGAATTTGAGTACATCTAACCAGGGATAATTCAAACTAGATGATTCTGGACTCAAAGGACTAGCTGATCTTTGACTCAAAGATCAGCTAAACTCACCATGGTCTCAACTCTGTTATATTTCTTAGCAATCCTAAATGAATAAATACAGAATACGTGAGAATATTTTACACATACAGTCAAAGTTTTTCGTTGTCTACTCAAACCTGCTGAGCAATAATGGGTCAAGGAAACTTAGGTACTTGGGTTGGGTGAACTTTTAAACGAAACTAAATTTGTTTTAAGTAAATATCATTAGAAACTGTTCACAACCCATGGTTATTGCTCTTTCTCCCTAATATACCCTAAGGTTATCATAACGTTCAAATGATGAAAACACCTAAATGCAGATTTACCTTTTCGATTGAACATCTCTGATGAATATTTTCCTCCCAACGCAATGTGTTTTGGTATTTTTCCCAGCAGCTCTATGATATGGGCAATGTGATCTGTTGATGAAAGCAAACGGAATGGGCAGAAGCACAGTAGTAGTAGTAGTTAATGTTTCATAATAGTAGTGTTAGGTTACCTCTTGTAATACAACTAATCTTAACATCAGTGGGATTGAAAAGAACTTTATATACGTGTTCCGATAGAGTTCCTACACGCATTTCTTACATATAAATAAAGTTATGGATTATTTAATAAATCTAACTTTACCTTCGTCTCTGGAATAATTATCGCCAGAATGTGGTTCGAATAAATAGTCACCCGTCAGTAACTCGAATGTCTAAAAATTTGAACATATATCGCATATATATAAACCAGATTGCAATCCTTGCTGCATGTCAAAAAATAAAGCTACGCCCTAGAAACGTGACAATGTCTGCCTAGAAACAACTATTCACATTTACCGTCTACCTGCAGTAAGGAATGACAAAATATCTCACCATGCATGCTGTACTCCAGATATCAGCTGGAGGTCCATACGTTGAACCAACTAACACTTCAATACTTCGATACTGACGTGTCTGAATTTCATCTGTAAAATGATGATCCTCAAAGACAAATGATAAAAATAATGTGTGGATCGACACTAATTTTGAGCTTTAGTAACTTTCAAGTTGACAACAAACGGCGTCAACCAAATTAATGTGATTATTTTCAGTTTCTTACCACCCAACATGCGTTGCCAAGATCAGCAATTTTCACACCGACGTCCTCTTCATTTTGATTGTCTAATAAAAAAAAGTTTCTTAGTTTGAACACCTTCGGAAAACACACATGACGGAGTAATTTTGAAGGTTTATTGATGAGAATTTTACACGACGTACTTAATGCGTGTGTTTCCATTGATTCAATCTCGTTCCCACTCCACTCGCTCACATCCAATTTCTCGACGATTTCCACCGTCTCGTTAACGCTGACTTCGTTCTCTGTACATTCGCCACTCCTAAAAATATGAAAAAAATCACTGTACTTACTGCTCTGCAACGACGCAATATTTGTAGGAATGCAATGACTTTCTAAGTAGCATAACTGTATCCTTAATAGACCCTTTGCATGTTAGACTACTTTTTGATCTGTGCTGAAATAATCCAATTAAATCACCACAGCTGAAAAGAGCGTACCAAAATTAGTAAAATTGCAAAGTTTGGTTGCGAAATGTTGTAAAATACGGAAAATATCGCTTTGCAAAGTTTGCAAATTTGTATACTTTAGTTTAACGCACGCAAAATGTTACCACATTCGGGCCCAAAATGGTAATTTTTTGCGTGCGTTAAACTAAAGTATACAAATTTGCAAACTTTGCAAAGCGATATTTTCCGTATTTTACGACATTTCGCAACCAAACTTTGCATTTTTACTAATTTTGGTACGCTCTTTTCAGCTGTGGTGATTTGATTGGATTATTTCAGCACAGATCAAAAAGTAGTCTAACATGCAAAGGGTCTATTGCCCCGTGTCATACATTCCATTTCCCCATTATCCCTCTCAAACGTATAGCGGTCTTTCCCTGGGTGGAGAACATTACCTGGGCGGAGAAAATTGCCATTACCACTGTGGTAAATATTATAGTAGATATTATTTACTGCCGCTTTTTGTTAGAATCAGACTACAGACCAACACACCTTACAAGATTACCACACTCGTGATTCGCATCTTTCCCGGGTGATATGTCCATTTTCTGAATGCCGGCAAGACTATCATCAGCCAGGCTATCTTTGCTGACGCAATCCTTCCCTGGTTCACCATTGGTCCACTGCATTTGTTCGTCGTTGACACTTGCCGCCTTGGCTTCGGCCACAGTTCGGTCATTCCCGCCACAATTTACTTGAGTCGAGATTTCGGCATCTGTTTTAGTTGTTTCATTTAATTCTTTATTTACACATTTATCACTTTGGTTTTCAACCATCATATCTGGTAAACATTAAAACACAATGATATTAAAACATTAGTAACAATTGCCTTCTATAATCTCTCAGCCTTAGGACATAATGTAAAATTATACCTGAACTACCATTATTATTTACAACTTTATCCTGACAACCCGCATTTTCCTCGCAGCAATCCACGTTTTTATCGCAAGATTCAGCGTCCTTCAAGTTTTCAACAATCTCTTCAATCTCTTCGCTTTTCACTTCAGCTTCATCGTTCAAACTTTGGCATTTTTCTGAAGGCGTCGGGACTTCGTCTTTTTGTTCCTGTTCATCCTGTTCTTGCAAATATTTTTCTTGTTGTTTTTTTAATCGTTTCTTAAGTTTTTTCTTTTGGTTTTTCGACAATTTTTCACCACTTCTTTGCTGTTGCTAATGAAATTCAAATGAGATGGAGGTACGTTTGTTTCCCACAGGGGGAAGGGAAAAAATCATTCCGGAAATAAGTTATTTCACTTTCATCTCTATATAAACCCAATGTCCCAAACTCTACAACAAAAACCACTTTTGCCAAATTTCCATTTCAGTTCTTCATACAAATTAACTGTTTTACTTACTTGCATTATGTGCTCTGGCGCCGTTGCAACTGAAAATATAAAAAATACATTTAAAAAACCTTAAAATTATGCGAGGCAAAAACATCAATGAAAAAACTTACTAATATCCGAAGATAGATTTCCGTTCATAGATGCTATTTTCGCTTCATGAGCAATCTTTTGTATTTCTTTATTTGTTATACAATATAATATATTCTCTGGTTTTAAATCTGTATGTATAATTCCACATTTTGTGTGAAGATAATCCAAGCCTAAAAGAGTCTGCAAACGAAATTATGGAAAGAGTTGATAGTCTAAAATCAATAACTTGCTGTATCTGTGTTTTTAGGAGATGAGGTTTCCTCTGAGCACCTCTGAAGATTACACACTTGTTTATATTCAAAGTTTTGCAAACAACAAAACCAAAACTATATGATATGATCTATACACTATAGGCACACCTGTTTAATTATCGACTTCACTTGTTGGACAGGAAGACCTCTATAATTTGAATGAATAATAGGTTTTAATAAATTATGGCCTAAGACCTCAAAAACCATGCATATATCTGCAAACAGTTAAGGAAATAGCATTTCAATCTGATTAATTTTATACATGGTTTACTATAAGTTCCAATATAACCGGAGAGCAGCGTGGCAGCATCTTTGAACAACTTAGCATCAAATGTGGTATAACAACTGCCTATGTTTTCAGGGCCGTAGCTAGACCGCTTATATATTCATGTTTATATAGCATAGGAACAATAGCATACAAAAGAAATCATTCGGGCATAAGACGAATATGTGAATATGCACCCCCCCAATTAAGCTTCTAGCTACGGCCCTGTATGTTTTGTCAATTTTAGGCAGTTGTTATACCACATAATTTGATGCTACATGGTTTACTAAAATACAACTAAATATTAGTCCATGATGTATCTTGAACAAATGTTATGGTAAGGATACGTGTGCCATGAACTCCAATGATCTTAAAATCATCCAACATTTGAACAACATGTTTATGTCCAGCATGATTGGGATCAGTGGTGTGAACCTAAAAACATAATCAACTTGTTATTTGGTATGACGTGTTACTATTAAACCTTTCCATTCATATTCTTCATGTATTAATATTATCTACATGATGTGCAGTGGCCAATACCATGGTGGTGAGGTGAAATTTTCCACAATGTGTAACAAATGTGTAACAAATTGCCTCTGGCCCAGGCTCACTTGTCTGTCAATTTATTCACCTTCTCTAAGAGTTTCTTTTCATCCAAAGCAGTTTCTGTGTAATGTGATGCACTCTTCACAATCTTCAGAGCAACATAACGTCTTTCTCTAATGTTACACCATAATATTAGCAAATATTTAATATCATTAGTAATTATCATCATAATCAAATACAATTAATAATACATTAAATTCTTCTATGAGGTTACCAGACTAATGGCTCAAGAGCAAAGTAAAAATTACATACTTTAAATCCCAAGCAAGCCATACAGTTGAAAAATGGCCCCATCCAAGTTTTCGTATCACACTATATCTGCTGTTAAAGAGGTCTCCAAGTTTTACTGGGTGGTAACCACCTAAACATGAATATATTATTTAAAAGATTTTCAATAATGGTAAATAATCCTGCTGCTTCAAATGTTTATCTAACTCTAAGGTTACCCATGCAATAAACCTAAATAAATTGACTGCTTATCTTTTAACAATAAACACCCACAGCAATTTGATTATGCCAAAAACCCAAATTCTGCATGCTCTGAAATTACAAACATGGCAGCCCCTTTTTCAACATGTTGCTACGAAGAAACAATGTGTAACAAAGTCCCTAGGATATCTAACAGGCATAGGAACAGTGGTGTAGCCAGCCTGGTGATTTTGCCAACCATGTAAATTTCAACTTATTACAATTATTGATGTCTAACAAAAATAATTGTTTTCACAGTCAATATGAACACCAATAATCCAATGAGATTACTACTCCACTTCAAAACTACTTTTACAATACTGTTTCTAAATGATCATATGATCAACTCAAGAGAAAAACCTGGGATGAGATTTGATCACAGTATTCATAGTGAACAACAATAAATTTATCAGTCTGTAGGTACACTGTGTTTATTATTTAATGCAAAGCTTTCAGTGGGCCGGGCCAGTGTAATTGATAAAAACCCAAGTTAACAGACTGAAAGCTTCGCATTAATAAATGTATGTGGTGTACCTACAAACTGATAATTATATTGAGATTTGATTACTTTGCACTCATGATATCAAAAGAATGATTCAACATCTCCATGCCAATATAGTATCAATAATAAATAGATATCATTTCACGGAGTTAATATTTCCTCTTTGAGAGCAGATATAAAATCAATATAGTTAATGATGTTCAATTTGGAATGAAGTAGGATTCATTTCTAAAGGGTCCCTAATTTTAGTTTTTGGGAAATTATGACTGCAGTTCTTTTTTTGATACCTATATATACTTGATGGCCAAAAACCTGTCTCCTCAGTGTTTCATTTTAAACAAAGTTATCATTACAGGGAGTGAACATAATTCTTTATGAAGTATATCATAACAATGTTCTCGTCAAGGTTTGCCTTATGTAATACATAATTTATAACAACAATGACATTTAATAATTGTACTATTATACAACACATTTCTACAAAACCCACGAAGTAACATAAACATTCAAGCTACAACACTTACAATCCGATCTGTAAAACAAAGTTACAATTACCCTGTTTTGGAATTCAATAGACTATTGTATTAAACTTTACAATGTTTCACTCTATTGTCAAGCCTTTCACGTGCTATTCGATACCGTTACACAAATTCAATAAGACTTCATTTTCGAGTATACCAGCTGAATTATGCAGGACATAAAGCGATATTATATTGCGTTTCCCACAAGAGAAATGCCTACCAACCGAGCTTGAAAAATATTCTCACAATTTGGATTAGACTCAAAGAATCTATCACCCAAAATATTAAGAGTTTCAAATTTTTGAACAGACAAATTCCGATACCTTTCTTATAATCACTGACATCTTCTTGCTCCTCTGAATCGCTATTATCATCATCATCATTATCGCTTTCGTATTTTGGCGGAGGGTTCTGTATTTGGCTGCAGACATGTTAAAAACAAAGCTTAACATATGTCGTAAGTTCATACCATGTTGCATGAAAAATTTTAATGCCTACCGAGGTTTTTTGTCCGGTTTTCCCGCGTCCCGTTTGAGTTGTTTACTCTTCACTCCCTTACCTCGTCTCTTCTTTGCCTGAATTGCCAAAACTAAGCAAAGGATTTCAAAACTTAGAAGCTTATAAAAATTTTATAACCCTTATTTTCAAAGCAATTAGAACTATCAAGAAAGATCTCACCTTTACGATTCATATTTGAACTCATCTTGAGTAAACAATACTTTCGGGAACTTTTGGGTTGTTTTGAATGCGTTGACTTCCACGCTACCCGCGCGATGAGTTCCTAAACCGTCGATTGCACTGGAGGTGTACGGTTTGCTGAATTAAATTTACATACTACTACTACAAGGGGGTATATAAAAAAAGAAGACCTTTAGAAATCAAACAATTGTTATAATTAAATGCCTGATCAATTTTCTAAGCCCAAAAAATCTAATGCAGGCACGAATTAAAGCTGCTCATTAATTTCGCACCGGCGTTGTTCAAGGTTGTGCTTTTCAGAGGTGGATTTCGATCAAGAGCCTTTCCCAAATCGTGTTTTGCGCGTACGTATTCTTAATTTTTTACGTCTGGATATACGTCTGGACGATAAAAACGTTTCTCTGCAATGCATTAGTGTGCAGAATTTTGCTTTAAGAAGTTATGTCAAATTCCCAGGAGCAGAAAGGCTTTTGTGCCTGTGACAAAGATAGTAATACATGCACAAAGCTGACAATATTTTACGCATCCAAGGGCTTAGCGTTGTGACGGGGATTTAAATTATAACAATAGTTTAATTTCTAAAAGTCTTCTTTTTGATACACCCTGTAGGCTGTAGCATCGTATGGCACCACTGTGATGGCACAAGGCGCACCCACTGGCCTACCCTGGTTACTCCGTTACTGGGTAGCTATTCGCTGGAAGTTCTTGTATCAACACCATCTGGCAATCAAGATAAGCAGGACATAGTGGATGTGGGAACTGACAGCAGAACACCCACTGATGTTTCAGTTTGATAGACGTTTGAGAAAACTGCCTGCCCACACGTCAGTTTTTACAAATCAATTATCGTAGAACTACTCGAAAGTTATCAGACTTTAGATTTCAAAAGTCTCAAAATTCATATTAGTAGAACCTGCTTTGTGTATTTTCACCACAGGTTTTAATTTAATTGGGATCCACAGCTCACACCTGCTCATCCGCTTGTTGCTGCGCTTCCTTGGTGACGCCTTTTGGAGGATGGTTTTTAATATTTCCATATATAGTATTCGTGTGTTCGTGTGATTTCGAAACAGTATTTCGATTTCGACATTCGTGTTTGAAAAACAACAACGCCATTACGCAATACAAAGGCAGTGTGTCGCAACGATGGAGAACGGGGAAATCGACGCGCAAAGCTTGTCAGGTTGCGAACACAACGACACAGACATGATAGATACTTCAAGAAAGAAGGCCAAAGGCTCAAGCAAAACATCACTTCCGAAGGGCAGTGACGAATACCTTCGTAAGCGAGCGAGAAATAATGAAGCCGTTCGAAAGAGCCGCGTCAAATCTAAGAGGAAAATTGAAGAGACACAGCATCGCGTAGATATGCTGTCGAAAGAGAACAATGAGTTGAAGACCAAGGTCACGCTTTTAACGAAGGAACTGAACGTACTTAGATCGCTTTTCGCTAACGGAGGGATTACGATACCCGAAAACGTCACTGTTGAAAAAACGCTTGAAATCGACACAGAACCGGAGTGTAGCGTGACAGTGAAGGTGGAAGCAAGTAATGACTAGTGAAATATAGATCGGATTCTCGGACGGGTTAGCATTTCTTTATGTTTACACTAATTTTGAAGTGGTTTCTTTCCGTTTATCACCAGACGAAAAATGTTCACTGGGTATCCTTGTCTGGAATTCTATATAAAAAGCTGTGATGCAATACCGCCAATACGAATCTAATTCTTTACCCGTGTGCTGTTTTATAAGATACTCATAGAGATACGTTCGACTGGTAATTGGAATCAATTGCAACTTCAATAGAAATGGACATTTTGATTGGCTAATTTGATAGAAATGTATTATATTATAGTAATAGTGTAACTTTTACATTTTGCTGAGTAGACCAAAATTTAATGCCATTTGATGTCTTCCCACCACTGTCAAATAATTATTCATTAATTACTAGTAGGTTGAAATATATCTTCACCTGCTGATCTTCTTATATTAGCTTACAAAATATGCTGCAATGCCTAATGCCTTTAAAGCAAGATGCCAAATTAGCAAGAGTTCAAATTGAACACCAAAGTTATCAGGCATGCAGTAAATACTTTACACACTAGGTGAGATATTACACAAAGTTTAATTGGCTCTGCAATATAATATTAATGGTCAAAGTTTAATTGGCTCTGCAATATAATATTAATGGTCAGTGTATCAGACCAATAAGACTTTAATGCATCACAAGTTTTTCATGCCTTTGATATCAGTACAAAAAAGTTTTTGTAGAATTTGGGTTCCAAGAATTTTTTAGCATTTTAAAGGACATGGTGGGTGTGGGTAGGGTTGTGTGTTCATTTTAAAGATCTACTGAATATTTGGTAATTGTGTTATGGACAAGTGTAAAAAACATCTTTAGAAGAAAATATTTTACATGTATGTTTTAAAATGATTATTCTCAAATACAGTGTAAATTGTGTATGAAGGATTTCAAAATTCGAATGCATGAAAGTTGACACCCTGTCACATGCATATAAAAATATAAAATTGTTACTTGTGTGTTTTTCTTGTCACTTGGTTCACAAATGCTTTTCTTCAACTGGCATGGAAGTGTTGAAACAAATAGATTTAATGCTTTCATACCAAGCCACATAATTTTATTAATATCACACCTAATAAATTCTACATATTGATAATATACATAATACCATTTAATATATTTGTAAAATATTGATGTGGCCTGTTTTCTATAAATTACAAAATACAGAAACACAAAGACCTGTCACTAGGTGACCTATTTTTTGCTGTACAAAATTAATAAATATACAATATTGAATTGAAACACATATTTCCAACAGCTTAATATAGTGATCCTTGTTTACCGAAAGCACTCAATTTCAAGCTCAGTGTCTCTAATTTCTGTATCTTCTGTACAACTTGGTAAAGTGCCCCAAAGCATAACTTTTGTTCCTTTAAGATTAAGAAACACAGTATAGAATAAATGTACCTTTTAACTCATCTATGATTTTAATGCATATTGGATGAAAGATTACTATGCTTTTGTACATCATACATAATCTACCTAATTTATAAAAGAAAACAGGTCATTTTAGGTGACATTGCTGTTTTAATAGGAAACTGATAATGCATCATTTCAGTATTAATATAGCAAAATCTGGCAATGATTTTTCAGAGTGCTTGAGCATATCTTTAACTATATAATGTGTCAACAATAAGGTTGATAGTGTCCTTGCCTTACTATCAACTGCATCTCTCTTTCATCCAAAAAAAAAACAATTACTAGACTTTGATAAGCTGACAATGACTGAAAAGCAACCTGATAGCAAGTAGGCTGGGACGGTTTATCGGTTAACCGTTAATAAATTTTTTTTTTAAATATCAGTTTATCGGTTTTTCATTAAAAACTGAGAAAAAAACAGAAATTACAAAAACCGATAAATTGATAAGGCTTAATTTTACGTCGCTAAACTGCGGCGAATAGGCGCTGGTATCAAATCAACTAAACACACATTTTGATTTGTTCACAAAAAGGTGGATGTCTGTGAAGATCGACTGGGGACAGTATGAGCATTGCTAAGTATAGATAGGTTGGCCGTTAAATTAAGTTGTACTGCATGCAAAGTCTTTTTAAGTCAAAGGGTTTTTTTATTTGATTATCGGTTTCGGTTATTTTTAAAAACCACCCCAGCCTAACAGTAAGCAAACATGTGGAATTGTCTAAAATTTGTGGTTTGTTCTCTTGAATACAAATGTATAGTACCTGTTGGATCAAGTCTTTCCACTGGATATGTGACATCTGAATGAAACATCCAGAAATGACCATTATTACATGAACCCAGGCACGATGAACATGGTAATATAACATGATAACCCACAATGCAACCACTATACAATATGAAAAAAAAATTTACTGAAATGAGAGATGAAATGAGAAGTTTCATGACAATATGTGTGCAATTATATTTATGTGAAATATGTGTCATGGTGTAAAAATACACCAAAGTTGTGAATTAATTGAGATGTTTTGCTTTACAAACCAAACAGCAAAGTAAACTTTGATCTGAAACATTGTTTCATTTGTTTGCAAACTGGTTTGTGATGTACTTTCATTTGGATCATCAACGAATAATTATACTTTTAAACACCAGTTGAAGGCCAGAATTTTTTGGTAATGTTGTTGTTGTTATCGATTTATGATATTTAGTAGTTTAAAATAATTACGTTACATTCCAATTTTATATTAGCTGTATTAATATAGCACGTGAGAAATATGGTGCTAGTTAGTAATATGACTCCATACCATCCAAAGCAGGCGACGTCTTTTATCCGACAAAAACAATTTTTCGTTCTGTAATCTTGTCCTATCAACTGAATAGACCTAAAACGGCAATAATATCTGAGGAATAGTTCATGAAGGTATATTTGAAACAAATTAATTAACCTAATGCGTTTTACTTACTGTTCTGGGGGTAAATCTGTCGAGTAAAGTTCCACTTTGGTGTCGGCTAACAAAATCGCTTTCATACCACGGGCACAAACACACCGGTTGCAGCATTTGCAACGCAAATAAATAACAGTTTTGTCTTGAAAACTTGGATGTAGATATCTTGACATTATGAGAAATATAAATGAATGAACTTATACAAATTCACAGAGGACCTCAAATAAATGAACGTTTTCCAGCAGCGCTGTTATAGATGAAGTCATTGAACTGAAGCAAAAAATAATATGGAGTAACATACTGTAACAACGGATGGTATTTAATACTTTCCTGTAATCTTATTGGCTGTAGCTATGCAACCAAACACCAATCATCTTATTTGACCTTCTCTGGACTTTAAATAACAGGCAGATTCAGGTGTGAACCTTTGCGGGTTACTTAACGGTCAAATAAAGGCGGAGAAACGTGCGGTTCTATGCGATTATATCATTTCTAATTTTCTATACCAAACATGTAAAAACTCCGTAGTTATTTTCACCAACTGATTTATAACTGATTTTCACTAAATCTCATCCGTTGAGAATTAAGCACACGTTTTTCCCGTACAGAGCACTGCACGGTGTCGTGGTCTCGGTGGCGAGTAAGGTGACGGTACGGAAAAAGGCAACCATCAGCTTAAAAATGGAGTTGTTGAAATTTCGAACCAAGAATTTTCTCATTCTTCTCATGTTTCTGTTTCTATGTCCACCAAATTCTCCAGTAATAACTGGCTACCATCAATAATTACTTCAGGTGATACTAAACGAAAAAGCGCAAATAACCAATCATCATCATGACCTTCCGCTTCATCAGGTCTGCTCATTACATTAGGGCGGAAAAACGAACTTAAAAATCTCTCATGTGTTACAATGAACGGTGTCAGATGATCACAACAAACCTTCTTCATACCTGAAACTGTTCTACAACATTATATTAGGCTTTTAATCATTTTAGTCACAAGTGTGATACGGATAAATAGTTACAATAAAACTAAAGCATAGGCTGCATACCAAAACCTGTTTAGTATCACAATGTTTCGTATTAATATTTATGTACAGTATTTGCAAGCATGATACGAAATCCAAAATGAATTTACGACTTGCTTCCTATTACTTTTTGTTTCTTGGTCATAATTGACTTTCAGTACGCGGCAGATGTAAGTGAGAAAGTCAGTGAAGTTTGTAATTCTCCTGGGACACTCACGACACTTTTTCGTTCCTTTTGTGCATTACTAAATTGGATTTTATTAAATATCGTTGTATGATTGTTAATGAAAGAATGATACAGAACTAAAAGTAGTACACACTACTATGTCGATTTTTCTTTTATTTTCTTAAAATCCTTGTTCAACTGTGGCTTCCACTTAGTAAGTTCCGCGTACTTCTTTAGCAATCGTAACCAATAGGATTGCACATCTTCCATTCGTAAATGATCCCAAATAAATTTCTCACCCCTGATAAAGAATAAGTTTCCAGTTAAAGAACATAGTATACCACAACACAGTGAAGGCCCTTAATGGCCATTTGATGCTCAAGCTGCTCTGAACAACGACAGATGTTATGCAAGATGTGCGACAAAACTTTAAAAGTGGGGGGGGGGGCTCCCACAAAATGCGTATGACCAATGCATACAGGGTAGAACGACATCCATCATCTTCTGTTTGCTGTCTTCAAACGCCTGGCACATCAGCCTGAGATAATCACACTGAATCACACACACTATTTCAGAAGACATTATTATATACAGCACCTTTTAGCAATTTCGTGAACAACTTCGTCATTGGCTCGAGCAAATTCGATTAAATCCCTAAAAAATAATTCAGATTCTATCAATGGATGACTCCAGCTAACTCAGCCACTATAGAATAATTCCTGTTATATTGTTACAGAGCCTAGTGCTCCAGCTAGACTAAAACAATGTCGAAAAGAAATCTGGGAGAAATTGACTGTGATGTTTGAACATGGTGAATTTCCATTGAGACAACTGAATAGTGCAAAGCTCTTTTCGGGTGAACAGAAAAGATTTCACTGTGGCACTAGTATCCACACACGCACCTTACGTCCGAGAGATCTGTTCTAACTGGAATATAATGAACCCATGGTTTTAAAGCCGTATAGAAGAACTCTAACCACTCATCTCCAACTTGAAACACAAGAGATCCGCAGAGAAAAAGATGTTTGTAACGAAAACTTGCTGCAACACCGCGAAAATTGAATAGATACCTGAAAAAGAAAGAAGTTAAAGTGTGCTTTTATGCTAGGCCTATTAACTTTGCTGTACATTGTTTCCCATTGGGGTCGAGAAGACTTCTAGAGCAAGGAATAATGTTATCCTCCTGCCTTATTGTATCTGATATAGTTTTTTAAAGTGCCCCTGACACAAAATGCGATTTTTGCACCATGGAAAGTACGCATTTTTTCCGAGTGTTATGGTGAAAGAATTTTTCGATTTTAAAAAAAGGAACAAATTTTAGAGCCTCTTGAATCGATATATTTTTGAACCCATGGCCGTCGTAACAGAAGACTGGGACTAGCGATTTTCGTGACGTCACGCAAGTGAGTCGCTGCAAACTCACAGTGTATTTCCTAGGGTTCTATGCTGTTTTTAATACACATTATTTCAAATCTCGTCGACCGCAGGATTCAATTTTTATACTAGGTATCAGGATTAAGGTTAAATGTTATACGTTGCATCGTCGGAAGAGAAGATGCTGAAGAATAAGGGTATTTGAAGCGCGATTTGAAGCGCGCATGCTATGATGAGTCGCGATGACGACTCAGAATTTAACCCGTTTTTGGTGAAAAGCCTCTAGATGACAATGAATAGACAGAAGCCTACCAAAAGCAAAAGGCACAGAAAGATCTCATAACAAACTGCGTGTAATGTATGAAATGCCAGACGGGTTATATATAGCGAATAGTCATCACAGTTTCGACCTATAGTCGCGACATGCCGATTTTGTAATACACTGATTTTGACCGTGATCATGCAGTGTGTTGTCTTTTGTCTTTATACGTGTAAAATGCGAAACCGATCGATCTCCTCACGAAGCGAAATGTCTGTTTATACTTTTACAGATAGATAAATGTACGGAGTCACTTATATGCGACCAAGACGCGAATTTAAAATACGTAACTTTACACCAGAGTTCTTTGTTATTTACGTACGGGCATATATTAAATCCTCACTGAAACTATATTTAATATCGGGTATGTTATTATGTTTATAGCTACAAAAAAACTTTTAAAATGTGCGTTCACGTAATGAGACAGGTTTCTGCGTCATGTGCATAAAACTCTCAACGATAGACATAAGTTAGTATGCTTACACAGAATATAGCTGAACATAGTTATATCTCAAAAGCACTCAAAAGCCGACTCACTTGTATGACGTCAAAAATTACCCTCGTTCCAGTTTCCTTATAACACGGACATGTACCACTGGAAACCCCAAATTTGAGGCTTTCAAACGGCTCTAAAATTGCGACGTTTTGATGAAATCGAAAAATTCTTTCAGCGAAATACTCGGACACACGAGTCCTTTACACAGTGTAAAAATCGCATTTTGTGTCAGGGGCACTTTAAGAAACACGGCAAAATGTAGTATGTATGATGGGACTGATTTTGATTTGATATAGTGTATAAACCAGAGAAAATTATAATGTAATACTGTAACTGTCTTAATCTTTAAAAGTTGGGCCATCTTACGGGGATATCGATCAATCACTGTAATGTATGGCTTACAAACTACCTTGAATACCTGAAAAGATTAACTAGCATTATAGCACTCACTTGTATGGACAGTGATCCTGTAAAGGAATTTCTTTGGCAGCTGGAGCATGCAATGTATCCTAAAAAAATTTAACAGACTGAAGTTATTAATAGATACGAGCAGTGCTTACGTCACACTACAGATAAGACGTCAGCATTCACCAATGTTTATACCTAGTTAAACTAGTGTGTTTAAAAAAGGCATGGTCAAATTAGGGCAAAGCCTAAAGGTCTATTATATTTCTTATGCAACGTTTGTTCCCGTTGCAATTTTCAATAGGCCAGAAATCCCTCCCGAGTTCTAACACATGCCAGCGTTCTTTATTTCTTTCATTAACTTTGTTTCTTGTCTAACCAGAGCGTAACAACGCGATGCAATTATTTTCTTACAGCGTCAGATTTCCACGCTTGGTTTTTGGTGTACTGTGCATCAACCAATTTCGGATCCTCTCTTGAGAGTAAAACTAGTGGATCCCGTTCATCAGTTGTCCTATAAAATATGGATCTTATGACTTCATCATGTGTATATTAACACCAGTATATATATTAACTGATGATGCCTCATGCTCGCAGACTGAATTAGGGGAGAAAACAAAGGTGGAAAATTCCCTTCCTAATTCAATCTGTGAGCAGGCTACACCAGTTGAAAACGTCAAGAATCAATATAAAGAATAGTTCCAAAATCCAAAGTTCCAGTATATCTAAAATACATACAATATCTCTATTTTTTCGGAAAAAGACGATGCCTATCGCTCAAATGGGTCGTTTTCTGACATGATGAAAAAACGTGTCCTTTTCCATCACTCAGTCAATGATCTTGCTGTTAATAAGTAACAGGATAAAGCTATACTCTCTACTTAACGCCAACTACTAAATTTCTTTAAAATGTGGGAAAAAGGTAGCCCTTTTTAATGAGCTCATATGGTCTTTGTGACCATATGATATTCAATTCAGCGACAAAAGATATTTTTAAAACTAGAAAGAATTCTTCTAGAAACAAGCTTACCTTGATCCCCTAAAAAACCCTTTGGGTTCTTTCTTTTTCCATGGGAATTGCTTTGCTTTTCTGGCAAAGAACACAGTGATGTATTAGTTTGTTAGTACAAGTTGTTTCTTCATAGTTGATAATTAAGTAATTGTTGCATGACTGCTTACTTTTCAATGTCTTTTCTCATAAGATCCCATCTTCCTAAACCAGTAGGATATATTGGCCAAACTGCAGGTCCTCCTTCCCAAAATGTCCATGCTGGATACATTATATCATATTCATCCTTTGTCTGAACATTATAATGTGACAAAATACAAGGGTTAATATAAGATTAAGTAGTATGTGGTAAGTATTTATACATGTATTATAGTCCAGCTGAGTTTGCTGTGTACTTTATGTACACAACAATTAAAACAGAATTTATTAGGTAAAGATGGTAGAGGTAAAGATCAGTAACAAGACATTTAAAGCTTCACTGTTACGTGTAGTAATTAAAGGATGAACTGTTCTTGAGTTTTTTAGGTTTAGGCTTCGAACCACCACTCACCTTGCTAAATGAAAATACAGGAACTGGTTCCATCCATTTGGCTGTCTTAAAATATATGTGTGTGTAAGTTACAAAAATAAAGATTTTAAAATTGGCCATTTCAATGAAATAATTGTAAATTAAATTGATTGAAATTACTTGTGGATAATCATGAACATTGATTATCATCTCCATATCTGGCAATTTCTTAATGATTTTCAAAATGAAATGTTCAACACCATTACATCTGAAACATTAAACCAATCAATGTATTATTTATACTCTTTCTATTTACTGACAATCATCACCATAGAACCAACCATTAGCATTACAAGCATTTCACAATCAAGTCGTAACTACTGTATTCTAACCATTGCTAAATACTGATCAGGGGCCAGTAGTGCAAAGGCTGGATAGCGCTATCCACCAGATAGTGATTTTATCTACTGTTCTAAAAATGCTCAAAAAACAATAACATTTCATCTTTGGAACAAACAATTATTAAAGAGGACCCTCAATTTAGGAATATATTAAGATTTATATAGTCAAAGTTATAGCAAACAATGAGCAATTTTAAAGTGATTGAAAAAACCACCATCCAGTGGATAGCGCTATACGGCTTTCATACAATCAGCCCCAGGGTAGGGTGCTAATAGATTAACTTATATATTGTTGTTATAACTAAGCATTCTTACCGAGCTTCAAACATACAATCATTTTGTCGATACAACTTATGATTGATAATCTGATAATGTGTTCCTCTTGTTTCTGTCTTTGCTTTATCGAAGTTTGATTTGGTAATCCCACCTTTATCTTTCCAAAGCTTCAAATCATTATCAATGACTTTTTTATAACAACCACTATTAATGTTTGAGCAATCTTCATACGTGGAAACACTCTTGTTAATCTTGTCCAGATATGCTTTCCATGAATCTTAAAATATTAACATTACCATTAAAAACAGCTAATACTTTCCTTGCCTGTGACTGGAACTTAATGACTAAATCAAAGAAATGCTACCTCTATCAAACTGAAAGGGCCAGTTTACTGTAAGATGAATGTATCTGTTAGTCATTTCAACAAGCTTGAATACTTGTTAATACATGCAGCCACAATTATTTTATTAAATGATAAAACAGAATTATCATTGTGCTCTAAATGGATTTTTCATAGTGTCAGTGACTTACATATGACAGGTGGTGGAAACTATTAAAGAACCTAGCTAATTCAGAATGGTTGTCTAGGTCTTCCAGAGAAGCAATGGGGAAAATTTGACCTGACTTAAGGTGGCCTAAAACATAGAAAGCTGGCAGGGTACAATAGATTTTGTCAATGCTAACAGAAAAAGAGCCACAAGAATTGTAGACCAACCCACATATAACAAGTATGCCAAACTGTTTTTGACAAATATTGCATATGCAGTACCTCGCATTTTATACTTATAACTAGGATCATTTCTGTCCAAGTCATGATCTACGCCATATTCGTCGTCCAAAGAAGCACAAATAGACAAAATATTGATGAAAAATAGCATCAAAATTATCGCTGTTCGCACCTGACGTTCCATGGTGTAGCTTTGCAAACCAGGTTTTTTCAATTTATGCAAACAAAAACAAGACACGTGTCCTGTAAACAGCATGCAAATAAGCCAATTTAATGTCTCTCAACTCATGTACAAGCCATCAAAACCCGAGAAAACAAAGTAGTGTGAAGTCATTCAAATTAAAAAAAAATTAAATTTGCAACACGTGTAGTTGTTTCCATTTGACAAAAAATGTGCTTCATTGAAAATATATGAAATATCCTGACATTGTCAAAGAGCGCTTCCTCAGTTTTTTTTGGATGTATAGTTCATTGATAAACTATAGAAATGCATACTTTCTTCTTATTATTGTAATCATCGTGAGCTTATGTGTAATGATTTTTTGATTTACGAATGTAACTGTGAACCACTGTGAACAATTCTTTCATGCCAGCTTATTCCCCCCCGTAAACACAATACATCCTCTGGAAAATAGGGGGGTGAAGTTATTTTAACTCCCGCTGACTGCTCTTATATACAAAATGTTTCTAAAAGTGTAAACATTTCATTGCAAATGTTAAAATTTTAAACCTTTTGTGTCAATATTTTATATCCTCTGTGAGAGAGCTGACAGTATGACATCGATAGAGTATTTTAAAACAGAAATTGAACGGTTGAATAAAGAATTACAGCAGGCAAGCTGCGATAAAATACGAGCCGCAGAATATGGCTTAGCCGTGTTGGAAGAGAAACAGACCCTGCAGGAACAATACGATGACTTAGAAACGGTCCTTGAAAACACAAAACAAGAGCTTGAAAGCTCAAAAGAGGTAAAACATTGCATGATATTTACTACATTATTCAAATTTAATTGAAGCTCAGAGTTGGCTGTTAATAAAGGAATATAAAATACGAACACATACTGGAATTTGATCAATTGAATTATTAAATCCCTAGGGTTTTTGTTCACGTTTTGCTCTTTGAAATTCAAGATTATTCTAATTCTAGGGAAATAAAACCATAATTGTAAAGTTCTGAATATTCTAATCTTAATAGTCTTTTTTTATTTGTCGACATCCCGTAGAAGACTGTTATTATTGACCGAAGATTTAAATATGAATTTTATATAAATATGTGCGTGGTCTAAATAACCTAATAGCTTTATATGAGGTTTGAATCCTGGTTGTTTTTTGTTGCTGTTTTCAAAATACAACGGCACATAGGCATAGTTTTTACTGGATGTATGTTGGTACGTCATAAAGCTTAAATGGATTGTAAAATCTATTTTGAAGGGTACCTGATAAATTATATAACAATTGAATGAGATGCAGAGGAAACCATCACAAAAAAAATAGTTTTAAATATCATTTTGCCATCCCTTGATAATGAATGATAACATGAGAGTTGAAAACATCTCCCAATTAAGAGTCTAGGTTCAGATTAATTAATTGTCAAAAATTTGGGAATCTTAATATATATTTGTTAATAATAAAGTTGAAAAATTGCCTGCGGGATATAATTGGGAGATGTCATATTAGATTTGTTAAAAACTTGCAATATTGAGTTCTTGCTTAAGAATTCACTAGAATAGCAAAGTATTTGATAATTTCAAAATGAGCAGATTCCATTGCCAGACTGCAAATTTAGGAAGAAAATCAGGAAATCTACCAGTGAATTCAAATTATTGTATTGCAATAATAACAGTCATTTTTGCATTAGGCAAAATTATTTGATTGAATAATATTTTCGCCTGATTTTCTTCTTAATTGTGATCAGTTAAGTGATGCTGCTTTGGTAATATTTAATATTTTATTGGAAAAATTATTGTGGGAAATAATTTTTGTTTGATTGGAAACTGGAAAGTTCCTCCAGTGAAAGCCTGCCTTCACCCAGAACTTTGTTTTTTTCATAGACACTTGAGCAATTAAAATCAGAGCAATCAAAATGGAACCGCTTTGGTGATGTTCGTGAAGAAAACCTTGTACAGGAAAGTGAGACGAGGGAGGCAGGACTTCTGGCAAAGATTACTGAACTTGAATCAGACCTGAGAGTTGCAAACAAAGGAGAACGTCGTGCCATGAACGAAGTAGACCGACTCTCCTCCCAAAATGGCAATCTCCTTAAAGAAGTTGAAAAACAACACGAAGAGTTAAAGAAGGTAAAGGAGACCATTTCTAGAATGTCCGTGGCTGTCATACCCCTCCAAAAGCAATAAGCCATAGATTAGGGTACATGTATGCCAATTGCTTTAGGATTATTTAAATTTTGAAGCTCAGGGGCCAGTTGTTCAAAAGCAGGTTAGCTTAACCCTGGGTTAAAGAAAATCTTTACATCAATATTTTTAATCGCTTTTTCACAAAGTTGAATATCTTTTTCCATAAATGTTTTCTGGACCAACAAAAGCCATATTTTGTAAAGGTTTTAAAACGAACAACAGTTCAAAAGCACTTAAACCAAAACAGTGGATTAAAATTTAACCCAGGGTTAGCACTAACCCAGCTTTGAACAACTGGCCCCAGCACGTTATGTTAATAATGTGTTGCTACAGTACTATTGTTTTTAATTCAGGTTAAAGGTGATCTTCGAGAGATTAAAACACGGAATGCCAGACATAATCAGGATTATGCTGAGTTGGAGGAAGAAAATACTAGTTTACAGTCTCAATTATCTGGTTTGAAATCAAAACTGGTTGAGTACGAAGCTTTGAAAGTCGAGAACAACACGCTACGTGAGGAGATGGATGTTATGAAAGTGCAATTACAAATGTCGACGGGAAAAACTGAAGAATTTGAAAAACAACTAAATGAGACCTTGGATACACTGAAAAAACAACGTGAACGCAACAGCCAGTTACAAAAAGAGATCCAAGAACGAAGCCAGCAACCAAGCGCTGAAACATGGGATATGGAGAGTAAAAGTTTCTTGAACGAGGATATGACAGATGATGAACACCCATTGGTTAAAAAGATCACAGAAGAGTACCATCAGACTACGGTAGAACCCAAGTCACCTGCACCCGGGTTGGTTGACGATTTAATGAAGGAACTACAGTTCTCAGAATTACGGGATTTAGAGGATCAGTTGGTGCAGTTGAATTCCGAGAAAGCGGCGCTTACAAACGCACTTGCGCAAAGGAATAAAGAGGTTCTAAAACTCAAAGAAGAGTTCAGTGCATTCTCAACTATACAAGATTCTCAGAAACTTCGTAAAGAGATCCAAGGTGGGAACGCTGCACCTTCTACGAACGATGTATTTGTTTTGAATAATCAAATTAAAGAACTTGAAGAGCTTAAAAAGATTGTAAAGAACTATCATCACAAAGAGTCTAAGACTCAAATGGTTATAAAAAATCTTCATGTTGAGTTGGACGAAGTTCGAAGTAAGAACGCTTCCCTACAAGGCAAAGCTGAAGAAGCCGATTTCTTGTGTAATCGTGTCAAAGAATTAGAAGAAAAGATTTTAAATTTAAAAACAAAAGAAGAAGAATCTGACCAAACGATACGAACTCTTCGAGAAGATGTTCATTCCATGACGTCACTTGCTGGCGAGGCGAAAGGCAGTCTAACCTGCACACAGGATGAATTGAAGTTGGTCAGTGAAGATTTAGCCAAGCTCTATCAACAAGTTTGTACGGCTAACGGTGATACCCCGAACCAAATAGTGCTGGAACATCTAAAGACTCTCTCTCCCCGGTACAAATCAAAGAAGCAAATGATTACTTCTCCACTTATAAACGGAGAGATAAAAAATATCACCGAGGAAAAAAATGTCCCCGACAAAAATGGCGACGACCGAAAAGACGACGAAAATCCCGAGGAGTCCGGGGATCCACTGGCTTGTTATAAACTTATCACCGCCGTCCGCGATCAGGTTCGTTTCCTTCGAAAAGCTGTCGAGAAGACCGTTGATATCTCGCGCGAAAGTCGCGAAGGTCCCACACATCCCGCGGGTGGTGCCCACGAAGTGGATGACGTGTCTACTGCGGACAGCGGTTCACTTCAAGATCAGATCTTAAAACTCCAAAAGCTTGCAGCAACAAAACGCGAACAGATCACAACTTTACGCACCGTACTCAAGGCGAATAAGTCAACTTACGAGGTTGCTCTGGCGAACTTGAAAAGTCGTTATGAAAGCGATAAAGCTCTGCAGAACGAGGTCATCACCAAGCTGAAACGGAATTTAAAATCAATGCAGGCAGAGTCGGCGACGTTTCAGTCGTTGCGCAGTATGTTTGCTCAGAGGTGTGAGGATTATGTGGCTCAAGTTGATGACTTACAGCGTCGTCTCACGGCCGCAGAGGATGAGAAGAAGACGTTAAATCATCTACTGAGGCAAGCCATTCATCAAAAAATTGCTCTTACGCAGAGATTAGAAGATTTCGAGTTGGCTCGAGAGAGATTACGTGCATACACACGACGGAACTTCAAACAAGCGCAGTCAAAACCGAGTACTCGTGTCTAGTTAATGTCTGTCGATTGTAGATAGTCCTCGTGGAATGACAAAATACAAATGAATTTGTCACAGTGAAATTCTTAACGTACTTTCTCAGTGAAACCAGTTTTAAGATGTCAGCTGAGTGATGCAGAAACTCTTAAGTTAAGATTGCTTTTTATATATCTTAGATATTTATAATTATTATCAATATTATATAGAACTATATATGTCAACTGTATAGCAAAACGAAGATAGCTTTTAAGGTTTTTAAACGGGATATAGACGGATTGCAATCAAATATATGCAATAGGACAATTGTGTCCGTATATTTGCTATATAATGTATTGTAAATGATAACTGAATAACAAGTTACTGAAATACTAACCTTGCAAATAATTGCAAGTTGTTTATACTAATTAGAAAAAAGATCAACCATATTTAAATCAATTCCACTGAATCTCCAGTTTAAATGTTCGAATTTCCATTGGGTTCAAAGTGATCTCCAAATCATCATCATTAGGGGAAGAAATTTCGTTTCTTCTTTTAACTCGTTTCTGCTGATTCTTCACCTGATTCGCACTGAGGTTGAGCTCAGTTATAGCCTGGATGGTGACATTTTTTAACAAACCTCTCAATTGCACTGTGACAGCTTTTGAAAATTCGTCATCTTCTCCAACAGCAAACTGATGTTCAAGACGTAACAACAGAGACTTGTCAAATTTCTCTAATGTTAACAGATGAACATTTGGTGGTAAAGATCGAGATAAAGCCTGGTAACTAGCTTGGTAACCACTACCAGCTGAGAAGGCCAGAGAGGGGCGTAACATTTCTTCACCAGTAACACGATGAAATTTAGGCGACGATTTTGCCTAAGTCGTCATGAGTGTGCGGAACAAGATGGATTTGTAGAACTTCGTCATGGGACTCATGGCTTCCTGACGAGTTTGAGCACACGAAAGCGCTTGAATGGAAGGGGAAAATGGATAGGAACAATAGTAAGATTACTGCTACCATTGTTAGGGACTTAGGAGCAGTTTTTTTTTGTCTGCCGGCTGCCGCTTGTTTAAAAAGCATTTATGCCAAGTGTTATGCGGAAGTTAAACCAATCACAAACGAGGATTAATAACTCATGTGCCAGGACCATTCACTATTATAGATTTTTATGGTAGTATTGAATTTCTAATCTGCGCAAAAGGTTGAACGACACACTTCATAATGACATTGGTTCAAGTTCGACGAGTTAAAGCTCTTTATTTCATGCCTAAGGGTTGAGGTGAACCTAGTAAATCAATTTTCATAAGTTTATCAAGCATTAGATGCTGTTTAACACCGAAGTAATTAATTAACCCACTTTACAACTACTGCAACTAGATACCAATGATACCATAGATGCAAATGCTCTGTACGGCCCTGCGGAAAAGCATCACAATGTCACCAGCATAGTCACCTGCACCACCATATCCTGTGTGGCGTGCCCTTGTTACTCTTTCAACTGACAGGGGGTATCAACAACTTGTTTACTACAAGGTGTTTGTATGTTTATGTCCACATGGTCTGGAAGTATTATTGTGATCTATTGAACAGTCGCTTGTCATAGTATAGATTGCAGCCATGGCACTCTGGACAGTAAGAAACAATTTGTACCATTTAATTTACTAAAAGAACAGTTTTACTTTGTGTGACAGGGTTACTCCGTGCGTACCAGAGGGTGACGTATATGCCGCAAACGCCAAACGCTATTTAAAATAACTTGCGCACCATATTTTCCATTATGGCAGTATTGAATTTCTGATCTGCTTTATAGATGGATTTATTGATACCTTTATTGGCTTTAACGTGAATTGAGAACGTTTATCACATCGACATAGTGAGGGAATCACCGAGTTAGCATTACATTTTCATTTTTTATGACAGGGTTCGTTTTTGAGGAGGCAAACAGATTCAGCCATGGAATTTTTGCGAGTTTATCAAGCACATGACGTCCTTATAAATATTTATTGTATTGAAACTACGCCAAGCACTGCAGTTAATGTGTATATACCCAAGGTTACAATTTCCGTCAAAAATGCGGAAAAGACAACCAAAGGTTTGTCCCGTGCACGGTGCACCCGCGTACACAAGAATACATTGACGAACATTGAGGAAAGTGGGATTCGACGAAACGGACGAATGAGTGGATTACAAGAAAATGCCCCAACAATTATTTGTCTGAGGCTGTTGGTCAATCTCTACATTGCCTCCCTTGTTTTCAAGAGGCTGATGATATCAGTATTCAAATTCAGTGCGAACAGGCTTCAAATGGTTTTATCACGAGGATCTTTTTAGGAACGCCATGTCATCAAGTTTCTACAAGGTCGTTACTCACGTGCATAACAACGATCACATGCTTCAGTCGTGATGTTACCTGTCATGATTTTATGACGTCAACGGTGACCGCAAGTGCAAAGTAGGATTGAATTATTGAAAAGCCGACTATATTAAAAATTGGTCAACCTCTTATGGATGAAAGGCTAACATAAACGAACCCGTATATTACACTCTTTTAATGGAAAACATCCTAATGTGAACATTTGTACATGTCAATTGTCACCAAACGAAACCTAAATATCATGTGACATGCACCTGCTGGTCTTTCGTAACTGACAGGAAGTATCTACTGTTTGTTTAAAAATTTACTTAAAAATTGAATATTTATAGTTGCAAGTCTGAACTTGTTATTGTGATCTACGAGCAGTCGAACCATTGCTAGCCATGGCACTCTTATACTTGTTTTTATGTGGTTTTTCCGTGCTTTCGAATGCTCTCGTCGTCCCGAAGTCGCCAAGAAACCAAAACGAAATCCAGCAATTACAAATCCATCTTGTTTCGCACACCCATGACGACGTAGGCTGGCTCAAAACAGTCGACGAATATTATTACGGAGCTAATAACAGCATTCAAATTGCCGGTGTACAATATATCCTTGATTCAGTGATACCTGCATTGGAAGCGAATCCTCTGAGACGTTTTATCTACGTGGAAATGGCGTTCTTTAAACGATGGTGGGTTCAACAAACCCCGGCAATGCAAGAAAGAGTAAAAGCACTTGTCAATAATGGACAATTGGAGTTCATTAATGGTGGATGGTGCATGAACGACGAGGCAACAACTCATTATAACGCTATCATAGATCAAATGACTCATGGTTTACAGTTTATTGATAGAAATTTTGGCTCAAAAGCTAGGCCAAGAGTGGCATGGCATATCGACCCGTTTGGACACTCGGCTGAACAAGCATCGCTGTTTGCGCAAATGTCATTCGAAGGATTCTTCTTTGCGCGCATTCATTACGCTGATATAAAAAAGCGCAGAGAAGAACAACTCATGGAATTTAAATGGCGAGGAAGCCAAAGTCTCGGAAAAGCAAGCGAAATCTTCACTGGAGTTCTGTACAATGGTTACGGTCCTCCGTCTAGTTTCTGTTTTGATATTCTCTGTGGTGACCCTCCAATGCAGGATGATCCTCGATTGTTTGACTTTAATGTCAAGGAAAGAGTAGATTTATTCATAAAGCTTGCACTAGAGCAAGCGTCGCACTACAAATCCGGACATATTATGCTCACGATGGGATCAGATTTTAATTATCAAAACGCTCATACGTGGTTTAAGAATTTGGATAAATTGATTGCATTTGTAAACGAGGTATGTCAAGAGATTAGGATCTTAAAAAAGAGAGTTTACTCACCTCATTGGACCTAGTTATCTTAGATTTCCTCGGCAATAAAACAAAAATAAAAGTTAGTTACTGTACAGTAACTCAGGATCAAAACAGTGCACAGTTCAGACTTCAGAATGTAGTTACAAATAATGCGGTGCAATATATACGTTCGTTTTTAAACAAAATGAACATAATCCGTTTTTTAAGAAGTAATCTCTAGGACGTTTTTAATTAGACCAACGAAATAAAGTGTTTGTTGTCTAGGACGGCAGAGTGAATGCATTTTACTCCACACCATCAGAATATCTTGATGCGATAAAGGGAATGGATGTGGAATTAAGGACGGAAGACTTTTTTCCATATGCGGACTGTCCACATTGTTACTGGACTGGTTATTTTACCAGCAGACCTGCATTGAAAGGCTATGTTCGAAGAAATAATAATTTACTGCAGGTACTAATTCATGTTTCATCTATCCACCACTATCACCATAACCACCACTATCATCATCACTTATACCCAAGACACACCATCATTATCAGGGTAATCACTTTGTTTCCTCTCAACAACCACCGTTATTTTTATCATTCCTACAACACAAGGTATGTAAACAACTTGAAGTTCTTGGCAAGCTTGGAGAGTCAGATCCAAGTTCAGAGATGTTACGAGATGCAATGGGTGTTGCGCAACATCATGATGCTGTGAGCGGAACTGAAAAACAACATGTTGCATATGATTATGCCAAACGTTTGGCGATGGGAGCTCAGCAATGTAAGGTATAGAGACAAAAATTATATTTTATTCTTTGATTATTTTCTCTGCCGCAAAATATTTCCTGGTATAAAAGACGAAGGAATTCCAGAAAGTATCGTCAATATTTTGCGTTTTAGATGGCGATAAACTCTGCTTTGAACCAAGTCATTCAACCAGCACATCTTACGGACGTTCAGTACACATTTTGTGATTATCTTAATATCAGCGTATGCCCTGCTACAGAGGCCACTAAACCATTTACTATCACTGTATACAACCCTATTGCTCGGGCTGTCGATACAAATATCCGAATCCCAGTGTCGAGTAAAGCAGTCAAAATATTTGGACCGGATGGTAAAGAAGTTAGTTCTGTGGTACAAGCTGTCTCGAAGGAAACTGAATTTGTACGTGGTAGTCTTGGCAATGCCCCGTACGAGTTAACCTTCACTGCAACAGGTCTACCACCGCTTGGTGTTGCTACCTACACCGGAAATACAACATCAAATACAAGAAGACACACTTCCACACTAGCTCCCGAAGTACCAAAGGAAACAGGCTTTGCAAATAGTGAGAAAAGTAACGAGGATTATGTTATTGCGAACAAGCATCTTCGCCTCACGTTCAGCAATGACTCCGGACGTTTGACTAAAGTAGAAAACCTTGAATCTAAAATAAGTCTACCGGTTGACCAGCAATTTTTGTGGTATAATGCTAGTAGCGTTGGAAACAAAGACAGTACACAAGCTTCAGGAGCCTATATCTTCAGACCAAATTCAAGCACACCTTTAAACGTAAGCACGAACAACAAAGTAAGCAGCATAAGCGTAATTCAAAACGAGGTTTTTCAAGAGATTCATCAGGTCTTTTCACCTTGGGTAAGCCAAACTGTCCGGTTATATTCAAACAAACCCTACGCAGAATTTGAATACACTGTTGGTCCAATCAAAATGGCTCCCTCTCCTGATCTTGGAAAGGAAATAATATCGAGATTTGACACAAGTTTGAAGACAAATGGTGTTTTCTATACAGACGCAAATGGACGAGAAATGCAGTTGAGAAAACGAAATTATCGACCAACATGGATGTATAATAGTGAGTATATACTAACTCTTAATAAAGATAGCGGTTGGAAAACATGATAGCAACACTTTGAAATACACTTCCAGGTTGAACGCACTTCCAGCCAGGAGAATAACTTTTTTTATTTTATTAATAAATTTTGACGAAAATAAATTCAGCATGAAACTGAGTTTCGCCGGACACGAGCTACGAGCCTCAAGGCTTAAATCGGTAGAAAATCGTGTCCTATTTCTTGTCGTTTCGCGCGAACAAATTTGCGTGATAGAAAACAGGCTGGTTTTAAACAATTATAAGCTAACACTTTTTACTATTATTAGACACAGAACCTGTGGCAGGGAATTATTACCCAATCAATAGTCGAGCTTACATCAAAGATGAGTCTGGTATTCAACTGACCGTAATGACAGACCGTTCGTTGGGTGGTTCTAGCATAAAAGATGGTTCATTAGAGTTCATGGTTCATCGAAGATTGTTACATGATGACAAAAGAGGTGTTAGTGAAGCTTTGAACGAACCGGGAATTAACGGACGCGGTCTTATTGTGCGAGGAAAATTTTTGCTTTTACTTGAAGCGGCAAAATCGTCGGCTAAATTTCATCGTGTTATTGGTGAAGAAGAAATGTTACGCCCCTCTCTGGCCTTCTCAGCTGGTAGTGGTTACCAAGCTGGTTACCAGGCTTTATCTCGATCCTTACCACCAAATGTTCATCTGTTAACATTAGAGAAATTTGACAAGTCTCTGTTGTTACGTCTTGAACATCAGTTTGCTGTTGGAGAAGATGACGAACTTTCAAAAGCTGTCACAGTGCAATTGAGAGGTTTGTTTAAAAATTTCACCATCCAGGCTATAACTGAGCTCAACCTCAGTGCGAATCAGGTGAAGAATCAGCGGGAACGAGTTAAAAGAGGAAACAAGAATTCTTTCCCTAATGATGATGATTTGGAGATCACTTTGAACCCAATGGAGATTCGAACATATAAACTGGACATTGAGTATAAATCTTGAATCAACCTATCACAACGAACTAGCCTGGCCCTAATCAAAATATTCTGTAAAGCACTTTTT
Organism: Dendronephthya gigantea; assembly: GCF_004324835.1. Lineage (NCBI taxonomy): Eukaryota > Metazoa > Cnidaria > Anthozoa > Malacalcyonacea > Nephtheidae > Dendronephthya > Dendronephthya gigantea. Next base: position 1,123,419 of record NW_021163031.1, read on the forward strand.
CGTAACTTGTGGAAATAAAATGTAGTCGAAAGGGGATATTCAATTTATCATAAAGTAAACTATTAGATATATCATTAATCAATTAAGTTTTAAAATAAATTTACGTTGTACGTAAATATTATTGCAGACAAAATGGCAAAATAAATATTTTCCGGCAAAAACGGCAACCAACGCACGACTGGAAAACAAATCATGACGAAACATCTTGTTTAGATTTCATCAGTGTATCGTTCTATTGTGTATAACATCAAAAATACTGTTTTCGCTTCTCACTTGTGTTCGAGGTCTTTCCAAGTAGAGTCTAACCTTGTCAAGAACATACGATGGCCAATAAGAGTCTTCTTCCGTCGGCTTCCAAGATTTGTCAAACCGCGAGTCAAGGTGCCTAGGGCGTGATAATATTGTATGATAAGAACCTGACTGACCTAAATTGATTTTGGGGGCAGACGAATAAGATAAGAGAAAACATACTCCGAAAATAAACATCTTGTAAACTCAAGGTATGAACTGTTAAAAAACAAGACACAATATTCAAGGTGATATTCTGCTCGAAAACGTTTTCAGACGAATAATTCGTGTCTAGTCTGACTCAGTAGGGTTTATTATCGGGGTGCAACACTCGCGTGGAATAAATAAAACTGAAATGATAAGCCTCATTTATAGGTTTGATGCAAACTTGGCCTAAAAATGTTGAGGAAAGGGAAGAAGAAAAGAAAGTGAAATTAGCCTGGTTTCTCGGGGTAAAACTGGCTAAACTGACAGCCACTAGCATCTTTTTTCTTGATTAATTTACGCTCAATTTTTACACACTGTACTATAAAGATTCTCAGAATACCTGGTCAAGTTACAATACTCTTCATACGTCATCCAGCAGTCTGCTTTCCGTGAAATATTAGCCGGCCCAGACGACAAATTCATTCTTTCGCTCTTTGGTGTGACTGACGCAGCCGGTGGATAAACATGACAAGAATAAAAATTAATTTTACGTTTGCTTTTACTAAATTTTCTCCCGCCACGCTCGGCATGACCTGGTGCGTTGCTAGGCTCCAGCCTTCGATAAAGATCTTTCTCCGACATCAGATATCGATCAGAAGGTTTCAGTGATGAGATACACGTGTCGAGATCCCTGTCTTCGGGATGCAAGAGAACTGAAAAAAACAACATCGTTTTAACTCTTACGGGTAATGGCTGGCCAACCGAACTAAAGACTCGAGATCACTATCTTGGAAAACAACTTGGAAATAATCAACGTGGAAACTTAATTTGCAAGGTTCAAATAGGACAGAATCCTTCTTACCTCTCTCTAAAAGATTCTTGGAAAGTGGTATGCCATGCAAATGACACAGTTCCAAGATTTTCTCGTATTCATTTTCTTTTTGTCTTTGAAATGCATCGACAAGCACACCTGTTACCCCTCCCATAGTTGAACTCTCACGTTCAGCCTTCTCTGGTGATCTCGTCTTTTGTCGATGTTTCTCCCTTTTTTTCTGTCGTTTCAAACGTTTTTCGCCGTCCTGAAAACATGAAAGAGATCAACGCTCAAGGTATCACTGTTAATACGATCAACGAAGGAAAAAAATAATGAATATTTGCGGAGTTTGCGTCGCCAAATTTTGAGTGTGGCGTGAACGTTACATCTAATGTACAGTACCTACTGAAAACGATCATTTTTGATCGCAGAATTGTAGCATATCATTCGCCGAAAAGTTTATATTAAAATTGATTATATTAATGGACCTTATGCATAATGACGTCACTTTGTGGTGACGAGGAGTAGAAATGTATGAAAGTGGCTACTGTTGAATGTTTTGAAGTTGTTATTTGGCCTAAATTAATAAGTTGAGCAAATAAGTTGGACTATTTATTTTCGAACTAAACTTCAAATCATAAACAATGCAGCCATTTTCAAATATTCTTACTTGCGTGACCACAAAATGATGTCATTATATGCATAAGGTCCATTATTTTCTCCTTTTAGCTTTTTTTCCCAATTGAAGTGATAGAGTAAATAAGTAGAGTTTAGCTGGCAGATAACAACCAGCTTTCATTGATCCTCCGCATGAATTTTGTACCAAAACTAACCTGGTCACTTGTGGTAAAAATGTGGTCACTACTTGACACCCCAGGCAAACTGAGCAGTGACTGAGATGAAAACTGTACAGCTATTTGATTGGTACAATTTAAAGTGTCTCCTTGTATTATCCCCAAATTGTCTGATGGTTCTATTACTGCATCTTCCTCACCTAAATGCTTCTTTATGCTATAGAAATATAATATGTTATATAATACATAGTTCAGTTTACATATATCTTAGATATTTCAGTGTACATACATCCTAGATAGTTCAGTGTGAATACAATACATCCTAGATAGTTTAGTTAACATACATCCTAGATTGTTACAGTTTCATATATGTTTCTACCCAAAGCCTGATGATTGTGTTTCTTTTTATGTATTTTTGAATCTACGCTACATTTGATGAGAGGTTATTTAAAGATACAGTCATGCTTGCCTTCCTTCCTGTCCAGTTAGCTGAATACACTTACCGTTCACTCAGAATAAACAAATCCCTGCCATGGACCAACTCCTTATATTCAAGTACATCATCATTATTCTCATCAAGTGCCTGAATGAACTGATCAATTTCTGCATCTTTAAGAGGAATACGATGCTGTTTCATTACATCTTTTAACTCATCACGATTGACATGCCAATCTTTATCGCGATCTGCTTGCACAAACAAATCATAAAATCGAAGCCTCTTCTTTGCCAAATACTCATTAATCGTTGCAAAGGCAACTGGCAAAGGTTGGTTGATGACTGGCGCAAACCTGGAGTCATAATTATTAAAAAAAACCTGACCACCATTACTTGTTTCCTACAATTTAGAAAAAGTTGTCAGCTTATTTAGCTACATACAGGCAATTACAGGGGGGTTGCTGTCAATATCATCTCATCTCAATAAACAAAAAAAGTAAGCATATATTTCATGTTATAAAAGTACCCTGTTTTTAATCCTGCTCGCGGGAATCTTATCAGATATCTTTGTCAACGAGTCTTGAACACGCTGTTCAACTTCTGTCAAATTTGGCTTGCTCTGTAGCCAATCAGAAACCATTTCACACTGGTCTAAATCTCTTCGCAGCCGCTTTCTTTCCTTTACCCAGAGGCCGCGGAAGCATGTCAAAAGTGGGGGGGCACTGACGAAAAGGGGCAATATGTATACTCGATCGCGTGTCACACACATAGGCGACCATCAGACTATATATATATATATATATATATATATATATATATATATATATATATATATATATATATATATATATATATGTTACACAAATTAGAACAAAAATTTCATTGGTTAAATGTAACTTTATTGAAATTTTCCAAAATATCTAACTCTTTTTTCGTTTTTGAGAACGAAGTCTTTAGCAATTAACTTTAAATCTAGTTTATCGGTTCTTGTTTTGTTTACTTTCAAAGTCATAAGGTTGCAGTAGCGTGCTTCCGTCATCGTGCTCCTTAGATACGTTTTCACGATGCGCTGGGTTGAAAAAGATCTTTCTCCGGAGGCTGCACTCATTGGAGCAAGAAGGTAAATCTGCAAAAGTCGAACAACGTTTGACATTGCCATGTTGATCTGCGCACTGTGAGTGGTATCGGTTGAAAATAGTGTCATAATGGTGTCAATTGATGTTACCTTCTTAACTTCAGGAAGTCTCTGCGAGATAATTCCTTCGAGAAGCTTTAACTCTGCCTCTAGCTGGTTAAAATCAAGGTCTTCTTCATAAAGGCGTTTGACTTCGTCATCTAATACGAATGTTTTCCCATTTGCCGCGTTAATGAGCACAGTTTCAATGTTCATTAACACTGAGTAAACGTCTTGAGCGAAACGGTCCTGCAATGCTGCCATGCAGATATCAATAGCTTCAACACATTGGGCGCGGTAGAATTCTTCCGCGAATTGGAAATTATGCTGATTGCCATTTCCATGCTCTAGTCGCCGAGGAACTTGCTTTGATCTCGGAAGTTTGGGACCGTTTACGAAGGCGATGGTTTTGACTGAAGTAACTACTTGGTCATAAAACAGGTTGAAGTCATCTCGTTGGCGTTGTAAGTTGGTCTTCAAGGATTTGATACAAGTAATTGTTGTTTGCGCGGTTATGGAAGGCTTCTGCAACGTAGATGCAACTTGTTCACAGACGCTGAAGATATTCTGCGAAAAACGTAATCCAAAGTATGTGGCAAACTTCTGTAACTTGGTGGCCAGCCCTGAAGCGGTATCACGCACGGTAGCCTTGGAGGATTCTTTTGCAATTTTCAGTAATGTGGAATGCAAGGACTCATAATTACGCAAGACAGCGAAGATGGCTTTGGTTCTTACCGTCCACCGAGTCGGACATAACAAATGCGGGTTCTCAACTTTCGAGCCGTCGTCGTTAATTTCTGTAGCGATTTCCTGGTATTGAGCCATTCGTGTTGGTGAAGCTCGAACAAATACGGCCAACTCTTGCACAAACGTCAACGAATCACTGACGATTTGGCTTGCCTTCACACAATCATGTAAAGCTAGATCAAGAGCGTGGTTTCCACAGTGAATGTACAGGGTGCGGGGATTCTCCAAAGATATTCTGGTTGCAACTCCGCTTATGCCGCCGGACATATTTGCTGCGCCATCATATGTTTGCCACCGACAGTTCGCAATCGTCAAATTACATCGCAGCAAAATATCTTTTAAAGAAGTGGCTATTGTTTCCGCATCGGTTTTCTCCACTTGATACATTCCAAGAAATTCTTCTTGAACTGATAAATCGGTTGTAGATACCCAGCGCAAAACACAAGTCAATTGTTCCTTATTACTGACGTCTCTAGACTCGTCCGCAATCATGCTAAATAACTGTGACTCCTTGCGTATGTCCGCAACTATAGCCCGCAGAACTGTGTTGCCCATCATGGTGATCAACTCGTTTACAATGTCATGACTAAGATATCTTCCATTTTCAATCCAATCGAATAATTCAGGTACATCTTCCGCTCTTAATTTTAACAACTGGTACAAATTACTTTCAATGTCAGTTTTCCCTTGTAAACTCTGGCCTTGGCGAGCCAAATGCCTGATGCTGCTAATCTGTTTCAACAACATTCGTCTCCGAGTTTCCTGGCTTGCCTTCAATTCACTAACCAATTTTGCTCCAATATCGTTTCTTGCATCATCAAAGCATAAAACTTTATCAGTGGCCTCCGCGTGAAATTTAGACTGGGAATGTTTTTTAAGTTTTTCATAGCATTTCTTCCAGTCGTTAAATTGACCTGAGCAAAAAGCATTCTCGCCGTTGTGACTGGATGTGATAAGGTTTTGACGGGTCGCCCTTCTGCAGAAATAGCAGGCGATAGTTCCTTTCCTCATGCAGTAGGTCACCCAGGCGTATTTCAAAAATATTGACGGCGGACAAGTTCGTACATTTGACGATCCTTTGATGGTTTGCTTCGTGGATGTACGCTTTAAGTCTTCAGGGTTGGGATGGTGAGGCTTTTCGTCCATACAACACGAACACTGACAGTTCAACAATAGTGAACATTCTGCTTGCATAATTGGCATAGCAGTAGGTCCCATAAATTGAAATGTATTCGTCGAATTGGGCAACGCTGTTGGGTTGTGAGAATTCGTTGTAGAGGCAGAAGGCAATGATAATACTAACTCTGACATGGATGTAGGGCCAGTAGGGACACGATCATCAGAAGCTGAGTTGAAATTGGGGTGATCAGGTAAACCGGTTGATGGAATTTCTGTAGCTTCCGAAAGTGTCACGCAGTCGATTTCAGGTTCATTAACTTTCCCCGTTGGAACGCTTTTAAAGAAACTTGTTAGTTTTTTCATTTTTTTAGCTGTTTCAAAAAGCTCTTTTTCTTTCTCTCGTTTGCGCCTTATTGCTCGTGGCATGATGATTCGTAAGCTTTATAGACTTAAGACTTGCAAGAAGTTGAAATAATGAATCGTGAATGATAATAAGTGAAAATATGCGATATGTTGTCAATGACTTGTCATTGTTGCGTCGCACACGTGCTATTTATAGACGGATCGAGCTAGCGGTCGGACGTCTGCGAAGGCGTCAGTTTTTCACTTGACCAATGCGAACCCAATGATTTTTAATCCGGTTTGGCAATCAAGGTCAAAGAATTTTTTTGCCTTAGGCATAGCCCGTAAAAGCCAAAACTACTGATACGGTACCCTCCGTTTTTAGATTTTATCAACTAAAAATACAAGTTTATAAAACATAATTATTTTATTAATTGTTCAGAGCAAATAATTGCACTGTATAGCCTATCACCTATGACTAAAGCGACGCTTTACTCTGTTTTTCAACGCCTGTCTAAAACTGCCCTGATAACTGCAAGAGATCACGTCTAGTGTTGTAAGTGCGGATTTGAAATAAACCGGCGGTGGCGGTGATAATTCGAAAAATTATTTATAAACAAGAATGCACCTGAGATAATCTCGTCGTGCTCGAATATTAGGCCAGTTAAACATAAGGCACTTGGGCACTTTATTTCTTAAAATTAAAAAGGGCACATTCATCTCAAAAAAAATGGGAAAATCATTTCAGAAAAAGGGCACTTTTACTTCTAAAAAAGGGCACATTTTCCCCTTGCACGAAAAGTGGGGGGGCATCTGCCCCCAATGCCCCCCCGGTTCCGCGGCCTCTGCCTTTACCCAAGCTTTGTAGTTGTTAAATTCTGAGATTGTGGCTTTTTTTTGGTCGAAGTAACAGTCTGTTATTTGGTCTTTCTTCTTTGAAGTCTTATTTTGCGTGATAGGTGGAAAGGCAGAAAAATCACTGCATCTTTCGGGAACACATGCCATTTTTGGAGCTATGATGACACGCTTTCTTGGAACAGTGGTCCCATTACTCTGAATATCTTTTGACCTGGACAATGCATCACGATATGCCTTGGTCCTACCTAGGTTTTTTATTCTCAACTCCATCAGAAAATCACTTTATTGAAGCTTTTTTATGCAATTTATGCAACTCCTCAACAAATTTTTATCCGCCATATTGCTTTTTTGTATAAAGCGCTGCCATGGCGACCTCATCACGACCTCATATATTCATATTGCGGACAAAGTTACTGAAATGGGAGGAGCAAATCCTCCAGGAATTATATAGCTTAGTGGTTTGCAGTCAGAACTGTCTGACTCTGAACTGACAGAACAGTCAGTGAAAATATCTCCAAAATAGTAAATTTCAAATTTATCCAAATTCCAAATAAATTCCAAATTTATCCAAAGCTCTTCCCAAACGGACATTAACATTCCATTCGGGAGCTGCTCATTTACATCCTACTTTTTGTGAGAACTGAGAACAAATTCCTGAATTCTCACAGGCTTGCCTGACAAATAATGGCTCTTACATCATTATGACTTATTCGAGAAAAATGTGGCATAAACACTTTACAAGGTTGTGAATAAATATATTTGATTACCAATAGAGATAGAGAACGATCCAATATGCCTTTTAGTAATTACCTCAGGTCTACGTACATAGTCATAGCAGGAAATCCTACCAATCAAGGACTTTCTACTCGTTTTAGCCGCTCACCTCGTTTCCATGTACCTCAGTACTTGTGAGGTATATTACAGGAAAGGTGTATTCAAAATGTATATCATGTTTATCGTAAACTAAAAAGTAACCTAAATCAGTTCTTAATCATAATAATCACTGGTTTTCATAAAGATCTCGTTCATATGTTCAAGTCTTTTGCCTTTGGTCTCTGGCAGTAAAAAGTAGATGAAAAACCAACCAAACAGCGAGAATCCGGCTATTATACCAAACCATCCCGCTTTCGTAAGATATTCACTAGCATGCAAAAATGTGATCGTTGTAAGGAGATTGAAAAAGAAGGAAACAGACATAGCACAGGCAATACCAGTAGATCGCGACCAAAGTGGAAATATTTCTGAGCACACAACGTACGCTATAGGTCCAAGTCCTGAAGCGTGAAATACAAGATACAACACTAAACCAAGGACAGTTAGAACACGAAGAGCAGGACTCGATGGACATCCATAGGATGTAATTAATTCAAAATCTTCTGTGTCACAATATCGACTGCTAGTTGATGGATAACTTTTTAACGGTACACACGAGGAATTTTGAACTAAAGCTCCTTTTTCATAATAACAGAAGCCACACATCTCGTTATACAAACATTTGTCGCATGACTTCAATAGAGAACACTGATTTCCAGAGATTCTTGCCACTTGTGATACTAAAGAAGAAGATTGGGCTTGCATATAGAACGTAACTGTGAGCAACACAAGTGAAACAAAGACACCAGCAGTACTGGCGAGGAGAAGTTTACGACGTCCAAAATGCTCGACGGTTAACATAGCCACAAAAGTGAAAATGAAGTTGGTGAATGCAGGAGCGGTTGCGAGCCAAACTGCAATACGTTCATCTTTCACTCCTGACATCTTGATGATGGTCGCAGTGTAATATCTAGTGTTGAAAAATGTATTATTCTCAAAACGAGAAGTGTTTATTACAGAAAAATATTATTTTTCTTACAAGACCGTGTTGATTCCACTCAGTTGATGAATTGCCATAATACCACAAGAAATAAACAATGCTTGTTTTGCATTTGAATCTTGCATCATACGAAAAAATATACTCCAGGTGCTTCCCTCTGAAAAAAAATTGTTTAAGTCAATAAAAAGTAAATAATTCACAAAATCAAATAACTACATTTGAACTTCAATCTCAATGAGATTTTCTTAAAAATCACACCACTCTACTATAGTATATATTAATGAAAATTAAGCTAACCTTTCCTTGCCAATTTGTGACAATGCTTAATTTCATCTACTTCATCATCAACATTTTCTTTTCCACGTAATTTCTGCAAAACATTTACAGCATCCTGGCTGCGGCCTTTGCGAATAAGCCATCTGGGGCTTTCAGGAACCAATATGACACCAAGGAACAACAGCATTGCTGGGGCTGCCCCAAGGCCAAGCATGTATCTGGGAGAAATATTTTTATTTATAAAGCACTCCAGATAACTAGAGAAGCCTGACAATTTAAAGTGAAATACTAAACCTCCATCCATTAGTTTTGTCTCCACTGAAGATTCCACTAACCAAAGCTGCAAAAAATAGCGATCCAGTAACTGTGATTCCTGCAAAGCATATCAATTTTCCACGTATTCTAGCTGGTGCAAACTCAGCAATGTACATGTTAGACGATACACTGGTAAAACCTGCAGAGCAAAAATTATGCTATTATACAAAATGTACATAAACATTTACGTAAAATAAACAACCCAAGTTTTAGAATACAAGTTAAACAAGCTAGTCAGGCATTGGACTCAGAGGAAGCTTGAGCATTGGTGAGCATTAATTTTTATGCAAGAATTATTATACAATTCCTAAAATGATATAAAAAATTCCTTTGCATCCTTTGCCTCTTTCCTCTTGCTGGTGGTAAAAGGTAAAGGGGCAGCACAGGCAGCCCGGTCACTGCTGTTACGTCATGCTAATAGACGTAACAGCAGTGACCGGGCTGCCTGTGGGGGCAGCCACCCTGTTGCTCCATGTAGATTGTGCAATTGTGATTGGTCATGCTCATTGAATGATTGACAGGTTCATTTGATTCTTAATCCCCCCACCCCAAAAAAAAATTAGCAAAACATTTCTACCATGTACAAGCATATATTGAAACCCTTAAGCCAAAATTTAAGCAAACATACCATAGGCAATTCCAGTCAAAATTCTACCCACCAGCAGCACATTCTTTGAGAAGGCACAAGCCATGACTAATGTACCAATAACAAACACCATTGCAGATGCCATTAAAGTCCTTTTGCGCCCAACAATTTCGTTTGAATATCCAGCAAATAGAGACCCAAGAATTGCAGGTCCAGTTGCTAAACTAACAAGTAATTCATGCCACAAATACGTCAAGGAAAAATAGTCGGTTATAAAAACCATTGAACCAGATATGATGCCGATATCGTAGCCTAATGTAAAAAACCCGAACGACACAATAAAACATGAGATATATAGAAAATATGGCTCCTTCTCGCAGCTGCCATCATTTGCACCAGGGTTATCAAGCAGTAACCGGTTTTCTTGTCTTTCTAGGTTTTCATCAAACATATCTTCAGCCGCCATTACCGGTATGTATTAAATCGCCAAGGCATGAACATTGACAATGGGAGCAAAGAATAGTTAGAATACTTATTATGATCCATCTTTTATCTATCATAAGGATAATTAAGTTCAATTTTCATGACGATGGTGACATGGTGTATGGCACTTTGCAATTGAGTATGCACGGCTGGTCACGCGTAACCATAAGCATTATCATAAGCCATTTTGGCATAGTAACTAGGTGTGTCACCTCGAAGCGAAAACCCACAGGGCCGAAACTACAGGGTGACCCAAAAAGCCCAAAACTATTTAAAATTTGAATTTCACTTTATCTGACCAGAGCTATTCCTATTAAAGGTTATTATTGTTGGGATAAGGGAGTAGCCGAACAGGATGGCGATCCACCCTTCTTTAAAGACTAACACACATCGCTATAGCGACGGCAGGGTGGACCATACTACGGTTATTAGAAAGCTCCTTTTTTCAAAATGAAGTCATAAATGCATGCTTCTTATTTCTTAATACATGTTTGTTTGCAACCAAATGCCATTTTCCCAAATGACAGGTAATCGATATGTCTGTAATGCCTCTCTACTCTAGACTCAGCCAAACACATAATAGAAATTACTCAATTTAATTCATTGAACTTGAGAAACCTGGGGCAAACGTACCGGAAAGTTAAGTAGAATGCACCGACATTCAAACCAGAATTCCAAGGTAAATAAATCACAGGGCCATAGGTTTATTCTCAGTTAATAGAGTTCTAATTCAATCAAAGTATGTGTCATCAGGCATCACTATTGACGTATGAAGAATCAAGTCCGTTGACACTGTTTTCATAGCTACGCCTTCCTGCACTTTCAAATAATCTATTAACCTCTTCAAGAGTTTTCCCTTTAGTTTCGGGTACTAAGCCGTATATAAATAACCATCCCAAGAAGGCGAGTGCAGTATACAGACCAAACGCACCACTTTTTGTTAGAAGCTGTGTCAAATGAAGAAAGGTTATCGAAACTAAAAGATTGAACACCCAGTTCGTTGCAGCTGAACTTGAATTCCCAAAACTTCTTGCCCATTGTGGGTAGATTTCTGAATTCACTGTCCATGGCATAGGTCCCATACCTGGTGCAAACCATGCCAAGTAGACAATTAACCCAAGCACAGCCAGCCAGGATAAGGCGAAAGGACAATGGTCATAACCCCAGTGTAGGTTACTATTGGTCGTTACATTACATAAACCATACTTATCATGGTCTGTGTTATAATTTGATGTAACTGGAAGACATGAACCATTCATATATTCACCGCCAATTTCACTATAACAGAAACCACACCCATGGTCTTCTATACATGAATAACAATGGTCATAGCTGGTTGTGCAGGAGTCTGTGATATTTGGACGTAGTGTAACGTCAGGAGAAGATTGTAGTTCTAGAAGGAATGTTACACTTAGCAATAAAAGGCTAAGGATTACACCACCCAAACTACCAAGCAATAATTTCCGCCGCCCCATTCTCTCAACTAAAAAGACTCCAACTAAAGTGAATGCAAAGTTTGTGAAAGCAACAGGAACAGCAAGCCATATTGCATCCTCATCACTTTTGGTACCTGCCATTTTGATGATAGTTGAACTGTAATACCTACAAAATCAACCAACTGTTAAAATCTTTACAGACACGGTAGAAAATTGTCAGTCAAATTAGCAAACTCTTGTACCTAAGTATTGACCTGAAGGATCAAACAAAACGTGCTTACATTACAGTATTTATTCCTGAAAGTTGTTGAATAGCTTGTAGACCACAACCTACAAAAACTGCTCTCCTTACTGAAGGAGTTTGCCATATACGAACAAGAATGCCACATTTTGATCCATCATTCTCAGCTATATCAAGAATAAACAGGTCTAGCTATATTATTCATAATTGGCAAACATATTTGTATATAGGTAATTAAAGCCATATATATTGATGCTGGCCAATATTTTCCATAACAGTTGTCCATTTATTTGTCAGTACATATTCATAGTATGGAGTAACCACAAATTTTGCATGTCAAGGATGGTCATGCTGAACAAAAAAAGCTTGTAGGGGAACAGATTGAGAGAGAAAAGTTATTACTTATTACTACCTCAATCAAGGTCCATTAGAGATTAAAGCAACATGCATGAATAATAGAAAAACTCATGTTGTGATGTTAGTTAAATAAAGGCAACATGTTTTCATATATGCAGTGTTTGTTGTTTTGTACAAGACAGATTGGAAATTAACTCATCTGGAGTCTAGAAGATGGATCAGCTTTTGGAATGAGATAATGAGGTTGCCTTTCTTTCCCAAAATTTTAAGTCTAATAATTGCATGCATGATCCATTTTATGTTTAGTCAGGTAATTGTAGAGAGACAGTAGAGCTACCATACACAAGTGTGGATACTCTGGTAGTTTAAATCAACGCAAGTGATTCATCTGACAAACCGCATTTTATTACCCAAGCGTTCTCTTTGTAACGTCTGTGAGATGTCGCATATTTCATCATCAATATCATTGGAATTTCTTATTCTTTTCAGAACCTTTTTGGCCTTTTCCACCTTGCCTTTGCTTACCAACCATCGAGGACTTTCCGGCATGAAAAAAAGACCAAACAACATAATGATTGCTGGAACACCAGACAGACCTAGCATATACCTAAAAAAATAAAAAGGTTAGCATATGGATGCATCGGTATTTAAAGCAGGATGGGGTGCTAGACAGCAGCCATTTTCTGAAAGAGCCAGTTTCATAGAAGATTTCTGCCCCAAATTCCTAAATCGCATTTCTGAAAGTCCATCCTCGGCTACCCTCCCTGATCTTTATAAATTGTGCCTCAATCAACTGAACACGCATTGCAGTTTTATGTCATAAAATTTTAAATTTCAAAAGGTACCTCCAACCATTTCTTTTGTCATAGGCAAAGATTCCATCCACAATACTTGCAATAAATTGACCTCCAGTGATAAAGACATTATTTAACGTCACTAGTTTTCCTCTCATATGAGCTGGGGCAGCTTCGGCTATATACACAGGGACCGTCATTGAAGCAGATCCTAGAAAATTTACATGAGTATAACAAGTCAATCTATATCCATCAAAAGCTCTTGCAAAGTTCATCAGGCTGGTTTATTAGTAAAATTGTGTCTGTATTAACCCAGAAGAAATGTAGGTCTCAGAGAACGTGAACCAACATTTTTCATCTGTGGCTGCATTTTTAAAATGCTTTTATGATGGTGAATATTAAACTGTTAAGCCATTGAACAGCATACAAACAAGACCTATGTTTATCATAAGCACTTAGTCCAGGTGGACTAATATACAAAAAATACACATCTGTAGTTGATCGCAAACATTTTTTGGGGTGGATATGATTTGAATAAACCAGTCTCTGACTATAAAAGTGCCCAGGGCCCAGGTTTTAATATATTTTAATTAGCAATTACTAATTCGAAACTACGGGTTGCATCAAAAAAAAAAATATTAAAAACATTCTTTTTGTAGCATTTAATAATATGACTATTAAAAATATTTACCTATTCCGAGGCCAACTATAGCTCTGCCTGTAAGCAGCTCACCAATATTTTCAGCTAATGTCATAAATAGAGCACCGATTGTGAAAATAATCGCTGAAGATATCAAAACAAATTTCCGACCTAAATATTGGCTCACGGGACCTGCATACAGAGCCCCTATGATCGCCCCAGCAATGGTAATGCTCACTACAAGTTCTTCCATGAAGAAAGTCAATTGAAAACGTTTTTTCAGAAGGATTAAGGCACCTGAAACGACGCCTGTATCATAACCAAAAAGAAAGCCACCGACCGCAGCAAAAAATGTCAAAATATAAACGAAAATCCCAGGTTTTTGGCACTGCGTTGAGCCGTTTAGCAAAGGCTCGCTGGCCTTGTGATCCTTGTTAGTCGTCGACACCTGATCTTCAATCTCTTCCATTGTATGACTAAATTCAAACAAATATCATCATTGAGAATGATTGAGAATGATTCCAATGTTCCGATTTTTTACAATATTTTTACAAATTATTTTTACCTGCTAGCCTCGTTTTCGTATTTTTGACCTCGTATTTTTATTAGGCGCGTCACACGATGTTTCAATTCTACTTTCGAGGTATGTGAATTTGGCAAACACAAAACATATCATTTCATTTATTTTTTAGACTGTATTCTAATGTTTGTAAACTTAAATTGTTATTTTGAAAACCTAATTATTATTAATTATTTTTTATTATTATTAACCAAAAACAATTTTCATTATTAATAAGATCTTGCAACTAATTAACTAATTAATTTTGTCAGGTATTTGTTAGGCAAATATTGTAAAGATGCAACTTCACAACCAGGCCATCTAGTCCTACTTTTAAAAATATAAATAATAGTACTAGTTTTGTTGCGCATTTCCTGCAGTATTGTCCATTTGAACTTGTAACCTCTTGAATTTTATATTTGTTTTCAAAGTTGAAGATGTGTTGCCAGATTGACTGCTGTCTTTCAATTGCCCAACAAACCACTTTCCAAACATTTTTCTAAACACTTTACGACAGTGAGATCGAAAGTCCCTACTTTGAAATGCATACAAAAACGGATTGAGCCAAGACGATGAAAAACCAAGAATAATTCCAACTTGATAATAATTAGAATTCCACCTGAGATTATGTATCTCACCAAACTGGAATAGAAAGTACATCACATGATTTGGAGTCCATAACACAAAAAATGCAACCATCACTACAAATACAATCCTTATTGTTTTTTCTTTGCTTTTCATGATTTTTATTCGTCCTTTGGCATCTCCAATGGATCGTCGTAAGTTTTCATCCAACTTGGTTAAACATCTTTTTATTCGGTAGAAGTTGATGATAAAAATTGCAGCAGGAATTACAAAATGACATATGAACACAACAGCGTATATAATTGTGCTTACTGTTTCACTTGGCCAGACATAGGTGCAAAAATTCACAGTACCATTGACCCCAGCATAACGAATTCCCACAATAGTAGGAATTTGGATGATTAATGCTGCTAAATAAGCTGCAGCAATATAGAAATATGTTTTTCTTGGTATGCCAAGATGCACTGCTTGGAATGGCTTACAAATTGCTGCATATCTTTCAAAGCTTATAATAACTAGCATATATATGGACACATCACAAAGCCAAAATGGGATGAAGTAGCCTGTAATAATCTTACACAATACATCGCCTTTCGTCCCAGAAGGATGATTAAAAACATTTGTGGACAAAATATAAATTGGTAAACAGGTTATAGCAAAAGTTAGATCAACGATAGCCAAAGCCATGAGGTAAATATTAAAAGGAACTTCACGGAGTCGATGCCTGGCTGAACCGCTTTTCAGAACCACTAGAATTACAGTCAAGTTTCCAAGCACACCTGCCAGAAATATGAAACTGAAGCAAATTATTTCCCACGTCCAAAACTCAATGCCTGCCATGATTTACCAAGTATTAAATACGACAGCAGTCGGCCAGTTTATTAAATGTACGACGTAAATAATATAAGATGTTGTCCTTTCATCTGCTTACCAAAAGAAATCGGGAATGTTTAATTGTTCATTTCACGTGTACCCACGATATTTCCACTTTCTTAACTAACGAAATGAAATGATTTTATTCCGGAAATTTCGTATTAAAATACCAGTACGATTTCCGGAATAAAGTTCAAAACTGAACATTCCCAATTGGGCCAAAACCTGCAAACCCTGTTCACACAAGGCCACAAACATATTAGTTTACTAGTTAGGTCAGTTATACACAACAATTATTTTTGTGTTTCAATTTAATTTAGAAATTAGAAACTCGTTTTTCAAGCAATTGCATAATCTGGTGTAATACTTGCCACCACTTTATTACAAGGTATGACCGGCTGACTGCAATTCTCCTCCCCCTTCCCAAAGACGTCAGTCTCCTTATAGCGGATAATTTGCACGACTATATCCAGGGCTGGCGCTAGAAGCTTAATTGTGGGTGTTGTACTTTCATATATCCTTCTTATGTCCGAATGATTTCTTTTGATAGCAATTGTTTTTACACTTTTATAAACATGAATGTATGAAACACACACCCTCTATAGCGGCTAGCGCCGCCCTGAATATATCTCCAAATTATGCAGGGGTCCTGAAGGGGGGTTCCAATCCCATTTTCTCTTTCATCTTTTTTATTCATTCATTATAATCATAATTGTTTCCTAAAATCGCTTAATTAAGGCCGAGTGTCACGAAGGAGTCATTTACATCGGCGGTGGAGGTGGGGGAGGGGGTGGCGGCGGTTCAGAGGCACCACCTAAAAATACAATAATTCTGTCGTTAGTTACTGAATCGTTAAGGTCTGTTCACATCCAATTTTGTTGGATCCAATTCACCTCTGATGTATGTTTTATAGTTTGTTGTCTCGTAATGTATATGAGCAGCAAAATCCAACAAAATTGGATCGTGTGAACAGACCTTTAGACAGTCAAAAGAAGAAAATCCACACAGGAAAAAGCAACCGTTGGAACTTGGTTTTTATAAACGTCTGGGAGGAATGCTAGGTTATTCCCGTCTTAATGTCATACTGAGTTATCTAACCTTCATCATTGGCAGCAGTCGAGGCCTCGCTGTCCTGTTCAGGATTTTCACCTAAAAATGAAATTATGAAATTCACTAAGCTAAGACGCACACACTACAGTAGTGGCTATTTACCAAATGATACGACAGTAATTGCGAAGTTCATATTACACTACCATGCACGATCGTTACCTTTGAGAAACATGAACTAATCAAATACGATAACTGTGTTAGATTGCAAAATGTTATCGAAAGGTAACAACAGTCAAATCTGAACCTGGATAAAACATTGTAAAAATGAGATTACCCTGAGATTGTTCCTTTTCTTCTTTCTCTTCAGCCTCAGTCTTATCAGCACGAAAGAAAACTCGAGCACTGCTCAGAGAGTAATACAATAGTTCAAACTCCTAAAAAATCCGCGCAATCCAGGTTAATTTATGTATCAGTGGATACTAGAGAAGTCATTTTCTAAACCGATGTCAGCATGTTCATTGTCATAAATATAACTCTGGACATCTTGACATAAATTTGACCATGATTAAACGTGGATACATACTCTTTGATAGGCTGTTAATCTCTTTTGCGTGAGACTAAGTGTTTGTTGTAGTTTCTCATCTCTACCGCTTCGTCCATCAAGTGACTGAGATACTTTACGCTAAAATTGGTTTAAAAAGCGTGAAGAAAATAAATAATTGCCTGACAATAGTTTTCTCCGCGCGACTGAACAGTCTGCATGCCTAGGCATTTCAAAGATCAATAAAGCTCCATATTAGACAATCGACTTTGAGGTCCTTGTGAACTTGAGATACTCACCATATCAGTTTGATATTTTTGATCAACCGACTGGAACCAATGAAGAGAATCAAATTCCTTATATTGATTCAACAATTTTAGAATATAAGCAACGCCTAAAAATCAGACAATAAAGCAAAATAAATTATAGTAAATACACCAGGTCAGTTTTGAGTTGACTGAGGTTTTCTTTTGGCCAGAGTGATAATCGATAAAAACCTTACCCATTGCAAAGCCATCATCCGTGAAAGCAGCTCCTTCTTTGTTTTTCTTGGTCATCTTCTCTTTACGATTCATAGAATATTCGACAAAGTTTAACGTCTAAAAACAATCACAGAGGTTGCTTGGTTGGTATGCAAAAACAAGTTTTCAGCACTCGAAAGTTATGAGTGTTATTGATATAGTTCTATAGTTACGCCATGTGACAAATGGTTTTTAACAAACAGAACTGATGTCAATGCAGCTCAATTCAACTTTATCATAAAGGACACCCAGCATATGATAACTCGCTAATTTAACACGATATAAGTGATGAAATTTCAAGGCAAAAATAATACCAAAGGGCAGAGCAATACAGAGAACAGCTTACCAAGGGAGGCACGATAATGTAGAAATTTCTTAAATGCATATTCTTCAAATCTCTGAATTGCGGAACGAACACATCCACTAAAAGCTAGTAATAGAAAATAAACATGAAATAGGACTGGCGAACATTGAGCCCGGGTAATGCAACAAACTTATTCTTACCTTGAAATAATCTGTTCCTTCGGCAAAATTCTTGGCCATATTACCAATGGCAGCGTCAAGATTTCTTAGAAATTAAGAACATGAGTTTCATTCAGTCAAAAAAGATTACATCAATCCAAATATCGTGCTATGATGGAGAATTTGATAACTATAATGAACTCCTTAGCGAATGGCAAACTGCAATTTTTTCCCTGAAAAAAGTTAAAAATTCCCGCTGTCAGATGTCTTTAGTTTGGCTCACTCACTTTGCAGCTTCTTGCGTTTCGTCCGACAGCCCTTCATCTTTTACGAGTTCATCAAACGAAATAATGTCTTCAAGATCGGGAACAAATCTAAATAACAAAGATAAGAAACACATCATGCATGTGAGTCAACTCCGTAAAGAAAGCAATAACTTAATTAAATAAATATCAAACGCCTTCAAATACCTTATGGCATTTGATACACAATGCAGTCCACCAGACCTGACCATTCTAATGTAGCCCATGGCATTACCTGAAACAAATTATTTTTGAACTTACAAAATCAACAACATTTCTAGTTTTCTATTATAACTCTTAGAGGCTGTTTACATGAGCCCGGTTACACGAGATTCAGCGACGCGTGAGATGATTTTGAGGTATTGAAATGAGCAGATAACATGATCCTGGCAGTCGTATAATCACCACAAAAATAGCATGTGCTTGTTTGGTGCCATAAAGACTTATTTCAATACCTCAAAGTCCTCTCACGCTTCGTTGAATCTCGGGTAACCGGGCTCATGTAAACAGCCCCTTACCAACTTGTGTAATAAGTTCTCGGAATTGATCAAGATAACTCAAGGAGTCCGGGGTCAAACCAAGTTTTCTAATTCCTTTGTTAAACTTCTCTGCCCTCTCAAACGGATATTTCTGTCCTGTCTCTTCGCGTATTTCTTTAAAATATCTAATATCCTATGATTACAAAACAGAATATAGATAAGTAAATTAGCTTGTTGGTACACCACGTAAGTATTTAATACTGCAAAGCTTAACTTACTTATTTGATGCCACCATGCAAACTTACAAGAATATTATTAAAATATAGATAACTAAAAAGTATAAGCATGGCCAGCATGGCCTACATTGAGCTACATGCCCAGTACATACCTTTAGAACTCTGCCTTTAATGTGCTCATCATACAAAAATTGTGAAAAAATAAAGAATTTCTTTCTCAAAAACTGATAGGTAAAGTTCACAGTGGTGTTCATGATTCCAGAACCATGAGTTCTAATTGAGTTAGCGATGTGGCGAATGTTGATGGTGTTTAGATGTTTGTTGTTCGACGAACGTTCCACGAAAATCTAGAAAGTAATGACGCATTAAACAAAATAACGTTTTGAGACTGATATAGTTGTTTGACATAGTTGGAAAAGAAGATGCTAAGGCCCTGTTACACGGTGCAATTTTTCGTGCAACTTGCAATGCAATTCTACTTCTAAGAAATGTAAATTAGTAAAGAGTCTTGCAGAAGAAAAGTGCATGAAGTCACAGATGAAGTGTAATAAACACAAAAGTTTCGTAGTTGCCAAATTTACATCACTCAAAAGTAGAATTGCATTGCAAGTTGCAAGAAAAATTGCACCGTGTAACAGGGCCTTAATCTGTTCCAGATTTTCCAAGTAGTTAGATTTTTGAAATTAACCAACATGTATGGAATATAACAATACTAGGTCCAGAAAGCTCTCTAAGAGCGCTTGCGCTTGTATTCATTACCTGATTATTGAGGTTGTACAAATATCGAGAGATGAAAATGTGAATATTTCGCATAATTTCGAGAACATCTAATCCCTATATCAAAAAAAGAAGGTTGGATCACACACAAAGTACAATCAACACGATGTTCGTAACACACTGGTATTTCGACAAGGTGTTGTAACAATAATACTTGATATTTTAAATCAAGTCACTTTAAGACTGTCAAACCCAGATTATGAATTTTTGGAGAACTAATTTAGTTTCAGGAAAATGTAACATGTTCATCTACAGATATCATTCCAGTTGTTGGCATAGAGTCCACCGGTACAACCGTGATAACATTGGCTCAACTAGATTTCTACATACGTGCGTAGTGATATTGCTATTAGGGAGATTTAGCATGAGGACGTGAACGTCAAAGACGACGTGAAAATGGCGAGTAAATGGCGTGGCATGTCCATATTTGGGCGCATCACGCCATTTACTCGCCATTTTCACATCGTCTTTGACGTTCACGTCCTCGTGCTAAATTGCCCTATTAAAAGGCTACCTACGTAGCCACAAGTAATCCAATTACGTGACGTATAACAGAAAAAAAATTCCGATTAGAATTCATGCAAAAGGCAGTGCAAGTAGATTTAAGGAACATACAATTATATCCTTTGCTATATTGAGATAAAATAAAAGACAAAATGAATAAACTTAGTGCTACGTCATCACAGAGGAAACCATGCGACGAAATCGAGCAGGAAAAATATTCGAATGAATCAATTTGGGCGGAAATACACCACGATAAGAATGGCAAAACAATCCTTAAGAATATTCCGCGGGAAAGAAAAGTGCAAAATCTCCACTTGGAAGATACATTCTTTCAGGTCCTTTACAGTTTAACACCTTTCTGCAGTGTAAACAGTTTAATGTCTCTTGAATGGCCTGGTAACAAGTTTGACGACGTTAAATCCCCCCAAAATGGACAGTCTTTTCTTTTTTGTAGGATGAAAGAAATTTGAGATTCAAACATCAGCAACTTATCTTTATACAACCAAAGAAAGTCGACGTCAATTCTGCCAAAGATTTGGACGAGGATAAAGAACAAGCAGCAAAGAACAAGATCAGTAGGAGTCAAGGTTTAACCTCGGAGACCTGTGACAGGCAAGACGATGATAGTTACGATACGCAACACCCTTGGTCGTTTCAACCTACTGAACATGAGCAATTTATCATGACGGATCTTTCTGGGGTAAAGGATGCTTTGTTTACCTTGTACTAACTTTGTCATAACTCATAACAAAGAATACCACAGCTTAACCATACAACACTATACAGCATACTATTTTCATATCATACCATTACTACACATAGTTTACAATATTAATATGTTCACAGAACATATTAGACAGAAAAGACGAAAACCCGAACTTGTTGAAGGCCAGCTTCTGTGTGAAACATCAACCAAACAAGAACTTGATGAAAACATCAGATGTATTTCGAAATACTCTTGGTTTTGAAAAAGCTACAAAGAATAAACCAAATTCAAAAGCTCTGCTACAAAACTGGCTTACATCCAGTTCCAAGAATAAAAGCTTCAAAACACCTTCCACAGAAGCCTTCAAACCTGATGAACAAGAGAGCAAAACTTTCGAGACACAGCGAGAGTCTCTTGGCAAAATAATTAAAAATGCCATTTGTCAAAAAGACCTACTAGCGATTAATCCAGGTTTTAAACTCGTTTCTAAAACACCACTCGTGCAATTAGATGCGATTTGCAGACCTTCCCGAGCACAAAAAAATGAAGAACTCCTGACGAATTCCAGCACACAGCTAGATCGTGGATGTGTTTACAAGAAATATGGTGTCAAAGCTGATAAGTATTCCGTCTGTGACGAGATGGAATCGTCGTCTGAAGTTGAAGCTTTTGATCCTTGTTTGTCAGATGACGACGACATGGAGAGGGGTGAGAAAACTATATTTTACTGAAAATTTAAAATGCACATAAACTGTTTAGGTAAAAATTTGTCTAAAGTGACGTGAGATACGGTAGTTTTCTGACTGATCTGTGAGCATCACATGTTTTCTTTGACGTTGAATGTCAACGATATTGTTTCTAATTTGTAAGAAGTAGACGATATGACGACATTGACGAGTGATGGAAACACATTTAATTCAAAGAAATATTTTATTTTTAAACGCTCGAAATTGGATTTCCAACAGGTACCTGTCAGAGCAACTGGTCAAAATTGAAATTTTGGAAAACTGGTCTCTTCTCATCACGAAAAACTGTATCGCCACAGGCACAGGTCAGCCAAGACGATTATACAAATAACGGGAACTGTGATGCAAGCAAGCCAAACAGAAATGCGAGAGTTTCTGATTACTATAAAATGGTTCAACCACGGGTAGTGCATAGGAAACTTGAAGAGCATTTTAATTAAATGAAGAGCCAATAAACTATTAGATGCCAATAAATATTTTACGATCTAACCTGTTCCAGTGTTTGACTGGGTAGATGAGCCTCGGTCATGGTCAAGTCGTATCGCTGAGCAGCTAAATTCTTCATCTCGCCATAAGTCTTCCAGTCATGAAGAGCTACTGTCGTCAGGTTATAAAATGTCGAGTCCAAATAATGAGCGACATGTTCTAAATATTCAATAATTTCTCATTCAAAAAACCCGCCTTCACAGAATCTGTGTAGATTATAGAAGGTAGAGACTGATAAACAATTCATTGTTCGATATTTTTATCTTCGTTTATCAGAGTTTATGCACATTTACGGCATTATTACGTCAATTCATCGACACATGTTCAGTGTTGCAATGCTTGTGTCCTTCGGCCCACTTTTACATATCGAATACTGAGGCAAAATCGAGTTATTTTTTTCCGAAAAAACAACCGTGTTAACAACAATTCTTTCGTTTCTATAATCTATGATCTGCTAAATAAAAAACCCGCGACTCTGTGGGTTAATAAACAGACAAGTCTAGGTGACGCACTACAAAATAACATTTAATATTGCCTACAAATATAATAGAATTACCTTTCACATTGATCAGCCGATCGAAGAATCTTATTGGTTTGATTTTCAGAAATTGGGACAAGTCCTTCACACCAACCTTGAAAAATGAATTACGATTAAAATTATCTGAGCTTCTTGAAAACCTTTCCAGCCCATGCAAGCTTACCCTGAAGGGATTTCTGTCCCCAACTTGTAAATGTTGGTGAATGTGGAGACGAAGATCTGTCTCGATTTGACGACAAACTGGAGCTAGAAAATGCTAAAGAAAAACAAAATAAGATCATGAACTCAATCTTGAAAATCTGTGTGAAAATCTGCATGTATGAAAATCTGGGTGGTAATCTGTGTGGAAAAGAGTGTAACAATTGCTTGCTCGAGTTTAAATCCTAGAATCAAATACATCATGCAATAGACTGTGAAGCACTATCGCAATTAGTCAATTACCTCATCAAAATTTTTTGAAATTTCCTGATTAAAAGTCTCCAGCATGACGTCTGGCGGATCATGTCGTGATTGTTTCAAAGGCAGGACACAGTCACGAAGAGCTCCAAACATATACTGCAAGAAAGTGGTCGGAGGTCAGGAAAATGGAATATTAGGTTGTATAGAGAGCAGAGGTACTGGTGGGAGAGCTGTAGACAGCACTGGATCTTTATAGAATTTTGTAAGGCAAAACATTTTTTATCAGTTGTAAAAACGCTTAAAAAGCAATAAAACTAGGTTTGCAATAAAACAAAAGCAATAAAACCAATAAAACAAGAAAACAAGGTTTGATTTCAAAACGATTAAATATAACATTCTGACTTACATGAACTCTTTGAGCGTCAGTAACTTTCTCGACAATATCATTCAAATATATCGGGAAAATAATCTGAACACAAAAATTATGATCAGGGGAAAATTCTAGAGACGCTATCTGAAAAGAATGAAACTTACCTTGTGCCAGTAAAGAAAGCCGCAATCACATACTTCTCGCATTTTGTTTCGTAGTTCACAAATTGTTTCAAGTTTCTTCATGACTGATTTTAGATTACTCAACTCTTCATCCTTGAATGTTTTCTATAACAAAAAGCTTTCATTATTAACATGATTATGACAGGATGAGGTTGAGCTCAATCTTGTTAAAATAGTTCCTGTTGCGATTGTGGTAAAAATGATTTATATAAAACTACCAATTGAGTGGCGACGTGAAGACCAAGTTTCATCACAAGTCGTCTTTCCCGGGTTCCTTAAAAATCCAACAAAGTGAAATGGTTCAGTCATCTTCAGATAAATGAAGGATTAACGCATGCATGATATTCATGACATGTCATATCACCAGGATCCGGGATTCAAAACTCTCGGAAATACAACTCACGGAATTGTAGCCTGGAGACAAGCTTGTAGCCTTGAATAAGGAACGGACGCTAAGTGCCGTCAAATGCAGAAAGCCTGATGTTACACAAAGTTTGATTGGTTCGTTAGTTTATGCGGAGCCAACCAAACCTCGTGTAACATCAGGCTTTCTGCGTTTGACGTCATTATATGAGAAACGTTTATTCCCAACTGACCCCCTTCTTGACCTTACCCATTCCGTTCAACGCATTTTGAACCATAAGAAGTGCAGCCATTACATCCTACATGAAGTACAGGAACAAAAACAGCGTTTGTCAAAACGTATTTCAGGGTTACAAAAGATGTTAAAATACTACGTGCCCAAGATGAAAATTCAGTAAAATGATGATGAAAATTCAGTGAAATGATGGTAAAAATTCAGTGAAATGATGGTGAAAATTCATTACCAGACGTTTGTGTGTATATTTCTTGTCTGCGGCGACACGATTCTGCACAAAAAAGTGAAAGTTAGGAGGCTGCGAGTTGTTCACAACTGGTATTTTTCCAAGATCATGCAGGTCAGATTAACTTGAGCTTGAGCCTTAATCCCGGTCTTATTCCGTGCTTTGACATATACGAGATAGAGCAAACACCCTGGTACCAAGATTGAAGGTAACTAACCTTTGCTGTTTCCAGCGAGATCAAGGCGAGATATGACAGATACTGGATTACGTGAGTAAGACTTTCTGCTATGAACATGCTACGACGATGAAACGTGTGTTCAATAGCTTTGAGTAACTCAACTAATTTACACAACGCTAACACGGCTGTCTTTGTCATTGGGACATTCATCGCCAGATGAAGATTCATCACAGTTTTCACACGGTGGCTTATCGTGGACGCATACAAAATTCCCTGCAAATAAATAACTGAAGCATGAGATACTCTAATTCATGTGGATTTTTAAGTGCAGTTAATTACTGAAGCGGGCTGAACCAGAGTAACAGTTGATAAGATTCAACGACTGTGACTGCAATTTGTAGACTGTAACGAATGTGAGCTAGCTCAACGAGAGCTGAATTTTCACACGTTTGACCGATATAGATGGTATTGTAATACAAAAATTCTTGGGTGTTGTGTTCAAGCTTGGTTTTGTTCACCAGGACAAAACTATACAACACTTCATGTTAAATTAATCTTGTTATATACAACAATGGCTTTAATAACATTGACGGCGATTCATTTTTAAGGTGATTTTCTTCTCCTGGTGTATGGTATCGAATAAAATAAACAAAGTGGATCAAGGCGTTTCTATAAATAAGCGCCCTGGAGTGGATTACTTTACTCCGCTAAGGCTGCATGCTTATGTGTGATAGTCTCGAAATCCTGGTGTAAACTAACCTTGAGAAACAATGAGCATCGTGAATTCAAATTTTCAGTCAGACTTTCTCCTTTACTTAAACTTGATTCCATTAACACCATCCATGAACCAACTTGAAGATTGAAATTCTTTGCTTCCCTGAAGATAGTCAAGAGCATTTTATACGCGCATACTATAAGATGTTGTGTGCTTTAATCAAGTCAGGGGCGTAATCGCAAAACGTTAACATCGATATTTAATCAAAGGCAAAAACACTAGTGCTCTCTATTATAAGGTCAATATTATAAGGTAATAACGTTAAACAACAACAAATTATTTTTAATAATTATTCACTGAAATGAGCGTCAACAAAAACAACAAAAAGAAAGACTGGCAATGGTTCTTAAAATGCTCAATTCAGTTTTAAGTTAGTTTCAAAGTCGGCAGCCAAATAACCGTCAGTTATCATTCCAGTGTTTACAGAGTCGACTGGTGTGTATACGTAATTTACCTGGGTAAGTTTTGATTCATAGTCGAAAGAAAACTCTCTCTTGATGATGTCACAACTGCTTCTTGCTTGCGATCAATGAACTTCTGCAGTTGTGGAATCTTTGACTGAAGGAATTCATTTGGAAAAAACATGATGTTTCCAACCAAATGAATACCAGGTATCTGAAAGAGTTTGTATGGAAACACTGTGACTAAGATATAATGAAATATTCGCTGGTAGCCATATATAGGGGCTTCGTTGACCCATTCCGTCAAAGCAAGCTTGTACATATGTATATTCTCATCAAATGCGATATATATCATCATGCATCGCTTTTTGATATTAATGTGAAATTGCTGAAGGTATGCAATATTTTCTACCTTTCTGTGCACATCCCAAATCTGCCTGATGAACTTCTTATCGATTTGACGAAATATCTGAACGTATAAACTGAAGAGTCCAAGAAAACCAACAAATTCTTGGCGTTGATCAATCTCACCGCTCTCACCTGGAAACACAGCAAGATGGAAGAAGATAAATGGTCTAACACGCCGAACCATGCTGACTCCTTCGCCATACGAGCAAGAATAGATTCAGTTTGGTTTGTTCGGAGTGTGTAGGTCAGCTGCAGGCAATTGGGGTTGTTTGTTTCATAGGGTGCTAAACAGCTACGTGATAACCGATCAGATCTTTAGATGAGACTATCAATCCCAACTCCCAAGTACTCAGATAGGTATGTACGGTATTAATATGTTCGAGTTTATATCCAAATTTGCTAAACTTCTGTACCCCCTTCCTATACAAATAAAGGTATCCCTGACCCAAACCCATGCATTGTTACAGCATATTTTGATACGAGAGCTTTGATTTTCGAGAGGAAAGCAATCGTATAGAAATCAAATGCTGGTTTTGCAATCTCCATCAGGTTGGTTTACAAACTCGTTAATTTTACCATTAACGTTTGGTTGGGTGTTACATTTGAACTCGGGGCAGTTTAAACCTGCCTCAATAGCTGGATCTGAATATGTTTATCACACAAATAACATGTTTTCAAATGAACCAAAGTTAAACGTTATTCTGGGTTGACACTTACCAAGCTTTGGTTCTATGCTTGTGAAAATGACCTGAAGGTTATGAAGAAACTCGTCGTAAAATCCACGATTACTGTTCACTGGGATTGTCGTCGTGTCAAAGATTTGTTTAACACAGTTCTAAATAAAACAACACCGTGTGAATATAATGTTTAGAAAACGCCTGTAGATTTCATTTTTGTGGAGGAAGCCAATCTTGAAATGAAGCTAGGTACGTAATGCCATATTCTCGCTCTTCCCAATTCTACTCAGTTTTGCATTATTCGGATTATCTCTTCCGACTTTCGAGGTAGCGTTACTCCATAACTCCGTACTTTCTACAGCTACGAAGTTATTCTTTTGTATGTACGTTATATGCAAGAGAAACGCATGAACCCGTATATAGGTTTCCTAGGAAAAAACTAATATGTCATATATGAGATTATATTCAATTTCTACGTGATGCGTAATATTTTGGTGCGCATATTTACGCGCGTATACACAGCACAATGTTCGCAGAAAAGCAGCCTCCATGTGATCGTTATAAGAATGACTATTTTCTTGAACCTGGATTTAGCATAACTTGTCTGATTACGTACATCAAAGATCAAGCCATCCAAGATTTGTCCTTCAATCTTCATTATCCATTTCTCTAAAGGTCTCAACTTGTCTGGATTGACACTAAACACGCTTGGATTGTGTTGCACTGATTTCAACATCCTGCACAGAAATAATGAAGTGAGGCAGACCCTCCTGCATTGATCATGATAATCTCTTCAAGTTTAAATGTGCTTCTGGCAGTATCATGACACGATTCATATTTTTAAAATGAGACCATGTATTCATTTATTGAGGATGGGTTTTAATTATTCAAACAAAGACATTTTCCAATGAATTTCTGCAGAGAGGTCCACAACAACACCCTAGTATATATAACACCTCAACAAAAGTTTCTTCCAGTCACTGTACCGGTATGTAGAACTTATGACATGATCAATCATTTATACCTTTTGTATCTTTTCCAGTTTTCATGAATTCCAGAACATTCATTCATAATTTCATCAAGAGTGATAAGAACTGTCAGTAGCTCTCCAATATGTTCAAATACAGTCTGCAAAGAAAATCACAGAATCAGCACACTATGCTATGCTATGTAACACAACATTGGCATCTAAAGGCATCCTCTTTGCCAAGCTTGGAGATTTCTCTTACATGAAGTCTAAAAAATAAACCTCATTTAGGTAGTTTAGTCACAAGTACAGCTGCAAGCAGTGAAATACCTCTCCGAATTTTGCATGCATTGTACATTCACATTGTCATTTAGCCATGATTTAGGATCCTCTGTAGTTCAACTTACTGTGAGGTGGACACCAGAAACATCAAGTACTCTTGCACCCGACCTACACAACACAAAGTTACATGTCAGCAACTAGGCACATGATCAGTTCAGATCAGTTCAATACAGAATAAACATACTTGGCATATAACAAAGACAACTGCTGTACAACATGCTTGACCACTTCATTGGCTCGATACACAAAACTTGAAATTTCCTAGAAAATAAGTTAGTGGAAACCATTTTTACAGTGCCTCTGGGCAGATTTTTCAGCAGAAGCATAGATTCAAAAATGTTTTCATGAAATGCAGTATATTTCCCATACCTGCAGCAAAGGTAGTAATCTTCCAAGTTTCACCTGAGCATCGCCTTCCGGTAAAGCTGCATCTGACACTGGAATTTCAAGAAAAGTTTAAAGTTTATCTTTTATTCAGACTATTTTGCTATTTTTGCGCACACCAATCTTTAGGTGTTAGACTTTTGTAGTCTAGATCTTAATTCCTCACTAACCTGACTCTTCAAACAGCAATAATGGGTAATAAAACTTGTTCACAGCCTAACAGTCAAACATCAAAACACTGTATTACTGGATATTATAGATATATATCCTCAACAATGACTAACAGGGAAACAACTGATCATATAGACACATAAAGAATTATCCATAAATACAGTTACAAAATTAGGTCTTAGATTCAGGAAAAGGTACCTCATGTTTGAGCTCACTAATTTCTGAGCAGAGTGCTGAGAACACCATCATTACTTTGTTAAAAACCTGCAATCACATGTCCAAATACCTCAAGTACAACTTGACAATTTGATGGTTTGTCAATGAGATGGTCTTTCACAAGATAGTTGACAATACAATTAGTAAACATTTTTTGATAACAAGTTGTTGAAACAGCAACACAATAGGTTGCAGGCCAAAGATAAGCCAGTGCACAGACTCAATACCCCTCCTACACTTTACTGGAGGGATTGTTGCCTCTATGGGGGGAGGAGGGAGGAGGAGTAGATTCCTATCTATAAGAACTATTGTGAAGGAATGCTTTTTACCTTGTTATCAGTCTTTATTAGTTCATTTAGTTTTGCTTTTTCGTAAGGTAATACCTAGGTAAAGCATACAAATTTCAAATATAATATAAATTTATGAAATATCTGCTACACCAATAGAACACCAATACAATGAGGTTTCTCACTGGTAAGTACATAATAAAACTTAAATATATATTCCTTTTGCTATCTTGGTGACAATTAAGGTCTTTAATAGACATGCATGGGCACCCCTGTGCAATATTTCCCAGTATAAATTAACCAGTGCATATTTGCAACCTGTACCATGTTACACTTGTTGCAGTCGTAAAAATATTTACAATACATTTAGACCACGATACCTGTAGCTGAATCGGATCAAGGGAGAAATCCCATGACTCGCCAATCCACTCGTCCAGCGCATCTTCGATACCTTTTAGCTGTGACGCATATTCCTCCAAAAATTGACCATACTTCCGCAGTTGAACTTCACTCACAATTTCTTCAAGAATAAATACAAAGTTATGTTTCCATACTATCGGTTAAGAGTAAAATATTAGCAAAAACATACTTATAGACCCGTCATTAAACGCATCAAATGCCCAACTTTTGTCAACTTCCGACTCCATGTTCGATGAAAATTTCACTTCTTCATATTTCTTCTTACTGAGACTGATCTCAAAAGAATACTGGATAGTCCACTGATGATGACATGATTTTGATTGACTCTCAAGATGTCAAGATTGTCTTTTCGGAATTTTTTTAAATTGTTCGTGGATCATGGTTTTTTTATATGCATTTTGATTTACGACAGAAAGGCTTCGTATAATACAGGTAGAGACATTTGATATGAAATATTTAATTACTTCCTTCATTTTAAAAATTAAGAACATTTTAATAGGGTGATTTATATTAAACACCTTTGCATCTCATTCAGTCATTCTCAGACATCATTCTCGATGTAAGCAGGATGAAATTTCATAACGACAGTTACTACAAAATGGTCCATATAAACTAGTACATATAAACATACTATAGTAAAAAGCAACAATTGATACTACCGTCTATATATATGCATGGTCCATAGTCTATATAGAATAGAATATAAAAATAAAAAGCAAGGACAGTTATTACATACATGGTCCATATAAAAGAATAATACTGAAAATTGTGCAATGACAGTAATTATGCATGCAAATATTGTGGGCATTGT
Organism: Dendronephthya gigantea; assembly: GCF_004324835.1. NCBI lineage: Eukaryota > Metazoa > Cnidaria > Anthozoa > Malacalcyonacea > Nephtheidae > Dendronephthya > Dendronephthya gigantea. The sequence continues at coordinate 1,154,255 of NW_021163031.1, forward strand.
TACACCTGTTTTTATTCCCGCTTCATAACAGGTGGAATGTATTGCACAGCATTATCAGGATGCAAGACTCTATACGTTGGAAGATAGATTCGGTAGGTCAAGTGGAAAAGGGTGTTTGGTGTTTTAGGACAAGGAAGCCAGTTGTTTCTCTCTTTGACATTTTCAGGTGGTTCCGCTTGAAAATACAGATCCAAAGATCCATCGTCGTTTATTTCAATCCCTTTAGTTTGGAGGTTGATTGAATAACGATTGATCTCATTAGCTACCAAATTGAACTTCTCATTAGTCATGGTGATAGACCAGAATCCATACGCCTTGGTGACTGGAAGTTGATTCTTATTGAAATGCATGGTGTACTTGGAGCTGCTGTTAAAGAATTCACCTGTTCCGCATTGGCCTCCGGTAGTGTTAGGAACATAGGATTCACATGTACAGTAGTAGACACATTCTTCATAATCATGAACAAGCAGTCCAGCCAAAGCTCCAGCAGCTCGATCTAGGTATTTGAATTCGTAGGTGCCCTCTTGTACTTTGTTCCAACGAGTTTCATAACTTGTCCCATGAAACTTCACTTTCCATTGCATGAGCTTTGGAACAATTTCAGCTGCTCGTTTCAAACCACAATAGGTTGGTTTGGAGAGTTTCTCAGGCTGGAATTCCTGACCAGGAACAAGTCCAATGTTATGAAATGCTTCCCACTGTGCAGCGTGTTTCTCTGTGGGGGGATTATCCATCATCAGTGCAGCAATCAACTGAAAATCTTTAAGATCACCATCATAGTTGGGCTTTGGTTTAACACTGGCAGGTATATTGGCAACCCCTAGCTTTCCACTGTTCCAGTTGCTGAGAGAGGTCAGTGAAAACTGCTTTTGCAATTCTTGAATTTTCTTGGTGTCCTCTTCCAAATTATTTTTATCAACAGCGAATCTAAGAGCAAGTATTGCACTGTTATATGGAAGGCGGTGAACCACGACATCTGGGAGATCACCAACGAAATTCGGTCCCACAAATGCAACGTTGCCTCCATAACCATCAGTGGTTCTTGAGCCAATATAGAAACGGTTTTCAAGGTATGCATCAGCAACTTGTATGCTCCAGTAGCGATCCAGAATTTGTGAGGGTGTTTTCAGAATGATAGGCTCGTCAATCAGCTCCACCAAAGCCGAACTGTAGACCGTGTCATTGTTCGGTGTGTAGGGAATTTTGTCAGGCGTAGCGAGTCCGTCCAAATGACCAATTTGATTGATCGGAGCCACAGGTGATAATCCTTCCTGCTTTTGCATAAGATCTGGATCCAAACGAACTTTTCGTAGCCGTTCAAAAATTTTGAGAGGCAAGCCAAATATACAGGCTTGAATCCCCATAGAATACGCAAATTCTTCTTCCATCTTATTATAATCAACATCCGATGATGACATTTTTGTACCTTTGATCTAGAGAGCTTATCAAGTTATGCCAACTTTCATACGTTGTGTGCACGAATGGAATGGAACGTCAATAGTAGACAATAGCTACATTCCTATATCTACATTTCCGGTGTCCTTGGGTTGCGAAACAACCCTGGTATTGTCTGGTCACAAAAATCATCCTCAAATATCATACCAAATTTGGAGCCGATTGGAGAGATTAGTTATGAAATGTCAATAGTTCATTGTTTTTGCAACGCGAGACTGACAGAAGCACAGACTTATATGACATAGGAATTTATACAGCTCAGTGGATTGAAGAATGTGTAAAATGGTTACCAAAATGCAATAAATTATAATAACTTTGCACCAACCACATTAAGATAGTCATCTACGATACAATCATGATACTATGGTACTATATTACATGATAGCAAGCTTGTAAATATTCACACTGGATTGAGAATGACTTTAAACCAAATTATCGTCTTGTTTTATATATCTTATATCCTGAGTTCACAACATTTTTTCCCGAACATGTTTTTTCTTATAAATTGCGTAAGTCCACACTAAACTCCAAAACAAAGGGGAGGCCCGTATTTCTAAGAAGTTTCCGATTACGCACTGACTTTCGAAGTCATTTTAGCCTGCGCGAAGACGTTAATTCACGCCTTTTTCACGGATATTTTTTACGTCTGCACGAAGGTTAAGTCAGTGTTTCCGACACGGGCCGGTATAATACGCGTAATATTCTTTTTCTTTCACTATTATAAAAGAATGGGAGTATTAAGACCTATTGAGACCTTTTCCGTCTGGTATCTTTGTAGCAATCAATATCAGCAGTATCTATATTTCAAACTGTCAGTGTCCCACTTTTACCTGGCGTTTGGTGAGCAGCTGCAAAACGCATTAGAGGACTCAGTAGTCTCAGTAGAAACAGGAAAAAGGTCGACACAGACTCGACGCGATGCGGCAACGTGACGCGAATTCTGGAAGAAAAATTTGGAATCTGTGGATGCCAGAGCAGTCAAGATGTATTATCGTTAAATAATGAACAATTTGCGGGGCAATTTTTTAAGGTTTTTTATTTTCCAAAAACAAAGAAAATTTTAACCTATCATAATTTTTTTGTAGATTACTTAACGATGATACATTTCGACTGCTTTGGTGTCTATAATTCTCCAAATTGTGCTACCAGAATTTAATTTATGGGCTTCTAAAAGCTGAAAATTCGCTTTGCATTGCCGCATGGCGTCCGGTCTGTGTCAACCTTAAAAGCTCACACACGCTGAACGCGATTCACTAACGCGACGCAAACTTTCCATTTTTAGAAGCAAATTAAATTCATCTGAAAATGTGCTATCCTTCAGTAATTATCTCCAGTAGTAAATGTATTTTCCGTTGGTAAACAGGTTAATTCAGGCGTGGCCCATTATACTGTATATAATGCAGTTAAGTCCCTTAAGGTTATCACGTGTCAGTATTAGCAGTATATATATTCAGGTTTTCAGTATCTAGTTCTCTCGCTCTCTTGCTATATCATTCAAACGGTCTCGTATATCAGTCATGTCCACCGATACTCAGAACGAGCTTAACAGCGACACCTTTTCGGCAGAACAGCTTAATTCTACGCAGCCACAGGCACAGAATACTGAGCTTGTGAATCAGGTCTTTTCGCTTTTCAAAGGGTATTTAACTTCCCAGTTAGACGCGCAAGGGAAGCATCTACAGTCCAAATCGAAGATTGATAAAGAAGCCTCGAGCCTGAAATACAAAGGCAACCGAAAGCAATTCGAAGTCAACGTTCAGCTTGAAGAAATATTTGACAAGATAGATTCTGCCGCACAGAATCCCGATAAAGTCATCGAGTTAGTCTCGGAAGGAAAACGAGTGATAAAGAAACGGCAGAAATTGATCCGCCTATAGCAGATAAAAGTAAAGACGGTTGGGCAGTGGTAGACGAATATGAATCCGACGATTTGGCTTCAGATTCGGCCGATGAGAAACGTCTCAAGAAGGCTAAAACGGCAGCAGAGAACAAACGAAAATCCTCGAAGTCTTCGTCAAGCGACGCTAAACGTTTTAAATCTGCTGGGGATAATCAGCTTTTTCGCGGTAAGCCTTGTCTTCTCCAGCCCTGTCTTGTTTCTTTGTTATTTCTCTCGGTTTGATATGCCTGAGCATATTCCAACAACTTGTTTAGTTTACGTATATTACAGTTTAGAAAGGGTAAAATAATTTACGTTCGTTTGAGTGAAACGAATTAGAACGTAAGGTGTGTATCGGACTATTGGTCTTAATAGGGAACATTTGAGAAAAAATTTGGGGATCAAGAAATAGAATACTGATTTGGGGAGTGATGTGCGTGTCCCTAAAAGGCCGCATTAGTGTTTACCATATTGATCAGAAACCTCGGTCTCGGACAGGTTGTTAGTAAACTGAAAGAAAAGATCCTGAACCCCCCCTTATATTTAAAAGCAAGGCCATACCGAAGGGGGGGCTCACCCACCCATGTCTTAATGTCGTTTAAATATTTGAAATCACTGATCCTGAGATATATATAATAATTCCTGGAGGAAATGCTCTCGTGCTGACAGGATCATAATTATTCTTGTTGCTAACATTTTTCGTGAATTGGTTATTCTTTGCATGAAAAATGAAAGATTTAGCCTAATTCTACTTTAAAACTTGACGTACTTGCAGATCCGACCTATGTAAAAATATTACGGCTTCGAAATCGGGTGACTGAAGTCAATAGGATGCGTTATTCGGTCTCTCTTGCAACATGACGTGTCCACAAACCTAGTTCATTATTGTGGGTTTCAAGAGCTATTGACGTCAGTTTCAAAGAGACTGTATTCTCAAAGCTCAAATTCAAATGAGAGCTTGATTTTCAATATTGAACCGCCTTACATCTTTCCATTAATGAAGAAAGAACTCATTGATCAGTGATAACACAATTGCCACGCTCAACGAGTTAGAATAACTTTTTGAATACAGGCGTGAGCAACTGAGATTTCATTACTAAATTGAGTTATTCAAAATCAAATTTTGCGTTTTGGATCTAAATTTGAAAGGATTTCACAATGGCTTAGCATAATATTCTTTTTTCTACTTTGAAAGCCTTTCAATCATGAGAATCATTTCAATGGCTGCGTCAGTGTTTAAAATGAAACCTTGATCTCAAACAGTTATTTAAAGAAAAGTGATTTATTTGCAGAATGATATTCATAACATGCATATATTTGACAATCATTAGTTACAGGCTATTATTGATGATTTATCACAGTAAAAACCATAGAGATTGTAAAAACAATGACAGTTGTCACAGTTATTACATACATGTCCATAAAACATCATAAAATACTATACATAGCAATGACAGTTGATACATGTCAGTCTATGAATTCTATATAATAAAAAGCAATAAAACAGTGTAAACAAATGTAGTTAAAGAACCTTAATTAGTGAAATAGTTTCTTGAATATTTTCGCACCTCTTCATCGCTTCATTTGCGCCGCTTCATCTCGCCTCGCTTCATAACAGGTGGAATATAACGTAGAACATCATCAGGATTCAAAACTCGATAGGTCGGAAGATAGATTCGGTACGCTATGCGGAAAAGGGTGTTTGCTGTTTTAGGACAAGGAAGCCAGTTGTTTCTCTCTTTGGCACTTTGTGGTGGTTCAGCTTGAAAATACAGATCCAAAGATCCATCGTCGTTTATTTCAATCCCTTTAGTTTGGAGGCTGATTGAATAGCGATTGATCTCATTAGCTACCAACTGGAACGCGTCATTATACATGGTGATGGACCAGAATCCATACGCCTTGGTGTCTGGGATCTGACTCTTTTCGATATGCATGGTGTACTTGAAGCTGCTGTTGAAAAATTCCCCGGTTCCATCTTCTCCCTCGGTTGGGTTAGGAACGTAAGACTCGTAGGTACTGTAGTAGATGCATTCTTCATAATCGTGAAAAAACAATCCTTCCAAAGTTCCAGTCGCCCGGTCAAAATACTTAAAGTTGTAAGTGCCATCTTGTATTTTGTTCCAGCGAGTTTCATAACATGTACCTTGAAATTTCGCTTTCCATTGCATGAGATCTGGGCCGACTTGGGCGGCACGCGCTAAACCACGGTAAGTGGGCCCCGAGAGTTTCTCGGGTTGAAATTCTTCACCAGCGACGAGTCCAACATAATGGTAGGGATCCCACTGTGCGGCGTGTTTCTCTGCGGGAGGATTATCTACCATCAGTGCAGCAATCAATTGGAAGACGCCAAGAGGACCTTCATAATCGGGCTTTGCTTTGACACTGGCTGGTACATCGGTGACACCAAGTTTTCCGTCGTTCCAGTTGCTGAGAGAGGTCAGTGAGAACTGCTTCTGTAATTCTTGAACCTTCTTAGTCTCCTCTTCGATGTTAGTCTTATCAACCGCCATTCTGAGAGCGAACATCACACTGTTATATGGAAGGCGGTGAGCTACGACATCATCTGGGAGATCACCAACGAAATTCGGTCCCACAAATGCAAAGTTTCCTCCATAACCGTCCGTGGTTCTTGAGCCAATATAGAAACAGTTTTCGAAGAATGTATCAGAAACTTGTATGCTCCAGTAGCGATCCAGAATTTCTGACGGTGTTTTCAGAATGATAGGCTCGTCAATCAGCTCCAACAGAGCGCCACTATAGACCGTGTCATTGTTGGGTGTGTATGGAATAATATCATCACCAGGCTTAGTGAGTTCGTCATAATGACCAAGTTGATTGATCGGAGCCACGGGTGACAATTCCTGCTGTTGCATAAGATCTGGATCCAAACGAATCTTTCTTTGTTCTTCAAAAATTGTGAGGGGTAGGCCAAATACGTAGATTTGAATTCCCATAGAGTAGGCAAACTCTTCTTCCATCTTATCATAATCAATATCGGAGGACGACATCTTGGCACCTTTCAACATAGAGATCTGAAATCATACAACTTTCAACTGCTTGTGTGCCCAAATTGAAGGGAACGTCATTTTTATACCTTCTTAAGGAAGGCGCGCGCAGGATTTTGCCTGGTTGACGGATTCTAAAGTGTTAGGTAAGGCGTTGGCACGAAAAGGCGTCATAGCTACACTCGACACCGAACATCATATTGCGGTACACGATATGGCATAACACGATACAGGTACACGATATGGCACTTACAACATGATACATGCATGATCTGGTACATGATCTACAACATGATACATGCATGATCAGGTACATGATGTGGTACACGATATGGTACACGATGATCACGATCTGGCACATACAACATGATACATGCATGATCTGGTACACGAGATGGTACACCAATCTAGGCATCCTCCTCATACGAAAGAACCCTAGTAACAAATGATGGAGAATAGTGGTCATATCTCTTTTAATACTAATGACCTATTTTGACAATTTTAAAAACAGTCGCCGTTTCGCAAAAAAGTCCTTGGAAAAGATATTTTCTAAAAAAACAATTTTGCTTGTATCCAGTCAGCTATATAGTAAATCCTGTTATGAAGTGCTCTCCATATTTTTCAGTAGCTTTGTTTGATTTTTTAGATTAACTATTCATCGAGTGTTCCTGGCTTGTATATTTTGTATAAATGTGAAACAAAGGATTTAACCTGGTTCTAATTCAGAGCTTGACAAATTTAGAAATGCGAGCAAACATGACGTATCCCCATACGTAGTTCACCATCGTCATCGTGGGTTTCAAGAGCTTTTTATTCAAGCGTCATTGCTTGTATTTAGCGGAAAGCCAAAAATACGAACTATGACGTCAGTCGCAAGGGGGCAAGACACGAATCTTCGGAGATTGCATGATTACTAAATTTACGTACTCAGTTTCAAAAATAAATTTTGCGTTAAAAATTATGCTTTTAAATTTCGTCCGCAAAGAAATAAGAGCCGGAGTTTCTGAAATTCTGGATTTTGAAAGGATGGCTTGGTAAAATACCCGGTTTTAACAGTTATTTGTAGACAGAAAGCGAAGTGTTTTAAACTTTTATTTGCGAGCACGAGAATCTCAAGGACAAGGAAAACAGAATGATATACTGTATTCTCCCGCTAACTCGAACTCCCAAGGGGAAAGAAAAATTAAAAATTTTTTTTTTATAATAATGAAATTATTGAAATACTGTAAAAGTTAACTGGACATTAAAGTTAAGTGAAATTAATGTGTAAAGATGTTACAAAAAGAACTGAAAAAGCTAGATCAATAACAATCGTGGGCTTCGTGTCGCTACAGATAATCTTTTAAAATTTATAATCATTTATATACACCATGATACCAATTAAATTGTTTTTATTTTGATAGTTTCTATAGTGATGTATACACGGTGTATTTCTATATGGTGTATTGGCGAACATTATAGTTTCCAGTTGTCAAAATACTATCTTCTCACATTTTAAAGCTTGCTGATCTATGATTCAAAACCAAAGTTCGAGTTAACCGGATATATTCGACCAAGGGAAAACAAAATTTATTCGAATTAGCGAGGAGTTCGAGTTAGGCGGAGTAAATTATTATAAAGAACATTACCAAATCCATCCAAGGGGAGTTGGATTTAGTTCGAGTTAGTGAGGAGTTCGAGTTAAGCGGAGTAAATTACTATAAAGAACATTACCAAATCCATGCAAGGGGAGTTGAATTTAGTTCGAGTTAGTGAGAAGTTCGAGTTAAGCGAGTTCCAGTTAGCGGGGGACTGTAGTCATAAAGATATACTGAACTAAATAACTGATGGAAGAATATTAGTATATATGAAAATAATGTTAAATATGGATCTGATATACTATTGTTCTAAGGAAGGTGCTGTTATCTTATAATGAAGTTCTATCTGAATAAACATTTAAATAACCGTAAATCCATAATACTTTATTTTAAAAGAGATATAACAACTATCCTCCTTCTTTTGAAATCAGAGTTCATTCGTAGCTGGAGGACACTGGTGTCCGTGTACAAGAATCATGTTGTGCGTGTACCAGATCATATGCCATATCCTTAACCAGATTGTGTGCCATATCGTGTAACATATCGTGTACCACATCGTGTACCAGATCATGCATGTATCATGTTGTAAGTGCCATATCGTGTAACATATCGTGTACCACATCGTGTACCAGATCATGCATGTATCATGTTGTAAGTGCCATATCGTGTACCATATCGTGTACCAGATCATGTACCAGATCATGCATGTATCATGTTGTAAGTGCCATATCGTGTACCTGTATCGTGTTATGCCATATCGTGTACCGCAATATGATGTTCGGTGTCGAGTGTAGTTATGACGCCTTTTCGTGCCAACGCCTTACCTAACACTTTAGAATCCGTCAACCAGGCAAAATCCTGCGCGCGCCTTCCTTAAGAAGGTATAAAAATGACGTTCCCTTCAATTTGGGCACACAAGCAGTTGAAAGTTGTATGATTTCAGATCTCTATGTTGAAAGGTGCCAAGATGTCGTCCTCCGATATTGATTATGATAAGATGGAAGAAGAGTTTGCCTACTCTATGGGAATTCAAATCTACGTATTTGGCCTACCCCTCACAATTTTTGAAGACCAAAGAAAGATTCGTTTGGATCCAGATCTTATGCAGCAGCAGGAAGGTTTGTCACCCGTGGCTCCGATAAATCAACTTGGTCACTTGGACGGACTCACCACGCCTGATGATATTATTCCATACACACCCAACAATGACACGGTCTACAGTGGTGCTCTGCTGGAGCTGATTGACGAGCCTATCATTCTGAAAACACCGTCGGAAATTCTGGATCGCTACTGGAGCATACAAGTTTCTGATACATTCTTCGAAAACCGTTTCTATATTGGTTCAAGAACCACGGACGGTTATGGAGGAAACTTTGCATTCGTGGGACCAAATTTCGTTGGTGATCTCCCAGATGATGTCGTGGCTCACCGCCTTCCATATAACAGTGCGATGTTCGCTCTTAGAATGGAGGTTGATAAGACCAACATAGAAGAGGACACCAAGAAGGTTCAAGAATTACAGAAGCAGTTCTCACTTACCTCTCTCAGCAACTGGAACGACGGAAAACTTGGTGTCACCCATGTACCAGCCAGTGTTAAAGCAAAGCCCGATTATGAAGGTCCTCTTGGCGTCTTCCAATTGATTGCTGCACTGATGGTAGATAATCCTCCCGCAGAGAAGCACGCCGCACAGTGGGACACTTATCGTTATGTTGGACTCGTTGCTGGTGAAGAATTTCAACCCGAGAGACTCTCGAAGCCCACTTACCGTGGTTTAGCGCGTGCCGCCCAAGTCGGCCCAGATCTCATGCAATGGAAAGTGAAATTTCAAGGTACACGTTATGAAACTCGCTGGAACAAAATACAAGATGGCACTTACAGCTTTAAGTATTTTGACCGGGCAACTGGAACTTTGGAAGGATTGTTTGTTCACGATTATGAAGAATGCATCTACTACAGTACCTACGAGTCTTACGTTCCTAACCCAACCGAGGGAGAAGATGGAACCGGGGAATTTTTCAACAGCAGCTTCAAGTACACCATGCATATCGAAAAGAGTCAGATCCCAGAGGCCAAGGCGTATGGATTCTGGTCCATCACCATGTATAATGACGCGTTCCAGTTGGTTGCTAATGACATCGATCGGTATTCAATCAGTCTCCAAACTAAAGGGATTGAAATAAACGAGGATGGATCTTTGGATCTGTATTTTCAAGCTGAACCACCAGAAAGTGCCAAAGAGAGAAACAACTGGCTTCCTTGTCCTAAAACGCCAAACACCCTTTTCCGCATAGCGTACCGAACCTATCTTCCGACCTACCGAGTTTTGAATCCTGATGATGTTCTACGTTATATTCCACCTGTTATGAAGCGAGGCGAGATGAAGCGGCGCAAATGAAGCGATGAAGAGGTGCAAAAATATTCAAGAAACTCTTTCATTAATTAAGGTTCTTTAACTACATTTGTTTACACTGTTGTATTGCTTTTTATTATATAGAATTCATAGCCCGACATGTATCAACTGTCATTGCTAAGTAGTATTTTATGTTTTATCATTTATGGACATGTGTGTAATAACTGTGACAACTCTCATTGTTTTTACAATCTCTATGGTTTTTACTGTGATAGATTATCAATACTAACCATTAACCAATGCTTGTGAATTATATGCATGTTATGAATATCATTCTGTTATCATTTCCATATTAGCAAATAAATCACTTTTCTTTATGTCTACGAAATAACTGTTTGAGATCAAGGTTTCATTTTAAACACTGACGCAGCCATTGAAATGTTTGTCATGATTGAAAAGCTTTCAAAGTAGAAAAAAGAGTATTATGCTAAGCCATTTTGAAATCCTCTCAAATTTAGATCCAAAACGCAAAATTTGATTTTGAATATTTCAATTTAGTAATGAAATCTCAGTTGCTCATGCCTGTATTCAAAAAGATACTCGTTGAGCGATGGCAATTGTGTTATCACTGGTCAATGAGTTCTTTTTTTAATTAATGGAAAGATGTAAGGTTCAACAGTGAAAATCAAGCTCTTATTTGAGTTTGAACTTTGAGTGAGCTTTTAGAATACAGGCGTTAGTCTCTTTGAAACTGACGTCAATAGCTCTTGAAACCTACAATAAAATGAACTACGTTTGTGGACACGTCATGTTGCAAGAGAGACTGAATAACGCATCCTATTGACTTCAGTCACCCGATTTCGAAGCCAGGATGTTTTTACATAGGTCGGATCTGCAACTACGTCAAGTTTTAAAGTAGAATTAGGCTAAATCTTTCATTTTTCATGCAAAGAATAACCAATTCACGAAAAATTTTAGCAATAAGATAAATTTGAACTATACGATCTGGTCAGCACAAGAGCATTTCCTCCAGGAATTATTATATATATCTCAGGATCAGTGGTTTTAGACATTAAGACAGGGATGGGTGCGACACCTGCTCCCCCCTTCGGTATGGCCTTGCTTTTAAATATAAGGGGGAGGGGGGTCAGGATCTTTTCTTTCAGTTTACTAACAACCTGCGGCATTTTGCGGTCATTTATTTTAGCCGACGATATATCGAGACTTTCCGACGTTCAACCGATCCTTGCGCGGGAAAGTTTTTGAAACTGTAAACTCTTTCGAAAAATTATTTTTATTTCCGCTCAAAATGATGTTTTAGACAAAAATATCGGTATTTTAAATTTTGGAATATAAAAACTATTTTTTCCCTTTAACTATGAATTGGGTTGGCGGAATTAGGTAAGTACATTGGCTTCAATTTGTGGTAATAACTGTTTTGACAATATGGCATTAATCTTGAACTTTTCCGTCCAAACGTTTTTATTTATCTTTTAACAGAAATAGAGTTAAACTGAAACAGGAGAAAAAACTTCAAAAGGTTGAATTCTATGTTAAATATATCTAGTTAAGAAATTCACCTCCAAAAAACATTTCGGATAGCTTTTGTACACGATCCTGTGCCCATGACATACAAAATGACCTGCTTCCTGTACAATTCCGCGCCCCTACGCAAGTATTTTTTAGGAAAATTAAGCCTTTTTTATTTATACTACCTTTTCGCTCATATTGACCTTTAATTAATACATTTACAGGTATTTTTTGAACGTAAAAGATTGCAGAGAAAATTTAAAAATGTTACTAATCCTATCTCTGTAAAGACGAGCTCAACTCCTTCAAATGGAAGTACTCATGAGCCATCATCAATTAGCCAAGACTTACTTGCACTTCAAGTCATTACTAAGACACATGCAAAACCATATGGAAGTGAGTTTTCTTTGCTACACAACAAGAAAACTATGCATATATGATTTATAAAGCTGTGTTATTTTGTCTTCACTAATTTTATACCTCTTTTTTCAGGTAATCGGGAAATTCGACTGCCAAAAAAGGTTGATCTGGATCACCCCAATCGCCATGAACCGAAATTTAAAAACGAAGAAGTCTTAGACCTACCTTTACCATCCACGATAAAGCCCTCAACACTAGAATTATCTGATGCCCGTGATCAGGAAAAACATAAATCACATAAATCTACCCCATGTCACCTTCATCGGCACCAAAGAAAAAGACCGGATTCAAACGAATCTGATTTCCCAGAATCTCAGAAACGTTTTAGAAATTCAGACTCCTGTGAACTGATACAGATAAAAAAGCCTGAGCTTTCCAATGCTTTTGATTTTATTTCTAATCCAGACAAGCCTAGTGCAAGATTTAAGCAGGGCAAAGGAACCAAAGGTATCGATGATCTGGGTGTCGAACTTGAGAGAGAGAGAAATTGGAATAGTTGGATTGAAATGTGTGATTTGATATCATGTTTTGGATTATGTTACTTTATAACTGTCTTTAGATCAGCACAGGTCTATGGTATCAGCTCATCGCCAATTCATACAACGTAGAGTTGATTCGTTCGAGTTGAATAACTTTGAGGATGTGAAACGATTGCGCCAGGAAGAAATGTTTTCATCCAAAAAGACAACTCTTGCCACTATTTATGAAGAAAAAGAGAGACATCTGAATAGTAAACGCATGCCACCTGAAAAACGACATTACTCCAGACTGACACCTAAATACCACACGACTGAATTAAAGGTACATGTTCTTAATTTCATCTTCCTTTTTCGGATTTTTACCTGACTGGGTCGTTGGAGCAGGATGTTATAAAGTAATAATCCCTTCGTTTCGACCTCTTTTCCCACAGTAGACAATGGCTCACTCAGATTACGAGTGTACTTCATTAGCCACATAAAACAGCCCGAAAGCTATCGGCACATGCGAAAACTCTAGTGGACGGTGAGGGATCGCTGGCTGAAGAATGCAATTTCGTAGAACCTAATCCTTATTTTCCACTTTTTAGTCCCCGTTTATTCCTTATGCTGCCCCTGCTCCGTGCTCATTAGCCTCCAGAAACTCCAGTCATGTTAGTCACGAGGATACAGGCTTTCCAACCCCACTGAAATCTGACTTTTTGATAAGTCATCCGTCTAGTCCAAAAATAGAAAGAAGTAAGAAAGACGATTACATTGATTGTCATAATAAACTAGAAGAAACAGAGATGTTTCAACCTTTATCACAAAATACAGAAAAGGAAAAATTGTAAGTCTAAAACATATTGAAATTACCTTAACTACCTTAGCATCAGAATGCTAAGTTACTTTTGCATTGCATCACTTTTTAGATATTCAACTGGAAATATTTGCAATGAGAAGAACAGTCATTCTTTTAACGTCACAATGGTATTTCAATTTTGTGTCTGCGTATATTTACAACCATCATCATCACCATTCACTTTTACCATCGTTTTTTCATTACCACTACGATCATTATTACCCTCGATATCATGCATATTAGTGATATTACAATCACAGTGGATTATTATAACCATCATTACCACCATCATCGTCCGACTCCGAAAAAACGTGTTTATAGGAAACGCCTGAATATCAGTCTTTACTAGCCTCTGAAAATTTGTCTCATTTCTAGGAGAACATCAATGACTACCCTTTACCTTCCCCAGCTACAAACAAAATCACCATAGAGTGTCTCAACAAAAGTGATCCCAAATCATTTCTAACAGACTTACAAATATTAGAAGAAATTATTTCTGAAGATAAGCGCGAACCTGTCAAGGCAAGCCCAGATAAAACGATGAACATACAACATCCATCACCACACTATACAAGAAAAATGGAGGAAAAGATAGATTGTCATAGAATTACACGGAATGCTGGCGAAATCGAAGAAAAAATATCAGATGTTTGGAAAAATTTTATTACCACTCCGAAACAAAAAAATGCAGAAACACTAACCAATGAAGATGGAAAACAGGTTGTTCAAGTTGAAAAACTTGATTCCCACTTCTCGCAGGATTCACCACATAAAAACGATGAAAATGGGCCAATTGCGGCGAATATTACCAATGGTAAATGCAACTTTTCAACCCATTCAGTCAACCCATTCAGTGTCGACATACCCTTCTTAATTCCCCGCTATTTGCGGAAACTATACTAGATAAGCAAACATTTAGCTTTCAGTTGTGTCATTTGTTACACAGAATGTTGTAGTCCACGACGCTCAAAGATTGCAGCTGAAGAATTAAAAGAGGTAAAGTTATACAAGTAATATAGACTATCAATCGCATGCAGTGATATTTACAGCAATACATTTGGTACCAAGTTTAAATTTGTGTGTTTTTTGGTGAAAAGGTCAAAACATATTTCATAATTTTTTTTCACAGGTCTTAGCAGTACAACAGTATCAGAGCAGTCAGGAAAGTTTATATTATTCCAGTTGGTCATCTACGGCATCAGGTACGCATTGTAAGCCTATAGCACAAAAAAGCAGGACGCAGCACCGGAGTGTATTTAACCAACTGTCACTATTCAATTTTGTAGAAAATGAGGTCAATGAAAAAACCTCAACTACTGAAAAGTTGGCTTCGAGTGAGGTACACATCATGTAGACAGTGATGTATAGTGCAGTGTGCACAGCACTGAATTTTTCAGGTCTTTGTTTTTTCACGGGTTTCGGTACACATTTCTTTATTCACAGGTGATGAAAAGCGATCAAAAAGATACATCCGAGGTACCTATCTCCTCACAGGACCTACCAAGCACTTCAACGTTAAAACATCTTCAAAACAACATTCAGAAACAGATCTACACACTCGGCGTAACAGACGGACTGAAACACTTGTCAAAATCTAAAGACATACCAGTCGGAAATACAGACCAGGAAGAATCCAATCTAACTGTATTTCGAATATATCCCTTGAACAAATCGAAAGAAAAATCTACACAAACGTTTTTAGTAGATAGTACAAAGCCTACAGTTATTCACAAGGCAATACAATGTGAAATATGGACATCAAATACATTGAATTATCCAGAAGGTAATTCATGTGAAGATAAGATATCCATCACTAATGCCACAGTGGATTCCAACGACTCGGGTCACCCAAACACAAATACTAGAGAACATACTTTGAAGAGTGTAATGGGATCATTCGTTGATGAAGACATGGAAAAACAAACCATCTTGGAATGTTGTATAGGATCTCCAGATAGTGAGAGTCTTCCAGACAAGACAGGACTAAGTATCAAATCAAGCAGCATTTTAAAGCTCGATGTGGTGTCTCTCAATGATCCAGAAACGGGTGAAGAAGATCCTCAACAGAATGATGTAGGCGAGACTCACTCTCACACGGCACAAAATAAAAGTGAGGACACAGTTTCTCAACGAAATATTCTGGAGAGAGACTCCGAAGTGACGTCAACAGATGGTGAAAGCATTGTTGGAATCGGGAAATCAACCCCACCATTACTTGAAATATCTACAAATAGCGTGAATGATACAACTACTTCAAATAACCCAGAAATTAACGGAGGCATCGAGAGAAAAAATTGTGATCAACACCTTCAACACGCTAGCCCTGGGAAGAATGTATCAGAGGTATCTAAGGTTTCACCGAAAATTTCACCTTTTGCTATACAAAATAATCACATAACCTTGGAATGCAACGACAATGTAGTTATTGACAGCAGAACAGAGAAAACAACAATTTCACTTGAAAATATAACAGAGAAGAATGACACAATTGACAGCAAAGTTAGGCCTCGAGAGAATGAAGATACCACACCATATGACCTACCTAAAAATATGGAAAGTTGCAAAAACTTGCATTCTAAAGATACTGCGATAATAAACGAGAATAGCAGTTATAGCACACTTCAAGAGAGACGTTGATTTGCAACAAGTTATGTCTTATGATTATAATGCATTAAGAACACAGTTAATATTCCTATATATGCATTTTTTAAAAATGAAATATTATGTTAAATATGAAATATCACATAGTTCTATTTAAAAAATATTACTCACGCATATTGTTACAAATAATTAGAAAGCATTTCGATAAATCTCCAAACTTGCAAATTGGTAATGAATATCCAATATGAATTTAATTATACCTTTTTGTTCTTCTTCAATAGATAAAAAATGTTTTGATTAAAACTTTAGTCGGTTCAGTTCTTCAATTGAATTTGGATACAAAAATATAAAATATTATAGGGCTTTCTTTTTATAAAACCACGTTAATTTGAAAATGAGGTTATCGTATGGGTAACGTAACTTTTTCTATAACTATGAGGTAGTCTCTCTAAATTTTTCCATAATTACAATATAATAAAACTAATATTAATGCACCTGCATCTTTCCCTGTATAGAGACGAACCTATCTGATTGACACCTAACGTTTACCACAGCTAAAGTTCAAGCCACACAACCGACTGTTGAATTCATTGAATCCAACTCTATTCCTACCCAGGAAGCACGATGCATTATAAATTCATTAAATTTCCAATTCATTAAATAGTTCTGAGAAGAAGTGTCCTGGTTTGATCATACACACCCAGAAATATTGCCCCACCAATACTGATCCACATCACTCGAGGTACAACACCAGAAAATAATCTACAATCACATTTATCTTATATTAAGTTTAGGACGGATGATCGAAACATACATTAACAAAGTAAATTCATCACCACTCACTTCTTCACTCCATCATCTTTTGCTATTAAAAGTAGAACCTTGAAAGGATTTACTTTGGTTGTTGAACTGTTTTTCTTAAAATAGATAAGTGCCTCTTTTAGTTTTAAACTGCTCTTCCCAAGAAAACCGGAAAGACAAATCTACTATTTGCGTATATCTATTGATTTTTGACGATTGCATGTTTAAAAGCTTAGAGGCACATTAATCTCTCACAAAGTTTTAATTATGCCTGGTGATCCTAACTAAATTACGAAACACTGACTAACAAGACAAGTGACAGCATGTTGTACGGCACTGGATTGTAGTAGAAAGTTTACGTTGATCAGAAGGTAGCCAGTTAAACTGAAAGATATTATCCAACAGCTGAGCCTTGCAGACTATGAAAGCTATGAAGGAAAGTTGTACCTTAGCTAGCATAACCCTAGTTTTAGCAACATCAAGGGGAGTGGTGAGAGCTGCAGCAACGCCTCCTGGAAAGAAACAACCAATGGATATAGATTACTGATAAACAGAGAAACATAATCTCAGTGAAATCCAACTTCAAGATTAATCTTCTTTATCACCTGCAATAGCACCACATATACTAGACTGCCAAGCATGGACAGGATGCAGTTGGTATTTTGACCACCTCATCTGTAGATCACATTATCTTCATCATTAACCAAATATGACACTCTGTGCTTAGGAAGTGGGTGTTCTATGGTGTTATATTAGCCTTACTGTCTGTCGTTCTGGGTACTGGTTGTATTTGAATCAAAATGTACTAGATAACACACCTTTAGAAATTCCCACAAAGGATATTGAATGAATGAAAATGGAACCTAAAATGTACCATTTCAGTTGGTTCAAGTGAAATGAAAATCAGTTGGGATATTGTTAACAAAAATGGTGCTTTTCAACATAGTGCAGAAGTGTATGTGAATAAATACGTATATATACAAAGTATTTGAGTCATCAATATTACTTTTCTAATAATAACAGTGTTATATATTGAACACATGATTATAATATCTCATTTATAGTATGCACGTGCTGAATGGTCAAGAAGCGTGTTTCTATATTTAACAATTAGACAACGAGTCCGAATTGACTATTCGCTCATAGACAACGAAGGCGAGTTGTCTAATTGTTTTAGTATACACCCTGTACCTAGATATATTGATTTCGGGAAAATAATCGATACACCGCAATTACACCGAGAAATAATTTAACTAAGTCAATTTTATACGGTCGCGCGAGCGAATTTTCCCCAAACATTCACCATCACGAATAGACAATGGTTGAGTAGCCAATCAGAATGTAAAATTGTAATAGACAATAGTCGGGTGTATACTAAAACTGTATAGAAAGTTAGAAATACGAAAAATATTTCTTACTGTCATACCTCTCTGAAAACTGTGTTCCAGTAGCCTCTATAGAAACCTTTGAACCCCTATTCAATAATAACCACAGAACATCCATAATTCTACTTGGAATCAAAGAGTTTGAAATAAAACAAGCAAAAATTACAATTTCAATGATTGTACCTCCTGTTTCCATGTAAATCTCAAAGCATCTTTACTAGACCAATTCTTAGTAGCTTGAGCTCTCTGCTTTACCAGCTCAAAAGGAACTCTGACAATATTTGAAGTCTTTTTATAAAATGAGTACAAAATTAGTTATCTATGCAATTGTGAATTGTTCTCTTGAATGCTACAAACACCAATGCAATGTCCCAAAATATTACCAACTCTCCAACAGATGCAGCAGCCATGTGAATATATGGTGTTGAAACATTTGGAGACCATGAAGCAGAGAAACTCTTTACAAGTTCATAGGTACAGAAAAATGTTGCCGCTGGAAAATTCACAAAACTTTTTTTACAAGCGAACATTGTTTGCAAAGTGGGCTATGGGTAAATGTTGAAAACATGAAAATCTCTAACACTAAAAACATGCTGGTGAAGTGATACATTGCAAAAAGGCATGCAACTACCATGAACTACCTGCTGGAGCTGATCCAACAGCTGCAGAACCAAGGCCAGAGTAAACCCCACGAAATCCACCAGATTTAAGAAATCCCTGTGATGACTGGATCCGAGTTTTGATGGTATCCAATGGGTGCAATACAATATCAACACATAATCCTGCAGTTCCCCCAGCCTTAAGTTCAAAATAAGCATTACAGAAATGGATAAATTTTGTTTAGGCCACATAAAAAAATTCCTGGATTTTCATCAATAAATTTTGAAAATTTCCAGGCAGCTGGAGGGTTTGTTTTTTATAGTTAATATAAAAATAGAAGAAAATATCTCATAAATTTCAAAATTGGAGAGGGAGTTGTGTTTATATTTCCTTGTTTTGCGAAATTCCCGATAATAAAAAAAACTCTGGATCTACAAATTGAAATACGAATCTCCAATGTTAGAATAACATAAATAACGTGTCTGATCTGTTACAAATGTTGAAAAAGTAAACAAACTACTAGTGCTGCAAGAGTTTCTTGAAAGTCTGAGACAATACATCCTTAATTAAAAGTTGAAACTCTCAAAAAAAATGTTACTAAATTGAAGGGTTCACAATTTGTACTACAAGGTCACACACAGTCCCTTCACACCCCCAAGTGGCAACCCAAAATTTATTGTCCTGCTTCTGCTGTAGAAATATTAGAGTTCGACCATGTAGAACCAAATATAAAATAAAAAATAAGGGTTTTTCGGGCGATTTTTGGTTGGGTGGCACTTAAAATATAACTATATATGCACACAGGCTTTAAAATATGGTCGGGAGGTGATGAGAATCAAGGAATTTTTTTATGTGGCCTTAGATGTCCAAATTTAAAACAGCAAAATTGGATCGAATCTTGTATCTAATTTTAAGAATGGAAGCAAGTCCTGGTGAAAAATTAGTCTGCAGAATGTATGCCAACTGCTACGTACACTAGAAACTTATGTATGGAGACATTTAGATTTAGCTGTTAGGCTGAAGTGTGCACATGCAAATATTACCATCCTATACACATTAACCATGCTTGCTCTTGTGAGCTACCTCTGTAGCTCAGTGGCAAAGCATTGCACTGGCATTGCAAAAGCGTAGGTCAGGTAGGATAGTTTTTTCCTTCAACTGTTCTGGCTTGAATTTGAAGTGTTTATATGCTCTTGTCAGCTACTTCTGTAGCTCAGTGGCAAGAGCATATCATCAGCATCTAGTTGGCTCATTTTACATCAACTGTCATCAACTGTTTCTGGCTTGAATTTGAAGTGTGTATAATCCCTCTCGAAATCAAGACCCTATAAACCTCTAGAATTTACACGCCTCGAGCGACGTGCAAATAGTGCAAACTCCTAATTTTCCAATTTATATCTACTACAATCTCTAGCAGATGTAGTACTAGTATTAGCAAATGAAACTCACCAGTAATGACGTAAGAAACGAATGAGACATATTTATCTGGAAAGAAACGAAATTTTCCAGAAGTCCAAACTCGCAGGCCGGGCTCTTCTACCAACGCTCCACCTCCACGGCCCACCCTGCGGCGAAGACCCTGATTAAGGTTGGTTACTGTGGGTTGGTCATGTGCAACCTTGTGCCCAGGGCCTTCTGTGTTGGGTCATGTGATTCTTTTGTTACGCTTCTCCCGTATAGGGATTGGTGGGACACTAGTAGCGCATAAATCACCTCAGTGATAAATCACATCTGTCAAAATAGCGTGTTTCTAAGAACTGAATATAGAGCGCTGTTGTACTGCAAAGCGAAATAACTTGTGTCGTTATTGTTATTTGACTTATAAATTCGCTCATCACCTCATCACCCCCGCGCGCTCGCCTTTATTCAACTGACCTCTCTACAATAACTGAATGGAACATTATATATTTTACTATTACACCTGAGTACAATGCTAAGTGTCTATTGAATATCAACAGAACTTGTGACAATACTGACTTTGCCACCCTCCCTTTGATATGAACTAAGCGCTAATTAAAAATCTCACATATTTTGGGAGATTTTTCACTGTCACATGACCAGCCTTAACCAGGGTCAGTCACGCCAAAAATGGATCATTTTCGCGCATCAGGGTGAACAATGCTGTGCTGCATCCTGGGAACAGTATTGTTAACAACATTTGTTGGTGAACCTTGTTGAATCATCAATGTTGATGCAATCATGATGCAATGTTGTAGTAACAAGTTGCAACAACATTGATGATTCAACAAGGTTCAACAACAGAGTTAACAATACTGTTCACAGGGTGCAGCACAACATTGTTCACTCCTGTTTTTAACAACTTGCATCGACATGACGATTTTCACGCGTGTGGGTAGAAAAGCCTGGCCTGCGAGGTTGTTCCAACTTCCAAGTCCTACTCATGTTAGACGCTATTTTGAAATCTGTTGGTAACTCATGTAAGATAATTACAGAGATGATAGAGACTCATAGTGTGGTTCACTGCAACTTAGAAACATAGATATCTATGCTTAGAACCGACACTTTGCGACATAGTCTGAGTCCAATGATGTAGCCTGAAGGGTCATTTCCGATGGACAAAACATTTTATGTCTCAATGGTCACCGACAAAGAGGATCGCTGTCTGGCAAGCCTTAAATGAAATATATGTTCCAATAAAACCAGGAAGCATCGTAGAAGCGTCTTCAAACTACTTCGCATCAAATATGGTATAACAACTGCTAAAAATAGACAGAAACACTTCTCGACGTTTCGACCTAAAGGCCTTCGTCAGGGGACCCTTTATACATAATATTTTAATAGCTAGATACATCGTACATATTTTTAACAGTTTTATCTTAACGCCTGCTGGCTCTATCAGAAACATTTACCACTTCAGACCAATACTACCACGTTGCCATTATGTTTACATTCCTCCAAAACTGACAGATTTCAATTCAATATATTCATTAATTCCGTATTTGGATGCCTCAGTTCCAATCCCAGACTGTTTCATTCCTCCAAACGGCGACCCCTCGGACGAAAGAAGCCCAGAATTCACTCCAACCATCCCTACATCCAATGCTTCGGCCACTCGCCATATTTGTTTAAAATCTTGGGAATAAAAATATCCTAAAAAAATCAACATCACATGACATCAGATATGAAAAAAAAGCAAAATAACGTTTATAATCTAACGATCTCGGAAATAATTTCCAAATATATATATATGAGATAGATAAACAATCTAACTTCTATTATGACTCGTTAAGAAGTTACCAGCTAGTCCAGAAAACGTCGCGTTTGCCATTGCAATGGCTTCGGCCTCGTTTTCAAACCTAAAATGCAATCAAAGCAATGATTATTCGAAATCCACGATTACAAACACTCTGATCTGTAAACAAAATCCATACGATAAATTGTATTACTTTAAAAGTGGAGCTATCGGCCCAAAGGTCTCCTCGCGGCTCACAGGCATTTCATTAGTAACATCTGTGAGGATCGTGGGTTCAAAAAACGTCCCACCCAGTTCATTTAGTCTATTTCCACCACAGATTACTTTAGCGCCTTGTTCTACAGACTCTTTAATATGTCTTTCAACTTTTATCACCGCCTTTTCATTAATCAAAGGTCCCTGACTTGAGCTTTTGTCTAAACCATCTCCAACAATCAAACGTTTCATTTCTAAACGGTAAAAACACAGGAGTAATTGAACAAGCTAACTTTATCAGTTAGTGAGATTGAACAACTGAACTAACTTCATCAGTTAGTGAGATTGAACAATTAAACTAACTTCATCAGATCGTTTTGTCCCTTTAATTTAATATCCTTAATGGCAAACCAAGTCCAGCTAGATTTTTAACCGCGTAAGATTTAACTACAATAACACACAAAACTACCTTCCACTAATCTTTTCGAGAAATGATCGTAAATTCCTTCTTGAACAAAAATTCTATTAGGCGAGATGCACGTCTATAAAAAATGGAAAAAAAGAACGCTTTGCTTGACCCGTCTTTTTCATCACACATTCTATTCTAAATTACGACCTGGACGAGTTCATAAAACGCTCGACTGATTTCTTTTAAACGCTATCAGTTGTTCTTACGGCATGTGTACATGAACATATTATGAATACCCCGCCTATATATTGAGTGGTCCAGTTATGGCCCTTAGTATAAGCACTTTTCCACTCACTTGTCCGGTATTTCTAAACTTGGCTGACATAATCCCCTTCACAGCGAGGTCAACATCAGCGCTGTTGAACACAATACACGCAGCATTCCCTCCAAGCTCAACAGAAACCTTCTTCACAGTGTCTGCACATTTCCTCAATAACAACTAAAAAACATGGAAAGCTACATTTAATCATCCAAGGCGCTCTCTGTGACTCTGCATGTCCAATCGTCGAATGCTTTTGTTGTTTATAAAGCACTAGGAACCGATTAAACATTTTTTGGGGGGTGAGAACGTCAGATGCGCGAGCCAGCCAAAGCTGCCAGCTACCCGTGGAATGCTCCCCCTTCCGGAGCTAGCTATTTAAAAAAAATGCCCAACTCTTGAGTACAAACTCCCCAAATTAGCAATTCTGCTCTATCTGAGGGGCTACAGTCGCCTCCTTCCGTACGCCTATGAAAATGGTCCAATCTAGTAGAATGATGCTAAACACTAAATCAGTAAATGGCAGTTGCACGCATTTTTTGAAAAACTGTATACCAGTCTGTGTGCAGGCTTCACAGAAAACGAAGCAAGCTTGGTGTGCCTAACCTTTCCAACAACAGTTGATCCAGTGAATGAAAATTTTGTAACCAAGTTACTTTCCATGACAACATCAGTGACTTCATCAACATTATCACGTGAACAAGGCACTATGTTAAACACACCTGCAGGAATGCCTGCTTCTTCTGCTAACTGCAAGGAAAAATATGTTTTATTATTGCAAGGATGTCTATTAGGTCAGAATAAGCTTTTAGGTATGTCTCAAGAATATATATTCGCTTTTATCCAGATACCTGAACCTAACACTAGCAATGCACAGTTCCCACAATATGACAGTCGACAGGCACAATACACATAAAGAACACTGACAAATGAGATAGCCAGTTGTAGGAAGACTGGACAGGCCTGTGGCAAACTATATAGTGATTTTTTTCTACCATATTGTAAATATGCCTATATAATGAGTAATATAACTATGGAAATGGAGCCAAAAATATATAGAGTCTTTAATTTAATAATAGGCCCTAGCTGATGTACACAACCTGAGCCAGTGCCAATGCAGTTAGTGGTGTATCTTCTGCAGGCTTGCAGACCACAGTGCATCCAGCAGCAAGGGCAGCTGCAGCTTTACGAGTCAACATGGCCAAGGGAAAGTTCCACTAGTAATGGAAACAATACAAACTGTAATAAAAGGCAATACGGTCAGGGACATCAGTATCAATCCATATAAACTCTCTTTCAGATAGTTTTAATGTCTGGGCTAGGTTTTGCACAGAAGTGCAAGTATACAATTTTGTAAAGCTCATTGACTGTATTTCTACAGCAACCTTTTTTGTTGATCTAAAATTAGACCTGCTGCAAGTAGATTGACAATAGGGTATGTTTCTAAGGGGTACCCTTTACCTTGCTTGCCTAATGTTGCCCTCCCAGGTCCGCTGACCTTGAATGCAAATAAAATCCAAAATAGACCTTTTCTAATATTATATATTGTTTGTGTTATTAAATTTAATCTATGCCATGCTGTATGCCTTATATCTAATCCCCAATGCAGATTTTTTTCTAGTATTTATTCTAGGAATCATGTCATCAGATCTAAAAGTTTTAAGGATAAATTAACTTAAAAGAATCATACTGGAGTCCAAAGTGCTGCTACTCCAATAGGTTGTTTCATCACAATAACTTTTGTGTTGGCCACTGGAGCTGGGATGATGTCACCATAAACTCGTTTTGCTTCTTCAGCAAACCATTCAATAAATGAAGCACCATAAATCAGTTCCCCTTTGGCTTCTGCCAAAGGTTTTCCCTTTTAAAGGAGAATTAGACAGATATAATAAAACATAGTAACATAAACCATACTCACAAATTATATAAACTAATTTGCATAAATTAGAAATAATATGAACCTGTTCCAATGTCATTATTTTTGCAATATCTTCCTTTTTTTCCATGAGAAGATTGTTCCATTTTTGAAGATGACGACTTCTTTCCTTGAATGAACCAAAATATGCAGTATTTTAAAATTAGGAATGAAATATTATGAGGATAGGAAAATATGGGGGAAAACCTTCTTTCACACCTAGTAATGAAAGACTTTTTATAGCACCCCCCTTACCCAAGCCGGTTTAAGCTGCTTTTAGTTATGTTTTAGTTTATAGTCTGTTGGGCAGTTGAATGACATTAAAAAATGTCATCCTCCTAGGCTCCATTTACCAGCTGAAAAGGACTGAGAGGAGATATCCAGACTTAAGAATTGGAAGCATTTGTATTTTTTAAAACTCAAAAATTGGATAGCGTATCAGGGGGGGGGAGTTTCAAATAGAATGAAAATGCCAATGAAAAACTAATAGCGCGTTAAATCTGCAAGTGATTCCATTGTAGTAAGCAATACATACCTTCGCTGTTTTCTTTTTCCAACTTTGAAATGCTTGTGCAGCTTCTTGAACGGCATCTTTAACATCAGCTTCACCAGAATTAGAAACGTCCGCTAGTTTGACGCCGTTGGCAGGGTTATATACAGGGAACGTTGTATTGCTTGCTGCGGACTTCCATTTTCCTCCTATATACGCTTTATAATTCTTCAAATAAGGAACTTCGGTTCGAACGAAACGAGAAATATTTCCTGTACTAGTGGACATAGTCTGTACTCTGTACGAAAATTATACGAAAATATGCAGCACAAGTCAGGATCAAATCCGATCAATCCCCTATAAATACAAGGGTACAGGCCATAATCCGATTAATCCAAACTCAATAGGCATATCATCACGCGTGATCTTAATCCGCCGCTCACGGACATGTCAGACCAATCACCATGTGGATCGACAAAATATTGTTTCACGCACGCCATTTTCAAAGCTTTCAAAGCGCCAGGGTACAACGCCGCCTCACTGCAATATAATCCGCCGCTACGGAACATGTGGAGAAAATATTGTTCACTGCAATATGACTGAATGATTTTTTTCGGAAAGAAGCCTGAATTATTAGTTATTTGTGGTTAACTAATCAGTAACTGAGACCACACAAAAGGTCTTCTGAAAAAACAATTTTCATGAACAAATCACTGTAACAAATGCGAAATGTCGACCTATACTGACCTCGTGGCCTTAAAAATATTCATAAGACAAATGTCTAAGAATGGAAAAAGAAATCACTAAAATAAATAAGTGACAAATATAAATACTTTTATCCTGCCTCGCGGTTGCCTCGTGGCACAGTTTTGATGTTCATGTTATCCATGTTATATCAATTTAAAACATTACACTTCTGCAACTCAGTTGCAATGCAATTCTAATTTTGAGGGATGATAATTTGTGTTAAACATTTCTGTGATACATAATTTGTGTGTTGAAAATGCGTGTTGGAAATGCTTGAAGAAAAACGGTTAGCAGGGCCCGGGGGCAGTTGTTGCGAAAGTTCCATCTCGTTTTGGACTGTCCATTGCATGCAGTTGTTAATTTCGTCAAAAGTATATTTTGCAAGTTCCTATTGCAAGAAAGAACGTGATGTTTTCTGCTGCTGTGCGGTTTATTCGTCGACGAATTCAGTTCCAAATTTACGCCAGTGTTCTGGGAATCCAACCCAGAAGCCAAGCACACGCGTTTTCAATACTTCATGCAGAAATAGGATTTCTCGATTTTGTAAAATGTGCAAGAAATCCTTTCACTATCAACGAACACGTTTTAGTTTGGCCCCAGACATGGACACTGTTTTTTACAGTCAAACGAAAAGGAGGGAAACCGGAGTGCCCGGAGAAAAACCCTCCAAAGGTAACCTGAATTTCAGGTTACCTGACCGGCGGTCCGAATTTGGTATTTTCATTTAGAAATCGTCCGCAATGACAGTTCAGGTTTTATTTATATTTCACCATTTTAGTTCCACTCATCCGAACTGAGTCTCAGGAATTTCATAGTCCGTTGCAAAACAGCGGAGCTGTTAAAAATTTGTATTAAATGTGCTCTGTCCGACAAGGGCAACAAAAATTATAACAAATATTCAAATGCTCATGTTATGATCATGCATTTTTTTGGAAATTTTGTGATTTTGGAAAGAAATGCTTCGTATTCACGAGTTGCATGCTTTTTCATTTAAAACCGATGTAGACAATAATAATCTTCTACTATCCCTTTCTTACGACATGCATCTCATTCATTGTTTATCTTTTTATACGTTCTGAATTACGGTTGACCGAAGATGGAGGAAATAAACGTAATCTGGCTTAACATACAACTTATACGAGTTCAATAAAAATTATGGCTAATCAATAATGTCCCTTACCTTTCGCAACGTATAATAATTACCTTCGGTAGACAGTGTACCAGAGTTTCACTTGCTTCCTTGCTCCATTTCCAAACAGTTGCGTTCTTCTTTAACAAAGTTCATCTCGACGATGGGGCGTGCAAGAAATTAAAGAACATAGTAAGTGTGTCAAGATGCAAAGGCTTTTCTTTAAAGGATGCATAAGGCAAGAGGGTGCTATACCATATTAACCTACAATTGAACACTATGTCCCAAGATTGGCAAGATATCCTCCATTATGCATGTATAGGTGTGGTTCAATGGTTTAGTTATCATGCAATTCATGTAATATATCATGTTAATATACGAGGTCTATTTTCTTCTTATGGAACTTCATTTAAGATAGTTAAAATCACTGATTAAATTACGTTTATTTCCTTCATTTTCCTTCCACGTTATTCTACTGAATTAGTACACCTATAGTATGTACCTCAAATTAGCTTCCACTTGTACACCCGTCTCGTCGTCCATCAACTGATCCTGCGACAATCTTTCATCATCTGATCCTGCGATGATCCTTCCTCGTGCATCTGATCCTGCGACGATCCTTCATCATGTATTTGATCCTGCGATGATCCTTCAGATCCTTCATCATGTTTCTGATCAGTGGACGACCCCTCATAATCTGATCCCTTAACGCAGATACAAAAATATAATATCATTAATTTCCGAGAGAAATGTCACTTATTAGAAAGCATTCAAGATAAGCACTCAAAACCAGATTATAGACCTCCAACATCTTTTAACACCACTCGTCCAAGGCCTTCGCATGGCGCACGCGAATACAACTATGTCACATGCATGTTTTGTATAGGAAATAATCATCGTTTTCTTCATGGTCTCGAGAAAACTAAAACACTCCACTATTATCTCCTTCTAGAAACACATTTTCTCGTGCATTTTAATGTTTTAGGTTCTCTGTCAGCGATATTTTTGTTCTGGACTATATTGTCGTTCAAGGTGGAGAAAATACAAGTGATGGGGCCCCAGAATCACTTGTGTTTCCTCCGCATGCACTTGACACGACCAGGTTGACTCATGCAAAAACCGCAAACCGAAAAGTTGAAAATCAAGGAGGTAAACAGAAGAGTGTTCAGCAGATCTAAGCTAAAAAGCCAAATCCCATGCATATTTTATTTCATGCATATTTTTATCGAAATAGAGTTTTGTATTTGCGTGCATAAATGTCGCAAGGCAGGTCCGACATCTCTCCACTCCGTCAGACGATTCCTTCTTCCTAAAAAAAGAAAACCCTGGTAAAACAATATTCAGGGGCATATAAAGCGGCTAGTTATTTGCAATATTACTCTCTGACTTTTTTTTGTTTTGTGGTTAAACTTGACATGGAAAGCTAAAGTCACTGAATCACTAGAGCAAGATAAGATAAGATATAATACGCTCCAAACTTTGAACAACCAGTCTAGCATGAAGTGCATATATATACCAATAGGCAATACGGATAATTATAGGGGCTATTCAATTTCACTTTTATGACCACCGCGTGTACGGAAAACGCATTACGGTACCAGACGGGAAAGTTTCAACCATTTCTTGCAAGTTGCAAAAATATAGAATAAAGACTCGACTGAAAATTCGATTAAACTACTAAATATTTTAGGGTTTAAAGGGTCTTAAGTTTGAGTGGGAATATGCACGCTTCAAATTCAAGGAAGAATGAGTCAACTATCGGTCCTCCGGCAGGAGTCGAACCTATACGGTAGTATACGCGCTTTTGCGATGCCGGTGCAATGCTCTTGCCACTGGCACTGAGCTACAGAGGTAGCTGACAAGAGCAAGCGTGGTTAATGTGTACAGGATGGTAATGCCGGGAATAGGTGAGGGTAAATCAGTTGTGATTTTTGGCACTTCACTCGATGCACGTAAATTCTAGGGTTTAAAGGGTCTTTTCCTTTAACTGTTCCTGGCTTGAATTTGAAGTGAGTATTAACTCCACTTGAACTTAAGACCCTCTTTAAACCTTAGAATTTACGTGCATGAGGTGCATCGAGTGAAGTGCCAAAAAACACAATTGATTTACTGCATATTTTAGTTTCGCCCACCGTGTACAAACGTCTGATTTCAAGTCACAAATGCGAAATACACATGCATATAAAATGATATACTAATAAAACAATACCTATTATTCCCTGCAAGCAAACGTTTGTTTCGCCTTCCCCATCTTTCTGTGCCGTAGTTCGTTCTGATTGAAACAAGGAAGGAAGAAAAAATTCAAGTTAACAGCTAGCTCACTTGCATTTCGCAGTTTGAATCGAAATAAACAAGATACAGGCAGTGAAAATCAGCAAGAATATGCCTCTACTCGCTAATGCCTTCTGGCTATTCAAATCGACATGACAATGAATTAATTTGCAAAGCCAAAGATCAAGCCAACAGACTCTTTAAACCAACTATGACTATTGACTGCACCTGAGCAAGATTCTCAACTTTTCCCTACAAACTTCTTCAAGTGATCCTTTCTTCCTGACTTTCTTCTTCGAGAGTATCAAGTCTGAGTTTCTTCTAGATTTCAACCACCTTTTATTACCTCGAAAAACATTCCAATGGACAATGCAGGTAAGGCCTATTTCAAACGTCGTGCTCCCCATGTGATGAACGCATTAACAACAATAGATTACGATCGAAGTATTCAATTGATTAACTAGTATTGTTTTAAATGCACAAGAAGCACGACGCTTAAAACAAACAAACTTGCAGTTATAGGGCAATATGTTTTGCATATTTCTATTGTCCGTTCAAGTGATTAAAAAAATGCCAGTGTGACGCGAAAAAGCCGCTGCGTGGCTAGGTCCAGAGGAATATTTTATCCCATTTGAGTGATTTGACCCATGGCCATGCTTCGTTATGACGATAATAAATTCGTTGGAATACTGATTTAGAAGCTAATAAATTCGTTGGAATACTGATTTAGAAGCTGAGTGCAGATCCATGTGCATGGTTGTATAAAAAATGGTTTCTCTCTCAAGTAGATTTCTTACGTCTTTTTCTAACGATTTGCTAAATGTTATTTAGACTCGATAAAGAGATTAGTTAATTTAGCTATTTTATAGGGTAAGCGTCTTTTTAGTGCAGATGCCTTCAGCCTTCCCATCTCCAGTGTGGCACACAAAATATTTTTTCTATGCAACAGACGCATATCGACATCACAGAATTCGGTAGACTGCA
The DNA here is from genome assembly GCF_004324835.1 of Dendronephthya gigantea. NCBI lineage: Eukaryota > Metazoa > Cnidaria > Anthozoa > Malacalcyonacea > Nephtheidae > Dendronephthya > Dendronephthya gigantea. The sequence continues at coordinate 1,184,854 of NW_021163031.1, forward strand.
CAAGACCTATGGTATTATCACGTGAAGCTTCTTGAATAACAACTAACTTGACGTCACGTAAGACTGTGGTAAGACATGGCCTTGTACGGGTATCTACCGTATATTTGGGTACAAAAAACGAAAAAAAATTGTGTGAAAGAGTGCGCACAAGTGCTTTGTAAAGGCTAGTTTCCACTCAGGAAAATTCTCCTTTGTATAAACGCTGCCTGAGAATTCACCGACAAAGGAAATTTTCCTGTCCGTTCCGATCCAAAGGAGATTTTTCCTGAGTGGAAACTAGCCTTTAGGATGAAACTCATGAAACAGGATAACTAATCATTTTTATCTCTTTCAATCCCTCCCAATTCCTCCCAATTGGATATTTCAAAAATAAAATATATTTCCTATCATTCAATACACACAAGAAATAGTATGCACTATATAAATTCTGGTTAATATTCTATGACAGTTGAAATATATCAGAAAGTTCATATCCTTTTGGGTCTTTGTTGCTTTTCTTCAAAAGGCTGAAAATGAATTGAAAAGCAATATTAAAGTATGAGCAATTATTTTGCTAGATGTATTAGGAAAGAGCAGAATATTTTAAACCTAATAAATAGATAGACTCCTCAGAAAAATGAGCCTTGAAAAGTGGTAAGCCTTATCAGTGTACACTGGCATTATGTAATTATAGTGAAACCTGCAGCATGATTGGTTAATAGCTGTGCATATGTACTTTCATAAATTTTAGAAAGTCTTGCAGCATTCCAAGTGCATGGATCAACACTAATGACAATAACAATACTGTCAAAATTTTTATAAAATTTTGTTAAAATTTTATAATGAAATTTTTTCTAAAAACTGTGGAACTTTCTTCGAAATTCTAACATCTCTTCATTAAATCAAATTAGATTTTGAACATCACATTTTCTTTAAAACGTCATCCAAACAATATTTAAATTAAAGCTTAGTCATAAATTAAAGCTTTTATTAAAAAAGAATTTGTTTTGAAAATCTAAACCGTACCTGGTACAAAAGTTTTACTGTAGTGATTGTGGTGGTTCCATAAGGTTTATGTCAGAAAATGATCTTGCCCCATATACTGCTAGTATAAATATTGTTGTATGTTTGATAAGTCTCCTGTGAAACAAAAAATACAATTGCATCATAAGGGGGAAGAATGTACCTCAGACATTTAGTTCAAAATTATATGCAATTAATGTGGGTTTCATGAAAGATCTTTGGAACAGGTTTTAATTAGCTTGCTACACAGACTAACCTTGGTGCACCGTTAGATGTTGAAAACATCTTTGAGCAAGTCTAATTTGTGTTTATAATTTAATCAATCACATGATTGTACCACAAAAATTGCTATACAGAAATGTGTTCACCACCCACTAAAATAAAATCCCTGACATAAATGAACTTATTATTAAGTTATTAATAAATTTATTAATAACCCATTAATAAATTTATATAAATTATGATAAAATAATTCATATTCTTGCACAACTTGAAAAATCAATCATGATACATGAGGTTAAATAATATAAGTGAAACATCAGCTATGGAAACTCAGGCAACTGAGGCAACTGAGGCAAGTCAGTCAAGTCAGTTAACTCAGTGAACACACCATTTATTTGGGTTTCTGTATAAATCTAAAACATGATCAATGGCTCCCATTGGTTTGTCTTTTATACTAGGTTTTCCTGAAGGTTTTTTCATCGTCTAAATGAAGCTAATAAAATATCCAACAAATTAATTTCTTCTATTCGTTTCTTTCGTCCTTACTCTCTTCATGCAGAGTTTTGTTACAATACTTTATGTTACAAGTGACAAAAGTAATTTCAAACTCCAGTATTCAGCAGATCAGTGGCGGAAGTAGACGTAATGACGTCGCAGCAATTCGCCCCCGATCACGAGACATCCTTCAATCCACAACCAAGTTGCGTTGTCAAGACCTGTTCAATTTCTTGCGTTTGTTCGCATTATTTGTGAGCAAAACTTGTCTTTACCCTACTGTAAATATAGCTACGCATAAATTTAACCATCAGGCTTTAAAAGGTAAGTAAATTTTCATAAAAATTACTATTTATTCCTTTGTTTTATCTCCCAAAATATTAGTACTCTTGATAGGTCGATATTATTTCATGCATATCAGCATATGCCTTGTCCTTCGTTCCATTTCGGTGAAAACAGATTTCCCATTCATAAGATCTATTAATGTTATTCAACTGCGATGTATTTTCTCAAAATTAACGACATTGGGGTTAATGGTGTGGTATATTGAATGTTTTTCTTTATATTTTTAAACTTCAAATACGAAAGTTATAAAGCCATACGAATGGCCCGCGAGGCTAGCCAATCATTACGCAATGAAACATAAAAAATGAAAATCATTGCAGTGTGAAAAATTCATGATAATTCTCTTCAATTTCACACTTTGGCCCAGACTTAGTTTGAATATTTAATTGTTGTATTATACCATCATTTTTATAATGCACCAAGAACTTGAATTTGTTTAAAGTAGTTACCCCGAAATTCTAACCTTCTGTCAATTTTTATCTTCATGGAATAAAATAGGGAAATCAGTGCCCCTACTTATTCAATCTCTTTATCTTATGCTTTAGTATGTCATCACGGAAGAAGGTTCTATTAAAAGTTATAATCCTTGGAGATAGTGGGTATGTAGTTTGTCTGAATTTGTTGATAATTTAAAGATAATAAATGCTAGCCTACTTAATGTGGAAATTTATTTAAAAATACTCTTTTTTAATTGCAGAGTTGGGAAGACGTCTTTAATGAATCAGTATGTGAATAAAAAGTTTAGTAATCAATACAAAGCTACAATTGGAGCAGATTTTCTTACAAAAGAGGTTATGGTTGATGACCGACTGGTCACAATGCAGGTATTCTATCACCATAAATTTTATTGGCTTGCTTATGAAAAACATTTTAGAAAACAATTCCCCTCTTTCCTAGATCTGGGACACAGCAGGTCAAGAACGATTTCAGAGTTTGGGTGTTGCATTTTATCGTGGTGCAGATTGCTGTGTTCTTGTCTTTGATGTCACACAACCTAGTTCATTCAAAACACTTGATAGCTGGAGGGATGAGTTTTTAATCCAAGCTAGTCCAAGAGACCCTGAAAACTTTCCATTTGTTGTGTTGGGAAATAAAGTTGACTTGGAAAATAGAGCGGTATGTATCACAACATAGATTAATTGGAATGTCTTTCTTAACTCTGAGAAAAAGGTTGTAGGTAGTAGCTAGGGGAAAGTATAAGCTATTAGTAGAGATGTTCTAATCCTGCAGCAATTTTGTCTAAATTGTTGCAAAATAGTTGCCTTTATTGTTGAATTGTTCTACATTCCAGGTCTCAGCAAAGAGAGCTCAGGGTTGGTGTCAATCTAAGAACAACATTCCTTACTTTGAGACAAGTGCAAAAGAAGCCATTAATGTTGAACAAGCATTCCAGACGATTGCTAAGAATGCATTAGCACAAGAAACCGAGGTGGAATTATACAATGACTTTCCTGACCAAATCAAACTAGACAACAATCCCAACAAACCACAAGGTGGTTGTGCTTGCTAAGCATTATGGAACGCAATGCAATAAATGATGTATTATTACATAATGTACTGGGGAAATTATTTATTTGAAATCCCTAAACTTTAAATAATACTGATTTATGGACAAATTACTCATGGTTGATAGACAACTATGACTTCAGATTTTTTACAACTACCCTTTAGTAATTACACACACCGACAAGTTGTTCAACTATAATCTATTTTAATTCTTACAAATGAGAAATTTTCCTGAATTCCTTTTTGCCATCTTTACCCTTTATCCTAGGTATATATATAAAAAAGTATATATGTATCTCTGATGTGCACAGCATGAAAGGTTTTTCCTTACACTTTTTTGACCAATAACAATAAGTAGTTTAGTCTGTATTTGGTAGAAGTAGAATAATCCTCATTTTTGTGACAAGTAATTTCAAGAATTATAAAACATTTCAAGCTACTGCAAGAGATTGTGGATATTTTCTCGAAAATGTTATAACTTAGAAAGGGTGCAGGATTTTGTAGCGAGCTTTAAAAGCAATGGTATCTATGGTTAAATTCCCTTTTGCACAAGCCTTCAAACTTTAGGAGCATTTTTGCTCTTTTTGTAAGGGAATAGAGAGTCAGAAATCTGCTTAAATGTCAGGCAGATTTAGTTTATTAAAATAAGAATGAAATCATTGATTTCTGTTGGTCACTGAACCAGTACCCTGATTTTTGTATGTATTTCTACATAGCCTTCCACAGTACTCAACACTACGAATACTTTTATTGAAATAGAAAGTGGGAAAGATTTCTTAAAAAATCTATTCAACCTGACAGATATGTTGGAAAATTTCACTTTTAAATTTAGGTTAAGCCTTGAGCAAATGCCATAGAAACATTTAATTTGTGATTCTGCATTACTTTGCCAAATGCTTCCTGCTGGCCCACCCTTCAGCATGAAACCAATACTGCAGGAAGAAATTGCTCTCTGAGAATTGAAAGGAAAAGTGTAAACAACAAAATTGTGTTTTCCTGTATTCCCACTATGGCTAGGAAATACAGAGAAACCTGGCGAGATTTGTCCCACATTAGGCTATCTAACAGGCTTTGGTTCATCTGCGGGGCCTGCGCACTCCTAACTACGGCCGGCTAGGTGAAAGTATTGATATTTTACTGAAGAGTATTATCAGAGATAACACCACTTCAAACATGAACAGGAAACTGGTTTTCTTTATGTCCTCAAAAAGAGGGAAAAGAATAGAGCAACCTTAACTGAACGATCACGTGGATACGTTCCAAATTTGAGACGAATCAAGTGCAGATATTTCATCCCGTCTTTCCGATACAGCATTTTGATGATCCAGTAAAGCTTGCATGCTCAGTGGCTCCCACAACCTTTGTGGAAATTCTGAACGGCTAGAGTGTTTCCTGTGACGCAAAACATCATCTGATTGTTTTAGTTTCGATTCTTGTTTAGTTTCCTCTTTGTTCAATCGCCTCGCAAACTGTCCTCTGCATGTTGCCTTTTTTTCGGTTAAGAAAACAAGTTTTGAGCACTGAGGCTTCTTTACCGGATATTCTTCCTCTTTTGTTTCAACTGACTGCGCATTACTCACATTTATGGTGGTGTTTCTTGCAGAAGCACAGTTCTCGGATATTTCTGGGAGTTTCAACGAAGGCTTCTTCTCCTGGTTAAAAATTATAACTAATGATGATACTGTAAATTCACCACTGAATCTAATATAATTCGTTAACCATTGGAATTGGAGGTAATATGAAAACACACAACGCGATACGTCGACACTTGAGCTATATATCTGGCGCATTGAGCCTAGCCGCATTTCCACTGTTTTCTTGCTGTCTGTTCAGAAACTGAAATACGCTACGTTTAGCTACAATACGAAATTACGAATAAAGTGGAAATCAAGCCAAGTCAGTTCGCTCGACCAGGTGGAATCAAGCCATGTCGTCAAGCCCAGGGTGGCTGAATTGGACTGGACTGTTACACTGGAGCAAGGAGAAAGCAGCAATCTCGTTTTCTTAGCTGTGCAACTAAGTTTGATCTCACATAGCGTCCTAAAACTCTGCAAGTCGTAAACACATTTCACCTCCATATTCACAGTTTTATTGCCTTTCAGACATTTTTACCATGGTTGAAAAATCAAGGCTGGGCTATGTCAACTGCTCTTAACAATAACCATAATAATAAATACCTGTATTATCTCCGGGTAGTATCTTCTTATACCATCCTCGTCCTTGGCTTCAGAATAATGTGGCGGTCCAATAACTTGAAACAACAGTTTGGTTTTATCTTTATTAAGATGTGCGATACGATACATCAACTCTTGACGATGCCTGCGATATTTCACATCTTTTAGAATATCGCTTTCTTCAAGATTAACATTTACGGGAGCCTGAAATTTAGTTTTTAGCAGATGAATGTTAAAAAATAAAACTCACTGCAAAATAATTTCTTTACTAATGCAGTGGGTAGCATGCATGTGAGATGGCACCGTTCTTGGTCATCAACCAGTAACCAGTACTTCAAAAAAATGTTCCAACTGTTCCCAATTTCGGAACGCTTTAAGGTCCACACAGACCGGACGCGAATTGTCAACGCGGCGCAAATTTTCAACGTTTTTAATTTTTCAAAATCAAATAAATTTTGAACTATCATAATATTCTTGTAGATTACATAACAATAAAACATTTTGACTGCTCTAGCGTCCATAGTTTCCAAATTTTACTTCCAGAATGTAATTTATATGCTTCTGAAAACTCAAAATTCGCGTCGCGTTGCCGCATCGCGTCCGCTTGTGTGGACCTTTAGAGTTATAAATCAAACGCGACAGATCAGGTTTTTAGCCGTCGAATGGCACAACTTCCCCTAATCCCCTTATACATATGATTGAAATAATAACAATAGTAGTTTTTACTTCAGAAAACAGCGTATAGAAAATTCTCATGCAAACCCACCTCTTCCTCGCTGACAAAAAATCTCTCCACAGGCGTAACATGACGCCGCAGACATTCTCGCATGAAACATGCATAGGCATTCTAAAAGTAAACACTCATGTTGGAGTAAATCGCCGATTTTTATTTGAGGTAAAAAACGACCTTATTGCACCTTGACATCAGGTAAAATTAAAGCATCTTTGTTGACCAACTTTTGTCTGGAAAAGGCTCTTAATGCTTCCCATAATGCAGCAGCACCATGCTGGCCCTCTAAATACAACAAAATTTCCTCGATTATAACAACCTGCGATACCGTGCCTTCATTAAGCAAATTATTTAATGGTTCTGTGATAGTTTGCATTAAGAACAATTATTAACTAAAATGGATGAAAGTAATCAACATACTTTTCCTTGCTATTGACAGATCAAAGACCTTCCTTGGACTTTCTTTAACTTCTGGATTCAAATATCCCTCAGCCTCATCACCAAACAATCTTTCCAGTTGGACTTGCAATGGTTGGTAACGTAATTCATGAAAATCTGCATTCTCCATCATTGAGTTTTCTAAGAGTTCTGACAAGTCCTCTTCAGAAAAAGCATCAAGCTTTTGTGATGCTTTTTCCGAAAGTTTCTCTTCATCACATGTTTTGCAGGGTGCTTCTTCATTTTCAGGCTTCATGACAGGTGGTTTAAGCTTCTTAGGTTTGCCATTATTTACATTCAATGGGGTTTTACTTTTCAGTTGAACTAAAGTAAAAATATCCAGGGCTAGGGTAAAGGTATTGAAACCATGAAGCATTCATTATTACCGTAGCTATTACTCAAAATTACTGGGTATATTAAACGCAAAAGTTATTGTCTTTGAGACTTTGAATGAAATCAGAAATCACAATTCACAGTCATCATTACCTTTTTTTTGTATCCCAGTTAACAACTTCTGTCTTTCATATCTAGCTTGATCATTTTGCTTTTGCTGTTCCTGTTTAAAGAAATGTTTGATTTGTCAAGTTATAAATGCTATAAACTTATAGTTATAAACTTATTTGCTTCAAAGATCATACATTATCTCCCAAATAAGAAAAAAGTTGATTAACCTTATTTTTCAGTTCATGCTTTTCATGAATAAGTTCATCTTGTTTCTTGATCATGTGATGTTGCAATTTCACCCGATCTTTTAATATTTTCTGCTTCCTTTTATGTTCATTTTCTTTGACAATGTGCCACATTTTCAATGTGTGGAGAGCTTTCTACATTTTCAATGTAAATGTAAATTGACTGAATAAAAATACATTGACTTTGCCAGAACTGGGGTTAAGGGAAGAAATGTTAAAAGTATCCAACAAATAGGTCTTTATTAATTAAATCATGATGGAACATAGGCCGGATAGTATTTTTCTATATTCTGTCAATTAGCAAGCTTATGGCATGCATCTGACCTCTTGCTTCTCCTTTGAAGCTTTCTCTTCAGCCTCAATATGACGCCTGTGAGCCATCATTCTGATATGTTTTGGTTTTTTCTCTAATTCGTTAGAACCATAATTAACTTGTTCTAATTGTGTACTAATTGGAGATACTTCATCAGCCCTGCAATGTCACCAATAAAGTTGAAATAGTATATGACTAAATTTATATAACTACCATTTAGCAGATAAACCATGAAGGAAGACTCCTGCTATAAAATTTTATTATAAAGCCTTACCACTGAACGTCTTTATCAGTTCTACAGGAGTTTTAAATAAGAGATACAAGTTGGTTTCTCAAAACGTAAATCTATTATCTCAAAACGAAGTAACGAATTTGCAAACTGCGCACAATATAATGTTTGTTTTATAAAATCAAAAACCTATACAGGATTAAAGGATTAAAATTTAGCGTTTTAAATATAATCGCAAGTGTTTTTCTTACCCCGTCAAACAACCAGTTTGTTTCTGTTCATAATTAGGAGAATAGTTGGTCAATAATGGTGGAAGCGTTGACGTATTCATTTTGTTTTAAAGAACGATTTTTTTATGAAAATTTTCAAAGGTACAGTAATCCGCCATATTGGATATATATTTAAAAGTTGTTATGGCAACCAAACAGCGGGTTGTATTAGTTTATACAACCCTGTTGCTGTAGCAACATGTTGCAACGACACCGAAGAAATTGGTGTTTAAGACGTTTCAACCCGAAAATCTAATCGCTGGTTCACAATTGTGCATTTCTGTATCGCCCTATCAAAGAGAAACCTTTTGAATATCTTAAAAAAGTTCAATTTTTCTTCTGAATACGCATTCTGCAATCTTTTGACAGCTCATCACACACATCTGACAGCTGTGAAATGGCCATTTTGAGGCTTAAAGTATACACAAGGTTATTAATTCAGACGATTCGTTTTTACCGTGAGCAAGCTTCAAATCTTTTGTGCAAGACATATTTTCTTGAATATTTATAAATCTTTTTCCTCACCAAGTTTGAAGTCTAAGTATCGAGAATTGCGGCTAAGCCTATACCAATTTCCGCGGTGTCTGTTGCAACATGCAGATGTGACTTGTAGGTGTTGCATCAGTGGTTGCATCTAACGTTAGCTTTTCTTTAGTCTAACGTCATTACTTACTGCACTGCAATTATTTGATCTTTTTACTTAATTAATTGAGACTGCAATACATTTACACACAGGGGCAGGGTCATTTAGTCACAAAATAAATATTGTATTCACACTCCTAGCCTACACTCATATCATATAAAGCCTCGCATCGTTGATCGTCTCAATGGTGAGGTCTGCACAAAAATATGAGTATAAAGGTCATAACTAATAAGGTGTCGCGAGACGCGTTGGCTGTACAGCTCCTCTCTACTCTAGCATCTTTTCTTCTTGTGTGAACAAAACGTGAGCGCTCCAAACCTCATGTTTTAGTTTTACATAGTAGATCAGTCATAACTGGGATATCAACTATAGTGGTACCAACATCTCTCTGACCAGGTAGACACACGTCTTGGGTCATGCATGTTTCTAACATAGATGTTTATGCATTCGGTTTAGGATATTTATCCACCAATTGTTATCGTATTGTTTCCAACGCCCCTATGGTATATTCGAGATAAAGGCGTTAAATTGCGGTGGTTCTTAGAGATCGAGCTGGAACTTGTTTTGTCGCATGATAGTTTGTTGGAATAGAGGCGAAAGACTTTGCCTTTTCTGTCGAAGTGATGTGTGGATTGTGTGTAGAATCCTACTTTAAAACTTGAAGATAGGAAGCATTGTTACAGCAATATATCGGGGTTGAATGTTTCATCTCTGATGAAGACTTCGGTTCGGTGATGAAGACTTCGGTTCCGTGACTTTTTTTATTTTTCTACGTGATTTTTTTGCATTTTTTATGATTTTTTGATTTCAAAAATTTTTTAGGATTTTTCTAGGATTTTTCTGAAGGTGTACGTGATTTAAATCAGTGTTTTGTCCCTTGGACTGGACTATCCGGTCCAGCCAGGCATACTCCTATACATCTGGCGAAAAATCTGTCGAGAGTGGTCAGATTCGCCGCCTCATTTCCAGTGACCCCAGGAGAGTGAGGAGACCTCATGAGGATACAGCCAGTATTTATACAATACTTAAAATACAGTTTTGTACGAGGTTTTGCTTGCAGAAATCGCGTCCCGCCAACGGCACCAAGTCCAGTCCAACAGTCCAGTCATCGTGTCCCACCAAGTCCATGTTTTGTACTATGCTGAAAATTACCAGTGAAAATAAATAAAAATAGGTACGCTAAGCGTACGTGTATCTGCTCACAACAATCTAGTTTGGACAGCAAATGGACCATATGGATTTGGCCATGTTTTTTAATTTTCCATCTTCTGGTGAATGGGGCTTGATGATTACCTACACTATTTTTACCGCTGTTCAAGCAATAGGAAATATGCTTAGTAATATGTAGTAATGTCAGTCATGACAGTAATATAGACATGCTCTGTTTTGAGAGCTGAGAAGTCTCATTGGCTTGTTTGCGTTTCCTATATTCCCTTGCATATGCTCTTCGCTTTTGCTTAGCATCAGGGCTCTGTATTTCATTAGCTCGTTTTTCCTTCATGTATTTTTTCATATATTCTGTTCTTCTTTGCTCAGACTGAGAGCTCCTATTTGACTGTTCAGGTCTTCAGGATTTAGAAGTACCTGATGGCAAAGTTGATACATAATGATACTCATCTATATGACCTAAATAAATATCTCTAAGTTGATCTGTTGGTGAATAATTCAGAAAATTGTTCATGTGTCTCACTAATGACTATCTTTAACTTCAGCTGATCAGCCACAGCTTGTATAATCATAGCATTTCCCCATGACCCTTGCATGGACATATTATTGAGGTATTATAACCATGAGTTTTCAGTGTTACTTTCAATTAATCTCTCAGGATTACCCCTCATATAAGCAATACCAAATGCTCGAGCTTGTAGATGGTGATCAGGGTCACCATACAACTGATGAGACCCAGCTCAAAAAAGGCAGTCACCATCACCACCAACTTCAAATGGTCGTAAATATAATATAGTAGTAGAAGTAGTAGTAGTAATACTACAACTACTACTACTAGTACTACATTATATTTAAGACCATGAAAGCGTTTTACTACATTTGATGACAGTCTAGTGGGACTGTTGTTTTGAACAGGACCAGGATTTCTTTTAATATCTGAAAACATTAGTTTCCTTTGAGATATGTCATATGTGATATTGTTTACTCGCAATATTGCCTGCTATCTTGTGACTGTATAAAACAAAATGATTTTTTTACTATATAGTTTTTTTCTACTAAGTTGACAAAAGACTTTAAATATCCGAATGAATTGATAAAAATATGCAGGGATGGCAACAGGAATTCCCCGACACAGGGGCTAAGGTCCCCGTCAGGGGGGGCTGGGGGCTGAACTCCTGGTTGTTATTTAACGTGTAATTGTAGGAAGCACAGTTTTCGGTTTATCGCTACAGTCCCATGCCTTAGATTTGCAGCCTAGGCTCACGAGGCGCCACCTTGGTTGGCGCCGAGGAAGAAAATTTTTGAAATTTGATTGCTCTAGATCTTTGGAAATTAGCATTTCAGAGTCTTATCACGGACTTTTTCATGAAAATTTTTATGCAACAAACCATGTACAATGTAAAATACTAAGTTAAATTTTGAAGCAGTTTATCTGTTTTATTTGGGAGAACTAAAAACAATAGAGGGCGACTCAATATATCTCCCGTTCATTCCCCAACGAATTGTAAAATTTTCCCCGACAGGGGGGCTTGAGTTCCCCGGCGCCACCCCTGAAAATATGTCGCATTGGCACAAATTGAAAACAGCATTGCTTGAAATTACTAGCTATATATCTTATTTAAAATGGATGACCTAGGGGCATTTCTTACAAAATAATGCTTTAAAGTGGATCTACTTTTTCTCTTTCTCATAGCCAATATAATTCTCTTTAAAGGCAACCTGGAAGGTGCACGGTCTCTAGATCACTTGGTATTTGTCTGCTTTGTCAATTTCCGTAGTCAGTCGGTGGCGACAACAGCAGCTACGCGTATAGTGATCTGAATTTATACACCTAACACAGTTGCTATCTATACAATACAAATGTATATTGTATAATGGTTTGCTGGTGAATTTCTTTAGGTTTCGTTAATCGTCTAAGAAGAGATTGTTTCGATCTCCGAAGAGATTGTTTTGATCTCCGAAGAGATTGTTTTGATCTCCGAAGAGATTGATTATTTACCTCATGGGGACAAGTTTCCATGTTCAGAAAAACTTGGATAAAAAAAAACACAGAACAAGATTTTTTGAAGCCAAAATTGCAATAACGATTAACGATTTATATTTTCTGCATGCTTTAGGTTATGGTGTGAGCGGGTAATAAACTAATCGCTGATTGGCTAATTATATAAGCGCATCGCTGAATGGCTATATGTTAACATAGCTCGCGATAGCAATATATCTGCGTTCGCAGATACAAAAACAGGAAGTTCAAAAGCAGTGTTGATTTATTTTTGGCTTCTTATTGGTTCGCTACCTTTGATGTACAATTACTACTCAGACAGAGTCAGCCATTCTGGGAAAGGTTTTTGAATAGTGCTGAAGGAAGCTAGGAAGCCGAAACGTCAGTATTGTCTCGGGTTAAACCAAAGAAGAACTTAGCGTCACGTCGGTGAAGCAGCAGACGAACAATTCATTTGGACAATTCATTTTGACAGTAAGTTACATTTGAACTACCAGTGGGCTTTGATTATATGATAAAACAACCTCCGTGGTGCCAAACTGCGCAACATTAAAATATTCTTTTTTTAAGATTTCGCCTTTCGTCATGAAAATCTTCGCTTTCTCAATCGTGTTGCTCCTTATCGTCTCTCTTCAACAAACACAAGCTGTGGCTCGGTTTTTCGTAATCTTTGTGCGTCTGGGTTACAAGTTGATTAAGAATATGCATTACGCCAAATGCAATACGCCTAAAGTTCCTTCTCATATGAATTGCCCTGGAGTCGTTCTCGGATTTGGCCCGACGAAAAAAATAGCCAAAAAGTTCGCAAGAGTCGACGCAGAGTTGAGAGGAGATAAAGGTTGTGCTCGTTATGTCGCACATTGTCACGTAAAGAAATTCTTTAAGTGATGGCATCATTGGCATGCTGTTTAATGATAATGGAAAACGCTGGATTTCGATTTATTATTACTGGACTGTAGAATGAAGAACATTAATTAACGATAATCGTAATAAGTTTAATAACTGTTTATTTTTGTCTTTTATTACTAAGCATATCATGTAAAAGCAATGAGAAATAAAAATGTTTTGTTTGCATTATCTGGCTTCGAATAGCCGCACTTCCTTGATCGTCTGCTATGAAACTTGAGATAATAGGCCTTACCCCTCGTTTACGGAATTGGCCTGAGCAAAAACATGGCCATAAACGCCGCAAGAGTCGACGCAGAGTTGAGAGGAGATAAAGGTTGTGCTCGTTATGTCGGACATTGTCAAGTAAAGAAATTCTTGAAGTGATGGCATCATTGGCATGTTGTTTAATGATAATGGAAAACGCTGGATTTCGATTTTTTTATTACTGGACTGTAGAATGAAGAACATTAACGATAATCGTAATAAGTTTGATTAATAACTGTTTATTTTTGTCTTTTATTACTAAGCATATCATGTAAAAGCAATGAGAAATAAAAATGTTTTGTTTGCATTATCTGGCTTCGACTTCCTTGATCGTCTGCTATGAAACTCGAAATAATAGGCCTTACCCTGCCCTAAATCAGCAGTTGCTACATAAAAAAATCACTTGTTTAGCGTCCGCTCTCGACCTGAGCGTAGCGTCCGACTTCAACTTTTTTATTTTCTAAAGAACCTTCGAAATTCGAGAAAAAAGTTTGAAAACACTGCTTTTTGCTTGTGGAAACGTGAAAATAATGATTTCAATCGTAAATATTTGTATTCTGTTGTATTCGCCAGCTTCACTTTCGCTTAACCTTAAACCGGGGCAGTGACGCCTGCAGGGAATTTTGGTTTTAGTAGTCACCACTGATCTGAAATAAGATCAGTGGTAGTCACGGCGAAAAATTCAAACTTCAAAATTTCCCGCCAGGACTACTAAGATCACAATTCCCTGCAGGTGCCACGGCTTGTTACGTCATTATGCATAAGGTCTATTATGTTAGTTTAGCATAAGTTACAGATTTTCGGACAAAGTTTAGCATAATGAAAAATTTAGCATAATCGTCGGCGCAATCGTCTGAGAATATTAGCAATGAATTTTATGATAAAGTATGTAATACAGAACATATGGTCAATAATGGTGGAAGCGTTGACGTATTCATTTTGTTTTAAAGAACGATTTTGATGAAAATTTTCAAAGGTGCAGTAATTCGCCATATTGGATATATATTTAACAGCTGTTATGGCAACTATTAGTTTATACAAATAATATAACCCTGTTGCTACAGCAACATGTTGCAGCATGCAGATGTGACTTGTGAGGTGTTGCATCTAATGTTAGCTTTTCTTTAGTCTAACGCCATTACAGGCAGGGGCATTTTAAGTCACAACATAAATATTGTAATGTTTATCACACTCCCAGCCTACACTCATAAAGCCCCGCATGGCCGCATCGTTGATCGTCTCAAAAGCGAGGTCTGCACAAAATAATTTAGGTCATAACTAATAAGGTGTGGTGAGACACGTTGGCTGTACAGCTCTACTCTAGCATCTTTTCTTCTTGTGTGACCAAACGTGAGGGCTCCAAACCTCATGTTTTGAGATACGACTGTTTTAAGATTCATGTCTTATTCTTCATTGATACCAGTTTTACATAGTAGATCAGTCATAACTGGAGTATCAACTATAGTGGTACCATCATCTCTACGACCAGTAGGTAGACGCACGTCTTTTGAGGTCTTGTATGTTTCTAACATAATGTCCTCGATGTTGAGGCCTCACATTGTATTTTCTGACATGGCTTATATGGTCTCGCCAAACGGGTCTTCTGTATTAGGTTGTTTACCCATAGACCGATTGTTGAGAAACTACTTTACTGAGCGGATTACTCTACCGAGATTAGTGAGATATTCTCTTTATGAACATATTGCCTCAGTATTTCCTGATGTAAGGTTTAATTTCGTCCGGTTGGACCAAAGATTTCTCAAGTGGTGTTTCTGTTTCAAACAACTTACCCACCCCAGCACGAGCACCTGGTCGTCGAGAGTTCCTGGCGGGGATAGGAAGTTCCGAGTGATGAGCTGGTAATGGTTCTTTGAAAAAATACGGATGAAGTAACGCCTGAAAGTGAAGTGAATTCTTGATCACATATTTATAAAATAAGAAACGAAAAAAAAGGAGTACACAAGGTATATATTAAAGCAAAGAAACTAAATTGGTAGAATCATTAAAAACAATTAGCTTTCCAAGAAAAAGAAAACTACATATGAGCTCACATATTTCAAATCAAAGACAAGGAGACATTCATATCCCAGGTAAGTTATGAGCTCTTAGAAAAAATGTTTCACAATACATCAAGTGAAAAATGCAAGATTCGGACCATACAGTACCTCAGAAGCAGCAATTCTTGATCTTGATGGATAAACTAGAAACTTCTTTAACAGTTCCACTGCCTGTAATGAACAAAAGCTGCGGTGTCTGGAGATGCGACGAGGGTTGCATGTGCTACGATGATTGCACTGGGCCCGATTAACCCCAGTCACTGAGGTTAATGATGATTGCACTGAGGTTAATGATGATTGCACTGAGGTTAATGATGATTGCACTGTTTGGGACCGGTTGTTCAAAATCAGGTTAAATTAACCCAGGGTTAACGCAAATTTTCACATTGATTTTTCTCATCGCTTGTTTATACAAAGTATTTTTTGGTTCAATAGAAGTCATATTTTGTAGAGATTTGTAAACATGATGTATTCGGTCTATAGTTAGATTCCGGAAAGAATAAGATAGAGACAACGAAACATGTATTGAATAAACCAATTAACTCAGACGATAAATACTGACCTCGACTGTCGCATCTGGTACAAGTTTCTCTAGAGGTATCGGTGGCATTTCTGGAAAGGTTATTTTATTATAATCAGGAAGCTCTGTCATTCCCTGGAAATAACACAGTTGTCTTGATATGAATACTGATATAAAAGTTAATACATCAATGACAAAAAATTAATCTAAACCAACCGGCCAACTGGCTTCATCAGGTGTTCCTAATACGCGAAGAACACAACACAGCTGTTCAATGTCATTTTCACCCTGAAACCGAGAAAGTTAAAAATTACCAATCATGAACGAATTCGGATTAGATAATAATAGAAAATTAATGGCACTCACAGGAAATAGTGGTGAATTGTTCAGAAGTTCACCAAATATACATCCAACTGCCCTGAAATGGAATAGATTTCCACACATTTTTAGCATAAATGGTTTACAAAACACAAATCAAGTTTTTTCTACACACCACAAGTCCACGCCTTCATCATATTTTCTTGCTCCATAAAGCAGTTCTGGTGCACGGTACCATCTTAAAATAAAATTGCACAGGTCAGCCTTAGGCAAGAAATTCTTTGTGCAACTTGAATCCCATGTTTTGACATAAAGCTTGACCTAATTGCCATACCTTGTGGCTACCTGATGACTGTAAAGACGATCCTGTTCTGGTGAAAACACCCGAGCAAGGCCAAAATCAGCAATTTTCAAATGACCAGTTGGACTTATGAGAAGATTAGCAGGCTTCAAGTCCTTAATTGAAGTCCTTATTAGATCTCATCAATAAATATGGTATAACAACTGGGTAAAATAGACAACAAAGCCTCCCCACATTTTGACCTAAGATTGGTATCTAAGGGCCAAGGAATCTGAATTCCACATTGTCATGTACTTACCCTGTGAACAATGGAGTTTTCATGACAATATGCTACACCTTTAAGAAGCATCCCCATGTAACTCTTTATCTGTGCCTGATAAAATAAACTTGTTTTTTGTATGATGGATATAATTAATAACTCCAAACATATCATATAGCATATCCTGTAAATATCTGGTAGGGTATCTGTTTTTATTACCAATTGAGAGACCTGAATATTTTTTTGACCACAAAAGCAGTCTACCAGAATAAACACCATGTTTTCAACATTGAAAAAGCAATAGAAAAAAGGCTTTTTCTTGGAATATATTGGAGGTTCGATCCAAGAAGGGGTTTATTTTATGGGACTAGATAATTTCAGGAATAGCAGTGGATATTTCATGAAATTGCAACTATTTTCCATCCATCATAGAACAGAAAATCTATTTGAATTTGCACATAAGACCTTGGTAATAGCATAAAAAAGCATATACCAAGATATTCGCAATGTTTCTATTAGTATGAAAAATTGTAGCTAGAAATTACCAATGATTAAAGTAGGACAATTACAAGGACTGTGTCTTAAATAATAATAATATAAATGCATCTGGTTCAAGTTACCTCAGTAAGAGGACAATCTGAATTTCTCAGGACTTCAGATAAATCAGATAACATGTATTCAAACACCAGAACAAACCCAGCACCATCTGGGAACACATCAATCAGTTGAACTACCTGCCATGGTAATTATTACAACACAGTAAATTTTATGGTTAACAACAACAAAATAAATGACAAAATGAAATTGCTCCTACTTACAAATTGATTTTCTATTTCTTGAAGAGCTTTTATTTCCCTGAGGAAAAGATGGATCAATATAAATGTAGATGCTTTTATTATCAAAATGAATAAAACAATCAAGTAATTCTGATTATGTGCCTTGTACAGATAATACATTTCACAATGAAAGTATATAATATACATATCTCACACCTTTTAAAATATTTAGGATTGAGCATGAAAAATAAAATATTATATAAAATATTATATATATAATAAAATATTATATATATATATATATATATATGTATGCCAAGTCTGGAGAAAAAGATCAGCGCCCACAACAAGTTAGTCTTGCGAAAAAACAACCCTACACCAGAAGAGCAAAAAACCTGTAACTGCAGATCCAGAGATAACTGCCCTTTAAACGGCGAATGCCTAACAAGGAACATAATCTATCAAGCAACCGTCGAGAGCAACAATGAGAAACAAACCTATATTGGTCTCACTAGTGATGAATTCAAATCTAGATATAGAAATCATACAGCGTCATTTAGGCACAAGAACAAACAGAACGCAACCGAGCTTAGTAAGTTTATCTGGTCCTTGAAGGATGACGGAGTACCATTCAAAGTAAGCTGGAAGATCATCGCACGAGCCGCCCCGTATTCAAACGCCACGAAGCGTTGCAACTTATGCCTCTTAGAGAAATACTACATCATTTGCAAAACAAACTTATGCTCACTTAACAAAAGGAACGAACTTACAAGCACATGCCGTCACGCTAGCAAATATCTTCTAAAGAACTTATAGATTCTATCTAACATGTAAATTAGACTCTGATGTATTTAAGGCGTGCCTGTTAATAATAAATTCTTATATACACCTGATGAGAGGGAGCTTGCTCCTTCGAAACAGCGCTGTAGTAATTATGCAACCTTAGTTTTCTGTCTTTACTGCAATTATATTATAGCTCTACTTTACAGTATTGAGCACTCTTCGATATACGAAAACCATATTATTGTTTGACTATATATATATATATATATATATATATATATATATATATATATATATATATATATATATATATATATGTAATATATATACATATTTAATTAAGTGTTGTTCGTCATTGCATCTAGCCAGTGTGGAAAGTTTGTTAGTCTCGAAACTCCTATTTATTTACTAGTATTTTTTTGAAATCTCGGTTGTGCAGTTCGCATACTTTCCAGTCAGGGTGCCTGGAGCCTTGCCCTTGGGCATTGTGAGCTAATCACTGCACTGCACAGTCTGCACCTTTCACTATTGACAAAGGCTCTGTTGCATTGAGTAAAGTGAATAAAGGAATTAAAGCATAAACTGAACATAATTTATCACAGTAATTATGGAAGCACTAATCATGGAAGTCCAAAAAAAATAAAAAATGACAAAATTGTATGTTTAAACTTTAAATTGTATATAAACGACTACAATCAATATTCTACCTTAATGCTTGATTTGGAATACCATCTTCCAGTTTTCTTAAAGGAACCTTTTTTATTGCCACCACTTCACCACTCTAAAGACAGTAACAACGGCAAATGTCTATGTTTAATAAAGATATGAGCCTTATAAAATCATTTTTATTAAAATGTAATGAGAAAATCTGAGAAATACATATATATATATATATATTTTACTTGAATATGTTTTGCTTTAAAAACAATGCCATGGGCACCTTCGCCAATTCGACCAAGAATTCTATACTGTTCCATTCTAGTTGAACACACTATATTCAAAGTAATCTAAATTTTGTGTTTTTCCCACTCCACGCGGACGCCATTTTGGTTGCTAACTGCATGACACCCCTAAAGAAGCTTGGGATCGATAAATATACTGCAATCTGATTGGTTAATTACCAAAATTCGAGAATCTGATTGGTTAGTAATTCATTGCGAGCTTTCATTACACTTTCACTATATGTGACATATGTTCAGTTTTGTGGGTTGTATGCAGTGGTGGTTGTATGGTTTATATTTTGTTATTGTCTCTCTCATCTTGTTGTCTTTTTAGCGCTACATACTCTGGATAAGTCTAGCAATCATGAGGAATAAGCATAGTGAAGAATACATAAAATATTTGTATTCAAATGTGCTTCAAAAGTTTTCAATCTGAATTGCTGCTCCAGAGACGGCGTCGTGTTTCGGTTGTCACACGTGTTTGTCAGTTGTCACATTGTGTGTGCTGTCTCTTCCAGTAAAACTGTGGATGTTGTCTTGTATTTGTTGTGTATATGTTATCGTATAGTAATCCTGGGTATTTCGCTAATGATGAGAGTAAGGCGAATATGATTTTATTGTGAAATCACTTACACTTGAACTGAAGCGAAAACCTACAGTGTCTTGTTATTAATTAATTTACGAGTTACGATACTTGGCACAAATAACTATGGGAAGAAACTTGGAAATCCAAAATTTCATTGCTATAATCTGAACTTTGTTCTCATCCACCATGCACCGTCTGCACCCACAAACAGCGAGGATCTAAAAACTAAAAAGGCTCCAAATGACCCCTGGTTCTCAGAGTAGAAGTTTATATTTTTTCGCTAGTTCGTTTGTTGCGAAATCAAATTTCGCAGTGTAAAAACAGTTACCTTTGAGAAAATCTAGAGTTCACCATGTAAGCTGCTTGAAAATGCAAGGTAATAAAAGATGGCGCTCAAATGTTGAATGAGATTTAGGCTCAGATCAGCCAAATGCAGTTATAGAAATAACCACTTTTGAATAGTTTAAGCAACATTTCTCACCATTGATCAACTTAAATTAATTTATCCCTTACATTGGAACATCATACTATCGATTAGAAAAACTGCACGGTATAGAGACGATAGTCTATACTCCTATACTCGGCTATAGTAATCGTGATAACTCGGAAAAAAGCTTAACCGCGACAGTCAAAATTCATAAAGAGCAAGTTCATGAAAAGCAAGCAAGCAATGTCATTACCCAGAATGGCAACACCCAAAGATGAATTACCTAGTAGTGTAGACTGTGTGGTAGAGAAGTGATGGCCGGGGCAGAGTACTTCAACACCAAAGAAAACATTTTCATTTATTAATATGTTAGGATTATTCGTGCATGTTTTTGTACTTTACATAGCGTGTGCACAGCCTATCGAGGTACCTTTGCATTCTTTGCATTGCATTTAGAATGTTTTTTTGTTTTATCCATAGACAAACCAGAAGAAATCTTCTCTATGGTTTATCAAAAAATCGTTTTACTTGTGTTATATCACTGCTGATAGGGATTATACCCCCACACGACCCTTCATGTACATGCTAGAGCCTCGAAAGCAGTCTGCATTCGTATTCATATAAGTATTTTAAAGTTTACAAATTGCGCTCTAATTTGCTGTCTTTAAGATACTCACTCGTGAGAAACTACACACTATTACGTTCCTAAACGTAATACCGGACCAGTTTACCTTTTGATCCTAATCTTAATTATTTAATGGGCATTCTTATACAAATTGAATTTAAAAGAAGAAAGATTGCTGAATTTTATTGCTATATAATAGCAAACACAAAATCTGGTGTAATTGGTTATGTACAAATTCATATCCTAGTTGAATGCCCACTAGTAACTTTCTGAGGTTGTGGTGGTGCTGCTGCCATAGCTGATCTACCATAAAGATAAACAGCAGAGATCACTAAACCTGCCCCGAGTATGAACTGTAAGTTCAGCTGAAAACTGAAGAAAAATACTGAGACAAAACATGAAATAATTATTGCCAAAGATGTGGCAAATCCCTTTAAAATATTGTCTGCATATTTGACCACGACAGCAACCAGCAGTCCACCAAAGGCTTGGTTTAACACAACCAACCAGACCAAAAGTGTATAACCAGTAAAAAACCCACTTTCCTGGATTTTTGTTCCATCTTTAAACCACATTCCAATTAACCCAATGACAATACCATACATGCCTAGTTGAACATTTCTTAACCACACAGATGCCTTGGTGCCTTTTAAAATTTTCTCAAAATATACACCTAAATAAAAAACCAACAAGCACATTGTAAAGTCATGACTTTAGAAGAATTGACAATTGCAGCTATAAAGAAAACAAAGGCACATTTGGAAACAAATAAACAAAATTCAAACACAAACCTGCAAAACCAGAACAAAGAGTCGAAGCAATAACAGCCAAAAGTCCCACCATTGGGTACTGTTTTCGTGTAGGACCTGGTGTTGGTGTGTCTGTTGGTTTTGCATGCAATTTGCCATGTTGCAACTGTACAATTGCAACACCGACAAACAACATAACTAAAGCAAGCCACTGCCCTCTCTGAAGAGTCTTCTTTAACATAACCACAGAGAATAGTGCTGTTGTAAGAATCTTCAGTTGATAGGTAACCTAAAAATTGGAGAACTGTGTTGTTTACTGATAGAAGAAGGAATGGATTCTGGAATCACAGCACATTCTAATCACACAATATTTAAGTATTGGCACACTTGACTGGCTAAGAGAATTTAGAAAATTTCCTCAGAAATATATCCACCAGTGCAATGAAACATCAGTTGTAAACATCAATTGTAAACATCAATTGTAAACAATTTGGGCATGTAAAAGTATGGCACATTAAAATTTGTAAAAAAATTGACTGAATTACAAATACAGTTTTAAATGTAAGAGAGCAGGTACTGCACTATGTAGTTAATAGCTATAGCATATCAATATATAGCATATATTCACCTGGAAGGTTGCAGCATCAAGATTTGAAATAGCAACATATTGCAGATTATTCTGAACGGTATAAATTAAAGCTGGAATGCTTAGTTTCAGGGTATCCACAGCATTTCCAATGATTGATTGGTGCAAAAATAATGCCCAATTTACAACATTTCCTTTGTATTCAGCAAGAATAATTAGCAATGAAGCAACCAACTTGAAGGCCTCAGCCAAGACAACAGCTGTTGTTGCAAAATAGAGAGGTCCCTCGATCGTCCTTGAGTATCGAATGGTCAGAATGAGCGAGGCATTCTGCAGTGTAAGAATGATTAAACTCATTGACTTCATGTTAAATATTCCTTTGGAACCTAGAGTGAAAGTATTAAAAGAATGTTTAATGAATGTCCATAGAAAACAGCTCAGCTGTCAGATAAATTCTTGGAATAAATCTAATGTTGTACAGTATTGAGATGTGTATAATAAAAAAAAATCATGCAGTATCTTAATGGTTTGTCCAGATAGAAGATTTCAAGCCTGATATCAAAACTGCGTTGAGTGTATTTACAAAACATTCCTCAAACCAAACTTCACTGCCCTGGTAACGACTTTATGAGAATGAGAACACAAGCCTCTCTTTCTTCAAAACAAGGGAGACTTTGTTATACGATTTAAGTTAACGTGCGTTTTGAAATCTTACCATCTTCATTTTAAATACTTGACTATTTTATACTTTTCTGACAATTTATAGCTTCGTTATTGCACTGCACACAAATAGTCATTGCAATATTGGAAATCTGAAATGCTCAGCTAGCTAGCTGGGCTATGCGATGCGCAAAATCATCTCAAGTTTCACAATTTTTGACTCATATAATGTGACGCTTAGAATCTATAAACTTACTTACCAGAACGATTTGTATTATTTGGATCGGTAATAAGTCTTCTATGATCCATTTTGGTTGATTTACAGGGGGAAATATCGTTTCTTATGCTCGCAAAATGCTTTTGTCTCAGGACCAAATTGTCACTGATTTGCCCTGTTGGCACCGCCATGGTTGCACCCGCTGGACAGAATTTGATACATCTGAGTCCGCAAACTGAAAAAAAAGTAAATTTTTAAAATGCTTAAAAGTGTTCCTATTGTTTTGTAAATAAAACGTATATAATAATAATATTATATATTAGTTTAAACTTCATCAAATAGCATCAGTTTCAATACGTTTTAGCGGTAGATCTGATCATTACGAGTGGTTTTGCTGATTTTGAGAAAATGGAGCCATTGAGAAGTCTAAATTTTTTAAATCATATTGCATTACGATGCAAAATGTTTCGCCATAACATATTCATATTTCGCCAAATACCAGCCTGCGCCTCGCCTAACTGGGTTCTTTGTTGGTTCTTTTTTCACTTCACCTGCGTGGGTTGCGTGGGTCACACGCACAAAGCACGTGTGGTAAATTCTTCAAAGATGGCGTCTAAAACACGTGTTCTTTGGTTTTAATATAAACGGTTATAAACGATTACTTTATTGAGCTCACTATTGCAAATTCCCCGCAATGGATGTTTCACTGATTGGCTCGTATACAAAGCTTCAAAACACTAAAATTCCTTTGGAAGAACGTATCGAAATTTCTCGGAAAATTGTTAGCGACACCCAGTGCTTTCTGCCGAATAAAAAACAAGTTATCCTTGATTGGTCGTGTCAAGAATTGAGCAACATTCGCAGTGGAGAGAAAAGCGACAAGGATGATTTTAAGTTTGTCGAGAATGAAATAAGAATTTGGAAAATTCTTAGTGAAGTCTTAAATGATCCAGAGAGCAAGATTGTTCTGCGCCAAAAACATTTGACATTATTGTTCCGAGAATTGGATGAAATTAAAAGCTTTCTCGGAAAGTTTTGTTCTGACAATGGCTACTTTAGTGATGTTACCCAAGATCGACTTCTGTCTATCTTCTCGTGTTTTCAAGCAATCTCGAAAAATTCCAACATGTCCTTAGCATTTTTTAACAAGTTGGAAAATCTTGAACAATATTTGAAAGGGATTTTGACTTGTTTTTTGAGTGTACTACTTATGCAATCACATATGCATTCTGCGGATTTTGTCCAAGAGCTTTGTCACCTCGTTGTTATCGTGTTACGGCAGTACAATACTGTGCTGTGCCAACAAGTTGCATATCATAAAAATTTCATCAACCTTTGTGAGAAGTTGTTACCTCTTCTTTTGTTTGGAATAACTGTTTTAAAAGGTGACTTTTGTGAAGTCAAAGATTCAAGCAAGAAAGAAATTAGTTTTGCAATTGAGGCTGTAATAATTTCTGGGTTATTCCACAAAGATCTTGTATTAAATTATAATCCTGCTGTCATTCCTCAACAACAAATTGAACCAAGCCCAAAAAAGCAGAAACTAGTTAATCCCTATAAGCAGTTATTTGATGTCTTGGAAAGCTTGAGAAAAGACAATGAAGAGAGCACTAGTATAGAAGGTGTCAATGTCACACCAGATATGATATATCTAACGATCTCCACAAGTTTACCCTTTCTCCTGGAAAGTTTCCTGAAAGTTATTCAAGCAGATGAAAAGGCAGACAAAGCAAACAAATTTAGTTTCTTTGTTCAGCTTTACAATGCTGTAGCTCCAAGTGGATTAGCTGGGAATATTCCAGACGTCACCAGAATTGATATTCTCAATAAAATGCTGAAAATTATTGTGGATTATGATGTCTGTGAGATTGCTGAAGATGAAGCTAATGATAGACCAGTATTTAATTGGTTCATAAATTTTTTAGAAAATGTCTTGTTTTCTCAAAGTCATCACAATACTGGAACATATCATTGTCTTGATATAATATTGAAACTCAACCATAAAATTATTGAACATTTTCTGGAAATTGTGCTAGCTATATGTTTCAAAAAATCAAAAGAAGATTCTATTTCTGAAGCCATTGATAAAGCAAAAGCTGTTCTACTGAGAAACATTGTGGAAACATATACCAAACTACAACAGTTGGAAAACCTGGTCAGATATATTCTAAAAGTTTTCAATGAATTGGGAAATGAATTGGGCAACATTTCAGTTGATGTTTTGACAAAGCTCTCCAGGTCCTTTGAACAATGTCCTTTAAACCAAAGCCTTAGCATACTACAATATTTCCTCTCCAAAATGAAAGAAAAGGTTCAGTCAATGGAGCACAAAGATGGATGCACTGACATGTCGTTAGAAGGAATAAGCATTCTCTTTGTAACATTTGTTCAAAATTCATCTTTTAATGCAGCTGATCCACATGGTCTTGATCAAAAGAAAGCAACCAGCCTGGAGAAACTTGTTAGGGAACTCAAAGTTGCAATAATCATGCCACTGATTAATGCTTTTCCAATGCATAGACAAACCTCTCAAAAACAACTTGGTTTCTCTGTTTTGTTCCTCATTCATGGCTTGAATAGTTTGGTCATGTTTTTACATCAGCACAATGTTATTCCTGTGTCAAATGATCATTATATTGAGATTTGCTGGGATTCCAAAGTGGAATCTTTCATTCCAGATGAGATTTGCAGAGGTTTGTCAATATTGAAAAAGAACAGACGTCTGAGATTTTGTATGGAAATTCTTGTTGTGCACAGAATGCGACGTCTACTTCTAAACGCAAACTTTGACCAGAACGAATATGACCACATGGTAAACATTTTGTTCAACTTCCAAAATTCTCTCACAGAATTGGAAATTTCTTCTGTTACTTGGAACTCTGATCCCCAATGTGTGGACAGTACAAATTATCCCATTGCCCACTGGAACCTTGTTACCCATTATGCACCTTTGTTCATCCCATATTGCAATGAAAAACAGCTACAAGCATTCTCTGAATTCATGATCAGAACCCTTGTCCACAAAGGGGAAGAATCCGAACAGGATGATTTGACAATTTATCGCATTTCTGAAAGCATTCTAAAGAACAGTGAACTGCTCGTTTTGCCATCATTACAAGAAGCTGTTGTAAAGCAGATTTGGATTTTGTTAGGTGAATGTATGAAGCAAATGGTTAGTGACAAATTATCAGATGTTTTTACCTGGGAAGCATCTGAAGATGACGTCGATGAAATGGAAGATAGCAAGAACGGCAATCGTGAACGTAATTTGCAGCCTGGAAAGATGGATATGAATAGAGCCACTTCATCTGCACAGATGATCGCCAGTGTTATGAATAGCGGGCTTCTTGAGAAAGACAGAAAAGAGAAAAATAAGAAGAGTAATGAGAACTTGAGCATGGTAGCTCGCCTTTTAAAAGTCTTACAAAGGTTACCATGTCATCACTTTACACCAAGTAATAAAATTCGTTGCATTCTTGGTTCATTAGCTTGTGATGTTCTCTTGGAATCTTGTCGTGATTCTCATCATACGGCTGCTCAATTATCGTGTCGTGAAATCGTTACAACTCTACTCCAAAGTTTGCTTCAACAACGTGAATTTTCGGTGTGGCGAGTGGTTGATATGGCAGCCCTATTGCGATGGATTTATCAGACAATTCCTGATTACAGTGACAGGAATTCCGCCGAAACACCTTCCAATGTTGAAAGAAAGTTTCTTGATGTTTCCAAAGAACTACTCACATTTGCCGCCGCCCTGAGCTTGAGATTATCAAGCAAGGGAAGTCAAAGCACTGTTGATTTCAGCAAAGAACGTGTCGCATCGCTGGCAGGTTCCGTTGACGTCGGAAATCCAGAGTTGTCACGATGTGTTGAAGTACTTCTTATAATTATTTACGCTGGATCAGAATTTTTGGAACAGAAGGGAAGTAGTTCGTCAACGAAGACAGTGCGTTCTGTAATTTCAGAGGCTGCATTTGGTCTGACAAATTTTATCAAGAGCATCCTCGAAGATGAGAATTCTTGCCAACAAAAGAAAGGTCGTGCCGAGATGTTGGTTATAAAGTTAGTCGGAGTTCTAACGAGAGCGATGAAATCTTTCAACGATACGAAGTTATCTGAGAATAAAGAGTCTACAAATGCTCCTGAGGAGTGGGGTGAAATTGTTTGTATGGTGGTCGTCAAGATTTTGGGAAAGATGGAAGACCTAGGAAATTCTGCCAGTGGTTTCCTCGATGTCAGTGATGAGATGATAACGTTTATTACAGTCTTAACGGACGTGTTTAAGGGTAGTCAAGAGCACTGTGATCACATACCGGTCGAATTACGCGCTCGAATTCTCCGAAAGTGTTTGGAAGTTCTCAGAGATGTTGGGCTCACTCCTGGAGACGGAATATGCGAGAAAGAAAGCATGACAAAAGAATCAAATAAACTTGAAGAGGTGATACGTGGATTGCTTGCAAGCCTTCTCGAAGAGAACGCAGGAAGTAATTGTATCTTTGTCTTGGAAAATATCATTGAATGGAGTATTGAAAAGAATGAAGTATCTACTCTCCATACTGGTTTCTCCGTTTTAAGAGATTTGCTTACCACAAAAGTAGCCAAGCAAAACAAGAAAAAGCTTCGTTCAATTGCGGTGAACATCGTGATAACATTGTTAAGTAAAGCTGTGACCAATAATGAGATTTCGAATGTAGTTCTAGAAACTGTTGCCGCTCTTGTAACACTTGGTGCTGGAGTGTTCTACCCTCATGAAGTAGCCCTGGTGTTTCAAGCATTATCTCTCACACCGGAAGTTACAAGCCTTGGGTCCTTCTCGCGTATCTTCATGGCCAAGTTCAACATTTTAAGTTGGACATTGTTCTATTATCCTGATTATGTTTACGGAGCAGTGCACGTGTTTCTACCCTTTGTTCGGGAATTACTTACCCTTCTTCTCGCTCAGGGAGCAAAAATGACCGATGAAAAAATAAAGTCAGAGGGGGTCGCCATAGTGTTAAATTGTGTGGAGAAGATGTCTCGTCTTTACCAAGAAATGGCCTCCCACAAAGATGTGCTATCAAAATACTCGATCTATTTCCTCGCCGACTGTGTTCATGTGATGTGCATGCATAGTGTACCTGAGGTGATGCGTGAGGCGCTCGTCCAAGGTGTTCATTTCTTGTTTGACATATGCAGTGATGATGGACTCCAGAAGCTTCACGTCTATCTACCTAGCAATGAACGAGAACTGTTCCGATCTTTAAAGGACGACTACATGAAACATCACAAGTTTAAGGGAAATGCTTGAACTTCTAACTGTATTAATAAATTAGGAAACTAATCAAATCCTCATCAAGAATTCATTACAGACTGTGGACTGTATGAACTATCGCGTACCGAAATAACGGGGAACCCCTCGTTTACATAGTCTAGAAATAACATCTTTATAAAACCCGTGTAAACAAGATAAAATGTAAACAAGATAAAATGTAAACATGACTGAATTTTTATAATACTGACCTGTGTAAATCATTGATATAAATACGTCCAGCAGACTCGAATCCGGCGCCATCTTTGTATTTCAAATTCAGCGCTCTGATAGGCTCTATATACAGCCTGTTAAAGTTTACCATAGACAATTCAAAAGAAATGTCTTTTGGATTGTCTATGAGTTTACCATTCCACCCTAGCGTTCAATGACTCCATCTACACGACAGGTGCCATCTTGGTACTCGTAATTCTTCAGACGGTTTAAATATATCCATGCTCTAAATACAGACGTACGATTGAAAATGTGATTTGCATCCTACTAGCCTTTGCAACATAATTAAACGTGTTTTAATATATTAATGTGAATTGTGGTATGGGAGAACACTTCCTGCCCATTTTTATATAGTTCTATATCTTCACGACAAAAAGAACGAGAAATATTTATAGTGCTGTATTGGAATAATTTGTAAAAACATTTGTGATACTGTGAAATTATACAAGTCTACATAAAAATATTCTCTTTTCTTGCAAATATCCAATCAAAAATTTTCTTTCAAACCTTCACTCCTTGCTTTCCGAGATTGTAAAATAATTCTAAGACGTGCGCATTACTATTATCAATCACGTATCCTTTGCGCTTGCGATAAAATCTTTAAATAGTTGCTTAGAGAAAGTTATTGCCGCTTTGGACTTCTTAAATTGTGTACTTTCAATATTCGTGCGAAAAATCTCTGTGCGGGAGACACCAATTTACTCATCTTTTGCAAATTGACACGTTGCATGCGAGTTGGACGTGATTCATGCTAATAAGCTTTGCACAAATCACGTGACGTTGCTCTAATAAATTTCTCCCATTATGTGTGGGACACATAAGCATCAGACGTCGGTGACTGTGTAATCGTCAGGTAAATTTTTATAGGTTTCCTGCCATAGTGATGGCGTGTACACGGATGCTGACGATGGCATCCTCTCAAGACCACCGTCTTCCTCGATGTACGCAAGCTCAGTGAGCAAATCCTCTGCAATTCTGTTTAGCTCTACATCAGAAACGTTGAATGCCTCAGAGATTTCACGCTGTACAGCTTGGATGAAAGGATCATCTGGGCTAAGAGATACAGCTTGATCACCTTCTGCGTCTTCAAGACCCACCATTGTATCACTCTTACTTCGCCTTCGTTCCTGTATCGGTGATTGCGCAGGCCTGTCACCGACTAGTTTATCATCAGGAAGACTGGAACTAGGTTTCAGATCTGGATGTGAACTGGATTGTTTCAATAGACTCTTTTCCGGAACTTGGACGGCCGCCTCCGGAGTAGGTTCGTGGACGCTTGCCTCTGAAGCTGTTTCATCGGAAGAGGACGCGGCTTCTTCGTCATCAGTCGGTTCCTCCGGTGGAGGCGGGGGAATTTCAATCACTGGTTCCTCCTAAAAATAAAATATTAAAGAAACATTATAGTGAGAATCTTTTCCTTACTAAACAAAACTAATTCTCTGATTAGGTTAGGGGCTTTCAATGAAAATTTGTTGGGATCATGGCAAATGTTGATTGAATAAATCCATTGAAATATCTACTTGATAACTTACAATTGGCTTCACAAATCTCGACTAAAATTTCGATCAATACAAATTAAACAAGATATAAATTGATGAAATAACAATATCCATATCTCTGCAAATCTGAACAATGCGGGCGGGCAATTTGATTTTGGAAGTATTTTGCCTCCCAGGCCTGTTCAAACATCGCATTTTGGCTTTTTTCGATTGGCTTTGAAATTCAAAGCAAGAGATAACCAGCTGAAATGGCTCATTATCTGTTGTGTTTAATGAATTCGACACATGGAAAATGCGACGTTTAAAACAGGCGTTATGTTCAGCTTTATCTGTCAAAAAAGTTGTTAATATGACGTACGGTGTGAAGATATGTTTTTAAAGATAAGACTAAACTACTTTAAATTAAAGTGCAACAAAGAAATTCACATAGTTTTAATTTTCACATTTATATAGAGGGTTCTGCGAGAAAAGGTAATGAGATGCTTTTTGGATTATTTTCTTGTATTTCAGCTGCATCATCTGATATCACATTGAAACCTGCGGGATGGATGGAATGAAAAAGCCAAAATTAGCGGCATTTTTTATCGTTAATACCACGAATGAATGTATCGGGGCATATGGAAATTCGCCAAAGAGTATGAGCCAAACTTCATACAACAAACCAAGCCAACAGATATGTAAAAGGAGCGCATATAATTATTATCGACGCATGAAAACCAATGCATAGACGATTCATTTAAATTTCCTGATGAAAGATATGATGTCATTCAGATTAGATAATGTTGTTTGTGTACTTCTTGAGGTTAAGGTGATGATCCAACGAAGCGTCGTCTGATACAATCGTCCGTCATTTGGTTGCATGGAAAGTGCTGTTATCTGGAGTCTGAAATTTGTTTGGTGTGAAACCTTTTTGGATGTTGTCCTAATGGAGTTATGGAGGATGTTTATAAAGGTACGAGATAAACATTATAATGGCAAGCAATTCTTAACGGCAATAACTGTAAGTCCTTTTTGAGCAACATAGGATGACCCATACTCTTTATTAGTGGCTTAGAATTATTGCAGACGAAAATATATCAGGGATATGTTCAGCAAGACTCTCGGATAAGAATTTTGCTTGGACTATGAAACATATTTTGGCGATCTAATCGAGGTACAATTGGGATTCCAGCCATTTCATTTTACATTGTGACATTTTTTTCAAGTCTAGAGATCAAGATTATGTTTCACTTTAAACCGTGATATGATTTTTAATCGAGTGAGGACCGTTGAATTGAATGTGTTTTGTCTATAGAGGTTTAATTTAAACTAGCCATTCAACGTAAAGAGTGAAGACAGATAGTCGTAATACTGGGTCCTTTTCCTCAAGGCACTTAGGTTTTGTTAAAGATATCTGCTGATTGAACGACGACAAACACTGCAATCAACAGAACGGATCCATTCCTAACGCAACTCCTCACTCCGTAATTTTGTTACTTCTTGAACTTATTTACTGGTTATATTCTTGAACTGGTTTAACCTATACAGTGATATTTTTCTTGCTTACTCCAGTGCTGAATTTTTTTGTTTAGATCTTCAATGTAACCGCGGTTTGAGAGACATTGAAAAAAATTTATCTCCTCCAGCTGTAAGCCATCGAGTCGTTTTTATTCAGTAGATTTATCCTTTTTTTTTCTTGGAAAACTTGCGTCATGGGCTACAATTGTATTGTTGCTAGTTTTCGTCTTCGGACACATTCGTCGTATTTTCCCGTCGTCGTTCATCGTCGTAAACCAACGGCGGTGTCACCAATTTTAAGCCATTGACAGGTCAAAATAACGGCGGACAATGATGCGCAATGTGATATTTATGGGGTACGTAGACTGGCTCCGACTTGAGCAGTGATGCAAATCTTGGTGATTTATGGTGACAAAAACTTGCAAGTTTTTTATCATTTACAACAATAAGTCGATATAATATTCACAGATAGCTATATATGATCTAATTTCAGCCACGACAGTTCAGCTAGACATGATATTTCAAAAGTCAGGCGACTCTTTTCTAGGTTTAACTACTCTGGGTGGTACCAGTTTGTACAGAATCAGGTTTCCAGATAAAGCGTTTTAGATAACCACTTGTAGCAGACTTTCAGAACAGCAGAAACACGGTTAAACGTGAACTTCGAGAATTTTCTTATGTAGGAAAAACAACTATTTCTGTTAGGGATGTTGAAGGTAAAGTTGCTCCTTAATACTTTGATTCAGATGGGATACATGATCTATATATCGATATGGTTGTTGGTGGATATCCAGGTGAGATTGGATACATCATCTATATATCGGTATGGTTGTTGGTGGATATCCAGGTGAGATTGGTTGACACTTGAAGATTTTGACAGATGGTGAACAAAATTTTTACGGTTTCAAAATTCATCTTCTTGTCCCAAATGAAATAACTTGTTAACCTCTTTGATTGAGTTACATCCATCAAATTGTGTATTAGTGTGCTTGTTAGTAGATGTCCAGATCTTTTTTATTGATTAGTTAGTAACTAGTTATTTTCAATTGATTACGTACTCGTTAATTTTTGCAGGTAGTGGGGGGGGGTCGATAATTTTTGCAGGTAGTGGGGGGGGGTCGATAATATCAATCGCATGGTTTCCAAAATCATGTTGTCTTAAATTTTTCGAAAACACATTTGTTGAATTATACAAACCACATTTTTATTAGCGTGGATAGTTGTCAGTAGATTTCTCAAGTTCCTTTATGGATTTGTTTAGGGGAGTTTTGACTCATGACGTAGGAAATTGTCGACGTGGGATCGGTCACGTAAATGGATGATGGCATGATAAGATCACGTCTTTTCCAAATTCATCTTCTCCAGAATTATGTTGCAGTAGAACTCCCTTGCTTGAATTATATCAACATATTGTACATTAGTGTGCTTGTTAGTTGATGTCCAGAATGATTTTGATGATTTAGTACAATACGTAGAATTTGTTGGCAAACAATGAATATGACAATATTAAGAGCTTGGAAATTTACGTTTCTTAGAAGTATAACTTTCTTGGAAAGTTAAATTTCTTGGAAGTATAACTTTCTTGAGGAATGTGTATGCCACACATTGTCGTTGCTAGTTTATTCCAGAGCATTAATGCCGCACGAAAAATTGTTTGGCAGTGGGTGAATTTGGCAAGGAATTTCAGTACAAGGAAACAGAGATGAAATTTGCTACGGGTGAGATGTTACGTTGTGTTCCAGGAATTGGTGTTCAAGCTATCCACATGTGAACAGTTTCAGTTACCAAGGTTTTGGGAATTAGAACTGCAGCAATTATTGGCAACATCGCTTAAGGAAACAAGTTCTTCCAAAGTAATGCTATCCAGAATGACGAAGCGGGAATTGAAGGTAGTTATTTCCGTCCTTTACAATCAAATTATTTCTATAATAAACATCTCATCGACCTTTTTCATAAAAATACAAGCAAGTCATTATTCTACACCTATTTACAAAACATAATCTATTCGTTCTATTGAACCTAGAAATGATGTAGTGGAAGAATTCCGCCACATTATTTGGTTACCTCAACCCTCCTGTCAATCTATTTTTCAACTTTACTAAGTCTCGATGTTAATACTATCAGGGGGGATACTAACAGAGAATAGTGTTTTACGAAAACAAACAAACAAGGCATTGACAGTCGATGGCTGCTCGCGATAAACGCCAGGCCAGTAAAAAACCTAGGTCGAAAAAATCTTTGAGAATCTTACTTCTTCTCGTTCTTGTTCTTCCATAGGTATTTCACCAGGGACAATCTTATTCTCCATATCAGCCTCAGTACTCCGACGTTTAAAAATAGCGGAAAGACGGAACGACGTTGCACGCGGTCGACGGGATGGAGTCCTGGATGAAAACAGAAATGCGCAAATTTAAAATTTACAACCAGCATTGAGAAGTGCTTGACTGAAATGTTCCACGGAAGAGCTCATGTGAAATATCAGAGTGAAATATACACTCACCGCTTCTCCGGGCTTGCTTCACTGTCAGAATGACGTCGACCGTCCGCTGTTCGTTTTGGAATAGCTGGCAGATCAACTTTTTCCTGAACAAGGACATGAGTAATTCATTATTTCACTTCTGATCAATCTCGTAACCAGCCCCCCGCAATCCTTCTACTGAAGCATCGCAGGCTCTTACTTACTAGTAACTAGTTCACGGGATATAAAGAAACATTCTTCTGTAACAAAAATCAAGCAACCTTACCTCTTGGTTTCCATCAGGTGCCTTTTCAGTCTCCTCCTCTTCCTCGATCATGCCTGACATGGCTTTACGTATTCTTGGCCCCAGGCCCTGGATACCGCGCAAACCAGCCTAATTGACAACAACAAGAAAGATTACAACATGTACATTTTATTACGACGATGCATTGCAAGCATCAGGTATAATAATTGAAAAAATATATATAAGAAAAAAAACACTAAATGAAATAAAATTTTGAACATGATCTTCAGTTTTATGGCTATCCTTCAACAAAACCTCCCTTCACTTTTGTAAACTATTTCTTATTGCAATAAATTCGCCATCTTTTACATTACGGTTGATCAGAAGACATTGAAATAGGAAACACCTTACTCAATAACTAACAGCAAAGTATTGCATATATAGAAACAAAGGAACAGGTAATGAACTGGACCATAGAAATAAGATATCAATTAAAATACTCGAGCCTAGTCAAACAAAGAAAATAGTGGATATAAAATGAGAGACGGTGCGAGAGTGCTATGAATTCGTACGACAAATAGCATAGCCCACAATAAAACGAAAATGTTTTTGTTTGACCCATGAATGATGGACGCGATATTGTTGCCCGGTACCGGCCGTACGAGAAAGCTCTCGTGAAAATTTGGGCCAGCTAAAGCCCGTCGCACATGAGAGCTGTTAGCCAAGCTAAAGACCTCGCGAGCTTGTTAGCTCAGCAAAGTTCTCTCGTGCGCGGATAGTTTTCGTGAGGAATTCGCTTCGAGAGGCAAATTTCTCTCGTATGCGGATGGTTTTCGGGCTGAGTTAACTGCCTCGCGAGTTCATTAGCTCAGCTGATAGTTCTCGTGTGCGGTGGGCTTAGAATTAGAAGTTGATGAGTGAAGCTAGAGAAAAAGCGTCTCGTGAAGCAATATCACCTAGAAATTAAGGGGAAGATCAGGGAGATACCTGCAAAGCAAATGTCTTGTCTTCTTGACAACTCATTTTACGAACCCCTGTTTTCTTTCTTGCTTTGAACCGCCGGAAATAATCTTGAATAAGATATGTCGCGTAAAATTTGCCAACTGTCACACCATCATCGTCTGTAAGATATTCAAAAAATCTCGATAGTTCTATTTTTTACTTCATGGTTCGAAAGGTTATTCTTGCGTGTCGGCAAGGTCTATCAAAGGAAAATATCAGGAATACGAAGTGAATTTGTATATTCTGCTTGTACAAGCTGTGTCCAGATTGTTAGGTGGATATTTGCTTCGTGACAGGCTGAGAAAATTTCAGGTACTTCAGGTATCGAGCGATGGTGTAATTCTCTGACCAAGGGTGAAATGATTTAGAGCCTGTTTATATGGAGCGAGTTATCCCGGCTAGGCGAGGTGAAAACTGCATATAATGAAAGACTAATCAGGTTAAGCCTTTGACCTGATCCGCTTTTTACCTCGCCCAGCCGGGATAACTCGCTCCATGTAAACAGGCCCTTAGTTTAAACTTTTTAGCAGGTTGACTTAACAAAGTTCAAGAAGTACACAAGACGCTAAAAATATCAATCATAGTTTGATGAAACAATGACCAATAGTATTACATATAAAACCAACCTTGCACAAGAACTGACATACGAAGAATAAACAGCTAAAGAAAGCTAAATGAACATATTTCATGACTGACATTGTCACTATAGAGTATTTCAACAAACCTTCAGCTTTAGGCACAATCTTGTCGAGAAGTTCCTCACTAGTACGAGGCCAGATCCTCATAACGATTTCTCTCAGCTGTTCGTTTGCGCCGTCCAGAGTCAGCTTACCTAAACATTATTAAGCATTTAACTATTTGTCTCAGAAGGATTTTTAAAGAATATTGACCGCATACCTTCTGGTCGTTTAATACTCAGAGCAGTACGGATTAGGCCAAACAATGTTCCACTGAAGTCCACTGTGCCATCACGATTCAACGGCATGTTCATTCCAACCAAACGCTAACGTGAAAAAGAAAAAGTGTTGTTCTTAGTGAGAGTCCTTT
Source organism: Dendronephthya gigantea (assembly GCF_004324835.1). Taxonomy (NCBI): domain Eukaryota; kingdom Metazoa; phylum Cnidaria; class Anthozoa; order Malacalcyonacea; family Nephtheidae; genus Dendronephthya; species Dendronephthya gigantea. The sequence continues at coordinate 1,221,300 of NW_021163031.1, forward strand.
CATGTTGTTCTTTCATGTATGTTGTTGTTCACTTGTTGTCTATGAAAGGTTTTATTCCCAAGGTTTTCTTGTGCAAAACATACCCTGCAAGCGTCTCTTTGTGGACAGAATTCACCAAACCCAAGCGGAGGTTCGATTCGTTTTAACATTGTAACAATATCAACGTGCTTGACGCGACCGCTGTAATAAATGCACCAATATTGAGAAGAGTTTTTCAGCAATAACTTATAAGATAACTCTACAGTCAAAATAAAAGTCAGTCCTTTCTCACTTTGATATCGACTTACTTTGCTTCAGGATCATACTCGGCCCATACTCGGACATACTCGTCAAGATGATGCGGACCAAGGATCGACCAATCACGTGTTAGATAATCAAAGTTATCCATGATTACGGCCACAAATAAATTGATGATCTGAAAAGAATTGCTGCATGTGAGAGGAGAGACTAATCTAGTCTTGCCAGATATTTTTAATAAGAAGTTCAGGATGAAATATTTGGCTAAATCACAGGACCTACCAAGAATGAACAGATCATATAGAAAGCAACAAAGTAAATATAAGCAAAGAAAGTGCCACAGCCAGTCGTCGAGCCAGAACGAGGATCACAATTAGCACTTGTGCACGTCATCATGATTTGTTGCCAGTTTTCACCAGTCGCGGATCTGAAATACACGACCATGATACACATTCTCTGTGAATACGACAAGCACTGCACTTTACACAAACGCTGTTCTTTTTCATTCGCATGCCTGTCAATTGCACTTACTAAAAACCAACTCCATAAACTAAAAATTACCTGAACAAAACTAGGATCGCTTGAGGGAATGTTTGAAAATTATTGTGAACCGTTATAGCTGTGTCGTCATTCAACTCAATTTTCCCAAATAACTGGAAATGAAAGGAGACAAAGATTAATTTTACTTGTCTTAAAGAAGAAGATTCATGGGTCGAAGATTCGAGGGCCACTTGTTAGTCAGTTGATATACTGTTCAGTGTTTACCCTCGTTAAATAAAGTTGATTGATTGATTGATTGGGTTCTGGAACATTAAGTTGCGTCATCTTACCTGCATTCCTACCACAGCGAAAATGAAGAACGTCATAAGAATCAGCAGACCAACATATGGCAACGCCTGTTTAACAAAATAACAAAAAAGGCAAGGTAAAACAAACAGAAGAGAAAAAATGAAAAAAATACAAAGATCATTAACACACATCATTACTACAGTATTTCATTTTAAAGACTAATAATTATTGATGGCAGAAAATATACCTGAAAAGATTTAATAAATGTCCACAGAAGTTGTCGGATTCCTGCTCCCTGATTTAACAGCTTGACAAGACGAAGTGCTCGAAACAGTCTGAAGAAACTGAAACTGAACTGTGTGCCACCTCCGCTCTGAAAAATGAACGAAGTGTTACTAGATACAGAAAATGGTAAAAAAATTTACAACGACGGTACCTGTATTTCGGCGACAGTAATATCAATAATACTGCCAACGACAACGACGAAGTCAAAAATATTCCATCGATCAAGAAAATAGTTCTATTCAAAGAGAAATATACAAAATTACGAGGCGAGAATTTTGGGTTATATCATCACATGCAATAAAAACAATGACGATACGATCTGGAATATATAAAGTGTACCTTAGGTCTGAAGGCAATCAATTTGAGGATGCACTCAAGCAAAAACACAGCAGTGAAGCCAATATTGAAGCCATCAAGAACACGTGTATAGATTATTGGTTCTTCATAATGCTAAGAATAACAATAACAAACTTTAATTACTTCTTTATTTATACTGGACGGTCTTTATCTAGAGATCTCAGTTAATCGTCCAGTGACACTGCGACTGGAGTAAACTTAATCTAACTTTATATTTATACAGGACATTATTGTTTTAATGTTAATTCTAAATTGTTTTTCCTAGATCGTATATCATAATGCAGCGTTATTGACTTCGTTAAAACACGCTGTTCAACATGATGGTTCGCGATGGATCAAATTGGAATTGGTTGGTTGTTTTTTTACCAATATTTTTTGACGATGCTCTCATCGCAAGAGCCTCTCAATTATTGGAATGGCGCTCAAAATGAAGATAAACGTCTAATACACCATCCCAAATTGAAAGTACACCAATCAACGAATTATATATTGATAATACGTTAAGCAGGAATGAAATAAATGCACACGAAAATGAACCAGTGAACAACACTGATAAAATATCTTCAATCACTCTTTTGTGACACACGAACATTACTCAAACAAACGATAATCCAGTCAATCGCCCATACCTGCATAGCCAGCACAACAGTGTTCAAAGTAATAAAAGCAAAGATCATATATTCAAATGCTCGTGACGTCACGACTCGCCATATATGGAACTGTACGCGATTGGTAGGTTTGTACTGACGTATTGGTTTTGCATTGAGGGCAAACTCGATGCATTTACGTTGGTTTTTGTCCAGTTCACAGCCACGGAATTCTTCCTCTCCCTCTTGTTGGAACGTGACGATGACAAAACCGACAAAAATATTGACCATGAAGAAAGCAATGATGACGATGTATATGACGTAATAGATGCCAACCAACGGACGGTTGTTGAGAACTGGACCAATACCAGGTGTTGTCGAGTCGATGGAATTATGAAGAATGCTAACAATGAACAAAGGCAAACGTTGCATGGTCTTTTTCTGTGTATTATGACTTACGTGGATAGATCGAAGCTCTATTCATCGTACAATGTTTTCCCTTGAGATTGTGTAAGTTTCATGCTAGAGTACCCACAGACTATAAAGCTAAACTATTCTCACATATAATGGTTTCATATTGATCAGGATCAAAATGATTATCAGGAATCCTGACCTACCTGGGCCAACCTTCAAAGGTCATAACAACAACTAATGTGAGCATCGCTTGGGGGACATTATCAAATGTAAACACATTTCTCTCCCATAAACGATCATAAACCTTAAATAAAATACAATGATATAGAAATTATTTAACGTGTCTTGAAAGCGAGCATTATGACATAAACATATCAGATGTCACTATTCAAACGTACAGTGATTTTATCATCAATCTCTTCAATGAACTTTCCCCTGAAAATACAAACGAAAGTCAAGAGTTAAAAGAGAATGATGGAATTACATGAATGATTTCACTTGTTGGTAACCAAGCAAAATTAAGCCTGCACGTCCAGAAATTCTCATGCACATTTTTAACCTTCTGCACATCACTTTTACTCATAACAATGGTTAAATAGGTAGTTTCTTGCAAACAAACTCTAGCTCATATTATTTAGAACTATAGCAAACCAAAGTAGTTGGGGAAATATTTCACGAGGAAAAGTTACAAACGTCAGACGTTTCTTCAACTATATCTAGGCAGCGTTTCTAAATTAATCACAACGACACTTACTGGCATTCTTCTTCTGTGTGTTTTGAGGAGTCGGTACAATAATAAAAGGTTCCCTACAAACAAATGATTCTGTTCAACGATTTTTTCAACTATTTTTACAATTATTCTCATTTATTCTATAGAACCGAGTGATCATCGATAATCGATGATAGTGTTTTATCAATACCTTGAATAACTGCACACCAATAACAGCGAAGAGAAATTGAAAAAGGATTGTGACAAGCATAATATTGCCAATTGACTTGACCGCCATAAACATACATTGAACAACATGCTGAAATGGAATGAAATAATTCATGAAAAGTTTGTAAAAATAAGATTCCGGTTTCAAGTTTTGGGAACTTAAGGCCAACCGATTGTTTCGCGGGCCGAAAACGTGCAATATATTATTACCTTCAGACCTTTGGCTCGATTAATCGCTCTTAAGGGCCGAAGAACCCTCAAAACCCTGAGTATTTTCACGACAGAAAACTGAGATGAACTATAAGAAGTGGGAAATGAATATTTAAGTTAATATTTAACGTTGGTATTTCAAAAAGAGTTTTAATATGAATCATAAAGTGTGTACCTAAACACAATCGCTAAGATTGAAACAGCTACAACCAACATATCAAGAAGATTGAAGCTACTGCGACAAAATGAGCCTTTGTGGAGGATAAAACCGTAGGATATAATCTGAAATAAGAGGGAAAAGAGCAACTGGTTATCATTAACTGGTTCCAACAACAGGGTATAACCACAAAACACAACATATCTGTCGGTCACACTTTGTGATTGTCTGACAAATAAATCTTATAAATAGACAACTTGTTGCGAGAGAACAACAGCTGCCATATTCAAACACATTTCAGCTTACCTTCAAGATTATTTCCACAGTAAACACAGCCGTAAAGAAATAGTCAAAATATTTTAGAACCTTCAAAATAAAATGATGAAAAAATATTGAAATAAGTTACAACACAATAATTTTAAATTTGTTTTAAATTTTAATGCTCGTTTCTTAATATGCGGACGTCTTAAAAGCCTCAATAAATGCATCGTACCTCATTTCTTGCAGAATGTTCTCTGACAGGATCTTCGGCTGCCAGAAGGGCGCTGCTGATTAGGATGCAGGCAAGAATGAAGTTCACTGTGTACGAGTATGTAACAAAGTTGAAGCACAAAACTCGAAACCTGAAATACAGAGTGTATGTCGGTTGTAACTATAATCTGTTACTTTACTGTCTAGAGAGAATCTTCGTAGTACTGAGGTGCACCTGATTCCGGCCTGCGCATCACGGGTTGCTAACCCTCTTATTCTTTGAAAGAAGACTTGGTTTATTTGCCTATATGCTAAAAGCTCTCTTACACTCAATTTTGTTATTACTAATCAATGAGAATGTTCTTTCTTAGTCAATGGATGAAGAAGATTTAAGGTAAAACTCTGAAAATCAAGCTCTTATACGAGTGAAAACACTGCCATGGAAATTGAGATCTTCTACCCAACGAGTTTAAGTGTGAGTGATCTTTTTAGAATACAAGCGTATGCGTCACTTAGAATTTTCAGTTTACTAGAATCCTTCACTGACCTATTGGTGCCGGAGAAGATGAACATCGAGGTTTCCATTGGCATCGGATCCGTCTGATCCACAACGAAATCATCTCGCCTTGGAACAATCTGTGGGTTAGATGACCCTATACAAAAATATTCAATTAAGCTAAAAGCTCGCTGTCTTATTGTCTCACAGACCTGTGATTCCAGGAATAATAAGTAGCATTAGAACAAACTCACTGTCTTCAATTTCCTGGAGTTCCAGACTGGATTTCTTCAAGCTTTGTCTTGAACCTGACAAGTGATCCTAGAAAATCACAAGAGACAAATATCAGTGAAGCACGTGAGTCATAAACTTGCTGTGAATAATTTGTTCAAATGTCTTACAGGATCTGGGAGTGCGAGTCCATTTAGTTTGCTCTCAGACGAAGCCTCATTTCCAACCTTTATCCTGGAAAAAAAAACTTAATTAATACAATGGAAGAAGAATACAACCTTGTTTACGAGAACAACTATCATGCATCAACATTCGTGTGATAGCTAGAAACGGATTAAAGTTGATAGTACATGAAGTTGAGGATAAATAACAGAGATGAAACAGGCTTCCATTGATTCTCTGTTTCGTTGGACAAGGGGCAAGGATCTTACGTGTTCCCATTTGGTTCAGGCAGCGAGGTGTGGGATTCAACTGCACTAGTACTCGATTGCTTTTGTTTTCTCATCAATTTTCTCTTTTTCTTCTCCTTCCTAACTCTCTCTTGTTCATGTTCAATCCGTGTCAGATTTTCCGCATCAGCCAAGTTGTCAACTGCGATGGCAAGAAAGACATTCAGTAAAATATCTCAACACTGTTAAGAAATAAAACTTCAACAAGATCGTGTGTGTAGTTGCAGTTTATTGCAAAGCAGGATAGAGGCAGGGATGATGGACAGCAAGTTCACAATTCAAGGATACAGTTTCCAACGATGACAAGAATAATGAAATATCCAATAGCAATCGCAGCTCCGGGGTTCCGAATACCGCCATAAGCACGTATCCCATCATACATCACGGCATTCCAATCTTCGCCTGTTAAAATCTACAGGGAAGAGAAAAGCCTCCTTCACTAGACTTGCTTTGAAAGCTTAGTTATAATAAAATATAAATTGCTTTCTTAGTCATAATAAAATGAGAGTCTTATAATATTGTCCCATTAATTTCTCACATACTTGGAATACGGTTAGCACTGCTGTCCAGAAAGAATCAAAATTACTCCGAGGAACAGACGTTTCATCGAAGTTGAATCTATAAAGAAATACTGCTTTTTGCTTTTTTCTCAACAATAATTCACTGCAAGCCATGCATGAAGGGTTAAAGAAAATTGAGGGAAATCCTGAAAATCATATACGTCAAAAGAAGAATTGGATTGAGCAGCATTCAGTAGAAAGTCACCGCGTATGATCCCTCGGCACCACTCACCTCCCACCGAATGTTTGCATTCCCAGCAAGGAGAAAATAACCATGAACAATGTAAGAAGCAACAGTAAACCAGCAATTGATCTCATACTGTTCAATAACGACGCAACAAGGTTACTAAGTGATGTCCAATGTCTAAAAGATACAAGAAGATTTATAATCAATTTGTATTTATGTCCAATTCGGTAATTGAGCAGTTAATTGTATTGGTGGTGGGATATAGTTGATAATAATGGATATCATGGATGGATCCTTATGTGTAGGCCCCCTTCCTTTCCCACCCTGTGTGTGTGTGTGTGTCGCTGAGAACTGGGCTGTATCACGAGATTATTATAAGAACTACATTTAGGAAAACTTTACCACGTAGGAAAACTTTAACTCTTACTTGGTGACTTTGAAAATCCTGAGCAATCTTACACAACGAAACACGCTAATTCCAACAGGAGGAAGACCGGTCAGTTCAGTAATAACGAGTTCTAACAAGCTGCCAAGCACTACCTTGGGATGATAAAAAATTTCAATAAGATAATTAATCATCAACTGACCTATTCGAGGTTGCACTGGCAGGCTAGTGGTAAGAAGGCTGGCGATGCATCATAGGAAAAAAGCTCGTTCTCAAAATAACAATCTCACAACTACTGGTGTTGTTATATATAATTATGAATAATATAGTTGCAATTTGCCTTACAATTCAAGAATAATAATAATTCTAACGTGAAACTGATCTAAAATGAAAATCAAAAGTACAAAAAATCAATAACAACGACATTTCACTTACAATGCAATCAAAGCGGTTGAACAAGGAACCGAAGTAACCAGTTCTTCCGAGACAATAAATTTTTAACAACATTTCGACTGTGAACAAGCCCAAAAACACCTTATTTGCCCTGTCTGAAAAGATAAAACGTGTATGTAATGATAATGGCACAGGTCGTGGTTTTATTTCTTCAAAATATACAATTAATTATTTCACGGGATTATAGCTTCATCCCTACAGCACACAAGAGTAGTGGTGCTTCTAGGAATTTTCTTAACAAAGACAACAGGCATTAACTGGATCCTTAAAATAGATGCATTTTATAATTGGATAGACTCTCTTTTGTCAATATTTAACCTCATCAAGATCTAACCACACAATTTAATATCCATGGAGAATGTATATGAATGAAGGCATGAAGCTACAATGACATCCAACAGTTTTGAACTGTAATAGCTTTGAGTACGTTCAGTTTCGAATGATTTTCATGATGATAAACTTACCCAAAAATAAAGTTAAGAAGGCAGGTTGTTTATAGTGTTCCATGGCCAAACACAATGAGTTGAGAAACACAATGACAATAACCGTCCAGTAGAATGCTTGTGATTTAACAAACTCTCGACAACGACGACGAAATCGCTTATGGCTTTTCTTGAATTGCTTCCTGAACAAAAGTGAACGCAATCTTGAGTTTGTTCAATATTTGAAATACACACTTGATTAGAAAAATTAATGTAAAGATTTTCTTTAACCGAGGGTCAAGCTAAACGGAAACGTAAAGCTTTGAGATATTCCTAGATACACTTATCAAGGGAAATATAAGATCAGCCAGGCATTACGTCACTTTACCTCTTTTTACCAAACCAAGATAGCTCCTGAGGTTCTGATGGGTTATCATCATTGATATCATCCGCAATAGACTGGGAACCATGCGGAGTCCTGGATACTACAAATACAAACACATTACAGTAAATATAACATGAAATTTAAAAAAAAATGTGTAGAAAAACCAGTGAAAAAAACTGATATATCGCAGGCTCACATGTGACGTGACTTCCACGTGGATCGTTTTCACTTTCGTCGTCATCAGGTAAATCCTCTGATGGAGAAAACAGACATTTGTTGTAAACTTTGTTTATGAATAAAGAACTGTCAGGATTATGCAGGACAAGAGCACAAAGTATACTTAGTATAGTTCAATAATCTGTCATATTCTGTCCTCAAAAATATTAAAAATAACGAGAAGAAAAAGAAAGAATGCATTTGGTAAAATGGTGAGCCTAGCACGTACCAGCTTCGTTTATCCAATCAACATAACCATGCAGAGATTCTTCTAACATCTGCTTTTCTCGGAACTTTTGGAATTCGCCGCTTTTCTGAGCACGTTCCTTCTCTTTTGCAAATTCTCTGAAAAAACACGAAGTCACAGAACATTAACCTTCGAGGGTTTTGCCGCTTCATGACCAAGCAGCACACACTGCACAGCTTTACTTACCCACTAAGAACACCCAAGATAAGATTCAGCACAAAAAACGATCCCCAAATAATTAATGTTACAAAATAAATCCATGGCCACGCACTGCCTGATACATTATTAATCTGAAGAAGTAAAAGAAGGAAATTATTCATGACTGGCCAAGTCTTGCATGATAGAAATTTCAAGATATGGGAGTTCACCTAAAACCCCCGAAGAAAAGTTGAAGTAAAGGGCAATGTATACTCACACTATACATTACATCAGTCCATCCTTCCAATGTGATACACTGGAATACAGTAAGGCATGCCAAACCAATGTTATCAAAATTTGTTATGCCACTATTAGGCCCATCCCAGGGCCCCCTGCATACTTCACCAGCTCCTATATCACACTGATAGCCTGTACCGCTGGACGAACATGGTACTGGCTCATCTGATGTTATCGTCACTACATAAGAAGGGAATTTGACAGAATTAGAGAGAATGATGAGTTGGACAATGTATCCAAAGTTTTATGGGACGTAAACGAAAAACTGTACTCTTATAACAGCTCCATGATGCTCACCTAAACTCGATATTACCAGATCTCTTTAGCAATTTCGATTGGTCAAGGGCTGCGAAACTGCGAAACTAAAGAATGCCTCTGGGTCACGTCCCCCCCCCCCTACACATTCCTATCCGGATTTCGTATGTTAAAAATGTTTCGTTGTCTTCAAATAGATGTATAGGGGAAACTTGGGGGGACGTCCTCTAGATGTCCTTTCCACTATCTAAACGGCTCCACGGCCCTTGCCACAAATCAACTGTTCGATAAACACAAAAGCAGAAAGCTCGTCTATGTTTATACGCAGACACAGCGACGAACAGATGGAAAGTCTATCAAGCTAAATTATCAGTATAGATTGTAAACTTCGATAAACTTTGTGACATGAACGAACTATGGGTTGGACTGAAGCGTCGCTAGCTTCGCATTTGTGAATAAAAACTACTGGGTTAGAAATAACGACTAATAAGTGAAGGGTGGCCGACTTGTAACGACAGAAGACAATACAATACTAACTTACTCGTTGAGTTATCGTAACATGTTTTATGCATCTTGCCAAGAAAGAGCTCCAAGCCAATTATGGCATAAATTATCACCACAAATACGACAAGAAGCGCAATGTGGAACAACGGTAGCATTGCTTTGAGAATGGAGTTCAGCACAACCTGGAGACCTGTGAATGAAAAAATTAGGCGTGTTGGGGAAGAGGCTTCATTGTGGAAGAGAGGATGTTTAGAGATGAGTCTTCATTAGAGAAGAGGGAGATGCTTAGAAAGAGTCTTTATTGGGGAAGAGGGGGGTATTTAGAGAAGAGTCTTTATTGAGGAAGAGGGGAACGTTCCAAGAAGAGTCTATTTTGGGGAAGAGGGAGATGTTTAGAGAAAAGTCACATTAGGGAAGAGGGGGATGTTTAGGGAAGAGTTTTTAGAAAGGCAGGTGGAAATGAGCAGGGGAAAGACAATTGTGTAAATTAAGAAGTGGTGTAAATGTCTTGTGTAAATTAAGAGGTGGTGCTTAGTTAAAGCATTGGTGCCTGATAAATTATGCTACATCATATGTAGAGCAAGAAAGCATAAACATATATAATTGCATACTTGGTACTCCAGAAACTAATCGCAATGGTCTCAGAACCCGAAATGCTCTCAAAGCTTTTACATTTCCCCATGTCTGGCCAAGTGCAATGGTCATCAGACTAAAAACGATAAAGCATGTTTGCATGTCAAGTTGTCTACCACAGACTAGACTGAATGCCTTACCCAAGAAGACTGAATAAGTATAGTGTCATACCCCATAATAACTATGACAAAATCCAGGATATTCCATGGGTTTCTCAAGTAAGCACCAGGATGAAATAGAAATCCATATGCAATTATTTTTAGGATTGATTCAATTGTAAAAATTGTCACAAAGGAATACTCTGCCTTTTCCTAAAGAAAGGTGAACAGAGAACATTAAATTTTGCACACGATGAATCAATTATAACAGGTCATATTGGAAGAACAGACATAAAACATCTTTTTTTAATTTATTTCAAAGATTCAAAAATCACACACAGACCTCATGAACTGGGATAACAATAAGTATAATTTTAACCAACACAACAACTTTACTCAAAAGAACAAGGGGGTTAACTTTATCTAACAAGGGAAAGCAAGAGTCTTTATGCTTTAATATGCGCTCTTTCAACAGTTAAATTTTGTATTCAGCACATTTGAACAAACGTGAGCAACAAGAGATTCAGACCAATTGATAAGTAGACAAATGTATTTCATTTACGACTAAAGGGCAAAGAACATGTGTCTAGCTTCTGTACTACGCTGGGGGCGTTGTTCGAAGCTGGATAGCGCTATCCAACGGCAAGTGTTTCTTATGGTCGCCGGTCAGATTAAAGTTTCGTATTTACCGATCAATTTACCCAACTAAAACACAACCACGGGTCACGCCGACGCATCTCCCCATTGTACAGAATTAAGAATACCGTTACAAGAAGCGAACATGTGTTCATGACCACAAACATAGAGGTCAAACGCTCAAACTTTCCGGTATTCAAGAGTTTCCTACTTCGCTATAAGGGCCCACCATTTCTCAAGAAATTTGTATAAAACATAATATTGGCAACAAATTTAGGTAATTTTCACAAAGAGATCTTACAGACCCCCTAGTGATAACGTGCTGTGAATTAAGGGTAATTTATTTTATAACAAATAATACGGTCCTCAAAAAAAGAAGAAAGTCTGGGAAATAGTCAACGGAATACATACGTTAATGCGTTTTGAGAAAAAAACTCAGAAGCACATTTTGAGAAGCAATTTACGGAGATAATATCTTTAAATGCTTGCTTTTAATTTAATGCCTATCAGTCTTTTTCTTTCAGTATGTTAGATCGCTTTGACGCTGCAGGATACTTTTTTTAACTATTACATAAACTGACTGTTTATATCTTCACACTGTCACGGTCGCGCGACGGACAATGAATGCTCAAAAATCTTGCGTTTTAATTCATAACTGGCAATAAAATGCTCCCCAAATTGACATTATAGCTTATTATTTATGCAAATGACTTAAGTCATACGGATGATTTACACATGAAGGGGCTCTTCAGCTTAAACGCTTTAATATATATAATCCAACATATGTAGACAATATTGCCAACGAGATTCCAGAGAGCAAAATGTTGTACTTAGTCTTCGCCAAAAATATTGCACCAATTTCGCTATTAAATTAGGATCGCAAAATTTGCCTCAAAACCCACAATCATTCAATCTATTAAAGTATTTTTCGGAAACCGCATTACAAAGTAGCGTTTTTATGCTGTCATTTGACAGATGATACAATTATATTGTTATGGTTAGAGGTTAGCCCAGGGAAAAGCCATCGAGAATGATACAATACTCTGTCAACAAACGCTCTGAAACCGTTAATTTTCACCGTAAACTGAGGATATAGTTCTAGCGTGTCACTGACAGATCACGGACAGCTGATATCTAATTTATTCCCCGGCAAAGCACACAAAAAATCAATGCTGATTTATCAATAGCAAACAAACAAACCCTTAGGCTAACTTAGCTCTCACAAAATACCCAAAATCCCCCTTATTCTATCACCAAGGGCTATTACGATTTAAATATTATAATACTAATAGATTTAAAATTCTTTACCAAATTGTCATTCACGGTGCTGCTGTCCTCTCGAGGAAACGGCTGATAAGCCGCTAGCGCTGCACAATTTGCAAAAATTGTTATCAAAATTAGAATATCAAATGGCTTGAACTCTGTTAAGGAACATACTTTTTTCGTGGGGTAAACGAATGCTGAACTTTAGCAAACACAAATATATACACATACATGTTTGAAAGAAAGGTTTATAATCTCCCTTGACAAAATTAGTCATGCCATAAAAAGCATAATGACAGCTAGCTCCAGGCTCATATTAAATGACTTAAACGAAAGTTTAAACAGAAGAATTTCCTTTTTAAAGAAGAAATATAAATATTTTTAAACTCAGAGTTTATAGTAATTTCATGAAACATGAAGACAGTGAGCTATGTCTTCTACGGAAATCTGTCAAAGGATACTTTCCATTCCACTATGTTTATTGCATAATGTCTTAAAGGGTGATGCAGTTCCAGACAAAGTAGAGCTCTTCTTGGCCTCACAGATGAAACAGCTGTCGACTTTTTTGGTCGTCTATTTGGAGTTCTTTGTGGCGATGTTCCAGTGTTATCCATAGTCAGCCATGGCACTTTGGCATTGCCGGCGTTTATGCCTCCTTGAATATTTCAGAAACATAACAAATATAAAAGATTTATAGCTATACAAACTACCCAAATAACCATGATTATAAAAAGTACATCTCCAGGCCAGACAATTTGCAATATTTATATATAATATGGAACAGCAGACAAGACAGAAATCATTGCACATTGTCATGTGTAGCGAATTCGCAAAAACCTCGCCATAAATTTAGCAATAAATTACTTGAATACAAACCGTTTGTGGCCATTATTATATGACAGCTTAACCCATCGCTAAATATTGCCTGCTCTCGTCAAAATTGAAAACATTTGTTCATTTTAAGAACTTTACACGGACATATCTTCCAAACACAGCCTCGAACACAGCAGGAATCTATGCAGCAAATCAAAAATTTTCGTGATCCCGCGTGAAGCAGCGGGAAGCGGGGATTGTTTTCTTTACTGCTGGCTCAGCGGATAAAACTCCTGGGTTTAAGTTCGTATACAAGAGCCAAGAGGTTCGAATTCTTTTTTATCCGAAAAAAAAGCCTGTTAACATACACACACAATATATATATATATATATATATATAGTGCAATGAAACAAACAAATAGAATTAACTGAACACAAAAGAGAAATGACAGACAAAAACAAACTGAACAGATAAACTAAAAAGAAATGCGCAAACTGGCAGGTAACACGTTGATTTAGACAGCTTTGGTTCTCTCAATACCTGAATTGCTTGTAGACGCCGCTCCTTATTGTCGCTTTATCATGACATCGTAGTAAGCCCTCATCACGCCAAAAAATTTGTTCTTGGAAGAGACACTCTAAAGTCTAGACGTTGTATATTGTTAGAAAGAGAATAATTAAAAAAGCGATGCCAGTATTTGGAGGAGAGGAAAATCTAATAGACGAGAGAAAGTCTCTTGATTTTTTTGGCCTATGTAAGGTAATCTAATCCAAGAGATTTTTGGATACCGGATTCAACTCCTTGGATTCGGTTGGATAACTTGGATTCCGGATTCCAATGTATAATTTTCCAAGTTGAAAGCAAATAACCGCTGTTTGTTGCAAACCGTTTGTCTATATTTGGCAAATATTTTGTTAAAATATAAACACGCAAAAAAAAGGTAAAGTGCGTCTTTATCTCAGACAAACAATACTAATTTAAAAAAATATAATCGTCAGTAGATGTTTCAATTTAAAATCAATCTGAAATAAAATATTCTAAGCCACAAAAAAAACGCTTTTTAAACTTTATTTCGAAGTGGCAGCTCTCGGCCACCATAGTAATCCAAGAAATTTTTGGATTCCGGATTCCACTGCTTGGATACCGGATTCAACTCCTTAGATTCGGTTGGATAACTTGGATTCCGGACTCCAAGTTGAAAGCAAATAACCGCTGTCTGTTGTATACGTTTGTCGATATTTTGCAAATATTTTGTTAAAATATAAACACGCAAAAAAAACGTAAAGTGCGTCTTTATCTCAGACAAACAATACTAATTTAAAAAATATAATCGTCAGTAGATGCTTCATAAAGTGACACGTGAGTAACGACCACCATCAGTGATCACTCCGTCACTGAGCGTAAAGACATTCTTTCCCCAAAGCGCTACTGTCAGGGCAAAGCAGTTCATATTTCACTTTAAAAGTTCTTAACTTGAACAATGTATTCTAGAATAACCAGAGATTCAGGATTCCTCAAAAAGTTTTTATTCCGGATTCCAAAACATCGGATTCCGGATTCCAAAGCAAAAAATATCGGATTCCGGATTACGTTACATGGGCCATGAATTGAATGCCGACCGTAAATTTTAAGTCAATGCCAAGCCAATTTTACCGACTATCACTAGTTTATATCGTTTCACTTCCCTGTTCTTCCGTTTGAACAAGACGGTCAATAACCGGCTGCAGTGGCCGGCACAGGGACAAGGTTTGACTGAGCCTGAGGTTAAAGGTCCACTGAGACATATAACTACTGCGACGATGTTTCGTCTTTAAAAAATAGATCAAGGTGTTGGAGTTTAGTTCATTGAGAGGGTGCTTACCTGGCGAGGACCCCCCCTCCCCTGGTGGGTGCAGTGTAGAGAATTAAGAATAAAAATCTTCATAGTTAATAGTTACGTCAGTAGATAATACTTCTTAAACAATGGATTCTAGAATAACAAGAGATTCAGGATTGGGTGATAGGGTGAAACTTATCAGAAACGGCTAGAACTCTCTGACAGTGCTAGAGTTTCATATCAATCTCTTTCACTTGTTGAAGAAACGATCTCTTTTTCTTAGTTTTCTCCTATGTCAAAAGCATTGAAGCGAGGTTATTACGTCAGGACAGGAGGCAGGGAGTTTCGAAGCGGGTGGTGGCAATTAATAAAAAATGCAGGGCAGTTTGAGAACTATGTGATAGCCAGAAGGCAATCTCACGGTGATGCATGCTGTGTCAAAACCTTGTTACCAAAAAAGATCATTGCTCTCGGGATGATTAATTGCTTCTCTGGTCACTTCGACATCATTATCTCGGTATCTGGACATCGCCGGAACAGATTTCCAGTTGCCTTATTATTGACCTATATTTCATCATGAGTAACGTTATAAAAAAAATACAATAAAGCGGTTAAGTCAAATTTAAATCAGACACCGGTGATTAATGGAACACGGAAACTTCCTAAACTTCAAATGCCACCGAGATCTATTTCGAGATCTACACGAGAGTCTGAGATATGATGACTGCGATACCTATGACATTAACGAAAAGATCTAGAAGTAATCTAGGGATAATCGGGACGTTAAGCCGCTTCCGCACCTTCCAAAATGTTTTTGATTTTTGAAAATTGTATTTCAGATTCGGGGCAAAAAACAGAGTCACTATCTTCAAAATATTCATGAATCTGTGAATGGAAAACCTGTCTGCAGATCAGTGCCCAGTCTACAGTAAAGATGAAAACAAATATAATCTCAACAGTAAACAAGGAGTGTCAACAGCGGTAATCGAATTACATGGTCTTTTGTCCATCGTCTTAAATTTTTGTTCGTCTTCGTTGTTTCAGGATTTGAAAGTAGTACTGTAGTAGGTAAAAGGAGGTTTTTATCGAGTGAAAGTTATGGATGAGGTTTGTTAGTAGAGTGCTTTAAACTTGTTTGACACGGTTGTCGGTTGAAGGAGGAGCGTTGAAATGTTTTAAATTTCCTTGACGAAACATAATAGCGGTGGCAGTGAAAGAGCATGTCCACTGAGCTATATAATAACTCCTGGAGGACCGGCTCCTAATGTTTTTTTCTCAAAAAGTGAAGCAAAAAACATGGCGGACTTCGCCCTTCTGCGCAACCGCAGAAGCTCTGCTGACGCCACTTGGTTCCTTTTGGCCATGGTATTTACCACTGACCAGGCTCAATAATGAGCCCGCTACAGCAGTATTCTCCCCCCTGGTTTTTGTAAATAACAATTCTCCCCCCTGGTTTTTATATATTTTTTTTGCCGTGAAATCTTGTTTGTTTTTGAAATATTTTTTGGTTGTTTTTTTGATATTTTTCGCACTGACATCTAATAAAGAATACAAGTCATACGTACACGCTGTTTTTGCCAGTGCGGGAGCAAATATATATTTAAATATCGAAAAATGTGGACAAACTAAAGATTTTAATACTGACACGAACTGACAGGTTTATTATTTTATTTTCGTAATAATATTTTTGTTATTTATACATTCCAATATGAAAGTTTACAAATGTTTGAATGTCTTGGCACTATCCTCGCAAGACAACTAGGAATTTATAGGCAACAATTTGACTTTACTAAACCCTAAACTGATGAATTTCGCAGGAAGTATGTAATCAGTATTCAGTATGTGATGCTGTCTTCAAGACTTCATATCTATGCACAATCCAAAATCCAAAGAAACAGAGGCCATAGCTCAGGCAAAATGCTGCGCAGCTGACGAATACTAAGTGCAGGAATATAGTTTCAACCAAGAATCATATTTGCATAATATACTTTTCATTCAAGTCATCAACTTGTACCTTAATAAACCTGTTTTCAGCATTCTCTAATTGCATCCCTGGACCCCTGGTCATAGTAAAGAATAACATTTATCCTTCCATAGGCTCCACTGATTAGCCTAATGAATATAGCCCTCTTGGAGGTTGATACCATACACAGAAAATAGACAGCAAAAGTTGCTGCA
Organism: Dendronephthya gigantea; assembly: GCF_004324835.1. Lineage (NCBI taxonomy): Eukaryota > Metazoa > Cnidaria > Anthozoa > Malacalcyonacea > Nephtheidae > Dendronephthya > Dendronephthya gigantea. Next base: position 1,238,407 of record NW_021163031.1, read on the forward strand.
GATTGAAGACACACTGCTCAGTCAATGCATGTTTATATTTATTTCATTAATTAATAAATATGACAAATGGTATAACCACCAGCCAACAACAAAATCAGATAACATGGAAATGAAGAACAACAATGCACAGTCATAAAATGCATGAACTTCTGTGGAGAATTTTGTTGTTTCCCACAATTGGTTTGAAGAAGTATTTTCACGCTTTTGTTTAAGATATTTTTATTTTAATTCTAATCTCCCTTGCTCGCACGCTCTCTCTCTTGCTCTATCTAATATGTCAATCAAGTGTCAGTTTTTGTTCGCTCACGAATTAACTTGTTAACGATTAACTTGTTCCCTTGCTAATAACAACTAAGACGCTACTAACATTCACGACACACTCCCCCTATTTTTAAACATCCTAAATATAAAAATATGAATATAAACTGTTTTACTGACTGTTATTAGATTGTCCCAGTCACTTCCAGTCGTTTGTATAACTCATGCATAAATGTTAGTCACTTTCATTTTCAAGCTCTTGCATTCGCCGAATATTCACTGTTGCCTCAACCGCCGCTTTCCGCTTTGGCTTAAACTCTTCAACTTCGGGATTCAGTGGTTTTTGTTCCGAGCCCCTTTCATCACTGTGTAACTCCATTGGATAAAGAAACTGAATAGGTCTTTCTAGATAACTTTTGCCGGCACGAAGTCTCACCGCCCTGACAATTCCATCTCTCCCCGGTATTAATCTTTCCACGATTCCGATCTTCCACGTTCCTCGATTCTTTCCTTCTCCTTTGATAAGTACCACATCACCTTCTCGTAAATTTCCGCTTTTCCCGTTATGTCGTAAGTCGTGTCTTTCTCGAAGCGCTCTCATGTATTCATTTCGCCATCTCCGCCATAACGCCTCTTTACATTTCTTCAAATATTTTGCTCTTTTTCGCATATCACCATCTTCAATTTCAGCACTCGGAAGTTCCAATAAATAATTGGCTTTACCCAATATCATCAGGTTAGGCGTGAGAACAGGTAATTGCACGTCATCTTCGCAATACGTTAATGGTCGATTATTGAGTGCTATCTGGATATCTAGCAACACATCCTGCAACTCCTTGTAGGTGAGTTTTGCAGAACCAACAACTTTGTACAACGAATTCTTTACCAACGCGACCATCCTCTCAAACATACCTCCCCACCAACTTGCTTTACTCAGATTAAACTGCCATCGAATTTGATAGTCGTGCAGAAATGCGTGAAACCTTTCATCTCGGGTTGCTTTCTTAATCCACTTCGCCGCAGCATGAAAGGTCTTACCATTATCTGAAATCATCTTCTTTGGTCTACCGCGAACCGCTACAAACCTCTTGAAACTTGCCAGGAATTCCTCACAACTCAAATCAGGTAAAAGTTCCAAGTGGAGCCCTCTTGTTAAGGAACAGGTGTAGATAAGGATATACGATTTCTGTTCATTGTTCTTGTTTCGATAGTAAATAGGGCCAGCATAATCTACACCAACGATTTCAAATGGCGTCATCCCTTCGGTTCTTTCTTTTGGTAAATTACCTTGAGGTGGAGTTGGTTCATGCACTATATGGAACCGCTTGCAACCATAACAACAACTGAGAACTTTCTTCGCCAAAGTTCGTAATTTAGGAATCCAGAATTCTTCACGGACTTTGCTCATGATCAGGGCAACTCCCCCATGCAGGGTCTTCATATGAGCTTGCTTTACGACCAATTCAGATAATACATGTTTTGCTGGCAGATACACTGGATATTCACCTTGGATTCGTCCTTGGCACACGTATATTCCCTCGCCATTCTTTTGAAGATTTAATCTGGTAGAATCCACTTTGAAGATCTCAAGTGCTTCGCTCTCGGATTGTGCGCGTTTAATCAAGAACTTCATCTGCTTCTGTGTTTCTTCGGTCACTAATGGTCCGTTGACTTTCTTGCCACACACGAAGTTGTCAATAAATCTCGTGACCCAAGCTAAAATTCGAACAGTTTTAGTCAGACCGAATTTCTCTAGTAAACAATCTCTTCTCTCTGAATGGTTCTCTCATCATTCGACTTTCTGACTCGGACTTCTCGCTCGGTTTGATCTTTACTTGCTCCGGCCATTTTTCAGTTTCACTCAACCAACTAGGCCCTTTCATCCAGGTTTCATTCGCTTGAAGATCTCGTGTTGTACCTCGACTGCCGATATCTGCAGGGTTTTCCAGAGTTGGAACATACTTCCACTCGATTTGCTTCTCGGTGATCTTTTTCACTCGATTTGCTACGAATTGCTTATAGTTACCCTGTCCGTTAATCCACTGTAGACAAACGGTCGAATCGCTCCACGCACAAACGCTTATCACTGGAAGATGACTAAGAACCTTTCTGACATTGTCAATAAGATTGCAGACCATATGACAACTCACTAGTTCCAATCTTGGAATTGTTAAATCTCGCTTTGCCAGTCTCGTTTTGGACACTAGCAGCCCTTGAGAAACTAGAGCACCCTGTTTGGTCACAACGTAGACAGCGGCACAACATCCCAGAATACTTGCATCAGCGAAACCATGAATGTAAATCTCGGTAGTGACGACTCTCTCTCGAGGGATACTTCTTGGGAAGGTTAAACTGCCTGGTAATCTATCTAACCACCGCTTCCATCGATCCTTCAGATCTTTAGGTAATTCAGCATCCCATCCGAGCTTACGATCACATATATCACGGAAGATTACTTTAGCTGTGAGTAAATATGGACTAGCTAAACCCAGGGGATCATATACTCTCGCCATTGTTTGAAGAACTATCCGTTTGGTCATTTCTACTTTCTGCTTTGGTAGTGATACAGACAAAGTATCCTCCTTTTTGTTCCATCCCAGTCCCAGGAGCTTGGTCTCCGATGGCTTAGTTCCCAAAGTTTCTTTAGCAAAGGTAGATTCTCCGTCTTCCACGTTGTCACTCTCTAACTCCGCAGCATTAGAATGCCATTTGTGCAAAACAAAGCTTCCCTCGCTGAGAATTTCTTTGGCTTGCTCCTTGAGTACTACCGTCTCCTCTACTTTATCACCTCCGATGTTTATGTCATCAACATACGTTCCTTCAGATAATTCTTCAACACATTGTGGATAGTGCTCTGCATACTTCTCGAGATGAACGTTCAAAGTCCCTCCGAGTAAGAATGGGCTTGGGCCTAGCCCAAACATCGCTCTGGTCATACGATACACCACCATCTCTTTGCATTGTAGATCGTTTATCCATAAAAATCTCATCGCATCTCGCTCGTTCTCTCTAATCACTATTTGTAGGAACGCTTGTTTTATATCACCAGCTAAGAGAATAGGTTTAAGTCGATTACGAAGTAGTATGTCAAGGATTCTTCTTTGGAGTGGGGGACCAATGTCCAAGCAATCATTCAATGATGGGGATTTTTGATCAGCTTTTGCCGAAGCATCAAACACAATTCTTACTTTCGTAGACTCGGCTTGCTCTCGTACTACCGGTTTGTGGGGAATGTAATGCTCTCGGCTCCCTTCAGGTTTCTCAGGCGCAATCTCGACCACTCCATCTTTGAGTTGATTTTCCACTATATCATGATAAGTCTTCAGCAGTTCAGGCTGTTTGTCAAGTCGGTTGAATAATGACTGAAATCTCCTCTTGGCTACAAGGTAATTGGTCGGCAGCTCCGGATGGTGAGCCTTCCATGGTAACGATGTCTCATATCGACCGTCCTCTTGCTGAGTAAGCTGTTCTTTAAATTCTCGATACACGCTCCCTTGATCTCCTTCAACATGGTCTTCTAATCCAAGCACGTCCAGACTACAAAGATGCATGTAGTCTTCTTGGGAGCTCTTGGTAAACATCAAGTAGGAATGGTTCTTCTCTCGCCCCGGTGACATGATAATCCATCCCAAAGCAGTTTTCTCAGCGATTGGCATCCCATCGTTCCCAACCTTAGCAGGTACAGTTGTCTTGATTCTAGACATATCACTGGCACCTAGGATTAGATGCACAGGTAAAAGTGCTTTCTCATCAATATCATTCATATGTACTCCTTTAAGGTGTTCATGGGTTTCAATAAGTTCTTTATACCTCGGATTTGGCACTTTCATTAGCACATCCTTGTCGATTCGATTCAGTTCACATGACATCTTGAAATTGCCATCAACAGCTGCAATCTCCACCTCATAAACACAATCTTCCTTGTTGTTGTTTGAAGCATCATCTCTATTGATTTAAATTCTTGTCTTATTGGCTTTTTTCCAATTGCGTTTAACAACGTGCTTGATGCAAATGAACTCCCAGACCCAGTGTCTAAAAGTGCTCGACACTTTAGTCCTCCCATCTCTACCACCACAACTGGATAAACTACATCCTTCCCACTAGGTTGACACAGCAGTTTTTGATTTGCGTTTAGTTTATCACAAATAGAAGTGTGATGCCTTCTCTTGCAGTTGTAACATTGGCTCCTACTTCTGCAATCACTTGCTCTATGCTTTTCGCCAGTGCAGTTGAAACACCGGTGCTTGTCGCTGAGAATTTTCTTCCGGTCACTGACATTCACCACTTTATCACATTCCACAGATCTGTGATCTTTGCTTTCACAATATACGCAATGTTTAGATTGTTCCTTTGTTAACAATAACTTATCTCGCTTACCATCTTTCCATGAAAATCCATCTTTTTTATCACTTTGTTGTAATGGGTTTCGCTCAATCCACTGTCGTAATGCCTCAACTAACTCCGGGAAAGTCCACCTTTTCCAATCTGATGAGGTTCTCGTTAAATCAGCTCGAATGCCTTCTAATTTATCCAACGTCATCCTTACATTTCCTGCAACATCCCCCAATTTTCCGAATGCTTCAAGAGCTTGAACATGCCCCAAAAGACTGTCATAAAAGTTGTGTATCTTTTGTTTTGATACGCCAGTAATAGTAGGTAAAGACAGAATTTCTTGAATATGTGCATTGACTACCTCGCTTGCGTCACCATATCTTTGCTCCAACATCCTTTTCGCTTTTGCATACCCTTCGCTATTCAGTGGTAATTGATCAATTGTAATTCGAACTTTAGGTACAAGATGTTCTTTTAAATATGCAAACTTTGCTTCGTCTTTCATGGGAGCTTTATCAATTTGGGTCTCAAATAGACCCCAAAACCGAACCCAATCTAAATGAGTTCCTTGAAATTTCGAGATTTGCAGCTCAGGCAACTTCGTTTTAACCCGCTTCGCAGCAGCTAATTCTAGCTTCTTTTCCTCAAGAGATAACGCAAACTCTTCTTCTCTTTCACGCTTTGCCAATTCTATCTCTCTTTCCTCATCTCTAATTTGAGCTCGTGCTTCTGCTTCTTGTCGAATTTTCTCCCGACGCTCAATTTCCTTTCGTTTTCCTTCGTCGTCTAAAAGCTTATTATTTAACTCTTCTATAACCTCCTCAAATACGCGTAACTTGCCTTTGTTTTCGTTTGTCCACTCGTCAATAACTTCATCTTCTTGGCCCGCATCAACCTTCAAGCCTTGTATTAATACAATCAAATCATAAGCTTCGTCTACTTTGGTTTTTAGTGTTGTTTGTTGTCGTTTAATCGCTTCTATCGAATTCCCTCTCAAAATCTCGGTTGTTGCTCGGTTAAAATATGATAATTTTCGCAATACTGACTGGAAGATTCCTACTTTCGTCTCCGTTTCATTAGATAAACCCGACTGCTCTTGTGCTTCAAGATCAATTCGTTGACTTTGTTGTCTCGTCACCGCCATGTCACGCTCGATTTTTTAGTCAAAATACATCCTCAAACCCCGATTAATTCTCGATAAATTCCAAGTCACAAATAGATAATAATCGCCGTCGAAGGTGCCACTTTGTGGAGAATTTTGTTGTTTCCCACAATTGGTTTGAAGAAGTATTTTCACGCTTTTGTTTAAGATATTTTTATTTTAATTCTAATCTCCCTTGCTCGCACGCTCTCTCTCTTGCTCTATCTAATATGTCAATCAAGTGTCAGTTTTTGTTCGCTCACGAATTAACTTGTTAACGATTAACTTGTTCCCTTGCTAATAACAACTAAGACGCTACTAACATTCACGACACTTCATCCTAAAAATAAAAATGGAGATATGATCAAGATTTATTCCCAAGGTGCAAGAAGCTAAAAAATAAATTAAAAGCCATGATAATTGATCATTTCACTTTGGATTTGACAAGGTAAACAAGATAATATATTAACTAGGCTTTAACAGACCTCACTATCAGAGGTTGGAATTAATTTACACTGTTTACAGCATCTTATTATTTTGTATTAGCACCATCAGATCATGTTAATTTATGCTGGGTGGGATAAATAGAAGAGGGACTATAGTAGACTCACTGGGGGAATGGTTTACCTATTAGCATTGATGTTTGCTATCATGAAAACAACATAGACCAAACTCAAAAGATTGACACTGCCAGGAATATAATTTTTTCCCCACACAAGTTAAGAAAAAATGATAAAATTTGGGTATATAACATTGCATTTATTGTTTGTACCACACGTTTTGATGGATTTATTGTCTCAGAGGCTTTGGTACCCAGTTTATACTATAGTACCCAGTTTATACGAAATTGTTTACAGTAAAAAAAGTTGAAAACGGCTTACCTCAGTTACCTGGATGTTATAAAATAAGCAAATTGAGAAAATTCACCTTACCGATAAGTGAATTAAGCCATTCACAACGTCAGACGCAGAGCACGAAGCTATGTGTCCTTTCCATTTGTTGAACAGGGGAAAAGAGAAACACTTTTATCCATTTTATATGAAAAACAAAAAATATATACGGAAAGCTGAAAATATTTTCATAAAATCCAGGAGGGAGACGGACTCAATTTCTCACTTTGTATCGCGGTATGTCAGTGGTATCTACCATGAGCAAAAGGAACCAAGTGGCGTCAGCAAACGCCGAAATCCGCCATGTTTTTTGCTTCACTTTCTGGTCAAGAACAGTCAAGAACCGGTCCTCCAGGAATTATTATATAGCTCAGTGAGCATGTCTGAATTCTGATGTCCCTTTAGTTTATGGCCTTGAAGTAAACTACACACGTAAAAACGCACGAGTTGTAACAAGCCTGCAGCAAGCTTGTCGCAAGCTCGTTTCAACAAGCTTGTTGCAAGATTTATTCGCACCGCTTGTCCCAAGTTGTTGTGACGGACGTGTAGCAAGTTGTTATCAGACTTGTAGCAAGTTTGTTGTGACAATGCTGTACCAAGGTTGTTGCCAACAAGCTTGCTACAAGTCTGACAACAACTTGCTACAAGCTTGTTGAACTTGAGCTGTTCCAAGCTTGTTATAACAAGGCCGTTACAAGCTTGTCGCGACAAGCTTGCTGCAAACATGGCCGCGCATTAAATCTCGCTTGAAAACACGCGTGTTTTCCCGGAGATTGTGAAACAAAGAACAAACAACGCAAAGTTTGATGTAAAAATCATATTATTTTAAAAACAAATTCAAAGGTTAGCAATTAAATACAAACTTCACATTTGAAGTATCAAGATTACTAAAGGCTCAGTACAAGAACATATGTATTTTCCTTTCTGAGTATATAGCCTAATAATCAGTTCGTAAGAAAAGTTTCTTTGCATTCATATGGCAAAAATTAACTGGTGCATGAATATTCTTGTATAATACCAGTATTTCAGTCACTTGTTGAATTGACTTCGTCATCCCAAGAATCAACAGCTAGCTGCACCTCTTTCCTATAATTCACTTTGTTTGATACGACTTTCCGGCCAATACCTCAGTTTAGCTCCAGTTTGATAATCAAATTCCTATAAAGTATAATATACAATGGCTTCAGGAATCAGTTACTTTAAAAAATATGCAAATATTTTTGAGGAAACTGGTTTGCAAATACGTTGAGGAAACTCCATCCTGTCTGCTGTGGCGAGGGTCTTGCTTGCCATCCAAGTCTAATGTCAAATAAGTAATGTACAAATACTTTATTACCATAATACGTAAATATATTATTATTTCTAATCAGAGCACGATAAAAACATACGCACAGATATTAAAAATAGGAAATTTTGCACTTTACCGTACACCTACTCGTCATTAAAATTTGAATTATTGAATACAAAAAACCGGCAAAGTTTCGATTTTGATAAATATCCACAGAAACTAACCGTTCAATGTTTATAAAAAGCAATAAATTCAACAAATATTTTAAAAACTATATAGTTTTAAAAGGCTAGCTTGTGTACTATAATAAATTGTGTTGCCGGCGTTGTGTACGCCATATCAAATATTTGGATGAATTAAACGCACATACCTTTATTAAAAACGTCCGAACTGTAGTATTCTTCAAACTTTTTTAAGTTGCCCATCCGTTTTAACTGATATTTCAACGTTTATTAAACTTTTAAAGGCTTAAAAAATCAAAGGTTTTGGCACAAAGATAGCTCAATGACCAGGTGAATCAGTGAACTCTTGAAAAGAGCAGGGAAATTTGCAAATATACTGACGTATATTTCAACCAATAAGATCACTTATACATAGTTTAAACAGAGTCTGAACCAATGAGATTACTCCGTTGAAATCGTCACTTCCTCAACGGTTCAACGGTTATAGATATCCTTGAAACAAGGAAATGTTCATCTGTAATGTTTTTAAGGAATTCGGATTCTTTTCAAATCTTATTACTGAAAGAAGTTATGAACTTCGTTGCAGAGTGTTAAAGTGTTTAAAAGCTCGTTGATCTTGCTTTTGCCATTTGATGAATGGCAATGATAAAAAAAAATCATATTTGGCCCAGTTCAAATTGATTTTGTTGTTATCGGAAAACTTTTGCCGTTAACAATGTCGCTACAACTTGTTGGAACTGTCTTGTTACAGCATTGTCACGCGCAGCCTTCGTACACGCTTGTTGTGACAGGCTTGTTACAACTTGATGACTATAACAACTTGTCAACAAGTTGCTCCAACAAGCTTGGTACAGCTTGTTGTCGACAAGCTTGGAACAAGTTGTTCCAACAACTTGCTACAAGTCTGCAAGCCAACAAGTTGTAGCAAGCTTGATGTCAACAAGCTTGCTACAACCTGTTGTCTCAACAAGCTTGTTACAACTTGTCAACAAGCTTGCTACAAGCTTGTTGAGCTAACAAGTTGTCAACAAGATGTGAGATTTTTAGGTGTGTAGGTAGGCATTTGTAATTTTGCGTCAACAGGCAACAGGAAAGTGTCATCGCTTCAAGGTTATAAAGTACGTCTTTGTGCATGTACTTTAACTTCACATAAATTTAGAGGCACGTCGTTTATTACAATCTCTGAATCAAAGAAATTTGTGAACACTATACTACATAAGTATACTATTTTGGTGCATCTCCTGTCATGTCTCAAATGATCCTATTTTTCTTTTAAAATCCTAAGATATCCCGGAAAATGCATATTTACACACATATGTATACCAATGTACACACAAATTTAAATACTTTCAAAACACTGAGCTATATATACCCATAGGACAATTGCTTCAAACGAATCAGTTTAGTTCTTTAGAACTTAGAAGTTGTCAATTTCTTTCATATTTTTAATTTAGTTTAGGAAATTTGTAAATTCGAAATAAATGGAGGAAGCTGCAGTAGACCAAGAACTGAAAATAAATTTAGCAGCTTTGAGAAAAAGTGATCGGTTTGTCTTGGACATTTTGGAGACGTCTGCTCAAGTTGCACTGTATAAATTTGAGCCACAGAAACAGGAATGGGTAAGGAGGAAAAATAATCTTAGCATTTCCTTCTTATATAACTCAGTAACTGACTAGTATAGTATATTATAAATCATTTCATCAGTAGAAAAGCAGACAAATTGTTGTGAGTTAGATATCAAGAAACTTCAGGCTAGAAAAATTTGACAAGTGACAACTACACACATTATTATTGCAGGTAGACATATAATGCAGATTTTCTTTATAAAAACATTTCCATGGCATGCATTATCAGCAAAAACGTTGTAGATCTCACAAAACCATGCACACATGCACTTTTGGTACACATAGCCAATAACTTATCACCTGAAGGCACTGGATAAAATGAAAGTATATGTTTATTTATTGCATAAAAACTAAATGTTCCCCATTTCATCATGTTTTTGTCATTATAATAACATTAGCCATTAGCCATAGTCAATATGATTCTAGTTGATTGATATGTGATTTAAACAGGAAAAAACCGAAGTGGAAGGAAGTCTGTTTTTGTACAGAAGGTATGTAATATCACTATTTATTTTTTTTCTTGCGGTCTGAATTCATAATTTAGTGTTTCCGACAATCTGATTGGCTACGCGAGCGGTCCATACGAGGCCATACGGACCGGGCAAGATTTAAAAGTACAGGGCCAACGCTAAAATATGAATTTGAACCACAAGAAAAAGATTTCTATTCCAGTTTAGTCGGTCCGTATAAAGAAATATTTCCCTTGGTCTCAAAATGTTCCTCGGCCTTGGGCTGTTTTTGAGACTTTGAGAAATATTTCCCTATATACGGACCTCCAATCTGGTAAATAACATATATATATGCATTGTATTGTTATCTATGTATCTAATCATGAAACTTGTATCATACACTTAGGTCAACATTACCAAAGTTTGCCTTGATGATCATGAACAGACTAAACCGAGATAATTTGAATGAATATATCACAAAAGAAATGGAATTTAAAGTTCAAAAACCATTTCTCCTATACAAGAATTCATCAGGTAAATGATCTGTGATACTTAATGAATATTCTCAAACTAATCATTTTTAATATTTGTTATTTTCTTCAAATTTCAGGGGAAATTTTGGGCATTTGGTTTAACAATCCAGAAAAATGTGCAAAAGTTGGTGAGCACATAGCAAGGTATATATTTAACAATTATGCCACAAGCTCAAGGTTTTCTTTGGTTCTGCTACCCACCGTATATGAGCTGATATACCTTGGGAAGCTCGACCAATCAGAATGCGGAATAGCTCATATACAGCGAGTAGCTACATTATAAATATAAATATATATATATATATATTAAGCAATGATGAATCTTTGTAGCTTGTGAATAGCTAATAACATTTGAAATAGCTAATTCAAACAAGCACATTGGAAATTTTAGACTTTATGCATCACCACCACCAACTCAAGATGAAAATAAAGAAAAGAGCCAAGGCATTTTAGAACTTTTTGCAAATGCACAAAAAAGATTTGATGAAAAAAATAAGGTTAGACTCTGTCAAAATTTTGAAATAAAGTACATGAATTTTTAAATTTGTAATGGGAAATATTCTGAAATAGATATATGATATACATTAGGTATATGAAAATGGTGTTGTTGAGCCATCCTCATTATCCCAAGCACAAAATATTGACAATGGGAAACTAAGATCCTTGTCATTGACTGGAGTTCCACCTACACATACTTCACCATTAACATTTCTTCCTTCTGCCATTGAAAATGAAGATATACAATCACAGACACTTCATGATCCTTGTATTGTGAAAAGCTCTCCTTTACGACCTTCACCCAAGCATTTGTCTCGTTCACTCCCAAACAGTGCAAAGAAAGCAATACCAAAACAGGTATGCATAATATAGCATTCACATTGAAATGGTTATAGCAAATCAAATTTTTTTCCATCTTCTATTTGATTTAAAGCTATTTATCCAAGAATTAGCACCTCCTACAAATCCAAATCAAGAAAAAACAGAAAAAGTCCCACTCCCATCTGTACCTTCCCAAAATGCTTCATCTGCTAAAAGTAGACCAGCTATGACCAAGCAAGGATCAAGTACTGATCTTAGTACAGGAGCTACTGCTCTGATGTCTCCGATGGCCTTTAAAACTACTAAAAGTCAATCTACCGCTCCAAAAGACCCAAATGTAGACATGATTGTCTTGACTAAAGAACAACTGCAAGAGACCCTGATCACTCTTTTAGAAGTAAGTCATGGTGGTCAAAGCTAGTCATTGTAATAATAATGGTAATAATCATCAAAAGGTGATGAAGATAGTACTAAAAAATTTGGATTGCAATTAAACATTATTACAAATACAGTACATGTGTTACAGTTTTTCAAAAGCATTTTTTTGTTTCTAGAGAGATTCAATTTTCTTGACAAGATTCACTCAACTTATGTGAAGAAACTCACCAGATGAAAAAACATGGAACAAAAGTATTAGCAAAGGAAAGGGAGTTTTTCAATGCTGTTCTTGACAGCAGTTCACATATAGCTATGGTGCATGGTGGCTATTGACCATAGGCCAAATAGTTTACTTGCTTGAATAGAGTGGTTTGGTTTTACTATTTGGGGATTTGATAAACAATTTTCTGAATGTACAATAGAGTTATTGAATGTAGATTGAATATGAGAAATTAAAATCTACGTAGTATTCAACCAAAAATCATCATCAATAGCTCAGCCTAATCTATCATCATAATTATTTACATTATATTTACATCACAAAGGAGTACATGTTAAAGTTGATTATTGTTGAAATATGTCCAAAATAAGAACATGTATTGATATGATGCAAAAAATTTTTAGCCTGACTTATGACAAATGGTAAAATGTTTGAAAAATCAAGCAACAAATATTTACAAAATGCCATATGTGTGTATAATAAATAGAAAATAGAAAAATATATTCAACATAACCATTTACGACAGTTTGCTGACTTACAATAACATTTCATATGCTGGGTTGATTTTGATGGACTCTGATTGTTGCGTGTCATGAGGTAATCAAATGTCAATTCTTCACCTCGCTGTATGTCACGGGTGGCAAATAGGGCAATATGGGGTAGGTGGGGGTCTGCATTGTCTATCCATACACCATAGACAACCAAATTTGGATCACACTGATAATATGAAATATCACATTTTATTGCTAATGATATGGTCCTAGCATTTTTTATGTAGGGCCAAATTTTAACAGAAAAATGATGCTAACAAGCAACACATTTAATAACTTAATATCAACCTGATATACTAATTTCCTCCCCATAGGAAACTTTCATTTTTAAAAGCAGAAACATTTCTATGCAACATTCCTAACATTTCTCTGTCTATTTTGTGAATTTTAAAAGACTATTAAAAAATAAACATTTAAAATTTGATTGAAAAGCATAGAAAATTAACCTGATCTTTGATTAACCACAATTGGTTGGTTGTTAAAATAATCCAAAGCTAAAGTAAGCAATTTGATTCACTAGGGATATAAGGTAAAATACAGATGATAAAAATATATACTTACAGAATGATTCATAAAATGAGCTACATTTCCATAGCGATATGCATCAATTGTATAAAGACAATCTCCCTCATTATAATCCAAGTCAAAGAGATATGTCTGTCCCATTTTGTCATACTTCTGACCACGAATCTCAGCATCTTCACTTGTAAGGATTTCACCAACATACTCTGTCACAAACTGATTGGCATGAATGTATTCCAAGGTTTTCAAGCCCCAACCTTTCTTCTTAGTGCGGAAAATGCAAACCTAGAAAAGATATATGGACTATGGTATAGCTGTACAAATCTAAAAGTTTGAACCCCTCTGGTTTTACATGCTGTTCACTTTAATAGTCAAGTAGAATTTTCCAAATAGTCTTTTGATTTGATTGTGCAAAGACATGTAAAGAAACATCTTGGTGTTTGTTGATTGTTGTACTCTGCAAACTGGTTTTCCTCTCCAGAAACATAAAAAGTAACTAATAAAAGGTCATTCGCCCACACAATGTTTGTTTAGCGCTAAAAATTACCAGTTGTATAAAAGACTAGTTAATTTTTAACTGTAGTTTAGGACAGAATTGGCCAATCAGAGTTGTGCATTTCTGAGTTAACTAGGATTTAAATATGCAATGCCAAAGAGTAGTTAAAAGGTTTTATACAACCGACCCCTGGCTGTTCAACTTACATTAACCCTTCGACCACGTTGCACAACCCTATTTCGACAATTGTGCTGGCAAGGACACTTCATATTACACTCGTATATGGGTCTTCTTCTAGCAAGGGTAACTCTACCATATTCATCATAAGCAAACTCACTGCCAGAATAAAGTGGACAGCTACAATTTTTTTCGCTGCACTTATCTTTGCAATCGCATGCAACTATATATGCTGGGTCTGGCCAGAGCTTCACACCAGGACCAGCAACATTCTTACAAGTGTAATTAAACTGTTCAGGAAACTTCTCAAAGTCGACACGGTTTTCCAACGTGATGTACGGCTCTCCGCCGGCTGCAATGTTTATACGTCTTTCTACCTCCTTTAGCTTCTGGTCGTACTCTTTTCGCCTTTTATCACATCTTTGTTTTTTTTTCGTTTCTGAAGACTGACAATGGCGTTGTTTTAGTTCTTCTACTGGTGACAATTCAATGCGTAAAACTGGGGTTAGTCGATTCCCTTCTCGACTTTTCTCTGTCGCCATGTTGCATGTTGAAAAGCGCGCGGATCACAATGTGCTTCCAAATCTTAGAAATTCCTTTTTCTTAGTACCATAAATTCCGATAAGAATTCCGTGCATGACAGTCTTTCAAGGTTGTGATTGTTAGAAGATCAATATCACCACATCACTGATGCAGAATGATGTAACGTTTGACGTTTTAACCACTGATTGATGTTTTTCTTTAATTTTCACATTTGGAAATATGGATTTAAGATTATCACGATGAATTGAAGTGATTTCAATAAATTAAATTAATGAGGTTTTGATTGCTTTTTTCGTCGCTAATTACATGTATAATGCGTCCGAACGTTAACTTTAGTAAAAATTAAATTATTAACCGCTTTGGTCTGTCTCACTTTCTGGAGGAATAAATATGTTCCCTATGTTTTATCCCCTGGGGCAGGGCATTTTCGAGACCTCTGCCTGGAAAAGATTTTGCCTATGGTTGCATGTGATTTTATGATATTCTATCTTGCAACCAAACCTGAAATAACCTAAATCATCAATTCGTAGAAGCACCACGTTGTAATTTGCAAGTAAATTTCGAAATTACCATCATTTTTGGACCATCATTGGCATTTTCGATCCCAGGACTTCGCAAATAATTGCGCAAATACCAAATCAAAGATGGCGAATTTTTTGTTTCGCCAATTTCGACTAGCAAGACGATTACAGCCTGTCTTAGAGAGAAATAAAAGATGCATGAGCTTATTTACCAAGGAAAGAGAACCTCCGAATGGATTTCTTTTTAATGAAAAGGTGAGCCATCAGAATAATGCTCTAAATTCTTGTTGCAAGTGTATGATGTTTTGGATATGGCATATGTATGCTATAGTTTTACAACACCATCTCTGTCTGACTTTTCAGCCTCGTCTGAATGGTGAAAAACGTGAGTGGGAAGATTGGGAGGCAATTTGGTATCGATGGTGGATTGTTTCAATTCTTATTCTTGGTATAGGTTTCTATTATAGACCTGATACATCGTAAGTTGTCATTCTTTTCTTATACTATTTATACTCTCCATACCTTTTGGTAGCCGGGTAAGGTGGTGGCAGGGGGGGCATCCACCCATAACACTTTTTGCCATAACCCAGATTCACAATAGTGAAATATATTGACCAATGTCAGCGTGGCAACATCATCAGTGACCAAATTGCACAGCCACTGACATCAAGTAAAAGTCAAATTTTTATAAATCTTCTGACACCTATGTATTTGTCATCAGTACGGTTTTCTATTTTTAGTTTGGGAACCTGGGCTCGTGAGGAGGCCCTCAGACAAATAGAAGAAAAAGAAGCAGCTGAGTCCTCAAAATAGAAACTTATTTTATATAAAAAAAATATTTAACTGGATGTACCCAAACTGTAAAACTGTTGTGAAAATATATGTTCATTTGATAAAGAGTATTGTGATGAGTATTCATCTTACTGTCACACTTGTGTAAATATTGCAATTTTCAAAAACAACCACAGTCAAGGAAATTAACAGTGAAATAAATAAAATAGTTCCTGAATTCCTAACTTCACTTCTTTGCAACATGAAATATATCAACCCAACATAAAGAATTGATGCCAACTACAGTCCAGATAAAACAATTGAATAGCCTTTTCTTGCTGGAAATAATCTATTTGTATACAGTTCCGGAAATGTTGCCATACGGGAAAGCGATTACGTTAGAGCACGGTATAGATTTGCAGAACAACATTAGCAACACGTTAAAAATATTTTGGTTTGATCCAGTTTTGTCATTCTTGACATTCCTCGTTTATTCTCAATTTCTTGCCCTTCCAAGAACGACTGTTTCTAACGAGCCACTTCTCATGTGGCAAAAGCATTAAAACAATGAATAATAAGACATTTCAGCTCGTTGTTTGTTGCGAGTTACGTCTAGTTTTGATAATGGTGGCCTCTGTCACCAACAAGTCATTTTCACGAATGTGAAATAGTTCGGATTACAGTTCACTTGTAGTTGTCTTCATTTTCTGTATTTGCGGACTTAGATGAACGCAGAGACAAAGCTATATGCTATTACACAACTATGACTACATCGACCGATCGACGATCTTAAATTTTTAATGAAAATTAAAAAGCATTACATTTAACTAGTCCACCCACCTGCATCAATAAAGGCGAAACTGGAAAAAATGTTGTTGCATATTTTTTGCAAGATATATTTAACTAATCATATAATCTTTCAAATTCCTTAAATTCCCACTACCCAGAATACAGGAATTCGCTTTGTGTTAATAAACAGGATTACATAAATTTTAAAAATTGTCCATCAAAACAGTGTGCCCATCACGAAGAATGAAATTAACTACTTTTATACACGACTGCAACTTGTTATACATTACTGCGACCATCTCGGGATCTTTACCGAGAATCGCACTTATCCCGGAACTATGTAAAAAACGGTCAGTATTGATATGTGATGAGATCGATAGTTGTTAGAGTTTTGTATTGTATGTTTCAATTTTCAAATTTACCATTCCTCAACAAAAGTAAATAGTTATGAATTCTAGAATTCGTAATGAAGCTTCGTCGGCAAATTACTGAAAAATCAACCTAATCCGAATTGCCCTTGGTACCTCTGACCTTAACAGGAGTCATTTTGACTTTTGCGTTCCGTCCTTATGTAAACCTCTTTATTGGTTGTCTCGCGTGTTCTAAATAGCATATGTCAAGAGACGTTCAAGTGGTCAACATATTAAATTCGAATATATATGTCGCATTGTCGTTCAGCATTCCTGTGTAATTTCACTCAAGTGGATGAGTGAATGAATACACGAAATCAAAATCAGTTATTAAATACTCTAATACAACAATTCCGTTAGACGCAATCAACGCAGTTTTTGTACAGGTGAATCTGTTATGATCTGTGATACCTTTCGGTTCTTGCACAGATGCTTTATTGTTCTTCTCCTGAGTGACATTGTGGAACAGCAATGCCGATACAAATCATATAAGATCACTCACAAAAGATTAAACGGATCAGGTTTTGATACACGTAAGATGTACATGTTTTTAATATTTTACTTATCTATACATCTACTATTTTATAACTCGCCCAATGTTTGACTTATTTCTAAACTTTACAAGTGTTCGCTTACGCTTACTGCTTTTTCATCACTGTATTTCAGTTGGAACTTGGAAGTCAAATTATATTCAAGGGGTGTGCAAGAATGACCCTATGGTTTGGCATTTGAAATAACAGCATGATATTAAAATATATTACAGTGTGTCACAACTAAAATATATTGAAACATATTAGCGCGTATACTGACAGTTTAACGTGAAAAAAATCGACATAACAGGGTCACAATCAGAACACAATCTTGTAACATTTTTTCAGTAAAGAAAAAAGGGATCATTGAGGAATAGTTCAATTTGCGCCATTGGGTCAAATGAGTGATATAAAACCGCGATTAACAAACGATTTGTGTTGTTAAAACTACAGATTTTGCAGTACTTATCAGTAGGACTTCGTGACAATTGATCGTGACAATCCCCCTACCTCCCCTCCAGAACATTCTCTCATGAACAATGCACAGAAGATGTCTGTCTTTTGTTCAAGACGCCTCAATTGTCAGAGATATTAATACAATCACTGCCCCCGCCTTGAAAGCAAATGAACTCTACCTTCATGTGTTTGCTTTGAAGCTCAGCGTGTTAGCCGAGGTATTTGAAATGCGTCTCCACTTCTAAATCCCTGCTAGCCATTTACCTTACTCTGGATACAACAAACGGCTTGATTTAAGCTTTGTGTCCGCAATTGGACGGAAAAGGTGTCTTGTGAATAGTTGAGATATGGAAGAACAAAATGGAACGATCGAGGCCGCTGATGGGAAAGGAGAAAAGAAACGAAAATCTAAGCGGTAAGTCGTAAGACGTCGTTTCATTTTGTAAGGAATTCTGTAATCGTTTAATGGCATATTGAGAGTAGATTAAGAGTTGCCGGAGACAATATGGTCGAGAATTCAACCACACATAATTACTACTTCCTGAATACGGAAGGAACGAAATAAAAGCACGATTCAAAAAGTTTAAAACGTGAAACAATCTTTAATAGGACTAGTTAGGTTCATTTACCAAACAGACATGAGATAACTACGTTATTTCGTCAGTTTGACTGAAGGCTGTCAAATCAAAAAGTGTTTGGTCTTAACCAGCTGCCTAGCCAGAAGATCTCGCTCGAAATTTTCATTTACCTTTGCTTCAAATATCAATTTTCATAAAACAGCGGTGTTTAGTCTGTTGACTTTTGACTTTCAATAAAGTGTATTTAATCCCATTTGTTTTGGCCAATGTCTGTTCATTATAATACAAGACGATTGTTTGTGGTTTTTCAAACGGCGGATATTTGCAATAAATATAGTTTGTTTTTATAGCCATTCACCAAATCTTATCATGGTCAATAATAAGACCGGAATTTCAGACAAAATTATTGTTATCGGCTAATTCATCTCTAAAGGCATGGTAATTAGGCTAAGATTAGGCGTCTGTCACTCTTTATAGCGAAAATTAAAGTATATAATAAGCGTTTGATTTTCTTATGTAATCCGTATTTGTTAGTTTTTGCGGCAACATTTAATTTTATACTTGTTCCTATTTTGCAAAGGCCTAAAAAATGGACTTATTTTATATAGCTGGAGTGCATGCTGCGAATGTGATCCTGCTGGATGTGATTTAGTCCGTAATTATTGTGGCCTACTGGGCGATATTTAAACTGGAGTAGCATTTAAAACATTTTCTTTGTACGAATCTGCCCAAAACGCGTTTGAATTGAATTAATTTTCTAGTTGGCTGGCTCAAAATATCTGATAATAAACTACGAAGTTCGTTCTAAACTTCGCGAGTAAATACCAGTCACGAGCACAGTCAGCTTCCTATAGAGATTGGCCTTAATTTTCTTAGCCATTGAGCCCTATAAGAAACTGGATTAAATTAAATTTCTAAGACGATCAGTTCACTAAAGGTGATTGCCTCTGTTTTCAACAATATATGCAAACAAAATATATTGAGACTTTTCAAATTATGCCCCCTTCCCTCCCATTTCAATGTTGTAATAACCTTCTAGTTGCTTTTGCTCACAAATGTAAATTGTCCTACAATTATGTGGGCATGTGCAACCATAGATTCCCAATTTTATATTAGGGCGCTTCCTAACCCCTTCCTTTATACGGTAAAAACGACCAGACCGGTCCTAGCTTGTTGTTTTTCACTACAAACAGATTACGGGTATTTTAGAGTGTTTTAAGAAATCTGCATTCAAGTTTATCGATATTTGCATCTGGTTTTCACGGAAAATGTAGTTTTACCGCTATATTTTAAAAGAAAAACTCTCTTTCAATTCGAAATACGACCAGTCTGACCATTTTGGCCGCTTAATGGAAAGCGCCCTTAGAGACAACATTGAGACTGGGGGAGGGGATGTTTGTCTCAGATATTTTGTGGTATTTGTGGACGATTTTAGACTCTTGCGGTTACAATATCATGTAGTCGTACATTTGTCGTTAAGTCGATAACACATTTTATGGTTTAGTATACTACTTCTGCCTTCAGCGCGATTGTACGAAAGCTGTAAAGCAATATTCCCAATATTTCGGGGAGGTTTTTCAACTGCATCAAGATTCTAAGCTACGTTAACACATGATGACACAGGACCAGAAAATTTGACCGTCCATCGAATTCATCTGGTTCAGGTGTTCACGCGGTGAAAATGGAAAAACATTTGACCCGGTTCTACATGTTCATACGAGAAAACCGTACAAATTTGAGCACGTTCCAAAATTCGCCCGGTTCCTTGTGAACGTAGCTTGAATGTAGTTAGGTACATCCATAACACTACCCACACGTAAACCGGAAGTTCAGGATGCCTCATCCTGAATACGAGGTTGGCTTGTTCAACAAACGTTTAATCAACCTTAATCAACCTTGAGTCTGCTATAAGTTACTTTATAAGGTTGCAGCCCAGTGTTCGAACTTCGAAATTGCATTAATATCCCTAATTAGTAATTATCCATGGTATTGTGATATCATCAGATATCGTAATTTTCGCCAGTCTCCATTCCCCTTGACGGCCCCGGTAAGGTCATCTATAAATGGGTACTATTGGTCATTGGTACTGTTTGTATACAAACATTGGGTTTGCGGCTTATAAATCCAAGTACATTTACACTGCTAGTAACGCGAGGAAAAATTTGCAGTGTTGACGAAGTTACGCTTACATAGGACCTATTTAGTTTTAGTTTGGTTATTCGGCCGTTGACAGGTATATATTTCACTCAATACAACTATTCAGTATTCCTTCAGTATTACAAAAGCGCTACACAGCAGGACAGCTGGCATAGCAATTAGTGCCGTGTCCGGGTGTCGAATTTCTACTTACATTCTATATATGTTTTATTTCTTTCCGCTCTGCGTGGACGTGTTTATATGGCTTCTAACAGCATGCCACTATTTGGAAAGTCAAATTTCGACGAGAAAATCACAAAGTTTTACGATTTAAAAGAAGTTCTTGGCACGTAAGTCGACCAAAATTATTCTATATGTTCAGTTTTGCTGACAGAAGGGAGCAAGTTTAAATTACAAGAAACTTTAGACTGTGTTTGTCCGTATAACAAGCAGTATAACACTAAGTTCATTTATCTACAAATATTGTGTAAATACATTGTTTTTAGTTCAGTTCATTTACAAATTCGGCGGTTAAAGGCTTGAAGTATGAAACATATTGTGGAGAATATTTTTGTAATGTTTGATAAAAAAGGCTATATTAAGGCCGTTAGGATTTCCCTTGGCTCAAATCACTACTGTAGCTCCAGAATTTTGTTGTGTATATTTTTTCAGTAAGGTCAAAATCATGTTGAACGGATAACTTAATATCGCATATAAAATAATAATACGTATAAGAGGAAGTGAATGAGTTGGTTATATAATTGCATTTGTTCAATTTGTTGTGTTTGCTTGTGTTATGGCAGAGGAGCGTTTTCAGAAGTTGTAAGAGGTGTAGAAAAATCAAGCGGAAAAGCTTATGCTATTAAATGCATTGCGAAGAAACAGCTGAAAGGCAAAGAAGATAGCATTGGAAATGAAATAAGTATTCTGAAAAAGTAAGTCATTTATAAACAAAGTGTAATTCAGTATATTTCCGGTTACTACGATTGAAGGAGTTATTTGTGTTTTAGTACCTACTTTTTTTGTCCATTAATAAAAAAACCTGCCTCAAGTAATCGGTCTACGAGGTTTCTAAATTTCCCTCACTGCCAAATTTGTATATCAGTGGAAGTGTGCCAAGAGGAATATTGCCAATTATATATTAAATTGTAACATTTGTAATTAGAAATTCTTTTATCTACCAAATTGTAAGAAATATTGAGTTTTCTGCAAAATCCTATGAAATATTACTTCTGAAAAAAGATTTTCATTGGGCAAAATTTCCAAGAGTACTCAATGTTGGTTCCTAACCTCAGCAGGTTAATAAAACCAAACATCTTTATTAGTTATTTCAAATTTAAGTTTTTGTAACTCAGCAGGCAATCATGCATGTTAAGTGTCACCTGTTCTATATCTAATTTTATAAATTTAAACTGGGAACATTACAAAACTCACTTGCTAAAGTTTATGTCTTGCTCTCACTTTCACACAAAAATAGCTTTGTCTGGCACATTCATAACTTCTATCTGTCTGGTTATAGTTGAAGTCACAAGACATTAGTTAACTGCTGGGTAATTTGGCCATTAGAGACCATTACTACTCAAGATAGAACCCAATCCTATGGGTACCTTGTTATTACAAGAGACCTCAATATTACAGCACAATTTGAATGCATCTATTTTACCTTGTTAATACAGCATCACCAAAATTTGTTTAGAGTTAACCACAAACACATAATTGGAATGAAAGAGTTATATGACAATAAAACACACCTCTATCTAGTTATGGATCTGTAAGTAGTGCTAAGAATTCTGCAGGTTCAACATATTGATAAGGTCATCTGAAAGCAATATTCAGCTGTCTGTTGCATGTTCCAAAATATATGTCCTTGTGACTAACATGTTCTTGCTTTTTGCAGTGTCACAGGAGGGGAACTGTTTGACCGTATAGTTGAATGTGGGAGTTATACTGAAAAAGATGCTAGTGATGCTCTGAAGTGTATATTAGAAGCTTGTGCTTATTTACATGATACCTTGGGTGTTGTTCATAGGGATTTAAAGGTAATGCTAACAAATACTGTTAGTAACCTCAAATGTATTCCTCCTTGCGACTTTGTGTCCGAGGTCCCCCTCTAGTGATGGCGCCTCAAACCATGCTTTAAATGATAGATGTTCAATAATGTCTTTAACATACTGTAACTTCTCAATCTCGTTTAGCCTGAAAATTTGCTCTATGAAACGTAAGTTTAATATTTTGTGAAGCTGGACTAAAGGACTTAATTAATCAATGCCAAATAAAGTGAACAATCTTACTCTATTCAATGTTTGACTCAGTGAATAAACATTTTATTTAGGGAAGATGAAGATGCAAGATTAATGATCAGTGATTTTGGGTTATCTAAAGGCACAGAAGATGGTGTAATGGACACTGCTTGTGGGACACCAGGATATGTTGGTCAGTTATTTTAACTCTACTACTTTAGTTATATTTTTAGAGCAGTGAATCAATGTGTTAAAATATATGTACAACTATTGTGTACTAGCTCCTGAAGTCTTGAAACAGCAACCATATGGACCACCAGTGGATTGTTGGTCAATTGGTGTTATAGCATACATTTTGTAAGTAAACTTCAAATATTTTATCAATGCAAAGGCATTTTTGGATATAATAGAACATGTGCGATAAGATCAATTTCTTGTTCAGGTTGTGTGGCTATCCTCCATTCTATGATGAAGATGATTCTACATTATTTGCACAGATAATGAGAGCAGAATATGAATTTGATGCACCTTACTGGTGGGTGTAATAAACTGTTGATATTTATGGTCAAGGTTAAGCTCATCTGGTACTTTTTCACCATTAAAAACTTTTCTCTATGTTTGGTTTTTAGGGATGATATCTCACCATCAGGTAATAATGAGGTTGATCATAGTTAATTTTGCAGAATTTAATTTTTGTTAATTGTACATTTTGCCAACATGGAATTGTCATATTATATCAGAGATTAAAATTTCTGTCCCAAATTTTTTTTGCAGCAAAAGATTTAGTTGGCCACCTTATGGAACCAGATCCTGAGAAACGATTCACCTGCAGCGAAGCTTTAGTGCATCCATGGTAGGTCAACATTTAGTGCATCCACCGTATGTCAACATTTATAATATAAATAGTGCACCCAC
Organism: Dendronephthya gigantea; assembly: GCF_004324835.1. Classification (NCBI taxonomy): domain Eukaryota; kingdom Metazoa; phylum Cnidaria; class Anthozoa; order Malacalcyonacea; family Nephtheidae; genus Dendronephthya; species Dendronephthya gigantea. The sequence goes on from NW_021163031.1 coordinate 1,262,157, forward strand.
AGTAGGTCAACATTTAGTCCATCCATGGCAAGTCAACATTTAGTGCATCCATGCTCAGTCAACATTTAGTGCATTAATGGTAGGGCTATTGGCATTGTCAAATTTCTGCATACCCAAATTTAAGTATTATGTCCGATTATGAAAAAAAAAGTTTTATATCATTTGGCAGGATATCAGGGGGAACAGCGTCAAGTAGAGATATCCATGTATCTGTTAGTGAACAAATGAAAAAATCTTTTGCCAAAAACAGATGGAAGGTAATGTTATGAGCAATCATTATGGTTACAAAATTTTCCCTGAAACCAACAGCACAGGGCAGTAGTGAGGGCACAAAATCATGAGCAATACAGAGATTTCCATGAACGAACATATTAATTCCTTTACCGGACCCTGTGAACATATTTTTTTGTTTTCCTTGTAGCAAGCATTCAATGCAACGACTGCCATCAACAGAATGAAACTGCTTGGCATAAAGTAACAATCAACTATCGAAAATTTAGAACTTAATCAAGAAACATTTTACTCATTTAATATTCGTTTTCACGCTGCGGTATACTGTATAGGATCGGTCGCGTTGATAATGAGTTGAGGTTTGTTTTTCAATTATAATCAGCACGTCAACGTGGTTTTGTTGGCATTTCTGCGTGCTGACGTGGCTAGCAAAGATATTCTAGGGGCGTACTCTTGGAATAGGATGTAATGACTGACTCAGTGGATGTAATCATGTAATATACGCCATATTTATGGTTTATCATTATTAATAGGGGGGGAGGACTTTGTACTAATATGTTGTACACAAAATGGTAAACACGAAAACGATGTGGGGTGAACAAATGCCTTCGTATGTTTTGTTTTAAGCTTTAAAATGAACTGTAAATTTACTTTTATTTGTCGATTATAAATACATATCCAAGTTTCCGTATTAAAACACCCTGGTGGCGGTGGTAATTGATTTAAATTTTGGTATTAAATTATATTTCGCGTTAATCCGAAGAATCTGTAGACGAAATTATCGTTCTCTTTGGCTGTTAGTGCGTTCTTCTCAATTTTTTATTTTCCCTTCAGCTCCGGCCCTTTTAATAATCGTCTTAACGCGTTCTCTCAAATTATTTTCTAATATTTATCCAGTGCTAACTTTGAGGTTTTTTAACTGCTTCAGAAGAGACGATTCGCAAAGGTTTTCAGTGAAGTCCATTCGAAATATTAAATCTGGGGGTGAAGTCATCCAACCATGCATACTTATATACTATGCTCCACAACAACGCACACGTACTTGTTTCCATAGCAACATGTTTCGACACTATCCTTTGATAACAGCAACAGGTCTTAATTTGATTGCTTTCTTGCTTATCCCAGCGGCATGGCCTTGAAAAGAGAGAAGCGTTATGAAAGGTTTTCGACATGTAGGCTTTTGCTGGGGTTGACACTTGACTTGACATAAGCTAGTCATTACAGTAATGCTGGTCATTACAGTACTGCTGCTGGTCATTACAGTACTGCTGCTGGTCATTACAGTGCTGCTGGTCATTACAGTACTGCTGCTGGTCATTACAGTACTGCTGCTGGTCATTACAGTACTGCTGCTGGTCATTACAGTACTGCTGGTCCCGACTGAAGTCTGATGGAATTCACACTAATACATATAGTGTTTTCCACGGATCAAACACCGTAACAAAGACCTCACTCACTTCACGTTTTCAATTTGCGAGCCTATGAACGATGCTCGCAACTGACCTGTATTCTTAATACAAATCTGAAGTCTACTTACACGTATCAACGACGTCGGTGACATTCTTGTACGATTCTGGAGCCTGGAAGAGAATTACATATATTAAATAAAACTAGGAGGATTCCGAGGTTATCTCTTTCCAAATCTTAGCATAAAAATTTTACACTACCTCCTCCATAACCAACTTAGGTGAAGCGACTCTGATGGATATCCCTTTTTCCGCTAACTTAGCAAGCACATCTTGATAGTCGAGATTACGCCTAGAAAAAATAAAGATGTATGTTGCTTTACGCAATACAGCAGACAAAGGTGCTATGTCACATGTTTACAAAAGACGGTTTCTGATATAAATACCAACAGGGGGAAAATGTTAAAGTAACAGGAAAATCGAAATTATTGAGAATGGCCATTTTTTAACAGGTATATCATGGTAAAGGCGAAAAAAGGGTAAACAGAAATATATACTTGTTAGAGAATTAGATCACAGGTCAGAACTTCCTCTGAGAACTTTCACCCCCCAGATCCCTCTGAGAATTTCACCCCCAAGACCACACTGAGAACCCCCCCCCCGAGACCCCTGTGAAACAACTACACTTAATTTCGTCAGGAATAAGCCATTAATATGACTCTTGTCTGCTTTTTCAGCTCTTTCTAGAAAACTTCAAGAAAGTCAGCTAAATGTGAACAGGCCTTACCTAGATTTCGCACGAGACAAAGCGCGTCCCTGAAAACAATAAATTGGTAGAAAAATTAGATTTAACAGAGATTTAGTGTGAAAATGTCATCTTTGGCTTACAGCTCCATGACAGGTCGTTCCAAATGTCTCATTCATTCCTTTCTCCGTTCCTGTCAGCACGTAACTGTATAAAATTTTTTGAAAATATACTTATTTATTTTTTTAAATACCAAATCTAGAAATCTGTTCAGGCCAACAATCATGCATTAGTAAGGTAAACATACCTGCACGTGCCCATTGTGCCGCCAATTAGAACTGGTTGTCCAGTCAACTGAAAGATTATATAAAAGTCAGTTTACATGGACGATTCTTGTTGCAATTTTACGTCCAATTTTCTTCTCTTGAATGATGTGAAAAAGTGAATTAGTCTTATAGGCTGTTTATAAAGCCAATGAAAAACTCGCTCCTTAACATCCATCAAAAGACAAAATCGCACCAAAAATTGCGGCAACGTGAGGTAAAATTGACCGCAGCTGGACGTAAGCAAGTTTAAGATTGAAATACTGGATCTTTAGAGCTTAATCAGCTTATTTGAAATCTTCAGAGTTTTTTTAAAAACATTGTCATATTTTGCAATCGGTAGTTCAGTAATCATCATTATCCCATATGTTCGCGTTGTTTGCTGCTGATTAGAGGAGCAAACTTGAAAATGCAACGCTCTGTAATTACCTGATAATCGACAGGAATAAGTGGGTGATGAGGAGGGAATGCTCGCGTAGATCCCTTACGATGAACCAGCAGTGTTTTCTGTTTATTATCGATCATCTTTTTATTAGTTAAGAAAACTTAAAATATCCAGTCTTGTCTGTTTTAATTTTTAATAAATTTAATGACAGTTACTATGTCGCACTCCCAGGCTACGATCTTGCTGTGGGACAGTGTTAAACTATACTCAAAATATATTTTTGCTGTTTGAAGGTGAAGTTGATTCAACAGTAAGCACTTTCAATGTAAGCTAATTAAGATGAAATTAGGGTGATTTCCATGTGCGTTTCTTTTAGAGCTAAATAAGTACGGCGAGTGCTGCCAAGACTGATTATGTAAGAGGCCACATGCAAAATATACTCACAAAATACAGATAAGAAGAAAATTATGTTTGTAAAAGGATACGTGTTCTTCGACTTTCGCAATGTTGTGTGAGACATCATAAATTATTTGCATATCCAAGTCATCTGGTGTTGATCCAAACACTTTCGCAAATGCCTACAATTTTTGAGTTCATTTTTACAATTCAATAGAAACTACAGACGAAAATATTCTTTCTTCGGCATTATGCCTAGAAAAAACGCCTGTGAAATGAAACGGCTAAACAGGCTTTCAAACCGGTTAATCCGGTTTACTTCTAGCGGAATTTTTGAGCTAAGCGAATTTATTCTTTTGCATTTGAACAATCTGTTCCAGATAGTTGCAGCTGAAACAAAAAATGTCGCTTATAATTATAACCAAGCGTAAAATGACTTTGAGAGATATTGAAATGAGTAAATAACATGATCCTGGCTGTCGTGTGGTCATCCTAACAATATAGCATGTGATTGTTTTCTTTCAAAAAGACTAATTTAATACCTCAGAATCATCTCAAGCCTCGTTAAATCTCGGGTAACCCGGGCTCATGTGAACAGTGAACAGCCCCTATATCGCATGGAAAACCGGCCTTCTGAGAGGCAAAACACTGGTCGAGGACTCGAGGTTCTCTAAAGAACCACGAGAAAAGCCAAGTTGTTTTAAAATATCATTGATACATAGAAGTCTGTAATAATATATTGTCAATACCTGTCTAGTTAAGAAAGTCATAGAAGATCTGTTCACCCAGGCGTAGTTAGCAGCTGCAGCCATTCCTTTCAAATAATCCTGACCTTCCTGTGAGCTGATGGTGGCACAAGCAAGCTACAAAACATAACATTCTGAATTGAGACAGAGAATATTTTCACTCTATTGCAAAAGAATGGTAAAAAACTAGAAGATTTTGATGCGTCGCCGGCGCGCTCCTCCACTAGACTGAACTTTTCGTTCGAACGAAATGTTTCGGGTTTTTTGTCAATTGTAATTCGGTCAAAATTTTCGCTAGATCAAATAATTAAGCCCAGTTAAAAAACGCTATGAAGGTTGGTTTTATTGGTGGTTCCAAATTTACACAACGCATCTTCAAAAATCTTCATTAAAAATCTTCACCGGCTGACAATAAGCTGATACAAATATATATATAGCTTTAGGATTTACGCGCTTGTTTGTACGTTACCACCAGTGAATAAGTGAACATTTTGTTTCATTGTATTAGATGCCAGAATTAGGAATATTTATCCACAAGATCTCGTTTTTACCTGTCTATCGTTTACGTCAATCTTGTCTCGTTTCATTGCCTTCTCCATTGAAACTAACGCGTCTGAATTCAAACAAAAAAACCATATCATTATCTATTGTTTTTAATGCGTTCGGCGCATGAGAAGTGCCTACACCTATTCCCACGATCACTAATGCCACATGGTGTACAAAATCACATGCATCAGGAGGAGTCTAATCAAGTTGCCTGCTTCTTCGTATCCATTTGTCAAATTACAACCATCAATATATGAGTAAGCCTGGATAGCGTATTTTAGTTGCCCACAAGTCGAAATGCAGTGATCTAGATATAGCTGGATGCAGTTACTGATATCTGTATAGTGCAAAATAGGAATAGAAAACATGCAAGTCACTATCGTAGTACTCCAAAGGCACAGCTTCACTTGATTATCCAGGTTTATTCATTATATCGATGGTGATAATATCCAAAATACAACAAACTACAAATTAGCTGACAGTGCAGGTGTACAGATACGTTCGCGGGTGGTTACAACGATTTTATGGCTTATCCATACTGTGGGTTGATATCGATATAGAGCACAAGAATTCATAAGCCATCTCTCACTCACTCACCTGTTGCAACCTGATGACCAAGACCACGACTGCCGCTGTGTATCATCACACACACCTAAAAGATATATTTTGCAATTTATTTTATCATCAAATCAACTGGCCATCTCATATTATGATTCACGTAAGACTACTTCAACAACAAAACACGCCCACCTGTCCTTTGTGGTCCACGCCCATTTTTTTAGCAGCAAAATTATCGAAGATTTCATCGACGACCTGAATCTCAGCGTAATGGTTTCCAGCGCCGAGAGTTCCCAGCTGGAAGATTTAGATTTGAAAAATAAAACTTACCAAATCTTTAAGTTCATGTAGCTACTGAATATTAATTTACTACTCAAGGTTAAACAGAAACACGGAGAGCATTTAAGGCCCTGTTAAGGTCTGTTCACATTATCCAATTTTGTCGGATCCAATTTACTTCTGATGGATACTTTATAGTCTGTTGACTTGCAACGTATATGGGCAGCAAATCAACTAAAGCCAATTCAGTACTGCTTTCTTAATAACAAACTACATTCCATACGTCAGAAGTGAATTGGATCCGACAAAGTTTGGTAGTGTGATAGAATTGCATAACAAGTTGCAAGAATAATTGCACCGCAAAACATGCAGGGCCTTCAAGAATGATAGCATTAAATCGACATCTTACCTGTGGCAGACCGCGTTTTTTCGCTCGAGGACTGACTTTTGAGGAGTCCGCTTGAAGCATTCGGCCATATTCTTCACAATGTTCCTTGTCTTCAGCCCAGGCATAACCTGAATTATAAAATGACATTCATGAAACAACCTACCGCAATTTCTGTACATAGTTATATTAGTTAAGACTTATCCTAAATGCAAAGACAAGTTGTCTGTTTGCAAGATTTGTTATGTTTCCCCTACAAACTTAACACAATCTTAAGAATATGGACAATAATCGTGGAAAACATGTTGGAAGACAAAGGTTGTCCACTACTGGACAAATTTCAAATTGCTATTCACATTATCTACAGCGTGAGGCGCGATATTCCGAGAAATTTTGAATATTAAATTTGAGTATTCAAGGATACGCGTTGAAAGCAACGAGCTGTGTCAGTCCCAGTTGGCTCAATATTAAATATGTAAGTCGAGTGGCAGGAAATTTTCAAAAATATCTCTCAGCATAACTTTCATAAAAAAAACAATATCCTACATATGAACTCTTGACGATTCACATGTTTGTTGCAACACGGTTTTTAGGGCCTGATACCTGCACTAAGTGACACATGTTTTTACAATTTTCAACAGAAGGTTTACTCACCTTCGCGTAATGACCAGTCAATTCCCATCTCCAGCGCTTCTTCAAGATCTCTGAGACATTAAGTAACAAAAATGTGCTGATTATGACAGGTTATTTTCATTAAATGTTTCTAAAAAATTCAAAACTTTCTGACTAAAACTCACTTTGCTGCCATTGGTATGATGCCTTTTGAACCAACACCAACAGGAATGTGATCAAATAAGGACTTGAGAAAAAATACTTTCACTTAATAACAATTTGTCAAACAGTGCAAAAAAACACTTTTTTTACACGAAAATGTTTTCTTTTATGTGACATGTCAATACTCACCTGAGCAAGCTGTTCTTTTCTTGGTAAAACATCTTTTTCATCCAGGTTAGTACGAATTAACCTCACCCCACAGTTTATATCAAATCCAACCCCACCTGGAGACACAACTGCACTTGGATCATTCATATCAAATGCTGCCATATTACCTGGAGAAATAAAATGTCACCTCTAAAATTACTGAGGAAAGTCCTCAGTTCAAAACATTAGGAAGCTTCCCTGTATATTTGTGATGGTTTCTAGACTCTCTGGTTATCTCGAAATTATGGTGGCAATATATTTCACATTTCTAAGTTATTTTGATCAATAGCTCATGCATTTGTCAAAAGTTATTTAATCATATCAACATGGTAATTATATACCAATTGCAAATCCATATCCTGAATGTACATCAGGCAAGCCCACAGATTTCTACAACAGTGTCACAAAATATATTTTAGTTGGTTTGCATCTACTATAATCGAAATTATCATCCTGGAATCTTTTTATATCTTACTCCAACTATTCCTGGAAGAGATGCAACATTTGCAATCTGTTTGACACCTGGAATAAAGCCTCCAACACCTGTGTTAAAGAAATTTAAAAAAAACTTAGAAAGATTTGTCATAATTAATAACATGTTGTTGCCTGTTCAAAAAGTGGTGCTGAGATGTGTAATGTAGGAAATGTTTTCAAATGGGAATGGTGCACAATAAATAATTCATCTTTTATGGGATTGATGACATATATAATATTAACAATTTTCAATTGTTCATTTCTATTTATCTCCATCACTTGATGATTGAATTGGATATAAAACTTAAGGTAATGTGAAATTTTGCATAACAAGACTAGTTATGACCAACATGTTGTTCTTACCTGCAGAATTACACCAATGTCTTAGTTCATCAAACATCAAAGTTTCCAACTGGTTATTGATATAAAATATTCCTTCAACCTATTAACAAGTCAGAGTATAAATGATTATGAGGGTATGCCAAAAGTCCAAATGATGACCAAATGTTTCAAAATAAAAAACAAAACAGAATTCAGATGACAAGTTTGGATTTAGACAAAGACTTGAAACTAACCAGGCTCATGTAACAGCCCCTTAGACTTGCCATGCAGTTTACATGCTACAATAATACCTTTCTAAACTATTATTAATTTTTTAATGAAAAATCTAGGAGTTTCAATTTACAAACAATTTAATCAAAAGTAATACAACTGGTTTAATTTTCTCTGCAACATAAAATGAGCAAAGCTTGAATTGGTTTACGGTAATACCTGACGATTTATTATTGATCACTTAGAAACCTTTCAATCAAAACCTTCATCAGATCAATATATTAAAAACAATTATCTGTGCTCATACAGCTAGATAAATAGGAATAAATTCTGGATTGATGTTTTCAATAAGCAATTTGTAACAATTGGATGTTGTAGTGTGAAATATACCTTCATATTATCAACGAACCCTTTCTTAATTCTATAGCTGTGGCTAGAAAGCCTTTCTATATAGCCGCATTCCTCTTGAAATGTTCTTACCACCATATTTTACAAAACAGAATTTTGATTTCTCCTTTCTTAGAGCAAATAAATGAAGAAACTATCAAATGAATCTATAAATGAAATAGCAAAGTCAGCACTGTTACAGTCTAACAGTTTGGTTGATATGGGAAATTGCCTGAGTGTACTGCCCGGGAGAAGGTGGCCTTTGAAAGTAGGTTCTAAAAACCATCCCTCAGAGAGAGATCTACTAAAACCACTGACATTCCTCAGAGGCTCAGACCTCTAGACAGGAAATTTTTAAAACGTGGATCAAACAAATGTCATATCCTAGTCACATAATCTATCAGCAAAACAATTTACTATACACAAATTCTGTTACATGTTTCTTCTGATGATCTCAATTGATTGGTTCTTCAATTGGTTCTTACTGTTTTTAAATGTGCACAACCTATATCATTATATCACATGGTTTAGAAAATCCTATAATTACAAAGTATTGGTTACTCAATAAGTGTGTTAACGATTTTTCACAATCAAATACTAAATATATCATCCAAATTTTACATAAATGAAAATTTATCCATTACAAGTTAATATATATATATAGTGTTCTTCTCAAAAAAATTATGCTCGAATTCAAATAATCTATACTATGGAGAATACATTGCAAACTATAACTACACAATGTTCTGATCCCAAGATAACACTGGATAGTGCCTGTCGTTTTGTAGAAATAATCTTTTAACAAATATTTGAAGTTGTCACAATCATATCCCAAAATGGTTATAAATAGTAAGGGTGTATGATTGCTTGGTTGGTTTTTGGTTGGTGGATACATATCCAATATCCATTCAAATCAACAAACCAAATCCCGAGTAATGCACATCCAGCCTTACATAGAGATCAGTATTACTATTTCTAAACGAATATATCTAGTATCTACACAAATTATGTGGATATGTTATGAACGTTTGAGTTAAGCCTGTTTCAAAGTTCATCTCCAATGTTTTTTGCATAAGATCTACATCCACCCTGCAACACCCACACTCTTTATTTAGGGGGATTTGCTGTAGTGGCAAATAGAGCACAAATCACGCTCACGCAAAAACAATAAAGATGATCTGTCTCATAGTCAGTATCTGTCTTAGGTTGTCATCTGGCCATGGTTAGTATTCTTTGTTTAAATCATCAACTTCACTCTTGCTGTCAAATATTGGTTAAAAATATTATGTGCTACGTACGTGCCCTAAGCTTGCATTTTTTTGTATTTCAAACATGTCCTAAGGGTGTTTGGCCTATCATGGATGCCAGATGAATGTGCTTACGACCAAACTAGTTGTAGTTGACACATCATCCATCTTGATATGTTTACAACAATTATGGCTCAATGGAAACCAGGTCCATCAACAAGCATTCAATTTACAAATAAAACGCCAGTTGGATTTATTTAAATTGTTTTCCTCATCGCGAGTACGTCTATACACAAAAACTGTTCTCATAAAAACCTTTATCTTCTATATCGTTTCAAAGTCCGACGGATGTTGGGCCAACAGACGTGTCAGCGGGCAATATTTGTGAACGAGTGGACAAAGTTCAGTAATAGAATCTTTGTTGACCTCTGCGAGCGTTGGAATTGTGCCCGCCATTTGGCAAAGTGTTTGCTAGAATTAACAAAAATGAAAGGTTAGTAGGGCTGAAGAACAGGCTGATATAGTTTGCAAGATCATTTCAACAAATATACAGTGAACTTTAATCTGAATAAGGATCGGCTTTGTAGAAGAACTCCCTCCCTATCTGATCCCACAGCGAGTGTGATGAAATACAGGCTTAGGGACAAAAGATAACAGACACAGAGTTTTTCTATACTTACTCATATACGCGTGTTTACCACCAGAACGACGAACTACGACATTCAAAGAATTTCCTCCTCGTTTAATGGCATCGATAGCATCGCTGTGGTTCATGTTGTATGTTGATTTACCATTGATCTCAATCAACTCATCACCAACCTTAGAAAATAGTCAAAATATTAGTGAATCCTGATGTAAGATAGATTTCATTATTGGAGAACTACAACTGCACCAGAACTTTAACTATTTTACAATTCCATTGCATTGAACTGAATGCCAAGGCCACAATTATAATTGTACTGGCTTACTACCAATGCACGAGACAGCTGGGTAAAGATAGAAGAGTCTAACTAGAACTCAGTGGAATTTATGATCAAGAAAATGAGATTTTGGGACTCAAAAACGTTGTTGGCATTCATTAAAAGTAAAAGGCTGAACTAAATTTTACCATCAATCTTCCATCTCTATGTGCAGTACCACCGTCAGCCATTCGTAAAATAAACAGCGGCATTCCTAAATCTTGACCACCTCGTAGACTAAAGCCATAACCTTGCTGACCGCGTGATAACTGGACTGAAACATTCTCTTCGTCATGTCTCTTGATACGATCTAATGTACCGCTAGTACTGACACTGCGTCTTGGTGCTGGAACTGGCTTGTAGCTTAGCGTTGCTTGAGATGGAGGCTAGAAGAGATGAAATAAAGTATTTTTATCTTTTCTTAGCAAAAATTATTGACATACAGTACTTTTATCTTGTACGTTTGTTCTTGAATTGTATACAGGTTGGGAAATTACATATATCAGTAGAAATAATTGTTATCAATTATATCATATTATTTGGTTTGTACCTCGGCTTCATTAATTTGAATGGTAGAGTTTGGACGTTTAGGTTTAGGTTTCACGGGGGGTGGGACCTTCTTTCCTGGGGCGGGTGGTTGTGATGCAGGCGGGCTGAATTTACCAGTCAAATTATTGTCATAGCCATTCTAAAAAAGAAATTACAGAATGATTTCATCGTTAAATATGAAACAAAATAAGGAATGGAAGGATGGAATTCTAGCCCCACGATTTTCAGTATTGATTATAAACATGGCATGGGAAATGAAGAAACTCAGAAAAATGGGAAACTCGACCGTGTAAGGTAAAAATAATGCTGATATAAAGGTTTTAACGGTCTCCAAAAAAAGAAAGCGACGTTTCGCCAAACCTGGGTCAATGTTTGGAATTCATCTCGTCTCTTTTGTGTTTCTCTTTCACGTAGAATATCAGCGCTTTCGCTGCGATATCGAGGCCGTGTGTCCGGCATTTCGTATGAAAACACATCTCCAGTACTCTGGAAAACAAAATGAATTATTATATCTTTTCTATATCCGCCAGGAGATTCGAGAACACGGTAAAGGATTGAACCTGGATCGTTTCTAAATTCGACGTGGAATAAACGTTTGCTTTTATTACAGACAACCTAAAAATTCAAAGCTTTAATGTAAAGTTAGTTAGGATACCTTTCTAACAGAACGATCCTTAGCAGCTGGTGGTTCATCGTCTAAAAACAATAAGACGTAATGTGAACACACAGTGGAGAGAGATATCGTGTAAAAAGCCCTAAACCATATGCTAATGTAAGAGATTGCATGCTTGGGCTTTGCGCCAATCTTTTTATACAACCGAATAAACCGATACTCTGACCCAATACTGATACTAATTAACAATTAGACAACGAGTCGGAGTTGTCTATGAGCGAATAGTCAACGAAGGCGAAGCCTGAGTTGACTATTCGCTCATAGACAACGAAGGCGAGTTTGTTTTAGTACACACCCTGTACGGATTGTTATAGTACACACCCTGTACCTAGATATATTAATTTCGAGAAAATTATCGATACACCGCAATTACACCGAAAAATAATTCAATTTTATACGGTCGCGCGAGCGAAATTTTCCGAAGCGTGCACCATCACGAATAGACAATGGTTGAGTAGCCAATAAGAATGTAGGATTTGTAATAGACAATAGTCGAGTGTATACTAAATCACATTAGAATTATGAGAATGAGACGGTATTATTTAATAGACCTTTTGGATGAAACATAAGTTTATAACTGTATGATAATAGTACATCGTACAGTATGTCATCTCGTTGATAGTAAATAAAATTGGGTGAATAACTGAAACAACTTTATAGTCAAGGAAGAGTCAATACCTGCTCTAGGAATAATCTTTAGTTCGACTCTAGTACCAGACTGCTTGATCATATCCACAATATCACTATGGTGCATTCCAACAATGCTTTGTCCATTTACAGCTACAAGACGATCACCAATTTGTAACTGACGGGAACGATCAGCTGGACTATCGTCAATGATTCGACCTGTACGACAAAACGAGAAAGAATACGCATTTAGCTTAAGTCCTAACCATCCAAGATTGTGATCACAAGTTGAAAAAGCGTATACTATTTACATGCAGTTGGTGCGAATAGAAGGACAAATCATTGTGTTTACCGATAGTTGAACCAATTCTGTTGCTAGTGGACAAAATGACGAAACCAAAGCCTTCATTCTCATTTCGTTCCAAGAGAATTTCTTTCTGATCTGCCATATTGCCGTCAGTTTGATATTTCCCCATCTCACCTTCGCTCTTGTAGTGACTAACATCATAATAGCGAGGCTGTTCCCCTCTGTATGGTTTAGCAATAGAAGGAGCGCTGCGAGCTGACGTCATCTCTCCCATATGTCCGTTGTATCCAGCAAGGTTCCCTGCAGACCGCGAGAATTTACTAGAAGACTGGGACAGATCTGAGAGTTGAGATGCCTGGGAGAGACTTCGACGTAAAGATCCAACCGGTGTTGATCCTTGAAAAAAGGAATCAGTAAGTATAAAAAATTGACAACTATCCCTAGAGGAAACCTAGAGGCACATTACAATAAAACCCAACTAATAAGGTGGAAGTAATAAAATGATCTCTTACTTCCTGATCGGCTGCCATTGTTCCATCTTCTTATAGTCAATTTCACTTTATTATTCGCTGCGGCTGAACTCATAAGACTAATGGCGTGACGATGTGTTGAACCAACCACGCTTACTTCATCTATGGATAATATTTCATCTCCCCGTCGCAATCTTCCATCTTTATGTGCAGCACTCTTTGGTACGATCTTACCAACTGAAATCTACCGCAATAAAACAATCCAGTCTTAAATGATCAACTATACCAGGTAGTAGCAGTGCTTCATCGAGACATGCAAAGACTCTACCCTATAAGCTTGATGGGAAGCTATCGTAACTTTAGACTAAACGTTCAATTCACATGAAATTACCTGAGATCCCTCTTCGTCACCTCCCACCACACGGAATCCAAAACCACCATCACCACGTTTTAATAACAACGTCATCTCAAGATAATCGTCTCCAGTCCTCGTGGATCCTCCGCCAATACTTCCTGTTTCTGCACCGTTAGCTCTGAAATGACAAGACAGTGGGTGTAAAAACTGCCATTCTTACTAATGCTGCATGTATGTGTAGCACTGGCACTGAAGTTTTTCTGTTGATCTTATTTTATTTGTTAGTGGTTAGAAAGCCTTCATTCACTCCACTAGTTAAACTTACTTCAACGAAGTGGCTATAGCTCTTCTCAACGAGGGATAAGTATTCACCGTCGATGATTCAACTACAGTAGAAACTTTAGCTTGTCTACCATTACGTTGAAGAGAACCAGTTTCATAATTTCTTGTTGTTTCACCTTCAGTTGCTATCCCAGCAGAGGTCATGTTGGCTTGGTATTGACTGGAATGGAATGGTGGAGTGGACTGCGCTCTGGGTGCTCGTTGTTTCGTATTCTCCTGAACAAAAGCAGTTCATGTTAACCTATGTGTAAACGTACTAATATGTCTGTTGCTAGAACGGCTGGTATTTCTTGTCAAAGTTCAATGTTGTCCGGCACAGTTTTGCTACTGGTAGTTTTATGCAACTTGCAGTCAAAGGTGATTCTCGCTCTAGAGACCGGTTTATACAATGCCCGAAACAATATATGTGCTTACCATAGGTCTTCTAGGGGCAATAGGACTTGGCTCTTGTGGTACTACAAGGGACGTGAGAGAAAAATAAACGTGAGATCTTCTGAAACAAGATTATCCTAAAGCAGCCGTAAGATTTCCTGATCTCAAACTCTGTCTTACCTCCCCTCTGGACAATGATCTCAGCCTCTGTATCTCTAGGACAAGATTTTAACATATTCACCACTTCGTTGTGTGAATATCTCTGCACATTAAATCCGTTTATCTCGATTAACAAATCCCCTTCTTTGAGATCCTGGCATCGGCCGGCATCCATGATCTGCTTGATCCGTTGCCCTTGATTACTATCCGCGATAGTGAAGCCAAACCCATTAGAACCTTTGACCACGTGGACATGCAGAGTTTCCACTTGAACTTTTGGTGTTTCTGCTTTAACCGTGCGTTGGGTTGATGTCCTGGGAAGAGTTGACGAGTGAAACTGTGGTCCGTCCACTCGATCGTTGTAAACTTCTAAAAGTATTAAGATCGATCTCAGTATCGGCTGGTTTGCATTAGCGTCCCGGTAAGGCGATAAAAGGCGTTTTAAAGACTGTGTTACACGAATTTTGTACTTTCAGGCTGCAATTAGCTATCAGACAGAGCGGATGAGTTTCAACGTCGCACCCCGGTTGTATTGCAAGCCAAAATGCCATGTTATTGCGCATATACACTGACTGAACACACTACAGAACACCGGGAGTGTTTTGGGTAAAGTAGGAGTGCATTTTTACATGTTATGACTTTATGCCATGCATCATAATACGCCGTAATAAAATCCTTTCATCTTATTTTACATGAGGATAAATTCTTTGCAATTGAATATTACAAAACGAGAAACAATATTTGGCGCCATAGTCTAATGTATGACGATACCAGTACGCTACGACAAATATCGGGATAAATATTTTTACTGGCAAATTATCAAAAATCTAAATAAAAAGGCTCGCGCAAGCATAATTATTATTTGATCTAAGAGTATCTTAAGGACGAAATTTCGTTTCATATTATACTAACTACTATAGAGTATATCAAATACTCTATGTCTATGTTTAACCTGAAATAACCCTATCATAAACTTACCACTTCCAGGCCGCTTGCCGCGATTATCACGATTATCACGATTATCACGACTGGGCTCATTAAAAGCTGAATTCCCGCTTGGAGTAAGACCATTGGTCTTTTGAGATTTATTCATCTGCAGAGTGTCTTTATAGTGTCCATTTGCAAAGTCACCGCCACTCTTATAATCATTTTGAATTGATGGAGGTGGTTCTAGATCATCATTGTAGGGTGGTACTACAGTATATGAACCAACACTGTGGACATTTGGGTCTTCTGGGTCAAATGGTAGAGGATGGCCACGAATGAGATCCAATTCAACCTCATCACCTTGTGACATTGATTGAAACATGCCAACAACATAACGATGACTGTGACCAACTACTGACATACCTATATAACAACACCATTTGTAACTGCATGTACTGACAATAAAAACATGAGCTTTCAGGAACTCAATACACCAGGGTTGTTAACTACCTGAAAAATACACCAAATTTTGGCGCAGTGGTTTATCATATATATAGCTACGTTCTCAAGAAATTAATTTGACATTTTAACAGTGATTGTATTTCCTGACAAGCATTTATGCAATTAAAATTAAGGGCAATTTTTACGAAAATGAATCAGTTTCACATGTACTTTTGCACTAATATTTTGAACAAAAAATATTAACATACCATTAACTTTAGTCAATGCATCACCAATCCTAATTTTACCATCGACACTGGCAGGTCCACCAGGTACAATACTTTTCACTTGCAACATTTCATCAGGGTGATCACCACCAACAATAGTGAATCCAAACCCTCGCAAGCCTTTCTGTAACACAGTTGTGATACGTTCTTCCTTTACACTATTCTGGTTGTAACCATTGTAGTCATAGCCCGGCTGTGGATAGCCTTGCATGTCAAAACCAGCACCTGGCCATCTATGAAGACATTATTAACAAAACAAAGTTAAATAAAATATGCACCCAGTGACTTACTGACCCACACACAAACACCTAAAATCATATCTAAACTAGCTAAAACACTCCTAATTTTATGCAAATACAAATGCTCACAGACTTTTTGAATCATTGAATATTATGTTAATATTCACACTGCCACATTGTTACAAAATTTTGTTGGTTGAATTCAAACAATGTAGCAGCAATTGAATCATATATGGTATCAGTTACATATCAACCGATCCCAGCAAGATTTTAAACATAAATTGCAATTGGTTATTTTGTGAAACAATTTTTTCTAAATATATATTGCATTGCCATCAAATTTGGCATATTCAAAATGACTGAAAATAGGCAAAAATCTTCTAGACATCTCAATGCCCTTAGGTCAAACCCATAGCTTTATACCTTATTTATTAATGAGCTATTTGAAGACCCTGCTACACTGCTCTCTAGTTATATTGGAATGTATAAATACAAAAAATTTTTGAAATGTATACTGTGTCAGTCAACAAGACTGGTAGCTCAATATATTTTTTATGGTCAAAAATTACCTTGCAGCTGCTTCGGCTTCTTGTTTCTTTGCCAATGCAGCAGCAGACATCATTGATGGTGGTTCTTGATGTGGAGGAGGTGGTTCTCTGGTAGCTCTCTGATCACTTCGTCTATTGGAGGAAACTGGGTTCTCAAATTGTGTTGTACGATTCACATGACTGTAAAAAATGACACACAATATTGAATTCATTGTGTTTCAAGTGATATGAGCCATACTCAACCAATATAGTGAATATAGGTCATGGACAAATAAGCTTGCTAATATGCAGCGAGGGAACATTGCATTCATATATTTGATTCCATTAGTTCAACTACTTGATCAGTGAAACAAAGTCTGGTGATCTTTTTGACACATATCATCACAAACCTATGTTACCAGGCACTTTTAATTTAAATTTGTGCAGAAAGATTCTAAATTTCAGATTTTTCAACAATATTTAGTCTATGTTCATTTCCTAAAATGAGTCTTGCTTTTATATTGTAAGAGTTCTAAGCAGCCTATTCAGCTATGCTCTGCTATACATCATAGCTTTTTTGCAAGTATCTTGCTTTTGCAATAACATTGAAAGAAGAAACTGACTCTAGAAAGGGTCAGTTTGTTATATTTAAAGAACAATCTTAATTTGTGCTGACAGATAACTATGCAATTTTGAAATTCCACAGAGAAAACAATTGACCCAATGTAAGAATGTAGTTTGACTTACTCAATATAGTATGTGCCAAATTTTGGGTCTTCTACTTTTTCCCATCCATATGGCAGTTCTAGAACAAAAGAGAAACCTTGATGGAAATGTTTTACAATAAAACAAGATTAACATTCTGCTTCTGAACACTGAACAAGCAAAATGATATCAATATATGAGATTACATGCTTTTAAAACCTTTGAATATCAATAACACTATGGAATTCAACTTATTTACATGTATATTTGGTATTGTAAACACTTGAATTTATACCACAAGTAGCAATAACAAAATTGTTCCAATGATTATATTTGACCTTCCATTTACAGCCAATATCACACAATTAAAACAACTCAGTTTCCAACCAAGAAGTCATAAAATGAATTAGGATCTTTTTTCCTAATTATAACATTCTAGAAAAGACCTCCCAATTCTTTTGAATTGCTCAGCATGAAATAAACCATAAAACACCAGGAATACAAAAGGTAGAAATAACAGGGGGTAATTTTATTATTATTTGCTATTAACACAATGACAAGATCAACAATATTTGATGAATCTAATATTATTTATTGCAGCTGCTTAATATTTCAGGAACGAATCAATTACATATTAACAACCACACACAAGGTGCTTCTTTGGCATGAAATCTTTAAAAATAGGTTAAAAAACAATACTAGCACTTACCATCATCATCACATTCATTTGGATCAATTTTCTGTTTGTCTGCAAGTCTTGGGTCATGCCACTGTGTTGTTCCTGTGTTATGACTTGGAATAAAAGGTAGACACAATCAAGGCTTAGAATGGCATAAAAACTTTAATTGAACAAATTACACAAATCTCTTCAAAATGTGAGTGTAAGAACATTAATATAGTATATGATGTCTTCATTAAATATTAACTTACTCAATGAAATACTTCTCATTATCTTCTGTATACGCAATCTCCCAGTTTTCTGGCAACATACCAAGACTATCCATGTGACCAATATGTAATGCTGCATGATAGGACTTTGAAAGTTCAGTTTGTTGTTTGAGACGTCCCATATTGGTATCATCATTGTTTACACGTGGTGGTTCATGTTTTAATGATGATGTGTCTGAGGCCCGGTCATCATATGAATTTGTGGTTTGTGGAATCTTTAACTTGGTTGGATCTTTTGGAGGTTTAGGTGTGCCATAGTAGTTGTCACCAAAGATTCCACTTTCAAGAAGTTCTCCTTTCCTTTCCATTTCCTTGAATTGCTCAACAGATACAAATATGTAGTCAATACCAGGCTTTTCATCTCCACGAGGTGCACGGGTTGTGCCTGGAAACATAATGCACAACATAGTTTACACAAAATTTTTAATAAATATAGCATTTATTATAGTCAGGGCTGTAGCTAGAAGCTTAGTTGGGGGAGGGGGGAATATAAATTCATATATTCACATATTCATATGCCCGACTGATTTCTTTTGTAGGCTATTGTTCCTACGGTATATAAACATGAATATATGAATATACATCCCCCAATTAAGAAATCTACCTACGGCCCTGTATATAGTAAATATATATATACATAATATAGAGGTTTTTTTAGAGTTTTTAGAGGCATAAGTTTCAATATATTCAATGCTTTGTAGGGCGACTACATATGTTCTAGCTAACTTTAATACGTAATTGTAGGTGCACCATGTAAGTATTAATTAGTCTGCAAAGCTTTCGGTTTGTTAACCCGGGCCTTCATCAGTAGTTAACAGACAGAAAGCTTTGCGGTATTAAATACTTATGTGGTGTACCTTCAACCTAATTTACTTAATTGATGTCACCATGCAAATGTACAAGAATATTATAACTTTAATAGCTCAGCTATATGTGTGTAAATTAAATTTGCAAGCAAAATTCAGAACTTTGAGAATTTGCAAGAATAAATTAATGTTATTGTTGATGTAAAGGGAAATGAACTTTAATAAATCTGCCTTTTTACTATACTAGTAGTTCACACTGGTTATGAAAATGCAATCTTGCTGTTATCAAACAATTCAAATCATTATAAAAACAACAGGCACTGGTTACAAGACAGACTATTATTTGAAAAACCAACTAACAAACAAATCTTAGTAAGTAATTAATACAAATTGTAACACTACATGTTGTTTTGAATAAGTACTAAATGACAAAGGCAGTTTTTTGTCACCCAGATGTCATAGAAAAGGTCAATGAACTACATTCCACAGACACTTTGGCTATTTTAGCCTATCAGAGCAAGCATATGACTTTAATACTGAGAAGTGTTGATAAAGTGATATCCCTTTATGTGATTACAAAATTCAATGAGAAATCAAAAGGTTTTGATAGGCACCTTTTCAAGTAGAGGGTGCTCTTTCTTTGCTGGTCAGTTTTCAATACTGGTAAGAATTATGGTAATATTTTGATTTTAAGATAAAGGTCTTAAGATAAAAAAATTATATTATGTTGAAAACATAACAATTTGAGGTTCGGTATGATGTGCTGTGATGCTCACAAAAATCCACCTATTTTCACTGTTTCATTTCACCACACAACTCAAAATTTATCCCAAACATTATTAAACTTAAATAATCCACTGCAGAAATACACATAAGGTACAACTTCACAAGGTTTGAAAAGGTGAATATACGATATGTACAAAATAGATTACGTTTGAAATTAACAGTCTACACGCTTAAATCAGAATTCCCTCACAGCAAGAGGGTGAAAATGTGAACTTAGAATGCCACCCAAGATATAATTTGCATAGTAAATATTTCACAAAACTGATGTTACAATTAAATGTAAGATTGACCCAAAATAAACAACAGCAGCAATTTCAGTAAATATAGGCAAAACCAGGAACTAGAAGCTAAATTCATTTGTATCTTTAAATATAAGTTTATTTGTCTAAACTTATTAATTAGGCAACGACCGTTGGTCTATTATTTATTGGCTTACAAACGACTGGGTATTTAAATTCAAAACTTACATGGAACGGTCCGTTCATAAAGGTTATCACGAATTGTCTTCTGTAGCTCCGAATCTACATCATCTTCCTCAAACCGTCCTGCTAAATACTCTTTTAAGTCACCACTTATTCCATAACCTGAAAAAAAGGAAACTTTACTTTTGTAAACCCGTGTTTTTGTTGATAAAATTCATGCGTTTTATATGTATTATGAAACTAATTAGGCTTGGACTTTCAGCATGATTTTCTGTCAGCCGCAGGGGTAACATTCTTCTTAAAATTACGGAAAATTTAGACATCAAAAAGCTTGAAAATGTTGTCCATTATCTTAGCATTTATACATAGATATAATAAATCAAATAATTTGCGTTACATAGGAAATAGGATCGTTTCGAAGATCTCACATACGGTGTTAGAGTGGTTGAAGATAAATTATCAAACTGATGCAAGCGCTCATAAACAAACTCAAACACCTCAAATTTCACTAAAATAGGTACGAAAATTCCACGTTTTACTCAATTTAAAACCATGTTTGGGAAAGTTTCAAACGATTTCAACAAAATATTAATAAGTAAGACGACGTTTGGAAGCACGAACCTGGCTTTACAACTTGCATTTTTAGAACGTCGCCAGTTTTCTTGATCAAGCTCACAACATCGGGTAAAGTATACCCTGCAATCGCAACGTCGTTCACTTCTAAGATCACATCGTTTACATGAAGTTTCCCATTTTTATACTTCACTTTGTCTTGTTTAAAGCTACCGATTCTTGCAAACTCGCCATTCTCGGCGCCTCCCTCGATACAGACGTTGAAACTACCATTAGCCGATTTCACTACAATAATTTCTCGCACTCTTTGGGACCAGTGCTTGCCTTTTCGACCTAATGTTCCTTTTCTAGACATTCCAAATGCCAATATTATAACCTAGTATTTGCAGTCAATGTATAATTGTATTACTCAGAGATTTTCGTAAACAAGAAGCCGTTTCTTCACCATAAAAATTATTTCAAAACACACTATACGCTCGCCGAAGTTCTACGTTATTTGATAAAACCAATTGGAATGTCAACGAACATCCTACGCATGCGCGCCTAACAAAAAGAAGTAGTAAGAATTTCACCTGTCATCAATCAAAAGAACTAACATTTCCATCAAACTAGGTTAAACACTCAAAACTACTTCATAAAGTATGATACGTTTAATAAATCTAATTAAAAACAGGGTGTATCTAAAAATTTGAAGTCAGTTAAAGAAATAGAGCAAGGCTTAAATATGGTTGATTATTCATATAATGTATATTCTCCTAACTACAGATATACAGCGTCTTGTTCTGGTCAGGGCAGCGTCGTCCTCGCGCATTCTTCAGATTATTGAATGACGGTCTCTATCGGATGTGCAGAATGGTAATCAATGCATTCCTTCGCCCTTTCACAACACAATAACTGCAAGCACTATCTCTTGCCGCGTGGGCTAAGACATGCTCTGAACCGCAAGGCGAAACGCAGCAAATTTTTGAGAAAAAAATCATTTAAATCGAGACCACAATGCGCTCGACCACGGTGTCTGTGTTATGACCTCAAACAGGTCCCGGCCATAACTCAAAGATAAATCTAGCTGACTTCGGAATGTTTGCCTAAATTATTACTCCGGCGTCAGCGACGGAGTTGAAAATTCGCCTCGGTTTTGTTTTGTTTTTGTTTTTTTTTTTTTTATTTTTTTTTTTATTATTTTTCGTCGTCGCAAGTGTGTAATGGCGCGAAACATTCTAGTATTTAAATGTGTATGTGATTGGATTTATCTATGTCCCAGTCTTATCTCCCAAGAGTTGTGGTGTACAGCTTTGGCTAATTTTCCGATGCGCGATTCGATTTCGCTCGCATGATACGGCAATTCCTCCAAGAGGAACAAATAAACCGTTCTTTTCATGCTTTTCGATTAAGTTTAGACTGAATTGGGGTAAGAATATATTTAATACGTGTAGATTCTGGTCCTATTTTAGTAATATCGCTGCTATTTCGCCGTTTAACAAGATGATGTGGTCGTGTATGGGCGCTTTGACTCGTCGTAGTTTGCACAGGATTGAAGATTTAATATAACTATATAAGCGCGAATTCCAAAGGCAAAGTGTAAGACAAAGCGAATGTATTATACCATTTATTTACATTCTTGAACGATTTAACTTTTATACTTTTTAAAGTACGATGTGCTTCTGAATTTCGCGATCGAACATTTAGGTTCGCAAGGCATCTAAATGCGAATATGAACTGTATTGTTTATGTTCAGAAGCTCTATATTGAAAACTGGCACGTGCGCCGGAGTTAACGCCAGAACAGGCGTCTTGTTAAAAATAAATTCAAACTAAGAGTAGAACATGTTTTCACAAGGAAACAAACAGCAAATATATAAACATCCGAATCACAATTCACAATGACTTTTACTCTACTCCTTGAAAATATTTGTGGAAACACTTTAGTAAGTAGTGATTTTTTACCAAAAGTTGGTTCTAGAAGAGCAATTCTGAATGACATAATAATATCAATTTGACAACTTCACTACTAATTTATTCTCCACACTTTTTTTAGGAATGCGGAATTAGTCTGCTCTTAGGGAGAAGTGTTTTTTGTTTCAATTTATTTGCCGATCGCGATTCAGTTTAGGTGGCTGCGTTCGACGTTCTTTATCTTACGAACTAGACGGCCAATATACCGAATCGCTATTTATTCAGGTTATTCTTTTTTATACATGCTTATTACCAGTCTATCATTTCTTTTACGCCTGGTAGACGTTTTATCGGGAAATGAACCAAGAGCCATTAGGTGCTATAGAGCTTCCCCTACCCTAACATTTGAAGCGATGAGAAAAATTGCACTTTTCTGCTAATTTCTCTTTGTTCAAAAGAATTCGCCCTATTAAAATAATGACCCGGAAAGCCTGAGCCCCCCCCCCCCACAAAAGGTCTTGCCTCATACCTCTCTTGAAACGTGACGTCTGTCATACACTTTTGAATTTATTATGTACATTATAGTAATAGCTGGCATGCTTTCAATTAGTATTTCACACCAGTTGCTTGTATGAACTTCAACCAGACTTCAACTCTGATATTAGCAGTTTTTTTAGCACACGTCACATGACCACAACTGGAAGGCCCGGTTGAAACAGTAAAGCAATAAATGAACTGACTCATAGCAACCACCATACGAGCAATATCAACTCTATATTAAGCAAATTTCTACTAGAATTTTCGATTGAACAATTTCGGTCGACTTCTCATAATTAAGTGAAACTGAAGAAATTGGACTAATGAAATATTTCGATAAGGAGTTTCGCCTCGTGCAGCAGTAGAGACTTAAACTCATGTGCACCCACTGTTTGACTTGTCTGGTGTTCGAAAAGGATTGGCCAAAGGAAAAGAGAATTTAAATCACTACTGAAACCGGACTTTTAAGACTATAAAAACATGCATTATTAGAAATATAATCAAATATTGTCTGTCATGTTTTGAGATCGACCCACCATGATGCATCCGATCAGAGTTTTTACTCGAAATTTCGTAATTTGGCTGTGTCAACGTCATTGATTAAATTAATGAAATGCTCACACGGTAAATTATAATTGATGTAAACTCACAATAACATATAATTTTCTTACCCCACCCTTCACAACGGGATACGTTTCAGACACTTTGCCCCTTGAGTGAATTCCGACGTCTTACAATTATGCCTAATGGTGTGAAAAAAAAACCCGACTCGGTTTATAAGTCCCGTGGGAAGCTCATTTATACTGTGATCTATATTTATACGCAGAAAATAATGTATGTTAAACTGTTAGCGTATACAGTTAAAGTTGCAAGTTATTTGTTATATATGAAAAACACTTTAATGAGGTAGGTATCCTGGATAAATATGAAAAACTTCGAGGATGAAAATGGGCTTCATGTAAAGTTATTAGTGTAATTCCAGAGGTGATGCTCAATCAAAACGCAGAGTCTCATGGCATTTCGCTAATCAAGTTATATATAATATAGAATGAAACAAACTGCACGATTTCCGACTGTCTTCGTTTCGCTAGACACATGCTCAGTGCAGAGGAGTTTGATGCAACCGTCTGTGCCGTACACAAGTGCTAACTCGTGCAGTCGCTATTCTTTTCGCGTCATTCACTGAGTGTCTCGTTCAAAACATGCTTGGCCGGCTGCAGCGATATAGTTAGTCGTGGCAAATTTGGAGCACGATTTTGTGGAGTATGTCTGGTATCATGTATAGTAATGATAGCATGAGGCGAGTTGCATTCATAAGTGGAGACATTGTTGCATGGCATCATGATCTATAGCGAGGGGTGGCGCTAAGCAGGGATGGAGGGCAAACCCCTGTTGGGACCTCTAGTCCTTTCCTATCGGAGAGAATAATAGATTGGGGAAAACTAAGCAATTCTATTGTTAAGTTGGAACCTGAAGAAATCAGTCAGGTCATTCGTTCACGATATTCCCGAGTCCTATTTTAGCCTTTCAGGCCGAAACGTACAGTACAAATCATTACAAATTATTATTTATTAACTCTAATACTACCATTTGCGTTCAAGCTTGCGGCGTGCGATTTTAAAACGTACGTTTCACGTTTCAAAACGTAGGTTTAACGTTTCAAAACGTTACGTTTGCCATTTCAAAACGTACGTTTTGTTACGCCCCCTGCCATGTTTAGACAATGAAATTGACATGTTTTTGAAGTTCAAACGAACTTAGCTAATATCCAAAAATAGGTTTATTACATTTGTAACGTTTGCGGAAGTGTTTTACAAGAATTACAAATGGAACCTTATTCTGTGAGAAAAGTAAACTTATATATGCGCAATTTTCTCTTTTCAAATAGCTGCATTCAGTATTTTAAAACCGTATTTACAAATAACCCAAACATGAAAGGGGGCGTGACAAAACGTACGTTTTGAAACGGCAAACCTACGTTTTGAAACGTGAAACGTACGTTTTAAAATCGCACGCCGCAAGCTTGAACGCAAATGGTAGTAAAGGCACAATGCCACGGCCACGTAGACGAAACATCAAACATCAAAGGCTGTTATCTCTGTTTACTCTGGAGCATTTCAGAAACGATTATCGTGATGTCATAAACCTCCTCCGCTTAGTACGCCCCTGTCGAGTGATGTGTCTTACAAATATTAAGACTGTTTTCCTCTTTATCCGTTTATGAATTCTCGGATGAAACTAAGGAAGTAGAAGAAGAAATGTTTTGTCTACCTTTACTGAGATTCCGAGAAGAAAAGGTAAGAAAAGGTAATAGACATAGTTCATCTGCAGTGCATGGGTGTTATATTCTTCGACCTCAATAGAAATGAATAAAAATACAGTATATTGGACTGGCGGGGTTTCAACGAACAAAAAATTATCACATGAGGAACACAATGTCAGTTCTGAACATCCTACGGTTTCTGACGTAACAATGATAAAACACAGGCCAAAAGTGAAGTTGTAACTTCCGATATTATGCATTGCTTTGTCGTCGCCTCTAAAGGCGTCATCTCCGTCAAAATCTAGCAATTCTTTATTTATCTAGGTACAATACAAAAATAAATATAAATTCGAACGGCCACAGTAAATAATTATTTACAACTTTGCTGAGCACCGCAGTGGAAATTCGGCAGCGACATATTCAGTGAATTATTGACATACGCCTTTAGTGATTAACATCCAAGAAGTTTACACCAATTGTGACTGAAGTGCTAAATTTCCTCTACGCAATCTCGACCACGGAGGATTTCCTTAGTTTCGTCTAAAAATCAACCTAACTGGACAGGAAATGTGTGTCCAGCAATATTAGCAGTTTTTATCATGTTTCCATGACAACAGCCACTCCCATATCACAACGGCTTAATTGAAGTTTTGAGACTAGCTCCCACTCCCCCAAGATACTATTATACTTCTCAATGGTGTCGAGTAAACTTGAGCCATCGTATCCTCCAATGGCATGCAGCTGACTGCAAAATACAGCTGTACCTAATAAACGATACAAGCAACTTTAACCCGAGAGGCGAGAGACAAATAAACTAGCGCAACAATAAAATATTGTAGCAAAAGTAATAATTCTTCGCGTGAAACTTAAATTCAGAAAAACAAACAAATCAAATTTACCAACGTAACAACGTTTATACTTCATGTCTTTCAACGTCATCCAGCGATTAGCGCATGCGCTGTAGCACTCGGTCGAGTTAAGATGTTGTGTGCCATCATAACCACCAATGGCGTACAATTGACTGTCAAGACCAGCAACCCCTGCGCCTGTAAATATTTCATGAAAATTAATTGTTGCTCATATCTTTAGAGCATGGTTAATTTAAACACAAAACTGTTGTAACCGAATATAGTTACATTGAAAATGACTTCTTGTTGAGAGATATAGCTGGTGGTAATGGTAAAATAAATATAATGGTAACTACTTATGCGGCCATGTCAATATAACTGTCACATAGAACACTCTAAGACAGTCTAATTTCTTGGTGGTTAATAAGGATGTTCCAGTGTTTTCTAAAACAGTGTCCTTCATTTATACACAAACTAACTCGGGTCCACTCTCACACGATTGAACACACGACCAGTTCCGAAATAGGCCGATAAGGCGTCAATTTTTTTTAGTTAAATGGTGAACACTACCTGAGCGTGGGGTCCTCATTGTGGCGACTGGAGACCAATCACCAGTCCTCGGGTCAAAACGCTCTACGCTGTTTAAGATAGCATTTCCATCGTACCCCCCAAGACAATACAATGTCTCGTCCATATTTACAAGCCCAGCTCCCTCCCTCCCAGTATTAGTTTCACCAACTATTGTCCATCTATCAATAGTCGGGTCATAACACTCAACACTCGTGTGACGCACGGAACCATCAAAACCACCAGCCACGTAGATTTTACCTACAAATAAATATTCCTTAGCTTTAGGCAACCTCGCAGGGATTTCGCTCACAGAGCTTTCGATGGATGTTCGTTATTGCAATTCCAGGATAAGACTGGTGACCTTCACGCACTGTCGTAAAACTATCCTCGTTTCCATGAGGGTCTGGGTATGATATTGTTGCAAAACTGGCTTACACTAAGCCACTGGCAAAGTAGTGAAACTTACCAATGTCAGAACTGTAATAGGTATGATAAACATCCTAAAAGAAAATCTTGCGATAAACTTACCATTTAAAACAGCAGCTCCAGCGAGGCCACGACGATGAACCATTGACGCAGAAGGCGTCCACTCTTGTTTGGTGACGTCATAACATTCAACTGAATTCAATCTTCCTGAGCCATCATATCCACCAATAGCATACAACTTAGAGCCCAGGGACACGGAACATAAGTATCGACGTTTCTTCCTCATCGCCTTGAAAATTATGGTCAATACCTTGTTACCAATATGAATAGTTTGCAACCATTCTTAGAGGATTAATAAGACGGAAAATTTCGGCATGATTTCAAAATTGCAAACAAGTATAATCTTGATATCCTTGTGAATTTATCATTGCAAGGCTTTCCGTCAGACGGCCGTCAGTTAACCCGAGCCTCCGTCAGTATATCAATACAATATCAGTATTGCATAAATGAAGGCCCAGGTGAACAGACTGAAACCTTTACATACACAACTCTACATTGTGTACCTAGAAACTGCATGATCAATAGCTATATAACTAAATCTGTTGAAAACTAAATGAAACGAAATGGTTATCGTAACATGCATCACGCGTATTCCTGATAATTTCTAAAAAGTCAAGGATGCAACCTAAATTCCATTGAGACTGACAGATTAAAGATAGATCGAGGTAAAGCAGTTTTTTAATTCTTCATTATTTACCTGAATGAGTGTGCTCTTATTTGTCCTGGAATCGAATCTCTCAACGACATCAACTGGAGTCTGCAATTCTCCAAATCCTCCCAAAACATACAAAACCTGTCCAGTACCCAGGCGAGCGCGCGTTCTTTCACTCTGCATTTCCATACGACACTCAGGTCTGAGGTGGTATTTCTTTGCCTCATCAACCAAGTCCCGACAGGCAAAACTTCGATGAACCAAAACCTGGGAACGGGAAGTTAAAAATCGCTCGTTTTATATCTTCACCCTCGAATTTTTTCTATCGTATTTTCTGATGGCTGTTTTCAAAACAAAACGACTCTTTGCTCTCAAGAAACATCATCATTTGTGTTAGCTAAGGGAAGGTTTAATATCTTGAAAATAATACGTGCGACTCTTGAAAACTTAAATCTGATCTATTTATATTAACCCACACCTGTATACAGGGTGTCACAGAACAAGCTAGGGGGGAGGGGCTGGGAAGTATTCGTAATTAATCAGGAAATTTGTACTCAAAATTGAACTATGTGGCTGAGAAAGTATTGATGAAATCATTTGTCCACCTTCAGTCTTCTATTCACTCTTTTATCTCATCCCATCTAATAAAATCTAGACTGCACCATTAAGCTATTAAAAGTAGTAACATTCCTGAGGCCTAAAACTCATCTAGTTGATGCACATACCACAATTAACACAGTAATTACCTCATCATCAATGACATCAGTAAGATAACGTGGTGTGAGCAATGGCAATCGAACATTCTCAAGTAAACTTGGCAGATATTCTTTACGATCTTCTGTATTGTGTTTGATCCACATCATAACTGCTTCATATACAACCTCTTCTGATGGTATCTTTTAATGACATACAAATTTGTAATTCATATTAACTAGCAATTGTACTAAATATAGACTGTGTACTGTAACTAAATATAGCCATAAACAGTATTGTATATAAAAATATCACTAGTACCGTAATATTGTCATTTTGAATCAATTCTTTAATATCATTGCACTCCAATTGCAAAAACTCTTCACATTTAATCAGATCAACAAAATGTTTGTGTATAAACTTCTCTGCTGCTTGCCTCAATGATTCACAGTGGTGGGTCTCAGCAAAGTTTTTTACACCAAGGCAGTTGGCAGGATCTAGTTGACTTTCCAAAAATGCAGAACAGGCCCTTTTTGCACCTTTTTTAAAAAACAAGAATAAAGGAATTAGACATGTTGTGAATGGGTTAGAAGAAGTTGTTTTCCATTACTGCAGGATTACTGTTCACACTATTCATAGTACAACCATAATATGCATGAGAGCTAGATTTCCTTACCATTTAACTGCAATAAACAAGCTGCTGGCAATAATGCCTGTACATTCTCAACACTGACTTTAACAGTTTCTGTGTAAATAAAATCCAAAAGGATTTCCATTGTATTTGCTGATAATCCTTTAATCTCAATTCTTGCTTGTTCGCTTGAACTTTCACTCATTCCACTTGTGAACATTGCCTCAAAGTAATCGCTACATGCAGCAAGGATCACTCGATGGACAGGGAAATTACGACCTTCCACACAAAGGATTGCATCACATAAGAGGTTCCTCTTCCTCAAGATATTAATAGAACTTAAGATTTCAGCAGAATGTCCCTCTGATGGAAAATCATGGACTTCACTTGAGCTCATTTTGCATCAGTCTATTTAATTTAATAAGAGAAATTTATTATACAACCATGAATGTGCAGGCTTTGATATAAAAAACAATTGGGCATTTAATTAACACTATGTATTTTTACGTTCGAAATAATCACTATCCAGTGGATAACTTTATCCATCTTCTCAACAATCAACCTGTAATTAGCTGATTTATCTTCATCAAAGGAAAACAGAATTTGAGGACCCTCTCTCCATGAAAAGATCATTAGTAAAAAAAATTAATGTACACCATACAACGTAAACAACAATATACAGCAAAAACGTATTTACATAAAGTATACATATAAAGTTATTTAGATAAGAAACGTATACAGGTGTGATGTGTGTTAGTCTGTTCAAAGTACAAAGTCATTCTTCTACAGTTTTTACCGTACCAAATAGCGATTAAAGTCGGATTGGCTTTAATTCCACTGAGGCAAGAAAACAACAGCTTTACATATTGAAACAGACTACAAATATTATTTTTAGAATATTTGTTTCACGTTACTTGTAACCTGTTGTTCTCCAAATAATTTGTTGTTGCACTTTGAAACTTTGACTCTAACTTGTACTCTTGTATTGTATACAAATGCCAAGTAACCAAGCCTTCTCGCGGGCATTGTTAATTTGACGTAGCCACCACTAACCACTGCCACTAACCCACCACTACAGTTCGTGATCTATCGCGCACGTGATTGGCTATGGAGTTCCCGGGGCAAAAAGCATTACGTCCTTTTCATATCGGAGTTCCTCTCGAAGAACAATCTACAACCTTGAACAGAGGTCACAAGGGGGTGAAAACATGAGCTACGAATTTGGGTAGTTCCTTCAAAGTAGTGTATCGCATGAATCAATCAGATGACATCGCTTGAAAAAATTCTAGTTTCGGCAGCTTTTGCTCTAACCGTGGCCCTTTTTTACATCTCATTACATATTTTCTCCGTCACCAGACATATCATGGATGCTACGCAAAAAACAATGGAGTTGTCTTTCTGAATTCTGATGGAATTCTAAAAACTAGATATGATATATTGATATGATATAGGGCCGCTACCACGCGGATTTAAAAAATGATTCATAACAACATTCAAACTTCTGGGGCCGGTTGTATCAAGCCCGTTTAGCTTAAACGATGGATAAGTCAAAATTAAATACCACACTTACATCTCTCTTAAATAAGTCAACTTGAATATTATGCACTCAATATGTAGTTATTAGGGTTAAAAACATTTAGTTTGCTTGTTGAATAAAACAATTGACTTGCTTTCTATGACTTCTATTTTGAACTTAACCACCGTTTAAGCTAAACGGGCTTGATACAAACCGGCCCCTGAATCTAAAGCCGTTATATTATTTAGCAGCAGAAAAAACTGGATCAATTTGAACTAAAATGATATTTCGTTCTGGCGAAACTACAAAAGGTTTTTGGATCCATCCTGATCCATAATTTGGTTTTTCAAAAGAGGTATTAATTCTACCACCATCAACATTAAATATTACAATTATCCACAAAAATAACTAAAAATGCACAACAATTCCAAGAGACTTGGAAGAAGGCACGAAAAAGAGCAAATATGCTGGGTTAGAACAAAGAGACAAAGCTCTTGGGATTTGAAGGTTCGCGGGTTTATGCGATGGCCATTAATGTGGGACACTGGGGCCGACTCAAAACCACACGTTGGCCATATTTGTCGTCATGACAACAATCTTCAGCGTCTCCTAGAAAAATTAGAGCACAAATATTTATTGAAAAAACCTTGATTTGATCAATACTAAAATACGGATGACTATTCTGTGAGACTGTGAACCTAACAAAAAATGTAGTTATGAGCTGTAAAATAGGTTCAACTGAATTTCAAAGCACTAAAAATTGTTTCTTTAATTTATTTTTTGACTGATGTTTACGAACAATAACATCCAAGCAACCGTCTCATGTCATCTAGTAATGTCACTTATGTTACGTCACAACAGGGAAGACATAAATGAT
Source organism: Dendronephthya gigantea (assembly GCF_004324835.1). Taxonomy (NCBI): domain Eukaryota; kingdom Metazoa; phylum Cnidaria; class Anthozoa; order Malacalcyonacea; family Nephtheidae; genus Dendronephthya; species Dendronephthya gigantea. The sequence goes on from NW_021163031.1 coordinate 1,294,237, forward strand.
AATTTCTTAATGTGCAAATGTGACAAAATGTGACGATGGAAAAGCATATCTAAGGAGACTGGGGGGGGGGGGGAAGATGAAAATAAAAAGGCCTTACTTATTCATAAAGAATCCTTGTTCTGCTTCGCGGTATTTATTCGCCGGCTTCGGTTTATTCTCACGACGTCCACGATAGCGGTTTCCAGGTGACGGCTGACGTGATTGCGCCATCAGCTCTAAAAGAAGAAATAATTGATATAACATGACGCTACATATCTAGCGAAACAATCAAAATGTAGAATTTAATACGATGGTAAAGAAGAGGATTGACAAAACAACTACAGAATTCTGGAAGTTGGGTTATACAATCCGGGCGTTTTAAGTTCACCGTTATATAAATTGCGAAGCCACAGGTTGGACTAATCTGAACAAATAAACCAGGACGGTACCAAGGTGCCGGGTATTCAAGATTTTACCAAAACTAGTATCAGAGATGGCGGTGAGTCAAAAACTGATTTTTGAATAACCGAAGTGCGTAATCAAAGTTTAATCATATCTATGGCTTGATTCCAGCCACAAGACCCACATATCACGATAGTTTTCAACGGAGTCACATCGTATTTCAAATTTTGTTCAGTCAGCGGTTCAGATGATATAACAGATGATATAACCACTTACCATTGTACGTCTCTTCTTCTTGACGCTGATTATAATCTAGTACCAATCTCTTTACTTCTTCTTGTTCAGCCTGTTCTTCCTGTTGCTTTTCGCGTATGTTCGCGGCAAGATCGGAAGTGATTGGAACTTTAAGATCACGCAAATGCTGCCTGTTTCCTTTCTTTAACATCACCATAAAATTGACGCGATTTCCTTCTTCGTTTCCGGTTTTTTTCTTTCCCAGCTGCATAGGTACGGCGACATCAAACGAAGGAACTTTGACGTTTTCAGTCCGACGACTTTGGTTGTCGTCGACAATCAATTTGTTGAAATCATTAAGAAACTCCGTGTCTTCTTCACATGGAACAAGTTTTGGGGCACCTATTCCTTTCACCTATGAAGACGATATTTAGAGAGTTGACCGTGATTCAAGTTTCGAGCACTTCAAAGTCTCAAAAGTAAAACAAATGTTTTAAATAATGTATTCCCTCAATGTAAACCATTCTAACCTCCCTACCTTATTTTCACCTTCCTGCTCGGATTCAATTTCAGACAACTCATCTTCATCGAGAGTCAAAGAATCGCCTCCTCGTTTACGTTTGTTTCCATCCCCCCCAGGATTTCTCTCCTCAGCTTCCATATCGCTCTCCCCAGTCTCGCTCTCTTCCTCGTCACGATCGGTCGGGGACTGAGGATAGGATACAGGCGCGCAGTTGTTGGTGTTCAGCGGCAACTGGATTGGAGATGACGCAGGTTTGTTGTCCGTCGCCACGACTTTGACTGCCTCGTCTAGAATAGGAGGAAACAGCGCTCATTGATATTTACAAAGAACAGCTGTGTTTGTTCTAAACTTATTTCTTAATCAATCGAGCAAGGTTATCCCATATCAGGCTGGTTGCTGGTAACACTAAACCTGGAACTCTCTTTAACAAATATACCTTTATCAAATATAGTATCATTATCGTACCTATTTTCTGTTGATATTCCAAGTTCAGTTCCTCCACAGCTTTCATGGCTTCTTCCAAGGAATTATGAAGTCTGAGTTTGGGTCGTAAAGATTCCAGTGTATCTGCCACCATGTATTCAACTTCCTTCGGAAATGGACAGTCTTCATTCCAAACTCCATTTGATTTCTTTTTCCAAATGTACGCCTGGAATATTGACAGACATTATGGAAACCAACATACACAATGGTACGGAATATTATGGTTTAACGTGGGCCTTTTATGATAAGCAACCATTTTGATATTATTGTATAAACAAGGTAGTCATAGTTATTGCACCATTCTAATAGCATGAACAGGCTTGTCATACAATATAGCTATTGTTTGCATGGTAGTTTATCGTATACGGTATGTTACCCCGGTATATGGTACGAATATCGTACTTCCTTAATCATAAGTTAACATTCTTGGAATTAAAAAGAAAACATAACTAAAATTACCTGAAAGTAAACTAAGAAGCAGTCTAGTTTACGTTTTAAACTTCCACGATCAAAATACTGTCCACACGTGTCAAGGAGAATACAGACGAGACGGATACGGAAAAGGTGTTCAGGGGGATCTAAGATGGACGGCGAACCTACAGAAAGACGGTAAGAATTACTACATTGTGGAAATACACTCGTCTATCCTACTTTCTCTAATGAGTCGCTGACAACCAGTGCCGTAGCTAAACCGCTAAATTGGAAGGGGGGGTGTATATTCTATACTAATTTTACACATCATAGGAACAATAGTGTACAAAAGAAATCAGTCGGGCATAAGACGAATATATGAATATGCACTTCCAATAATGCTTCTAGCTACGGCCAGTTGACAAGTTGTTTGAGGGACTCACCATCATCAGAGTTGCCAAAAGTGATAAAGGAATACAGAACAGTAAAGATGACAATCGATTCAATCAACTGATAATTATAAAGCTCCCCGAGGTATTTCACACAACTTATACGACATTGGTTCATCTTTGGAATGTTTATCTAAACGAGACAAATGAGATTCAATTGTTAGGGTTTAATAAAGCTCGTTTTAATGAACCTCGCTTTCAGTAGATACTTTCCAGACATCTCTAATCACAAGAGGAATATTTTCACATTCCAATAACCAGTACATACTTTCTCTTTTTCTATGTTTTAACTCTCGTAGGTTCGTGTCCTGTACCAAAACTTTTACCTTGCAAATGTACCCCCTTCTAGTCTTTTTTTTACCTTGCCCTATTGATGACCTTAATCATGATCTCGAAACATGCAACTCATATAATCATGCATCAATACCTCCATTCCAACACGTATCTCCTCTAATACACCATCGACCACTTCTATCCCCACATACTCCTAGAAAACAAGGAACAAATGATTGAGAAGGAACCAAAACTTTTGGAGGGAGGAGTGGTACTTACATGATAAGGAGCTAATCCCGCCAACAAGTTAGCAGCGCAATGAATGTTGCTGTATTTAATATTCCAAGAGCGAATGAGACATCGAACAACATAGGCGCAAATCTAAAGAGAAAATGCACTTGATTCTCATGTATATTTCATATCTTTTCCAAATGAAGACTGACGGCAAGATATGGATGTTTCATTAAATCATTTTTCTCAGCCTTACATCCTCTTGATCCCAAGGCAATTTTCGTAGTTGACGCAGGACCTGTAGTAAATTAATACACCATGTCAGTGAAGTTATTCAACTCATGAAATTGACCGAGAATTCACTTTGTTTGATCTAGATCATTAACAGCGCAACTAAGGAAAGGCAACAGCAACAGTGGTTCATCATGTATTTGTATAAAACTAGTTATGAAAGAACTGCGTGTGTATAGACAATAGTTTATACATTGATGGAATTAACTCGAGTCAAACAGTAGCAACTTTCCAAAATTTGCCGAAATATTTTTAACCAGGCTTGTTGTTTTAATCTAAGACACGTTCGTTCATCAACAACGTAATTTTAGTCGAATATACTGCCTGGGCTTACCTTTTCTGTTGTTGTTTTTGATAAATCTTTATATAATAATTTTCTCACGTACTCCTGCATGGGAGGTCTTTCTTTTTTAGTTACCTTTGGAGAACGAAAACTGCATCAGTATATCTTGAACACCATAGATAAACATTACAATACTGACTGACGAGGTAGTGATGGTCTAATGAACGCTTCTTAAATCAGATATGACCGCATTTAAATTTTCATTGTCCCCCAGACTCTGGCCATGCAGTAGGTAGTTTTCTACAACAGGGAATACACCCACTATATACCAACAGTGGTTATTCGTCAACGTGTAATACCACCAGTGGCTATTTCTAAGAAACGTTCTCAAAGGGTACTTAGGGTAGCCCGTCGCGCGCAATCAATGCGATTAAAAGACTATAAGTCTGGACTAAGAGGAACTTATACCTTTGGTCTATCAGGTGGGTTGGTGTAATAAAATGCATTGTCAATCATTGTCTTCTGACGAGAATCAAGATTTTGAACAGCTTTCTTGCGCATCATTTGTTCCTAAATAAAGAAGAGCGACTCGTGAATTTGATTTTCAACGTCGACCTCAAATCTTTTCATTGATTAAGAGAAGACTATCTCACTATCTCATTGATCAGTGATAACACAATTTCTATGTCGTGGGAGTGAGCTTTTTAAATCCAGGCGCTATATAGTCATACTAAATACGAGTATACTTGCTTCATTAGGCTATACGGATATCCTATGAAGGACGAATGTTTTAATTACAACCAACAAATATTACCAGAATGTTTTTAGTCTTGATGTGAGAATCCGCTGATCTAAAGAGATAGCGGCCACACGTCTCCAACAAACTGCACGCCATTTCAACATTATGATGTGTGAAATTATCCAGTAATATCTAATGTGAAAGATATATGTTTATGTAATGAGAATCTCTTTGGTCCAAAAATGTTAAATCAAGCTTCATTTCGTTGCATGTTGTATATTAATCCATCTCGCAATTATTAGACGTGAAGTAAACACTCTGAAGGCTACTTTCCACTCAAGGAAAAATCTACTTTGGATCGGAACGGACAGGAAAATTTCCTTTGTCGGCGAGTTCCCAGGCGGCGTTTATACAAAGGAAACTTTCCCGTCCTGTCCGATCCAGAGGAGAATTTTCCTGAGTGGAAACTAGTCTTTAGTCTCTTACCTTCAAACAATGAACTGTTTCCTTTTTCGGAACCATACCGAATTTAGTTAATTCACCTAAATCGAAAATCCCAAATTTAACCATCCATGTCTTTTCGCATTATTTTCTGTCCCAGTCTGTCCTTAACTGGACCCAGTCTGCCCTTAATCGGACCCAGTCTTCCCTGTGTCATGTGTCTATACATAAATAAACAACGACTAGCGAGGTACCTACCTATAAAACGAACAGTCTTGACCTTTGATTCAACATAAATTTGGTCTTTCTTTCGAACCTAAAAATAATAAGTAACAATCAGTATAAAACTCTATTTCGTTGCAAATCAGAATTATCTCTTTGAAACGTATTTAACACGTTAGCCACATCAACATATTGCTTGTTTCCAAGTTGGAAGTGATTAAAACTAGAAATATTTACCATCAGAAATTATAACTTACATGCCACTTAAATTCCGCTTTGAGCGAGCTGAACAGATCGACAGCCAAGTCAGGCATACAGGGATGTAAAGTAGCAACCAATCGAGAATAAAAGGGCAGCAAATCAAACCTGAATAAACATAATGAAACACAAAACAATTATTAACCCATGTATATGCTGTTAGTTGTAGTAGCTATTACCAATGTTGCTGCATGTACAGGAGAAATATATTTTAGGATGTTACTCTTAGTACTAAAGGAACCAACTAGGCTTGAACCAACTAAATTATTAAATGGTTGCTTAAACGCTGTGGTTAGCACACACCCCCTTTCAAACAGCCACCTTTGGTCTGATGCTTTCCTAAATGAGCTTCGAGATCAATAGTTTTCAAAAGTTGATATTTTTGAACACGGTTGAGCTCGAAGCTCAGGTGGGCCAGCAAACCAAAGGTCTCCACTTGGAGTCATGTATCTTGGAACAAACCTCGTTCTTGGAACCCCAAATAAAGCTTTACAAAGCTTTTTGCGATTGCCTTTAGTATTGCAAGTCATCACAAAATCTGTGGCAAGCTACAAGTAAAAATTTAGAACTGATCAAATTTCAATCATTTTAAAGATCGTGGTACAGCATTTAAGAATTTTTTCTTGCATATTGATAGGTACAAAAATTACGTTCTATATGTTGTGCAGTGGACTTACATCATCAATAAAGTCTCTATTGACACATGTTGGTAACCTTTGAACGATCTGCTCCAGTTGACTTGAGTTAGAATGGTTATTCTTCCCAGCAGATGCATTGCTAGGATTACTACCACTGCTGTTTTCATCAGCTGACGTTGCTTCATCTTCTTCTGTTTCTATAAACACGTACAGTAAGAAATTTATAGCGATACTTTCCTACACAGTCTTGCATGGGAACGTAGAAAGCTAGGTCAAATTTGTGAGAACTTCAAAAGAGGACTTTCAAAAAACTCGGGAAGAGCAGGGAATGGCACGTATGTCTGCCCTATACGATTCCTATACACGCTCCGCTATCCAACATCACAAGTGCACGAATGCATCCAAGTCCAATAAGACAAATGGAGCCAACAATAAACAAAAAGATCCATCTACCTGAATAAATCTCAGTTGTGAATTACCTTCAGTCATATCTGTCAAGTTATCTTCATCGTCCGATATCATAACATCACTATCATCATCCAGACCATTCATCAACTCTTCTTTTGTTGATGTTTTACTATCACTTTCAGTGTTACTGCTGTCCTTGTACAAGATCTAAAATATGAAGCATAGACTGTGCTACAGCAACCTCACTTCACCAACAACCTTCCCAAGCGACTCTCTGTAAATTCTCGGGAAGAAACTTTGAAATAACAATACTTACGCTTGGCACAAGAGATTTAAGATCTTTAAGATTTTCATAAAATGTTCTTGTATCTTCATCCTCCCATAAACCTGTATCTCCATCGTACTACCGCAAATGAAAGAACACAAATAAGTGTAACTTGTCAGCATTTCTATTAACTGTGGTGTAAGAAACCCGCAATGGAGTGCATAAATAAAGACAAAAATTCTGTAGTTGCCAAATTTCATCTCTCAAAAGAAGAATTGCATTACAAGTTGCAAGAAAAATTTCACCGTGTAACAGGGCCTTAAGACCCGATAGTTATCTATGTGCAGGGGAGAAGATTTAATGTTAATAAGAATAATGGGTGGTGGTAAACTAAGAAGACATGTTGTAATAAGATAAAATGAATACATCTGACATGAAGGATACATCTATAATATTGCCAATCTTTGGCATCAAGTCTTGTAAACTAGGATCTTCCCAGTTCTCTTTTGTTCTTCAGCACTTGTATAATTACGAAATACACGAGTTTACTAATCTAGGACGCTCATTCAAACACCGACCATCTGATGTAAATAAATGTATATGACGTACCTCAGTTAATTTAAATGGATTGAATATGTTAATGCCACCATTGCCATCTTCTTCAGGTAGTGATTCTAGTGGGGTTAAACGAACTTAGTGTTCACAATTATATCACTACAATAAATACATTTCATGCACTCTCTATAAACCTGACAAAAACGAACAGTATACATACCACTTTCCGGCAAGTCTGGCATATCCAGATCAAGAATTTCCTATATTCGGAAAAAACGTTTTAAGTTCTCTGACATCTGAACACTCTCTTTAAGATGGTAAACCACTAATACCGGTACAGTGTACATGTACTTACAGCCAAAGCAGATGTATTGGTAAGCAATTTATCATAAGATTTTTGACATTTTTCATATGCTTCTTTTCTCTCCTCGTGTAATTCACCTTTGCTCTGAAATAGAGACAAGCAAAACCCCTTTTTTGGATATTTATAATACATCAAAGAACATTCGTATGAAAGCGATACGAATTGCCGGTTTTAATTCTACTACGCAGTTTTAACTCTACTATGCAGTTCTATATTGCAGCCACACGCAAAAATTCTGGGCTACCTCATGCATAGGTATCTACCTTTGAAGTTTGTGATCTACCGAATTGGCCAAATATGTCGTAATCCCAACGACTCTCAAAACTGCAAAAAGTTTGCTAATTTACGAGCAATGGACTACGCGAGTTGATGCTTCACTGCCTTGACAGAAACCTTGTTTTTTGGTTTCAGGCTGCACAAATAGCTTCAGGAATTGGGCATATTGTCTGGCATATTCTTTTACGCAAACAACTAAACCAAGTACTTTGCATGAATTAGGAAATAGCTAGCGGTAGCTGTTTTGGTTAAATCACATACACCAGGGGGAGATCACGATGGAGATGATGAATGTATTCGTAAGCAGAAGCGGACTTTGGCCCAATTTTGAGTTTTAGATATTAAGATAAATAAAACCTTTAAGATGAGAAACGAAGAACAACAAAATGATTATCGTACCAAAAGAATCTGTTTGTTTTGCGTTTCTTTCTTTTGCAAGTCGCCGTGTTCGTTGAGAAGATGTGTGACCAAGGATTGATAGTAAGACTTCAATATCAAGAAAATAGAATTTTGCTTTTCCGCGGGAATAACCTCAAAATGAGGTATTTTCACATCGTATTTCTGCAGCAAAAGTCTACAAATAATATATTGATATTGCATGAGAATTCGGTTTTTAACACACTAATACGTGTCAATGTGAAATTCATTGTAACCATTATGACAAACCTTTGTTTCCTGGAGGTAATTCCAAGAACATCCTCAGCGCAGTGACGACAAAAACTCAAGATGACTGGCAGATATAAATGGTTTTGCTAAAAGCAATAGAATAAAATGAGACTGAAAACAGAAAATTGACTTCTCCACAGACTTCTAGCTCCAACTGGTTAAATGCTGATTATCTGTATAAATTTTAGGAAATAAGAAATTAATAAAACAACACTCTCGTTTCTATAAACATACCATATCACAGCTGGTGATATTGTTAAGCGTTGAGCTGAGCAACTTAATGGCTTCCTCGTTGTGTCCAATGATCCCATAAAGGCCAAGTTCAGCCAAAACACGAAGACCAACACGAAACTTATTCACATTCATGGACTAAAATAATTCCAATACAAAGCAAGTAAAATTTCATGGATCTTCAACGGATATCCGAGTTTCCTGCGATAGTTTCCAGCAAGATTTGTCAAAAAGTCAAAAATAATCTCTTACACATTGAGTTCATAGGACTGTTGGTTGAAAAAATTTAAAGTGCGACAAGAAATTATGGACTTACTGCAAGAAATGCAGTATGTTGTAAAGTAATAAAACATTCCGACATAGGATAAGCACTAGTTTAAAGGAATGGGTGGCCTCAATTTCTACATCTGGCTGTTTTTTCACGCTAATAGTGGATGATTCTCTAGTCACACATGATACGTTGCTAGCTTTTTAGCATTTATATTTGGCATGTAACAAAAGGAATAGCAATTTAACATGAATGATCACCCCATAGAAGTTTGGTTAATTAGTTTCTGATTGACAACAAAACTGTACTCAATATTAAATATTGCAACCTGTTGGAAATATCAAGTTGTTCAAAAGCTCTGGGTTTAATTTCCACTGCAGTCAAACAATATTGGAACTAGAGCAAGTTCTCATTGTAGGACCAGTCCATAAATTGCTTATTTCAACAGACATTTATCATCATTGCATGATAAAACATATTTTCAACATTGCTCCAGCATCATCTTACCTTTTCATCATCCTTGCAGTTATAGTTTTCAAACATTTTCATTAATTCTGTGATGAAGATACCCACAAAGTCTGCATAACGTTGATGAAACAACCCACACATATGGACTACAATGCTCACGTCTGACACCTGAATAGTAAAATTATCAAAAAGAGTGTATCAGTGCCATGCAACCTATGTACTCATAATATCGTAATTCCACATGTTTTATTGTCTTGTAAACATGAAACAATTAACAGAAATGGCTACTTATTACTCAGATTTTTTTCCTATTCAAGACATCTTTGATGATACACTGAGTTTTAAAACCTATTCTTGTATAAAAATCTGTATACTACTTTTCAACTAAGAATATGATACAGGCTTCTCCTATTTCCACACTAAAGCCCGTCCTCCACTTGGCAAATTTATTCATGCGATGCGATATCTGAAATCCAGTGGAAAAATTTGCAGCGAAAAAGTAGAATCGCATCCTACTTTTTATCTGTTTGTGCAAATAAATTCGCCAAGTGGAAAACAGGCTTAGGTCAGTAAGTTTCTTTTCGTATGTTTACTTAACATTGGGTAAATATACTCAATTAGCATTGGGTGAGTATATGTACTTTACTTAAATTGTTAAGCAAAAATGAACAACCAAAAACCTATCACTAATTTATCTGAAAGAACACATGTACCAACCTTTAATTTATGCAGTCCTTCTACAATTGCTGTCACCTTTAAGATTAACCATATTTTCTTAATATATCATATGGGTATAAAATCGTAAAGATCTGATAATTAAGTCTACTGTAATCTTTTTTACTTTAGTAACAATTATTTATACTGTCAAACAACAGTTCCTAACTACCAGTCACCAAAATCAATAGAGGAGTGAAATTAAATTTTACACAATTTCAAACTCAGCATTATATGATGATCTATCTATACTTACTACTTCTTGGATAAATCTAGTCAAATTTAAGCCACTAAATTCCTGGTTTAAAGATTGTTTCTGCTGTTCTGTCATAGTTTTCTAAGAAATAAAAATGAATAATAGAATTAATATGCTGACATAGCTGGTTTAGGCAAGCATTCAGGGAATTGATTCATAAGGAATTGATTCATAAGGAATTGATTGCATTACCAGTTTCTTGATGAATGAGGAATTTTTCTTAATGTTTGAGTCAAGACTGCGGAAGAATGATTCTTGTGGTCGATTATCTAAAAAAAACAAAGCATTACCTTATCAAAAAAATTTGATATTTTCAGTACTCCACTTTAGATAGTAAGTTTTGCAGAAGTGATGCAAATTTCAACATCACATTAAAAAGCAGAATGGTTTTTCAACTATCGTTGAAAGCAAGAAATTACAATATTCAAGAAACTTCAACCATAACAATAGGCTAAGTGCTCATTATCCATCCCAGCTTGGGCAATAAAAGAGCACCTGTTATAATATTTACCCCCGGCACGTCCCAATGATCAAGCTGAATAGAGACTCAATCTTGGTTTCAATACTTACGTGATGCATCAAGATTTTGTCTCCTGATGGCCATCTTTGCCTCTAAACGTTCAGTTGCTTCTTGTGCTATCTCCTCAGCATGTTTCTAAAAAAATTATTGACCTTATAAACTGATCTCAATGATGATGGCAAGAATGATGATTATGTGATGAAATTATTATACTTGTTCCTGGATCATTTTTTCCTCTTCTTCTTTCTGAAGTTCATCATCATCTTTTTCATTTTCATCCTGAAGTGATGCTGGCTACAAAAATTATAGACACTCTAAGGCATTGCATGAACTCATATTTCCTGGCCATCAGCAACTTCCACTAACAAGTGCGTTTCTACAACTTTTACAAGTCAGATGCACAAATGATTAAATGGTTGACATACCAACACCACCAGGGTTAAAATATATACCTACCTTTTGTTCACTATCAACTGGTTCTTTCTGGACTTTTGTATTTGTGTTTGACTTAGGTCTATTTTCATTTATTGTTGTTCTATTGTTTCTAAAGGTAATTTCAATAGTTTTTATCCTGTTTAGTATTTATTGCATCATACTATTTATTGCATCTTTATTAAAAGACAAAACTATTGAATGCAGGACTCAAAGCACTTTATAATAATATTGTATTATCAACAATGCTTGTATTTCACTATTTGTATCCTAGCTGCCTTCTATACCTTTTGTCAACCGTTGGGCTTGACATATCTACTCCAGCAGCCAAATAGCCTCAGATAAACTTCGGCTGCATAACTTTCGATATAGACTCTTTTTTCTTCCCAAATACAAGCTGTAACCTCGGTTACAACTCTGCAGACTGTTACTCCACTGTCTACACTTTGACCAAAATTTGAATGAAATATATTTCAACTTCTTTACTCCATCCAATAACCCTTGAAACAGCACAAAACTTTTCGCTTTCTCCCCATCCTTTCTGAAGCGGAAAGAGTTCGATCTATTTGCACAAAACCCAGAAATTTTCAGCTTTGGCAAAACTACAAGTTGAAAATATGAAATTTCCAAAATTACAATCCAGAAAGATCTCGTTCTCAATCTCCGCACCGCGCACAAATCAATCATTGACTGACCTGCATGATAGTTATGACTGGATGGAAATTTGAATATTTGTCAAACTCACGGCAAAAATGACAAAAATCAAATCACTGGAAAAATCACAGAGAAAGTATCTCTGAACAAAATATACCAGGGGTATAAGTAGGAATAAAAGGGGCCAAAATGCAACCATGGTGGGCAGGAAGTGAAAAAGAAAGATACTATCTCACAATTCCCACCCCCCTAGGTCTAGCTGGCATATAGAATTTTGGGTACTCTAGAAAAATACTCATATTCTATTAAATAGTTTTATTACATTAGTATGTTCTGTAAGAGTTTCTATTCAATATCATTTTTAGTTTGAAGGTATATCATAAATTCACTGCAAAGTTTTTGGTCACTTAACCTTGGCCTTCATCAGTCATCAATGCAATTAAAATGTAATTATATTACTTAAAGCTAATGAATATATTGGTATTAGTCATGCAAACTTACAAGGATATTATTAGTTCCATTGACTTGAAACAAGTCCATATCCAAATATGAGCAGAGACTGGAAGAATATTATGTGTTACCTAATACATATTTATAAACTTAAAGTTTCATATTGTATATAAATCCATGTGCACATGAATCCTACTGAAGAAGAAATCTCACAGTTGCTCCAGCCAGCTTAGCACCATAGAAACCTGCCCAATATTGCGTGTCCTGTCCATAATCCTTGAATTGTATATACCGAACACCAGAAGGATATTCTTTGAATGTATGATGTAAGCGATCCCATTCATTACGTCCATTTTTTCTTTCAGCTTTAAATTTCACTTTGCATCCTGAAATCTTGTTTTTTTTCCTATCCATCAGAGCAACTTTCAAGAAGTATTTTACACCACAATCAAATCGGTTGTTGAACCTGAAACCAATAATTTGTAATTTAAATGCATTGCATAGCCTTTTATATTTTGTTTTCTCTTATGAAAAACACTAGAGGTTGATCAGTTTTAAGGACAATTGTCAATGGTTTTTTTTGGATAATTCTTACTTAATTGTTTATTCTAAGCATAAAAATCAACTTACTAACCATTCACAAACATATATTGGCAGTTTGCATTCATCAAGAATGTATTCTGTTACTCCTTCAGCTAAGAGATCAACAATTTGACATCTTTTGGTTGCACCAAATGATGTTGCAATGCAACCAAGATCTATGAAATCAAGGAAAGTTAAATAAAGAATAGTGTGCCAAAGAAATGTACAAAAACCAGCCCAGTCATTATCATACCTACCCCCATTTGGCACAGGGCCACACCCTATGGGTGGGTACTCCAACTGTATGCCTTGCCCACCTATACTCATCATCTCCCATGGTTCAAACTGTTTGTGCCACTGATCCTGGGTAAGATCGCTGTAACCATGCCACCCTGAGATCTCGTGATGTTTTTTCTTTATAATATCGGGAAAAGCATCGCTAAAATTCGGATTTTTTAAAAGATTCCTGGAGTATGGGTTGTTATAATAATAATCTTTCCAATTTTCTGGTTCAAAGTTTCTCATGTATTTCTTAACGTAGCGTTTTGTACGTTCACATTTCAACCGCCATGTTGTATTGTCGTCGGTTATTTGCTTCCATAACTGGCAAACCAAAACACATTCCTTGACAAGATTTTCAGCTGGTATAAAAGAGAATATTATACACGAAACTTCGAATGGTAAGGCTTGTGTTGGGTCCTGTAATTCTGTCGCCATACGCTGCCTTGTATGAAAACAATTATTACATGTTCTTGTTCAAAAGCAAACTGTTCTGCTATTTTTTAGTATAAGTTGAGTTGTGATCACTGTGATTCAGTGTTTCGAAATTAGAGACATAGAATATTCGATTCAGTTCGAAAATATTTCTGACATATTGCGTATTTGCGTCACTGATTAGTGATTATAGTCTGCACCAGAGGTCCCCCCCTGACAAATGATGTTTACGCAATTGAAATTTGAAAATACATTTTGAAAATAAAATTGCCCTTCACTAAAATCGTCCTTTTTTATTTTATGAGATAAATGGTCAATTCCCAGCTGCCAGTATTTGAATTTGTGATTTTTGTAACATCATGACCTGTATTTGTCAGACCCCTCTTGACTTTCATATTTTTACATGCTTCCGCGGTCTTTGAGACAATTCTGATGTCCATAGTCGGCAGCCCAAGTAACCCAAGTTTCACATCAGTCCTGGCAAAAAAGGCTGGCATTATTGAACTACCAGGTCCATGATGGTTTCTTAGAATTACGACTAATTGCAACTCAAAACTGAAGTAATTTCGTCTTAGCAAGTAAAATGAACTGAGAAAAAAATTATTCTAATATGGGTATTTTGGGGTATCTTTTTATCCCAAGTGATCCCTCGTGCCTCTCCAGTCATTCAATGGGTTTAGAAAATGCGCCGTCATTTTTGAATTTTGAACGAAAGTTTTAATTCCATTATTATTAATTATGATAATAAATTACAGTACATGATGGAATGTCGTAGGTCGAATTAAAATTACATGCGATTGGTAATATATATGTATCATGCAGGGCCTATATTATATATATATAATATATATATATACGCACCCTGGTATTATGTAGGAATATGTGTATTTGTGTTATATATTTACAATGTAATTACACTGTGTGTATCATACAATCATAATAAGCTCATGTGAACAGCGTCAAAATAAAAACCTTTCCTAAGCCTTTTTAAACTCAGGCAGAACGGGTTTGAACTTTGCGCAATTAGGATAAAATGAAAAAAAAGTTCATTTGAATGGTGAACAATTCTATTTCAAAAATATTGGCCCGAGGTATTAAATGAGTAAAGAGTAAGGGAAAGACGGGCGGGACAAACGCCCGCAACTTATCACGTCAATTGTCGAGTTATTCTAGCCGTTACTCAAAATTTTCATTTACAAGTCAATACCAAGAAAACAAGACCATTAGCAGTTATATTAGCGAGGTTCAGATTTAGCTTCCACTACCACTACCTCTCGCTAATCTATTAAGCTCGTGATTGGTTAGTCTGATAGACCTATCGCATTTGATTGGTTTATATTCCCTCAAAGGTTGTGGTAGTCGTAGTGGTAGTCAAATCTGAACCTCGCTATTGTGATGGTGCTACTCTGAGTCACAAACCAATACTCTTCCAACTGCCGGCTTAGTAGTCTCAGTATACAGCACCATCTCGAGAATATACACCTGAGTCTTATCAGGGCGGTTATAAGATATCTTATAAACGCCCTGTTCTTATCAATAACCAGTTGTTTAATAACTTACAACTAATTGGCGAAATGAAAAACACCATTGTCAAAACTCCGTGGTTTGGACATTGACAATTAGGACAAAAAGAAAAGCTGGAAAGTATCTCTTGAACTTTAAAAAGATAAAAATTGTTCGAACAGGTAAAAATGGCGTAACTCAAAGAAAAGCTACCAACCATTGGGTTTATCACGTCATAGTTAACACAGTCAAGTCAAGAGGACAGTCTGAAAATTCGTCAAACTTCGAAGCGTCATAATGAGCTACGATTTAAATCATTTAATGTTGAGACAGCTTCACTGTTCAAATCTTTTTTAGAAATTTTGTTCATTCTCTTTTGTACGATTGTTTCACTGTGCTCAGGTTTAGAGTTTTCATTGTTTTCCTCAATCCTAAAGCCCCGTTTATATACTTTAATTTATTGCCACGACCTGTACAAACCAATTTCATCCGACTTTGTATTGGTGATCTATGCACGGAGAAAATTCTGTACGGGTAGCAATATCAGCCGTGCCAATAATAAATTTTCATGTAGTGTAAACGGAGCTTTTCACTGTTAAAGTTTGAAAATGTATTATTGAAACCCTGGTTTCCAGACCAATTCTCTAAACTAAACCATGTTTCTACTATCTTTGTGCGCTGTTGAGTCAGTTACACTTTTTGTACATGCAGTTTTCAAAACCAATTAACATACCATTTCTCCACTCGCAACTCGACACTACTTTGATGTTATGCTCATAGGAACAAAATTCTTTCTGCACATCACCACAACAACCTCTTAAATCTCTTTAAGTACCATTTTTCCAATTATCCAACCCTTCCCTCTAAACCTATCGTGTGTGAAATATAAGACTGATATACCCTAGTAAAATAGTTGGATTATCTATCTTACAATTCACAGTTTTCTTAAAACTTCAAACTATTCCTTTTTCATACCAGTGTTCTACTTTCGACATCCGTTTTAATGTCCAAAATTTCATCACTCAGAAGAGCAATCTTTAGCTATGTGGCCCTCCTTTCCACAACTGTAGCACTTTGGGGGAGCCAAATTTGGGCAATTTTTTCGGATATGACCTGGATCACGACACTCATAACACACATCTTCCTTCTTGGAGCAATCTTTTGCCTGGTGGCCATCCATACCACAGCGGAAACAAGATCTCCTAGCACTGCTACATTTACTGGCGATATGTCCACGACCACCACAGTTGTAACAAGTACCAGCTGAAAATGGTTTATATATTTGACATACAATTTTTAGTTCTGCTAAGGAACTCCCCCCCCCAACATCCTCCGCAGCCTATGTTGCAAAATGTGCAATTGAATTAGGTTTCGTTTATTCACAATAATATAATATTAATATTTCTGAAAAATGTAACCCTTAAAATGTAGGAAATCACATTAGCCAAATTCAAAATTTCCCTTGGAATCAGACCGCAATCCCTTTAAACAGCACTTTCACTTGTACCCTAAAATTTGGTTGTAATCCTTTTTTATTAATCTTTTGACACAATACCTTTATTTCCTGGGTTTCTCTCAGTCTCGTTGTCCTCAGAACAATTGTAAACATTATGCCCTATTCTGCCACATTTGTAACAAGAGGATTTTGTACTAGAATCACCATTGCCAGTTGGACAATCGCGTGAAATGTGACCAGGTTGATTACAGCTATAACATTTAGCTAAAAACGATTAAAACTTAATAAGTTCTCCAGTTGTACAGATTACATTTGTACAATTATTTCATACAGGCTGTCATTTATTATAAATTACATAATTAAATCCAAATTATTCACCACAGAAGTATTTTAAAATCTATAAAATTTGGACATTTCAGAAAAAAAAATAAATGGCTTAAAATACCCTCTTCTTCTGTGCAATCCTTTGCAATATGTCCAGCTTCACCACATTTATAGCAAGTCTTGAATCCTGTAATATATATTATTTAAATGTTAAAAACTTACAAATTCAAGTTGCAAACATGAAAATAGAGGGAAATTGTTATGACCTACCTCCTCTGGATGGGTTTTTTGGTTCTGAGCAATTTCGGGATAAGTGACCCTTATTTCCACAGTTATAACAGGACATTCTCTTCTGAATATATTCTAATGAATACATTAGGATACTGATATAAACAAAATACCAAGAGCTTTTAGTGACACTTACACAGAAAGGGTAATCTCTAAATACATCCCACTGTTCATACTTTTTACTCTATATGTATTTGTTAAATG
This sequence comes from Dendronephthya gigantea, assembly GCF_004324835.1. Classification (NCBI taxonomy): domain Eukaryota; kingdom Metazoa; phylum Cnidaria; class Anthozoa; order Malacalcyonacea; family Nephtheidae; genus Dendronephthya; species Dendronephthya gigantea. Next base: position 1,311,692 of record NW_021163031.1, read on the forward strand.
CTGATGAATCTTATAAATTATAAAAATATCTGCCAGTGTATCATGAGTACATTAGAAAAAACAGTAATTTTTCATGCAGCTTCATTCAACAATCTTCTGCCTTACTATATTGATTATAATCAAGTTAAAAGGTTTAGTTATGAGAAAATAAGTAACCGGAATTGACAGTGCAAAATTTTCCAGCAATACTTTTATTTTATCTGAAACATCCCTGTTGTAATGAATATGACCTTTAAAAATCCTGGAACTCCTTTCAATTAGCAAATTATTCACATTTATTATATATTCTTTAAAAATCTGCATCATTTGAATAAGACAATAAAGTTGTGACAGAAAGGACTTATGGTCAATTTGTTTAAGGAAATAATGTTTCCTACATGTCAAATAACTCCCTTGCACTATACAACATGTTGTAGGAACACAATTTTATCTCATGTCAGGGCTTTGTCCCTGCAACAGTATTTTTGTACAGTCACTACAGTAAAATGAAATTTGATCCAAGACATACCCCCCAAAATGTTAACTGGGCAATTTATTATACAGTCAAACTAACTTGTTTGCAAAGAAATTTCTTTAAATAAAGATAACATGAATGTTGAAAGTCTAACTTGTTCTTTCCACTGCAACTCATAATGACCAGCTAGCTTTCATATCAACGACTTATTAGGACCTGCCAGGGCTTTGACTTTTGAGCAGTTTATTAATTATTCCACAAAAGTACGTTTAACTAGCAGTGTACGTGTGCTCACAAAAACTGATCAAATGAAATTGAAAAATATTGCTCTACATTTACTTTTATACATTTCAAACTAAATAAAGATACTTATAGTATCTGACTTTATTGCCCTATCTCATAGATACAGTATTAAATACACGTAGCGTAATTTAAACGTAGTAATCAAGCAAACACACTTGAAAAACAGGAAATAAACTATAACTTACACCGAAGTTTGCCTTTCCGTGATCGTGTGACAATAATAGGTCCGTCCTGATAAACTTTTAGGTAGATAAAGCTAGTAAAAGCACTTTTAGAACAGGTCTCTTTACAAATTGATGTTAATGTTTACGATTGTTAACTCATGTGACATGTGGCACTTCCTTCTCGTGTCAACACAAAGGACTGTTACTGGCGCATGCTGGTGACCACGCTTTAGATAACATCGCTTGAAACCTAACCCAGAAACTCCATTCGAAAATCTTTCTCAATCTCCATTTCCCGATCTTTGAGATTGCGCACGTCTCCTTATTACACGATTGCACTGACGATCAAGTTATTACATTTACTAATAAAATTGTAGTTAGCAACTTTAATCAGATGAGACATTTTCGGGGAAATGTTATATGATCATGAATTATCTATCACAGGTACATAAAAATATTACAATAGACACCCCGGTACACTGGTGGTGTAGCTCAACCCGTACCCAGAACCATAAATCAAATGAATCAATCGCATCTGTTTGGCCTATGGTGTGTAGCTTAGCAAGTTTCCCATCTAAAACTCAGCAGGTATAAGGGTCCGCCATACCTCAGTTTCGAAAGAACACGAGTCATATAATCGAATCACAGGGTACGGGGTTGGTTGAGCGTAGATCTGAGTTGCGTTTTCCAAATAACTAACAGGGATCCAGAATGTAGGGTTTTAAGTACTCTTGTCACTGATTCTTGGATACATGCCAAGCCTGGGATATGCAAACATCTAAATACTAAACACCCAAAACCAGGCCATGTAAAAGAAGCAACTAGACCAATCTCTTACCCAGACAGGATAAAGCATTTATTTTATTTTATCTGATCCAAGTCAGATAAAATGGCTCTAATACCAATAATTAAAAATGTAACTGTCCAAATATGTAAGTAAACATATTATTGAGAAAATATAGAGCATTCAATTCATACACAACTCACGAACTATTAAAAACAACCTTAAATGATATCTCAGCATCATTTAAACAAGAACATTTGGTAAGGCAATAAGGCATATATGATAATATATATGTGATTATAAGGCTTAAGTCTAACTATATATATAGACCTAAGCCTTATAATATAAGTTCATTGAGCAGTCATCACATTAATATTAAAGAAATCCAAGAGTATATTAAAATAAACTTAATTATTATTTTCAACACTTCGACAGTCTCTAGCAATGTGTCCTGGTTTTTTGCAGGTGTAACACTTAGGACCCTCAGATGGATCACTAGGGCAATCACGTGCCATATGACCTTCCTGCTGGCAGTTGTAGCATTTTAGTCCTATAAATGAAAAAAAAATTATATCATTATTCTTATTTAAATTTCAATATATCTTCAATATTATCAAACTTTGAGGCACATTGAAATTTTCAGCTGAAAAGAAATGTAAATCCTAAAAGGAATTGCCTTTTTACATTCGTGGTGAATTATACTCTTTTTTACAAATTTCTGTATCAAATAAGTCTATTAAAAAAATCTCATCTTTACTTTTCTCTTGGGAGCAATTTCTTGCAATATGGCCTCGCTCATCACAGTTATAACAGGTACTCTCAGAACCACCTTAAAAGAAAGGCAATACTGGAACTTACTAAGGTCACTTCATTTTAGTCTGATGCCCCCCTTCCCCCTAGTCCTGTGTTTTGAAAGATCACCCAATCATGGTGTATGACAAAAACACAGTTCCTGCTGAAAAAAGAGAGTCCTTTCTTAATCAGTGACAAGACATATGGTAAAACATTTAAAGTCAAGCTCCTAGTCAAGTGAAAATGCTTCTTTAAAGCTGCTATGCAGCAAGTGAGGTCACCCAATCAATTGATAGATGGATTAATGAATTTACTGCAAGGTTCAAGGGGTTTAATTAAAAAGCCAGTAACTAGCCATTTTATTTTCAATTACCATTATATACTCTCTGGCATTAAAATACTCATTTACCATATCAAAAAAAAATTGTATATTTCGATAGAAACTACAATAGTGGGTCAATTCAAATCTGTTCAAATACAAAGCATTGTGTTTTTAAAAAATATTATTTTTCAGTAATTTGAAATTGCTATGTTATTCACATGCAAAGATATTAGAGTTTAATGCTCAAGCACAAGCACTGGCATTGTAATTCACCTGCTACTCTCAAAAATAACAAAACCCTCTGAATATGGCTAGAAAAAGTTGTGTAAGACTAGAAAAAGGCCATTTCGAAGTCATTTTAGTTAAAAAGTTCTAATCTTTACCTGTTTCCCTTTTATCTTTATCTGAGCAGTCTCTTGCAAAATGACCAGGCTCTCCACAGTTATAACAGGAACCTTGAAAGGAAAGAAGAATGCTAGGACTTACTAAGATAATTTTATTTTGGTTTCAATCACATGGATCAGGATCCCCTCAATTGCCTTCTGATACTCAACCCCCTTCTCCCACAGGCCTGTATTTGAAAAGTTCACCCACACTCATTTGGAAAAAAAAGAGCGTTCTTGCTCAACAAAAAGAGTCCTTTCCCATTGAATAGCAAGCATTATAGAAAAACATTTAAAATCAATTTTCAATTAAGAAATTACTTTTACAAAATGGTTAAATGTAGCAGATTGAGTCTCCTAATCACCAAGTTTATATAGATGGATTGAATTCACTGCAAGGTGCAGAGATTCATTAGAGAATAGCAACTGGCCATTTTGACTGCACACTATATATTTCAAAACCAGATAAGTTCAAAGCAAAACAATTAACAACAGAATTTGTATATAAGACTATGAAAAACAATTTCCAATGATCCACAACAAATTTTCTCACTAAGTACCATTTATGGGCCTTATAGCTCTCGTCCACATTTTCTTTACTAAATAATTGGTTTAATATTTTCAAGACTGCAAATCTAGCTGCTAATAAATAAAAAGTAGGCTCCCAGGCTATCGGTATATAGTGCCAGAAATCGAGAATTCTACTGGTACCGATTACAAATACTTTGAGCGCAGGCCAGAACACGTTTTCACATGCATGTGTGATGAAATACAATTTAAGAACAGCTAAACAAATAAATTGCCGCTTAGACGGGGATGAACCTTAAATACGATCGTTCTAAAATCTGAAACACAGAATATACCTCCTCCTCCTCTTCTCTCTCGACCGCCACTGCGATTGCCACCTTCAGGACAATTACGCTTGATATGACCTGTTTTGTTGCATGCGTAACAAGTCATCGAGTTTATAGTCGACATCCTCAGATTCCTTCGCCTATAAAACAAGTAAAATATCTAAAAATTATTAATACACTTTGGACCATTTTCAAAACTACTGTGGTAGAAATCATGGTAAAAATAAGAACTCGCTGAGGTTTTAAACAAGTATTTGACATGGTAAAGACAGTTTTCGCTTACTTTCAGTATAGTAAATAGTTCCTCTCGTCCGCTTTGATAATTGCGTGTTAAAAAAACTCGTAGTCTAAAAGTGTTCAAAAACTGCACGGATTTCCAAACCACAACGTCAAATAAAAAACAAAGTCTCCGTTAAGTTTTCGACTGGTTTTAAACACAATCTGAAGTATATTTCAAGCTGTTTTTCTCGGTTACCACTGAGACTGGTAGACCATGTGCTCGACGCAAAATGTTCTTTTGAAGAGGTCTTCCTTGTCCAGCGTGCTACCCAAAGTGCATCGCGACGCACCAAATTTGCGTCTCGTGCCTTGGCCGACTGCCACATTTTATAAAATACAAAAATTTGCAAAATTCCGCAATCGCACTAATTTACCAATTTAGTATTTGGATGAAAATTTTCATTACCCAGATGTGATTGACAAAAAGGTTATTGACAAAATGCCAGGTTTGCATTTTTAGTATAATTTTATTACTAATTATTATGTAAATTGACTGATAACTCCAGCCTAATAACTTCTATAAGACCTTATTTAATAAGCAACTTTGAGTTGCGATATCGCTCTGCTTAGAAGCGATTTTGTTATTAAGAAAACCTTGCCGATTCTTTCTGCTTCTTACTGAACATTGTGAAACCACGGCACAAGTCCAAAACTCAAATTGACCTTGAAAATCAACTACCGTCGCGCATTGCGCGCTTGAAAGCTAAAAGGGGAAAGGTCCATTGGCCAACAACTCTTTTACTGCCAGAACGTTGCCAGCACAAAGGGTGCAGATTTTCGTGAAAGGGCACTTCTGTAGCAGCGCATACAAGAGAATGATTGTAAAACGTCGTTTGTTAAACTTCGTTTCATTGTCTTTTTTGCTCTAAATTAGCGCTAATCATTAGCGCTATAGTGAAAATCGTCTATAATATACAGTACCCTGGCGACTGGTGAAAATCGTCTCGTTCGTTGCTTGGTTTTCTTACTACTTTTTACCGTAGAATAACTAGCTAGATTACTCGCTCTCAACTTCTTCGGACAAACTGTTCAGGTTTAGCTGAAGCAACGGAAAAGTTTACCTTCTAAAACTAGAGGTTTTCACCACTACCAGAGTTGAAACAGGAAAAAATGAGACAGGGATACCTCAAAAGTAGTTTTGGAGGATATATAGGACCATATCCAGTTGTATCACGGTCACGCAATCGTTGATTTTTGGGAATTGATTAAGATGGAGGAAATGAAGTTTTCACTCTCAGTTACGAAAATGTGAAGCTTAAACTCCGTAATCACTCAAAACACGTGGGAGAACTATGCTTTTCTTATCCCTATGTATGTTTAGAAGGTCGTCATAATCCCGTATTATGATAAATTTGTCCTTCAGATACTTTGTTAACTACAAATGTCTATAATATGTTTGCAATGCTTGATGACTGAATTGCTCAAATGAATTCGTCTCAGTAGTAGTAGAGGCAGAAAATCAAAATTGTTGATTACATAAGAGTTAAATTCAAACAAGAGCTAGTGAATTCGTTGGGCGTAATCTGAGTAATTACACAAAATTCTACTTAAGGAGCCTGTACTATCCTGCTGGAAAACAAGATTTAAAAGTGAGTTGCCGCTTTTTTAAAACTTGTGTGGGCAACTGGTCAACAGGATGCCAGCAATTAATCTAAAAGTTATGTATTTGTCACATGTGCTGAACCGTTTGGAATTCAGTCAAGGTTACGTGATAAAAGTCTCAGCACTGCACTGCCTCGGCCTGGCTGAATTTGATCTGTACTTGTACTGTACAGCTCAGTGAATTCGTACAAATATATCGGTCAACGTTCGCCAATTATTGATGTATCATGTATATACTACATAAATAGAACTTATATGCTGTCAACCACTTTAGTGGTTCGTCCAGTTGTTAAATGGTAAATTATTGAAAATATATAAGATCAAGTTTATCTCTTTCATGTTTTGTTAAAAAATCAGCATCGTTTGTTTGATTGAACTAAACAACTGACGCATTTCTCTATTTGGCACGCACCGCCTGATAAGAGATCAGCTGCTGAGCCTGCTGTTTGATAAGGTAAAGCAAAAAACCGCAATTTTCAAAGATTGCCCGGCGACTCAAGAATCAGTTACCAGTAATCATCTGATGTAGTTTATATTGCTCACATATATTGATGCTTCAAACATAAAAGCGAAAGCTTAGTACTTTTATCGTTTATTTTGTTGTAAGTTGACAAACTCTATAATTATATGACAATTGTATACTTATCATCTCATATTGATTGGTTGGTTTTGACTAGCACTATCGTCTTTTTGCGTAGAAGATTTCTTTTACGATATTCATCCACCATTTCACCTCATTTTCAAAACTCGTTCAAAACCACAAAACATTAATGAGATCAGTGGAAAGAAAGTTCTAATCTTCTTCTGCTAGATTAAGTCGTGTATTAAATCTCATGCACCTACACAGGAATACCCCCTGTTGTTTTTATTGATGAATTCATGACCCCCGATGACATTTATGGCCAAATTAACCTAATTTTATCGCTTCGTTTCACACAAAGTATTCCTAAAATCCTGACGTAATGATATTGGAAGGACGCATCATTGCCATCATATATACAAGTACCAAGCCACTTTAGTGATTCAGTGTCATTAAATTCGGAATACAGCAAACATCTATAAAGAGTATATAAATTTTATACGCCGCGGACAGTGGGTTCGTAACACAATCTTCATCAAGCCATATTGATACTGTGTTCCACTATAGATTTTCAAATTACGTAATGCCAGCTCACGCTAGCCAAAAATCTCAGCGACATTGGTCGAAAAATGTGAGAGATGTCTCGCTAATTCACGAAGGGTTACAGCTCCGTATAGAGGGAGGTGCTGAGAATGGTGAATTTTTATATGTGGCAGATCTGCCTGCAGAGAAAACTCGATACAGAAAAGGTCGCTTCCGAGTCGGAGACATTTTGATTGAACTCAACGAAGAAGCGGTTGTTGGTCTGACTTTGAAAGATTTGATGAATCTTATTAACAAAGCTGGCAGGAAAGTGAATTTTAAAGTTGTGCAGCCAGGTAAATGCATGGGCTTAGGTGTACCTATTTTAATAAATTATGAACTCTTTAACAATATATAACCAGCGCAGATATAAAGATTTTTTGCATTCCGTTCACTACACAGTATATGGTAGTTTGATATGTGAGATAATCGTCTATATGATTTTATCAATAGCTCTGAAAATATATTACATCGCGTGTATTACGAAGTGTAATTAGATATACTACCTGAAAGATATAAAGAGAACTTCAAATATATATAAAGAAAACCTTCAGATAGTTTTACAAAACACTCTTTTCTATTTCAAAGAAGCTAGCTACAATTTATGATCTCAATTCTCAATGAATCATTGTACAAATTGACGGTACAAATTCAGCGCCGGTAATTCCAGTTTAAAACTGAAACATTTCCATGATTTGAAAGAATTACCTGCGCTTCTGTTAGTTTATTTGTGCATATATTACCATACTTACATACTACAAAGAATGCAGAAGCTAAATTTGCATTGTTACTTAGTGTAAAAAGCCAATATTTGTCATGGCAAAGGAATGTTTCGTCGAAATTTTCCGCGTTGAAAGACTTGGAAATACTCGAACAAATTCCAATGATCGATTGCTTTTTGGACTCTGTAGTTCGTTACCAGCATGCAATAAATAATGAGTCACTTTGAAAGTCATCATTTAGTTAAACTCGGTCTGCGGATCAATATTGGTTACGTCCTCGAATTCTGCATGTGATAATATAAATTTGTGAAGTAATTTGAGACCTTAGACTCAATGAAAGAGTTTCCTGTGAAAGACGATACCGAACGTCATTGCTATAAGTATTGTACAGCAAGAGATTTGCTAGGCGGAAAACGAATTCTTTTAATAAATATGAGAGCCCAACAAAAAAAACATATAACATTTAATAATGCCATCAAAACAATTAAAAAACAATTTATTTGTAACGTTTCATTATATGTTATATGTTGATTGTTAGACTCTCATATTTATTATAAGTATCGTACAGCATTTTGCTCTGCAGTCAAGGGAATGATCCTGTTTAGTCAATATGAGTTCAAGTTCATTAATAGTTGCCCGACACAGCAACCAAAACAGGATAAAACACCATCATGTGATCGTTCTTAATCCTTCCTATTTGCATTCATTTTGCAAACTCACATCTTATATACAAACAAATTCTTTGTTCAACAAGTTTACCGGAAGATATACGTTTGAAAAATGACCAATAATTGCCTGAGAACGTAGGAACATAAACAAGCAAAAAATAAGTCTACTTTGTTCATGAGTCTCATGACCATCTTTATTGTCGGAGAAAATCTGCAATACTACCTATATTGCTTGTATGTGTAGAAGCGAGTATTTCTGCATGTATTTGTAAGTTTACTATCACCGTAAAATCCAAGACAATGCCAATTAATTCAGTTAAAACATAGCTAAACAATCACTGCCACTGGGCTTGGTTACTGTGTGGGTGTTGTTTACAATATACTAGGGATTATTATTGTGTAGTAAAAACTAGAAGACTCGATAAGCGTCTGCACACGATTTCAAACGTGGAACCCGTGTCGAAGTTCAGAAAGGGTCACCCTATGAGACTATCAAAACTTTCCATCACACTCGGTTTGTTTTTTGGTATCCAAGCCAACGACAAAACTGCCCAATATTGATCTATATAAGGATATTACAAACTATTACCAACTATTCTCAGCTGTAATTTGTTGTTAATTGTACAATTTGTATGGATAATTGAAAGACGTGTTTATTAATGCTCGTACCCTCCGAAGACCTACTAAACGTTTCCGATAGTAATAAACGTATAAAGAGTTGTTTCTTTAATTCAAAGTTTTAAATGAGGAAAAAATACATATAAGGCAAAAATAGGAATTGTCTTAGTCATAAGACTTAGCGCGCTAAGAATGAGCCAGAAAAATAAAAAACCTTATTAGGACGTTGGATATCTGAAGCCATGCAATTTGGTTAGCGTGCCTTCGTCAACCATGACGTACGTACACGCACGTAAAAGTTTAAAACCATCTAAGCTGTTGTATGATTAATTTTATGCCAGAAAAAGCACACTCAAGCATCATCAACAGAATCCAACCCTGTGCATGTATTCAATCGTTGATTTTATAAGTATGATTTGAAACTTTTATGTACTGTACGTGTACGTACATGCAAAAAACGTGACATGCAGTGGAAAACAGCCTTATATTATAATACGTTTACACGGGACCGGAGGAATTTAGAAACATGTTGAATTTGTCCGACCGGCTCAGGTGCAGGATAAAAATTTGACGGGTTCTACGTGTTCAGACGCGTACACCAGACGAACTTGAGCACGTGTGAACGTAGCCTGAGGCCTGAATTTTTCAGTGCGGAAACGGATGCAACTTAAGTCGACGTCTGAAACTGGCCTAAGAATAACCCTGACATACAACTGGTACAATGCTTCACAATGGTTGAGAATGATTAGTTAATAATAGTTCTTCTCTCCTTTGATTCGAGGGTTTTTCTTCGCGGGCTCTCCAGTTTTCTCTACTACATCATAAACTAGTCATGAGACTGTTTGCATTCCCATGCAATCAGTAAACTGTTTGCGATTACATCAGTGACAAAAATAGCTTGGGATTATTAACCCGGAGTAAAATTGTTGTCATTTTTATGACAATTACGTCCGTGATCTTACAAACGAAAATCCACTTTAATATTTCAGGTGGTGGAATCAACAAGGACATGCGAGATTTCTTGTGCAAGGATTTCCCAAACACTGATGAAGTTGATATTGATTTACAAGATGCTACCAGAGACAATTTGTATGCAAGGACAGTTCCATGTATGTATTTTTGGGTTATTTCCATTTTAATTTTTATGTTTTGCTGTCTAGAGGTTCATGATTAGAGTAAAACTCTGACAAATGGTTGTTTATAATGGCTATAAACAGCTTCGGTCTAACGTAGGGAAACCACTGAGGGGGACTGGGAAACACGAGACTCCTGTTGTCTCTGGACTACGCCTGACCAAAGCTGTAACGTTTTTACCAATTCCATAAATATCCATTAAAGTTCCCTTTCAAAACGTTATTACAGGCACAACTCGTCAACCTCGTTCTGGCGAGGAGCCAGGAATCGACTACGTATTCATAAGTCGTGAAAAATTCATTGAAATGGAAAGGTGTGGACATTTTCTGGAAACTGGAAGCTACAATGGTCACTATTACGGAACACCTAAACCATTGTTAAGCGATTTGGTTATGGTCGAGAACAACGCAACAAAAAGTAGAACTTTGGAAGACGAAACACAAACCATCGAGAAGAATATTGAACAAGTCACTGTTCACGAAAACTCAGATGAATTGGAGGAAAAAAAAGAGAGTTATTTAAAATTGAACAAAGCAAACAACAGCGAAAAAAATAACTCTAAAACAACCGAAATTTTAGATAAACAACCTATAAATGTTTAGACTCGTTAGTTAAAATGAGAGAAATTCTACAAACGCTGCTCATTTCCTGGGCAAGAAATAGCCGTAATAACACGTTCAGAATTATGAAATGTAATGTTATCATTAATATTAGACATTATTCATCGTCCACGTACTTGTGAAAAATAGAATTAATTAAAACAAACAAATCAGGAGATGTGATAAGAGTTGTTGTAAATATCTAGATTAAGGGCCCAGTTTCCCTCTATTGTCAATTCGCTGATTAGCGTCTTCGCTCCCAATCTCTTGACTAAAAAATAATCAGTTGGGGATCAGTCACACCTATATCCACCCCCAACAGCAGCCTTCAATCTCGTACAGTCACCCAGAGCCACAGGGGTGAAGGTGATCTGTATAAATCAGTATATCAGTTAGGGCCGTAACTAGACCGCTTAACCTAATTGCCATTTGCACTACATTCCCCTTTAATTTTGCCACAGTATATTATAGGCAAATTTCCAACGATACTTTGTTTCATTATAAAATGACGTTCCGTAGTCATGCAATTGCTTTGCATTGCAGGCTCATTGTTTACTTCAGCATCAAAAATGGTAAGTTGAAACAATTTTCTTTAGGGGAAAAAAAACAAAACAAAAATTTTAGTTTTTGTTTTTGTGTAGTTACGGCGACAGGCAAGACAAAGGAGGGAATACATTTACAAGAAGTCAGTAGAAGACCAAGAAAGGACAATCTACGATAGGAAAAAGCGTTTGAAGAATGCCCTTCAAGGCGAGTATTCCACGTGTTGGCCATGTGTTAAATATCTGCAGGCATTTGCTAGATTTAATTTTTTCGTGTTTTATTTGTTTTGCCTCTCCGATAAATAACCAATTTATGGGACAAAATATGTCTGTCAACAGCACCAAAGGACTGAATTTCAAGCAATCACTTGTATTAACAGTAAACACTATTTTTAATGAATATAGAAGGTAAACCAATACCAACTGAGCTGAGACGTGATGAAGGAGAACTGCGGAAAGCAATAGAATTTGACGACGAAGCTCATGAAAGTAAGTTTAGCAAATGTATATCAGTATGTATATGTATATGTATATCAGTATATAATTTTGGCCTTCAGTACTTTTCAAAGACCTATTTTACTACTTTCTAGAAGTGACAACACATGTGGATGATGAGTATGCATGGTCTGGCATTGAAGACCCTAAAATCATGGTTACCACATCACATTCACCAAGTTCAAGACTAAAACAATTTGCCAAAGAACTTCGACTTATATTTCCAAACAGCCAACGCCTAAATCGAGGAAACTATGTTATGAGTCAGCTGGTTCAAGCTTGCAGGGCAAATGATGTCACAGATTTAATAATTGCTCACGAACATAGAGGAGAGCCAGGCATGATAAGAGTTATAAACTAATGTCTGATAAATCATCATTATATTGACTGCTTCCTAATTCAATTCCATATCAGTTTTAATGCTTGCTTTTTTCTTTGTTTCTTTCTTGGTATAAGTAATTAATATTTACGCGTACATAATGCAAGGGGTTATGTGTATTGTTTGTTTGCTATTGTTTGTATATCTTTAGTAAAAAATTGAATTTTGTTAGAAAAGTTAATAAATGAAAATCTTTTATTTTTCAGATGGTCTTGTTGTATGTCATCTTCCTTATGGTCCCACAGCTTACTTCACACTCTCTAATACGGTGATGCGTCATGACATACCAAACATTGGAACAATGTCTGAAGTCTTTCCTCATTTAATCTTTGACAAATTTTCATCCAAGCTTGGCGAAAGGGTAAAACACTTTGTAACTAAAGATATTGTTTTATCTTTCTAGCTCTTTGTGAAATCCCCTCTTAGGTTATTTTCATTACACAATCAAATTTTTACCCTTATTCAAAACATTAAACTAGTTCTTCAGTACATTTTACTATTACAAAATGGTATACTTCTATCATTATGTATAAACTAATAATATGTTTATGTATTAATTAGGTTAAAAACATCCTAAAGTATTTATTCCCAGTGCCTAAAGACGAAAGTAAGCGAGTAATCACCTTTGCAAACCAGGATGACTATATTTCTTTCAGGTATGCTTCAAATATGGTTTAAACCAATACTTTAAGCCTATGAAACAACTAACTGATTTTCCTCATGTCTAGGCATCATAGTTACAAGAAAGTGGAAGGCAAAATAGAACTCTCTGAGATAGGACCAAGATTTGAAATGAAAGGTTAAAAATTTAGGATATTTTTTTATATCAAACAATTATGTAGAAATACAAAACAGACTGCTTCAATCAAGATCTTTCTCATGCACTTTATTACTTTGCGAGGTATAACAAATGACTGGCACTGCATGTACATTGAAACATTTCTTTACTCTTACCTTGGTTAGTTTACGAGATACGGCTTGGTACAGTCGATCAAACAGAGGCTGATGTTGAATGGCGACTAAAACCTTACATGAATACGGCGAAGAAAAGAAAGTTTTTAGATTAGACATTCGAACTTTCTAGGACGTGTTCTTGTCTCGACCCAACGTAACGAATAAAACAAGTTTTAGAGTTTTGATATCCTGTATTTTGACAGAAACATATGACTATGTGTTTTGCATCTGTTAGAAAGAAACATGAACCAAACATTAAAACTATAACGTCATAATTTCTGAATGATTTGCTATACACCATACCTGCATCTGTATGAGAGTATGGTCAAACTATATTTATGAATCTATAATAATCGAAAACACACTGTACTTGTAGTTCAACTTGTTTTGCTCACCTTAATTTTAAATAAAAATAATAAAAGTCAAACAGTAATGTTCAACGTGACAACGTTGAATGAAATTCACACACTAAGACACAAATATTATTTACACTAGTTAAATAGAGTTCAATGTTACTTTAAAATATACAAGTTAATATTGTCGGTAAATTTGACCATACACTGTCACTGATAATGCTCGAAAATGAACAATGAAATCATCTGTTGTCTCGCGCAGTTCCCTACAACTTCATTACACCTGAAGCATTCAAATCCTAACAGTGGATGATTCACAAGGTTTTGGGGGAGTGTTTTATACGTTAAATGTCTTGCAAGAAAGGTAATAATTAAGTTGCTGGATTGCAAAATTAATTTACAAGTTTTCGACTTTTGAACATATGTAAATAATTGATAATTGTAGCTAAACGTGCATGACAAGTTTCGAAATAGAAAACATTGCTAAATATATTATATAACGGAGTTCGATAATTTTCGATAAGCCCCTTTTACACACCTGCAATTTTTCCGCGATTAATGATTTTGATACATGCCAACGAACGATTAGTTTTTAGATGAATAGGGCCCCTATCTAAACGTTCATAACTTATCCACACGTTTTTATCCACAAAGATTTGAATTTCTCAAAGCTTAAAGCTCGACGAACAACTTGAGAAAGACTGTCAATACAATTTATCATGAAGATGTCCTGCATGTGATAACTGACTAGCGAATTATTAAAAATTCTGGCGTGAATCATGCTGAACTTGTTCGTGTTGCTTCGTGATAAAAGTAGCGGAAATCTTGACTGTCATTTAAATGAATAAAGTTTTGAAATTTATAATATAACACACACTCTCGAACTGCTCTTCTTACGTTGTTTTTCTTCCGTCTTAACTTCAGCTATGTTGTTATTTGTATTCTTTGAGTGAAGCGAATCTTCAATTCGTTGCATTTGATCCGTCAGCTCTTTGTATTCTCTTTCCATTTGTCTCATCTTTTGATCCTTTGCTTCGTCATCTTTTACAAATCTTTTTAAACGTAGTTGAAGGTCTTTCACTTTCCGTTCAGCCACCTCAAGATCTCTGGTCGTCTCATTTAACTTTTCTTCCAAGTACATTTCTTTCTCTTGTTTTGCTATAACTTGACGTGTAAGGTAATCTATAAAAACAATAACATGAGCTCTATAGAAGTCGCTAAATTCAGGTGTACTCGATAAAAATTACGGAATATTTCAGTCAAAATATAAGAAGATGAGTTTTTTCTGACCTGTTTGTACTCGATATGCAGTGTTGCCACTTGCGGCTCTTTGTTCGGTTTGTTCAGCCTGATTAATATCTTTAGCATCATTTACATCGACGTCAATACTCGATGTTCCTTCTACCTGTTTACCGGTTTCACCATCTTCATCTAATTTCTCTGAACATTCGCTGGTAATAACTGGCTTATCATCACCATCAGCTTTCTTTAAACCATCATCGGTTACTTCTGGTTTATCTGTGTTAGCATTTGTCTCACTACCGTCAGATTTCTTCCCAACATCAACATCATCAGTGTCTGCTAGTATCTCGTCAACAAGATCATCGATATTTTCACTTGGTACTTCGCTTTTGTTATCCTCCTGTCTGGAAACCTGAGAGGGACTATCTTCGAGATTTGCTTCTGGTCCTGATGCGATTTCACCTTCGTTTTCTTGGGGTACAGTTTCGTCCTTTTGAGATGCTTTTTCTTGTGCCTCTTCATCTGCAGCTGCAACAGTATTTTCCAAAGAATCTCTCGCATCCTTTTCATCAGTGTCTGTAGTAATCAAATCAGCACTGCTATTTTCAGTTTGTTTTTCAACCAATCCTTCATCATTGCCACTATTCTCTTTTTCACCCCTTTCCTCAATAGATGTTTCAACCAATGTCTCTGTATGTCCTTCATCGCCTCCGTTGTCAATATCACCCGCTCCTATTTCATCTTCTTTGCTATCTTGTTCGGTATTCTTATTTTCTTCCACAGCATCATTATCATCATTCTTTCCTTCATCGACTGCCTCGCGATGACACTCATCTTTCTTTTCATTTTCTTCGCTTGGCGCATCTTCGTCATTCGGTGTTGTCGCCGCCAGTTTTATATCGTTCTGATTGTCAATATCTTCGTGATCTTTTTCCACCGTATGCTTCTCTTCATCATTGTTTTTTGTTTCATCATCAACTTTAGGATCCTCAACATCACCAATGTCATTTGCTACTTGCTCCTCGCCATTTTTATCATCGGCGTCCTCCTTAGTCTCGTTGACTGCGTTATTTTCATTGCTCTTAGAAGATTCTAAATTGTTTTTATCATCAGGTGAAACTTCTTTAACCTCTTCAGTGGTTTCCACTTTCTGAGCAATATCTCCTGAAGCATCTTCATTTGAAAGCTCCTTTGGTTGTTCCGAGGCATTTCCATCAACTACAGCCACTTCAGCAGCGTCATTCGTTGCCCCGTCTGTATCAGAATTATTCACAACTTCGGGTTTAGGCACATCTGTAATCGTCGAATTTTCATTGTTTTCTTCCGTATCTTTGCCGTCCAGATCGGAATTTTCGCTCTTTATATCGGCTGAAACATCATTCTGATTTCCACTTTCGCTTCCACCGGTTGACGCCTCATTGTTTTCATCTGTCGTATTATCACTTCCCTTTTCTTTACTTTCCTCCGTTACCTCCATGGCGTCTTCCGTATTTTTCTGTTCAGCGATTGGCACTTGACCTGCCATTACATCATCGGCAGTTTGACCACCACCTTCTTTCAATTCATTGCCTGCGGACTCTGAGCTCATATTTTCCCCCGAATTTTCGTCCTCTGCAAGAAAAAAAAAATTTTATGGACGGATCAAGATGACTTGATGCATTGAGATCACTGTCACTGGATGAAGTTCTCCTTTAAACTGCCGACCGAAGGTCATATTTTGATAACTTGCAATCAAACGGGGGCTGGGCAACGTTCTGGAAAAGGTTTGGAATTAAGAGGGGTGTTAATTTTAAGGATAATCTTATGTCGCCACGCGACAATGTTTGACAATCACTCGCAATGTAAATAGCGTTTTAGAATCACTAAAATTTCGCATAACTTATCGAAAGCCGAAATTCTCCCACGAGTGGTGTAACATGACCTTTAGGCTTTTATCACGATTCCACTATTATAACCAGTCCTACCTTGGCCAACCTAGAGTTTGTGAGATCCTCAGAGTAAAACATACATTCACTGGAGAGTCAAGCCATTTGAACTGGGACAAACTGCGACATTTCAACGAAATAATCCTTCGTCTGGAAGTTAATTGAGAAAACAGGCAGAGCCTTCGTTCGAAAATCTGATTGTTATCTTTCTGACGAATTGTAGATGATTCAGTTGTTGTTGCTTTAACATGTAGACGGCCTTATATCGTCGACACATATTTCATGGTTTCAAGACATCTGTTAAAACACTATATTCATTTTTAAGTATAACTGCTTACCTGATTGACTTGGGATTTTTTCTTTCAAACTTGCGTGACTGCTTGACTTTGTATCCGACTCTGTCATATCGAAACGTGTGTAGCTACTGACTGTGCTATTTTTGACTGACCGTAGAAAGTTCTGGGTGCTCAAACACTTGAACTGGATCGATAACCACAGCTGCATGAGCAACAAGAATTGTATATTAAGAAAAGCATATTGCAATCATACGGCATAATTCTAATTTTCTAAGGGACAATATATCTGAAATACCTTTAAATCATGAATACGAAGTGCCTGACATTCAATTCATCCATGCAGCGAGCAGTTATATATACTAATATAGCCATAAAAATTGTATGATTACGACTGAATGAATTATGTTTTTCCTTGGCGCCAGGCAGTGTATTTTGTTACTATATATTGTCTATCTTCAACGAACACCTGTTTTTTCAGGTGTATATTTATTTCTAGTGTCAAGATGTTATAGGATAATTGATTTATCAAAAAAATAAAGGCCGGGAAATGGGAAGTGCAGTATTTTATTTTCGGTACTTTTCGATTATAGGAATAGAATCATCAGAATTGTAATGATGAATGTGAATTGAGGTTTAGGTGGAATCAGGCAAATGGCCCCATAATCGTATCGACTAAGGATTAGAAATCATTACCGACAAATTAATTTAATATCGGCCATTGCATTCTGTATGTTTCAAGGCCAAAGACTAATGTCGCCCTGATCGATAGTATCTTTATAGAGTAGCTGTGTTTATCAATATATCCAGATATATCTTAAACTTAAAGCCAACAACACGGCCATGATGTTTTAAACTTGAATTTTAGTTTTTCATATCCTCGCCGTATCGCAATTGTTTATCGTTCGTAACAGCATGTTCTTAAACTTGTATACTGATTGCAATTAAATTTGCATACGTTCGCCTTCCACATGACAAGATGAGACTGATTGGAATTACATGCGAAGACTGCTTAAATATTGTTAATAAACCAAAGTATAGATGTAACGAGCACTGCCTAATATTGGGGAAACATATTTGTGGTAAATAAATCACAATAAATTAGTAGCTGAGGTTTATCTTGTCTTGCTAACATGCTTGTATACATATGATCATTTTTTTGCAATAATATTTATGTATATACGTATATCATAGTACATAGAAAACCTCGCTGAATTGCTGGTTATATTAAAGTCATTCAATGTACTCACAACGTTTTTGAAGGTTCTGCAACTTTTGATAACACATGAATTCAGTTGTCGCCTGGTAAAATGAAGACACTGTTACTGTTAGACATAAATTTTCGGCTAAGTTGGTATGGAAACGTGATACAAAGAACTTTTAACGAGCCTTCCATGGTAACAACGTAGTGGAAAGAATGTAAAAGGATTAGGCAAGTGGGTCGTAAAGAATAGAAAGCTGCCGAAATGTCAATAAGTAATCAATTGCCAACGAGATTTGTTTGAGTTCAGCTTAAACCTTCGCAAACAAACTTTGTACGACTAATGACCATGTCAAATGTTTGATGTAGATGACTACAGATTTTTGGCCCTTTTTTACAAAATTGCCATGGTCTTTTACAGTAATTTTGCTAACATGTTTTTAAAGTTGATAAGGAAGTGGATAAGATGCGTATATAGGGATAAATATACACTACACCAAGAAACACACTACACCAAATATCATGTCAATTCTTTATCTCATCTTTTAATTTACCCGACTTCTCTTCATTCCGGCTAAGCTTATCAGCGGCAAACAATTTGCTTTGAGTCGGACTATTATGGTAAAGGCGATGGACAACAGGACATGCAAATTCTGTACATAACACATGCATAATTCTCAAAACAAAATGTTACAAGAGAAGCATTCTGTGTCTAAATGGCTAGTCACTAAGAGATATGTTGAGTATAAAATGTTTCTTTACGTGAGAAAAACGAGTAGGTTCTGTATCAAAACATTTAATAGACCTTTTCCATAATGACGTCAAACGAGGAAAATCTGATGTTATACGATGAAGTTTATTGGCTCGATAGTTTTGTTCAGACTTTCCGCGTTTGACCTCATTATAGGAAAGGTCTATTGCATGTTTTTATCCCTATAATCAATTAACGAGTCTAGCGCTCGTCGTAGTTTTAAGTGGCTATATCCTCATGCTAAGTGGGACAAATATCGACAGCTGGCCTTTTCTTTTTCTGTGTTCGCATATTCTCGTACCCAGAGCCCTTCTCAAGACCGCGCGTAAGAAGGGCTCTGGTTACGAGAATGGTGCTCGCATCATAGATTCGAAGTGGTTGGCGAGGCAACTAAGGCAACTTCGTTCACAGGCTTATTTTTGCGAAAGAGACAAGGTTAAAATTCTCCAGCGATATCGCCAAGTTACGAGACATCATTTGTAGGGTTTACACTACTTAAAAAGCACGTCACAATTCGTGTCATTTTAGTTTATTTTGATGAACATATAGATATAAAATGAAACAAAAGTATAAAGCCAGATTTTACACTCCGGCCAAAATGGTCAGCTTTCTATCTTATAGCGACAAGTCTACCTAGTCAAAGTGGTTGGACCTTTAATACTAAATAACTCACGACTAAATAACACAAAAAATTAACAGAATTATTTAGGGTCGATTATGAAGGTAATAATAACGAACATTCATGTCTTTACATAGCATTAGCACGTTCCTCAAGCTGTTTGAGCTGATCCCACATTTCCTGCGGCAAATCTTTGTTTATTTGAACATCAAAGAAATTCTTCAGCTCTTTCACTTCGTTGAGCAAGAACTCCTTGTCAGTGGTCAGCAATTTATCCATGGTTTCCTTGGAAACGCCGATTCCTTGCGTGTTAATGGTTCCAGGCTTTGGAATGTAACCAATGGATTTCTTCTCCGCGATGTCTTCGCCGTCACATCGTTTGAAAATCCACTCCAGCACACGGGAGTTCTCACCAAAACCTGGCAAATTTCAAGCATATTAAAACGATTTTTCCTTCCAGGAAAATCACTTTAAGTCTATTAAACGCACCAACGTATACTAGCGATTAACGTACCTGGCCAAAGGAATTGATCATTTTCCTGACGGAACCAGTTGACATGGAAGATTTTGGGTAGTTTAGCATTTGGTCTTTTCTTCATATCCAACCAATGTTGAATATAGTGACCAATATTGTACCCAAAGAATGGCCGCATTGCAAATGGATCATGCATGACAGCACGGCCCTTGTGCTCAGCGGCAGCAGTTGCTTCTGACTTGACGCATGCGCCAAGGAAAACACCATGTTCCCAATCAAAGGATTCATAGATCAACGGTACACCGTCTGGACGACGACCTCCAAAGAGAATGGCTTCAATTGGGACACCAGCAGGCTTCTCCCAGTCCGGGTCAATGATGGGACATTGGGAGACTGGAGCACAGAAACGAGAATTAGGATGAGCTGCTTTCTTTCCAGAACCTTTCTCCCATTTCTCGCCAAGCCAATCCGTGATTGTTAGTTTGTCAATATCAGGGAACTCTTCTTCAAGACCTATTATTTGAGATCACAATATCATCAAACATAAGCTCATCTCCACCATCAGTCCTCGGCTATTTCTAACCGCTCCTTATCCGGTCTTCCAAGTATGTAAAAAGATCTTCATAAGAATGTGAAGCGCGGAAAGTTTGATGTTACACGAAGTTTGATTGGTTCCTTAGTTTTACGGAGCCAATTATCAATCCTTGTGTAACAACAGGTTTCCCGCGTAAATGAAAAAGGGAATTAATGACATCAACAACATTAATATTTTCTTGTCTTCTGAATATTTAATGAAAACTAGCATCATGCATACCTTCCCAATAATAGCGGCCATCGTCAGTCTCAGCAATGTTTGTGAAAATTGTATTTGACTGAATAGCTTTCAAAGCATTTGGATTGGTCTTATGTGAAGTACCAGGGGCCACTCCAAAGAAACCTGCCTCAGGGTTGATACCCCTTAGATGACCCTTGTCATCATATCTCATCCATGCAATATCATCTCCAACACACTCGTATTTCCAGCCAGGGAGGGAAGGAGTCATCATGGCCAGGTTTGTCTTGCCACAGCAACTTGGAAATGCAGCTGCAATGTATTTCTTCTTGCCTTCAGGGTTGGTTATACCAAGAATCTATATGACAGATTTCAATTGGTTTAACTTTAATATATACTTTTACAAATCTGACCACAACTGGAACCTATGATGCCACACAAAACCTGAACATTTAACATCTATTTTGGGGCATCAGGCTACATTTGCAAGCTGTAAGCAAGTTGCACACCCAAATTCTAGTTAAAATGCCTACCAACATATGCTCAGCCAACCATCCTTCATCTCTTGCAATCACTGAAGCAATTCTCAAAGCAAAACATTTCTTTCCAAGAAGGGAGTTTCCACCATAACCACTTCCAAATGAGATGATTTTACGATCAACCGGAATATGGGTGATCATAGTTTGGTCAGGATTACATGGCCAATGATACTCACTTGGAGGGGCAGGGAGGGGGACACCTTCAGAATGGAGGCACCGCACAAAGGTATCATTTCCAAGCCGTTTGAGGACAGCTGCCCCCATGCGGGTCATGATCCTCATGCATACAGCAACATATGCAGAGTCAGTCAACTCAATGCCAACCTTGGAAAGAGGGGAGGAAAGTGGACCCATGCAGAAAGGAACAACATACATTGTTCGACCTAAAAAATTGTGGCAATGTTTGTAAAAACTACACACTGAGTCTTCTACACAAATATAATAATGTAGATTATTGTAAAAATCGACATACATGAAAGTTACTTTGTGAAAATATAAATCTACAAAACTATAAACAAAATTATAATTTGCATCTAATACTATTTTCGAAATACATATAGCAAAAACATTTATCACTTTTTCCAGAAATTGTCTTACCTGACATGCATTTAGGTAGCCGTTTGCTCATTTCTTCTTTCAATTTCTCAGGAGAGATCCACTGACCAACCCTTCCTTTAGCATCACCTTTTGGTGTTGGGATGGTGTCTCCTTTATTCTCAGTACAGATAAAAGTCTTGGATTCTACCCGAGCAACATCATGTGGGTCAGTCCGTGCTAACCAACTAAATAAACAAAATATTTCATCATTGGGAATTTTCATACGATATGCTGTAATAGGCTAATAGCTATAGCATTAACACATAAATGGCCAATCCAGGATAGAAATAATAAAATATTAAAAGTAATCTAATTAATTCGGTAAAAAATAGACTATCTATGGATAAAAAATCTTAAGAATCACAACAAAAATTTTTTCACTAGATAAAGAAGTAGTCGTGGTAGTCAGAATGCAGCATTTAAAATGTAATATGTAAAGCGCGGTAATATTGGTTACAAATTCTGAAATTCAAAGATATTTTGAAATATTTATTACTTGCCTATTTCTATAAGCTGTTAAAGGCTTTATCACATCTTCTTCGTGCAGCATTTTGAGCAAACTTTCGTTTTCTTCGTCGCTTCCATCGCAAACATAAAGTTTTGCTGGAGTGCATAAATCTGCACATTCTATTACAAATTGCCTGACCTTCGGAGCGAGAGCATCCAAACTTCCTTTGGTAATCTCGATATTTTCATTCAATTTTATATTGCTGAGGTCCCGAGGAGGCCTACCTGCTTCGATTTCAAGAAAAGCTAATTCTGGTTGTGCCATCGTTGGGAAGTCTTCTTGCAATGAACTGTTGATAATTTACCGGTGCTTTTATATGCAGTCCAAGCTCGTGAGATGTTGCACGACTTCGATCCTTTCAATGTTGAGAGGGAAATTGACTAATTGAGGAAAGATGTCGTGTTGAAATGGAAGTAAAAGTAATAACAATTGATATTTTTACGCATTTTTACGACAGAAATGAATAGAAATGTCAAGTTTATATGTTTGAATGTTGATTTTAGGTCTGTGTTGCATATACATATTTAATTTACTACTTCTCTAGTTTAGTACATGTTGATGATCAGATGATGCATTGCCGCATGCTATTAGGCATGCATTTAATAAAGTGTGGTTATTAATTAAGAACGATAACAAATTACTTGCACCAGCACTTAAGAAAAGGTTACTTTTTGTTATTTTGCGAATAAAAATATATTTAACGCTTATCAAGGTAACGAAACTTTCTCAATTTTACAAAAAAAGTTTGAGAAAATTTTGGAAAATAGTATTGATATTTTCTGTATCAAAGCGGAAACATCCTGCGGTAATTTTGAGACCTGATAATTTTGAGAATTTTGTAATCGATTTAATCGAAACCTGATAATTTTATGCAAGATAGTATCTTTTTACCGTATTATGTCAAAAATAATGTACATTTTACTCTGACAACATTTTTATATTCAACCAAAAGACATCTATTTATCTCCGTCAACTTCCGACTTCAAAGGGTGCATGACAAACGCCACGTCCTTTTTTTTTCAAGCAGGTGGGAGTCGATGGGAGTATCCCTATTTGCTGAGGTCTGCTTAAAATGCCGTGCTTCTCAAGTGCCGAAAGTATTAAAAACAATAGATAATCCGATGTCTTATTTCCTCTTAGTGGTAATACTACCAGACGTAAATTCGTCTGCGCGCTGTCTAGATTTTGCTCGCTTTGAAACGACGAAACGGAAGTCTGTCCGTGACTTGAATAGAGATTAAAATCTACGTGAAACTCTATTGTTTCTATTTTGGTTTCGCTTAAAGGAAACTTCCAACCACACGCAAGAGAAAAAATATTCTCACAAACGGTTGGCGGACTTGACGCGATTTGTCAATGTGTGCGTTAAGTGATATAGTGATACTGATCACGTCTGAATAACAAAGCCCCTGATCGAAGCCGGAACACGAATATTACAAAGGAATTGGCGTCTTCAGATTTCAATAACTTTCATTAAAATGATCATACTTATATCAACTAAAAAAGAGACTTGAAACGAGAAAACTTGCAATCTCGAAACCAGAGCCCGCAAAACTTGCTCTTAGGGGACTTGCTCTTCTGGCAAAGATTTTTTTATGGGAAACGTTAAATTGTAGAAACACTCAGATACATAATTAAGACATTCAATCAATCAAGTCTGTTTAGATTCCAAAAATAACGAGGCCAATGACAAGTTGCATCGGTTGGCTTCTCCAAAACCAAGTGAATAATCGCGCATTTCTTTTGGATAAGAAATGACAAGTGACAACACGTTGCAAAGTGTCGAGGCAAGTGTCTTTTCTAATCCGCGGTACTAAATAGTATTAATGTTAATATCTTATATCAAGTATTGCGCGATACGTGAATGGGTGCATGCGACGGTGCATGCCGCAATGAATTGACAATGAAATATTGTTAAACCAAAAAGTAGGGATATATCCTTACTGTTACTGATTGTCAGAAACTTAACTATTTTGTATAAATGTTCATAGCACAAAGGAACATATCAAATCATCAATCATGTCCCCGTAATAAATTTAAGTTTAAAGCTATCAAAATGAATCAAAATGTACAAAGAAAAAATATCGCGGGCGCGAATGCTTACTTCCTGTTCAATGTTCGTATTTTGTATTTTTGTACATAATTTGCAATTTTACTATTTTGCAAAATGACAAAGTTGCTGCAATGGGTTTGTGTTTTGGGGCTGATATTTACGATATGGATTACTTTATTGATGGATATACTCCCTTTTCCAATAAGCAAAGAAATTAAAGACGTACTATTACCGGTATGGCTATTAAAACGAGCATTTCATATGAAAGTAATCAATTACGTACAAACTATAATATGTAATTATCAACGTGGCATGCACACAAATTTAGTAGTTTTGTTAGATATTGTCCATTATTTAAAGTTTTTCTTTTCCTTCTAGTTTCCCCTCTACATGGTCATAGTTTTTGGGGTAAGTTTTGATCTTTAGATGTGGTTGAGACTTGATCTTTATAGTTGTGTTCCATGTGGAAGAGGATATATACAGTGATGCAAAGACCACAGTAACCGTGCATATACCTATTCCTTAGTGTAGAAGTTTGGTTAACATCTAATTTCATTTATGAGCTTTGATAAAAGAAGCATTTTTGCACCAAGTGTATTTCTTCTTCCCTTTGCAAATTAAGGTACCCTATTTGGTTCAGGCTATGTTTATTAATGGTGGCTTTTCATCTTATTCAGTGCTACTCTTTGGTAGTAATTGGCTATAGGGTAATAACTTTCAATGACTGTGAAGATGCTGCTGACTCACTAAGAAAGGTACAAATCCATGAAATACCATTACTTCAAGACTCTTGTTTAATTTTTTTGCATTTCCAATGGATGGCTTGATTGAAAGCTAAAAGTAATATGTGTCTAAAAAAGTTATGTCTTCATTGCAAACTTGTATAAATACTGCACAATGTTATAGGAAATCCAAGAAGCAAGAAAAGACTTATCAAGAAGAGGCTTTAAGTTTGATTAGATCTTTTAAACTTCATCAAATGCATAGTGAATATTTAAAACTGTCAGCATGATGATGTATCATCAACTACAAAAATTCATCAACATTTAAACCAAACCAGGCCAACAGATTATACACGTGTAAATATAACTTTACACAGATTTTAGAACGACACTCACATGGAAATCTATATGAATAAAGAGTTATTTATCACAAAAAATGAAAACAAAATTAAGCATTCCTAGGTTGTACTTCTTGTTCCATGGCTGTAGCTGGTGAGAAGATGTGACATGTATTTTTGAGCAACATGTGTTATGATTTGTACTTTAGAATATCATTTAGAATATATTAGGCACAGACATAGTAATACCCTATCCCTCAGGCTAGTTTGAACCTGTGGTCTTGTCTAAGCTATGGTCATTTGTGAGAGGATTTATTGTGAAATTTCTTGTTTGGTTTAACCAAAATTATAATGAAAAATCTCTGCTTTTCTGTTCAAATATTTCAATTCTTTATATCATATTTATATATCCTTGGTTTATAGAATTCATCTGAATCTGTGTTTATACTTCATAGAACACCTGAATAATTGGTTCTGACATTAAAAGATTCCTGAGAAGCTTTTAAATATTTCATTTACAATAAGTTGATCTTTTTTTACATCAGGTCCTTCTTCCTCATTTATTCTGTGCAGACAAATACCAAGCTCGTTATGTCGATGTCTGTATTCCGAGTAATTGGTGGTCATTAAAATGCAGTGCAATAAGGATAGATACTCCGTTCTCCACTACAAAAATTTGGAAAAATTTTAATTGCAAACTTGTTTCATGTCTCATGCTCGTGTTTCATGTGTTTCATCGTGTTTCATGCCTTTCAAAAACGAAATATACACACCTCGTCACCTGGAGAAAGGTCCGACACCTGACGTAAAACGATGTCAATTAAAACCATCAAATCATTGGTGAAAAATAATCCAGACGTTTTCTCGCTCGAAAAAATATCTTCGTAGAGTTTTAAGAGCGAATCCGGACAGCGATTGTCGAAGTAACCAAATATGTTTATGGGATCATCTGTGAAATGATTAATGTAGACGAAGGTTAGGAAAGGTACAAAGTGTCTGGTGGTAAAGTGATAAATAAAGCTTGTTACCTCCTCTATTTACAAGTAACATGAGCTTCTCTGTAAATATTTTAGACGTTGTTCTGTGAGATAATACTTCCATCACAATGTTCTTCTCTACATCTGAAGTCAGGGGCATATTTTTAGATTAAAATAAAGAACATTGGGTCGGGTAAAATGTCCTCTTCCCTTCGTGTATGTCTTGTGGATTTTTCCAATCTTTTTTAGATTAACAGAAATTTTCATAAAAATTCTTTTGCTAAGACTGGTTGACAATCGCGGATTCTCACTAGAAGCAGTTCTATTCTGAATTCTGATTTCCATATGAGTTAATTTGATTTGAGCTGAATGTCACAATAAAATATTCACCTTGAAAATGTAGATTGAAGGACAGAATTAACGTCACGAAAGCATTTACCACAGTTTCTTCGTCGTCGTCTGTATTTACTGGTGGATCTTCCACGGTGTTCACCAAATATTCCACGAACTGTTTGTTTAAATATTCTGTGATTACATTAATTGCAAGTCAGAAATGGAATGAGCGATGTTGATTAGGTGATCAATTAGAGAACCATTACTTAATTAATTACCATAATGTTGATACGGTATGGCTTCACCAGTTGAGAATATCATTGTACATAGTCTGGCCGAATTCACTAACTTTTCAAGATCTGGAAAAGAAGGAGATAGCTGAAGCTTCACTTAAGCGTTTTCAAAATAATGATTGCAACGTGGAATGTCAAAAATGCATTTTCGGTTTCTCATCTTGATCTGCCGTTGTGATACGGCAAACAGTAGGGAGATTTAACATGAGGGCGTAAACGTCAAAGACGACGTGAAAATGGCAAATAAATGGCGTGGCGTGTCCATATATAGATGCGTCACGCCATTTATTCGCCATTTTAACGTCCTCTTTTGACGTCCACGTCCTCATGCTAAATCTCCCCAGTACCAGACCCCAAACAACGTCAAAGAGTTTTTTTAAAGTTTTTCACTCTAAGTTAACAAGAGATTCTACACAATCACGCGAGAAAATTATACAGATGTTATGAGAGATCCACCCATTCTTGAATACGGGGACTGAGATTTCTGTAACTTATATTTCAGAGCTTACTTTTAATATCAGTTTGCATATCCCTCGCGAGTTCAACAGGGAGAATGGTGCAGAGCAACTGTGAGATGACATCTGGTCCAAGACTGCAACATCCCGAAAATACTTGCAGCAAAATATGGCGTATTGATGCCCTGGTTTCCTCGAGAAATAAACAGAAAGATAAGAAATACCACGGAGACTAAATTTCCTGAATCTGGGGATTATGACTCCTTTAACAAAGTTTAATCCGCTAATTCAACCCAGGCCGTACGTGGTTAAACTAACTAATCTAATCCTGTACATTAAATTTTAAGCACTCAACAAGATTTAAGCCGCATTAACCCAGGATTAGGATTAGTTGTTTAACTTGTTTTTGATTAGAACTTTCGCAGTAATTTGCTTTAGTAACCTACCATTTGATAGTACTCGACCAAAGCATTCAGACCATCATACGAGTCTTGGCGAATCACAGCCAAACACACAAGTTTGTTAGCACCTTCCTAAATAAAAGCAAGGATAAATTAATGCTTGGCGTTTCTAGGATGAAGACGATAAACCATGTCAGGTTTTTGCCGCCATCATGCACTCACCAGTATCGACAGAACATCTTTTAAGCATTTTATAATGACAGCTTCGTCTTCATGCACTGCCCAGCTGCGTTGTTGCGAGTCGTCTTTACATTTGACGAGTTCTTGCACCAGAGCGTGCAGACATTTGCCATCATGAGTTGATAATAGTTCTTCGTCGGACACCTCAGATGAATTTTCCTGAAGAAATATTGTCCAGAGTCAGAGTGAGCTGTGTTAGTCGAAATGAAATATAACAGCTCAAATTTAGACATATCGATGTTTTAAAAGATCATCATTCAAGAATTTTAAATTTCGGATTGTGATAAACGCGGAATTTCTAGTGTTACAAGAAGTTTGATTGTCTCGTTAGTTTTGCGGAGTCAAAAAAAATTATTGTAACAATAGACTTTTGAGAAAGGTCAATTGAGCTCTTTTCTCAGTGCTATATACAAAGTTACAATTAAATAACTAATAATAATAATAATTATAATTATATAATAATAATAATAATATATAATATATATATTATAATAATATATATATATATATAATAATATATATAATAATATATATTATATATTAATAATAATAATAATTATTTGTTTGGTTAGCGCGTGCTCGCGTGCATGCGGAAGCAAATTTATCGCTCCGTGTTTTGGTCAAGAAAAAACGTTAACATCCGCGCAGTGAATACTACATTTGCACATGGTTGCAGATAAATATCCTGTCGACATCTATCTGCACTTTGTTTGTCATTTTTGGTGATTTTGTGCGTAAATTTTGGATTAATTCTTTGGTTAATCGTTATTTCCGAAGACATTTTAGCATCGTTGTTTGTACGCGAGCTTGTTATCGCGTGCGCTGTTGGTTGACGCGAGAGTGCAACTGTCAATCAACGTCAAATTTGTTACGTGCGCAATTTGGAACTTGAAAAGATCAATTAGAACATTAATTTACTTTGTTGTGGGAAATTTTATTCATATGGCATCGATAAGTAGAAGCAAATGGAACATTAACTTGGTACTGTTTCTCTATCTGTTCGTGTTAACTGTTGGTTTGCATTGTCTTGTGAACTGCGCTCCAAATGGGATTTCTAATACTAAGCTGTTATTTGTGGATATCAACGTTTCTTTGGTGGTAAACATTCGCTCGTTTAAAACAAAAAAGAAGTCCTCTGAGTCAAATCTGTTAACACTGCAAGAAAAATTGGCTGTTGGTGCCCGGATTTTTCATTACATGTTAATCTCGGCTCTAATTATTGTTCTATCCGGTGATGTGGAATCAAATCCTGGTCCAGTTTCAGAAGGATCTTTGAGAACGAACCATGTATTGAACTGCGGTCTCCTCAACACAAGGTCCATTTGCAACAAACTTCAAATGTTAAACCAATTGGTATTTTTAAACGATTTCGACGTTTTTGCAGTTACTGAAACGTGGCTTGGATCTCATATTCATGATAGCGAATTGTTCTCAGATTTACCTTACACGTGTTACCGCAGAGACAGGGATGATGGGCGCAGAGCCGGTGGTGTACTACTTGCTGTCAAATCCAATCTCATTTCTCATCGTCGGGTAGACCTCGAAGAAGATCTCGAAATGATTGTTGTGGAAATTGTTTCTCATGATGCACCCAACGTTCTTTTTGCCAATTTCTATAGGCCTCCAGATTGCTCCAGGAACTTTGTTGAGAAATTTGCATCTTTCCTAAATAAATCCAACATCGCTAATTCTAGTAAGAAGCTCATCATTGTAGGTGACTTTAACTTTCCCAAAATCAACTGGACAGCTCCATGTTTTACGACCGATACCAGCGACGAATTCATTTTCTGTGAAAAACTCCACGATTATTACTTGATGCAAATGGTTACATCTCCTACGAGACTTACGTCCAGTTCCTCAACTATCCTTGACCTAATTATCACGAACTTCCCGGAACATGTTCAAAACCTACAAATCTTATCTTCAAATGAAAGTCAATTTCAAACAGATCACTCGTTACTGGTATTTGATGTTACTATAAAACCAAAACATCTACCTAAGTCATCACATATGGTCTTTGACTACAGAAACGCTGATTTCGTGGGTCTAAGAAACTCGTTAAGAAACACTGATTTTGAGATTCCAGATGACAACTGTTCGGATATGAATCAGGTCTGGCAACATTGGTGTGATTGGTTTGGTTCGGCAGTTAATCTTCACGTGCCAAAGAGAAAGGTCCGCAGTGGTAGTCCACCGTGGGTAGATGGTGAGGTTATGTACTTGTTGCATCAGAAGAATTCAGCTAGGCGTAAAGCCTTATCTCGTGGCATGAACGTCAACAGCCTTGCTTGGGAAAAATATCGTAGCCTTCGTCGTCGCCTGAAGTCAACAATCAGAACGAAGCACAGGATCTACATTAACTCTTTACAATCCTCTTTGAAAGACAATCCTAAACGCTTCTGGTCCTACTTGAAATCACGTACTAAATCAGGATCCATTCCGAACATTGTGAAACATAATGATACGCATTATCAAAAACCTAGAAACAAAGCTCAAGCATTTAATGACTACTTCTTCTCCTCGTTTACGTCCACTAATCCAGATGAACTATCTCTTCCTGATGTCAATGTTGATTCTAGTGCTTCACCTCCACTGGACAAGATCACCGTCTCTGTTGAAGAAGTGACCACCATTCTTTACCAACTTGATCCAAACAAGGCACATGGACCTGATGGCATTCCAGCAAGGCTGTTAAAAGAGTGCGCATATGAGATTGCTCCTTCTCTGTGTTCTATTTTCAATCGCTCATTACAATCAGGTTGTCTACCGTCGCAATGGAAGCTCGCCCATGTGGTGCCGGTGTTCAAGAAAGGTAACAAGGAGATCATTTCCAACTATCGTCCAATATCTTTGTTGTGTATTATTAGCAAAGTACTCGAACGTTGCATCTTAACGAGACTGATTTCCCACATGGCGCCGCAGCTACACGACGCTCAGCATGGCTTCCTGCGTGGCCGCTCAACTGTGACCCAACTCCTTTGCTTCCTCCATGAACTTGGTAGTGCGCTTGATAAAGGTTTGCAAACTGATGTTGTATATCTTGACTTCAGTAAAGCTTTCGATAGCGTCAACCACATACTACTGGTCCATAAACTTAAATCTTATGGCATTGGTGGAAGCCTCCTTTGTTGGTTCTCTGACTATCTGTCCAGCCGTACCCAGAGAACTATAGTGGACGGCCACATTTCTGATTCCTGTGCCGTTTTATCTGGTGTACCGCAGGGTTCGATCCTTGGTCCACTTCTCTTCGTAATTTATGTTAATGATCTTCCATCAGTACCAATCAATAATTCCTCGCTATTTCTATATGCTGATGACACAAAGTGCTCCCATACCATACGTGATTGTAGTGATGCTATCTCTCTTCAAACTAACCTGGATCATCTCTACAACTGGACTCAGACATGGAAACTAAGGTTCAACGAGTTGAAGTGTGAAACGCTGACTATCTCCAGGAAGAGAACTCCAGTGTGCCTTGGTTATAAAGTAGGTAGCAATGCAATAAAATCCACCACCAGCCAGAAGGATCTTGGCGTCCTGGTGACGTCTGACCTAAAGTGGAATCTGCATACATCGGCAGCGGTTGGAAAGGCTTATAGGATGCTCGGATTGTTGAAAAGAAATACACAGTCCTTTAGTGAAGAATCCAAAAGATTGCTTTACTTGACTTTTGTGCGTCCTCACATCGACTACGCTAGTGAAGTATGGTCTGGACAGGGTATACACCAGATGAGGAACATTGAAGGAGTTCAACGACGGGCTACCTCTTACATCCTCGGCACACCAAGGTTCTCTGTCCCATACAATGAACGTTTGATTCGAACAAATTTACTTCCAATATCCTACTGGCATGAAATCAAGGATCTACTGTTTCTTCACGCATGTACCTATGGAAAATACAACATTGATCTCGACCGCTATCTTCCTACTCTTCCAGTAAACAACCTCAGAAATTCCTGTCGGCTTAATCTCCAAGTTCCCCGATCTAGAACCAAATGTTTCCAAAATAGTTACTTCATTCGCTCTGCAAGACTCTGGAATAGCTTGCCAAATCACCTGAAGCAAGTTCCTGTATATAACGCCTTCAAAAGAATGCTTAAGTCCACCTACAATACCGCTCTCCAAGACATCTACAACATTGAAGTTATTTCAACCTGGCGCTCTATATGTCTACGTTGCAACTCATTAAGATCTTTCTTTCAACCCTGGAACCAATCACATTGTTGCTAAAGCTGAACTCTGTGTCGCTCGTTTGTCTGTTCGTTTATCTGTTCGTCCGTCCGTTACATGTCTGTGACGTCAGTGTGTTATAAGGGTTAGTGACCTTAGTTAGGGTATTATAACCCTGTTGTCACTAGCCTGTGTATATCTGCCAACATGTATACGCAAAATTTACTAAATAAATACGTGGATTGTGCTCAGCTGGTGGTTATACATTACTTGTATCCCACCACGCAAAAATGGAACATGCAGTGCAAATTTCCCAAAGTGAAAACACGTCCTCTACGACCCACCCCATAGTTTCAAAATTCAATTTTGACAGCAATAACTGTTCTAAAATGTTGACGTCGTCGTGTCGAAGCTTGTTTCCAGAAATTGCCAACTGGACAGAAGACATGAATAACATGATCAGCCTCCCTTTTAATCTACTCTATAGGAGTGGGGAATATCAGGACTTACCTGAGAGTAATAGAGAGATTCTAAGATATAATCAGCTTCATTAGAGATTGTTGGAACTCTGTGACGCAGATGCATAAGAACTGTCTCCACTGCTGTGATACTTTTTGCATGAGTAAGGCCTGTACTGGAAATCATTTCAATAATAATCCATTTGGTTATTATATAAGTACACATGCACTGCAGATATATTCTGTATCTATTCCTGTATGTTGTTCATTTATTTAAATACCTTATTCGAATCTGTTCAACAAGTTCACTTCCAATTGTTGAAGGAATGTTACTTTCGTTTGGTGGTTCTGGAGCCCTTCTCTTTTTATTACCCCCAGGAGGTTCAGGGGCAGGTCTGTTTGGTTGCAAGGGAATGTTGTACTCTGATGAGTACGCTGCTCCCATTTTTGATGACTGTTTGTTGGTTGATGGCTTTTTCTCCTTAAGTTGCTTTGAGAGAACTTCTCTGCGATGTTCAATTAATTTCCTGTTGGTAAAGATTGAATGTTAGGTGATCTATTAATGTTCAATTGCTTATTTATTATTTACAGATTCAAAAGAAATATTTTCCCAGGAGCTAGTCTACTATAAATGAAGTGCTTCCATAAAAATGAAGATATTGGAGTATGAAGATACTGTCCACTAATCTTATGCTACCATCGTTATCATCTAAGCGTGTACACATGATCACAAAACATGTTTTAATTAGCATCAAATGTGGTATAACAACTGCCTAAAATAGACAAAACACTTCTTGACATTTTAACCTAGAGATAGTCAGTAAATTTAAAAGAATTTATATGTAGTTTAGAATAGAAATTATAGGTAATTTCTTCCAAATTTATTGACTGAATTTCTTGAAACAAGTTTTCTTTACTGCCCAAATGTTACAACTTTGAATCTAAATAAAACATGTTTTACGATCACATGTATACGCTTAGATGATAACAATGGTAATAAATGTACTCAACAGTTAACTCCTTTGGGCGCCCAAGATCCACCCACTTTGCAGGAAATATCACCAATTAATTATCACCTACTGTAGCTTTGCCTGATTCCTGTGGTCAAGCTTTCCAGATTTACTTGAAGTTTGGTGAATTGCGTCAATTGCTCGGTCAATGGACACAAGCACAGAGTTCTTTCCTTCCTAATAATAAAATTACAAAATATGTATGCAACTGCGTATATTTAGGACTTGGATAAATTATATTGACCTGGACATTTTTCAAATGTTGTGAAATGCCTAAAGCTATAAAACTACAGATAGCTAACAATCTTTGAAGAGAATCCTCAATTTAGGAATGCCAGGTCATGCATATTGAACAACTGGCAATTCAATTATAATTATAGTGTGATTGAAAAGCAAAAACATGGTAAATAATAAAAACAAACAAACGGTAGAGACAAATAGACACAGTAAAGTAAGATTAAATTACTTTTTAACTATAGCAATACCTCAAAAAGTTCCCCAAACTCGAAAATACATTTTCCCAACAAACAATCTTCAAGCCAATTTTCCCTGTGACCGTTTATATTGCTGACGAATTTTCAATTTGAATGTCACGACTCTGATTCATTGCGACTTTATATAATTTGTCCAGTGACATAAATTCAATAACAAATTAGGCTCATTTTCCGCGGAAATTTTAGATGTTTAGCATATTTTCAAATATTAACTTGCAAAGTTTGAAATTTTGTTAATAAGCAAAAACCCTTTGAGATTATGAACCAAAGCTTACCGTGTTTATTCCCTGCGTTACTTCAGTCAAATAACTTACAGGAACAAGACCGACTTGCCCAGTTTCATTACATCGCATTGACCACCAGTGTTCGTTGCAAATATCTTTATACTCGAACGTCTGTCCTTCTTTTATGTTTAGTTGTGTTTTATCGCCAGCATTGTAGTTATATAAGGATTTATACATAATTAAGGAAATTATTACAACTTTAACTACCTAAGACGATGTCGATCCAAGTCGAGAATTTTATCTAAGAATTTCATAAACATTTCATTTAGTTATTTATTTATATCAGTTTTATAACTTGTATATGGGTGGTTATGCGATCTGATTGGTTGAGCTACTCAAGGTATATCAGCTTATATGCGGTGATAAATGAAGACTGTGGCCATTCATTGGGTTTTGTGAAAATTGGATGATGATATTGGTTGTGAAGGTTTGTGCTTAGTTAAATAACGGTTAAAAGTGAATAATACAGGTTATAAGTGACGAAGTTGAGAGGGTAAGAAGGCCCCGGGACATAATCTCGGTTCAGGCTCGAAGCTGAATCATACAGTTGGATCATCCCCAGATGTCCCAGAGGTCCCTTCAGTCGATCTCTCCCCCCTCTTCGCCTTCTTTCTTGCAGCTAAACGTTCTTTTAGTTTCTTCTCTTTTCCTTTCGCGTCTAGACGTATGGATTTTCTGTCATCACCGCTGAAACCTTCCTCCTCAATGCCAGAGTACGATGGTAGAATGGGAGGAGAATGGAGCTGGAACATACACAATATAAAATCTTATATACAGAAGGTTCACTTTGATTTGAGTTTTGATGTTTTTTACACCGGCTAAAAACAAGCCTAGTCAGTCAAAGACATTTCATCTTGGTTCCATGGCAAGAGATTGTAACAATTTAGCCATGTTCAACCTGAACGTTTGATTAGAACTCGACAGGCCCAGCAGTGGCAAAATTTTCTACAATGGCAATCTTACCGTTGTACTGACTCGTCGTTCTTCTACTTTAAATTTTTGCTCCATTTTGGCAGCAATTAATTTCATTCTTTCCTCGGGATTTAAGCCTTCAGCTTCCTCCTGTGTTAG
Source organism: Dendronephthya gigantea (assembly GCF_004324835.1). Lineage (NCBI taxonomy): Eukaryota > Metazoa > Cnidaria > Anthozoa > Malacalcyonacea > Nephtheidae > Dendronephthya > Dendronephthya gigantea. Next base: position 1,347,476 of record NW_021163031.1, read on the forward strand.
GATGTGATCAAATCCTCTAGACTCGGAGGATCCAGGTTCTCTCATTGTCATCGTCCGTTCATGACGTACACGCTGGATTCTGTCACGAATCATCGTTTGTTGTCTCTCGCGCTCCTCCTGAATAAATGAAGTACGCAAAGATCCCGTAAGCAACTGCCGTAAACAACCAGTCACAAACAAAGTCTGTTACTGCAGGTATGGACAGATCCTTTGCATACCTTTCTCTTTTGCTCAACCATCGTTTTCTGTCTCTCTCCTAAGCCAACGATGGTGGCTGCAGCGGCTACGACAGTGGATTTCTTTTTCATTCGTCGCTCCTTGAGCTGAAATGAAATAAAATAAATCAATAACACCGTTCAATTCTCATTTTAAATAAGGCGCCTGCACTTTGATCCTTTCTACTTTTCACTGTCCTCTCTCCCTCCACTTACGTCAACAAACAAATACCCACATACATCACCTCTCCTAACATCATACATCACCTCTCCTAACAAACTCCAAACATCCTAACTCGCATTATTTGCCCATGAATTTTTCGAATGCAGTGTGTTCATGAAAAGAGTTCGGACCACTGACCTATATTCGATCTAATATAGGTCAGTGGGTCGTACCCTCTTGACCCCCCCCCCCACCTCTAATTCACCCTCTCAACGATTACCCAAAACCTTTTGCCACCAAACTTACAATATCCTCTTGTCGCCTTCTCTCTCGTTCTATTCCCATTCCAAATGTCGTGTGTTCACGAAGCAAAGAACCAACAATTTCTTTCTTCTTATCTTCAGATACGTCAACATCAACAACTGTCTTTTCCCGCTTCATACTGAATCCATCCTAAAATCGAATGGAAAATCCATGGTCAAAATGCCATGCTATACATACAAGATGATATTTGGACAATGGAAATTCACCACATTCAGCATCCCCACATTCAGCATCCCCAGATCATTAGAGAATATTTACCGGTAAACTGGATTTTCTTCCCTTCAATTTCTCAGTTTTCTCAAGAACTCGTCCAGCGCTAGCAGCTTTAGGACGTTCATCATCATTTTCATCTTTTCTGTCTCTCTTATTTTGCTCTTCGTTTCTCTCGATCTCCTCTTGAGCTTTACGCTTAGCGCGTTCTTCCCGACGACGAGCTAGCCTTTCTTGAAGCTAAAGATAATTATGTTTATTTACTTTTATTTTCCTAATAAAAAACTGTAATCAATGTGAACGCCTGTTTTCCTTGACGTGTGAGAGAAATACAATAAACAACTGGAACTAACGCTGCATTACATCCTCTACAACCCTCTTAAACATTGTCTAGCTTACTGATTCTCCTTGTTTTGATCGTTGTATCATAGTTTTCTCTCGCACCAGGGATGACTCTTGTTCAGCCATCATCAGTAATGACGTGGCAATATCTTCCTCATATTGTTTATCGTCACGACGCCTTCGTTTTGCCTCAAGCTTTGCTTTAGCAAGATTGCGTTGACGTTCGAGTGTCTCATTTAATGCCTGAATAGAAAATATCTGCTATGGGCAAATATGTCCTCGGCAAAGTAACTTTTCATTCAGGAAAGTAGGTTTGCATGCTATAATAGCTGTATACCCCAATCTTTGTTATGAAGACTGCTTGAAAGGGCCACCTTGCAAGTAGTTGAAATGATAGTAAAGGACAAATATAGTTGGTAGGTTGGTTTCTCATGGATTGCTGGAGACGTGGGAGTCAATTCTGAAAGCAAGGAATACCACTGGTCCCATGTTAAATATAATCAGTTTCGCCTTACTTGTTTTTTACGCTCTTGTTGTCTTTTTAGCTCGCTCAACGCAGCATTTATTTCAGCCTCACTGGCCCCAGTTAAAAATCTGCGCTTTTTTTCTTCTTCCAGTTCAGCTTCCATTTCGGCGAGCTGTCTATCATTTTCCATTTCTACTTCAGTCACTTCACTATTCTCTCCAGCCGAAATTTCCTAAAGAAATTTAAAATTTCAGGATATGGATATTACGATGAAGATATTTGAAAAGTTCTGCGAAATCCAAAGTTTGGCTTTATATATAACAAGCAGTAGCGATCCAGCTGTGTGTAAAACTTCATTTTAATAGGTATAATTGCATGGGTATAGTAGAGTTTGAGTATAGTCAGTAGATCAATAGATAGTCACTAGTCCCAAAAATTTGCAGGTTCAGATTGATCTGCGAAGATGACAATTCTTAATTGTCTTTGTACCTGGTCCTTCTGCAAGATAACGGCAGCTAAATTATCAACGATACATTCTTGTCTGATGCGTCGCTGTTCGTCTTTGATAAGATTCAAGACAGCATCTTCCTAAGAATTGTAAAAAAACAATCGCTCTTACTTGACATGTACAACCAAACAGCCATTAATTTGTAATAATTAATGTATTCTTTCGTAAATCAATATAAGTACCAGTAAATTCAATAAATGACGCACTATCTTATTAAATCTGAATATTTAGGGGAAAAAATAGATCTTCCATTGGGGATTAATTGCAATCTCACGAAGTCGTATGTATATACAAGATTTATCGTTAAAATTACACGATAGCCTAAGTAAAGTTCTCCGACGTTCATCTGCATATGATTTGCTTCTTTTCCCATGCGTTTTTAAGCCAACTTTGTGGTTTCTATAACACCCCCTCCTTTCTTAAGCTTGGTGCAGAAAGTTCATGAAAATTATAAAGAATGCATCTGTTTTGCTCGCATATGAAAGGCTTTTAATAAGATTATCAAAAGAATAACTAGAAAATATAAAGCTGTTTAAATAACCATCACCTTTCCAGCGAGAATGTTCTCCACAGCTCTATTCTCAGTACTCTGCTTCTCCTGAAGATCAGCAACCAACAACACACCAACCTCATTTTTCAGCTTCGGCTCCGGAATATCCTTGTTTGATAATTCATCTTTCACATTCATTACTTTAAGAACAATTCCATCCTTTAAAATTCTCATCAATTTCATTTGGCGATCTGCTGCTCGCAAGACGTTTTCCTCTTTCTCCTCCTGGTAACAATAATAATTATTGGTTCAGCGAAACATACTTCAAAACATAACAGTCATACTATAGTTACCTCTGCGTTAACCATGTTATGGCTAATACATGATGATTTAGACTATATACGTTTACACAATGACGGTATAATTCTTTGCTGTTTTCACAACAAAGCATCACCGGCTTTCGGGTTTCTTTCTTTAGTGGCATGACAACCATATGGGACCCTAGTTAACTTTAAAACTATACCTTTGACATAAGATCTAAACCCGCATTCTTCGAAGCTCTAACAGTTGCAGTTTTCCACTCCTTAAAGTCACGATAAAGATCTGCCATTTTCTGATCTCGTTGCTTGTTGTTAAGGTAGCTGGCTGCAGCTACTGCGTCAGCATCACTTTCGCTAACATCAAGTAATTCGCTCAGCATCTTAAACAGAAAACAATACGGAGTGTCATTCATGCAGATGTATCTGAAGGGAACAAGATTTCATTTGTTTGCAATTGAAGATGTCATGAGTAATTGCAAATGTCATTGAAAATGTCGTTGACAGTACCTTAATCTCAATGGAATGTTTCTTCTCAACTTCTTTAAAGATGGCTTCTTGTACAGCAACAATACCTCCCTGCTGTAGTTCCAGAGCCTCCTGAGATAAAATATCCTTTTCTTTCTCTTGTTCTTCATGTAGTTTAGCCTCGATTGCAAGTCGTTGTTCTTCATCGTTTGACAAAACTAAGGCGGCTTCTTTTTCAGCACGTCTTGCCTTGAGTGCGGCCAGACGTTCTCGTGCAAGTTTTTCGTGGCGTGCGCGGTCTTTGCGGTAGCTTCAAAACAATAAAAAATTAGTATTTCAATGTAAAGTTTGGGTTTCATATTTAATATAATAAAAAAACAATTCATGTCTAATATTAAGTCAAACCTTGTTTCACGGGCAGCCTCTTGTTGTTTTGCTATCCCCAGGACTAACGCAGCCGCGTCAAATTTATCTTCCTTTGCAATTTTCTTCTGTTCCCGCCTTAGCTTTGCCAGTTCAAGTTGACGATGTCGCTCACTGTTGAATTTCTTATCTTGATTTCTTAATGACGCCAGCAACGCTTTCTTTTCCTCCTCATACCTCGACTGAAATACATCAAGACATCATAAGACTTACTCTTTGATAAAGTCGTTCAACCGTTTCATGCGAATGTTTTATATTGTACGCAATGACACACCAAAAGTACTCATTTCAGATGTATTATCCGCGATAAAGGTTGAACTTTTTTGAAGTTCGTTGATTCATAATCTATTATTATATTGATTGTAATCAAATCTATACTACAAAGACGACAGGAACCCAATAAATAGTTTGTACATTGTATTGCCGTGCTTTTACTTTTCTCACCTCACTCCAGTTGCGCTGTGAGTTCAGTTGGCGCAACTGGAGTGAGATGAGAACAGTAAAAGCACGCCAATACAATGTATATTTCAACTATTTCTTGGGTTTCCTGTGACAAAGACTAATCACCTGCAAATCGTTCAACACATCCCCTGTGGTAACTTCCTCTTCAATTGTTTCCTCCTCATTTTCATCCTCCAGAAGTTGAGCTTCCTCTGTCGTTATTTCTATCCCGGCAGCTTTATGTTCCCGTATTTTCTGCAAGCGACGTTTTAATGCATCTTTTTGTTGCGCTTTTGTTTCACCCATCAATTTGGAAAGACTGGCTTCGTGTTCCAGACCCTCGCCAAATAATCTAGGAAAATAGTTTACGGTCATGTCAGATAAAAAACCAGCCTGCCAATTTTTTAACTTAGGACGACTCCAGCTAAAGAAAAGAATTCTGCAGGTCGTCAGGCATCTTAAATAGGAACGGATAAAATTACCGTTCTCGGTTTGAAAATGGTTATTTTTATAACTACATATTAAAACAAGTTGTGAATTCACAGTGCTTCCAACACTTGAAAACATTTCGAGACCGAACTTTACTTTTTTTCAGTTTTACTCCAGGCTTTTGAGCTGTGGTTTTACGTTTTATGTGATTATGTCTTGCAAGCTATAGCTGGAATTCATTCACATATCATTACTTGTTTATTGGCAAACGTAAGCTAAGCATAAGTCATTGTTCCTCCAACCTGTTGGCCTCATCAATGCGTCCCTCTTGCCTCAATTTCTTTTCTTGTAATCTTATTTTCATAATCTTTGCTTGTCTTTCTCTCTCTGATAGTTTCTCCCACACAGATGCTCCCAGCTCGTTCATCAAACTTTCTGCTATCAATTTATCTTTTAGTGCATCATACTTTTCCTCCAGCGCTCCAAGAAGCTCTTCTTCCGAGGGTACATTATCCGAGACGGGTTTATGTCCGTGGGTTCTCTGCCCAAGTAATGAGACCGCAATGTTATCGTACCAGCGGTGTCGTCTAGCTTGATGTTGGACCGCACGAAGCTGCGTTAACGTCGTATTAGACTAACAATACAAAATAATTTTTAGGAACGGTAAAAGATGGTAGTCCAGTAAAGTATGTAGCTATATATACGTCTTTTCGATAACACCGTGTAACAGTGTCTTTACTGGCCGATAGGAACACAATCTACCACAGTTTACCTCCAGTAACGTATAGAGATCAAAAGCACTACATGATATATAGAGCGCACTCACCTTCTCCGATAAATCTCTTAGCAAAATCTCGGCTTCTTGATCTTGGATTTGTTGCAGGTTGGCCAAAATGGCAACATGAACATCTTCGTCCTTCACATCTCGTTCATTCTCCTTCATTTCCTCTCGAATTTTAATGATATTCAAACAAACGGCTTCTCTCAATATGACGTCATGTTCTGCGACAGACTCTGCTGTACCATCTGCCCCTGCATCCCGCCATTGTTCACGCAGACCCTGAACGCCAATGATATCAGACTTAATCAAACTCTGTCTACTGGAACAATGCTGAGCTATTCGAGAGAAAAACACGTCGTTCATTCTAACCTTAAGCTCAGTTAGACGTTCTGTCCTTTTCTCTTTAGTTTTCTTTTGCGTCTTTTTTCGAAGTTCGCTCGTCTGTTCCTCCTGCAGTAATTTCTCCAAAACCTCTCGCTCACACTCCTGTTTTTTCTCGAGTTCTTTCAAAACCGCCTCCTAAACAAACGTATCAACAAAATGAGAGCCAATTAAACTTTCTTCAGTGGATAGCAAAACCACGATGCAAACGAACATCATTCCAATGTATTATAAATCCTAACCTGTAAAGCAACGAGGTTTTCTTTGTCGCTGATCTCCTCAAGTTGTTCCTGTTCTTTCTCTCTTAGTTCCTTTTCCACTTCATCAGTTTTCCTTTTCCGTCGAGCCGCTAGACGTTCCCGCGCTAGTTTCTCCTGTCGCAGCCTGTCTTTCTTTTGACTGCAAGGAAACACAGTTTATTCAAATATCAGTTTTAGAGTACAAGTCGGAACAAAAAATACAATCGTCAAAAGCATTGTATCTCTTTGTTGGTAGTGCATTGTACTAGAAACTGATTTTTAGCGTTCAAATCGTTGTTAACTCAAGTAATTTATGAGCACAGGGAACAATTTACAAGATCTGATTGACTAAAATACTAACATTTCTTCCAAGTTAGCTTTCTGCGCCTGTGCTAGACCAAGAACAAGGGCAGCGGTATCAAACTTGTCCTCATGCCTCGCCTTCCTTTCTTCTCGTCTTAATCTTGCTAACTCGGCTTGGCGACTTCGTTCACTTGCAAAACGTCCCTCCTTATTTCGTAAAGCCTGCAGCAATGCTTCTTTCTCTTTATCGTAGTTTTGCTGAAGAATAAATTCATAAATTTACCTGGAGTTGCTCGTTCATATCTTTTAGCAAATGAATTACACCAGAGGAGTCACACAACGTGGGTTCCTCGAAACATTACATCTCAAATTGAGTTGGTCTGGTAGGAGGCAGTTGGAAAAGGACTAGGCCGACCAGCTCGCTTGATGGTCAGCTCCAAGAACGAACTAAGATGGATTCGTGTCGCGGACAACAGCTCAAAGCATGGTTACTTACATGCGTTTGCATATATATATTCAAAAAATCAAACTTACGACTAATTTCAGCAAAGGATTAACGTTCGCATCTTGTTTTAATTCTTCCTCAAACTGTTTGTCTTCTTCAGCCTCCAATTTAGCGACTTCATCTTTACTCATGCCTTCTTTTAATCTCTGTCGTCTTTTCTCAAGTTTCTCTTTCATTCTTTCCTTGTATTTTGCCTTATTTTGACCCATGATATCTTTCAGGTTCTTCTCAGCATCAAAAGCCGCTCCAAGAAGGGCCTGAAGTTCGTCAAGCTTACCTTAATGTGAAATAAGCTTTCGTAAGATGATTTCGTTCATTGGCTTTTTTTAGACCATATTTTCTTAATTGGCATCAGGAAGATATCTTCTTTATAAGAAAGAAGCTTCTTTAAAACAAAGGTAAAGTGCCACGACCACTATCTTTAGGGAATCATTGAACCTAAACTCTTACAGTAAGTAATGGCTGAACTAAACCAACTTTACTCAATTATACCAGTTAGTTCTACCAACTGTTTTCGCCAAATGCTTAAAGAGTAAATGGGCTGTTGTTGAATGAATAATTGTATTCTCGCTGGCGGCATTGGGAGGAATATTTTCCAAACTCCTAACCAGCCTCTCTCACTCACCACATCACCCCCCCCCCCCACTCCTTGTGTCCACCATTAATATATCTTCACCTCACCTTCTCTTCTTAGTCGTCTTTCTTCAAGTTTCATTTTAACAAGTTTAGCCTGTCTCTCTTGTTCACTCAACGCCTGCCATTCAGCAGCTCCCATTTCCTTCATCAACGCCTCAGACAACAGTTTATCTCTGAGTGTATCGTACTTGGAGTCTAAAGCGTCCAGTAACTGTTCTTCGCCAACGCTCGTAATCTGTTCGGGGTTTCCGAATACAGTCATCAGGTTATTTCGGACATCCGACTGAGCTTCGGCCAGTAACCGCGTTTGTAAATTTATAAGTTCTGCCTTGTCCTAGGAAAGAAAATAAATTGAACTAAACTTTTTGAAAGGAATTGAATGTTCAGAAATCTTGCTTGTTCCCGGACATTTTAAACTGCAAATTCTAGTAATATGAGATCAATCGGGGTTAAAAAAATTAACTCGTACTGTATACCCTTACTATACAAAATCGACGCCATACCTTATCAGGCAAGAGTGACATTAATATTTCACTTTCTTTATCTTGTTCCTGTTGAAGGTCAGCTAATAACGTAACAATGACGTCATTTTTTGAAACATCTTCCCCAGGTCTCTGCAGTTCAAGATTTCTCTGTCGTGATGTCAACTTCATTATGGCGGCTTCTTGTAAGATTTGGCGATGCTCGTCAACATTATCTGAAAAAATCAGAAACGTGAATATTTCTCTTATATCAACCAGGACCGACGATTAAGCGATGAGTTTTATTGCAAGCTGGACTGACAATAGTTATCTTACTACCGTGAATTAACTTTAGTAACATTTTAGAAATGTTTCGCAATAAACAATTACGGGCTTCGACCAGTCAGAACACGCGTTCTATACATGTTATTTTATAAATTGTCTCTTAACCTTTGTTCAAATCATTCTTCCTGGATTTAAGGTCGCGAACATGTTCCTCTCGTTGTTCGGATGTCATCGACTGAGCAAGATCATGCAAACTGTTGTCTTCGTTCTCAAGTAACTTTATTAATACGTCTCTTTCCTCGCAATGTTTATTTTCCAGGAATTTCAAAACAGTTTCTTGTAATAAACCGTTATCTCCTTCTTTGATAAGGTCGTCCTCACTCAGGCTCTTCTGTTTCTTTCTATTTCTTCGTTCTTCAAGCCGCTGTCGTGCTAGTTGCTCATGTCTTGCTCGGTCTGACATCAACCTTTAAAACATAGCTATATTTCATACCGTTGTATTTATACCTAATAGCTAATAATATAACATATGATCTGATCAACACAAGAGTAGTCAAGCATTTGAAATAAACGAGATAGAAACTCAACTTATATATTTCACTATGTGAATAATTATCTCATTCACACTGAAAATGGCTTATAGTTCAGTCAAAACATGCATGTTTGCAATAAAAAATTTGTCGTTTATTTCAAACGCTTAATAATATTTAAGAATTAAAAAACGAGTCGCGTGCCTTTATGGTGTAATAATGCACGATGGGGGAATGTTGGGAGAATACAAGAGAAGCTTGTAAAACACGAGGCGTAGCCGAGTGTTTTACAAGCTTCTCGAGTATTCTTCCAACATTTCCCCGAGTGCATTATTACACCATAAAGGCACGCGACGAGCTTTTTTAATTCCTTTTATAATATAAGAAGAAATTATAGGGCAACAACAAAATTTATTTATTTGATCAATAATGAAATTCTCCTTACATGTTATTTAAGATGTTGCTTAGCAAAAAAAACTTCAAAAGCCAGAAGCGTGCATTATGGCGTCACAATGCACGCGCGGTAGCCAATCAAATTGCTCGTTATATCATACTTATATTATAATAATGGTTAAAATATGTGTCTTCTGATAAAATAGGACGGCGTAAAGTAGAGCACTATAATTGCTATTTTGCAGAGCTAAAACACAAATAAAATAGAATCTACCTTTCTTCTGCATCTTTGCGCTGTCTTTCAGCAAGTCCAAGAACAAGAGCAGCTGAACCAAACTTCTCCTCAAGTCTCGCTTTCAGCCTCTCTCGTTTCAATCTCGCGAGCAATGCTTGACGCTCTCGCTCACTCAAAAATTGATTGTTAGCTCCAAGTAATTTCGCCATTAATGCGTCCTTCTCTTCTTCAAATCTAACGTAGAGGTTTAAAAAATGTTTTAACACCAATAGACAGCCCTATTTTAATAATTCCTAACTAAGATATTGCCCCAGAGGAACGTAGGTTCAGAGCTTTCAACCCGCTGCCTCTAATGAATAACTGACATTAACAGTAACACCATAAACACAATAATACCTTTTATCAAGACTTTCAAGCAAACTCTTTCCATCCATTTCTTCCATATTACTCAGCTCTTCGTCGTCATCCTCTGGTGGTAATCCTTTTGCGAGCCTTTCACGACGACGAGCGAGTCTTTCCCGAAGTTGTTGCTCGTACTTATCTCGGTTTTCTCCAAGTAACTTTCTCAAATTGACATCAGCCGCGAAGCCACCTCCCAGCAGCTTGGCTAATTCATCAAGTTTGTTCTCTCTTTGCAAACGTTTCGCCTCCAACTTCATTTTCATCAAACGGAGTTGGCGTTCTCTCTCTGACAATCTCTTCCACTCATCTTCACCTAAAAATGGCAGATGAAAATGAAGTGGCAATCATTATCAACACTCAAGAGAATTTGGCACTTGGCACTCTGGCTTTCCCCAATCTTTTTTAGAGTTCTATCCGTAGATAGTTGGTGAAAAAAAGTGAATATCACTGAACATCTCTCGTTATCTCCCCAGTTTTGAACTATGAGATAAAGGTCAATAACTGCAGCGACCTGTTGTTTATTCAATAGGGGATATTACCTAGTTGTTTCTTGAGAGCTTCCAAGAGTAGTTTATCTTTTAATGCATCATATTTATTCTCGAGTGCTTGAAGTATTTCATCATTCGTTCCCAGGCCATCATAACATAACAATACCGCGGCAATATTTTCCATATGTTCTGATTTGTAAGACTGGATTTCTTTCACTCTCGCTGCTGCTAGTTCTTCTTTAGACTAATTAAAGTAATATATGATTGAAGTATCCCCAAAGATCACCTCTAATACCATGCTAACCCTAAATAAACCTTTATCAAATCAATTTTTCCCTTCTTCCCTTCCAAACGCTTGTCATGCAAATTCGACAAACAAAACCCAAACTAAATCCCAGAGTTTTCTTAATCCTAAGTTTAAATACTAATCCTGAACCAAAGCCTTATCTCTCTCACCATGTCGAGGATTTTCTCCAACATTTCTTCACATTCATCACTCTGACGTTTTTGTAAGTCCATTATCATTGAAACAAAGATAGACTCATCAGTCACTCTATTTTCTCTCTGCCTGTTTTTCATCCTAAAGCGACGACTTTCAATTTTAAACGCACAGCCCATTTCCAGAATCGTGTGATTCATATCCTGATCACCTATAATGATAATATAAAAACATCACCAATTAATATACTACCAGCTATCAAAGAGATTATACAAAACTACCTGACTGTGGAATACTAACCTTTCTCATCTAAGTCAAGACCATCTCTTTCGTCTTTCAACTCCGTTAATCTTTTCTGTCTTTCATCCTCAGATATTTCTCTCGCTTCGCCACGGAGATCATTAAGAGCATCGTCAAGTAACAGAAGGGAGAAAAATCGTTGTTCCATTCTGTGTTTACGTTCAATTTCTCTCAAAACAGCATCCATCCATTCGCTCAACACATCTATATGAAAAATAATGGCACAACAAATGCACTCATTCTGTTCAAACGGAAGGTCGAAACAGAACAGAAATCTTTAAAAAAATCTTTAGAAAACAGTTAAACGAATAAAATTCGACTGGCCAGAAATGTTTTCAACGAGAAGCGATAGAATTCGTCCCTCATTGTTCCAGATTACTCTAGGGGCCGGTGGTTCAAAACTAGGTTAGCGCTAACCCTGGGTTAAATTTTAATCCAGTGTTTTAGTTTATGTGCTTCTGAATCACTGTTCGTTTCAAAACTTTAAAAAAATCACTTCTATCAGTCCAGAAAATACTTATGAAATAAGATTTTCAACTTTGTAAACAACTAAAACAAGCAATTAAAAAAATTAATGTAAAGATTTGTTTTAACCCAGGGTTAAGCTAACCGGCTTTTGAACAAATGGCAACAGAAGGCAACATTGAAAAACTAATTTTCATTGCAAGAGAAAGTAGGTCATATCCAATTCAAGTCATTTAGTAAATCATTTAGGGAATTACGTTGTCGGTTAGGTTATGCCTAATGTGGAATTAAGGATCTACTTATTATGCTAAATCTCACCTTTATTTGGCTCAGCGTCTTCAATTTCTTTATCTTTTCCTCCAGCTAAACGCGCTAAAACAAAGCGTTCCTCAGCAAGCCAACGTCTTCTTTCATCATCTTGTGCCAATTGTTCATTTTCATATCTTCTGTGTCTCTCAGACAAACCCAACACCAGAAGAGCACAAAGCATGTTTGGTTCTTGCTCTGAAAGCCGTTTTTGTTGTTGAAGTCTTACTGTTGTGTCATTCACTTCACGAGGGCCACTACCTCCTTCCTATATAACAAGCACAGAAAACATACCTTTTTATATAAAAAAAACTACGCGTGAATACTTTTGAAGGTGAATTAAACCTGCAGAAAGTTCACTATATGATTTATATTTTTGGCCGCAGGATTTTCTTAGCAAAGGAAAAGAAAAAGTGGAAAGTTATTTCACCTAACTAGCAACCCGCGGCAATATGAAACGCAAACGTCCCAATAAGGAAAACTCTCACCTGCAACCATTTCACCAGTAAATATTTCTCATTTCTGTAGCGCTCGTCAAGATCTTTCCAAAGGTTTCCAGATGATTTGAAACCTTTCTCCTCGATTCTAGAATTTACATTTTCTATTTCGAGACCTTCATTTAAACAGCTTTTCCGCTTTTCTAAAACAGCCTTTAGGTTTTCAATAAATCTTTGACGATTTTCGCCCAAATATAACAAAAATTTTTCACTGTCAGTAAATCCTTCTCCAAGCAGTTTCAAAGCTCCACTGAATCTCTTCTGAAGACGATATTTCTTCTCACTCACTTTGGCTTTTGTGACAAGATTGTATCTCTCGCTCACGGAAGTTGTTTCCCATTGATTGGGTCCTTAAAACACAAAACAGAACAGCAATGCCATCAGCCTGTTCAGCCATATTATTTTAAATTATGTTTTGGTTAATATCCATGTTGTGAGGCGGTTCAGTTTATCAGGTGGATAACCTAACTTACCAAAGATAAAAGAACACTTTTATACACCTTGTGTACGATTTTAAAAGATGGTTTTCGAATTACAGAGCCTTTCAGCGTCTCTCACTCATACCTACCTATTTGATCTCTGAGAGCTTCCTCGAGTACTTTATGTCTGATGCTATCATACTTGGCCTCAAGCAATTTAATGATGCCATCCTCCAGACGTGTGACGTCACTAGTGCCCAGGACGACGGCCGAGAGGTTATCCAGCCATTCTTCATGGTACATTTGCTCTTGTTCTTGACGAATTCGTAGCAATTCATCTGAAGTCTAAATTTGAGGTGAAAATTTTAATTCTGGTTCAAGTTTGCAATCCAAATACAATTTCCACTAGTATAGATTCAACCTCGTCCCTATACCCTCTACAGAAACCTAAATTGAGGCAAATACTTAAAGCGTATATTCCTTTTGTGACTCTGCAGATTTATAACTTTTGGCTCAAATTAGATTAAATTTCACTTGACCAGTTTCTGCCTAGGAATTATTGTACCTGGTCAGAGTGGTCTCTCGTAGCCAATAGCGTTTCGGCATCTAACTCTTGCTGATGCAACAGTTTCGCTAACAATGTTGTGGCAACATCTCTTTCTGCCCCAGGTTCTTTCATTTCCAAGCGCTGATTGACGCACACAATGCTGACGGCTTCTTGTAACAGCTTCAAATGAAAAGATTTGTTTACCAGCTTCTCTTCTGAACTACGATTTCTCCAGCCTTGTCTTTGAGTCTTAAGCACGACGAACTGATTCTCCCTTTCCTCTATAAGTACAAATATGACAAGTTATGATGATTCAAGCATATCCGTATCTATGAGAAGTTCACTCGGCGTTTTCTTTCTAAAGGTCCGTTTACACTTTTTATTTTAGCTACGTGCGATTTTCCTCTTTTGATAGATGTGAACGAGTGAATTAATTACTGATGTTCAAATAAGAGTTCGTACACATCAGAGTATCCGTAACTAATTACTCTTTCATATCTATCAAAAGAAGAAAATCGGGCCTTAAAGTTTTGTAATGGCAACCATGGGAAATTTTACCGTTGGTCATTTTCCTGAAATAAGCTCTAGTCTCACTCGCATCTTTCCCTTGCAACAGATACACCATCATTTCCATTTCAGCTCGATGTTTTCTCTCTAGAGCTTTGATTACATCTTCACACAGTTCAACAAGACCTGTCTCGTGCTGATGATATACCAACTCCGATTGTTTTATTTCCCTGGGTAACCTATGCCCTCGTCGCTCGGTCAGTAGACGATCTGACAGGTTGTGCTGAAGTTCCCTGCCAAAATGAAATCTGAAATAAAGGAATTAGCAGCCATGAAAAACAAATGCGTTGATTTCACCTCGGTGATCTAGATATTTGATGGTTTTAATCTATTAGGACAGCGTGGATAGATTGGTCGCTCGCGGATATTATCGATATAGATGCTAAAAGAATGATTATCGTATTACTTCTTTTTACAGTAGCTCCTTCCAGCCATATTTCTTAATAGAGTATGTGAGGTATAAACTAAACAAAATCTATATGATTCACTTTGCATAATCGGGTAAAGTTTGTACGAAGGGCCGGTTGTACAAAGGCTGGATCCCCGGGATAGCGATTTTCTCAACCAGTGCAAACATACTTTAAAAGTAATAATATTGTAGATACTGACCCAACAATGAGTAAAGAGAAACATTACTTAAAGAATAGAAAGGTTCAATTCAAATTGTACCAAAACATGGGAGATTCAGTTTAGAGCGATAGAAAAACCCATTATCTGGTGGATAGCGTAATTCGACCTTCGTACAACTGGTGCTTACTTGTCAATTTCATTGCCATTAACGATAGTTTCAGCGACACCAATTACAAGACATGCCGATTCAAAATTGGACTCTAGTGAAGCCTTCAGATGCTCTCTGAACAACAATTTATATTCTTGCAATCGTTGAGATACCGTCATGACGTCATGTTCTCCTCTCAATCTCCTTTTTAACGCATCTTTCTCGTTTTGATAACGAAGACAAAGATCATTTAACATTCGTTCACTGTCAACCTTGCCTTTTAGTTTTTCTTGCCATTCTTTTAAAAGGAGATTGTGGATCTCTGAATCTGTTTTACCTGTTTGAAAATGGATATTTTAAGATTTTTTTAAAATTTTTAGAGTTGAATGCACATCAGGATAGACTAATATTTACCCTCATTCTCAAGCATTTCTCTTCTCTTATTCTCTTCTTTTAAAGATTCCTCGTGGTTTATTCTTCCACAGCCTAACAAAGCCAGTAAGTTCCTTGGATATTCCTTTGGTGCTGATCCTTCAGTTTGGCTGTATGCCAATGAACCTTCATCAGTTGAACTAAGTCGTCTCTCTCTTAGTTTTGCATGAACCAATCTTTCTTCTTGTTCCCCTTCAGACATAGCCAACCACATACCTTCCCCAGTCTCATGTTGGATTTGCTCCAAAAGCAGTTTCTCTCTCAGAGTTTCATACCTGGAGAAGCCCAATGCCATTAATTTGCAGTCCTAGACTGCATTACTTTTAAGCAGGTTTTAATTATGGTGAATTCATAGACAAAACACTGCAAAATTGTAGAGAAAAACATACTTTGATTTCAAAAGTGCAACCAAATCGGAAGCACCAACTTGTTGCCGACCCTTTCTTATTTCATCATCTTCAACATCCGAGTCTTGATCAAACAATATTGCGCTAAGTCCTTCCTTCTCCAAACGTCTAATCCTCTTTCTTGATTTTTGCTTCAGTAGCAGTGATTCTTTGTTTCGCTCAGCCTCTCTTTGAGCCAGCAAAGAGCTATCTTCCTAAAATTTGCAGCATCGCATAGCAGTTATGAAAAGGAATTAAAGAAGAAAAGCTGTTATTAAGTAAAAAACTCCTAATAAGTGAATATAAACTTACCTGTAGTTTTTCCAAAACAGACCAGTCGTCATAAAGTCTTTCAATACCCTCATTTTCCAACTTTTCTCGCTCAGTATCAAAAACCACATCATCTAAAATGTCCCCAGTGGGCATATCACAAAGCCACAACTTGATCTCATCAAATGATACATCCTCAAAACTTGTTTGTCTTGATGAAACAAATCTGTTCCAAGTGTCGAGTGAGAATTGGTCACCATGAACACATTTGAATAACAAAAGTGCAGAATTAAGTGAGATTCTTCCACAACCTTAATAAAAGACATTAACTTTAATTGAAATATATATATTGCAACAAGGTTAATTCCAGGAGAAAATAATCGGAAAAAGTGACTAGATAGAGAAAGAAGAGAACAAGGTAATGTGAAGAGACCAGTACAAGCGGAGTTAAAAGGGAAAAGGTGGAAGAGGGGATGGGAGAGAAAAGGGAGATAAAAAGGGGAATTGTTAAGAGGAGGTGCATCCTCTTAAGGGTAGAATGGAATTTAAAGTGTAAGATGAAAGAATGAGAGTAATGGAGGAAAGGGACAGTAATAAAAAGGAAAGGCAATAAAAAAGGGAAGAAATGGAAAGGTAATGGAGATGTGGAAGAATGAGAGTAAAAGGAATCGAAATAAAGAGCTGAGAGAGTGTACATGGGTGGTAAGCAAAGTAAAGACATTGTGAAAGAAAAAGGTTGAAAAGGAAGATAGTCAAGTAAATTAAACAAAGGAAAGAAATAAAAGAAGAGGATAACGTTGAGTCAAACGTCAAAACATGAATGCAATTGAAATAACCGAAATAAACACCTACCTAACACATCTAAACATTTAAAGTCCCAAGCAATGCTCTCCTCCAGTAAAACCCTTCTGCCAATTTCCTCAATCACACTGCCAAAGTGTTCTTTGTTACATTTTAGCTGCGAATTTTGTCCACATATATAAACCACAGCGGCCTCGATCTGGAGACGGTCTAACGGGACAGAGTACACTTGCGTTTGAAAATCTTGTAGTTGATCTACTGTTAAATAGCCATACAGTCTCGTATCTAGTAAGTCGAACATCAAACCGTAATCTGGTATTCCCATCTTTTCAAGATTAAAAAATATAGCACTTTTACAGCTCAGAGAATGAAAAATTCCATCTTGACAACTTTGGAATGTTTTCTTTTAATTGAACCTTTTTAATAATTGTCAAAACATTAGCTTCAAGAATCGACGTTAAGAGTAAAAGAATGATCGCTGACGTTAAAGATATACCAAAACTCTATCCATAATCCATGTTGATTCTACAACATAGGATCTAAAAATTATTTTTTCATACACTTTTTACGTCGGATATTTTCAACGTCGTAGTTGTCCCACATGAGAATAGCAACAACTTTTATAAACATTAGCTTCCATTTTTAAAAACCTGAACTTCTATTTCTGCTGCATTGTAAATTTCCTGTCAATATATAACATACTTACCAGTGTGACGTAGCGTATTATATCCACTGATAGGCCGTATTCTCTGGCACGAAAAGTCGCTTAGAAAACGATTTTCGTTGCCCCCCTTCGGGCACTACTTGAAAACAAGATAGAAAATTAGGATAAATTATAGAAAGTCTAAATTCACTTGTTTTCACCTTCACAAACCTGCAGTTTTCGAGCATTTCATCTTTGAAAAATCAGTGAATTTGCATGTTTTGCAATACACCGACGCCATTTTGATTCAGGAAATGTCTTGGATACTTGGTGTAATATACGACATATATAGCAGATTCAGCAGTTTTATACCAGTATTTAAATGAAGTTTCCAGCATTTTTGCTGTGCAAGC
Organism: Dendronephthya gigantea; assembly: GCF_004324835.1. Classification (NCBI taxonomy): domain Eukaryota; kingdom Metazoa; phylum Cnidaria; class Anthozoa; order Malacalcyonacea; family Nephtheidae; genus Dendronephthya; species Dendronephthya gigantea. The sequence continues at coordinate 1,365,114 of NW_021163031.1, forward strand.
AGGTTTCAACAAGGAAGCTTTGAGTGGAGTTTTACAAGGTTTTTCGCAAATTTTCATTGTTTTTCAAAACTAAATTACTCAGAGAAGACTTAGACAACAATTAATCGGAAAAACATCCGCCAATTTTGCTTACACGCATCAAAATCATCCACGAGTGTTTTGTTTCTAGTCAAGTTATATAAAATAATTACTACACAATTCCTTTCCAGCATAACCTTTGTTTTTTATTAACTACTTTTATAATACACATGCTTTCTCAAGAAAACTATTTACAACATCTCAGTTTTTTGACAAAGTTAATTACCAACGCCTTTATCTTATTATCATCAATCCACTAAAAACGAATTTTTAGTGCGAAGACCCAGACATCTTTACGAAGTTGAAAAAGAACAAATTTCAAACATTTTCCTTATGAAAACGTGTGAGGACTTGTGAAAACTGCCAAGTTGGCCCAATTCTAAACTTGCTGAAGTATTGGAAAATGAATCTGGAAATCCAGAAGTCAATGTTTGTGCATTTAACAACAATGCACTGATTGTAGATGCTATGGCAGTTATTCAGTCGGTGAAAGGAAAATGGAAAACATTTGGCGATGATGCTCTTTTAAAAACCTCAACACGCTAGCACGAAAGTATAATTCCAAACGATTAGATTGTTGCAGACAGGTATCCTTAGTTGAGCATAAAGAATGCACAGAGACAACGAAGAGCTGAAAAGTGAAAAAGGAGTCCAGAAAGGTCAAATCTTCAGAAAAGATCAGAGTGTTCCAAAACAGTGGAAAAAGTGTTTAAGATCCGGTGGAAACAAGGAATCTTTCATATCTTTCTTATGTAAACACTGGAGGTCATGTAACTCCTCCCGGTGGTTTTCCATTTCAACTATGTACGTAACTGCTAAAGAAATATGCTATGTTTTATATCCCGGTGATTCCCCAAACGATATTGTTACAAGTAATGAGGTGTCTTCGCTTCATAGCACCACGAAGAAGCAGACACTCGTTTAATTCTACATGCCAACCACGCAGCAGCAACGTACGATAAAGTTATCATCAAAAGCCCTGATACAGATGTTCTTATACCTGCGATTGGCATGCAACAACAGATCCAGAAAGAGATTTTCTTTTTGACTGGCACGGGAGATAGACGTCGTTACGTATTTGTAGCAATTATCTCGAAATTCTTGGGCGTGGCTGTTGCTCTTTGTTTACCAGGCTTTCATGCTTTTACTGGTAATGGCATTAGCAATCAAGCAGCATCATGGTATCAATGTTTAATGCAGAAGTCGATCTTCCATCACTGGTCTGCAATGGCTGGACGCTTGACGATAAAGAACTGGAGATAACTTGGATGACACGCCCACCCGCTCCGCGATCTTTAATTGAGTGTGTTGAGTGCAAGTGAAAGATTCTAGATGCTCGACCATGCGTTGTTCCTGCAAAAAGGCTGACTTAAAGTGCACCGACCTATGTTCGTGTGGTGATTGCCAGAATGCAGTAGTTGAAGATGGTAACGACGATGATAGCAGTTATGGCCTGGCTCAATCTGATGACGATGATGAACTTGAAGGATCAGGATCTAATCTGGATTTCGAAGATGACGTCGATGATGAGTTGTGGTATTAGCTGTCCGATTAAAAGGGTTGAGTTCAACATTTTATTTGTGTTTTAAAATTATAAGGCGCTCGTAATTCTCCCACACTGGTATTAAAACGTATGGCTGATATCAACCTTGGTATGCGTGTTCAATATTTTAACATGTACAGTAGTTGTACGTTGCAAATCACGTTTAAATTGATGTTGGCGTTGGTAATTTAACTTTGTCAAAAAACTGAGATGTTGTAAATAGTTTTGTTGAGAAAACGTGTGTATTATAAAGTTGTTAATATAAAACAAAGGGTATGCTGGAAAAGAATTGTGTAGTAATTATTTTATATAAATTGACTAGAAACAAAACGCTCGTGGGATTATTTTGATGCGTGTAAATAAAGTTGTTCTTATTTATTTGTAAATTCCAAGAGCTGAATGCTATAAAAAAATCGCAAATTAGCGGATGTTTTTCCGATTAATTGTTGTCTAAGTCTTCTCTGACTAATTTAGTTTTAAAAAACTATGAAAATTTGCGGCAAACCTCGTAAAACTCCACTCAAAGCTTCCTTGTTGAAACCAGCTTGTGCAGCAAAAATGCGGGAAACTTCATGTAAATACCGGTATAAAACTGCTGAATCTGCTATATATGTCGTATATTACACCAAGTATCGAAGACATTTCCCGAATCAAAATGGCGTCGGTGTATTGCAAAACATGCAAATTCACTGATTTTTCGAAGATGAAATGCTCGAAAACTGCAGGTTTGTGCAGGTGAAAACAAGTGAATTTAGACTTTCTATAATTTATCCTAATTTTCTATCGTGTTTTCACGTAGTGCCCGAAGGGGGGCAACGAAAATGAACGATAATCGGCCACAGAATACGGCCTATGAGTGATTATATCTCGCGCATGACCTGGTATGGCCAGTTTGTCAATTTACGACTACAATCTGAGGACTACAGTTTTTCACAAATTTGCTGTCAATTTCTTTTACGCTAGTGTTCTGGGAATCCAGCCCAGAAGCCAAACACACGCATTTCAACAGTTCATGCAGAAATAGGATTTCTCGTTTATGTAAAATGTACAAGAAATCGCTTCACTATCAACGAACAGGTTTTCGTTTGGCCCCAGACATGGACACTGTTTTTTACAGTCAAACGAAAAGGAGGGAAACCGGAGTGCCCGGAGAAAAACCCTCCAAAGGTAACCTGAATTTCAGGTTACCTGACCGGCGGTCCGAATTTGGCATTTTCATTTAGAAATCGTCCGCAATGACAGTTCAGGTTTTATTTATATTTCATCCGAACTGAGCCGAGGTATTGCATATTGCTATGAATCCTGGTGGTGGTCTAACGTGCGTAGCGCGCATATCGTCCGTTGCAAAACAGCAAGCTGTTAAAAATTCATATTAAACTGCACTTTGTCCGACAAGGACAACAAAAATTATTTCAAATATTAAATGCTCCTTATGATCATGCATTTTTTTGAAAATTTGGCATTTTTGGAAAGAAATGCTTCATATTAAAGAAGCTTTTTCATCTAAAACCGATGTAGACAACAACACTCTTCTACTATCCCTTCTTAAGACATGCACCTCATGCATCATTTATCTTTTTTTATACGTTCTGGGTAACGGTTGACCGAAAATGGAGGAAATAAGCGTAATCGGGCTCAACATGCAACTTACTCAATAAAAATTATGGCTAATCAATAACGTCCCTTACCTTTCGCACTATATGATAATTACCTTCAGTAGACAGTGTACCAAAATTTCACTTGCTTCTTGCTCCATTTCCAAACAGTTGCGTCTTCTTTAACAACATCTCGACGGTGGGGCGTGCAAGAAATTAAACAACATAGTAAGTGTGTCAAAATGCAAAGGCTTCTTTAGAGGGGTTCACTTTCTATGCAAGAGGGTATTATACAATATTGACCTACAGTAAAACACTATGTCCCCAGATATCCCCCATTATATCAGTATAGTTCTTATACAATGTAATATACTGTATCATGTAATATAGGAGATATATAGTAGATTTTATAGGAGGTATAAGTTAGTCAAAATTATTAGACTACGTTTATTTCCTTCATGCTTGAGATTAACCAGAAAATTGCAATCCGAAAAATTAATACCAACAAGGGAAACAGAAGATTGCTAGTGTCTGAACATCTGAAATAGTAATCAAGTTTTCTTCATTACGAAGTTCAATAATCCGAATTTAAATATTGAAAGACTAAAGTAATTTTTGATGCCACTGACGGACGGTCCTTCGAAACGGTCGCATTATAACAGGCCGAACAGAAAACTTATATAATCATATAAGTACTCTGGACTATCTTCGTATTAATCTAAAATTAGGCTAATACGAATTTAATAATATTTTCTCGTTACGTGCGCGTCGCGTCGCCCTTGCTAAATGCATTTTGCTACTTTCATTTCAACGCTTTAAAGCCGTCATGCATCTTCCACAGCTGTTAAGTCGTTCACACGCAAGTGACAAAACTAGGAAGAGCTGTGAGAAATTTCTTTTTATCATGCATTGTCGAAAAGGGTTTAATGTCAGTTGTCACTTGATGTGAATAGACAAGGTTAGACCACCAGGAGGAATCAATCAGACCATGCATAACTCTAATTATTACACCTGTAGTATGTACCTCAAACTAGCTTCCACTTGTACATCCGTCTCGTCGTCCATCAATCATCTGATCCTGTGACGATCCCTCATCATCTGATCCTGCGACGATCCCTCATCATCTGATCCTACGACGACCCCAGCGACAATCCTTCAAGATTTTGCGATGATCATCCAACACCTCCACATCCAACATCTAAACATAGATACAATATAACATATTTATAATATATTTATTTCCAAGAGAGAAATGTCCCCTACGTTTAAAGAACTTATATTTTATAAATAAACCTTCGACATCTCCTACGCCACTCGTCCAAGGCCTTCGCATTGCGCACGCGAATACAAAAAATAAATGTATTCATCGTTTTCTTCGTTGTCCTGAGAAAACTAAATCACTCCACTATCACCTCCTTCTAGAATTACAATTTCTCATGCATTTTTATGTTTTAGGCGCTCTGTAAGCGATATTTTTGTTTCGGACTATTGTCGTTCAAGATGGAGAAACTACAAGTGATGGGGCCCCAGAATCACTTGCATTTCCTCCGCATGCGCTTGACACGACCCGGTTAACCCATGCAAAAACCGCATGCCAAAAACGTGAAATAAAGGGGGTAAACAGAAGAATGTTCAGCATCTCAGCCAAAAAAAGTCATGCATATTTTACTCATGCATATTTTCACCGAAATCTAGTTTTGTATTCGCGTGCATAAATGTCCCAAGGCAGCTCCGACTTCTTCACTCCGACGATTCTTTCATTCTGAAAAAGACAATACACTTTTTTGTTTTGTGCTAAAACATTGGAAGCAAAAGGAATCACTACAGCAAGACAAGATACTTTCGAAGTAGAAAACAAGCACATGTCAAGTCTAGCATGAGCCGTATAGCTATACATAATTGACTAATATATACAACTTTTCCCCTGTACAAAACGAGTGTTAACGATACAGGAAAGTTTCAGCCACAATTTTTTCATTTCTATATAAAACTTACTATATTCTAGTTTCGCTCACCGTGTACAAACGTGTTATTTCAACTCACAAATGCAAAATACACGTATATAGAACAATACCTATTGTGTTTCGCCTTCCTCATCTTTTGCCGCTGTAGTTCGTTCTGAAAATAAAAGGCAAGAAAAGCAAAATCAACTTAATCATTTAAGATCTCACTTGAATTTTACATTTTCAATGGCAAATATACAAGATTTAGGGAGTGAAAATCAGCACTGAGAATATGCCTCCAGCCGCTAATGTCTTCTGGCTATTCAAATCAACATGGTGATGAAATATAATAACTTGCAAAGATCAAAAAACAGATCTTTAAAACAACCATGACCATATACCTGATTACAAAGCAAGATTCCTAAAATTTTTCCCTAAACTTCCTCTCGTAAATCTTTCTTCTTCGAGACTTCAACTGAGTTTAGTCCGTTCATCGTGAAATCAACCACGTTTTATTGCCTCGAACTCGCCTCCCACGCGGCTTTTCTTATTTAATCAGGGTCCGAAGCAACGATCATTGATTGTTTGTGATCATCGACATTCCAAAGGACAATGCGTGGACTTTATGGATCGTTGACAGTTCACAGTGTAATTTTGCGACGAGCATGGCAGAATTGCCCGGAATAAATTAGCTCAAACAAAGTTTGACAGTCTTAGTTTGCATATATTTTGCATATTTCTATTATTGTCCGTTGAAAGAATGAATAAATCTTTTGATTCTTGTTAAAGTGTGAGGGTTCTTTCATGCTTGAGAAAAATGTCTAAACTATATTTGCCCTACGTTTGGGATTGGTTGTTTCATCTCAAAACTTTAAAAACTTTCTCATTTCAGCCATCAGATTTCTGACTTTAGCTTGTCAGGTTGACTGTTGACAGGCTTGAATCTAGCTTGCCACAATCAGTGTGACCAGATCTGGTGATTTTTATTACCATGTTTGGTAGGATGCACGCATGCTGACAGTCCCACAAGGCCACCTGATTCTAATAATTACCAAATATATACTAGGAGGGGGATCCAATTTCAAATCAAGAAAAATGCATTTTGAGCTTCCTATTTGTCGCTAAAAAATTATTTCACAATAAATTTGAACCACCGTGCTAATAATGAATTGGGTGATTCTATAAGAGCGAGTCACTTTACACATAACATGTCTTATGAATCGTTTTGAGTTCTGAATGGAAAAGAATGAAATTGAAAAAGATTGTATTATGAATATGGAATAGGGCAAAAAATACAGCAAACTGTGCAATGTCTGTTCACCAGGCAACAAAAATGTACAAATCTCGTTATGAATGAGATAGCGATGGGAAAGATAATTTAAAATAAAAACTTTTGTAGGCACACCGCCTTTATATTAATTTTGTGCAATGTGTTGCAAATTATTTAATTATGACGCCGTTTAAAATGTAATCATTTATAGATTTTATAGATTATAGATTCCGAAAGTTCCAATGTTGTTTTGCCTTCACTACGGCAAACGTTAATTTCATGCAACTGCAATAAACGTTATTCATTAGAATAACGCCAGTCTTACTGCATCATTCTTTACAGTTCTTTAAACATAAAATACCAAACTTGTGCAGTGAGTGGCCGGGTTAAACCAAAATTTGGAGTTGGAAGTAATACTGAAAACAGCCGAAGGCGAAGCCGTGGTTCAAAATCATTTTTTTCGCCAACGTGAGTTCCCTACCAGGCGTCCTGTCTTTTATACTTAATAATGCGGCAAAGCGCTATATGAATTTCAATAAAGCAGTTGTTAATAAACAGTTCACTATTATTAAAAAAACTTTCATTACTTTTTTCACAAAGGTTGAGGCATTGCATGTGACACAGTTTTGCATTCTGTTTTATTTAACACGAAAAGTGCGTATCACATTATAACAGAACCAAAATGGAAAATAAACCGCCGCCGCACGATCGTCCTTTGCCTTTGGTTACGAACAACACTAACATGTCAGATTTTGGACGCTTCCATACGATGCCTTACATGTCTTCGATATCTATGTATATCATTTTGGTAATGACTATACTTTTAGCTCTAACAGGTGTCTTCAACAACTGCTTGGTTGCTTCGGTTGTTTGGAGAACAAAACAGATGAAAAACTCAACGAATTTCCTACTAGCAAACAACGCTATTGCGGAGGTGTTCTACCTGGTAACTTCTGCACCAGTCACTGCTTACCTTGTTTTACATCGGGCGAGATTCATCACATCAGCAACGAGTGTTTTTCTCTCGAATTTCTTGGACTTTCTTGTGTTGATGCATACTCTATTATTCTGCGTAACAACCATGAACTTGGCGTTGTTATCGATTGAACGTTACAACGCGTTATGCAATCCCATGAAAATACAGCGAAGATTAGGAAAACGTGGCACCAAATTTTGTGTGTTAACAATGTGGTTGTTGGCAGCAATTCTAGTCCTTCCTGTTGCTATAAACTTCATAATGGTGGAGGGTTTTGTAGTCATTGAAATCTTCATCTATTTTTGCTTCATGAAAGGAATACTAACTATTATCACAGGTTGTGTGGTAGTTTACTGCTATGGGAGAATAATATATGGTATTTACATTTCTAAAACAATTTTTACTCAAACCAGTTGCGCTACCATAGCAGACGACATGAAAACTAAGAAAAATGTCGTGAAGATGTTGCTATCTATAACATTCACCTTTTTGTTTGCAAAATTGCCTGTAGCATCATACAGAGCAATAATGTTGTATCTCGGGTCATCGACTCCTAGTGAAAAAGATGGTATAATATTTGCTGCACATACATTAGGACATGCGTCTTCTTTTCTAAATCCTATCATATATTTGCTGTTTAGCTCGAACTATCGTCAAGGAGCTCTTAGATTATTAAAATCGTGTTCTCTCAACAAGGTTAGCAATCTACCCCCTACCCAGCAACAAGCAAGAGACTACTTAAAATAGATGATCTTATCCCAATGACAAACAGTGGGGAGACAGAAAAAGATTTTTTGTTAAACCTAACAGAGTATTAAGAGAGTTCAACTTTGAAAAGCGTGACGGTGTCAAGAAATGAGCTTGCCTAGACTGTTAAACACGACTCTTTTGAAAGGAAAGAGAGTAAAAACTGAGAAACAGTCCGTGGGCATTTCGCCTGAGTTTTTGATTGCTGAAGATGGCATTCGTCTACTGAACAATGATTTGATGTAACGATGCAGCAAAATACATTGAATAGCCAGATAATTGTAGTATACTTCACCATTCTGCATTTTAGAATTCGTTGTTAAAAATATATCGCGTACAAATTAAATATTGATTCTTATCATTATTGTCTTCCTTTTTAATATTCTATCCAGTTTCATGCTTTTTTTGGTGTGAAAGGATTTTAACCAGTGTCAGTGAACAGATCTATATTATTCACAATATAAGACACTCAATCTCTCCCTTGTGTCATATACATTAAAGAAAATCCAGCACAACAAAATATTTTGCATAAAAAATTTAGCACCAAAGAAAAAAAAAAGTTAATCATAAAACAACTTCATTCAAAATAAAAGTATTGTAGCAATGACTAACTTTACTACATGTTTCAAAAATTAATACTCAAATCATTTACTATTTTACTATGGATAACAATTCCTAGGAATTCAAGAAACAAAAGTTTGTGAAAGACCACAGGAAGACCATATAGCATTTTGTTTTAATTTTTTCAATTCTAGGTAGCTTAGACACTTATTGTATATTAATTATTACAAAACATAAATGGAAGTTCACAAAAATTAAACCTATCTACAATTTGAAAGATTGTGAACAATAATAGCTAGGTCACATCAATTCAATTCTCATAAAGGTTTACATATATGAAACAGTCAGAATGAGATTGTTGTGATATGCATGTTATTGTATATATACAATATTATCTACTTCTGACATCTAACACAAAATATAATAACAAAATATATATTGTTCATTTTTTGGACTTTTTAATACCACCTGAACCTAAACACAATATAACAAGGTAAAAAGTCATGACAAAGGATTGAATCATCTTATGTATACTAAGAGCAATGAAATATGGTAGCAATAACTTTATGATATTTTTAAAAAGTAGCAGCAAAATGAATATATCATGAGCACTCTGTCCCATTTGCCCCATCTACCCCCTCATCCTGCCAAATAAACATTCATTGGCGCATGGCTAGATTCAGCAGACTGCATCTAATACCAGTTGTATAAGGTCACACATAAATATTTTCAAGTTATGACTGAGATAGTGGTCATAATCAATGTGGAAAACTGGTCAGGTTAAAAATTCTCAAAGATAAATAAAATACACTCCCATTGGCATAGAGGATTGTTGATGGCATATTTCTTGGGGTGGAGTGGTAGATGGCATATTTAGAATAATTTGTGCTGAAGTTCATACCCATTGGTCCTTTGCCAGAAGCCTTGGCTTTTGCTTCTTGTAATTTTTTTTGGTCATCTTTCATTTTTTGTTTATGGGCCATGTCATCCTATTAAAAAAGCAGACAAGGCTTTTTAACCTTGAAAGTATATAAACCTAAAATTGTCTGGCAAATTGCTCAAAACCTCGTCAAGTTCTTGTGTTTTCTTTTTTGGTTGCTTTAAAGGCTTCTTCTTACCTCCTAAATTTCAAGTATACAAATTATCAATGTAACTCAAATTCCAACTACCATTAATTGTACTTCTATTGGTGCATTTTCAAGGAAAATAAAACAGAAATATCAACATATCAAACTATACCTTCCCTCCCAGACATTATACTGTATGAAGTTGACCTAACTACCAGTAAAAAACTAAATTTTAATAAAATGAGACAGAAATGAATTTCACGTGTGAAGATTTTGGTTTATTTTTGAAAAGAATTGAATTGTAATCGATCGGAATCATCCGGTTTCCGAATGTTTCCGAACGCAATCCGATAAAAAATCACAACATTTCGAGAGAAATTTAACAACTACATAATACTGTATTTATATGTAAATTGACCAACCTCTGTAGATCTTATTGAAGTGTGTTTAAAAGATGTTCTGAGAATAGAAATAGTAAATAAATGCAAATTGTACATTTACGATTTTTATTTTACCATTTCGGAAATGGCTATCTTTAAAATAGGGAATGGGGAATGCGGGAATGGGGGAATGCGGGAATGGGGGAATGCGGGAATGGGGGAATGCGGGAATGGGGGAATGCGGGAATGGGGGAATGCGGGAATGGGGGAATGCGGGAATGGGGGAATGCGGGAATGGGGGAATGCGGGAATGCGGGAATGGGGGAATAAGGGAATAAGGGAATGGGGGAATAAGGGAATGGGGGAATAAGGGAATGGGGGAATAAGGGGATGAGGGAATGAGGGATGGGGGATAAGGGAATGGGGAATAAGGGAATGCAGGAATGGGGAAATAAGGAATGGGGAATGGAATGGGGGAATAAGGAATGGGGAATAAGGAATGGGGGAATGGGATAGGGGGAATAAGGAATGTAGGAATGGGGGAATAAGGCAATGGGGGAATAAGGGAATGCAGGAATAAGGGAACACAGGAATGGGGGAATAAGGTGAACAGTGAAACCGGTGAACGAGTGAGTGGGGGAACCAGGCAATGGGGGAACAGAGGGATGGGGGGAACCAGGGAACAGGGTAAAGGTATAACTATGCATGGACTCATTGAGCAGCTAAACTAATAGTAACAGTCTTGAGCCTGAAAGGAACAATTGTTAGTATATAGTAGGCGTGTATACAATATTATGGCTCTCTACATATATATTTATTGTTATTAATGCCAACCTGGCAAGTGTTAATTGTTATTGTGAAACTCAGGCACTCTTGTATTAGATTTTACCAAAGTGAAAAATCAAAATATACTTGCCTTTCAGTAAAAATTAAAACTATAAATAAGATAATGGTATTGTTGTGTGCTAGTGTGTTCATTTAGTTGGCATGCAAAATTTCATTTCAATAGTGATATCTATTCAAAATATAATGACAAATGCAACAGCTAGAACATATGTTAATTATATGGGAATAACATTGCTCAAGAAACTGTTCTGTGTTGACTGTGTATATAATTTTCATGCATGTTTGCATTTGCTTTCAACAAAATCTATGAATGAACCCACTGACCCTTAACTAATTAAGGACAGTCATCCTTTATTAGCAGGTTTGGGGCTGAAGAGAAAAGGGTATAGGGTAACTGCATGAAAATTAAGTGTTATTAACAATATAAATCCTTTCATCATTAAAATCTGAAACCAGGCATGAATCAACTAGCTGTACAATCCTAAATCATCATGCATCAAGTGACTGACATCAACAATATATAGTCAACATATTGGCTCTTTCCCAATCAGCATACAAAGCTTAAAATCTCATAAAATCTTTAATGAATCTCAGTCATTCCTTGGTAGGAAGTCTCAGGCCTATATATAGCTAGTTATATGAAAACATTATAAAAATTGTATAATCAAGTATATAATCAAGTAGGGCATTTAGATATTTATTGTAGTACAGGAAGTATTTATATGTATTCCAATAAATGTCATAAAAAGGTAATATACATAAATAGTATTCAGTATTGCAATGTTTGCATGCCAAATTATAAAGTGCAAACATTGCTTATTTACATAATTACCAAGTTATTCACAAAATGCACATTGTTGTTTCACTGTAACCAAAAATGTTTCTTTCAATAAAATATATTCATCATAATTATATGTTTCCCAAAAAGTTTGTTGTCTAAAATCAGTGGAGTAAAACACTCTAAATATACTATTAATTTTGAAAAAGCTATAGAGTTAAATAGTATATATAGGGAAAATACTTTCTGATATAATGTTTTCATATAACTAGCTATAGGCCTGAGACTTCCTAGCTACCAAGGACTGACTGAGACTCATTAAGATTTTATAAGATTTTAAGCTTTGTATGCTGAATGGGAAAGAGCCAATATGTTGACTATATATTGCTGATGTCAGTCACTTGATGTATAATGTTCCCCCATCCCCCTGTTCCCCAATTTCTCGGTTCCCCCGCTCACTTGTTCACCGGTTACCCCATTCCCTTATTGCCCCATTCCTGCATTCCCTTTTTCCCCCATTCCTGCATTCCCTTATTCCCCCATTCCTGCATTCCCTTATTCCCCCATTCCCTTTTTCCCCAATACCTGCATTTCCTTATTCCCCCATTGCCTTATTCCCCCATTCCTACATTCCCTTATTCCCCCATTCCCTTATTAGTTATTCCCCCATTCCCTTATCCCCCCATTCACTTATTCCCCCATTCCCTTATTCCCCCATTCCCTTATTTCCCCATTCCCTTATTCCCCCATCCCCTTATTTCCCCATTCCCTTATTCCCCCATCCCCTTATTCCCCCATTCCCTTATTCCCCCATTCCTTTATTCCCCCATTCCCGCATTCCCCCATTCCCGCATTCCCCCATTCCTTCATTCCCGCATTCCCCCATTCCCGCATTCCCCCATTCCCGCATTCCCCCATTCCCGCATTCCCCCATTCCCGCATTCCCGCATTCCCGCATTCCCCCATTCCCCCATTCCCGCATTCCCCATTCCCTATTTTAAAGATAGCCTTTCGGAAATTTCCGGTCATAACACTAGTGCTAGTCCTTTTTTGCAGACCTTCTTCCTCGGCTTTCAAGGCAAGATGGCTGCGAGATTGTTTGCATTTCGTCCGGCTATTTACCAGCCGGCATCATGGTAAGACAGATTTTTATCCCTTAAAAACTATTCATTATGTTGAGAGGATAATTTTTCACTCAATGTGGTATTTTATTGTATGTTTAGTGGCTCAGTAAGAAATATGGCTACGCTTAAAGAAAGTAAGTACAACCACTGAAACACTCACGTTTCAATATAAAGAAAGTATTGCTTTCTGGTTTAAATATGTGTACACCTTTAGTACTATTATACACCCACATTATTACTTTACATTATGCTGTACTCCAAAAAAAATGTGCTGCGATCTTGTCTTAAATATTAATGATCAATATCTTTTTTTTCAACACATATTTTTCTCTTAGTTTCAATCCGGCTGAAAAGTGTGAAAAATATTCAAAAAATTACCAAATCAATGAAGATGGTGTCAGCAGCTAAATATGCTAAGGCTGAGCGAGAGCTTAAACCAGCAAGGGCATATGGTGAAGGAGCATATGGTAGGCTGACGGATCACAGAAATTAACAACTTTTAAAATGAATACCTGGAAATTATATCACTTATATGACTTTCCTGCCCAAGAAAGAGTTGTTTTTTGGAGATCAACTAAAGATTAGATATAGGAATAGTTCATAGTATTGGGATTTGTATGAAGATTGGGTTATATACAGATTTATTTAAAGATTATAATTACATTTAAGACTGAATTAGTTCAGAATACTATGATTATATTATTAACATAAAATTGTTTCACACCTGTCAAAAATGTTTTAATTTAGCTCTCCCAGACAAAGCTGAGTTGGAAGTTGATGAGCAAAAGCCCAATCACTTGATGGTGTTACTTTCCTCAGATCGTGGTCTTTGTGGTGGCGTCCATTCTAGTTTGGCTAAAGCTGCAAAAGCAGCCATTGCTGAACAACCAAGCAGTATAAACACCATGCTTGTACCTTGTGGTGATAAGGCTAGAACCATTCTACAAAAAACACATGGTTGGTAGAAGTAGTATTGAGCCAATACTAAAATACTACCTATAATGATCATTAATACCCATCACACCATATTAAACCATTTAAATGGTTAAGTGTTAGCTCTGACTAGGATTGCTTCAGATTGCACTGCTTCAATACTCACATTTATGTTTCTTAAAACTTGAGTATTTATTGCTTCCAGGTCAGAATATCCTATTCCATGTTTCTGAATTGGGCAAGAAGCCACCAACATTTGCTGATTCATCTGCGATTGCTCAAGAGATTCTTGAAAGTGGCTATGAATTTGATGTTGGCAAACTGATTTATAACAAGTTTCAGTAAGTAAATTATAGCAATGGTGATCATCACTGATAGTTGCAGAATATATTAATGCTGAAAGTCTACTGGTTACTCGTAACAATCATGGAATCATAGCAATAATGTAGTTATGATAAAATATTTATATAGATAGTTAACACACAGTTGTGTAGCCTGCCTGCATACAGATTTGTAACACACTTTTTTACCATCCTTAGATCTGTTGTTGCATATGAAACACAAATGAAACCAATGTTTTCGTTCGAGACATTAAATAGTGCAGGTTTGTGTTCATCATTGAGTCCAAAAGAGTGTACCTGTAGAAGGTTGAACATTTTCCCCAGCAGCAACTATCGTTCCTGCACAGCAATTTTCTTCGTAAGGTAGATAAGTATTATTACCTCATGGGTCAACCATATTCTCTTTCTTTTATAACCAGAAACATTGAGCATATATGATGATGTTGATGCAGATATCATGAGAAACTTTCAAGAGTTTAATCTTGCTTCTATGATATTCTTCGGTATGAAAGAACAATCATGCAGTGAGCAAAGTGCCAGAATGACAGCTATGGATGGAGCGAGCAAGAATGCAGGTACGTTGTCGTTGATTGGTTAAATAATCGTGTAACAGCTAGCTCTCATCGTGATCACACATGAGTACACATGTACAACTAAGTACAAGCGGTGATTGATATGTATATATTTATTGTTTTGTTTTGTTTCAGGTGAAATGATCGATAAACTAACGTTGACTTTCAACCGGACCCGTCAAGCTGTTATCACAAGAGAACTTATCGAGATCATGTCAGGCGCTGCAGCCTTGGAGTAGAGACATTTTTCATTTAAAGAGTGTTAGACGCATTGTTACGCTAATAAATTGTTTTCAATATAAACCATTTCTGCTCTAATTCATTTGCATGGAGGGAGTTTTGCTGGTTCCCACACAACAATCACCTGGCTTTAGCTGTGCTCACGACCATTCGTAATAAAGAAAACTGTGTTTCTCAGTAATGATATAGGTTGATCTGCCGAGTTTTCGATAAGTTGAATATCTTTATATGTTAATTGTTATTACCTGGTAATCTAGGTATATTTTTAGTTTGATCCTGTGATAACTGCATTCATAAAAATAGACGTGTGCGTCAGTACAATCTAAAATTACTGGCAAATTAGGCTTGACCTTGGTAATGTATATTAACGATGTGTATAGGATTATATCGCTCTAAATAATCGATAAATATTGCCTCAGCAAATTTGTGTTATAAGTGCAAATACGTAATTTGTGGTAAGAAGAATCTTCTTTTCCTGCGGCTATGTATGGCGTATACCCTTGGTGGCTTTAATTTCTTTTCTGATCACTGAGAATGACTATGACTATATACTATAAACACGCCAGTAATTTCCCAACGTCATGGGATAAGAATCAGCCAAATGAATTCGTTCCAATTATATGAAATGTGTTTTGTAGGTTTGGGCGTTTCTTGTCTTATAATAAAGGCTCATTTACGGTTTACACTTGCGATTTTCGCTGCGATTTTACCAACGATTTTCTTCTTTTGATAGATGTGAACGAGTGATAAGTTACGAATGCTCTGAGTATAAGAGCTCTTATACTCAGAGCATTCGTTGAGCATTCGTAACTTATTACTCGTTCACATCTATCAAAAGAAGAAAATCGCACATAAATCGCAGCATGCAAAATTCGCAAGTGTAAACGGGCCTTTAAGCCGGTTTTCCACTAGCGATATTTTTCGCACGAATCGACAACCTCGTTCATCGACAGTTTACTTTTGTCTCAGAGCTCTCAACTGCAACCATCTGGAACAAATTGCTCAAATACAAAGGAATAAAGTCGCTTCGTGCGAAAATATCGCTAGTGGAAAACCGGCTTTAGGATGACTCAGTGCGCATTTGCCCAATGGCAACGTTGAAGTGTCTGGTCTTGAATGCTTCACATTACAAGTGCATGCGAAAGAGTATATCTACCCTCTTAAAACAATCTAAACTACGTGCAATAACCTCAATTTCTGGAACTTAATCTTGATAATGCATATTAATAATATAGAAGTACGTCGATTTAGATGCGGTTTGCGGCACCAGAGTGAAAGTAAATAACATGATTATAGCCATAAAGTTGTTGACTGTTGAGCGCGTTACAAATGCATGAATTGGTCACGTTTGCGGCAGATTGCCACTGCTACGAGCTTTATGATGCAAAACAACGGCCTGCGATGATCGTTAATAATATATAAGTTCAAGTATACTTATAAATATTTTGTGAGTGCCATTATCACTATATATATATAAATGAAATCCTGTCATATACTACTGACGAGAATTAGGTTTGGGGTCTTATTTTGCTATATATCAAATAGTTGTGAACTACTGCAGAACTTTAGGAGCTTTCGAATCACTGGATTTAGAGATGACAGAACATATAAATTATTTCAACAAATTGGGAAAGAAGGTAAAGAAATCGACAGCCAATTTTTCCAACAAAACACAAAAGAAACAAGGTCGGATTGGAAAAGAATCATCATCGTCAAATGTGTCACAAATATGGAGTAAGTTCATCAAAACGTCACAAGGAAGGACGATATTCTTCATCCATAATCATAGTAGATACTTGTTTTAGATAGTTGCATGTAGCTCTCAAACGAAAGGTGAAGCAAAATACCGCAATTCGCGAAAAATATCACCCATCAAAAAATGTCTTCGCAAACAGATTACGTATATATACGACTGACCTACACGAAAAAATGATTTACAGGATAACGCGGATTAAAATGTATTCCACCTCAAACATTCCGTTCCGAAGCCATTTTGTTACCCGGCTGTTCAACAAGAGCGGCTTTTACTTTTTTTACGTTTTGCTCCAGGGCGCTTATATATAGAATAGAATATAGAATTATATATTCTTTATGTATAAGCGCCCTGTTTTGCACAAATATTTTGTACATTATTATGCGCGTATACGCATGCACGCTTTAGTCATGGCTTTATACGGTTGAACCGCAGAACGATCTTTACAGCTCGCTTTCCACTTTAAGGCTCACAGCGAAACGTTAAGTGTATTTCTAAGTTTCAAATCATTAGTTTTTGTCGGGTACCGAGGAAAAAATGAAAAACGCAGCACTTGCCACAATCCTAGGACAGGCCAACATCTTATCCTGGCTGCATGAGGTGAAGCCATGTGCCGCTTTAATCTTGCCCTGCTGCGAGAGGATGTGTTCTTTCCTAAAAAAATTTAGTTTAAATCTGGATCGTGATATAAAAATATCTTCAATGTAGACGAATTGTCAGACAAACTTCCTTTGTTACGTAATCAGTGAAACTATAGCGGAGCCGGCATCGGACCTCGCAAGCCGTGGAAGTCGTATATTTACACTATATACACCGGCGGACCTGGGAATAGAAATAGCTTGGATCCAGTGACTTTCATCACAGTGCTAGCTGTGAACAGACTGCAGCAATAAGACTTCTGGATTTTAATGTATATATACCTTTACACAAAGTTTATAGTCAAAAGTTTAGATCAGTATTTCCAATGAAAAAATGCATCATAAATACCACCACCAAGATTTTATGACTTATGTGGTAACGACGCGGTTTTCATAACTACTTTTGAGTGAATATTTTTCACAAATACAATAGACTCTCAAATCACAAATGGTAGATATTGCAACATTCAACGTAATATTCACGCCTCTCTAAAGAATGTTGTCATAATAATATTCACTACAAAACTATATTAATGAAAGTTAGCTTCGAAGGTACTTCAGTATATACTTTCACATTACAATTTATCATTTTCCCGACTTTTAATCGGAATTGAAATCTGAAAATTTAATGTGCCGCATTCTGAGTGGGTCTTACTCAATTTCTGATAAGGGAAACTTTCGAAAACAAGTTGTTTACAACACAAGATATTGTGGGAATTTAAACCTCTCTTGTTGGACCGATGATTGATAGAGCTATACAGACTACACTGTTATAGCGCCCAACTTCATGTGCTAATCTCTCAATGAAATTAATCGATGGTCAACATCTTAAATGTCACTCAAAAGTTAGACAGAGCAAAATAGAAGAGGGTGCATGATTTCTTAAACTCCTCTGAAGGTTTTTAAACTCATCAGTTTTAAAAATCAAAACTTTATCATCCGTTTTCTGTACAATCATATTTTTAAACTCCAGTAGGGGGGATATAGGGGTAAAAAATAACTTTGCAAAACATAAGAAAAATTGGATTGGCATTCATATTTTTAGCTAGTTAAGGTATTGATATTCTATACATCTGTTTCAGGTCCTGAATCAATCTTGAAAGAATACGAAGTCTTCACCAGCATTTGCCATGGAGGAGCAGCAAATGTCTACGCTGCGAGAAGAAGATCTGATCAAGTACCGGTGGCATTAAAGGTTATAGAGAAAAATAAACTTGGGAGATTTCTTGAGGTTAGTAAAACGATTTTCTTCCTTAATACAGTAAACATGAAGTATACACTCGAGTTAAATTTTGCCTTTTTGGTATTTAAGACTTTCTGATAAGGATATATCTCTCTAATTTAATACTATTCTAACACAGGCAGAATACAGACACTAGCATTCTATGGAAATTACTCCAATGAAGACACCTTTCTAATACCTAAATTATACCGACATGCAGAGACACTGACATACCTCTAAATGCACCTATCTATATAACAGAAATGCATCTCCGAATGCGCTTCTCTATATAGCATTAACACTTTCTCAGGCCCCTCTTCTTATACCCAAACCTCTTTAACCACAAGACCTCTCTCATGATAATCTCTTCATAAATCACAGTCAAAAGACAGCAAAAGATCTTAAAATGGAACAAGGTAGAGTAAGCTCATAGACAAATCATGCCTATAATTTTTTCTCTCACAGGAAAATGGCAAGCCTATCCCAAGTGAGGTTTTCCTACAGAAGAAACTAGAACATAAAAACATTATAGGGCTATTGGAATACTTTGAATGTGGACAATCTATCATATTAATCCTAGAACGACCTGAATCATACATCGATCTTTTTGACTTCATCAGCAGGCAAGAATTTCTCTCGGAAAAAATAGCGAAAAAAATATTTCGTCAGGTGTTGGACGCGACCGTGTATTGCGAAATGAAGGGGGTTTTTCATCGCGACATAAAAGACGAAAACGTTATCCTTGATTTAAAGACAGGAGAAGCAAAACTGGCTGACTTTGGGTCTGGGGCGCAGTTACACAATACCGAATATACAGAATATGAAGGTATATAAAGCAGAGCCCCTCAGCCTCCCTCTTATTAACTACGGTATAGATTACGTACATGTATACAATGATAAAACTAAACGGTGATATTATTAACTTATTATTATAGCCTTTGTCTTTCCTCAGGTACGCGATCGTACTGCCCACCAGAATGGTACATAAACCAACGATACTTGGCGAAACCCGCGACTGTTTGGTCACTGGGCATACTACTGTACGACATGGTCTGCGGAGATGTGCCTTTCGAAAATGAGGAAGAAATTAAGGAAAAAGAAGTAACATTTACAATGTCGTTATCTCCAGGTACGTCATAGAATAGGTTCGAATCTTCGTTTCTTTTATTTACAATTCTTTTATGTTAACAACTAAAAAATCATTAATTTGTGCTCATGATTTGAAAAATCAACTAAATGACTGATGGGAATTACGAAACATGTAGCTATTATTGGGAAAACGAAGCCAGATGAGTCTGATGTATTAAACATGATTGTTTGGTATTTTAGATGTACAAAACCTAATAACGATGATGCTAGATAAAGATCCACAGAAGAGACCAACTATAGAAGACATTATGAACCATCAATGGACAAAAGATAACAAGATTGAGTAATTACGTTCTGCCGCAGTGATTTTGAAGAAACTCTCTGCGTTTCCACTTCGACACTTCCACATTTTCATGTGATTATTCCGTGACTAAAGGACATCAGGAATATTTTAACTGCAAACAGTACTTTCGCACCATGCTGAAAGGATTCGTTCAAGCTTTATGATCACGAACAATGCATGCATTATCACGCAGTTGCACGAATAAAACGTTTTTTGAAAAGTTTGAGTAACCCAGACTACGTACGACACAGTAAAATTAAAAGTTCAAAAAGGAACTATAAATGACATGGTAATGATGGTAGCTGTATATTATTATCGTGACTGCTGCGAAAAAGTAGCGGCAATATAAAGTCATTATTCAAATCTAAAAAATCAAATATAGATTATACACATATATATATATACATGTTAGGTGAAACCTATATATATATGCACCAAACAAAACTATCTAAATTGAGTATTTATATTTAGTTACGAGTATATATAAAGAGGATAACTGCATGTATTTATTTTTTTCTTGCGGTCCGAATTCATATTTTAGCGTTTCCTGCAATCTGATTGGCTACGCAAGCGGTATGAGGCCGTACGGACCGCTCGAGATTTAAAAGCACAGAACCAACGCTAAGATATGAATTCGGACCGCAAGAAAAAATAAATCTATTATTTACCAGTTTAGTCGGTCCGTATAGGGAAATATTTCCCTCGGTCTCAATTGAAGCTGTCGGCCTCGGGCTGTTTTTGAGACCTTGGGAAATATTTCCTTGTACGGACCTCCAATTTGGACCTCCAATTTGGACCTCCTCCTTTTCTGAGCGTAGTGTAATTGAAAATGGTTATAACCTGAGACATTACGATACTGATCTATCAATCCCGAGACCTAAGAAAGAGTTTCTCAAAAGAAGTTTTAAATATAGAGGAGCTGTATTATGGAATAGTCTTTCGCGTGAAGCTAAGTCTGCTCAATCGATTCATTGTTTCAAGAGGCTCATAAATTCAAGTAGTTAATTCTGCATATTATATATAGTTTATATTTGTATAGTGTAATTAAGTAGACGCTCATAATGTAATTAAGTAGACGCCCTCCGTGGAAATCAGTGGTAACTGACGGGGCTAGTGTCTGTAAATAAAATTTTTAATAATAATAATAAAATTGGAAAAGATCTCCTATATGATTGTCTGCATGATATACCCCCCTGAAGATAACCTTTAAAACAGCCTCTTTTCAGGATCTTCTTCTACGAAAAATCTCTTCAGTTCTAACCAGTTCAGTTATAGTCACGTTTATCTCTTCTTCAAAGCATAACTTTTAAACAGGACTTAACGTATACTTTTAGCGGATCACGTGATAAGCTCCAACTGGGAGCTCATCCAGAGAGCGGGGAATCTGCCCAATCTCGTGCTATCTGGTTACGAGGATGGAACTTATTTATCCAAGTCCCTCTGTCGATGTGCATGTATAGCGCGAATGGTAGAAGCACGTGTGAGTTGAGGCCTGACATCGGGCGAACCCCAGGGGGCAATACATGCAGCATTCGTGCATGTGAAGAGCTCATTATTAATTGATAATCTCATTACATCCAGTACAGCTAACGTCGTCAGATCACAACAAATTCTGCATCGTAAGTTCTTTTTTAATGTCCAATATACTTGACGCATGCATATGAATGCAACTTACTTAAAACATCTACGTAATCAGCTTAAGTTCATTCGTCAAACATCGTGGTTTCCAAGTGCTAAACGCAATAACCACAGTAGATAAAAAGTAATTCGACTGTTTGTCTATTTATTCTTGAAGTTTATTTTAGGATCACCACAAATTATTTTTAGATTTATTTATCGTTGCTAGGATTGCTTTTCTTAAAACTCTTACGTATTAAACAGAATTTATTATCAGCTTTTACACCAAATATATAGAAGAAATATGAACTGAAAAATGATATTTAAAAATATTGTTGTAAGGATCTCTTCAATTTTAAATCACGATATTGTAAAAAAAACTTTTAAAAGAACATTTTACTGTACATTTTATATAGTGTTAAAGTATATATGGTGTGAAAATCTGATAATAAAATTATTTATAATATCACGATGAACAGTGAAAAGTTTTTGTTCAATATTCCCGGCTTTCAGCCACAGCTGAAGAACCAGAAGAGAAAGCTTTGCAATAATAAGTTCACCTGTGGCGGATATTATATATTTATATATGATTTTTGTTATAGACTGAGGAATATGCATACATCATCTTTTATAGGTACCATACAGGAGAAATACGCCTTGAACAGAAGCCCAATGTCCGAACTGAAAAACCCGTTTCGACAAAAACCGATGACAAATTGGTCTTTAAAATATTATGCCTATATATAGCCTTATATATGTACATGTTTAAAATATTTTCTTATTTTCTACTGTTACGTTATCACAATATATGATTAGCCCGCACCACCTGAAATTTCTAACCAGCGATAAACTCGATGTTAATATGGAACATAAACAAGTCATATACCAATGAATTGATTCAGAGAAACACACGCGTCTGCATGGATATCAATAAATGAAGTTCGTACCACAGTTAGGCCTGCATAATATATGAACAGCAAAATACCTCAGTGGCTCACAAGATGACCAAATTGCCTTGTGACAACTGAGGTAGTAAATATCCTGAGGAGTGATTATTCACCTGCTATAGGAAAACCAGGTTTACCGTCTACTGCACCCACACCGGCGTTGAGATGTGATCGCGGGGAGGATCGTAAAAGACTATGATATATAATTGCTTTTAATTACGTCACTTGCCACGTTTTTCCTTACATTGATGGAAAGTGTAGAGCTTGTGGAATCTACAAGTAATGAATACACAGGTTTTCTTTGTAAATTAGAAGCCGGTAGCCTAATGACTGTAGTGGTATATTAAATGTGGTATGTGGTGGTATATTAAATGTGGTATGTGGTGGTGTATTAAATGTGGTATGTGGTGGTATATTAAATGTGGTATGTAGTTGTATGTCGACAAAATAAATTTCTTTCGCACGTCGCAATAAACGTTAAGGCAAGATTTTTAATCCGCTATCCAACAAAACTATATAGGGTCAATTAAGTAGGCTACGAACTCTTCCTTGTCGAAAAGCAAATGATGTTGTTTAAAGAAACCTAACATTTTGCTTTGATTTCACTCTTCAATATCCCTAGTACCTGGTCCTCGTTCTTTCATCTCAGATTACTAATTCTGGGCTTATTTTACTTATTACGAGACCATTTTTTCACTGAAAAATGTTCGCCTACATGATAGACCTAGTTCGAACGTGAAAAAGTGATCCATGATCGATCCTGAAGAGGAGGGACTCACTCCAGATAGCATTGAAAATGGTTTTTATTTTACATCAGGTACGTTCAGATAAGTTCGAGGATCGATAATGAATTCCCAGCCTTACCCCTGATCGTAAGCGTGAACTAAACAGTTGATGATCTTACCTGGGTGGAATACGCCGTCCCATATATTGTGTTTGCTTGTTCTGGTGCGATCATTGAGGGATGCATTGGAGCTGAACATAAAAAGAAGAAAAGATTGGTTATGGTTCAGGATTTCATTGAATGACAGGTAATTGAGGTAAAACAGGTAAAACGAAACGACAAAATTTCTCTTTAAAGACTAAAGAAGTGAAAAAATGTAACTCTGGTTCTCCTGCAGGACCCATGCCTTCACCAGAGGACGCATGACTCAAGATGTTCAAGGTTCATTTGACTCAAAAAGTTTAGAAACCAAGTGCATAGATCATGGTTGTTGTTGGAAATTGGAATGTAATAACTTGTCCAGAGATAAAATGCTGTGAAGATAATCAATTTCACAGCATACGCAAGCTCACCACTGCTATAATGGGTTATATTTCGACCTTCTTCGTCTATTTCTGTTCCTTCACTAACTGTCCCCATGGAACCTTTTTCACCTTTCATTGACTAAAGAAAAAAAGATTGTAAAGTGCTTTTAGCACGACATTATTTTTTCTGTTCTTTGGCCAATGGTCTTATGATGGTGAGTTATTATGGCTATATTCGGGCAATCCAGTGAAACTGTAGGGTGAAGTTCTTATTTATTAATTTCATTCAGCAAATAATCTGACAATTGTTGGCAGTCATGCAGGAACCAAATATTATGACAGAACGGCAGAACATTAGAGAGAAAAAATAACACTTTTTCTCAGACTAGAGTAAAAAAGATTTGACCAGAAAGAATAAAATTAATTGTTTGCCAAAATTTTGAAATAATAAAATGCTGTCTGTTGGCTGTTGGTATCAATATATAAGAATATTTAGAGAAAAAAAAATATAGAACTTTACATCTCGGTATTTCTGTAGATATATTTTCAGTGGTTCAACATATTGATCAAAGCCTAGTGTGGTCATTGCAAACAGGATATCTTCACCATTGATTGTCTTTCGTTTTTCTTGATGACATCTTTCACTTGCTCTGGAATTGCATGTTACGGAGAAAACAACAGTGTTTCTTGATATATGAACAGCCAGAGAGGGTTAGTCATAGTAGCTACATAGACATTGTCTCATTAGACTATATAATAGTGAATGAAGGATACTCGCTAGTGATAAAACTAATAAATTCTGAGACACATTCTTGTACACATTCCTTTGCATCTTTAGCAATCTAGAATATAAGCATTGCAAATTTAGTATCAAAACACCGACAATATAAAGAAAATATTTTTTATCAACTTCAGTACTATACCTTTCCTGTTTTTGGTATAGATTTCTTCATGATTCTTGCAACATTTGCAATTGGCAGAAAACGATCCTAAAGTTAGAAATATAAGCAACAATTCTTAATAAAATAAAAGGAACTATTATACTTTATACAATAAAGGGATTTATTTATTTAACTACAAAAAAAGGCATTACATATCAAGATTGGTTGAAGACTGTCACAGAATGTATAAATATATATGCCCTGGTACCTCAAATTATTTTAAATTTACCTGTTCCCTAAGTACTTCATATTCTTCTCTATCTTTTTCTTCATGATCCATATCTTCAACACCAAGAGCTACACTTTCTAAAATATAGGAATTCCATCATGAATTTTATTCAGTTCGTGAAAATTAAAGTATGGGCAATCTTTGTCAATGACAGAGTTAAATTTTAGTTGGTGTGGTTGGAATCTAGGCTGTACCATGGCTTTGACGGGTGGGAGAAAGTCATGAACCAATTTTTCTGAATGGAAGATTAAAATGAATCCAATATTTTTCCAAACAAAAACAGCTTTTTGATTTTTCTGAATATTGCTCGATTAACTTAGGATGCATCAAAACCTGTATTCCCCTTCATACACTATAGGTTTTAGCCATAACAAATGCCTTTGATGTATATGTGAAAAGAAAATTTTTAAAAATATTCTACATACCAGCCACATTATGTGACTCCGTTGGTACATATGCCTGAGCCCCAGCAGCCACTGCCAAGTATTCCGGTGGTATGACCACAGTCCCTGATACACCTCCAGCTGTTGTCTCCACTGCAACCTGTGCCCTAGCCTCCTCACCTGATGTACTACTGCTTACAGCTTGTGACACTGCCCCAGTAACATCACTTATGGTCAAACCAACATTGGGATTTGTAACATTATCTTGCCGCGTTGGTCCCTTTGAAGAGTCTTGTCTTGAATCTGGATTTAAAACTGGCGAAGCAGTTTGCATTTGTGTTGAACCATTGGGAAGTTGTTGAGTGGCAAAAGTTGGTAGCCCACCATTTTGGCCAACTCTGTATGCACCATTAGTTGTACTTATAGATAAACTTTCACTTTGTGTATTTCTTGCCTCACCATTATTCCCATCCATTGAAGTATCTCTGGTTCAATGATTATTACAGAAAAAGCCTACAAGGAAACTTACATCAATTTGTATTTAAAAGTTTTCATCCTCAGAGCATATATAAAATGATACATTAAAAAAGACAAATTAAAGCTATTCGGTGGAGTACAGTAGTTCTATAAACAAAGTACATTATAACACGAACATGAAAGCCAGCAAATTTGGATAATAACTTGTTCAACTCGCGATAGGAAAAGCTTTTTCAAGTTAGGTTTTACTCTATTTAACTAATATGAAACACCCTTGACGACTCCCGGGGATTTAAGGTGTGCGTTTGAGAAACATTTTTATGTTCCAAGGCGAGCAAACAGCTTAACATTCTTCTTAAATTTTGCTCACAAAATCTGCTGCATTGTCGCATATTGAAGTACAAATATTTCGCGCCAGAAAAGGTCAAAATGTACAACAAAAGCGAGGGAAAAAAGCAACGAATCAAATTTGACGTAGCCGCTTTGACAAAAACAAACCTTGTTGGTTGATTTCTCACTTGCAAGAACCAGTAATCAAGCGACTTTTCTCTTGAATGCGAGTGGCTAATGGATGACCAGTCAGAAGCTGGCACACTTTGCAACAACAATAAAAGCCTCTGGCAAAATATCTCTCACAATAAAAATAGCCCACAAGGCTAAGCCAATCAGAGGCCGCCACTTCTAGACAGACAAATGCCGACCGCGAATCAGCTTCGAGTAAAATTCATTAGCGTAATAAGATAGCATAACAAATATATCGTTAATGAATAATTTAGCATACAAGTCAGTTTCAAATCAATGTCTGAAAAAGTGAAAGGATATTTTTGCAGCAATTCGTTTTATTTCCTATCAAAACTGATTCCAATTTGCCATAGGTATATCTTAGACTAAAAATAGACTAATTGGTGTGGATTTAATAGCAGCATTTCCAGTGTTTTTTGAAGATTAATCACTGTTTACTTTATTGAACAATATCTACAGGATATTGAAACAGCTGTTTGAATTTCATCCTTAAATATATTAAAGGCAAATTAGGAAGAGGAGGAAACTGAGACTCCGCTAATGGGGTAGATACTACAAGGAAAAACCAGTGGGCAGTGCACCACTGGATTTTACAAACCATGGATATATGATTATTCTTATATGATGTGATTATTTTTTGTATAATGAGACAACCCAAATATAGGGAAACAACAATTATGTTAATAGATAATTTCTTGGAACTATATGGTATTATTAGAAAGACTGCATCTGAACAAAACAATCAAAACATGTCTGAGTATGTTTTGGTAGTCTAGTCAATTTCTTGTATTAGTGTACATTACAATTTGGAGGAAGTATTTTGCTCATTCTCCATACAATTGAGGACATGTTATTTTATGAAAATGCAAAACAACAAATAAAATGGGTTAAGTATACAATAAGGGCATTCAAGGGCATTCTTGATCTCATTCAATATAAGAGGTCTCAAAATATTTTTCATCAATGGACTAGTTTTACATATGCATTGATGTCCACGGTACAGTCAAACCATAGTGGTTTGACTCAATGCACTACCAGGCACAAAACATACTAAATTTTGTGGCATTCTATGGAAACTAGACAATCTTGAACATTAACTTTTTGGCACAGATCTTCTTTGTAAATGGTAATGTCCAAGTCTTTCTAAATCATCTAAACTTAGTTCTTTTAATGTTGTTCTGAAATCCTGAAACAAACCAAGAAATACTTACACGTTTTTTGCTTTAAAAAGAGTGCAAATATTTGAAAAACAAACCTCCTTAAAGTTATCCAAAACTTCTTCAGCATCTGATTCATAAAAATGTTTGTTTAACAATCTTCGAAGTTCTGTCCATAAAGTGTCTGTTTGTCGGGGAGCATTATGTGTTGCTTTCTTGACAAACAAATGGATTTTGGAACTTTCGCTTATATTATGATCACTCAAAGTGGAAGAATCTGAACAAAAAAAACAATAAATTGCACTAATCTAGGACAGGATTGGCCAGAAGATAAAAGGGTTCGACCATCTTCAACAAGAACTCAATGATGGTGCATCTTTATATCTGGGGACCTCTGACAACAAAAGTTTGCAGAAAAGATTAGTTTTGGAGGTGGATCGAAGTATGAAATTTGATATCAAGCTGATGAAAACCAATTTCCCATTAGTACATTGATAATTAATACTAAGGGGAACTGGCTTCACACATCACGTACTTAACAGACACAAATATTAGCTTTTTCATGATGAGGCTATGGGCAACTGTCTTTCCCCAATAAGCCCGATTCTAAACGAAGTCTTTCGTTTATTGCTTATACGTAAAATTGAGCAGAGCAGACAATCAGCAGATCCTGGCAGCACAACATACGTATGAAAATAAAAACTAACATAATATCATACCAGCTAAAGAAATGCCCTTGAAAACAAGTCTTTGTAGTTCACAAGATATATTAAATACTTGCTCCACTTTTTTTTTCACAGACGATACTGCCTCAGAAGGATCTACCTAGGATATAAATTGAAATATCTTCAGGTTCAGTCCACTGAGGCCGAATGCAAATATTGCAATGGTCTTTATGTGGGCATATTGTCATGTATCGACGTTTTTCATCCAAATTGACTGTAACGTTTTGATCACGTATTACCTCAATAGACTTTTCTGGACTTCCAAGCAATTTGACCTGAATTTTCATGATGAAATTTACTTGAAAATTACTTTTTTGTACAAGTCAAACGTTGTAAACAATGCGTTAGACTGTACACAAAAATAATGTACATCCCCTGATCGTTTGAACAGCGGGCGCAGTCACTGAGGCAGGCGCAAAGTGACAATCATCCAGTGATGGGCGCAAAATCATTGCGCAAAAAGTGAACTTCAGGTAAGTAGAATGGGATGATGTTACAAACACTGATGATGTAATAAACACTCTTGGTTAATTGAATTATTAAAAGAAGCACTCCTATATCATCGCGATGCTTTATCGGCTATTTCGGAGCTACTTGTGCAGTTTCCACATAAAGATGGTTTAAAACATGATCACTGACAAACAGGTACCAAACCCTACGGTACCAAGAGAGGTACTAATATACGGTACCATGAGAGGTACTAATATACCTAGAGGTACTAGTGCTCCGCCTTCGAGCCTTACGCCACTGTTATTCGCCGACGTTTGGAAACGCATTGCAGTTTTTCAAATTTCAATAAAAATACAAGAGATTCTTTAAAAGTAAGCTGCTTCTATTAACTTGACCAAACACGAGAAAATTGGTGCGGGCAGATAGACACACGAATCTAATAGTAATATATCTATACAGCTATACATTATATATTACAAATTCTGGTATAAAATAGCATATATGATGTAGTCACTCAGTAAAGCTCAAGAAGTGTTAAAAAATATGAATGCATTTTGGATGTGTAGCAGGAACTTACTGGAAGATGTAGGATCGGTCTAATTTGTATTAGAGAAGGATGACTGCCTGAAAGATTCATCAAAGAAAATTGTAATTTCCTTTGCGTTTTATAAAATGTATTGCCACGGTAATAATCCTTCTCTAAAGAAAAAATTGAGTTATAGTTTATCACGATGCACAATCTTGCGCCATAAATTGACTGTGTTCAATCAAGGGCTATTACTATTGTTTGTTTACTTGCTACGTTGTGTTGTCCGTTCTCTAATACACTTCAGATCCTCGCTACTCCGGAGAGGTTTTTTGTTTTTTATTTATATTAATTTCTGTTCACTCTTAACCGTAAATATTCACAGAAGGAAGCGCCGATCAGCTTCACAGTCACGGCTCGAATGCCAGCTGACTGGGACCACTGGTAGCTGTTGAAGGGAGCGCCACCCAATGCTGGCAGTTCAAGTCGAGCGAACTGTAATAACATACCTGAGAATAAATTTAAATACCTTTCTAAAAAAACCTCTGCGGAAAAGCGACCAATAAATAATTTCGGTTCAAATGTAAAATATTGCCCTTTCCATGCATTCCTTGACAAAACATTTACATGTTACAACCCACTCAGCAGGCATGATTTGTACAAATTATCTCAATATTCTCCCTCTATTTCATCGTCAACATCCTCGTCATTATTTTCCAAATAACCGTTCACATCCTCGTCGTCTTGCTGTGTAGAAATCTGTTGTTTGTACGAGAGTGCGCGCGCAAACGCTTGCTGCACGGATTTGCGCAGAGAAGGTTTTTTGCCCTCGTACAGCTTCGTGTTGTCCACGCAGTTGTTCTGACCCAGTAGCGATAACTTTTGACGGGGCAGCCATTGCCTGAAACAACAACATTACTTGCTTGAATCAAACAACTTTTAAAACAATCCAAAGAAGTCTATTTAAAACTTCCCCCAGTACTTACCAAGTTCTGCGGGCATCGAAGAACAATACTAAATACAAATGCTCATCAGTCGACCTTCGTTCTTTTAAGACATCGTCAGGAGGTACAGGAATAGGAACACCTTTGTGCACGAAACCTCGTTTAGTTTTCGGGTTGATTATCTACAAAAAGCCAAACAATGATGGTGTGAGCAACAGATAAAAAGTTGTAAACTTACACAAAGTCCTATTTGCGCATCATGTTTTTGTCAATATTTTGGGTAAACTTTAGGAACACTTCTAAATAACATTCACACTACAAAAGCACGTTCAAGTCCTGTTAAGTGTTTCTACACGTTCCTGATAGCTGTGAGAGAGAAATACTTACGAGTGCTGGGTAAGACGGATATCCTCGGCACTTAGCCCATACGAGATCGAGATAGTCAAACATATCCGGTTCGGTGTCAGAATTCCGAGGGGAATACGCTTCACCATTACATTCACTGTCGGTTGTATTTATATCCTCTTCAGAATTACATCTACTTCGCGCTTTTCGACCGCGCTTTTTAACATAGCCCAAGAGATCGTTTGGTTTCTTTTCCGTAGCTTCCTCGGAACAGCTTGTATTGCTCCGCGAGTTCCTCGGCTTTGGTCGTGAATTTTCTTTGAAGTTATTCCGATGCGCTTCCACGATGGGGATCTCCTTGACTTCAGGGACATCTTCTGGATAACTGTTCAGACGACTCGTCTTTCTTCCAGGATATCCCTCATTACCAGGTGTATCCTCAGGGTAAACCAGCCTATTGAGGTTACTCCAGTTATTTTCATCGTTCGATTCGCTCGTCGTTGACTTTCGTCGAACATTACCGTTTTTTCCGAGTATTTCGGGAACATCGCCATTCTCAAACACGGGTGTACCCAAATTCGTTCCCAGCTCCATATCATTGTTTTTAGTAAGAACATTATGTCGAGCTCGGAATTTATTCTTATTAAATAAGATCCCGCTACGGCGATTTGTGCCTGGACGCGGGTTTGTGATACTTGGCGTCGAGACTACGTTTCCAACAGGCTCGGCGTCCCTCGTGTTTGTCACCAGGCTCGTCTCCGACATGTCCAACGCGGTTGTGAGGTTCGGAGTCTCTTGAGAGGTAGGGGATGGGTCTGGAGAGAACTTGGGTTTCTTCGCCGGAGACAGTCCTTCTTCGCTGTCTGCAACTGAACAGAGGACAGTTAATTTAGTTTGATCAATTAAGATAATGGATAATTGCCCTTTTCTCCTCTAAAATCTAGGGAGTTAATTCTGACTGAAAAAACAGCAAATCTCATATTAAACCTCTTACCACTAGGTTCAGAGATACTCTGCCTTTCTTGAAGATTTATTTTTCTCCGGAGACAACCAATTTCCCTTCGGATTTGACGATTTCTTTGAGCTCTCGCACCTGGAAGTTTTCAGTAAGAAATTGTAAGACCAGAGTTCAAGTGGTAGCTATAATGGCGATAATGCAATAACTTACTTCCTGACTTAATGGCTTGTGTCATTTCCAATTTTTCATTTAAATCTCTGAGTTGTTCTTCAAGGCTCATTTCTTTACGTTGCTCGTCAGTAAGAATGAAGTCTAATGCGTGAGAAGGTAATGTGAGAGAAATTCACTTTTTAATTCACTTTTTGGCACAGTTTAAGCTACTTTTATCTAATGTGTTTTATCTAAACAAAACCTTAGAAACAGAAAAACGATTCTACACAATTTTGCTAAAATTTACAATTGTTACAGCATTTAATGGACGACCAAAAGGACAACAAAATGGCTACAATAATTTGTAAGTCTATTTTGGATTCTGGACTGTAACATCACTAACATGGATCCCATGACAAATCACAATACCTTCTTGAGTAAGTTCTCTGTCCTTTACTGTAGGCACATCAGGTGTGAGAAGACCTGTTTCGGGATCAACCCCAGTCCTTTCAACAATTCTTCGAGCACTTCGTATGAGTGTTTTACCTTGGTCTCTTAATCTGACTGCCGCTCTATAGTAGATCGTATCCTCAGCATTATATGCCATGCAGTTTTTCCAAATAAGATTGAAATCCTTCTCAAATTCATCAAAACTTTGGTAAACGTTTCCGTCAATCTTTTCTCGCATTGTCGTGAAGTCCATTGGCTCTGTAATCACGTCCAGGTAGTCCAACACCTGGCAGAAACAATAGCAAAGTTGGCATTTTATACAAAAGAAAAAGGGAAGAGGTGTTTCAAATATAATGCTCCCTCAATATGTATGGTTGACGTGTATGGCTCATGCCCAGAATCTTATGTACAACTGGCACAATTGGGTGGAAATTGGAAAATGACAGGCCACTTGGTTATATAGTGTTTATATAGTGGAAACTTGGTTATATAGTGTTTACAGGCCACTTGGTTATCTGGTGAAAATTGGAAAATGACAGGCCACTTGGTTATGTTAAACAAGAGGGATATCCTTACATCTAATAGAGTGTTTATGCCTGTACATGATGAAATATTCAACCAACCTCGCTTGTATCAACAGGTTCAAGAAAGATTTCTCCAGGATCCTTTGCTTGCAGTTGCAACAAAGTCTTTGACAAAATTGTTGTCAGGGGCTTCAATTGTAGGTCCACAACATTCAAATGTGACTTCAACTGTGCACCCAAAAAATTAAAAAAATATTAGATATTTTTCATTGATATTAGAGATTATTATCATGTAAAGCTAATGATTAAAACTTTGTAACAGAAATTTTGCTAACCACTGATTGAACAGGTAAATACAATTGGTTTTATGGCTTTTGTGTGTTTTTATTTATTCATACAGTTTGTTTTCAGTATATTGCTAATAAATGAAGTCATGTAAATGCTTTGGATATCTGAGAATGGTTACAATAATGGAATAGAAATAATCAGCCTACTGTTTATCTAGGATGTGGTACTTACATGTTCTCTCTTTAGTTTCTCTCTTTTTCGTATCAGCTCCACAAGTAACCGTGCTCTTTCTAAGTCATGCCTCAGTCTTTGCCAGAAATGCAGTTGCTCTTTCATCGCTGCAATTCGTTCACGTCTTTGTTGCTGCAAAGTTCAGAAACACATTTAACCTATTAATGAATGACTCTACAAGCCATATTAAGTGAAATAGTTAAAATAAAAACTTTTTAGCTTACATCTTCTGGACCACTTGCTCGGTTCTGATGAGTTGCTTGAAGGCGCCTCAGAAGTGGTACACCATTTCTTGATTGTCGCTTCAGCATCCAGTATGCTTGAAGGCATTGAATGAATTGTGATTTCTTCTGGATTGCTACACGACTCACAATTTTACTAAGCCTAGAATAATCAGTAACAAAATAGTTAAAATAATATGTACAACAATCTCTCCTTGCTTCAATTCATTGAAGATGTTGTGAACAATACAATGAAACATTAGCAAATATTTATCAGATTTTGTTTGAAAGTCATTTGCTTGGTTCTGGATTTATCCCTGGAATCAAATGGGCATTAAAAGTCATTTAAGAAAACATAAAGATTAAATTAATCTCCCAAAAATATGAAAATTACAATTTACCCTAGTACTTTATATCAGAATCATAATGATTTATGCTTGGTATAACCTAGCTTGCATGAGGAAGGAAATAACATGAAAGGCCCATACTTTTAGTTGTATCAACAGGGGGTGCACAAAAAATGATAAATTAAGAGGTGCTTCGTTTTTTTAATTTATTAAATTGCACACAACACTGATTTTACTTTAGTCTCTTATTTATGAATTCTAAATAGGCCTAAATTAATTTCTTACTATCATGAGCAAGAAAAACATGATTTTTCTTAGACCAAAATAGAGTGCTAAACCAAGATTCTTTAAAATTCTTAAATAAATCCCATATTCCATGCTAACAGATGACTAGTCTGCAAATTAGCTACACTTTCAAGCGAGTTAAAGGTCAGCTATGTAAACAGGATTTTAATTCACCGGTTTGTGGCACCATACAGTGCTTAAATTGGGACAATTGTTTTAAATAGCTACCAGATACAAAGATACTATGCATCATGAAAAATTTAAAATTCTTTTCACTGATAATAAATTACTGACTGCAATTGTGTTCAAGATCATCAAAGCAACACTGTTCTAATCAATAGTAATAAATTAACTCAGGGGAAAACCCTTATGTGTGTAACCTACAAATCTACTTAGCATCATTCATAAATATCTATAAATTTAAACCATGAAATACTTTTAGATACTAGGTAGCTTGTTAAAAATATTAAATACTATATAATTATGTAACATTTCACTAACCTGTGTGCTGGAACAAATGGAATGTTTACAATAGGAACAGTTGGATGTTTTTCAGATAGCCTTTTTCGTATTTCCTTGAGGTCTTTTGGTGTCTTCTGATTGAGTGGAGTGGCTTTGCTTGGAATTATCTTTTCTTCAGTATCATCCTCACTCTCTCTGGCACTACCATTTGCAGACTGATTATTACAACCTGGGCTGTGCACATCACAAAAAGCAGACTTCTTCACAGCAGGCTGCCCGCTCTCTGATCTGGTTGGTTCGATCTTCAAATGCAATCCTGCTTGTTGAGCGCATGTGACATGAAATGCTGTGTAGCAATTGGTCTTTGAACACTGAATACATGCACCTTGAGTCTTGCGACAAATGTAACACCTCAATTTCCATCGAGCTGCAGGGATATTCTGAAGGGAATCGATAGGTTCCAGAAAAACAGTGTTTGCAAAACAGACTTCAGGGATCCAGAGAGCACAGACAACATGTGCCCATCGGTTATCATCAGTTTGTTTGAATGCTCCTGTCTTGTTTGGACATAAAACACAATCAACTGGTTTTGATGGTGAGTTTAGACATCGCCGACAAAGCCACTGTCCTTCAGGAATATAGGGCACTCCATAACATTCTTGATGCACAGCAAG
Organism: Dendronephthya gigantea; assembly: GCF_004324835.1. Lineage (NCBI taxonomy): Eukaryota > Metazoa > Cnidaria > Anthozoa > Malacalcyonacea > Nephtheidae > Dendronephthya > Dendronephthya gigantea. Next base: position 1,400,254 of record NW_021163031.1, read on the forward strand.
GTTGCACATGTCACAAAACAGTATAACATTACTGTTTGCACATTCTCCATCATTGCAGATACAGCATACAGCATCCTCGTCAATGTATTGATTTGGATCACAAGTATTTTGACTCTCAAAGTGACTTTCCTTCTCCAAGCGATCCATAAGCAACTCAAATACATCTTGGGAAACTGTTGCAATGTTGTCATTTTTCCGTTTTTCATTCACTAGTTTCAACCACTTTGCATCTTCATCATCTGCACTATATTCAACCTCCTCATCCAGCTCTTCAGAGGTGCGTTCAATAAATCTAAAATAAGTCGTAGATCGTGCAGGGGCATCAAGTTCACAAAAGTCATCATCCAGCCGAAACTCCGGTTTCGGTAAACCAACTACAACTGGCTGGATTTCATTGCCAGTTTTAGATTTGTTTTTCGACTTGGATTTTGCTTTAGTTTTAGTTGTAGATTTCGGCGTTTGACCGTCGGTCTCATCTAGCCCGCCATTTTCGTCCTGTACGTGTTCTTCAACGATGCCAAGCGAGTCTCCGATATCCAGCCTTTGCAGATGTCCGGCGAAATCGAACTCCACCATTTTTTGTGCTTGAGCATATGTGAGCGTTTCGCGAACGACGGACGGTTGAGGCGGCGGTGACTTTGCTCGCTTGTTTTTCGTCCTACCACGGCCTTTCTTCGTTTTAGTTCGCTTCGACGATGGCGTACTTGGTGTACTATGTCGCTCGACGCCTTCATGAGGGAAGCGAAGCAAATGATACTCTATACCGCACCAGCTCTTGTAGACTTTGTCGCACAAAGGGCATACGTATGGCGGTAAAGTACCTTTTAGATTGCTCACAAGTTCACGAGCACTAACCATAGTTAGACAAATATTTCATTTAAAAAATGCTCCTCGGCTGTTAATTAAAACACCACGCCAACTGGGATAAAATACCTACAAAAAACAAAGGCAATACAAGGCCATTAGACCGTCTCATGCCTTCGTCTCCGAAAGGAACAAACTACAACACTACGGCATCGCTTGAAACAGAAACCTAGTATGTCTAGCCGTTTTCCTAGCCCAAAACACTACCTTTATTAGCAACTAGGTTTCCAAAAAGGAGGTAGTTCATCTAGATACGGAAGCGATCTTTTATCAAAACGATCAACCCGAAGCATAATCAACAAACGCGAAGCCGATTATGCAAGAAGAATCCCTTCCCGCTTTATATGGCGGCTTAGCTTCGCGTTTGTGCCTACGCTTTGAGCTTCTTTCTCGAACATTTGCTTAATAATTACTACATAAATAGCAAAACGTTCTAGATAATAATGTTTTCTAGTATATTATCTAAGATTTTCGTTTAAATTCACGTAAAAATAGCGAATTTTAGACCTAGAAACGTTTAAAGATGACGACATACCCCATTCAAAGCAACGCTTCTTCTCCCACGAAATTTGCGAAGCAATAATGTCGACTTCACGAGCTTTTTTGGGACTCTTGCTCAATCGAATTGTGTTGTCCTTTAGTTTAAAAGAAACTTCAACCGCTAAACAGCTATTGAAGATAAAATTTTGCACAGATACAACGAATACAGGACTTGAACAAATGCAAAACACAACGTATACGCGGCAAATAGCTTCAAAAGGTGAGTCACGCCACTGCTGACGAAACGCCAAACAATAGCCAAGCTTTGTGGAACAAAACCTCTTCAGCAATTCCACCTCTCCAAATTTTGAACAGAAGGCGTTAATATAAGTTACTCTCCGTTTATTTTGCGTTCACTTTTGGCTTCTTTAAGATGCTTAAACCCTTGAAAATTTTAGTCCAAAGTGACGCTAATTTGAAATGGGCGAATCGAAAACGCCGGCCTTTGCGCTCGTGTCCTCCCTGAGTGACGTGCCCCGTGTGCCCTCCCCAATGCGGGATTTTGATTCTCAAAGCAGCAAGAAGAATCACGTTTTCTCTCGTTTTTGTTGAAAACAAAATCTAATTTTTTTGATTTACGAATTTAAAATCGCTACAATATTATACCAGCGCACATTTCGAAGAAACAAAAATAAGTTCTCAACTACTCAAGCCGTAAAAATTTTAGCGCGCTCCCCTGGAAGACTTTGCTGTCGCAATTTATTTCGTTGAAGATTGCCGCTAGCGATTTCCCGGAATGCCATGGTTCGCTACAATTCAATTCATCCTATTTAGATCTCATTTTGCTTCTCAAAAATACTTCAAAACAATTTAAAACGAAATAAGGCCGCCTTGGGCCGCTATTATCAAGGGCCCTGGTTAGATCACATTTTTGTGCAAGAGATGCGCGAATATATTTTCAATGCACACATGCTAGTCCCATAGTAAACCATACCTGTTGCACTTCAAGTTAACATTCAAAACACTATATTGAAATATAATTTCGAAAGCTGGACAGGTCAACAGTGATATAACCGGATTTACTGACACCACTTTTCCCGCTTCCTTTGTTTTGAAAGAATTCCTCCGAACTCCGAGCGCTCAGGGGAAACCCCGGAAAAAATGAAGCCACTGATCGATGTATAAATCAATGTTTTCTCAGAGACTGCCGCCACAAATCTTCCAGGGGCCGGTTGTATAAAACTCGCAGATAAAATTCAATTTTGAATAGTTAAATCGTAGTTAACTAGAAAATACACGATTCTGATTGGCCAATTCTGCCACTGGCTATAGTTAAAAGTTAACTATCTTTTTATACAACCGGCTCCAGACAATTACTAATTATCGCTTTTGTCAAATTTTGCCAGTTATCTTGAAATATTTGCAATGTTTATGTATGCAGATGTAAGGGTCTTGATTGCAATTCAAAATTGAAATTAGCGCCATATGTTTGGGCATGCGTAAAGGGGAGGGTAATAACTCGATAATAAATAAATAAATAAATAAACAAATAAATAATAAATAAATAAATAATTTTCTCATTGTAATTCATCGGAGATGTTCATTGGCAATGGTCATTGATGATCAACAGATCATAAAAAAATTGCCGAGTAATTAACGACAACGAAATATACATTGCATACCAGATACACAGTCCGTCAGAAAATGCACCAATGGACACAAATCCACAAATACGAAGGTAAAAGCTGAACACTAACAATCACCGGATTGTAAAAATATTTTAATTCTTCTGAAACAGATGCTAATACCATGTCGAATGCAACGAGCATTCTTAATAAATTTCATATATATGTGAATGATCAACCGACAGCTGACAGAACGACTTCGGAAACGGTTGCCTCCGAACTTCGCACGGTGATTTGCATGGTGACTCCATCACTGAACGCGAGCTTTGTTTGTACGAGAACATCGTGACCGCCACGGTAGCAGCCAGCCAAGAGAAGGACGTGAGATTTCTTGTCGGACGAAACTCGGTCCGACCGTTCGCAAGGTTGCATACCCATATACTCGATAATTTGCTTGACAGCATCTGATAAAGTACAAAAACCGAGTAAAAAACGGTTGTGCTAAGTGTCTATATAGCTGTATGCAACTTGTTTTATATTTGCCTGTATATGCGCAACCTTTCCTACCTTCCAAACTCTTCATCTGCGACAAAGCATACGTGTCTTTCATTTCGTGACTATCCCCAATTTCCTCCCATGAAGCGGCGAAATTCGTCTTCAGTACTCGCTGAACATGGTCGGCAACAACCACTTCGATGTCTTCCAACTGCAAGGATCAAATCAAATGATTTGTTAGAAATAATAAAAAACAAGCTATTTAATTAATTAGTTGTAAGACCGAAGAATTCGGTTAATAACAAAACAGGTTCCTCCGGCAGAAATCGAACCATAAAAATAGACAATAATAATATTCTATTATTTCTATGAATCGAACCCATTTCTCCGCAATTTCAGAGCGGTGCTTTCACCACTGGCTACGAAAAACGTTGAGGGAACGTCAAATTTCTTTTTTTCTTATTTTTGCATAAGTGGATGGTTTTGAGGGTACCACTATTCATGTACAAATAAAATGGAAGTGGACAAAAAAATCCATAAACAATCTACATAGTTTGCACACCAAATGTCATTAAAACTCACCACATATTCGTCGTTATAACCTTCTTCATCTGCTTCACCTGTGTTGGGGTCACAATCTTTCACTATAAACTTCATCATATTTGAGAATGTCCCCGTCACTACAGAACGAAATTTACAGGATTGTTGTTCAAATCTACTTTGTGTATTTTTTTCTACTTGCTAAACATTTTATCTTCCATGCGTCTGAACCTCATTGATAACCTTAACAAGCAACATCTTAAAATTGACAATTGCAATTTAAAGCACAGTCTACGGTTAAAAAAGGCACGAAGTTATCAGAGACGAGTTGGACGAGATTAACCATCGAGCCTGCATGACGACCATAAATGGAAACGACAGTCTCACCTTCAGTTTGATCATCAGGAATTTTGACAAGAACATAGGTGGTACCCGGCGTATTGTATGGTAGACTCGGACATGGGATTGTCTTCAAGATTTCATATTCACCATCAGACACCTCCATATCCACAGTTACATCTTCAAGTACTTGATCATTTAACGTGTTTGTACAATCATACTAAAAATGGAATTTCAAGTATTGAAGTTGGGGGAAGAAGGATTATTATGGCGTCTCAGCCTGCATGTAACCATACGAGTCTGATCACGGAATACATGCGGTGAATGTAACGAAACATAAACCGTTGAAAAAGCAAGCATTACCTGAAAGACAATATGATGCGCAAAGACGTGTTTCACACAATGCACAACATATTCAGTTTCGGACTCAGTCAATTCCAGTGGCTTAGTTGAAGATTTGAATAATGGACCAAGACCGGCAAACTCAGGAATTCCAGCAAGTTGCTCTGAAATAGAAAGATGATACAACTGGATATATATTCGACGTAAAGCTCTCTCGTTTCCTTCGTTCTCCCGAGATGCGTTTCCCTTATTGTTTTAATATCACTTATATTCCTCGTAGTCTCATATTGCCTTAACCGCATCAAGTATCTCCATTGATTCCATCAACTCTATTAGTTGCTCAATTAAGTCCAATATCATCCAGCTGATCTGGGTATAAAGCTCAACCAATCAGAAGCCTGATCTTCGACAAAACTGAATTATCATTTCCTTCATTGCATATGACTTCGACACTCGAAAACATCAAGTTATTTTATTATATTTATGTGAAAACACGCTTATTTTTTCCCAACTGTAAATTAGAATTCGAATTTTTCACCCTTTATACTATTAGTTGGAAGAATAGGGACAAATAACACCAGGAACATGATAACTCAGTTTTGTCGAGACGCTTTATGACGTCATGATCTCAGATCAGCTGGATAGAGCATGCATACAGCCTCTTTGAAGATATGATCATTTGTTTCATCTTTTTCCATTTACCTGCATAAACTTCTTGTCTGGATGTAGCGACAGAAGGTTGAGTTGTGGGAGCCTCAGTTTTAGCTAAAAAAAAACAAAACAGTAAGTCAATAATTCATTCTTTAATTTTCACCATACCCCGCCTGGCCGCCTAATAGCTGGAGCTAATATTGATAAGGACGTACTTATACTTGGCTTTCCAGGTTTAGCCATTTGTTCTTGCATAGAAGACGTTGCCAAGGGAACGGTCTTGATGTCGAATGGTGCATCCGGAGCTTCATTGACGTAAGCATTCAGAGCCCGTTCTAAACCAACCACGGATACCTGCAGCCCTGATGAAGAAAACAGATATTTATAGAAAGTCAGCACTGTGACGTTGTTCTCGGACAAAGCATGTTCTGGATAGGCCAACTGGGCGCAATGGCCAATCAATCAGAAGCATGCTTTGTCTGCAACCTATACATGTCATAACGCAGACTTTTCATAAAGGTTTATAACAGCCTATATAGCGAATCACACATGCATGAGTAGATTAGAATTTGAATAGGAAAACAGGTCTCTTAAGTGCAACATGACCAAAGTTCGCAACTTATTAAAAAATACAAACCATTTAAGATGTATGCTGACGAAAGAGCCTTGTCCTGTTGCTTTAAAACATTGACATAGAACGTCGCACGATCGCGAACCTCATCGTCTGTGTCTAGCAGACAGCTAAATGAAAAAATATCATTACAAAAATTTACTAAATGACGAAGCTGACAAAAAAAATTAAGCGAGCAAAATAAGTTTGTACTCGTGTAAAAAAATAACTTATTTCACACAAGACTATTTTCACCACTGGCAATCCCTCCATCATGAGAGCTTGTTGGCAGACACTACTAAATTTCCCAAGTGATATATTCCGACGAACATACCGGGAGAGCAATACTTGAATGCTTGGCAGGAGTGATTCACAATGAGCACCAAACTTCGCAAGTGTCGTCACAGCAGCTACGAATTCAATAACAAAGAATTAGGCCCGTTTCAGAAGTCACACTTTTCATATCGCGTACCAAATGGTAATGAGCTAAAATAAACGCCTGTATTCTAAAAGTTCACTCAAACTCAAACTCAAACTCGTTGTTTAGGCGAACTTAATCTTCTCACAGGGTTTCCATAGAGGTATTTCCAGTCGAATAAAAGCTTGATTCTTCCAATGGTCAAGAAAAAACTTTTTCATTGATCAGTAAAAATAAAATTTTTATGTCACACTCAATGAGAGTGAGTGTGAGTAAGCTTTTTGAACACAGGCGAAAGCATATTTGCATCCAATTCAACATATGAGTTATTCGACACTTCGTAAATGCTACATTTTTGCAAACAAGAGTTGGATGATTCATCGACTATTCAAATATGGCGCATAACTGGTTAAGTCTTAGTCTATAATTTTGGTTGCGTTCGCATTTGACTGGGATAAATATCTGGCTTTCCCTGATATAGCCACTCAGCCACTGATCAATCAAATCAACAACTTATTCTACAAACCTGCCCTGACAGCGGCATTTTCCAAGATCACACGGTTATAAATGAAGCGAATATACTTGGCAGGTTTCTGGGTTCTAGGTCCCTCGCGACCCAATAAATGTAATATACGTGTAGCCAGTACAGTATGTTCACAATCTTCAATGAACTCGCACAGATGTGAAAGACCTAAATTGATTTACGAAAACTTGACAACAGTACCTACAGTAATGATGAAATAGTTTGCCATGCAAACTTTTGTTTGCAAAACATTGGTCTTGCTATTTAGCAAAACATTGACACAAAAAATAAAACCAAAACCTAATTTTCTAAACTTCAATCGACATCTTCCACAGCAGTAAAAACCAACCTGACTCCTTCGCCTCAGAGTTCTCCTCCACGATGTCAATAATGGTGTTCACAATTGCCTTCTTGTACTCGAACCCGCCCTACAAACATACGCATTTATTACGGTTTAATGCATTTATTACGTTTACTGATTTCTTGAATAGAAACAGTCATTAGCAATAAATATTCTTACGTCATCGCGCAACATGGAAGAGAGAAACGTCATCATCACCAAATGCTTTCTGGGAAACTTCATACATAAGGACCTGAAACAATCAAATGTGAAAAATGCAGATACTCAACTCTTTGTTTCTCTGAATTAGGTTTCTATAGGCATATTACTCTTAAAAGACACAAGAACATGCATCTTCACTTAAAAGCCTCGATGTAGTTGTAGCAAAAGAAGGAATGTGATTGGCTCACGATCTACAGTGTACAAGAGCGAGGCTTTCAGGTCGAGAAGAACATGATATTTTAAGATATGTACTTTGGAAGATGTATTTTAAATTAAGTTAAAAAGACATACGAATGTAGCCTACGTTGGCACCAATATACAGATTAATATATTATGGGTTTAATAAGTTCGACAGAGTTGAGCAGCTTACTTTATGGCATCAACAACAACAATCTTAAACTCGTCAGAAATTTCAGACATGAACGAAGAAATTTGTTTCATAAGTCGATCAATACTCGATTCACTTCCAGTCTAAAATAGAATATCAAGGTCTTAATGAAGGCTTTAATCTTCGCTTTATCTGGTATGCATTCTCTCAGCTGTACCTTCAACAAGGTAGTGATAGCCAAGGTTGCAATACTCCTGTTCACATCAGTGATAAGGTTCTCGAGGTCAAGATTACAACTCGCAACAGATGTTGGTTGAGTCATTGCGACTTTATTCAAAGTACGCACTGCGGCAAACCTCAGTGTTGGTCTTGGAGAACTCAGGAACAATTGTAACACTAGAAGATAATGAGAGGTGTCAGGAAATAGCACACTTTATTTTGTCACCAGTGTTGTATACTGCTCAGTTGTATACAGAGTTCATTTTCAGCCATATGACAATAAATAAATTTACAGCCATTTTACAGTCACTTTACAGCATGTGATTTGAAATTGATTGCTAGCAGGTCAGTAACAACCTTGCTCCAAGGTTGTCTGTCAGTGGAAAAGATATATTATTGATCCAATCGCAAATACGTTTCTCTCTTGTAGTTGAAATATGTACTCAGAATCTGAAAATCAAACATGTTCCCAGTGTGGGAAGAGCAAATACACTGGGGACGAGGTTGTGCAAAGACAGTTACACCCATTAAAATCCTTAGTTACATTTAGCAGTGAGTGACTTCTGTACTCTCTTTTATGTGAAATACATGACCAAAAACTATAAAACTGCAATAGTTATTGATACATGTAATGATTGAAAAAAAAATTTAATCAGATGCAACATCCATACCAGAGATAGCTGGACATAGGTCACGAGATTCCACATTCTTCAAATTAACAAGGGCACGAGCTGCCTCATAAATCACCATCTATGTTAAAAATATTTACTTAAGTATGGTTTCCATTCACTCAAAATTATTGTGAATATGTCAAGGAGTTTGATGTTATAGTATAATACTTCCATATGTGCAGTAAAATATGACTAACTTGAGTCCACAAAATAAAGATAATGGTCACACTTACCTCACTTTTATGGCGAAGACAATTCTCAAGAAAATCATAATAGGCACTTGAGGTCCTAGATATAAATAGTCACAGTTTATTAATGTTGCATATTTTAGCACTTGTGGCTGGTGATTTTAACTGGTTGCAATGGTTGATGAAAATCAACTACATTCAAAGTAATTCAAACTACAATATTATTGCAGAACAAATTGTAATATATATAAATTATAGATATCAATATTTCTGACTGTATTATAGATAACAAACATAACCCACCCCTCTTCCTCTTCATCCAAGTATTTTGCTGCAATTCGGATCTAAAATAAAAATATATGTTTAAATTTCTCTTCAAATAAGGCCTGATTCATTGTATTATTTTCCGATAGTGACAAAGCATTTTGTGCACCAGAGATCTGAAGTGTGAACCAGGTTTATGAGTTATTAACAATGAGGAGGATGGAGAAGTGTGAACCAGGTTTACCAGTTATCAACAATGAGGAGGATAGAGCACCCATCTTTAGACAGTGAGGCATACTCACCATCATACACATGGCATATGGAGATTTCATTTGTGACTTGGTGAATTTATTCAACAATTTTGAAATGGCTAAACGATCTTGTTTCTTTATATGATATAATAAGCCCAAACCATGATACTAAAAACAAAACATAAATTATAGTAACATGAAGTAATAAAGATACTACAGATTCAATTCAATACAATAATTAATTAATACATGGCAAATTTCATGTTCAGTAATAATGCATATTATATATACCTGAACCATTACAGAATCACTGGATACCATTTCTTGAGCCTCATTAACCCATCTTTTGACAACATCATAACTGCCTTTCAGTAAGTGCTAGGAATAACAATACTGTAACAATAAACACTTGCAGATGTGAAATATTCTCAAAGCTCACTTAAGTAATAAGGTTAGACCTTTTCCCACCCTTTGTAATCCTGTTGTATATAAACGATTTGGTCATGTCTTTTATAAACACAGAGTTCAGACTTCCTGGTTGAAAGTTCATCCTAATCTCCACACTTCATATACTTTTCACAAGACACATAATCTATGAATAGTAGTAGTAGCTTATGACTAAAAACTCACCAAAGATGAAACCAATGCATTACTCGAGACACTGTGGCTTTTATCCACAATGGCTTGTTTCATGTATCGCTCAATTGCTTGCAACATTGTTGCATCAGTGATCATACACAAAGCTCGGATAGCATTAGCACAATATGCCTCTTCACGACCTGTCATATCCTTGGTCAAACTACTAGTGACAATAATAACATCTTCAGCAACTGTTGATAGTTCTTTTATAGCAAGGTAAACCATTCGACGCAACATTGGCTGAAAAGAAAACACTACGAGTCAATTTAGAGCAAAACACTGATGTAGGATCTAACAGGATGTATTTTTAGATCACAGGATAACAACAGATTTTGCTAGACTGTTGAAAAATAAACTATAATATAATATTTATAGTACATGCGTGCAGATTGGTTGAGAAGCGTGTTTCTATAACTGTATAGAAACACAGGACTTTTCCAGCCGAACTTGACAAGCTAAGTAATATAATGCGAATTTGTAATTGAATTGAAATATAATATTTGTACCAAATTTTTTTATTGAGTTATATTATAAAAGAAATAGAAAACACTTTTTCCTGTGTTTCTATTTAACAATTAGACAACGAGTCCGAGTTGTCTATGAGCGAATAGTCAACGAAGGCGAAGCCTGAGTTGACTATCCGCTCATAGGCAACGAAGGCGAGTTGTCTAATTGTTTTAGTATACACCCTGTACATAGATATATTAATTTCGAGGAAATAATCGATACACCGCAAAATTACACCGAAAAATAATTTAATTAATGCAATTTTATACGGTCGCGCGAGCGAATTTTTCCCAAACGTGCACTATCACGAATAGACGATGGTTGAGTAGCCAATCCGAATGTAGGATTTGTAATAGACGATAGTCGGGTGTATACTAAATAGTTATAGAAACACTTGTGGAAGTTTGGAAGAACTCAAAATAACTCATTCTCCCAAACTCCCATGCATGTTTCTATAACTGTATAGAAACACAAAAATGTTTTCTATTTCTTACAGTACCTAAAAGATGTAACAAATAATGTGGTAAATTGATACATTAGCAACTAATAGGGATAATTTATGCAATGTAAAAGTACATACATCCTTAGACTGGAAAAGTTTGGTCATTGCAAAAAAAGCTTCGGTTGCCTCAGTTGTTCCAAATTGCTGTCCCTAAAAATTTAAATCATAGTAACATTATAGTATTAAATAGTGGATTGCCAACATCAAGAGGGTAAACAAATTGAGAGATTATAATTGACATCTTGGATCCAAAACCTAATGAAAGAGTCTTTTCTGTATGTCAGCATATTCATCTAAGAGGCACATAAATAACCATTGTACATACTTGGTTCAAAAGATACAATATCTTTGTCAAAATGTGGATACATCTCCTGGGGTTAATTGGACTTTCATTAAATGTTCTAGCCTAAAATGATAATTAATGAATCAACATACTACATACATATCAAACATTAGAATAAAAAGTGGTATATTGAGTTTCTTAAGACTATTTAGAATACAAATATTATAACAATATTCCATTTCATTTACCCCCCTCCCCTCCCCCCCTTCCTAGTAATAAAGAGCCCCAGGTGGAGTCTAAGGTAAAATGATAAAAGCTTTAATTCAGCTTTAAATAAAGATCAAAATTTACTTTGGCCTGTACACGCATGTTATATTAATCCTCAATTGCTTGGCTTTAATACACAAAGCAACAATAATCTATTACCTCTTGAAGCGCAGTTGCCTTGTCTAAACCTTGAAAAGGATTCGACCCTCGACCTAAATAATGGATTCGAACCCAATTCACAAACCCGTTCAAAAGAAATTAAAACCATTTTATTCATCAGAAATATAAAACAATATACCATCTTCTTCGTCCTTCTTGTCTTGTCGTAGATAATGCATTCTCAATTGAGAAAATTCCAGAGAAAGTTGAAAATTCAACAGAATTTGATCAAAATAAGGCAACTTTTATGTGCCACGCAATCCTAGTACCAGACCTCTTGCGACGAACGTGTATTAGAATATAGGGGGCCCTAACGGTTCCTTCAACAATGAACATGGCAGGTTGCACGGCATTTAAAATCGCAAGCTGGACGATGGAAACGACTTCTGAGTAGGCACTCTCATTCATAGAAGCTAAGGTGACTTCAAGTAGAACACTCAGAAATAATAACACAATTGAAATATTCTTTATATCAAAAGTATTCTATAAGTGCTTCGTTCCTCTGTACTTAGGTCCTGGTCTTATAAAATGTGTATGGTTCTGTCATTGGCTAGTATTAATAAAACACCCAAAAATTACTCGTGCACTATATAAAAAAGATCGGCTACGTAAATCGTTAACATTTCACGGAATCCTAGTAGCAAACCCTCCAAAATGGACCACCCCCCTGAAAAGCCTTCACAGCACTCTCAAATACTACAAAATATCACCAAACAACGCATACAGTCCGGTAGCGGTTCAAAAACACCATTTTCAATTCAAAAGTTTGGTGTCTTTCATTGTAAAGTAGTGTATCTTTAATTCATGAAATTATACAATCTACAGCCCCCCGTACTCTCGGACTTGCGTGTAGGCGGATCTACAATGTGTGCGCAACATGTGCATGGTTTATCTCAAAGCTGTCAATATAATAATAAATTCATCCATTCCTTTTGTCTTCTTAATATGAATTTCTAAATTACTTTGAAATTATCTCACATGCGTTGGACATTAAGGCGAAGAACGAAAATGCTTTCTTTCAGACAGAAAAACATTAAATTTGCTGCTGATTCGTTTGAACCGGAGGAATACTCTATTGATTGGGATGGAATCGACCCTGGAGCAGGTAGGAATTTATACAAAAATTGCTAATTAAGGATTTGTACGTAAATAATGAAATGTAGAGACAGCTCAGTTGAGATGAATAGCTTTGGAGTAAAAAACCTACTTTATACCACTAACTTTATGTACGTATAAATATCAGTGTTGTTGTTGTTGTTGAAAGCCAAGCTGGTGAACAGAAGTGAAAAACGAAGAGTTTTTTTATCATTGTATTTAGCAAGCTCGAGCTTAATTTGTTGTAAGTAGATAATATTTGATATAATGTATGCGAGAAACATACAACGAAGTTTGGGGCATAATTATAAGTCAGATGCCTGAAAGATTTTGTACATCGATACAACTGAGATAAATAAATTAAGGCGTTTTTACTAGGATGTTCTGACCAATCTTTGACTTCGAAATAAATTTTAGGATTCCAAGTATTTTGGGTTCCTTATAACTCGGTCAAACTGAACACCCATAGGATAGTTGATTTCGCCGTTCACGGCAACAAACAAATGGACCGATAAAGTAGTACACATCAGCAACATTTCACAAACGTCTTTGGAAATGAGGTAAAAAAAAGCATAATAGCACTTAAGAGCATTTTTACGCTATTGATTGGCATGGGATCGACCCTGGAGCAGGTAGGAATTTATACTAAAATTGCTAATTAACGATTTCTACGTAAATAATCAAACATAGAGACATCAGCAGCTCAGTTGAGATGAATAGCTTTGCAGTAACAAACCTACTTTATACCACTAACTTTATGTACGTATAAATATCAGTGTTGTTGTTGAAAGCCAAGCTAGCGAACAATAGTGAAAAACGAAGAGTTTTTTTATCATTGTATTTAGCAAGCTCGAGCTTAATTTGTTGTAAGTAGATAATATTTGATATAATGTATGCGAGAAACATACAACGAAGTTTGGGGCAATATTATGAGTCAGATGCCCAAAAGATTTTGTAAACATCGATACAACTGAGATAAATAAATTAAGACGTTTTTACTGGGATGTTCTGACCAATCTTTTACTTCGAAATAACTTTTAGGTTTCCAAGTATTTTGGGTTCCTTATAACTCGGTGAAATAAAACACCATAGGCCAGTTGATTTCGCCGTTCGCGCCCGGCAACAACCAAATGGACCAATGAAGTAGTACACATAAGCAACATTTCACAAACGTCTTTAAAAATGAGGTTAAAAAAAGCATAATAGCACTTAAGAACATTTTAAGACTTAATAGCTCATATAGTTCGAGCTACATTTATTAGCACTCCGGTCCCGCTAAGAATCACTCGGACGACTCGCTGTTTACACAGTCTAACCAAGCAAAAAGCTTGAGAAAGAATTATTTCTAGAATATAGAGACTATTACTATTAGTGACTGATGCGATAGATTGACCATTCAGTTTTCGTACGTTTGCAATCTCGGCAATTGCTTTTGGCTAACCGACCAACCAATCTCGTTGCCAGGACATTTTGCTTGCCTTTGGAGAGTGCGAACCTTGAGGTTGGCTGCTTGAATCTCGGGCCCCAAATGGCCGAGAACCTTTAGTTCTAACCCTACCTAACGTGTCTATAACCACTGCACTTTTACAATAGTCGCCAATTTGCATTTCCCTGATTCGTTCTGTTGTGCAAACCAAAAGTTAAACTTGATTTGAAAGGAGCACCGTAGCATTGTGCCATGGGCAGAATAAAAACAATGAATCACTGCAATGCATACCTGTAAATATAACCACTTATACTTTGTACAAGGCAGGCAGATGTCTAAATAAGACGGTTAATCGTGAATTAGTGGCAAACTAACATTGAAGAGGAATGCCACCGAAAATTGATTAATGATTTACCCTGATACAACGGATATTTTTTTATTTCATGCACTGCCAGACTATAACAAGATAAAACAGTCGCGATAAGACACCGATACACCTTGTCTTCACATGCTATTGTGTTGTCAAAAAGGTTACTACCTCCACTATATACCTGCTACAACGAGCGGCCATGATGATTGGGGTAATGCTTGATTTACGGTTGATTTTAATATATGAATTTGGCATTGGTTTCAACAACTAATTTGAGTTTTAAACTTTATCTTATTTTATCTTAAGTTTTGTTGTCGTGAATATATCATCCATGCAGTTTCATGGCCAGATCAGATTTGTTTCCTAGTCTTTGTTCGGCACCAATATGCTCAATAGATCTTTCCCTTTTAACTTTCAGGCGCACAATGCGTGACGGTAGTTGATTATCAAGATCAATTTGAGTTGTGATTTCGCCATGTTCATGAACGATTTTGTTTAACAACGAAGCAAAAACTGAGAATCGCCAAGATTTTCTTACAACAAAATCGCTTCTAAGCAGAGCGATATCGCAACTCAAAGTTGCTTAATAATCAACTACTATCACGCATTGCGCGTTTGAAACTTGAAAGCTAAAAAGAGAAAGAAAGAAAAAGAAAATTTCCTAACTGGTTCAAGGCTGAAGATAATTCTCCTCAGTGAGTGAAAACACTATGGTGAAAACCAGCAGTTTTATGACCAAAAAATCTAACAACTTTAATGAGCAATTCCATTTAAATTACAGGCTTGAAAGTTGAACTGCTATATATATTAATTAAGCGCTTTGAATTTTTCATGAAACCACAGTTTTAAAACAGGCCTACAAAACCGAATTAAGGCCTCAATAGAAGCTGCTTTGAAATTTACTGCCTTTCTTATGTCAAAATGTTTATTTTTATGTCATTTCTTTGTGATAAAAAGAATCAGGGCGCCTTCCGATAAACCGCAGGACGATTTTATTTCACCAAGTTCAAAACACTTGTGTGACGTTGTATATCCTGGGTAAATATAAAGTTGACCTCTATATGGTAATTTAAGTAACTTTTTTGGAAATCCGAAGTATGTAACTTCCGGAATTTCAATGCTGCAATTTTGTGGCGACAATTACTGATAGGGTTTGGCGTTGAATGTTGAGCGCGTGTTTTAATTAATTCGCTCAAGTTTTTCTGCGTTAATAAAATAAAATAAATAAAATAAAATAAAAAAGCTGATAACCAATTACTGTGAAAAAGTTGTCAGTGTTAGATGCAAATGCTTAAATCATGTGTAAGAGAAGAGACAATTTTCTAAAGCATGATATAGCTATAGTCATCACTTTAAATTTTAATGATGTAGCCCAATTTTAAACTGTTATCTGAAACTCAGTTGATCGGACGAAAGACGTCGCGTCCATGCAACTGTTCTTCTACCAATTACAATTTTCTATTTTTTCTAAGTATTTTATAGCTCGAAAACTTGCTTAAAAGCTGATGCATCTCGAGCTCCAATAAAAAAATAATTTCTTGAATAAGCAGTCGAAGTGACAATTTCTGAACCTATTCTTATTTCGCAATGTAATATTTCTGTTAGTTCACGTATAAGATTTCCTTGGTTTTATACCAAATTGAATTCCTTTTGCCCGAGGAAGCCGTACCAACTGTTATTATAGACATTATACCTACGTATACTCTGAAAACATCTGTTCAAGTTTGTAATTATTTTTTCATGCGTCTTTCGTCACCAAGCTACAGCAAGCAAACGTCGTATCGGTATAACAAAAGCAGACAGCAATCTTAATTAGTCCGGTGGAGTTGCGAGGAAAATTACGCCGCGAACGACTTGGCCTAGTCCCGATAGATTAGATCGCTTTTCCGGGAGAAAAAACCGCTAAGTAGCAGGATGGCTTGCTGCCTAGCGCTTAAGAAAAAGGCCAGAGTAGTTACGGAGGATATTTTCGAAGACTTCGAAGCAGAAGGTTAGTGAGTTCGAAATTATATGTGTGATATGTGTTTCGTTATCAAATCGGCGTCAGATTGCTTGAAAGCGTAGCCATAAATTATTTTAGAAATGTTTCAATTTTTCGTTAAAGCTTTTTCTAGAGCGAGTAAAAGAAAATTGATTAAGGTTCTTCACTTGATACCAATGAGCATGAATCATCTAAAATTTGGACGTTTGCAAGTGGGATTAATATAAGCGGTAACATTAGCTGAGATGAGCCTGCAGCATTATTTGACTGAAGGCAAGAATTGTTTATTCAACTTTTCGCATAGAAAGAAACAAGACATGTTTAAATGTAACAATGTCTTCGTCTGGCTTGTAAGTATTGGCGGCCTAAATAAGTATTGCTTTTCGGCTGACTTACGTCCTTATCATCCCATTTGCGATCTTGTCGTAATGTTGCATAAAATTTGTAATAAACGGTCAGTTCGCAGCAGGGTTCTGAGATGGATAGGCTGAAATTTCTCGCTTTGCATTTATTGTAGACCGGTGTTTACCTACTGAGATAAATAGTATGTCTATTATTTTTTGTCATGCGTCTTTATTACTATTCATTCTGCCGACTTGCTGCCCCGTCAATAGTCATATTCCAATTCAAGGACATAATCGTTCATATATAAATCTTTCCAATTTTTATCATAAAATATATATATATGGCTAACATATGTTTTAGCCATTTTCAATTCGCAATTAAAATCGGTATATTTACATAAAATTCCACCTGAGCAAAGAGACAGCGTAGGATGAGGATAGCCTAAAAACTAATCGCAAACGATTATGTGGCAAAATGATTGTATACGGATAATATATTATATTTGTTTGCATAAAAGAATATGACACGTCTCATTCATGTTTCATCCACACTACCACAGTCAATTTTTCAAACTCACTGAAAATTTTTAATCTTGACTTTTGACACGTTTTGTTTGCACATTACTTGAACCAAACTTGAACCTGCTTTTGTATTTATGAAATTAAAATGAAAACTGGCAAAAAGGCCGAAAAATTAACGTTATTATATGAGTATTTATTGTTTTGATGTATTGTGATTGATGAATTATATTTTTGCCAATGTGATTTTTCCAATGAATTTAATGGAAAAATTAACGCTGAATATAATTCATTATTGTTAAGGTAGTAATGGAAAAACATATGTACAACCGTTCGAAATGTGGTAAGGTCTGTTTAAAAGACACAGTAACTGAAAACAATAATACTAAAAAGGGGCTGAAATAAACAATTTTCGCTTCTCGTTCAAATTCACCGAATGATCGAGCGGGAGAGCGCCCATGTACCTATAAGGTATCGAAATTCTCCCCCGTAATTTACGATGCTCATTGTCGTATTCACTGAGCTATGTAGTAATACCTTAATTATTATATAGCTCAGTGGTCGTATCCATTTCCGTCTTTACATATATAATTTATGGAATAATTACATAATTTTCGCCACATATAGCGCAAATATTTAAACAATGTACTATTTGTTATGCAAAATTCTATCAGATGCCTGCGAGTAGACGTAATTACCGTAATATATAAATTCTGTTACTTGCAGTATCGGAATATTCCGCTCAATATTTTCGAAAATATACTGACTTAATGTAACATAAAACAAGGAATAAGCATTTGCAGGGTTCAAGAGAAACATCAAAGCATATAATAAATTGGAGTAATCAAGATGGGTGAACGTTTTAAAAGATTAAAAAAATGGTTCGCTCGAAGTATTCTTGGTCAACCGATTGACGAAGACGAGTATGATGTCGAACCAGGTTTGCTGGGCTAGATTGTTAAGCTGTAATACCTTGATAGATGCATTAGGACATTTTGATTTATTTAAAGAAACGTGCGGTATAAATTGTTGATTTACAGGTCAGATCATCATTGCTTGGTAATGGGCATTTGAGTGCAGTGTTGTATGGCGTTCTTTATTTGTTAAACATGAATTTGGCCACTTGGTGCAATAAAATCCTAATTGTTTTGGCAATTTTTCAATGAATATAATTCTATAGGCGAACACATATAGTGTGAATAATAAACAGAAAATAATATGGTCACAGTTACTAACTAAAACAAAGCACAGCTATAGGAACTTTGTATTTTATGAAGGCAGATATTTAGGAAATAATACGGAAATTCAAAATGTTGTAAAAATACCATATATATATAATTGATTAAATCATTTGATAGAGTAGACAGCAAACAACAGCGTAGAATCGAGTGCCACAAACTTCAATATTAATTGTATAAATTAATTGCTTGAATTTTAAAAACCATGCAACAACCGTGATAAAATATTAAAATATTGCAGTTAAACGAGTATAAAGTATAAAGATAATCGATAAGATAGTACAGTAAGTATTTAAAAAAATGACACATTATTTCTTAGGTAAATATAATTGGTTTAGAAAGGCGTAAAACAATATTTTCACATATAATCAGCATGTCTGCGAGATGATATTTCTTTATGTACGTTTACAGTTTTTCTCATTTAGCAGTAAGCTAAAGACAATACAATATACATGTGAACTAAAGTTTTTTGCAAAACATAAAGTGAGAAGGTGTACCGTGTACTATAAAGAATGTAGAGGTTTTTTCACTAGTCATTTTAGCGTGATTATTACTGCAAATTGTGAGAAGATTGCAGATTGAATAGCTTTGCTCAATAATTATTCGCAAATATGCGCATAGGTAGTTATATAATATATATGAGATCTGCGGTTTGATTGGTTAGTGTGCTGAAATGCTCTCATCTGATTGGCTGTTTTACTAATTTGCTCTCACCAACCTTCGCTGTTTGACATTGTTTGACATCCTCGCTGTATACTGCATTACTTTGCTGCCAATTTTCGCATCGGTGAAACTTTTGGTAAACAATTGAATAAACGGAAACAAACATTGACATTATGTAAAATTTATTGCGGAATAAAACTGTTGGGTTATTTTTTACCGCGTTAAAATGGAGTTGCAAATACCTACCGGACTTACTGATATGCTGCAGGATTTTACCGTTGTTGTTCTCCGCGAGCGACCTGAAGACATGGTTGATTTTGCTGCAGAATATTTTACGCAGTTAAAATTGCGAAGCAAAACTAGTGGTAAAGGGGTTTCGTTCTATTCAGATGAAAAAGAATCTGATCAGGAGGATGAAGAGGAACCCTTGGGTAGTTCTCGAATCTCGATGTTTTAAAATTTTCCGTTTCATACGATATTTGCAATTTATGCAACTCAATTTTGTATCAAGTGTTGTGTATATTAAATTGTGGTGGTTTCCGACGTTTTGTCCCATTGTTAACCGCATTGTAAACAGTTTAGTCTTTTCTAATTATCATATAAATATACAGGGTGTTTCAATAAAGCTGCAACTTAGCAATTCATTTGAATAATTCAAATGTCTTACTACACGCATTGGATAAAATGTTAAATAGTAAAAGTGGATTAAAAAATTCCTTCAACCTGTTTTATAAGTAATTTTCCCATAGAACTACAAAGTCATTTCTCTTTAGTTGTTAAGTTTAACATTGTTTGCATAATTTTTCCATGATTCGTTTCAGAACCACCAAAAAACAGATATGCTAGGAGGCAGTCAGGTGAATGTCATGATTTTTTTATTCATTGGTTTGTTGCTAAAAAGTAATTTGAAGCACAGTGCAAAATTCCTATATTTTTTTTCTTGTCTTTACAGTCTCAGCTGAACCTCTTGCTCCATCAGATGAGGAGGATGATGATGAAGAGAAAGTGAGTAACTTGTCAGTAACATATTGGGTGTTCTATATTGAAATGTATTGCTAGTGTATGCCAACTGTCAGCCACCTAGGAACATCCTGTAATTTCTAAATAATGATAATGTTCATACTTTCACCACCAGGGTTTTGCAAGGTTTCTGCTACATGTTTTACATGTTAAATTAATTTTTTTTATACATATACATATTTTCTTTTCAGATTGTTTATCCTAAAACAGACCAACAAAGGATCCGTCTAAATGAAGCAGTAAAAAACATTTTACTGTTTAAAAATCTAGAAAGTGTTAGTATTACATCAATAATAGTAAATAGTTCTTGTAATTATAAAGTTTTCGCAACCTTCTGATCATATAGATATATTTGTTTTATGACAGGAAGAGCTAACTAGAGTGCTGGATGCCATGTTTGAGAAAAAAGTAACACCAGATGAACATGTGATTGACCAAGGAGATGATGGGGACAATTTTTATGTTGTTGATAGGTTAGCAAGTCTAAACTTTTTCAAAAAAAGTATTCTTAGAAATTGTCATCAAGATTTCTTTTGTGTTTTATTTTTAGTGGTACATATGATATATTTGTAAAGATAGATGGAGCTGACAAAAATGTGAGTATGAATTAGCACCATTTAAGTTATATTGCAAGTATAATTAATGCATTCATAGTTTGTGTACTGGTACTATTCATTATAATTATTACCTATGCTGTTGTAATAGGTAGCTTACAATGTTGTAATAGATATATACTAAATTTTACAAATTTGTCATTCCTTACTGGAGTGATTTTTCTAATAATTTTTAAAATTTGCTTCAGGTTGGTAACTACATTAACAAAGGAAGTTTCGGAGAATTGGCCCTTATGTATAACACTCCAAGGTATATCTAAGGCTATAACAGTACTCTTCCAATATCTCAAATTGTTAATCAGATACATAATAAAACAGGTACTTCTCTGTAATTACAATTTTAAAGGGTTGAGTTGAGGTAGCATTGTTAATTTACTGTCATAATTGTAACAACCAACATCACATCCAGACTGATTATATCTCATCAATATGTCACTGAGAAAAAGTTTTTTTACAGGGCAGCAACTATTGTTGCAACTTCAGATGGTATTCTTTGGGCCTTGGTATGTTAATTTCTTTAGCATTAGTTCGTTTTTGAATAGTTGTGAGTGAATTATAACCTTCAAATTTCTTCCATCTAAATTTCAGGATCGAGTCACATTTAGGAAAATAGTTCTTAGAGCAGCATCTAAGAAGGTATTGCTTGTGAGAGATCTGCTTTTATTCATTCATTGTATGTCTATATGTATATATCACTATATAAAACACTCCTGGTATCATTTTAGAGGAAAGCGTATGAAGCACTCATTGAAAAAGTCCCAATGCTGTCAGAAATAAATGTAATTTTTTTAATATTAATTTTTGGAAAACATGTAGAAGCATTTGTAATAGTGGAGGAAAAGCAACTGTAATTACTAGTTTTACTTGTTAACATTGACCATGTCAGTGGTTCTGGGTGCCAATGTCATATTCACAGTTGCACAAATTTCAATTCCTCTATTCTTTTCTTAAAAAGATGAGTGAAAAAATGAATCTAGCTGATGCGCTTGAGTCAAAAACATATGATGATGGAGAATGCATTATCAAACAAGTATGTTATTATAAAGTTTATCCAAGTAGTGGTGTTGTAACCTTGATTCTTACCAATTATTCCTAGTGGCAATGTTTTATCATGGGTCTTACATGTAATACAATATTGAACCTCTATTTTTGACTAGGGTGATGAAGCAGAGTTCATGTACTTTGTGGAAAAAGGGGTTGTCTCTATTCAAATATTACAGCCGGTATGAACATCATTAATAACATTTCAAAATAATAATATAATCAAACATCGACCATCATTAATAACATTACAAAATAATAGTCTGATACTAATATTCAACAATTATATTGTGTGTATGTCCAGGGTGAGTCAAATGAGGTAGAAGTTGCAACATGTACTGAAGGACAATACTTTGGAGGTAGAATACAAATCATTCCAGCTTTCTTGTACAATCAGTTTGTCTGGTATATGAATGCTATATAATTAAGTAACATCTCCCCCTAAGTAATTTTACTTAATACCTTTTGTTACAGAGCTTGCATTGGTAACTCATAAACCAAGGGCAGCATCTGCATACGCCGTCGGTTTAGTAAGATGTGCAGGTAGGTTCATTTCTCTTACTAAAAAAAATGTTTTGAGATTATTACTGCAGCGTAGTATCCTAAAGATCAGCCTCCACTTGCACGTACTGTCAGTGCGGCCGATTTGGCGCATGCTCGCTGACGTGAAACTGTCACTGAGCCGGCCATCGCGGCTAATTTCTTGTACGTTTGACTGTAGTCTACTTTCAAGGCGGTCGTCAACGCGCAAGCACTACGTGCGATTTCGCGAACATACGTGCAAGCGGAGGCCGGCCTGAAGCAAAGATCGAGTGCGCATTTACTACAGTATTAGAATAGTGGACATTAGATTAGGTTCACAACTACCCTTTGAATACACAAGGCTGATCTACAGTAGTGTCATATTGATTGGTGGTAGGTAATGGTGGCAGTGCCAGTGGTTATTATTTTGTGATGGTAATTATTTTAATAGTTGCGGTTATGGTGGTACAAATGGTAAATACACCAGAAAATTATGACCGAACAACACTGCAGTCTTTACCTTTTCCTATTTTCTTTTCAGTGTTGGAAATCCATGCATTTGAACGACTGCTGGGTCCTTGCATGGATATCATGAAACGTAATATAACCAACTACGAAGAGACGTTGAACAACCTCGGTATTGAACACACTGACCTACGGTAGACGTGGCGCTTGTAATGTTTAGTCAATTACTGGCCTTAAGTCACGTTTCCTCTCCTTTCGTGGCTGCATTTTTGGAATGGTTTTATCCACGTTTTCTCTTGTTCGGTTCTTGACGAGGGACTGTTGTTGCGATTTTAAAGACCATGTTAGCCGATGATTAATTAGGCAGAAATATTTTAATCAAATAGTTTCCGTATCTTAACTGATTTCTAAACATTTGCGGAATTTTAGAGGATTTATTTATTGTTTAGAAAAGTTGAAAGAAATGTTGTATTGGTATACTGTAAATAATAAAACTTACCTTACTAATGGCTGTTACATAAAGATTTCTTGCGAGCCAGCATGAACAGAAGTAATAGTTTATTAGTTTATTACTTTGTTGTCATGCGACAATAATATGACTGAATACCGCCAGGTAATACTGGAATGACTGGATCGTCTCTAGAAGTACAACCAGGTAGAATCCTTTCCATTTTTTTGAAACAGGATTTTGGAAACGATCGTATTGCATAGGATGATGATGTGTAATCAAATTACCTTTTTTCGCTATAGTAACTATACTTTTCTATATTGTATCTAAATAAGTTTAGTCCGGTGGGTAGATCAACTTGTGCAGGAAATTTCATAGAATATCCTACGAGTAAAGTATTTTTCATTTTTTTTGCAATTACCTAGGATACAACGTTTGCAAGTGTCTCCAATGTTAAACATACTATTAAATAGTTACCAAAAAAGTCAGCATGGTTGTAGTCTAAACTAAAATATGTAATTAATGTCAAATGTCGCGTTCCCTCGCCACGGATAAAACTCCATCGAGTCAAGTCCTCCTGAAGAAGGCTGCAGACCTGACCGTCATAAAAACAATATGCAGAGTATTACCAAGACCAAGGATACACGATATGGGTTTTTATCCCCACTGTAGTTCTTAGGAAGCCTCATCTTAACCTGTGTATAGCCACAATTGTTCCTTCGGGCTAATATATCGTACGTGCTGTATTGGTGTGTGTGTATGTGCACCTCCCAGTTAAGGCTTCCAAGATTTAACTACAGTAGGGTCTAACCTCAGCAACCTTTTTGAGTGATGTCTTGTCCAGAACCTTTTGTGATGTCCATTGTTGTGAACACCTTAACGAGAGAATTTTAAGTAATTAAGCTTGTCGGTACACCACGTAAGTATTCAATACTGCAAAACTTTCAGTCCCAGTTACCCACGTTACCCAGGCCTTCATCAGTGCAATATTACTTATTGACTGTCACCATGCAAACATACAACTATCTTAGTAACAACCATTACTGAGATTGTAATGATAAAAATCCTAATGATGATGGTGAGACAATATCATGTCTCATGGTAGTGTAGAAGTGAATGATAATGTGTATCAACATCTATACTGCCCCGAAATCGATATTTTTAAGGGAAAGACTAGCAAAACAACAATGGCTAAACCTCCCTGGTAAACGTGAGCTAAACACAAACCTCTGCAATTGTTGGATGTATTCCAATGGTTCGATCAAAATCTGCCTTGGTTGCTCCACACTTGATAGCACAAGCAAATCCCTGCATAACTTCGCCTGCGTTTGGACTCGCAATATGCAAACCAACAATACGGTTCTGCAGAAATACACAAAGGTTGCCCTTCGAATGCTATTTTTTTAGAAATAACATGACATATCACAGAAATTAGATATTTGTAAAAAAGTAGTTCTTAAAGTACCTGATCCGGCTTGTAACAAATCAGTTTAGCATAGCAAATATTGTTTTCCTTCTCAGCGACTGTCCATTCTAGTGGCCAAAGGTTGGTGTGAAATATTTCTAAATTATCCACTCCAAACTTGGCAGTTGCGTCTTCTTCGGAATAGCCACAACAACTGTACTCTAATGGTGTAAATACTGTAGTGGGGACGTTTACGTAGTCGCACTAAAACGAGAAGACATGATTATGAAGAGATTATGACACTTTGATTGGTCAAATGTCTATCACAAACCAATATCTCAACAACTAGCTCCTCCCACCTAAAGGTCTCGCCTTTCTCTTGAAAAGAACGAGCTTAATTTATCGCTGTTATTTAAGATACTTCCCGAGAACTTACCAACGTCTCACTACCAGCATACAATCTTTGTGCCAACAACATTCCAGCTTCAATAGCCACAGGTGTTAGTTCTAATCTCCCGTCCAAAATATCTCCAAGGGCGTAAATATTTGGCACATTTGTCTGTTCCTTATCATCCACAATAACTTTACCGTTCCTTCGATAAAAAAAGACACGAAAGGTCAATTTAATTTCTGAAATCTCATTCTCACTATGTACTCTGAATTGAAAGACAGACTGTCAAAAAATGGCTACAAAAGCGTATTGTTGAACCACCAGTCCACCACCATGTTTATTACTAGCACATAATATTCTTCATGTGTAGAATAGATCACCTCCCGTATATAAGCATCTCTAGCCTTGCATAATCCAATCAAAAGAGGGAATAGCTCTATGTACTTTTGGTCTTCACACAGCTTGGAATCCGTTCTGAGGATGTTTGAAGCCTTTATTGCAACTCTGACAGTTTAATGAAAAAACGTCAATTGATGTTGAGTGACTTACTTTGGGTTCAATGACACCCCAGCATTTTCCAGACCGATACCTTCTGTACAAGAATCTCGACCAATGGCGAACAGCACCTAAATATAAGAAAGATATCTGGCAAAAGTGCACAGTTATAAACTTTAGACCTTTTACACGTTTTTCAAGTCTTCATTCGATCTCCCAATCTATTAGGCTCTACATGAAAATTAACTTAGGTTTTAAAATTCCAACCAGAGATAGGGATTTTCAAACCTGTATTGGAATCCTCTGTTGGATTGAATTATTAAAGAGTTATACCTTTTACGGCTTGTAGATAAATAACATTGCATATTATAAAAATACGCGCATTCTTATTTACGTAACTGATCTTAAGACCTACATCTATAATACAACTTTCAATTTTAAAATATTTTTTATCTAATACTGTAGTTGATACCACATTTAATGGAATATAAATGGTTTGGAGACCACATAAAACTACAATACAATTCACTAACTATGTTGAGATGCAAAAAAATGTTCCTTTCTCATCACATGTCTATTGTATTTTGGACAGATAAACCACTAGCAATCTTATAATTAACATATTTTTCAAGTCAAGGTTGATGAGCTTAGCAAGACGAATGCCATTGGTAAAGTTGGCTAAAATACAATAGACACGTGACGAGAAAGGGTTGACTTGTATTGTACTTTTATTTAGTCTCCAAACCATGTATTATCTATTAATTGTGTTTATACGTACGCTGTTGTATTCTCCTTCAAACTCTTCTCCACTTTCCACTGATTTGTAGTGTACTTTCAATTTTCTTGGTTGTCCATCCTCCAGCATCTCAACCTAATAACAGAGATCAGGGTTTAGAACCGTGCTGCATGGATATTATTTTAGCCAATCAGCGCTCAAAAGGCTTGTCGAAATAGAAATCCATTCAACTGTATTTAATCTTTTGTTATTCTTTGTGTTGTAAACGTATGTTTAGTTATCAGAACTTATATATGTCTAACATAACTAAGCCCTGACATCAATTTGAAACCACAATAAAGTATATTTCAAGGGATTGTTTCAACCGAGAAATGTTTTTTTATTTGACAACTAGTCTAAGTTCTCTCCCGCTATTTTAGATCAGCTGGTAGGGATCAGTTCACTGGTAGGGATACAACAAAGGCAATAGGAAGCAACTTTTTACGTAGCTGAGTCAGGTGTAATTATTATATACTAATGGCTTGCTGAGCATGCTCTCTCACCTTTGTTGGAACGTGTTTTTTAATCAACTTGATATTTTCTGTCTCCAAATAACCACCAACGATCTCAGCCATTTGCTATAAAAATAATAACTAAATTCTAATCTCTATCATTATTCATCCTATGTGCAGACGTATTCCTAAACTTGAGTTTGACCAACGCTAGATCAACGTGGGATTATGCAAGGTATAAAACGATGATATATAAGTATTGAATGTAAATTATGATCGTGTGTATGACTCCTGCGAATTCATACTGTGATTGTGCTTCTCTTAGCTTGATCAATGGAACCAGCGACCATTAAACATGCATTTGAATTGTTTTTTCAGTTTTGACCTATTAGCATAGTTGAAAGAGTATATTAGACCAGTATACCGAATGTCGCGGGTTTGATTCCTGGTGTGGGAATGCTAATTTCTTAGCTTGTTCGGATGGCAACTCAGAGTTGCACCGTCGCACTAATTTGTGTACTGAATGTATTTCGTCGCTTTTACGATTTAGTTGTAAATGAATGAGAATGTGCAAGAGCATGCTGGCTATCATGCCCCTATCTCACGAAAAACGTTTAAAAAAGGGGTTTCTTCGTACCTGATCAAAACCACGCAGAAAGATGGAGCGTATCATAACAGTGACGTCCAAACCAATACCAGCCAAAAAACCAGCACATTCCAATGCAACATATGAAGCACCAACTACCAAAGTTTTTCCAGGACAATATGGCAGGGAGAAAAGATCATCGCTGGTTATCCCAAACTCTTTTGCTCCGGGTATATCAGGATATCTGGGGCGTTCACCTGTTGTCAGATATCAAAATGTGGAATGTCTTAAACTGCAGGATCTTGGTTTTAGAAGAAAATTCGAGCACAATTTCCACATCAACACAATGAAGCAAAGGCGATATACAGTAGGCCAAATGTCCTAAGAAGCTAAAAGACGCATACTTCCTGACAGGGGAGAAGTTAGGAGAACTTCCTGAAGTATTTGAGGGGGAGGGGAAGTTAGGAGAATTTCTTGGAGTTTTTGAGGGGGAAAGTTAGGAGAACTTCCTGGAGAGTATTTGAGGGGGGAGAATTAGGAGAACTTCCTGGAGTATTTGAGGGGGGGGGAGTTAGGAGAACTTCCTGAAGTATTTGAGGGGGGGGGGAGTTAGGAGAGAAACTGATCAGTTTAAACAGAATTGGCCTGTGACTCAATATTGCCAGATATATTTGTATAGTACCAGCTGTCAAATGAGAAAGAGATTCCCCATTACTGCATGTGTATTAATCTGGGGCCACATGCATGGTGAGGTGTCTCGATCCTAACATTAACAAGGGTTGGCCATATCAGATAAAATGCATCATTGTATACCTGTTGCCACCACAACAGTTTCAGTTGTGATCTCTGTGACTTTTCCACGACCATTTGTAGTCTAAAACAATTTGAAATTATAATTTTACGTCACCACCTTTCTGTAGCTTTGATTTACAGGCTACTTGCAGTAATACAGTCTCGTACACTTGAATGATCAGTTTCATACCTTAATTTTGTGTGCATCCATCAACTCGCCATAAGCATTAAGGTATTTCACACCTTTATCTCTCAATGCAACACGATATCCCCAGTTTAGTGAACCAATATAATTCTGAATTGCTTCTTTCATTGTTTGCCAGTTATGTTTGACTGCAAATTATGTTTTGTGGGCCGTTAGGGTCCATGGAAATATTAGCAAACACCTAGCTGAGGTTTGCATGGCCTTTGACAAATTTTAAGAATGAATATTGTAAGTACTAATGCTAATTATACCTTTATCTTGCTCTAATTCCCATCCAAATTTTTTTGAATCTTTGATAGCACCACCAAGTAATGCTGCCTGGTGCATTAGTTTCTTAGGTATGCAACCAACATTCACACATGTACCACCCAATCCTATAAAATCATTGGAAGACTGTCAAGATGAATTTCATATGATATACAATCATAACAAATAATGCTATTAGGTGGCAATAGGAGAATACTACGTAAATTAGGAAACTGATGCCAAAACATCCATAAATATACATATTTACCCCAGGTTGTTCCAGAAGGGGTTGGTTTGATGAAGTCAAGTACAGCAACCTTCAGCCCATACTTGCTGGCTTCCTATGTATGTAGTAAACAAGATGCAAGTAACAACAATAAATCATACAATGTCGTTGGTAAACTCTGATTATATGGAATCTGTCAATTGGTAATTTTCAAGTAAAAATATGATTAATAAATGTGCACTTGCAATGGTTGGTGTAGCCATATATATGCAAGAGGCGGGGCATCGTTTTATCACACCCTCATTATACAATATTTCAAGAGATAAGATTTGTACTTTCCAGCAAAAAACTTCACCATAGCAATTATACCTTACTACATGACAATCCTCCAGAACCACCTCCAATCACAACCAAGTCATAATCATATTGATCTGTTGGAGGATTAATTAAAGACATCAATGCTCCACTTTCATTTAGTTTGGACAGATCATCTGAGCCACCAATATGTTTGCCCCGGATGAAAATATTTGGCACTGTTTTCTGTCCTGTCATTTCCAATAACTTGGCCTTTATGTCTGCGCCAGTTTCTAAAATGATTGGACAGCATAGCATGATAGGTAAAATAGGATAAGAAAAGACACAATACCTCATACTTAGTTGCATGAACAAAATAAAGGTTAGAAACTTACCCATGAGATCAATGTCAAGAAGATGGATAGTAATACCAAGTGAAGCAAACAGGGCCTTTGCCTAGTATAAAAACCCAGAAAAATATGTATATAATACTTTAATGTTTATAATACTTTAGATGAATAATTTTGTTCACATGGAACCAAATGAATTCAAAGATTTGCTATAAGATGATGGTCATTATTATTCTGGAAGTTCAAGCCCAGGCAAATGCCCAGGGGCCAATCATGCCATCCTCTAGATAGCAAGAAAATTTTTAATGCTTTTGTTGTCCACTTGTAATATTAAGGAGTCACATCACAAACAATATAATTGTGAATATATCCCACTTTTACCAATATCGTGCAATTATGTTACTGTATTATGAACATGTGGGCAAGAAGACACAGACACAAACTCAGAACATATTTTGTACTGTATACGTTGTCTGTATGATAACAAATTATCATCAGTATCATTATCATCAGTATCACAGACTCAAAGTCACAAATTATTCCTATATTTCGCCTACCTTTTTGCAAAAAGGACATTTTGAAAAGGCAAAAACTGTCACAGTATGTGATTTTATAGCATCATCAACGAATGCTTTGATATCTTGGCCTGGAACTGGAGGCATCTTTTTCGCCACAAGCTCGTCTAACTGCGATACGCCTACTCGCTTCAGCTTTTGGCCGGCTAGATCTAAATATACAATTCACCTGCCAAAAAGGTACTTTAATGTGTCAACAATAATGCATTAAATAGGCAAGTGTTTTAATGTTGTTGCTAGAGAACAAGCAAATGAGAATGATCTATAATTCACGTTTCACAGCGATGGCTGACAAGTCTCATCATGATCTCTCTGTTTAATTTTTAAATTTTATACCAACGCATGCTTACCAAACCAAAAAATAGCAATAAAGTATAAATATGCTACTCACATGCAGTTAACTGCACTTGGACGTAATGCGGACAGTAGTTATTTTCTAGTAGAAGCAAAACGTATAATATGGAATGCTGCTTTTCGATTTGGAAGAGAACAATTATAATTTATAAATTATAAATTTTCATAAGTCATAACTCCAGCAGGGAAAGACGGGAGAATTCATGTAAGAATTCATGTAAGAAGTCATGTAAGAATTCTTTAAATTCCTTTGTATCGTAGTCCAATCTGAGTAAAGTAGTAAACCAAAGTTAACCTTTGATTCTGATCTATCTTTCTGATCTGTTACTAATCGATGAACTCTAATGCATTTAATAACCTAGGGGTAGATGCGATAAAGTAGATGCGTTTCGAATATACATCATTATGCGTGTTTACATCATTATGCGTGTTTTAAACATTCGTCTCGCTATTTGGGCATGATAGAAGGGCTGGCAACTGCTTTGAATTCAACCTCCTTCCCAACAGTGGCGTTGCCAGCGCGTTAGTGGAGGAGGGATATATTCATGTATTCATATTCTATATTATTAATTTCTTTTGAAAATTTTTTTACAGTCAGTGAGCATGAATACATGATGCTGCTGCCATGCTGGCTAACGCCACACTCGAAAAGTCCTTAGGCCTCTTTGCATTGGTACCAAGGAACGACTAATTTATAGACTTAATGACTAGACTTAAACAGTCTCGTTCAACGTCAATTCTGTACCTATCAAAAAGTTTAAAAGAACATTTCACTGAAAGTGTTTCTGTCAGTTCTTTAGTGTCCGTATTTACAGATAATTATATACATCTTTATTACTGAGAGTTTCCTTGTGTCATTTCAAAATGGCGGAGGAAAGAGGGATAATGCCATAGTGTCAATACAGCCATATTTGAAGTTATCTACAAAAAATGCGACATTATTGCGTTGCATGACGTCATCTTGGTGGACGTCGGTTGTCCATAGGAAGATCTGTCACGAGATCAATGACGTCGTCAACCAATTTTCTTGTAGATGATGTAAGTGGACAGTCTTCCGGAAGGGAATTTGAAATTGAGTGTGGTTTGATGTAGTACCTAAATATATTGTTTATTCATTTATATATGAGTTATATTTGCAGTGATAGACCAGTCAAACCTATACAATGTAGGTTACCTTAGAAAGGTAATTAGAGTGTTCCTAACAGTAAAAAAACTTTGCTCTCAAGCCAAAAAGCGAAGGTTTACCTGAATTCTTCAGTGTAATATTCATGAATGTGTTTACGTAGTTTTATACTATGTTGCAGGAGAGTTTTGAGAACAGAGAACAATGTGTATAATGATCTTGTATCATCTGACGTCAGGTAGTCGTCTTCAGCCTTCTTTACAATCTCCATCACTTGTTGAATATAGGCCTGTAGAAATCTTTTCTGAACATGGACAAAAACGCAATGATAATATTAAAAGGTATTTAACAATTAAGTGAATGAATGTATAGAGGTTTTTTAACATTCTCCTTTAGATTTCTCTGGTGATTATCCCAAAATTCTCCAGCATATATTATCTAAGATCGAATCCAAGAGTGGATTCTGAAATATTATCTTTATCGACTATTCCCTTTCATTCAACACCAAACAGTGTTGAGGTTGACAATCTATCAAGAATTAACCAAGAAATTACCGTGGTTGTCGAGGATTCTACGATTTTTATTATCCAGGATATACTTAAAGTTCTATCATCAGATGGAAACCATACGGCCTAAACAAAAGTAAGAACATAGAGAAGAAGCTTTTCCAATTGTTTCTCTGTTGATTCATTCGCAAAGTGAATTATTTTCTAGTTTTCCCGTCTCGTGCCCAAATAACTTCACTCGTGACTGAATGTTTTCACGGTATGTCCCCCCCCCCTTCCCATTATCACATCCAGCTGGCTGATCTGAGAACACAAAAAACAATCCGAAGCCAGATCTTTGCAAAACTAAATGTACAACTTTCAGTGGCACTAGAAAATTATGAGTAATTTTATTACAGTAAAAAAAACTGCATGAATACCTGATAAGCAACGATAAACAGTTCATGTAACAATGCAATTTGGTGTTTCACCAGCTCATTAGAAATATTTTCAAGCTAGGAACAAAAAAGATGGTTATTCCACACTACAGCTAATTAAATTTATCATTAATCGTCCAATTAATCGAGTCAAATATAGTTAAATCTAAGAGTTGAATAAATGGAACTGTGAATGCCTGAATACCTCAGTATCTTGCGAAGATTTTTCCTTCGTCTCCTTTTTTTTTCGAAGCTTGCCTGTCAACAACACCTCAGCTGCCTCAGATATGTCAGGCGTTTCAACGACTGACGAGGTCTTAGTTAACTCAGGGGACGTAATACTTGCAAGGATAAGATCACGTACCACGGAGTATCTAGAGAAAGCGACGTCGTTCCTGTCACTGCATTTTTTCAAGTACCATGTAGGCTGGTGCAGGTCTGAGGTACACCTGCGCAGTACCTTGGGTAATCTTGAACTATTTGTGTCTCTGTGTTGCATATTGAGGCTTCTAACTGACGTCATCATTTTTATTCGTTATCGATGGTTGATTATTGAGTAAATAAGCCAAATACCAATCACATAACCTTTGTTTTTTTCAAACAAAGAAATCAAAGGGCCTGAGTCCTTACCCTTTAATGAACGACTTTTGCTTGGCATCTAAGATGGCGGATCACTTATGTGATACCTCGATAGATATGTGGATAAAGGGTCTACTTAATTAATTGCAAGCGTCACAGACCGCAATATGAAATTGACACAGTTACTTCCAGACCGAAGGTAATACAGAGTTATACAACCAACCAACAACCAACTTCGTTCCCCGGGTCTATCACAGCAAGAGGTGGAGCATGGGTAAAGGCGACCCTGGGAACGAAGTTGCAATATTGATTGTGTTGCTATATTCCAAGTCCTGGCTGAGGACGAAAAATCTTTCTTACTTCTTGCTTTTCAGACGAATCATGCGCGATGCAAGGAGTTCTGTTTCCCTGAACATCTCAGTTAAACACTCGATAAGGAGAAGAACAAATCTGTAAAGAAAATTTAAAAATATTTTAAAGAATGTTTATCATAAGTACAGCATTCAAGCAGCGAGCAGCCAAATGAACTTTAGTACAAGTATACATAATACGGACTGATTCAGATATGATATTACTAAAATTTTTCGATATAGCAAACTGAAGCAATGGCCGTTGCCTTAAACGCTAAAAGGATTGTCGAGGTAAAATATGAAGAAGTAAACAGAAATTCATCGGGACAAAAAAACGAAATTTGTACTCGCAGACCAGAACCACCGCAGCCTTCGAAAGGTTGTCAATTTGCGAGCGAATAATACGTGAATGTAACGCGACGAACGTCTGCATGCTCTACGTGAAATTAAAAGTGTCAATATAACCAGACTTACTCCAGTTCATCAGCTCTGTTTCTTCTCATTGGCTCATCAACATCGTGATTTTTCTTGATACAGTCGTTGATATTTTTGACCAAGAAAACATACAAATCTGGGGACTAAAAAATGACAAAAAAATAACGTGAAAAACAAGTACTGCATGCACAAACTAAAAGAGGTTTAGTTTGGACAACAATCAGGATTTATAACTACTTGTAACGTCATCCGTCAGCCGTCAGGGCCTCTTTCTAATTCATCTGTCAGGGGCTCTTTTAACATATAGAGTGCGGGGGGGGGGGGGACAGGATCCCCTAGCCCCCATCAGGCGGCCGGTTTCAAAGTATCAAAACCTATATGCCCACGTACCCTTAGGGTACATACGTATACTATTCGTATACAGATACAATACAGTGTTGTTTTTCATTCGTTATTATCTCTAGCCAAAGCCTTTACATGGTATTTATAGCCAAGAATACAGAAAAGTGCAAGTCTGTACCTGCCAAAATAACTTTTTAACCAGGACATCTTTTTGACACGCTGTATGTAATTCATGAACCAATTCGAACGTTGCTTGAAAATCTTCAGAATTCAATATTTCTTTTTCTATTTGATCAAATAGTGCTGTGACCGTTGAACTACGTGAAAACAAGAATATGAGAACATTAGGAAGACATAATTTAAATTCTAGAATACGAGAGACGCATCACACCCGCTGGACGAATTTAAGACCCGTTTACACTATTCTGATTTCAAATGCTCACGACATCAGTTTAAGTTGTTTTACGATATATCTGTCCCCAGAACTTTTTCACTTAGCAGATTATGTTAAAGCAATTATGCTATCATACGTTTGGCCTTTGGGGATAAAACTCGCACTGACATGGCTTATTTTGATTTCGTGGCCATGTGATGTGAACCTGCATGGTATAGTCTAAACAGGGCGTAAGGCCTGGTTCTCATATGTCACAGACGGCGATGGCCATTGCATGTCGGTGAACTCTGATTAGTGAATTGCCTTGGGGTTTTTTAATGAGTTTTCTTCTTCACCGGCAACAAACAATACATCGCCGACGGTCGGCGACATATGAAAACCAGGGTTTACCACAGACGATTGAGATAGTGCGCGTCCAGACAGATCATGGTAATGCATGCACGACAACGGTTGATGTTGATGACTGGTACGACAACGGTTGATGTTGATGACTCAGCACAGATCATATACCATTTGATTGTCGCCGTAACGAATAACACATCCCGTACCTGTTCGGCTTGTTTTTAACAACAGTTTTGGGCGATCTTTCTTCTTTCGCAAACTTTACAGATGAATTCTGGAAATTTAAACAACATGTACAGATGTAGTATTGATATATTTCTCGCCAAAAAGAAAGTCGGAAATGACTTGCAATGTCTTGTGCAAGCTATTTCCTTCATCATGCGTCGTCATTGGTGAATATGTACGTACGCCCAAATCGCCCCTAGTGAATATTGTTTATTCTCAAGAATTGTAATGTGCTCTTCTTGCTGCCTCGTAATAGTCTAGTCTACTTGCATGTGTCAATGTGCAAACTACGCTTGTGATAATAAACTATAGTTGTTGATACAAGTTTGGTCGAACACTGATCAATATTAACAACTCACTAATAAGCAGTTCTCCCAAGTACTACGAAGATACGCTAGCATCACACTATCATCCAGTGTCATATAGAGATTGATTTCTGATGAACCCTCTTCTACCAAGCTCTCATCAAAATCACCAGAAAACTGTCCGGAACTCTTGTCCAACCCCGCATTCTTGGAACCACTTCGTCCTTTAAACCAACTGAATAAACTTCTTTTTTGTGTAGAAGTCAAGTTTGGCTCTGAGCCAGAATTAACTGAGGAGTCGAATTTTACTTTCATTGCTCGTAGATCTACGGCGCTTGCGCTGACAGTCAATCTGGTCGGGCTATTTTTATGTTTGAAATCATCTATAGTTGAAAACGAATGGTGTAATGGTAGAAGGTTTGATTCAAAGTTTTCATATTGTCTGTCAATTTGATGATTGCCCTCATCGGACAGCGCCGAGTTTGGACCAGATAAACTTAGCTTATTAGAAGTATTAGATTTTTGTCCGGAGGTCTTTTGCAAAGTTCCAGCTCTTGGTAATAATATATTTTGTTCTACCCGAGTTCTATCGTTGATATCATCCTCATGCAATGAATTTCTGCTCTTCTTTTTCACTCGACCTTTCTGTAACGATAAAATTGGTGACATATTGTGTTTGGGATTCTTTGATTTGTCTTGACCAAACAAATATTCTTCTTCAAGTTCTTGTTGTAATTCATTTTCTGGTAGACTTCTTGACAAGTTGCCTTGCATTCCTGGGCTGGAATCTGATTCACCTAGGCGATTGGATTTATGCGTGGAGTGCTTTAAATCATTTTCTTGTAAACTCTTTGACAAGTTTTGTTTAATTTTTCTCGATATCCGACCAGAGGGCGTAGCATTTTCACCATCATTACCTTTCTTATCGAACGAGGTAGATTTTTTGGAAAGGTTTCTGAACTCATTATCTTGAAGGCTTTTTGACATCGAAATTGACGACGACTTAGTGCTGAGTTGAGTTGTAACGTTTGATTCTAAAACCTTCTTGTAAGTCACTAAAATATGATGAGTCTTGTATTTCAAATCTCCACCCAGGAATTCGGGAACATCATTGATCTGTGGCAAATATTAAGATGTTAAAAATTAGCCGGGTATAGTTTTGTGGTCTAGACGCATGAGTTGAGTTGACTTATCGGGTTTTATTTATTCAATTTGACCAAAAAATTGTACATTAAGAAAGAAAAAATATACACGAGAAATTATTTGTACGAGTTCCTATTTGAATATCCGTAACTAATTCACTCGTTCACATCTATCAAAAGAAGAAACTCGCACGTTCAAGTTCAATACTGTACTAAAAATAATTTGAATAAAAGAATGAAATACAGTCGGTATACATGCAATTAGCTAGATCAGATAGATGCCTCTATGGCGTGTGCCCAATACACTTGAAAATTTGTTGATTGTGGAAAGCTCTGCTATAATTATGTTGCGAAAAGCCTTATTTATGCAATTTTTACAAGAAACAAAGCTAAAGGTAAACTTTATGGCAATATTATACACTTCGAGTGAGTTTTGTTTTGAGACTCGAGGGAAAACAAAACTCGCTATTTCCCAAGGTATTGTACATTAAGTGTTTTGTTATACAGGAACGAAAACATACATGCTACTCAACAATTTCAGTAAAAAAAACACACTTTACTTTGTTATGACAAGAAGCAGGCAACAATTTTTCACTTGTTTCCCTGGCCAATGAACCAATCACATTTAAAATACAAAGCACCTATATAATACCTTTTGAAATAAATACTAAAATGTTTATATTATATATTTGCTGATTTGCATAGCCATAATGCCATAGGCATAGGTAATCTGGTAAATTTATTCTCAGTATCTCACTTTCATATGGGTCATGTATGCACAAAAGTCTATCGTCTATAAACCTTCTTATCATTTTCTTAATTATCCCCGTTCTTTTAGTTAGATAAATTATATATCCCTCAGCAGTAAAGTATTTCACCATGTAATTTACACTATATTGTAACGGAACTTATACTAGCCTCTAGATTCGTTATTTTAACATGATATGTACGCAGTTATTATGATACGTAATACGACTTACTAGTTCGACTGAAATTATGTCCACAATCCTTGTGACCTCTTGTATATCCTTAGCGGTCTTCGGTGGGTTCTCAGTAACATACAGCCATTCGTCTGCTAACACAACAAACTTAAACTGCTTGTTGTATACGTCGGACACAGCGACACACGGCTCAATCAGACGAACTCCTGTGTAACGAGATTGTGGCAGATACCTCTTCAAAAAACTGTCAACTTTTTCATACTTCTTTGGGGACGCACATTCCATATGCAAAAAACTCGAACGATGTATCAAAGCATGTCGTGTTATTTTTTTATGTCCTCCACTGCCATACGAGACTGAACGTAATACACAACTCTGGTCCGTTGATTGCAGTGATGCATTTAATTTATTTTATCGTATTCTTTCTTAAACATTCATTTTAACATTAGTATGGCATAATGTAAGATGACTTCAAGTTCCTGTCGTCTTCAAACCACAGAGTATATTACATTTAGCTATTCCATTTGCAAATAATGCATTATTAATTCCTGTTGTCAAAGACGCTTAGCGGAGGATGCGACGATCATAACTCATATACAAAAATAATACCTGCCGCCTACATTTTTGATATTGCATGTGTGTGTGTATGATACAAATTTTCAAAAGCGATAGTTGCACAAGGATTGAGAGATAACAGCCGGAAATTAGGGAAAATTATAGCTGAATAGCAAAATATGTAATGTGCTATAGTCTGTACTAATGTAAATATAATCAAGGTTTCGTAAAATCGCTCCTAATCATAAAGATGTTCGAGACAATGTAAATAGGACCGACGAAAACTGCGTGGGCCGTTTACAAGTCATAGATTTAAATAAAAATTCAACTTAATGGTCAACTGATGCCTTTTTTGAGCCGCTATTTCTTTGTTCAATTGTGAGCAAGATTCGGTGGAAACCATTTGTTTTGGATAACACGTGAGAAAGATAAAAGTTACAACTTTTTAGTTACAACTAAATATCAAAGAATTAAGTCTAAAATTAATCCAAGAATCAATCGTCTTTCTCAGAAATTGCTTCAAAAATCTAGAATAATCTAGAATTGATTATTTACGACCGGGGTAACTAGCAAAAAAAAGAGGGTTGGTCATGAGGGTTTTTTGACCTCGTATTTAAATTCAAACCTCGGCCTTTCAATTACCCGATTTTCGAAAGGAATGAATTCGATTATATTTCGTGCTTTCTTCTAAAGCAAGCGTGTTCAAAATGTTTCGAGGGCATTGGTTGGGAATGGTATGTTGAATGAAGCATTTCAGTATACCAGTCCCAACAAATCCAGGAGGTTCTACTTGGAGGAACAATGTCAACAAAAGTGAACCACATGCATGTGCATTCTTGTTGTTCTGAATGTTGCCGTTAACTATAAATTGAAATCTTTACTATACAGAGTATTCCAAAAACCCCCCAAAACTATTGAAATCACCCACAACATGTAATAGTTAGAGTTTGAATGACTAAGCACCCTGTTGGGCTTAAGCATTTTTTTGCAGGATGACAGTAAAATATGTTTGTCCACATATTACCATGCAATTGGTCCATGCACATATAACCATTATTACCAATAATTACAATTTACAAATATGGATAACAATATTTTAATTTACAATTTAAGCACCATGACCTTCGACATGTCCTTCTTTTCTGGCAAAATTTATATTTTTGTAGCGGCCTATTTAGCATTTTATAAGTTGCGTTAATCCCCACGAGGAAAAATTTGCGAACAAGTCATTTAAATTTTAGCAATAAGTGATTTGAATAGACTATGGTTTTGGTTTTTTGGGGGCACCCGATAGAATGCAGGAATACAAGATTTTTCCCCTACTCATATATGTATACTTAATCGATACTGAAGCTCAACACGAGTTCCGGCAAACATTCAGCAGTGATTATTTTGAGTATTTTGGACTATAACGCAATATCCAATATAAAAAAATTGTGGAATAAGGTTTTATAACAAGGTTTGACAGTAATTTGTTGTGTATCTGCAAGCATTGTCACCTAAACTGTCTGCAAGCCAATTTGAGCTCTCTTTGCACAGATAACTGAGTTTTCATTAACGTAAGAGAATTGAGGTAATTAGCATTTGATCTTCTGTCATCGTGTCTTTTTTTGTCAGATGACTTGTCAGGCATGCAGCCGGAATCAGGATCGTGCTATGCTTATATACTGGTTGTATGGCTGCATTTTATCGAGAATATGACGTTGTCTTATCAACGAATTGCAATGCTTTATTAAAAAAACTTCGTTATTAAAAAAACTTAAAGGGCACACACCACTGAGCTATATAATAATTCCTGGAGGACCGGCTCCTAATGTTTTTGGCTCAAAAAGTGAAGCAAGAAACATGGCGGATTTTTCGTGCTGACGCCAGATATGGTCCGAAGAGGTCATGGCAATTACCACTGACACGGCTCAATATTGAGCCCGCTCCAACATTCACTCCCCCCTGCTTATAAAATGTTTTTTAAAAAACCTTTGGAGGTATTTTTAATTTTTGACGACATTTTACTACCATTTGTTGATTTCATTTCAAAACCTGTACGACTGAGACGTAATTCTCGTGCTTTAAATATGACAAACGATTACTAAAACCGCAAAAATTTCGGTATTTAATTAAGGATAACATTTGAAATCATTGGTGAAATCGAAATCGCGAAGCCGAAGTATTAAATTTGAACATGAAGTATAGTATCATATAATTTTCATGAAAACGGAGAATTATTTAGGATCGGGTATGCTTTGTTAGTACTACATAGTCACTCTTTATGATATGAGTATAATTAACAGTTGGACTTTGCTATGCTATATCTGTACAAAAATATCAGCATGAGTGCCATTCAATAAAAAGGTGATCCTGAATAATCTATTCTCACTTGAAGAATTAACTCAAATGTGAACTCAAGATTGTGTGATTGAAAAACAGGAGTATGTAATGTAACCCATTGTCTTTTTTATTTATTTTGGCCTTTTGCCAGTTCTTAACTTGCCAGTCTAGCAGCCATACATGAAATCCACCTTTGATTAATAAGTGAAAACTGCCAATTCTTTGAGAATATGAAAACATAAATTTTAAAGTATGAACTATATATTTACAAAAACTTAACAGCAAATTAAAGAACCAAACTTTATAATCCCATAGTTCTTATTGTTTAGGAAATTTGCTCAGTTTTTACTTGCACAATTACCCTGTTCATTCAAATATTTTATTTTAATTACAAGATTCACCAATAGATAAAATAGCCCAATTAATTTGACATTATCACTGCATTAAAACTGACCAGAGTCAATGTTGGACACTAGTCTACCT
The DNA here is from genome assembly GCF_004324835.1 of Dendronephthya gigantea. Lineage (NCBI taxonomy): Eukaryota > Metazoa > Cnidaria > Anthozoa > Malacalcyonacea > Nephtheidae > Dendronephthya > Dendronephthya gigantea. The sequence continues at coordinate 1,441,336 of NW_021163031.1, forward strand.
AAGGACAAGGATCACTAGAATCATGTGTGTTTTAATACCTTGAGTCCTGAGTTTGCAAGATTATTTAGTCACTCAGATTTTGTTTCTGTTCTATTAAATTGTCTGGTTGTGGAGCAGTGGAGGATTCTTGGGACTAACTGTTTCTGTTTTTAAAGTATGGCAGACCTCAATGTATTAATATGGCTTTGTATTATTATGGTCTAAAATTTGCTTTTATTACCTAATCTGTTTAGCATTTTCATTGTAAGGTTTGCGCCAAATTTGAATTATTTATCAATACTGTTTATTATGTTCACTGTATGATACCAGATCAAAGTTAGTTTGCATTGTGTATAGTTTTACTACAAATGAGAAAAGTGGGCAAACTCTGCTATTTCTGGTTTCTATTTTCCCACAATTGACATTTAAATATGTAAATATAAATATAAATTGACATATAAACCATGTAGCCATTCTCCCATTGAAAAGTGAAAATAAAATGTCTGATCTTAGCCAAAACAGAACTATTGACCAAGTCAAAACAATCCTATATGCAGAATACTAGTTCATATCACTTTGTTATGGCCTTTGCCAAAAATATTAAACCTCAGCTAAAAATTTCAGCTTGATACACATACATAATGAAGGATACACGGTTCAATAAAATGGTGCAAATGCCTGGCAAGTGGAAGGATCTTGCAACTAGATGTTGAAATATATCATTTTGGCACACAAAAATTAAAACAACTGCACTTATAAATTACGTATTAAAAAACAATTGATGTAAATAAATTCTGATCCATTATTATAAGCGTGAAGCTCGGAAAAAAATAGATGTTTTATGTACATCTTCGGTGCAAGTAGTAGTAAAAATGCCACCAAAGTAGATTCAAAAACGAATGTAAATCCTACAAGTGCGAGTTGGAGTCGATATTCCCCCCTTTTAGCGACTAACAGCATCCACAAACTGAAAAGAGGCAGTTGTTCCTTCACGTCAAAAAAATAGTGGTAAAATATCAAGATTCGGTTGAAGAAATACGAAAAAATCACAAGAAAAATAAAAAAAAATTCGAAAACAGCCGGAGGGCGAAGGAGTGCGCCTGAAGCATTGTATCGCGGTTGTCAGTGGTAATTGCCATGACCTCTTCGGACCATATCTGGCGTCAGCACGAAAAAATCCGCCATGTTTCTTGCTTCACTTTTTTGACAGGAGCCGGTCCTCCAGGAATTATTATATAGCTCAGTGGCACACACCCCTGCAGGCCTGCTGGAAGAATACAAAAAGACAGCTTCTCCTCCTGTTTGTAGTTCCGGCGTAAGATTGATGAATCTGCGAGATGAAAAATGCCTTCGGTGTGCTATTGAAAAATAGAAGGCCATATCTTGGAGAAGTTTTGTTGAGATATTATGATGATTTTGATATATTTACTGTGCAAAGTAATTTGCTTTGCTTTGGCGATTGTGCCAGTTCGTGACTTCGTGTCGTTGTTTTCATGAGAGGAAATGTTTGTGTCAAAGATATCTCGATATCCGACAAATGTGTCGTTCTCTCGGATTCAGATCTTGTACATTGTCGATTTTTCTGTTGTAGGAGTTTTGCATGGAGAATTACACATGCAAAACCCCAGAGGCGAAACTCTAAGTGCTATCACAGAAACTGTTTAAGATCGAGGTTTATGCATATTCCCCGACACTGCATGATGTATACTTGTCGTGGATTTAAAAAACAAATGGACATATCGTGTACGAGTATCATGTTGTGCACCATTACCATATCGTGTCCGAGTATCGTGTTGTTCACGTGTACCATATCGTGCACCATATCGTGGACGAGTATCATGTTGTGCACCATTACCATATCGTGTCCGAGTATCGTGTTGTTCACGTGTACCATATCGTGCAGCATATCGTGCACGAGTATCATGTTGTGCGCTATTACCATATCGTGTACAAGTATCACATGTTGTGCATGATTTACCCGGTTCAGTAGCGTAGGCAGCAAGTTATAATTATTAATTTCTTTAGGAATGTTTTGCTTTCACAGTCAATGAACAGGTAAATATCAGCATAACAAAACCATAACTATAGTTATGTACTTATTAAACCTTGCTCTGCGTCTGGTAGTCCTGGTTTCATTTCGTTTTTGCCTAATACAATTGACGGATGCCAGTTAACGACAAGGAATCAGTCGACCAGAGAAAATCCTGCGCGCGCTGACCCGCTCAACACTGCGAGCATATAAATAATCACTTTCCGAACAATTCTGGCACAAAACACTGGAAGACTGGCGTGATTACAGTAAGCAGCTCTCTGACAAAACTGACAAAATGTCCTCCGATATTGATTATGATAAGATGGAGGAAGAATTTGCCTACTCTATGGGAATTCAAATCTACATATTTGGCTTGCCTCTCACAATTTTTGAGCGCGAAAGAAGAATTCGTTTGGATCCAGATCTTATGAAACAAGAAGAAGGAATAGCACCCGTGGCTCCAATCAATCAAATTGGTCATATGGAAGGACTCACAACGCCTGATGATATTCTTCCATACACACCCAACAATGACACGGTCTACAGTGGCGCTGCGCTGGAGCTGATTGACGAGCCTATCATTCTGAAAACACCGTCGCAAATTCTGGATCGCTACTGGAGCATAGAAGTTGCTGATACATACCTTGAAAACCGTTTCTATATTGGCTCGAGAACCACGGACGGTTATGGAGGAAACTTTGCATTTGTGGGACCGAATTTCGTTGGTGATCTCCCAGATGATGTCGTGGCTCACCGCCTTCCATATAACAGTGCGATGTTCGCTCTTAGAATCGCTGTTGATAAGACTAACATAGAAGAGGACACTAAGAAGGTTCAAGACTTACAGAAGCAGTTCTCATTGACCTCTCTCAGCAACTGGAATAGCGGAAACATAGGTGTGGCAGCAGTACCAGCCAGTGTTAAAGCAAAACCTGATTACAAAGGTCCCCTGGGAGTGTTCCGCCTGATTGCTGCACTGATGGTAGATAATTGCCCTACAGAGAAACACGCCGCACAGTGGGACACTTATCGTTATGTTGGACTCATCGCTGGTGAAGAATTTCAACCCGAGAAACTCTCGAAGCCCACTTACCGTGGTTTAGCACGTGCCGCCGAAATTGGTCCAAATCTCATGCAATGGAAAGTGAAATATCGTGGTACGGCCTATGAAACTCGCTGGAATAAATTACAAGAAGGTACCTACAACTTCAAGTATCTTGACCGAGCTGCTGGAGCATTGGAAGGACTATTTGTTCACGATTATGCAGAATGTCAGTACTACAGTACCTACGAGTGCTACATTCCCAGCTCCACCAAGGGAAAACCTGGAACTGGCGAGTTCTTCAACAGCAACTTTAAGTACACGATGCACGTGGCAAAAGAACAGATCCCAGACAGCAAGGCGTATGGATTCTGGTCAGTCACGATGTATACTGATGCATACCAGTTGGTGGCCAACGATATCAATCGCTATTCGCTCAGCGCCCAAACTGAGGGACTTGAATTTAACGACGACGGATCATTGGATATGTATTTTCAAGCTAAACAACCAGTAGATCCGAAAGAGAAAAAGAACTGGCTTCCTTGTCCCAAGACTCCAAACACCATCTTCCGGTTGAACTACCGAACCTATCTTCCGACCTATAGAGTCTTGCATCCTGATGATGTTCTACGTTATATTCCTCCTGTTACGAAGAGAGGATAAACTGATTTGGGACGATGTTTTAAAAAACACTTCTACTTAATTTTTTTGCACTATTGCATTCATTATGCAATATCACATGGCTTCACATGTTGTTACTTATCTAACATTGTTTTTCCTCTATAATAGTAATAGTATATGAACGTATTAATGCATGTTAGCTTTTTCTGGCCGGGTAATTTAATATACATAGACCATGTATATGCATGAATGACTGTTAGTGCTTTATGTTTTAGACTGTGTGCGATAAGCGTTATATTAAATAGACTATGTGTTTATAATAACGGTCACCCACTCTTCTTTCCTGAGTGTTCGTGCTAGTAATAAAACATTTCTGTTTACAAATAATTGTTTGAGATTGATTACAAGTTTCAACAATAGCTTTGACTGAGCTTCAGAAAATGATGCATTAAATGTCACTATAAATCATTCATAACTTTGAATATATTTTATGCCCATTTCCCAACCCCGTTGAAGCCCTTTGCCTTTGGAGCCATTTGCAATCGAACTTGAAATATTCTTAATTTGCATTTTAATAAACTCAATTTGTGTGAACAGTATCTACTTAAAATATGTAAATTATGGTGCTTCAGTTTGCGGACTTTGTTTGATATATTCGTTGTTTCCATTGGACCCAAGGGTCATCCTACCAAAAAATTAGAAGACCATGCATACAATGAAACAGATTATTTCACATCAACCACTTCGTAGCCTGCGTGCAGACATATCTTATTTCTTTAGGGAAATGATAGTTCATGTTCTGGGTCATATTGTCGGTTTTTAATTTAAAATCAAATAGTCCACTCTGAAGTCTCTGATTGGCAAACAATTACGATTTTGTAAACACGGTTCCTATTACGTTTGACGCCAGCCAATGAGAGCGCACTACCGAAGTTTGGGTAGTGGAACATGAAACCTTTCACCAATTGCAATACGGACATTTTTTCTTGATTTACATCTGAACGCAGGCTACCATTTCGTCGGCGAAGAATTAGTCCTGACTCCTGCGAGCATTTACAATAAGAGCACATAAATAATTACTTTTTGAAGACTGACGTGTTTACGCTCCTGAGAAATCTGCCAAAATGTCGTCCGATATTGATTACGATAAAATGGAAGAAGAATTTGCCTACTCTATGGGGATTCAAGCCTACGTATTTGGCTTGCCTCTCACAGTTGTTGAACGCGAAAGAAGAATTCGTTCGGATCCAAAACTTATGAAAAAGAAAGAAGGAATAGCACCCGTGGCTCCGATCAATCAAATTGGTCATATGGAAGGACTCACAACGCCTGATGATATTCTTCCATACACACCCAACAATGACACGGTCTACAGTGGCGCTCTGCTGGAGCTGATTGACGAGCCTATCATTCTGAAAACACCGTCGGAAATTCTGGATCGATACTGGAGCATACAAGTTGCTAATACATACCTTGAAAATTGTTTCTATATTGGTTCAAGAACCACGGACGGTTATGGAGGAAACTTTGCATTTGTGGGACCAAATTTTTTTGGTGATCTCCCAGATGATGTCGTAGCTTACCGCCTTTCCTACAACAGTGTGTTGTTTGCTCTTAGAATCACTGTTGATAAAAATAATTTGGAAGAGGACACTAAGAAGGTTCACGAATTACAGAAGCAGTTCTCATTGACCTCTCTCAGCAACTGGAATAGCGGAAACATAGGTGTTGCAGCAGTACCAGCCAGTGTTAAAGCAAAACCTGTTTATGAAGGTCATCTTGGAGTCTTCCAATTGATTGCTGCACTGATGGTAAATAATCCTCCCACAGAGAAACACGCCGCACAGTGGGACACTTATCGTTATGTTGGACTCATCGCTGGTGAAGAATTTCAACCTGAGAAACTCTCGAAGCCAACTTACCGTGGTTTAGCGCGGGCCGCCGAAATTGGTCCAAATCTCATGCGATGGAAAGTGAAATATCGTGGTACGGCCTATGAAACTCGCTGGAATAAATTACAAGAAGGTACCTACAACTTCAAGTATCTTGACCGAGCTGCCGGAGCATTGGAAGGACTGGTTGTACACGATTATGCAGAATGTCAATACTACAGTACCTACGAGTGCTACATTCCCAGCTCCACCAAGGGGAAACCTGGAACTGGCGAGTTCTTCAACAGCAACTTCAAGTACACAATGCACGTGGCAAAAAAACGGATCCCAGACACCAAAGCGCATGGATTCTGGTCAGTCACGATGTATACTGATGCATACCAGTTGGTACACAACGATATCAATCGCTATTCGCTCAGCCCCCAAACTGAGGGACTTGAATTTAACGACGACGGATCATTGGATATGTATTTTCAAGCTGAACAACCAGTAGATCCGAAAGAGAAAAAGAACTGGCTTCCTTGTCCCAAGACTCCAAACACCCTCTTCCGGTTGAACTACCGAACCTATCTTCCGACCTATAGAGTCATGCATCCTGATTATGAACTGCGTTACATTCCTCCTGTTACGAAGCGGGAATAAACTGATTTGTGACGATGTTTAAGAACTCTTTTACTAAACTTTTTTGCACTATTTCGTTTATTATGCAATATCATGTGTACAATTTTTGTATTCTTATTAGTCTGTCATTGTTTTTTTCGTAATATTATATGGACAATGCTAATGTGTTTACTCGGCTTGTTCTGGGTAATTCAATATAGACCATGCATGCATGCATGAATAACTGTGACAGTACTTTATGTTAAAGTCGCGGTAACAGTAATATTACATAGACCATGCGTGTGTAACAACTGTAATATTCCATAGACCATGGCATGTGTGTTAGAGCCAAAATTGGGAAATGCCAAATATATTTTCTCAGCATACAAAAGAGTAATTGTTAAAGGATTAAAAGGGTCTTAACTTCGAGTGGAAACCATATATATTTCAAATTAAAGCCAGGAAAAGTTGAGAAAGTGTATTAACTATTGGTCCTACGACAGGAATCGAATCAAGTAATGCACCTTTGTCATAAAACTGTAGGTTCTATTCATGCCGGGGGACGAATATTTGATACATTTTCTCGGCTGGACTTGAGATTTATGATTACTTCTCGAAATTAAAACCCTTTAATCCTTTAGCAATCACCCTACATCGAGCATAAAGTGCTAAAAAAAATTAATTAATTTACCCTCACTTGCAAAAGAGTAATTCTAAAATCTTTATAGCACATTTGTCTCCTCAGAATGCTGCACTCTGCAGAACTGCAAGGCGATCAACTTTTGCATAAAAGTCGGTTAGGTTAATTCATTCATTGTAATAGCGAGAGGGTTAAGCTAATTTAACATATTGAACATATTTCCTCTTGGATCGTACATCGATCGAGACGATGAACTAGACAAAAACGATTTTGAAAACGCTCGAAAACGACGCTCGTATGCACACAATCTAAAAATAATGGTTATGAGATGATATCTATGCTTATATAAAAAGTGATATATACGTAAATATAAAATTCAGTCTGGTGGCCTCAAAGTTATAAATTTCAAGAAATGCACACATCGCCTTTCAATGAGAGCGGGGCTGACAGGAAAAAAAGTTTGCATGCGACATAATTATCTATAGGGTTGTTGGGATAGAAATTCAACTTTTTATGAATGAAAAGTTAAATTCACACGCGTTTGGTGCAACAAGAAAACCCTTTATGGTTGAGTTTGTGTGCGACAGAAATCTATTCTAATAATAATTAATAATTACCCATTGACCTTGTCATACACTTTATTGTATTTGCTTTATTAATACTAAATAGTTTAGGATTGCTTGTATATTTGAAATATTCACATCAGTGCAATGCCTGCAAATAATGGTTCAACTATTTCTCGGTTCTCTCTTTTAGTTGGACGGTGATCCTCAAAGAGGAATATCAAAGTCTCGTATTCATCCAGCATTCCAGCAAGGAACGCAATCAAAGGATATCTTCTTCCCTATTTCTTTTCAGAAATCTAGAATATTGCGCACATGAAGTTAATGTAATGATTTTAGCATTAATGCAAGTGATAAAAAGTAGCAATTATTAGCCAATTGGGTATAATTACAAGGATGACAATTGCAAATTGTGACGAATTATTGCTCCTACGGGCCAATAATTACAATTGATATTAGATGACAATTGAAAATTGCGACTAATGATTGTTCCTACGGACCAATAATTACCACTGATATTAGATGACAATTGAAAATTGGTTAAATTGCGACCAATGATTGTGTCTACGGACCAATAATTACTATTTATCAGTCGTATTCTAAAGAGAGATATCAGTGACACTCACCGTATATTTGCTCCACTTTTTCTCCGGATCGTAAGGTTCCCATCTGCTAGCAGGAAAAATATGTTTATTTCTTTCATACCAAGTTCTTAAACAAACTTTACCTGCGTGAGACTAAAGCAAAATAGGACTCCGGTTAGACATTGGCTCTCAACCATCCTGTGAGCATTTTCAGTGGTATAGTAGCGCTCACTAGCGCTATTCCTGGTAGTGGCTCTTTCAGTCTGTCTGCTCTCAAATGCATACCTCGTCTTTTTCAACGGTGGCATCATTAGTTAGTCTCACGTCATCATGAACATCAAAATTAAACAAAGGCCCACTCTTGCCTCGGGCTTTGTTGATGATAAAGTCATAAAACATGTAATGCTATAATTAACGAAGGATGATTATGAACATTGAGTTAGGAAACTTAGTTTCAGACATAAATTGAAGATAATCTAACAGATAATTCTTAAATTCAGGGTAAATATATTCTTTTCCTTACTTCGTGATTAAAAGAAAAAAAAAACACATTAAAAATGAAACATCAGGGTTGATAAAATATTTTGGGGTATTCCACATTAAATTCTGCTGCGTACCTGTGGGATAATCAAGTCTTCTTTTACATACATAACTTGTTCCGTTGTTACAGGCCTAAAATTACAAGTGAGTAACATATTTCAACTGATATGACAATTATCTTTTACCTTTAGCTGTATTATAACGCCATTTCCAGGCATAGCTATTGGCTTGTGTAGCTAATAACTTGTAATCCATGCCCTTACTTAAGTTCAGTGAAGTCTTTCCTTAGTTGTTCTAAACACTTTTGTAAGAATTGCTGAATGGAATTTCCCTTCTTCATCTGAAAAAAAGAAAATAAATCTTCATATGTGGTTTTTACCTTTTAGCCAGTAAATGAGACTCGTAATATACTAACTATGAGTTTTCGCCGATGACCAGAGCCATCCCAGTAGCTGTATGTGATTTCGATATCCTCTTCTGTTGAAACATCAAGAATTATGGTTATAGCTTGTCCAGCAGATGAGAACAAGAGGTGTATGAGAAAGGCCTAGATATCTACACACTTAGCAAAGATGCGTAGAGTCTCTCTTTCTATCACTGTCACATTAAGTTCACATTCTTCTTACAAGTCATAACACTTTTCTCGCATTCCTATGCATCAAGTCTCTTTGTCGATCAATGGCTCAAAGCATGTTAACAATGCTGACTCTTAGTCTTAACTTTACATTCTGTTCATGAATGCACATTTGCATGAAGGTTATCATGTACGACCTTCAAATTCTACTGAAACTCAGAACTTCGTTAATGCATCTTCACATCTGCAGCCTTAGGGTCTAGAATAACTCCATAGAACAACAAAATCTTCTAACCCGGGTTATGTGGCTAAGACAACTGGTTTCAACCTCATATAAAACATGTTCAAGAAGAGGATAGTATGATTTAGTTCCCTACTCTTTATCTTTTCCTGCATTTCAACCCATTCTTGTCGTAATCTTTCTCTCTCACGTCTTTCTTCTTCCTGTCATCTCAGATGAAACATCAAAGCAACAGTCAGCATGAATAATTGAATTAAGGTTTTCAAATATAATATTCATTAGATTCCAATGCTTGACTTGTACCTCTCTATCCTTGTCTGGTAAAAATGATGTGTCCACATCAGGATTCTTGCCTGGTTTTTTCTTTTTCACTAAAGAATTGAAGCAAGTACGGTGAGGTGATTTAAAAGGTATGATTCTGTTGTGAATGAGTGGAGTAAATAATTGACCATGGTCCATGATGTCTATCAATGCATGTATATATTTACAAAAGCTAGGAGTCACCTGCTGGTTCAATTATCTCGTCATTTTCCTCATCACCATCATCACCATCATCATCATCATCACCGTCAATGTCGAAGGATAAACCCGATGCAATTTTTGCAAGTTTTTTCTTTTTATCTTTCTTGTTTCTTTTGAAGAGAATATTTTTAGTTTATGTTAGATGTTTGTTCGCAATTCCCCTTGTCCAGAGCCAAAAGAGAGAGAAAATATTTACTTGTCTTTTTGATTAAGTTTCATCTGTGCTGCCAGCTTCTTCTCATGTTCTCTCACAAGATCTTCTCTTTTAGCTTTCATCTCATCAAGAGTAACCAATCCTAGCAGTGGAAAAGGACAGTGGAGTTGTATAAAAAACTAGTTAACGTTTAACTGTAGTTAAGAATAGCATTAGCCAATCAGAGTCCTGTATTTCTGAGTTAACTAGGATTTAACTATGCAAAATGCAGTTAAACAACCAGACCCAGATCTCTATCATGGTATAGGCTTAATTAAGCTAGCCAGCTATTAGATCTCTAGCACCTCCTTATATGCATTGAAAATCAACACTTAAACAATGAATTTTATTGGAGAAGGATTGTCAAACTTTTTCATCAGACATCCAAAAAATGCTGTATTTTTGGCAACTTGACGTCTTGATCTTCTACATTTTCTGCTGAACTAAGCATTTGTTCAATACACAAAATGGACTTAATCCTGGCTAACTAAATACAAAGTCCCTCTTACACCACTTCAATTCCCATTCCCACCAAGATTTTAAAAAATTACTAGTAAATATATAGAAGACATCAAAATTGCATGCATGCCTAAAATCTTGGTTGCACAATACACACTTTCCACACCAACGCAGTCATGGTTTTCTTACCAATGGTACTAGATTTAAGTTGTTGTTCAACAACATCATATTGAGTTTCAAACTTGCTACCAAATCCAATGGTTCCTGATTTGGATTCCTAGAGTAAATTAGATAGGTCAAAATTGTAGCTCAAATGATATGCATCCAGAGTGTTAATCTAAATATATTTAAAGATTACATAACTTTGCTTTTAGGTCTTGCTGAAACATGTTAAATATCATTTATATCATTTATAGTGATGATAGCATGTAACAAACGAAACGAATTTTTATTTTTCTACTCTCCTCAATGGCTCAATCAATCTACACTCCAGGAGTCAAGTAGATCTGGGATAGTTTTGAAGTGAAATGAATACATTCTATCCATAACATACATCTGCAATCTTCTTTTTGAGTAATTCTAATTCTTCTTTTTGCTTTTCTCGTTTTTTCATCAAATGTGCAGCCCGTTGTCCTTCGCGCGCAGCGCCTTTGTACTGCGCCATTTTGCAAAATTAGAGAACACCCGATGCGCATAGAGTTAATGCGGCTGACAGTCAATAAAATGTCGCGAAACGCTCGAAGATGCGCCGTCATTGGAACAACAGAAATGAAACTCATGAAAATTCACCATTTATTTATTGACTTTTATCTTACTTCTTTTCGTCAGAACGTAATAATTACAAGCATTTTACATAACAATTCCTAATATTATCAAATTACACCTGAAAAGATGATCAAAAATAATTATTTAAATCCACGTTAATAAACCTTGGGCTAACTAAAATGATTACAAATGGCTTAGCATCCATGTAAAAACAGAATAGAATAACATAAAAAGCATTAAAATGATCTAAACAAAAGGAAGTAATATCTGTTATAGATAATTCTAATATTTTTTCGTATTATTCTATTCTATCATTCTGAACTGACTAGTGAAGAATGTTAGGCAAATTGCCGCAGAAAGGTTAATCTGGTTGTCATAAAATCGTAATTATAAAAAATTAGTGTTTATTTTCTCGGCAAAGTTCAAAGTTCTGACCAACCTCTTTCCCAGGGTATTCACTATTCAATCTGCCCATATTTGAACGAGCCTCAACGAGGTTGTGTTGTTCCGTTAAAACACGAATTCATCATTTAAATGAAAATCAAGCTTTAGGGACACGACCTAATTTTACGTCAAAGACAACGAGTAATTAATTGATGCCATGGCATGGAGAAAATTTTTACAACATTGAAATGACAGGGAAACATTACATCACTCACTCTATTGTGATTGAATGACACTATTGCTAATTATTGTGAAAGGGAATATTTGTCAGGAGAAATCGATTACATTTGTCTAGAAATAATCACTGTCAAGATTAACTGCATAAGGATTTTTCTAACCTTGAAAATAATACCTGAAAAACAGATATAGACTCAACAATCAAAAAGATAAACTTTACGAATGGTAAGGTTGATTCTGAGTAAGATACCAAACTATGGCAATTTGAAAATCAATATCTGATGGGTACTAGTGATCGGTTTTTGATACAAACAGCCCTCGGTTTTGAAATTATTCAGACAATTAAATTATCTCCTATCCAGTCAAAGTTTATATTACACCCGGGCCATATTAACATGAGTTCCAAACTACATTGCCCCATTACAAAAAAGTGTCTTGCTTGCCCATCGGAGATGCTGGTGGGGAAGGCGTCTCCCCTCCTATGACCTCGCGTTCTTCGCAGGGGGGTGGTGGGGGAAGTTCATCATGATCAAACACTTCGCCGTGACTGTCATGACGTGCAGTCCGAGCTGCTGTGCCGGCCTGCAGGCTCGCTATAAGTTCAGTTGAAGGATTTGAATTGCGTTTTGGTACCTTGGGTTTTGGTTTGGGTTTGGGCGCTGGAGGTGGGACACGGGTGAATTGCGCGGGTCCCCGTTTCTTTTCCGGAGAAAGCATACCTTCGGCAACACCGCGTGCCTCAACAGGAGAAAGAGGTTCCACACTTTGACTTCTTCGATCCCACGTGCCACTAATCACACCAGATCTGGGCAGCGACGCCGTCCGAGTAACCTCCTCGGTCGTTTTCGGACTTGCCCGATCATTTAAACTTCGTGAACGCTCGAGCGAATTCGACGGCGATTTAGATGGCGAGCTTGCGCGTTTGAATGAGCTTCGTGTGAATGACGATAAATGTGTGTCTTCTGGAATCACCTCTGGTGAAGATGTTTTGTGACCATGATGGCGTAGTAAAAGTTGACTTTGGGCTGGGGTAGGACCATGGGCTGGGGTAGGACCATGGGCTGGGGTAGGACCATGGGTTGGCGTAGACACATGTGTGGGTGTTGAGCGCGAAGAGGAGGGTGATGGTAATGTTTCACTATCTGGTGAAGCATCGCGGTCAAGAGGCAAACTTTGTGGCGTGTGCCGTAAATCAGTAGAGCTACCATCGACGTGATCATCCTCAATTAGCTGTACGTAAGCACAAGGTACAAAACCATCATTTCCATCAAGACAGCCATCCCACCAATCATTGTTAGAACGTTTAAATACTTGAATAATATCTCCTTTTTTAAATGAGAGTTCTTTGTCAGATCTTGCTTTGTAGTTGTACAAGGCTTTTGCATCCCGAGGCTCAACTTCTGTGGGGAAAAACAGAAATATTATCTGCGGACTGTTTATATATAGCGGCGCTTACTACAGGAGCCTGGGACTAGCTTGGGACTGATTTTCCTCAGTGTAAACACGCATCGGCGAAGCCAGCTCGTTAGGCCTAGGCTCTAGTGTTACCAAAGCACTTGAGAGAAGCAGTTCCACGCATTGTACGTGAAGATTAGGTGCTGTTTACATGAGCTGGTTACCCGTGAGAGGACTTTGAGGTATTGAAATAAGTCTTTATGACACCAAACAAGCACATGCTATTGTTGTGGTGATTTTAAGACTGCCAGGATCATGTTATCTGCTCATTTCAATACCTCAAAATAATCTCATGCTTCGTTGAATCTCGGGTAACCAGGCTCATGTAAACAGTCCCTAACATAGTTTGTATTTTCCTACCTTCTTCGCTTTCGGATTCATTTGGACTCAGCTCGTCCTCAGTCTTCCCTTCGTCCTCATCTTCTTCCTCGTGATCAACCGCATCCAGTCCCTCTCCGTCAAACACGACATCGTAAGACTTAATGATCGTCTCGACGACTTTGTTAAAGTGGCCCTGTGAGGATATCATGTCGTCCTCCTCAGAAACACGGATCAAAGTCGGTCCAAATACGACAGCCAAGTTGTGAGCGTCCATTTTATTTTGTTCTTTATATTTTGTTATTCTTTTTGGGGAAGACAAGATATAAAAATATGGGTTATAGTTTCTGCCAAGTTATCAATATGAAAAATTTATGAGTTGGCCTTAACTGCATTACAAACAAAACGAGAGTACTTACGCAGACAGAAATTTAAACAAGTATTTCATAATATGCACGACTGCATCCGGGAGTTTCTTAATCACGTGATTAAGCGCCCGCGCTTGTTCATCAGAATCGTGAATTCCTAAGGAGAAAATTGGTGAGAAGTTCGACACGTAAAGAACGGATAAAATAATGATTTTAGGAAAGCTGTATATTAACATTTATCATTAATAATTCATGCTATGGTTCCTCAATGAATCAAGCTTGCGATGTGTTTAAATAAGCACGTGAACAGGAAATTATCCTGCACTTTTCAAGTACTCACTGCTGGCCTCGATAAATTCTTGATAATAAGCTCTCGGAAAGAGAGGGTCTTCAAGTTCTCTAAAGTAACAACGTAATACCCCAGCAACAGCATTGATATCTTTCCAATGATTTAAACCCGCCAGAGGATCGCGACCTACACAACGTGAGAGATGGCAAAGAATGAACGTCCACTTGAATACTCTTAAACTAACTGTACTTATATAGTAAGGATTTATTATGATCGATATCTACCATTTTCAAAAGCTTCTTTCATATCATTAATTTCTGTACTTGAACCAGGAACTCGGAAAATGCCTTGATGATCCATACCTGAATATATTAGAAATTTAGGAAGTCGTCATCCACCCGATGCTCCATCACTGCAGTATTCAACATGTTTACATCATGATTAAAATAACTCACCGAATTTCGTGATGAATCGGACACAACTCTCGACAATTTCCGGGACAGGCCGACCAGTCACCTATAATTAAAGACATTTAATGGTCAGTCAATGTCTTCTGGATAAGCAACAGACACACGTCATGCAGAAGCCATCTTACTTCAACATACACTATTATAATTTAGTATACACCCGACTATCGTCTATTACAAATCCTACATTCTGATTGGCTACTCAACCATTGTCTATTCGTGATAGTGCACCTTTGGAAAAATTTCGCTCTGCCGACCGTATAAAATTGAATTATTTTTCGGTGTAATTGCGGTGTATCGATTATTTTCTCGAAATTAATATATCTATGTACAGGGTGTATACTAAAACAATTAGACAACTCTCCTTCGTTGTCTATGAGCGAATAGTCAACTCAGGCTTCGCCTTCGTTGACTATTCGCTCATAGACAACTCAGACTCGTTGTCTAATTGTTAAATAACATTTATTATAGTACGCGCATGCTGATTGGTCCCACTGATTATTTCTCGTTCTCTTAAACTCCCACGCGTGTTTCTATAACTGTATAGAAACACGGAAAATGTTTTCTATTTCTTAAATGAAAATACAATTTACCTTAACATAATCTTCCAATTTGCTTCCAAACAACTGATATTTCTTATGCGCACTCGCAATCAACGCATGAGATTTTGCAGTTGGTTTAATTGGGAGTTGAGGTGGCCTGGTAAAATAAATAAAATATTTAAAGAATTACGAACCATCTATTGGGCATACATTTAGTAGTGTTGTTACGCAAGATCCAACGATTATTTCCGAAAAAACAGTATAAGTCCATGATACTAATGATCATATATGGTGAATAAACTACCTTTTTCCCGGTTCTCCGCCTGAGAAATAAAGACAAGAGTTAAAAATATCGGAAATGTATTTTATGTCCACTTAAATGAAAGAACTCTTTCTACCTAACAACTAAAATATTTAACAACTTTTATGGGAAGAAAAATTTTTTATGAGAAGAAAAACAGATTAAACTCAGAATATGAGTTATATAAAACAAGACAAATGTGAGAATATATTTACAACATGATAGCAAGCCACAGGAGGAGTTATTATGCAGGCATGCAGTCACAGGAGGAGTTATTATTACGGTTAACCAAGAAGTGACGTGATCAAAGCCGAAGGCGGTAGGAAGTTGGATTAAAATTCAAGACGACAGTTTATATACACTGTACAGTAGTTTTTTAGTTGTATATCAACACAGTTATTATACGTATTTGTGTAGATTGCAGGTGAAATAAAGAAAGAAGAAAGATTATTATTAGAAAAACTGTAAAAGAAATTATAAACAGTTTTGCGAGTTCTTCCATTTAAAAGGAAATAGAAAATACTTTCATGGCCTACGCTATGTTGAAAATCATTTTATTCAAAGTTAAGGTTTTGGCTTTTCATACCTAAAGCTTTCATAAAAGCGTTGTATTTTGCTTGCAATCTTGCCCGAACTGAACTTGTCAATATCAATTCCTTAAATTTCTACAAAACACAAGATATTGAAGCATTTTGTCGAGAAAATAGTCTGGAAATACCCAATACGTTTGTTTAACAAAACTGTTTTGCTTACTGCCAAATAATAATTTTCTAATTCTTCCCGATTTGATTTGGTTGCTGACGATTCAGTGCCACCATTTCTTTCATTACTAAATCCCGCGCTAAGTTCTTGGTCGAGTTTGTTGTACGTGTTCCGTAGAGTGTCTTTAGCAGCTTCGAGACTTTTGTTGATCTGATGAAAAAATTATAGTATTTATAATTGTATTCACATTTACTGGTGTAGAGTTCAAAACAAAGGAATATCAATCAACCATCTCCAACAACCATAGTCACTAAATATCTTCAAAAACCATCTTTAACTACTATCACCATTAAGTATCTCTACCAACCATTCCGAACAACCATCTTTACCAACCTGACTAACAAGTCAGTCATCATCCACATCAAGTCCTAACTATCAATTCGGACTTAATTTCTAACTATAATCTTAATCACAATCACCACAGTACCTCTTCAGTCTCAGATTTTGCTGTTTTTAATCTCTCTTCAACATCGTTATGCTGCTTGTCTAATGTATCATGTTCCTGAGCGGTGATTTGACAAACCTGTGAAATATTGAAAATAAACATAAATAAACAAACAATAGGAGTCATGGTTTAAAGTTTTTGAGAAAGAGCCTGAACATGGAGGAACCCCTCCTAATTCAGTCTATGAGCAGGGTAGTTCAGTGGTACAATATAATTCATATATTAAATATGTTTCCAATTCTTAGATGGCCAGAAATCCTCAACTTAATGTTCTCACAAACTGTAGCAACTAGTTAGTAGTTAATGTGAGAAAAAATCGCAAGACAGGAGAACTAAAGCACTGTTTTTCAACTGCAGAGAATCAACTAACCTCATCTTCAGAGTGTTTGATGAATATAAATTTATCAGAGAATTGGAAAGTGTGTGGATTCTCTGAAGCAATTCTTAATCTCTCATTCTCTGTGTTCATTCCTTTGACATTGTCTTTCAATGCTGACAAGTCCTTCTGAAACAATTTTGAAGCCTGGATCTCCATGCCGGAATAGTAATCTATCCCTCTCTGAAATGCTTGTTGATAATTGTGATCATAACACTGAAATGATAAATTATAATTGCACATCACTAATAAAAAAAATGAGAGGCAACAAAGTTGATACAAAAGATGGCCAGTTTACAAAAACAACAAATGCTTCTACAAAAAGCCAATTATTTGGTGGATGTAACCATGAGTGCTTTTTTGAGGTGATAAAAACATTCCTCACACACTTTCGTCGTGAGTCAAGGTGTTTCAAGGTGTTTCATGCACAGAAACAAGTGTGACTGTGGTAACCACCAGATGGCCCAATATCCTGAGGGGAAGAACAATTAACAATAAACTAAGCACATGCAATAGATATTGTTGTTCATTAATTGTACCTCTAGAATATCATAAACATCCTTATCAAAATATTTCTTAACAAAAGCATTTGTTGCTTCCAGGCAAAGAATGTATTCATTGCGGGCTCTCATCGCTTTCAACTTTGTCTCAGTGTATCGCTTGTGACACTAAATAAAAGAAAAAAATAATTACCATGTATATGATTCCTATATTTCTTACTCCTATCTAAGTAGAACTATATGTTATACTTAAAATATCTGCAATAAATTTATGAAATGAAAAAATGCAGGTGGTAATTTTCTTCTTTTCATATTCAACCTAGTAGTTCTTAGCTGACAGTCCCTTACCCAATATTGATTTGAAATATATAATTTTCAATCTGTTATCATTTTGATTTTTGTGATTAGATCAGCAAAGAAATATTAATTGGGGAAAGGGAGCAGGGGAAAATGGGGCAGTCAAACAAGGAGAAAGTCATGTGCACTAACAACACTGCCACATGGCCCATGGCCGAGCAAAACTAACATAACCAAAGCCACTTTTTTGACCAAATCCCTCACCTTCTCTCTTAGTTTATCAGCATTTTTTGCCCTCTTTACACTCCCCCTCTTTCGGGGAGCTTGCAACTTCTGTTGAGCACCTTCTGCTGATTTTAACTTGGTTTCCGCAAGCTTACTCTCGGTTTGCATTGTGTGGTAGCGACGGAGTTTCTGTAAATACAACAAAAGTACATGTATGTAGTATGTAGAGAGTTTGGAGACCATGCAGGCATACATCAAACCTTTCAACTTCACCTAGACATGCATTTCTACAGAATTTTACTTTGTTTTGATGCTCAAATGCTGATTGTTGTTTAACAGTATTGAACCAACACATAACAATTGTACTATAGTTACAAAACACTAGGAAATCTGCTAATTGAGATTGATGTTTATACTTGATTAATTTACCGTACTACCCTGGTATACCAATGAAACTAATGCACTACCTCATTTAGTTCATTCAACTGTTTCACAAATTCATCTTGCAAGGTCACTGATGTCTCTCTACACTAAATTCAAAAAGACTCTTGAAATTGAATACAGCAACACAGTACACCATTACAAAGCAAATTTAATTAAGTCACAAACATGTTTATTTAAAGCAATATATAAGTGGCATACCTTTTTGTTTACTCTTTGTACATCTTCTATGATTGTAGAAAATCTATTCGCCATATTTTCAGATAATCGGGTACCCATGTATAATCTGATTTTGGCCCTAGCTTTTAAATCTTGTAGAATCCGTGAAAAAATTTCAACAGTATTCATCCTTTCTTTCCTAAATAAAAGATAATCTTGAGCAATTGGCTTAATAAAACAAAAACGACTCAATCACTTTACCAACTAATCTACCATTTAAACATTACTACACAGCACCATGGTAAATTAAAACACATCATCATACTTCACCTTTGCAATTTTTGACGTAATCTATCTTGGAATCTTTCTGCAACTTTGTCAAGGCTTCTGGCATATTCCTGCTCAACTTCTCCCAATCTTTTATAAAACTCCTGATAGTCTGCAAGCACAGACAATTTACTTTCTGTTCTCGCATCAAAAAACTTTAATTGTTCTCCAAGTTGTTTGCTCAGCTCTAAAATCATAATATAAAAAACATTGGTTGTCACCCTGATATCATGTTTGCAAGATGCAATATTAGCTAATAAATAAACTGCCTGTTAACACCAAATGTAATAAATTAAATGGTCAAGGCATGCTCGCTCCCCCAAGGAATGTTCTCAAATCTATATATAGGATTTCCATATATGTCATATTTTTGGCTGTTTTTTATATATAAGCAAACTGGAATCTAAACAAGTTTCCACAATTTTTTTGCATTGTGAATTTAAAATATAAATAATCAGTTTGCAGGTACATAATGGACTTCTAGCTAGGCCAAGAGGTATGATATATTTCCTATTACCCATATATTGAATAACAACCCATATTTTAGACCTTTGAGAAAGAATTTGGAAGGAAATATTTCACATAATTCCATATATTGGTGACACACAGACAAAGAATGCAAAAGCAAAGAAATGCAGGAGATAATATAATATAACATATTCATCTTTCCATTTCTCCCAAGATGTATTTGATATATGAAAATGTTGTGAAAGATATTGTTCCAGCTGTCTTGCAAACCAATAGTCTTTCAATAAATAATCTAGTAGAGTATAGCTTGATATCACGCTGTTAACTGCAGGGTAGGCATTTAAGCAAACATGAGTTATAATTACACACTTTTTAGGTAAACTAGACAGTAAACGGGTAACATTATTTCAGGTGGACTACGATAAAACGAAATTGATATACACAAAATCACATGTTTATAAACAAATCTGCAGTTATATTGACTTAGTGAAAATGCAGCGATGTAGGATATTGGGATGTTTGAAGCACCTATTTCCTCATGAATTTTATCAGTAGCTTTCTAGGCTGCAACAGAACTGAGTTACGCAAGAAATTAATTGTGTTCGGATATTTAGCGGCGATCATCCACTAAATTTTCAATTCTTATCAGGTTGTCTCTCAGCTTGTCTAGACGGCAATATTATTATTCACATTATAAAATGTTTCAAAAGACTAACCACACTTGCAGTTTTGCACTTGTCAGACGGACATTTTGTCTGCATGGGTTAACGAGGCAGCCAGGCAGGCTGCTTGCTTTAAGTTCAGGACCGAATAATAGATCCCAAAATGATCACAAAATCGGATTTTCTTGTAATATTTATCTATTTAATGTTGTATCATCAGGAAATTGCTGCTACAGTTTTAAATGCGAGATAATATTAAGCGTATTCAACTCTCTCAGACGAAACTTTTATGATTGTTGATAATATGAAGTTTTATATTACCCGGAAATGTATTTAAAATATAAATTCGTCTATTGTCTATTCAAATAAAGGGCAATTCGTTATGCTAAGGAAAAAAGCTGAATGTCCCTATGGGAAACTGTTTCATAATAACTAAACTCTTACCTCTATGTTGACTCTCAAAATCCTGCACAGCTTTGTCCTTTTTTGTAGCCATTTTTACCTGTCTCGGAAGTGATATAATTCAACTCTTATTACGGCTTCATTTTCACTGCATATACAGGCAATAATAAATAAAGTCAATGGAAGAATAAGAATTAGCCGAAAGCAGTTCAAAATATACGATAATTCAACAACAATTAAGATGAACAACGTTTAAATTCTAAACCAAATTATATTCCTGTTGACTGCCGGAAGAAAGTAGAAACATTCGATTAGCACCAGACATGCGCAGTGGGTAACATGATGAATAGATTCTTTTGCCGATCGGCCAAATTTTAGGAATGAGTGATATCGCTTGGTTGGCAAAATGTCTTAACTCCTAAACGTATTTTGCCATTTTGGAATTATATTGATTACAGCTAATTCAAAATTACCTTTACCTAAAGTGTTCAAGGTTTGCATCAAACTAATCGCTGTAATTTCTGTATGAGAATTACGATTACGTTAGGTAAATTTCTGGCCCGAATCCGCGCCTTTCATCCAAGTAAATTACTCCGCTATCGGAGTAAAGACCCGGTGAAAACCAAGTGAAAACATGATTCGCACTCAATTTGCACCCTGTCTGACCTGTGGCCTTCGTGCGCGAGTGAAATCGTAAGGACAGGTCAGTTGAAATTTTGTAGCCACGCCCGTCCTTAAAAGTTACACAAAACAAAAACAATAAGAGACATTATTTTTTCAAAACAAAGGAGAGCCGAGACAGTCCAGTCTCAGGAAATGTTGCTTTAACCGCGACGTTGCTTTAGCCGAGGCAGATGTTACTGATCACCTGAGCGAACAATCTAAATGTCTACCAGCACTGTATAGTGTAGAGCATCCTCCCTTCGAGAAAGGGTAGGGAAAGACAATGCCTGCCCCCCCCCCGACGAAAAACCCGATTAATCATGACGCATGATTGATTTCCGCGGTTTCTATATGTCAATGATTTTGGTCAGTAATCAAGGCGGCGCTCAATATGCTAATTTTTTAGGATCACATCTCTGGAACGAGTTTGATATTAGTGAAGATATATTTCAAAGCGGTATAGTTGTTTGGCGCATTTTGCGTCGATTAGGGCTTGGTACGCGTTCAACCATATTTAGTATCACGCAATGTTTTTTATTTCCTTGATAAAACCGGATAAACTCAATTAGAAGGTACACGTATGAACACAAGTGTCTACAGTTAATTGATTATGTAAGTGATACCTACAGCAGGAAGATTCTGTCAATAAATATTCTGCAGACATTTTTTGTCAAAAGTGGGAATCATCACGTCTGTTCCTTAGTTCTTATCTCACGTTCATAACCCGTCTCCGTTCGCTCAACAGTGACGGCGGGACGCAAATGGTACTACATATAAATACTTTTAGTATATTTAATTAATCGTTAGAAGTTAACCTATTGTTGTCTAGATGCGCTAGAATGATCCGGGAATTGGGCCAAATGGTTGCGGTTGTTCTGTGTGGGTAACGTTTTTAAAATTGATTCCGATTGAAACAATATCTGCGTTAGAAGTGATTGCAAAAATGCAGAAGATTCATTTATTACGTTCAAGGTTTGGCCTTGGGTCACTCATCTCATAACGGTTTGGACGTGAATTGCTGTCGCCCTCGGGCTCATGGTTTCATCCTCACTTTGTCAAGAGCTCTATATAAGAACAGGACACGTGAAATATGAAAGTTATATCACAAAACATATTTATACTTTTTACATTGAAATTATTATCAATTAGCCTTTCTCACGATGAGGAATGTGCCGCCATTTTTGGGGTACTTTTTTTTTAATTTTGAGCGCAAGACCTTGTCAGGGTCTTTAATTTTAGGCTTAATTTATCGTTCAAATGGTCTATTAACTCTTAAAAATGCCTCTTACATTGCTATTATTGTTTAAACGCATTTAAGAAAGTTGAAAGTACCCCCAAAATGGCGGATATTCGTCATCATGAGAAAGGCTAATTTATTCTCTAGATCTCAAGAAATTCCTACCTAAGTAAAAAGTCACAGATACTTTGGCAAAATACCATTCGTTTTTGGCATCTGTAGGGAATTTAAGTATTTTCCATGTTCTGGTCCTCGAAGCATTAAGGTTTCGCCTCCTACTTTAGGTCCACTTTTCTCCTGTAAAAATATGAAAAAATAAGTTTAATGATTAACCCGCTTAACTTATGTAAATAGGAAATGGGAATGACAACTGGAAAAATCCTACACCTATGCAAATATGAAATCTTCAAAGATGAAAGACACACGCATTAAAGCTATAACAGAACGATTAACGTATAAAAGATTATAACCTTCCACATTCCACACTTCTCCCAATTATTCGCCCCACATTTTCTAAAATGAATAATTTGACAAAAACTGGATATAAAAAGCTTAGCTGTTAATTATTCCTTTTGTTATTTTAAGACTTTTAACGAAAAAGGACAATTAGAAATAGGATAAGTTAATTTAATGAATTAAGGACTTCGTTGAGACTTGTCGTGTGTACTCGACTCTGTGAGTGTTTATTCCCAATCATTAATTACATCATGCATATTATTAGCTTGATAATGACTCAATGTGTTTGTATAACTTCAAAAACAGTGAAAGATTTCAATCATTGGCTCGTGAATCTTATCTCTGCATCTTATTCCGGGGGTATACTTGGTAGGGAGGTTACTCACCTGCACTCACGCGTTGGATACCGCTGTCCATATACGATCGTACGTTCACTGCAGTCACGACAAGAGAAAAATTTCTTCATCGCTTGCGTTTGCGTTAGTTTGTGCTTCTCTTCTTTGCACTTAACGCCAGGTTTTTCAGCCACGTAATTACACTGCAAGAAAAAGCAAAGACATAAAAGCAAACATGCTTAAAATTCTGGTGGCGAGTTTTAAGCGTAGGACTACTAGCTCCGCTGTCTCAGGTCAAACCCTTCACAACCCTTCGTATCAACCCTTCACACACAGGGTCTAACCTTCTCACATTAATTAAGGTCACATTGCATGCACCGTGGAGCAGGAATCTCTTCGCACGAGATTTATAGCCTCTTCGTATTAGGTCATACCTGTTCACGTTACAGCTTATCCCTTCACGAGTAATTTAACAGTCTCACATTTAATACGTCAACATGCTCAGATCAGAGGCTTCTCCTAACATTAGATCATACTTACTCACATTTAACTCATCTCTTCTCGCGAGATCATAGACCTTATCCCTCCATACGCGATCTAACCTCCTGACATCCGGTCACATTAAGCTTATACCTTCTCACAAACAATCATAACTGGTTATTACACCAGTCTTATTACATGAAGTCCTACCTGTTCACATTGAAACACTTTAACTTTAATTTCTTTTGTTAAGAGCATTTTAGTTTCCATTTCCTCTTTCTTTTCTCGCGATGAAAAATACACTTGTTCTTCTGCTAGTTCAGCCTGAAAAGTAACGGAAGTTAAACAGATTGCACTTAACAACACAGGCGCGCCAGCCTACGTTTTAGGTGAAGAGGGCAGTGAACAGCTCAAAAAGAAAAACACCGATCTGATCAAGTTATGTAAACTAAAAAACAGTTATATACAGACCTGTCGTACTTCGCCAACATGTTTCGACTTGGCTTTCAAAATCCTCTGACCTTCAGGAGAATCCAAACTGAAGCCGTCCGCTAATGAAAACGATTTCCCAGAATTCAGAGCTATAAAAATTTCAAGAAAGGATTTGCTGTTTTGCCGTTGGTACAACTAAAGATGTAATATACGGTTTGTTTTGTGATTGACTTGATCAAACCACACAACATGTATTCCTTTATTTCGTAAAATTATCCCATTTCAATCATGGTATAACACAATTATAAATTGGTCGTGATTTCGTGAACCGTATTATTGGATTGAATTATTATTAAATTGATAGTCGAATCTATAAAATTCTCTTCAAAGAATTTCTTAGTATAAAGAGAATCGCTTTTTTCTGGGAAGTTATTCAAAGAACTGTGCAAAGCAAACAATGAAACATTATACAATATATATCAAATATGACCCTTTTTGCTTTAGGAAATATCTCTTACTGTTTAATTCTAATTCTTTAAAACGCAGTCGATTGTTGTTTGAAATTAATGAATAATGAAAATTGTCTAATATGTGTGACCTCTTTTGACAAATGACATCTTCTCTTCATATGCAGATAACAGCTTAATATCATAAAAAACGGCTTATGGAAGATTAATTTCATTATCATAGCTTTATATAGGAGCCAATTACATAACTCGGCTGAAGTGATTAGAAGAGTTTTACTTCAACAAACAACGACAACTATAACAACCTGTGACGGCCCTTGAAGGCTTGAACGACCTCAAAGAGGAGCAGATAGACTGATAATTGGTGATCTTATTGGACCCTAAACAGGGCAAAGTAATAGATCTTTCAAGAAAGACATATTTTGCATGGTTATATAATAAGCAAATATATATAAGTTAAATGCAAATTGTAGACATAGTTTTACTATTCCATATAGTGATATTAAGTTTCAAGGAATACATTCAATGAGAGAAATCCTACTCGTAGTCTTCTCGGAAAACTGTTTCCTAGGAAACATCGGTTCAATTCTAGGATTAAAAATTATGGTGAAACCCATTTCCTGGTCCTTACATAATACGTGTGTATGTTTAAGTCTCTCACAGATCAAGTTGAGTAGTCGCAGCAAGTAAGCGCAATTCATAACCGAGGAAAAAATGTTTAATCAACTGGATGAAAGGAATTTGTCTTCAGGTGAAGCGGAATCTTGGCAGGAAAAATTAAAGTGTCAGACAGGTCAGCATTTAGCGGTAAATTTGAAACCTCGTGAAATAGTGTTTGAACTATAATATATAAGTGCCTGGGTAGTTTGGACCTACGCCAAAGAAACGACAAGTGCATTTTTCTCCGTGTTTATTACATTTTTAGATTTGTCAAAATTATCCTTCCAATAGTATTGTAATATTGTCCAATATAAAGTACGATTATGAAGAAGTGTTCTAATTCATTCATTGATTTCGAATTACTTGTGGTGTTTGGTATCTTTACAGGAAAAGGTGATTTCCTGGAAGTTTTTACATTTGAAATATGTTGCTAAAATAATTGTATCTAAGTTGTTAACGAGCTCAAGAAATTAATGAGCAACTACAAGGTTCGAAAGATTTTGTTATTATCATGACTACGTGGGAATTCCTAGAACAGTTAGAGAGAGATCTTAAATAGTCTTGGAATAATATGTGACGGAATGGAATCTAGCGGGATTTTCTTGGAAGCGTTTATGTTAGACATAAAACAACATCAAAGTTGTTAATTAAGAACTTAAGGGTTTAATAAAATAGAAACTGAAAACCTACTATCAACTCTTAACTTGATTAATTAATTCACTACACCTAACCTACTAATTTTCCATCTACTTTCATCCACACCTGGGAATGCCTTTAAAAACATTATTAATCTTATTTACTCAATGTTGATAGCAGAAGTGATAGTACTGTACATGATGCATATAGGCACAAATCTATCTAGATGAAATAGAAATATTGTTCTGTTCTCTAATTCCTTTATGAATCACAAATAATATGCTTAAATTCAATTCCTTAAATCTATTAAATGCAAATCTTAAACGTTTGGTTGCAACGAGCTACGAAATATATATTTTTAGTAAGTATACTTTACAAAAAACAGAAAATTGGATATGATTGACGTGTGGCATGTGATAGAAACCTTTGCATGGGGTATTCAATTAGGAGACTCTCTAAAGACAAGATCTTATTCATCATAGGTCCTTTATAATATTCAATTTATTTAAATGTTGTCAAGAAGTTTATCTTTAAGAAATTTCAAGTCTGGAACATTTATTAAACCTACATGGCTGAATTTTACAGCAATAAATTAAGTATTGTAATGATAATCAGCTAAAACTGGATGAGGAGAAATCTACTGTTGATATACAGTGGATATAGAAGAATCGTGATCATTTGATTATCTGCAGACAACAGAATCACGGAGAAGCTATTCGAGTTATCACGATCATATAAAGTACATCCATGCATCACAATAAATAGCTAGTAATATAGAGCCACTACTTTTTTCTAATCATCTTATGGACGAAGAATGCCATCAAAAATACACAACCTCGTTTGTGTGAATCTTTCTACTTTAAAGATTTTAACGGCATGGAGTAATCAAATCATTGCTACCAAAATCTATGATATTCGTATAAAGAATCACGATAAAAGCAACACAAACAGCAAGAATTGTTGCACCAACGAATATTTCGTTTAAACGTCGTCGATATCGACATTAGTGACTGTGTTTAATGGAGCCGAAATTTTAGGCGTTGAATCGATCATCAGGAATGGTCGAGCTCGTGAACAATCAATAGATCACGAATTTTTGGAAATAGCTAGGCACAATTGTACGAACTCAAGGATTTTAGATTTATAAGTTTTCTTCTACAGTGTTTGCTTCCAAAAAATCCGAGTCATTCAAATGTGCGATTATCCTTCGATCTTGTGGCAACGCTTTTCTTTGCCTCTATCTAATAATATTTCTAAGGCAAAAATATATATATAATTGCATTTATATATACCATTACACAGTATATTATATATATGTATATATATCACTGTAATAAAGCTACTGCATGCACATATAATGTAGTTATCCATGCACTGAATTTGTTCATATATAAAAGACACGAATCGTGTTCAATCGAAGTACAATAAGAAAATTATAAACTATATATAACGATAATAGTTCGTCATTTTATAGCAACTTACTACCTTTAGATTAATTCAAAATTTATGACTTATAATAACTGTAATAACAATCTTCGTTTCTTGATTTTTATATTGTATATCTCCGTCCGTTTGTCCCTTTTACTTTGCTCAAGAAATCAGACAGACACATCATGTACTCTAAATTCAACTCCCATTTCATCAACAACGGTTTTTCGCCTTCAAAATGAGGAATCAGAGCCTAATATACGTCCTCTAAAAAACTTTCATCAAATTCTGAAGCCGTTTTCTCAACTTATCCTTGTCAGCTTTCTCGCGTCCGTCTCGGTACTGGAAAATCCCAAGTAATGACTGCAAGTATATTTGAGCCAGTATACTGGTCAACTGAAACTTGACATCCAAGAGCCGATCCTTTTCAGATTTCGCGCTTGTGCATTCCAACATAATACTTGTACCCAAAAACAGGGCATATCCACCTTTGTAGGACAGCGTGAGAAAACTTTGAATATCTCTCAATGATCCCCGAGGGTATTTAAGGTGTTTAAAATGACCTCCTTCTCCAAGATTCAAAGGCACAGACGATGGAACGACGTTGTGACTTTTCAACTCTGTTACATAGATTTGATGAAGAAAATACGAGCTGTCGAGAGCGTGGAATGCATCAAAGTACATTGAGTTAAGCACGCTCGATGGAATAGTGTGATTCCCGGCCATTCTACGCAAAGTTTTTCCTGCAGTTTTGTTTTTGTTATTTTGCAAATGGGAGGCAAGCATAGACTTGCATGATAACTGCTGATATAAATATTTGGCTTTGGTCTAGCAGCAGGCATTTCGTGGGGGAATGGTAGCGAGTGAAAAAGCATGCTTTGCATGTACGATAAAAACAAAATCTGCATCCATGAGTTATTAAACCCCCTTACTTATCTGTTAAGTTTAACTAATTAACTCATTTCCTCAATTTGCACCAGCATCGCAAAAGCATAGGTGCGATTCCTGACGGAGGACAGATAGTTGACTCCTTTTCCCATTAACTGTTCCTGGCTTGAATTTGAAGTGTGTGTAATTCCACTCGAAATTAAGACCCTTTGAACCTCTAGAATTTACCTGCATCGAGTGCAGTGCCAAAAATCATAATTTCCTCAATCGTTGCACAATGTGTTAGTTTTGATCTGTTGTTTCCATGTAGACCTCGTGTGTGAAAATAATATTTTTTTCACTTGATAATATGGTGGCTTGGTTTTAAAATCAAAATGACGGACCTCTCTCACTTCTAACATGCAACACTATTTGTGTATATACTTATGTTAACTCTCGTAAATGTTCTTTCTAGATCTCCAGTAACGAAAAGAAGGAAAAAAGTGGTTCGAACGTGGGCAGCCCGAGAAATGTTTTCGTTCTCGTGGCATTCGCGCGTGTCTACTCGGTCTCTTATCGCAGCTCCTCGCAAGAATGATTTTCATTGCCTAAACTTTACAATACATCTCTGTTTCAACCAATAGCATAGCTTCGTTCTTTAAAAAGCATAGAAAAGCATTATCCAATTGGACGAAAGCTTCCGAGTGCTGCGACATGTCCCTTATTATGACAAGGTCAGCAAATTTAAACCGATGTAATTTTATAATTATTATATTTGTAATTTGCAAGATATTCAGGCGGTAGCAAACGTTGTGGTATATTTTAGTAAAAAAGCTGCCAACCTTGTCATAATAAGGTCCAGACCGTGTAAACTCGCGTACACGCGCGACCGTCACGAGAACATTTCTAGGCTGCATGCCCGTGGCTCAAGCAGAAAATTGATCCCTCGATGCAGATACTTATGCACAGGATTGATCAGACATGTGCACTTACTAGATGATCTCGTACCATTCATGTAGTATTTAATCGATTATATATTTTGTCATTCTTTGTGAGACTTTAACTGCCATTTCAGAATTACAGGAATTGTTGAAATTATTGTCATTTAACTATACATATTTTGTAGAAGGAAAGGAAACTTTACCAATTTGGGTCCACATATCAGAGAATATGCTTATTTTGATAGTTTAGTTTCAAAAATTAATAATCTGATTCGTTATTTGGGAATTTTATTTGTTTGACGTTGAGTAGAAAAAAATCCATAGAAAGGTCGATATGCATGACGTCACTCTTCAACGCGCAAAAATCGGTTACAAAAATCGCCTAGCTGGAGATTAAATCTTAGAAATATCAGGCCACCCTAATCAGGAATAGCCACCAGAAGGCTTTTATTGTAAATTTTATTCTCAACTTGATCGATTATAACCAGACTGCTGGAGAATATGCAAAGGTCAGCATATTTTCATTCTCGGAAAGGCCTAATTATTGACCACGAGGTTAAGTCCGGTGTATATCCGTGTGTGCAAGTCAATGTCACCCAGACTTAATTAAGTATAGACACAAAAGAATTTTGTCGACTAAGCAATATATCTGAGATTGAATTGCCGGAATAGAACTTTTTAGGTTTGCTTATTACATATATTGCTTATTACTGTAGCTACTTTTCTCGTTAACCGGGGGAGGTATAAAGGGGGATTTTTCTTTAGTCACTCTGTTATCAACGCAGATCAGTGATATTTATAAAAATCTCTGTTTATATAAATAACGAAATAAAAAACAGTGATTAACTGATCAAATTATAGCTAAACGATAATAATATATTACCGTAATCATAAACGGCTGTTAATAATACAATATTATGATATATATAATAATATAATTCTATATCCATATACTTGCAAATTTCATCATATTCCTATATGATTTAAATGCAATGATTTCTTGCTGATTTGCATTTTACGCCATATGAGCTATACACAAAAATATGAATTGCATCATAGCAAGAGTGGGGCGGCCCCTGCCATAAAGCAAAAGGTATATATTTGCGCTTAGAAAGTAGATCGTGCATTTAAAACGATTAAATACTTTGATTAACAAGTAATTAAGTTCGCTAAGACAACTGAATATGCCCACCATAACCAGCGGTATTTTCTGGCAAATGAAGCAATTTTGTAGGGCCGCAGATGATTTTACTGAAAGATGGGGAAATAAATCCGAAGAAGAAATGAAAGGTTTTGGGATTTCTGGTCGGCAACTGGCGCTAAGCCTTGGACGTACCACCATCTTCGAGGAGCTCGTGGCTGATCCTGCATCAGGAGAAGCATTATTAAGGAACTGTTACGAGGCTTTCATGAAATATTATGAAGATCTCAATGTATTCAAACCAGGATGCGTTGATCTACGCCATCAATGTCTGGAACTCCTTAACGCAATTCATTATCAGCAGGTTAAGAATGGCTTCGCGCCACCAGATTTGAGAGTGGTGAACATGGAGAAGGAACTAAATGCTTTGATGAGCATTTTTGTGAAGAAAGATCCTTTATTCGTGGCGATTTTTAATGGAGACCCACCAGAGTCCGTGGTCATAGCGGCTCGCGATTATGAGTTGAGTCTCGAATTAAGGGTGAGTTTGAATGATCTTTGGGAGTTCATTTGGAGTAAAAACTGACGAAGAGAAACTCAGTCTAAAGACATTGACAAACACTTGGTTCCATCATGTCTGTTGTAAATATATTGTAGCTATATGCATGAAGAATGATTAACTTATAGAACACTACCTACTTCACACGCTAGTTTGTATGTATATGTTTGTTTGTTTGTAATATATGACAAAGGATGATAATCCTAGATAATCTTTGAACATAGTATAGATAGTATGTATAGAACGTAGTATATAGATATCTAATAAATGTAAATATATCAAAATAGATTAAAATAAGAAACATTAAAGTTTATATATATCAAATCGTTGATAATATTTCTATCTTGAAAGCAAGCCTGTTTCTACAATTTTAGGACGCACTGTATTCTGATTAGTTCATTGTTATTCTGCAAGACTGGAAATCCCCGAAGACAAAGTGGTTGACCTTTCAATTACTTATGTTATTTTAGGATAATAGCATTAACTTTTAACGAATTTTTAAACACTTTGAAAATGTTCAAGTTATCCCAAAAAACCCCGCGCGCTCGCCTTTTTTCCACAGACCTCTATACAATAACTGAATGCAACGTTATATATTTTACTATTAAAGCACCTAGGTACGAGGCTGCATCCTCCCTTAGATTTAGAATATCTTTGGTATATTTGCGTTTTTGGAGTGTTCATTAGTTCATCATGCAGCAATGAACAGCTAAATTTAATAAAGTGTCATGCTCTTTTTAAGACTGTTCTGATCAACTTTTGTGACATTTCCATTCGAATTCTCTCCGCCTTGCAGTTATGCCATGCATAAAACCAAGTTTAATTTTAAATCTTCCAAATTTTCAACATCGATACCCATCTTTGCCAACTCTTGAGCTAAATATTGAGTGGTTTCAAATAACATAATATTGCACCAAATCTCTTCATGCATGTATTTGTCTTCCGTCTCAATATCATCGTTATAATCAAAGGCTGCAATAATGATAATCCGCTCAACTTACTCTATATCATTTCTCATCGCGTCGAAGATCGACCAAAGTTTCTTTAATATTCTCTTTCTGCTCTTATTTTAATACATATATTCTTTATTGTGCTGCTACCGAATCACTCACTAACTAACTATCATATTGCAATTATTGTCTTATATATATTCAACTACGTGTCAATCATTATTAGTATTACTTATTAACTAGCTCAATACTACACCATTCCCCTTATTTAAATTAAACGTTACTTCTAAATCAGTTCAATCAAATGTAATCACTATGTGCCTTTGTGTCCTTAATTATCCACTCTATTAATAATGTCTGATGGTAATGTTTGTCCATATCTTTCTGGTATTCTCCTCGCTCTGGTAGATCTTCTGACTGTACCCTCTCTTCTTTCTTCATTGTAGTGTGTATCTCTCACGTTCTCTTCATTGTCGGCATCGTTGTTTTCGCTCGTATCATCACTGTCCGATTCACTTCCATTACGTTTCGGAATTTTCTTGAAATGGGAAATGTTCCGTTCTATTACATGACCATCTTTACTCCGTGCTTTTATCACAGTCTTCTTTCTGTATACAACCTGATATGGTGTTGTATTAAACTGGGCTGTTAACTTGTTTTGTTTTGGCTGTTTAACCAATACATGATCTCCAACGGTGATGTTGCTTTTCTTGGTGTTTCGTCGGTTGTTTATGTACGCTTCATTATATTCTTGGCGTTTTCTTTCTCTTTTACGCGCTTCGTTGTGTCTGTTCACAACAATTTTCTTGTTCAGTACGGGTAATGTTCCTCGAACTTTTCGGTTGAACAATAACTCGGAAGGTGGAACACCAGTCGAACTGTGAGGTGTTGTACGATATTGTAATAAAAACCGACTCAATTCTTGTCTCCACGGTCGACTTTGAAGTTTTGCTGTTTGCAATACTTTTCTGAGACATTGCATGAAGCGTTCTGCTTGTGCATTACCTTGGGGCCATAACGGGGTGGAGAACTTGGGTGTTATTCCTAAGGTCTCTAAGTATCGTTTGTAGTCAGAACCGTTGAATGGTGGTCCATTATCTGAGATGATTTCGTCTGGAATACCGTGGGTCGCAAAGATTTTATCCAGTTTTGGTATCACTGCTGATGCTCTCGTGGAGTGTACCACTTCTACTTCAGGAAATCGAGAGTATCGATCAATGACTACGAGTAGATATTCTGTCGTAGGCAAAGGTCCATAGAAGTCAACATGTAAGGTTGACCATGGGTGTGTTGGCATAGATGTAGTCGTAATGGGTTCAGGTGGGTTTGGTCGTCCCACTGCCTGACATGGGATACAACGTTCAATTGTGGTCTTTACCAGATTGTCAATTTGAGGAAACCATACCTTTTCGCGTATAAGGCTTTTGGTCTTGTCTATGCCCAGGTGTGTCTGATGTGCTAAGTCTATTGCTCGCTGTTGTAAACCCAAAGGGATCACGATCCTCGTTCCTCGCAGTATCATACCGTGTTGGGTCGTGGTCAGTTCGTCTTTCACGGGCTTATAAGGTTTTACGGCAGGTGCGTCCCATTTGTTTGTGCGTATAGCGTCCCGAACTTGTGTCAACGTGGCATCAGCGTTGGTGGCTTCGAGGATTTCTGTCAAAGTCATTGTTTTTGGCACACTGTGATGTGCAATGAAATTAATGTATTGTTCTGTCATTCGTTCTTGTTTTCGACAACTTTCCGCTGTGGGGTGTCGTGACATGTAGTCTGCAGGATTGCTACTACCGGCTTTGTACACAATCTTAAATGCGTAGGGTTGCAAACGGAGAACCCATCGTTCAATACGTGCTGAGGTTTTGGCTGTTCGTTTACCGTAGATTATCTCGAGAGGCTTATGGTCCGTCACCAGTGTAAACTCACTTCCAAAAAGAAACAAATGAAAGTGTTCAACTGCCCAGACAATGGCAAGCGCCTCTTTTTCTGTCTGCGAATATCGTTTTTCAGTATCCGTCAATGCACGACTTGCATATGCGATAACTTGTTGATGATCGGCGTCTTTGTGTTGCGGTTTCTGTGATAGAATGGCGGAGATGCCTACAGGACTAGCATCTACGGTGACGTAGGTGTCTTTTCGTTTGTCAAAATACGACATGCAAGGTGCGGAGGTAAGTTTCTGCTTGAGCTCGTCAAAAGCTGCTTGATGTACTTCCGACCACTCAAAACGAATGTTTTTCTTCGTTAACTCTCTTAGGGAAGCTGTGATAGTAGCAAAGTTTTGTATATATTTGCTGCTATAGTTCGCCATTCCGAGGAAGCTACGAACTTCGTGCGTGTTCATCGGTTTTGGTGCTTTTAATAAGTCGTTGACTTCTTGGGATCAGGTCTCGTCCCCTCTTTCGTAAATATCTGTCCAAAGAATGAGAGTTCGTCTTTTAGAAAAACACATTTGCTTTGGTTCAATCGTAGTCCTTTCGCGGTAAGGCGTTGAAGGCATTTGTCTAGGTTTTCGTCATGTTCTCGTCTTGTTGAACCAAAAATAACAATATCGTCTGCGATATTCTTAACTCCTGGAAGTCCTTGGAGTGCTGTTTGGAGCGTATGTTGGAACATCTCTGCCGCGGTATTAGTTCCGTAATTTAGTCGCTTATATCGGTATAAGCCTAGGTGCGTACTAAAGGTTGTAATGTACCTCGATTGTTCATCTAATTCAAGCTGATGATACGCTTGACTTAGGTCTAATTTAGAAAAATACTGTGCACCATTCAATGAGAGGCTTATATCGTCCACAGTCGGTATTGGGTGTCGTACTCTTCGAATCGCTTCGTTCGGTAATCTCATGTCGACACAAATGCGAACTTGGCCATCTTTCTTTGGGACCGTAACTATAGGTGAAACCCAGGGAGTCGCTTCATCGTCGGGTACCCGTTCTATTATATCTTGTTCTTCGAGCTCGTGTAGTGCTGTTTTTACCCTTTCTCGATGTGGTAGGGTATGCCGTCGTTGTGGTTGTGCTTTGGGTATTTTCGTTTCATCAATGTCTAGCTTGATTTGGGCGTCCCTGAATTTACCGAGTCCCGTAAATACCGTCGAGTGCTTTTGAAGGATGTGATTTATCGCGTTGTCTTTTGTTGAAAGTTTGTCTAAATGTAGACTAACAAGTCCAAGTTCTTGTGCAGTGTTTAGTGATAACAAATTGCCACACTGTTGTGCTTTAACAACATAAATCGTAGCAGTTGTCATACGCTTCTTTGTTTCGATGACTGCGTCAAATTTGCCGACAAATTCTACCGGATTTGTACTATTGTATGCAAAGGCTTTCACATTCGTACGTTTCAGTTTAATGTCTTTCATCTTCTCGAACGTGTTATAATCGATGACGTTTATCGTCGCCCCGGTGTCTACAGCTGTTTTTAGTTTACTACCACCTATGGTGACACTAACTTGTTGTCCACTTTCGTATCACTAACTGCGTATATGTACTCTTCGTCAGAGCTAGATTGTTGTTCAGTGTCTAGCGTTTTAACATGCCTCTGTCCGTATTTCTGTTTACTTTTGTGTTCTCTTCTCTGTGGTCGTTCGGGTTTCTGTGTTGATCGACACATCGTGGCGAAATGGTTTGGTTTCCCACACTTGTTACACGATTTGCCGCGCGCTGGACACACGCTTGTATGGGGAAAATCACGACCGCAATTTCTACATTTGGATTTGGAAGTGTTATTAGTATTGTTCCGACATTGTTGTTCTATTCGATTCATTTCTCCGTCCTTTGTTTCTTTTGATTCGATTTCCTTCGTCTGAAAGGTACTTTGTTCGTCTCGACGTCCTTCGATAAGCATAGCTTTTAAATCAAACGTTGGATCACGTAGAGCTCGTTTACGTATTTTCGACGATTTGCCGCCAATAAGGATTTGTTCTTCGATTTCAAACGCGATGTCTGTAAACTCACACGTCTCTGCCATTGTGCGCAATCTCGTATGAAATTGGTCCAAAGTCTCGCCGCTTTCTTGTTTAGCTTGCCGAAAACGGTATACTTCATATCGCTTGTTTTTCTGCGGGTCAAAATGGGCTTTTAGTTTTGCCTTGGCGAGTTCGTAATCTGCGCCAGTTCCTGTATCTGGCATTTGTTTGAAGATTTCGCGCACTCGCGAGCCAGCCTGATATAGTAGCAACGCACGTTTTCTCGTTGAGTCTGTAATTCCACTTGCGGTTAGATACATGTCAAAATCGGATTGCCAGTTATTCCATTTAGTCGCAATGCTTGTACCGAGTTTAGCATCTGGACAAAATTCTGGCATTGGTGTGATTGCAATCGACTGCATGACTTGCACCGTCTGTTGTGGTTGCTCATGCTCTTCTGCGTCGGACATTACAGTTTGCGTCTCGTTTATCTTTGTTTTAGCCTCGTCGCCAATTTAATATTCTCTTTCTGCTCTTATTTTAATACATATATTCTTTATTGTGCTGCTACCGAATCACTCACTAACTAACTATCATATTGCAATTATTGTCTTATATATATTCAACTACGTGTCAATCATTATTAGTATTACTTATTAACTAGCTCAATACTACAGTTTCCTAAACTTTTTCTCTCATTCGAAATTTAAATTATTGTAGTTTATTGATATTTTCTCTTTCATTTTCCAGCAAGGGCAAATGACTTCAAGTAATCCCAGCCACCGGACAATTATTTTTATCATAGTTTCACTTTTTCTTCTGACAACTCTCAAAGTATAGCTATAGCCCGTATATAGACCTTCAATGATGGAATGATAGCACCATCAACCTACCTTAAATCAGTTAAACATTTTAATATTATAAATATTTGGTTAACTTGTAAATGGTTTTTAGGCTGAGTTGAAATTCAAGAATTATTCCACCTAAACACATAATAATTAACAAAATGAAAGAAAGAAGTACTTCATGCATGAGTTATGTGAGTTGTATTTTCATTATTTATATTTTCTTCACTAAAGTATCATCGTAATTCTTCGTACAAAGGTTTTTGCATAGTTATAGTGATGCATTAAAATGCTTTATAACTGCGGAGTGCTGGCTAATCAAAATTTGAAGTGATAGAAAACGTGCATAAGTCTTTTAATCTTTTCGTCTTATAACTGTCTTAGACAGATTTTCTACCACATCTGATGTGTCCTATAAAAGTGAAGCGAGTTTTAATGTCGTGCTATATATCATTATATTAAAGGCGGGCGTATTCTATATTGATCGGTAAAACATGCTACGTCAGCCAGTTTGAAATCACGCGTGCCAGTTTATAAAAAACTTAAATCCTAAGTCAATTAAAAAAGGTCGAATCTCGCGCCATGAAGGGTAATTCCCTTGCATGGGTAATTCCCCCGAAAGCGTATATCCCATGGCAATGCATAGCGAGGAATTTAAACCCGTACTGTTACAAGGGTTTTATAAAGCCATTTCGGAACGTTCCCGCAGGAGATCTTTTTCGCATATCATGAGACAATTTCCTGAATATTTTAAATTCCTTCCCATTCCTTCCCTGCCGTCATACTGCATAACTGTCTAACTTCTATTACATAAATCTTTATATCTTAGCCTTTATCATTATTTGCCTCGTTTAGATTTTATTCTATATCATGTCAAGTTTGAGGTATTCCTGTGTCTGTGATATTTTGAAGTCAAAATACCTGAACACCCGATCTATTTGCCGGCATACGAAATCATTTCTGTGCTCTACAGCCCGGCTCTAGCTTGTTGAAACAGACAAACTTTCATCCCAGTTTATTTCAGTATAACTATATAAGTCATTTGTTCTTGCTGTAAGTTTTCTCTCTGATCCGCAGCCGGATCAAAAGGCGGTGAACTTGAAAATCACAATTGATTATATCTCATTATTCACACAATACATAAACAAAGATGAAATGTCCACCTGTTACGCATTGTAACTATATATAGGCTTTTACTCAGAAGGCTTGATTCCTTGTAAAAAGCAAAACAATTTCCACATATATAACACTGATAACAATCTTCACAATATTAAAAGGCTATATTGGTATATAGATTTACTAAGAATCAGCTGACTAAGCATAAAATATTTTTGCATTTTTTGTCATTTTCAAGTTTAAGCATTTCAAGTCATTTTTGCATGTATATCAGTTGCATGACATTGTTAATATTAACTGTGATTGTTATATACCTATGAAAGCATTCAAATTATGATTATAAATGGTATAACTTTTGTGTTGGTTTAAGAAATATACGGCATTTATGTAATATATTATAGCCTAGCTGGCAAATTGTTTATCTTATCCCGCAAAATACTTGATAAATTGATAATGCTTGAATAAAATTGCATGCTGATACCATGCACACAAGAAACTGTCAAAAGGGAACGTCTTTCACGATTTCATCGACATAAGTCAGTGTCATTTTATTTTAATTCAACGCATTCATGTATTTACAATTAACAAGTTAATTCTTAATATTATACGTTAGCCTATATTTAAAATATCTTAAGCAAGTATTTACAAGTATTTACAATTATATATAACATATCATAATATCAAATAAATATAATATCAATATAATATCAGGTAGGTTAATACCACAAAGGCCGAAGCCATGCATATAATATATATACAAAATGATCGAAGCATGCATATATACAAAATAAAGAGTCAATCTCATCAAGCTTAGCTAACAACAGCTAGATGATAAGTCAGTAGTTTCCTCCATCTGACTAAACAGAGTAAATGCATTCTCGTGGCGACTAACGATATCATCAGTTGACCGCCTACGAAGTCCCTCGAACTCGTAACGAAGATGGCGTAGTGCTGCATCAATTTCACTGAATATTTTAAAATCCTTAATCAGCACTTTATACACTTTCAGTGAATCGTATCCTTTCTCTGTTAGATACTCGTCAGTGAGTTTACTTAATTGTTCCAATTTTTTCTTGAATTGCGTTTT
Organism: Dendronephthya gigantea; assembly: GCF_004324835.1. NCBI lineage: Eukaryota > Metazoa > Cnidaria > Anthozoa > Malacalcyonacea > Nephtheidae > Dendronephthya > Dendronephthya gigantea. The sequence goes on from NW_021163031.1 coordinate 1,480,208, forward strand.
CTCGGAATCGAGGTCAGGTTCATATTTCAGGACATATTTCATTATACCCATCGCCTCAAGTAAATAATTGTTCAACCCCGTCCTTTGGGTAACATCCCAAAGCTTGGCATCATATTGCAGGCACAGCAAACATTGATCACATCCAATGTACGCCTTGGAAAGAAACTCCTCAACTGGTTGATCTGCAAGAGATAGATAAAATAAACACATGTATATACAAATACGAAAGTTTGGTAATTAAATATATACGAAAGTTTGCCATACACAAGTGCTCTTTGTATCTTGGGTTAAGCTGTGTTCCGCGAGATTAGTCAACAAAACTTTATTGCTTAGTAATGACGTTTGCTGAAAATTATGCCCCGTAACTTGTTATGTGCACATGAGAAGTTCTATGGCGGTGACCTTACGCACTATAGCAAGTTCAGGTTTGGAGACGAGACATAAATATGTTCGTATATATATGAATGGTCATATTCCATGCAAAACATATATCTTGAATTACCTTCATCAAGAGCATTTAGGACTGACATCGTGCCAAGATTGAAGTCTTTAAAATCTTTATCGATCTTTCGACTACGAAGCTCTTTCACGAAATCTTTCAGCACTTTACGAGTCACCTCATCGAATAAGCGGAATTTCAACGACAACTGTTTCAGCCAATAGTCTAAGGCATCATTTGGATTTTTATCGTAGCACTCGTAAAATGACACTTTGATTGATTCTTCACGGCGATAAACATAACCATCTTCCTCCTCTTTGCGAGTCTTGTCGTTAATTTCGTCTTCATAAAATGATTCCGGTTCAAACGATCCTTCTCCTTCAAAATTCATTTTCAAACTGATTTTGAAAATCAGACGTTGTCTTTTAAAGCCTGCACATGTGAAATTATCATATCAAGTAGGTGCTTACCCTATAAATACCCATGTGATTTCATCATAGGGAAAGTCTTGAATATGCAAACAAAAATCAAAGAGTTTCGAGACGTGGTAAAATCTTGTGATAAAAAAAGATTCAATACAGCTCCAGGGATACCAGCATGTGATCCGATGCGATGATTGACCAAACACTTTCATGTTCTCGTTATCTCGTATGCCAATGTTTAATACACGTGACCAAATGCATGGGTAGAGGTACTTCCCCAAATTAAGCATGTGATTTTGATGGCATACTAGGGCTGTTTCCTATTAATCCTATGATCGAACAAAGACTAAAACCGGACGGAATATCTTGAAAATTCTTTTCGAATTTCCGTCTTTCTTTCGATCATACGGCTCCCCCAGCACATGCTTTGCACTTTGCAGCGGGAAGAGGAAGTTATAGAATATGAAAGGGCGTCACATAAACAGCAGCATGTACACAATCACTGGAAATGCTTTCCTGAGAAAACGAAGATCAATATTCCAAGTAAAACGTACTGTTGAACAAACAATGACGTCATTGTAAATGCCGGGATGCATGGATGATGAAATCACAAGAACTTGGGACACGCGGAAACAACTTCAATGTCTGTTAATATGTGCTGACATATATTACTTTAACATAAAGAGATATTAAGTGTGATTTCTTACAAGAATATTTCCCCATCCGACAAATTTCAAAGCAATATAGGGTATACTATATCACTATATCCTTTATCGTACAAATAAGCTTGTTGATATTGTTTAAATAATAGATTAGGTTAATCAAAGTTTTTGTCTGTTACTGCATGTTAGCTAAATTAAAGCGGAAATTCAAATTCGTTTTGCATTTTAAAAATTGCAAACATTTTGCTGTTTACATATAGTTTATAATTTTATTTTAAACGTCCATTCAACTGTTTTACTTGACTATCATGCTGTTCGCCTAATATATATGGCCTTGGAAATGCATTCGTGTTTACATTGAACTTCATATTATTTGGGACAAATGATCTATTTTTAAATTTGATCTCATGACATGGTTGATGGGAATGATGCGTTACAGCATATAAGAACGACCTTGCCACCTTCTTTGACTTTTAGAAAGAATGATCAATACTGGTGATTGCGTACGTGATATGTGCATGTGTATGTAAACATGTCTTAGGTTGCAAAATGTTATAACACACTTGCAGCCTTTATTAAATCTTCATATTTCGCTTATATCAGCTTATTTTCAGTCACAAATACCGTCTCTTCAGGTAGCTTGCATTATGTAAACTAACTTTCTGATATTGGACTGCATGTGTACAATTAATAACTATCAATCACTCAGTGTGTGTTTAATTCTTTATTTGTTGGCTTTCACTTTGACACACGGAGTTCAATGAAGCAACCATGCATTTCTATAGCAAAAAATTCACCATGAAAAGACATGAATCTACCATAACATGACTTGTCAAACTAGTGAAATACAGACGTTTCGGTCAGAAACAATGATCGATATTCATTATTCAAGTCTAATACGTTGTTTACAATAACCAACCTCTTTAATTTATTTTCACAAACCTGATTCATCATCGGTCTCTAACTTCTTCTTGATGACATCTTGTAGTTTAGGAGATGGTTTCTTGATCCTCACATTGTTTGGATCTTTCGGCGTGATTGGTCCAACTTGCCGTACAATGGCTAGAGCCTGTTTCTAAATAAAAACACTAAACAATTAGTTATCAGTTAATCTATCAACCTTGATATGCCTAGAGATCAAGAAAGAACATCCTGCATATTGATTTAGTGTCGATATTAACGAGGAAAATCAGAGAAGGGAACTGGCGTATTGTGTTCCGCAAACAAAAAAGTATAGTTCCTCCCGTAATTCTAAAATCATGACGTCATAGGCGTTCTCAAGATGTTATATTATACCTTTGCCTTATCTGGGTTGCTCGACGATTTGATTGCAAAATTTATCGAAGGTTTTTCTTCGAAGATTACATCATCATCAAAGTCTAAGCCACGTCCAAGGAGGGGTGTCGTTGGACTGCTAGGGTTACCCTTGGATGTCGAGGGCTTATTTGAAATTTTTGACCCAGAGGATTTATGATTTGTGGTATTCGCTTTAAGAAACTCTGAAACCGATAACATCGGCTTTGAATCATTTTCCTCTATAGAACGAAATTGAATCAATAATTTTTTGTGAAAAACATTATTTAACTGTCTGTGATAGAAGTTATATAGTGTGAAACCATTAATATGAAATGTTATAATGTGTACCAATATTTCCTACCTTTTTCTTTTTCATCCTCTTTGTGAAGATGTAATGTAAGGTTTCGTGAACCCACGGATGGGATGCTCAGCATACGAAGACTGAAACATAAATATTATCCTACATTATCATGTAGTCATATTTTTGACGTATCCCAAGAGTCCCTTTGCATGGCATGTGTTGTATGCTTTAGGCACAATAACGTATTTCAGCTGATCATTTATTGCTTCCAATGCATCCTACACATGCAAATTTAAAACGGGCCTTAGTTGGTCCGGCTTAAACTTCAAATCACAAATCACAGATCACAAAGATACAAACAAGACACGCGTAATAACGATTATCAGTACATGCACATACTGCACGAGCAACAGCCAGCCCGGCCGCCCGCTCTTAAAGTAAATAACTGGTAAACTGCAACTTACAAATCTTCTGAAGATCCACCTGTGTTTCCCGATAATTCTCCTATTAAAGCAAGATAATTATTATTATTCTTATTAGGATGACGAAAATATAAGTGTGCATGTTTACAGTCACCGTAGTATTAAACATAAAATTGGGTTGAAAGGGTCATGAAAGCTAGGGTCATGCAAATGACCAGGCTAAGTTTGGACGAGGTTAGTCTCCAATCCAAAACATGTCTTCTAATAAATGTGGATCGTTTCAAATCAAAGATTGAAGGATATATAGGTTAACATACGTAGATTGGGTTAGGATTATACTCCGAATTTGTTGGGTTGGATTAAAGTTTATCGTTCTGGGGCCGGTTGCTCGAAAGGCGTTTTACTTAAACGGTGGATAAGTTCAAATTGGTAAACAAAATTATGTATTTATTGAACAACTCAGCTGAAATACTTCGATGTAAATAGCTTAAGTGTCAATGAAAGTACATATTTAATGCATAAGATGCAAATTCAGTCATTCACATGATCTATGAGAGTATTTTTAAACTTTAACTTATCCACCGTATAAGCTAAACGCCTTTCGAACAACCGGCCCCTGAATAGTAAGGATCAGAGCTGAATCGAGATTGAGCAATAATTAACCAAACCTGCAGAAATCTTTTTCTCGTTTTGTTTCTCTTTCCAAGCCTTCAAATAGTTCTTCCCACCGGAACTTGACGCAGCCAGACTTTTCAATGTCACTTTTTCTTTAAGAGGAGCGCTTGCGGGAGACGATGATACCAGCTGACCTCCATAAAAGAAAGACTCTCCGGCAATTTTCTGTTTCAGTTTACTTGAAGGATATTTAGATGGCGCGCCGTATCTGAATTTGTAGGGAAGAACAGTGATAAAAAAGCGTCGAAAAAAGTGAATATTATCTCTTAACATAAAACTGCATATATATAATAGCTACAACTCTATGAAAACATATCACAATAATTAAATGTCGAAGGTTTATAGGAAAAGGCAGATCAAAACATACGATTTTTAGGCCGAGAACGTTGCCGTTGAGAAATATGGAACCTCATTTCTTCGGCAGGAATCAACCATAGACCTTTGCGATTCCGAAGCAGTGCTTCATAACCATTAAACTACGGAGAACTTTCATTGTGGAAGAAGCTGTCGTGGTTTTACACAAGATAACTTACCCTTGCTGACATTCCATTCTTTTTGATCGTTTCTTTGAATACTCACGCTGAACATGATATTGACAGAAATTACCTTGTGACCTAAAACAGAAGAGAAGGTCGCAGCGATACGAGAAACCAAAGTGCGGAGGATGTGAATTACATCACTCCCGACTATAGAATCACAGAGCCTGGGGTCGGCGTGTGAGAACGTGATGCCAATTTAATAACACCCCACGAATAATTTCATCTTATATTTTTTGGTCTGAGGGATAAGTGGGGGGCGAATTCTCAGCACCCCGGCATCCCTCTTGCTCGGAAATCCATGCCTAAGAAGCAGTCAGACCAGTATGACACACTACGAGTTCATCTTTTATTTACGATAATTTTGACAGCATGCCTCAGGCTTCACGGTTGACTCGAAGACGAACGTCTCCTAAACGTACTTGTTAACAAAATTTGAGCATCTCTTTCCGTCCGATTTCCTTGATGATTGACAGACACCGAAGTCCTGAGACATTCCAATCATCATCAATTTCTTTGGATTGTCCAGACTGAAAGCTAGTTGACTCGATTGTTTCTATAAAAATGAACAAAATCGGGTTTTCAAATTCAACAGTTTTCTAGTAATTATTTCGATACTTAACATTTTTGTTGCAACAAGGTTCTTGGAAACACGACAAACCTCTCTTGGTGGAAGCACAGATGGGTTAAGCAGAGCAACAGCACTTCCTTCGACAGTTTTCCAATGTTCTTTGTGGCTTTCGCCGAACAAAAATAATGATATCGTCGAGGTTTGAAGATGAAACGCAAGGTCAGATAACTTCCAAATACTGTAGGCTTCACCCTGTAAAGAAAATACAAAATTTTGTATAAACATTGGCATCATTTGTATAAACAATGCCTTGTGACAATGCCCTGGAATGGTTCACAATTGACACAACAGCTACAATAATGCACTACAATTAAGTAGGTATACATATATAAAGGCGGTATATTTTTGGTTCTCCTGTATTGGTTATACAGGGTGTCCCAAAAAAACGAAAACTATTGAAATCACTCATTGTTAAAATTTGAATGCCGTGTTCACGAATTTCAGCCCGTGGGGATTTAATGCAACTTATAATTTTATATGTTTATATGCTTTGTGTTGCTAGAGAAAGGGACAGGTCGAAGGTCATGGTCCTTGAGATGCACATTTAAATATTGTTATCCATATTTGTAAATTGTAAATATTGTTAATAAATATCATTTTTGCGAACAAGCAAATTATACTGCATCATATATGCATGCATAAAAATGAGTATGGTAAACATTTATACATCTGTGGGTCCCAACAGAGTGCTTAGGCATTCAAACTCTAACAATCACATTGTTATGGGTGTTTTCGGTTTTTTTTTGGGACACCCTGTATAATGTTATTAATATAATCTTATGAAAAACAATTTAGACAAGTTTCAAGCCGCCAATTGTTTCGGGGAAGCATAGCTTTATCCTAAAATTTCCAACTTCTTGAACGATATAACACCATGTTTTTCGAAATGTTCAATGGATCAATCGAATATTTGTGTCTAGAGTTTAATGGCATACAGAAATACATAAAGAAGTACGGAAAATTGAAAGAATATTTTAATTGAAAATAGTTTTTATTTTTTAATACCAGATTTGGTCGGCTGCACACAGACAGCCCCCCCCTGATTTTAATAATTACCAAATTCATACCAGGTGGGAGCTGTCTAGCTAGAATTGAACAGCTTTTGTTAAAAAATTGCATATGCATGGTCATACTGTATATAGAACATTAAAGGCTATGAATAAAGGACTAAAAAATGTAGAAAAGTGGAAGAGAAAAAAAAAAAAGATAAAACTGTCTAGTTCACATGCAGCTAGTGTAAATGATTTAGTCGCTGGTAGTGAACTCCAAGCGGAAACACATTTGAGTATTGGGTAAAACCCAGCTATTGTTGCTTTTCTAACTTTCTAACTTTATTTCATGTCCAAAACGCACGCACAGGGCGGTTCAATTAAATGACGAAAAATTCATTCAATAGTTGTCAATTAAATGATTCTTTCGTGCGGAGAGGTTTGCGAAAATTTTGCGCGCGAAATATTTTTTCACAGAGCGATAAAATTTGTTAATTGAAAAGTATGTTTTCACTTTCCTCATTATCCAAACCCTTCCGACGCAGGTCGAAGTTTACCGAAGGTACATGGTTGGAAATTGAGAAAATTCGAGACAACGATGGCATAACGAGTGAAAATCAGTTAAAGATTTCACAAAAATATGCAGGTAATCCAGACGTCAACTGTTTCTTTAGTTTTTCTGGCTGACAACCACCAGATTTGATCGCGCTAACTTATTGTTTCGTTGTTTTTATTATTCCAGAGAGACTTGCGTCTGTTGGCGGAAAACGAGAAATGTCCGAAGAGGAAAAAATGTACTACGAATTGTTCGGCGTCAACAGCCAAGCAGAAGGTTAGTGAATTTGAGATGATTGTTGGACGATCTTCAACTTTCTATTTCGTATGAATTGTAGGCAGATTGAAATGATGGTAATGAAACAGAAAGGCAAAGAAAAATCACATGTGCATTGGATGACATTTAGCGAACAATTATCTTTGCATTTCAGGATGTTTAATGCTTTTTTTCACCTTTTTTTCCAAGAAGAAGACAACGGTAGAGATAACTTATCATGCTGTGACACAGTTCACACAGAAGACCTCACACGTCGAGGCGTAACTCGTCAAATCGGTAAGTTCACTTATAGATTTCTACTGCCATCAATATACCGCCACCAGACAAAATACCTTTCGAAGTTTGAAAATAAATTTCAGATAAAGACTGCGCTGGTAAAATAAAATTAAACTTGTAGACTGCCTGTGAAAAGGAGTGTTGATATATATTGCTGCTGAGCGTGAAATTCTTTCAGTTAGACAATGTTATCCGGGATATCCTTAAATGTCGACCGCGATGCTCATTAATAATACAATTCATCTAATTTCCAGCATCAGAAAGTGCCTTCGAGTGTCGTCAGTGGGCAAAAGACGATTACGAAAGAAAAAACAGACAGTTGAAATTGAAGTCGGGCATTTCTGACACGCCTGCACAACAGCTTGCGAAAACAGGGCAATATGTCAATGCAGAGAGCTTCGACTCAAACGTCCAAAAAATGCCGGAGAATTGGATGTAGAACCTCTTTGTGAGGTAAGAGAAACTAATTAAGCATGCATAGGATACACTTTCGAAAAAGAAAACCAGGCTAGCAAACTTATTTAATAAAATATCGCTCGCTATCGAAAGTTTTATTAACATGGGTTCTTTACAATCACTTCAGCTTGCCGAAGAAGATATGAAATCCAAAAAGAAGAAACGTTCAAGGAGAATGAAACGAAAACACAGAAAAGTCAAGCCTTTATGTGATTTGACTACAGGCAACGACTCAGTGAAACCTGAACCTTGTCCAATGAAAAAACCATCTGATATCTACAAGATGTTTCAAGGATCAACGACAAGACAAACACGTAAACACAAACGAGTTCCAGTGTCCACACAAACGAGTTCCAGCGTCCACACAAACGAGTTTCAGCGTCAACAGAACGAGTTCCAGCGTCCAAATAAAAAAGTTCCAGCGTCCAAATAAAAAAGTTCCAGCGTCCAAATAAAAAAGTTCAAGCGTCCAAATAAAAAAGTTCCAGCGTCCAAATAAAAAAGTTCCAGCGTCCACACAAACGAGTTCCAGCGTCCACACAAACGAGGTCCAGCGTCAACACAAACTAGTTCCAGCGGCCAAACAAAAGAGTTCCAGCGTCAACACAAACGAGCTCCAGCGTCCACACAAACGAGTTCCAGCGTCCAAACAAAAGAGTTCCAGCATCAACACAAACGAGTTCCAGCGTCCACACAAAACAGTTCCTGCGTGAACAAAAACGAGTTCCAGCGTCAACACAAAAGAGCTCCAGCGTCAACACAAACCAGTTCCAGTGTCAACACAAACGAGTTCCAGCGTCCAAACAAAAGAGTTCCAGCATCAACACAAACGAGTTCCAGCGTCCACACAAAATAGCTCTAGCGTCAACAAAAACGAGTTCCAGCGTCAACACAAACGAGTTCCAGCGTCAATACAAAAGAGTTCCAAGGTCCACACAAGTGTTCCAGCGTTCACACAAATGAGTTACAAGTCCACACAAGAGTTGCAGCGTCAACACAAACGAGTTTCAGCGTCCACACAAAAGAGTTCCCGCGTTTACACCAACGAGTTCCAGCGTCCACACAAACAAGTTCCAGCGTCCACACCAACGAGTTCCAGCGCACACACCAACGAGTTCCAGCGTCAACAAAAACGAGTTCCAGCGTCCACACCAACGAGTTCCAGCGTCAACACAAACGAGTTCCAGCGTCAACACAAACGAGTTCCAGCGTCAACAAAAACGAGTTCCAGCGTCCACACAAACAAGTTCCAGCGTCCACACCAACGAGTTCCAGCGCACACACAAACGAGTTCCAGCGTCAACAAAAACGAGTTCCAGCGTCCACACAAACAAGTTCCAGCGTCCACACCAACGAGTTCCAGCGTCAACACAAACGAGTTCCAGCGTCAACACAAACGAGTTCCAGCGTCAACAAAAACGAGTTCCAGCGTCCACACAAACAAGTTCCAGCGTCCACACCAACGAGTTCCAGCGCACACACAAACGAGTTCCAGCGTCAAGAAAAACGAGTTCCAGCGTCCACACAAACAAGTTCGAGCGTCCACACCAACGAGTTCCAGCGCACACACAAACAAGTTCCAGCGTCAACACAAACGAGTTCCAGCGTCAACAAAAACGAGTTCCAGCGTCCACACAAACAAGTTCCAGCGTCCACACCAACGAGTTCCAGCGCACACACAAGCGAGTTCCAGCGTCAACAAAAACGAGTTCCAGCGTCCACACCAACGAGTTCCAGCGCACACACAAACGAGTTACAGCGTGAACAAAAACGAGTTCCAGCGTCAACACAAACGAGTTCCAGCGTCAACATACAAACGAGTTCGAGCGTCAACACAAACGAGTTCCAGCGTCAACACAAAAGAGTTCTAGCGTCAACACAAAAGAGTTCCAGCGTCAACACAAAAGAGTTCCAGCGTCAACACAAACGAGTTCCAGCGTCCACACAAAAGAGTTCCCGCGTTTACACCAACGAGTTCCAGCGTCCACACAAACAAGTTCCAGCGTCCACACCAACAAGTTCCAGCGCACACACCAACGAGTTCCAGCGTCAACAAAAACGAGTTCCAGCGTCCACACCAACGAGTTCCAGCGTCAACACAAACGAGTTCCAGCGTCAACACAAACGAGTTCCAGCGTCAACAAAAACGAGTTCCAGCGTCCACACAAACAAGTTCCAGCGTCCACACCAACGAGTTCCAGCGCACACACAAACGAGTTCCAGCGTCAACAAAACGAGTTCCAGCGTCCACACAACAAGTTCCAGCGTCCACACCAACGAGTTCCAGCGTCACACAAACGAGTTCCAGCGTCAACACAAACGAGTTCCAGCGTCAACAAAAACGAGTTCCAGCGTCCACACAAACAAGTTCCAGCGTCCACACCAACGAGTTCCAGCGCACACACAAACGAGTTCCAGCGTCAAGAAAAACGAGTTCCAGCGTCCACACAAACAAGTTCGAGCGTCCACACCAACGAGTTCCAGCGCACACACAAACAAGTTCCAGCGTCAACACAAACGAGTTCCAGCGTCAACACAAACGAGTTCCAGCGTCAACACAAACGAGTTCCAGCGTCAACACAAACGAGTTCCAGCGTCCACACAAACAAGTTCCAGCGTCCTAACCAACGAGTTCCAGCGCACACACAAGCGAGTTCCAGCGTCAACAAAAACGAGTTCCAGCGTCCACACCAACGAGTTCCAGCGCACACACAAACGAGTTACAGCGTGAACAAAAACGAGTTCCAGCGTCAACACAAACGAGTTCCGCGCCAAACGAGTCACATACACAAACGAGTTCGAGAGTCAACACAAACGAGTTCCAGCGTCAACACAAAAGAGTTCTAGCGTCAACACAAAAGAGTTCCAGCGTCAACACAAAAGAGTTCCAGCGTCAACACAAACGAGTTCCAGCGTCCACACAAAAGAGTTCCCGCGTTTACACCAACGAGTTCCAGCGTCCACACAAACAAGTTCCAGCGTCCACACCAACGAGTTCCAGCGAACACACCAACGAGTTCCAGCGTCAACAAAAACGAGTTCCAGCGTCCACACCAACGAGTTCCAGCGTCAACACACAAAAGAGTTCCAGCGTCGACACAATCTAAAAGTTCCAGCGTCAACACACAAAAGAGTTCCAGCGTCGACACAATCTAAAAGTTCCAGCGTCAACACACAAAAGAGTTCCAGCGTCAACACAAAAAAGTTCCAGCGTCTACACAAACGAGTTCCAGCGTCCACACAAACGAGTTGCAGCGTCAACATGCAAGAGTTCCAGCGTCCACACAATCTAAAAGTTCCAGGGTCAACACACAAAAGAGTTCCAGCGTCCATACAAAAGAGTTCCAGCGTCAGCACAAACGAGTTCCAGCGTCAACACAAAAGAGTTCCAGCATCCACACAAAAGAGTTCCAACGTCAACACACAAAAGAGTTCCAGCGTCTAATCAAAAGAGTTCCAGCGTCCACACAAACGAGTTCCAGCGTCAAACGAAGTCCAGCGTCAACAGAAACGAGTTCCAGCGTCCAAACAAAAGAGTTCCAGCGTCCACACAAACGAGTTCAAGCGTCCACACAAAAGAGCTCCAGCGTCAACACAAACGAGTTCCAGCGTCCAATTAAAAGAGTTCCAGCGTCCACACAAACGAGTTCCATCGCCCAAACAAAAGAGGTCCAGCGTCAACACAAACGAGTTCCAGCGTCCACACAAACGAGTTCTAGCGTCCACACAAAAGAGCTCCATCGTCAACAAAAACGAGTTTCAGCGTCAACACAAACGAGGTCCAGCGTCCACACAAACCAGTTCCAGCGTCAACACAAACGAGTTTCAGCGTCCACACAGAGGAGTTGCAGCGTCCAAACAATAGAGTTGCAGCGTCCACACAAAAGAGTCCCAGTGTGAACACAAAGAGTTCCCGCGTCAACACAAAAGAGTTTTAGCGTCCACAAAACGTCAACAGAAGAATTCCAACATTCACGCCAAGAGTCCAGCGTGAACACAAAATGCAAGATTTCTCAGAAAAGAAGGAAGGCGAGATTTTCAGACAAGATAAATAATGAACTTTGACTGAGTTGTGTACACGAGAACTAAACATCACGATGTGTTTTCGAAATAGAGTTTAAAAATTCTGCACATTTCAATATAATTGCAGCAAATATCATTGCTTATCGCTTGCTATCACTTGCCCGAATTGCTTAATTGCATGCTTATATTTATACTTAACTGCTTTCCTAGTCGTTGTATGAAGTATCTGTATTAAAAAAATTAATTAGATTGTTTCATTTTACTTTCATTTAAAGAATATTGCCGACCGTTTTATCAGTGTTTTTAGTTTAGATTTAGGTTTTCTCTCCACATTGCATGAGATTTAGGTTTTCTCTCCAAATTGCATATTCTGTATCGTACGGATTATTCCTATACTTATTACTCCGTTTCCAATGAGTTAATTTTTCCATGATAAGTTATTTTCGCAAGGTAGTTAACTATATACAATATATAGGTTTTTAGAGGTCATATTGAGAAAGATACGTCAACTACGATCAACAATATTTTTTGTAAAGAAAATAATAGCTATGCATGGATGCAAGAATGCAGAGTTTCTCAGTAAAAAACTATATCGTGCGAAACGATTATTCGCGCATTTCTCTGAGAATTAAACGGAACTTAGTGTTATATTTTATTTCTATTATAACAAAGAGGAAAAGATTTGGGGGACACCCGTATATTCATGCAAAATTTACACGACGAGCTTAACAGACAATAGTTGTTGCCGTTTAGTGATAATGCATGCATGTCATTAATGCTGGTTTTTAGCTTCATTCACTTCAAAATCATTTTTTCCAAAACGCACGCACAGGGCGGTTCAATTAAATGACGAAAAATTCATTCAATAGTTGTCAATTAAATGATTCTTTCTGCGGATAGGTTTGCGAAAATTTTGCGCGCGAAATATTTTTTCAAGAGCGATAAAATTTGTTTATTGAAAAGTATGTTTTCACTTTCCTCATTATCTAAACCCTTCCGACGCAGGTCGAAAGTTGGCGAAGTAATGGTTGGAATGAGAAAATTCGAGACAACGATGGCACAGCGAGTGAAAATCAATTAAAGATTTCACAAAAATATGCAGGTGATCCAGACGTCGACTGCTTCTTTAGTTTTTCTGGGACAACCACCAGATTTGATCGCGCTAATTATTGTTTCGTTGTTTTTTATTATTCCAGAGAGACTTGCGTCTGTTGGAGGAAAACGAGAAATGTCCGAAGAGGAAAAAATGTACTACGAATTGTTCGGCGTCAACAGCCAAGCAGAAGGTTAGTGAATTTGAGATGATTGTTGGACGATCTTCAACTTTCTATTTCGTATAAATTGTTGGCAGATTGAAATGATGGTAATGAAACAGAAAGGCAAAGAAAAATCACATGTGCATTGGATGACATTTAGCGCACAATTATCTTTGCATTTCAGGATGTTTAATGCTTTTTTTCACTTTTTTTCCAAGAAGAAGACAACGGTAGAGATAACTTATCATGCTGTGACACAGTTCACACAGAAGACCTCACACGTCGAGGCGTAACTCGTCAAATCGGTAAGTTCACTTATAGATTTCTACTGCTATCAATATACCGCCACCAGACAAAATACCTTTCGAAGTTTGAAAACAAATTTCAGATAAAGACCGCGATGGTAAAATAAAATTAAACTTGTAGACTGCCTGTGAAAAGGAGTGTTGATATATATTGCTGCTGAGCGTGAAATTCTTTCAGTTAGACAATGCTATCACGGAAATCCTTAAATGTCGACCGCGATGCTCATTAATAATACAATTCATCTAATTTCCAGCCTCAGAAATTGCCTTCGAGTGTCGTCAGTGGGCAAAAGACGATTACGAAAGAAAAAACAGACAGTTGAAATTGAAGTCGGGCATTTCTGACACGCCTGCACAACAGCTTGCGAAAACAGGACAATATGTCAATGCAGAGAGCTCCGACTCAAACGTCCAAAAAAATGCCGGAGAATTGGATGTAGAACCTCTTTGTGAGGTAAGAGAAACTAATTAAGCATGCATAAGATACACTTTCGAAGAAGAAAACGAGGCTAGCAAACTTGTAATTTATTTAATAAAATATCGCTCGCTATCGAAAGTTATATTAACCTGAGTCCTTTACAATCACTTCAGCTTGCCGAAGAAGATATCAAATCCAAAAAGAAGAAACGTTCAAGGAGAATGAAACGAAAACACAGAAAGGTCAAGCCTTTATGTGATTTGACAACAGGAAACGACTCAGTGAAACCTGAACCTTGTCCAATGAAGAAACCATCTGATATCTACAAGATGTTTCAAGGATCAACGTCAAGTGACATCAACTCCAGAGAAGTTCTCTCCGTTGAACCAGATGATGAATACAACAGAAGCCTCGAGAAAACAAATGCAGAAGGTAAACACCGTATTTCAGGCGTAGAAAGTGAGCTCAAAGGTGTTGTTAGTTTCACACCTCGCAAATAAACATTTCACACGAGATTATTCATTTTATAGCGTCATCTTCTGCGGAGACATCTACCGCCAAACAAAGTAAATGGTCCAAGTTTTGGAAACATGGAAAAACCAAAGTGAAGAAAATGAAACCGCCAAAAAAAATCAACGAACCCACCGAAGATGAGGAAACAACGTCCAAAGACAAGACCTCCAAATTCAAATTCTTTAAAAAGACAACGAAGGTGAAAACATTCAAGGAACCAAAATCGAAATCAAAAGAGCAAAACATCAACGAAGAAACAACAAAATGGTTTAAAGTAAAGTTATCGAGTACAGCTGTTACACCAAGTGATGTTCACAAGAAAAAGAAAGCTTCGGCCACAGGAAGCCAATAAACCTCTCAAAATACAACGACCAATTCACAATTCACGTTTTAACAACATACTACGTCAACACATCAGTGTCAACACACAAAAGAGTTCCAGCTTCAACATAAAAGAGGCCCAACGTCCACACAAACACGTTCCAGCGTCAACAGAAACGAGTTCCAGCGTCCACAGGAAAGAGATCCAGCGTCCACACAAACAAGTTCCAGCGTCCACACAATCTAAGAGTTCATGCAAGCGTCACCACACAAAAGAATTCAGAGTCCACACAAACGAGTTTGAGCGTCAACAAAAACGAGTTCCAGAGTCCACACAAACGAGTTCCAGCGTCCACAAAAACGAGTTGCAGCGTCCACACAAACGAGTTTGAGCGTCCACAAAAACGAGTTCGCGCGTCAACAAAAACGAGTTCCAGAGTCCACAAAAACGAGTTCCAGGGTCAACACAAACGAGTTCGAGCGTCCACAAAAAGAGTTCCAACGTCCTCACAAACGAGTTCCAGCGTTCACACAAAAGAGCTCCAGCGCCAACACAAATGAGTTCTAGCGTCAACACAAACGAGTTCCAGCGTCCACAAAAAAGAGTTCCAGCGTCCACACAAACGAGTTCCAGCGTCAAACGAGGTCCAGCGTCAACACAAACGAGTTCCACCGTCCAAACAAAAGAGTTCCACCGTCCACACAAACGAGTTCCTCCAGCGTCAAACGAGGTCCAGCGTGAACACAAACGAGTTCCAGCGTCAATACAAACGAGTTTCAGCGTCCACACAAAGGAGTTGCAGCGTCCAAACAATAGAGTTGCAGCGTCCACAAAAAGAGTTCCAACGTCCTCACAAACGAGTTCTAGCGTCCACACAAACGAATTCTGGCGTCAACACACAAAAGAGTTCCAGCGCCAACACACAAAAGAGTTCCAGCGTAAAGACAAACGAGTTCCAGCGTCAACACGCAAGAGTTCCAGCGTCCACACAATCTAAGAGTTCCAGCGTCAACACGCAAGAGTTCCAGCGTCCACGCAATCTAAGAGTTCCAGCGTCAACACGCAAGAGTTCCAGCGTCCACACAATCTAAAAGTTCCAGCGTCAACACACAAGAGTTCCAGCGTCCACACAATCTAAGAGTTCCAGCGTCCACACAAACAAATTCTGGCGTCAACACACAAAAGAGTTCCAGCTCCAACACACAAAAGAGTTCCAGCGTCCACACAAACGAATTCTGGCGTCAACACAAAAAGAGTTCCAGCGTAAACACAAACAAATTCCAGCGTCAACACGCAAGAGTTCCAGCGTCCACACAATCCAAAAGTTCCAGCATCAACACACAAAAGAGTTCCAGCGTCAACACACAAAAGAGTTCCAGCGCCAACACACAAAAGAGTTCCAGCGTAAAGACAAACGAGTTCCAGCGTCAACACGCAAGAGTTCCAGCGTCCACACAATCTAAGAGTTCCAGCGTCAACACGCAAGAGTTCCAGCGTCGGCACAATCGAAGAGTTGCAGCGTCAACACGCAAGAGTTCCAGCGTCCACACACTAAAGAGTTCCAGCGTCCACACAAACGAATTCTGGCGTCAACACAAAAAAGAGTTCCAGCGAAAACACAAACGAGTTCCAGCGTCAACACGCAAGAGTTCCAGTGTCCACACAATCTAAGAGTTCCAGCGTCCACACGCTAAAGAGTTCCAGCGTCAACACAATCTAAAAGTTCCAGCGTCAACACACAAAAGAGTTCCAGCGTCTACACAATCTAAAAGTTCCAGCGTCAACACACAAAAGAGTTCCAGCGTCCACACAATCTAAAAGTTCCAGCGTCAACACGAAAGAGTTCCAGCGTCCACACAAATGAGTCCTAAGGTCCACACAAGTGTTCCAGCGTTCACACGAATGAGTTACAAGTCCACACAAGAGTTGCAGCGTCAACACAAATGAGTTCCAAGACCACACAAAAGAGTTCCAGCGTCCAAACAAAAGAGTTCCAGCGTCAATACAAACGAGTTTCAGCGTCCACACAAAGGAGTTGCAGCGTCCGAACAATAGAGTTGCAGCGTCCACAAAAAGAGTTCCAACGTCCTCACAAACGAGTTCCAGCGTCCACACAAAAGAGCTCCAGCGTCAACAAATGAGATCTAGCGTCAACACAAACGAGTTCCAGCGTCCACAAAAAAGAGTTCCAGCGTCCACACAAACGAGTTCCAGGTCCAAACGAGGTCCAGCGTCAACACAAAAAAGTTCCAGCGTCCACACAAAAGAGTTCCAGCGTCCACACAAACAAGTTCCAGCGTCCACAAAAAAGAGTTCCAGCGTCAACACAAACGAGTTCCAGAGTCCACACAAAAGAGTTCAAGCGTCCACACAAACGAGTTCCAGCGTCAAAACAAACGAGTTCCAGCCTCAAAACAAAGGAGTTCCAGCCTCAAAACAAAGGAGTTCCAGCGTAAACACAAACGAGTTCCAGCGTCAACAGAACGAGTTCCAGCGTCCAAACAAAAGAGTTCCAGCGCCCACACAAACGAGTTCCAGCGTCAAACGAGGTCCAGTGTCAACAGAAACGAGTTCCAGCGTCAACACAAATGAGTTCCAGCGTCAACACAAAAGAGCTCCAGCGTCCACACAAAAGAGTTGCAGCATCAATACAAACGAGTTTCAGCGTCCAAATAAAGGAGTTGCAGCGCCCAAACAATAGAGTTGCAGCGTCCACAAAAAGAGTTCCAACGTCCCCACAAACGAGTTCCAGCGTTCACACAAAAGAGCTCCAGCGTCAACACAAATGAGTTCTAGCGTCAACACAAACGAGTTCCAGCGTCCACAAAAAAGAGTTCCAGCGTCCACACAAACGAGTTCCAGCGTCAAACGAGGTCCAGCGTCAACACAAACGAGTTCCACCGTCCAAACAAAAGAGTTCCACCGTGCACACAAACGAGTTCCTCCAGCGTCAAACGAGGTCCAGCGTGAACACAAACGAGTTCCAGCGTCAATACAAACGAGTTTCAGCGTCCACACAAAGGAGTTGCAGCGTCCAAACAATAGAGTTGCAGCGTCCACAAAAAGAGTTCCAACGTCCTCACAAACGAGTTCCAGCGTCCACACAAAAGAGCTCAAGCGTCAACACAAATGAGTTCTAGCGTCAACACAAACGAGTTCCAGCGTCCACAAAAAAGAGTTCCAGCGTCCACACAAACGAGTTCCAGCGCCAAAACAAAGGAGTTCCAGCGTCAACACAAAAGAGTTCCAGCGTCCAAACAAACGAGTTCCAGCGTCCACACAAAAGAGCTCCAGCGTCAAACGAGGTCCAGCGTCAACACAAACCAGTTCCAGCGTCCACACAAAAGAGCTCCAACGTCAAACCAGGTCCAGCGTCCACACAAAAGAGCTCCAGCGTCAACACAAACGAGTATTCTGTGGTCAACACAAACGAGCCCAGCGTGAACAGAACGAGTTCCAGCGTTCAAACAAAAGAGTTCCAGCGTCAACACAAACGAGTTCCAGCGTCCACAAAAAGAGTTCCAGCGTCCACACTAACGAGTTCCAGCGTGCACACAAACGAGTTCCAGCGTCAAAACAAAGGAGTTCCAGCGTAAACACAAAAGAGTTCCAGCGTTAACACAAAAGAAATCAAGCGTCAACAGAACGAGTTCCAGCGTCCAAATAAAAGAGTTCTAGCGTCAACACAAACGAGTTCCACCGTCCAAACAAAAGAGTTCCAGCGTCCACACAAACGAGTTCCACCGTCCAAACAAAAGAGTTCCAGCGTCCACACAAACGAGTTCCACCGTCCAAACAAAAGAGTTCCAGCGTCCACACAAACGAGTTCCTCCAGCGTCAAACGAGGTCCAGCGTCAACACAAACGAGTTCCAGCGTCCAAACAAAAGAGTTCCAGCGTCCACACAAACGAGTTCCTCCAGCGTCAAACGAGGTCCAGCGTGAACACAAACGAGTTCCAGCGTCAATACAAACGAGTTCAGCGTCCACACAAAAGAGTTCCAGCGTCCACAAAAGAGTTCCAGCGTCAACACAAATGAGTTCTAGCGTCAACAAACGAGTTCCAGCGTCCACAAAAAGAGTTCCAGCGTCAACACAAACGAGTTCAGCGTCAACACAAACGAGTTCCAGCTTCCAAAAAAAGAGTTCCAGCGTCCACACAAACGAGTTCCAGCGTCAAACGAGGTCCAGCGTCAACACAAACGAGTTCCACCGTCCAAACAAAAGAGTTCCACCGTCCACACGAACGAGTTCCTCCAGCGTCAAACGAGGTCCAGCGTGAACACAAACGAGTTCCAGCGTCAATACAAACGAGTTTCAGCGTCCACACAAAGGAGTTGCAGCGTCCGAACAATAGAGTTGCAGCGTCCACAAAAAGAGTTCCAACGTCCCCACAAACGAGTTCCAGCGTCCACACAAAAGAGCTCCAGCGTCAACACAAATGAGTTCTAGCGTCAACACAAACGAGTTCCAGCGTCCACAAAAAAAGTTCCAGCGTCCACACAAACGAGTTCCAGCGTCAAACGAGGTCCAGCGTCAACACAAACGAGTTCCAGCGTCCACACAAAAGAGTTCCAGCGTCCACACAAACAAGTTCCAGCGTCCACAAAAAAGAGTTCCAGCGTCAACACAAACGAGTTCCAGCGTCCAAACAAAAGAGTTCAAGCGTCCACACAAACGAGTTCCAACGTCAAAACAAACGAGTTCCAGCCTCAAACAAAAGAGTTCCAGCGTAAACACAAACGAGTTCCAGCGTCAACAAACGAGTTCCAGCGTCCAAACAAAAGAGTTCCAGCGCCCACACAAACGATTCCAGCGTCAAACGAGGTCCAGCGTCAAACAAACGAGTTCCAGCGTCAACACAAACGAGTTCCAGCGTCAACACAAAAGAGCTCCAGCGTCCACAAAAGAGTTCCAGCATCAAACAAACGAGTTCCAGCGTCCACATAAAGAGTTGCAGCGCCCAAACAAAGAGTTCCAGCGTCCAAAAAAAGATTCCAACGTTCCCCACAACGAGTTCCAGCGTTCACACAAAAGAGCTCCAGCGTCAACACAAATGAGTCTAGCGTCAACACAACGAGTTCCAGCGTCCACAAAAAGAGTTCCAGCGTCCACACAAACGAGTTCCAACGTCAAACGAGGTCCAGCGTCAACACAAACGAGTTCCACCGTCCAAACAAAAGAGTTCCCCCGTCCACACAAACGAGTTCCTCCAGCGTCAAACGAGGTCCAGCGTGAACACAAACGAGTTCCAGCGTCAATACAAACGAGTTTCAGCGTCCACACAAAGGAGTTGCAGCGTCCAAACAATAGAGTTGCAGCGTCCACAAAAAGAGTTCCAACGTCCTCACAAACGAGTTCCAGCGTCCACACAAAAGAGCTCCAGCGTCAACACAAATGAGTTCTAGCGTCAACACAAACGAGTTCCAGCGTCCACAAAAAAGAGTTCCAGCGTCCACACAAACGAGTTCCAGCGTCAAACGAGGTCCAGCGTCAACACAAACGAGTTCCAGCGTCCACACAAACGAGTTCCACCGTCCAAACAAAAGAGTTCCACCGTCCACACAAACGAGTTCCTCCAGCGTCAAACGAGGTCCAGCGTGAACACAAACGAGTTCCAGCGTCAATACAAACGAGTTTCAGCGTCCACACAAAGGAGTTGCAGCGTCCAAACAATAGAGTTGCAGCGTCCACAAAAAGAGTTCCAACGTCCTCACAAACGAGTTCTAGCGTCCACACAAACGAATTCTGGCGTCAACACACAAAAGAGTTCCAGCGCCAACACACAAAGAGTTCCAGCGTAAAGACAAACGAGTTCCAGCGTCAACACGCAAGAGTTCCAGCGTCCACACAATCTAAGAGTTCCAGCGTCAACACGCAAGAGTTCCAGCGTCCACGCAATCTAAGAGTTCCAGCGTCAACACGCAAGAGTTCCAGCGTTCTAAAAGTTCCAGCGTCAACACACAAGAGTTCCAGCGTCCACACAATCTAAGAGTTCCAGCGTCCACACAAACAATTCTGGCGTCAACACACAAAAGAGTTCCAGCTCCAACACACAAAAGAGTTCCAGCGTCCAAACAAACGAATTCTGGCGTCAACACAAAAAGAGTTCCAGCGTAAACACAAACAAATTCCAGCGTCAACACGCAAGAGTTCCAGCGTCCACACAATCCAAAAGTTCCAGCATCACACAAAAGAGTTCCAGCGTCAACACACAAAAGAGTTCCAGCGCCAACACACAAAAGAGTTCCAGCGTAAAGACAAACGAGTTCCAGCGTCAACACGCAAGAGTTCCAGCGTCCACACAGTCTAAGAGTTCCAGCGTCAACACGCAAGAGTTCCAGCGTCGGCACAATCGAAGAGTTGCAGCGTCAACACGCAAGAGTTCCAGCGTCCACACACTAAAGAGTTCCAGCGTCCACACAAACGAATTCTGGCGTCAACACAAAAAAGAGTTCCAGCGAAAACACAAACGAGTTCCAGCGTCAACACGCAAGAGTTCCAGTGTCCACACAATCTAAGAGTTCCAGCGTCCACACGCTAAAGAGTTCCAGCGTCAACACAATCTAAAAGTTCCAGCGTCAACACACAAAAGAGTTCCAGCGTCTACACAATCTAAAAGTTCCAGCGTCAACACACAAAAGAGTTCCAGCGTCCACACAATCTAAAAGTTCCAGCGTCAACACGAAAGAGTTCCAGCGTCCACACAAATGAGTCCTAAGGTCCACACAAGTGTTCCAGCGTTCACACGAATGAGTTACAAGTCCACACAAGAGTTGCAGCGTCAACACAAATGAGTTCCAAGACCACACAAAAGACTTTCAGCGTCCACACAAAAGAGTTCCAGCGTCAATACAAACGAGTTTCAGCGTCCACACAAAGGAGTTGCAGCGTCCGAACAATAGAGTTGCAGCGTCCACAAAAAGAGTTCCAACGTCCTCACAAACGAGTTCCAGCGTCCACACAAAAGAGCTCCAGCGTCAACACAAATGAGATCTAGCGTCAACACAAACGAGTTCCAGCGTCCACAAAAAAGAGTTCCAGCGTCCACACAAACGAGTTCCAGCGTCAAACGAGGTCCAGCGTCAACACAAACGAGTTCCAGCGTCCACACAAAAGAGTTCCAGCGTCCACACAAACAAGTTCCAGCGTCCACAAAAAAGAGTTCCAGCGTCAACACAAACGAGTTCCAGAGTCCACACAAAAGAGTTCAAGCGTCCACACAAACGAGTTCCAGCGTCAAAACAAACGAGTTCCAGCCTCAAAACAAAGGAGTTCCAGCCTCAAAACAAAGGAGTTCCAGCGTAAACACAAACGAGTTCCAGCGTCAACAGAACGAGTTCCAGCGTCCAAACAAAAGAGTTCCAGCGCCCACACAAACGAGTTCCAGCGTCAAACGAGGTCCAGTGTCAACAGAAACGAGTTCCAGCGTCAACACAAATGAGTTCCAGCGTCAACACAAAAGAGCTCCAGCGTCCACACAAAAGAGTTGCAGCATCAATACAAACGAGTTTCAGCGTCCAAATAAAGGAGTTGCAGCGCCCAAACAATAGAGTTGCAGCGTCCACAAAAGAGTTCCAACGTCCCCACAAACGAGTTCCAGCGTTCACACAAAAGAGCTCCAGCGTCAACACAAATGAGTTCTAGCGTCAACACAAACGAGTTCCAGCGTCCACAAAAAGAGTTCCAGCGTCCACACAAACGAGTTCCAGCGTCAAACGAGGTCCAGCGTCAACACAAACGAGTTCCCCGTCCAAACAAAAGAGTTCCACCGTGCACACAAACGAGTTCCTCCAGCGTCAAACGAGGTCCAGCGTGAACACAAACGAGTTCCAGCGTCAATACAAACGAGTTTCAGCGTCCACACAAAGGAGTTGCAGCGTCCAAACAATAGAGTTGCAGCGTCCACAAAAAGAGTTCCAACGTCCTCACAAACGAGTTCCAGCGTCCACACAAAAGAGCTCAAGCGTCAACACAAATGAGTTCTAGCGTCAACACAAACGAGTTCCAGCGTCCACAAAAAAGAGTTCCAGCGTCCACACAAACGAGTTCCAGCGCCAAAACAAAGGAGTTCCAGCGTCAACACAAAAGAGTTCCAGCGTCCAAACAACGAGTTCCAGCGTCCACACAAAAGAGCTCCAGCGTCAAACGAGGTCCAGCGTCAACACAAACCAGTTCCAGCGTCCACACAAAGAGCTCCAACGTCAAACCAGGTCCAGCGTCCACACAAAAGAGCTCCAGCGTCAACACAAACGAGTATTCTGTGGTCAACACAAACGAGTCCAGCGTGAACAGAACGAGTTCCAGCGTTCAAACAAAAGAGTTCCAGCGTCAACACAAACGAGTTCCAGCGTCCACAAAAAGAGTTCCAGCGTCCACACTAACGAGTTCCAGCGTGCACACAAACGAGTTCCAGCGTCAAAACAAAGGAGTTCCAGCGTAAACACAAAAGAGTTCCAGCGTTAACACAAAAGAAATCAAGCGTCAACAGAACGAGTTCCAGCGTCCAAATAAAAGAGTTCTAGCGTCAACACAAACGAGTTCCACCGTCCAAACAAAAGAGTTCCAGCGTCCACACAAACGAGTTCCACCGTCCAAACAAAAGATTTCCAGCGTCCACACAAACGAGTTCCACCGTCCAAACAAAAGAGTTCCAGCGTCCACACAAACGAGTTCCTCCAGCGTCAAACGAGGTCCAGCGTCAACACAAACGAGTTCCACCGTCCAAACAAAAGAGTTCCAGCGTCCACACAAACGAGTTCCTCCAGCGTCAAACGAGGTCCAGCGTGAACACAAACGAGTTCCAGCGTCAATACAAACGAGTTTCAGCGTCCACACAAAAGAGCTCCAGCGTCCACACAAAAGAGTTCCAGCGTCAACACAAATGATTTCTAGCGTCAACACAAACGAGTTCCAGCGTCCACAAAAAAGAGTTCCAGCGTCAACACAAATGATTTCTAGCGTCAACACAAACGAGTTCCAGCTTCCACAAAAAAGAGTTCCAGCGTCCACACAAACGAGTTCCAACGTCAAACGAGGTCCAGCGTCAACACAAACGAGTTCCACCGTCCAAACAAAAGAGTTCCACCGTCCACACGAACGAGTTCCTCCAGCGTCAAACGAGGTCCAGCGTGAACACAAACGAGTTCCAGCGTCAATACAAACGAGTTTCAGCGTCCACACAAAGGAGTTGCAGCGTCCGAACAATAGAGTTGCGGCGTCCACAAAAAGAGTTCCAACGTCCTCACAAACGAGTTCCAGCGTCCACACAAAAGAGCTCCAGCGTCAACACAAATGAGTTCTAGCGTCAACACAAACGAGTTCCAGCGTCCACAAAAAAAAGTTCCAGCGTCCACACAAACGAGTTCCAGCGTCAAACGAGGTCCAGCGTCAACACAAACGAGTTCCAGCGTCCACACAAAAGAGTTCCAGCGTCCACACAAACAAGTTCCAGCGTCCACAAAAAAGAGTTCCAGCGTCAACACAAACGAGTTCCAGCGTCCACACAAAAGAGTTCAAGCGTCCACACAAACGAGTTCCAGCGTCAAAACAAACGAGTTCCAGCCTCAAAACAAAGGAGTTCCAGCGTAAACACAAACGAGTTCCAGCGTCAACAGAACGAGTTCCAGCGTCCAAACAAAAGAGTTCCAGCGCCCACACAAACGAATTCCAGCGTCAAACGAGGTCCAGCGTCAACAGAAACGAGTTCCAGCGTCAACACAAATGAGTTCCAGCGTCAACACAAAAGAGCTCCAGCGTCCACACAAAAGAGTTCCAGCATCAATACAAACGAGTTTCAGCGTCCACATAAAGGAGTTGCAGCGCCCCAACAATAGAGTTGCAGCGTCCAAAAAAAGAGTTCCAACGTCCCCACAAACGAGTTCCAGCGTTCACACAAAAGAGCTCCAGCGTCAACACAAATGAGTTCTAGCGTCAACACAAACGAGTTCCAGCGTCCACAAAAAAGAGTTCCAGCGTCCACACAAACGAGTTCCAACGTCAAACGAGGTCCAGCGTCAACACAAACGAGTTCCACCGTCCAAACAAAAGAGTTCCCCCGTCCACACAAACGAGTTCCTCCAGCGTCAAACGAGGTCCAGCGTGAACACAAACGAGTTCCAGCGTCAATACAAACGAGTTTCAGCGTCCACACAAAGGAGTTGCAGCGTCCAAACAATAGAGTTGCAGCGTCCACAAAAAGAGTTCCAACGTCCTCACAAACGAGTTCCAGCGTCCACACAAAAGAGCTCCAGCGTCAACACAATGAGTTCTAGCGTCAACACAAACGAGTTCCAGCGTCCAAAAAAGAGTTCCAACGTCCACACAAACGAGTTCCAGCGTCAAACGAGGTCCAGCGTCAACACAAACGAGTTCCAGCGTCCACACAAAAGAGTTCCAGCGTCCACACAAACAAGTTCCAGCGTCCACAAAAAAGAGTTCCAGCGTCAACACAAACGAGTTCCAGCGTCCACACAAAAGAGTTCAAGCGTCCACACAAACGAGTTCCAGCGTCAAAACAAACGAGTTCCAGCCTCAAAACAAAGGAGTTCCAGCGTAAACACAAACGAGTTCCAGCGTCAACAGAACGAGTTCCAGCGTCCAAACAAAAGAGTTCCAGCGCCCACACAAACGAATTCCAGCGTCAAACGAGGTCCAGCGTCAACAGAAACGAGTTCCAGCGTCAACACAAATGAGTTCCAGCGTCAACACAAAAGAGCTCCAGCGTCCACACAAAAGAGTTCCAGCATCAATACAAACGAGTTTCAGCGTCCACATAAAGGAGTTGCAGCGCCCAAACAATAGAGTTGCAGCGTCCACAAAAAGAGTTCCAACCTCCCCACAAACGAGTTCCAGCGTTCACACAAAAGAGCTCCAGCGTCAACACAAATGAGTTCTAGCGTCAACACAAACGAGTTCCAGCGTCCACAAAAAGAGTTCCAGCGTCCACACAAACGAGTTCCAGCGTCAAACGAGGTCCAGCGTCAACACAAACGAGTTCCACCGTCCAAACAAAAGAGTTCCCCCGTCCACACAAACGAGTTCCTCCAGCGTCAAACGAGGTCCAGCGTGAACACAAACGAGTTCCAGCGTCCACACAAAAGAGCTCCAGCGTCAACACAAATGAGTTCTAGCGTCAACACAAAACGAGTTCCAGCGTCACAAAAAAGAGTTCCAGCGTCCACACAAACGAGTTCCAGCGTCAAACGAGGTCCAGCGTCAACACAAACGAGTTCCAGCGTCCACACAAAAGAGTTCCAGCGTCCACACAAACAAGTTCCAGCGTCCACAAAAAAGAGTTCCAGCGTCAACACAAACGAGTTCCAGCGTCCACAAAAAAGAGTTCAAGCGCCCACAAACGAGTTCCAGCGTCAAAACAAACGAGTTCCAGCCTCAAAACAAAGGAGTTCCAGCGTAAACACAAACGAGTTCCAGCGTCAACAGAACGAGTTCCAGCGTCAACACAAAAGAGTTCCAGCGCCCACACAAACGAATTCCAGCGTCAAACGAGGTCCAGCGTCAACAGAAACGAGTTCCAGCGTCAACACAAATGAGTTCCAGCGTCAACACAAAAGAGCTCCAGCGTCCACACAAAAGAGTTCCAGCATCAATACAAACGAGTTTCAGCGTCCACATAAAGGAGTTGCAGCGCCCAAACAATAGAGTTGCAGCGTCCACAAAAAGAGTTCCAACGTCCCCACAAACGAGTTCCAGCGTTCACACAAAAGAGCTCCAGCGTCAACACAAATGAGTTCTAGCGTCAACACAAACGAGTTCCAGCGTCCACAAAAAAGAGTTCCAGCGTCCACACAAACGAGTTCCAGCGTCAAACGAGGTCCAGCGTCAACACAAACGAGTTCCACCGTCCAAACAAAAGAGTTCCCCCGTCCACACAAACGAGTTCCTCCAGCGTCAAACGAGGTCCAGCGTGAACACAAACGAGTTCCAGCGTCAATACAAACGAGTTTCAGCGTCCACACAAAGGAGTTGCAGCGTCCAAACAATAGAGTTGCAGTGTCCACAAAAAGAGTTCCAACGTCCTCACAAACGAGTTCCAGCGTCCACACAAAAGAGCTCCAGCGTCAACACAAATGAGTTCTAGCGTCAACACAAACGAGTTCCAGCGTCCACAAAAAAGAGTTCCAGCGTCCACACAAACGAGTTCCAGCGTCAAACGAGGTCCAGCGTCAACACAAAAGAGTTCCAGCGTCCACACAAAAGAGTTCCAGCGTCCACACAAACAAGTTCCAGCGTCCACAAAAAAGAGTTCCAGCGTCAACACAAACGAGTTCCAGCGTCCACACAAACGAGTTCCAGCGTCCACACAAACGAGTTCCAGCGTCAAAACAAACGAGTTCCAGCCTCAAAACAAAGGAGTTCCAGCGTAAACACAAACGAGTTCCAGCGTCAACAGAACGAGTTCCAGCGTCCAAACAAAAGAGTTCCAGCGCCCACACAAACGAGTTCCAGCGTCAAACGAGGTCCAGCGTCAACAGAAACGAGTTCCAGCGTGAACACAAACGAGTTCCAGCGTGAACACAAACGAGTTCCAGCGTCCACACAAAAGAGTTGCAGCGTCCACACAAAAAAGTTGCAGCGTCCACACAAAAGAGTCTGTGAACACAAAGAGTTCCAGCGTCCACAAAAAAAAGTTTTAGCGTCCTCACAACGTCAACAGAAGAATTCCAACATTCACACAAAGAGTTTTAGCGTCAACAGAAACGAGTTCCAGCGTCAACACAAATGAGTTCCAGCGTCAACACAAAAGAGCTCCAGCGTCAACACAAAAGAGTTCCAGCGTCAACACAAACGAGTTCCAGCGTCCAAACAAAAGAGTTGCAGCGCCCACACAAACGAGTTCCAGCGTCAAACGAGGTGCAGCGTCAACAGAAACGAGTTCCAGCGTGAACACAAACGAGTTCCAGCGTGAACACAAACGAGTTCCAGCGTCCACACAAAAGAGTTGCAGCGTCCACACAAAAGAGTTCCAGCATCAACACAAACGAGTTCCAGCGTCCACACAAAATAGCTCTAGCGTCAACAAAAACGAGTTCCAGCGTCAACACAAACGAGTTCCAGCGTCAATACAAAAGAGTTCCAAGGTCCACACAAGTGTTCCAGCGTTCACACAAATGAGTTACAAGTCCACACAAGAGTTGCAGCGTCAACACAAACGAGTTCCAGCGTCAACACAAACGAGTTCCAGCGGCCAAACAAAAGAGTTCCAGCGTCAACACAAACGAGCTCCAGCGTCCACACAAACGAGTTCCAGCGTCCAAACCAAAGAGTTCCAGCATCAACACAAACGAGTTCCAGCGTCCACACAAAAGAGTTCCCGCGTTTACACCAACGAGTTCCAGCGTCAACACAAAAGAGCTCCAGCGTCCACACAAACGAGTTCCAGCGCACACACCAACGAGTTCCAGCGTCAACAAAAACGAGTTCCAGCGTCCACACAAACAAGTTCCAGCGTCCACACCAACGAGTTCCAGCGTGAACACAAACGAGTTCCAGCGTCAACACAAACGAGTTCCAGCGTCAACAAAAACGAGTTCCAGCGTCCACACAAACAAGTTCCAGCGTCCACACCAACGAGTTCCAGCGCACACACAAACGAGTTCCAGCGTCAAGAAAAACGAGTTCCAGCATCCACACAAACAAGTTCGAGCGTCCACACCAACGAGTTCCAGCGCACACACAAACAAGTTCCAGCGTCAACACAAACGAGTTCCAGCGTCAACACAAACGAGTTCCAGCGTCAACACAAACGAGTTCCAGCGTCAACAAAAACGAGTTCCAGCGTCCACACAAACAAGTTCCAGCGTCCACACCAACGAGTTCCAGCGCACACACAAGCGAGTTCCAGCGTCAACAAAAACGAGTTCCAGCGTCCACACCAACGAGTTCCAGCGCAGACACAAACGAGTTACAGCGTGAACAAAAACGAGTTCCAGCGTCAACACAAAAGAGTTCCAGCGTCAACACAAAAGAGTTCCAGCGTCAACACAAAAGAGTTCCAACGTCAACACAAAAGAGTTCCAGCGTCAACACAAACGAGTTCCAGCGTCAAGACGCAAAACAGTTCCAGCGCCAACACACAAACGAGTTGCAGCGTCAACAGGCAAGAGTTCCAGCGTCAACACACAAAAGAGTTCCAGCGTCGACACAATCTAAAAGTTCCAGCGTCAACACACAAAAGAGTTCCAGCGTCGACACAATCTAAAAGTTCCAGCGTCAACACACAAAAGAGTTCCAGCGTCAACACAAAAAGGTTCCAGCGTCCACACAAACGAGTTGCAGCGTCAACATGCAAGAGTTCCAGCGTCCACACAATCTAAAAGTTCCAGGGTCAACACACAAAAGAGTTCCAGCGTCCATACAAAAGAGTTCCAGCGTCAGCACAAACGAGTTCCAGCGTCAACACAAAAGAGTTCCAGCATCCACACAAAAGAGTTCCAACGTCAACACACAAAAGAGTTCCAGCGTCTAAACAAAAGAGTTCCAGCGTCAACACAAACGAGCTCCAGCGTCCACACAAACGAGTTCCAGCGTCCAAACAAAAGAGTTCCAGCATCAACACAAACGAGTTCCAGCGTCCACACAAAACAGTTCCTGCGTGAACAAAAACGAGTTCCAGCGTCAACACAAAAGAGCTCCAGCGTCAACACAAACCAGTTCCAGTGTCACAAACGAGTTCCAGCGTCCAAACAAACGAGTTCCAGCGTCCACACAAAATAGCTCTAGCGTCAACAAAAACGAGTTCCAGCGTCAACACAAACGAGTTCCAGCGTCAATACAAAAGAGTTCCAAGGTCCACACAAGTGTTCCAGCGTTCACACAAATGAGTTACAAGTCCACACAAGAGTTGCAGCGTCAACACAAACGAGTTTCAGCGTCCACACAAAAGAGCTCCCGCGTTTACACCAACGAGTTCCAGCGTCCACACAAACAAGTTCCAGCGTCCACACCAACGAGTTCCAGCGCACACACCAACGAGTTCCAGCGTCAACAAAAACGAGTTCCAGCGTCCACACCAACGAGTTCCAGCGTCAACACAAACGAGTTCCAGCGTCAACACAAACGAGTTCCAGCGTCAACAAAAACGAGTTCCAGCGTCCACACAAACAAGTTCCAGCGTCCACACCAACGAGTTCCAGCGCACACACAAACGAGTTCCAGCGTCAACAAAAACGAGTTCCAGCGTCCACACAAACAAGTTCCAGCGTCCACACCAACGAGTTCCAGCGTCAACACAAACGAGTTCCAGCGTCAACACAAACGAGTTCCAGCGTCAACAAAACGAGTTCCAGCGTCCACACAAACAAGTTCCAGCGTCCACACCAAAGAGTTCCAGCGCACACACAAACGAGTTCCAGCGTCAAGAAAAACGAGTTCCAGCGTCACACACAAACAGTTCGAGCGTCCACACAACGAGTTCCAGCGCAACACACAAACGAGTTCCAGCGTCAACACAAACGAGTTCCAGCGTCAACACAAACGAGTTCCAGCGTCAACACAAACGAGTTCCAGCGTCAACAAAAACGAGTTCCAGCGTCCACAAAAACAAGTTCCAGCGTCCACACCAACGAGTTCCAGCGCACACACAAGCGAGTTCCAGCGTCAACAAAAACGAGTTCCAGCGTCCACACCAACGAGTTCCAGCGCACACACAAACGAGTTACAGCGTGAACAAAAACGAGTTCCAGCGTCAACACAAACGAGTTCCAGCGTCAACATACAAACGAGTTCGAGCGTCAACACAAACGAGTTCCAGCGTCAACACAAAAGAGTTCTAGCGTCAACACAAAAGAGTTCCAGCGTCAACACAAAAGAGTTCCAGCGTCAACACAAACGAGTTCCAGCGTCAACACAAAAAAGTTCCAGCGTCTACACAAACGAGTTCCAGCGTCCACACAAACGAGTTGCAGCGTCAACATGCAAGAGTTCCAGCGTCCACACAATCTAAAAGTTCCAGGGTCAACACACAAAAGAGTTCCAGCGTCCATACAAAAGAGTTCCAGCGTCAGCACAAACGAGTTCCAGCGTCAACACAAAAGAGTTCCAGCATCCACACAAAAGAGTTCCAACGTCAACACACAAAAGAGTTCCAGCGTCTAAACAAAAGAGTTCCAGCGTCCACACAAACGAGTTCCAGCGTCAAACGAAGTCCAGCGTCAACAGAAACGAGTTCCAGCGTCCAAACAAAAGAGTTCCAGCGTCCACACAAACGAGTTCAAGCGTCCACACAAAAGAGCTCCAGCGTCAACACAAACGAGTTCCAGCGTCCAATTAAAAGAGTTCCAGCGTCCACACAAACGAGTTCCATCGCCCAAACAAAAGAGGTCCAGCGTCAACACAAACGAGTTCCAGCGTCCACACAAACGAGTTCTAGCGTCCACACAAAAGAGCTCCATCGTCAACAAAAACGAGTTTCAGCGTCAACACAAACGAGGTCCAGCGTCCACACAAACGAGTTCCAGCGTCAACACAAACGAGTTCCAGCGTCCACACAAAGGAGTTGCAGCGTCCAAACAATAGAGTTGCAGCGTCCACACAAAAGAGTCCCAGTGTGAACACAAAGAGTTCCCGCGTCAACACAAAAGAGTTTTAGCGTCCACAAAACGTCAACAGAAGAATTCCAACATTCACCCCAAGAGTCCAGCGTGAACACAAAATGCAAGATTTCTCAGAAAAGAAGGAAGGCGAGATTTTCAGACAAGATAAATAATGAACTTTGACTGAGTTGTGTACACGAGAACTAAACATCACGATGTGTTTTCGAAATAGAGTTTAAAAATTCTGCACATTTCAATATAATTGCAGCAAATATCATTGCTTATCGCTTGCTATCACTTGCCCGAATTGCTTAATTGCATGCTTATATTTATACTTAACTGCTTTCCTAGTCGTTGTATGAAGTATCTGTATTAAAAAAATTAATTACATTGTTTCATTTGACTTTCATTTAAAGAATATTGCCGACCGTTTTATCAGTGTTTTTAGTTTAGATTTAGGTTTTCTCTCCACATTGCATGAGATTTAGGTTTTCTCTCCAAATTGCATATTCTGTATCGTACGGATTATTCCTATACTTATTACTCCGTTTCCAATGAGCTTAATTTTTCCATGATAAGTTATTTTCGCAAGGTAGTTAACTATATACAAATATATAGGTTTTTAAGAGGTCAATAATTGAGAAAGATACGTCAAACTACGATCAACAATATTTTTTGTAAAGAAAATAATAGCTATGCATGGATGCAAGAATGCAGAGTTTCTCAGTAAAAAAACTATATCGTGCAGAAACGATTAATTCGCGCATTTCTCTGAGAATTAAACGGAACTTAGTGTTAGCTATTTTATTTCTATTATAACAAAGAGGAAAAGATTTGGGGGACACCCGGTATATTCATGCAAAACTTTACACGACGAGCTTAACAGACAATAGTTGTTGCCGTTTAGTGATAATGCATGCATGTCATTAATGCTGGTTTTTAGCTTCATTCACTTCAAAATCATTTTTTCCAAAACGCACGCACAGGGCGGTTCAATTAAATGACGAAAAATTCATTCAATAGTTGTCAATTAAATGATTCTTTCTTGCGGATAGGTTTGCGAAAATTTTGCGCGCGAAATATTTTTTCACAGAGCGATAAAATTTGTTTATTGAAAAGTATGTTTTCACTTTCCTCATTATCTAAACCCTTCCGACGCAGGTCGAAAGTTGGCGAAGGTAAATGGTTGGAAATTGAGAAAATTCGAGATAACGATGGCACAGCGAGTGAAAATCAATTAAAGATTTCACAAAAATATGCAGGTGATCCAGACGTCGACTGCTTCTTTAGTTTTTCTGGCTGACAACCACCAGATTTGATCGCGCTAACTTATTGTTTCGTTGTTTTTATTATTCCAGAGAGACTTGCGTCTGTTGGCGGAAAACGAGAAATGTCCGAAGAGGAAAAAATGTACTACGAATTGTTTGGCGTCAGCAGCCAAGCAGAAGGTTAGTGAATTTGAGATGATTGTTGGACGATCTTCAACTTTCTATTTCGTATAAATTGTTGGCAGATTGAAATGATGGTAATGAAACAGAACCGCAAAGACAGATCACATGTGCATTGGATGACATTTAGCGCACAATTATCTTTGCATTTCAGGATGTTTAATGTTTTTTTTCACTTTTTTTTCCAAGAAGAAGACAACGGTAGAGATAACTTATCACGCTGTGACACAGTTCACACAGAAGACCTCACACGTCGAGGCGTAACTCGTCAAATCGGTAAGTTCACTTATAAATTTCTACTGCTATCAATATACCGCCACCAGACAAAATACCTTTCGAAGTTTGAAAAAAATTTTAAGACCGCGCTGGTAAAATAAAATTAAACTTATAGACTGCCTGTGAAAAGGAATGTTGATATATATTGCAGCTGAGCGTGAAATTCTTTCCGTTAGGCAATGCTATCAGGCAAACTCTTGGTCAAATGTCGACCGCGATGCTCATTAATAATACAATTCATCTTATTTCCAGCCTCAGAAATTGCCTTCGAGTGTCGTCAGTGGGCAAAAGACGATTACGAAAGAAAAAACAGACAGTCAAAATTGAAGTCGGGCATTTCTGACACACCTGCACAACAGCTTGCGAAAACAGGGCAATATGTCAATGCAGAGAGCTCCGACTCAAACGTCCAAAAAAATGCCGGAGAATTGGATGTAGAACCTCTTTGTGAGGTAAGAGAAACTAATTAAGCATGCATAAGATACACTTTCGAAGAAGAAAACGAGGCTAGCAAACTTGTAATTTATTTAATAAAATATCGCTTGCTATCGAAAGTTTTATTAACCTGGGTTCTTTACAATCACTTCAGCTTGCCGAAGACGATATCAAATCCAAAAAGAAGAAACGTTCAAGGAGAATGAAACGAAAACACAGAAAAGTCAAGCCTTTATGTGATTTGACTACAGGCAACGACTCAGTGAAACCTGAACCTTGTGAAATGAAGAAACCATCTGATATCTACAAGATGTTTCAAGGATCAACGTCAAGTGACATCCACTCCAGAGAAGTTCTCTCCGTTGAACCAGATGATGAATACAAGCAAACGGAGGAAACAGATGCAGAAGGTAAACACTGTATTTCTACTACATACATACCACGTGCTGTGAGTTTCACACCCCACGACTAAACATTTCACAAGAGATTATTAATTTTATAGCGTCATCTTCTGCGGAGACATCTACCGCCAAACAAAGTAAATGGTCCAAGTTTTGGAAACATGGAAAAACCAAAGTGAAGAAAATGAAACCGCCAAAGAAAATCAACGAGCCCACCGAAGATGAGGAAACAACGTCCAAAGAAAAGACCTCCAAATTCAAATTCTTTAAAAAGACAACGAAGGTGAAAACATTCAAGGAACCAAAATCGAAAGCAGGTTCTTCTGAAGAGCAAAACATCGACGGAGAAACAACAAAATGGTTTAAAGTAAAGTTATCGAGTACAGCTGTTACACCAAGTGAAGTTTACAAGAAAAAGAAAGCTTCGGCCACAGGAAGCCAATAAACCTCTCAAAAAAAACACACAAAACAACCAATTCACAAGATTTAACAACTTACTATACACAAAACCTTCAACGACAAACACAACAATACCAACGTACACACACAAAAGCTCCAATGTCCATTAACAAGAATTTCAACGTCCAAACACAACAGTTCCTACAACGTGAACACATCGGCGTCAACACACAAACGAGTTCCAGCTTCAACATAAAAGAGTCCCAACGTCCACACAAACAGGTTCCAGTGTCCAAACAAATGAGTTCCAGTGTCAACACAAACAAGTTCCAGCGTTCACAAAAGAGTTCCAGCGTCCACACAAACGAGTTCCAGCGTCAACATCTCAGAATTCTAGTGCCCACACAATCTAAGAGTTCATGCAAGCGTGACCACACAAAAGAGTTCCAGCGTCAACACAAACGAGTTCCAGCATCAACACGCAAGAGTTCCAGCGTCCACACAATCTAAAAGTTCCAGTGTCAACACACAAAAGAATTCCAGCGTCAACACGCAGGAGTTCCAGGTCAACACGCAAGAATTCCAGCGTCAACACGCAAGAGTTCCATTGTCAAAACGCAAGAGTTCCAGTGTCAAAACGCAAGAGTTCCAGTGTCGACACAAAAAAGAGTTCCAACGTCGACACACAAAAGAGTTCCAGCATCCACACAGACGAGTTCCAGCGTCAACAGGCAAGTGTTCCAGCGTAAACACACAAAACAGTTCCAGCGTCCACACAAACGAGTTCCAGCGTCCACACAAACGAGTTCCAGCGTCAACACGCAAGAGTTCCAGCGTAAACACACAAAACAGTTCCAGCGTCCACACAAACGAGTTCCAGCGTCCACACAAACGAGTTCCAGCGTCAACACGCATGAGTTCCAGCGTCAACACGCAAGAGTTCCAGTGTCAACACACAAAAGAGTTCGAGCGTCAACACAAACGACTTCCAGCGTCAACGCGCAAGAGTTCCAGCGTCAAAACACAAAACAGTTCCAGCGTCAACACGCAGAAGATTCCAGCGTCACACAAACGAGTTCCGGCGTCCACACAAACGAGTTCCAGCGTCAACACGCAAGAGTTCCAGCATCAACACACAAAACAGTTCCATCGTCCACACAAACGAGTTCCAGCGTCAACACACAAAACAGTTCCAGCGTCCACACCAACGAGTTCCAGCGTCAACACACAAAACAGTTCCAGCGTCCACACCAACGAGTTCCAGCGTCCACACCAACGAGTTCCAGCGTCCACACAAACGAGTTCCAGCGTCCACACAAACGAGTTCCAGCGTCAACACGCAAGAGTTCCAGCATCAACACGCAAGAGTTCCAGCGTACACACAATCTAAGAGTTGCAGCGTCAACACAAACGAGTTCCAGCGTCAACACAAACGAGTTCCAGGTCACACACGCAAGAGTTCCAGCGTCTACACAAATAAGTTCAGCGTCAACAGACAAAAGAGTTCCAGCGTCAACACAAACGAGTTCCACCGTGAACACGCAAGAGTTCCAGCGTCAACACGCAAGAGTTCCAGTGTCAACACACAAAATAGTTCCAGCGTCCACAAAAACGAGTTCCGGCGTCCACACAAACGAGTTCCAGCGTCAACACGCAAGAGCTCCAGCATCAACACACAAAACAGTTCCATCGTCCACACAAACGAGTTCCAGCGTCAACACACAAAACAGTTCCAGCGTCCACACCAACGAGTTCCAGCGTCCACACAAACGAGTTCCAGCGTCCACACAAACGAGTTGCAGCGACAACACAAACGAGTTCCAGCGTCAACACACAAAAGAGTTCGAGCGTCAACACAAACGACTTCCAGCGTCAACGCGCAAGAGTTCCAGCGTCAAAACACAAAACAGTTCCAGCGTCAACACGCAAGAGTTCCAGCGTCAACACAAAAGATTTCCAGCGTACACACAATCTAAGAGTTGCAGCGTCAACACAAACGAGTTCCAGCGTCAACACAAACGAGTTCCAGGGTCCACACGCAAGAGTTCCAGCGTCTACACAATATAAAAGTTCAAGCGTCAACACACAAAAGAGTTCCAGCGTCAACACAAACGAGTTCCACCGTGAACACGCAAGAGTTCCAGCGTCAACACGCAAGAGTTCCAGTGTCAACACACAAAATAGTTCCAGCGTCCACACAATCTAAAAGTTCAAGCGTCAACACACAAAATAGTTCCAGCGTCAACACAAACGAGTTCCAGCATCAACACGCAAGAGTTCCAGCGTCCACACAATCTAAAAGTTCAAGCGTCAACACACAAAATAGTTCCAGCGTCAACACAAACGAGTTCCAGCATCAACACGCAAGAGTTCCAGCGTCCACACAATCTAAAAGTTCCAGCGTCAACACAAACGAGTTCCAGCGTCAAAACGCAAGAGTTCCAGCGTCCACACAATCTAAGAGTTGCAGCGTCAACACAAACGAGTTCCAGCGTCAACACGCAAGAGTTCCAGTGTCAACACACAAAAGAGTTCCAGCGTCAACACAAACGAGTTCCAGCGTCAACACGCAAGAGTTCCAGTGTCAACACACAAAATAGTTCCAGCGTCCACACAATCTAAAAGTTCAAGCGTCAACACACAAAATAGTTCCAGCGTCAACACAAACGAGTTCCAGCATCAACACGCAAGAGTTCCAGCGTCCACACAATCTAAAAGTTCAAGCGTCAACACACAAAATAGTTCCAGCGTCAACACAAACGAGTTCCAGCATCAACACGCAAGAGTTCCAGCGTCCACACAATCTAAGAGTTGCAGCGTCAACACAAACGAGTTCCAGCGTCAATACGCAAGAGTTCCAGTGTCAACACACAAAAGAGTTCCAGCGTCAACACAAACGAGTTCCAGCGTCAACACGCAAGAGTTTCAGCGTCAACACAAACGATTCCCAGCGTCCACACAAACGAGTTCCAGCGTCAACACGCAAGGGTTCCAGCGTCAACACACAAAACAGTTCCAGCGTCAACACAAACGAGTTCAAGCGTCAAGACACAAAACAGTTCCAGCGTCCACACAAACGAGTTCCAGCGTCCACACAAACGAGTTTAGGGCGTCCACACAAACGAGTTCCAGCGTTAACACGCAAGAGTTCCAGCGTACAGACAATCTAAGAGTTGCAGCGTCAACACAAACGAGTTCCAGCGTCAACACAAACGAGTTCCAGCGTCCACACGCAAGAGTTCTGGCGTCCACACAATCTAAAAGTTCAAGCGTCAACACACAAAAGAGTTTCAGCGTCAACACAAACGAGTTCCAGCGTCAACACGCAAGAGTTCCAGCGTCCACAGAATCTAAAAGTTCAAGCGTCAACACACAAAAGAGTTTCAGCGTCAACACAAACGAGTTGCAGCGTCACACGCAAGAGTTCCAGCGTCAACACGCAAGAGTTCCAGCGTGAACACGCAAGAGTTCCAGTGTCAACACAAAAAAGAGTTCCAGTGTCAACACAAAAAATAGTTCCAGCGTCAACACAAAAGAGTTCCAACGTCAACACACAAAAGAGTTCCAGCATCCACACGCAAGAGTTCCAGCGTCAACACACAAAACAGTTCCAGCGTCCACACAACCGAGTTCCAGCGTCAACACAAGCGAATTTCCAGCGTCAACACAAGCGAGTTCCAGCGTCAACACAAACGAGTTCCAGCGTCAACACGCAAGAGTTCCAGCGTCAACACACTAAACAGTTCCAGCGTCCACACAAACGAGTTCCAGCGTCAACACAAAAGATTTCCAGCGCCCACACAAACGAGTTCCAGCGTCCACAGAAACGAGTTCCAGCGTCAACACGCAAGAGTTCCAGCGTCAACACACAAAACAGTTCCAGCGTCCACACAAACGAGTTCCAGCGTCAACACACAAAACAGTTCCAGCGTCCACACAAACGAGTTCCAGCGTCCACACAAACGAGTTCCAGCGTCAACACGCAAGAGTTCTGGCGTGCACACAATCTAAAAGTTCAAGCGTCAACACACAAAAGAGTTTCAGCGTCAACACAAACGAGTTGCAGCGTCAACACACAAGAGTTCCAGCGTCAACACAAAAAAGAGTTTCAGTGTCAACACAAAAAATAGTTCCAGCGTCAACACAAGAGAGTTCCAACGTCGACACACAAAAGTGTTCCAGCATCCACACGCAAGAGTTCCAGCGTCAACACACAAAACAGTTCCAGCGTCCGCACACAACCGAGTTCCAGCGTCAACACAAGCGAGTTCCAGCGTCCACACAAGCGAGTTCCAGCGTCCACACAAACGAGTTCCAGCGTCAACACGCAAGAGTTCCAGCGTCAACACACTAAACAGTTCCAGCGTCCACATGCAAAAGTTCCAGCGTCCACACAATCTAAAAGTTTCAGCGTCAAGACACAAAAGAGTTCCAGCGTCAACACAAACGAGTTCCAGCGTCAACACGCAAGAGTTCCAGCGTCCACACAATCTAAAAGTTCAAGCGTCAACACACAAAAGAGTTGCAGCGTCAACCCAAACGAGTTCCAACGTCAACACACAAAAGAGTTCCAGCGTCCACACAATCTAAAAGTTCCAGCGTCAAGACACAAAAGAGTCCCAGCGTCAACACAAACGAGTTCCAGCGTCAACACACAAAAGAGTTCCAGCGTCCACACAAACGAGTTCCAGCGTCAACACGCAAGAGTTCCAGCGTCAACACACAAAAGAGTTCCAGCGTCAACACACAAAAGAGTTCCAGCGTCAACACAAACGAGTTCCAGCGTCAACACGCAAGAGTTCCAGCGTCAACACACAAAAGAGTTCCAGCGTCAACACACAAAAGAGTTCCAGCGTCAACACAAACGAGTTCCAGCGTCAACACAGAAACGAGTTCCAGCGTCCACACAAACGAGTTCCAGCGTCAACAGAAACGAGTTCTAGCGTCAACACAAAGGAGTTCCAGCGTCTACACAAATGAGTTCCAGCGTCTACACAAATGAGTTCCAGCGTCCACACAAATGAGTTCCGAGTCCACACAAGAGTTGCAGCGTCCACATGAAAGAGTTAGAGGGTGGAAAGATGAAGCAGTTCTTAATTATTGCTAAAATGTCTAAAACACGAGACTCCACGGAAACCCTTTTATGAGATCTCTAGAGATCTCTTAGAAAGAACATTTTAAAAGTGATTCACTATCGGCACAATTTATAACATTCAAGACAATTTAGTTGG
Source organism: Dendronephthya gigantea (assembly GCF_004324835.1). Lineage (NCBI taxonomy): Eukaryota > Metazoa > Cnidaria > Anthozoa > Malacalcyonacea > Nephtheidae > Dendronephthya > Dendronephthya gigantea. The sequence continues at coordinate 1,519,723 of NW_021163031.1, forward strand.
CTCACGTATCGGTATGTAACTTAATATATACGATGTTATTATGTATCTATTGATTTGAATTATTTAGTTATTACAAAATAAAAACTTTTAAAAGAAACACTCGTACCTTTGCAGTTGTTTTCGGCGTCTTTTGAATCAACACACCAATTGTGACCCAGTCTCCTTCGACATCATTATTGCGTACATTGGATTGAATTGAAGAGATTTTGATCATTTTTCTGCCTTCCATTCTTCTCTTCATCGTGGTCGACGAAACACAAGGGTTTCTGCAAGGGATGATGTATGTTTACTGGAGTGATATTAGTATTTGAGTTTAGACAAGATTTTGATCAGGCGCTAAGCATTTCACCAACATTTTAATAAGTTGTGAAAGCATAAAGTGAGTCCTGGGGCCGGTTGTTGAAAAGCCGGTTAGCTCTTTTTTCATAAATATTTTCTGGACGATAGAAGTCATATTTTCTAAAGTTTTAAAACAAACAGTGGTTCAGAAGCACATAAACTAAAACACTGGATTAAAATTTAACCCAGGGTTGGCGCTAACCTAGCTTTGAACAACTGGCCCCAGGAGTATTACATTCAACCTTCATATACTTTCATTAATTTACATCATCAAGCCTAGGAGAGTATGCCCTAAACATATTGGTGATGTAACCAAAGAAATGGCTTATTCTTAGAAATGGCTTATTCTTAGAAATGGCTTATTCTTAGAAATGGCTTATTCTTAGTCTTGTGCAAAAAATGATTTAAACATGCAATTACTAGTTTACATTTTTTAAGAACTATACTTGTAAGCCCTACACAATTCGTAATCCAGAGTATTCATCCGTGAGAGCAGATGATGAATCTTGTGCTGGTTTCTTTGCAGATGATGTGTGTGGAGCTGGTTCCTCTGCCTTTCGCTTCTGACCAGAGCTTTTTCTCTCTGTGTGTATTTAAATAATTCATTACCACAAGACGTATTTTTAATGATTTACTAGATAAACATCCACCCTTCCTATAAGCTCATTACAGGCAACAGGAGTCATTATGTTACCGTCACTTGTGTGGCACTCATGTGGTGTTGATTCACATGTCTAGTTGTCAAATAACATAATAAATTATAGTTTTTTGTCAACATGGAAAGTTGAATTTCAGCTTTTTGGGTTCTGATTCTTTCACCCACACAGCAAGTTTTTATGGTCTTATATTTAGAACAACAGGTAGTCTCACCTAATATGTTAAAAACAAAAAATGCTTAATTGTACACATTTACTCGTTATTATTGTTATGGATATCAAACTTGATTGGATAAATGTGTTATTTTATAATTGAACACCAAACTCTAAACATAAATGTGATTAAACTAAACTAATCAGCAACTAATGTAATGGGAACAAAGTATGTTAAACAGATACTGTAGGTATGACCTCTGCAGGTATATGTGTATATAATGTAAAGTTGTGTAAACATAAAAGTTGCTACTTAGTTACCTACCAATTTTTACAACAGATGAATCATGATTCTTTGATGTATGAGCAACTTTTGGTTTTGCACCGAATGGAGTAGTATCACTTGAAGTTTGTGATTTATTAATCTTCTTGACAGCTCGTGTAGGTGAATTTTGGCTGTTTAATTGTTTTTCTGTTTTTGAATCTTCCGCATTATATTTCACAATGCTGGGATTCTCTTTGTTTGATTTGTTTTCAGGTGATGTCTTTTCTAATGGCGATGGTTAATGGTGTAACAATGGTGTTTTATATACTGTGCGATTAGTGATACTAAACCTAAGAGCTTCCCAAATGGTGAGCAAATTACCCTAATATTATTATGTCAGAAATTGTCAATATTGTATGTGTATTACAAATTTGTATGTCAAATTAAAGGATACTCTCTTCATTTTTTGATTTCAACTGGGCCTCAAGAAACTTTATATACTTTTCCATGTCTGTCATCCTCTCTATAAATATATTTGTATATAAGTTTTTCATAACTTGTCAATTATTTACCTGGCCTGGAATTCATATAATATGTACTTACTGGATATATTTTCCGGAGATGTCTTGCCATCCTGACTTGTTATGTCAGTTTCATTGTTTGTATTAACAGCATTTTGACTGTTCTCTGTCTCAGTGTTATCACCTTGTTCATTATTATAGAGTTGATCAATAAAATCATCATCACTATCATGGCCAATAAGATTCACTAGTTCATCCAGTTCATCGTCTAAACGGTGCATTTGAAAAAAATATCTAATATAATTCTATGATTGATGGATAGACCGTTTAATTTCAGAGATATAAAATATTTTTTGCCTTGTTGGTTATTTCAAATAAAATACTTATATAAAGCACAGTATTCACAGTTCACACAACTAAAATTCGCCGATTTCAATTTCCAATACCCATGAAAACTATTGCTATCGTAACAAACCTTACCTTCCATCTTTTCGTAAAGCGTTATGCGTCAAAAATTAAGACAATTTTCGTAGTTTTGAGTATATTTATCTGTCTATGTTTACAAAGATTGCCATTTAACATTTCCCGCCATAATATTCACCCGGTTCGTCATTTCCCCACATGGAGAACCACTGTGGAGAACACTCTGGGACAATCGAATCAGATAGGATTCTGATTGGTCGTTGACGCGCATGGAATTGATGGAATGCATACTAGAAGACTGGGTTTTACCATCTAAAATTCATATTGTTCTTGGAACAATAGATTTAGGCCTCTGGGACCGGGATCACAATGGCTTGTCAATTAAGTGTTGTCTTTTTTTATACACCTTGTACATTAAAAATTGCTGTAAGAAGTGCGCGTTTGTTTTGGGCGTTTTAAATTCTTTCGAAGCATTGGTTTTGCAAATAAACACTGCTACGGAATTTGAGAGGTAGAGGTTAGATTCCTGCCGGAGAGCTTGAGTTGTATCTCCCACAACGCTGCCCGTTCGATCTCAATAATCAATAATTAATCATATTTTTATTCTCAAGCGCACTACCTCGTTTCCGAATGCTAACATTTCCATGAATAGGAAATTTAAGGGGGGGGGGCGACCGGGGGAAGTTGTACACTACTAGTGATAGTGATAGTGATAGTATAGTAACCCAGGAGTAGCCATAGAGGCTTCCACGGTTGCTAAGCAACGACGCGAAAAAGAAACATGGCCGCAAGAGTGACTTTAATTTTGGTTGCTTCGGGAATACTGCGTGTATTTTTGTGATTTCGGTTCATTTCTTTTATCATGTGAGTTTGACTACTGAACAAAACTTTGAAAACACTGTGGATCATCGACAACTTAAATGTTTATATAATTTTTTATGAATCTTCGACAGTCGAAACACTGAGAAAGATTGTGTAACAGACGAAATTACCTGAAAGTTGTCTGTTACCTCGCTACTCTACATACAGGTTGGTTAAATTATGATATTTAACTTCCAGGTAGTGATTCCTGCGATGTTACTGTCTTAACCATCAAATCCAAATATTAAAGACTAACTTCCAAATATAATCAAATATATATACCACATAACTACCTAAATGGAAATTGTGCATTTCAGGGTATGCATGCATAGTCACTCATGCAATTTCTATGCAGGTGGAAATTGCAGAAAGGATCTTCCCTCCTTTTTTGTTTCTATTTTCATGACCCAGTCATACATCATATATGATAATATGATCCTAGTATATGTGGTCTTCATGTGTGTGTAATCTTTTAGACATGTCAAGAAACTCAAGAACAAGCATTGTTAGAGAGCCTGGAGAGCACAAAGTGACATTCACAGTAACATTAGCTTGTGCAGTTCAAGCAGGTAGGGTTAAATCAATTATATATATTATGTCTGAGAAATACCCACTCTGAAGTTTGCAATTATGTCTTATACCATAAGGTATAGTAATTTAGTTTTCTACTAAGGCACCTTGGCTCAGTTTAACCAATGATGTGAAACATGCCGTTATAATTAGGCCATTGGCGTCAATCGAAAGTTATTAATTGAGGGGGGCCATATTCATATATTCTTCCACATGCCTGGTTAATTTCTTTTGAAAACAATTTCACTTTCAATAAAGATCAGCCTGGCCTAGCAGATATGGTCCCCCTCAATTAACATTCAATTGACGCCCATGAATTAAAATGGATAAAACTCTCTAGTTGACAGCGATGCACCAGTTATTGAATCTAAGAAAGGTAAACGACTTGCAGTCTATGAGGCACCAAAAGCGTATCATTATTTTCACCTGGAATATAAGTTGATGCCAGATGACATTGAGCCAGTTAAAACAGATGTGGTTATGTATGGTGTGGCAGCAAAGATCTATAATGAAAATGATTCCAAAGTTATCAAAACTTGGAAAGAAGGAGAAAAAATATGGATAGCTTGGACCCAAAAGTAAAGTAATATATTATTTATTAATAATACGTATGATTAGAAAGTTGTATATATGACTGGAAAATTTGGTTTACGTCCAAATGGAAAAGGAATTGTTAAAAAAATTTGGATATGATTGAGACATTGGACAAACAGTTTTAAAATGTAAATTAGGATAATGCATTCATTATTGTTTCACAGCGCCAGGCTGACAATGAGTATACATACCACATTGTCTAGCTAGGACAAAGCGTCATGAATAGTAATAAATAATTGCCTCCCTATTGTGTTACAGATAATAAATTTTTGCCCACTTAATTGCTTTAAACAAACTTTTAGTCCCACCACACCTCTTGCTCACCTTCATCATGCCCACAAATGTACCGTAATTCGTTGCCCACAAATATTTGGTTCAAAAGAAGTGGGCAAAATTAAGACAAAAAGGAATTGTGGTTTTTTAAGACAATTCAGCTCACACGCACCCCTAACAATACGTTCACATAACACTGCATCTTGAGTGGTTACAAATACCATGCAAGAGAAGTTAAAGTAAACTTCTTAGTTTAAATCAAGTAAAATAGATATATTAAAGTAAAAACAGCACAATATACCATTGTTTTATAGAATGCCAGATGAAATTACCCTTTAGTGCATTAATACACGAGGAAAGAAAGAATTAGACCACTGTAACTCTTTGAAATAAAATATAATGCCATCCTCGTCTAGGCTTCATTGATATGTTGTGAATTATTTAGTGTATCGATGTGGATCACCAAAGAACTTCTGCTAAATATCTTCGAACATTCACTTGAGCTTCGTATTTGGGACTCAAAAGATAAGGTTTCCGCCCGTGCGCGGTTTGATCGCCCTAAGGCGTTCCGATTGCCTGCAGGAATGGAAAATGAAGAGGATGCTGGGGACCAGGATAAAAACTCCAACGTCAAGGCTCTGGTTCTTAAACAGTCGCTCAGTCATGCGCAGTTACAGCCAAAAGAAAGTCGTGAAATGAGAGGTGAATATTGCGTTGTTGTTTACTGGGCAAAGCATGCTTCTGATTGGCCAATCGGGAACACGCTTTGTCCGCAAACTTTGTCAAATTGTCAAAGCGCAGAGCCACGCAAACGTTTACTCACCTGAAATTTTTTTTTTTTTAACTATCGGTGACAATATCATCCAACTGTAGTAGACGTTGTTTGGTAGAAATCCTGTTATCCATTTTGTTACTCGCGTACTGAAATTTCAGAATCCGCCGTTTTTTCTTTCCTCTGTAAACTAGTTATTACAATCACTCATGCTGTAGTTTTCTTGAAGGTGAACGTCTTGCAAGAACCACGTCAGGAACAACAGGGCGACTTCAAGAATCTTTATCGCCAGATGAAGAGTTGAGAGCAACAACGGCACCAACGGTACGTCAGAGTAGTACTTACATTCAGGTCGAGAGAGATCAGTTCGATAATCCTTAGGCCCGTTGATATTAACCTCGATCTTCACACACGTGTGAAATGATGCAAATATGAAGGTCCAGATACATGTATGTAGGAGCGGAATTGCGAAAATACTTGTAATGAAGTAATGAAAAGAGGAAAATTGCACAAAATAATGCAAAGATATGTAGGATGTTTAGCACTCATCCTCAAAACCCAGCTTGCTGTTTTTTCCATGGTTAACCATTACGAAGTTGGTGTAGACGTTGATAACTGCGAGATTGACAATTCATGACGACGTTGTTTTAGGGACGGTCTCAATAAGTTCGATGATGCATCCTCACTATTCCAAGTCCAGAACCTGCAATTTTCAAAACCTGCAACTTCTGAAAAGCCTATTCGATATGAGTTGCAAGTGGGTTAACTTATTTCGATGAGCGGAAAAAAGTCGTAATAAAAATATATCGTATCATATCGTAAAAAAGTTTTAGTTCTCATGTTTTAGGTCAGCAGAGTAAGTTATTTTACACAATACGCTGATTTTGTACAGAACATTTATTGATCAGTTTGTCCTCCACAGGGCTCAACTTGCGTAAAATCACCAGCTCCATCAGCTGTGACAAAGGCCAGTGAACTTGCAAAAGTTCAAGTGAGGATAAATGATGAAAGTAGTAAAAGTCACTGGCTTCGCATTGCACAACTTGCTGGTTTAGGAAAACCTTTTTCTGAAAACGAAATGACGCAGTTATGTGAAATGGTAGATACAAGGAAACGGACTTCTTTTGAAAACGAAAGAAAGAAAAAGGTTAAGGTTGATGAAATGGGTGAGTTTACATATTTGCTGTGGAGTAACCTATTTGTACTGTACGTATTCGTTTTAAATCAGGCGTGTCTGCATGTAAGTGTAATTCATCTTTGGTAAAACAACCAACAATTATTTCTTCCCTGTTAGGGTCTGTTCGCACGATCCATGCAATTTTGTTAGATCCAATTCACTTTTGACGTATGGAATGAAATCAGTTATTTGATAAAGCAGTACTGCGTTGGTTTACATTGTTTTGCTGCCCACATACATTGCAAGTCACCGAGACTATAAAACATCCATCAGAAGTGAATTAGATCCATCGTAACTTCTTCACATTTCTTTAACATAGAAAAGGAAACAAAGGTAACAAAACGTAAATCAAAGAGAGAAGAGCAGAAACAAACCGTGTTGGCAGCATTTACTCGAGTCCATGGCATTGCATCGATCAAACTTCGCCTTTGTTTACTCTTTGCTGGGACGAAGTCCATCACTGAACGCCTTGGCTGTAAAGTGAACGGAATCGAAGATCTCATGGTCACAGTATCACTTGATAAGCCGTTATTGTCAGACGAACAAAAGAAGGATCTTAATCCAATGCTTATAAAACTTTGTTCTGTAAAAAATCTGCCAAACAAACCATTGTCTTACGATGAACTGGACGAAAAGTAAGGGACTTTTTCGCGTTCATCGCAATTTATTTCATTTTAGGACCTGTTAGTATTAGCTAAAAAAATCTCATTCAGGCCGTGTACGGGCCTAGGCACGAGCTTGGGTGTTATAAAATTTTTATATGAACTTTTGATACCCCGGCATTTTCAGTTGGTTGCGTAATTATAGTTATTACTTTCCGTATCAAGAGTGCATAAACGTTGATAAGAGTAACTGGTGTATGGACAAAAGCTATATTTTAACGTAAACTGCACTCGTGTGGTGTGTACATACCTTGGCAATGCCTTTTTTAAATACAGCTGATATATTAATTTCCCTCCAGATGTGTTCCAGTATTTGCGCAGTACAAGTTCTTCAAAGAGCCAGTTCACCGTACACTAGGCTATCCGCATGGTCGCAGTGTAGTTTGGGAAGATGTAAACGTGGTTTTGCTGGGTGCGTTGGATCAAGGGGAACTTCAGGAGTATTTGCAGGGTCCACCAGTACATATAGAGATACATGATAGGGATAGAAATAATGATGTGAAAAAAGTCAAAGCAGATTTGTTTGGGGATAATCCTGAGGATGAGATGATCAACAATGTCAGCTTGGTTGCAGGTATTTATTCTTATTTAACTATATTTCTCTTCTAGTCTCAATATCTTAGTATAACTCTGCGAAATTAACTCTTATCACTGAGTCTGACTGAACCATCCACTGGTAAAGATTAAGCCTTTCCCTATCGAAATGGGATACATATTGTAACTACTCTCTTCCACGAGTTTCCACTTTGATGTAACGCTGAACAGTAAAAGATATCCTGTACTTTTTTTATAGTTCTTTGTCGATTATAATAAAGTTTATTTTCATAGGTCGTCGAACTACTCACAATCCATTCAAAAGTAAAGATAAAGCATGGGACCCATACGGCGTGGCAAAATTGGATCTTTCCGAGCTACTTCTTGGCCAGCGTTATTTGTATATGTGTATTCCTGTCCACAACTGTTCAAGCCCTGATCCAACTATCGGTCACGAGCGTCCAGGCGGATCCATTGTTGGCCTTACGGGCAGCGTTGATGGTCCAGGTACAGTGAAAGTCTTACAGTGAAAGAATAAGTCCAAGATTCCAACCGTAGTACTAGTAACAGGCCAGAGCTATAGAGAATGGTCTTCATTTACTGGAGCGCTCAATTCAAGAAGAACTGATCCTTGCATTTAAATGGAATGATTAGTTTAGTCAATGATTAATTGTGAGATGTTATTGGCGAATTACCATGTACATTTCTAATATCATTGCTGACATTGCATGACTTACGTTAGAGTCTGCCTGAAAATATGGCTATGTGTTGACGTACTTTTACCCACAACAGTTAGTATCAGACACCAACAGACTTACTGCATGAAAGACGCTTGTAAGGTTTGTTAGAATTATTATCTGAATTATAAATAAACCGTTTCTCATTAACAGAAGAAGAGCCGTTACCTTCAGCAAATTATATCGAAGCGGGAAGTGAGTTGAAAATAAAGATAGAAGTAGGATATCCTATTACGACCATTGCTGACGTAAGGAAAAGAGTGACAGAGCCTGATAAAGTTAAAATACCAGACGAGGTAACGATGCATCATTGACGTGGGTTCGGGATGTGTTCGTGTGAATTTTGAGATGAGTTCTCTTTTTCATTTCGCAGTGTCCATTTGCCAGAGTAATCTACATATTTGATTATACGAACACAACTTTTTTGAAAGAAATTACGAATGAGGTAACACTGATTAATGCGACAGCCTTGGAACTGATGAATCTGCCAGAGCATATCATCGATGCTGCTTTGTCGACTTATAAATTATCTGAGTAAGTTTTAGATTTGAATTTACCATTAAGAATTCGTAGGAGTCTTAACCCAACTCAATTCTAGGCCTTTGCATGCATTAATATGAGTTCAATCGTCCATTTACAGAGAGCAAAAGGTCTCAAAGATTTTGAATATCATCACTGGATTTCAAATTATCGATGGCATTCGACATATCTTTGTCCTTGAAGGTTTAAGAGATAAAGGAATCAAAGATTTGGTTCAAAACTTACCATTGGACAAATACGACAACGGTAATGTTATAGCATTCACTTTCTTTCCCATCTGTTCATGATGAAATGTAATACACGCGTAAAAATTATCATTTTGATGCAAGTTGTTAAAAACAGCAGTGATCAATGTTGTGTTGCACCTTGTGAACAATATTGTTAACTCTGTTGTTGAAGCTTGTTGAATCATCAATGTTGTTACAACTTGTTACAACAGCATTGTATCAACATTGATGATTCAACAAACTTCAACAACATTGTTAACAATACTGTTTGCAGGGTGCAGCACAACATTGTTCACTCCTGATGTGACAACCTGATCAATTTTTGGCCGTGTAATCTCTCATCGGGCATCGGTCAGTCGAGCTCCAAGGCGAGAGTCAAAAACTTTGTGTAAACCTTCTCATAGCTTGCATGCGTCTCAAATCGCTTGCTCTAAAATGGGTTTTTTACACTTCACTTGTAACTCTCTCCACTGGTGCCCAATTCGTGTTTAAAGATGGCGGCCACATAACCCTATAAGATAATCTTCAGTTATCGTCTTTATAGAGTTCACTGGGTTTGAAGTAGGCTAACTTACATACCAGATAAAGAGGTCAATCAAGGTTGCTCTCATTTAGGTCCTGGATCAGTGAAAGTTCTGTATAAATCAGACATGACATTCTCTGAGAGACTTTACGTGGTCTTGGATGTTGATCTCTGTCGAGTTCGTTTACATGATTCGCTGACTAACATCACTCAAAAGCCGTTGCTGTATGTTCGTGATATCGTTCCACGACCTTGCTTCGAGGGCCTCACTAGACTAGATAAGGTTTGTGGGTTTTATGTTAACTATTTCTTTATTACATTCCCTTCAACATTCCAATGAGGGCTGCCCACTTCCGTACCTCTTGCGGTGTAAGGGCGCGTCGACCTTGGTCTCTGTTTTCCTAGTCGATATAGAGAAATGAGACTGAGTCATCCTTCGGTCTTTTTGTTCGTATTAATGTAAACCTACAGTATATGCACGGAGAAGACAAGTGGATTACTTGTATTTATGAAGCAATCGCGATTTAGTGCTGACTCGTTGAATCAGGGACTAAACAGTTTCCAGACTATATGACTATGTGTGAGTGACTATGCTTTGAATGTTTCACTGACCATTGTAGTCTGAACACCCATTTAGATCCTTAATGCCACGAAACTACGCGAGATAGTAAAAAATGATTTGTTCCCAACACCGGAGATGATCTTGTCTGTGAGTCGCGAGTTTGGTATACCATTGACTGCAGAAGATTTTGGAGGTGAGTTAATATGGTGTGCATGGTATACCGTTGAGGTTCTGTATACTGTATAGTATGGTATATCATGGTATTGTGTCGTTGTCTTTGGTAAATCTTGCTGTTATGTCGTATTAAGAGTAGTGGTGCATCATGTGGTATACCATTGTATTGTATAGTGTATTAAGGTAATGTGTAGTAAAGTACACCATCGTATATGGTACGGTATGGACGTTTTGTGAAAATGTATCATATGCAGGTACTGTATTGTTAAAACAGGATTACAAAAACAACATTGTCTTTTCTTTCTTCTTTAGAGGCAGGATTGGGTGAGAATTTCGACTGCATGGTTGACATTCACGGCGATGGTTCGCAAGAATCTGTAGAAACCAGACGTCGAATTTGGACACCATTGCAGTTAAGAAATCCCGAATACCTCGAGACCTTGAAAACTCGAGAGAGTAATAATCGTGATTTTATCATGGAGAATATTGTAAGTAACTCGCGACGTAGTCGATCACGTCTCTTACCGCAGACAAAAGCTAATTTGTGTTGCCTTTGCGTTAAGTCCAGCTATCAAGCTTTATTTTTAATATTTTTGATGCATCATCACGTCTGGCAATCGATTATTATTTCTCACATCTTTGCCCCATGCTTGGTTGTACCACAGTAAAGCTTGGTCCTTCTCAGGCATCATTAGAAACGTGTTTCATATTCTTTGGTCCAGGTCCTAGTTGAGTGTGTTTTCCTTGAAATGTCTTTGATTCATTGACTTCATTTCTGTAGCTCCGTACCCAGTCTAAGAATCCTCATCAAAAGCTTGATAGTATTGCTGTCAGTAAGACGGAACTAGAAAACAGCATTGCTCATAACTATAGTACACAGTCCTTGAATTCCACCGAACTTTCAAAACGAAAACTGAAGGAAATTCTTAGCAAGGTAAGGATTTTACATGCCCCCAACTCATTATATATAGTCGTAACTCATAACCGGGTGAAACAACTCAATATAATGATAAAATAGAAAGCCAGTATTGTAGTTAAAAAGTATCACTAATAGCAAGATAAATTTACGTTTACATTACGGGTTGTTTTAGGATCCAAGTGGTGTTTATACATACTGTTCAGACTATAACTCAGCCAGCATAGAGAACTCAGAGGAAAGCGCCACTCAGATTAACAGAGAAGAAGAAAAACAAAAATGGCTGACATCAGACGGCTTCGTTGTTTCCAGTTCAAAAACTGCTTTGGAATCGAACCGCCATCCACAGAAACCAGACAATGCTCGTGTCTTGGAACTGAGCAAGGTAAGTATTTCAATATTAGGTCTGTCTCAGCCTCAGTACTAAGTCGGGGAAACATCATTAATTATGGTCGTCCTGTGGGTATTCCGCAAGTAAAGTAAATTCGACTATATTCGTTTTTTTTCACAGCCGTGGAGGGAAAATGTTCTTCATGCTAACGTTTTGAAACCTACAGTTGACCGGTATGTGCTTGGATTCAAGTTAAACCTAAAACAAAACGTATTTCCTTTACGTAAAACACCATCGACTACATGAAGTAGTTGCGATAGGTTTTAGAGTATAGACCTTATTATATAATACACTGTTGAGGTTAAAGTATAGTTTGGTTTTTATAAAGCTGTTGTTTCAATTTTGTATATACCCTCGTCTCAACATTTACACACCTTATTTTCTGCGATAAAGAATCAAATTTCCATGGAAACATCGCGATAAAGATTTGGACACAATCACCCAGCCTGCTGAACCAAAATTCATCGAATCAATCCATCTTTATGGTGATCCTCGCGAGCAAGAGAAACGGGCTGCAGCACAAACAGATATGCGCGAATGGGAATCGCGAATTGTCGTCGACGACGTACGTTTCCGAACCCACCGATGCCTTCCAAGGACTGAACTGACCGAAAAGGGTGCAAAATCTGCATGCGCACTTACGAAGCTAGAAGATGTTTTAAAAGACCCGCCACAGAAATTCTCATTGAAAGAGAGGAATTTGAGACTGGAGAAAATTCCTCCGCTAGGTACTCTAGTGGGTGGGGTTGAGAGGAGAGGGGAAGATGAGATGAAGCATGAAGGGTATAAACCTGGCCCTCTGGAAGAGCGGAGTTGGTTGATAGAAGGAAATAGAATACCTTGCGTAGATGGGGAAAAAGAAACGAAGATTGATAACAAACACGATTTCAAGTAAGAATAATTACTTCATTTTCATTTTTATTTACTTTGAGAGGGTGCTTAGTGAAAGCAAGGTTTGACCAAATTCATGTTCACAGTGTCCTGATTTATTAAATACGGAATCATGGATTCAAGGCATGTGTGTGACGTAAAATGTCTATTATCATTCTCAGGTTAGTCTTCAAGACAAAATCCAACACATATCATCGACCCATTAAACCACTATCGCCCCACGAGAGAGAAAATCATTTATTTCCAAAGAACATGGATCCTGTAAGCCCAATAGGCCAATCTTCAAAACTAATGAATACGACTGACACTTGAGAGAAATTTCTGTAATAATTATATTTTATGAATCTCTACAAATTATAGAACCTCCCCCCGTTAATGTGTCCGCGGGCACATCTATAAATAATTTTTCCAAATTTGTCAGATTCCTAAAGTCTGATTGTAAATATTTGATAATATATGGTTTGTTAATAGAATTTTTACAGAATGTTGGGCACTATGATGTGAATAATTATATGTACAATCAAAGTTCTCAACGGACTAACTACGACTTACTCATTGCTCGTTTTGCGTCTTATCAGCACACGTATTGACTCAAGGGGCTGCTTTCCACTGCCGTGTTTTTTTTTGCGCCGTGTTTTTTTTGCACGTACGTACACGCACGTAAAAGCTTAAAAGCTTGTTGTATTGTTAATTTTATGCCAAAAAAACACACACACAAAATCATCAGAATCAACAGAATCCGGTCCTATGCATCTATTTGATCGTTGATTTTATAAGTATCATTTAAATTATTTTACGTGTAAATTGGAAAAACTGGAAAACAACCCAAAGTCAAAGCTTCATTGACATTGGCCTGGTATGCAATACTATGAAACGCAATGCTTGTATCTCGCAAAATCTACTGTACTTTTCTACCTTAAAGGTCTTCTGGCTTTGACTTTCATGCAGTGGAAAATTGTATTCGAAACAATTAACAATTATACCAATTAAATTAATGATGAGGTCGCTGGTCGAGGCGATCAGGGGCAATCATAATTAAATAAAGACGTTCACTGATAGAAAATGTTGTTGCTGTCTGACAGCTTATTACAATAAAATTTACTAAACATCTTTCTTCAATAAACAGGATTGCAGCATTTTATCTTTCCAACACGTGGCCGTACTTATCTCATTAAAGACTCTTCTTACTTCTACCTGTGGTTGTAAACATGATTTAAATATAGTCGACTGGAGCTGCATCTCCGTTTGTGACGCCATTATTCTGATCAGTGGTCTTAGGCGTGCTTTCAGTGTTCTTGACCTGCGGTCTCTTTACTGGCGCATACTCAGAACGTATGTTTTCATTGATCGATTCTCTGGCCCGCACGCAGCCCCAGAAATTGTATTTTTTGTTCTTTTTATGTATATTTTTCACATCAATACGTCCAATAGAGTTAAGTTCATCCATGCTCTTGCTTGTCTGTTTGTTTCCTTTTGATTTTTTCTGGAACCAACGCGGTCTGGGGAATGTCCCCCTTTTCTGACCGGAATTGGTTTCTGGAGTGGTCTTTATTATATCAGGAGCCACATCAATCGCGCGTTCCTGGTGATTAGAATCATCATCTTTCAGTCTTTCCAGTCTAGGGGATTGATTAGCATCGCCAATACGATCCGCAGAACGCCCATTTCCGTCCACAACGTCCTGTTCTTCCTCGTTATCTGGGATATCCTGGTAATGTCGAACTCTTCGTGACAATAATTTTTCCCTTCTTTTATTTCGCTCGACATCGGACGCTGTAGTGGAGATAGTGCGATGCTTCGTTTCCGACTCGTCGCTTGTCGACATATCATCTGGAAAGCGGTCGCCGAAGAACGTCTTGCGCTCGTGAGGTGTCGTAACGTATGACCCGCTGTCCGATCCTCGATCTGAATTCCGGTCGGAATAACGATCCCAGTAGCGATCTGGATATCCAGCTGATAATCGGTCTGAGTAGAAATCTGAAGTGGGGCTCATTCTTCCAGAGCGGTTTTGAAGAGTCCGTGTGCGCGGAGCATTGGGGCTAGCAATCCCACTATCCTTTGCAGCCATCTCCATTTTAAGATTCTCAAGCTCAACGCTCATCCGTATTATGTCCTCTTCTTGATGTTGACAAACGCGTTCAAGTCGCTTTAGTTTAGTGGCTAAGCTTTTTTCTCTACGTCTCGCTGCATTAAGTTCGTGCGAGAGTTGGTTTTCCTTGTCCATCGCATGTTCTAACTCGTCTAAAGCCTCTGTCAGGTCTGATTCCAAATCATCTGTCTGACGACTGTTGCCATTGAGCAGTTTCTGTTGGTGAAAGAAGAAAGAGGTTGTGGTTAGGTTTACCTTTCTTTCATGACCTCGCAACCATTTATTTATTTTACTTCATAACAAATGTGTTTCCAATCTGCAGCCAACTCTACTTAAACCTAGCGTCCGGCTGATTATATAACATTCCCCAAATATTCTTTATTGTCAAAAATTGAAATCCACCCAAGTAATCGTTGGTACAAAGCTCTTTGACCCAGGCCCTACCTCACGTTCTTTCTGCTCCATAAATAACCTCAACTTCAAGTCGAAGTTTTCCTTCTTTAAGTCTTGGATGAGCTGTAATAAAAAAATAATCAGTTTTCAATTTAACAAAAGTTAACGCCATTTTTTGTCACGGTAAAAAAATTTTTGTGGAACTACACTCGATGAGAAACAATTTTTAGACGATTAATGGTCTTAATTTAGAGGCAGGAACAGTTGAGAAAAATCATCAACTTTTCAACCGGTTATACACTTTGCATTAGGCTGGCTTTTCCTGTTTCCTTATCTTATCAATTCATCATATTCATGATTGCGATTAGACCCGGCCTCCCACCGAGTTTTGACCTTAACATCATCGCATCATTGACTTGAAATGATCTAGCCTATTCAATATATTGCACAGTAAAATACTTTCAATTTCAATATAACCACACGTATTGATCTTTTTGTGCTTACCCATTCTTGATCCTTCACTGTATGGACAGCCGGAGAATCTGCGGAAATAGAAAACTGCATGTTACAAATGAAGTACGACAGTGATACTCCATTTAATCTTTATTGAAATCGCTGAATGAATTAATTTGTGTTTCTTCCTGATATTTAAACCATTTATTGCATTCTATTGTGATTCAAGGCATGTGCATTGCTAAACAGGAATGGACATATAGTTTTACTGGGACGATTTTCGTGTTTAAAGTTGAGACTCATATGTTTAAAGTTAAGATCCATATTTTCGTGTTTTCCTACACACCGCGTCAATAAAATGTGGAATCATTTCAAAAACATCTTTTAAGGCCCGCATGTCTAAGACTAAATGTTTAAGTTTCAATTTATCCATCATAAAATTTAGCTCTGTTATAAAAGGTGAGGCCAATATTCCGAAGTGGTCTTTGATAAAAATATAGCAAAAGTATATACCCTGCAGTGACCAAGTAACTCATGCATGTGAGGACGATAACGTCTTTGTGGGGACATGTTGCTTGTGTTGTTGCAGTTGAAGAACAATTGTGATGTATAGCTATTGACTAGCTTTATGAACTGATCTCTTGCTGTGAGTAGACCAACAATATAGTGTACATTGAATTGGAAACGACTAATATCTTTAATTGAACATGCCGCATCCTAGTGCTACTTAGTTTGATGAAATGCTGTTTCCGTCCTTTCTTATGTAGACTATGCGAAACAGATCACTCCACTTTGGAATGATGTCTACCATACTATTCTGTGGGGTTAGAAATAATCATTCCTTTATCAACGTTCATTCGCATGTAGCTCCAGGCACTCGTCTGCACAATTAGTATTACCCAGTCATAACATATATATATTAACAAACACCCAGACTGCATTTCATCAGTGATATGTCAATATAGAGTCATTTCAACAGTTGCTAGCAGTGATGCAAGTTTACACCTGTCTCTTAAATTCATGGTCATGATATACATGCATATGTACTAGGAGTATGTACCAGTTAGCCTGCATATATGCACGATAAAAGAGTCATTTCGAGTAGGTTGTAATGGATTTAAAATATCTACCCCAGTCCCCAGGTATGAACTGCATATTTGTGATGATGATTTACCATGGACCACGAGCCATCAGTCATGTATAGGTCTCTTTGTATCTATTTCGTTTTTAATAGCGGGCTGAAAACTCTATTAATTTTTGCGAAATCTATCAACAAAATTGAGCTCAAATATACTTTGAATGAAATGAACAATTTTCATAAAAATACTCAATGCTTTTTTATGCATTTTAAGATTTTTAGAACGCAAGAACACCACAGCTGGAGTCTGGAGACAGTCAAAGATGAAAACGTGATAATATAGCTTGCTAGTATTACGTGCATGCATTTATGATTGAATTGTGTAAATATGTCCCAACAGTCCAGCATTCAATAAAACAGCTGCATTATCGACATTGATCTAAAAGGTGTCTGGTTTCACAATTTTTTATAATCCCAGTAAGCATGTCATATCCTAAACTCAAAATAGCTGCGTTTAATTGATTTCTCTACGAAAAATCATAAACCCTTTGAATTAGAATCTGACTATTTTTTATCATCGAGTGATCATGTAAAAATCCATTGTATAATTTTTAAAACCTAAAATGGTAAATCCAATAGACTTGTAATCCTTCATATATAATTCGTTCGCTCGATTGCTCTAATCTTTCTAAGTTCCTATTGTAGCGTCATATACACAAAATTTAAGCTTATAAAACAAGAATACACGTTTAAATCAATATGACAAGAGAAAAAAAACTCGGCTCTACAATTTCATATATGAAATTCTCAAGAAATTATGATAAAATATAAATTCTATAACGTCACTTTCAATCATTGTTAAACGATTGAGGTCTGATCCAGCAATACAGGGCCTGATCACTATATAGTTTTCCAAATATCGCAAAAATAATGGTTTGGCTTCACCACCCTATCACATAGACATTTCGTGCTAGTGAAGCAGTATATTGATGAAATAGATTAAGATGGATAAGCGTACTTTACTTTAAAATTATAAATCATTTTATTGCTTTTATCTTCTGGTTTAAATATATCAGCAACCGATGGTCGTATTTGGCAAAAATCTTAAACATTTTGCATTGCTACCAGAGTATTCTATTGTGACCACTGTCGCAATTCAATAGTAAATGTCGCAATCCAGCTGTAGGAATTCTCTTTGAGTCCTATAAACTCTGCCATGATATTATAACCTGTATTTAAGGTGATGCCGACAGTTTATATGCGTGCTGAGAGCACAAACATTTTGGCTATTATAGTTTAAAATATGTGTTTGCACGCGGACACTTGGTTGTGTCGAATGGCCATTTCATTTAGCCACAAATATAATGATTGCTCAATTGAACACGAATTCGGGTGAAGCCAAAGAGGCACTTATCTTTCTGTGTTAAAAACACGATAAATTTTAAGCTCCCAAGCCTACCAACGACACAGTTATACAGTCATAAAAACAAGACCAAATATCAAACGCAAACTCGTAGAAAATCGAAATTCAAACAACAATTGTACGTAAAACGTGCTCAAACCTACTTCGTAAACGATTGTATCTAAATTCAAAGGCAATAAATCTATATCCGGCAAAATACTGAAGTTATCCGTCTAATAAGCTATTGTTTCTGCCAAGAATTCAGTAATATACAATACCCAAAAGATAAAAATCAAAAGTTTACTTGTTTGGTTTTGTCGAATTTCAAACTCTGTTAACCCAGTCGTATTTCTACGTGTATCATATCGAGATCTTCTACCGGGCCTTCGAAGAAAATCATTGCTCAATGATTCCCTCTCGATCATCGCTCGGTTTAAAGACATTTTCAAGTCGTCCACTTCGGGTCTTCGTCTATACGGTGCTGTTGGCGTCGATAACGTGTCATCATCGGATCTTAACGTGTTTAATTCTTTCAAGCTACGACTTCGAGGATGCGTCGAAATGCTTTGGCGATCGTGAAACAAAGACATAGTATTACAGCGCTTGTTCTTGGTTCTCACGTTCAAAATCGTCTTTATTTATTAACAAAACGAGCCAAAGTATCTTTGTAGTTGTTCGATAATATTTACAGTGGCAACGTCAAATGAAATATCAAGAAGGTATGTGCTTTTGAGTTGGAGGAAATGCAACATCGCTCTTGGTTCAAAGGTAATCAGCGGGGTCTCTTGATTCGCTTACTGACGACGATAATAATAGCAACTACTTGTATACACAAAATATTCCGGTGAATTAATGAATCAAACAAATTCATGTTGATCTAAACCCGCGCTTGAGTGACTCAACCAGACGATTCTAGTCACAATACCTTCCTATTATAGTCTAAAACACTCCATATTCGATCATATGACAAGCTACTTACTTTGAAAGCCATCCTCCTGATGTTGTAGCTCCTGCATACTGCTCCATCTTTCCATACTCATCTTATACAGGAACTTCCTTCGGGATTGATCCTGATAAAATAATTTAAAAGAACCAGCCATTACTCAGGAAGATAAATAACCGTTCACAACAACGTCTGTTTACTTTCGCGTAGCAAATAGAATATTAAAATTCATGCGTAATTAAATTTGCTTATTCACAATTCGCTCGTTAACTGCGAGACATTGTTTATAGTATACGTATCATATGATATTTTTGGATGATATTCATGCATGTCGGATTACAGGAAGATGCACGTATTAAAATCTCGCATGATTATTCTCATGCTAGGTGTGTTAAATATTGACACATGTCTTTGTCAACACCGGCTTACAGCCTAAAAAAACAGGTAGCTTTTGATGAAAAAAAGGTATGAGGATGAAATTATCGCTCTGTCCTGCTGTCATGCTCGGACAAATAGAAAAGTTATTCCACGAATGACAAGAAGTTGGTTTTAAAATTATTCGAACGGTATCGTTTTCTGGTTGTAGCTCACTTTAAGGATTGAGTAAGCCTTTAGGCTTTATTGCGCATGTCAAAAAGTCGCATTAGGAAAAAATACTGCAGTCCCATTTTTATACTATACACGCATAAAAACCTGTATGCATGGGCCATTCGACGGGTAATCTAATAAGTATATGCTAACGGTACGCGGCAGGATCCTTTCTATGCGGTTTACGGATTTAGGCTATACAGTGAGTGATGGAGTCCTGGCAACTACATCAGTGCAATACTCGAGGTATCGGGCAATTTTTGTAGCGCTTTCTATTCAAATTTTTAGTCATGCGGAACTAATATTGCACTATAATTGCACGCATCAAAAGCAAAGGATCGCAAAATCATTTGCGCGACATTTCGCCGCACAAACTGAAACCCCTCCTGTTTCTGTTTGATTTGAAATCTGGGAGTCTGGGACTGAATTCAAGCAGGCTTGTAATTCGAACACATGGAAACTGGAAAGGATGTGGACTGTAAACAACCTATGCACGTTTGACATATTACTGTGAGTTTGTGACATTGGACACATCACCATAAATGATATGGTTACATTTTGCTGCCAAACAATGCGACTTCACAACAGGTAGTGTTTTGAACTGTTTTCATTGAGTTCGACAGTGCACAATTTCAGGGTACTGCTGCTATATATAGTTGTCTGTTTGGCCTTCGCGCAAGACGACACTATAAAGACATGGATGTCGTATTGGCCCGATTTATTACAGACGAACAACCGTCTGGACAAACTTGGGCGAAGTATACATCGTGAGATAGTCAGTCAATGTATCCATCATGCTTCGAAGTTCATTTGACTTCATCAGGCATTTTACGTTTTTTCGTCCAGAGTCCGGACAGATCATCCGTCTTTAGTACTAATCGAACTGATGTCATTCAAAGCGGAAAACATTTTCGTTGATAAAATCGCCGATACTTCCATCGATGCAGAGCATGCAATGTAAGATCCTATTCGTCCCACATTTTGCATTATTTTGTTTTCCTTTGATACGCTACGCGTGCGTGAGTTATTTTAAGCTGTTTCCTTCACTTAAGTTCCAGCCTATGCTCAAAGAAAAGCTTCATTTGTGATAAAAATATTCAACATATGTTAAATATTTGTGCCGAGAGTCCGAGTGAAACCCCAGCCAGAGTCCCCGGCCCGAACACTAAAGGCAGAGCTTTTTGCTGAAGTACGCCTCTATAAAAAACGACGCGACATAAATTTCAAAGCCATGCCTGCCATACGTTTCAGTCCCTTCAAAAATTTCAAATGTGATTTTGATAGTTTCTTGATACAGTGGCCGGTACATTTACAAGATGTATTGACCTCCGACTTTGCCTGTTTCTAAATTGTACTTTAACTGTCTAGCAACCATGTATATATATTATTACCAAAGTGGCGCCTAATCACTCCAGACTCTCACACCGTGTTGTTGAGTTGTTCAGTTCCGTCAATACGTATGTATTGACTATTGTAAATACATCTTATGCGTTTTGACATGGCTTTACTGTTCGTAAGAGATAACGAAACTTAAACGGTGATTTATGCTTTCTTTATCTCTTTTTTTTTCTGAGCTAGTTACAATACAGTTTTTAATATAAGTATACAAGTATAATATTATAGTATATGATCGTCATGGGAAATACTATGAATTATGGTTGTTCGTTTAGCATTATATAATAATTTTAACTCGTATACGCGGAGGTTAGCCATGAAATAGCACGTAAATAATGATTATTGGGGCCCACGGCCGCGAAGAATGAATCGAATTCTATCAAATTTAGCTTATTAAAAGGGTAGGGGGTCAGTTTATCAGTACCGTGTTAGCTAAAAGCGGAAGCATTAATGCCATTATTTAGTTCGATTTACGAACGTAAGAGTCCATAAACAATTCTGCAATTTCATACTCCAAATTACTCTACAAGTACTAAATGAAGGCTTACCTCAAACCAAACAACCTGCCTTTAAACTAATAATGTCGATATTTATCTTTTGACCGACGTACGATGTTAACATCCAACGATTTAACTTTACGATAATGGAAATATCGTGACGACACGAAAATATCCCTACGCCTACTCTGCATAATGTCTATTGTAATTTCCTCTTCCTTCAAAACCTTCCTTTACACGTCGGCCATTAAAAGTCATTCGCCTGATCATTTAAATATAAAGCATTTCTTTGTCTAAACTGTTCCGAAGGGCGTGCAAAATTTTATGACGTCATACTTACAGAGAATACCACACGGTTGTCATGTCGTAATTTCCGATCAATTTGCTTTTCGATCGAGTTTGAAAAGCATACTCTTTGGAAGTGGCTCATTTTCCCCTCGATGTTCAGAGAATGTTTATATATTTTCAATTCATGTAACATCGCAGCTCGTGCAAGAATATTAATGTATTTATTTTTGAAGTGGTGGACACCTAGTATGGTTATCCTCACCAAAATTCTCTGCCTGACATATATTGCTACAAAGGTAGTATTTTGAGACTTGGGACTTCTTGTAAACGTGCAGAACCCCACGAGTGTGTTATCTTATTTCGTAGAAAGGAAGAAAGAAAGGAAGGCTTAATTCTCCCTGACATTTAACTTCCCAGCAGTGTTGTCAGTTTGTTCAACTAAAATTGCCCTTTCCAGGCTTTCCTCTCTGCACTTTTTATCTACATCATTCAGGGTAAAAGTGTGATTTCTTGTGTAAACCTCCCAGTCTGTTTTCATACTGAGTATGCGAGCACCGCCTTAGCCTGGCTTGGTCAATTAACCTCGTACGTGCCAGGCGAACTGAGTAAAAAACTAAAATTTGGTATTGAGAAACAAAGTAATCCTTCCTTGCCTATATACTTTCACAAGGAAAATGTTTTACAACTACAACCCAGAAAAAACGGCGAAATTGAACATTTTAAACCTTGCAAAAGATCTCCGTTATACGAGTGTTGGCACAGTGCAAATGAAAAATATATAATCATTCCGTTTTGGTGCGATCAAAATTTGCCTAAGATCGAAATACGAATTTAGCAAGAGGTCTAAGTACTGGCAAAACTGCTGGCATGCATCCGTGATAATCGGTTTCCAACTGGCCAACTCTCAACTACAGGATCGCGCGTGCTCGTATAGCACAAGTGGTGAAAACTGATTGCTTTTAACGTTATCAAAAAAATGATTAAAAAATTCATTAAACCCAGCTCAAAGACAAAGATGTTAATGAAAATTGATGAGTTACAATATATAATATTGTCAAGGTATATAGTGCGCGCCAAAACCGGCGTTCTTGGTTGTATGCCGGGTTTCTTACCCTGCAAAAATTGATCGCTCAGGCATTCCTGGTTTTGTGAAGCTCTCTCAGAAGTCCTCGGACAAAATAGCAAACTAGGACGAAAGTTGTATTGATGTATGTAGACGATCATCCCTTATGCCTAGCTCTATAGGAGAAGGGGTTGATATTACATGGCCTCGATTGCAGCTGATTTTGCAACGCAAAGTACAAATAAAAAGATTAATGACCAAATATAAGCTGGAAATATCGTCGCTGAGCCCGAATAAGAAAAAGCTTTTTATTTTTAAGACATTGATACGATTAAACAGCATCCAGTTGACTAATCATTCAGAGAATAAGCTGCATGACATAAATATTTTTAGACTTATTTGATATCCATGCATGCACGAGATAAAAAAAATTTAAAACACACATCATGGATTACTAAATGCGCGGTGCATGCATAAGGAGTCATAACTGATTAGTTTAAGATATGCAACTGGATATTTTGTGTAGTACAAGTAAACATAATTTAGACAGTTAATGAAAGTGCTTGTGAGATAAATATTCAAAATTAGCCGAATCAAACGTTTTTGACATGCACTCGACTATATTAAATCCAGGAACGTATTAATATAAGAAAATCATGCAAACAAAATGCGTAAATTCGTAATAGAATACTATTCTAATACATTATTTGTAGCTGTGTGCGCCATATATATATATATACTCGTGAGTCTCCAAACTGATATAGTCTTATAGAATTGCGCGGACAACTTTAGTGCCATGCATGTTCATCTTTTTGTAGTCTTGGACCGTGTGCTCAAAATTCTTGCACGAAATATGCATAAAAAATACAGTATAACCATGCAGGCATGACAATAATAAAGTGAACTATATGCAAAGGGGTGCCCTCCATTACGATAAGATCTTTTTTCAAAAATCATAAATAAAAAATATCATGGATTATTCAAGAAAATCATGCCTCATGCCTACCGAGGAAAACTAAATTAAGAAACCACTAGTCCTGTTTGGACAGGCTCGCTCCCTCATAATTATATACCTCCATTTGTTTAAACTTTCTTCAGAGAGATGGATCACACTACATGTGATGTTCGCTAGCGCTCAGACTTATAGCTACAACATGCAAAATTTATTGAATGATTGAATTACTCTTTATCATAAACAGTTGAGTTAAATCATTTCAATGATTATGTGTTCTTGTATTTCTTCCAGTATTTCTAGCCCAGTTATTTCTCAAAGTGATAGGTTATGACTTATGCTCATTCTGAACGGCTATATATACATTTACGCTGTTTACGTTTTGATATATAGATATAACGAGTAAATTAGTTATGAATTAGGATTATGTTTCGCTAAGATTCCTTAGCCTTAGTTTTTGGGGAATTCTTGACTTAATCCCACTTATTTAAAAAAGAAAATAGGATAAAAATGGCAGCAAAAATTGCAATGGTAAATAACGTGCCTCGATAATAATTTACACATGCAGAAAAAGAAACCGCAACCATTAATATATACATAAGATGGTTTCAAGATGAAAAAATAAAAACCGCAATTCAAAAACATTGAAATAAAATATATGTGTTTTTCATCCTTTTCAATGTCAAATAGTTAAATCAATTTGAACATATGTTACAGTCTATCCATATCAAAATATACGATAAGAATTAAGGAACGCTTAAGATTATTCCCATGGGCCATGCCGTAAATATAGGCTTTAGCAGCTCTACCCGCAATATTCATGAACAATAATTTGAAAGAGTTATCATATTTTGATCCTATATTACCAGTCTATATAATTTGATCCAAAATGAGTAAACATATTATTGTTCGCCGATGCAATAAAGAGTCACGAAAGTTGCACACGAGACCAAAATTGCAAGTCGTACATATTTTAATTTGCGTTACTGCATGTATATTTCGATTTCGTCTTGCGTAAACAGCACGGTATGCGAATCCCATGCATGTGAACAACACATTCATGCACGGACAAATACGAATTTACCGACGTCTCAAATGCGACAGTTCTCTTGACAGCGAACGTACAGTTTAATACTGACGACTGATGTTGGCAGAAATAAGTTGATATTAACTTTTATACCTTTGATGTATATTAAACAAACGTATACGTACCTGTATTTAGAGGCGATACTCAAGAACACAGTCTTTTAAGGCGGTTCTTTCCTTACTTGTATAAAGTATTGTTGTACTTTTTCAGGAGTCTTTTAACAATTTAACGAAGAGCTCACGTTATCCGGGCAGTATATGAAACCCCAAACGTTAAAATTACACTTTTTCTTAATCGCTCAAAATGACTCAACATTAAATACGGAACATTTTAAGAATACGAATAATCAGTCGTAAAACGCGTTGTTCCTGAGAATTTTAATGATCCTAATATCCAATTGACAAACGACGGACGTGCAGCACCTGCTTTTGAACAGCCAATCAGCGAAAAGGACCAGGAACAGCTTCATTAGTATTCAAAACCGGACGCTTGTTGCTATTTGGCCTTTGGCAACATGCAACGCTGCTGACTCAATGCTATTAAATCACACGTAGGGAATATCTTAAATTAGATAAACGTTTCCCGGGGCAACGTTATCGATATTTCTGACACCGAAGAAACGATATCGGAAATGATGTCGTCATGGATAAAGTTATGCATTGTGACCTAGACTATAGCGATTGTCCGAATCGTAATGATATCGCTATAAAATCTATTCTAAACGGCTCAGACACACCTTTAACTTTCCCTTACTTTGGTGACATAAAAAGAGAGTGAGAAAAGGGACTGGAACTGATTAAAGAAATTTTATTTCATGATCAAACAAAATCTAGCTTTTAGTCATTTAGTGTTTAGACTGAGCGTCCATCACCACCCGGATGTCTATAGTTCAAAAGCTGAAAAGCATACTATAGTCTAGATATCCTTATGATGGACGTTAAGTCTAACTCAAATATTTTAACTTATGTCGTTATATCTTATGAAGAT
The DNA here is from genome assembly GCF_004324835.1 of Dendronephthya gigantea. Classification (NCBI taxonomy): domain Eukaryota; kingdom Metazoa; phylum Cnidaria; class Anthozoa; order Malacalcyonacea; family Nephtheidae; genus Dendronephthya; species Dendronephthya gigantea. Next base: position 1,545,699 of record NW_021163031.1, read on the forward strand.
TTTAACTGGTTTACGAGATAATCAAACGATCTATTATGAAACTGCTTGATAACATATCAACATCAAGTTGAATAAACCTTGCTTATAATAATTCCTAATTTAAATTGAACAGTTTTGGTTCATAATATTGAGAACCATAAATATTACTTATCATTACATTAGTCATTACCCCCAACCTTTGTTAATACTGGTGCGTGTTAAAAAATGAATATGTATTGTCTATTGTCTTATTGGTATGAAAATGGATATGAAAATTGATATAAATTATAATACTTTCAACGAAAGTCAAGCACGTGAATACTGAATATTTTGGTGCGTACTGGGACATTATATGTGAAAACTGATATAATTTTTAGCGTCGCCACAACTCCCATGATGGCATGATTCAGTTTAACGCAAGAATTAAGTTAAAGGCAAAGCATACAGACAAATACCAGCGAAATTCCCAAAACATCTGACTTGCTTTCGAAGTAGTTTGTTGTTTTGTAGTTGGTTCACTTGGCAACGTAATCAGACTATCTGGATACTCCGCTTCCCTTTGACACCAATGTTCAAAATCCAGACCTGAGCACAGAAAGGATCAACATATATTAAACCTTTATAAAGACTGTGATCAATCTTCGGGGCCTTTTTTAACTATATAACTGGAATGCCCCCCTTCAGCCCCTTATTTTACTCTCCCCTTCAGCCCCTTATTTTACTCTCCCCTTCAGCCCCTTATTTTACTCCCCCCCTTGACCCCTTCAGTGAAGAAACTTTGCCCCCCCCAGTCAATCTTTGTAAATTTTCAACTTTACAAAGCAATCAAAAGTTAGGAAACGAGTTAATAGAATTCATTGATGACGTTTATGTAATATGGTATATTTATGTGAGGGAAATATAGATAACGTCTAGGTTGATTAACTTGATATTGATCCGTTACAAGTGTTGGGAGTCCCACTTCACTTGCTAGTTGCTACATTGGCAAGTACTAAACAAGGCAAACTGCCAATAACTAATAATAATATGAACTAAAGAAAAAGCCTAAAAAACTTTCAGATTAGTTGAAAAGTATTTTAGGGACATAGTAACTGGTAGGATGTGACAGCTCCAATAATTAACATCTACAAGAATTTGATAAATATTCTTTGTTATCGGTCAAAATAATACACAATCAAATTTGAGTGAATTCACCAATGCAACATGTACTGGATTATTTAAGAGTAATCTTAGATACTCAAAATAATCTCTGTTTCAAAACTTTTAAAACAAACTTCCTCTCCGCCTATTAATTACAGATGGGCATGGTCATGGTACAAATTCCAAAGACAGTGTATTCATATGTGACTTACCATCAGTAAATGAAGGACTGATGGTCAGACGAAACCAAATAGTAAGTTCAGCATCACAGCTTGGACAATAGAAAACATATTTGAGAGAATCATGACCTATAGGGCTATCTTGACACGTCTTTATACCCTGTGTGAAAAAAGCAAATGTGAGGTAAAGTTCCATGCAAGTTAAATATGTCTGCACATAATTAGATTATATTAGTCTGGATAATGATTTTTTTTCTATACCATGCTATGTGATACATGATCATACAAAACAGCTCACCGATTGACATGTTGGCTGGGCATATGGTGGCTGACTTTTAACACTAAGAAAAATAATACATTTGCATGGCATTCAGATGCAAATTTATTTATCTGAAAAAAAATTGATCAACAAAAATATAGTAATCTAAATACCAGAACACTGTATTGCCAACTGTACTTTTAGCCTATGAGAAGAATCTTCATTAATTTTCAATTTCATTTGCATGATTTGTGAAAAAGAGATACCTTCATTTTGTTTAAATATCAATAGAGTTTAAAGCATAGACAATCCAAAAGACAGTAAGGGAGGCTAACGCCTGTATTCAAAAAGCTCACTCACACTCATACTCATCGAGGGTGACATATAATTTTCGTTAATGCTGATCAATGAGAAAGTTTTTTCTGAATAGATGGAAAGATATAAGGTAAATCACTGAAAATCAAGCCCCTGTTCGGCTGGAAATACCGCCATTGAAACTTTATGAGAAGATTAAGATCTCCCACTCAATGAGTTTGAGTGTGAGTGAGCTTTTAGAATACAGGCGTTAATCTATTAGGTATGTAATTTTTAGGGGGGACATTTATGTTACACACATATAAAACACACAGTACTCACCAATAATTCGACAGTTTTTTGAGTGCTATTTTCCAGGGATATCTTAAAGCAAGGATTTCTTGCATTGGGATTGATTGTCAGAAATGGAATGCTAGCAGACTGAAAGCCGAGTGGTCTTTTTGAAAGGTCATTTATCCAATCAGGGTTTCTATAGTCTGTTAAATTTTTAATCTCTATATATGTTTTACAATGTCCGTCATCAAAATCATCTCCTAAAATGAAATATATGTTTTAGTTTATGTGCTTCTGCACCGCCCCTCGATTAAACTTTACAAAATATGACTTCTATTAAACCAGAAAATAGCCATGGAAGAATATTCAACTTTTACAAACAAGCAAAGAAAAAAATTGATGTAAAGATTTGCATTAACCCTGGGCTAAGTTAACCAGCCATTGTTTAAACAAGTGGCCCCTAGCTGCATTCCAACTGGAAGTAGGTAAGCTGAATTCATTTTATTAGATGAGAATAAATGATAAGCTGTTCGGAGGCCCAGACTAGCATCCCTATTGGTGTAGTTTAAGATAGATGAAAGAAGCATCATGATGACTGCTTTTAAGCTAAATGTAATTTCTTTGAATGATCTTTCGATTCTTAAAAATTACTTTTATATTCTTATAATTATTTGAAAAATTGAAATACCCTGAAAACGTCATTCTTATAATTATTTAAAACCCTTAAGAAAATTGAAATACCCTGAAAACGGCAGAGGTAAACATTACATAATAATTTATGAAATATATACACAATACAAATTGGAGCCAATACATTCCATAATGAATCGCCACTTTCTATACCGGAATTCCACTGTTATAATATAAAATGTTCTTTCTTAGATAAGGTGTAAGAATTAGCATTAAAGAACTAGTTAAAACTAGATTGCGGGGCTTAGTCCTATAAAATTTATCTTAAGATTATATTCATTCGACGTATACATACGGTAACAATTTTGAGCGTTTTGTTGTCGAAGTTGGAATGAATTTTTCAGTATCTTGAGAACCTTGGGTATCCTCTTGGATCGTGCATCATTATTATTCTATGCATTATATAGATACCAACATAGGTAATATATTTAATGCACCATTAATACATTCAACACAATCGACTACGGTATTCTTTATACTCTTGAAATTAAATAAGATACGCACCTGTACAAATATTAAGAGCCATGACATATAAATAAAGAAGGAATATTCTCCAGATCATATTTGAAATTTTTCTGATCGCTCTATCATTAGACGAGGTTTTAAGGTGTAATTTTTAGTGTCGTATAATGTTTGCAAACAGGCAAACCCGCCAACATAACAATCTATATTTCCGACTTGCCTTGTGCATTTTAGGCATAGAACTTCCGGCGACATTGTTGCGTAACCTATGCTAACTTTTGTGAAATCACAATTAATAGAAATGGTGAAATACATAAAAAAAATGCTTGTTTTTTACTCTAATATTTATTGTATTAAGCTGCGCATTTAGCCGTTAGACAACCTCGGTTTTTGATACCTATTTTAACTTTATAATGACAAAAAATTCATGGTGTCACCCTTGCCAATCCCTTGCATGGCGACACATCCTTGTACGGCCCTTAATTTCGGATTTTTATAACAATATGATTTTCATGGTATGTTTATGCCAATCAATAACTCACTCGAGTTTTGTACTGTGATTTCACCACATATGAGATAATGGTTCATCTGTGATTTTGATTTCACCATGGTGATGGGTGGGTGACTGGTGACCTCCTCCTCGATGATTAAATTTTTTACAATTTTATCCAATCAGTGACAAGAATTAATTTTTCCCATGAACGCCTGCGAGAAATGATTTTTCCACGAGGGTTCCTCCTTTTCGCCTTGGCTTCGTTTAGTGGACGAAAGGTTGATTAAAAGTTGAAATATTTTAAAGGTTAGTTTCTCGTTTTGATAGAGTTTTTACGGTAACTTTTTGTGCATTTAATGAACTATCTATTTTTTCCTTATTAGCTACATTAAGGAAGTTAGAAAGCTGCTGAACGTGCCGAAGTTCTTGTCAATTGTTGCGGAAACATGGTTTACAAATCGAAATTCGTATCTGCTCTTTTGCCTCTTCTTGTTGTGTTTGGGTCATTCATTCTAAGTAGTTCAACCGTTGATGCATCAGTTTCCGTCAGCGCTAGTGCAGAACCAACATCTAATTATACAGCAACTCCAGGATCGTCTGCTTCAAGTGTCCTCCCGTTGATCATTCTCGTTCAAATGTTGTCCCTTATTTTACCTGCTGTACTGTATTATATGCGCTGAAAATAAGACGTCATTTATGTCAAGAAAGATGCCAAGAGATTTTCAGTTGAAAGGCAACACGAACTTTATTCCTTTTATGAGTTTTAACTTTTGATACGTTTTAAAGTTAGCGAAGAGTTCAAAAAATTCAACGCAGTTTTGAAAGTAGATTATACTAGAAGTTCTTTTAGGCTTTCACGGTTAAAATGTAAGACTATAAACTGAACATATACCGCAGGTAGTTTCTATTTAAACCTATATATAGATTAGTATGTGTACTGTTCATTAAAAGAAGAAAGTATTTTTATGGTTAGATGGCCTGTTTTATGGTTTGTGCGTTTATCAATTTTTTATGGTCTTTTATCAATTTTGTATTTCGTTTTGCTCTGAGCTGTTTAGCCAATTAGCCTGCTACCAGTGAGGTTTAGAACTTTTTTGGAAGGATATTTGGGAGGGTTTTTCTGAAATATTCTAACATGACCTTAGAAAAAACCGTCGACGAGGCCCAAAACAGACCCCTTAGAAGTTTCACATAAAGTCTTTCTCCAAGAAAATATAACTGTACAGACTATCCCCCTGCAGAAATGGTGATTTCAATTTTTTGTGATAATCTTGTGATAATCGGTTAATCATCTTTCTGGGGCTTGTTCTGAATTAAGAAAAGCCATGCAGTGAACTATAGGTTCTTCTCTTTCGCTTTTGCCAGATTATAACCATAGGTATAACTTACCTCGTACCCAAAGTCTTTGCTTTCACGAGGGAGAAACCAGCTCACTGGGGGAGACCACTATATAGCTCATTGTCAGTAACCGCAATAAGGACCAGACTAATTTGCTGGCGCAAAGAACATTCGACACCAAACAACCGTTTAGATTTTTTATAGTTCTTAGGGATCATTTATTGAATATGGAGCGAAACTGGAAATTGCGCCCCCAACGGTATATCTAATATGCGCCATCATGGTAATTTATTGATATACCTATGAGCAGAATTATACACACTTCAAATTCAAGCAAGGAACAGTTGATGGAAAAATGAGTCAACTATAGGTCCTCCGGCAGGAATCGAACCTACGCTTTTGCGATGCCGGTGCAATGCTCTTGTCAACTGTTCCTGGCTTGAATTTGAAGTGTGTATAATTCCACTCGAAATTAAGACCCTTTCAACCTCTAGAATATTCCTGCATCGAGTGAAGTGCCAAAAATCATAATTGATGCCATACCTATGAGCAGGCAAATGATATAAATCAGTATGATTTTCTCCTTCCAGCTTATCTGAGATCGTGACGTCATAAAGCGTCTCCACAAAACTGAGTTATCATGTGCCTGGTGTTATTTGTCCTTATTTATCGAGCTAATAGTATAAAGGGTGAAAAATTTAAATTCTAATATGCAGTTGGGAAAAAAATAAACGTGTTTTCACATAAATATAAAAAAATAACTTGATGATTTTCGAGTGTCGAAGTCATATGCAATGAAGGAAATGATAATTCAGTTTTGTCGAAGATCTGGCTTCTGATTGGTTGATTTTTATACCCAGATCAGCTGGTTAGGCTAACCTTAAAACATAGCTAACCAACGACAAAATAGCCGACATAATTAGGTTAAGTATTGACGGTACAAGGAAATGCGCACTGCCATTAGGCGAATTTGTTGTGTTGAAGCTTGAAGTCGTCATCGTAGTCACAGATCTTTGTGTATTACCCGATCTCATGCCCATGGGCGTGGTAAATGAAACGTCTCTATTACCACCAGCTGAAGGGCTTATGGAAAAATTTCGACGGGGTTCCTGGTCTGTTTTAGGGGTTGTTCCATGTTGTAAATCTGTAGGCAAAGTAATCAGACTATCTGGATACTCCGCTTCCCTTTGACACCAATGTTCAAAATCTAGGCCTGGAATTAACGCACAGAGAAGCTCAATACATGTGCCATTAGATATAAAGCGGATGGAAAATGTGTGTGAATATTTTAACGCGGATCGATGGGAAAGATCCGTTGGTGAATGAATTCTATATAAAAGTGATTTTCCATTTGGGACACTGAACCTACACCGGTTTCCGAAAAAACGTGCAGCTAGGCCTTTGTTAAGTTTGTTTAGGCCTGATTCAAAAGCCGTGTAGGAATTCGAAGGTATTTATAGCAGGGAATGAATTTCAAATTAAGACCTCATTCGTGTGTGACTTACCATCAGTAAATGAAGGACTGACAGACAGACGAAACCAAATAGTAAGTTCAGCATCACAGCTTGGACAATAAAAAACATATTTGAGAGAATTATAACCGATAGGGCTATCTTGACACGTCTTTATACCCTGTGTAATAAAAAGCAATTATGAGTTTAAGCATAAGAGTCATCAGTCGTATGTGTCCACATTTCAATGATTCCATCATGATCCACATGTACTGTTAGATCCATAGGCGTACGCAACAGTGTGACTGGGGAGCAGCGTGGCAGCGTCTTCAAACAACTTAGCATCAAATGTGGTATAACAACTGCCTAAAATAGACAAAACATTTCTCGACGTTTCGACCTGAGGGCCTTCGTCAGGAGAGTTGATGACGAAGGCCCTCACGTCGAAACGTCGAGAAGTGTTTTGTCTATTTTAGGCAGTTGTTACTTGTTATACCACATTTACAGTGTTTATTATAATGAGATCTTAGGCATGCAGTTAAATCACGTCAGTTTGATGCAAAGTCGTTAGAGGACATATTCACAAGATGGGCAAGAGTTGTCTATAATTTTAACTTATCCCCTATCCAGCATGCATACAATTGACTATAGCGTGAAAATACCCAATGCATGCAATATGCTAGTTTTGCCTTCAGTGGGTGTAACACGATACTGAGAGTCTGAGATGCTCACCGATTGGCATGTTGGAAAATCGTACGGTGGTTGACTTTTAACACTAAAAAATATGAATTTTTGCATTGCATTCAGGCTTTACATTCAGGCAAATGTCTGTCAAAAAATTACGAGATTCACACAAATAAAAAATTTGGAGGAATGAGATAAAAAATAGAGTAATTTCAATACCAAAACACTGTATCACCAACTGTACTTTTAGCCTATATGGAAAATCAATAATTCACAAGATGTTTGAGAGAAGTCACATTGATTTTGTTGACGCACTATGTTGTATAACAAGAACATCCATACAATAAGTACTCACCAATACTTGGACAGTTTGTTGAGTGCTATTTTTAAGGAATATCTTAAAGCAAGGATTTCTTGCATTGGGATTGATTGCTACAAATGGAATCGTAGCAGACTGAAATCCAAGTGGTCTTTTTGAAAGGTCCCCAACAGATTCTGGATTTCTATCATAGAGTGAGGAATTTTTTATCTCTCTGTATTCTTTACAATGACTGTCATCAAAATCATCTCCTTAAATGATAAATATGTGAGGAGTTCCAGTTCAACATCCAACTAAAGAGAACCCTAATTTTTAAAACTGGACTGCTCCAAGGAAAACAAGTTGTAGTATGTAGTAGGTTTTGTAAGCTACTCTCCCCTCCTGGTGAGAATCGTCGGCTTTGTTGCCAATATTATATATTTGTCTAAAAATGTGAGTTTAGATGATTCCAAGCTTTCTTTGTACGACATATCTTCACTACAGCATCTTCATCTTTCCTGAAGATGCTGTAGTACAACGAAAGCTTGGAATAATCTAAAATTTCCATTATTTAACTTGGCAATGCTGCTAAAGAATAACTTCTTCCGTTTAATGTTTATATTGAACTACGATTTGCACGCAGAAAGCCGGAAAAGTACTAAACATAACATGGACTCCAAGCATTACTGAACCTTTTGGCTTTTTAATATGACACATTACACAAGAAAAATCTCTCTTTTTAGATGGGAATCCGCTCATAATCATATATACGTACATGTGATTGTAGTCAAAGTTCTCTGCCCTAGTTCTTGTAACATAAATGCATAAACAGTAAATGTAAATATTTCATGCATTTTGAACTATATAATAATACTGATTAAGGTATAAGAGGCACTGTTACATCCAACACAACTGAATACAGTATTTGCCTTTTATTTTTTTAATTTATGTAGTGCATGAGAATCCACAGTACACACCTTCGCAAATGTCAGTGGCCACACCATATAAATAGAGCAAAACCAAGAATATTTTCCAGCTCATGTTTGAAATTTTTTTGACACTATTATCGTGTTATTCATTATCACATACCAACACAGAATTAAGCAAATATTCTTAACAATTAAGCAAAGTGAATAAGTGTTCAAAAGCGAATAGTCGACGAGCGAAACCCACGCAGTAACCGGTGGGCGGTGGTGGATTTTTTAAAAATGACGGAGGGTAAGTACACACAAGGGCAACTGTAACAAAAAAATATTTGAAAGGAAAAAAAAGCATTATACTAATGTTGTATTTATTTATACCAATATGGGGACTGGGGAGACCGATTCGGCCCAACATCATAGTGATCATACTTAGCCTAAGTCCAAGTCCGAAATTTAATGCAGGCTCAGGGAACGAAATTGGTGAATAAGTAGTCAGTCACCAAGTTGTCACATCCTCGAAGTCTTGAATCCATGGCTTTCTGCGCACGCGAAAATACGAGGGTACGAGGTACTGGGTACGAGGATTATAAGGTCAACTAATGTGGTCGTTAAAGTCTCATTAAAGCTAGCAATTCGGTTTGTGAAAAATCCAACAGGTTTGAAAATGTCAGTTCATTTCTGACGTTTAAGGATGGCCATCATCCAGTATTTTCACGGTAACCAAGCAATCTCGTTCCCCGAGCGGCCTGCGATTTCATTGGTTACTAAGCTACTTTTGTTTTCCGCGGCGTATGAAATGTTGCCTGATCTGCGGTATCACACAGCAGGTGCCTAGTCTATTTTTGCTACTAAGCTAGTAGTCTAGGTGGTTTTAAATGATTTACAATTTATATTTTGAAGTTATAAAGCCTACAAAATAAAAGAAAACAAACGCGGAGTGTATCATAATAGTGATTGGCAACATATCGGCATTATAGTCCCGGCAATAGAAGCGTTTCGAAAAATATTGAGTAATCTCAAAGTTAGGAGTTTTCAAATGTTTGATTTACACCAGGACAAACTACAGGACAAACGTTGATAGCAGTTGTCACACTTTATTTTATTGTATAAATATTGTGTAGAAACTGAAGTTTTTATCCTGTATAAAGACTTAGAAATAATAATAATAATAACTCCGTAAGCCAACTGATAAATTTGAACAAATATTTGAGTTGCTTGATATTTTCAGTCGGGACACTTCTATTGCCGCGCCACTGTAAGTGTAATGTATTGCTAGCATCGCAATTGATCAGGATAATAGTATTGCGAAAAAACTGAACAAATATATAAATTATTTTATCGCTATGCAACTGAAGTTATATTTACACATTTACATCTTTGCATGGTAACACTAACTGAATAACAACATCCTAACGGCCACAAAAAAATTGAAAAAATTTTATAGATTTCGAACCAATAAATCCTATCGGTAGTCACTAATCGATCACTTATTACTACACTTTATATAGTATTATATGGATATATCTAAAGTTTTATGATAGACAGAAAACACACTTCATCCTTACAATAGTCAATATATCACTTAGTTACGGACAGTATATTTTAACACCTGCAAAACGCCTCGCATGCATGTCTCAAAGTCGAAAGCGTTCAAAAGGACACGATTAAACAAAACCCAAACGAGAAAATTCCTGCGCCTTTTTTAATACAGACAAAGCATATACAACTACAATCCTTGATTACTTTTACATGACTTAGAAAGATTTAAATATTTATAATGTGCGCAGCACGATTCTTTTAAATATCAGCATCTTAACTCAGCACGCAGACATATAGTGCTGACTTAATATCAAATATAAATACAGTTATACAGCAATAATTTGTCCATTTTTGCAGCGGAACTAACAAAATTTTAAAAGATTCTTTGTCCTTGCCTTCTATATGTTCCACTAGTCCTTGAAGCATTAATTTATCATAAAGAACGTGCAAGAAAATATCTTATCCTAATAATATCAATACATTACATGTACCTTTATAATGATATTGAAGAATAAAGTGTACAAAGTAAAAATTGAGAGTAACACTTTCACATTTCATTAGAATAACATAGAGTGTTTAGATTTTTTTAAAGTTCTTAATTTCCCTATTCCCATATTAGGTTTAAATAAAAGTCAAAACAGGGGTGCCAAATTTCAGTGTGCTTGTCAAGGAGTCTGTAAGTTTAAAATAGATAGAAAACCAACGAGGAAAGTCCCAACACAATGAGGTTGGGTACAATGAAACCAGAACTACCTCCAGGGGCTTTAGTCGTCGACGTTGCATTCTGGCTGGCGGACGCGACTACACTTGAAGGCATCGGCACGTTCTTTTGGTCCGTACCCATATTAGATGAAACGGTTGAAGCTTCTTCGTTAGCACGAGCAGAAGTCATAGCCGTGGCCGTTGGCGCCTTGGCCGTTGGCGCACCTCCTAATACTTTCGTGGTGGTGGCTTGTATCATTTTCGAAGTCATCGCAGACGAATCCTTATCAACAACTTGAGAGGAACTCATTGCAGACGGGATCATCATAGTACTATTTGCAGGCATAACAGTGACTGTACTGCTAAGTACGTTACAAGCGATACAGGTGAGAAGAACGACTACATTTGTAAACCAAGCCATCTTTAGAATATAACAATTATGACCACGTTATTTCCCTAACAACAATAGCGCTTACTTTGAAACGGTGTTTACCTCGTAGCTTTGGATGGCGTTATGGATTTGCAACCGTAAAGGCGTTCCTCTGACGCAGCTGTTTGTCTGTCTGCGCATGTAAACTAGGTTGAACACCATATATGGTATGGATGGACAGCTGCTTTTTGAACAAAATTACACATATTATATAAATATAATTCAAGTATAGTCATTATTATACTTTGATATATTATTGACTCTTACCGGACTTGAAAAACTCGTTCTGGCCTGTCTAATCTAGAGACTTGGCCTCAAAATCGCTTTGGACCCAAACAATACGCACATGGTATACACGTGATGATTGTAATTCTGCGGAAATGAGGATTTTTTCCTTTTATAAACCCGTTGCTTGAGACTAAAGTACTCATTTCCACCTGCATGCTTTTATATCTTTGTTCGTTCTGTCGAACGATGTCATCACTGGTAGGGATTATGACAGGATCCTGACTATAACGAGCAATTTAGAACTTATAATAATTATATATAATAATTATTTTGGGCCGCTAACTTTTATTTGAGCCCAACCGAACGAATTACGATTCAATAATATAGTAATATTGTGGATGTTCCAGCTTGCGGAGCATAAATATGATTTGGCCCTCCCAAAAACTCATTTTCTAAGATCATCAACTCTATTGAGTTATTTGAGTAATGTATTTTGAATTTCCATGACTATCAGACTATGTAAATACAGATATAAATAAATACAGTTTCTTGTAACTGTTGCCAACTACACCGCGTGCTCTGTAACCACTTTATGCTCTTTCCTGTTCAGTAACTTCGAGATTATTAAGCAATTCACCTTATAATACTTTTTACCTCTTCAAAAACCAAGGTTTTACAGTTATTAATGAAGAGAAGACTGTAGAGTGTAGACTTCAAATACGTATAGTGTTATATTATTATATGCGCATGCGCCTTAAATTTCGTAGTTTATCTAAAGGCTTTTTTAATAAGAATTAAGGCTTAATATACCGCCTGTTAGTCTGTTACCAACTGTTACCCGAGTCTCGGATTATTCAATAATGTTTTGCTGCTGATGCGAATGATTGTTAGTCGAAGAATAGAGCTATAAAATTTCACAATAGGTCACAACTATAATTACTTTGAATCTAAAAGGATCTTTTTCTTAATATTCGCTGTGAATTGAGACCGTTTCCTGCGATGACCTAACAATTGGATAAAACAACATGAATTTACATGATGTCCAAATAAGGAGCACGTGTCGCTTAATTCTTGAAAAAAATTATTTTATCATTAGACTAAAAAGGTGAAAAAGGAATAATACGATTCTATTCGCACGCATGTTAATATGATCTGCAGTAACGCTGTCAACAGTATATTTATATTTTCATCAAGATGATTGACTATATTGCTGAGACAACCCCTTACCATAACTCGTGATTCAAGTCATGTCAATATTACAACATCTGACCTGATCTGCCCAAGAGCAATTAATTGAAAAAGACATGTTTCGACTTACATAGTTTTATTAGTTTACAGACACGACTTAGAGCTTACAGCATTGGCTTAAGTAGAAACATGTCTACAATAAAAAAATTTCCGTTTATTTGAAGTAATTAAATTTAATTGCAACATCTCTTCCATCACATCAACGACATCATGCTGGTTAAAAATACTTAATACACAGCGACGAATCGGCAATATCAGGTTAAACAACGAAGGTAATGAAATCGTCTTCTTGTATTGTGGACATCAAAAGCTTGAAAAGGCATTTCCGGAATATAGAGTTCTAGTATCCTGCTAGTTATAATCGTTTTACTCTAATGGTTCACGAGTACCTTCTTTCTCTTTTATGGTATTTTGCCTTTTATCTTTAAAAACTGCTTTGCAACCTCAAATTTAGAAATATGACTCCCACTTTAGTCCTTTCTTGCTCCTTTGTTAGCACTCCAGCTTTACATTGAAACGGCGCAATATGCTCGAGTGCATCATCCATACGCAATGACACGGTGTATATTCTATTTTACACTGACTTACATTTCCGACAAATTTGGTTTCAGACTATAACAAACTTCCGTCGTCTTCGTATTTAAACATACACAAGTTACAAAACCTTTTTTACAAACCTATTTCATTTCTCGGTAATTTCCCCGAAATCGCATGCTGAACTCAATGTTTATTACCGCGGGGTTATTGAACTAATTGAAGCATGGAGTGTTGAGGAAAAAAATACAGGATTGACTATGAGCGAACGACGAGGGAGGCCGAGCGAAGCAGCCAACCAGTTCACTGCAACCAATCATAGACAACAGTTACAATGACGAATATGCTGTTCCCCCCATTTTGGGGGTACTTGTTTTCAAAATCGTGAGCGTGAGACCTCGTAGGTCGTGACGACGAGTGTCTCTAATTTTAGGCTGAAATTTATTCTTCAAATGGTCCGTTGATTGTAAAATAATTGCTTTCCATGTTGTTATTACGTCATCGTGAGAAAGTTGTCTATGATGCATGAGCCAACTAATTAAGCATGCTTCTGGAAAACTTGCGCCGGTATGTGACATGCGTGAGCCACCCTTCAGAACCTGCGTTCTTTATCGGAGACAGAGACCATTCCGGGGCTTTCACTTCTGAGGAATTTTCGCTCTGGGTTTGGCGTGAGGAGGGGGGACGCGTCCTCCCAGTTTTTGGAGTGAGGTGGACGAATATCTAATTATCCCCATAAACGTATATTCACTCTTTTATGACTGAATATAATACATATTGCCTTAATCTAGCTAATATCACGTTATTCATTTTGAAAGTTCGTCCCCCCCAATTTTTAGACGGATCGTCACCCTTGGCTCTGAGCCAAAATTACTGAAGGCATGTACATACTTGTACATGCTACATTGATGCTACGTTTATACCGTATAAAGCTACGGTTACTGTTATATAGTACGACGTAACCGGCTAACCGCATTGATCGCCATGATCGGTCATGTAACTATAGAGCTCCACTTTGGATTTCACTGCATACGTGCGTCGTGCGGGATATTCGTGTGTTCCACGCATGCCGTCCCACGCGTAGAATATTAATCAACAGAAATTACTACATAGTCAAAGAGTCATTCAATTGGACAGAAAAGAATCAAAATTCAAAAGATATGCCTTCAAAATTACGGTTTCAAAAGATTTTTTGGCATTTGGGATAATCGTGGTATGAATTCCAGTGGTGTTTTACGGACACCTAGCCATATTTTAAAACACAGACGTAGTTTATAACGAGGATCATTTTTATGTTATGGATGTCGAAAATTCCTTGGAGTACTTGTACTTTCATGCGGGAAGCGTTCGTGGAGTGGCCTTTTCACCCATGGTATAATTTGAAGTTTATTTTTTATATACATATCTATGTGTCTCACCAGATCACCAGATATATTTGATATACATATATATTGTCATATATTGTTGACACTGGAGAATTATGGGAATTATGTAAAATAGAGTGCATCTACACTGTTGTATTAAATATGTAACAACAGTCAACACTTCAAACGCATTCTGTAGACCAACAGGCAACACAGTGTTAGCAATGAAAAAAAAGGTACTTATGTTGGATTTTAAAGTCATCAGCAAGGGATATATGTGGCAAAGAGTGTGTTTTGAGGTGTACATACTAATGCCTAGCATACACATGCACCATTATGGGCAAAGTGTGCCCACACAATAAACCCAGCCTCCCCACCACCAAACCCAACATAATACCAAAGTCAGAATAAATTACTTTGGCAATCACATTGGTAGATTTTATGAAAAATATTCTGTAGAAATAATAAACAATAAAGTTGTTATCAAGGTATTTTGAATTGGAAATTAGGCACTGTAATTTATTCTGACTTAATCTGAGTCCACCACTGAACATATCTTGTATACAGCTTATTACATCTTATAACCTAACCTCACCATTATGTAAGCTCACTTGTCTACTACATATAGAACTTTTAGAAGCAGGTTTTTATATGGTTTGGAAAACTCAGTGTTTCTATCATATGGGTAGGAATAATTGCCTAAGTACTGTGTGTGCATGGTTAAATTACTAATAAATAACCATATAAAGTTTAATGAATTTAGAACTGGGAAATAGTAGGACCAATTACAGTTGCTTCCCAATTATTGACCAATTTTGTATTCAGATATTTGTCATTCAACTTCTACACAGAAAAGCAAATGGAGAATGAGCTTAATGTTTTATTTGTATTATTTTTCAGGATAGGTATCTGTTCTGTTCTGGTGCATATGATGGTAAAGTAAATATATATAGTGCAAAGAAATGTCATCTTCTTGGTAGTTATCAGGCAAGTGATATAGATAATTCGCTCTGCTGTTGTGTATAAGTTTACCACATGTTAGACAGTTAGAGTAAATACATTTGCACCTGTTAGCGTAAATATTAAATAAGTTGGATTATTTTTACAAAAGGGAAGTGCAAGGGTAATTAAATTTAATTTAATGAAGTCTTATTGTGAAACCAAAGTGACACTAAACTGCAAGAGCAAGGCTAAACAACTGGCAACAATTGTTTAAACATACCATAACTGGAAAAAAATTATCTTTTTAGATAACAACTTTGAGTCTTGCAAGAAATATAAATGGTGTGAGGTTTACATCAGATGGTCAAAAGGTAATGTAATGTGTTATAGTTTCCAAATAAACTCCTTGGATTATTATATATTTATTTATTGTATACTGAACAAATTATATTACCATAACTTCAGGTTCTCGCAACAACAACTGTGAGACGTCTGGCTGTTTTAGATGTTGAAACTGGAGAACAAATATTTTCATATGACAATTGTAAGCTATTACTGCTAGCTGACATGCAAGCTCACTCAACTAGCTGAAATTAATTGTACCAGCCTGTATTGTACAAATAACTAGTTATTGATTTTTTGATGGTCAGTGCTGTGCTGCCAGTTAATGGTTTAATTTTAATACCACCAATTATGTAACAATTAACTATCTAAAGAAAGTTTCTCCAACTCTAAACAATTCCCTGTTAGGCACAGATACAATACAATCGCTTAAAGTGCGATTGTGACTCATCACTTAGAGACCATAAGAACTTTTTGATCTGTATTTGTTGTTAGTTTTTCATTATCTTCCTGATTCATATATTAGTTTCTTTACTTTCTAACTTTTATTTTCTATCTGGAGGTACATACAATGGTCGAGACAGAACAGCACTTGCAGTAAACCCCCACTCCGGCCCTAACCTGGCTGTATGTGCTTGTGTAAATGGAAAAGGATTGGCATTGTTTGATCTTAGAATGCCTTTGCCACTTGACTTTGTCAATGAGGTAGAATTTATACGTCAATAATAGTTCAATACTTACTGTCCAAGAAAAGTGTCAAGCATATATATAATATTGTATACAAAACAAATTTACATTTTACAAGAAATGCAAGCACTATTGATTGCAGACAATTAAAAAAGAGAAATTGTGCCTTGGCAGTACTTTCCAACTTTTCAATCAGAACTCTTTCTAAAAATATGAACTTGTTATAAAATGCTAGGCCAAGAACGTCTTTTTCACTGAAATTTTCATATTACTCTTCCTTTTTGTTCAGTTCTTCCCATGTATTCTTTTTTAATCGTCTGCTATACATGATATTAATATTATGTATACTCTATGAGTACAGTACACAACATACTGGCAAAATCCATGCAATTGACTTGACTTTAGTTATGTTGTACTTTAGCTTTATGATGATATAATCCGTGATGCTGTATTTTTGCATGAAAGTTGGCCCTGGTGCAAAGGACAACCAGCAATATTGTCTGTTGCTGAGAATGGTATAGCTAAGGTACAGTCTTAAAATGTAAGCCTTATTACAAACATGGAAGAAATCAACAAGACCTTTACTTCTTTTATGCCTCCAAACAGGTCACATCACTGGATGGTAGAACATTGCATGAAATTGATGTTGGTTCAACTCTACACAGTGTTGCAGAAACACCAGAAAAGTACGGTTCTATGGTTGATGATGGCTTCAGCAGTAAGTTGCCAGTAGATCAATCTGTACACCTGAACAAGTGAAAAATTTATAGCTTTCTTGTAAGTTTCGAATCTATGATAAATTTTAGTTTTAATTGGAGTTACTGACCCAACAAGATTGTTAGGTTATAGGAGTTTATGTGAGCCACCAAACAGGTGAAAATACACACAATGTTCCTCATTTATGAAAACAGGACTGAACAAACATGGTGCTCTTTGACCAAACAAACATGGTGCTCTTTGACCAAACAAACATGGTGCTCTTTGACCAAACAAACATGGTGCTCTTTGACCAAACAAACATGGTGCTCCAAACAAACATTATTTCAGTCTTGAGATGTTCAACAGACAAATGTGTCATTTTTTAAGTCAGTTGGCTGTATTGCAAGTCCTGTTTAAATCAGACTTTACCAACGATATACAATGTAATAATTTATATTCAAAGAGCTTTTTCGCTCCCCTTGCCAATGTAGGTGAAGGGCAGGAGGTGCAGCTCTCCCTACTGCTCTCCCTACCAATTTACAGCGTCTCTGAAGAATCTTTTTATTTAAGAATTCTATTTTTTTATCAACTTTCACATAAAACAGCGCATGCATCTGAGAAGAACGCAATTTTTATCGATACTCGTATTACAGTAATGACTTAATCCAACAAAAATGGTCAACACTTTTGTATCCTTGTATTACCATAGGCGTGGTCATGTTCGGCGGTGAACAACTATCGAGTTATGTTCCAGATGTTGGAATACAGGAGGCTATGACTGAACACGGAGACGTGCCACTGTGGAAAATTAAGTACGTGTAAACCTATCACTTCTAAATAGCTATACGCCAGTGCTGGATTTCTAACAGATTTCACACTGGGTGTGAATCCTGGTAGACCCTAATCACCAAGTTTGGAAGAGGGGTCTTTATAGTACTGTACGAAGATTTTACTTAGTGGACATTGATGACAGTGTTGCTAAGCAGTGATGTGAGTAGTCTTCCTCGCGATGACGAAGATGCCGCTTTTCAAAATCGCGAGTTTTTATACTGTTATAATTGTTTAAAGCCGTTTGGGAAAATTGAAAGTAAGCAAAAAATAGCGGATATTTGTCATCGTGAGAAGGGATACAACAACAAATAGTTTCAACAGTAAATAGTTTTATATAAAGTGGTGCGATGCAAAAACGATGCTGATGCAGTGTAGAGGTTAACTTTGGCCTGTGATGTAATTCAGGGCCTTCAAGAGGAGCGTTGGTGTTTTTTGAGGGAGCCTGCGTAAGCCCTACTTAGAAAAAATGGCTTTTTCTTTAACTAATGTCCCATCATTAAATGTGTATCACTTAATTATTTCAGGTACTCGTCAAATGGTAATTATCTCTACACAGCTTGCGATAAAGGAGTAGTGAGAAGGTATGCCGAGAATATTTCTTGTAGTGGCTTTTGAGCGCCGGCGGAAAATATATTGGCCCCAACATCTCAGTATCTGCTCTCAAAATTCATCAACACTGCTTTGTCAGTTGTTGCGATGTCAAAGCTTGCAAAGAAATTTATTATGCATGCATTTTTTCTTGACATCTTTGTCGCATCTTACTATGTTATTATGTTGCATACATTAAGATATCGTCGATATTCTGACCGCCACGAGTTTCTGGATGAACTATTCAGTCATACGGACGATGTTGAAGATATGGATATTTCACCATTCGATGAATGTATCCTTTTGTTTTTTCGATATATAAATATAAGGATTCCTCGTAAGGAGGACACTCTAAACATTTAATCAGTTTATGTGTGGTTTATGCATGGGACAGATTGTTATATGAAAAATTGATGCGCCATAAGGTAAAATGAGGCTAGAAATTAAAGATTAATCTTGACGACAATGAAAGGACTTTAAACTTATGCATAAATACGTGACCCAATTTTTTCCAATGTGAAATAAGAACTACTCTCTCCTTTCTATCCCTATATGTCCCTAGATGTCTAGACATCACAGTCAGTTCAATTCCCTAATTATTATCCCAGATATTGTGACGGCTTCAAAAGATCGTTCTGTAGGAATATATCGCTTAGGAGGTCCTAGCCATGGTTTCACAGAGTACAAGGAAGTCAGATAACCAAGGCAGGTGATGTAAAGTAGTTTAACTTGAGTGCAAGGTGCCTCCCAGATTATCCTGTTATAGCTGCTCTGGGCAAAATTGTGGCAATCGTTGGAAATTAGTGAAGTTATGAGCATATTCAAAAAGGTAAAATACCTCCTTATTTTTGAATACAGATCAATAAAGGAAACTATTAAATGCTGGATTCCAACAAAAAATAGTTCCATATCAAATGCGTGGATGTCAGTGCAGGAATTAATGAAACACGAAGACTGTAGCTTGCTGGAAAGATCTATAAAAACTAAAACTAAAAAATCTGAAAACAATCGTTGTAAACTCGGCAGGCATAGAAGGCAGACTCATCCTCTGTAGGGGAGAGACGCGGTCTGACTAAACGAAAGCAGGCGAGATGTGGTGAGTGAATGATATCGGAGATCGGGGACAATTTTTGCTTTTCAAAAACTGTCGGACTTGCTTGAATCAATTTTAATACAATCGTTATTTCCGTGTGTGAATATATGTACATAAAGAGTGCGAACTTTAAATCATCTTGCAAACTCGAGAGTTTAGTTAATTAAAGAACACCACTGAAATCATAAGAAATAATAAGAGTCTCTCTAATAATAGTCTCTCTCATGATAGTTGCGATCGTCTCGCCGAATTTCATCGTTTCTTTAGCAAATTGCCAATTTTTTGGTTTGGTTTTAAGGTTTAATAAATATATATAAAATTGCACCGAAGTGAAATACTTTATATTTATAACTATATAACAGGATAATTTAAATACGCTATTTGTCTCCTACATACATGCATTAAATATTGCAACAAGTTGAAGTTGTAACGATTATAAATAACTATATAGATATTGTTAAAATATTGTCTATTTAGATATAAACTATTTGTCCTGCATACGTTAAAATTATATTATAATTGACTGCATATATTTGTAGAATTTTGGGTTAACGCTGCGTTTAAATCGGTCCGTACCATACACTCAAAAATAGAAAAGCTATCAGAGTTACGGAGTGATCGACCATGTTCACTGAGCCTATATTGTATAGGTATAAGCTAGTGCGGTGAGTTTGTTATCACTGTTAAACTTTATCTTTTGAAAGAGATTAAAACACACATGCACGTTGCCTGTTTTCATCCCGTCGTATACGCAATCTGCAGCAAACAGTGCTTCTCTGTATGATAAACTTGGGTAAAATATTCTTAAAACTCTCCTCTGTAAACGTTCAATTTGTTCGCTAAGATACGATGGTAGGTTGGTGTGCCAAACTGGGCAACAGTACTCTAAGACCGAATCAATGAATTTACGCCATTTTCCGGCGGACTCGACCATGGTCGAATACGCCATTTTCCGGCCGACTCGACCATGGTCGACTACGCCATTTTCCGGCCGACTCGACCATGGTCGACTACGCCATTTTAAGAGATGTTAAAGTAGATCTGTAGTAAATTAATATAACGAGATTTGAGTTTTTTTTATTCCCTTGATGACGTTTAATTTTGTTATATTTTTCAATTTGAATTCATCATGTTTCAGTCTTTCAGATCACGTTAACGACATCAGAACAATTTGAAACCGAAAAATTTTCAGCTGTTAATCATTAGGGTTTTTTTTGAAGAGTATTGTCTGGATTAGCCGCATGCATTAACGGTGCACATTAGGCAACGGCTGATTTCAAATTTGTTCAAAGGCAAGCCCATTAAAAAAAAGGAGGGAATTCACCAATGGAAATAAAATCCCGAGCCTGAGGTGGAAGACTTCCATTACCTGCTATAATTTATTGGTCGTAGTATTATTAGTAGGAATGGGGGATGTATACCCTACGATCCTCTAAATTCCCATTGTGGCTTGCTGAGGCGACAAATTACATGGATTATGTTATGCTTTGAGTAGATTATAGATGGGCTCGTTTTTTATGGAAGAAATCTTACTACGCTGATGGCTTTCGTGTATTTTAATTTGGTAAAATTCCAAAGACGATTGCGTTCGACATCGTGTCTGTCATCGGGCGTTCACTTATCCCAACAATTCAAACAATCTTCCATCTCGGTTTACAACAAGTTGATGACCCTCATTCTGCGTAAACCTCGTAAACACTACGGAGAATTTTTTCATCCTTTGTTTTGACTGGAGTAAACACTTAAAGAAGATTATTCTTTATTGCAAAGGCGTCCGGGAATACGTATACGCATTATTTCTCTATCGTTTTGGGAATTATTCTTGCCAATTTAGATATTTGAAAGAGATACGCACGCTAAGCAAATTCATTCAGCGTAACGGCATGTCTGGACGACACAGAAGGGTTTCAATCAGATCGGTTAATGTGACAGTCGAAATGGGGTGAGTTACTCAAATTCGATATTTTAAACGTTATACTCGTCTATGATTTGTATTTGAACAACTGGAATGATTCAACTGGAACGGTTGCGCGTCAGCTCGTAAACCTCGAAATAACGAGAAGCCTCTACTCATGCTGTTTCACTCATTTCCAGGTTCATTCAGTCTCAGACACAAATTTGTAACTAGAATACTACAAGTACTTGCATAGTGCATAATACATCTGAAAGGCATCGTATGTTTCAAACAATCTTGGTAAAAGAAGTACTGAATGCAATACTGTAATATCTGTGGGAATGGGTCATTGAATGCTGGGAGAGGCCACCACGCCTGTCTTAAATCGAACATAATTTGCTCATATTTTTTGTTTTGTACTGCCTCGTGTGCTACCGATTGTGAATTTTTGTACTATTTTAGCTTAGGATAATGCGTATCTTATGGTAAATACGGTAGGTGTACACCATATATGGTAAAAATGAAAAATGGCTTAAGAAATTCCAGAAAGAAGAAGCGCAATATTAACACAATATGCGTCCTCGTTTTGCGTGATTGTAGGAAATTGGGGGCAGCGATGTGCTGTGTTGCGCTATTCAGTGAATATATTTTTCCTGCTTGTGACACGGGATTTGTACTCTCTGTACGTAGTGTACTCTTGTTTTCCTGTTTAACAATTAACGTATTGTACACGCGTCTCAAAAAATGGCAAAAGCAAAGATAGTTGACAAACAAACGTTTTTAAAGCATGTAGTTTACGAGTGAAAACAAACGCCGTATGTTTTAGACTTGATGACTAGCAGATGCATTACATAAATAATAATGTATCTTTTACGTGAAACGTTGGTAGGTCGCTAAAACACCTGGCTGCTTTTTTAAAACGACTGTATCCATGCACACATCCAAGATTTCATTTCATTTGCGTATTCTAGGACATTTGTACGAAGTTGTAACAGCAAGCGAACTCCCCCGAGGTCCGGTTTCTTAACGAAGTATACCGTTCATACCGTTCAGTTTTGCGCGGCAATATATGATCACCGCATTAAAAATGCGTCACAGAAATAAATGGTTTTTCCATCAGGTCGTCAAAATGAACACGAGACCTACAATTGTTTACTTATACGTTAAGATTCTAATATTATATTGTTATTTTCTTAGAATATGAGATAGCGCAGTTTATCGAAATTTGATGAGTTGAAATATGAGGATATTCGACTTTGCGTGTCTGCATTTTTTTCCCTGCGTGCGTCCCCACGCTATATTTGACGGATATTAATTTCTTATGTTCATTGCAAAGATCCTGCTGAGTTTTAAATGATATTGCCCATTGCCTCGTTGGGTTTGATGTCTCGCAGGAATGCTAAGATAATCTTATCTTTTTCTCCTTAAATAGCGCTAGTCAGTGACATGTGATTATTTTATTTGTGGCAGTTGAGAGCATCAGTCTTATTGAATTATTAGCCTTCGATGCAAACCCGATTTCTACTAACGTCATAACGGACTGGATATAACATTTTTTGCCACAAAAAAAACTTAGCGCCGTTTTGGGCGAGGGCCTTTTGAAAAAGTCTTTTGTTGTTTGAAACTGATTAGTGAATTTAATAACTATTTAAAAATCAAAACTTCCTACAAAAGTACTCTTAATAATGTATTTATGTGCTTTCAATTCCAATCTTAAGTGTCAAGATGTTTTTGGTGTTTTTTAACATTGGTAACATTCTCGCGATGTGATGCATCCTTATATGTCCTGTGGCGATAATTAGAAAGATACCAATGGCAAGCTGTCATGATATGTTCTTAAATACTTTGGAAAATTAAATAAATCTAACTGGTTCTTATCAGTATCTAATAAGAAATATAATCCAGTCAGTCTTACGTGTGCACCTCGCGGACTCAGTGATAAATATCTCACTGTTATATGAACTTCGATTGGGGTAACTCAAAGACGAAAAATAATTGGCAACTTGCATTGTTTTGGCGCGTTGGTACATAATCATGATATAATGACATATTCCGAGGGGACGAATTATTCACGAAAATATGGTGTTACGCTGTGACTGTGTCGACTTTCATGCTATGTTACTGAATGTTCAGCCTTTTTGTTTTGTAAATTTGAGACATTTCATTTTAATTGCCTTTTTATTTAAATTTTCAGAATATAAGAACAAACACAATGTAACATAATATTGTAACACAATATACTGTAGCTGCACTGCTTTATTTTTAATTTAAACTTCCAAATTTGGGTGGTTATAAATTTTATTAAAATTCGCATAGCTACTACGATTGCACTATGCCTGGCAGGAGACAGCTGCATTATTTCACGACTCCATCTAAACATGTTTTATGGATTAACTTCATAGCTACATAGGCCGTCATACTATATCATATTTGCGCCTTTTGTGGTTCCTCAAACTACACTGCACTGGTTGTGATCAACTGTAGTTACTATTTTTTTAAAACCACATGTGAAAATAATATGAACATTATGCTGGGTTATGACATATTGCAAGTTTTGTAACCATCCTAGCCGTACTCGCTTTTTCATTCCCAGACCTCTGTGGGTCTATTCTAACATTTAGAAAGGACCAAGCCTTCAGACAATTGTATTCAGAACTGGTGTCTTGGATTCGAAAAGCAAGCCCAAAAGCAGAGGTGACAGGAGCAATTTCAGACGAAGAAGGTAGAATATTATTTCATTTGAGTAAAATTAAAACATGTAGGTGCCATTCAAGTATAGATTTTGTGAGAAAGTATGGACCAGAAATTCTAATTCTAATTCGTACCCATGTCACTATAAACTTTTAGCTCGATGGCTGCAAATGGTACAGGAATTAACCACAGTCATACAAATACATTACAACCATAACTCGATTAATTTTTGCAATAATTTGTGTAATATGGCACCTCTTGTTGCAGGTGCTTTTGAAATTCACTGTGAGGGGAAAGTTATATTCTCCAAATTAGCAAGACATGGATTTCCTGTGTTAAATGAAGTACGGATATCTTGCTTACTGTTAATATAGATTAGAAAAATGTCTGTGTATTGACTATTGATGACCCATAGATGGTGATCCTTAATTAGGCTCCTTCGTGAGAAGAAAATTATGAATTCACCATGTCATTTTACTTGATAAGACAACCTTGCCAGCTTTTATTTGCTCGTTGGTACGCTAGAAAATTGCAAAAGTTTTTCCGTTGTTGTTGTTCTTCCACGTTGTTACAATAGTTTCCGTTTAAAATAATCGAAAGTGCCCCCAAATAGTCGGATATTCGTCATCGCGAGGACGGCTAATTGTCTTCTTTTGTTCGTCACCAAGACGCCGTGACAATTTTATGCATATTTTCCAAGGTGGCCCAAGTGGTACGTTGCATTAGTGAAAGCAAGCCGTGGCAAGAAATCACGAAGATTAACCGCGCTAAATGTCGCTGCGGTCACGAAGATTGCATGTGTGGTATCAGTATCATGGTGAACAAGGCGTCGTGCCCCTGTGAATGTGATGGTGAATGCTCCGGCGTTTGAAACCGCTTTCATTTGCTGCAGATTGTTTCATCTTCGCTGCTTGTCATGCGAGAAATGTTGTATATGAACAGACAGAAGTTAAAGGATTGAGAATTTTATAGATTTGTGTGTGATAGAACTGTCAAGGGGGCCCCTTACTATTGTCAGTAAATTGGTCATTTCCAAATTGATACGTTTATTAACACTTTTTGTTGTTTTCATTTGAGACATTTTGTCAACTAGTTGTCAGTTAAGAGTAAACGGCTTCAGTAATCGTTTGACCCCATTTAGACCTTACTTCAAGTTTGTAAATTATATCAATTCTACGATAAGAAATTAATTCATAAATATATTCTAGCTGTGTTCTAATACACAAATTTTAAACAATCTGACTTTTATTTCCTCCCGAGAAGCTAAGCTAAATAAACTTTCTTATCTAAAAGTTTTTAAATGAAACGGTAAGTTTAAAGTTAAAAATACATCAAAACTGAGAACGGGTGGAAGTTTAGCCGGGGCCAGAGCTGGCGGTCCAAATTGATGCGACGTCGGTCAGCAGTACTTCAGCAATGTAACGTTGGCAAATCAGGTGACACCGTGACAAGTGAATTTGGTATAACAGGTGATCTTGATGTATCCAAATTTTAAGACGTTCCATCACGGCATCCCCCCGCTATGCTGTGTTCTCAGGAGAACGACACAGTCGATGAACGTCCTGATACCGAGCGCAGACTTATTTCATTTCGTATGCTTGTCGGCATTGACCCCAGTCTTAGTCGAGAGGATGGTACGATGCGGTCCATATTTATATCGGTGTTTTTGGGTGGTGTTAGTTTTCCATAGCAACCAAAAATAGTCTCAAAAATATCGCGCGCATTGTCTGTGGCTAGTGTGAGTCTATCCGTGCCATCGTAGTTCACGTTCAATTGTATACTGCGGTTTAGGAGCACGAGGTTACTAGCATGATGCGCGATATCCCACGAACCGAGCATGTGGAATTTTGGGGGAAATCCACGCGAGAGGTAAAGCCTCGAGGGAGAGATATGAAGTGTTGCTGATTTTCTGCCATTTTGGCTTGTGATTATACGAACTGGGTAGCTGACGACTAAAAATAAAGGAATTGTGTTATATGCAGTTTGAATAAAGGTAAGCATGGGGTACTTGTTCTTTGTGATTGTGAAATATGAAGGTCGCTGCTGTCAGCTAGTGGGAAATCATAGTACTGGAACCCCCATTTTCTGACAGCAAGCCAAAGTCGCAAATTTGTACTACACGGCTACAGTAACTATGTTCAATGCGCAGTATTAGCTGCTAAGTGAATCCTATTTTATTCATTTATAAAAATTTTCGAAATGAATTTAATAACGGCAGGAGAAGTAACAATGCGCTCTGATAATATATTCGACCTTATTGACCTCAGAGGAATTTGAACACGTGGTGATTGTTTTCTAGGGTTATAAAAACAATCACACAAAGTGAATTAAACTTATGAGTTCGATTTAATACGAATGGCTCAGTTAAGAACATAGCTAAGAGAATTTCTTGTTTTTAACGTATATGAGCAACTCAACCTTAACTCAACTCAACCCTAAAATCGTTATTAAATCTCTTGTTAGACACACTAATTTTAATTCACTTTTTGTGCTTATTTTGATATTATTGGAAACATATTTTCAAATCCTAGAAGCGTAATTAGTTTCACAGGCATTGAAATTCCAATTTATGATCTTGTGCATACAAATTATGGTATTTGCAGTTTTTTTATACACCCTGTAGTATTGTTCAAATGCACTGGCATGGTGGCATTCAGTTTAGTGTCACTAGGTTTCCGACTCAGTAGGAAACTGACTTGCTTTTTACTTTGCTTGCCTATTGCAAATACGGGAATTTTTTTATATTGTATTTGCTTCAAGATGAAGCAGCAATGGCCTGTCATCTTTGCAAAATAAAACTTTGTGTCTTTGTCCCAAGCTCTTACATACCTCTTAAATGCCTCCTCAGTCTTCCTTCCCACTCTTGCAGTGCATGCTGGTCATGATGTTCTAGTACCAGTCCTCTGCTCATGTGTTTATCAAATGCAATTGATGGCACTAGTGCCAGTCTCCCACTTCTAAAAGACCTGTCCGACATCAAGAGACATTTGTTGCAATCCAGTTCTTGATGGAATTTAATAGTTGACATATCTGTTGGTGACATCACTTCTAGCATTGCTAAAAATTAAAAAAATGTTGCTTCAGATAATAAACAGTTTTAGCAGGTAATCAATGACATTTCATTGGTTAAAATAGGTCAAGGAAATAGCACACTCTTAGAATTGATCAGTGGAATAATGCTTGCTTATCAGTGTAAAAATCTGATCAATCAGTGCACATAACATTTTCATAGTTTGACAGAAAATTACTCAAGAGTTTCACAATGAAATAGATAAATGTTGTGGAAAAAATGCTACCTTTGCCTTTATTTCCATTGCATTTGATTCTGACAATCCTTTCTTTTCTCTAAATTGCAAAAAGTTTTAAAATCAGAAATGTTTCAGAAAATATGATGTGATGAACAGCAGGCTACTGTATATAGCGTTGAATAACATAACTTATTACACTTTTACAGAATTAGTTATTGAGTTAAGCGTTAAATAACAATTAACAAAGTCTCATTGTTTTTAAATGTCTTAAAATAGACAATAACATTGCTTGAAGTTTCGATCTAAATTGAGTCTTTCATTCAAAGAGCTGGTGACATACAAACGATAAGTTTACTAACGAAGGCTCTTAGTTCGAAACGTCGAGAACTGTTTTTTGTTGCTAAATTTAGCACTGATTTCATTTGATAAGTTCATGTCTAACACTCCTTTCTGATAAATTTTGCCCTTTGACACCTAATGGCATTTATCGAAGATCATCGGAGGTCAGGTAAAGTCATAAACTATAAAGACATGCAAACGTCCAACGTGTGGGCTGGCGTGACATAAGATTTTACGTTTAATGTCCATCTGAAAGTGATGCTACGGCTGAACTTTCCGACCAAACAAGCGTAGAGACAGAGATAGGTTTTTCAGAAGGTTACGCTTTTTTCATGTTATCTTTGACTTGCGTTCCGGCGTTTTCAAATTGAACTTAATCAGGACCAATTATATTGTACAGTACAGTTAAGAACGACAATTACAGCATATTATTCATTCCAGCTTGTAATTTAAGTATATATAGAAATATCTTAATTTAATGATAGTGTATTTAATGATTATACAAGTATTGAAACTATGATCTCTTTCCTGCAATTATTTTTGATAAATTTTAATATATCTTCCGAGTTCCGCCCCCGGACGTAAACCTGCTCAATTTCTAGGCAACACTTTAAACAAAACTTTGTCAAACAACTTCAACTTTTATTTAACTAAGGTAAACTCGTTAGAGTTTTCAAATGATTGGAATAAAAAATATGTACACAATGACACAAAGGTCTTTTAGGAACTTTGAAATAAAAGTCATGGATTTGTTTTTAAAAGAATATAATATATATATATAGTCACAGATTTCTCTTTGTTTAATTCTGAGTTTTGCATAGTTTCAAAGGTTTCGAAAGTTTTCTGTTAATTTCATTTATCGATCAGTTTCGCTATTTTTAAGTGTGACACTGTCACTAGAGAATGGCATTTCGTATTTTGACATCATGATGGAGAAAACATTGAAACCAGCTGTGAAATCTGCATGAGTGATAGATAATTGGCAAACAAAAGTCATTATTTTCTGTGAGGTATTTGAAATTTAGCCAATTACGTTTTAGAAAACGATTATCCGCCGACATAATTTAATATTGCATGTAAGCGACTAATTTATAGCAGCAGTCTCCAAGTCTCCCCTTTAATGATTACGACTTACGAATTGTATCTTCTAGATCTAAGTGGCGACCATCTGATAATAGCAAGCTACCACTTGATCGCTCAAAATTAGAATGAAACGCAAAATTCGTTTTACAGTTACAAAATTAACCTATATATATACATCGTTCCGTTGGTTGATATTGGTAGTATTACCGCCGGAGTGAAGAGTTTTCGTCGTTGGACTACTGTAGTTGTATGTCAAAACAGTATACGTAAAGATTTAGTTATAGAGTTTTTATAATTATGTAACTGTCCTTCATGAAACGTTTTTGTTATAACTAGCTATATATCTAAGCTGTAATTGAATATATACCAATGTAACTACACTCATCGTCATTTATGTATCTGATTTAACCTTACCTTCTTCACCAAATACCCGGATTTTTCTTTTATCCAAAACGTATCAGCAACCAATCCTTCCAACATACTTCAAACTTTAATATTATCGAATCAAACGTTGCTGAGATCTGAGTTCGCAGATCAGGTTTGAAAGTGGATGGATAATATACTCTGTCAATATAAGTTTTATAAACGTTCAAATTTCTGTCCAATCTGATGTCTGTCGTTGCAAATTTTGATTACCCAACTGATAGCTTGTTTCTATATATTTTGATTGTGGAATTTTTTCAGTCCTTTATATATACAAAGTTCTTTCAAATTTCTCAAGTGTATATATTCCGACAAGTGACGCGAAATGAAAATGGGCGGTCCTAAATTTCGTCGATTATTTCCGATTGCCTTTGAGTTTAGAGGACGCGATTACGAAACAAAATTTGCTTTGCTATGGAGCTTTTCGAGTCTTTTTTGCGTTATTTTTAGCATTATATTCCAGGGGCTATAGTTCCCCATAACCTTCATTGCTTTATAGTAAGAAAGAAATGAAACTCGAGTACCCGTGGTGATATACCATCTGACAATTAATATGGAAAAATCTTTTTTATTACAGTAGCAAAGGAAGTGTATTGTTCAAATGAAGTTACTCTAAAGTTAGTGATGAATATTTGCGAATATCGTATAGGAAATACAACTGAATTATAGAATTGCGTTCAATATACCACTGTTCTCCCACCCATCAACATTAAGCTAACTGAAATTGATTATTAACTTTAAGTTATAGCTATATACATAGGTCTTCCAAGCAGTCCAATGTAACAAGTTTATAATGTTAGGTCACTGCAGATATTAAAACCGCCATGTTATCAGAATGATCCCTCATTTGCTTTTACAAGACGAGCATTAATTATGGTAATTACCTCTCCCTAGTTGTTTCATGGACTCCAAAAGTAGAGGCAAACCCTTTGAACACAACCATCCGGGTTTAGCCAGCGTTAGCCCGATAAAACTTCAGCAGGTTTAATTAGGAGTCACTAACAACAAACTCCGAAGGTATTTATTATTATTAATAAAAGCTCATGCAACAACGCTAGCCTCGCGTCAACTAATAAAGATTAAAAAGCTAGAGTTAAAAAATGAAATCTGCAGAGATCGACAGGCATGTTTCGCACGTTTTTTTGTCCGGCATTTTAGGTATATGACATTGGGCCAAAAATAATTAAATAACTAAATTAACAGTGCTCCAGTTTACAGTTCTGAAACAATATTGTTAATTACTAAAATGTCTTATAACAACTGCCTAGAATGGACAAAAACTCTTGACCCTTTTAGGGGAAACCTAAGGGCTCATTCGTGCAAAAATTGTAGCCTATTGAATTATGTGAAGTGGTTTAGTAAGCCGCACTACAGGTTCGCGACAGTGGCGTAGCCAAGTGGGGAGGGGGGCAAGGGGGGGCTTTGCCCCCCAATGGTCTTTAAAACCGTTCTCATGAACTGTTTAAATCCAGCGAAATATGAGGGAGGGGGGATCAAGTTAGGTAAGCAACGAGTAATCAGTAAATCTAAAGAGTTTTTCACGTGTATTGCCTTCATTGTTCTAATGTAATAATGACAGAATTTTGTGATTTGTAACCTTACGATTACTTTTAAAAGCTCGTATCAGAATGCGAGAAATGGTGTTTCCAAGCCTTAGAAATCCAAAATTTTCCCGGACCCCCCTAGATGGTTTGTGGCTTCCCCACTCACTGGTCGCCCCCTCAAATTTTCTACCCTGGCTACGACTCCGCGATATAACTATATACATCTAGATGTCCCGGAACACGTGATTCACAGTATAGTTGGGAAAATTCAAATATAGTTTCTCTACAAGAAAACATTAAAATGACATTTAATGACATTCAATTAAAACCAGTAAAAACAATATAATGACGGTTTTTAAACCAATAAAAACCAGTAAAAACAATATAATGACAGTTTTTAAACCAATAAAAACCAGTAAAAACAATATAATGACAGTTTTTAAACCAATAAAAACCAGTAAAAACAATATAATGACGGTTTTTAAACCAATAATAACCAGTAAATTGAGTAAAAACAATTTTTAATGACAGTTTTTAAACCGCCTGCAGTGAAACTTGGTCGACACTCTGAACTTCTGATATTTGTGTTTCTTCACCCTGACTTTCATCATTTACAGAGAATCTTTCATATCTCCCGTCCATACGCATGGAGTGTTTCCAGTTTCGAGTTTCGACTCTCTACAAGAAAAGAACTTTCGCATTAAGTGATAAAAATTCTTTAAAGAAGGAAAAAAGTTACAACTTTACCTGATCAAAAAAACAAGAACCTTCGATGGCAGATCAGTTTAGAGTTTGTCAAAATAGTTCACATTTGGATTAATTAACTTATAAAAGATACCTTTAAAATAGATGCATTGGTATATATACACTATAAAACAGTAAACGATTTAAAATTGGTTACCTAAGATTCATTTATTGCACCATTATTTTATTTCTTAAGTAAAAACTTGGTTCTAAAAGTCTTTAAGAACCAATAGCATCGTTATTAAAGTGCTTTGAAGTTTGAATTGAGTCTAAAAATGTGCTGCAATAATTTATTTTGACTATAATGCTATAAAGACGCTTCGTGAAACTTATATACACACTTAGGCATATATAATTATATAAAATACAATTTATAAATTGTATTATATTAGAACATTGATTATAGGGTTAATCGTATGTGAACGATCATATTCTTGAACATTCTGTATTTATCAAGCTACATTATATTGAAAATGAAGCACTTCTTGAAAAATCGAGCACGAATCACATAGCTAATTGCTTACCAAAATGGTAAAAAGCATCCATTCTGTATAGATAGCAAAAAGAACAATTATTGATGTAACCAACACAATATCAGCAGTGAATAGCATCACATAAAACATTTTGTCCGCCTTTCTTAACACTTCACAAAATTCTTTGAATCTTGGGTGTAGGTCGTCGTTATGTTTTTGGCAGCGCTCTCCATCGACAAGGGCATGCGAATATCCATTATCAGTTGTCTCTTCAACTATTACACCCAGCGCAGTAACCATAACAACAAGAGTGCAACATGTCCGCAGGTAGTACTTTGTGGAAAAAAATAAAAGTTCAATTTATTTTCACTGCAACAAGAAGCGCATTTATTGTCAGTGTCACCCTCTTTTGAACCATGCAGGTAATGCCAGTCATATGCCTGCTCTTTTGCCACGATAAAGCCTAGTGCGATTAAGCCTGGTATACTGGTGGTGTTAGGCCATCAGTATTGCTCTTATGTTTGCAAGATCGACTTGATAACCTTCAGCTTAATATTGAACTATTGTTCTATTTATTTGCACTTGCAACTTCTGCTGCGAGTTTCGGTGCGATTTTCTCCTTTTGACGGATGGAAACGAACAAAAAGTTAGCTATGAATGCTTATATGGTATCCTTATTTGTACATCCGTAACTTATATTCACTCAGTCGCATCTATAAAAAGGAGATAATCGCGCATAAAATCGTAAAAGTAGGTTTGACTTACCAACAATTCGAGATAATGTTTGAAATGTTTGGTTACGGAGATTAGAATTACAATGCCGGTCAGGAAAGTCTATAAAAAGGATAGTTAGCTTTTGATTGATGAAAAACAACCTTGCTTTGGTATTATTTTTTAAAAATTATCAAGAGGAGATTTTTTATTATGTCACGTATTTTTGCGGGAAAACGCTCAAAACCTAAAATCTTTTCGGCGTACTACTCAAAATCCATTTATTTTACCGTTATTCTTTAGATTATGTTGTGAACTAAGTTTTGAACTGTATTTGGTGAATGCCAAACACTAAACAAAGGAGTTATTACATGATATAATGCGGCGGCTGTCAACAATGTTATAATGTCTACGCCAATGTAACTGAAATGAAACTGAAATGAATACAAAAGAAGCTTCGATTCAAGTGTCATTTTCTTCTCGGCGTATCCCGAAAAATCTTTTCATTTTCACAATATTTTGAGATTATACAGTAAACATACTTTGTGGATGCTTTTCAGGTTCAAAAATTTTAGTGCTGTTGCATGAAGATATAACTGAGGTTTTGAGCATATATTACGCGACATAGAAAAATATCTCCTCTTAAAAGTATTACTTTTGCTTTATATGCATTTGGCTACGCCATTATTATTGGTGGGTTTCACTGAGCGTTTTCATAGTGGTTTAAGTGGGGTCAATGTCAATTGTCTGGACGCTTATGCTGCACTGAAGTGAGCAAATGGCAAGAAATTGAACAATTAACTCACTCTGATTAATTTGTCTCGTTTTCAAGCTGACCCCCCTGGAATTATGACGTCACATGATACCCAAGAGCTAAATTAAACAGCGTCGGGGCTTCTTTAAACTGAAGACAAACCTTTTTAAAAACGAATTGACGTAAAAACGAAAAAACGTAGTCTAAGACTACGTTTACACTACTCCGGATCGGTCTGAAAACGGTGCAAAAAAGTATCAAAACGGGGTTGCGTTTACACTGCACCGGAGCGGATTTGTTCGAAAACGTCACCTTTGCCGTAGCGACACGACCACACTTTCTAAACGTGGTCGAACGAAAACGGAGCGCTACATGGCGTTGTGTAAACACTACACCGTTAATATTTCGCTACACTTTAGATACCACTCCGCCACAATGCCTGGCGTGTTGTTGCCGTAATTCAATATAGCGAACAACTTTCCAACAATTTATCAACAAGCACCTTTCTCGCTATCGGCGTTATATTTTCATTGTTTTTGCGACCCACGACTACAGATATAAACGTCAAGCAATGACAGCAATGTTTCAAAAAGAAATGCCGCAATTTCCCGCGAACAACTTACGGATGTTGACAGCGAAGAACGCTATTGTGTAAACGCTAACGAAACTGTATCGGAATTGAAACGGAGCAGTGTAAACGCAGTCAAATTCTGCCGTCACTTTCTCGCTCTGGAGTTGTGTAAACGTAGTCTAAGTTTACAAGTGACCAAGTTTACAAGTGACCACTTCATAAGGCAGGCGCACGTATTTATCCCTATAGACTATAATGTCTAAAATTATTGCTTGATCCCCGCTTGTTTGTGAGGCTTATCCACTATTAATCGCACAGCCGCCTGACAAATTGGCTTACCGTATGTGTACACAAACGATTTGTTACATTTTCAACTACTGTACTACTTTACTTCTTGAAATACGATGTGCTGTGATTGCTTTCTGAGGCTACGTTCACACATCGTCCAGTTTCCTCGTGTGAACACGTAGAACCCGTCAAATTTTCATTCGTTATCACCGCGTGAACACATGAAACGAACGAATTCGAGCACGGTTCAAAATTTGCCCCCGGCCCCGTGTGAACGTAGTCTGAGATTCTGAATGACTAACAACGTTTAAGTTCGCTATGCCTTTAAAATGAATATGTGTTACACCATCACGTTCTTATCGTCACGGTTTAACTTACTGGTATTGCTGCCCAGTATTCGCAATGGTTTCTTCCCAGCGGAGAACTAAATTCGTAGCTTTTCAACCACTCTTCCACCAAATAACTGGATGCAAATAATATAATACCGGAACATGTTAATACCAAGCCCGCTAGACCAATGATTAATTGTATTCTCGATCGTAGCTTCGATGCCATCGCAACACTGAATGGTAGCTACTCTGTTTTAGTTTGATGATCAACAGTGCAATATTTCAAACTGTTATTGCGATGAAGATTTTAATAAAGTATGTTCATTTATGCATTTATCCCGACATGCAATATATAGAATATTTCCATAATGCTGATTAAATCCGTTGAAATCGTATTGTATTTAAATTTTTTACCTCCGGCGTTGAGAGAGCTGTGGATGCACGTAGCATATTATGGCGCTATGTTAGGTTGAAAACTTAAAAATAACATCGAAAAGCGACAAGAAGAAATGATTATTAATGATTATTTATGCTAGCAAATGCCAAAAGTGCGAAGGCATTGCTTCTTCGCAGTCTCGCAGACATATTTATCTCACAGTCTAACGCACACAAGGTACAACCAATATACAAATATATTTTTAAACCAGACTACAATAGGAATTATAATACCTCAATGATATACAATCGTTTAAGGAGCGAAAATACGTGACACTCTGAGAGGGAGTGTTTGAGAGCGGGCACAGGAAGTGCATCACTGCGGTCAGAATGATTTGATGACATATTCATCGTTCATATGTGCCAAAAATATCAGAAAAACAAGTACGATCGTATAGGGACCAGGAACTGCGTAACCGAGTTTAATTTCTGAACTGCATTGTATTTATGACAATGGAGAGGACAATGTATTTCTAATCGTTTGCGTTTACTTATATATAGGCTGAATATTAATGATATGTATATATTATTTGCTGCAAATATATCAAGAATTGCTTGTAACTTGCTTCAAAGGTCAAAAATAAAAATTCGAACTCCGTCAATCGATGCGGAATATTGCTTAGAATAATTGTGCCAAGTTTCATTCCGATCAAACAAGTAATGCTAGAGCGTTAGGGTTTTTTTAAAGAGCGTCGCTCCCTAACAAGAAGAAGAAGAAGATTAGCAGCGGTTAGGGACCAGTTCCTGGTCCAAAAAGAAACTCTGAAATGCTTTTTTTTTTAATTTTTTCTCATGAATAGCACTTTTGCTATTGCTTATTACGCTTGGACCTACATTATAGCTATTTAATTAGTGTTATACATGTATGACGGTACAATATTTAACGAGCAAAGTAGATCAATGCATGTATATAATAATAGTTCGTTCTGATTTGGAGAGTATTTTCAAACTGGTCCCAGGGGCATTCCGCCACCCTCGTAACGAGCATTCCATATTGGTTGTTCCAGCCCGTCTGGTGCGCAAAATCTTGTGTAATCTGTGTGAGGATGTGCGTGGCTATCCATGGACTCCAAATATTCTCTGTAGGAAGATTTCTACCAAAAAGAAAAGACAAGTCACGTTCATCCCCACAGTTGGGTCTCGCTGCAGCTTTGATAATTACTATAGGCCTTGCCAGCAGAAAACTGACGAGATTTTATTAAAGCCTCTTACAGACGAGCAATTTTTCTATGACAAGTTTTTATGTGACAAGTTTTAATTGTTCGTCTGTACGCCCAACTTTGACAACTTCTTTAAAAAGTTGTGGAAAACCTGCTCGTCTGTAAGAGGCTTAACTTGTACCAAAACCTAACCTACCATTGCCACGAACAGGATCCAGTCAGCAAACAAAGCGAAAAGAACAGTTATACACAAAACAATCGCAATAGCTGACGTGAACAGCATAATATTGTACCAGGAATGGGCGGACCTGAGTGTATCACATTTTTCAACCATATTAAAGATATCTAATTCGTCTATATCTTTGCAAATCATTCCGTCGATCATAGAGCGTACAGTGGCGCTTTCTGATGATTCTTCCACAATCACGATCAGTGATAAAACCATTGTTGTCAGGACACAACATGTACTTGCGTATTTCTAAATCAGAAAAGGAAATAATTATAAGTACTCGTATAGAGTTGTCGACGAAATTTTTGTCTATTTAGGCTGAGATTTTAGGGCCACTAGTTCATCGGAAATTTTAATGTTAAGGCTGCTTTCCAGTTACGCGTTTTTCATACGCACGTAAAAGTCTAAATCCTTATACATGTTACCTTTGAAAAAAGTGAATAACTCGAAGGAACTTAGTTTTCTGCATATTTTAGTATGCATTAGTTGACCTAGATGTTAAATAATAAAAATTTAAAAGCATTTCAAATTTTCCGTGCGTGTACGTGCGTATAAAAAACGCGTAAGTGGAAAGCAGCCCTTACTGTCAAGTGTTTATACCCTAATAAATCGCTTACTTACTGACTAGGTCACGTCTAACAAGAATACTTTTAACTCAAATGTTTACTCAGAATATAATCGGCATGCGTTGTATTTTGGGGGCCATAACCGCCATATACAGTAATGCCGGGTGACAACCCGTCATGCTTTGCACGATAAGACGTTTACAACACAGCTGTTGATGATTTTGTGGTGCTTCTGCATTATTTAAAAACACCAGTAGTTGTGTTTTTCATATATATAAACACTCATTAAAGATGCATTTCTTTTGAATCTTCATGAAATATTAAATTATGAGTTATGAAGGTTATAATATACACAGCACGTTCAGTATAACCTGATCTGCACTTGTCCTAGAAATGATAATATTATTTCTGATATATAGACACAGACACGTACTGATTCACTAGGAACCACAGACGATCGGAATCCCCAGCTCTAACTAGTTACTTCCCAGTACACCCAGTTCGCCATATATCGTTTCGCGCAATCTGACATGAAATCATTACAACAAATTTCACGTAATGAATTACAAAGAATATGGCCAATTATGACATTAATTAGGACACCATGCAGCCTATAAGCTTGCAAGTGTGAATAATTTTAGCTGCGTGACACGGATGATGTCACCCCGAGTGTAACCAACTGAGCTATCGAAACAGGGAACTTGAATCTGTTTCCAACTACTAGAACGTGACCTTGCAGGTCAGGTATTGTAGAGCATTGGTGAAGTGTGACTAAAGGTCACAGTTTTGAGTTTTCATTCCCACCGCGGTAAAATACTTTCAGCTTTTGCGATGTGGTCTGAGAGAATGCAAATTTGCGATATGCAATATATAGGCAACCTTTCTGAAAATAGTTTAATGGTCTAGCTCTGCGATACCGGAGGAATTCAGCCGGTCCCCCGTAGTATTCAAAAAACCCTTTCATAGTTTTTTCCACCATCTTTTGGGGGTGCAAAGACTAAAGATGATTTTCACGTGACGTCTAGGGCCAGACTAGTTTCTCTAGCTAAAGTTTATCAGTTTATAAAACAGATTTGTTTTCAAATATTCACCTGGGGCCTGTTGTATCAAGCCCGTTTAACTAAATCGGTGGATAAGTCAAAATTAAATAACACTCTTACAACTCTCTCGAATGAATCAACTTGAGTATTATCACGGTATTATGCACTGAATATGTAGTTGAAAACAGTATCTTTGTGTTAAGGTAAAAAGTATTTAGTTCGCTTGTTGAATAAAACGGCGGACTTGTTTTCTATTTTGAAATTAGAACTTATCCACCGTTTAAAGCCCCGTTTAAACTACAGTCAATTTATCGACACGGCACGGCTAAAATGGGTACCCGTGCCCAATTTTACTGGTGGTCAGGCTACCAAAACAAAGGCCGGGCACGGATGAAATGGGCACGGTAACCCATTTTAGCCGTGCCGTGCCAATAAATCGAGTGTAGTGTAAACGGGGCTTCAGCTAAGCGCCCCCTGCATGGGGTTAGTTGTATAAAAGGCTAGTTAACTTTTAACTGCAGTTAGTGACAGAATTGGCCAATCAGAGTCGTGAATGCAATGCAGTGCAAAATGTAGTTTTATACAACCGGCCCCAGTGTAACTTGTGAGATAAATGGAAACCAATAACGGAAATTTTAATAGAAGCGCGTTCATGCATGGTACCCATTACTAGTGTATCACTCATGTTTTCGTTATTGGTTCCTGCATTGTTTTTTCACCCCTTGGAAGATTGAGAAAAATAGATAAAAATGTCGACTATTGAATTTACCAAAATACGATAGCGTGTAACACAGGCTGTTGGAAGAAGCATGATTCCAGTAACGATTATCTAAAACGACAGAATTATATGAGAATCTCATTTTATGGCTTCTTGTATTGATAGAGGCTACCAAAATTGATTCCCTGGACTGGTCAACTATGCAAGAAAGTAATTTCTGAAGGCGTGATGTGTGGGTGGGAGAGGTTAGTTCAAATCTTATAAAAATACTCTATTGCTACATTAATTTTTATTTGTCAGTTGGTCGCTTATGATAATGCATGTGTGAGTCAGTGTGGGCTTATTTCAAACTAAAAGATAGCGCGCAACCCGTATATATGATTTCAGATCAGTGATCTTATGTCTTTTGCGTTCGTGTCCTTCGTTGTATTAAAAGGGATTGGGGACGAATGGTAGCTTGCACTGAAACTATCTTTTGCTATTGATTTTAATGCTCAATTTGTACTACACTTACCGGTATTCCAGCCCAATACTGACAGCTGGTCTCGAATCCTGAGAATAATCCGATGTCCTTCAATAGATTTGCTATCATAATTCCGGATGCTAATAACAGAACTCCCATTGTGAGTATACCCAAGCCTGCTAAACAAACGGTCACCCGTATTGCTGTTTGGACATTGTTTGCCATCTTCAAGAAAAGTTTTGTTTCTTGAGTAATCCGAAAGTCTCTGATGCAAAGTTGTTGTGCTTTCGAAATATTGACCGCTATAGCAACTGTTTATGCTACTTTATATATTACGCGCTCGTTAATAGCAAGTTTTTAAGAGTTGTTATTTTTAAATTAATGCATAAACACTGGTATGGTAACCGCAACTCGCAATTGATTCTCGAATGCCAAATTAGGATGGTCACCTGCTTATGCGTTGAAGCACTGTTACATGCACGATGCAATTTTTTCATGCAATTGCAACATGTCTTGCATTACCGTATAGTTGGACGAGTCATAGACGTTTTGGAAGGAAAACTTCGGCAAAGAATCGATGCCCTTCTGCACCAAATAACACAAAAAGTGCAGGGTCTTCTGTAAATACCGTTCAATATGCCAGCTACGGAAAGGCCAAAATCGTGGCAACACAAGTTGTATCAAGTGATGTAGGACTGAATCTATTTTGTGCAACGCTTGATGAAACCTTTCTCACAATGGCATCGCAGAGCCATCGTTGCAGAGAAATACTATCCACGTTGATAGTGTGTCAACCCTTGGTACGAACAAGGCTGTTCACAAGAAACATTTTTCTCGAACAGAAGTAGCTAATATTATTGACAGTCTTCAAATTGGAAAGTTCAAATTTTAAGCCTTTTTTCCTTCAAGTTTTACATCCGCTTGTTACGGTATTAAAAATTCTCAACGCAAAAAATATTAATATTTAGGATAAAAACACAGGATAAAAACACTTCAGTAATAAATTACTGCTATCAACGTGCGTCTTATTTCTTTCATTATAAAACAACGGTATCTTTAAAAACATGCAGACTAAGGGAAAAAACCTAATTTACATAAATACATTACTAAAGGATATAATCTAGGGAAGCTATGGATGTATACTGTGAGATTTCAGTGAAAATGTGTCAATATGAACCTTGAACTCGTTTTTGGTTGTAGTTTTACCTTTCTAGAAACATTTAAGTGAACAACTAATGATTCTTACTTGGCAAATTAAAGCAATTTTATATAAAGCCAACCCCACACTTGACGTCATCATAACGAAAGTTGATAAGTTAAGTATTAATCCAGTATTGTCCAGTATAAAGGATCACGAGTTGACGTCGATGCAGGACATATAATGGAAATTTTAGGGCCGGGTGGGACAATCTAATTACACAACTCCAAATTCATAAAGCGTTGATGGTTTATAAGTCTACACATGCACGGTCTCACTCCTGAATATATCTACATTCCAAATTTATAAATCGTAACGATGTAACTAACTATTCACTCAGAGACTCTGTGAACAAGCTTGCTGTTCCATTACCCCGCACCAATTATCTTAAAAACAGCTTTAGTTATAGCTTTAGTTATAATAGCTGGGGCGGTCTTGTGGAACAGCCTACCTACTAATATCAGACAAGCAGAATCCCTAAATGAATTTCAAAGATTGTTGAAACGTCATATTCGATAAACACGGCATTCATGGAAAACAGGTTCATTTGTATTTGTATTATATATTTTAGTGTGTATATATTTATAGTTTAATTGCGTGTAGCTCCAATTTGTAATCCTGATGAATCCACCGTGGATAAATAAAGTTCAGGGGCCGGTTGTACGACGGCTTGATAGCGCGCTATGCACCGGATAGTGATTTTTTCAAGATTCCCAAATATGCTTGAAAAGTATAATAAAATTTTAGCTTTGGAAGCAACAATTATTAAAGAGGATCCTCAATTTAGGAATACTAAGATTTAATTAATGTTTCAGCCAACAACAGGCGATTTTAGAGCGATTGAAAAATTCACTATCCGGTGGATATCTGCATGGCTTTTATACAACCGGCCCCTGTTCAGTTCATCTAACAGTAATAGCTACGAATAATAAAATATCATCTCTGTCTGTTTGAAACATTATGTTACAAACACGTTTAACCTTTAGCACGTTTAACCTATTACTTTTTATAAAATGACTATCGCTTTTACACTATCGCTTTTATAAACTGACTAATTGACTATCGCTGAAGTTGTAACTATACATCTTAGGGAAGGACGTCTTTCCTATATCACAGCTTCAAACATAACTCGAGCTTGCCCCATGCTGCTCAAGATCTTTCTGGTCACTGATATATTATTTTAAAGCTGGTGCAATCCCTGTGTATTGTAGTGCGTGGTTAAACATCTATACTGGATTCGGATCTTGTTGAGTATTAGACAAATGTTGCATATTATAACATCCTGTTTGATATGCTGCAGGAAGGTGGTGCGCCAACTCGGAACTATAATATGATGATCTCTAGAAATGTTTTAAAAATATATTGTGATCTAAACGTGAATGATACCATATTTTGAATATATGCTATATAAAAAAATATTATATATTACGTGCACATGCATAGTTCAGTGATGTTTTAGAAAGATAACGTAAATTGAATTAGCTGAATTATAACCGTTAATCGATTTAGCTGCATGTATACACTTCCAAACAGCAAATTGAAGGATATGTCGATATAGAGCTGTTAAACATTTCAAAACAACTCCCTATTTTCTCCATTCGTATTCATATATTAATCATTGTACTTTATCGCGTCTTCTATGAAATCTAACGTCATAGTAGAAGGCTAGAGGTTAATACGGAAGACATGAAGGCCCCTTGCGCGCTATAAGCATTTGCCTCAGGAGAATGTTTAACCACAGGTTTTTATAAACGACCACCGGTTTCACAAGTCAAAATGACAATGATATAAAGGTCACTGATATGAGATAGGATCATCTAAACAATATAATTCTTACCGGAGCGACAAATAAGAACCAGTCGCTAAACAATATCATCGCCACAAATGAGCACAATACAAAAACAATATCTGCCGCAAATACCATGATGTAATACCAGGGAGCTGCCTCCTTAAATTTTAAACAATCTGCCTTCAATTCGTGTAGCCTTTTTTCGTTATATTCTTTTTCCAACCATTCCTTGCACAAATAACCGTCACGGCTATGGTAATGTAAGGCTGACGCTTTTGCGGATTCCTCCATGATGACACCCAGTGTTAATACCATCGTAATGAGAACAGCACATAGACTGATGTATTTCTAGGAAAGTATTTAAAATCGATGGAAGTTTATTGATGTCTCATTAAGGTTGAATATAACTTTAATATTCGAGTATACCATATTCCGGTATATTCAACCATGGTCGAGGAGTATACTCAACTATATACTCGACCATGCATATGGTCGAATATGGCGGAATATGGTATACTCGACCATGGTCGAATGGTATGACCGAAGTAGGTACCGAATTAGGGTATACTCGACCATAATTCGAATATACTGGAATATGGTATACTCGACCATTATCAAATATTTAAGGTTAGAGACTGTTGTGAGTGTTTTGTTCACAAATAAACGCACGCGCTTATACCATACAATGAACGAAAAATTTCAATATTGCACGAGACCGAGTGCAATATTGACATTTCGAGTTCAATGTATGGTCAGCAAGTGCGTTTATTTGTAAACAAAACACGAACATAAAGTCTCTAACACTTTTAATATACAATCTGAGTTCATTGATTGCTGCATTGAAGATTTAAGCTTCGCTGCAGGCTGTCATTTTTGAATAAACCACGATTTTCATGGGTTATTGCGAATAAACCACGATTTTCGTGGGTTATTGCGAATAAACCACGATTTTCATGATCTGTCGCCAGGCAACAAGAAACCACGTGATTGATTTTGACCAATCGCGTGAGTAGATTTAGGCCAATGCACGAAGATTGTATATTAATTTTGAATAAACCATGATTTTCATGGGTTATTGCGATTAAATTATGATTCTCATGATCTGTCGTCAGGTCGTGATCTGTCGTCAACCATGTGATTGATTTTGACCAATCCCGTGCATGAGTAGATTTAGACGTATTTTCTCTCAATCCTTTTTTTAAAAATTTGTTCAGATAATAGTAGAGAGTACAGTTCTTTGTGCGATATACATGCATGTGCAATAGTGATTCTCAAGAACGAGCGCTATTTGAAGTTTTGAAAATATTATAATGCCATTTCTTTGCGTGAATATCACACGAAGCTATACTATAAGCGATACCATATTCATGTTCAAAGAAGCGTAAGCGCAAAAACAAA
The DNA here is from genome assembly GCF_004324835.1 of Dendronephthya gigantea. NCBI lineage: Eukaryota > Metazoa > Cnidaria > Anthozoa > Malacalcyonacea > Nephtheidae > Dendronephthya > Dendronephthya gigantea. Next base: position 1,589,498 of record NW_021163031.1, read on the forward strand.
TCGTTATCAAAAGAAACCAGTCGAATAAAGGGCTGTTTACATGAGCCCGGTTACCCGAGATTCAACGAAGCGTGAGATGATTTTGAGGTATTGAAATGAGCAAATAACATGATTCTGGCAGTCGTATAATCACCACAACAATAGCATGTACTTGTTTGGTGTCGCAAAGACTTATTTTAATACCTCAAAGTCCTCTCACGCTTCGTTGAATCTCGGGTAACCGGGCTCATGTAAACAGCCCCTAAGACGAATATATGAATACTTCTCCCCACCCACCTTAAAATAGAACTAAAACACATCTCGACGTTTCGACCTAAGTATATGACTCTATAGGTATGACTGTGAGAGACAGTTATCTATCTCTACATTATGTACTTGCATACATGCCATCAACTGTTTATGTATACAATAATCATCTTACCAAGACCTGGTGTCTACAGACAACAGCGAAGACTAAAATACTCCCTGTAAGGATGGTCTGAAAGAAAACATGAAAAATATTAAACACGAAGAACATGGTTTATATTAATTAATTATGTAGTTCTTGTGATTATTTTGTTGAGTCCAAAACCAAAGTTGGAAACAATCTATTTCTAAATTATGATTTGAAATTTGCATAGCGCGACTAAAGGCTATTCTTCATTACTGTCGGCTTCACCTGCGCGGGCGAAGCGGCTTTTGAAAATCTGCCCATGCGACCGTGACCGGCCTGAAAAACAAAGCGCGCTTCGCCGGCGCGTAATGGAGAATCGGCCCACTTGCACATACCAGTGAACTCAAATTAGACTGGAACGCTCACTCTCCGACTTTCCCTAATTAATGAGTTAAGCCAAGATGGCGGATCATGAAGCCTTTTTTGTAGGTATGATCCAGGCCTCCGGCGTGGAAATTTCAAAAGAATTGCCGCCATTTTACCTACGAAATATCCGCGTGGAAGCCTGGATCACACCTACAAGAAAGGCTTCATGATCCGTCATCTTGGCTTTAAACTTCCGAGAAAGTGAGCGTTCCAGTCTTATTTGAGTTCACTGGCACATACATATATTGCGGCCGATTTGGCGCATGCTCGCTGACTCGAAACTGGTCACTAATGCCGCCCATCGCAGCTAATTTTTTGTACGTATGGCAGTAGAACTGTAGTCTACTTTCAAGGCGGCCGTCAACGCGCAAGCCGTGCGTGCGATTTCGGCGCGTACGTGCGTGCAAGTGGAGGCCGACCTCCATGTTGTAGTCATGCCTGGCTACACTTTACTCGCTGCCGGATTACCGTGAAAACTAAACCAATTTGAAGCGTAAAATTCCGAATTTCCGTGTTTGTATTTTGAAATGTTGCTTGTGCCAAAAATATTAAATATGCGCAGAATAAACTTTACATGATCTTTAAAAATGCAGTCAGTGTGACAGGCAATAAAATAGGGTTAAAATGAAAATAGATATTATTATTATTATTATTATTATTATTAAACTTTATTTACACACGGTATTCTCAATCAGGATTTTCATGCTGACAAATGACAAGATTATGAATTACAAAATAAGACTACAAAAATATTTACAATGATAAATCAAACTAATAATTAATATACCTGCTTTTCATGAGAGCCGTGTAAGGAATATATACAAGAAATATAATATAATACAAATGTGAATGTAGATTAAAATAATTTGGAACAGCCCGCTTTAAAATTTGATAGGTTATTTGCTAGCCGTAGCCCAATCGGTAGGCTGTTCCATAGCATCGCACCACTATAACTAAAACTATTCTTCAGATAGTTTGTGCGAGGCTTAGGAACAGCCAGCTTACTATTTGTGTTTCTCAACGAATAAGGATTGACACTGTCACGGTTTACAAACATGGAACCCATGTATTGTGGAGCAAGTCCATTGAGTGATTTATAAACCATGACAGCCTTTTGAAATTGGCGTTGGGAAGATAACTTTTTCCAGCCAAGTCTATCGAGTAAGATGTCGGCATTAGTGTCATAGCTTGAAAAGGTCAAAACTCTCGCTGCGCGATTTGTAGTTTTTGAAGTTTATCTGCCAAGGTTTTATTGCAATTGTCCCAAACTGTACAGCAATAATTGAAATATGGCTGGACAAGGGAATTAAAAATTAAATACAATGTTGCAACTGGGACAAATGAACGAACGAGTTTTAAAGCGCCAATACCAGAAGCAATTTTTTTTGTTAATTCCTTGATCTGTATATTCCAAGATAGATTTTCATCAAGGTGAACTCCTAGAGATTTTGTATGTGAAACCTTGTCTATAGGAATTCCGTCTATTTTAAAACATGGGTCTGATTGGAAAGTAGCTATTCTTTGTCGTGAGCCAATTAGCATAAATTCAGTTTTGGATTGATTCAATGTAAGCCTATTGGCGATAAGCCATTTATTAACATTTTCAAGATCTTGATTAAAGTAAAATCTATATCTTCAATTTTATTGCTTGCAAATGTTAAATTGGTGTCGTCTGCATACATTCGTGCTTGGGAGTGCTCAAGACAATTTGGCAAGTCATTTATATACAATAAAAATAGCAATGGTCCCAAAATAGTTCCCTGTGGAATACCACAAAGTAACGTAACGGTTGGTAGAAAGATGGCCATTGACATAACATTTTTGACTGCGGTTACTTAAATAAGACCTAAACCAGTTAGCCACAGCACCCCCAAGACCATATGCTGACAGTTTTGACAACAAAATTCCATGGTCAACTGTATCAAAGGCTTTCTTAAGATCTAGGAAAACGACAGCATTGACCAGTCCTTGGTCAATATTGTAGGCCCAGCTATTAGTAGATTCTAGAAGTGCAGTAACAGTTGAATGCAAACGTCGAAATCCAGACTGGCTATTACATAGTAAATTGTTCTCAGTAAGAAAACCGTAAATTTGATCATAAATAATTCGTTCGAAAACTTTCGCCACAACCGGTATTATCGAAATTGGGCGATAATTATTTAAGTCTCTACGCTCGCCCTGTTTGAATAATGGAATGACTTTTGAGCATTTCCATTCTTCAGGAAAGATACCGGTAATGATAGAGCAGTTAAAAATTACGGCAAGGGATTCCGAAAGCAAGTCAGGACAATGACGAAGAAGCTTGGCAGATATTTTGTCTAGCCCAATTGCTTTGGACTTACAAAGTTTGTTAAGAAGCGAATAAACTGATGATGGGGTTATTGACTTAAACTCTATATTATTGTTACTATTGTGGCAAGTAAGATATTCTAAATACGAGCGATTGTTTTCTTCGTCAGGTATTTTTTCCTTAAGCTTAGGTCCAATAGTAGCAAAATGAGTATTAAACGTCTCAGATAGGTCCGAGGGGTCAGTAATAGAAACCCCGTTTATTTTGATTTCATTTACCCGTGAACTCATCTGTTTTCTTGAGGTCAATTCATTGATGATACCCCAAGTTTTTTTAACATTATTCTCGTTTTCATGAAAAGCGTTCATATAATAGGTTTTCTTAACAAGTTTAATTTCATTGTTTACAGAATTTCGAGCTTTCTTAAAAACAGTCCAATCACAAATATCTTTGGATCGAATAGCTTTTATTTTCAAAACATCTCTTTCATGCATTTGCCTTTTTAATTCAGGCGTGATCCACGGCGCCTTAGAAGATCTTACTCGCCTAGTTCGTAAAGGGGCATGCTTTTCCACTACGTTGTTAAAGGTCGTTTTCCATATACGCCACATATCATTCGGATTATTATAAATCCTTATCACGTCCCAATTCTGTAAAGAAATATCTCGTCGAAAATATTCAGAGTTGAAATTTTTAAGTTTTCTATAACTTATTGTAGAATGGCCTTTGTTGCGTGGACTGATAGAAAGCTTACGGAATGCGTAAATTAAGCTATGATCACTGATACCGACATGAGAAACACCAGAGGAAACAATATTATCTGGTGTATTGGTAAAAATATGATCGATCATAGTTGATGAAGTTTCGGTAATTCGAGTTGGTTCATTTATTAATTGATGTAAACCATAGAGTTCAGTGATGCCAATTAAAGATCTCGAATTGCAATCTAAAGTAGGCGATCCAAGGTCACAATTTAGGTCGCCCAATAGGTAATACTCGACATTTTCTGCGTCAAGCATATCAATAAACGTTTCGAAATGATTAAATTTATCAGTATTCGAATTAGGTGGTCTATACCATGTTGTAACGAGAAAGGGCTTAGAATTTGGTTTTTGAATTTGAATACATAAATTTTCCAAGTCATCGATAAACAGGTCCTTGCGAAGTATAAAATTTACGCAGGAGCGCACATAAAAGCAAACACCTCCATACGTTTTTCCAGCACTACTACATGCTCTGTCCCGACGTATAATTTCATATCCAGGTATGTAAACATCGTTATCGCTTATTGTAGAATTAAGCCATGTCTCGTTAATTGCTAGAACATCGATTGGGCTAGTAGCAAGCAAAACTCGCAGCTCATCAATGTGATTTACTATGCTTCTCACATTAAGGGCTGCTAACTTAAACCCGCGTGAGGTAGGAATAACGGATTTGGGAAATTGTCAATCTGAGATAGATTTAGCAAAATCTAAAAAGTTTTGTTGTAAAGCTAAGCTACCTTGTCTATTTAAATGAAGGCCCTTCGTGTTTAGGTGGCTTTCATTCATATTTGAATTACTTAAGAAGGGAATTTTATTGCGAATACAATAGCCTTTAAGAATGTTATTAACCTGAGTAGCTTTAACAGTTAAGTCATGATTATCAGACCTTACCAGAATGGCTGATATTCCAACATCTGTACCTGGTGAATCTTCTTTTACTTGCGTTACAATGTTGACGATAGAGTCAGCTATTACTTTTGGCGTGCAATGACTTCTCAGGTCGTTTGTTCCAACATGTAAAATCATCTTGTCCGGTGTTCTTCTTGTAAGTGGCTTGACAAAGTCCTCCATGTCTGTGACTGTTGCTCCAGGGAACGGCTTTACAATAAAATAATGATTAGGATCTTCAGCATTCATCTTCGGACCGATAATATTTTTAACAATTGAGTCTCCTGCAATAACAACTGATTGCTTCTGCGAGTTCTGGCCCTGTCTCGTTGTTTCAATGTTGGAGGTATTTGAAATCCCGCCAGAGCCAGAGGTATTTGCATCCGGAGCATTTAGTTGACTGGTATTATGAGCTGATGGTTTAGACTTGGTTTTCTTACTCTTCTTTTTACTCTTTTTTGTAAGACTTTCTTTGGCGTTGGGCTGACTATAGATTACAGGCTGATCAGATTCATGATTCAGTTGAGTGACTTCATTATTATGTATGATTTCACAGGCCGGTTCAATGTTAATTTCTCCGTCTTTTGAAATCACAGTGTTAGTCATGGACGTATGTTGAGAGTCATTTTGAAATAACTTAAGAGCAGTCAAAAGGCTGCTCTTTTCGTTTTCCAAATTTTTATTTGCCATTTTCAAATCAGATATAGAACAGGACATGTTCATATTTTGTGCCCTAAGATCATCATTCATTCTGATTAGCTCAAGCTTGTCTTTCTTTAGGTCATTAACTACGTTTTCCAAAACCAGAATCGAGTAGGGTTTACTTTCTTTAATATTGTTTATCTCAACTGTAATATCCTGTAGTTTGTTTGCCACATTTTCGGAAAATCTCTCAAGTTTCGAATTCAATCTTGCTATTGACTCGGAGTCGCAGTTATAGCTGGAGTTGCTTCCCAAGGGATTATGCCAATTTGTTAAGTTTGCGTGCATACCGATTGGGCCTTCATGCAAATTTTTTGACTTCGCATTCAACTCATCATACTTTACACCGATTTCAGAATCTATTTTCGCTTGATTTTCGTCTTGGTATTCCAATTTCTTTTCAACATCAGGTTGATAACTAAACGAATGTTCAAGTGCATCATCATTGACATCGTCAGGTTCGACAGCTAGCAAATTTTCAATTGATTGATTTAGATGTAGTTCGGCATGGCTATCGATTTCAGAAGCACTGTCCAGATCTTGATTTAAAAGCGAATGTATTCTTGCCGTTATGTCACTACCTTTCTCACCACCAAAGTTTATATTTTGGCTTTTTGTTAGCCAAGTAACTGATAACAGCTTACTTTCAAATAACCATTTACCGCCACTGGGGGAACGCCATGTTGTTGCTTCGGCAGTCTCCTCGTCAATTTCGGTTAGTACAAGCGCTTTCAGGGTTTCAAGAGATCCCGTCCAAATAAGTTTACTTTTCTTAATGTTGAAATAACTGTATAACACATTTAAAACAGTTGAGGAATTCATTTTAACTCAACAGAACTTGAGAAACAACAGAGCTCCAAAATACACGTCCGCCTCGGTCACTTGGTCTCGAGCTCTCAAATAAAGCTAGGCAAATAAAATTCATAGACAGCGGAAGATCGTTAGACGGAGGGGTATCATATTGTATATATTTTTGTTAGCAAACCGTAAAAGCAATCAAATTCAAAAGGAACTAATAATGCTGAACTTGAATAGATGAATACCCCCCTCCCTCCTCGACGATCTTCCGCCGTCAATGTTCATTGACCGAAATATCACACATTTTGACTAATAAAATCTATACTATAGTGATACAAATCAACTTATTCATCAACCTTCGGTAACCACCGTCACTGCTTCCAAACGTCGTTTACAATCTACCCGAGAAATGTTCCAGATGCGCGAGCCTTGTCGATTAAATGTCGAAGGGTCGTTTCTCTCCTAATTTACAATTTACAAATTGCTTGTAAGATTGTACGCGTTTATTAGGACTGAAGAAAGAAGATTCGTTGAAGGAAATCCGGACATTCGGTATAAAACGTTTGTGTATAAATATATCACATTTGGTTTGATCAGACCGAGTTACAACGAATTACGACAAAATACAGCGATTTCTAGCATAAAAAATCGTCTTAGCTCTTGCATCGTAAAAATGACTTACCGGTATTCCAGCCCAGTATTGACAGGTGATATGACCGAGATCGTATAAATTCGTTAGTTCATTCCACAGAAGATCTCTTACGACAATGCCAGATGCTAATATAAAAATTCCCGAACAAAACACTATCGTGCCTGTTATGCCAATCAGCACATGAAATCTCGATCGAAGGTTACTATTACTCCTCATATTAATAATTCGCACCCGTAAGGTTCGTTAAGTATATAAACAAGTGCTAACAATATACATCAGGCGATCAGATCATCACATTTGATCTTTAAAATTGAAGTGAAATCACGCATTAGACCGCGACAGAGTCGGGACTGACGCTATGAGGTTGTTGGTGTCGAGGGTCGAGGTCAGTGAACTCAAGATGGCGGAAAATGAAACCTAATCTCTCGTTCCCCGAGCCCGCGATTCCTCTGGCGAGAAAACAAAGGCTCTGGGATAATCGAAATCAAAAATGACGGAGCCAGAAATCCTGGCTTCCGATTTGTAACGGTTTTTTGTATTTCAAAATTAAAACGGCGTGAACAACTAATCAGAATCATTTCTGGTTTTGGATTATCCCAGAGCCTTTGTTTTCTCGCCAGAGGAATCGCGGGCTCGGGGAACGAGATTGGTACATAGCTAGTCCCATTGAACTCTAAGTCTACATTAAAGACTGGAACGATAACTGTAGCCATCTTTGAAGCAAATATGAAGCCGAATTGCCCAATTCGGCTTTAAATTGGCTTGAAAGATCGTGACTTATCTGTTGAGGTCTATTTAACAATGAGTGTTCATGTATCATATAAAAGTGATTGAACTCACTAACCTGTATAGAAACATCTGAACAACTTTCTTACCTATATATATTTATATATATTGCTACTTCTTACAAATAAATACAATGCAAAAGCAATATCGGCTGCAAATAACATGATATTATACCAGACATATATACACGGAGAAAATCTAGCCATGTGTTATTATTCTCTATGTCTTTTGTGCACTTCAGAAGTCATTTCCACTGCACTTGAATAGCTGAAACTTTTTCAGATGATTAGCATAAGGTCTTGGAACTACAAGATCTAATACGTTACTGTGAAGACTGTAGTTTTTATTGTTGGCAATGTTTAAACTACCATCAACGAATCCAAGAAATCATTATTTCCTATCCTGTACATAAATAATATATTTTACTTTTCTTCGGTCTAATAGCGCGGTTGGCATCCTAGATTTTTTAAGATTTCACATGAGATTTCATAATTTAAGATTTCACATGAGAGAATTTCATAATATTTTTCAGTTATGACACTGGCCTGCCCTATATTGTAGTTTAAAAAATATTAACTACAGTTGTCTATGTATAGACAAGTGCGCTGTATAGACATGCAGTCTTCATGTTTCTTCGGGAAGAAAGGCTTTCGTCCACCTTAACATTTCAATTTCTTTGGAAACTTTAATAGACGTCATTTCGTTAATAAGTTATGCATGGCTATATATATATATATATATATTAATATATATATATATATATATATATATATATATATATATATATATTATAAATCTTCACGTAATCTCGTTACATAGTTACATAGAAAATTTTTAAAATTATATTCATAGATTATAGAACCTTTCAATTATTTCAACCGACTTCTTATCTGCATCCGACGTGCTAAACTAACAAACATGGAAACGAAGCCATTGGTTAAAAAGGGATTGGTGAAGTTTAATACGAGTGCACTGGTTGTGTCACCATCGGGAAAGGTTGTAGAGGTAATACTGGATTCGAATCTTCCTAGGTATTGGACCATGCTTGTCTCTGCGAATCAGAATATCCTCTTTGACTTTCTGGAGGGAGTTGATGCGCCATTTCGAAATTATTATGCGGTGTTCTCTACAAATATTTTAATAAAAAGTGTGATTTAAAAAGGGATAATACCATATGTCATGTATATGACATATATGTACATGTATATGTAAATAACTAATGACATACAGTAGGAGGCAAAAGTTTGAGTCCAGTGACTGTATTTCTTTGTTTCAGCAGCATATATTAATATTCTACAGAAAACCTTACCGATAAGTGAACTAGAAAAAAGTAAACAAGTAAACAGAAAAATACATGCTGTACAACAACTATGAGATGTTATGATATTCATTTTTACGTATTTTAATGTGCAAACATGCATTTACATGTCATTGCTTAGTTCCCTCTTTTTTGCTCTTGAAATGACCTTTATTCTTGCTCGCATAGATTCCATAGGTTTTTTAATGTCACACGTTCAATACCTTGCCAGCATTCGTTGACCACTTGCCTCAAGTCAGCCTGGCTGGCGGGTCTGTGCCTCGCCCTCTTCCGGTTAAAACGGTTCTACAAGTGCTCCATAGGTTTTAGATCTGGAATATGAGGTGGAAAGCCATGACAACGAGATCACCAGAATGAGTTTGCTTCTAAACGATTTCTGGCACATAGAAGATGTGCATGTGCTTAGGGTGATTATCATGTAGTTAGACGTGCGATCATCTTTGTACCAGATGAAATTCCATGTCCTTGAAGAATTGGATGATACTTTTCTTTAATTAGGATCCTATTATATCTTTCAATATTGCCAAACCGAGCATGACCAAAGCAGCTAAAAGTTTGCTTGAGTAGGATTTAGTTTCTTCGAACCTCTCCAAGGTTAGTTGCATACCACCTTTTTAAATTCTCACTTCTTCTGCGATCTTACGAGGAAAGAATCCTTCAATACTTAATGGAACTATTTGTCCTTGTGCACCATCACTTTGCCCTTTTTCCTACCCATCTTGGGCAGTGTAAAGGAATGAGAACTTTATTTTGTTATAATTTAGATCATTAGGACCAAAACAGTGTGCAATTAATATAGTTTACAGTACTGAAACACTAGCACGCATGTCTTAACTCCAATACGCTGCCAGGATTTAATACTGGAATTCTACAACGACTGGACTCAAACTTTTGCCTCCTACTGTATATGTACATGTATATGTCATGTATACATATGCTGTACGAGTCTAAATACGCAATGTAATTCTTGCATGCATCAGACCGTGCTCATAGTTCATTGTTTGATGTTTCGGAAAAACATCGTAAGATTGAATTAGCTGTAGCTATATAATAAGCGTACTATACTAAAATAGCAAGGTAAAGGATAAGTCGATACAGTGTTAAAAGAATTAGAGGTTTCTGCAAAATATATCTCAAAAACAAAGGTCATGATCACTGACCTGTCAAGGATCATCTAAAAAATATAACATCATCTTACCGGAGCGACAAATAAGATCCAGTCAATAAACAATATCAGCGCCACAAGTGAACACAATACAAAAGCAATATCTGCTACAAATACCATGATGTAATACAAGGGAGCTGCCAGCTTTAAATTTAGACAATCTTTTTTGCGTTTGTGGAGCCAGTCTTTTTCCCAGTTAGAATCCTCCAGATCTCCGCAGGTGAAACTGTCTCTACGGCTATGGTAATTTACGTTGGAAGCACGTACCGATTCCTCCATAATGACTCCCATTGTTAGTACCATCGTAATTAGAACAGCACATAGACTGATGTATTTCTAGAAAAGTGTTTGAAATATACGAAAGTTTATATTTAACCCCATAAAACCTAGGTCTGTGTTGTAGCTACATAGCCGTAAATTCATAGGCGTACAGGCCAAAAGTTTGGAGGGGGCGTTTGCTTTGTGACTGAGCGGAATCTAAAAGAATCTAGTTTCCCATTACTTTAAACTCTCTCTTCTAAGTCTTCTGACGTATTTAACATTATTATTATTATATAATGCAACCATGCAGAGTCTTACCAAGAACTGGCGACTATTGAAGACAACAGCGAGGACTAATATACTCCCTGTAAGGATAGTCTAAAAGAAAAGAAAAATGATTATATAAACAAATGGGGGAGACGTCGATTGAAACGTGATAGTTTACTAAAATATGTTGATCAGTGAACGACTGCTGTTGGTAATTCTAAAAGCTGGCTAATGTGATTCGTAGAGATCGCAATAGATTTGGCAGTGGAGTGGTTGTCTGCATCTGAGTAATAAGTACACTTCTTCTATGAAAGAAAGGATTTAAACCATCTTTAAAGAAGATCTTAAAATAATTTGTATCGAGAATCGAGATCTGCAAACCACATGCAAAGTAGACCATTTCACATTAGTGCATGGTACGTATAGATTGCCCAAATCTGAGAATGATGAAATTATTTCATTTCTTTGAGATATTTCTTAGTAAATGCAGTTCAGAAGACAAGCAGGAGATTATCATACTTATGGTGCGTATGCCTATAGGTGCATGATCAGCCTGACAATATTTCTGATTGTGCATGGTGTTATTGACCTGAGAACTCAGATCATAGTTTAATTTATGTGGTAAAATATACCAAAATATAAGCAAACCTCCCTGGAAAGTTCGAAATTTTAAACGATTTAATGGTAGTGATTTTGTTCTTGACCTGCCATACAGAGTGTCTAAAAAGTACAACTTCTGGTATGTATGCTGATGACACTCAGATATACTCTTCTTCCTCAAGTCTCCCAGAACTAAGAACAAAACTTAATCTCCGTTCTTTGGGAGTAGAATTAAATGAAAGAGCTGGGAGAAACTATATATAGACTCCATATGTAGTCATAATTGGCTCTTGTTTTCTCATATTACGATTATTGCTCTCCTTTATGGGAGAATTGTGCATAGAAGTATGCAAAATTACAAATATGACAGCGGAAAATTACGATGTCAAGTCGTCAGATTTTCTTCACGCTATGTCGTGGATGAATCTGAATGACAGAAATAAAATGAATAAATGTGTATTGATGTTTAAAATACTAAACAACGACCCGGTCCCTAATTTAAAAAGAACATATATAATATGTTAATTAACATATATAATCTTAGAAAGGTTGACATTAACCTTTGACGTCCAAATACTGGGTATCTGAAAAGAGTTTTGACTACAGACAGTGCATGGGGCTGTCAAGCAAAGTTAACATGAAAATGTTCCTTTTACACAGCAATAAACGCAAGGAACGCGTAAAAGCAAATCGTTGCTTGATCATTACATTTATCATTATTCCGAATTCCTGTTGCGCTGTCTTCCCGCACAGCATGGTGGGAGCAGATTTAGACTACAACGTTTAGCGGCTGTTTATTAATTTATATGAAAGCCGTCCGCCCGGCTAGCGAGATCTCGCGACGAATACATTTCCTAATAAAAACTTCTGTGCGCTTATATGAAACGGCGAGCTGGAGAGATCCCGCTCGAGATCTCGCTTAGGAGTTTGTAGGTGTACAAATTTGACTGAAGATTCATCCAAGTGAATCTGCAGACAACAACAAACATTCGTATCTTCAATACATATTGTATTACATATTTCGTGGCAGACCAACGAATTATGACTCGTGAATTACAACAAAATATATCGAATCATTGCACTTTCAAGAGCAGCCTTAACACTTGCATGGCAAACACGACTTACCGGTATTCCAGCCCAATATTGGCAAGTGTTACCCCCATAACCATAAAATGTCTCCATTTCATAACCCAGAAGATTTCTTACCACGATTCCTGACGCTAATATAAAAATTCCCGAACAAAAGACTAACGTGCCCGTTAGGCCGATCACCAAATGAAATTTTGAGCGAAGGTCACTCGTCATATTTATTAATGTATTCCTGCAAGTGTATTTAATGAAACATCCCGTGATGGCGTGGTCAGAGCAAAATCACTGAATCACCGATTCATGAATAAAAATTGAATAAATCAGTAGACCACGACAGGGTTGAAATAAAATACTTGACACTGAATGGCGGAAACGGAAACTATACGAAGCCAAAGGATAAAGTGAAATAAGAGGATTATGAGTGCGCGTTTTTTAAACGAAGTTCTTTCGATCTATTCGCATGGCTTTTTCAAATTTGATAAGAATTTAGAATTTTACGTGTTTGTACTTGCGTGATTAAAAACAATCGTGGAAGCAGCTGTGTTTATACCCCCGGTTTACTGTTTACACGACATGACGACAAGAATGTTTAGCACAGTACTCCCTATTGGGATAAGCCAAAGTTTAATTAAACATATTCTCATACATCTTGTGAGTGACTGAAACTACAGTAGGAGGCAAAAGTTTGAGTCCAGTTACTGTATCTAATTGTTTTAGCAGCATATATTAATATTCTACAGAAAACCTTACCGATAAGTGAACTAGGAAAAAGTAAATAAGTAAACAGAAAAATACATGCTGTACAACAACTATAAGATGCATTACATGTCAATGCTTAGTATCCCTCTTTTTTGCTCTTAAACCGGCCCTTATTCTTTCTGGCATAGATTCCATAGGTTTTTTAATGTCGCACGTTCAATACCTTGCCAGCATTCGTTGACCGCTTGCCTCAAGTCATCCTGGCTGGTGGGTCTGTGCCTCGCCCTTTTCCGCTTAAAATGGTCCTACAAGTGCTCCATATAGGTTTTAGATCTGGAATTTCAGGTGGAAAGCCATGAGAACGAGATCACCAAAGCAAGTTTGTTTCTAAAAGATTTCTGGCACATAGAAGATGTGCATCTGCTTAGGGTGATTATCATGTAGTTAGACGCGCGATCATCTTTGTAGCAGATGAAATTCCGTGTCCTTGAAGATTTGGATGATACTTTTCTCTAATTAGGATCCTATTATATCTTTCAATATTGCCAAACCCAGCATGACCGAAGCAGCTAAAAGTTTGCTTGAGTAGGATTTAGTTTCCTCAAACCTCTCCAAGGTTAGTTGCATACCACCTTTTGAAATTCTCGCTTTTTCTGCGATCTTACAACGAAAGAATCCTTCAATACTTAATGCAACTATTTGTCCTTGTGCACCACCACTTCGCCCTTTTTCCACTCATCTTGGGCAATGTTAAGGAATAAGAACTTTATTTTGTTATAATTTAGATCATTAGGGCCGAAACAGTGTGCAATTAATATGGTTTACTGTTCTGAAACACTAGCACGCAGGTCTTAACTCGAATACACTGCCAGGATTTAATACTGGTATTCTACAACGACTGGACTCAAACTTTTGCCCCCTACTGTACCTACATCTTATGCATTAAATATGTTTTCCGTTGAAAATTGAACTCAGTATTTACATCGAAATATTTCAGCTCAATTATTCAATAAATAGATAATTTTGTTTCCATTTTAAACTTATCGACCCTTTAAACGCCTTTCGAACAACTGGCCCCTGGAAATTTGACACGGCATCCTAATTTTGTCCTGTGAAATTTGCATATATATTTCGGAGCCATTTTAATTGTTTGAAGAGTCAAAACAGTTTAGAAATACCTAATGAATAATTCCGCCACTAAACGTGGAAACGAAGCTATTGGGTAAAAAAGAATCGGTGAAGTCTAATACGAGTGCACTGGTTGTGTCACCATCGAGGATGGTTGTAAAGATAATACTGGATTGGATTTTCTTAAGGATTGGACAATGTTTGACTCTGCAAATCAGAATATCCTCTTTGACTTCCTAGAGGGAGTTGATACACCATTTCGAAATTATTAGAAGATTGTATATTAGGGATTATACTATATTAAGTCTAAATATACAATAAAATTCTTGCATGCATCAGGGCGTGCTCACTGCTCAAACAAGGAGGAATTTCGTTTTAAACTAATCGCCATATTTGTTTACAGTTTTTAGGCAAAGCCAATCAGAATGCCTAAATTTTTAATACTTCATGTATAATGGTATATATTGTACTTTTTATCAAAATTTATGCATTTTGATTCGCTTACTGAAAATGTAAACAAACTTGCTGATTGGTCTTAAACGAAATTCCCCCTCATTGCGTGCTCATAGTTCCTTGTTTGATGTCGGACAGGGTTGCCAGATTTGTTAATATTTGAGGCCAAATTTTCATTAGTACCCTCAAGAAAAGGCAAAGAAAACAAAGGGCCATTGTGACAGAGTTTGGACTCCAAAATCCACAAATCTGGCAACCCTGGTATAGAAAAGACAGCGTAAAATGGGATTACATATATAGCTAATAAACGTCCAATGCTAAAATATCAAGTTGTAGGATTAGTACATTGCATATTCAGCCATTTTTACTTCGTTTATATTAATAGAGACCTTCAACATTGCGTTCTTTCAGGGTACCGCAAACCTCAAACTGCAGTTTGACGTCAGACGTTTCCCGTCAAGCTTAAGTTCAGACCGGAGAAATATAATAGTGTCGATATTTTTTTCGAAAAAATTAAGATAAACGGTATAGTTTTTAGCAGATAGAGTTGCTTAATTTCGAATAATTTCTTCGACAATAAAGGAGCTTGGGGCGAGAGACGTTTGACGTCATTTAAGGAACACATAACTTGATCATGCAACGTTTAGTTAGAGCGACCAAAAGCTACAAATCCTCCGGTATTTTAAACGTTTTCTTGCATACACACGCACCTGGAGATGCAATTTCATCGTTTTTCTCCTCAACGGGGGAGTCGAATATCTAACGGTTGGTCTTATTCCCATCGTTCTGCTAATTTACGTACATTCTATAGTGTAACAACTACGAGTTATTTGTTGACGCGTTTTAAAATTAATTATGCATTAAGTACCGGCTGTCTAAAACTCTTTTAGAACATTTTGCATATAATAATTAATATGGTCATACCATAGTGGTAACTTGCATGGTAACTTGCACATACCATATTATTATATTAATATATACATAAAGGTACACTGCACCGCACGAATTGGCGCCTGCGATAATATGTCAGTAGTGAATGAAGGAAGGTGACACTTCATGTCGTTTTGCATAGAATTTATTTAATATTTTAAAACTAAAATGAAATCCAATAGCGGGCTACCTGTGATGCAAGTTACATAATAACATACATAGTTACAGAGTAAATAAAAGAAACGAAAGGTTTTGATTCGGCGAAGTCATTATTATCATTATTATATACTATTATAATTATAATTATTATTATTTTTATCCTAAATAATAAATAATATTTAGGATAAAAACACAGGATAAAAACACTTCAGTAATAAATTACTGCTATCAACGTGTGTCTTCTTTCATTATAAAACAACGGTATCTTTAAAAGCATGCAGACTAAGGGAAAAACCTAATTTACATCAATACATTACTAAGGATATAATCTACGGAAACTATATATATAGATATATACTGTGAGATTTCAGTGAAAATGTGTCAATATGGACCTTGAACTCGTTTTTGGTTGTAGTTTTACCTTTCTAGAAACATTTAAGTGAACAACTTATGATTCTTACTTGGCAAATTAAAGCAATTTTATATAAAGCAAACCCCACACTTGACGTCATCATAACGAAAGTTGATAAGTTAAGTATTAATCCAGTATTGTCCAGTATACAGGATCACGAATTGACACCGATGCAGGACATATAATGGAAATTTTAGGGTGGGACAATCTAAATACGCAACGCCAAATTCAGAAAGCGTTGATGGTTTAAAAGTCTACACACGGTCTCACTCCTGAATATCTACATTCCAAATTTATAAATCGTAACGATGTAACTAACTATTCACTCAGAGACTCTGTGAACAAGCTTGCTGTTCCATTACCCCGCTCCAATTATCTAAAAACAGCTTTAGTTATAGTATTGCGGTCTTGTGGAACAGCCTACCTAGTTATAATCTCGTAGCGGTAGCGGGAGCATAATCTCGTAGCGGTAGCGGGAGCATAATCTCGTAGCGGTAGCGGGAGCCGTAGTCAAATCTAAAGCTCTCTAATATCAGACATGCAGGCAGAATCCCTAAATGAATTTCAAAGATTGTTGAAATGTTATATTCGGTAAACACGGCATTCATGGAAAACAGGTTCATTTGTATTTGTGTATTATATATTTTAGTGTGTATATATATATTTATAGTTTAATGCATGTAGCTACAATTTGTAACCCTGATGAATCCACCGTGGATAAATAAAGTTCAGTTCAGTTCATCTAACAGTAATAGCTACGAATTATAAAATATCATCTCTTTTTGTTTGAAACATTATGTTACAAACACGTTTAACCTTTAGCACGTTTAACCTATTACTTTTTATAAAATGACTATTGACTATCCCTTTTAGGCTATCGTTTTTATAAACTAATTAAACTGACTAATCGACTATCGCTGAAGTTGGAACTACATCTTAGGGAAGGACGTCTTTCCTACAACAGCTTCAAACATAACTCGAGCTTGCCCCATGTTGCTCAAGATCTTTCTGGTCACTGATATATTATTTTTAAGCTGGTGCACTCCCTGTGTATTTATTGGTGGTATCCGTCGTTAAACATCTATATTGGATTCGGATCTTGTTGAGTATTAGACAAATGTTGCATATTATAACATCCTGTTTGATATGCTGGAGGAAGGTTGTGCGCCAACTCAGAACTATAATATGATGATCTCTAGAAATGTTTTAAAAATATATTGTGATCTAAACGTGAATGATACCATATTATGAATATATGCTATATGAAAACAATATTATATATTACGTGCACATGCACAGTTCAGTGTTTGATGTTTTAGAAAGATATAACGTAAATTGAATCAGCTGAATTATAACCATGCATTAATCGATTTAGCTGTACACTTCCAAACAGCAAATTGAAGGATATGTTGATATACAGCTGTTAAACATTTCAAAACAACTCCCTATTTCCTCCATTCGTATTCATATATTAATCATTGTACTTTATCGCGTCTTCTATGAAATCTAACGTCATAGTAGAAGTTAATACGGAAGACAGGCCCCTGCGCGCTATAAGCATTTGCCTCCAGGAGAGTGTTTAACCACAGGTTTATAAACGATGACCAGTTTCACAAGTCAAAATGACGATGATATAAAGGTCACTGACATGATATATAGGATCATCTAAACAATATAATTCTTACCGGAGCGACAAATAAGAACCAGTCACTAAACAATATCAGCGCCACAAATGAACACAATACAAAAACAATATCTGCCGCAAATACCATGATGTAATACCAGGGAGCTGCCTCCTTAAATTTTAAACAATCTGCCTTCAATTCGTGTAGCCTTTTTTCGTTATATTGTCTTTCCAACCATTCCTTGCACAAAAAACCGTCACGGCTATGGTAATGTACGGCTGACGCTTTTGCCGATTCCTCCATAATGACACCCAGTGTTAATACCATCGTAATGAGAACAGCACATACACTGACGTATTTCTAGGAAAGTATTTAAAATTGATGGAAGTTTATTGATGTCTCATCAAGGTTGAATATACCTTTGATATTCGAGTATACCATATTCCGGTATATTCAACCATGGTCGAGGAGTATACTCAACTGTATACTTGACCATGCATATGGTCGAATATAGCGGAATATGGTCGAATATAGCGGAATATGGTCGAATATAGCGGAATATGGTCGAATATAGCGGAATATGGTCGAATATAGCGGAATATGGTCGAATATAGCGGAATATGGTCCAATATAGCGGAATATGGTCGAATATAGCGGAATATGGTATACTCGACCATGGTCGAATGGTATGACCGAAGTAGGTACAGAAATAGGGTATACTCGACCATGGTCGAATATACTGGAATATGGTATACTCGACCATTATCAAATTTTTAAGGTTAGAGACTGTTGTGAGTGTTTTGTTCACAAATAAACACACGCGTTGACCATACAATGAACGAGGAATTTCAATATTGCACGACGCCGAGTGCAATATTGACATTTTAAGTTCATTGTATGGTCAGCAAGTGCGTTTATTTGTAAACAAAACACGAACATAAAATCTCTAACACTTTTAATATACAATCTGAGTTCATTGATTGCTGCATTGAAAATCCTAGCTTCGCTGCAGGCTGTCATTTTTTAATAAACCATGATTTTCATGGGTTGCCATGATCTGTCGTCAAGGCAAACCACGTGATTGATTTTGACCAATCGCGTGAGTAGATTTAGGCCAATGCACGAAATATGCTATACTCGACCATAGCAGAATATACCCGAAGATGGTATACGCCAATTTTGTATTCAAATTTTTGTGTTTGTGAAATTTTGTCTAATGCAATAACACGAGTCGCATCAGTCTAATTGAATTCGGTTTTCGCATAATATCGAGAATTATCAAGCAGAGGTTTGCGTTATTCGCCGAAGCGAAGCTGAGTAACACACTGAATAACACACTCAATCTCATCCAATAGTTGTTAAATAATGCCATTTCTTTCCGTGAATATTACACGAAGCTATACTAATCGATATATCAGCTATACCATATTCATGTTAAAATAAGCGCAAAAACAAATCTTTATCAAAAGAAATCAGTCGAATAAGACGAATATATGAATACTTCCCCCCACCCACCCACCCACTTTACTGAAAATAGAACTAAAACACATCTCTCGACGTTTCGACCTAAGTATATAACTCTATAGGTATGACTGTGAGGGACAGTTATCTATCTCTACATTATGTATTTGTATACATGCCATCAACTGTTTTTGTTACAATAATCATCTTACCAAGACCTGGTGTCTACAGACAACAGCGAGGACTAAAATACTCCCTGTAAGGATGGTCTGAAAGAAAACATGAAAAATATTAAACACGAAGAATATGGTTTGTATTAATGAATTATGTAGTACTTGTGATTATTTTGTTGAGTCCAAAACCAAAGTTGGAAACACTCTATTTCTAAATTATGATTTGAAAAATGAAATTTGCATAGTGGGACTAAAGGTTATTCTCCATTACCGTCCGCTTCACCGGCTTTTAAAAATCTGCCCATGCGACCGTGACGGTCCTGAAGAACCACAAAGCGCGCTTCGCCGGCGCGCAATGGAGAATCGGCCCACTTGCACCAACCGGTGAACTCAAATAAGACTGGAACGCTCACTCTCTGACTTTCCCAAGATGGCGAATCATGAAGCCTTTTTTGTAGGTATGATCCAGGCCCCGGCGCGAAAATTTCAAGGAAAAATAAGAGTTGCCGCCATTTTACCTACGAAATATCCGCGTGGAGGCCTGGATCACACCTACAAGAAAGGCTTCATGACCGCCATCTTGGCTTCAAACTTCCGAGAGAGTGAGCGTTCCAGTCTTATTTGAGTTCACTGGCACATACAGTCATTGCGGCCGATTTAGCGCATGCTCGATGATTCGAAACTGGTCACTAATGCCGGCCGTTGCGGCTAATTTTTTGTACGTTTGACAGTAGAACTGTAGTCTACTTACAAGGCGGTCGTCAACGCGCAAGCCGTGCGTGCGATTTCGGCGTGTACATGCGTGCAGGTGGAGGCCGACGATGTAGTGATGATGTAGTGATGCTGGCTAGCCTGGCTACACTGTTTTACTCGCTGCCAGATTACCGTAAAAAGCTAAACTAATTGGAAGCGTAAAATTCCAAATTTCCGTGTTTGTTTCGTATTTTGAAATGTTGCTTAATTGTGCCAAAAATATGCGCAGAATAAACTTTACAATAAAATTAAAAAAGGCAATAAAATAGGGTTAAAATGAAAATAGATCATGTATATTAAGGCAAATAAAATTCATAGACAGCGGAAGATCGTTAGACGGAGGGGTATCATATTGTATATATTTTTGTTAGCAGCCGGTAAAAGCAATCAAATTCAAAAGGAACTAATATTGCTGAACTTGAATACATGAATACACCCCCTCGACGATCTTCCGCCGTCAATGTTTATTGACCGAAATATCACGCATTTTGACTAATAAAATCTATGCTATAGTGATACAAATCAACTCATTCATTAACCCTCGGCAAGGCTGTTCGTCACTGCTTCCAAACGTCGTTTACATTTGCCTGCAATCATAATTTTTGAAATACAATCTACCCGAGAAATGTTTCAGATGCGTGCATGAGCCTTGTCGAAGTGTCGTTTCTCTCCTAATTTACAATTTACAAATTGCTTGTACGATTGTACGTGTTTATTAGGACTGAAGAAAGAAGATTCGCAAAAGAAAATCCGGACATTCAGTATAAAACGTTTGTGTATACATATATCATATTGCGTTTTCTTTGTTTAATGATCTGACCGAGTTACAACGAGTTACGACAAAATACAGCTGCGATTTCTAGCATAAAAACCAGTTTTAGCTCTTGCATGCTAAAAATGACTTACCGGTATTCCAGCCCAGTATTGGCAGGTGATATGACCGACATCGTATACATGCGTTAGTTTATTCCACAGAAGATCTCTTACGACAATACCAGATGCTAATATAAAAATTCCCGAACAAAACACTATCGTGCCTACTATGCCGATCAACAAATGAAATCTCGATCGAAGGTTACTATTACTCCTCATATTAATTAATAATTCGCACCCGTAAGGTTCTTTAAGTATATTAAGTGCTTACAATATACATCAGGCGATCAGATCATCACATTTGATCTTTAAGATTGAAGTGAAATCACGCATTAGACCGCGTCAAAGTCGGGATTGACGCTATGAGTTTGTTAGTGTCGAGGTCAGTGAACTCAAATAAGACTGGACTGGAACGCTACCCTCTGACTTTCCCTCATTAATGAGTGAAGCCAAGATGGCGGAACATGAAGTAAAGTCCAATCTCGTTCCCCGAGCCCGCGATTCCTCTGGCGAGAAAACAAAGGCTCTGGGATAATCGAAATCAGAAATGTTTCTAATTGGTCGTTCACACCGTTTCAATTTTGAAATACAAAAAACCGTTATAAACTTCTGGAAGCCAGGATTTCTGGCTTCCGGTTTGGATTATCCCAGAGCCTTTGTTTTCTCACCAGAGGAATCTCTGGCTCGGGGAACGAGATTGCATGAAGCCTTTCTTGTAGGTATGATCCAGGCCTCTGGATCTCTTATAGCGCGGTTGCCGGCATCCTGGATTTTTTAAGATTTCACATGAGAGAATTTCATAAGATTTTTCAGTTATAACACTGGCCTGCCCTATATTGTAGTTTAAAAAATATTAACTACAGTTGTCTATGTAGACAAGTGCGCTGTATAGACAGTCTTCATGTTACTTCGGGAAGAAAGGCTTTTGTTCACCCTAACATTTCAATTTCTTTGGAAACTTTAATAGACGTCATTTCGTTAATAAGTTATGCATGGCTAGGATATACACTGGCGGTCAAAAAGAACTGCTCAAATGTTGCTATTATCGTATGTGACAGGAATCATTACCATCTATCTTTTATTGCGCATTAACGATCAAAAAGAACTGTTTAAATACCAATTCATAAAAAGGAAGCGAACATAGGAGAGAGCTTTATAGGCATTTTGGATAATTCTCTTATTCCAAGCAATATTTCAATAATGTAATGCAACCTACCAGACTTCCAAGATATAGTCAAACAATGGTTTCAGGAAGAGGGCGTGACAGAAATGGATTGACCTGCACAGTAAAAAGACCTTCACCCTATTGAAAATCTATGGGACAATGTCAAGGGGATAGTGCAAGAAAGGAATTAATTCATAAAGCGTCCATGATTTATGGGTTGCTGTAAAGACTGTCCATAGGATGAATTTCTTTTGACCGTTAAGATTACCACCTTAACAGAAAGTATGCCACGCCGGTGTAAGGCTGTCATCATTTATAAGGCCAAAGGAGGGTCAACAAAGTATTAATATTTCATATAGCTTAGCATGTAATCTAGTCTATATTTACTCGTATATATTGTTAGAGGGACAGTTACGTTAATTTGAGAGCATTTTAACTTGTTTTGAGCAGTTTTTTTTGACCGCCAGTGTATATATGTACAGGTATTATAAATCTTTTCGTAATCGTTACATAGTTACATAGGAAATTATTAAAATTATATTCAAAGATTATAAAACCTTTCAAATATTTCAACCGACTTCTTATCTACATCCTACGTGCCATTGGGTAACAAAAATTTGTTAATGTTTAATACGAGTGCACTGGTTGTGTCACCATCGCGAATGGTTGTATAGATAAAACTGGATTCGAATCTTCTTATTAGGTATTGGACCATGTTTGTCTCTGAAAATCAGAATATCCTCTTTGACTTTCTGGAGGGAGTTGATACGCCATTTCGAGATTATTATGCGGTGTTCTCTACAAATATTTTAATAAAAAGTGTGATTTAAAAAGGGATGAAATACATCTGCTGTACGAGTCTAAGTACGCAATATAATTCTTGCATGCATTCGTACTCATGCATATAGTTCATAGTTTAATGTTTCCGGAAAAACATCGTAAGATTGAATTAGCTGTAGCTATATAATAAGCGTACAATACTAAAATAGCAAGGTAAAGGATAAGTGGATACAATGTTAAAAGAATTAGAGGTTTCTCTAAAAACATCATATCTCAAAAACAAAGGTCATGCATGATCACTGACCTGTCAAGGATCATCTAAAAAATATAACAACATCTTACCGGAGCGACAAATAAGACCCAGTCAATAAACAATATCAGCGCCACAAGTGAACACAATACAAAAGTAATATCTGCTGCAAATACCATGATGTAATACCAGGGAGCTGCCAGCTTAAGATTTAGACAATCTTTTTTGCGTTTGTGGAGCGATTCTTTGTCCATGTTAGAATCCTCCAGATCTCCGCAGATAAAACTGTCTTTACGGGAATGGTAATTAACGCTAGAAGCATGTACCGATTCCTCCATAATGACTCCCATTGTTAGTACCATCGTAATTAGAACAGCACATAGACTGATGTATTTCTAGAAAAGTGTTTGAAATATACGAAGGTTTTATAGTTAAACCCATAAAACCTAGGTCTGTGTCTGTGTTGTAGCTACATAGCTGTAAAGTCACAGGCGTACGGGCCAAAAGTTTAGGGGGAGAGGGTAGTGCAGCTTAATTCCAGCTCGAGTTATTGAATTGCACTTGATGTAAACGATTTCAGTTATATGGCTGGGAGACCGTTTATCGGGAGTCTAAAAAAATTTAGTTTCCCATTACGTACGTATTTCTTCTTAGTCTTTGGCGTATTTATTATTATTATTATAATATAATGCAACCATGCAGAGTCTTACCAAGAACTGGCGACTATTGAAGACAACAGCGAGGACTAATATACTCCCTGTAAGGATAGTCTGAAACAAAAGAAAAATGATTATATAAACAAGTGGGAGAAACGTCGATTGAAACGTGATAGTTTATTAAAATATGTTTATCAGTGAACGACTGCTGTTGGTAATTCTAAAAGTAATGTTTTTGCTATAAACGAAATAACGAGTCAAACTAAATAATTCCAAGTTAACTGATAGTGAAATAGGTATTTCAGGATATGGCTAATTCGTAGAGATCGCAATAAATTTGGCAGTGGAGTAGTTGTCTTCATCCGAGTAATAAGTACACTTCTTCTATGAAAGAAAGGATTTAAACCATCTTTAAAGAAGATCTTAAAATAATTTGTACTGAGAATTGAGATCTGCAAACCACAAAGTAGACCATTTCACATTAGTGCATGGTATAGATTGCCCAAATCTGAGAATGATGAAATTATTTCATTTCTTTGAGATATTTCTTAGTAAATGCAGTTCAAAAGACAAGCAGGTGATTATCATAGGTGACATGCTTATAGTGCCTATAAAGGTGCATGACCAGCCTGACAATATTTCTGATTGTGCATGGTTATTATTGATCTGAGAACTCAGATCATAGTTTAATTTATGTGGTAAAATATTCCAAAATATAAGCAAACCTCCCTGGAAAGTTCGAAATTTTAAACGATTTAATGGTAGTGATTTTATTGTTCTTGACCTGCCATACAGAGTGTCTAAAAAGTACAACTTCTGGTATGTATGCTGATGACACTCAGATATACTCCTCTTCCTCAAGTCTCCCAGAACTAATAACAAAATTTAATCTCCGTTCTTTGGGAGTAGAATGAAATGAAAGAATGAGCTGGGAGAAACTATATATAGACTCCTTATGTAGCCATAATTGGCTTGTTCCCATATTACGATTATTGCTCTCCTTAATGGGACAATTGTGCATAGAACTGATAGAAGTATGCAAAATTACAAATATAACAGGGAAAATTACGATGTTAAGTCGTCAGATTTTCTCCACGCTATGTCGTGGATGAGTCTAAATGACAGAAATAAAATGAATAAATGTGTCTTGATGTTTAAAATACTAAACAAAATATATTCCGGTCCCTAATTTAAAAAGAATGTTAACATATATAATCTTAGAAATGTTGGCATTAACCTTTCACTTCCAAATACTGGGTATCTGAAAAGAGTTTTGACTACAGTGGAGCTGTCAAGCAAAGTTAAAATGAAAATGTTCCTTTTACACAGCAAGAAAAGGTTTAAGAACGCGTAAAAGCAAATCGTTGCTTGATCATTAGTTCATTACATTTATTATTATTTCGAATTCCTTTTGCGCTGTCTTGTCGCACAGCATGGTGCGAACAGACAACGTTTAGGGGCTGTTTATATGGAAGCCGTCCGCCCGGCTAGCGAGATCTCACCACGAATATATTTCTTAATAAAAACTTCTGTGCGTTTATATGAAACGGCGGGCTGGAGAGATCCCGTCCGAGATCTCGCTTATGAGTTTGTAGGTGTACAAATTTGACTGAAGATTCATCCAAGTGAATCTGCAGACAACAACAAACATTCGTATGTTCAATACATATTGTATTACATATTTCGTGCATGGCAGACCAACGAATTATGACTCGTAGATTACAACAAAATATATCGAATCATTGCACTTTGACGAGCAGCCTTAACATTTGCATGGCAAACACGACTTACCGGTATTCCAGCCCAATATTGGCAAGTGTTACCCCCATAACCATAAAATGTCTCCATATCATCGAGAAGATCCCTTACCACGATTCCTGACGCTAGTATAAAAACTCCCGAACAAAAGACTAACGTGCCCGTTAGGCCGATCACCAAATGAAATTTTGAGCGAAGGTTACTCGTCATATTTATTAATGTTTTCCTGCAAGTGTATTCAATGAAACATCCCGTGATGGCGTGGTCACAGCAAAATCACTGAATCACTGAATAAAAATTGAATAAATCAGTAGACCACGACAGGGTTGAAATAAAATACTTGACACTGAACGGCGGAAACGGAAACTATACGAAGCCAAAGGATAAAGTGAAATAAGAGAATTATGAGTGTGCGTTCTTAAAACGAAGTTCTTTCGATTTATTCACATGGCTTTTTCAAATTTGAAAAGAATTTAGAATTTTACGTGTGTGTACGTGCGTGATGAAAAACACGTGGAAAGCAGCCCTTATACCCCGTTTACACGACAAGAATGTTTAGCACAGTACTCCTTGTCGGGATAAGCTTAAAAACACTCTCATACATCTTGTGAGTGACTGAAATTACATCTTATGCATTAAATATGTTTTTCCGTTGAAAATTAAACTATTTACATCGAAATATTTCAGCTCAGTTATTCAACCAATAAATAGATAATTTTGTTTCCATTTTGAACTTATCCACCGTTTAAGCAGGTAAACGCCTTTCAAACAACCGTGAACCGGCCCCTGTAAATTTGACACGGCATCCTAATTTTCGTTCTCTGAAATTTGCATATTCCGGAGGCATTTTAATTGTTTGAAGAGTCGGAACAGAAGAGTCGAAACATGAATAATTTCGCCACCAAACGTGCATACCTAATTTTAGTGTGCAGTGTGATAACCAATTTGTGCAGTGATAAAAGTAGAATGTGCAATGATAAAATGAGAAATGTGCAGTGAAAATGGTATTTTCTCAACAGAACTCACTCTGCTGAGGTGGATTCATAAGTAATTGTCCCCCAAAATGCTGGAAATCAAGTCACAGGGACTCAAAAATACGGAAAATTTTCTACAAGAGGTCCTGCAGACCCCATACAATTTCCCTATCTTCAAATCACCAATTTCCAGTTAGGACCATTTTTATCATGTCCCCTCTCTCCACTATACCATTGTGATGATATGTGCAGTGATAAAAAATTCTTAAAATTAGCTATGCAAACGTGGAAACTAAGCCATTGGTTAAAAAAGAATCGGCGAAGTCTAATACGAGTGCACTGGTTGTGTCACCATCGAGGATGGTTGTAAAGATAATACTTGATTGGATTTTCTTAAGGATCGGACAATGTTTGACTCTGCAAATCAGAATATCCTCTTTGACTTCCTGGAGAGAGTTGATACACCATTTCGAAATTATTATGCGGTGTTCTCTACAAATATTTAAAAAAAAAGTGTGATTTAATTAAGGGTTAAGGGCATAAAGTCTCTAACACTTTTAATGTACAATCTGAGTTCTTTGATTGCTGCAATGAAGATCCAAGCTTCGCTGCAGGCTGTCATTTTTGAATAAACTACGAAACCACGATTTTCACAGGTTATTGCGAATAAACTATAATTCTCATGATCTGTTGCCAGGCAACAAGAAACCACGTGGTTGATTTTGACCAATCGCATGAGTAGATTTAGGCCAATGCACGAAGATTGTATATTAGAGATAATACCATGTCATGTACATATGCTGTATGAGTCTAGATACGCAATATAATTCTTGCATGTATCAGGGCGTGCTCACTGCTCAAACAAGGCGGAATTTCGTTTTAAACTAATCGCCATATTTGTTTACAGTTTTTAGGCAAAGCCAATCAGAATGTCTAAATTTTTAATACTTCATGTAAAATGGTATATATTGTACTTTTTATCCAAATTTATGCATTCTGATTCGGTTACTGAAAATGTAAACAAACTTGCTGATTGGTCTAAAACGAAATTCCCCCTCATTGGGTGCTCATATATAGTTCATTGTTTGATGTCGGACAGGGTTGCCAGATTAGTGAATATTTGAGTCCAAATTTCATTAATACTCTCAAGAAGACAAAGAAAACGAAAGGCCATTGTGTCAGAGTTTGGACTCAGAAATTCATAAATCTGGCAACCCTGGTATAGAAAAGACAGCGTAAAATGGGATTACATATACAGCTAATAAACGTCCAATGCTAAAATATCAAGTTGTAGTAGGATTAGTCTAGTACATTGCATATTCAGCCATTTTAACTTCGTTGATATTATAAAGTACAGACCGGAGGAATATAATAGTGTCGATATTTTTTCGAAAAAATTAAAAAAAATGGTATAGTTTTTAGCAGATAAAGTTACTTATTTTTGAATAATTTCTTCGACAATAAAGGAGCTTGGGGCGAGAGATGTGTGACGTCATTTAAGCAACACATAACTTGATCATGCAACGTTTAGTTAGAGCGACCAAAAGCTACAAATCCTCCGGTATTTTAAACGTTTTCTTGCATACACGCACTACAGTGCTTATTAAAAATTGGTTGATTGATATTAAAAAAAATTGATTGATCATCTTACCAGAGCGACAAATAAGATCCAGTCAATAAACAATATCAGCGCCACAAATGAACACAATACAAAAACAATATTTGCTGCAAATAGCATGATGTAATACCAGGGAACTGCCTTCTTCAACTTTAGACAATCTTCTTCACGTTCGATCCAATCAACTCTCGGTATTTTTCGGCAGGCAAAACTATCTTCACGGCTATACTGGTATACCGTAGCAGCAAATAGCAATTCCTCCATAATGACTCCTAGTGTTAATACCATCGTAATTAGAACAGCACATAGACTGATGTATTTCTGGAAAGGTATGTAAAATGTGTAAAGGTTTATTGGTGCCTGCAAGGTGTGTAAAACCGCCCCACAAAACCTAGGTCTGTGTTTACAAATACCCGTAAGTTCATAGGATCTTACCAAAAAGCGGTGTTTATTCAAGATAACAGCGAGCGTTAATATACTTCCTGTAAGAATGGTCTAAAAGAAAAAAACACGATAAAACACGTTGTTCGAGTCTTCGAGATACTTCGATTGGGGGCAATGTCTTTGCGCATCACGCCATTTTCACGTCCTCTTTGACATTCACGTCCTCGTGCTAAACCTGCCTTATATAACTGGGGGAGGGGGGCTAGAAAGTGTTCCTTTTACACTGACTCCTACGCAGTCCCCCAGCAAATGACTTGTACGTCATTCGCTGTTTATGCTATCGAGTCGTACGCTAATGTTTATCATTATAATAAGCTATATTTCGGCAATTTAAGTTATTCTTGCTCTCTTTATAACAATTTTTATTATAGATTTACATAATAAAAAAAATCTTAATAAAAGTTCACAACATTTAATGGGCCGCATATTGTTAAACCAGGTTTCCAGTGAGTCGTCAGTAATTGTCCCAAACAGGTCGCTTTCACCGTTAAGAAATATAGTCTGGA
Organism: Dendronephthya gigantea; assembly: GCF_004324835.1. NCBI lineage: Eukaryota > Metazoa > Cnidaria > Anthozoa > Malacalcyonacea > Nephtheidae > Dendronephthya > Dendronephthya gigantea. The sequence continues at coordinate 1,618,694 of NW_021163031.1, forward strand.
TGTAAATTTGTCTTCATTTTTCTAATTTAAATCGATCATCAGTGCATGTTGTCTACACACTGCACCCACATATTCTTGTCGTGAACATGTCAATGTGGCTGTTGTGGTAGCTGACAGTTATGACTTTCACACAATACATGCAACATGCCAACATCACAACTACGAATTCCCGTGTCAACTTTTAGCGTTATCAGCATGACGGAAATTATTACAGCGTTTAACATTTAAAACATTGACAGTTTAATTTTGATACAATATGCTCGAGTTTTGCTTGAGATACATGCATAAGTGTGATTTAACTGGTTTATAATTTACAAATATTTTTAGACTCCGTACGTTTGTACGCGTTTAAGGCATCAGTAAACATGTGACATAGCATGACTAACCGGTAATCCACCCCAATATTCACAAGCGCCATTTCGGCCAAGATGCGAAAATGTTTCCAGTCCATTCAGAAGATTTTTTACCACGATACCTGACGCTAATATAAAGAATCCCAAACAAAACACGGCCGTGCCTGTTAGGCCTATCAGCAAATGAAATTTTGAGCGAAGGATATTCGTCATATTAATTTCCACCCTGAATATTTTCCCGGTATAACAATTATTGTTGATTTCAAAAAACTTTTAACGATTTAGTTTGGTTATGGACGAAATTGTAACAAACAATGTATTGCACTCTATATTCCGTCCAGGCTATTTTACAATTCCGTACCCGGAGTTTCAATGTCGTACTCGGAGATGAAATGTCGTACCCGGAGATGAAATGTCGCACTCGCAGATGAAATGCCGTATGCGGAGATGCAATGCCGTATGCGGAGATGCAATGCCGTACCCGGAGATAAAATGCCGTCCCCGGAGATGAAATGTCGTACTCAGAGATGCAATGCCGTACCCGGAGATGAAATGTCGTACTCGGAGATGAAATGCCGTACCCGGAGATGCAATGCCGTACCCGGAGATGAAATGTCGTACCCGGAGATGAAATGTCGTACCCGGAGATGAATGTCGTACCCGGAGATGCAATGTCGTACCCGAAGATGAAATGTCGTAGATAATATAAATAGTTTCACTGACATTGAAATGCTATTTGAGGTATCCACTTACGCAAATTAGAGTGTTTCCATGACGTTTGCATCAGGGCGCTTATATAGTGGGCGGTGCAACGCGCTTACTGCGCGCTGATCGATGTGTGATGCGGAAATGGACTGGCACGAGCGTGCTTTTCGACAAAAGTCAAAAAGGAGTTCATTTTTCAACGCTGTTTGTACAATGGCTGTTTTTTCTCAATAATCGATTTTTTTTTACAGTTTTTAGATTGTTCCGACAAATTACTTACTATTTTATCTTTTGAACGCTTGTTTGGTGCATGAAGTGGTATTGTAAAGAAAATATTTTGGATAATAAGTTGTTCTTTGGTGACTTCCATGAAGGGTAATTTTTAATGCAGGATATGCGAATGTTGTCAATTAGTCCCAGGCTTGGAATTCAGGTATGTCAAAGATTATATTTATCTTCTTATATTTTAACGTTTTTATTAAAATCTGAATTGAACATATGAGGATATAGCGATTGAAAGTCGCGTATTATTGCGAGTTAAAACTTGCCTCCTTAGGCTACGATTTTCACCGTAGAGAAGTAAACAAAAGCTGCAGTTTCGTTATATAAAGATTCTGCGTCATTGAATAGAAAAAAATTGGCTCGTTTTAAAACATTGCGTTAAAGTAACTGTAAGCTGTAAGCTAAATTTGTGCTTAAGACAATTTTCAAAATATGCCTTGGCTAAAAGTATGCCGAGCGCAAGTGTTAAATAAATATAGCACCAGTCTTGACATCGTGTGATCATTCCGCCAAGAAAGCTTCCCGTTTAGATTTGTTGAGAAAACGAAAATTTGAATTGTACTCTTTTCGATATTTACTTTCAAAAGTCGGTTGCCTGCAAAACAAATTGTATTTCATCGAACGAAAAAGATGCGTATACCAAATAGAAGGTTTTTTAAATGTTTTCACGCCATGTCGCTTGCGAAAGCCAAACAACGGTTCAAACGTATCTTTGTATTATCCTTTTACTAAAAGTCCGTGGACATCAAGTTAAACCAAAAAATTAAAATGTGTGATACTTATTGTAAGAGAAGAGCGACTGAGCAACTTGCCTCTCCGTCTAAGAGGATAAAAGTTTCGCAATTTGATGAACCAGCGACCTCCCAGTCTGAGCAAAACACAACAAATGTGTCTCCGGTTTCACCTAATGGAAACGAAAGATTACAACCGTGTGCTGACTTGGGAAATGCTTTCTTAAATGCTGTTTCAACGCCCATTCAATACTGCAGGAAAATAACATTACAACCTGAGGAACTGCTTATGTATTCGTTAGTGAATGTTGCACTACCTCCTGGAACTAAATTAGGAACTTGCTCTGCAGAAAAATATGCTGGTATCTCACTGGCTGTTTACAAAGTATATGGTGTCCGTTTCACTTGCAGCAACATCAAAATGTATTTCTACAGATCGATTAACAACATAACCAAGGGTCTTGGGAAGTTTAATGGGAAGCTTAGGTGGAAATATTATTCTAATTACATTGAGACAATTGTTGCCAATCACCAACAAGATCTAATAACTCTGCTGCTTGATCCAGATGCTAACAACTGGCAAAACTTTGAGAGTTTAAAGAAAGATTTAGAGTCAGAATGCCTTTCCAGTTTAGAAGAAAGTGAAAAAACCCAAGCTTTGGCATACCGTGTCAATTTAATAATTAGTAGCATTCAAAGTAGGTTTCCAAAGTGGAAAGTCATCTCCAATGTTGATAAATTGGAAGTACACTTATATTATATGAACAATAGTATGGTTACAGTCCATTATGAAATAGTAATATTAGCAGATGGTACTTACTCCTTTGTTTCCAAAGAAAAGCACATACCGGAAACTTTAGATTTAAGTAACACAATACCTCGAACCATACAGAGTAAGAGTGAGTTGTATCTTCTCATGGAGTCGCTGGAGAAGCTTAGTATTTGTTCGGGAGTGTCAGTGGAAAATTACACAAATTTACTAAATGAGAATAATACTTTTCCTGTGTATAAGACAAGGGATGGTGAACCAGGTGCATTTGTTGAGACAATGCATAAGGATTCTGGTGTTTATGAGAAGTGTGTCCGATCTACAAAATGTAGCTTTCTAATTGAAGATGATAGATGTTGCAAAGAGTGCTTGAAGATGGAACATTATTTAAGGACAGTTAAATCCAGAAACCAAAAACCTAACCAAAACAATTATTCAAAACACACTCGGTTTGATTACATGTCCAAAGAGAACCTTATTGAGAACAGTAGAGAAATGGCAGGGAAAGTCCACAGAATGCAAATTAGGTTAAAACGCCTTGAACAGTACCAACAGGAAATGAGTACAGTGGGAAATGATACAGATTCTGATTTCAGGACATTGTTTAAGCAGCTATACAAGGGGCTTAGCAAAAATATTGAGAAGCAAGACAACAATATTTGTTATTGGGAGGATTGTTTGCATTTACAGCATGATCACAAGAAACCAGAGTTGTTAGTGAAGCATATAACTACCTGTCACATGGCAACTGTTTCAGATGAAGCTCCAATAAATAGGAAGTATCAATGTAAATGGCTTGGTTGTGACAAAACGTTTGGCAAAAAGAAGCTTCTACAATCACACATCACTGAACATACTGGTCAGGAGTCTGACACATTCTTCTTAACACTCTTGCAAGACCAAGCAAAGGCTTTGAATATGCCTTCAAGGCAAATGAGGTGGCATCCCTTGGTATTGAAATGGTGCCTCCGTATCTATTCTAAGTCCCACAGCATTTATGATGACCTCCGTGAATCTGGACTCCTAAAACTTCCAAGTGGTAGAACTCTTTCAGACTACAAAAACTTTAGTTCTTCAAAATCTGGGTGGCAAACGTCAGTGCTAAACGCTATGAGAGAAGGTTTCACAAAGCAAGGCATTTCAGAAATAGGGAAGTTTGGTGGGCTTTTTTTCGATGAAGTTAAAATCAAAGAAGGGTTGGTGTTTGACCCATCTTCTTGGGAATTGATTGGTTTTACAGACCTGTGTAGTGATGAAGGTGATACTCCAAATGGGAATACAACAACAATGTCTTCTGTACGAAAAAGCTTAGCGACGCATGTGTTACAGTTCTTCTTCAAAAGTATATTCAGTAATTTCCAATTCCCATGTGCATATTTCTTAACAAATGGAATTTCAGCTTACAACTTGAATAGAACATTTTGGCAGGGAGTAGGTTTACTTCATTCATTCGACTTTAAAGTCATTGTGTCGTGCTGCGATGGAGCCTCTGAAAACAGGGCATTTATGGAAATGAATGGCTGTAGTGATACTGTAGCTCAAGTTATCAATCCATTTTCAAAGCTTCCATTGTTTTTCTTGTCTGATCCACCTCACCTAATCAAAAAACTCCGGAACAATATTTACAAAAGTGGCGATAAGGAAAACTCCTCACGATACACCAGGTGCTTATTGCTGAATTCAAAGAATATCTTATGGGAACATATATATTCAGTTTATCTACGAGACAAACGAAGACATTTATTTTCCACAGACATTAGAAGTTCTCATGTCCATCTTGACAGCTTGAGCAAAATGCGTGTTAAACTAGCTGTTCAAGTACTTAATTCAAAGGTGCAAAAGGACATGGCTAAGTATGAAAATGAAGCAACTAAATCAACTCAGCAATTTATTTCAAACTGTGATGCATTGTGGAATGTCTTCAACGATACTAAACCATTAAGTTCATTAGAAGATACCCGAATCAAAGCTTTAGATGATGTACTAGACTTTTTTAAAAGTTGGAAAAATGAATTGGCTTCTATATATGCACTTAAATCAGAGATATCATCCCATTTCATTAGTTGGCAAACTATGTTTGATATACAGGTAAAAAAAAATCACAAAAGCGATTGTTTAAAGCCCATTTATTTCCAAATTTATATACAAAAAGTTCACATATTAAGTGAAAAACAGAAGTGGTATGGTAAATTGACCAGCAATGCAAAAGCTTACAGTTACTAAAACAGTCAATGTAAATCATGTTTGCGAACTAAAACATTAACAACTATTGGGCCTAACAAAATATATACCTTATAATTATATTTGCCTTATATATTTCCAGGTAACAATCAATGGCTTTAAAGCACTGGTTAAATTCATTGGTACACCTGAATTCAGATCCCTTCATGGAAGTCCGCCTTATATCATTCCTAAAAGAATAAGTCAAGATATAGTTGAGTCATTCTTTTCTATGCAAAGGCAAGCATGTGGTGGTACAAATAATATGACAGCGTACACTTATGGTTACAATGTCAATAGTATGATAATTCGTTCTGAAGCTAAGCGTCTGTCAAAGAAACAAACTAACACATATGATGTTGATATTGAATTCGGTGAGGAGCAGAAGGGTAATGATAGCATTCCTAAAAGAAGCAATGTTCAGGGTATTTTTTCAACCAACTTGTGGCCAGTCTATCTTTAACCATTTATTTTCTAGTGTTAGAAATAGCACATATAAAGGGCAAAAGACCTTCCCTGACACAGAATACCTATCATAAGGACAACTAAAAACGTTTTAACTACATTTTTGCAATCCAATTTTGTCCTTACTATATGCAGTTAAATGTAACTAGAGTATACAACTGGTCCCAGGCATCCAGAGTTACATTGCTCTTTGAATTCAATCTAAGTATTGTTTTTAGGAAGAATATTTTGTCTAACATTTAAAACCTTGAGGATACAAAGATGCTTTGAATGCTATGAATACATATAGTCACGGGGGGGGGGGGGATGTGTTGGTGGTGACAAAGTTAAATTAAGAGTTTGTTAGGGACACTTATTATTAGGTTTGGGGGATGTTGCAGACACTTAAATTGAGGGTGGGTTGGATATTGTTGAATGCTACATTCAGTCATGTTTGGGGGGGGGTTGTTGTTGTGGGAATGTTAAATTAAGGGTTAAATTAATTTATTGGGGACCCTTGTTAAATCAAAGGGTTTGGAGATATTGTAGATATATAAAATGAGGTGGTTGATTTTCATAATTTTACGGTATGTTGTAAATAACATGTTTTAATTTATTCCTATTGTAAAGCAATAAATCATTTTACTATATGTCATTGTATGGTTTTATTTTAATATTACAACATACCTCCTCAATATTAGCACACACCAGACCCCCTTTTACTGCTTCAAGGAGGCTTTTTATTTGTTTTTCTTTTTTTTTTCCTAACTGAGACAAAACTGTCAATGCGTAAGTTAAACACGGCGCTTCCAAATTAAATTGCGCACGGTGCCCAAGAACGGGCACTACTTCCAGAGGTAGCTAGTACTCATTATTATATTCATGATTGTTGAGGAATAAGGCGTACTTTAATATACGCAAGCTTCTGTGCCGCTTGAAATGTAAGAAGTTACATATTTCTGCTATCGTTTTTCTCTTCAATGGGGCATCGAATATCTAACGGTTGGTCTTATTCCTATCGTTCTGCTAATTTACGTACATTATATAGCGTAACAACTACGAGTTATTTGTTGACGCGTTTTAAAGTTAATTATTCATTAAGTACCGGCTGTCTAAATCCTATAGTTAAATCAGGAATACACGACTCTGGTTAGCCAAGTCTGTCCTTAACGTTAACTATAGTTACAAGTTAAGCGAGTCTTATACAACTGAAGAAATAAAACAGAAGCATCTGTGCTTGAAATGTATTAAACAAGTTACATATTTCTGCTGCCGTTTTTCTTTTCAATGGGCCTTCAAAATTTCAAACGGAATGCTTTTCTTAATATTCTTCTTGTAATTTCCATCGTTCTGCTAATCTACGTACATTTTTATAGTGCAACAACCAAGACTTATCACGCGAAATATCTTACTCAAAATGAGGAAATCATTTTCACACATTCAGAGAATGTTTCATAACTCGTTTTTACTATATTATCTTCAAGACGTTTGTTGTATTTGTATCTAAATGAATTCATACTCTTAATAATTTATATTGAGACTGGCACGTGCGCGGCACGCCGGAGTTAACGCCAGAACAGGCGTCTTGTTTGAGTATGAATCCAGTTTTTATCCAGTAATTGTTCCTCTATGTAAATTACCTTAAATTTAAAGCAACAGTTCAGACCTAAATACTCCTCACAACTTCTCAGAATTTTAACAGCATAAATAAATTATTACAACATGACTGTTCTCAATTCCGTCAGAAGAAAATATGCAAAACTGAAAAAATTGCACCCGCTATGCATGAACAACTAAAATTATAATTTAAGTGACAATATCGCGGCGTGAAAATAACGTATTTGAGTAATTTCCTGTTTGATCAAGGGTAATGTTTAGCTAGTTCTTTATATTTTACTGCCATAAGTCAAAACGTTTATGTTAGGACAAATGACTGGATGCTTAGCACGATCTATCTAACTTTGCACTATCCTTGGATCCCTAGTTTTATTTACTTATTATCGGGTTTTTTGGCTGAGCTTTTTTGTGACCGTTTTTTCCTGTACTTTAGTCGTCGACCCCTTGCTGTGCCTTAGATTTTGTCAGTATGTCTGCCACAACATCTACTGTAATTTGGAAATTGCGACAACATGTCAATGAGCAAGTCCAAGGGCCAGTCACAGACTAAGCTCAGTCCTAGTCGACTGGGACATATTGAAGGAACGTAGAACCACAGTTAGAACAGAAATGAAAGATAGAATGATTTCCAAACTGAACGAACTGAATGTCACTATTTACATAACCAAAGGGTTAACCGCTGCGATCAATCAGTTGTAAACAATATACATGGCAGTGATCTCTTATTTATGTACCACAACAAAAACCGAATTACGCTCTACCCTATACATAACATAATAGCAAACGTGTTGGTTTTAGTTCGTCGTTACAGTATAAAGTCACATATGCTAACGTTTTAAAATGCGGCTTAAAAAATACAGTAGTTTTATTGTTATTAGTGTAATTTCCATCGTTCTGCTGATTTGCGTACATTTTTATAGTGCAACAACCAAGACTTATTTCCGCAAATATTTAAGTAGTAATGAAGAAGTCATCTCAACAAAAGCAGGGAATGTTTCGTTATTTGTGAGGATGACTGGCAGAACGGATCACAGAACTCGTTTTTACTGTATTTTCTTCAAGACGATTGTTGTATTTTGGCCTCCTTCATTGGGAAAAATTGTGGTCGCACTTGATCAGGAGTCACAAGAAGATCATGAATTTGACAAGCAACTCAAACAACAGACAAATCAATACTTCCCTGAATACGATATTGAAGTTAAATACGAACCATTACCTAAGGACAAGAAAGTTTTAGATTTTCCACGTCGACTCAAGAGTCCTGGCTACAATCGCCAGCTCTGGAGCAGTTTCTTCATTGATAAATTTTCGAATGACTCGATAATAGCATGGATGGATAATGACGCCAGTTTAATAATTCCAGTGACACAATCCGCTATCCTTAACGGAACAAAGGTCCGTGTTGTAGGTTCTTGTTGTAATGGAAAAAGATACGGTTGGGTCAAATCCTGGGCGAAAACCACTCAATTGGCCATCGGGTTTCCAATGATTGCTGACTTTATGATATATTTCCCTGTTTATTTTTACCGCGATACGGTAACGCACTGCAGGAGTCACATACTTAAAAGATTCAATACGACCAACTTTGCAGAAGCCTTTAAAAAATTCTATCACACAGGCACTGGATATCTCTCTCCAGTGAGTGTAATTTTGAGTTATGCCTGGTACTTTGAAAGAGAAAGATATGACTGGAGCCTTGAGATTTGTGAAGACTTAGCTAAATACAACAAATTTTTACCAAATGGGCACAAACTAGAACCAAAACATACAAGTGTTCTTCGCCAACCGCATACAGGAGGTCATGGTGTCCTGACTTCAGATCATCCTCTTCGACGCGTTCCTAAAATTAGTTTTTGTCAAGCACAAAAAGTGGCAGGTAATACACCAGAAATGTGTAGAAATTACAGTGCATCAGACATGAAAGATTTGCTCATGCTTTTCAACCATGATTCCCACTATAGCAGAATTAAAGCAGGTAAGACACAGTGTACTGGTAAATATGAGAAGTACTGTTTGAGAATCCTGGAAAATTATCACCGAGACATTGGCCGCGAAATCAAAAGTGCAAAAAGGAAAATTGTGTGGAAAAATATTGAGACTGTCACCAAAATAGCTCAAGAAGCTGGAATAAGCTGCCCTGCGAAAACTGCGAAGTGGTTCCAAGTGTAGTAACTTTTACTTTTAACAACACCAAAAGTAGGTTTAGGAATCTCAACTGCCGTCGTGTTTTGAAAATTTGATAGTTGTAATTTGTCTTGTTATAGAAATTTGAAGTTGTTATTATTTCTTCATTTCATTTTTTATTATTTAGCTATTATATATGTTTATTATTTACTCTGTACTGAATAAACTCCGTAGCTAATTCTTAAATGAACAATTTTGTTGAGGTTGCGCACTTCAACTTGCTGTGGGGAATGGCTCCAGAGCCACTGAATAATTCACACCTGATCACGTCGCTTCGTTAAAAATATTTGAATATAATAATATGCAAAAGGTTTTCTTCTATGAGCTCGCTCGCTCCGTGTTCAAAAGGCATCACATCAAAGGCTTAACCTGATTAGTCTTTCATTATATGCAGTTTTCACCTCGCCTAGCCGGGATAACTCGCCCGATGTAAACAGGTCCTAAGTCCTTTTACTTTCCTAATCAGAATTTTCTGTTATATCGTTATGTTACGGATTTCGTGATTTGCGGTTAGGATTCAGGAATGGGTGGCGGTTAGCGACTGGGCTCAAAGAGAACATTTCGTGCGTGTGACCATAAATAATCCAGAAGACAGATTTTCATGTCTTCTGGATTGTCTATGGTGTGTGACATGACGACAGTACCAAATCTTCAAGAAATGCACTCTTTATTTCACGCCATCCTGCCTTTTTACACATTATTGGTCATTACCCTGCCACTTTTTGTGCTTGTCGAAAATTAAGTTTAGGAACGCGTCGAAAAGGATGACCTGAAACCAAGACACCATATGACCTCCTAGACTTGCTACAAGTCGACTCTAAACCCACACGCGAGCTTGAGTGACCGAGCGTAGCGAGTTCGCGAAGGCCTCAAGCTCGCGTGTGGGTTTAAAGAGTCGACTTGTAGCAAGTCTAATGACCTCCTTGTGCGGTTGGCCAAGAACACTTTTTGTCAAGTGCGCTCCCTTGAATTTAAAGTGTGTATAATTCCTCTCGAAGTTAAGACCCTTTCAACCACTAGAATTTACCTACAACGAGTGAAGTGCTAAGAATCATAATTGATTTACCCCCACATGATCATAGTATAGTAATACCACCATGTAATATCATGTGCATGATATATATAGATATTTACTGAGATATATAAAAGTTCCTCTGATATAATATATATAACTGGATAGGCTGATGGTTCGGACCCATCAAAGCTCCTATTAAAATCTAAACAGTGTTCAATGATATTGCATTTGGATCGTAATGATCATTTGACGACAGTTGACTCAGCCCGTGACCTTGATATCCAGAAACATGATGTCGTGTCACTTCGTAATTTTGAGACGATGTTCTCTGCAAAAAACACAGGGATTTTAATTCATGATCATAGGTTGATATGCTATTATTGCCATACATACGATACTCTATTTTACCAGCAAGGACAGGGGAGGCAATTAGAGTATGCCTTAGCCTTAGGACATTGCATTGCAATTTAATCGGAGGTATGTATAAATACAAGCAGACACCGAAACCCTCAAACAAAAAAAGAATGCAAAAAGGTTTAGCTTCCTCCCCTGCAGGCACTCTTTAAAATGCTGTGTCATGAAAGGCGAGGGAAAAAGTCGAAGAGATCCCCTCAATATTTTTTGTTTCACGCTCCCCGACACAGCTAGCCCAGGCCAAATACGCATATTCTTAATACATAAGAGATGCCTGTGGAGGAGGCTGGAACAAAACCACTGAATATAAAATTATATTATTAATATGACAATAAATATCAGAGTATATTATAAACATTGTCGACGTATTTGGAGATGCCTGCGGAAGGGCAACAACTTCCGATGTCAGTTGCGAGCACTCATAATGTGCGTCATATACCAAAGTTCTTCTTTTCTGCTTCTTCGCCTTCGAAACGTTCCGGTGTCATTGGTCTTGATTTTGGGGTCAGCCCGGGTTACAACAAGGAAATCATTGACAATCACAAATCGAGAACAATCTACTAGTTTTCGTCCCGCTGAGGCAGGGGATAATTCTTACCGGTAAAACAAATATGATCCAGTCACCAAACAGTAACAACGTCACCAATGAACACAACACCAAAACAATATCTGCACCAAATAACATGGTGTAATACCAGGGATCAGCCTCCATGAATTTTAAACAATCCTTGTAATATTCGGATGAATCATTTATATCATCGCATCGACCATCCAACAGGACAACGTAATGTACGCTTAAAGCATGTCCTGATTCCTGGATGATGATCCCCAGTGTTAGAACCATCGTAATCGCAGCACAACATAAGCTGATGTATTTCTAAAGAGATAAAAAATGTAATATGATGTAAAAACTTTATTTAAAGTTTTTATTTATAAGACTACTCTTGAGCATGCCGATAGTAAGGTTTAATTCCTAAGGTGAATTGAATTTAGAGTTAAGATATTATTAGAAAGCTTTATCAGTTTAAAATTGTCATTATTATAATTTTTAACGTTGGAAAATATAATACTTTAGGGATAGCTCAATGGGAACTTGTGTCTGAATCCACCTCATCTGTCATCACTAAAGATGCTTTGCTACGCGTCTTGTTAAAAGAAAGTTTTTGTCTTTCTATATTCCTTACATAAAGTATTAATTCACACTACGATTCTCGTTTACCTGAAACTCCCGGGCTCTGCACAATCTTACCATCTTAACCGCTGTTTTTGTTGTGGCTCATTTGAAATCATGAGATTGCTATATTCTCTTCAATTCGCATAATCAACGAAATTAATAGTTGAGATTATAATCAACATAGATTAAAAGGTATTTTTATGTTTCATTGAAAGATATTTAATCGTCTTTAAGTTATCGTACTGACTCAGAAGTACATTGCGTGATCATGTTTTAAATTCAAATCTTACCAAGGACTGATGTCTATTCACGAGAACAGAAAGAACCAATACTCCTCCAGTGAGAATTGTCTGAAGTAAAAACAAATTGATATAGCGTATCTGTCAAAGAACGAAATGATTCATTTTGGCGTTTTTTTGTTTAGTTTTTACTTACCGGTATTCCCGCCCAATATTGGCAAGTGTTATACGCCTTCCAAGAATCCCCGAATCTGTCAAATGTTGTTAGAAGATTTCTTATTTGTATTCCTGATGCTAATATGAGAACCCCTAAACAGAATATCAACAAGCCTGTTACGCCAATAAGCAAATGAAATCTTGATCGAAGGCTACTGATTCTCATTTTTGACTTCTTGATGTTGTCAAAACTTTGTCAGCTAGGATATCTGGTAAGCGAGTAGAACAAAAAATTTGTTTGTAAGGATTATATGTCGACGTTATGATTTCCAAACCATATCGTATCTGCAACTGATTTAAATCAACAAAGTCTTTTTACCCAATAAAATGTTTCTTTTGCCATGATGCTGCACTTGTCCAATATGAAACGGAACCATTCTTGACTGCCTCGGCCCTTGTTATACAAATTTAGTTGGCACATGCAGTTAAACCATATTTTCAAATTCTGGTTGTATACTGCATTTTTGGTTTCAATATGTACATACAAGTTTCACACTACTTCGTCCCTCCCTAACTTGGACCCGTGACATTTCAAACCAGTACACGCTGTCACATTGCTCACATTGTCAAGCGTTTTGATCGAAAACAACATTAAATAAATAAATAAGTGGTAATTAATCGAAAACAACATTAAAGAAAAAAATAAGTGGTAATTTCCTAAAACAACCTTTCCTGTATATATTAGGACGAATATAATGAATATTAGGATGAAATAACTTGTATTATGACTGGAACGCTTACTCTCTGACTTTCCCTCATTAATGAGTGAAGCCAAGATGGCGGATCATGAAGCCTTTCTTGTTGGTATGATCCAGGCGTCTGGCGCGGAAATTTCAAAGGAAAAATTACAAGAAAGGCATCAGTGTCCGCCATCTTAGCTTCAAACTTCCGACAGAGTGAGCGTTCCAGTCTTATTTGAGTTCACTTTGGCTGCCTATGCTTTAACAGGTTATGCGCAGTCCCTGCATGAATGACTAACTAATAATATCCATGACCGATGCTAGTGCTAGCATGATATAATGCTCAGGCATGCAGGGGTAATTTCTAAGGCTTTGGAATGTAAAGCGCGCAGGCCTAGATTACACAGAAATCACCGCAAAATTGTGCCTTTTTTTAAAAGTGCTTTTTACAGTATATATACCATCAACTTATTATAATGCGTTAAATTAATCAGATTAATCAACATTGTTAACATTATTTCTTGAAGCAAACGTGAGAGTTTGGGGCTTCGTCTCATATTGACATAATATAACATCATCACGCCAACATGGCCGCCTTAAAGAACCCAAGACTCTCGTCAAGATTTTAAATTCGATCAAAGTTCATCAGTCCAACGAATAACGCATAATTGGCTTCTAGCTGTTCCCCCTCAACAATTATTAGCTTCTATTTAAAATTTGACAAGCGTGAAGCCTAAAAAATGTATCAAACAAATTCATATCCCACCTTTAATCTGCATGGTTTTTCATCGCTGGTAATAATAGTAATCAGCTGGCCCTAAGATACACATGCACAGAAAGTTCTTACGACTCCGGCCACTGAACTGTAATAAAACCTGGAACGCTAACTTGGCCGCTATCTTTCAAGCCAAATTTGAAGGTAGTTTTTCTGAGTTTTTGAACGTTTGAGACAGACGCATAGAGAGTAATTATCTAGAAAGGTCTATAACTATGTAAAATACAATCATTTGCTAATTTTTATAAAATTTAATTTGCTAATTTTTATAAAACGAGAAAGAGAGTCAAAAACTCAGTTTTTGCTTCAATCTTTAGCTTCAACGAACTATTATGATATATAGATATTTACTGAGATATATAAAAGCTTTTCTCATATATCTATCTATCTATCTATCTATATATATATATATACATACAACTGGATAAAGCTGGTGGTTTGGACCCATCAAAGCTTCCATTAAAAACTAAAAAGTATTCATTGATATTGCATGATATTGATCATTTGACGACAGTTGACTCAGCCCGTGACTTTGATATCCAGAAACATGATGTCGTGTCACTTCGTAATTATCCAGCGATGTTCTCTGCAAAAAACACAGGGATTTTAATGCATGATCAAAGGTTGATATGCCATTATTGCCATACATACGATACTCTATTTTACCAGCAAGGACAGGGGAGGCAATTATAGAGTATGCCTTAGGACATTGCGTTGCAATTTAATCGGAGGTATGTATAAATACAAGCAGACACCGAAACCATCAAACAAAAAAGAATGCAATGAAACGAGGTTTAGCTTCCTTCTCCGCAGACAGTCTTTAAAATGGGTTGAAAATTTATTACTTTAATGTTACAAATTACTAAAATATACTTTGATATTTATTGTAATATTAACAATATAATTTTATTATCATGGGAATTTTGTTTTTAGATCGCCGACTGTGGGCGCGATGAAGACCTAAGGAAGCAGGGGGGGGTAGCCATAGAGATTATGGGGGGCGTGGTTACCCAGGAACAAAACCTTTAATATAAAATTATATCGTTAATATGACAACTAGGAGTTGCTATCACAAGGAGATTGCTGCCTTCAACTTAAATACATGTTATGCAACGTAATTGCAACTTCAATACAATCAGAAGAATAATAGAGCAATAGTCTATTGTTCGTCTGTGATACTTCAGGTAGCCGAAAAGTATTTGTGTCCAAATACTTTTGAGCTACCTGGGGTGATACAATGTAATTGCAATTTTGAGCATAGGTAGCACAACAATAGCACTATATCATGGGTCGTGATGTACTGCTGTTGTTGGGCTACTGTTTTCAGATGTCAAAATTCATTAAAGCATTAGCAAAAAACACTCACAATTTTATATCTTTGCAATAAATTTGCATTTGAAGTTGCAATAGAAATTGAATAACTTAACATGGCCTTTAGATAATAAGTTGTTATAGATAACATGGCCTTTAGATAATAAGTATGGGTTTAACACATACAAATGCAAGCAAACTGGACAGAAATAACAAAAAACAAATAGTTTTTTAAAATATACAGGTAAGTATGGCTTTATTTCTTTCTGCTGATATCCATCAAGGCGATGAACTTTTTAGTAATCATTCTAGAGGCAAGCAACAGTGGTGGATCCAGCACTAGTGCACTAATTTGCATGACACAAGAAAACTGCTAAAAATAACAACTTTGCTTTGTAATGCAAATTAGTGCACTAGTGCTGGATCCACCCCTGGCAAGCAATGTGCTTTTATGAGTTAATCGGCACTTTAACCCTGACAATAATCACAGCGAAGTCTTTGGGGTATCTTGGCAAAGACGTTGCAAGTTCTGTAACATTTTGTGGCAAGTTAATACAATGCCCTGAATAACCTTGTTGACCACCAGGTTTAACATACACTCTCATGATTGGCAAAGCACAAGCAATTAACATTTCCTCAACCTGAGTTAAATTTTGTAGTTCATCTGGAACATAAGAAGGTATCATCAAGTTTTCACAAGAAAATTTTTTAGGAGATTTTTTATCTCTAAAGCATCCTGAACACACATAATTATAGTGAACTAGGTTTAGATTTTATTGGCCATGCCTCATGGCAAACTGTACGCTGAGCAACAGTGTATTGCATTGACTTGTTTATACTAGCTTTTTCCCAACATTGCTTCTCAATTCTACCATTATTGCTTATATCAAACAAATTTAAGTAATCCTCTTTATTTATTCTGTGTTGCGGCTTTGCCCGCTTTTGTTTTTTAGATAATCTGTCTTTGTCAAGTTTTATTTGCCTTTCCTTGTCAGTTTCTTCTGACCGCCTTCTTTTTTACACTTGTTTTCTTTTTGAAGTCTCACTTTTCCCCCACTATTAGTTTCCTCAGACTGCTTTCTCGTTTTAGACTCCTTTTCTTTTCGAAGTCTTGTTTTTTGCTCACTGTCAGTTTCCTCTGACTGTTTTCTTTTTTTATACTCATTAGCTTTTTGAAGTCTTAATTGTTTCTCACAGGCAGTTTCATGAGACTGCTTTCTTTTATTATACTCATTAACTTTGTTAAGTCTAGCTTGTTTATCATGATCAGTTTCTACTGAATGTTTCATTTTCTGGTATTCTCGATCTTTTACACATTTATTGTTTTGATCAGGCATTTTACACATACTGAATTGCACAGGTACAATTTCAAATAAGTTGGCATGTAGTCCAACTGACAAACAATACAAATATTGCTCTAATTCCAGAATACTATAAAATTTCATGACAACAGCAGTGCCGTTAGGATTAGGCATGCCACTAGAATCTCTAGCATGCAAGTCAATAAGATAAAAATCATCTATTTCCTTAATCAAGGCCATCATATAACCTTCTAATATAATAATAATAGCATAACTTTCATCTGAAAATATATTCAACAGTGCAGTGTGAATGTCATAGTAGTGGCACTCAATTTCTCGATCTGTTATAACAAGACCTTGAATTTCTGTTCTATATGTTATGAGACAAATTTTGTTTTCATTTTGTGCCTCAATCGGCTCCACCACAATGGGTGGATCAATATTACTTTGTGCCTCAACGGGCTCCACCACAATGGGTGGATCAACAATATTTTGTGCCTCAAGGGGTTTCACCACAATGACAATGGGCAGATGATTAATATTTTGTGCCTCAACAGGCTCCACCACAATGGGTGGGTCAACAATATTTTGTGCCTCAATGTTTACCACCGTCACAGGTGATGTAGTTTTTTCCTGTACATGGCCAGGTGATATGGTGTGATTTGATCGACATAAATCGTACGAAAAGTCATTTGGCATATTCATGCAATATGAAACATTCAAAAAATCGGTAAATTTCCCACAGACAAAAAATCTTCATCCGATTCTAACATTATAAAGCCACTATTCAGCGCTTTTAGGTACATTTTGTCTCCTTGTAATAAGACATTATTAAATGTAATTTTTGACCACGACGATATTATTAAGGGAAATTTCGGGCTGTAAGAAGCGGCGATAAACTCATAAAAGCGCGTTGCTTGCCTCTAGAATGATTACTAAAAAGTTCATCGCCTTGATGGATATCAGCAGAAAGAAATAAAGCCATACTTACCTGTATATTTTCAGGAATTTTTTCGTACAATGTCTTTGTGGTTTGCATTCGGACTCAAGCATGTCGAATTTGCATACGCAATAAAAATTATTCGAGGTCGAATCCCCCCCTAAATCTCCCAACATACTTGAAGCTTAATTATGCCCCCGGAATTACGACAAACATCTTTCCGGACAGACACAAATCCAAATTTTGACAATACATAAATCGGCGCAAAAGCCTGGGTCGACTGAACTCTGGAGAAACCTCAAAATGTCAAGAATAGTGTGCTGCCTCGCTGACGCTCGGCAGCAATAAATATCAGTGTACATTATAGACATTCTCGACGTATTTGGAGATGCCTGCGTAAGGGCAACAACTTCCGATGTCATAATGTGCGTCATGTACCAAAGTTCTTCTTTTCTGCTTCTTCGCCTTCGAAACGTTCCGGTGTCATTGGTTCTGATTTTGGGGCCAGCCCGTGTTACAACAAGGAAATCATTGACAATCACAAATCGAGAAAAATCTACTAATCTTCGTCCGCTGAGGCCGGGGATAATTCTTACCGGTAAAACAAATGTGATCCAGTCAATAAACAACATCAGCGTCACCAATGAACACAACACCAAAACAATATCTGCACCAAATAACATGGTGTAATACCAGCGATCAGCCTCCATGAATTTTAAACAATCCTTGTAAGAATCGGATGAAACATCTATATCATGGCATTTACCGTATTGGACAAGGTAATGTACGTCCCAAACATGTCCTGATTCCTCGATGATGATCCCTAGTGTTAGAACCATCGTAATCGCAGCACAACATAAGCTGATGTATTTCTAAAGAGATTAAAAATGTAATGTTATGTAAAAACTTTATTTAAAGTTTTTATTTATAAGACTACTCTTGAGCATGTCGATAGTAAGGTTTAATTCCTAAGGTGAATTGAATTTAGAGTTAACATATTATTAGAAAGCTTTATCAGTTTAAAATTGTCATTATTATAATTTTTAACGTTGGAAAATAAAATACTTTAGGAATAGCTCAATGGGAAGTTTGGGAACTTGTGTCTGAATCCACCTCATCTGTCATCACTCGCTGCGCTTACACGCCTAAAAACGCTCAGGTTGATGCAAGTTGATATAAACAGGATGGAGCAATGTTGTGCTGCCCACATTGTTCAGAGTTGTTATCAATATTGAAGAATATTGTTGAAACTGAATCGGGTGTAACAATATTGTTCAATATTGATAACAACTCTGAACAATGTGGGCAGCACAACATTGCTTCATCCTGTTTATATCAACTTGCATCAACCTGAGCGTTTTTACGCGTGCAGTGATCATGTAACGTATTAAAGATGCTTTGCTAGCGGTATAATACTATACTCGTGCATATACATTCAACACAACCTTGCCGAGTGTTTTGTGAACCTTCGGGAACTATATAATTGCATTTTTGCTGAGACTACGTGTAAGCTTTGCTTTCAAAATCTTTTCCACACAGACAATGACGATAATTTCAAAAATACATATATAGGATGAAACATACCGGCTGACAGAGACATCTTGCAACCTCGAGACATGCATGAGCTTTATATATGAACTCTATTTTTCTGAATCAATATTAGCCCCGTTTACGCTTACACTCAATTTATCCGCACGCCACGGCTGAAATAGGTACTGGGTGCGACCGTATACCCATTTCATCCGGGCCCAGCCTTTGTGTTGGTACCTTTGAGCACGAATAAAATTGGGTACGGGCACCATTTTGGTCGTGCCGTGCATGTTAATAAATTGAATAATTTATAATTGCGTCTTGTGACTCTTGTCTTTCTAAACTTTTCATTTTTATTACGTTAAATTGACTGATTGTTGCGAAATCGCGCAGCTGTGTTTATCCTTGTGTGACCCCCAAAGCCGCCAGCGCTTTAAGTGCTCGTCATGGTTTGATATCTGGGTTATATGTAGGTCGGAAATCGAAATTATTATAAGTATGCCGGCAGATTTTACCATAGTGCATGTTTTAGATCCCACATCTTTCAAGATTGCTACATTCTCTTCAATTCGCATAATCAACGAAATGAATCGTTGAGGATATAATCAACATAGATTAAAAGGCATTTTTATGTTTCATTGAAAGATATTTTATCGTCTTTAAGTTATCGTACTTAATAAATGAAGGTTGTTGAGGTTGACTCAGAAGTACATTGCGTGATCATGTTTTAAATTTAAATCTTACCAAGGACTGATGTCTATTCACGAGAACAGAAAGAACCAATGCTCCTCCAGTTAGAATTGTCTGAAGTAAAAACAAATTGATATAGCGTATCTGTCAAAGAACGAAATGATTCATTTTGGCGTTTTTTTGTTTAATTTTTACCTACCGGTATTCCCGCCCAATATTGGCAAGTGTTATACGCCTTCCAATAATCCCCGAATCTGTCAAATGTTGTTAGAAGATATCTTATTCGTATTCCTGATGCTAATATGAGAACCCCCAAACAGAATATCAACAAGCCTGTTACGCCAATAAGCAAATGAAATCTCGATCGAAGGCTACTGATTGTCATTTTTGACTTCTTGATGTTGTCAAAACTTTGTCAGCTAGGATATCTGGTAGGCGAGTAGAACAAAAAAGTGGTATGTAACTGTAAGGATTACATGTCGACGTTTTTGATTTCCAGAGCGTATCGTATCTGCGATTTACATCAACAAAGCGTTTTTACCGCTGACCTATATTTTGTTTTTACCCAAAATATTTCCCTTGCCATGATGCTGCACTTGTCCAATATGGAACGGAACTATTCTTGACTGCCTCGGCCCTTGTTATACAAATTTAGTTGGCACATGCAGTTTTCAATCTCTGGTTGTACACTGCATTTTTGGTTTCAATATATATACATGCAAGTATTCACACTACTTTGTCGCTCCCTAGCTTGGACCCAGTTCCTCTGAACTGTGCTCATCTTGTTCGCGTGAAATTTCAAATTAAGCTGTCTAAGTAGTGCACGCTGTCACATTGTTTACATTGTCAATGGCGGACAAAACAACCCGGCGTTGTGAATTTAAAAACGACTCGGCAGTGCAATGCACAGCTGTGACAACCACACTTTATCAGGCGATGACATCATGCGTTGACGAAATTTTGGACCTTAAGCATGTTGGACGGCAAAACGACGACGATGCAACTGAAATTCGCCTTTAAATAAATGCTGTAGGGAAGTTGTTGTTGTATATTATTAATAGTACCGATTTAGTGAGCATAAGTTTGTGTTTATGTTTAAGGACAATTCTATAGAGCCTAATTCAAGGTAGGGCTCGCTGGGTCCTGAAATGCACCCGTTCTAGGCTGACTAGGCAAGACGTAAAAAACCACGATTTCCGTTTGTAAACAGAACGAAGACGACTTCCAAAACCCATCATGGGTCTTTAATTATTCATTTCTTTTCAATGACCCATTGTATTGATAGCCGTCGTCGTCGTCGCGTTCGCGTCCTAGTGGTCCTACATGCTTAAGGTCGCTATTATAATATTACTGCGTCATTAGGCTCTTAGTTAGGGACTTTAATCGAAAACAACATTAAATAAATAAATAAGTGGTAATTTTCTAAAACAACCTTTCCTATATATTAGGATGAATATAATGAATGATTAGGATGTATTAATTATAGTGTTACAGTTTCCTCCAATATTTTCAACAAATCTTTTAAAACTTAGGATTTGTCGTTTGAAAATTCCAACTGCATGTGATGAATAGACAATATATTTTATCCAATGTTAGTATAAAGAATGAGTTGCTTACCATAATAATGTCAATGTATCATAAAAAAGCTTCGTGATTGACTGTGTAAACCTTGCCTGCATGTGTAAGGTTCTAGTCTTATCTCTAGTACTTTTCTGTATATCCAAATGGGCTAGCGCTAAGCATGCATGATTGGTGTGAAACATGGCGGTTTTGGTCCTCCACGCGTGTCGCGCTTATTTTGACGTAGTAAACAACGTAAGCGCGACACGCGCGCGAGTATCACACGCGCAAGCCAAAGTCTGGGCTGCTTATGCATTAACAGGTTGTGCGCAGTCCTTTGACTTCTTTGACTAATGCTAGCATGATATAATGCTCTGGCATGCAGGGGTAATTTCTAAGCTTTTGGAATGTAAAGTGTGCAGGCCTAGATTACACAGAAATCACCGCAAAATTGTGCCCAAAAGTGCTTTTTACAGTATATATACCATCAACTTATTATAATACATTAAATTAATAAGATTATTCAACATTATTAACATTATTTCATGAAGCAAACGTGAGAGTTTGGGGCTTCGTCTCATATTGACATAATATAACATCATCACGCCAACATGGCCGCTGTTTCAAAGAACCCAACTCTCGTCAAGATTTTAAATTCGCTCAAAGTTCATCAGTCCAACGAATAACGCATTGGCTCCTACTCCTAGCAATTTCACCCCAACAATTATTGGCTTCTATTTAAAATTTGACAAGCGTGAAGCCTGAAAAATATATCAAACCAATTCATATCCCACCTTTAATCTGCATGGTATTCCATCGCTGGTAATAATAATAATCAGCAAGACACACATGCACAGAAAGTTCTTTAGGTACGACTCCATACCACTGAACTGTAATAAAATCTGGAACGCTAACTTGGCCGCTATCTTTCAAACCAAATTTGAAGGTAGTTTTTCTGCGTTTTTGAACGTTTGAGACAGACGTGTGGAGAGTAATTATCTAGAAATGTCTAAAATACAATCATTTGCTAATTTTTATAGAATTTGAACGAGAAAGAGAGTCAAAAACTCGGTTTTTTCTTCAATCTTTGGCTTCAATGAACTATTATTATTCAATTTTTTGCCGTTCAATGAACTATAGGAGTTAGCGCTTCAAGTTTTATTACAGTTCACTGCTCCATATATATATAATGCGATCAGAGTCCATCTCTGTGATCTTTGGCGCTCGTTAGGCTAACACGTAAATCTTCCAATTTCTCCTTCAACATGCGATGATCTGCTTCCAACTTTGTCAATGACTCGTAGTAAACACTTGATCTGCCTGGCAAGAGTGACATACAAATCCAGCCAGAAACGGCAACAAAACCGAAAAGTTTGAGCAAATCTAGTGACGACTGACCAGATTCCTGATACCGCTTGTAGAATATATACGCCGAAAACATCCAACCTATGAGAAGAGTAAAGTAGAATTATTTTTTTTAATTTTCGTAATTTTGAACAAACTCATTAATGCATTCACTTCGTAAACTGGATGAATCTTCCAGTTCTCGTGAAATTTGCTCAATAAAGAATTCGGTAAATGGCTAGTTAGAGTAATCCCTACTTGTTAAAAAATATGATATCTCAATGTCTGGTAAGAGCAACACCCCTTCGAGGTTCAGTAAGGTGTTTTTATTGATCCAGAATATAAGGAATATACACATTACAGGGAAACGCCTCATTTTGGTCCAGTGTCCCCAGGAAAGCACTAAAGGAGTTCAAATCAGTTGGGTGTGTATCTCGGTAATCTCACCAATTCACTGATAAAGCCATGTTGGTTACGAAAGATTCGATGTGTAATTGACACGTTTATCGCTGTAATGTAGTTATAAATCAGTACTACAATAGGTGCCGACGACCGATTTGTTCAAAAACAAACCGCTAAGTCGGAGCCCCACCCCTACCGCCTCTTCTCAAACACACACACCACGCGCTTTGTACCCTCCTGAGTGTAAAGAAGTTAGTGTATGTATCAGCAGAAGTCAGTATATATTTGCCCTTATAAAAAGAATCCGTCGCGCCGAACTGAATATTTGAATAAACACACCCAACTATCGTTCTAGTTACGCCACTGATCCTAGCTATTTCAAACCTGTTGCGTGTAAACTACGGGAGGCCCATCTCACGGTACTCATTTTTTGAGAGAGTGCGAAAATAGCCTCTTCTGCGCCCTTCAGACGACGTTTACAGGATTCGATCTGCACCCGTGCTTCTCTAACAACGTTGTCAAACTTCCTTCCCTTTGAATAATCCACTCCTTCGTGTTCCAGGATTTCCTTGAGGATATCGCTGGCCTGCTCTACTAACACTCCGATTTGTTCCTGATGAGCTTTGACATCTTCGAGGCACTGGACAATGTAATGACGTTGGCCTGGAAAGGGATCTTCATCTGTGGTCAAACAGGAATGGGCCACTTCCATGATAGCAAAGAGATGCCCTTGGTTGGCCAGCACTATAATAGAGTGATAGAAGAGATGTCTCAATTAAGCTGGGTCTCTTCGAATTGGTGAATCATGCCGGATAGGATTGTTACTGATGTGGGTCATATGGCTGATACTTAGTAAGTTATAAAAAAGCGGAATATTTTCGCAGTCAATGCTTTGTCTTCTAACAAGCACGTTTTGAAACTTAACCGAAATCATGATCTTTGTCAAAAATTTTAAGGGGGCACTGTGCCTGTGGCATCACCGTTATGAATTAATGGTGAAGAAATGAATTATTAAATACCTATGGGAGTTTTAGACGCGAACTACGTTCTTTTTACAACGGCAAAACGTCGTTTATTACGTCCTATATAGAACGTCTGCAATTCAGGACCCAGTGAGGTGAGCGCTACCTCGAATTAGGCTCTATAGAATTGTCCCTAAACGTAAACACAATGTTTTCAACGTCTTATATCTCAATAAATTGGTACAGTTTGATAATCTAGAACAACGCTTTATTATAACATTTATTTTAAGTATTACAGCCACGTCGTCGTCGTTTTGCCGTCCTACATGCTTAAGTTCCCTATTGTTGAAACGAGTGTCCCCGAGTTTTGCCAAATATCACGTCATTCTCACTTCATTTCCACGCACCACGCAGCTACCCGATTCTCTTCTGGTAACCTCTTTCGGCCAAATTTCAATACAAAAGTATAGAGAAAACGCTGATCGAAGGTGAAAAATTGATTTTTTTTTAACTGGGTCGGATTATCTTCATTTTTGGACTAAAATTTTGGGGATTAATGGTAAGTTGTTTGTTTTGCTGCTTTTAAAAGCAATCATTAAAGTCCTTGCTTTGTATTAAAGTGAGTTCTGATTACCCTTGTCGGCTGCCATATTTGTACCCGAATTGCCAAATTGTGTTTGCCAAAGTGAAGCGTTGTCAGAGCTGCTTTTTTATTGTTTGTCAACTAGCAGGCAGAGCGTTTGTATATTTGTAGAATAACACTATAAGACGAATTTCAAAGAATACTTCTAAATTAAACTTTAAAATTTAATTTTAAAATATCGACAAAATACATTGCAAAACATTTCAAAACAAAACAGAGTTTTTTGGCGTTCTATAGTTTTAACTCGCAGAGGATATCGGTTTTTTAATAATTAGTATCATTTGATGATACAAACATTCACTGAAAACATTCATAATTATGTGTCTTTACTTCTCAAGCAGAGTTGCTGTTCGATTACAGTACTTTTTGTCTTTTTCAGTCATTTTTCAAACTTTTTTGATCAAATTCTCACCAAGCATATTATCCCTGGGCGTTCTAAAGAAAAGGCTTTCTTAGTTCTTACCGGCGCGTGCGAGTAAAAATGTGGGGACGCGTGGAGCCGCGCGTGGAGCCGCGAGTCGAGCTCTGTCAATCTCTCCTCTGGGTCAGACCCCAGTGTATATGTTAAAATATGCCCTGTGGTGAGCAGTACTGGATTCGCTTCAGTGGATTTTCTATTCATATACATAACAATTTACAAGACCACAGACTATAAAAAATCCATCGTGAATTGGATCCAACAAAATTGGATCATGTGAACAGATATTTAGAAAACAATGAAAGTTGCTGCTTAAATTACTTGAACTCGTTCGTTGCTAACCTGTTAAATTATATAATCCCCTTAGGACTTGTTCTTGTTTTTTAGCATTCATTTGTCCAGAATGTTCCAGCCAGTCTAAAGTCGTCCCGACGACATTCTTGAATTGACTGAGCCATCTTGTTACGATGCCAGATCTCTCTGCTCTGTCTTCTTGATGGTACTCGACTGTTGGTTGGCTAGATAACCGGTCGCCAATCGAACGAGCTAATCTTCCGGCTTCAGTAATTTCTGTTTTATTAGCTGTCGCATCAAAATTTGCTCCAATAAAATCACCGACTGACAGCAATTGCGGTATCAGTTCGTTTGGCACTTCTCTGGATGCCATAATCCTTGAAAGGAATCACTCTCTTAGCTTCAGGACGTTCTTCAGTTGAATGTTGTGTTTTATCACTACAATTCAGCTATAAATCGAGTATTTCCTGGTATTGTTCACAATACTCGCTGACGCGACTGAAGTTCCGCCTCAACAAGCTTAGACACGTCCGGGTGTCTTTGTTTTGGCTCATCTTCATATAGTAGAAAATTTCCGATTGTAAATCAACAAGAATTGAAGAATTTAATAAACTAGAAGAATTGTCATTTTAGAATCAAGAATAAAAAAAAAGGCGTTTCAGTATAATTGCTCTTCGTTTCTTAAACTCTTCTTTAGGTGAAATAACTCTCCTTGAAAGTTTAAATATAATTTTGCAAGGTAAGTCAATTCTATGAACTGTCTGTGTCAATAGTCTGTAATGACTATATATATATTTTTGTTTGAAATGATGTCTTTCAAAAGGGGAAAACATCTGGAAAGACAGGTGGCATTTATAGCATGACAATGCCATTTAGATTTAGTCAGCTAAAATGATATGGGTTACCGTTTTCATGATTATTAAAGGTTACTATCGATATCTTCTGTTTTGAGGGGTACTGATACTTTGTGAATGGAATACTCAAATTAACTTTTTTTATAAATAAATGTAATACAAATAATGCAACATGCTTCAGATTTACGTGCCGGCCGGCTTCACTGAAGGTCACATGTCCCTAAAGCCTAAATATACAAGTCTTTCTTTTTGCATGCGTAGGACGAGAATGAGGAAAAAGCCATTGATTGAGATCAACACTTGACATGGAATGATTGTATTTCATTTTTTCATTGTGTAAAAACAGTATATACTTCAAATATTTCATATATGTTATAACCTTGTATTTGTCATATATGTCATGACCTTGTATTTGACATGCATTGTCATCAATTTTTTTGTCTCTTAATCCCTTAAACATGTCTTTCCGAACAACGCCAGCATACACTGTTGTTAATCGCACTGGGTGAAAGGCTTTTTGTGATACTTTTTCCCAGGCTTTTGAGTATACCATTGACCTTTTACAAAGTTGATAGCCCTATTTATAAGAAGTGCATCAATCCGGTTTGTAAAAAAGATGAAAAGGGAAAAATGATTTTATTTATATCCATGAGAAACGCGAAATAAAGGTGCCTATAAGGGGGGGGTTTCCCCTTCGGGGAAACAATAGGGACCTTAAGCATGTAGAACGGCAACACGACGACGACGTGGTTGGAATACTCCTTTAAATAAATGTTATGATAAAGTGTTGTTATATATTATTAACTGTACCAGTTTAATGAGAAAAGACTTGAAAACATTGTGCTTACGTTTAGGGACAATTCTATAGGCTAATTCGAGATAGCGCTCACTGCATGGGTCCTGAAATGCAGACGTTCTACATAGGACGTAATAAACGACGTTTTGTCGTTGTAAACAGAACGTAGATCACGTCCAAAACTTCCATAGGTATTTAATAATTCATTTCTTTTCAATGAAGCATTGTATTGATAGCTGCCGTCGTCGTGTTCCCGTCCTACATGCTTAAAGGCGGATTTCCACCTACAGCGAAATCGTTCGCTAGCGAAATATTTGCATACTTTCTTTTGAATTTTAACAGCATAAATAAATCAGTTCGACTTGACTGTTTCGAATTCAAAAGAAAATATGCAAATATTTCGCTAGCGAACGATTTCGCTGTAAGTGGAAATCTGCCTTAAATAATTTATTAGGGGGATCCGTAATTTAACCGTTTCCATGTCTGATATTCATTTATAAAAACATCTTGCTTTTCCCATACTTTTCTTTTGAAGACGATTCATCGATTATTATAATGTTAATTTCCCTTAATCGTAAGAAATATATTTTTGTTATTTTATTTGTATTTAGAATGGCAGTGAAGTATTAGAGTTATAGAATTTCAAAAGACATGGAGTGAATGAACTAGCATAGTTCACGTTACAATAGGAACAGGGACAGGGAGCAGCGTGACAGCGTCTTCAAACAACTTCGCATCAAATGTGGTATAAAATTGCCTATAGAAATCTTTGTATGAGGGATAAACCAGGCATACCACAGAATACTACACAGAAAGCCATTGTTTTTTTATATGGGTAATTCGTCATGAATAAAAACTGGATCTTGACGACTTGACATTGCTGACACATGCTGTCTACAGTCGCCACTGACCAAATTAAGTAAGTGTAGAGTAAGTAAAACTTATAAATTCAAATTGATAGTTTGAATTTATATATGTTTGCTACTATCCATTTTTACGTTTGAATAGGGATTTTACGTAGAATCCTTAACGTAGTAGCTAAGTTTTCTGTGGGTTGTACGACCATACCCACAGTTTTTTTGCACTCAGCTGTTTACTTTTCTTTTTCTCTTGTTCCTTTATCATTTCCCTTTCCCCACCCCCCTCAGGGCTCCTTTTTAGAGACAGAGAGGATTGCTCCAAAATTGTACATATATCTACACTTGGATTATATCAAATATCTTTATTATATTAAATATGATGTTTGTTTGAACATGAATTATATAAATTATTATGTATGTATTTACACATAGATCAAATATAATGTACATAAAAAAATTACATGATTTAATTAAAAACAGGTTAGAATGAGTCAATAAAACCCAATTTTATTCCCACCCCCCACCCTTCCCCCTCCTTCGCGGATCTTATGACCTCATCTAAATACTGTCTTCCCAACTTTGTTGCTGCTTTGACTTATCGTCAAAATCTTTCACAGCATTTTTCAGTCTTCGATCTAAGCGGTTAATCTCAAGGGTGAGACGTGCGTGCTTGAACTTGAATTTTTCGAGATCGTCCAGGAATCCATAGACTTTGCTAGGAAACAAGGATAACCATCCATAACCCGCAGCGACAGCAGTTGCTGTGGCAAACGTGAAGTATTTCATGGCAGGGTTGGCTGGCCTCATTTGGTATAATCCTAAACAAGTTATTCCGAAGCCAGCAAAACGCAAAACACGAGAGAAGATTTTCATCGTCCTCATTATTTGTATTAGTTCATCGATGGTCTTGTCAGCAAGAGATAAGAAATCATTGCATGAGTCAATAAGGACATTTGCCTGGCGCACGGTGCTGTTGAATTCAGCTGCTTTGCTCTGGTTGACTTGGGGATCTCTGGTGATCTCCTCCAAGATCTTGCATGCCTTTTCTATCAGTTCAAACACTTCTTCTTTCTGTTCTTCAACTTGTCTGAGGCATTCTTTCACATGTTCTCGCTTGGCAGCGTACGGATTCTCTGGCAGATCAAGGAACTTGCATGCAAGTTCGAGCAAACCAACACGACATGGAAAAGAACCAAGACCTAAAGAAATTATAAATAGTCAAAATTAGACTAATTATTCAGTGAACACAATGGAGATTCCTAGCTTTTATGCCATTTGTCACCACTCCCCTGTATACCCATGTTTTACCCATGGCATGCTTTCAATATGAACGAAATGAAATTTTGTATTTATACCATTACACCAACGTATCTTCTTGGAATATTGACAAAAGCGGTTCTTAGAAAATTGAACTTCCTTAATACCTGTAATATGATACAATCCTCTTAATACACCTTCCCTCTTTTCATTGTAGTCACAAAAGGCCTTTGTTTGACTATCATCACAATCTTCCGTTCCCGCATCTGTTTCGTCGGTTTGAAGACGGGCCTGACTTCTCTCGTCTTTTAGCTGCTTGGACGATTGCTCCAACCATACCAGCACAATGTCTAAAGTCTCGAAAACTTTTCCTAAACAGCTTGAAAAGTATGTTCTGACTGATACTTGTCTCCTTAACTTCCTCTCAGCTGTCTGTTCTTCCACTAGACTTTCTTGCTCAGCTTCAACACCGAAATCAGCAATCGCCTGCAGCATCTGCGCTATTTCAATGATCCGCTTCTTTTTCGCCAATGCCAAGCCGAATTTTTCCCCCTTTTTCTTGCCAAGCGGGAACCGTGGCAGATCTTCCCCAAAGTCATTTATATCAGGATGAACTTCGTTGTTTGTATTTTTATCTTCCTCGCACTCGGCCATTTTGTAGTTCTTATTTGTGCTTTATAATGTGTGGCTATATGACCACTTGACTATTGACTGGAAAGCCCTGTCTAGTATTCTTTAAAGGTACCAATATTAAATATTTTAATCGCTCGAACTCTTTCCTCGCCAACGGATGTGTACTTTATGATATTCCCTTCCTTCCTTGTTTTATAAGCAAAAAATCGAGGGGAAGCCCCAGGGGAGAGAAGTGTATACGTGTCATGTTACAATTGTTAATTCCTTCGTAGTCATCAAAAATCTATGTATAAGTATATGTATATATAGTATATGTATATAATATAATTTTGCTTGTCCGGACAAGCCAACTGAAAACCCCATAAAGAACGGGATTTTTCAAATTAACACATTGTCAATGTCAATGGATTATTACATTAAAACAATATGAGTTTGGGAATTTTCCTCAAATGGGGATTCCCCTTGAACAAAAGCCTAGCATAGCATTTTTACTACCAATCTCGTTATTAATACCCAGATCCATAAATTAAATGGTATAACTAACACTGATAACTACAGGCTGTGATAACTACTACCCGTCACAGAGAAGCCTCTGCGGAGGACAATAGGAGGACCTACGCACTGTGGCGGAGCTGCAGATGAGGGCCGGAAAATTGCGTGTTTTTCCCGCGCGACGTTCGTGTTCCACCCAACTCGTCACCAATCCTCCGGTTATTGGCGGAGAATGGAAGATGGAGAATGAATATACCGATTCTTTCCATTCTTTCTATCAGTTTTTAGGAAATTATATTAAACTCTAAACTGTAAACAAAATATGTAGTGGATAGTTCTGACAGTAAATAATGTCTTCTCGACACAGAGAAAAGCACAGAGAACGTACTCGTTCAAGATCACCAAACGTAGAGGAACGTGACCGTAAACATGGTCGTAGTAACGTTCGTGACAGGAGTAAAGAAAGAACAAGGTCAAAAAGAGACGATGTAAAAACGGAGACAAGAAGAAGGGAGGACAATGATCGAATAAATTATGAAGAACGTCGAATAAATCACGGTTCTCCTGATCAGCGACAATTACAGTTAGTTGGTATTTTATTTCTAGTTTAATAGGCCAAATTGAATAATTTTATTCATAATTTTAGACCAGTGAACTCTAATTAAACATCACTGATACCTTTGTCACATCTTTTGCTGTCTGTAGAGCTTTTATTAAACACAATATGTGCTTTAAAAGTTTAAAAATCTTGATATTGCACAGCGTTCATCATAAAGTGCACATGGTAAAAACGTCCAAGGGTCTAATTGACTTCTCTCAGTACTCTGATAATGCACTGAGTATAGCAACAATGCCCAGAAGTTAATATTTTCTGGGTTTTTTATATGGATAATCATATATGCTATGCCAGTGTATTATGAGTTCAGTGATCCATGGTTAAAAATTTCAACAATGACACAGAATGGGTAAAGATTATTTTTTTGACCTCAAATTTTCCCCAAAAGTAAACGTCATGCACACACCACAACACTTTCTGGAGCTGATGGCTGCCTGAGAATTTTTTACTATTTCTGCCATTTCAGTAGTAATTTGTTGGCTTTTAATTGATATAAACTAATAAATTTATTTTCTAATAAATTTTCATCTCCACAAATGCCAAAACAATGAAATAGGTCACACAGAAAAGGTCATAAAAATAATGATGTAATGACAAATGACGAATATCTTGCATTATTATAAACACAAGCGCCAGATATTTGCGCCAGATATGAGGTATGCTGCAATTTCATTGGTTGGCTACTAGACAGATATTAGCTCATATTTGTCTAGTAGAGAAAGTAAACAAAATGGCCGAAAAATTTGGGGAGTTGAGTGAAATAGAAATCCAAGCTTTAGATGATAATAGCACACCAAAATGCACCGAAAGGGCGACAAAGTTTGTGTATATAATAAAACAGTTCTTCTGCTCACTCTCGTCGTATATGGCCGATAGCTAACTCGGCGCTACGCGCCTCGTCGGCTATCAGCTCATATACGACTCGAGTTCGCAGAATAACTGTTAATTATTGCTAAATATCACACAATAAACACTTGCCAGCAAGATGACTGCCTTAGGATATTTTTTACCAGTGAGGTAGACAATCTGTTCATTTTTCACCTATGACAATTACAACTTATAAGGTGGTTATGACATGTACATCATTATATACAATCAATATGCCTGGCACAAATTTCCTGATTTTATGTACTTAAATACTTGCTTTTTAGTGAGGATACAAAAGAAGAGATCTCAAAAACAAAAGAAGAACCAAATTTTGAACTTTCAGGAAAGCTAACTGAATATACCAATACATATAAGGTTTGAAGTCAAAATTCAAAAATATTGGCAGCAATAATTATAGACTACGTATTGCAATTAACATATGATGATTATCTAATTTATTTCAGGGTGTGGTAATTAAATACAATGAACCTCCTGAAGCACTTAAACCAAAAACAAGATGGAGACTATATCCTTTCAAGGGAGAAAAATCTATGCGTAAGTTGTTGATAATAATAAACAAAATAATAATAAGTGTAACACACTATAATATAGCCCAAAAGTATTTAACAGCCTATATCACTATCTAAGTAACAACTTTACATAGTAGTGATTTGAATATATTGAAAAAATTGAAATAGTTAAACACTAAGTGATTTCACTAATTATCATAACTG
This sequence comes from Dendronephthya gigantea, assembly GCF_004324835.1. Classification (NCBI taxonomy): domain Eukaryota; kingdom Metazoa; phylum Cnidaria; class Anthozoa; order Malacalcyonacea; family Nephtheidae; genus Dendronephthya; species Dendronephthya gigantea. Next base: position 1,651,016 of record NW_021163031.1, read on the forward strand.
AGATTCTTGCCAGTAGCATTTCATGCGATGAATGATGTTCTTTATCTTTAGCTGTCATGTATATCCATCGCCAAAGTGCTTATCTCATTGGAAGACAACGACATGTAAGTTGTATTTATATATTAGTATTTTATTTCATGGATTTTTTTAATGACATGTGATTTTCCATTTGAGCTGTTCATTTAGTTTTTTTTTTCTCCCTACATATAGTTGTATATAGTTTTAATAATCTACATTAGCCATTAATATAGTTTTCTTAATGTTTTTCAGATAGTCGACTTAGCAGTTGATCATCCATCATGCTCAAAACAACATGCAGTATTGCAGTATCGCTTAGTAAGCTATGAAAGAGAAGATGGCACAGCAGGTCGAAAATGCAAGTAAGCATATCAAGGAACCAAAGTTTCCCACCATACTAAAAATAGTACATTTATTTTACCTACATACCAACCTGAAATTAATTACATAATTATTCTTTAGGCCCTACATAATTGACCTGGAATCAGCCAATGGAACATTTTTAAACAATCAGAAAATAGAAGCTAGAAGGTATTATGAACTCAAGGAAAAGGTAAGATTATTTTTTACCATTTGTGGTGGGGATTTCCCATGATGTATATACAAGGTAATTCAAATGCTATTTGCCTAGGATGTGCTAAAATTTGGCTTCAGTACGAGAGAATATGTTCTTCTTAATGAGAAAAGTAAAGTTTCTGAAGCAGATGAGGATGATCTATCTGAGGAAGCAGAAGGATAGTTTATTTTTGCAGAAAGTGACTTACCAGTATCATTTTAGATAGGAATGAGCTCTTCTGGTTCCAAGATTAATCCATGGCCTTTTAGGATCAACATTCATTGTAATCCAACTTTATTTTTGGTGTACATTTTGTATATATTTTCCAAACTAGACTTGCATGCAATCTTGTAACCATGCAATCTTGTAACCTTCATAATTGCCTATCACTATGAAAGGTTTTAAACAACCATAATAATCCTTTCTTTCAAAGATTTACAACAAATAAATTCACTGTATTTGTACTAGTATGGGTAAGTACTTAAATGTACAGGAAGGGAATGTATCCTCAATGTAACATTCCTGAGTTTGGGGCATTTATGCATGGTAACAATAACAACATTAGTGCATCTCATTGAAATTTGGACATCTAACAACTCAATCTAAAAACAATAGACAACTGATGTTACAAAACAGTCTTATTAAATAACAATTTTAACAATATATAATACTACTACAACTATTATTATAATTCAGTGTGCTTGTCTTTCAGTTCTTCAATACGTTGTACAAAGTCTGTCTTCTCAATACACCCAGTGCATTCCTCATCCCAGCTCTGTAAAATTTTCCTCAGTTGTTTAACTCTCATTTTTTTCAAGTCTACATTTCGAACATCAATCTTCTGTTCTACAGAAAAATCATAAAATGCAATACTTAACATCATTAAAACAAAGAATAAATGAATAGGTTTGAATATTTTTGCATATTGTAGATTATTACCATATTGCAAATCACATATTTGTGCATCTTTTGTTTTAAGTTTTTCACAAATCTTTTCAGGAGGAACATGATAGGACATAGGTTTTGTAACTTCATTTAATATACTGGTTGCAGCATCCTCTGTACCACCTACATAGTAGCACTACAAATGACAAAAAAATTGCATTGCTACAAAATGTTTTTAAATATCTACTTCAAATAAACCATAGTAAATGAACCAATGCTCTCAAGCAATGATTTGTTGCTGAGTGCTGACGATATTGAATAACCTTATTCATAGAAAGTCATCCCATCTTTTGACTTGAAATTATGAGATGCTTGTTAAAATTCTTAATAACAGTGTTCTAAATTTCAACTACCTCATTTTCTCTCTCCTTTCCACCTGTTCTACTATGGTTGCAAGACATGGCAAGTAAACTGCTTATCAAAGTCAATCTATTTATAAATGTAGCTTTATTCTATGGATCCAACCGAAAACAATTTTACTCAGTTAACTTACAAAGCGATGATCCTTTCCTTTCGCTTTCTTGCATTCATCCATTAATTTTGCTCTAATGTCATCAGGCCCTTTCTCCTTACCATCAAGCTTCTCAGCAAATTTAGTAAGGAACTTGATGCAAACTAAAAAACAAGATTTTATAACAATTTTTTCACAATGTTTAATAAATCATCTTGTAATAACAAGATGTTGTCAAAAGATTGTTGCTGTTGTCAAAAGAGTTGAATATAGGACAAAAAGTCTTAAGCATGGTAAAACTAACAGTGACATTTCAAAGTTAACTTCCAGTTTAACAACTTCAACTGCAAAGATCAATTTGCATTGCATCGTATATAACACATAGATGCACTTCACAAAACAGTCAAGAAATTTTGAAACCTAAGACTGTTGACATCTTTGTACGAATTCCAATAAGATATTTTTATACATTTATGGTAAATAACTAAATATCTTGTATTCTGATGACTAATAAAAGATACACAAACGACTTTTCCTTTTAAGGCCGTTCCAATACATTTTATGAAAAAAGTAGTATACGAATGATATATATTTCCCCCTCTGCGTTTATATGTTGATATTTCCAGTGACACAACAATGGTTGATCTTTCGTCTTTTCACCTGGTACCGTTTTGTATCTAAACATTTTTATTCTTACCATCACAGTCACCCTCCCGTAATTTTGCTTCATTCAGAGTTAGAGAGCCAAGAAAAAAGGCAGTTGTAGTATAAGTAATTATCTTCATATCTGCACTAATTTTACGTGCAAGAATTACAAATGAACAAACAATTTTAAAGATGATTGCCTATTCCGTTTAACTCCTAAATATTTTCTGACAACTTTTCCTCCGGCTCCGGCAACAACGTGTGCCAATCGTGTACTCGTACTTGTCGCCTTCTGATTGGTTCACATTGCGAGGACTACAAAATTTCCACGCGTAAATACTTCGTCACTTTTTATTTGATGTAACATGAAGTAATCTAACATAGCTTACAAATTTGAAACCTCAGCAAAAGAATTAATGTTGGTTTCAGGTTTCAGAATTTTTACAAGAAGAAGACAATTTGTACGAAGAAATGGGTGTTACTTGGTTAGTAACAAGCTTATGTCTTGGTCTGAGATTTGCCATTCATTAAAATCTGAGCCTTTTTGGAAAGCAAATTATTATATATTATATAAATGTATAATCAATATGTATAATCAATAAATTATAAATAGATCAACCAATATTTTTGCATTGCTAAATGGGGATTGATTTTTTATAGTTGATTAACTCTTATTCATCTACACGACTAAAATGCACAGATTGTTCCTGGTTCGTAAAAACAGGCCCAATGATGTTGCTCTTAACTGACACGGTTGTGAATTAAGTGTTACCACAGGTTGAATGACCATTATATAGTTATTAGCCAAATATACATATGAATTGTTTGTCCTATTTTTGTAGTGTATATCCATGGCCGTTAGCAAGTGGAAAAAATGGACAACAAGTTGTTGATATATTACAAAAGAATGTTGAACTAGCTGGTGCACAATGGTCAAATAGTTGGTGTGTTGATTGTGAGACATACCAGTCTGCTGCTAGCATGGGTATGTTGTGTCAAATATAATAGTCTTTGATTATCCAAATGTGCATATCTAAAAACAGTCTTGCTTTAATGCAGTCCTGCAACCATAGAACTACACTCTGTAATGTAACACAAGTATGACCAGACAGTTTATATTGCAGGAAGCCCTCCAAAAATTCTCCATATCATCCACAACACAGAGTATCCACTCTCTACATTTGCATGTCTGGAAAATGGATCATGTCTTATAGCAGACAGAGGGTTTGATAATGTCATGTTAAAAATAAAAGGATGTTATGAGCCTCGGAAAGGTGCCAAAATTGAGGTTTGTATACACAATAGAATTAGTTAAAGAAAATAGCACTGCACTGGTATAATCCTAAATGTATGCAATAATACTGTTTAAACTATTTCTGAGCACCTGTCTAATAATCTGCTTACTTCTTACTGAGTTTATTGCTGATTTCTTTCTGTCTTTTGTCACAACACCAAAGTTTTTATTAATTTTTCTCATATATTAATATTCAGGCAAAAGGTCAGAGGTATGAACTAGGTGATTTTGTCATTAAAATTGGCCAGGTTACTGTTGGAGTTAGTTTCAAAGGAATTCTTATTGAGGTACTACATTTTTTATTCATGTTATTAATAAAATCGATTTATAATATTTATGATAGATCATTCAATAGATCATTGGACTGTGTTCCTTCCTTTTAAATTTTAACAATATGCTGGTTTTCTAAGAGTTTTCTCCTTGAATAAAATAGTTTATTATTGATCTCTACATACTCTATGAAATGCATTCTCATTCATGACCAACTACTTATTGCACTGATTGAAATAACTACTGTAGGTTGAGTACCTTCCCTGCCTTGTTGCATCACAGTGCTGGAGTTTACTTCAGGAATTCCTTGAAGGAATTACAGGAATTGCAGTGGCAATGCCTTCATTACCAGCTAAAAAAAGTGAAAGTAAATTCAAGCCTTCGGACACTATAATGCAATATCTCGAACAGTTTAATAAATGGAAAAAGACCAGTTCTACTTGACTGTATCAATGGACCCTATCAATGCTTTTCTTTGGAGTTTGAGCAACGCTGCTAAAAGAAAGTGATTTTGGATGGAAAATAAGGGTATGGAAGTCAGAATGGCCCACATTTATCACTGTCATACAGTACTTTTGTGTGTTATACAACCCCTTAGTACAGTAGTGGACCAGTTATTGAGATCAGTTACTTGAAGTCGTTGTTAATTTTGCGTCAACAACTTTATCCTTATGGTCAGTGGTGCTCCTCAATCGTTCATTAATGGTGTCCAGTCCCTCGTCTAACAAACGGTGCTTGGCCTCCAATTTAGAAAGTGCCTCGTAAAACCCGTATGCGTTAGAAGGAAAAAATGACAACCACATTATGACAGACACAAAGAACCCCAGAAGAATGATAGGAAAAGCTATAGTCGAATTCTGATATTTATAATACGCAAAGTACAAAGTGATGAGAATTCCCACGGCTCGAACAGCTCGGGAAAACCATTTCACCGACTGCATTTTTTGCATTAACTGGACCGTCATTTTTTTCGCGCCATCCAAACGTCGTTGGCAAAACTGAATTTCTAACTCAACCTTTCTAACATCGTTATCAAATTGCATCCCCTTGCTGATGTCAAACGTATCATCGTCGATAATGCGTCGTAAGGTTTCGCCAGCCTCTCGTAGGATTTTGTAGATGCTTTGTTTTTGATCATGAACTTCAGCCAAGGTGCCTGATATGTATTCTCGTTCTGCTGGGTAGGGATTTTTTGGGACATCGAGGAACTTGCAGGCCAATTCCAGCATACTAAAGAGACTAGCTTGACTGCCGAGTTCTTTACGCAGAGAAAAGAGTAAATTATGTGTGGTTAGATATAAATATAACAAAGACCTCTAAATTTGTTGCATTGCCATTGGTGACATTTCATACAATTATTAATTGATATTATCAAGTCGATATATTAAGATAGATCTATTTATTTGGTTGAAAAACATGCTAATTCATGACAACGAAGAAAATAGTGAGCATGATACCTGTCAATCGCAGCATTCCGCGCAAAACAGCCTCTTTTTTCTTAACATTTTGAAGCACATCATTTCCAGAGCGCTCTAGCCACTCGATTAAGGTATCAACCGTTAGTACCACACTTTGAAAATCCGAAAAATATGCGTCGCCAACGCTGTAATATCTCTCGTCTGTAAACGAGAGGGGCTCGGCGAAAAATTGTTTACTGAACGAGTGCAAGATTTTAGCTGTTTCGATGATTTTTTCTTGCTGGTCAAGTACGAAATATTTTGTGTAGTTTTCATCATTTTTGCTGTAACTGTCACAAATTTGTAACTCGCAACTTCGATAATTTCTTTCCATTTTACAACTGGTTTTCTAAAGTAATTACAATGTCGCAAGTGTATAATTTCGAAATGCTATAACAACGTTTGATATATTTTACCTGCATGTTTACAACTGGTGGCATGCATGTCAAGGGTTCTTCCTAAATTTACACCGGTCAAGCGCAGAAACTCATAACAGAATCTCGTCTTCTTTCCTTTGTCCATAAGTTGTCCCAGGTCATAAAAAAATGACTGGATAAGATTGTTCTACACCCAACTAACGTGGTTATGAAAATGTTGGCGTTGCAACAACTTGTTGAATTTCAGCAATGCTTCAAGTAACTCGGCGACAATTCTTTCAGCCAATCTTGAAGCGTATATTATAGCGATGCATCCAAGATTCTTATCATTTTATTATCAGCAATTAAACCCTAAATATTCCCAGAGAAGCAATCACAAAGCTCTAATCAAGGTCTTTACTATTTTCATAAATTTCTTGAAGAAAGCCCGAAGCCTTGTGACATTTTCCCACTAAATCTAAGATGGAAAAACCGGGCATGGTAGTGATTAAAAACACCTAGTGTCAAACAGCTTGTACATTGGGCGTCTTTTCCATGTTATCTAGGACAAATATTATCTTCTTTTTGCCTTCGTTCAATAGTTTAAAATAACTATTCATATGCATAAAGCTTTCCAGAAATCTTTTATTCTAATTCATTCTAGCTAATTCATTAATGATATCATATATGCATCAGTACTGTAATATCACTCGGATATCATCCGGTGGACAGCGCTATCCATGCAGCCTCCGTGCAACTGGGCCCATGTCTTCTCAGTTCTCAAGGACTTTTATTGATACATAATTACTAAGAAATAAACAACAGTCTTTATTGGTTATTAAATACAACTTATAAAGTAAATGTACAAACAGTCATCTTTCATACGAATTCTAATGTTTATAACACGCTATTAAAGATAATCCGATTAGATGAGAGATTTCGGAACTAATGAAGATTTTAAAACTTCAATTGTTAAAATTCTGGTATAGCCAAATCGTAAAATTGCTCAGTGCATGTTGGGTAGGTAATCTACTTTTTGTTTTTGATTAATCTGGCATCACTTTTTGTTCCTTGAGTTTTTTGACCAACTTTTCTACTGCGCCATTAATTGCTAACTCAGCAGTATCGGCGTGAATTTCTTCCACTTTCGTTCCACTTGCAACGTCTCTGGCTGTCGCATCGAAAACCGAAGGTTCTTCCAAGGAGTGGAATCTTTCTGAAACCGAGTACTCGATTGTGCGACCATTATACATTTTCTGCAACAGATACCAGGGGAAAGAAAGAGCATGGAATGTTTTATAGTAAAATATACAATACAATAATTCGAAGTAGAGACATCAGGCATGAATGCAGGAAATGAAGAGACAGAAATATTTCACCATTAGTAATTACAATACAGAGACTTAAAGATTTTGTGAAGTGAGCAGACAAAAGATGCCGAAGACACAGAAAATAGGCGAAATGATTGAGAGATGGATAGGAGGGGTATATAGGGATGTTTTTTAAAGGGATAAATTATTTTTGATGATACATACTCTGCCTTCTTTTGTACCAGCAATTCTTCGAAGCAAATATGCAATAGGATTAATAGGAGGACCTGTTGAGTGGCTTGCCGCAGCCGTGACTATATGAATACACAAGACGAGTATGTAAGAGCTTATTCTATATATGAAGAATTCAAGCGAGTCAGTCAGTCAGTCATAGTGTAAACTTTCTGGTGGGTAGTATTGATTTATGCATTCAGTGGTGGTATACAGTTCGATTGTAAGTATATTGCTTTGTATCGTTTTACGCGTCGAAATATATACTTCATAGACATAGTATGCACCGCGGCTTATATATATGTTATTTTACGGCTGCGAGGTCCGGATAGAAAAATTTTACCGAGGTATTAAAAACGACCCGAGACCGAGGGGGTATTTTTCTATGCGGACCGACCGAAACGGTAAAAAACTTTTTTACAAAAAGTGGCGTTTGGTCGTATTATAATTGTGTAGTCAGACTCGGCAATGGCAACAAAACATAAACAATCAAAATTCCGCCCGCTGCTACAGCCAATCAGATAGCAGGAAAGGCTAGGAATCAGACCGCTGCTGATTTTTAAAAATTAATAACGATTATTATTCATTGTATATGCAATCTCCGTTTTGATTGGTTAGCCATCTACAAATAATTCCGGTATTTGTAATTATGACGTCAAATTTACAAATAATTCCTGGTATTCTGTAATCGTGACGTCTAATTTATGAATTTACTAATTTATTCGACTTCTTTACTGCCATTTAACCAGGTGAATAATAAAATAAATATTAAATTCGGTTTTCGCGTGATATTGAGAATTATCAAGGCCTCGGTTGGCGTTAAATGCATACACTGTGCATTCGTACTATTGCGTAATGCATAGAATTAGCCAATTACGTAAACAACTTTTGGGCTGTTTTCAACGTTATTTAACTTTAAGAGTCAGTATACATGTACTTATGTTGATCATGCATGGCAGCCAGACCTTATCTGAAACATTTACATGCACTGAAGTTTTGCATCAACGCCATTACCTTCTGTACTCATTGGCCTTTGAACTGGTTTTTGATAGTTAGCCCAGTTTTGTATAACATCATAATAGCGGAACATGTTATGAACAACAGAAGCGGCCATTGCACTGGCAAATGGCTGCCAATTTTGTGTATCTGTCATACTCCCATCGGCAAAATCTGATGCTCCCTTTACAACCACCCATTCAATACCAAGATCACAGGCAGCCGCATAGAGTCCTGAAATGTGGGATACTGAATCATTAGGATGGTTAGCGATTTTTTTTTCCTTTTTTGATAAACAGAGCACGATTTGCGGGTGGGTGGTTGTGGTTGAGTGGCATATGCCTGTATTCTAAAAGCTCATTCACACTCAAAGAGTGGAATGACAAAGTTTCCATGGCGGTTTCCACTCAAATAGGAACTTGATTTTCAGCGTTTTACCTTGGATCTTTCCACTGATTGAAAAAGAACTTTCTCATTGACCAGTAAAATAACAAAATTCTATGTCACCCTCAATGAGTGTGAGTGTGAGTGAGCTTTTTGAATACAGGCGATAAACTTAATTAAACTACACTGACTCCCAAGAAGAGAGCCGACGAGAATGTTTATGCTATTATGGATTCTTGAGCCCCTGTGGTTTGATTTGATACTGCATTCTTTGATCACCGACAAAACTCGCGGAGCTGATGATGCTTGGCGTTCGCTTACCTTCACCTTCCATCTCAACAGCGAGTGCATCAGGGAAATGTCTCAGTAACTCTTGTCGCTTTTCAAAATTATTCACCACCTCCGAGCCACTCAGCATCACAGCTTGGCGATGAACCTTGACATCAAAACTGTCCGGGTTATTTAACGGTGGTTCCCAACCATCTGCTGCGAATGGAATGAGATGACCCATATTTTTGCTCACATGCGTTTTAAATCCACGCATCTGCTGTGTTCCATCCGCTACGATTCTCTTCGGGGAAAGACTCGCTAATTTTGCAGATATAACCACATCTCCTAGTTTAACTTTTTCGGGGTTAATCGAGGCACAATAACCAACACAAATCACTGCTTTGGGTTGCAAGATTTCGACCGCATTTTTCACAACGATTAGAGAAGCGTTTGGCTCAATTGAACCCTTCTCACATCTTACTAAAGCAACTTTAACCTTTAAAGTATATATACATAAAACTATAATTATATAAATATATATACTAAATCTCGCCTGTCTTTTAATTTGGCATCACAATTAGTAAATCGCCTAAACGTGGATTGAGATATGGTATATAGGTATAATCCTTATTATACTCATCAACGTATAAACCGTTTTATAGATCGCGCCGGCATTACGAAGGGTCTACTTCATATAGTAGCTATAGCTATTTATGTTATAAGGTTGTTTATAAGATGATGTTCTAATCACATCGTAGAGAAAACGAGTATAAAACACTGCATGGAAAAACTATCCTGTTTATGTGCAACTATATTAATGGAATATAGATATGAAATATAGTACATATAGACTTCAATAGTAATTGACCATAACAAAAAAGATGGCGGATGTACATTTTACCAGAATGCATTTCGAATGCATTTTTACCAGAATGCATTTTGAATTATTTTCTTCGCTGTGTTAAAATTTCACGTCTTTAGGAGTTTTTCTTGCCATCTTTTTTCAGTCAATCATTCTTAATGCCCGCAATGCATTCTGGTAAAATGTACATGCCGCCATCTTTTTCGTTTCGGTCAATTGCAATGATAATTAGTCACAAAAATTTAAATTATACGATTGAAAATTGAAATAATGAATCAATCCTATATGTACATATAATTCAAATCTTATTATTTTACGCTGAAACTTACCGCTCCATCACCAAACGTCCCTAGATCAACCATACCTAAACCATGACACCAGCTTCGCTTCTTATTTTCAAGATAATAATAACAGTTAACAAATTCATGATCCTTGACTGTGACTAGGAGAATATCGATTGGTAGCTCTGGTTCGATACTTGCCCAATCTCTGCGCATTTTCCCGATGTCTTTCTGCTTTGGAAGGTTGATACTTAGTTCAGGTGGAACGAAAACATTATTGTTTTCACGTCTTTCGTTTGGATTCTGAGCATGAGACGACATTTTTTTGTCGGTGAAATTTTGTCTCAACTGTTTCAAACCACACTATGTTCGTGCAACCGGAACCAGGAAAATATCACTGGAAAATATGTCACAGCGTGAAACCACGAAACCGATGTAACACATCAAAATTCAATTTAAAGTTGAATAAATTTGCAAAGATGTCAAATGTTCAGCAATTCTTAGTAATTCAAGCCGATGCGTTTTTGTAGGCGTTAAATTTCACATTGGTAAGTAAGGGCAAATTAATGCAGATGAATAAACTATACAAATGATAATATAATGAACGAATAAAGTGATATACAAGGCTGAGTGTGACTTGTCCTATGATTTTGTTTAATTGAATTGAAATTTTTTAATCGAAAAATAAGACATGCAGTTACTGTTATTTTCACACATGGTTATATTTACACAGACGTTCACATGACCAAGAGAATCGGGGGGAAATTCCAGGAAACTGATAAATCAAGATATTATTTCCACACTTGTATTTTATCACGTATTTCCAAACCTTCAGCAAAATTTATAACAGGATAAAGGAATAGCCACGTATCTGACTATACTAGACTAGACCCTTTCTTCACTAGACTCAATTTATCGGCACCGCAGGCTAAAATTGCTACTTGTAGCCAATTTTATCCTTGTGCAGCTTACCAATACGAAGACCGAGCACGGACGAAATTGATGCAGGCGGCAAACTTAGCCGTGTAGTGTGGGCTTCTATAACCCGAACTAGTACAACATTATAATCTTTATTCAATATTTTAGACTTTACTCTCATGATGTTGGCTTTTTTAAAACCAGTCCTTGCACTACGAGTGTGGTATGCCCATCAAACATTTTTGAACCGTTTTTCTCTTTTTCCTGTTCCATCAGAACGGACAGAAACTTTTGGTTAAACCCACAGCGAAAACAATTAAGAATCGTGCTAAAAAATATGGTTCTGCCTAAATTCCCTTGTCCTTGGTTTTTGAATATTTAATATTTCGAATTTGACTTAGTTTCAAAGGTGTATGCTGAAGAAATTGTATATATGCCCTGTATATAAAATTAGTCTTAGAGGTTCTCTGTTTGAAGTTTTTCCAGAAGAGCTTTTACTGTGTATTTTACTGCATCGTTTTTTTCCTGAAAATAATTTTGCCTTGGTTACAGTGGTTCCTGTAAGTATATCGGTTATCTTTGCTTCAAATACCCAAGACCACCTTCAGTTCCGGCGAATACGACCATGGTCGAATTAGTCGTTTTCCGGCGAATACGACCATGGTCGAATTAGTCGTTTTCCGGCGATTACGACTATGGTCGAATTAGTCGTTTTCCGGCGAATACGACCATGGTCGACTTAGTCGCGCGTTTTCCGGCGAATACGACCATGGTCGAATTAGTCGTTTTCCGGCGAATACGACCATGGTCGAATTAGTCGTTCAGCACCCTTCTGTGTAATTCGTACTTGATCCAACGATCTTCACATTTAAACTAAAATCAAAGAAATGCATTAGGATATAGAACAACGTTCACCCACAGACCCCTGAATTATTGCGACCCACCTGGCCGCTATCGCCAAAATTCCTTTGTCGGAGAAATTCGTCTATAGAACATCTTGCTGTTCTTCTATCCATTTGATCAACTGATGGCCTGACAACAGCTATATATGAACAATTCAACAGTATTTTTAGCGGCTTATTTCAACGGTTTATTGTTGCTATGCCCTCGCACTATTAAAGCGTATAGCTGACTATATTGCGAGACAGTGAAAACAAGGAAATTACTTAGCCTAAAACGCTCTTATGCATAATTAATTATTCTATGAACATGACTATCTTAATGATGATTGGATTGCTGATTTCTACTAGACAGACGGATCATCCGTACGTCTCTAGTAAAAGGCGTGCCACTGTTTAATACATCTATGCAATTAGTATATTCCATACCTCTTATAGCGGTTCCAGCTGTTTGTGGCACCAACTTTGTGAAACATTTGGATATTTAAACATGTTATAAACAACAGATGCGGCCATTACACTTGCAAATTGCTTCCATTTTTTGGTCTCCACATTTCCATCTGCAAAACTTGACACTCCCTTGACAACAGCCCATTCAATGCCAAGATTATACGCCGCTGCATAGAGACCTATATTTTATAAGTATATACAAAAAATCCTCATTATTGAAATTTATCGTGTAGACCGAATGGCAACTTCTTTTTTCATTAGTTTAATCTCCAAAAGAAGTTATGCATGGTGGTGTATATTGGCTTGCTAAGATTGGCCACATGCATGCCGCTTACTCTGAAAACCTGCATGAGTGCATGATTGTCACTTGTTGGATTAAACATAGCTTGAGATCTTCCGTGACCAGTTTTTCTCCTTTGTAGCTTAGGACAGTTACTAAACTGCACGTTTCTTTCGAAATTCGCGGACCGGTGTTTGATTACCAGGAGGGAGGAGTGATAAGTGGTTGAAAAGAAGAGAAATAAAATATTTCGCGCATGAGAAAGAGATATCTAAAGGCCCGTTCACATGATCCAACTTTGTCGGATCCAATTCACTCCTGACGTACTTTCTTACGTATGGAATGTAGCTTTTGATTTATAAAGCAGTACTGCATTGGCTTTAGTTGATTTGCTGTCCACATACGCAACAGACTATAAAACATCCATTCCATCAGAAGTGAATTGGATCCGACAAAATTGGATCGTGTGAACAGACCTTAAGACCACACTTTGTGTTAAAAGTGAAAGCTTTCACAAACAAACGTATTAGTGAAAATGGGGAACTAGCCGCTTTACAAAATACGTGCCTCATCTGAAGCAGGGGGGAGCGTTTCTCTTACCCACACCCTCCATTTCTAGACCGAGCGAATCTTTAAAATAATTCAGCATCTCTTGGCGTCTTTTTAGATTATTAACCAACTCCGGGTCGCTTAACATGACAGCATTACGATGAACTTCGACTTTTAAACTGTCTGGGTTCAAGACGAGACATATTTTTACTTATGTTGGCTTTAACACCTCGCCATTCATCCGTGCCATCCTGCCTGATTTCTTCCTCGGCATAAGTTCCCAATTTCGCGGAAATCACGACATCGCCAAGTTTTACCTTTTCTGGTTTCATCGAAGCACAAATTCCGACAAATAGGACAACTTTTGGGTTCAAAATATCAACAGCATTCTTTACAGCAATCACAGCGTCTATTGGCCCCTCTGCACATCTCATTAATGCAACTTTTACATTCTGATTACCAAATTCACCAAAATCAACACAACCCAGATCCTTATTATAGCTTCTTCGAACTGAAGTTATATATGAATAACAAGCATTGAATTAATCATCATTTACTGTTATTAAAAAAACATGAGTCGGCGACTGTATTTCACAACGATTTACTCCAATTTCCTCTCTACTCGGTAAATTCCACTTTAGTTCGGGCGGCAGCGCTACCTCAACAGAGTCGCTATTTTTATATTCCTCGCTTTTTCTTGTGCAGAGCGACATTTCGTTATGTTTATAAGTAATTCTTTGCACACTGTCTCAGTATTGTTTATAATACGAAAAATACTATTTTGATTTGTAACATATATCATGTATCATGTATAAATACGGGGAAAACCCTGGAAATTCTAGGAAAGTCCAGTCAGGCGATTACAAATATTCGTCTTCGTTATTTTACACTGCCTTTGCTATGCCTTTTGCTCTCGTAGTTTGTACATGAAGGAAACAAATGTGGATAAAAAATTACACTTAATATTTATGGGAACAAGCACTAATAAGGTTGAGATTTTGGAGACCGGAATGACTGAGGCGAAGGCAATCTCGGCATTTTATACTTCAACTAGTGGCACTTGCAAATCATCGGCAGTTGAACTTCGTTTTCTCTTCGTTTAGTTCGTTACATAATTCTGGTGTCTGAGTTTTTCATCGTACGCTTGTGCTATTTCTGAAGCTGATTGGTCGCATTTCCAGAATGATCAAAAGCAGATTTGTAATGGAAGCTTTAAAAAGGGCCGCCATGAACGCCCCCTTGGCCATGAGCCTCCCCCTCACCCATAGAGACACTACTAGGGCTATCCCAGTGGGCTATCCATAGATATACGTTATTACTGATTAGCCTACAATAAGGCTTGCCTGGTGCAATTCCTGGAATCGTATCCTGTTTAAAAAAACATACATCAGATGGCGATCTTCATGTACAAATATGGCTACATCATTTCGAGCATGATATAATGCATATTTACTTCGCGAATTTAATCAATGTAACGAGGAAAGAAGCATTGTTATATAAAGTTTTCCTGAAACAGGACTAAAGTTCCTCGGTTATTATACCGTATTATATATACAAATATTTTTAGGCACGTATGTGGGTATTTATGTTTTGTGTACACCGTACTCTATATAGAGAATCCTGACTCCTGAGCTGATGACCATTGAATCAAAATTAACAGGCTCAAATTGTAAGTAAAAGTATAAAGATACTTCATATTTAAATAAGAGTTCAAATATTTTTCATACCTTTCTCAAGTACCAATAAAATAATACTATTGAAGATCAATTGAAAGCTATACGAGATCTAATAGTATTATCTAGTGCATATAACTCAGGGTGTTGATGCTGGTGGACGATGGACCACGCATAGTGATTAGAGAACACAGATGCTCTGTGACTTTATAAACAGAACGAAATGTTACCCTTTTTTAAATCCAGGATGGTTGAGTGAGGTTTTTAAAACCCAGCTAGACTGGCTAGTCGAATTTTATATACTCATATAGCACTTCAAATATGTTCTGTGATCGAAACTTTCAGTATTATTTATAGCCATAAGTGAATTGACTGAATTCAGCTCATTTTATGTGAATGTTCATTTTATTTTAACACAACACTATCGTCAGTATCATGATTTCGTCTAAATTCGATTGTAGTTTTTCTCTCGTAATGGAGTTTAATAAAAATACCATAATATTTTTTTTTTGTTAAACAAAACAGATATTTAACACTTTAGATTATATCAATATCATATTTCCGGTTTCCTCTCTGGGTTTTATAATACGTTATAACTTGTCAACGGCATATATAATTTTATGAATCAGATTTCTCATTTTCAAGTAAACTTGTATTATCTGTCTTAAATTTTTTATTACAGTAAATGTGAATTTCACAATGCCATTTATTCACGAGCTTTATATGAACCAATTTTTCAAATAATTTTAGATTAAACTTCGGTTGTTGTTCCAGATATTAATATTATGTCATTGTAATTAAAATTTGCCCGTTCTTTGTGCCAATTTCCTGGTCTTTTCAGTTTAAGGTATACAATTGTGAGAAACTGGAGTTTTAGTATTAACTGTTATTCATTATATTTCACTTGCCTAGTGTCTTGGCTTCTGTAAATGTTGTTTTCGAAGTTTTGTTCGATTTTTGGTGAAATTGACGATTAAAGGTAAGTGAAAAACTGAATGTTATTTATGGTGTGCATTGATGCACGATAGTTGATAGGAAATAAATATTTTAATTCAACTTTGCTTACCCAAATACACTTAATGGTAAGCTAGAAAACAAAAAATTTAGGTGATTAATTTTAAAAGTATGATAATTTCTTAATCAGGGTCTCACCTGATCATTGTTCATTGTGGTTTTAGCCAATGCTGTTTTGCAGATTAGGTTAGCAAAGTTTGGTCCTAATTTAGCACATCCCCTTCATATATATATATACCCTTAGTGCATAAAACTATACAATGTCATGTGTAGTTCTTGCTCAATTTTCTACAGTGCAATTAATGGATGACATTCAAAGTTATACAGATAAGCTGAGGAAAACGTACCGACATTCTCTTGGTATGTTCACAATTCATGTATGCATGCCCATAAAATTTGAATATTTCATTCTGTTTTGTGACAGCTAGGTCTAAAGTGGCTTTAGTGTATATAAGTGTATCCTTACACCTAAGAGATTCAGATCTTTTCTGCTGACTGTTGTTAAATTTTTAGATGTTGTTCTACCATTCACAAACCAGGAAGCAGTTGTGTACTGCAATGATGAGGAATTTGAAAGTCTATTGGACAAAAAACATTCTGTTAAGGTCTTTGCAGACTTATTCAAATGCTCTTTTAATATATTGTATCTATGGTTTGATTTGTTTTATGGTATATTACATTATTGTATAAAATGTAGGATCTACAGACATGTATATATTTACTGGAAAGACACATCGATTTACAACAAGAGATTATCCAGGGTCTGACACATTTACAAGATTTACACAAGTAGGTTATGATTATATATACAAGTGTTTATAAGAGTGGACTAAGAGTTCTTGAGTTCATGAATATCACCCACGAAAATCATGCATAAAACCATGCTGTCAAATTCATTACTCCATATCTCCCTGCCAGTCAGCAGGAATTGAAAAACACACTCAACTGATTTTCTACTCCAGTCTATTACTTTCTAGTCAGAAAATACTTGACTGTTAGGGAAATGAGAAATGATAATAACTATATTTTGTATTACTTGGAGTATAAGAGCCAACAGATAAACTCCAAAATATTCCAATTACACCAAAATTATATTCATAATTAGGTACTAAATTTGTTTCATAATTCTCCAAATCTTTAACCATCTAATTAGTATTACCAGCACCCCTTGTCTTGTACTGCACCTGCTTAGCATCAATATGTTCGCTGCAAATGAGCTTGTGCACAAATTTCTATATACCTGAACATAATGATAAAGATAAAATAATGACTTTTGCAATGAGTTTCAGGTGCCTCAATTATGTGACACTCACAGTGAGAGTTGAACCCCTTTTAACGTTACATGTGGATTAAGATTGATAGCAGTTGATAACCTATGATATATTATAGATATGATGAGCAAACATCAGAGTACAATACTATTACAGATAAGCTACTTACAGCTCAGAACAAACTGGCAATGTTAAGAAGCCGAGCTGTACGATGTTTAACAAAGGTAATTCTGCGTAACATCCAATATGTCGTATAAATTGTAACAATTAAAGTTCAATATTCAAGTATCAATGTTCAGATTTTTCTATTACACTTAACACAAGCAGTGTTCTTCGTAACCTAGTGGAGAGACCATCCCATTGACCATCCCTCGACTGCTATAGCAGAGACTGAAGTTAGATTTCGGCTTTTGGATGTAAAATATTGCATTTTTCGATCCCGGCTTGGCCATGAAGTAAGATTCACCAGAACGTGCACTGCAAAATAATGCAACAATAGAAATTGGCAGATAGTTCTGTTATAATTTTTACAGCCAATTTTGTGCTTAGTCAGAGTAAGTTACTAAAGTTGGCAAATCTGGATACATAATGGTTCATAATGGACTGTCTAATCTAACCTGTCTAGTCTAGTCTAGTCTAAGCTCTAGTCCTCCCCCCAATGCTTCCATGATCTCTGCCTATGCAACTGTGCCCCTTTTAAAAGCCAGCATTTCAAATCTGCATCACAACGAAATCTGATTATAATTCACAGCAAATTCAACAGAGATGTGGAGACGCGAATATGCAATTGCCTCGTTGGTCAACTAGCACGGAAAAAGATATTAGTCGAGACTCTGTAAGCGATCCTTGCCCTAACGGAACAATCACACAACAAACAGAGAACCATTCGGATGAAATCACGACCATAGTAAAATCTGAAAACCTCACAAGTACCAATTACGAAAATTTGAACGGCCTTGAAAAAACCTCCCAGGAAAATGTTGATTTCGAACGATCGAATAACGTCAATGAGAATAATCGGCATTTTCAAGACGCCATCGACGGAATTGAAAATCACCAATCGGAAAACCCCGATGAACAAGGTTTTAATGGTTCTGATACGGCCAATGGTTCTCAACTTTTAAATGAAGATAAACTTTTGCTAGAAGCTGAGGCCAGCGCGCGTATTGCTACAAACTCTCTTCAGGAAAATCAAGTTGTGGAAAGTCCTCAAACGGGATTTACAACAAGCGTTTCAGAAACCCGAAAGGACGAGATGAATAAGACCGTTACAGATGAAACACTTTCGGAAACCTTGTCTTTGATCGAGTCAGATAATTGCAAAAGGATGAAAACTGACTTTGAAAATACAAATGAAGGAAAAGTTAATAATTCTGAGCAACATTCCATTGAGCCAAGGCGAGAAGACACAAGTGTGCAGTTATTTTTAAACGTTTCAAAGTCTTCACAAAACGACAGAGAAGCATCTCACGTGAGCAGTAGGCATCATCTTGAACCTGTGGAAGAGAAAGTTACAGTTGAAGTATTGCAGTCCAGCGTTGTTGATGAAGTAAATTATGCTGAATACAATGCTTCGAAGTTTGTTGAAAAGGTCGGCTATCAATTAACAAATTATATAATATTTTATTTTCATCACATGATGGTGACCCGGCACCCGGACCCTGCATGTAGTATAGGCCAAGGGCCGGTTGTTAAAAAGCTGGTTAGCTTGGAACGACCGACAAAAGCTATATTTTGTAAAGGTTTTAAAACGAACGAACGTTCAGAAGCACTTATACCAAAACAGTGGATTAAAAGTTATCCATATACAATGTTAGCGCTAACTTAGCTTTGAACAACTTGCCCCTGATGGCTTGTGAATTTAGCCAGGTTGTTATGTCACAAGCCTGGCTTTGGCCTAGATTACCAGAGTGAATTCTTATTTCTTATGGGTTTTGTCGGTTTGGCCAAAGACGTTATAATAATTTATAATTCAGGTTCTGAATACCTCGACCAGTACAACGCTCTATCTTGCTTCATCAAAGTTTTTTCACCTTCTGTAAGTTCCATTTTTCGTCAGTCCATACCATTTGCTGATATTTGAAAAAAAATCCATTTTTCAGAAAAAGGAAGAAGAAGTAACATCATCTATGAGTAACACGAAGACAATGAGTTGGGATCCAGTGAGTTAATTTGTTTCACGAGGATTTACTAGAATGCTAGTCAACTTTTGATATGGGTTTTGATCTAACGTAGCTATAGCATGCAGCAAGCAATTCATGCTTAACCAACACATGCACAAATATAAGACAGGTTTTAGCAATGAAGACACGTCTTCTCCATATCTTCTTGCATTAACAACAATAGATAACGAGACATCTGAACTGATTATCCATTGTTTTTAATGCGTTTAGCTCGGTTTGAGAAAATTTTTCTGTGTCTGTGAAAGCATAATTTGCGATTCTCGAAACCATGATTTCCTATAATGAAATCCTAGTTGGATTGCGGAGTCAGTGTATAAATTCGTTATTCGTTTTTTTTTTCCTTTTAGAGTTTGCTTATCAAGCGAATTCTTGGAAAAGTGAAACCAATTAAAACTGGACAGGTAGAATGAGTAGAAATGAACTACTTCGTTGATCTCAACATTTGTTATATAACTGTATGTATGCACTACCATGCAACTACTGAGGATATTATACACTTAGTGTATGCTTCCGAGGGAAATAGTGAGTTTCGTTTTCCCTGGCGGGAAACATTGCATTTATTTAAATTCATGTGACTACGAATGAACTAATCACATTTAAAATACACTGCACCTATATAACAATTTGGTTTGTTTCCAGCTCGATACATCAGATGACGAAGTGATACATATGGCTGGTTACTTAGAAAAACTGCCAGTTAACAAAAAGAAGGTGATTAGCTTGAACTGAAGGGTTAGATTTCTGTAAGAAAATGTCATTTTAAATGCATTTTACATGGGATATAGTCGTCAACCAAACATGGTTTGGAAACTCAGAGAAAGCTCTTGTTCTATTTTTTTGTCCATCTCTATTGCAACTTCTTGCAGAGTAAAAAGACAATCAGATTTCATTCGCTTGATGAGGCAATTGCTCGTTCTTCATTCCCGTTGAATTACTCAACTACACTATTGTAATTTTGAGAGCAAAACAAACTGTGCCTTCGGAAAATGTGACAGCAGTGTTATCGAGAAACCTTAGCTAGTAAACTCACAAGATTGATTTTATATCCTTTACTTTAGGCAACCTTGCTAAAGAGTTGGCGAAAGCGATATTTTAAAATCTTTAATGGAAAGCTGTTCTATTTCGAGGTAAATGGTTTTTGGCTCTTATAATATTATTATATTGACACATTTCAAATTTCCCATCACCTGGAGTAACGTAATACATGCATGACTCTTGCATATACATGCAAGCCCGCGGTAAGGCTTTGCACCCTAAAGAGGAGGCAGCATGCCTTTGCCTTTGGTCTCAAACTATTCCAGACAACTTCCGTATGTCGTATGTAATTTCTTCGCAGGATCATCGTTCTGCTGCTCCGATCAGCTTCATCAAACTAGGAGGTTGTACGGTAATGTTTTCTGAGATGTATACCTGAATTGCCGTGCGCTAGTTTTGTCTTATGGTTCGGGGAACGATTTGGTGCATTTGTCGCTGACTTGTCCCAAGTTTGCCATCCAGTTTGTTGACTAAATTGCACGATTGAGTAAGATTCATTGCATGCAACAGACTGCGTGTAAGGGCTGTTTTCCACTTCAACCGTACCGTTACTACCGTATAGCGACACGTAGCGTAGTTTATCATTCTTTCCTGGGCACTCAGATAGAACTAATGACTTAAAAAACAAGGAATAAGCTACGGTTCACTACGATAGGGTTGAAGTGGAAAACAGGCTTAAAATGTCCCGAGCAGAAATTTCGAATATCAGGCCTGATTCACACTCTTTCTATACAAGCAATTTATTCATCAATAATAATGATGCATCCCCGTTTTTTTGGCCTCGTATATCCTAATCGGCCTGAAATATCTCCAACTTCAGGTTTCAGAGATGGGAAATAAATGCTTGGAAGTAGTGGAGGACGAAGAGTCGGTAGGAAAATGCCGGTCGGATAAATGTCTTCCACACTGAACGGCAATAATTTTATTGTTTACTCTTTGTTGTTTTAGGGAGGAAAAGTTTTGATAATCCGCTGTGGAACATGGCCAGAACTTCAAGATTGGAGAAGAGCCTTGGAAAGTGAAGCCAAGACTAAAATAAAACAACAACATTTTGAACTCGTCCAAGAGAAGGTTTGCTAGAAAATAATTGGAATTTCAATACTTCATTATAAGAGTAAGGTTGCTTTATATCAATATATACTCACCTATCATTGTTTTTAGAAACCAATGATCATAATCGACTTGGGTTCATCTTCTATAAAAGCCGGATTTCTGGAAGAGCAAAGTATGTTTCATGAGAAGAGACGCCTTATGCCCGTTTTCCACTAGGCGAATTTATTCGCGCGACGCGAAGCGATATCTTAAATAAATCCTGTGATTTGATTGGTTTGCGAAAAAATTCGCCGCGAAAAGTAGAAACGCTTCCTACTTTTTATCTGTTCTAGTGGAAAACGGGCCTTATTCGGCCTAAATATTTTAGAAAAAAGTAAGATGTGAAAGATTGATGATAGAACAAGGTAAACGTTTTTCATCACCACCAACGGTTAATTTTATGTTAAATTTCACCCTTGTTTTTAGCTTGGCCACAAGTTATATTGCCTTCAGTTTACGCTGTAAATAGAGACGATAGGTATGTATTGATTGGATAGCGAACTACTTAATCAGCCAATTAGTGATATATTTATCTAGTAATTGATTCTTAATTACCTTCTAATTAACTCTCTTCTATGAAATTAGTAAACATCGATTCTACGGTTATGAAGCTCTGAATCCTTTAGTCAGAAATTCCGCGAGGCTTGTGTATCCCCTTCGTTCACCTCTTACCATCGGAAAGGTATCTTCAGAATTAGATTTCGCAGTCACATTGCACGGAAATGAAATATGAACCATTCCAATATACTCAAAGTGTGGTCACAACTAAATCATATGTTTGTTTCTATAGTCTTTGCTGGACCCAAATGATCTCATTGGATTTTTAGAGATTATATTTAAGGAGCTGCAAGTTGACCTAAATAATTATCAGGTATGCCGGTATCTGATAATTGATGATATCGTATGATGGTATCCCGGTTTTGTTCACAATTCCTTGATTATTTTCTGTCACGGTTTAATGCCACTCTAGATTGTGATGACAACTCCAGTCAACCTGAGAGATCAGGACAAGGTAAGGGTTGCGGATTAGACCTTAAATGTGATTGTGTGTCAACGGCCCATGCAATAGCTCTTGCCACAAAATAGCGCTTGGAAGATGTACAGTATTCTTTAAATGTAGTTTTTATTTTGTCGTAATTGTCGTTTTCACCATTTTTGACGGCACAAATCAGCAATATTCTAAAGCGTTCGTGATTGATTAATCTGATAGACTTGTCAGGTTTGATTGGTTCACGTTCCTTGCTTGGGGTGATCAAGTGAAGTCTAGAGGAATAAATTTTTTCTTTAATTTTTAGGAACGGCTGGTGGAAATTTTATTTGATTATTTTCAAGTTGGCGCAGTCTACATGAAATGTCAAACAATTCTTTCCATGTATTCCTACAGTTCGACTTGCGGAATCATAGGTAAGGTGTGCTTAAAAATGATTAAACCGAAACATCTTCCCAGGTTTTCTTCTCATCCTTCGGCAGGAGTGCGTTTGAAAGGTTATTTCTGGAAGGAAATTTAACGCTTTTCTTCATTTATGTAAAATATATAGGCCAATGTATTGATATACTCCACGTTCCATATACTACTCATTTCTTGTGAGGTCGATTTTTATTTTCGATCAATAAACACAATTACAAAATACGCCCCCCATGACTTATGTTGGCGACGCCACTGATTTTGCACAGCTGATTCCAGTATTTTCTGAAATGTCGTATTATTAACAGGGCGAAACCTGAGCACTTAATTTAAGATGAGGAGAAGTTATATTAATATCATAATATGTCTGTGTTCACATTACTGTAAGAACCACCAAAGACTGTCGGATACAAAATGAATATATATGAATATAGCTACTAGCTACATCCCTGTTTGTTAAATCCATTGTAAGCTAAAAATCATACTATGCATGTTGATCAAGTGATTCTCCTCAAAGTGCAGTATATTTTATTTTCAGTTAACATTGGGGATCATATCGATGTTGTACCCGTGGAAGAAGGTGATTACAGAAAGATTTGGGATAATATTAATATAGAGAAAACCTTTATATGTATTCAATATTTTAAACTCCATTATCTAGGCTATGTTGTGGAATCAGGAGTGAAGAGTCTGCCTTTCGGCGGAGGTCTTGCCACTGATCATTTTTCTCGGCTGATGGCATCGTCAGGTTATAGGTAATGGAAATGAATGGAGGCGATGTATAACTTTGGGCTCTAAGCAATCGTTCTGAATACATTCAAATTTCATGGAGTTGGATCTCATTCAAATCATTCCTTTCAGTTAAGGTTTTGGTTTTTTGTTGCTCTAGGTACTTTACTGAGGTTGAAAGTTACATTGCTGAATATCTTAAAGTCAAGGTATTTGAACCTTGTTCATGATTTTATTACTGTATATTATGTATCACTTAAAATATCAATCAATCTTTGGTGTCTAAATTTTCAGACGTGTTATGTCTCCGCCGATTTTGCCAAAGAAACGGAAGAGTTTTCAGAGATCGATTGCCTGACAGTGGATATGAGTGAATTTGATCTACCAAGTGGAGACAAGTAAGTGTTTTTGTGAAAATGCTTTTGTAAAAATGTGGCTACAGTAGCCTGTACAGTAGCCCAGTTCATTACACCGTCATCAGTTCACTGGAACACAGAGTAGTGTAGAGGTTGAATTGTATCCATGCATTTCAATTCACCAAAGTTATCAAAGATTATTAGCGATCCTGTTTTTTGTTTTATTCAGGTTTGTAACAGTGGCTAAAGAAAGGTTTACAGCGTTTGAGGGTTTATTTCAACCTGATCTGTGGGGCAAAGATACTCCAGGCCTTCCTGACCTTGTTTATGACGCGGTTATGGCTTGTAGCATTGATAGCAGGAAAGAGTTGTGCAGGTTTGTAATTTTTACGAAAAAATATGAAAAAACCTTTAAAACGTTTCAATGTGTAAATTTTTTTCTGATTAATTTGTTTAAGAAATATTTTCCTGAGCGGAGCTACTACAAAAATTCCAGGTATCTTTTACTTTTGGAAAATTGTAACGCAATAAGATAAGATGAGATGAGATGGCCACTGATATTGTGTATAGACCTTCTAGAGTCAATGGTTTAGAAACCCATGCACTATTACTGATCAGTACGATAAAAACCAGGGGACCGGTTGTTCGAAAGGCGTTAAACGGTGGATAAGTTCAAATTGGGAAACAAAATTATCTATTTATTGAACAACTGAGCTGAAATATTTCGATGTAAATAGTTTAATTTTCAATGGAAGTACATATTTAATGCATGAGATGCAGGCTCAATCATTCACAACATCTATGAGAGTGTTTTTGAAAGTTGGCTTATCCACCGTTTAAGCTAAACGCCTTTCGAACAACTGGCCCAGAGCTGTTCGTCTTTGCAGGATTTATGGAGAGATTACAAACTGAATTGCGTAGAAAATTTCCGTCATCGCTTGTTATACAGGTAGACAGCTAGTCATACATAGCTAGAGCGCATGCTCTGTTTTTTTTTCTTTGACATATAACATGCATAAACCATGGATGATTAAAAGACTTTATGTGATTTTATTATCTATGCATAAACAAAATGATTTTCAAAATCTGTTTTAGATCCATGCAGCCCCTGATCGTCAATTTGCAGCCTTTATAGGTGCAGCAGTTTTGGCCAGTCTCGAAACCTTTCAGGATCTCTGCATCACCCGTGATGAGTGGGAAGAGACTGGACCAGAACTACTGAAGAAATGGGATGGTGTATAATTACTGGTGAATCACTGATTTGTTTACCCATAACTGTATTGACTTCAGTGATTGGTTGGTAGGGAAGCCGGCATGGGTACGAGGTTAGGTTAGATAGCTGATAACATTCTGGATATAGCTTCTCAAAAATGTGGTATAACAGTCATAAAATGTCAAGAAGTGTTTTTTTCCAGACAGTTGTTATACCACATTTCATAACAAGTTCGCTTAGAAACGGTTAAATGCACACTGAAGCGTTATCCAGGGCTAATTTTCTGGGTTAAACTAGATACATCGTAGACCTCTTGCTTGCCTTGTGTATCTGTAGTACAATTAATTTATAGTTGACTGGCAACAATAACCTTGTTGACCCAGCGGAATACCGTTTTATCATGCACGAACCGCAATTTGCGAATTTTTTTAGCATGTGTATTTAACACTATTTTATTTGTCTAGGTTTTTTGTACATTTTGTACGTATATTTATTTTTGAACTTTTTATATACTGGTCTGTAAGTTTAACATAACTGTATTTAATTTGGGACGGCAGTACTTCGAATTTTGAATAAAAAGCCTAACTTGAAACTCTAAATTTTCCTTATAGTTATAACTGATAAACAGTTTTATATCACTACAGTATACCCTACACATCGGGTCAAATGTACATAAACGTCTCACAATTACTTAAATAAATAAACACAGCGTGTTTGTATGGCCATAGGTTGGTTTTAGGTGCAATTGGAAAAATGCAAAAGCGAGTTTTTCAAAAGGTTTTCTGCAGAAGAAGTGGCGGATGTACAGTTCACCAGAATGTATGTATTTGAAAATTGTTTAAAAAGTGGTTGCATTAATTCTTTGAAGGGACATTCTTTATTGTGTTAAAAATCTGCGTCGTCAAGGTGTCTCCTTGTAATTTTTTTTTCGGTCGGTTTTTCATGACATGCACATGACCGATTTTTTTAATGACTGTAGTTTGACGACTTAAAAAATCACGAGTGTTTTTCCAAATTGCACAAGCAACCATTCTATAAATATACGTGAAAAAAATGCAACATCAGCTTTTTGGCACGGCGAGCACTATATTACCACAGTCATTGGGAATTCATTACCTAATATTAAATTGCACTTCTCTTAACCAATCAGAATTGAGATGGCAATAATTTGTTCATGTATATTAGTACAATTTTTATTTTACCCACAAATATTTACAACATTGGTTTATCAGGTACTGTTCACATGAATTGTGAATTATTTTTCCCCATGGGGGTTTTTCCCTCTTTCAGCTTTTAGTTTTATTTTATATAAAAACTCCTTCACAGATGCTCTTGAGTTAGCATACCATGCAGAAAGTTTGTAAACCTGAAATTATCAATAAGGTAAAGCAACTATCTTCCTCTATGATTATTAAACTGACCACCACCAGAAACACAAAACTAATATATTTTACATCACTACCTGGCTTGCTTGGTACTGATCTGAAATAGAATCCGACAAAAACTAAGTTACGAAAGATAAGGGTTGTTGTGTGTAGCCTACTTAAGGTGATATAATTTTTGTTTTCTATCAGTTTAGGTGTTTTATATGACATACTGCTGTATCTCAAGTTTTTTTTTCATTACAGCAATGTCACACTGGTGCAATATCAAATAGTTTTCTCAGCTGTTCAAAGATGCAGAATGTAATCATAGTCTGAGGGCCAGCTCTCAACCAATTGGGCAAGAATCCTTTATAAAGGCCTAAGAGACCCTCCGTTTTTAATGTTTTTCCCAGGCACTCAAAAGCACTGCGATACAAGGTCCCATTTTTGTCGACGACTTTTTGGTTCATGATTCTTGTTTTTATGACATCAACAGGGGAGCTAACCAAGGCAACTGCAAGTCCAGCACCCATTGATGAAACCATGTGCAATCTTAATCCTTCAGACATCAAACCATAGTTAAGTAGACTATGTTTCAAATGGTCATAGGATGGTATTTGGGTACCAGTAACAATAGCAGCTCGCTTTACAGTTGCACCAACACCTCGCCACAGTCCTTTTACTCCTTCATTGGCTGCAATAATTTTAAAGGCTGATAATGTGCCAGAATAACGTGGCTGCTCACCTTGAAAAGACAGAAAGAAATGTTCAATAACATGGACAATCACAACTTTATCGTGAAGTATTTGTGTCAGCAATATTTCAAGTAATATTGTCTGCCACATCAAGAGTACAGCAGTACTTGAATACTAACCAGGTTTTAATGTTTTCTCAGCTTGGAGTCGTATCTTAACCAAGTCTGTTGGATTTGCTACTGCACTACCAATTGCTCCTGACATAGCTCCTGCAGCAATCTTCTTCCACAATGGTGTCTTAGCAGGATTGTGAGCACCAAGCAGTTCTTTAAATGGCTCATATGCACCAAGACGTATGGTACTGTATGAAGCCTCTCGTAATATTGATGCTGCAATACTAGACAAATTTATGTCAAAATAATATGGTTCTACCCTTCATTTTGGAACAGCTACATAACTATATTGTTTGATAACTTCTGGATACTTTCATTGGTAGTTTGATGCAATTCTAATTTTTTTTATTAATATGTTTATCCAAGTTACTTACCCTTTATATAATCCCCTTATGCCCTCCTCTTTAAATATTCTTAAACCTCCACGGAAGAAGCCATTGTAATATCGGCTCGACTTTGTGTAACCATATTGTGTAGTCACCAACTCATTGTCTAGTTGCAGGCGAATTTTGGTCACATCAATAGGATTGGTAACTAAAAGCATTTGTTAAGGCATTAGTAAGACAACTTTACTCCTTATGAGTAGAGTTTCCAGCTGATCTGAGATCATGATGTCACAAGGCGTCTCGACAAAACTGAGTTATCATACACCTGGTGTTATTTGTTTTTATTCTTTTAACTAATAGTATAAAGGGCGAGAAATTTAAAATTTTAATTTACAGTTGGGAAAAAATAAGCGTGTTTTCGCTTAAATATAATTACATTACTTGATATTTTTGAGTGTCAAAGTCATATGCAATAAAGGAAATGATAATTTAGTTTTGTCGAAGATCTGGCTTCTGATTGGTTGATTTTTATACCCAGATCAGCTAGTTATTGTGTAAGAGCACTCTTACTCTTTAACAGTAGAGTTTATTGCAACATAAAATTGCACAGACCACACATAGGCAAACTAATTATGTGCATGAGTAATATCCATTTGACTGTAATGAAATTGTCTGTCATCACATTGTCTGAAATCTCTTGGTTATGACAGGAATTGTGCTGACTTGCATTTTATCATATATACATTATTTATATGAGATTAAAATTTGTTTTCATGATAATTAAAAGTATTTAACAAACCGTATTATACAAACAATACCTGTTAGAATCTGTAATAAATTTTCTAAACCCATGGAAAACAAAACAAAACAAAACCAAATGATCATTAAAACTGATGGCATTTTAACGCTTTTTCGTTTGAAAAACCTGTGCGCGTATATATTTTTAAATATATTTCACATGTAATATCAATTTAAAATATTATTAAAATGACTCTGAATTAATGTTGTACAGTCAAAAAAACTAAAGTGACTTTTCTTTTGCCAAGTCTTTTATCTGATATTCTATTAAGTAGTAATGTTTGTTTATAGTATGGACAACATTTATGTCGAAAATTATCAAATTACTCGCAGTGGACATGCTGACAGTTCTGTTCGCCTGTTAAATTACACATTTATATTTGCTCACCGCAAACTGCAGCTATCGTAGAAGTCCCAGAGAGTAGAAACCTTGTCAATGTTACATTTCTTTGTGTTTTTCCTTCCATAATATAAACCTGAGCCATAATAACGGAATGAAAAGTTTCATTCTGTTGCCAGTTTTAAACGGGGGTTTCACCACGAATCACGAGCATGGTGTACAAAGTTCATTCATCCGGTGCAGCATAGGTGACCCTAGCCAGTTTACTGAGTTTAGTCAGCAGTGTTGCCAACCTTGGGATTTTATCCCAAGATCTTGGGATTTTTTAAGGCTGTTGGGATTTTTTTGGGATTTTTATTTTTTTAATTAGACCTTGGGATTTTTCTTGGGATTTTTTAGAATAGAGACAAGATAATGTTTTAATAATGATAGTTGTAATACTGATTAATCTGCCTGCTCGGTATAACTGTTATTCACTAAATATTTTAATATACCATACAGAGTATACAGCAGTTAAGTGCTGAGATCAGTGAGAAGGTTTCTTCCTATCGTTTATACAAGACCAAGTATTTCGCCAGGCTTCGGTTAACGCGCATGGCTGAACACTTCGCCTGATGAGGGGACCTGGGAACTAATGAAAAAAATCTTGGGATTTTTTGGGGGGAAAATAGGGAATCTTGGGATTTTTTGGGAGCTATATTGGGATTTTTAGGAAAACTGACTTGGCAACACTGTTAGTCAGCTTCAGAATGATCCACACAGGCATGATGGCATTATGGTATCTTTACTACCCATTATCGAACAAGGGGTTAAGGAAGCCCGATGATATTGATATGAGCGAAATGAGAATACACTGACAGAAAATCATTGCACACATTTCACTCACTGGATACTGACAGGATGATCACACAAGACCTAAAAGAGTCTGAGACGCGTGTTGTCGGTGCTGATCATGATGTGTTGGTTGGTCAGTTAAATTGAATGGTTAAGTTCGGATTTCGGCCGTTGGATTAGAGACCAAGTGGGATGGTTCTCCTGTCATAAATCAAAGGAATGGATCATTTTATAAATGAACTGAATTTCACGTCCTCAGCATAGGGGACTCTATACTAACCGTAGAAATAATAGATATCTATTATTCCTATGATATTAGTACTAACTCTCCTGACGAAGGCCCTCAGGTCAAAACGTCGAGAAGTGTTTTTGTCTATTTTAGGCAGTTGTTATACCACATTTGATGTTGCTTTACGTCTGTTTATGTTTTTGCAATGTCCAAAGAAGTATCTTTCTTTTTCCAAATGGAAAATCCTTTTATTTTGAACAAAAAAAATGTGGAAGTAAGCTTTTTTGTATCTAACGAGGGGCAAGACATCGAGCTTCGTTTTTGTACTTGCTTTTTGATAGTTGAGTGGTAGATCACTCGTGGTTCTAATTACTGTGTTCTGGTAACGTATACTGACTGCAACTGCTAATTAGGAACACCCAATCACAACTTACTATTCGAGCGCCGCGACTCTGTAAGTGTTGTGCGAATAAAACTATTTGTTTTGCAAATTACACACTACTACAGCAACCAATAAAGTACATTTGCAGTGATGTAAATCTGGGTATGTCAATGTTATGAACCAATCCCCGCCTGCCATTGGCGTACTTTCGTTTGGAATTTCCGGTAATTGAGACATATGTATGCAGATTTACGATTAAGTTAACGTCGGTTTATTTGATCGCAAAATGATGCGTTTGTAAAACGAATCCTTTGACCTGAACCGTTAATAGTTCAAAACGTGTAAATTTTCTTTTGGAGACTTTTAAACAGATAAATTGCGCTCAAAATATTTATTTTCATTCAGGTACTAAACTGTTTAACGTAGCTGCAATATAAACCAATTATATCTGCCCTTGACGCTGATATAGAGTAGCGTTTGAGTAGCGTTAGTTTTCTTTATTGTATTAAATTTGCAAAATTGTAAATATGGCGTCGAGCGATAGCGATGGATCTCCTACAAAAAGACAACTTGACGAAAACGAAGAAGGTGACGAAGAAGTAAGCAAATGTGTCTTTCTTAAAGCATGTTTTTAATTAAATGTATTCTTTCGATGTTATACAGCAGTTACCAAAAGCACGTGATAATGCCATTGTTTTGATTTGTAACTTTCGATTACGTTGCATGTTTTACTGAGGAATTGTAATGTTATGTTCGACGTATATAGGAGAACGAAGACGAAGCCGAAGCTCGAAAAGTTAAAAGATCGCCTGGCAGACCCAGAGGCTCCAAAAATAAAACCACAAAAGTATGTCGTTTGTTGTATACTACAGAAAAATGCATGCTGTTTTGTATTAAAACGTAATTCAATTTATGCAGAATGTAGTCGAATGTGCGTGAAATTGCACAACTTGTTACAATTTACCGTATATTAATTTTATCAGGACTAAAGTGATAACTTCAAAAACCAAAAACTTAACCAAGAATTCAATACGTGTAACTGTATTCAGTAGATTTCATGTGTTTGCGTAGCGGATAATATATTCCGCGTGCTGCTACAATAAAACACCTTGCAGCGTCGTGGTGTTTTCTTATGTTAATAAAACAATAAGCGTTTCCTTTAATTTAAATGAGAAGGAATGGATTTCTGTACATCTGGAATGTGATGTGAAAAAATTTTGTTTGTAATCATACATGAAATTGAACATGCCCCTATTCCACATCAAGTATGGAATTTCCGGACTAAATGTACAAACAGATAATAATGTTGCACAACAGTGGGCTATTAAGTTTGTCAGTGACATTGTTCAGTAGATATTCCCTGGGGCTAACAAGTTTTAGTAAGCCTGCACAATGTATTAATGCACCAAGATTTATTAACTGATAAATCACAGCAGTATCAAATGGTTTGCAGGTAGCTGCTATATTTATAGTACCATTGAATCCTGTTTACACTAGGATTTGTTTATTGGCAAAACACCTAAAATTCAGAAGCAAAATTCAAACAGCTGTCTTTCTCAGTTTTTTCTATTGGCAACCTGAGCATAGATAAAATTGGGCACAGGTACTATAAAATGAACATTTTGAAAACAGAGTTTAAAGCCCTGTTTACACTACATGGAATATTTAGTATGATACAGATAAAAATGGTATGGGTAAAACTGGCACCCATACCATTTTCATCCATGCTCGGACTACCTAGTTGTAAAAGTGGCCGCAACTTTTATTAAAAGCATGGCTGTGTTGTACCAAATATTGCGCGTAGTGTAAACAGGGCTTAAGATACAGCTGTTTAAAAAAAAATCAAGACTACAAAAGTGTGCAGATCATCTAAGGACCTTGGAACAATGCAAGGGGAAAGGGGGCAGATTTTGGTGAAAGGGTGCTAATAAAGATTGGTTGCAAAACAATGTCTGTTGAAATTTGTAAGTTATGTTTTCTCTTTCCAAGATAATTTTTGTGTTTAAGAGTTTTTCACCAGACAAGTGATTGAAACAGTAAACTGTGAATTACAAATTCATTGAATGGTTTCCATTCAGTAGCGTAGCCAGGCTGACAATTTGTCCCACCATGCTAATATTTTGGTGTTTATTGAATGTTAAAACAATGAATTTCTAAAGAAACGAATAACAGTATTTTACAACTTTAGGAATAAACATAGTGAATAAACATTGTTTATTTAATTTTCGGTAAGATGATCTCAAGTGGGTTAGAATTGTTGGAACAAAAACAAAGTTACATGGACCCCAGATTGCTTATTAGAGTTTATAGGATAAGTGTACACATATTCAATTTTAGGAGAAATCTGAGGATGAAGATCCTGTGCCTAAACGATCACGAGGAAGACCTAGGAAATTGGTAATATAAAACAGTTGTAGTACCTGATAGCAAAATCATAAACAGAATGAGCTACTCTAGGCTATCAACCTAAACTGTTTACTTTTCAATTAAGATATCTTAGTAATTTCTTTATCAATTAATTAAACTTGTCCTTGATACAACTGCATGATCCTTGACCTTATTTTATCTATATAAATTTAATAGAATGGTATTTTATCCTTGAGTATTGTAATGTCTATCCTGGTTTTGTATTAGCTTTGTGATGAATAATTTCTGATGGTAGTAATAATAATATATAGGAAAAGCCAGAGGATGAACCAGGACCAAAACGACCCAGAGGGAGACCAAAGAAATGGGTAATATCCTGAAACCATTATTTTTTTCATGCTTTAGTGACGAAGACTTGACTTCCTCATCATTCTTACCTTTTGTTTTCTTTTACTTAACATAGCCACCGGTAGAAAAACCAACTGGTCCAAAAAGACCTAGGGGACGACCAAAGAAAAATCCAGATCCTGTAAGTACAGTAAAGGTCTGTTCACACAATCCAATTTTGTTGGATCCAACTCACCTCTGACATATGAAATATAGTCAGTTATTGGTAAAGCAGTATTGCATTGGCTTTAGTGGATTTGCTGCTCATATACATTACAAGACAACAGACTATAAAACATCCATCAGAAGTGAATTGGATCAAACAAAATGGGATTGTGTGAACAAAAAGCTATAGTGACCAACCAGTGACTATCACTTAAGAGACAGTGAGTCTTGACCTGTTGACCAATGAGAATGCAGGGAAATCAATAGTCACCTTGAAATTATGATGCATACTGTATCAATTAAGAAAACAAGCTATCAGCCTATCATGCAAGTATTGCATGGAAGTTATTCTTTTTTCAGGTTCCTGCTAAGGAAGCAAATGCTGAATGAAAAAGATCAGCAAATAAACATCACTGAAGTGTAAAAGAACTTCTCCACATTTATTATATTCGTTCATTTTCTATATGTAACGGTTCAAAATGAACATCTGTTCTCTTTACAAGAATTTTATTATATATAGAATCAGTTATATAGCGTACGTTCCGTACAGTACTGTTGCCCAGTAGACGTTCCCATGGAAATATAGCATGGAAGGGCCATTCTTGTTATCCGTTAACTCGCTTGTGAGTAAAGTTCATTGTTTTATACCTTTTATTTACGTTATGTCGTTAATGACAGTTCACTTCAGTAAAAAAACAACAACAGTTGCATGAGAGTTTAGCCCCGCTTCAGTTTTCGCATATTTTTAAGAAAGTTATACTTGAGGTTTGGTCAACTTCACTGATAGCTTGGAGGAACATATCAGAAACAGTGAAACAAATCTACCAACAAAGTTGTTACAATAATTTATCTTGATCACAGTGTGGTGATAACATGGTTACACAAATTTTATTTTCTCTTTCAACTAACACCACGAATGGCCCTTCAGTTTACCACTTTACACATTAAGCGGTTAAACTTATATATAGATTTTAATTATATTATATAGTTATTAGTTATGTTTAATTTTGTTTTTTAATCCTTTTTGCCATTGACATTGTAGATAATGTAGATAAATTGCGTACTGCATTCCTATGTAAGGAATTGTCAGCTATATGGCTGTATCAGAGAAAAAACTACTCATGTTTGTGTCAAACTTTAATTATTACGAGCTTAGCCCAGAGTAACCAAAGGGCACAAAGAAGGTAGCCCCTGCCCCCTTCTTACCACAGGTAATAGAATACACATAGGCATAGTCACAGTGACATACTTGGGACTTTGGAGACCCTAAATCGCCACTAGTGACTGACTGCTTTTGTAATCTGCAAATGTAAATATTATAATGACTGTAAGGGTTCCTCCGTTTATTGTTCGCTTGTTCTGAGTATCTCATACCACTGGAAGAAAGATGGTTTTGAGACTAAAAGCCCATCGTTTTGACGAAGAGTAATCAAAATTATGGGCAGACCCATTTATGTGAATTCTGATTTTGAAGTTGAAACTTGTTCCAAGGGAAATTCCAAGAGAAGGCCCTGAAGGGAAACTGATTTTCACTCGTGAAACTGATTTTCAGGGGACCTCATTGGAAGGCAAATTCGTGAGGGAAGAGGGGAACAACGGGAAGCACTTTCACTCTATCTGCGTTTATTGTTAAAAAAGGCACTGCACCACTGTTATCATCTTCGTATTTTAAAAATGCACTACTGTATCTACCTCACTGCCCCAGGATACGGGGTTGGTTCGGCGCCCTCGACCAACTGCCTGGTCTGCCCCTCGCATTATTACCTTTTCACATATAAATGAGTTTAATTCAATCGACTTCTGAAGTATGGTATTTAGTGAGATGTCGCATTAAAAGAACAATGCCTTGGAGCATGCGTTCCTTTTTCTCCCTGGAAAGATGTCGTGGCATTTCTGTGTCGTTTCGTCTCTCTTTTTATCATTTCTAGTTGTTATTTCAGGTAAATATTATTAATCATATCTTTATAATTTCTTCAAATGTATTAGAATATATGATGTTTTGATATTATGGGCCGTTTTTGGGACTTTTTAAGCTAATATACACGTTTGAATCTCAAGACTAGCCATAGTGCCATGTGGTTAACTTTGTCCAGATTTTCCCTATTGCATTTCAACAGTTGCTTTAAAAGCTTGTTCATATGATCATGCTTGCCTCGACTAAAAATCAATCGGGATAATTTTATGTATTGAATGGAAGACATGTATAAGATAAAAAGTTATAAAGGAATGTCAGGAGAAGCTATAGATTTTGTTTATTAGATTGTTTTCATTCTAATGTTTTTATTTTTATAGCTGAGCCATGCGTTGATGTGCAGGCAACATCAAAGATCTACTCAACCTCAAATGTGTTGCTAGCAACCGAATCTGTTTTTCTGGTAGAATCTACTGTAAAATGTAGCAATAACCCTAAGGTGAGGTTTTACTATTATCATTTCCTACTCATCAATTGCTTCACCATTATTTCTCCATGGAATATCCATTTGTTTAATTAAGGTGGCTGACAACACATGGAAAAAATAAATATTGTTCGAGATATATTTGGGTGATACAAAAACAACACAAACCAAATAGTCCAATGTTTCATTTCAACCATGTCTACATGTATCAGGATTGATTTGTGTCTGCAAACATCAGAGAATTGCAGGTTCAAAATTATGATTGGGTTTTCACTTTCTTGAGCTCAGTGGGTCCTATGTCTTCAGTTCCTTGAATCTGTGAGTTAAATGGGTTTTCAGTTCCTTGAGTTCAATCGGGCTTATATAATAAAAGTCAGCTTTGTTGGGTGGGTCTTTGGTGAGCTCTTTGTAAAGTACCTTTGATTAGATGTATCCAGATTTGGTGCATTTGTGAATGTCACCATTCTAGAGGGTATTTTCTAAAGATGTGCTTTGCTAAAGAGTACTGCAAAAATGTTTGGAGAAGCAAATGAATTGGGATATTTGTTACTAGTGTTTTATACTTATATATAAGTAGAGTGACATTGCGTAAATAGCATATGTACTGATGATGCTTTCCTTCAATGATGAATTAATATTTAGTGAAATTTGCTATTTATGATCAAATATCCTCTAAGAAGTTCTGAGAAGGCAATGTGTTTTCTATACTGAGAAGGTCTTGTAATATTTGTTTTGCCATTTTACAATGCTGATATTATAAAACTTTTTAGAATATGTTCCTTTATGCTGAAATTGATGGGAATTTATATCCTGTACCAAAGTCAGCAGACAATTCTGTACATCAGGTATTACCTTGAGTGTTGTTTTAAATAGATATGCAGTTTCACACCCTATATAAAGTAATCAATCATTCTAGGCAAACTAATCTGGATAGTTCAGCAATCACTTTTGTCTAATGATGACCAACATATATAATCTGTCAATCCAATGAATCAGGATGATTATACAAATATGTTTGTATTGTCTGAAGACAAAATTAGATGAAATTTCACATCAGAAGAAAACCAAAATTCATTGTAATTTTTAACTGTAGTTACTCCAAAATTTCCTCCTTATCTCTGACTAGCAACATAATGTGTGAATTTTAGTACTACTACATCTTAAATATATTACTCTAATTAACATGTTTTTCTAATTTTCCTTATCCATAGTTCAGTTGGGTAAAGTCACACAAAGCAGCTAAATCAGGATCTTATGTAATTAACTACTATGACGAAGAAGGATACGCTGCTTTGAGAAAGGTGATTATTGTTGCATTGAATGACATGATTCTATTCCTAGAATATATTAATAAAACAACCAAAATCATAACAATTACTTGTTTCATGATAGGCACAACGCTCTGAAGAAAAGTTTGAACAAAAGCCTTTGTTCACTGTAACATTGAACCACAAGGTAGATTTTAGATTTAATTTTTATTTATTACATTCCTGCTTTATAATAAAATTATTCATTTCTTTTTGTCAACACTAACAGTGCTTATTTTATGATTATTTTAGGCTGCAGGTCGCGAAGGCCTGTGGGTGCAAACCGAATTCATTGCAGTTACAGCAGCTTTGTTAGTTTGGTGGTTTGCAACTGTAACCAAGAACAAAATGCAAGAGTAATGTATATGTATGTGCATAATGCAAGAGTAATTGTTATTTGTTTGAATTTTTACATTGTAATAAAATGAATTATTGTACACAGTGTCTGAATTTATCTGATGTCTGAATGCCTTAAATGGCCTAATCTGCTTTCAACTTTCATTGGATGCACTCATTAATTGGGATTCAATCAGTAAAGTGGTTCAGCAATTTGTAACAGGCATGCAAAAACCCCCAGGAAATTAGGCAATTTTTATGCAAATTAATTGTGTAGCGAATTGATGCAATATAGGTAGACATCCATTGCAATGACCTTGCAATGCTCATTACCTGTATCTTTGAGTAACTTCCATCTCACTGGGTATTAAACAATGAGCATAAATTAAAATGATGTGAAAATTGGCCTCAAGTAACCTTATTGCTTGAGGTTTCATACCACAACAACATTGTTTTTACAAATATTGGCTTATGCATTTCTTTTGATTCATTGAATAAAAAATTCAAATATATTTTATAATGTAAATACAAATGTTACATTACTAATAATTTACTGTCACTAAATAGATTCTTAAATATAAATTGTATATTCATTTTTTTCAACATGTTTATTCAGGGCTGTGCTGAAAGACTCAAGTATTTTGAAGTCTAATGTATATAATAATTATATGAATTGCAATTAAAGAAAGAAAGAATGCATATCTAGCAAAAGGCCAAAGAGCTTTCCCTCTCTGACCTTTGCTTGGCTTTTCTTTTAGCAGCCTTTTCTGTGCGAGTGCTTCCATCAATACAGATATTTTTTATCACATTTGTTCAATAAAAACAATTTGCCTAACTCAATAATTTGAGACTGATGAATAATTGGGATTTGAGGAACTTGTTTTTAAATGTTCTCCTGCACCCAACCTAAAACGATAAATAACACAATGTAAGACAAATAATGCATAGCACTTGTATGAATGCTTTATTAAACATTCCTAAATTATGTTAGCTGAAGTGGTGCTATAGCTATTTCAACCTTGCATAATGTCAATTTTTAGCTGGCATTCCTTCAATAGGTATACTATAAACACACTTTCCTGATCTGGAAGCCATTTTATAAACCATTATCACCCATTTTTTTTTAAAACAAAGTATTCAATTCAGCAGGTTATAATCTAAAAACTCTCAGTTGTAAGTCAATGTCTATCTATGATAGACTATTCGCATGCCTATTTTCTTACCTTGTGTCTTTGGAGATATCAATCACTACTTCTGATGGTCCCGGATTATAAATATTTTTCCCAACACCTGTGAAGAAAAAACTAATTGATCAACCAGTCAAATTCCTAAAACCCCAAAAAGTTACTATTAATCACATGAAACTCACCAGAAAAATCTATTTCATCTTGTTGGTCTTGATACTCATTTAGTAAATGGTCGTCACCATATCGACTACAAATTAATAATGAGAATCAATTGTGATTTATTTTCATACCGTAATTCTACCTTACAAAAGCAGAAGAAAATCAGCATCATATCATGATGACCCATTCAATCATTGGCCATATAAATTCCTCAAAGAACAACGAACACATATTAATATTAGGTTCCATTTCAGTCAATTTTTTATTTTTCTATAGTTGTTGGTTCTGTAGTTCGATGGCAAAAAGTACATGATATATCTGTACCCACTTCAATATATATAACATCAGTACAGAATATCGTATAAAACTATCATGGTTGTCGGAAATAATTCTTATATAACTATATAAGACACTATTAATATATAACTATATAAGACACTATTAATAAGAAATAACATTAACACAATTGTTTAAATATAAGAGAATCTGAATTTACAAATATTTTGAATAACACTTATTTTGTCTATTTAAACAAGTAAAACAACACTACCTCGAATTCGGTCGAGGAGCATAATTCGTAAATCGATCGAAACCCCGATTCTTTCTAAGTGCCCATCGTGGACATAAACTTGAGCAATCCGTCCCAAAACATTGTCCCATTCTCCACGAAAACTATTTAAAAATCATTAGAAAAGTGACGGAAAAATAAAATTAATTTAATACAGAATTGATATATCTCTAGTTTAATGTGCCGTGTCACTAACCATAGTACCATCCCCTAGGAGTCGATATTTCGGGAATTTCTTTTTGAAACACAAAAACATTTACAATGGTCTGACAAAACGATAGATAAATATTTACACGAATACTTGAAATTACGATTTAAAAGCAACCAATAGTACCCAGCATGGCTAAAAAAATATAAATACTTTACTAGAACTGTACAGTACAAAAAAATCTACGTTTGAAGGATGTTTTTCAGTTTCTGTATATAGTATTTTAAATATGGCGTGTAGTGCTTGTAAAATGCTCAGGCACTTTTTTGTTGGCGATAGGGGGTTGTGTCGTGTTTGTAAGTAATATTGTAACATATTTTAAGCATTGAAAACATCTACTGTTCTATAAGACACTACAATATGTCTAAATGTATTAAAATATAAGCACTGTAATGTGGTTTAAAGAATCCCCCCCCACCAGTGATGTAGATAGGGGGGGGGGGCTTGTTCCCACCCAATTTCTTATGGTTGTAAAAAGTCAGGTGAACTAAAATATAATAAAATAATTTATATAGTTGGTACAAGAAATGTGTCAACATCCAATTTTGTATCAAAAAGCCGCCCTAGCACTGTTGGTGTTCCTGCATGGGCTAAAGCAGCTAACAAGCGCCGAGCACAAACTTTACTTCTGGAGAAAAAGAAAACTCCTTCACAAATACAAGCTGAAGTACGGGTTGCGGATGTGAAGTCAAATAAATCTGATTTTTTAACATCAAGTAGAGTTGGTGTGCATAAACCTGAGACAAGAGCGGCATCAAATGAAGGTTATAGGTTTGTAAATTATAATTATTTGTAACTTTTAATGCGTTTAATGCGTTTATGGTACTATAACAGAGGAAAGTTAATGTTTTGAGTGAAAACCTGTTATTGCATTACAAGTATGCCATAATACTTGAGTTCATTTTCCTAAATTTATATTAAATTATCAAGAATGACATCAGCCAGTGGTGAAATGTATCTATTCTATCATCCAAAGCAGGATTACCCAGTGAAACATTCGAAGGTAAGAGAAATATTAACATTTTTTTTAACCCTGTATTCCATGTGACAATAAAATATATATATGAATTGTTTAGGAAATGAATGCGGAAGGAAGTGAAATGCTGGGAAATAGCTCTTCAAGAACTGGCAATGACCACAGCCTATCTGAACCACAAGTAATAAATTTTTAAATGGGCAGGTTAACAATTTTTATTAGTAATTATCAGTTAAAATATGTTTAAATTCCTTTGATTTAGATTGCTGAAATAAAACGCTTGCAAAATCGTGATCCTAAGTTATGGACAGTTGATATATTGGCAGATATGTACAATGTCAAACCCTTGGCTATATGGTAAGTTGAGAATGCAACCTTCCCCATCTTTTGCATATGGTTACTGCAAGCATAAACAAGTTTTGCAAAAATAGTTTTGAACAGTTTAATAGGAATCTATACATTCAGCTTATCATGCAATCTCTGTTTTGCAAATTACTTTCAGAAGAATCTAACTTTTTGCTCTGACGAAGATTCAATTTTGGGACAGAATTCTCAACCCCTCTCATGTTTAAAGCAACACCCCTCATGTTTGAAACTGAAAGTGTTTTGTTATAAATGCGTAATAATATTTTACTTTGCAGCAATGTTGCTCCTCTTAGTCATGACCAGCAAGTGCATCTTGAAGTTGAACAAGACTTCTTAAGGAGACTCTCAGATTATGAAAGAAAAGAATATACATATTTCAAAAATAATGTAAGTTTGAATATAATTCCAGTTGTATCCATGTACTTAATTTTGATTGAGGAGCCTGATATGTTTCCCCAGTTGGTCTGTTTAGTTGGTTAGTTTGCTGTTTTCATACCTGTTAGTTGGTTTGATGTTAGTTTGTTTTGTTGAATGGGGACTGACTGTTTGGTTGATAAGTTACCTAGTTGGTTGCCTAATTCACTGGATGGTTGGTTAACCTTGTTGATTAGAGTGTTGATTGTCTAGTTTTGTTTCTCTGGTATTATCAAAACCATAGTTGCTAACGTAGTACTCTCGAAAATGTTTTAGGAAAGGAGACGCCTTCAAAAAGGAAAGAAGTAATCCAGGTTGCCAGAAAGGTGCAAAGTGGCTCAGTTTTTCATAGAAGAACAAACTAGAAGAAAGGTCGCGAAGCGTCAGTTTGAACTTGGACTTAAAACGTAATTTAAAGCTGAAACGTTGTTAAAATTGTCATCCTAGGGAAAGCCAGGAGTGACAGATATCCCTGCTGCCCTCCTTTAGGCGGAATGTATTCTTCACTTGTTCCAGTGGCGGAATTTTCAATCACACTCCAGCTCTCCAACATATCAGATAATGAGATAAATATTTTAAAGAATGGTGCATTAATGTACCTCTCTTCGCTTCTCTCGGTTATTATAGCATCAACGCCTGTTAATAAACAACATCCATCGAGCAATCAATCTCCTTTGTCACCTTATTAGTCATATCATATACATCTTCATGCCAGCAAAAACGCGGAAAAAAAGCATTTCAAATACGATCCAAAACACCACTGTCTGGCACTGGCACTAATGAAAGTCTACTGACATTTTCAGGTGCGCTAATTTCGTTTTGAATGACTCCATTTTTCGAGAGAGCTTAAATGAACTTAATTCCGTCAATAAAAATGGCAACGAATTTTTTTCATGACGCAAGGTCTGGTTCTTTCTTTTCATCTAGAAATTTGGAATAACAATTAGCACGAAAACACGAGTTTCAGGTTAATTATGATGACTGGCGGTCAAGATAAAAACCGATAAAAATTTGCGTGACCCCACACCGATTTCAACTTAACCTGTTTATCGTCAATAATCTGTTTAGAATAAAAAAATTTCAGTGTCCTTTAAAGTTACAATCGCTATGTTTTAACCGTAATCTTACTTGTCCACTGCACTGGCCCCTCGGTCACCTCTGACCGTCTCTGCAGAGTGCAATACAAGGAATATCGTTTTGAACCGTTGACGGAAACTGCGTTCTCCTAAGTATTATTAGTCGGTTGTAATAGAGTTAATTTTGTTAGATTCTTACGCCCAAAAATTTGGAAAAAAATTTAATTTTATTTTCAGTCCAGGCCAAGGTTAAACGTTGCATTTCTTAGTCATGCGTCAACACTTTTATAAAACAAAAGATAAATTAGCTGAAATGCCTAATTTTCTATTGTTCTTTATGCTTTTGGCACATGACGTGCGATGTTTGACCTTGGTCTTGGAATCCCATGTTTTAGGGTTGGCACTTTCGCAGCCGCTCCGTTCAAGGTCTTAAAAATGGTATATTTAATTACTCTCGAACTTTGCGCCTTATACAGTAAGCGCTCATAATCAAGTGTCTTCGGCAATGATGCAATGATTGGATATGGATTGGCTAATTGTGTGTTTCTTAATAGTCGGACAAAATCGGTGATCGGTGGCGTCAAAGGCCACGGTGAATCTTGTTTTTCACGATAGGCCATGATACGGATTAGCCGCCTATTAGACTATTACTAGTAATCCTAAGCATGTGTTAAATTATTTGCTTTGTAAACTCATGCCAATCTATGCTTATGTCAACTGTAAAACATAAGTGCAAATCGCAACCAATCAAATTTCTTGATTCTAATCTTGAAAACGTGCGATGAAGCTATGCATGCCAATATGCATGCAATCTTATTCAGTCACCGGAAGTAAGATGCCTGGCCCAACCACGCTCAATATGAAAATATCCGGTAGTGTCGGGCAACCAAAATATATGAAATTGGGATTTTTATCGCCATAAATTTGATATGTATGTGTCGCTAAACCATATGAGGATATTTAAGCAATATTTTTCACTCTGTCGCAATAAAAGTGATTATAAAACTGGGGGAGTCAACCAAATTGCTTTAGTAATACAACATTTCTTTGTGAATGCTCACTTCCGGTTGTAATAAATGAAATTTTTTTTGCTGCTACTGGTGCCAAACTAGACAGTGCCAAATAGAGAGGCGTCGCTTTCGTTTGCTATATATTTAGTCACGACTTCATGATTCAAAACCAACATGGAAAAAGAACTGTGGAATAGAAAAGGATCTATAGCTGTTAGTTCTGTCTCGGCAGGAACCTCGCCAATAGGCCAATTTCAGGTCCAAACGCCGAAACGAGTAAGCCATATATAAATGCATATTGTTTGTTAAATAATTACAATGAATCCAAAGTATATATAACTGATAAAGACAGGTATAAAGCTTTAAACGTCGCATTTCAAGACACAATGACGTTTAGATAAATTAGTCCACTTAGAAGTTGTATTTGGAGTTCCGACTTTTCAGTTTCCATTAAACCTCGAGATAAATAAAGCTTAATAAAAGCTCCCTTTGTATATTGTGTTTTTGATAAGTTTTTATCACGAAAATTGAAACAAAAAAAAATTCTCTTTTAGGCCTTGGCAAGAACGTATTCACCATTTCGAAAATCTAGATCGCGATCATCAAGCTTTAGTTCATGCGATAGTACAGGTAAAAAAATTTTAAAACGCAATATTTAATGTGTACTACAGCTGAATTTTTGTGGTGGCAACAAAGCCAATAAAAGCCCTACATTTTTGTAAGACAATGCCGAATTAGCAGTGAATCTAGACCAACCGCGCTTTTCTTACCTAAAGTTTCTGTGGTTTGGTTAGAAAAAAGCATTCAATATTGAAATATTGGATTGAAAAAAAATGCAACATTATTTGGAAAATGTTTGTATAAACTTATTCAAATATACTATGTGCATTAATGGTGATTTTCTAATGATCTATCAACCATGCTTGTAATGTGGTAAATGCAGTGTTGGGGTATTCCCCAAATTGTAAGCCAAAGTATTCTGTGACTTTATGATGGTCCTTGTATATTTCAAATTGTAGTATATCGGTTTCTATGGAAATTTCAAGGGTCTTTCTGGGGCCCAGATAGAATCTCACAAGTAGGTCTTTATAATGCCCACTTTCATTTTGTGGCGTACCCTTTGGAATTCGATAGTACTGGGGTTTATATAACTCGCCCCTTTCCATACCCAACAACTCCTTCTTACACTAGTTGGACTTGTTTTTGGACATTATAGATGTTGTTTGGCTTGTGAGGTGTCCTAAGTTTTGAATAGGCATAAGAAAGGTATACATCATATAGGAGGCAAAATATATCTGACAACATCTAAAAATGTCTGTGGTGTGCTTTATAATAGTAATTTCTTCATTTCAAACTAATTGTGCTGGCTAGTTGTGCAATATCATAAAAACTGAGAATCAGAATAAGGTTTTCTGCAACAACATTAGTTACTGTAATGATATTGTTTTGCACCTTAATGCGATTCAATTTGGAATTATAATATGCCATGCATATAGTACATAATGATAAGTACATTATGATAAACATGTTAAG
This sequence comes from Dendronephthya gigantea, assembly GCF_004324835.1. Lineage (NCBI taxonomy): Eukaryota > Metazoa > Cnidaria > Anthozoa > Malacalcyonacea > Nephtheidae > Dendronephthya > Dendronephthya gigantea. Next base: position 1,696,005 of record NW_021163031.1, read on the forward strand.
CTGATTTGGAACAGTAGTAAGTTCACATAACATCAAATCACCTTTTACGATATAACATTTACTAATGTTTTAGTTACATAAAGAATAAAGATTAGATAGCAAATGCAGCAAAATGAAAATTTAAAGATAGAAAGTACCAAATACTGGCAAACAGTACAACATCATTAAGAAAAATGGCTTTAAAAAAGTCTTTGAGTTCAAAGTTGAATATTTTTAATTCATGATGCCCAACTGGAAAACAAGTGGTTGTAACCAGTTTGTGGAAAATAGATAGGACTGATAGGATGAGAATTAAGGAATATTGTGTGTGAGATATGCACAGATTTTTTTTTAAGATGCTCTCGAGTATTATGTACATGAAAAAGTAAAATAAACATAAATAGTTGAGTTAAAACAAATGTAATCAAAAAGAATTTACATAACAAATGAACGATTAAGCAAGTCGGAGCGACTTGGAGCGACTAGGAATTTCGTGGCGCAGCGCATTGTGGATTAGCCGGTCACAAAGAGACGAATGGCTTAATATGGCGTCCGCAGAAAATGGACCGTCCCCTTCGGAGGGACATGGCGCTGGAGATGTTTCGTCCAGATCGCCGGCAGCTGCTCAAAAACCACCAATGTTATCAGAGCTCAAGGTTCGAACTCGCTCACCAGTTTGTTATGCTCTTGCTTGAATGTTATTTTCTTTCATTTTGTCTTGCTGTTTGTAATCAAAATGTTATTAAACAGAGACTCAGCTTTTCTGAAAGTATGTCCTCGAGACGGCTGCCCAGAGCAAGAAAGCGGACAATGTCTGTCTCGTCTACGGATAGCTATAGCTCAGGTTAGGCAATTTCTACTTGTGTGGCAGGCCTTGTAGTTCTCGCAAATTGTCAAATTCGACCACAAGATGACATGACAAATGGCAACAATATAATTGTACTGCCTGCACTAATGAGTCGTTCCGGGGAAATCACATATGCACTTTATTATATACTTTTATTAGCCTGCTAAGCTCCTCCTTATTAAAAAGGGGCACTTCTATGCTCCATTGTGAAGTAATTCAGAGCTAAAATATCCGAAAAGTATCCGTCGAATGTCCATCATGTCGTGGAAAAAAAGAGAGTCAATTTCATCCTCGTAAATATAAACAATGTCTATAGCTATACATATTTGTATGTTTTAGCGAGCTATTCTGACAGCATCTCGTCCGGTGAAGATGACGGTGTTTCTCCTAGAGAAAAAGATCAGGTATAACTTTGACTTCGAATTTTATGAAAGTAGTGATACGCGATATAAAAATACACTATCCTAGCTTCCATTTCCGGTCAAAGAGCAATTTTCATGCTTCGTGTCTATACAATTATACTGTCTGCATGTTATCATAAATAGCCCATTTAACTTGAGTATTTAAATGAACTTTTGACCTATTTTCAATTCTTTTAGTTTAAACCTAGATTTGTTTTGTTTTATCGCAAAAACCGTAAAGGTTTTTTTCCACGTACGTGTTATGTAACTAAATTTGTGCTTGAATAGGTGGGAGTACGTATGTGGCTCAAACATTAGGTAATGCCAGGGTCAATATAATTGCAAATAAATCTGGTTTTATGGCTTGTCTTGCCAGAAAAGCAGTAATATTGGGAAATATAGTATTAAGTATGTATAATACAAGAATATTGTACCTGTATTAAATATTCCCAATTGCCCAATGCCTCCTTTGTCTTGTAATTACATGCCAGAAAAGAGTGACAGAATATCATGGAACTATCAGTTCTCGGTTTTTATAAAGAAATTGTGATAAAACCCAGAGACAAGAAACCTGTCTGGATAATGTATGCATGGTTGCCTGATCTAATCTGGTTATGTAAATGGATTCCACTACAACTGGAGCCCTTGTAACATTAAAGAAAAGTTTTTTACTAAGGAAACTAACCCATGTTCAATTTGGGGTGACTCTAACTCCAGTTAGTTTTGGTTTGTTTGAAATAGCTAACCCAGGGTAGTGTGAGCCAAAGAAAAGACAACTTTGGAGTAGAGTTCAAACATCCATAAGGGGTAGGGTATTAAAACTTAGAGAACTGGCTGTGGTTTGGGGTTGACTGGGGTCTACCTCCAGTTAATTTTGTCCTCTAACAGGGCACCTTGGAGAAAGTTGAAGAGAAAATGAAGTTAACTACTTCAAAATGCAGCACTAATCTTTTTCTTAGTATAATATAGTGCTTAAAACTTAGGTATAGCTTGTTCGTTTAAAACCTGATGGTATGCGTACCTATCCTTTTAGCAAAATTCCAATGGCTTCACAGATTTCTGCATCAAGAATATTAACCGAGCAGACTTTGGCCAGCGTGAAATTGAGATTGCCGAACAAGGTAGAGTATATTTGATGTTCACAATAGATCTTTTGCATAATAGACCAACTTTTGATTTAGACAACAAAAAGGGAATTTCCGAAAACATTCTAAACTATTTATACTATTGCATTCTAAACTTTGTAAAATCACCAAGTTTGGCTGCAAAATATTGTAAGTGCTGAAAATGTAGCCATGCGAACTACTTGACATTTTGCAACCAAACTTGGCAATTATACAAATTTTGGTATGCTCTTTTTTGCTGTGGTGATTTATTTCCTTCTAGATATCTCCATTACCAAACATTTGCTATTTTATTACAAGGGTTTTACAATGACAATTTTTTTCGCTCATGATCAAAAGTGTGTGTTGTAATTGGAATCCATTTATCTTTCATAGAAATGCCAGGTTTAATTTTACTAAGAAAAAGGAATGCTAATGATCGACCTTTGGAAGGAGCAAAGATTGTTGGATGTACTCATGTTACAGCACAATCAGCAGTATGCCAATAATTTGTTTTCAAGATTTTAAAACAACCTTATTTATTTTATCAAATTGTAGTATGCCTCCACTAATAAGTAAAATTACATGTGTTAGACAAGGTAAAATAGTGGGAGGTCATAAACTAGCTGCCCTGAATTGTTTGATTACATATTTTTGAATTGCCCTGTTTCTAACTTGTTTTTTATGTAACCCTTTACAGATTACAAGACATGGCTTTAAAATGGTCCACTATTATTATATTCCACCAAAGTATCATAGTCAAAATTAAATATAACTTTTTTTGGTTTTCAGGTGTTGATTGAAAGTTTGTGTATGCTTGGTGCTCAAGTACGATGGTGTGCTTGCAATATCTATTCAACACAGGTAGTGTATTTACTACATCTTTCAATGACACATGTGCACAATTCATTCATTTTCATCACATTATTTTCATCCTTTTAGAATGAAGTTGCTGCTGCCTTAGCTGAAAAAGGTAAAAATTCGCTATAATTGTTTCTGATATTTAACTTAATAAACAAGAGCATATTCAGTTAATCCAAAATCAACGCATATAGTTCCCAAATACACAAATGTCCTGAACTCATCTTGCAACTATGTATCGAGAACAATAGCACTTTTAGGGAATCTTTTTGAACAGCTTTTGACCAATATTTGAGGTTTAGATTATTTCTGTGTATTTTGAAGCTCAGAGTCTTATCTAAGTATCATCTTAGCATCATCATTTTTATGGTTTTTTTAAAAGCAGCTGATGGTTCTATCCCACCTAATGACCAGCATTGTTTTACTAGGTTATCCAATATTTGCATGGAAGGGTGAATCTGAAGAAGATTTCTGGTGGTGTATTGAGAAATGTATCAATGCTACTGGATGGAATCCAAACATGGTAAATTATTGGGGTAATCCTTACATCTTATACATCAACCATTCGCATCATTAAACTTGGCTACAAACGTTAGAAAGACATCCATGATTTGGACATTTTAAAATATGGTGTAGTCAAACATTGACATACACTTGATGAGCCTGATGCATTCATATTAAAGTGTAACTGAATTCAACAAAAAGATTGACATAAAATATTTAAGTGACCACATCAATAATTCTACCCAAATTCACAGAAAGAATTGCAAAAAAATAAATATCAAATAATATAAATAGACATTGACAATTGTGGTCCATACCAGTCTCCAAGACTTGCTTGGCACCAGCAATTGTAGTGCCTTCTAAAAATCCTGTTATTTATTTCGTTTTTCTTATTTGATACCGGATGTTTTCTTTTGATACTAAAAATTATTTTAAAGAAATTTGCCAGTGTGTGATGATGACAAGTACAGTGATAAAATAAGAAATAATCAGTATCTAGTAGAAAGGAATATTATTAATACTTCATTTAGATACTGGATGATGGCGGTGATTCCACGCATCTTATGTATAAGAAATTTCCTGGGAGATTTAGTGTCCTTAAGGGCATTGTGGAAGAGAGTGTCACTGGAGTTCATAGGTATAGCATGACGAAAAATGATCTGTAGCACATTTCTACGTTACCTTTTCAGCCAGTTGAAAGTGTATGTCCAGGTGGCAGGTGGGGTAGGGGGGTTTAGATTGACCTTAACCCAGACAATGACCACGCGTCCTTCGTACCAGATGTTTGTCAGAAATGATAGAAGGAATCTTATCCATTGCTTCGTAATCGCGAAGGCGTAAGCCTAAGTCTTCTATTCCTGCTGCTTTGCGTGAACCAACTTTCACTTTTCGCAACGTTTCAGTTATCATCTCTCCAGTTTTATCCCGGAACCGTTCTCTTCTGATCCTTCATTCTCCAAACAACCAACTACAGCAAGCTTAATTCTCTTTTACCAGATTATTTCAACTTTCTAAAAATGGCAAGCTGACTGTTCCAGCCATGAACGTAAATGACTCGGTGACCAAGGTATTTCCTAATGCGTAGAGTGTAAAATATTTTACCTGGTGTATCGAACTCGTCGTAAAATGTTTTTAAATCACGCTTTTATTCAGAATCTATAGCATGATTTATTGATGAAATCACTTTATTTTCAGACTAAGTTTGACAATCTTTACTGCTGTAGAGAATCTATTTTGGACAGGTAAGATGGAGTCCAGTTTTTTCGCAACATGATTATGGATCGTTATTTGCATTGATCTAAACATTTATAACATTATGAACCGCTTAGTTTGAAAAGGACAACGGATGTAATGTTTGGTGGGAAACAGGTCTTGGTGTGTGGATATGGGGAGGTAAGCCTGAGGTCTAATAACTCAACTTTATCAAATTTAATTTCTGACCGGCGGAACAGGGTAATCTGCATGTGAACGTCGTGAATTTATCTGTCGGTGTAATTATATCAAAAGAACTTCGACATAACGCGCAAAGGACCGTTAATCAATTCGTCTGGAAGATAGTGTCCTAACTAATATCCCAGGAAACAACCGTTCAAGATGTAATATTCATATAGCTTTAGAATGCTAACTCTTCAGTTATGATGAGATTATAATGATGATATATATTTTGTCCATGAAAAACATTTTTCAAAGTCATCTACAGCAGGTAATAAGCTGAGGACCATTATTTAGGAACCTGTTGGAGTTTGGAGTTTGGATACGTTTGTATTCTGCTTGAATCATGTGAATAACAAGTATTATAAATGTTATCAGATTTTACAGCATATATTGGGATTATTGACGTAAAATATTTAAAAAAAATCAATATTTTTGTTAAAATATTTACATTTGAATAATATAGGATTTATTTTTCTCAAAATAAAAAATACGACGTAATGTTTTTGATATTTTCATGCATGCACCGAGGCCGCTTGCAGAGACCTCTTCTTCATGTAACACAGTGTGTTTTCGATAGGTCTTTGACAGCTCACATATGGAAGTTCTTGTATCTTTAAATGCCAAACAACTTTATTTCTTTCCTATTTTTAGGTAGGAAAAGGTTGTTGTGCGGCGCTGAAGGGTTTAGGAGCCATTGTTTATGTCACTGAAATTGATCCAATCTGTGGTCTGCAGGCAGCGTAAGTAGCAATGAAACCCAATTAGAAGGTTCGAAATATAATCCGTATCGCATTTTAGCAAATCAGGATAGGACAGAACAAAGGCATGAACTACTCATGGGCTTATATTGTTAATTGTGGTCTTACTGGGATTATAAGCCAGAGATCAGTGGAAAGCAAGATCTCAAAAATAAACATAATAATTATAAGGGCTTAAATTCAAAAAACCAATCCATAAATATAAAATATGCTACCCCATCAGGGCTTCGTTAATTGACGACTTGCGCTTTAGACTAATTTCCTTCCCCGGCGATAAAAAGGACATTTTCTGAAAGAGCTTATTCGAATTGGTGTAAATTTCGGAGAATTAGGCGGGGCCTAACTTTCGCAGCCAAACTTAGCATTTGCACTATCTTAGTAAGAGCTTTCTGACTGTGATGACGTAACTTCGCATCAAATTTGATATATTTTGATATAGTATATACTGTTCATATTTATAGTATGGATGGATTTAAAGTTGTAAGAATTGAAGAGGTCTTAGCACAAATTGATATTTTGATTACTGCAACAGGTACGTGATGTTACTCCATCAAGTTTTCCTGGAATTGAATCCAATTTTTAATGGCACGGATAAGACAGCATTGTTAACATTATATTCCTCGTGCATTTACAAACAGCAATGAATATGTTTCATTCTGTAGGTAACAAAGGTGTTGTGACCAGAGACCATATGGATCGTCTTAAAAATGGCTGTATTGTTTGTAATATGGGTCATTCCAATACAGAAATTGACGTGGTAAGTTACTTATACATAGATATAAAAAATTGGCCATGTGCATGGTTGACATTTAAGCATATAAATGGTGGATTTGAAATGAAGAAATTATCTCCTCGATTGTCAGACGCTAAGACTGGATGTTTCCCGGACCTTATAATTGCATTATTCGGTTCCTCCAGTCTCGTCGACAATTACCAGGAGCCTTTATTTCGTTTGAGTTAATTTTTATTTTATGTTTTGCAGGCGAGTTTAAGAACGGAGGAATTGACGTGGGAAAAAGTTCGACCCCAAGTTGATCATATTATTTGGCCGAATAAGAAAAGAATAGTTTTACTTGCAGAGGTTGGTATAATGAAATAAATGCAGAGCCAATAGTTTTACAAGAGTATAACGAAATTAATGCAGGGCCAATAGTTTTACAAAATGCAATGTAAAGAAATGATAGAGGCGTCATTTCTGCGGGATAAAGGAGTGTAGAAGTAGTTGAGATACCAAGAAACCGTCTGCAATTATTGAAAAAGTTAAGAGTTAAGTTAGCTATGGACATGGTATATTTGGTTCTTCTGTATTCATTTAGGGTCGTTTGGTGAACCTGAGTTGTTCCAGTGTACCATCATTTGTTGTCTCAATTACCACCACAACACAAGCTATAGCTCTTATAGAATTGTACAAAGCTCCTCCTGGACGCTATAAACAAGATGTCTACTTGCTACCGAAGAAAATGGGTGAGAAAAACAAGCATGAACGTTACGAATCATTACGATGCAGAATAATATGGATAAATTAGTCAAGATCATTCCGACCAGTTTTAATCTGAATACCTTATCATGATGAACTTGCCTGATTACCTTAATACCTTAATATAGTTATACTTAATTATCAATGTTTGTAAAATTCTTTTCCAGCCAATAATTTCAGCAAATTCTGATTAATCTTGAACAGGTAGTGAAAATGAATCAAAATTAATATGCTCTCCTCTTCAGATGAGTACGTGGCGTTGCTTCATCTGCAGACGTTTGATGCGCATCTAACGGAGCTAACGGATGAACAAGCTAAATATCTGGGGGTCGCGAAAACAGGGCCGTACAAACCTAATTATTATAGGTATGCTTCGATAATGGAATGTTAGATTGTTGTCGAGAGTGATTGCTCAGAGATCATATATTCCCGAGTTTCCCAAATGCCCAATACAAATCTCTGATTGACATGACTTGATGTTGCAATGGTGTCTCTCTGTCTTTTTGCCTGTGAAGTATAAGCTATTGACGAGATATTCGCCTGTCTTCTAACATTTACCCATATACGTTTTTAGATATTAAATTAATTAATTATGATATGTGGTGGAGAAGAAATGAAAAACAATGTTTGGAAATGATCATTCCTTGCTATTGTTAAAATCATCCAAGATGGTCTATTTATTACAACACTACAAGTCTGGCTACAGGGTATCGATGAAACGAACAGGATATTGATGCATATATTATTCACATGGCAACTGTGTCTGTGAGCTATTTTACCAATATCATATCGCCAAAGAGCTGCTTGCATGTTAAAACATTGTAAATGAACGAAAATATCGTATATTCATACACAGCAAACGCAACATTCAGCTTTGAAAATGCTATATCTTTTAGCCGAGCTAACGACCTTCCCATGCAGCTTGATTTTCTTGTCAATAAAGGTTGTCCTTCCACAACATTAAACAATCCCTATCGCGCTTGGAGATCAATGTTTATAGTTTTGAAAGTTCAACTTTTATCGAATTACCTGTATAGCACTAATATCAGAGTTGCATTATGACTTCTTGTGGAGGTAGTAAGCTCAGTCATGGTTAGGACCGTAGGTGAACATCTTGTTTTGAGTAGCCGCCTTGTAATCAGACGACGAAGAAAGAGAATCTTATTTTAGAAATAGTCTAGAGATTTTATATTTGTTGTGCATGAATATACACGTCGCTTAGAATTGTGACTATTTTGTATAGAGGCCATTTTTGACTTAAATTGAAATGATATAGACGACTTAGAGTGAAATAGCATATTGTGTATTAGCGTTTTATACTATACCGCATACGGGAATTAACTTAATATACGAAAACTGAATTGAAAGGTAATAAAATTGTGAAATGATTGGTTTTGCTTGAATTTTTGTTAATTTACCAAGGTTACCTTATTCCATAGGTTATTGAAGTTTATTTAATTGCAAGTGTTCCTTGCTGTAGGTGTTTCTTGCAGGCCACCTGCCAATCCCAGTGAGTATTTACCTTGCAGGCCACCTGCCAATTCCCTTCGTGTAGGTGTTCACAACATGCAGCTAGACGGGGTTGTGCAGCTAGCTTCTGTTTTGTATTTGTTATTTTCCTCCCTGTGTTTCTACCTTGTGTTTCTTATTCGGTAGTGAAAAGTTTCTCCCACTGTCGTATGGAGACTTGGTCAGTTGAAATTTGAAAAATAGTGATTCAAGGTGTTTCTCCTATAAATCATATATTTCATCATAAGAAGGGATTCCAGTCCTCCCATTATGCCATCAACTCAACTGCACGAACCAGAAGGAAAGGCTCCAAGGGGCAAGGACGCATTCTTTTTATCAATAAAGTAGATGAACAGTTGATTTTTCAAAAAGTCACCGCCCTCACAGGTCCCCAGTAGAATACTCGGTGAGAGAAGAATGAATATGCAAATCAAAACAGGTCAATTCTATCTTTTCAACCAAGCAGCCTTGCCTTTGATTGTTAAACCTTGTATGGATGACTTTACCATCATATCGTCCTCAACGGGCCACTAAATTTTTGGGCTACTATGTGCAAAACAAACTGTGACAGACAGATACTAGAATTTCAATATAGTATTTAATTGGATATTATCAGAATGACAGAATCTAATCCAATCTCGAACAGTTCAGTACCGGACGGTGAACAGTTATAATAGTAATTTATGACAGCCAATGAGATGCGTGCATACGATCAGGGGCAGACTCCCCGCGTATAGAAAGAAACACGAGAAGGCGTGCGTGTTTGAGCTTCTTTTTTGCCATCACGGAGCACAAGAAATCAACATTGTCCATCGCGCAACTCAAGAAACCAGAGCTTTCTGCGCACAGTCAGAATCGATCAAATCCTGAACACGTTCTGTAAGTAAGTTTTAACTTCCCTCTTATATTTAAACTTTATGTCGGGTTTAGCGAACAAAACTTCCCGATTTCTGTAACTTACCGTGGGCAGGTGGCAGACACAAAGCACGATGTCTTTGAAGTTGAAAATTGTGTTTCCTTGTCCAGTTTTTGCTAGAAATGGTGAGTTTTTTGTACACTAAGAATCTTGCAAACGTACAATTTGGTTCATGTTTGGCAACAAACCTCTTGGGAATGGTATTTCAGAGAAATACTTTTAGCAGAAGTCGGTCATACATTCGAAATTTTGTGTTACCGATAATGTTTACCCGCTTATAAGCTTTGCATTTGCAATTTCGCTTGACGCAATTCCTGCTTCTAAAGTATATATATTGACATTAATTTTGCCATGAAAATTATCCAGTTGAAACATAGAAGAGTATGGGGATAAGAAACGACATAAAAGTATTAATAAATGTATTCAGTTTATGACTCAAGTTCCTCCGTGATGCAGCCAGCTCTTAACAGCAATAATTATTTATTTGCATGTCAAAATCATAACTGAACATTAGGCTAAGGATAACAACGTCTGCACTTGGCCACTTGTTGTTCATATTAGCAAGACTGTTGGCATATCGGGATAAAACACCAGAACCAGTTGAAAATAAATCCAGAATAGAATTGCTGGAGAACAAATCTCCTTCAACATATGAGTTTTGTCAGATTGACAAGGAACAATATAAGTACAAAAAAAGGATGAATGGCTGACATTAACCAGATGATTATTGTAACATTGCCAACAGAACAAGGTTGGGCAGGCATATTTTTAGATCGGTTTTCCACTAATAATGCCATTTACAGCTTTTATCAGAGGACTGATTCATTCATACTAGTTATTCACCAAACTTGAGGTGGATTTGCTGAGAACTATAGAGTGTGCAACTTCACCCCCCCCCCCAGGGGTGAGGGAGAAGTGCAAAGTTGAGTATCAGGCTATCAGCTCAATTATCATTATCTGGTGTACTTTGGGAGTATTATATACCATATTTTTGAAATTTTTCCAGCAACCAAACATTCAATTTATATTTTTTGCAGCTGATGTTTGTAGCCCTTGGCAGCTCAATACAATACCACACTTGATCCATCCGTAGCCATATCATGTTGTTTTCGCACAAATCACATGCAATTTTAATTGTAAGGGCAATGGATTTGGAGTAACTTTGTAAAGTCAAAAGTTAATAGATTTAATGCTTAATTTTAGAGCAAAATGTCACATGTTGGTCATGTGGTTAGCATGCATCATGATGGTGGATCTCATTCCCCTGAAATAGTGACAATGCATGATGGTACAGATCACTTTCAAAATATGACCCATGACTCCTCTGCTATGTCTGAACCTTCATCACCTGAATCTGCAACATTTGATGATTCTGATCTTCTCAACTCCTCTGTTACTGATGTGGTGACCAGTCAATTGGCTGCTGCCGGGCCAGTGGGGGTTGCAGCAGCAGCAGCTGTTGCCACAGGTCGCAAAAGAAAACGTCCACACTCATTCGAGACTAACCCGTCCATTCGCAAGCGTCAGCAAACCCGGTTGTTACGAAAACTTAAAGGAACTGTGGATGAGTATGCAACACGGGTTGGCCAGCAAGCAGTTGTTCTTTGTGCATGTCCTGGAAGGCCAAATCCATTATTCAAGGTATGAAATTTTGCTATATTATGAATCATTACAATATTCCACCTATGACCTATACAATATTTTGGTTTTGGTTATCAAAGCTTCTGAAATGCTGCTCTGATAATTTTAAAAAAATTTTATTTCTAGGTATTTGGTGCTGCACCTCTTGAGAATTGTGTGAAAAGTTTAAAACCTCACATCCTGCAGAGTTTGGAGGCTGCTTTGGCCCAGCAAACACCCACACCAAGTCAGGACAATAATGGCCTTTTTGAACTTCCACCATTGTATATAGATGGCATCCCAACACCAGTGGACAAAATGACACAAGCACAGCTTAGAGCATTTATACCACTAATGCTTAAGTATTCCACTGGTCGGGGAAAACCAGGATGGGGTAGGGAGTCTACTAAACCTGCGTGGTGGCCCGATGACATTCCTTGGCAAAATGTAAGATCTGATACCCGCACAGAGGAACAGAAAGCTAAGTTATCATGGACAAATGCATTAAGGATGATTGTTAAAAACTGCTATGAGTTTCATGGCCGTGCAGATCTACTTCCTGATTTCCAAGATGGTGATGCATTTCCACAAGTGCAAGGTACCCATCCCATTGTTCACACGCTTACCAATGCTGATGGTACTCTTTCCCTAGTACAAGTTGATGCAACTGGTGCTATTGTCAGTTCATACACAGATGGATCTACGCAAGCAGAATCAACACAAGCAGTTGCAACCCTTTCAGAGGTATCAGCAACAACTCAAGGCACACCAGTAACAATAAGTATCAGTGAGATGTCTCAGGGTGAGGCAGCGGCCCAGGCTGCTGTTGCTACTCTAGCTGAAGCAACCCTGTCTGATGGTGGTCAATTAGTCATACCTGAACATGCTGCTACTGCACTAGCGAATGTTGGTGAGTCACCTCTAAATACTTCAAATATGGTGACTATACCTGTTCATGCGGCAGCTGCAATGATGCAAATTCAAAACAATCAAATAACCAATAATCAAACACAGTACATTGCTACGAGTATTCCACAAGTCGCAATGGCACCACATCCTAACTTAAACACTGTAAACTCCCAAAATATTCAAACGCAGCTTGTGGACTCCAACAGTGGAGAAAATCCAGTCCCTGGAGCAAGTCAGGCTGTTGAAGTTGTAACTTACACAACCTAAGTTGTTTTATCTACTAGTATACAAGTGAAACAAAGTGATCTTTTAGTTTGGATATGCTTATAGACATTTTTAGAAAGTGTATATTTTTACTAGTTGGGTTAAATAGTCATTTTTATAGTATGAGTCACTGTACGATCACAATTGATAGAGATAAGGCGATCAATTCGTATTTATTATGAGTGAAAAATAAAAGAATATTAGTACCAAGTGGAAGTACGAAACCAGATTTGTGATCAGTCAGTGTTTGTGATTGAAAGAGAGTGATTTACAAAGAGATATATGTTTCATTAATATTTATGAGTTTTCAAAGCTTGTTGTTGCCTTGGTATTGTTGTGGATGATCATTTAATCTTTTTGAACAAACATACAGTATGAAGACGGAGAAAAAAATATGAAAGTTCGTTTATTAGAACAAAAGCATCTTAGAAATACACTATTGTGAACGTTTGGCCGTATTGTGTTGCCTGTTGGAATGCAGCTGTGTTTCTGTCAATGTCATAATGGTTTGTACTTGGATATGTTTGTTTAGTTTTCTTAGCATAATAGGTACAAATTATTAGGTAATAATGTGCTTGACAGATGGTTCTTTCGCTTTGACAAAATATATAGTCAAAATATTACCGTGGTACTGTAGCTTGAGCATTGAGTGGGGATTCGCCGCTATAGACTATCGAAAGACGATGTACCTTTTATTCTGTTAGTAGAGTTCAACCATTCTCTTAGTAGACTATGGCTTTTTGAGCTACCATGATTGTGTGTGCCTGTGAGAATCAGGTGAACATCTAAGGAATTCATTGAATAAAATACTGTCCATACCAGTGATTAACCTAACCTGGTTTGTCTTAAACTGGATTTATACACTCTCTAGTTAAGGACTATCACATGGCAAGGATGATATTTGACTTCATTAAAAAACATGAAGTTAAATAGGTTGTAAAATAGTCAATGCTGAATGTATGAAAAACCAGTTAAATGTGGCTATAATTGTAGTACAGTGAATAATATCAAAAGGAGCAATTATTACACTGGTTCTAATGCATTGCTGGGGGGGGGTTGACTTTGCAAAAACAAATTTGTCTAGTGGAAAACAATAAAGGGTGCTGTCATGAAGTGTCTTGTTTGGTTGGGGGTGATACTTCTTCAACTAAGTACTGGTTTTATTTTATTTCATTCACTTTTATCAGCCTGAAACAAAAAAGACTGCCCACTCAGCCAAGTCCCCAGGAAAGCCAAGAGGAAGAAGTAAAAGTCCATCTAAAAAGAAATCATCAAAAAAGGGAAAGTCTAAATCACGTTCTGCATCACCAAAGAAAAGCAATGTGGATCTTTTAAGCAAGCCTGCGATGGAAAATGCGTATTACATTTCCCACAATGCACCACAGTTTCTGGCATTCCGTGGCTTCTCATGGGAGTCTGGGGGTGGTAAAACAAAGAAAAAAGGCAAAAAGAAGGGAAAGAAGAAGTAATGTTGAAGTGGTAGGATGATATTATAGATATTTAAGAATATGTTGGTAGGTATTTAAACTACTTGTTTAGTGAGAGAAAGTGGAAGTGACTTTATTAAATAATATTTAATGACATGTAATACAGTTGAGTATTTTTAGTACTGTGTGCTTGGTGTGGCAAATTTGTTTTGCATTACAGTATATTTTGCAATAATTTAGACTGGTAATGTTCCTTGTTAAAGCTTACAAACCATGAATAACATAAGCACTGATTCATTGAGAATGTAAAACTGCAGCATCATTCAAGTACATAGAATGCTTAAAATGAGTTCACTCTAGTTAATAAAACGGAAACAGAGTAATTTTTCATTCATCAATATTTGAAAATATTTTATTAATTTCTATAAAGTAATATATTTTCTTAAAGGTTGAAAAACGTTTGTAAAAATATAATTTCCTAAGTAATTGTACAATTTGTTAACATTGGATATGAGAATTTATAATTATTTTGTATTTTATCCTGTATTGTCTTGTACCATCTGAGCATTTTTCCTTCGCCGGTCCTTCCCCCGCGTTTGAGCAACTTTAATCCAAATATCCTGGTAAAAACCTGACTGAAAAATTTTAAGTTAGTTAGTTTTAGTTAGTTAACGTGAATATGGCGAGCTATTAAGAAATTACCTTCACAGCAAACCATAGGCTCTTGATGCAACGCGCAGTGAACGCGACGCAAGGGATGCGTCAGAGATATGGATTATGGTCAATAATTGACAAATCCAAATAATGTGAAATTGATTCTATAATCTGCATACTATGACCAAATCACTCTCGTTTAATATATCTTGATCTGTATTCATTATCATACTCGATTTTGTAAGATATTCTGATCTTTTTTCACCCGTTAAGAAAAAGTTACTCAGTTTTTCGGCCTCTCAACTATCTCTCCACGTTAACACAACGTCAAATTTATTAAAATCAGAAATAAGCCCAGCCGTTAAAAATTTATAAAAAATTTATAGAAAATTTCACCTGCGAAACTTTCATTACGCGCGCAATCCGACAGAATATATTGTCCCGCCTCTCTCTCACCTGCATGAATTGAACTGAATGATAGATAATTTGAGAATGGATTTTGACGAACAAATTTAAACGAACGTGAGGCGATATTCAATTTCCGACTTTTGTTTGAAATTGTTAACGAAAGTTCTTAAAATGAATGTGTAATGAATGCGATTTGTTTTCAAAGACGCGAAAAAAATTTTATCTCATAACACAGAGTGACGAAATAAATTTGCGGTTGAAACAATTTGCTCCGGGACTGTTGGCTGTTGTATCAATTATCGTTTGCGGAATTTATCCTCGAATCTTGATTGTCTCAGAACAGTAAGTCCAAAAATCGTATTGGCTATTGTGTATAATTGTTATTTTATTGAAGAATCGCTTTCTCCACTTGTGTTTGTGTGATCTTTCAAAATCACCGCAAAAAAGTACGTTTGTTTGAAAATTAATTTTTTCCTCATCATTTATTTAGGTAGAGTGTCTAGCAAACTCCAAGTAAATTGTAAATAATTTGCTTTAACAAAGATCATAAGCCTCCAGATCCTAGATCAACTGAATCATCTCTTTACTCTACGAAAAGGTAGGTATTTGTAATGTTATTTATTTGCTTCAAAGGCTTGTTTGTTATACAAACTGTCTTTCCAGATGTTTTAATGTAAGCAATGGCAAAGTACATATTTGATTCTGAGTTTAACTTTGAACATCGTGGAGCTTGCCTAGTGCGACTGTAATCAGTGTCAAAACGCTTCCTGTGGATTTCATGATGAATTAAGAAGTTATATCAAATAATTTTGGCAAAACAACCGAGGGAGCTTGGCAGGGAGTCACTTTCGTGAGAAACCATTTGTTTTGCCGGGAATGAATCTAATGACCCAATCATTTCTTTATGCCAGAATAATTTTCAACAACAACGCTTATTTAGTTAGAAAATAGATAGTTGTTGCTGTTATTCATGCGGAAAGGCAAGTAGGCATCACATCACGACCTTGAGTAGTCTTCTAGGCTCTAGCCATGTCCCGTTTATAATATCCTGAGGTGCAGTTGAGTGTATCTGTCACTGTTTATGATTATAGCAATTTTAGCGTATAGTATAAGATTCATATGTAGTGCAGCCCTAATTCATTCAAATAAGAGTTTTCTAAAATCATGCTTTTCATAATTACAAAAATCTTAAGTTATGTCGTGCCTTGGTTTGACCTCCATTCCTGTTTTGTTCGTATCCCGATTATCTGAAGAATATTGAATGCAATTCCAATTGTAGAATAGTGAATGCAATCCCAACATGTCAACATCAATCGTCATGTTCAGTTATACCATTGTATATGTCAGAAAAAACCTTGATCAGAAAATCCTGACCTTGAAAATAACATTCATCTGAATTGGTAGGATCAAACTATCTAGAAAATGATTTGAAATGATTCTTGCTACTTGTAGAAGTTCAAAGCAAGTTCAGCTGTAAGTAATGAATATGTTCACACCCCGTGGATACACCGCTGTGCCTCAGGAAGCTGCCTCGCAGGATGAAGACGAAAGCATCGACAAAAACCCCTTGTCACAGAGTTTTAATCAGCGCAAGAACTTGAGTGCCTTGAAAAATACTGAAGCAATGCATAGCACGTCCCGAAACTCAAGAGAGAGTGAGGTCGAAGAGGGCGAAACAAAAGAACGGCGAGTTAAACGCAATGTGAGATTTGAATCGCGGAGTTTGGAAGAGAGACCCGAACCCTTGTCAAACGCTCGTAGACTTTGCTTTGTTGTATCTCTAATGATCTGTACTTTGACCATTTTTGTCTTTGCATTTACCGTTCCTTGTAAAGGTCCATCATGCAACGTTGCAAACATGATTACAACCGTAACCAGCAATTTGGAGGAATTTCACAAAAATTGGTCAATGTCTTTTCCTGCGTTTTCAACCGGAATCGTATTTCATCTATCCTCGTCAAAAACAAGAGAAGTCGTAGTAAGTTATAATGGCAAACAAGAGATCTCAAAACATTCCACTAAAGTCACAAAACATGAAATCCATAAAACCACTGGGAACCAGAAAAAATGGAGTACAAAAGAATCTGGCCTAATTTCATTAAAAGAAGACAATGGTGAATTTTTGTGGTTGTTCAATGCCTCAGATGTTGTGAAACTTATCGAGTGTAGGACAGATGATAACCATTTTGAGACATGTCTGATTCAAAGTTCTCATGGACGATTACAATTAATAAATCCAAAGCGTAATCAGATCATTTGGTCAACCCGTATCTTAATCGGATCTATATTACCCAGTATAATTATTGGCATCAATGATTGTGACGGCGATGATGGACGAGATATACTACTTAGTTATGATCGGTTTAACACTACATGTATGCTTCCAACCAATAAGACATTTTGCACACATCCGGGAGTTGTACAACTTATATCCGGTCGCACAGGGTACCCATTGGGCAGTAGACTGAACATCCCTCAAAGTCACCTTATAAAACGCGTATCCATCCACTCTACAAGGCATGCTGAAAATCTGATATTTGTATTGACAGTCGGTAATAAAGGTCATCTTAAGGTTATTTCAATCCAGAAGCTCTATCGTAAAATTTTAGAAGGTATGGACAGCGAGCCTACATTGTTTAATAATTCCACTCTGAGCGTCTCCGACATCGTATCGACGGACCACGAGCCTGTTGTGAAGGATTTAAATAAGGATTTTGTGGAAGACATAATTTTGGTGACGTTAGCTGGTAATAAGCACTCTTTAACGGCTGTAGATGGTGGTAAACTTAAGAAGATGTGGAGAATTGCATTTGGATCCAGAAAAATGTTAAGGTGTGTAATTTTACTTAATTTAAAGAAGACTAAAGAATACTCTCATTGTTGTTGTTGTTGTTGTTGTTGTTGTTGTTGTTGTTGTTGTTGTTTTTGTTGCTTGTTCATATTTCATGACTTTCTTTTTTTGTCACTAGTCAACCTGTGATTGGACATTTCAATGATGACGAGATTCCAGATATATTGGTCATCCTTGAAGATCCAGTATTATCATTTTTTAACCAGTCCCTCGTGCAAATTCTAGACGGACAAAACGGAAATATTTTATGGACTAGAAAACTGCGTTTGGCCAAGAATACCACCCCGTTAACTGCAAACGTTCGATATAAAAGTGATATCTTCCTACTCTGGATTGAAAAAGAAAGCAAGCGAAAATACAAGAAGATATTTCTTTCAAAAGCACCGAAAGAATCATCAAATGACATTGGAAAACAAGTAAATGCAGGGAAAAGTAAATCACAGGCAGGAATACGTGGAAAACAAGAAACTCAACCCGCAATGAGTGTGGCAAATACCCATCATGTCTTGCAGACGAATGAAAGCGAAAATTCAATCGCTCAGGATGGGCATCATCGTTCTCCACGCAGTACAAAATTCCGTAAGGAAGAGCGATCTGTAAATGATATGACAGATGAGTTAGATTCTCTTGTTGATGAGATTTTTGTGAAGGACAATAAAAATATTCCTCGAACTAAATCTATCAATAAACCCCTCAGGAATGTAAAGAAGAATGGCAACACACACAAAATCCTTGAAGATATTCTAAAGAAAGAAGGACAATCATTAGAGGTGGTGAAGAAAGAACATGGTTCCCTTGCTGGAGGGGCAAAGGCAACTATTAGTACAAGGTTGGTCAAACAAGGACCTAAATTATATACGATTCATGGTATGCATAAACCAAGCATGCAAACGAGGAGAAGGTTCAGGCAGATGACGAGCAGCTCTAGCCATGGAAAATTAGGTGATGGAAGTAAAAGTAAGCCTACGACGGCGAATATTGTTCATACGTTAACGGAAGGACAAAAATTCAAAAAAGTTATAATTAACAAAGTTGACAGTAAAATGGATGATCGTGGAGAAACTACCAGCTCTACTTTGCCAACCACCCAGCCTGAATCTCGTGTTTCTGTAAAAACTGCTAGGATTAATCCCACCACAAACGATGGTAGGATCGAACAGGTTATAGTCCAAAATTCTATCCGACAAGTTGGTGATCATCATGGTGGTAAAAATGAGCATGGAATACAAAGTCAAACTGCTATTTTGCCCACACATCGTGAAATCCAAAAAACAAGAGCAAGAGAAAGCGGGGGAAAACTCGATCATGTTGGAATCCAGAAACGTCTCGGAGAAAACCGCAACAGTAATCATCCAACCAATGATGTAACACTACCGACATCAAACCCAAAATACCAACATAACAAAGCTACAACTGGCAAAGCTGTTATTCGTAATATCCACCAAATTAGTGAAGACGTATTGTTGGCCATCCATCCAGTTACTAGACCAGACCAGATTCATCATTCTGGCAAAACAAATACCAAAACTGCTGCAATAAAGTTTAAAAATACTGTACGAGCAACATATTCTCCATACATACAAGGTCACCGTCACACTGAAGTTACTGTAAAAACAATGGCAGATTTTAAGTCCAAAAGTACACCTAACAAAACAAGGTCTGGGAAAGATATTCTTATTTTGCCTACCAAAATTCCTACAACTGAACAACCAACCAGCAATACTTTAACAATACTGCTGGAGAAAAAACATCAACGTCAAATTGAGAGAAAAACGACCCAAAGCAGTCCAAAGCACCCAAAACAACAAAATGGTAAAAACGAGAAACTTAAAGTTGACATTCCTCGTGGAAAAAAAATATCTTCCCATGATATGAATAAGCATAGTGGCACTACAAATAAACTTGAAAATAGACCAGAACATTTGAATAAATCAAACCACGACCAAAATATCGTAAATAAGTTGATCAAATCAAATGTGTCAGCCTCTTCATCACCACATCCAAAAGCTAACAAGAAAGTGAGGCTTTCGAATGGAGGAAATATGAACGAATTACTTGGTAATAAGAAAGCGATTCCCCACCTACATTCAATAGAAGTTAACAGAACCGGACACCTGGATGAAAATAAGGTAATTAAGTAAAGATGATAAATATATGCCAAATGTTTTAAGATGCTTTAAATGAAATGCGTGTATAAAATTCGTCTAATTTTTAAATTTTTTAAATTGCACTTAATTTTCTAAAATTTTTTGAAATGCAAAAAATCCTGAATCATCTTATGAACTTAGCATAAACACTATACCATGTATACGTAGTAATTGTGGCAATTTAAACTTCCTTTTTCACAGATGATTCGAGTAATAGAGAGAAAATTAAAGCCCAATACTTCAGGAATGCCAAGGAAGCAACAACTATCAAATACCAGCAAAGACCACCGACCCAAAGCAAGTGGACACCAGACAACGTTGCAACACCCGACAACCATAAACCACCACCATACCAGCGATGAGAAGAAGAAACACGATATTCCATGTCCTGATGGGTTCAATCTTGCTCTCATCGCTATATTTCCAAACAGTCACAAAAACTCGTTTTCAATCGTATCGCAAGAGAACAGTATAAAGAAACCCAAAGGTAAGAAGCTATTTATATGATTCCATAATGGCGGGGACAAAAAGTTCCTGGGATAAAACCAGTAAGTACCTGACCCAACAAATGACCCAAATTTTTCTACGATAATTTTCCTTCACAACAAATACCCGCTAGGATCCAACATAGGCGGGTAAAAAGCGTGGAACATGATCTCGGAAACGCAGTGTCCCGTCTGACCCAACCAGCCAAAATAAATATGCAAACCTCATGCATGCATGTCAAACGTTTTAAAACAATGCAATATTAAAGCTTAGCACTTTGGCTTAAATTTGCGTTTTAGCAGAAAGGTCATGTACTTTAGTTAAGCACGTGTGCTTCCTTAATTAATTATATCAAGGTTTCTTAATTGTTCACTCAAAGAAACAAATTCCTGAAAAGCAGTGTAAAGATATCTACCCTGGGGTGGAGGGAGGTGCGAATCATGTTCGACCTTCTCTAATGTTTATAGAAATTCTCAGAATAATTGTGACGTCATGATGATGTTAATGCAGAAATATCATGTCGATGAAATGAAACCAACTCGTGTCTTCTCTGTAGGTTCCTCTGCACCATGTGGCACGCTATGGCCTTCCCTAAACACCAGTCCGCTTGTACGAGATGCGGACAGCGATGGATTCCTGGACATTGTGTATGCCGTTAATTATGGTCGTGTAGTACAGAATGCGAGAACAATGAAAGTTAGAAAATTTAGTTTGAAAGTAGACTCAGAAGAATGAGTTGACATAATTTTAAAACAAAACATTTGTCGAATTCAACTATCCAAGATGTGAGTTATAAAGTAAAACAAGACCCAGTCGTTCAGGTTGTGATTTTAGACTAAAATGTTGAATGAAAAATTGTTTTATTGTACAACTCAAATCTTGAGTAATATAACTTATTTATCGCATATTGACACATTAGTAAGTAGCTCATCAAACTGAGACTGAGTGGGTTTTATTATGAGTGCCTTAAAAAAAACACTGTCAGGTGTCGGTAGGGGTGTACTTTGTTTACCTGACTTTGTTTACCTTGTACTTTTAATTTCTGCCAGCGGTGGTGTATGGTAGCATCAGGTAGCATGGTCTTTCCTGGTTATATACGGATATATAGGTTTACCACCTGTACAAGTAAAACGGACGGTATTTTACTTTACTGCCTTTAACTCGTGATGAACTTTCCAAAAAAAATATTACCATGCAGACCCAATTCTATAGCTGGACGTTGGTTACAATTTACAATGAGGCGTTTCTTTGATCAAATGGGAGGATATCTGTTATGATGTTTATATAATGCATAATTTCAAGATTATAGCTAATCGTTGCTAGCTTGTTGCAGCACGATTCAGTTTGCGATTGTTTTGGGGTTTTTTATTGAATGCACCAGTCTGCATGTGCTGGGTTAGAGTGTCAGACTCATTCCTTTTCAAGGTGTTTTACTGATTGCGAGAGAAAGAGAGGAAATGATTTGACATTGCCCTTAATTGGGCCTCCCTTGTATGCAATTCTCATTTTATATTCCGGTTCTCCGGGATTCCGGGAAGAAGCGCAGTTTCTTAGAAAAACGGCTTTGTTTTCACATTCATACTCACACGTGATCTTTTTTTTAAACTGTTCATGATGGCGACGTGTTTGGTTTTCGTAATTGCTTTCATTGTATTTATTTGTAATGTAAGCCTTGTTCAATGTACCGATGAATGCAAAACCCATGCAGATTGCAAACTTCAATACTTCAATACTTTTTGCTGTTATGGGGAATATTTCAGTGAATATGTCAATAAATATCGTTCCTGTACATATGACTCGTGTCTAAACCACTACTGCTTAACAGACAGCGATTGTGGCGACCTATCGATGTGTTGTCGTTCTAAAAGATGCGTGAACAAGGGTTGCTCTGGATGCGCTACAAATAACGACTGTTATTCAACGTATGTGTGTTGTAAGAAGACATTACCTCGGAACCAGACTGTTTGTGCTGCGGACTGTGTAAAACAAACTTGTAATTGGAACGATGATTGTGGTGGTTCGGAAGAGTGTTGTCGGTCAGGAATGTGTGTTAAAAGCGGCTGTAGCAACAAATGTGATATAAATTCTGAGTGTAATTTAAGCCAATATTGTTGCAAGAAGAAAACCTTTTCTGGAGGTAGTTGTAGTGAAAGTTGTGTTGGAACGATCTGTAGTATTGACGAGGATTGTGGCGGAGCTCGTAATGTGTGTTGTATTTCAAACAAATGTGTTGATCGAGGCTGTTCAAGATGCTCTCACAACTCAAACTGTAGTACCGGACAGTACTGTTGTAAGAAACGTAAATGGTATGAATTAAGTGAATGTAGTGCAGACTGTATTGGAAAGTCATGTAAAACAAGCAAAGATTGTGGAGGACCCAGCGAAACTTGTGGAGATGACAACAGGTGCATCATAATGAAGTCCCACACGAGGAACACTCCACCAACATGGATGATTGCTGTTACTACTGTGAGTATTTTTCTATTTCTTCTTGCTGTTGGAACATCGATTGTTTTGTTTTGGTTTATGAAAAGAAAGCCACCGGCAGACGGAACAGTCCCTCTTCTAGAATCTGAAAGATCTGGGTTCCAAAATCAACAACAAAGAAGCGCTCAGTTTTCTGATATCAACCCAGCACAACATCAAAATCAACCGTACCCTAACAGCAATATGTCTAGTGTCGCTCCTCAATCTCATAATCCTGGTTTCCAGAATGGAGCACCGGGCAACCCAAACCATTTACAGCAAAACCCGGCAAGGCCTACACAACAAGGAAATGGAAGTCATGGATTTCATCACAACGATGCTCAACTTTGCCCTGTACCAAGTAACAACGCAGTACATCATTATCAAAATCCTCTACACAATCCTTTTTATCCCAATTGCGAATCTCCGAATGTACCACAAGATGCCCAGTATCCTGATAAATCCAGCGATCAACAAATGTATCCACCAAGTGCCCCGTACCAGGATCTTCCATACAATCCATTTTATCAAAGCAATCAATAAGTTAACCCTAAAACTGTTATTTGTAAACAGTGATCATTATCAATTTTACTAAAAACCAGGCAAATTCAGGTTTTTGAAAACTACTGATAAATATATAGCTTGAAAGAATATCAGTTGAAGATGTATTGTTAAGACTGTAATTATTACACTGAATTAAATGATTAGTTTTTGTAAGATTTGAAATGGAACACGCTTTGTAGTCATAGAAAACTGAGCTGTAATTCACTAATTCTTGTTCCCTTTGGCCGCAGATGATTGTTTCTAATATGACGAAGGCTGGCAGCTGGGACTGGCCGACTTTTTAGTTAAAAGAAACATTTCACAAAAGAGAAATTATTTCGCAATATTCCCTAAGAGCTTTGAATACTGAACACAAGTAATGGAAAGTCTCTAGAGTCGTAGGAGCTTTGCTGTAGAAAGTTTTCTACGAGGACTCGACGTTTACTGGTATCCACGCAAATCTTTGCGTGAGCGTGGGAAGTAGCAACCTCGGTGTGATAAACAGGAATAATCTCTGTAACAAGGGTGTAGCGATCAGAAACAGCCCTAAAGTCTTATATCTACGTCTCAGTGAATTGGTTGAGCAGAGAAACATTGATAGGAAGGGCGTCCGATAGTTTCCCCCCCGCTCCAAGTATCCTCGCCCCGGGCATCAGAAGTCAGAACACCGATGTAAGGAAATCTGTTATCCTATTATTTAAGGAATTCCGATTTCCAATTTTAATCAGAATTCAGAAGAAACAGCAGCATGAAGGTCAAACGACAGAAGACGGTTAAAAAGTATATAAATCTTTTTAAAAATTCTTTTGGCGTCTTTGAGCCTTATCAAATACTTAGTAAGTAACATGATGTGTCCATTAATTCTTTTAAGAATTTTGCAGAGAAATTCGTGGCATGTTTAATAGGAAGAAATATTAGCAAATGTAGTGATGTTGATATTTATAAAATAGACAATTTTATTTCCTTTAATTCTGTCTTAACCTATCCGAATATCGTATACTTGCCTTTTCTAACTCCTAAAGTATATGAATCTTCATGACAAGAAATCCTAAGTGAAATTTAGTCTATGTTGTGATTACAACATTGTGGTATTCACTTTAGTACTTGACTTATCATGGACTGCCTATTTACAAGACATGAGTACACAGGCCCAGGACCATAAATAAATTAGTGAGCACAAACACATTTTCCTATTCTCCATTGGACAAACATAAAGCAAAATTAAGGATGCGATAAAGCGGCCATCTAACCATGCAGGATATTCCCTATATCCCTTGTGGAATTAATTTGACGAGACTGGGAAAGTGCCCACCTGTTTTGTTGGCTTGATCTGTCCTGTCATGCATTCTTCAAAATTCTAGCAGATTTTGAATTCTAATCATTGTTGGGCTTAAGCCTAACAAAATTATACAGATTGCATGTAGTTAATTTTCACCTAAACAACACACAATGGATTTATGCGACTACATTTGCTAGGTTGTCCATTCTGTTCCCGCTATTAATTAATACAGGTTTTATATATGAAATTATCCAGCCTCTCACAAGGTTGATAAATTTTATATGCATCTTGTTTCCTTGTTTGCCATTTTCATGGCTAATACAGTTGCAGATATATTGTACTTCTTTCATATTCCATAGTTGATGGGACATTTTGTCAGGCAGCCTTACAAAATAGAATCAACATCAAAGAACAATTGCCCAAGTATTTGGATGCAGATATACAGCTGTGTATCCTTTACTAAGCTGTTGATTGATCAGTGCTATGGAAGTGGAGTGTGCCAGAGTAGAGTGTGATGGATCTCTCTAACTTCTTTCATATAGCACCAAAGCACTTTACATAAATGAAAAAATGAAAGTACATTTTAGCAGTCCCTATAAGTGAATTTGTGACACAAGTATAATTTTTAATTGTTTTTATGATATTTCCAGCATGTTTATTCAAGTTATTGCAATGTGTTGAATGATGAGAATCATAATAGGGTCATCAGCTTTAAAAATAAGTCACTCTTATGTACCCATTTACATACATGCTAACATAATCTTTGGATATTCTTTACTGGCAATGACTGGACCATGTTTAAGCCAGCATTATAGAATGTTGATCAGAAAAAGCATCTATAAATTATTTAAACACAGGGCATCTATAAAAGACAAGCATTTATTAGACATGTAATATACATAAAACAACCCCTCTTTGAAATATAAGTTTATATTAATCCTTTCCAAAAAGACATACTTATGGACATTCTGTTCATGATAGATTGACGTGGTATGATTTTATATAAAATTATACTTGAAATTAACTGAAACACTAGGTAATGAGTTGAATATGAGATTTTCATCCTTGACATATAAAAGTGACCACGGAGTGTGTATTACATGAACTTGAAAGTCTTGGAGGTGCCCTTTATGGTGCTCTTGTTATTGCGAAGAGGTTTAAAACTCGCAAGTGCAGCCATCGTGAACATGTTCCAGCAACTGAGTGTGTCGCTCATTTGGTTGGTATGTAAACAGTAATTTGATTGTGTGAATCTAGGACCAATGGTTAGACCTTTTATGGTAACAGATGATTAATGAAACAATACAATTTCATTAAATTGAGTTTAGGAATTATTCCATCTCGAATTTAATTTTTGTAAATAAGGTTGTTAGTAGGTCTGATAATTTTGGCCAATGTAATGATGCATGTGTTTGACTCCACAAAACTTTTGATATTTTTTTTGATGTTTGTAAGTACGTATACAAGGATGGATTTTTTATTCGTTCAGGTGATAAGAATGAAAAAAGATATTTTGTTGCTACTCAGGACAAACACCTGCGTAACAGATTTAGAAAAATTCCAGGTTCGTTTTTTGTAGCCCTTGAGTACCCAATATAACCACCAATATCCATATATCCATATATGCTTCCTATGGTACTGTCGCCATGTTATGTGCACAAAATATTTTCTTTTTGAACCCAGTCCCTAACCAGTGTCTTTTGCATTACATGATGACATCAACATCTTATATTTGGAAGAAAATTATCTAAGAGTTTATGGATCAACAAATAAGCCCCCCTTTCAAAAAAGCCCCTCCTCTAAAAAGGCTCTTAAAAAGTTCTTGGTCGTCTAACAATTTGCATCATAATTTTTCACTCCTGAAGGTGTGCCATTGTTATATATAAACTACAATTGTATTGTGATGGAGAAGCCATCTTTTGCTTGCACCAAGAAAGCAACTGAGGTACATAATAAAGGAAAATAACTATTTTTTCAAGGAATTAACTCTTGTGATCGAGCGTCAAAGTCTTGGTAAATTGCAATAATAGAAATGAAATGTTAAGTCGCTGACGTGATGTTTATTCATAGGCAGCCCCGAAAACAATGTTCATTTCCATCATTGTCGTATTTATCACTTTTTTCAACCCCCTTTCCTTTTCATGGTCTTCAGTGAAATATCTGTTTACGACAAGCAGTCTGCCATATTAAGATTGTCTATAGAAGTAAAGACTACATGGTTTGCAAAACTGTCATGCGATTGAAACAAGTTTATTTCTTGGACAGGTAGAAAGAGCTCGTACTGAACCAACTGAGCATGAAAGAGGAATTTTAGAAAGATTGAAAACAAATGATGAACCAGAGATAAAAAAACGGAAAAGAAAACGAGCTAAAGGACCAAATCCTCTATCTTGCAAGAGAAAGAAAATCAGTCAAGATGGTCCTATCGCGAGCAATGTAAGACGTAGATTTTTAAGGAATGTAATATTTTATTTTAGTGTTGTAGGTTTGTAAAATACATGTTTTAAAATTATAGAAATCATCCTCAAGAAAACGAAGAAAAAATAAAATTCCTGCCCACGTTCTGGAGGTACTGGGACAGAATTCATGACCACAGTACAGAACATGTAAGTTATTGTACAAGTACACACAGCATGTCATACAGTAACTCAGTAAGAACCGTAGCCTGGTTGATTTAAAGCTGGATTGCGCTTGCCGCTTTCTACCGGATATAGTGTTTTTTAATTGTTCCAAAATCTTCCTTTGTTGAGTTTGTTCGCTATGATCTGTATTTGACCTCATGCAATATTGCTTAGAAATTCGCCTCAATCATCAGTCACTAGGGTGAAGTTTAGTTTCTATTTCGTCTGCTTGTCGACAAGTGGCTGATGGAAAAGATTGTGGTTATATCTCTGAGATCAGTAGGACTTAATTGCATACCCCACACAAAAGGCGAGATAAACTTGGGCTATTCCGCATCAATCACATGTCACTATAGTGACAGGTCACGACGAAATGAAAATAAAGCGACTAAAATACCAGACTGGCCTGTATGTTACAAAATGACACTTGTCACGAGATCGCAGTGATAAATGCGAGCTAGCAGATTTCGTTTTCGAAATGAATATTGGCGAAATAAAAAAAAATATGACAAAAACCATCAGCAAAGAATGTTCTTCTGCATTATTATATTCCGTAATTAAAGAATTAGGTTTTGCTGCATGGTATTGAGAGTTTTTGATCCTTGGCTTTGCAAGAGGATACTATGATCTAAAATTGGGCGACTCAACACAATTTGAAAGTCAAAAAATAGACTGCAGTTCTATTATTGCTGACTAACATATGTTTACCTAATGCACCAAATCGGGCCTGTAATTATGTTGGACTATGCTAAAATTGCTGATCTTTGTTTTTTTAATAGTTTTCTTTGGAACATAGTTGATTGACTGCAGGGTATTGAAACACACATGTCTTATCCAACTAAATTTAGCACGTCCCTCGCTAGAAGTTAGTCTGTTAGTGGTCCATAATGAGACTGATTTCGGTAGTGCCCACTCGATATCAACCGACAATAACTGGACGCAATTGAACTTTGGACAAGACTGCAGGATCTTTTTCTCTGTTGAATATTCACCATGAACATATTTACATAATAAATATACCAAGTCAGAGTTATAATTACTCTATTGAACTTCTAATCTCTGATTTTGTCCAGTAAAATGTTTTTGTTTTCATACAAGTTCCGACAAACAAAAAAGGCATTAAGTCATTAATGTTTTTTCCTAATTGCAGTTATTTCAAATGATTTATTGCGGTCTTTGTGCCCTGCCAGTCAGCCAGTGCCAGACCATGCACTCTTTGTTCATATTGACATTTTTGCGGGCGTTTTACTAGTGGCGGGAAAGTCCTGGGCGACTGTACAGTCAAGGCGGCCTTTTGTTGTACACGTGAACAGAACATGTGCCACCTCATCAAAATGGGATGTTTGCCAAATTTATCTTGAAGCGTTGAAAGATCCTTTAAGCCTCTTGTATTGAAATTGTGGACATAATGATAAGAATGCAGCTATACATGTAACGCAGGATGAACCAGTGGAATTCGTGTGGGGAAATCTGAAAAGTGATATTTGAATACAGAATTCTAGTGTATATGGACTTCCTCTGAACTTTTTTACAAGCTAACCAATCAGAGTTACCCATCAGTATCACAGTCGTTCAGTTATAAATAGAACCTTGCTGGGGCCAAATCGTCAAAAGAAAACAAAGCTGACGTTGTGTATATGTTTTGCTGCAGAGAGAATCACTTATGAAGTATATGAAAATAGTTTGATAGTTTTGCGACGTGCAAAACAAAGGAGTTATAATGTCGTTATTGAACTGTGCAATACTCTTGGAAAACAGTAAAATGACTGTAGCAGGTAAACTCCGAGATTTAGGAGACAAATTGGAAGAAGAGCGTTTGGTGAAATTATCAAATTCGAATAATTTTACAAGTAATTTTGGAGGCGGTTTAGCTGTGTGCCTCGGACTTTTTTTCCTTGGAATTACATTTTTGAAGCAGAAAAAATAGCGTATGCTGCAATTTTGACCTGAAAAGGTTGTTGGATAAAGATAGTTGGAAATTGTCGATCAAACGATGTGGCATCAGGATTCTTGACAAATGACACTGTCTTTTCTGGGCTTTAATGGTGAATATGAATATTTACTGGGCACGCGGTGTGGTGTAATCTCGGTCTTGTACTTGGTCGAGAAAATGGGATTTTCCTGTCCTGCATTTGGCTTTTTTAATTGTGTACGGTATTCGATTACATCGTATGATCTTAGTCGGCGAGAATTGAAATTGAAAGCTTCAACATGCAACGGCACCTTCTTAACACTGGTCACGCTAAAGAATGATATTGCACTTCTAATAACAAACAGATTCAATAGTTCATCAACGTGTTATTTGAAATATATCAGGGAATATTGGGAAAAGTATAGTTTTGTATAGGTATATTTTGTACAAAAAGATTGCATGTGTAATTATATGGAGTTTTTAGGTGAGATATTATGTGTAAATCAACATTATGTAAATAATTTGTAACTTGTAAAATCTCTGAAGTAAAATTATTAAATAGTTTACATCACCTATGCATGGGGGTTTTAGTTTGTTTTGAAATTTGATTATTTGACATACGGAAATTGTGTAATGTTTTAATTTAGAAGGGTTATCTATTATGCTGGTGAGCTGCAGTTAATCTGCATATTTCTATTGTCTATTGTTTCGCAGTTCCAGCAGGGAGTCCTCAATATTGTTGTGTCATCGTATTCAATTGAAAGTTTATTTACAAGCCCAAGTTTACGATTCGAGCTTTGTGTAAGTCATTAAGTGTCGCTAGGATGCAAATTGTTTCGCCAAGACGACATAATGCCCTCTAATGAAAGTATACTGACCTTTGTTACTGAGTGAGTGGTGTCTTAAGGAATTTATGATTAATATTGGCGACAAGAAGACTGCCTGCTAATGAAAATTTCTGTACCAAGATGTGGGTGGCGTAATATTACATCGCATTTCAGTTATTCAGTATAGAACACCGGCATACTTCTTCCTTTTAACCTTCATGTTTTTATGAAATAACACAGGAAGCTCGAAGCAGCATTACACTAGCTGTTGTAATGTTTGTATATACGCGATAATGACCGCCACGAAATAATTTTTGGAGCAATGAAAAATGTATGTTTTTCTCTCACACTTCGGACGGATAACTATTTGCCTAAAAGACGGCCAGTCAAAATGTCTAAAAGTTATGAAAGGCTGTAAAAAGTCTATAATCCTTTGTAACTCAAATAAGATAAAATCTATTGTGCTGTGACGTGCTGTTTTATTCATTATCATTGAGGATAATCCGCCTCGAAGGTGCAAGGTTATCATGTATATATAGGTACACTTATTCATCTAAACCTCAATATCTGACAATGACACAGCCACTCGTTCACATCTACCAAAACAACCGTTTGAATGTGACAGTTTAAATTAAAAAAACACCTTTATATGTGTCCTATTCCATTCGGGGCTGGGTTTTTATTTTAAAAAAAATTTAATTGTTCAATCAAATGCAGTGACGTTTTTAATAATAGTTTTTCTACCCCTAACGGAGTTCTTGCTCACTTAAACTCGCCCCACTCCGTTCAAACGACCACATCTCAGTATTTTGTATACTATAGATACATTTTCAATTTGTGGGTAGATGATAAAATATTTCTTTGCTGTAAAACGCCTTCCAAGACCGGTAAAAAGCTTTATATAAGGCCATAGCCATTTCATGCATGGCCATGGGGACGTTTCTTGCTGCGATTATACATGAAATTTAATTTTGGCATTGATTGTGGGAAACTAACGGTAACACGGGGCGAATGAAAAATAGAACTTTTCAAATTAAAATAGTCAATAAACCATCTCAATTTATATGCGAATTAACCTATTTTAAGTCACTTGTTTTAAAATTACTTCTATTCGTCATGTCTCTGTATCGTGTGGTTAATTTACATACAAGCTAGGGAGGTCTACTGACTGTAATTACTCATTTATTGTGGAGATTTGACAGGTCTATTCACTGAGAATAACGTGTGTCGCATTAGAAAATTACTGAATTACTGCAACGGGATATTTGCCAAATTTAGATATGAAAGCGTCCACTTTTGATACATCCTGCAGAAATTTTTACATCATGCTCAGTTGTACGATGCCTGGATAACGCTACGCCAAGGGAAGAGTGTTTCTAACGTTGTAAAAATCCCCTAAAAAACGATAAAAGTCATAACCTATTTCAAGAGTTCTTTATGCACTGACTTCGTAGTAATTGTTGACTGCTTGATGGCCTAAAACAGCTCTCATGATTGACCTTGTTCCTAGGTTGCATCCCTTGTTACATTCATTTTTTTCTGGTCCGGCATTTACTAGAATTGAGATCAAACCCATAAGTGTAAAAAATTCTAGTCGGCTTGTACGGCATCTAAAAAACAACAGTCATTATTTTTTACATTCATTAGCTTTTATCAAACACCTTCATTTCCTTGTTTTGCAACGATCATTTTCAACAAAGAAAAAAAATTTAGTAACAGGTGATGACAAGTAAGTTATGCCTTTTGGAAGTAGATTTACATGTTGCTATAGCATTCATTCCATTCTAAGAGACCAAACGCAGGAACGATGCTGCTCAAGAACCAAAAAGTTTTATTAGGTTGCATATATATACTCCTAATGTAAGTATCCAAGAGTTATGGTCGCGAAATCGAACATGAATTCAGACTGCACTCTGCAGCAGCACATAAGTCCCGTCAGCTGAATGGCCTTCTGTATGATTCTGTGCCTGCCGGGAGCAATGATGATGTATTATGGAAATTTTGATAGCGTGTTGCGGAAACACCGGCTTATTTTGCAATATCCGAAATGGCTGCGCGTATATTTTCTCGTTCTCTACCGCGAAATTTTCGCAACTGGCGAACTAGTTATAAATCTGTAGCATACTCAACTGAATCTACTTCAAACGAAGCGATTGGAATCATTGGTTTGGGTACAGTTGGTGAAAAAGTGGCAACGAATCTTCTCAAAGCAGGATTTACTGTGTCGGCGCTACATGACTGCGAGCCCAAAGCTGGCAAAAATTTACCCGGAAATATTCCACGTACAAAGACCCCGCGAGAGCTGGCGGAAATATGTGATGTGGTAATGACAGCACTTCCTGCACCTCCGCATGTTAGGGATGTTATGACAGGAGAGAGTGGAGTTTTAGCCGGGTTGCGACCAGGAGGGGTGTGGATAGATCATTCAACCACGGATTATCAGCAGACTTTGGAGCTTGCAGCCGAAGCAGGTAGGGCTTGAGTAGAGGTATGTCTTGTCCATGCAGGGGGGGGGGTGTTGATCATTCAACCACGGATTATCAGCAGACTTTGGAGCTTGCAGCCGAAGCAGGTAGGGCTTGAGTAGAGGTATGTCTTGTCCATGCAGGGGGGGGGTGTTGATCATTCAACCATGGATTATCAGCAGACTTTAGACCTTGCAACTGAAGCAGGTAGGATGTGAATTGAGGTATGTCTTGCCCATGCATGGGGGAGAGGTGTGTTGAGAGTTTTGCAGGAAAAGGGCAGGTTAAGGTTGCATTTCAACTTGCAGAGAAATAGTTTACCAGCAATACATTTGAATATTTTCTTTTGAAATGAAATGAGTCAAGCTGAACCAATTAATTTATTCTGTCAAAATCCAGATTTTGCAAGACTTATTGAACTATTTTCCTGCAAGTGGAAAACCGCTCTAAGTAAGACTCTCCTCCCAGGGCATGCCATTTCACAGGTTTGATGTGGGCAGGTTGGATGTGGGCAGGTTTCCTCTCCTTAGTTTTAAGGGTGTTGAAGGCAGAAGGTGCTAAGTCTCCCTCACTTTATGCAAAAAGGGTAATGTGGCACCTCACTTTGCACAACAACCGAGTGAAATTCTTTAGTACCCTTCCACATTAACCAGAATCATTATGAAAATTTTCTGTTGAGACTATAAACAGGCAAAAATTCCAATTTAATATATTTTGGAATTTTTATACATGCAGATTCATGATTGCATTTTTAGGGGCTTATTTTATACAATACAATTTGTGTCATGTTATCATTGTTATATTTTCAACTGAAATGCATGTTTGGGAGTGTATATAAAAATAAAATTTCTTGATATAATTAATGTCTTGTGCACTTGATTGGACATCATTATAACAAACAAATTTGCAAGGAGTGAGGCCACTAACACATAGAGGGAGGTTGTAATTTAATTTTGAAAATCCCGGTACTTACCTCCCCTTCACCAAATCTCAGTACTCACCTCCTCTTACTCCGGACCAATCAGAAAAAGTTTTACCTATATTTTGTGGGACAATACCATTAATGCATGGCCCTGGAGACTCACTCCATAACTGATAAGTAGTGAGCGAATCAATTCTCCAGCAAACACAATATATGTAATCTAATTATCAAAAGGAACTATGCATTTCTCTTTTAAGATAAGAAAGGTATCCAAGTGCTAGAAGCTCCAATAACTGGTGGTGTTGCACTGTTGCGGCAAAGTAAAATGACAGTACTCGTCGGTGGTGATGAACGTCTGTTTAAAGAATGTTTGCCGATCCTTCAACAGACCAACAAGGTGGTTCTCCACATGGGAAAAATTGGAACAGCCACGATTGCGAAGGTCATCTCTAACATGCTGGCTGCTGTTAATAATGTAACAATGGGAGAAGCCTTGATGTTGGGGAAGAAAGGTGGCGTGGATCTGAAAGCTCTGTTCGACGCTATTAGGTTTAGTGCAGGAAATACTTATGTCTGGGAAACAGAGGCACCATTGATCTTTAACGGTAGTTATGATCCTGATTTTACCCTGAATCTCCACTGCAAAGATTTAAACCTTGGTTATGAATTGTCTCGTAAATTTGGAGTTCCTATTGAAACGCTGGCACTCACAGAGCAGATATACAACCGCGCTCGCCTCAGGTATGGAGATGAAGAAGGCTCCTCTTCCCCACCGAAATTATTGGAAGAGGATCTGAACGAGCCATTGCAGATTGACGGCTTTGAAGATTGGACATACTCTGTTGAGCATGTGGGCGGTTCCATGGCTGTCGTGCATACAACAAAAACCAAGGTTTACAACGATGAACAATGATTATTGTGTAGGAACGTTTATTAATTATTAGAGACTTTAATTTCATAACATTCAAAACACCACAATGCCTATTTGTATAGGAAATAGCATTAGGAAGAATGATTTTACAAATTAGATGATATATATAACTTCTATGAATTCTATGAATCCCGAAATTCACCTGAATATATTACATTGCTCGCAAGAGCTTTTTATGAGGTACTATACTCTATAGTAATTTAGTGACGAACGTCAAACAATCAACGATTGAACGTCCTAAATTTGGCCTAATCATATACATGAAATATATCAATCAGCAGTATGACAATATAGTTAGGAAGTTCTTCTGTTGTAATTTCGTATGGAATAAAACTATTTTTAAAATAATCTCAGCATTTGGCTTTAATAGACCTAATGACGTTCACTCTTTCAATTTACGAAATTCATGTTTTCCGGTTCTTACTCAGAATGCTTCTGGCCACTGACCTGTGTTTTTTACTGTGCATGACTATAGTTTATTGAGTGACTAATATACAAATATATATGCACTATATCTACAGGTCCCTGTTTCTGACTGGTCACGACAACGGTAATTGTAACGGTGTAGCATATGTCGCCAGCGTTTAGAGATTTTCATTGGGGTAAACAAATTGAATTGTGCGGCATCTGGAAAGCAGCAATCATTAAACCTCTCATTAAAACCTTCATTCCCTTGTTTGTTCTCCCGACGATGAAGAATTTTTTCAACTTTTCTTACCAAGTGATGACAAATAAGGAACTGATTTGATTACATGTTAACAAATTATATCGCATTCCTAAAGAGTTCATCAATTCTGAGAAGTACATGCAACTTTTTTATTATTGTCTGGTTTCCATTTAGTTGTCCCTGTCGTGTATGTGTCAAGGTAACTGATGTGATAAAATATTTCTGTGTTTGCAGTCGATTATTACGATTTAATGGAAACCAGGCTTAATAGTGTTGCTCCTCGAAGACACGACAAAATTGTTTCTTTATTTCCGCGTAATAATCCACGGAAGTACATTAACGAAAGTAGTACATATCATGTTTCATGATGCTAAATACCTAAGATTAAGAGACAACAATGTTCATACCAACCCAGCACTTCTTATCATTGGCCTTCTTGCCAAGGAAATAACGACAGCTTTGATAGGATCAAGTGACTTGTGTTTACATGGTGTTGATGGCTGCTGCGTGATATGTGAGCGCGCCACTAGCCACTAGATGCGGGCAGCAAGATGTGGTGCCATTCCATGTTTAAACGGTCTCTATTTTTCGAATATATGTTTTTAGGATGACCCCTCCTCGAATATAAAAA
Source organism: Dendronephthya gigantea (assembly GCF_004324835.1). Classification (NCBI taxonomy): domain Eukaryota; kingdom Metazoa; phylum Cnidaria; class Anthozoa; order Malacalcyonacea; family Nephtheidae; genus Dendronephthya; species Dendronephthya gigantea. The sequence continues at coordinate 1,731,824 of NW_021163031.1, forward strand.
CATCTTGAGTTGAAAACCTAAAATGTTAAACTGACTAAATGAATGATAAATTAAAATAATCAAATGTTTTGTATTCATAGTAATACCATTATTGCCCCAAGCCTTTGCGAGGCACACTTAACGGACACTTAGATCTAGAGTCTAGACTGTACCAGTACAATTATGTTCACCTCATTAATGTCACAATGTTGCTCTGGTCTTTCAAAAATTTCTGGATAAAACTGTCTCTAAAATTCATCTGACATTTAAGTAAAGATTTTAATTCAGATCTTTGGCAGCATTTTTTCCTTCTGATAAGAACTTCTAGTTTAACACTTTTGTCAATGGTCTACCATAGGATGGTCTGCAATGAGTAATCAACCAACCATTGCAATTTGAACAGAAAAACTGAACGTTTCTCATTACAGACATAAGAGAGTGTAAAGGTTGAATTTTAACGAAGTTTAACTGGGTAAAGTGGATACATTTTTATTTCATTTCCATTATGGTATCAATGTTTCTCAGTTAATGCCAAAATATAAGTTAACGTTTTGGAATTTGGATATCTTTATATTTACAATAAACTATACATACTGAATCTAGAATCTAGATTTGTGTCTACTGTACTGCTATAAATTCAATTCAAAATATTTATAGCAATATTGTCAAACCATTGTCCCCGTTACTTCTCTACGATTCATATCATCACGGAAATTGTTCAATGAACGTCTTCGTCGAAAACTCGAAGGCAATCTCGATAAACCTGTACGTCTTGGTTTTGACTCGTAAGCGTTGCCATAACGACCTAGCGTCAGCACGCGTAGGAAAGAAACTTTATAATCTCTTGAGAAAGTCCCGTAAATTATTGGGTTGGCGAAACAATTGAAATACGTACACATTGTACATAGAAAGGAGACTAAGTTTTTGTGTGCGTACTGAGTATGGTTGGCAAAATCATCTACCATCCAACGAACATTATTAGGCAAAGTCAAAAACGCGAAAACTGTTACAACGACCGCGAACATTTTCATTACACGCGTGTTTTGTTCTCGGCGAATTGTTAAACTCGCCTGTCTTCTTGGACTGTTTGGTGCGTTGCTTCGGCGTCTTCTCAATGATTTGGTTTCCGACTGTTCCACGCTAGAATCCGTACATTCTTCCAGCTTTATCAGGCTTAGGGTGGAGCGACGCAAATAACGAGCAGCACAACTGTAAACTAAAGCTAATACGATCAACGGCATGAGATACTGTACGTGAAAAATTATAAGAGTATATTGACGCGATGTAAATATGCTCGCATTCCAGTCTTCGGCGCATTGTCCATCAATAATCACGCTAGCTATGGAATATGGGATTATAAGCAACAGTGAGACTACATGTATGAACAAAACAGTTCCCACTGCTTGATATAATGTAAGTTTTGTCACGAAAGGATGACGAAGTGCCCTTGAACGATCGATAGAAATGGCAACAAGCGTTAGGGCTGAGGACGTAGTCATCATTGTTGCTACTGGCCAAATTATGCGACATACAACAGGACCATAATGCCACGCGAGGGAGGATACCTCTACCGAAATATCAATGGGAATGTTTAATAATGGTGACATGAGATCGCAAAAAGCTAGATTAGCTACCAAAAAGTTGGAAGCAGTGCGCAGTCGATTGGTTCGTACGATGGCTTGAATGACGAGAAAATTGCCAATTGTGTTAAGAATGAGGATGACGACGTTTGCCACTGTCATTCCAATGAAAATATCTTTTGTCTCAGGCATCGCTGGAATTGTCCGTTATGGAGAAAAACAACCAATCTATATTGTTTTCACGTTAAATAAGGTTTAACATAAACGGTTCAGAGGTTAAACAATCAAATATTGAACCGTGAATTAGTCTGGTTTAGTATCCTTACTGAACGTAAACAGAAGGCACTTGGCGGATACCCGCGCTTGTTGAAAAATGTCCAAATTCTTTTCCAATTAAGATTAGAAACGAAATCCAATACACACAGCGTAGCCGTAGGTAAAACAATCATCAAACGGTGATTCTTGAACTGTGCCTTTGTATTTGGGCCTGTAAACCAAACGTGTGTACGTAGGTAACTTATAAACTAGACATTAGCGGCTCAAGATCCTTGCGCAATTGTCAAAAATGTTAGAATTGTTCCCCAACGTAGCTGACAAAAAAAAACGAAGTGGTTGAACAATCCAATGCTATGTCATTAACAGTAGGCGAGTCTTATACTTCCTTATACTTGCGCACCCGTTGGAGAGTTTGCCACACCGTAGGGACACAAACTAAAGCGGTTTTCCAAGATATCTGAAAGGTCAAATCATTCCACGCGAACCGTAGTGATTAATGGAGTGACCATTGTTCAGACCTGACCATTCATTGTCATGAACTGTAGTTGGCGGTCGCGTTTACAGTTAGCGTCTCCTTACTTTCCTCTCTCAGATTCGATAAGTACGGGAGCATAAGTAATTGCGATTCTTTAGCATTTATCTTTAATTAATTTAACGATTGTAAACACGTAAATTGATATAAAGCTGCTGACAGTCCAGTTGCTTTGAAAAGTCAATCACTGAGTGCATTCAGACCGCTACAAAAACACGTCTTCTGTATTTCAAACAATTTTCTTCCATTCCTCTTATCTTAATACTGAAAACAGAATGATCTGTTCACAGGAAGTCGTACAAAGAGTGCAATCAAAAACACGAAGATTGTTATCAGAAAAATATATCTTCGGCCAAGCGTTCTTCGTGAGTCGCAGATGTAACAAAACACGCAAACAAGAATGAAACACATTCTGTGAAATCCGGTACACGCGATATGCGATATAAACGTTCACCTGTTTGATAATCACATATAAGCCAATTCGATTGCCGTGCTGTTTGTTAAATGCTGAATCCCTATCAATACAACAAGTATTTGCATTTTACCTTTGCATTAAAAGCCAGAAACCACAACACATTAAAAGCGCACAAATATGTGTATATAACAAGCTTCAGTGATTCATGAATTAAAGATTAGGAATCGCGCCAAAAATCTGCGGTGTTTGCGCGGGATGTTTTGATACTTTCAATATTATTGAAAAATTCATGTTATTTTATAAAAAACTAACAACTCTTGCATCTAACAATAGGAAGGTATCTTTGAAAATGTCTGCGGATGAATTACACTGTTTGTTGTATAGGTTTATTTATAGTGTATTCCTTGTAGTATGCATACATAGATATATATAATCCGTATCGGCGGTGATAATCGTGCAATATAGAGGCTCTTTTTCACTCGTCACAACAACCTACTCACTACTGAAAATGCTCGCTTTTAATTACAAAAGCGTCAATTCACAACGACGTACGTGTCGATTTTTTTTCTTTCAACTTGAAATGAAGTTCCGGAGTTTTGCATTGCTGAATGATTTAGGAAGTGTACTTGCAGGAACAGGGCGAATTCAAGTAAAATATATTCAAGTAATAATAATTCACTAGAAAACAGGTCTCGAGATAACACGAGCTTTATAAAAAATATTAAAAAATGCCGTTTTTTTTACTCTTTTCACACATGCATCTACTTAAAAAATTGTGTTGCAAGTTGCCAGATATATCAACTTCACAGTAAGCATGTGAGTTTGTCTTCGCGATGAAGTCTGAAGAGGGGAGAATATTACTATTAATAATACACAAGAATTAGAAGTCTGTACACTGTGCAGTAAAACCCCAGTACATTCAAGTTTCAGGAAAAAAAATATTAATTTAGGAAATTAAGAAGTTTTAGTGGCAAACACATGTCACTATGTCTATGACTTATCCCATACCCTATCACGTATCCCATATCTAACGCTTTTTTCGGCAGGCTTTGATATTGAAATTACAATGTCAATGTCAGCCTTGTTGTGATTCGCTACGAACTATGAAATGTTCATGGAGGTCTCAGGTTTGGTGCCTGGTGACATTTTTCCAGATACTCAAGCGAAAGTCCGAAAAGTCTCACGTCCGTGGTTTGTTTTCCAGACAAAAGATAAACTACCGGATATTCTTGGGTTTTTTGGAGGTGGTTATCTAATCAGACAACAGCTACAACATATTTCGCATCATCACTTATATTTTTGTCTCTTTTTTTAAGAGGCGTGAGAATGATCAAATCTCTTGATATCACGAGAGACTGTAGTTCCCTCAGGACCTAGGAACTAATTATCACTGACCTGACGAACAGCGCCGATAGTTGCCACTAGTTGGCTTCGATTTACTTCCTTCCACAAAAACATTAGTTTTGGCTGCTCAGATCAACAACTACACGCTGTATTTAATGAACATTGTGTGCGGACAGAGGGTGATCCTGAAAATGGTTGCACGGAACTTCATACAGTAACAACTTTCGGTATACAATGTTTGAAAGCGCAGCGATCCTCAATGCCATATTCATAGAGTCGATATTAGAGTGCATCTCTCTTTGTTTCACAATTATTAATATTCATTCGTATTATGCCGAAAAAGAAAATGTATTCACTGAAGCCAAACAAAAAAACGAGAAGTTTTAGATGCGTTTCCAGGCACGGTTCACCACGGAACAACATGTAAAGACATGCATAATGATTATTATTCTAATAAAACTTTTTTAGCTTAAAAGCTTTGTGCCGATTTACATGAGTGAGATTATACGGATATGCATAAGCTGCAGACGTTGCAACTTTCCCTCTACAACTAAAACTAGTAAACTACAACACACTTGAGCATTTTAAATTATAATCTCTTTAATGCATAGTTGTTCAAGTTTTTTTGTTTTAACAGATTTTTTTGATCTGATACTAAATTGAATAAAGTCGTAAGGAATGTATTTAAGAGGTGGTCCTGGAGCCACCTTAAGAGCATAGTTCAAGTACCGTTACAAGAACAACTTACATTCAGTGTCTTTTCAAACGGTTGCATTATGAAAACAGGTAATTAATATGAAGAAGAGAGGCCAAATGTCTCGAGCTGCAGCGGGTTTCTACTCCAGTTTTCGGTTTTCCGCACTACAACAGCGTTGTACGACCACAGGATTTTCATTGGCTTTTACTTTGTTTTCAATGATCCTTCTTTGGTTGCTAACATAGTTTGCAACAGGTGAGTCGAACTCAGTTTTTATCAAACTCAATATTTTAGCAGCAGAAAAATAACAGTAACAACAACACTACTGGCTGTTAAAATCTAATATTTCACAAACAAACACATATTCAACATAACAGAAAAGCGAATCTTCCTGGCTAAGCGAAAAGCGGAGACTGTAATTTAGAGGGACGGGGTCCCTACACCCTTGGGTTGAAATGTAATTGTACACACTTTGAAAGTTGCCACCCGGCGCATCCGATATACTGTACTTTGTGTTTTTGTAGGATTTTTCAGAAGTATTCTAATCTATTGTCAGGTTTTATCCAGCTACTTATGGATTGGAACTTAAAATATGTCTTTATGATTATAGATCGAAATATGATCATATTTGACATGTTTATATTCTGAAATAAAAACTTATTTGTTGGGGGGGCCAATGCATATGTCAAGTGGATATTATTCGATGATAAATTGTGCAATTTGACGATAATGGATTGCTTTTAGGAAATACCGCAACCCCTTCAATACATGATTATATTTTGACTGCATATGCCGCATAATTTGAATTTTATGCATGTTTGCATTGCTACACGCGTTTTAGACATACCACTTTTTTAATCATTTTTTATCCAATCTACCCAAGTCTAGTCACCTCAATAAAATTTCAGAACTTACAGTACCATGCATCGCTGTCCTTAGTCCTATATTTGTCCCCCCATAATTTAACTTAACCCCAAACTTTTTTTTATTAAGTTACGATGGTACAATAATCCGTTTTTTAACTCATTATTTCAGATGACTCCGTGGCGCAATGGTAGCGCGTCTGACTCCAGATCAGAAGGTTGCGAGTTCAATTCTCGTCGGGGTCATTGAATTTTTGCAACCAGCAGACATAATTTTTTGTTATCCTTTCAATGCCAATTTCTTATGCCAATTATTACGATATTCTTTTTCGAATAGCAACAAAATAAGATTTGTTTTTTACAGTTTATTTTTAGGAGGAATAAAAAATTTTCAAATTTTGCAATTAAAATTGTCTCGGCACTTTACCCGCGGTTTTACCTGTTCGCAGGCTGGTACTCGCGCGAAAATGCGAAATTGCAATCGAATATGGCGATTGTTTATATTCGTTTTTGTATTTAATTAAAATATCATCAGGGAAAATGGAAATGAATGCTGCTGGTTTTACAAGTGTCCTAAAAACGTGCTTTAGTGGATGGGTGCTTTTGTGTAGCCAGTATAGTTGTGGCTCTTCACTTCAATCATTTGGATTTCTAAAAGTGAGATTGATACCATTGCCAGCATATTGCAGTGCTACTGACCACCGGAAACACACGGTACTTGCCAAGCCTTTCTTTGTAACACCTTGTAAATTCCTGGATTCGTAACTGTTTAATGTGGCAAGTTGCGCAAAATTTTCATCTCAAGTCAGGATACATGAGAAATTGTCAAATCGAAAAGCCAATTGTAAAACAAAAAAAAATACAAAAAAAATGGAGTTTGCAGATGTGTGCAGGTAATTACTCCTTGGACTGTTTTAGCCTCTATAGTGATATTAAAGCTACAAATTTTAGAATAATACTCCTCCAGCTCCTGAAAATGTTTTAGAATATTTCTTCTACAGTTGACTTAAACAATTCACAGCGACTTATTGTTAGGTCATTGGGTGCAGCACAACATTGCTTTCACCCACCAGGAACAACTTGCATTTCAAGCTGTTTTCCTAGGTACTACACTTTTTTGCACACCAGTTTGTCTAGACAGTCTTTAGAGTATACCTTTACCACAGTGCAGCTGGGAAGTATTAGAAAAATGGATAATTTTATATGTTTTTTATTTGCATGTTTTGATTCTACATGAGATACATGACTCCTTTGCATGCATTAATACAGCAATGAGAATCTGTGAATGTTTTATTAAAGAAGTCTTTGGTTGTAGTCTCCTGAACCTTCTCCTGAACCCCCTTCAGTCGTTGGTTTGATAGTTGTTGGGACAACTTGACATCTACCATAGTAGGAATTATTTTTACATTGACACACCAATCCTTCAGCACATTTGTAGCAACTATGACCCTATAGAAACAATATCACTGAATCACTTTTCAAGATCTACATATATAGTGTGAACTCATGACTGATCCACTGACCAGAAACAAAATATCATTTTCATTTGAGCCTGGAGATATAATACACATTAGATCTGCCCATCCCTATGCTTAAAGATGTGTGCATAGAGACTATTTTGTGAGGGTAGTGATGCTGTAGATTGAAATATACCTTGTCAGCCTGTCAAACTTCTCTGAGTTATCAAATGTCATTCATGGTCACTGCATGATTGACACACATACAAACACACACATAGGCACACAATATATTTACCCATCGGAAGCATGTTTGTCCTTCTTGAGGTCTCTTTCTGCAGTGATGGAAATAACCATTACTCCTGCAGCATTCTGTTGCTTGATCACAATCTCGTTGAGTTGAGCACATACTTGTTCTAACACATTGACCAATGTAATGATAAATGTTCTTCCTATTAAGAAAATTCAGAGTCTGTGTTTATTAAGGCTATTATATAGATTCTAAGATTAAAGCTCGGATGGTTCTAGGTCAGGGGAAGTGCAAGTTATACCTCTCCTAAAACAACAAGTTTCATGTTTCTGAAATTCATAGAAAGTTGTTTCTGGGATCTATGCTCTCGAATCTCTCAGTTCATTTAGCAGTAAGCTTTTCTGAAGCCAAATCAACCTTTCCCCCTTTTTATCCCCCTAGATTTTAAACGAGAGAAATTCAACAAAATTAGTTGATGTTACAAGGTGCACACTTACATAGGACGGCGTTGGTAAACAGTGGTATCGATGATTTGCATAGAGATTATTGTTTCTCTGTATACTATTCCAATTATTCTCTGTATGCTTTCCAGGTTTCTTGCACATAGCGCTCACCCAGCAACCCCATCTAAAAGACTGTTTAATTCACCACCTTTCCCATGACCTGAATTTCTAGACAACGGTTGAAAGAATCACCGTCCAGTCTTTCTTTCTCTTCCATTGATTTTCACCCCATTTTCATCGACATGTATCAAATTCATGAATTAATGACTTAAATCAGTATGCTATCTTAATAATATTGTGTTTTGTGAACCACGCCCAGGTTCCATTTGGTCGTTGCTTGTCGCACGGTTGCAGTGTCGAGTGTTACTTTATCTCTGCAACAGTAAACTCTCAATTGCATGGAACGATATAACTCCAAGTCTCTAAGATCCTATGACTGGATGAAACCGATGTAAATCTGACTGAGTGCTATTCGCTGATTAAGGCGGGAACCGCACACAAGAAAAACAGCTTTACTGAACGCGCCGAAAAGAGGTTTAACTTTCCACAGAAACAAAATAATTCTTAAAATCCATCTCCTTCCTAGAAAGTGTCTTTTTACAAAAGGTTAGGTGAGATTGAAACTTTATAGAGTTTATTTCAGACCATTTCTTAAAGACATGTTAGACAGACCTGCGTGACGGTCCTTTAAAGCAACAACATTTATCATTACATTGGTCAATGTGTTAGAACCAGTACGTGCTTAACTCAACGAGATTGTGATCAAGCAAGAGAATGCTGCAGGAGAAACGGGACGGGACCTGACCCCCGCCCTATATTTAGCAACTTCGAGTTCGTTCGCATTGGATGTAAAAAGCGACCAGGGCACCAATTTATTTGAAGTGACAAAACAAATCGTAATAGTTCTTTGTATAAAAATATCCGTTTCTGTTTAATGTTCAGATACTTTTTCATATATACAACATGATACAGTCACTATTTATAAAAGAAACGAGTCATAAAACATATTTCTTAGGCTATAAAATATGTTATTGTTATGTTTTATAATTAACCATAAACAGCAAACACCAAATAGCAATTACTTGTCTAAGTTGTCTTTAGCAAATACAATATTTTACTTAGCATCAAATGTGGTATACTGACAACTGCCTAAAATGGAAAAAACACTTCTCGACGTTTCGACCTGAGGGCCTCGTCAGGTGAGTTAGTATGAAAATGTTAGCATACTAACTCTCCTGACGAAGGTCCTCAGGTCGAAACGTCGAGAAGTGTTTTCTAAATTTTAGGCATTTGATGATGCTAAGTTGTTTGAAGACGTTGCCACGCTGCTCCCTAGAGTGGTTAATATTTTACTTAGTATTAGAGTTATCTTTTCTTGCCAGGCAACTATGTTTAAGGTTGACTTTGAACAGGTGTAGTAAACCTTTTTATTAACAACACGTACTATACAAGTCATTCACAAGGAACGCCTGTAGGGTAGCTATCGCTAGTCCGTAAAGACCTACCTCCACTTGCACGTTTACTGTCATTGTGGCCGATTTGGCGCATGCTCGCTGACTCGAAACTGGTCACTAACGCCGGCCGTCGCAGCTAATTTTTTGTACGTATATGACAATTGAACGTTAACTGTGGTATAAATAGAGAGATTTAGTACGAGGACGTGAACGTCAAAAACGACGTGAAAATTGCGAATAAATGGCGTGCATTTCCACGTCGTCTTTGATGTTCACTTCCTCGTGCTAAATCGCCCTAATACGTGCAAGTGGAGGCCAGCCCTATAACTGTGCCGCGGATTTCTTTAAAACAACTTTGGTAACTTTAAGTACTTGGATGCACTCACTTTTGTATACTATAATATAAGCCTAAAAAAGCCCTGGGTTCATAATTAGAATATTTACAAATGGATTTTAAAGTGTGAGATAATCATATACCCTCAATCTTATAGTCTTTTCGTACTCCTGACCTACAGTAGTCCAGTTAAATAGCGAGGTTGGTTAATCACACGACAACCAAGCTACACTCAGTACACTGCAAGCTGTTTCATGCATTGCCTCTGCCTGGTATCATCAAGTAGCTATGACATTTCATAAATATGCAATATCTGGATCGCTTGCTTGAAGGCAATAGGCAGAGATTGTCCATAAAACTGTAATAAAACACATCCAGCTACTGTAAGAGAAGTGAGCATTTTTCCTTGTTTTTTTGTCCAGATCATCCCCAATGTCTGCTAATCTCTTTGCCACGGCCTTTAATCGTGCTTGGCGATCTAGTCCATGTATTATTAGATCATCGTCATCCATCTGATTATCGGCCGGTTTTAGTAAGGTTTTTTAGTTTGTATTGTCAGTATTTACGAACAGATCACAAACGTTTCCAATGAATTAACGTGGGGACCAGGATTTTAAAGTTGGTCTGTGTAGTCCTCACGAGTCCTTACGAATTTTTGATCTTTTTTTTAGACGAAGTACCTGCAAGATATTAAAAGAGATATCAATGAATACTTCAATGGTTGATCACCACTAAGTTATTTTTGTTAAACGGCAAGAGAGATGTCTAACAAACTCTCAAAGCAAATATTTCCTTCCTTTAGAAGTTGGAAACATCGAATGAAATGGAAACGGTTAGTAAGTTGAAACATTCATTAGCTAGACACCCTTGGATGCATTTATTTTATATTATAATATATATATATATATATATATAATAATATATATATTATATATATAATAATATATATATAACAATTATAAATACAATTCTTTTAATTAGTTGCTACTTTAAGTTTCATGCACTTAAGCAATCATCAGGCAACGGTTAGCACTCTGTGTTCTACAAAAGTCTATTTGGAATAGATTTATATATATATATATATATATATATATATATATATATATATATATATATATATATATATATATATATATATATATATATTGCCTGCATATTGCCTGCAAGGCAGGTGTCTACTCGCGACAAAATACCTAAATGTCGGGCAAGGCTAATCGCATTTTAATTTTGTTATGCAATCTATGACATCACCAAAACATCACGTTCACACCGCCTATATAAAGTTTCTATTATAGTTGTTTTAAACCTCTAATTTTCGATCTCTTTCGTATCCATTTAATTCTCTTCCTGCTTTCAAGAGCCAATATTTATATTAACGCACATAAAAAACTTGTCGCCAGAAAGTCTAACTGCATGGTTGAAGCAGCACATTCAAAACAGCACACGATATTGGGCATTGTTTGAAATAACTTCTTTCGACAAATGATATGCGTGAGTAGCTCTACTTTTGAATTTCATCAGTTATATTTTAGTTTTAATTACGCAGCTGCGGTTTCTTGGAGCATTCTAGTGTTATTCGATAAGCCCAATGTAAACAAATAGGTAATGAGTAATGAACACATTCTCAGAGCAAGTCACGCGAATATTTATATTAGTTTGTGATAAACATTTAGGACTAAGCCTAAGGACGTTATGGACAGTTAAAAGTTGTCGCTGAGATCACTCGAGCGATTTTAGTGTATTTCTAATATTCTCCTAAATGTGCTTAAAATTCAAGCGGAAAATTCAAGATTATAATCTTGGAAACTATAATTTGGGCTAAAAAAGGGGAAATACAACTGCGTTTCCACTTCGGCCCACACGATTTAGACCGGAAAACATAACCTGCGACAAAAGATTCGGATGTCAACATAAATCATGCATGTAGAACGAGGAAGGAAACTTATAAAAAGCAATGCTAATGAATGTCTGTTTGTTTTTATGCACTATATATATTGGCTGCAGAACAAGGCGTGAGCTCATATATAATATATATATATATTGGCTTGTACATGTTTCACATTTTCACTTGATTCTTGTTTTAATGTTTGCAAGCTGTTGTCAACAGTAAATATTATATTGGGGATAAATCTTATGCTGCCGGAAATTTGTCCCCTCGGACAATTTCAGCGTACAAATTATGAGGATGGACCGAATAACTAGTTTCTTAAGATTTTAATTTCAGCGTACAAATTATGACGATGGACCGAATAACTAGGTTGTTAAGATGTTAATTACTACTAATTGTATACCTCCTGCGTTTAATTCTGCATGTGACCTTATAGCAAAACGTCTACACAACTTCTCAATGCTCAATTCATAAATTTGAAAGTCATGCATGTTTAGGAAATTATGAGATCACTGACCCCAGTGGCCTAAAATGTGATACATCTCTTGTAACGTCATATTTTTACATATAAAAACAGAAATTTATTTATAAAACAGCATTACATTTACAGATGACGACCAATCAGAGATACCATAGGCATAGTCTCAGTGCATTGCATGAGGTAACATGAAAATACGAACATGCAGGAAACCCTGGCCAAGTATAAGTGTAGTCGCGCGCGTGATTTAAAGGTTCCTTTGTCGAAAACTAGAAATGCCCATCATTGATAAATAAAAAGCTTTCCTTATGCAAGAGTTAAACCTTATACTGCATGCTCAAGTGGAATGACTGATTAAATCATTGAACTTTATCACTTTCGTGATATTAAAACTGCTCGCAACTTTGTTCACAGAGCAAACACCCTGGGAACGATGTTTAATTGTTTTTAAAAAGCATTCTTTCCATGCCTGCATTTGTGAAATTGCATGAAGCCGCCAATGTTGTCACCTGGGGCAAGGGGAAAGTATTGGCGATCGACGCATGAACTAAATATTAATTATCTAGAGAATTATTTCATACATAAAAAACATAATAAAGCAAGAAATCAAGTCTTACCTTTTGTGAAAGAAACTTTTCCTTTAAAGAGTTAGATTTATATCTGGATCAAATGTCATCGACACAAGTTTTTGTCTACAGAGAGCAATTCAACTGTTTTCATGACAGCGCGCTACGTTTTGTTTTGAACTGAAGTGTCAGCAAGTACAAATATTCTTCTTATAGTCTCGGTACGTCATTGGTCAGGAAATACAACCAGCTTGACGTACGTAGATTACAAACAATACAACCAAAAAATATATATTTGCATGCACGACTACAAGTCTAGGGAAAGGTTTCATGGAAAACAAGCAAACTAAAATATTAGGTCTTATAGAGGGTCGGTTGCATGGATTACTGGCCACGTCCTGTCCGCTTCCCTTTTTCAAAAGTCATAAAACATAACTACTTTGGAACACTTAAAAGCCATCTTTAGATATGCATAACAAAAATTAAAACTCGACTAAACTCTTGACAAGCATTGATATAATGAAATGACGTCAAACATACTTGTAATGACGTCCGTATCCGTGAATAGAAGACAAAAGTCGAACGGCTTTAATGAACGAATTTCGCTTCAGGCTCTTAGCTGAAACGCAAAAATATTTACGTTTTCCTGACGGAAATTATTAAAAATTAGAAGTGGCGTGATTGCTCGTCAAAGGTTATGTTTTCTCACGAAAAAATTGCTGTTTTTGATTTTTCCATCGCGTGACAATTTGGTCCAGCTTTGTTTGTTTTCATTCTGGACGAAAACGATTTGTTGCCATAATTTGAAACGTAATGAAACTCCGGCACGACGTCACGTTTAGTTGTGTAATTGTTTTTAAGCGAAATACCCGCATACGTATGTCATTAATATTAAATATTGTTTCGGTCAAGGTGTTTGTGTTAAGGAAATGTACCCAACCGCATTACATGATAATTTATTAGTGACAACTACAAGGTTAAGTGGGTCCAACCAAGGTCATAAGGTTGATAGCATAATTTATACATAGTCAAAATTGGGGGGATTTTTCCGAATCCCTTGTAGTTGTTGAGATCCGACAAATCGACATTGGAATGGAGTAAATAGATGAAAGTTTTGTATATTTTTCTAAAGTTTATTTTTCTTGTTTGTTATTTATTTCTGCACTCAATCAAGCAATGCGATCATAAGAGACGCACAGGATACCTATTAATATTTGCATAGGACTATAGGATAAAGACGATAAACCATACATGCATGCATGCGGTTGAAATTGACGTGTCGCTTTGTGCTTCCTACTTTGAGTATGAATCCCGCTAGCCTCTAGGCAGCATTTTTTTTTCCTGTCATATATAGCAGCGTCATTTTTATTACATAAAGGCTTAATTGCCTTGCCTTAATTGCTCATCCAACCCAAAAAAAGGTTTCTAATATATTTGAAATGGCCCCCAACTTTGTCGTAAATTGATTTGTGATAATGCTGGATAAATACACGTTTTAAACCGCACGATACATGTGCATGCATGCACTATATCAAATTTATAACAGCGTGACATTGGCTTTAAAGTTCAACGGTCAAGTTTGTTTTCAGTCCAATTTATGTTGGTATAATTTTGTCACAAATATGAAAAGGTCTTAACTATACGCCTAGGATGTGTTGAAAATTGATGACGAGAGCGAATGAATCAGTTATGCCTTATGATGCATAAATACATGTGAATTTATAACCTCAAAGTTTTCCTGATTGGAACCAAACCTGCTTCATTGCATGGACGAAATAATCTTCATTCGTTATAATTTGGCAAGGATTAGGCTCAGATTTAGGATTAAGGGCATGGACCTGCATGGTGTTGTTACCCTGTGATCATTGACGTATATATATATATATATATAGGACAGTTCGCCCAAGATAATTTGCAAGAGTATATAGTATGCCAAGAGTATATATATTTATTTCACTATTCATGCATGATTTTTAGCCACCTACGATTTCTAACCAGTCAACCTCGTACCGAGCGGATGCATTTTGCCCCGTTTGTAAAGCTATTTGTATAAGCCTCCACAAACTTTAATGTGGGTTCAAACGCAATTAGCTATATCGAACAGTCAGATATTCAAGTTACAAGTGGACCTATTTGAGGTATCTTAACTATCTTTATTAAAATATCCAACATTTGCGATTTGACTCAATTATGATATCCCATAATTCCCATTGGTCAACTTTACAACAATAGACACGTGATGTTTGCACCGGCAAATGAATCAAGACGCCATTCAAATAATCACAGTAAGTTCTCGATTATTTTGGGAAAGGAAAAATCTAATTTTAATGTTTCTATTATATAATTAGGACCGATGATCATCCATAATAATCTGTTCTATAAACAGAAATGATACGTGTATGGGCTAATCTTCCTGGCTTGCATCCAAGTTTCAGGCTGTTGTGAAAAATATAGTCGCGCTAAAATTGACAAGGTTCATACCTTTAGTCCTAAATTTTCGTTTCTTCAGTCAAGTTCCATAAACCCTATTTATTTATATGTAGTATGTACATCCTGTATTCTTTGTCCAAGTTTGTCCGTTAAGTCTTAGGATACTTGATATTGATCGGCCTACAATGACCTGATAACATCTTTTGACAAACGTCTGAAACTTTCAAGATGTTTAGTAGCTAACTAATATCAACATAAACCATGACTTAGGAGACTAATTTTAGAACACAGTTTTAGCTGTGTGTTATAAAAATATTTTTTCACATTCAGACCAGCGCCTGGCCATTAAAGGCTTTGTATTTAAACAGTTCGCGAACATGCATGGATTCACTTTTCAGGCCAAATTTGGTCAGGGATATCTACGAAACCAGCTAGTTTTATATGCATAATTGATGTGTAAGCAAACATGTTATGTTTCTGTAGCAACATGCATGCACTTTATGTTAAGTATGGATGTATTTATATAAATACCGCTGAACTATTCATATATTCAATGTTTTGGTTAGTATAAAAACTAGATAAAATGTTTGATATATATATAATATGGCCATACCGGCTTTTGAACATATAGTCATATCCCAAATCTACGTGATCCATTTTATACTGTGTATTGAGTCTTACAAATTAGTGTTAATTGTTATATATTATAGTTAGGCCCCTCTATAATTGAACAGGAAACGTCTTTTATTGTATTTCGATTTTTCGAATCATTTCTGTGTTTGTAAATCGATTTGGCACTTAGCTAACTTGCATTAAATATAAGTGAACTGTGTAATAAAATAATCTATACACGTTTCCTTTTCAGAAGTTTCTTTGTTTTTCTTTATAATATTACGTCTTTCATGCTGTGCCAACATCACAAATGCTTTGAAAAATTGTGATCTCTATGCACGCTTGCCCAAACACGTTCTATACTTCTATCTGTTAAAGATAAAGAGTTATCGAGTGCCTTAAGGCGAGTTTCCGATTTTTCTTGCCAACTTTGACATTCAGTTATGTTGAACTTATCAATATATACGTCACACTGAAACAAGCAGTTTAAAGTTTTATTTTATTCAATATCAATTGCGTGTACGCGTTTCTTCGTGGATTCATTTTCGCGCTATTTTTATTAAGCCCTTGACTGGCTTAATTGATTTTGAAAGTGCTAATTGTTTTGTAACTGAGCCAATATGAATTAATAAATTTGTATGACGAGTGATATTGATACAAAGAAAGTAATCGTTATTTATAGGAAAATATTGCATAACACATTTGTTTGATTTCACTGTATATTATTATATATTTGAATTGAAGTCTTTTAGTTTTAACAAACTATATATACATACATGCAAGCGTGACAGAAATCGTTTTTGTATTTCTAATAATTGACTCACTATTATACACACCGCCTTCAGACACAAAGTGAAAATATGCATGCTAGGGTACTAAAAATAGTGAAATTATCATACAACCTTGCCAAATGAATAACTGTGATTCTCAAGGTGACCTTCGCCGTATTATTGACAGTGAATATTGAAAACCCTCTGGCTCTGGAAACTTCAAAGCAGGAAAAGCTATAATTAATTTTATATAACAAACACGAAGCCCAAGGGTTTGAATAATATTTCCGAGGTGACATCTTTCACTTGACTCCTTCAAAATTTAAATGTGTGGGATGTTATGATTCACGGGTTAAGGAGTTATGGAAAATAACAATACTGTAAAGGTCACGCATGTTCTGTATGATATAAAATGCGTTCTATTTTTATAAAAATAGCACAGAAAGAATTGCATATTATAATTGGTTTCGAAATAAAAAATTTTGAACCTGCATTTAATAGGATTAATACTTTATATGCCAGCTTTTTAAAAATGAACTCTGTACTAACAGTTGTGCTTCTTTGTCCGTTTTTATTCCTTTCTATATATATATATTCCGCCTGTTCAGTTCCGAAAGTGAGGATCTAACGAACGTCGTTCTTGAGCGCGTTAGTCAAAATCGTTTTGTCTGATTATTTATCGTTTTGACTCTCTTCAACGATAGCCTGAGTTAGTAACATGTTTAAATCACTTAGCTGTTACTTATGACATAGCTATATATGTAGGTAAATGAACGAAAGTATAGTGTTTTGAAAACGTTAGTATATGCACGTGAATTTTTTTATTAAGGTTATACACGCATGATTTCCGGGCGTGTTTGTGCATGCGTATATAAAAAAAACATGCATGCAGCGACGAAAAGGCTATACGAGCTTTGTTGCTTTGCCTTTGGCAATATCAATATAGTTTGTTTCGGATACACACTGTCATTGGGAACGTGCATATTACAGTTCACTGGAAATGACGCCGCCAGGACGCGCGCACGCACATGCATGATTGCTGAGCGGCGGTTATCAAGGGGATTGTCATTCATATGTCAAACTCTTCTCTTCAAAAGTAACTTCCGTTATTATATTTTAAGAAACGGCACGTGTGGTTAAGGAAAGTTAGTAGTTGGCAAAGAAAAAATTTAAAAATATAAAATAATTTTTTGACATCGGAAAATGTCATAACCCTGCAGAACACAAATCACAATTTTGATAAACAAAGCAAAAATCTACGCTTATGGAAGATTTAATGTATTTATATATATATATATATATATAGTAAGGACAACACAGATATAAAACACACACTTTGTATTCCCCGATTTTCCAAAAACCTTATTACTTTACAAGAAGTGTTATAAATAATTAACAATTCTTTCCCCATGCAACTGAAGGTAGAATTATATACATGCCTTTATATCTTTGATGATTAATTATGTACAAATTTTAATATATATATAAAATCCCAATTTTTACACCATTTCCCTGTACAAAAACCTACGATACACTATGTGCTCCCATGTATACATAAATTACTATAAATTTACAACAAAGTTTAAGTTAGTACTCCTTATTTAGTTATCCACATCCCCTATTTAATATACAAATTATATCCTTTCTTGTCGGTTTTGCAGGTTCCCATCATTATGGTATATGCATATTATATATAACCAGACGATGCCATTTTGCAAGTAGGCAGAATTCTAAACAATCCCTGCTGAAATTTGATATTTTTTCTTAAGGGATTTTCCCATGAACTATTATAGTATGCGACGGGTCAACCCGATTTTTCTGTTGAAAATTGTGTAGAAAAATATTCAAATATGCAAGATAAATTTGACTTGTCACGATAAAGGATCTTTACCAATTGAAGGAGGGAAAAGTTTGGAATTTTTTTATCACGTTTTCCGTTGCGGAAGAATTTCGAAGTTTTTACGTTTTTAATCAACCCAAAAAAAAGTGAAGAGGTTTAAAATTGAACCGACGATTTTACCGAAATTCTACCGACGATTGCGACATTTGGCGCATGGTTGCATGTGGTCCTTGCCTATCGTTATACCATACAAGTGGTGGATGTGAAATAGTCAAAATATATCTTTTCTTTTATTTATGAGGTGGATGAAAATCGACCACAAAACGTTTTGCACGAATGCAACCCTCCATAACATCCGTCATTTGTTGTGTATGGTATAGCGACGAGCAACTACCAAATTAGAACCAAATATTTACTGAGAACTTTGGAGGTCTCAGCATAGCTCTGTGTAAATAGCTACATATCAATACAATACAATGTCCATATTTGGGCACACATTCATGCGATGGCCAAATTTGGTTACACAATGCTACAGTCATCTAACTTCCATCCCGAAGGCCAAGAGCAATCGTCTAGAGAATGGCACATGCCATGTCAGATGTGTTTGAACAGCTGAATTTAAGTCAATAATTATGTTATGTATAGAAGTCATAAATCATTTTTTTTCTTGGTGGTACCTCTGCTCAACCGTCTAATGTTCCAATCCAACTTTAATTTCACAAAATGGCGCATCCAACAAATAAGAAAAACATCACAAGTATCCCATGCTCCCATTATTCATTCTTGAGAAATTTTCTGTGTAAAAACTGACAGAAAAAAAACAACCCCAAACTTGTGAGTCCAAATGAAGCACAGCTAGTCAACGTTATCATTTCGTCAAAGTTCCAATTATTTCGCCTTCTTCTGTTGTTTGTTATATCTCCCGCTCTTGCAAGCGCCCGTCCATAATATTGAGTAAGATTAACGCGATTTGATCGCTTGTTCATGATTGTTTGTTCAGAGAACGCAAAATTCAGAATGGACTGACAAATGGTCATAGAATTATCAAAATTGTTTGCTTTACCAGACGACTTGATAATGCAACGAATCTCTGTCTTAGTCAAGGGATATACGTTTGTCCACACAGAAGTGCTTGTAACAACGTTTCTTTAATCGGATCTAAAAGAGTCACGTTTTAAATTTGATTATTAAATAAACATTGTGCCCACACAGAATAGTCGGGCCTGTGCATGAGTTGAGGTTTTAGGGAGTTGGGTTCTATAGAAAGTACTAAGGAAGTGAAAAGAAAATTCGCGCCTACTTTCCTCCTTTTTATATTAGGCTATATATAAATGTAATTTCTTTATCTTTTGCATGCACCGGTGGCTCGATAGCCATGATTCATGCATGATAAGTACATTTCTCCTCCCAAATGTCTCGCAACATGCTTCTCAACTGTTATTAAATTTCCTGTTTTCAAAAACACCAGAACTAATATAACAAGATTAATTAGGACCGAAGGCTTCTTTGAACCTAAAATCTACCGCGTATATGTAACTACTTTCTCATCATCTATTTTCAACAAGCGACCTTAGATTAGATAACTTGGGTTGGTATAGAAAGCGTAGGCAGGTTCAGATCTATGGATTAAAGTATGTCGTCCATGCATGCATCATTCAAATGCTTCCTGAGTGCTAGAAATTATCTTGACAAGAAGACAAAAACATTGTGGGTTTTAAAGTTAGTGATAATCCCTTCAAACCATTATTTGGATATGCGATTAATTTAGAATAGCTGAGTTATTAAACGTAGGAAGTTCTGAAGGATAATGTATCTCTTTCGGAAGATAAATGATAAATATCAAAGTTCTTTGTTGACCAAATATAAACGAGGTATTGTTGTTGAAAATGGGAATCCCTCCCTAAAACGATTACGTAGGCGATTAAATTCAAGTAACTGAGATCATAATTTGCTCATGCAGTGTCAAAATGAAATTCAAACATCCTGTTGGTGGAAAATAACAGAAAACAATGATGTATAGTTGTAGAATATTATCAATTAAGATATAATTGCACCCTTCAGTGCATGAAACGTTAAAATATTGATTAAATTCACACAAGTAAAATTATAATCTGCTGACAAGTTAATCTTTTTGAATTTTCCCAACAAAGGTCATGCATGCATGCTTATGGATTCCCCAATGCTATTAAAAAAAGGCCGAGCGATATTCCGCGCGCTATATGAGAAAAGCCAATATTGGGAAAACTGAAACAGCCCAATTTAGATGCAAAAACATTAAATTTTTATTTTATCAGCTTCGCGCAATTGCAAAAAAGACAAGACAATAATTAACTGCTTTAGCCAAATGAATACAGTTTCCAAAATTGCTATGTGTAGTTACTTTAGAAACAGACGGATTTAACCATTAATGAGCCTGCATATAGG
This sequence comes from Dendronephthya gigantea, assembly GCF_004324835.1. Classification (NCBI taxonomy): domain Eukaryota; kingdom Metazoa; phylum Cnidaria; class Anthozoa; order Malacalcyonacea; family Nephtheidae; genus Dendronephthya; species Dendronephthya gigantea. Next base: position 1,752,516 of record NW_021163031.1, read on the forward strand.
CTGCATTTCAAATCAGGCTATAGATTTTTCATTGTTGCCAAAATAAAGTAAAATCTGTTTGTCATTAGTCTCAGTATATAAGCTGACAATTGTTTTTCTGCCGGTATATAGAACTGCTGATAATCTGATATCTCGAAGCTTTACAGCAATTGTGACGAGAACTTATTACCGGTTCAACTAATCTTATATGGGTATAGGCGTGGGCTATATATAGGAAGGACCCGGAGTCAGGAAGACGCACTTTTCCGCAATTCAACGACTTACATATAGACCGAACATATTCGTGCATGTATTCGTGCCAATAATTTTCAGGAAGAGTGTTCAAATCTTTGAATATTATTAATCGACCTTCGATAAGAATGGTATTGAGATCCATGCTAATGAATGAATTAATGAATGTCCTTTTCTGTTATTGAAAAGTAGTTTAAAAGACTATCATGTTTTACCAGTTCACGACATTTTTGCCTGCGAGGCAGCTTGAAACGCTCGCGGTGTTTTCCCCAATTTTTAAGGACGCGATTTTTACGAATTTTCAGTTTTCAAAAGCTGCTATAACTTTGACAATGTTGTGATATTCTTGGTAATTACTATGATAGTACAATTTGACTGATGTGGTACCCATATCTCTCAAAATGTTCTTTCAGAGTTGAATCTATTTGCTTCTGAAAATGGAAAGTACGGAATGGAATCACGTCCAGTTTGTGTGGGTAATACAATCTTTTACAGCACGGACGTGACTTACAGCGATAGAGGTCAAACATTCCACAATTTCCTCAATTACATCACATTCTAATTTCCTCATCTTATATATATTATTATATTTATAAAATCATGTTGCAGTACAGTTTTAATATATCGAAAGCATTTGCCGGCCGTGTGCATGACGTGCATGTGAATTACCCTGAACCCATGACCACGTATATAGCTGTGTCATGATGGCAGCGATAACAATCGAATGAATATGCATGTAGTAAATTGAATAGATTGTGAACTCGCTGAGGTGTATTGTTAGATATCATAGGTTTTATTTAGCTGCATTAAAATAATTGAAAGATTTTGCTGCACTTGCATATACATCCGGAGCCATGAAAAACATGCATATATTGAAATATGCTGCGTGCAAACTTAATCATCATGAGAAAAACTAAAGGAGAAAACTGCACTGCATCCTTCAAAATTTTATACAACACATAAACACAAGCTGTCCACTGAATATTTTTAAACATCGTAAATATCGTTTTCTAACACTTAACTCAACGCGTCTTATATAGGTGCATGCAATTCTTGTGATTCTTTTGAATGTATTCAAAACAATATTTGAACATGACCTTAGGCTTAGTGCACTCTATTTTGCTTATCATTAATACAACTCGCTCTTAGTTACGCCTATACGTTTCTCTTTAATAATGATACGCTAATATCCAAGTGTGTACATATACATATCATATAACGCTTACACAAATGTAGTTATATTTCTTTTTGTCTTGCCTGCTCTTCAGTATATTCTTGCAATAGGATTAGAGCAATTTTCATCCTCTATATACCACAGAATCCAATCAGTAAATGATTCAAAGAAGTGATTACAGTGACTTATATAATAACTCGTGACTAATACTGCACCCCGTAGCGCCTTGGAAGATTTTCTGTGTGCTCAAACAATGAGATTATAATTCGTAGCTCCGCCTACAGCAATCATTACCTCAATATATTAAAATGCCAGTTCTCGCAAACACAATATTGTAGTTGATTTTCAAGCGAAATAATTTTAGGCCCTTCAGACTTATTGTCTACTTAAAACAGATGTTCAAACGATATTTAGCATTTGTTATTGAATAAAAACATTGTGGTCAAATGACTAGAAATACATCTCAAACATCCTCCAAAATCTTGCTAAAACAAAGGAGTATAAGCGCGTAATACTAAACCATTTCGTTTTCATGCATGACTACAGGATTTAAATTGAAATACAATCAGACATGCCCGGGCAGGTTCACTTGAGTTTTGCGTATCATAATTAAAAATACGTTTTAAATGGCCACTGGACTTGATAACAAATACAGTTGTCTCCTACAAAGAACGCAATTGCCTATCGTGTGCTAAACCCCATGCGATACGAGCTATAAAAGTCGTGTTTACTTAAAACGTGTACAATTTTTCGATACGATGACGTCAATTAATACCAAGACGCGGGAATTTTCCCGCCAAAACTATAACTTTTCTCATAGAAAGGCTAAAAAATGTAGGAAATGTGCTTTATTGACAGTACCCCATCAGGGGAATTGTTTTGGATCAAGTAAAGTCTAGCAAATTATAAAAAGGCGCCAAACGAGCTGGCGATAGCTCAGCTTGAGTCGAAACGTCATAAAAATGCAATGTTATTGTGTTAGCAAAAACATTTGGCGCCCTGTAGTCTGTGTTGGGCTCGAATTTTTTCATGTATTTAGTTAGCAAAACTGAAGTAATAATGAAACAAATTGTCACGCAAACAAATCAGACAAATAATCCCCGAATTAGCAAACATTGTTCCTGAGGAGTTTGTTTTTGTGGACCATTTTTACAATCTGAAACATTGTAATACTATAGTAATAATTAGAAACGTACAACACAGCAGCACACGCGCTCGGCACGCTCGTCTCGTGCCAACAATGCGAGGGGCGACTTTATTTTGTGGCTTATTTGTCACCGTGTTGTCCCTGTGGCATTGACATTAACCGAGATATCATTTTAAGCTCAAACCGAGAAGATAACTTGAGTGCTCGCCATGATGCAATTAAAACTGATAAAAAATATGCGCGTGTATGTTTAGAGTTTATCAGGATTAAACTTGAAACGCACGAAGAGATAACAGAACAATTACCGCGATGATCATTGTTTGCTGATAAAGTATTTTTTTTACAAGAAAGCCGTAGCACATTAAACCTCTTTTGTATTATCCACACTTCACAATAGATATGTTTGTAAAGGCAAACAAGGACCTGGAATACAAATATTCCTGCTACCTGTATGTATTATCAGGACTGAACACATAATCCTAATGACATGATTTTCTAGGAACAGACGTAGGCTTAGGCTTAGCTGGTATATTTTATCTATATACTGGTTTGATATACCTTATATATATATATATATATATATATATATATATATATATATATATATATATATATATATATATATATATATATATATATATATATATATATATATGCGCATTAACATGCAAATGTCGTACAAATATGGTCCATGGAGCACACGTTCTAGCAGCATATTAAATATTTTATGCTATAATCAACGACTATAGTCAACAATGTTGAGGCATATTGACCTATATAGGTAATCTGAAGGGGGGGTGTTTCGTGTCTCGCAAGTATAGAAAGGCGTCAGGGGTAATGTTATGTTCATTTATACATATATATCACCTTCATCTGTAGGAGTTTGTAAGTCGAACGCACTAAATGATATAAACCGCGCCACTCTAGAAGACATTTAACTCATCTTTTTTGATGCGTGTCGTTGGAAACAAAGGCGCACGCAAACACCTCCGCGCGGCTATATAGTATATATACATTAGTCATTACTTTTGTAGAAACATGCACCGGCTATATATAATTATTCGTCATAGAGAATACGCATTGAACATGTTTTTATATGTCATAATTCCTCGTAATTTATCAGTCTTGGTTTAATATATACGTTGTTGTTACGTGCAATCTAACCTATACCGACCGAATTGCAATGAATGAATTATGAATTGCGATTAATGATAATACGAGAAATGATGAAATATGAAAATCGACTTTACCATATAATTAAAGTCTAAAGACATCAATACTGTAGTCTAGATCTGTCTGATATAACCCGTGGCCGTGTTTTGTATATTATGGATATTTATCGATTGTCAACAAAAATACAATATTAACAACCACGGAATCTTATATCATAATATAGAGAATATGTCAGTTCACTCGAATATACATAGAGCCTTTAAAAGTTAATAAAATACACCGCACAACATACTTGTATATATAGACCTTGATTTGCCGGATTATGCGTGACGCATTCGAAATACGAACGTGATAAGCTATTTCTTAACTGCTCACAAAAAGTCTATTATCTGATTTACATTAATCTGGGAAGCATGCAAATGGAACATAATGTACATATAAATGTGTACCTTTATGGTTTATACTAATTATCAGCTACCAGTTGAACAGCGCGAGTGCTCCGCCTTCTTTGTGTTGATGACTGCGCGATGTTCTTGATTCAATTGCGATATGCTACGTGGGGCTCTTGCTTTTCTATCATCTTCGCTATCGAACAGCAAGTGTTTCCTATTGGCTGCCGAGTTTTTGTTTACATGAATTTGACATAAGTTACATCCGTGCATTTAATGAGATTGAAACGTTAAGATTTCATTCTTTAGCAGCCAAACTTGTAACCTTGCAATGCGATTAAATAGACTGTGAGCAGGAAATTTGCCAAAGAGGAAAAAAAACTACTGTTTATCTTTATCTATACGTTTAATTTCAGGAAGTAGAATATAAAGTTCTAAAAGAATGAGAACATCTTAATTGATACTCAATTGACATTGATTAAATGAAATTAAAATATAATCTCTATATGTTTAATATTCTATTTCTTTGTTTTGAATTATTTCAAACTCATTCTCAAGGTTTCCCTAATTGCGGTTCCTTGAGGCTTTTAAACCGTATTAAATTTTGACAAGAGCCAGTACGTCATTTATATTTAAAGTTAAATATGTTAATTTGCAATATTGCATTATTAACTCCACGTTCAGTTTTTTTAACGTTTCAGATGTGATCGGCTGAAAAGATTGATTTAATATTTACGATGATGAAATCTCGTTATCAAGAAGTTATATAAACACACTTTTATATGACAACTGCATGATTTACCCTGAATGTGTGTTTCGAGTGGTAATATATAATCGCCTAAAGCATTCTTGTTTCCGGAGCTGGAAAAACACAAAGTCAAAGAACATGCATGCAATTGAAACGTGAATGAGAAGTGCGAGAGATGATCTTTTCTGGCTTGTGGTTTTACACAGGAAAGACTTTAGGAAATCATGATAGAAAATGGCTGTGATTTTTATTGAATATATTATATAATGTTCGGATGTTCTCTGCATGATACTGTGGCTGAAACAGAGTTGAAACACTGTCGCCATGGCATATAGTAATTATTTTGTGAATAATGAGCAGGTATTCTTTATGACGTGGGTAAATTTATGTATTTAAATTCAATTATTTTTCAATAACATCATGAAAAACAATGTTGCAAAATATAATTTTCATTTATTCAATCAAAAGCGAAGGGAAATCCCAGAAATTACCTAAGAAATCCCATCATAAAAAACTTAAGAAACCCTAGAGATATTCAGAGATCTGAAACTTCCCACATAACGAAATTCCCAGTACGTGACAGATTCCTGGTAAAACAGTAGAAATTATCTACCCCTGAACCATGAAATCCCTGAGAATCAATACGCAATCCCTATAAACATCATGATAAAACTGCTGACTATACGAAAAAATGACAAAATTATCCCCCAATTCCCCCCAAGCCCACAAAGGCATATAATTTGAGACAAGCACATGAGTCATGATGAGATGGGTTTTTCATTCTCGCCATGACGATATACCACAAGTGTTTTAAATGAAGTTGCATGAAGTAGCTAAAAAATACGAGTCTTTTTCGCAAAATATATTACTTCGACCTTCTATACAATATATCTATCTACATCTATATATATAAGGCGATGACAAAATGATTATTGCCACGTTGCATTCCTATTGTTTCATTGGCGAATTTAAACATGCTTATGGGGGAAGTACCTGTAAAACTATATACGATTTTCATCACTTAGCATACAATAGCTGCATGATGACATAAAATTATGCTGATATACTGTTTATTTACCAGAGCAAACATATAAAAAAAGATGAATATATATTCTATATGATATGTTGTCTAGCTCTGATGCGCGATTGCTGTAAGTTAGGCCTCTCTATATATATATAACATTAAGTGTTTCATTCAGGGTGAAGCATATTGTAGAGTTGCGCGGGATCCCTAAGTGCAGGACACCAAATAAGGATACTTGGGTTCAGGCTCAATCTAGCTTGTATGCGAATTAATGATAAAAATGTTCCAGAAACACTTCAGACACACTGGATGCTGTATATATATTTACAGTCTATATAAACATGCCGCCTATAATATATATTTCTATATACATACAGCGGGACATACTTCATGTAAAATTGGATCACTTTAGAACCTTTCTGTGTGTATGATTTATAAATCATATAAAAAATTGCGATAAATATTATTGGTTAAACTTGGATGTCAGATTATCCCAAAGTTGATTAAAAACTTATCTTGTCGAAGATTTCGTGTGATTTTCTGATTTGCGGTTGACCGAGCCAAATGCCTTAATTCATCGATGAGTATATTAGCCTTCAATGTTATAAGTAAACGATCACGATCGCAAATGTGGTATATTGTATTAAGCATATCTTGCAGCATAGGGGAAGATAGTGATTTCACTATGATATATAGAGACGCATAGTTACAGGGTACAGAAATGAAAGCGAAAACATTGTAATATCACTGAAATGTGCATGGAATTTAAAGAACATACCTTTATTATAGGTTATACGTTGAAGCTCTTTTTTTAATATCGTCCACAATGAGTGTATAGCTTTTATTATTCAAAATGTCCTTATATATTTTCACTTTTTTAGACGAAGAATTGGAATTAACCCTCGCGAAATATACTGCTGTTTTAACTAATACAACATCAAGTGTCGCATATCACATCCCACAATTATACATTAGATCACTCAAATGGACGTATGGTTTTATTTATTGATATCTATTGTTATAGTCGGTGGCAAGGGGAAAAACAGCTTTCATTTCAAATTTGAGTAAATACGCACTTCATAATTCTAAGGCTATAATTATCTATTGTTATCTTAGCAACGCGTACATAGTATACACTGTAACTACAATTTAAGAAGACAGTATAGACAGTGTAATGTCATTGAGTAAATAAAACAAGAAATCTCTATTCTTTTAGCGTCTCTTTGAGATGACTATTCATATATATATATACCCGCTATTCTTACACATACTGGATCTTACCAGTTTCTATACAGAACCGCCTAAATAGCCAATAGATATTGTGAAATGGCAACAAATTTTTCAAACTAAGCATTTCTATATGTTGAAAGAAGAATATTGATCTAAACGTTCCCAAATGTTCATTATCGGCATCTTTAAATATTTTACCAATTCTCAGTATATAATGCATGGCGATTACTTCAGAACATAAATTCAAACATACATCGGCAAGCATATAATTATACAGGAACTTCCTCCTGCTGATACACCTTACTAAGCCTTATACTAAGAACAATGTACAACATTTTGAAGTAATATGTTTGTTTTGAATCCATGGAAACAAACATGCAAGCATGTCAATAGTTTCAACGTACATGACAGACATGCATGCAGTTGTTATATTTATCAAAGCTGCGTTCTTATAGGTAAGACTATATATATCTGAGAATTTCAGAAGAAAAACACGGGTTTCTTAGTTCAAATGATCCGGTGGTAAGCGCGGGGAGTCTGGATCTAGTATAGCCGGCCAAAATAAAGTGAAATCCACGGGTTTTCCGCAATTATAATAATACACTTATTAATAGTTTATTAGCGTGTTATGAAACTATTTCAAAACTTTGTGCATTAGTTTGGTAATTGAATATAATATGGTAAAACTTGTGATTTGCCTATGACTATTGCGCTTTATGCACGGCTATATATATTACTTGGACTGTATGTTTTTTTGTTACACGAGAGAGACATGTCATTCATTCTAAGTTTGGATTATACATTTATTATTATATTTATATGCCATATGCTACACATTGTATATAGATTGAACTTTACTTTAAAACATTAGGCAGGTTTAGACCGACGCCGCGAATGTTAAAGAGAATGTGACGTAGCACATCCACCCAACCCAAGTATATATGGCATATCGTGGACACTCCCAGGATGCACTCCGGTTCGCACCCATCTAGGCACCGGCATACCGGTTTATTAAATATAAACCAGAAAGTTAGGTTTTATATATCAGCAGAGAGAATCTTTTGTAAACGCAGTTTCTCTGGCACAGGATGAAAGAAAGAATATCTATATCCTGTGAAAAACATGTGTTGTTTAGCCAAGAAAGAAAAATCCTTCCTTTATGCGATGATTCTCTGCTGGTAATTTGAGATGTGAAATGTTACGACCTAAAACTTATGAATTCTAGACAATGCCAAAATCATGCGAAACTGCCCTGCATATAAATCCGTAATAGCTACTACATCCTATATTGTAAATTTAACGAGGGTCTATATATTTATATTTTCAAGCTGCTGGTATACATCAATTAGGTGACAAAATTTCATTTGTTGTTTACCTTAAAACTCCTCAAAACAGCGAATCTTAGCTTTGCTCTTTCAGCGTTTTGTTGTGTGTGTAAACAGACGTTCTCGTTTCCGAATCGAATCTTGAAGCAATAAAACACTATAGGGGTTTAAAAGCTGTACCTCATTTCACTGCAACTCGACGGGGTAGCTAGCTTATCTAATTATTATTTAACATACTTCTGTCTCATACCGCACATGCAGAAGCTTGACATAGGATCAATTTTATCTAATTCGTGGGGGTCTATAGCTAGTGTATATACCTTAAGTATCTATACAAATAAATGAATAAACATTGGCTTACTCTAAAGTTTATCCATAAAGGAAGATTAAAATAAATCATGACAAAAACTCGCAAGCTCATGTCACCAAAACATCAAGATCCATGCTGCATATCTATCTGGCTTAAATCATAACCATGCATTAAAGCTGTTATATATTCTTTTTTGAAAAAAATGATCAAGATTGTGATTTTTTATTGCTACATATGAAAGCGATTCTGATTATATTAATCCTGCTTTGAAAAAATTATTGGTTCGCCTTGGCCTTTATCATAAAGGAAATACCCCTTGTTGAGCTTTTGTTTAATATATTTTAACTTAAATTTTTTAGTAAGACTATAATAATAATAACAACGTTAAGTATATAGCTATTAACTGTGATACTTAATACATGCATGCATGAAGGCGTCAGTACTTCCCTCGTTTTCTTGACTATTTGATATGATTATTATTATATTAAGCTGCTCTCTATATATATTTAATATATAAGGACATGCAGAACTGCGAATGTTTGTTTTAAATTACATCTATTATTTATATCAAATAAACGCTAGCTCCTTTTGCTTGTCAATTTGAATAGATCTCTCCCGGACTGCTATTGTACTTGAACTGATAAGCCGAAATAAGCATTTGGTGATTTCCCAGCAGAATACTGTAAAACATATATATATACAATGTACTACTTACATTTTGTCCATCTATACTCTGTACTTTGTGATTGCTGTGCACTTTAAGACTTACGGGGCGAAAATTTTTCCTTTATATACGGTTTATATGGACACAGGGAATTAATCTACGTATATAAGATCGCGTACCGGACATAGTGGAATTCACACAGTTTTTTCAAAAACCCCAAATATTTCAGATATATATTCTGTCGCAATACCTATAATCATTACACATCGCAAATTATATACAAGTTTTAGATGCATGTGCTCTATAGCTATCAGAATGGTGTACGCTTAGAACCAAGGGAAAAGTAAATAATGACGTTCTTCGTAAAGGGTATATTCGTCAAGCAAGTTATGCGAACGAGATGTGTATGCATGTGAGTGCAGATATATAGCTATAGATTCTTGGAAGATGCCTTGGACAAAATATTCAAACACGTAGCAACTTCTTGAAATACCTTAACAACTGTGCCTACAACATAACTGCCTAAAATATCCAACAAAACCTCTCGATGTTTCCATCGTGTCGACTTAGGCATCTTCGAGCTAAGGGCCCCGAGCTGGATCGAAAGCTCTAAAGTAGATCTTTTCTTTTCTTGGCTGGCTAATGAAAGGATTTCTATATTATATCGTATATATAATGACTATCAGAAATTAAAAGAGATAAGTATATATAGAAATTTTAATATATGCATGGTAGAAAATTCTTGAGCGTTTTACTTAATTCTGGGCAAAATCAGTATACAGGGCGCTCTTTCTATTTTATTGCGAAACAGGTTGCACCTAATTTCTTGCATTTTTGAAGGGAGGTATTGGTGCATTTAAAATTCGCCTAAAATTGACCTTCTGAACAGAACCGTCCTATATTCCGAAACGTTTTGTATAACCTTTAACTGTATGCATGGGTAAATAGAAAACGCCCTTAATAATGAGAAACAGAAGAATTGTTCATTGCATGCAATTCAACAGATATATTATCAGCAAAAATATATACATTCGAATGCAAGTCGATCCAAATCAATAAGTTTGTTTGTGGTTTTGCATGAAGTATATAGTTTTAGCCCGGAAATGCATATGTTGTTCGGGAAAGTGCATGCAATTATAATCAGCTTATTATCTTATAAGTATATTCATTTATAGAATTTGGCCTTAACAAAAGCGATGATTTTTTATTGACGTATATTTACTAACATCCTGGCGAATTTCCTGCGGAATTAACCTTCGTTTATCGCTGAGGTTAGCTCGTATATGACAGCCAAGTTTTTTTAAAATTTTTGATATCGAGAATGCATTTCAGCGTTTTACCAGGAATAATTTGGGAAATGTAAACTATTTACATCCCGTGCAATAGATTTGAAACTCAACATAAATATGTATTTCATATATATATGCCCTTAAGCAGATCTAAAACTTAAAGGCCCATCCTAAATCGTATTATTTTGCATGTAGAGGCGAAGATAGTTATGCATGGGTGACATAACATGCCTGCAGATATAATCAATATTGTTGACATAAGATCGCATGCATTTGTGGTAAGAACAACGGAGATGTGATGATGCATGTGTTAGTGCAAAACAGTGATCCTGATGTGAGATTCGAAAACTTCAATTATTTCCCAACAGATTGAGAAATATTGCAAGCTTTGCAACATAATTAAGTTGAACATGTATATGTGAAGACTTAGCCTTAGATGGAAATTTAATGAGCATTGGCATTTTTTCTTTGAATATATAAATTTTATAGCCCATGCAATAGCACGCTTCAGATCGGAACACGCGACCTAGAATTATAAACGCATAAAATTATATAGCAATAATATTTCCATCATGCGTGTATAACCTAGCATGGAAACAAATATAAAACTTAGTACAATACACTTGTGTCTTCGCTCTGTACAATTTCAGTAAATATTAGACTATAGTTTATAAGAAGACAAGAGTGGTATCGCAAGCGCCTGATAGGAATTTCTAAATGTCAAGGACCCACTTTAAAAAATAGTTGTCGTTGTTAAGGAATTTTGTTTGGACGACATTAATATATCAAACAAAGAGACAAAAATGATATGTTGACATGTTAACAATATCGTGATAAAAGAGTTGGTTATTTAATTATACTTGACATGTATATGAGATAAACCACAAACGAAGATTCATGCACGCAGAAAGCGTTTCAAAGCTACAGTCCTTTGCCGTAGGTTTAGAATGATTATTTTATGATTCTAGGAAAAGCATATACATGTGGTGCATCTTCGTGAAATGCAAAAGTCGTCTGGATACTGTATGGCGCAACTCATCATAAATATGGGGTTTGTATAGCTGTTTCTATTTTCTATTCATGTTTGGAATATTTTTAGCGTGTATAATATGTACTTTAGTACTTAGATATTCTGTTTCCCCGAGTTACACAACCACTATACAACCATACCACATGAATGTAGTTTTATTATACAGCTATAGTCTTCTTCGCCATATAGCATTTGCTTTGTTACTACATGGGTTGCCTGAGAAGAGGCTATTAGTCATTTCGCCTTTAATGTCAGTGCATGCATGCAGACAAGGTGAAGGGTCGCGTTGAGGGGGTGAAATTGAACAATTAAAGGCACTTTTCACCTTTGGGAACGCGATTTTCACCTTTATCCAAGCAAATTAGCCAATTCTGGCCACTATGAGACATGTAGGGATTAAGACTCCACTTTGGCATGCAGGGACTGCACGATTTAAACTTTGTATAATATTGGCAATCAATATCTAGAATTAGTTTTGATTATAAATTAAAACTATTGCCTAATTGCACCTAGCTTGAGTTAACTGATAATTCGTGAGTTTGTTAAATACTTTATTTAATATTGGATAAATTCTATAGCCACGCGCCGAGCTTCATCTGTTCCTAATCTGCCACCCACTCAAATGCTTGATATTGTTTCATATTCTTACAAACCGGCTAAAAAATCCATCATGTCTACAGGTGCTTCCTGAATGGATTAGCTGTGTCTTTTTTATGCTCAAGGATTTATAAGAATATTTTGTAGACGGTTATTGATTTTTGCGAATTTAACACTTATCATGCATGCTTGCATGCATTCATTCGTATATACTCTATGTCTTGCACGTTTAAAATTTTGTTTAGTTGAAACAATCCACAAAAGGTTATTCGAGCACTATCCAACATTTTTATTGTTGTGGCCTGGTATGTTTTGAAACTGTGAAAGACTTTAGATTAGGTTTGGGTTTAAAAACAATGTTTGAACGAATCTTTAGGTATAGACTTATATTATCGCCAGTATATAGAGGGTTTGTTTGAGTGCATTCCAAATGGCATGTTCTTTTAGCTTATATGTATGTATAATAAGTCACGTTCATCAAGAAAGCCTGGAGACAAAGAGGTTTTAAATATAATAGGATGAATCTTGTCATATATAAAGATATGAACTTAAACCTTGACCAAAACACTTCAGATTAGTTAAGATGGTTAAGTCAAGGCTTATATAAGTGTCCTAATTTTTATTTCTGCGGCATTGGTTAATTATAGCTTATAAACAAACCTGCATAATTAATCCAAGTATATCTTCATTTTTTCCATAGAAATACTTCAACTTCTTTCTCTTTATAATAGCCAAATATCCACAAACCATTACATCCTTATTTCCATCCATGATTTTAACAATCCATTAACAATGCCAAGGATAAATTCATACATCCATAAATTCCATTAAACTATATATAGTAATCCAATCCTTAAATAGATGACGAGGTTGATCAAATTAATTCCATTTTTAATGAAAAGGTAGAGCTAATCAGGCTCGATAAAATAAGTCCAAATTCCACATTTTGAAATTAACCAACTTGTATGGCTGCAACTGCAACCCATTGCCAAACTTTTTATCCGAGTAACCTGTAGGAAGAACAAAAATTATATCATTAGTTTATAACAATACATGCATGCATATATAGTATGATTTATTGAATCTCTCCTCCGACACGTTTTCGCAATTATCAACAGAGTACCACTCGGTGCTGTCCGGAAATTCGTTCGAAATTTAATTCAATTACATCCTATTGTTGTACCTATTGTTCTAAATTTGAATTTCCTAACGCTACTCTGGGAGGCAAGGTTAGGCTAGGCTAAGGTCATTCCGGTGATAAAAATAAAATTGGTGAATTCTTACTGCAGAATTCTTACTGAAGTGGATTTGAATTAGAAAAATATATGCTGGTGATTATTACAGATATCTGTAATTGCGTACAGTAATATGCCAGCATATTTTTATACACTATACTATAATCTTACTCTTTGAAATTCATTGAAGTTTAATTATATGTAGATCATGCCTCTGCTTTTTTAAACGTGTATTGCGAGTTTTGTTTGTCTATGAATTTCGTTTGTCTATGAATGGTTTTCAAAACAAACGTTTTAAACAGTATTTGTTTAAGCAAGATTGAAGTGTCATATAACTATTATGTTCGAAGCAGCTACAGGAACCCTATCACAGCAGAATCTCACTGCCCTATGGCTATAAATGGAGAGGAGAGATTAGCACACCTGCTTGATTAAAATTTCTAGAGCATAACGCTGAATATATCGTTGCTTTCTATTTGATAAAACTATATGGGTTATTACTCGGGTTATTATTAGTATATATAATGATACAATATACATAATATGATAAGTTGAGTTCTGTTATTCAAGTGAAATCATTGACTTGGAGTATTAAATTTGTTGTATTTTCACAACGAAAGCTAGTTGACGTTGTTCATTAAGCATTGAAACGCGACAAAGTTCTATAGATATTCACTGGTAGTTGTTTATTCTCAGTTCAAACTATAAACCAACATTCAGAAGCTCATGCAGCAGGACAGTAAGGAATAAATTTCATCAGGTTATTCTTTTTTGAGAAAATGGGCATATATAATTTATTACTCTACATTCAGCATAAAATGATCGGAGAGGAGGGGGATTTCTCACTACGTAATGTCCATTTTTACTGTTGGAATAAATCCAAAATCTTCAAATCCAAAAGCTTGCACCAAGGTGTCATGATCACCCACGCAATTTGGCATACTAAATGGGACACATCCAAATGGCTAGCAAAGTGTTTGCTTTGATATTGTCTCACCGTCACGACTGCAATTTAATTCGTATATATTGTTTTAATAGCACACACGCATGCATCACGCTATTTTACGGTGGCATTGTTTTACAACAAGCACGAAAACATGCCTCAACACGCCATGGCGACACACGCTAATGCCTGATTGATATGCTATTATATGTATATTGTCTGTTTTTGGGTTAGAGCGGTTTAAAACAAGCGAACGTTAACTCTTGTGACATATTTCTCATTTTAACATGCCACTAAACATGCTGGTAGTATTGTCTTAGGATTTTGAACTTTTTTAGATTTTAGCCGTAATAAGAACAGAGCATGCGTATTAGCAAACTATAAACATAAAGCTGCTGTCTGGTGAAGTAGAAACGCGGGCGACGTCATCCGTGCCAAAGCAACAGAGTTCAGACGACGTTTGGAAGGCTGCCCAGGCGAAGGTAAAAACTGTTTCTTCCTTTCAAGACAACGTCGGGTTTCTTTTGTGACAAAAAGTAAATTGAATTATCGAACAGAAGACCAATTTCGTAAGAGACCGGTAAAAATTGTACTTTGGTCAATTGTATAAACATTATACATCGTCAACGCATTAGAATTTAGTCTGCGTATATTATTGAGTTATATTCACCCTTATACTGAGTTGGTAAAGCATTGAAAAAGTATACAACGCCAACTAACGACAACGGACTAAAAATGTGCAACATGAAATTATTTCGTATTGATCGGAGTACCGCTCATGAGGAAGACAATCATCTGGACGAAGCCGGTGTCAACGCTGTGCCGATTGTTAACGAAATTGGGCAAACGCTCGCTCATATTGGGGACAATCTGAATGAACAAGCTCTAAGAAAATGCAAACACTTGCAGCTAGCTGCTTTTGGGATTATTCTCACATTTGCAACTATCGTTACGCTGAATAACTGTGCTTAATATGTAGCAATTTGTCTATACGAAAGTAACATTTGGTTCGCGAAGGATATGTGCATGTATCAATTTGCCATGCAAGACAATGAGAAAAGTCAAGGGTATTCCCTTGCCGCGGACGAAATTTTTGTAAATAGTTTTGTAAATTTTGGAATTCATAGGCTGTATTTCGACAGCATAATATACATATATAGCTTTACTTGTGGTGAAAGGGGATATAGACTTAAATATAGTATCTGTGTTATATTGTAGCTTGTCCGAACAAGCGCCGATGACTATGTATATACACTGTAAAAACTGAATGGTTGAAATGACCAAAAAAAAAGGTTGCAACCATATAAAATGGTTGTTTCAACCAATTAAATTGGTTAAAACCAAATTAAAATGGTAGAAATAACCAATAAAAAATTGGTAAAATGGATATGAAAGCTCATATTGGTAAAAACAACCAAATATATTTAGTAGCAACAAATAAAATTTGGTTAAATTGACCAATTAATCTTTGTGGTCAATGGGGTATATTTGTAGACCTCTGGTTCTATGTTCTATTGAATCCAATAAAATATGCTAGAATGCTATCTATAGCACATTCTAAATCCTATGGCTATAGAATATTCTATAGGACTTCTTATGATCTTATGCTATATAGAATTCCATTGCCGTATTCTATAGAATTTACAAATCCTATAGAATATTAAATCTTAAAGTTAAAATTCTCAGCAAAAATCACTCGTTTTGTAAGGACAAATCACACATATTTCACACTTATCTGTAAACTGTTTTCATAATATACCTGTTCGCAGGTTAGGTGGCGGGCGTTTTGCCCAAAAAGGACCGCAAGGTTATGTGGGACTTGTATAATAACCGACACGCTTTATTTTCAAATTTTGAGCGCGTCTTTGACTCTTTGTCATCGGTTCAAGGTTTTTCTTTCGTATTTTAACATAAAATACGCGTTATTTGAATTTGTCAATGAGTAGTCATGCGAAATTGGTGAAACACGCTGGATTAATATGCGAGGAGATCCGGATTTTTTGTGAATAGTGACTGTGATCGCGAGGAAGAAGTAATTGTGTCATGGCCATGTGGAATTTCTAAAGTTGATAAGAAAATGATCAAAGGTTCCATTCAACTATCTACAATTTCAACAACAACATGTGTACAGCTAAAGTATTATAATTCAGTGGTGAGTGTGTGTTGATATAGTATGTTATATTTAAAATATTGACTATTTTTTCAGATCAGACTTTGTATGGCTGCTGGACACTTTTTCAAAACTTTGTCCAGCTGTCACATGCCTACTAGTATTAATTAAATATGAAATGCCCTCCATATATAACCATGCACTGAGTCATTTAAAAGATTACTTTATTCACTCCATCAAGGCTTCAAGATCACCTTTAAGTGCAAGATTCTTGTGACTAATGCTGAATCAGAAATCCTCAAATTCTGATGCTGAATCAGAAATGGCAAGTATTATTGTATTTATGCTGTCAAAACTCAACAACTGCAAATCCTACTTCTGGTGAATCATATAGATAATATAATATACCTTTTATTTATATCATTATAAATAGGGCCATTACAACTATTCCGGTTTCTGTCAATGCTTTTGCAGTACATTTATAAATTCTATAGCTATATCATGGCATCATGCTAAGAATGAATAAGGTGTCAAATGTTTAAATTTCATATTTACTGTTAAAATTTACAGATTTTCTTATATCTAAACATATTAACCAAAGGTCAAAATTTGGTTTATGCAATTATGGGCATGTCGAGGATGCAAGAACAACTTTGCTCTCATTCCATACCTGGGAAACTTTCAAATGTCTTTAAAGAAAAGGATGCAAAACCCCAACTCGACCCAGAGAAAGTTAAGAGTATATGTGGTAAGTAGTAATTGTTAGTAACTATTTGTGGAAGTTGATATATCTTATATACATATCTTGGTTTAGTTAATTGTTGACTTTTACTTTTTCTGTGTGTAGAGCATCATTTCGATGCACATGTTTAAGATGCCCAAACATTGATTCAAAGAAGCCATCAATGCTGGCTGCTCTGGAAAAGAACAAGAACAAAGATGTCCAACATATTATTGGTCTATTAGAGGATTGTCACCCGAACTAGAAAAAGGTATCTACAGATATATATGTATATAATATACAATGTTGAACTATGCAAATCACATTTATTATGTTGCCTGCTGAATCTTGTAATCAAACTTATTTAATAGAAATTGAAAACCATTGCATCTACACTGCCCCGCTGCATCAGTTGAGGCAGAGAAAGACCTGGACAATTATTTTGGGAAATTGTCCCTGTAAATATTAAACTATAGTTCAAGAGTTACTCCATAAGAACTAAAAATATGCTCAAGTGGCTGCTTGTGAAGTGTAGGGTCTTGCTCTTTTGTGTCCCAGGATTTTCCCATATGTAAATGTTTTATTTCCAAGCTTAGGAATATAAAGTTTTATAATTTTGAATTTATTTTAGGATAACAGTGGTGTTGAAATTTAGACCATTGTAAAAAAAAGAACATTCCCGAAGTTGCTATTAACTGGATCTCTTGGTGACATCCATTCACTAGACCTTTTGGCTGAAGGCATGGTAGCAATAAAGTTTAAGCAGTTTTCCATCTTAAATGCTGTTGTGTGTTTGCTGACTGCATTGTATGTATCCAACGCAGAGAACCCTAAAGATGGAGGTGGGTAGACAAAGAATGTGTTCCTTCTTCTGGACCAGATATTACTACAAACAGACGGAAAAACGAACATTCCAATTGGAGTTAAAAACTTTTTACCGCAGCTTTGAGAACCTAGAAATGACTTAAGTATAGATAGATGAATCCTAGTAAGATAAGTGTTTGAATGTAGTAATTTGTATATATGTATGCAAATAACCATTAGGATAATTTATTTATTATATTAGATCTTTTATAATATATATGTGTGTTTTGACAAAATTTGATTTGAAGTGCTCTGAATTTCAGGATAATTTAACCAATCTTTAATTGGTTGAAATAATTGGTCAAAAAAACCATTGCACATTGGTTACATTAACCAAATTGAATATAGGTTACATCAACCTATTAAATATTGGTAGATTCAACCAATATTAATATTGGTAATTTTAACCAAAATGAATTTGGTAAAAAAAAAAAAATAAAAAAAAATTGGTTGTCCTGGTTGCATCCAGGAGAACCTTTTTTTTTTGGTTGTTTCAACCATTCATTTTTTACAGTGTATAGGACTTATAGTGCATGGTGTATAGTCAGAAGCAAAAATATAAATTATACTTCATATATGTATATAAAATGTGTAAAACTATATATATATATATATTGTAAGTGTAATATAATTATGGTACTCAATACATATATATTTATAAATAGTATAAAAAAAGAGTCATGCTTTATTATACAAGCTATACGTTGAATGAAGTCGTTAAACCGGTCCGACGGTCAGTAATATTCAATCAGAAAATGCTGGTCTGAAAACGTTGTTCTTCCCAAAAATATTGATTTAGCTAAGTCTAGAACAAAGAGGGCAAATTTATATTGCTTTTCAGATGACTGTGAAGTTAACTTTCGTACACATATAGCTAGTAATGTCTATGGAAGGCATACACGTACTTAGTCTTAGGCTATGTCGCGATTCGTGCATCCCGGTTTTGACATCGAATGTTTGAGACTATAAAAGTCTTGTTTCTTCTCGTGAAATATATTATCATTGACCGTATATATTTTGGTGAAAACACTCTTATAGTTATCTATCGATTAGCCTAAATATGTACTTATGATTTTATACCGCATGCATTTATTTTGGCTTTTGAAATTGAAGGGAGAAGTTTGCCGCGACCAACATGTATGATAAAAACATTTATAAAATGGTCACCAATTTATGACTACTTGAAGCGAAATGTTTCCCTCCCAACCAAAATGTGACATAGCCTAAAGACTAAATACAATTGTAATGCTTTCAAAACAACAACAGGACTGTTTTGGAAAGAGTGAAGTGTTTTTTAAAAGCTAAAATTTCTGTAGCAGCGAGGAAGTCGCGCGAACGAAGGAGAACGTGGATGACGAAGTAAGTGGACGACTTGTGTGCCATGCATGGTTTTGACTCAGTGCGGGTATGTAAAAACGTATTTCAGCATTTCTTTGGCATTCAATGTTTCCTTAATAATAGTCAATTCACACGAAAGAAATTAGATTCGAATTTTATACCACGGCAAAGAAAGTCAAAGGCCAAAGAGAAGTGAAGTGCTTTCGCCTGAGATAGTCGCGATCGACATCATGCAAAGTGCTTCATGCCAATAACAAATCGAGTATAATATAAACTGTTTGTACAAGAGTTTCCTAAACATTTATATCTTCCCCCTTTGAACACTATGTTACATGATTCACGAACAAAGAGACTGAGATTATATAAACTTCAACTCAAGAGCATGCATCTGATCTGTCTGTATAAAAATCGCAGCAACGCGGCATGCATGCATGTCGCTTTTTTTCAGGGAATGATCTAATGCTCAAAACATTTTTTTTGTATTGTATATTCTGTATCACTGGAATATCAAAAAAGGTTAAAATTTTAGTCCAAAGATATATAGAAGTGCATGATTGTCGCATCAACAACTAAAGAATATATGCATGTGCATGCTGATTCGCGCGGTCGACTGTATATCATGGACTAATATAATTGTAAATAAATTGTTCGGTTTTTTTCACTTTCCTTATTAAACTGAGCATTACAAGGCATTCATAACAATGAATCAGTATAAACTATACATAACTGGGTATACGGTATGTATAGAATAAGCATAATGTCAAAATAGGCTATAGATACATGCGATGTCTGCATGCATGATGATTTTTATAATATCGCGCTCCTGATATAACTATATAGACTTAAGATTGATGATTTTGTTTGCGTTTCCCCTCGTTAAATTTTCCTAGCCTTGTTCTCAATTGCTGTATGCAAAATTTTGTTGTGTTACATTAATGCAAAATTTTATATACCCAGTTGTTAAAAATAAATAAATCAACAGTGATTTATGGTGGAGTTTATATATCAACGCTGCATGTGCATGTGCATGTGCCTGTGAGATTTTTCATGCAGTTGCAATAATGTTACATAACTCAGTGGGATAAAACAAATATACTTTCGCTTTCCAATACAGACAACTATAAACGTATTAAAAATAGAAATCTGCATTGTGGCAATCAGTATAAAGTCGTGTAGAACTTAGTCAAAAGATTGTGACTATAGCTATATATAGAACGTTGACTAAAAATGAACATTGATTATCGACTATATTGTTGATTATATATATGTATTTCATGATGCACACAGGGAACAAGATTGTTACCCTATTTTAGATCTTTATTAAGTAAGAACTAGACTATGGTTTTCCTGCTATTTATAACAAAAACCCCATTTAATTTACACGAAAACATATCTATGCATGCTTTTAGCGAAAATGATGAAACGTGTGATGAAATAAAGGTGCAGGATTCATTACTGAGATATATAGCTATATCCACCATTACTATCATGCACTGGTGGATATAACTTACATCTGAAGAAGAATTCTTTTCAAATCAATTACATCTTCAATGCAAAAGGCACTTTGCCATTTTAATTTCTCGTATATCTATTTTGATTCGAGCTATATATCAGATTTATGAATTCCTCCATGGTAAATATCTTGGGTATTATTTAAATATACAACTTTAGACAATTTTCATGCTATACTGAATAATATTTGACAAAATTTTAACCCGTATATATGAAAAACGAACACCATGCATGTATGCACACATGCGTGGAAACTGAAAACAGATTTAGTTTAAGTATATACAATGCATGCTTATAATTTCCCCATGCATCTATGCACAATACAAGACGTTTATGCATAAAATCATCACTATATAGTTACTATATAGTTAATTGAAATATAACGTATATCATAGACGTGTAATTTTAAAAAAATTCTAACAACTTTGAGACTGCAACGAATGCTGGTATAATAACTTCGTTTTGCTGACATTTGCAAGCAGTGCATTTATGTTTCATATATCACTGCATGGTCCTACAAATCGCATTAATTTAACCCTTTTTAGTTGTAGTCCTATCATATCATATGACAAAGAGGGTGGGCTAAGGATATTGCGCTACCCCATATGACTTTCAAATGTTCTCTATTCCGGTTTGCCAATATATCACCCTATATCCACTATATATACCTACATGTATATATACAAATAATGAGTAAGGTTTCATTATACACGTCTTAGCCCAGAATGACCCTCATGTATTTGGATTTGTTCAAACACACACGCGCAAATATGGTTCAGGTCGAGACATTTTCTTCTGAATTGAATAAAAAAATCATGCATGCAAGCATGATCGCGATAAAGAAAGTATTCTGGCATTCTTAAAGATTAGTTTTTACCCCCAGATTTAAACTTCTAAATTACGAAATATATCCTGGATTTAGATTAACTACTTGAAAAAAAATGCTTCTTTCTGTAAATTTCTACGTGTTCCCTAAAATTGCTAAAAGAATAAAGTCCTGTGCGTGACCCTTGACAAACCTATATACTACTCAAGATATATACCTGATATATTTTTCTCTAATATCTTATACCCAATGATATCTTAAACTGCATGATGATAATTTTTATCTAAAATCTTACCCAAATATATGGTCGCCAAGCCGTGAAACATGCTGAGTTTACTAAAAAAGAGGTCCATCATATATGCGAGTTACAGAACATTTGAATTGAGTTCAACTAGTGTATCAAGTTGTTTTGTTTAACAAACCGTCTCCTAGGTGGAAATGAGACAATATGAGGAGAAATTGAATAAATTATCACAAACTATCTCAGTACCTGTTGGTTTTGCACCAAGGTAAACCTCAACACAACATGCATGTTGTTTTAGTACATGTAGCTATAATTGTACCGTCCAAATTGACAATTAAAACTCGCATAATTTTTGTAATCCGCATAAGAAATATAGTCCTTTATCATCCTTCATGTAAGATCCTGTGTATACTTTTCAAATCTTTGGACGCCAAATTCTGTTGCCTTTCGTAAATTTTTATTGAACTTTTTTGATGAAACCCATAATCCAGCAATGCATATATATATATACTAAAACGTCATCTTTAATTCCATCTCGCACTTTATACTTGATGCGTTTGTGTATTTGACACACCTATAGGCTACTTTTGCATGCATATATGTATGTCAAGACAAGGAACTAAAAGTCTAACATTTTGAATTCCTCATTTTGAGAAATTCCACATTTTGAGAGGTTAAGGAAGTAATGCCCCATATTTGGCCTGAAAATTGATAATATGGCCTCTAGGTTTTCCGCTCAGACTAAACATTGGTTAGATCAATTAAGCCAAGGTGAGTAGAAGTAATATGGAAGTTCAAAGTACGCGTATTAAGAATAAGGGAATTGCAGACAAAACCTTTTCGTTTCGTATTTACTGTGTGACTATCCATTCATGCATGTGTTCGCTATTTAAGGTATAAAGGACGAGACAGGTGGAAGGGATTATTGCATGAGTATAGGATGTTATAGATTCAAGGAGCAGAGAGAATATATGTGTAGATAAGAACGCGATGGAATGATTGAGCTGCTTTGTAATAACCCTAATGTCGTTAGAATAATCAAAATAAAAACGTCTTTTATCTACGATTGGCAAAATTAGCTATGAAAGCATAAAACATGACATCGTTTCACACGACAATCCAATGTTATCGTTCTTGTCTTGAATGTCAACGTAAGTTTATAAAATATGTTCCAAAAACCCTTTTGTTCTTTCAGTTTCTTTGAAAAATTGACAGACCCAAAGTTTTAAATAACTTATTCCCCATCAACAAGTCGAGAACCGCATGGCTGCTTTCTTTATTATATTGACAGTTCCTTATCATAAAGCTCCTGCTTTTAATTGCATGTCAAGTGTTCTTAATATAATGTCCGTCAACAACTACAAGGCAGTCTATAACAAAATAAATCATGGTGGCCCTCATCAATTTTTGACGATATACAGCATGAAAAAGCTTGTCGCTACTTGCTGCGCCTAGTGAGAAGTGTGTATACTTTTCAAATTATCTAAGCCTACGGGAACTGGAGCGATATCTACGCGGCCATCTTTGAGGCCAAATAAACGTATAGTGCCAGTCCCTTTTTATTTGATTGCGCGGTTTTACAGGAGCCATGTATACTTCGATTTCAAGACAACAATTAATGTTGTCATTTTTTAAACTGAGAGCTTGCTAAGTAATATCCTGCTCAAATATATAGACTTATCTAAGAAATATAAAGGATATAAACTGTTTAAGACCTGAAGAGTTTGTACGCCGTTTGCTTCCATCTTGGCTTCACCCAAGTGACCTAAACCATGCGTTGTAATAATCAGTTCCATTCCAACATTTTTTGAGCTCAGTTTTATAATGAAGGTTCTTTGCTTGGTCAAACGTCTAATCAATGCTGGATCTGTTTTATACATCCCAGACATACAACATTGAATGACACTCAGTTGGAAACATGCAAGCAAGCAAGCAAGTCTCGACATGTCGGAAACAGGAGGTCGCAAGCACCCTGGGTGTGCTATATAAATTGTTGAATCAAGCAATTTTAAGAAAATAGATCAACTCTTTATAAGATTTCTAAAAACTGATCAGAACGCGCGAAAAAATTCGGTTAATTTTTAGTTTCATGCAGGTAAGGATCAGATATACAAAATCCTTCATTTGGCCTAATTTCATTCCCCTAGCTGCAACTAAGATTGATTGCAAAAAGTTATCTTATAAAATATGTGAGTATATAATGTTTCTATGCATGCTAAAACAGTCTATAAAGTTTTCCTAAAGGGAAAGCTGCGTTATTCCTGTTTTGTGTGCGATGCAGAAAAACAACTTGAGTATTTATGCATGCACTATAGCCAGGATCCGGTTCCCACAGGATGTTTTCTTCGTCTAATTTAAAGTAATCATTATATGTGCGAAAAGCAGTAGTGTGCGGCGCCTTTCTCGCGGTTATGACAACACGTTCAGCAAATACAGGGAAATTAATTGTTAAGAATGTAAACACAGAGCACAGTTTCACATCCTGTAAAAATTTCCTTCCAAAATGTATTTCAAAAATTCAAGAAATATCAACTCGAAAATGAATACTCTCCGAGTATATGTTATAGACATGCCTAGTATATTTAAGTAATCGTCTTGTAATGTATACTGCATTAAAATATCTCGCTGCATGCAAGATAATATTATTCCAGCCTCACCTATAACAACGGTGTCCATATATATTGGTTTTTGGCACTTTCAAATCGCCGCTCTATAGATTTGTATTATATATAAATGAAGATTTCGCATCGAAGTAAAAACAAATATGATTCCATAGGCTTTGATGTTTTACATTTCACTTTTATGTATACTTTTCTAATCCTGACAACCAACATGTACGCATGCAATATTCAATAATGCGTTATACGTGCGTCAATTTATGCAAATCGGTGAGATGATAAATTCTCAAGCGCTGACACGGAAACCGTATACGAGACATAGAATGAGTGAGCGAAGTGAAGTTGTTAGATATAGCATTTATATTCACAATATCTTTCATTATACTTATATCTTAAGTCTATTAACTATCGTTTTCACGAAATTTTATGCAAGTTTTTACTTTGCATTTAACATTTAAGGAATAAAGGGAAAGCCTCAGGTGTTAATGAATTCTTTTAAATTCAATAATATTGAGGAGTCGTGGCGCCAGAAACCATATAATTATTCAAAAATAATGTCGTTCTACAGCAGCTGTTCTTAATAGTCAAAATAAAGAACAAAAAAGCGTACAAAAGGAAACTTATAAACTTCGCGAGTTTTTGCGTGCGCCAGCTCGTCTACCCATTGCCGATTTTGTTGAAAATTGAGCTTAAAACTTCGCACTGAGGGGGGCTTAATGCAATATTAAAGCGACAGAATGTATTTACCTAAAGTATTATAAAATCCAGCGTCTAGACCGTATGCAAATAGTTTTAGTATTGCCATATATTTTTTAAACCTCCAAGGCTTTTTGAAAATGAAAACTTTGTTGGTTCTTAAGAAACAAGAGAAATTTTACTTCCCTTTTAACAGCAGTTGAAATATTTTGCGTTTGTAAAGACAATATGGGTGCGCCCAAATAGGGTCATAGAATGTGACCTTTTGTCATGGGAATAAGGGTTAAATATATAACTCTTACAACAAGATCTGTCTTGAAAATATTAGTATACGGCACAGAATATGCTACGACAGCCATTGACTCGCAAAGATTGTTGTCCTATTTATGTTTTTCTTCGACGACTTTAAGTTACTCTTATGAAACGCACTCATTATATTTCACATGACTGACTGTCTGTTTGTCATGTTAGGAATTTCGAATCATGCATGTTGGATAGTCTGTAAAAGAAGAAAACAAAAAAGTATACTTGCCTTGATAAAATACTTGAATATCATCCCCTCTTCGTAATAAACTGAAGTGACATAATTTACCATGCAAGCAAGTGATCAGTGTGACTGAGGTAAAGGCAACATGCTGATATGAGTTTCAGTATATATTGTGTTGAAAACAAAATTGATTTCCGATCAAATAGCCCGCAAAGCACACGCGTGGGATTATGTCGGTGGTTCCCACGCAATTTCACATAGCGATCGCGAAAATAGATTTCGCTAAATTCATTATGCCTGGTGTTTCAATATAAATTTGGGAATTGCAGGATCAAAATTCCTGAAAAGTATGTCGAAATCCTCGGCAAAACGATGGAAATAAGCAAGTTGTAATACTGTCAACGCTGTTCTTTACGAGGAATTTTGTTATCTTTAGATATTTCACGTGTTACGTAACGCGTGAAGATCGCGCGTGGGGAATAACACGCGTGAAAAACTGATGTATGGTATGATTGAAGAATATATATCTATGTTGCCATGCGGGGTCTTGATCGCGTTGGAAATGTGTTTTGAACTTTTTCCGTTAGCGCAAAAATAAGAATTCTTTTTAACATAAATTAATTATCACAAAGACTTATACAAATTGATCATTATTAATATTTTTAGACGATGTTTACAGATACTTCAAATACAGAAATTTGAGGAATGTTAATATGTTCAATTGATTCTAGAACCGAGGGAGAATTTTTTGAAATATTGTGCAGTTAAATATTGCCAAAGTCCGATTAAATACGTTGATATTTAGGATATGTTTCAACGAATTTCTAGAGCTAAGATAACTGAAAGATATAGAATTTTAGAGATTTTAAGCAAATACCCTTGGGTATCACTTTTGGTACATCAAAGAGTCTATTATGTGTCTATTTTGAAGCTACATGAACACAAATTATATAATCCGGATTATTTTACTGTGATCATTTTATCTGATCGTTGTATTAAACTATATATATAGTTAAATTCATATAGCTATGCGGCCAATGTTAGCATGTTTAAAATTACTAGATCGACAACTTTGAAAATAATTGACTATGTAATGTCCATATGTAATCGACTATGAAAGTCGTCTTGTGTTAATTCATATGGCTTGCGTTTTAAGATGTTCTCATTTTGTATCTTTGTTTAGTTTATATTTACAATTTGAATAAATTTTTAAAGATGTAACATCGTTTTCCAAATAATGGTAAAGGTGATGATCTATAATCCTGCTGTTAATATATAATATCTTTGAGGCTTATAATGAAGGAAATGAACTGTCCAACAGTGATTCTTTGTCTCAATCAGTAAGAAATATGAGTTAGTAATTTTAAATAAGCGTTGTATACAACTTGTCGCAGTGGCGTACCTGCAGTGGCGCCAACGATTTTAAGTCTGAATGTCATCAGAATTGGTTGAAAGAAATTCCTGCAGTTGGAAGTCATTCACGGAAAAAATTGGAAAGCTCTAATGGTAGCGAAATATATTAGATCAAACTGCAAATAGTAGATTAACATGTGAAAACGACTATTCTTCAAATTGTCACACGCTGCATGCCTCATTGTTTGATCACTTTTTTATTAATTTGTGCTTGACAGATCTACAAATCGCGTGCATGTCTTTTCAACAAGGGTCCATCGCATGTCCAGACCTGCCCAAGTAGCAGTTGTTTTGATTCCACGGGTGGTCGTTGATTGATAGATGCGTGCGTCTGATAATCTTAATGTTTTTCTTTGCTATTCAGTTTCCAGCTTTGGGGACTGGGGATCTGTGTCCAAAAAGCGCACTCACAAGAATGAAAGATCAGGTCAATGAGTTTGAGAGTCATTTCTTTAGTCAATGGTACAGTTCAAGATCAAACATTTCAAATCAAGCTCTCGATCAAGTGGAATACAATGTCATGAAATATAGTTAAGAAGTAATTATGATAACCCACTAACCCACTTAGTTGATTACATCTGTGTGATTCAAGTCAAAGACAGACAGCGCCCCCGTTTTTATCCATTCAACAGTCTTAAGCCGTCAAAATATTCTTAATGAGATATTTTAATAAGACTATCCTTGATAACACACTGGTCTGATACAGCCATACAAGCGAAAGAGAAATACCGCCCCCGTCTTGACTCACCGATTTCAATAGCTCCTGTTCAGAGGCGTAAAATAAATCGTTTTCTCAGTTAGGCAGGCTGTGAAGCAAATATATATTTTTCTGTGAACAGAAACTAGAAAATATAGTTTCCAATATCAGTCATAATTAAAGTGGCAGAGCTTTGGGTTGCGCTGTGAAGAAACTGGTACTCAGCCTACAATTTCCATCCAGTTATATGTCGCCAGTGTCCGGATCCAGTAATCAGCGTGCGTTCCTTTTCTTCTGATGTTTCTTTCCTAAATTGCCTGATCGCAGGCGCGCTAGGATATACTCAACCCGACCAAAAGCTGTATATGTCACAGCACTGAATGGCTGAAATAAAAGTCAAATAAAAGAATACAATCCATAGAATTCAAGAACATTTATTGTTCTTAGTAATTTTTCTTTAATTAAACATCGACTTGGTCAATACTTCATAAATATTATGTCTACAAAGTTATACGAGAGTTTCGTACCGCACAAAAAAGGTAGAAGGTATAGAACGTTCTGTTACATTAAATTAATGAAAAATTTAAATACTTTACTTCTAATTAACAGTTAATTAAACTTTGACTAGTCACAGACTGGTATCAAGCTATTATCAGGCCCTGCCTGACGAAAAATATTTACAAGCTTTTGCTTCATGGCTAAGCTTTAAGGCTTTAAGTTATCATCGATAATTTATTGCATATATTAACATATAATCACACTGAAGAGTGTTTGAAGAAGTTTCTTGGCCTAACATCATGGTATAGTTACACTATGTATTTCCTAGTCCCAGCCATATATGATAGAAACAAGAAAATAATAAATATTTACAAGCTTTTGCTTCATGGCCAAGCTTAGATAATGCAAAATAACTGAATTGCATCGGCGAAAAATCATTCTTGTACAAAGTTTTAGACTAAAACAAATAATGCATTTATAGTTAAATCTTCAACGAAGATTGTCACACCATCCACAAATTAAAACCACAAATAATGTCCTTGCTGCATCACTGGCAAAATCTGTTATAATATTGTCTCTTTTCCTTTGGGGATTCCATTCTTCAAAGTAATCTGTGTTTAACTTGTCGCCTATTTTAGCTAGGGTTCGTCCAATTTCTATAGTTAGTTTTTCACTATTTAGTGTGGAATTTAGGTTTTGTAAATTGTTCTGTTCGCTGCTGGTTGGCTTTGGAATTACTCTCAATAAATTGCTGCTGAACATCGTCAACTTTGAGAGCGATATATTGTTGTACGGATCTAGATCTTTTCTCCGGTGCTTTGTCAAGAGGTCGTCACGGTCGATAAAACTTTAATAGCGGGAAAAAACCACTCGACTGTTATAATAATATTGAAGTGACTTTCGACGTTCGACTTTCTTTTTCCTTATTGACGAACTTTACTTTCCAACTCCGAAGACGGCACAGACTTTATAACTTTTTGAATTTTGTTACCGTACGCAAGTTTTGCTTGAACCTGCTTCTCAGGCAGTAATTGATCACTTCACTTTAGCTTTTGTTCTGATAATTAAAGGCAATTCTCGTTATAGTTTATAAAGCGTAACGACTGTTCAAATTGATTGTGATAACTTTACTTCTTTTCGGGCTTTTCTTTGGAATTTGACTTCTTTATACTTTGACTCTTTCTTGTTCGACTGTTGTAAACACTCTGAGTCACAAACAGGAATGAACGTGTTTTTAACTTACGTTCAATCGTGTGTTTGTCGGCTCCTAAGAGACCGAATAGTTGTGCTTACAATATTCATGTCTGCCTTCGTGTATTGTAAAGCATTGTTTCATTCCGCCCTCTGCGTCAAGTGTCGAAACCAGATCAATGGTACAATATTGAACCATATAAATCCCACATCAAAATTCAAAATAGCAAATTTCTTTTCAATAACAATTCCTTATTGTTTTGGAAAATTCCTTATTCTTTTGGAAAATTCCTTAAAGGTTTTACACCATACACTACAGAACAAAATACCCTAAAAAAGAGCCGATAACCATAGTAGTCCAACAATCAAGTTTTTGATGAAACAAGACACTTTTGCCAGTCTCAAAATATTTTGACCGCGCGCTGCATTACGTACGTCACTTGGGTCACGTATACATAATAGGTAGCTAAATTTATTATTCCACCACTCTTACCAAAAATTCCTGTTTTAAAGGAAAAGGTTTCATCATCAAGATCCGATATTGATTTGTGTTAAATAGTTGTGATTAAATATTTTTATAAATAGCACGGAGAGTATGGAGAAGTGACATGTTTCAAGAGAACTAGGGCAGGGAAATATTGACATATAGGAAACGCATATCAACTTTGTAGCATATTCCCGAGGCGCCAAGTCGGGAGAAGCTGAATCATGCAACTTGTACGTATTTGGCGCCAAAAGAGTGTTTAAAACAAAGCAGGGAGACAAATTTGGTGTCTCTATTTAGTCTACTACACATTGTACGGATGTCTTTATCACGCCATCGAATTCGAGCGTGCGTGACGCAGCGAAATAAAGCCAAAGATTATTATTAGCTATAAAAATTATACATGCCTGCGCGGCTGGCTTCCCTATGAAGGTACTCGCCGGTGACATCGTTTGTGACAAAGTTTGTGACATCATTCGTGACAAAGTAGCCCGGCAGAAGCCCGAAGGAAGTCGCTGTTGTATACTACAGGGTGTATAAAAAAACTGCAACCATGCACTTCTATTCAACAAGAAAAGATCATAGGCCTGAGGGAATTATTAGGGTTGCAGTTTTTTTTATACACCCTGTTATACCGTTGATGGAAAAGGCACAATTTCATTGATCAATTAAATTTGACAAACATAGCCGTAGGTTGTTGATTATTGTAATCATCTCTATTTAAATCGATATTTCATGATATCGTGGAGCCGGTCTCTTGTAAGGGAATAGGAATGTCGGAAAAAACACCACTGAAGCCTTTACTGATAAAAGCGTTGAAAAACTTGAAATACACCGTACAAATGCTTCACCTTCGATGGTTTTCCGGTCGACATGAGTATTTTGTCCAATACGATCTCGAACTGAATTGAGTTTTTTTGCTTCAACACAGTTCGCGTGACTCCCCAACAAGGCGGATATTTTTGGAGCATTATAATCTGTTTTTAAACTGATTTTCTTGAGTAATTATGATATAATGTATTTATCATTGCAAGCCTCAAATTGACCCAGTTTTATAATATATGTATTTGATGCTTGGTTAATTTGCCTTGACTGAAAATGAATCTGTCCTTTCCAACCAAAATTTAACACTAGGCCTATGACTATTGTTCTTTTGTGTTCTGTTTTTTTTTTATCTAAGTATGTACACTGACCTGGAGTGTCAACTAGTATTCTACTTACAATATTTATCAAAAGTCAATTAAATCCTCCGAGTCACTTTTCAAGGGACAAGGTGAACGGGACCTAAAAGCGTAAACCGTCGAAGTAGCATTTCTGTCAGACGAGATAAACATGTGTTTGCAGATTGAACCGTCTCGTCAAAATGGAGGTCCAAAGCTGCAAGTGTTTTTTTCCCGTTGTCAAAAGGCCTGCTTGCTTGAGATCAGCAGAACTTCTTTGAAATTGATCCTTGTCAAGTGTATGTGCATCTCTCAGAGCTGCTAAAAGACATGCTTGACTTTCATTTGTGAAATTTTTGCGTCTTTGTGGGTCTCCTTGCCCGCCAAAATAGCTGCCACTTTTAGCTGTATGGGTATGAAACCATACTTTAAAAAACTCGACTGGAACGGACTGCATTTTTTGCAAACCGTCTTTGGCTGCATGTTCAGTAGCTTTTCTCATTATGTCCCTCGGCACGTTCATTTCTGCTACTCAAACAAACAAAGCCCCAACACTTTGTCGTCTTTTACGTTGGATCTCCGTAACGCAGTGAAAAAGTCATCAAGGTAGCCTCTTGCTGAATTTAATAAACCTCCCTGTTCTTTGCCGAGCTACAGGTTAAAAGTCGGGCATTGTTGATGGAACAGGCCCTGCCTTGAATTAAACTGGAAAATAGGCCTTCTTCCTCACAGTTCTATTTCCTTTCCACTTTTTCATCCTTGATATGTTCAATCACTGGCATTCTAGTAAACACACTACCGGGACAGCGAGCTATGGAGATGACAACCACAAAGGTACCACTTTGACCTGAGATTTGGTTGAAACGTACAAATTAATATGTAGTGGCATAATTGTAATGGCGAGTAGACGTGTCTCTTTGGGCTCCGCAAGCCCGAGCCAAAACTTGGCTAGTTCGTTACTAGATTATGCAACAGATGATTCTTTAAGCTTTGATGAATTTAACCAAGCAAAAAAGCAAGCTGAATCGACTACGAAACTTGGATTAGCTTGGTCGGGTGATTTGGAATCATTAAAGCTCTTCGTAAAGCAGTCCTTGAAACTAAACGGTAACTGGTCACATCGAGGAGACAAAAAGGTTTTTACCGCTGAGGATGTTACAATTAGTTGGAGAAAGAACAAAAATCTTGTGGCCATCGAGGGAGCAAAAGCTGAACATCTGAAGAGGGAAGTTTGTAAATATATTTGCGATTATTCATGCGAATCGCGAAATAATAATTCGATTGAAATCGAGGACTTAAAACATGGGCAATTGTCGAATAGGAAGGCAATTCAGGCTTTGACAGATATGATTGAACATATGACTGCTGGTATTTTGCAATTGCGAGACCTAATAAACAAAAATAACGCAAGTGAGGCAAAATTTGAACAGCCTAGCGAATGTAAAAACTTGCATGTTGGATATGCAAATGTAGCGTGTGGCTCTGATGCAAATGATACCGAAAGCTATGAATCTATTAATAATCAATCATGCATTAAAATTAAGTATAATAGTTCTACAGACTATTTACAAAAACAACTTAACTAGACTACTCGCTAATGTTGGAGTTCCATTCCGACAACGTAATGTCGTTAGTTGATGTGATGGACGCAGTCCTCCAACTTCGACTGCCACGAACACACACCACGCGAGCTCTAAGCAAAGCAAAGGCGATCTTTCGTCGTAACCAGCTAACCACCATAGATGTAGAATGATTCTTCTTGTCAGCCAGCTTCGCACCCAGGAAGGAAAGAAAATGTTGGGTCTCTCTTCCGCATCCGCCAAAGGCGCTGAAGACGACCGGTGTGAAGGAGCCATGCTCGACCTCAACAATCCGTTGGTTGTAATGTCGCTTTTCCCGTTCGTTGGCTTTAAACGAGCTGCTCAACGTCTGGCGTCGATGTGTAGAGGCGTATGGGTTAAACACCCTTACATCAAAAAATGCCTTTTCACATCTTCTGCCAGAAACCTCTCGCAGCAATGTCCACTCTGGCGTCATCGGCTGAGTTAGCACTGGATGGAAGAACCTCGCCAGTCAAAGGAGCAAGAGCAGGTTCAATTGAAACATCGTAAGCAACGTCATCGATAGCAGCAGCAAGTAGATCACGGATCTCATTATGTCTTCGATGGATAAAAACCCTCCTTTCAGGCACGACAGGGCATGATCTACCGTGAACGATTTTCCACAAGCGCAGAAAGATGGAAGGCGTTTCAAAGGCCATCGATAACGCATGTAGATTGCATCAAAGAACTCACGCTTGGTCAAGATGTAGCCCTCTTCAGCAAGTGGCAGAGCAGTTAGCCAAGCTGAGGATCCTTTCAACTGGGCGAGGTCATTTGCTCGAATCTGCTCTTCACTCATGCTCGATCTCAAGTTCTGTAGCAGCAACGAGTTCCTAGCTTGACGTTGTTTTGCAATCTCACGGCGAAGATCGTGGATGGAATCTCCATGTTCTGCTGATGGTGTACCATTCTGGTGGATGATTCTACTTGAGAGAAGATGACAGATGGTTGTGGAGTTCAAATGTTCTTCATCACAGATGTCGTTAAAGATCGGAATACCAAGACCTCCCATACGAGCTGGAAGCGAAACCAATTGTCGCTCATGGATGGACAAGCTACGGTTATCGAGGAGTGCAGGAAGGAGCTTCAGGTTGATGGTGTCGTCAACAAGCTGCATCGCGGTCTTGATACCTGGAACGGCACGAATGTGGTAAGTAAATCTGTGCCGAAAACCCGAGACAAACGCCGTGTATGCTGCTTGGGGTTGGAATTTGGCAATTTCACTCAAAACGTGAAGTTGCTGGCACCATTTACTAACTAAAGAACTAATATACTTATCTTTTCCGTCATCCGATCCAAGATATCCTCCAAGGTACTTATGCCCTTCACTTGAAATTCGTACATTAGTTCCAGCGAAGATCTCAATGGCAGTCTGCTCCAGGTGTGGCTTCACAATCAACCAGGATTTATCAGCTCGCGGGTAGTAACCAAGACTCGGACCATGTACGGCAATCTTCTCCCACCAGGCACGCAGTTGCATTAGCTTACCTGCCCCACTAAGGTCATCCGCGTACGCAACATGCCTTACATCACTAGCTTCACCAGATTTAATCATGAGCAGGAGTGGAGTAATGGCGACGGCGTATAACGGCATGGCTAACGGATCACCTTGCGTGGTACCTTCAGCTGATGCAATTTCTTTACCACCTTGCACGAACAATCTTGAAGCTGTTACATAACAATTGAACGTATAAACAGCCATTGCAGGACAAATGTACTGAATGTTATGTAACATGATCTTGCGGTTGATGGAATTGAACGCATTGGTGGCGTCTACCAGTAAGACAGCGTCTGTTTCTTCTTCTTCAAAAATCTTCGACATGGCGTGAACAGCAGCCTCGCAGCCTGATTGTTGTCCTGCACATAGCTGCAAGTCTCCTGCGCTATCCATGATTTGTGGTTTAATGGCAAAGACAATTGATTTTCCAATTATCCGTCGTAGAACCTCTCCAATCCCAATCGGTCTGACACCAGGGTTCTTGTCCAGAGGTATTAAGCGACACGCTAAGAAGGTCTCTAAGCTGGTGGTCTGATCTGCTCCAATAACGACCTTCTGGGTTGCAAGTGTTCTCGCCATTAACGCTATTGCGGATCGTAGATCTTTGCCAGCATCTCCATAGTTGCGAGACACCAAAATATGCCGCCATCCAAGTGCGTCAAGACCTGAAGGACCAGCAGCACCTTGAGTCCTCAATGCTGCTTTTGCTATGGCTGCCTCGTCGATGTTGGCGAATAACGATGGATCGACATATGGAATTTCACCATCAATCATGACGGAATGATCCTCAGGTTGTGCAGGTGGATGTTTCTGCAAGAGGTCCTTGTACACAGCGTCATTAAGAGGAAGAACTCCACCACATGATTGTTCATCCAACAAACGTAGAGCTGCGTTCACTTTGCCACGAAACATGAGACTAGCGAAGGTCTTGGAAAGCTGTTCATTCGAAACCTTTCTAGTAGCCAGTAGTGTCGACTGGATGGTTCTGCATTCCCGAAGTAACCCATCAAAGTTACCTTGTTGCCACAAAGCCATGCGCCGAGACAGACAAGTCACATGGTCTTTCGATCTCGATTTGAAACTCGGTTTTTGTAAGAGAAGAGCAGGCATGATCATAGTAAGTTTTAAAGAAATATCATGCAAGATCTCCGAGTTACTGTTCCAAGCGTTAACAAGTCTCTCCAGTTCCCTGACGTATGACTTTCCAGCAGCTCCACTCGGCAACATAAACAGATTTTTGCGCCAAAAAACCACCTCTTCATAGGCTGCGTTAACAACTTGCTTTAGATCGTCTTTAGTGAGGCTGCCCCAAACACATGGTGATCCGCTATTTTGAGAACTTGAGGGAGTAACCGGATCGACAACAATAGAACCAGGCATACTTGATGTTTGTCCATCTTGTTGACTCGCTCCACCAGTTGCGTGTTTTTTCCTGCATGAATTTAAATGTAGCGACCGTCCTCGTTCCGAACCAAATTGTCTCGGGCACAAATTACATTGAAATGCGCGCTCTCCGCCTTTGCTTTCTTGCGGCATAGTTTCTAATCTATTAATAATGAACAATTAGCTAGCATTACCATTGACGATAGCGACTATAGATTATTGCCTGATGTAACAATGGCCACCCCGCGCAGAGCGCCCATCGGTAATAAAGAACAATACATTAAAGAGCATGATCAAGCTTGTCTTAACGTGCCTGGCGAGGTTTCTGGTGAGACTGAGTGTCTTGAAGAGCCTAAGAAAACCAAGTTTAAGCTAACGTACGCTGAAGTGGCCAAGTCTCCCCGAGAAGCATGTAAAACTAAAGAAAAACCTGACGCAAAATTAGAAAATATTTCGCAAAAGTCACCGCAACGAGGTAGTGATGTTGATGGGTTTATTGGAGTTGAACGTAGAAGAAATAAAATAAAGAAATTTTTCCTATCCGGAATTAATGAAGGAGTTAAGGAAGCCCAGATTTTATCATATCTTGAGCAAAGAAACATAACTCCTACATATATGTCTACTTTTTGTAGTCGTCGTAAAGGAACTATCTCTGCTAAACTCCATATTCCAACATCAATGTGTTCTTTAGTACAGAGTGAAACTTTTTGGCCAAAGTTTGTCACTTGCCGCCCATGGCAGAAAAACCCCAAAAATAATTCGCTCTCAAAACCAGTCGTGCACTCGAAGCGCTATGGAAAACCCCCTAGCTACATATTTGTGTCTAAAGCACCTGAAGAAGGAACCCACTCATCGTATGTATAATGGCTAAAATTTCAGTAAGAATTACCTCACGAAATTATAGGTACAAACGGAGCAGAAGTAATCCTGTAAATCTTATTCCGTTGAAGACTTTAAAGCAAAACTTAGATCTAAATATTTCATCACAAAAGCGTGTCAAGCGCGTGTTACCAAACATATTATATCTTAATGCCAGATCTCTTTTAAATAAGATAGACGAATTGTCAGTTATTATTAACCAACAAGATGCTGATGTGATTATGGTGACAGAAACCTGGCTGACGGACGCGATGCCCGACGCGGCTCTTCATATTTCTGGTTTTACTATAGTTAGGCGAGATAGGTCAATTCGAAGAGGAGGCGTAGCTATATATATAAGAGAATCACTTCCCTTCAAAATTCGACTGGATTTCCATAATCTTGACTATGAATGCCTTTGGATTACCCTCAGACCAAAATGGCTTCCAAGAAAAATTTCTAAATTAGCACTTGCGTGTGTTTATCTACCACCATCAATGAATACCGAAACAATTGAAAGGTTTTATGAATATATTTGCCAGTGTTATGACAGTCTAATTAGTGAGAGTCCAGATACATCAATAACTGTTACTGGGGACTTCAATCCAGAAAGTAATGGGTTTCAGGAACGTGTCCTTAAAAACCATTGTAAGTTATAACAAGTAGTTAAAACGCCAACCAGAGGGAATGCAATTCTGGACTTGATCCTGACCAATGCCCATTTGTTCTATGAAAGACCAATATCATTGGCACCGATTGGCTTTTCAGATCATTGTGCTATTATATGGAAATCTAAAGAACAAACCCAAAGCAAAAATGAGGTGAAAAAGATCACAGTGAGACCCATCAAAGAAGCAAGGTTGTTTACGTTTGAAGAATGTATCGGACAAGAAACGTGGTCAGCGGTTTATGATGCTCCATGTATTGACACCAAGGTAAACGCTTTTTTATCGATCACTAATGCAATGATTGATAACTGTTTTCCAACCAAAACTGTGAAGGTCCATAAAGATGATAAGCCCTTTATGACTGGGAGGATTAAACAAATGATATCAAATAGAAATAAAATGTACGGATGCGGGAGAATGGACGAGTATAAATCGCTTCGTAATAAAATTGTTAGAGAAATTCGGAAAGCGAAACAAAAGTATTACAGTGAGAAAATCAAACCTGCTCGATGTTCTAATTCGAAGCAGTGGTGGAATAATATTAAAAACATTATTGGGAAGAATAAACAGGATTTTGTCCTAAGTAACCCAGAATCTGATACCCCACTAAATCCAAAAGATACAGCTAATCTAATGAACGAGTACTTTACCAGTCTTACTAGTAATTACCCTGAAGTAGATGATAATTGGCTTAATTTTGGAACGGATGAGCAATTACCGAACGTAACTGTAGACAGTGTAGCAAAAAAGTTAAGTAAACTTAACCCGAATAAAGCAAGTGGTCTGTTTGACCCAAATGTGAAGATAATAAAACTTTTTGCGAAATATTTCGCTGAACCGTTAAGCTACATTTTTAATGAGTCATTTACCTCCAGAATATTCCCAGACATTTGGAAAATCTCAAAGGTGTGTGGAATCCCAAAAAGTAAACCTTGTGTCGCGGTGGATCTCTTAAGACCTATCTCATTGACGAGTATTTTATCTAAGGTACAAGAATCCTACGCTACTGAATGGATTTACGAGGATGTCCATGATAAGATCAGTGGTAGTCAATTTGGAGGTTTGCCTGGAACGTCGACAATACATGCGTTGATTTACTTGTTACACAAATGGTATAAAGGAATGGATAGCCCAGGAAAGATTGTTCGTATCATGTTTCTTGACTTCCGGAAGGCATATGATCTGATTGATCATAACTTGTTGTTAGATAATTTCATTAAAATTGGCGTTCGTCCGGCCATGGTTGGCTGGTTTGCATCATACCTAACTAATAGATCACAAGTAACGTCCTTCCAAGGAGAGCAGTCCGACCGTAAAAGAGTCAAGGGTGGTGTCCCACAGGGAAGCAAGTTGGGTCCAATTGCTTTTATAATTAAAATAAACCAACTACCAGCGTCTATTGCATCTAATGATCAGGATCAAACACGGAATGCCGTAGAAGAGCAGGATGCAGCGATGTTTATGGACGACACCACAATATCGGAAGTAATCAATGTGATTGATCATTTAGATGATCAACCAATCGGTAATACCCAGGAAAATGTAGATAAAGTGGTACAATTTGCAACGGACGAAGGAATGGAATTGAATGATAAAAAGTGCATGGAGATGATAATTGACTTCAGGAAAAACGTAACCTCGATAGCCCCAATCCTTATTGGTAGCCATAACGTCTCCCGTACAAAATCATACAAGCTATTGGGGATATGGTTAAGTGACGATCTTAAATGGAAAGTAAATACTGAACATATCATTAAAAAAGCGGCTAAGCGTTTGTATTTACTAAAGGTTTTAAAGAATTATGGAGCCCCTACGGGTGATTTGTTATCCTTTTACTGCTCTGTAATCCGCCCTGTGCTAGAATATGGTGCAGAGATTTGGAACGGAGGTTTAACACAAGAACAAAGGAAGAGTATTGAACGTATTCAAAAAAGAGCACTCAGGATAATACACCCAAATCAGGATTATGAGCAAGTAATAGCCGAGACGAACTTGCAAACTCTGCAAAGACGTAGGGACGAATCATGCATATCCTTAATTAAGGAAATGCTGGATCCAAATCATAAACTACATAGCTTATTACCAATGAAAGTAGAACAGGTTAGTCAAAAGGAAACAAGAACTAATAGCCAAACATTATACAACTTCTTTTGTAGAACCGAACGTTTTAAACAAAGTCCTTTGGCCTATTCCATAAGTTTATATAACGCTAAATTAGTTAGTTAGCATATTTTATAATATTTCTCATGTACTGATATTTATGTATATAGGTTTTTTATATATAATTGCTGTAAATAATTTGTAAAACCTTTTATCTTTTATAGCTATTTGTATTGTAAACATATTGTAATTTAGCGTCATCGCTATTTAAAATGTGTAAATAAACCATTACCATTACCATTACCATTACCATTACCATTACCATTACCAAATTATAGCTGACAAAGAATGGGAGAATGCTTGGTTGATCACAGAATACTAGTATAGGATCCAAAGATGAACGGGCTATTCTGTAACTCTGCCATGAAACATCTCATCTAGTGCATATATACTAATGTTACCAAAAGCGGCCTGCTTTCAATTATACGTTCACTTTGGGCAAAGCCGCCATTGAAGATCTAGCAGTCTGCGCATGCAACTGCGCACAACCGCAATCCCCTCGACCACTCCCCCGACCACTTTTACTGCCTATAGTGCACAAATTAAAATTCAGCTACGCTCCTTCGCTTCAATCCCCCTCACTGGCTCACTCCGAAGCATTTTCTCTTAAAGAAAACAGTAGAGCCACTTCACTGGATTCAGTTCACTATGTAACCAGGCCCTGTGTGTGCATAGTGCAGTTACCAGCTGCCGTTCGAAGTTCTGATTGACTAGAAAATGCAATTTACTGGCTGTGAATATGGTAATGCATAGTAATGCACAAATTATGGAAAACATGGAGTCTGTTAAAAATATGGAAAACACGGAGTATAAATGTTTGGAAGTCTGCCAAGCTCAGTGGTCAATGACTCAACGTGAATTATGCAAATTTGATAGCGTGTTTTAAACAACATGGCGTCAAATTCGCGTAACGTTTTTGCTATTCCGCAAATGGTAAATAAACTACCGAAAAACGTATCCTTAAACATAAATAATATTCATCAATTTAAATGGGAGGATATTGTAGACAAAGAGGAAATTGGATGTGGCAGTGTTGGTGTGATTTAAGGACATATGTTGATATAAGGACACGTAATGTAGTTAGCTACAACAATAATTCTATGACTTTGAGCAAGAGGCATTATAGCTATAATCTTTTGTTATTGTGTATTCTTTCTTTTATACAATTACTGTGGTATAAACAATTAGTATAGACTTATGAGCGATCCTTCATTTATGAATATATGTATAATTTACGTTGACTCCGTGTTTTCCAAACATTTATGCTCCGTGTTTTCCATGTTTTTGGCAGACTACGTGTTTTCCATAATTTTTGACTCCGTGTTTTTCAATATTATTACGTCAGACTCCGTAATTTTGACTCCGGGACTCCGGCTCCGAAACTCCGGCTCCGGAACTCCGACTCCGTGTTATCCATGTTGTGATGTGTCAACGTTGAATCAAAGCTAGATATTTATTTCACCCGCTCCTCGTGTTGCAAAATAAAGTCATCCTATTGCCTGAACACTCCCGGCTTGACAGCTCAACATTGCTTCTGATTGGACGAGCATAGTAATTTGAATAATATGATTAATTCTTTCCTTTCATTTCTGATGTCCAGGCTCAGGAGAAGAGAATTAATCATATTATTCAAATTACTATAAACATCCAATCAAAAGCGTTGTTGAGCTGTCAGGTCGGGAGTGTTCATCCAATAGGATGACTTTATTTTGCAGACACGAGGAGCGGGTGAAATGAATAATATGTGTTTTTGATTCCAGTTTGAGACATCACTTCAGCGCTGGTCTTCGAAGAATAAAAATGAGTCTCCTCCATGCCAAGAAAATTTCAACAGAGATTGCTATCAGATTGCTATCGTCTTCAGCAGAAGAGAAGTTTAATAGAAGTTTACTATCTCTGACAGACTGTCGTTGGTGTAATACCAGGTAATATGCCTTTCCCTTTGCGTGTTTTATCAGCTTGTTTCATCGTGAGCTTTTGGGCTAAGGTTCCACGTGTCTTTAGTTCACGTCTTGTAATGCCTCTCTCGTGTTGTGTTCAGCTTCAAATACAAACTTGTATAGCACTAACGTAGCTTTTATTCCTTTCATGCAGAATTTTGACGTATTAAATTGAAGTTAAACGATGAAATTTGTGAACAAGAGATTGACGACCGATGAATTGTGGCTGAATTGGCTCAAGATAACTCGCCTTTAAAGAGAAAGCAAGTCTATAGGCTTTTTCTGGGGAATATTGATGATATGAGAAAGGTAATATACGTCAAATCTTACCGTTTAGCCGCTAACCTTCCTTCTGACCACACGCAAATTACGTT
Source organism: Dendronephthya gigantea (assembly GCF_004324835.1). Taxonomy (NCBI): domain Eukaryota; kingdom Metazoa; phylum Cnidaria; class Anthozoa; order Malacalcyonacea; family Nephtheidae; genus Dendronephthya; species Dendronephthya gigantea. The sequence goes on from NW_021163031.1 coordinate 1,794,366, forward strand.
TGAATTGAGTTCTAAAGACCTAAGCAGTGAACTAATGGTGCCTTTTATTCTTCCAGGTGGAGTTTGAGAGTTTAAAACCAAACTGAATGAAGTGAAGTGGGCAAAAAGTCCGTTACCGTAGCTGAAATTGCCCGAGACGACTAGCATTTGGCTCAAGATAACTCGCCTTTGAAGAGAAAGCACGTCTACGCCTTTTTAGGGACTTGTTGATGATATGAGAAAGGTAATATACGCTAAATCGTATGTGAGCCGCTAACCTTTGCCCCAATCGCAAGCAATTACCTTTGAATTGAGTTATAAGGACCAAACCAAGTAAACTAACATTGCCTTTTGTTCTTCCAGGTGGAGTTTAAAAGCTAAAACCAAACCGAATATAGAAATGAGCTGGGAAAGAAAACCCATAGCTGAAATTCCCCGAGATGACTCGCATTTAAAGAGACGGCAAGTCCAAAGCTGCTCTTCAACACTTGTTGCTGAAATGAACAGGTAATTTTTGGTCTATTTTATTCAAAATAGGATGATAAACTTATTTAAGCTCCCTTCATCCAAGGTAAATCCTTAAAATCGCTGTCCATAACAAGCATTCTTTTGGTTTTATTGCAGGTAGCGATTTAGCGGGTCAAGCCATTTAAAACAACGACAAAACCTGTTCATAATAAAACGTGAGTATTAAGCAATTAAACATTTTTAGATAAACCGAACAATGGGGAGTTTATGCATGATTCAGGTCAAGAACGACAACGGCCGCATGATAATTTGATATGAATGATGTGGCAAGGAAATACTTGAAATCCCAGAGGGGTTTTATAGATGTTGTTTACAATCCCCATTTTACGCGTGTCTCTTCTCAATAAAAAATGTAGTTTGCTTATTTCTTTAATCTTATTTCAGGTTGATGGGCTCTGTTGAGCTATTACCGACAAGCCAAATCGACGGCAAATCTACGTCTAAAGTAGGCAACCTCGACGGCAAATCTATACGCCTAATGTAGGCAACCTCGACGGCAAATCTATACGCCTAATGTGGGCAACTTCGACGGCAAATCTACGCCTAATGTAGGCAACCTCGACGGCACTCTACGCCTAATGTAGGCAACCTCGACGGCAAATCTACGCCTAATGTAGGCAACCTCGACGGCAAATCTACGCCTAATGTAGGCAACCTCGACGGCAAATCTACGCCTAATGTAGGCAACCTCGACGGCAAATCTACGCCTAATGTAGGCAACCTCGACGGCAAATCTACGCCTAATGTAGGCAACCTCGACGGCACTCTACGCCTAATGTAGGCAACCTCGACGGCACTCTACGCCTAATGTAGGCAACCTCGACGGCACTCTACGCCTAATGTAGGCCAATTCGACGCCATAACTACGCCAAATCGACGCCAAACAGCAACGCATCAGCGATGCCCGAGCATCGTACAGGTTAGAGTAGCCTGGTGGTCAAAAAATGTGCATGCAGGGGTTAGTCTGTGCATGATTAACTTAACGAAGTTAACTAATTTAGTTAACGAATTAACTTAAGTTAAATTAGCGGTTTTACGTTCAGTTAACTAAGTTCTGGCCACCAGGAACATAGCTAATGCATGATGCATGTGAGCAAACGTTTCTTAAATTCGGTTAAAAGTTTGAATCGGTTTTGCGCTTAGGAATGCTCGCTTGTGCTTAGGGCGGCGCTAAGGTTTAGGTTGATAATTTGCCTGTTAAAACTAAAAACATATATCGCAATTGTTATACCCATATTTCACATAAGAAATGGCTAAAAAGCCATGCACACTAACACAAATCACAGCCACAAATGGCAGACATAATCCCATAGGTTCTTTCTTCCATTTCTTAATTCTATCTTGTCCTGATTGAAATCATCTTCGGCTCTTGAAATCCGGTCAGTTGCGGCTTTCGGAATTAACATTGTAAAATGATATAGGGTCACTATTCGGTCTGGGGTTGTAAAATTATTTAAATGTAATTACGTTTCTGATTTCTCAGCAAACATTGTAAATATACGATTATATCTTGCCTTACTATATTTTGTAATTGAACCTATAATATTGTGTATGTATTTATGAAAAAACATGATTTATATAAAAATATAAACAGATACAAAACATCATGCACTATACCTCATGATCTTGTAGCTGCACATAAGATAGACACGCACACGAGTAAATACATTGATTCAAACCATGGCCTATAATGGCTTCTAGTTTATATCTCTTTTATCTCTTGCATTCACTTAAGGCTACTGTTAATATTCAAGCCAGAAACATTGATTTTACGACATATCTTATACTGACTTACAATTCTGAAATGCATAAATTTATGCAATCAAAGTTAACACACCCATGCACTTTATAACAATGTCGGCATATACAAAACATGCTCTCAATTAATTAATTTGAATTTACTTGAAGAAAATAAGGAATGGGGGGGGTGCATGCTGTTATCTTGAAACGATATACATGCCTTATTTCTACTATAGTTAGAAACCAATTACGAGACAAACATTGGCAGTGGCATTGTAACTTTATTATTTTTCCAAGGTCTCTGTGAGATTTCCAATCATTTAGCTTCGTCGAGCAGTGCTTATGAAAAGTAAGGCGCCACCTTTTGTCTGTACTGTTTGACTTTGCTATGTGGTTCGAAGTGTTAGCAGGTATCTTGGGATATCTATAATAACGTTGCAGTGTTCTTTTCATTGCTGTTTCTTTAAGAGCAGCTTGCTTTGGCTATATGCCTTAGCTCTAAAAGTTTTTAAACCAGATTTTCAAAGAAAAAAAATGTACTCCTGTGGCTGTTTCTATAAGAGCAGCTTGCTTTGGCTATATGCCTTGGCTTTGAAAGTATTAGTCCAGTTTCTCTGTACTCTTGGTGCTACAAATTGTACTCTTGGTGCTGTTTCTATAAGGGCAGCTTGCATGGTTCAAAAAATGTTGACTAAATTTTTTCAAAAAAAATATATTTACACTTGATGCTGCACTTGGTTTCGACAGTTTGTTGCTTTGGCTATATGCCTCAGCCTCAAAAAAAATATAAAGTCAATTTCTTTTGGTATTTTTTTCCAAACCTTGTTTCTACAAGGGCAGCATGCTCTGGCTATATGCCTCAGCTCTGAAATGTGCAATGAAGTTTTCAAGGACAATTGTGTATGCCTTCATGATGTTTCTATAAGGGCTCATGAAATATCTTTCAAGTTAACTTGATCCTTGAAATATGTGTGCACAGTTCGACAGCTTAAAACGAAACACTGCCTATGATTTGTCAGCAGAATAATTTTAGTTTTTGGACGAACGTAACTTGAATCTAAGCGCTCTGAACTCAGGCATTTTTATGTATTACTATATTAGCTCGTCGATCTCATAAGCTTTATTCAGCTCTCTACCAGAGTTAGTGGGTTAAGTCTATAATAGAAAAAAAAAAATACACGATAACTTAGAAACACTTACTTACATTAGTGCATATTTTACTGATCAGTCTTAAACATTACTCAAACACATTCAATAGCACACTGTAAAAAGACATGAACAATTTATACTAAAGTATGCCAAATAAACATTAAACCTGCACTGTTCTATAAATTTAAATCTCAAGATCTTAAACGCACCTACTTTGTAACCGGTTTTAGATATAATAGTTTAATGTCTTCGTATATTAATGATGTACTATGTAAAGAAAACACACACGCTTTGTAATACATGTTTAGTGAAGTATTAATAAAAATAGGACCAAAATTGTCCGTCTCCTCTCTCTTGATTTCAATATCTTTAACACACACACACTTTGTTGTAATACATGACTTTGTTTTAATAAAATCTCAAACTTGTGTACTTTGTGTTTAATTCCGGCTTTCGGTGAGGGTTTTTCTCCAGGCACTCTGGTTTCCCTCGTAAAAAAACAGTGTCCGTGTGTTCGGAACCGTGTTTACGGTTGGTTTTCCATACGAAAATTGAACTTTTACGAGTAAAATTGCATGAAAGCTAAACATTTCTGTTGACAATTTATATCCGCATAATTGGTATGTCTCGTTATACTCGATAAAAAGTTTAGAATATTTTCGCAACCCAGTAGACTTTAATGTCTGACGTAAACGCCCTCAGAATAGAAAACATAATGGTCTAATGGAAGCTGACTTGTACACACCGGTTACTGGGTTCAATTCCCGGAACACTGTTCTTTGTCGCGATGAACTTCATGTTCTTAAGCATGCAAAGCTTCGTCTTTAGACTATAATTTCACTTGACGAGTTATTGATGAGCACTTTACTGATTTTGAAAGACGTGATACAGCCAAAATAAAATGCAATGCTTCCTCATCCTGGTGCTTATAAAAGAACGACCACATTCGCCAGATACGTGACTTTGAACGTGGAATATGTGTTCTTCAAGACTTCAAGATGTTCTCTACACCACCTCATCCGTATCATTTGGCTAATTCTCAAGATTAAGACGAGATAGTTGAATATCAATGAGAACGAAGAGACAATCCGATTGGCCATAAAGTGATGCTGAAGATTCCTTAGCGACAAAATGATGCGAGCTTGTTAAATCCTTACCTTACCATCCTGCACCTACTGTGAAGGGGCTTCCTTCTAGAACCAGCACCTGATGCACTGAGATTACATTTTAACTTCATTAAATAAATATTCTTTTTAGTCCGTTTTGTCAGATTAAAATTTGTCTTTATTTATGTTGTCTATGACCGCAGGAAAACTGGACGGTAATTGTGATTATTTAAACTGATGATATTTGTACTGGTATATATGGCATCTTATTTTCTTATGTTCACGATATCTGTTGCTGCCATGCTAGTCTTCCTGGACGAAATCTGTCATGCAGCCCAAGTTAATTCTGGAGAGTTCAGGATATCATGCTACAATAACACAGACCTTTCAACACAACATACAGTGTTTTATTAGTGTAAGATAAGTTCGAGACGTGAGAAGTGTTTGTGGACATAGTATAAGAGTGTCGTAAACTCGCCTCCAAATCAGTATTTACAACACTCACAAATCTCAATTCACAACACAAAATTTCAAATTCTCTCTCTCCTCTCCAAAATGTACAACCTCATGCTTTTTTTATTGACACTTCCCTTCCTCTATTGGCATGCACGTTATAATGTAATAAATTAACTTATTAGGTCAATCTCCATCAAAGAGCGTGGTTTAATTCACTATAGCTACTACGTATGGTAACACCGGAATCCTTGAAGCTCCTAATAAGGTGGTTACACTATTGTCTGTTGCCCCACAGATTATAACGTTTAAAAACGGATGTCGTTTGATTTTGTAAATAGATTGTGAAAAAACCTGTTGGAAATCCTCAATCAGTCGCTAGTTGATTGTCGATGGATGTTAAGTACATTGTCTTAAATTGAAAAACTTTGATAATGGACATGAATTTAATAAAAAATAATGCAGGGATATGAATTTAGCAAAAAAATTAGAGTTAGCCACAGTTTCTCACTTTTCAAGGGACAAGGTGAACGGGACCTAAAAGCGTTACGAAGTAGCATTTCTGTCAGACGAGATAAACGTGTGTTTGCAGATTGAACCGTCTCGTCAAAATGGAGATCCAAAGCTAGCACTGTATTTTTTCCCGTTGTCAAAAGGCCTGCCTTGTCAAGTCTATGTGCATATCTCAGAGCTGCTAAAAGACATGCTTGACTTTCGTTTGGGAAATTTTTGCGTCTTTGTTGGTCTCTTTGCCCGCCAAAATAGCTGCCACTTTTAGCTGTATGGGTATGAAACCATACTTTGAAAAACTCGACTGGAATGGACTGAGTCTTTTGCAAACCCTTTGGCTTGCATGTTCGGCATGCTCGGCACGTTCATTTCTGCTACTCAAACAAAGCCCCAACGATTTGTTGTCTTTCACGTTGGGTCTCCGTAACGCAGTGAAAAAGTCATCAAGGTAGCCTCTTGCTGAATTTGATAAACCTCCCTGTTCTTTGCCGAGCTACAGGTTAAAAGTCGGGCATTGTTGATGGAACAGGCCCTGCCTCGAATTCGACTGGAAAATAGCCCTTCTTCCTCACAGTTCTATTTCCTTACCACTTTTTCATCCTTGATATGGTAAATCCCTGGCATTCTAGTAAACACATTACCGGGACAGCGAGCTATGATGATGACAACCACAAAGGTACCACTTTGACCTGAGATTTGGTTGAAACGTACAAATTATAGCTGACAAAGAATGGGAGAACCTTCGGCTTGGTTGATCGCGGAATACTAGTATAGGATCCAAAGATGAACGGGCTATTCTGTAACTCCCATGAAATATCTCATCTAGTGCATATATACTGTTACCAAAAGCGGCCTGCTTTCCATTATACGTTCACTTTGGGCAAAGCCTAAATTGAAGATCTAGCAGTCTGCGCATGCAACTGCGCACAACCGCAACCCCCTCGATCACTCCCTCGACCACTTTTACTGCCTAGTGCACTAATTAAAATTCAGCTACGCTCGTTCTCTTCAATCCCCCTCACTGGCTCACTCCGAAGCATTTTCTCTTAAAGAAAACAGAGCGCCACTTCAGTTCACTATGTAACCAGGTCCTGTGTGTGCATAGTGCAGTTACCAGCTGCCGTTAGCCAGATCGAAGTTCTGATTGGCTAGAGAATGCAATTTACTGGCTGTGAATATGGTAACGCATGCGTAATTAGATATGCGTTAGACAAAAATATCTTATTCTTACTTGAGTGGCCTACAGTTTATTCTCTATACTGTGTGTTCAATATGTCTGGCCAAAAAGAAAGCATAGTTTTGTATACAAACCATGATAGTTCTCCAACATGGAGAGTACGTATCGCTTTGGCACTGAAAGGACTTCAATTTGAGCGGAAATATTTTAGATTTCATGAATCAGTTGAGCCAGCATATTATGAGGTGAACCCGCTTGGTCAAATACCTGCAGTTGAAATAGATGGTGATATAATTACCCAGTCATTGGCAATTATTGATTACCTTGATGAGAAATATCCACAACCAAAATTGCTACCAAGTGATCTGAAGAAGAGGGCGAAAGCTAGAGAGATTTCTGAGATTGTTAATTCAGGTTATATTTCAATTTTTCTATAATAAAGAATTACAGTTTCTAAGCATTTCAAGTGGACCAGGTAATATGTGGCAGGTTCACATGTCTTTCTTGCTGATGATATTGCATAGCCAACATAATTGACAAAATACTTTGAACAAGACCCTAAACATGCCAAAAAGTAGTAATACTAGTATGAATCCTATACAGATTATACAATTAAGTTGAAAATTGATCAGGACTTGGTAAAGCTAGTTCATTCACATTAAAAATGTTGCATTCCAGGTCAGGTTCCAGGCCTAGACTTGTCCTAGACCTAGTCCAGGCCAGATCTAGGCTTCTAGTGTAAGCATTGCTTATGATGCATATTATTTCCATGTTTTTGTTTACATAATGATTGGCCCATAGCACCTGGTTTAGCAAATCCAATTTTGGTAATATGCTATTAGGTGTTTCCCACCATATGAAACAAAATTAGGGTTTGAGCAAAGGTCAGGATCTGTTTTGGATATAAGGGAGCAATCAAGGAAGACTTTAGGAGAGTCAAAGTAATATGTCAACCAAGTTCCTCCTTCCTTGTAGGGATACAGCCACCATGCAACTTTTACTTCTATCATTATGATGACAACATTGATGAGTACACTAAACAGTGTAAAAATACAGTAGAGAAAGGATTCGTAGCTATTGAAAAAATCCTTGAAAAAGTGGCTGGAAAGTTTTGTATTGGTAATGAAATTACTATAGCAGATGTGTGTTTAGCTCCACAAGTGTACCGTGCAATAGGATTCGGTGTAAATATTGCTCTTTTCCCAAAAATTAGTGAAATATGGAAGCAATTGTGCACTGTTGATGCTGTTCGCAGCACCCATCCTGACAATGAACCTGACTGTCCAAAGGCTAAAACAAAATGAACATATTTTAAAAATCTGAAAAATTAAATCTTATTAAATTTATTTTGACAGATTTTATAGCATGTGTGCTGGTAATCACACAAGGGCAGCTGTAATCGGTGTAAGCTGTAGCGTATACCCTGCCATGTAATTGTATATCATTTGTGCTTATTGTACTGCAAGTTTGTGTGTATCTGGCAAAGCATAATAAAAATAAAAAAATAAAAAATAATAAATAAAATATAAAAAATAATCAAATGAATTAATCCAAATAAAATATGAAACCCATGGATAGATTGCAATTGCATGCATGAGAAACACATGGGAATGACCTACCTATTACAGCCTGCATATTGAGTAGTAGGAGTGCAACAAATAGAGCTTGAGTTATGGAACGTTTTGGTAAAAATTTGTTATGTCTGCAAAAAATTGATTTTTTATTTATTTTTGTGAATGATTTAAAACTTTTTTCATCAGAGCAATGGGATAAAATATGTTAGTAGAATGATGCTCTCCGTTTTTTTTGAAAAATTCTTATGAAACCTGTTACTTTATGTATGTTGCATCAGAAATGTTATCTTAATCTTTCACTTGAACAATAATTTTAGATCTGTACATAGAAAAATACATCTGTACAATTCCCTGAGATAGCATGATTAGGATTTTTTTGTCATCCTCTTTTTGTGCCTTAACTCAAGGTTAAACTTGCAGCTAATGAATTGACAAGAAAAGCTGTTTCTACTTTGTTCACATCACAATAATATTTCAGCAGGGAAAGACTTATCAAGGAAAGCATGCAAATAATAATATTAATTAAGTTTATATCTACTATTGTAGCGTAGGCACCTCAGCAACTAATTATTTCTATATAATGAAACCACAGTAATGCGTCTATTAACAAATTAATAATTAACATTTTTGCCACCAGTTGCAAAAGCACATTTTTGCAATGTGCTCAATTTGTGACGTATATTAGCCTTTTATTATTAAGTCAGAAGGTGAGAATTACTAGAACGTCATGGAAACTTCTGCGGGAAGTAAAAAGGTATAATTTAAGCGAAGAGAAGTTTTGTTACAATTTTATTGCCCTTTTGCGGAATGGCATAAAACTCATCATATTATATTAATTTGCGACGGTGGATCCCAAAAATTGATTACATAAAGACGTACAAGTGAATCAGGCACCTGTTAATTATTTTAGCACGTGCGGTTGTTGAAATATGATATAATTATGTAAAATACTTATTCATATATAAATAATTATTAACATTCATTACAACTTATTTTTGAGGAATAACTTTTCATGTTTGATAAAAAAGATTTCAACTACAAAAGAATACAATGCTTTGGTCGACTCCAGGGACTTTGAGTCAACAGTGAGTCAACTGAACAATAATATTGTTATATAGGTGCTGTGTATTTTATATGTGATTGGTTCATTCGTAGTCACATGTCTTTAAAGAAACAAGTGAAAAATTATTGCCCGCATATTTTCATAACAAAGTAAAGTGTTTTTTTGAAATGAAATTGTTGTGTAACAGGACGTATGTTTTTGTTCTTATATAACAAAGCACTTATATTAATGTACACTACCTCGGGAAATACTTCGTCTCGGGAAACATTCAGACTCTTGGGAAAACAAAACTCACTATTTCCCTCGGGAGCATACATTAAGTGTCTATAATACAGCATACCATGACCCAATAGCTGATAGTTAAATATTACTCTTAAACATACTCTTTTCTAACTTCGTATGCACGGGGAAAAAGCAAACTAAACTAAGATGAATAGTTATGCCATATAGTGTTAAAATCAACACATGACAGAACTTCGGATGCTCAAAGTACGGTCACCTGCAGATATTGCAACGTGCTTTTGGGAGTCATGCTAATATGTGTTTGCGCTGACATCATAGAAATGCTTGGCAACAGAAAACCAACGCGGTGACTGAACGTATAAAACACTGCAGCAAAATTAGCTTGGCTAGTTGTGTCGTAAGTAAATAGAGTCAAAGGACGAGTGCGAATTTTAAAGGTGCTGAAGGCAGAAAAAATAATCTAACTCGACTAACAAGTCAGAAAACAACAAACCAGGTCGAAAACTAGCTGGACATTGACAAACCCTAATATTTGGGAAGAGCTTTGTTATTTCATATACCACTGACGTTTTAAGAAGAGCACTCAGAATAAAAGACGAACGTCTTATGAATTCCAAGAAGCAAGAATTAGAAAAACTGGCCAAACTATTGGCTAAAATTGGCGACAGTTTAGTCCTAAAACATGCCATTGCTGTGGGCAAGCTAAAGGCAGCAAAACCGAAGGTTAGAAAACGAAGCAGCAGGAAAAGCATTGTGGACGAACTGAGAGAGTTGAGTAAAAAGTTGGCCGGTATCGGTGATGCATTTCATGAGAGAAGTGAAAAGAAACGAAAAGGAATGAAGACATTGCTTCATCCAACAAAACAATTGGTTAGGACTATTGTTGGTAGTTTCGTAAGAAAAGTTTTGGTAAAGCAGGGAGAAGGCGATAATTAACGTCGTGTAACGTCGTTTAACTTTGTAGTCGTAGATTTGACTGATGTCGTGATGATGATTTTGCATTTAAAACTCAAAATCGCGAGAACGTGCAAAAAGATTTACAAATATTTGTTGTTATGAATTTTTATAATATATACATAATAAAATATATCAAACGTTTCCTAACTTGTTTTCACTTTGTACTGGACTTTTATACACAGCGAATTCAACAACTCTGCGTGAGCACGCAAGGGAGGAATAATTCATGTTTTTTGCTAACTTCAGTAAATTTGCCTAGAATTCGGCTCTGCAATAATCCCTAGGACAATATTGAAGATTTACAAAAGAAAAGATACTTTCTCCACAGGTAATTTATTAAGCGAATTTAAGAGCTTATATAGCTAAGCAATGATCCATTATTCCTTGCACACTCGCACTCCGGTTGTTTTCGGTACTGGCTTTAGTTACAAACATTGAACTTTAAAACAACTACATCAATAATAACTCGAAGGGGCCTGGAGTGATGCCACGTTTTTTGCAGACATGTTGCTGGGGGGATTACACCATTACAGGGCAGGGCGTGAAAGACCCTGGTTATTGCCTTGACAAATTAGCACATAATTTTGTATCTCTCAAAATGTTTTTTCTTACGTACATGCACAAATGCGGCGTGGGAAATACCAAACACTCACTTTTTGAATGGGATTGTGTTACATATCTCTTCCTTTGTGGTTGGATTAGGGCACAACGTAGCATTAATATGATCTTCCAGGTCCCAGGCTTCGGGTGTTCTTTGTCTCCACGAAGGCTCTGGGATATTAATGTTGTTTTTTCGACGTACATTAACGATTTTGTAAAAACCCGCTAGAACGACATCTAGTGAGGGAGTTCTCGATTCTGGCCAATTGGCAATAATATTTTGTTTGTCTACAAGTTATCATTCCACACTTTTGTATTGTTTTAATCCTTACAGCTGTGAATTGCCGCAGCCTGTTAGGAAAATCAATATTTGTTTAAGCGATTGTCCCCTTCTGCAGCAACTTGCATAGTCATTAACGATATTATCGCTAGAGAAAATTTGCATATAGCGACTGGCCGACTTCCTATCTCAGTACTATTAGTAATCACAAAATACGCTCTGGCCACAATAAAAGGGGGTCTTAATGAGGGTTTGGGTTATAAAATTAAAGATCAAAGCGGTTAATATGATTGTTTTTCTTGATTTTATCAAATTTCGTGCGCTGCTTTTTTTACATGACAGAAAAAATGATAAGATGGAAGTGCTTCATATAACTCTGCGTGTGATCTGAAATTTGCTGACTCGCTTATTTTGTTTAAATAACGAAGGGTTAGATAACGATAATTTGATTGTATTGTCATTTACAGTAATGCATTCAGGGGAAATGAATTTTATTATATTCATTATCGTTTATACACTCGATTTCAATTGTCATAGATCAAGGACTATTTTATTTATCGAAAACGGAAATAGCATGCAGTAGAATGACTTGAAACTCCTCTTAAATTCAAGCAAGGAAGAAACATAGTTTGAACGTTATTGATAGCTATATTGAATATAAACAGATGTCAACCGGTCGAGCTTTCCAACACTATTTCAGTTACATTTTTCATCCGCAAATTTTTAAAATGCAGTTTTGAGGTTCATCATTATGAATATATAGATCATAATTTGCATAACAAAAACAAATAAATGCAATATACTTCTGAGGTTTTGCCGTGTTCTAGCGGTTTCTTGCATAAGACGTTTCCCAGATCAGATTACAGAAGTTGATGAGAAGCCTTATTAAGCCAACAAATTACGGCTTCTTTTCCATACTTTATTACACCCGCGAAGGCGGTCAAAGCCTTTGTCGATAATGTTGCAAAACTCCGCGTTAAATAGCCGAAACGTTGTCGTAAATATTTGTTGATATGTACGATAAGTTAATTATTTTCTTATCAAGTCGTTTTACAAACACGAAATTGAATATTTCATCTCTCATTCTTCTAGCTCTGCTTGAAGATACATGATAAGAGTTTACAAAAGCGCTTTTTTACTTGACTCAAAATGATTTAGCGGTAAATTTACTACTTACCAGTATAAAAAGACGCGCCTTATTTGAGAAATTTAAGTCGCCAGCATTACTTTGCTTCGATTAGCTGAATGCATGTACTTCAAAGTCACTTAATGAAATAGGTTCAGCTGTCCTTCGCCTTCGGTGATGCAGAAAAGGTTAATATGGGATTATATGGGATAAATTTGTCAAAATAGTCGAAAAAATGAATATCTCATTATAACCATTACCCGGCATTAGCCATAATATATTACCCCTTTTCATAGACTCAGTCGCGACACAGTTCTCAACGGCGTCTTTCGCCAAATTATTTTAACTTTCTTTTTAATTTAAATATCTGCTTCACTTGCTTCGCGGGTCTGTGTGTTGCATCGCGCCAATGAATATTTTAATATTCGTTTGCGAAATGATATTTCCATATAGTGTCGGAATAGCATGTAGGAAGTGTTTATCAGTTCTCCTCAGTCTAGAAATTGTTTTATTCAATTAGGCTTTCTTTATCCAAGGATAAGGATTGTACTCTAGGATTTTGAGTGAGTACATGCAGGCGATAAGATTGCTGTTTTCTATAGTCTTGAATGTTTCCTGCATAGATGCAGCATCCCTGCAGGGATAAAAACGTACTACGGTAGTGCATGCAAGGGCACTACACTGCTTCCACCGAATAACATGAAAGTTCAAGTTTACTGATCCAGGCTGGTAATCACTATGATGGCCGATACCATTTTTACAATTTCAAAAACAATTTTTTTTCAAACAGATGCAGTTAGCAGATTCAGGTTACTCGATATCATCGAATACGACTTATTTTCTAGTCACATGGCTGGTTCAGTTCCATGACTGCATGTCCTGTTTTTCACGCATGCAGAAACGACTACTGAATTATCCTCGGAAATGAACCGTATACACTTGTTTAGTTGTTGTACTGCATTTCATTTAAATAGTGCATGATAATACCTATGGCTATGCCATTGAAACCGTCAGACAGTGGAAATTTGCACAGCAGCATATATAGAAAAGATTCAATATATGCATGGACTATATTGCAAGTATAGAACTGGACATGCCGTTTCGCTAGCATATATTTCCAATGATCCTAATTAAGCGGACGATTCTTCACTTAGCAGGAAGTGAGTTCCATTTTGCCCATGCAGTAAAAACAAATTAGAGATCGACTAACCCCGGGGTGGATGACGCGTGCTTCGGCCATCCTGAAAATTTGTAAGGACATTATATAGTTTACACGCGCTGTTAGAAAATGTGCTTAATTAAGATAAACGTTTGTTTTCATAATGAATATAGAATTATCAAGTATTGGTGGCGAATCGGATTTTTTTTTAATTCCTGATGAATGGAAATAAGAGAACTTGCATAGAGCGTCTGAAATTATTTTGAAAACCCCGACAAAAGCACAATGTTACCTCTCAAAATTCGTGATCGTGTGAAATATAGTTTTAATTTTTCCTTCATTCATATTAAGACCTATCATGCCAACGATATCGACTTTTTTGTTAAAAAATCGCTCTGAGATCATCTAATCTGCCTAATGGGTTTCGAATTTATGCATGCCTTGTTATAAAATTATATCAATTTTTCCCATCTCGTATTCCTGGCCTGATATGCGTATAGAATGGCGGTACTAGCCTAAAGTAAAGCCGGCCAAGTTCAACTTCAAATGCATCGCACTCGGTTTCGGCATGCAAAGACGTAAAATCAAGACAGCTTGCTGTTTTGTCCACTCCTCAGAGGTTAGTCGCACTTAAAAATTAGGTTATGTTTACGTTTGGAAAAATTATACACCGATTAAGTGCATAATAAGCCGCTAGTTTGCTCTTGCGAAAACTTTATTCTGTTCCGCGTTTTTCGCTTTGTGTTTTACCGCGCTTCGCTCTTTTTAGTCTGCCCGCTTAGCATTTGAAGACCCCCTTGGTAAATAGCGGCCTGGTGCCTTTGAAAAAGCCGCCAAGGGGTTCTTAAGACTATTTTCAACTTGATTCCCTCAGTCTTTATAGTTTATACATGGCGTGCGAGTGGCACTTCTGTGACAATCAATAACTCAATATATTCGCAAACTCTTGATTGAAGTGTACATTTATTTTGGTTTCTGTACTGTAACAAGAACCATCGAAAAGTCACCAGGTTGGAAGTCAAATAGATTGAAAAAAGTAAGAATTTGATCATGAACGTGGTAATTATTTGCACTTCGTATAATCTTATTCCAATTTGAACTAATACCTTTTCACGTAATGCATATAATAGGTTAGTATATAAGTGATTGTAAGAATAAATACACTCAAGACTATTGGATTTATTCGCAATCTTTTGCAATGCAAGAAGCTCAATAAAGGTTGTGACTTTTGACTGCATGTATGCAACACGCGCACTTGCTGTCATGTCACATGACACAGTAATAGGCTATAGTTCGCAATTGTTTTTTATTCCATTAGCGCCCCTTCTGTTTGAACTTGTTCTTTGTGTGGAAATCTCTCGGCGCAAGAAAGAATAAAAAAGGTGAGATATTATCTACTTCCTTGATCCTAACTAAAATAGATCGTTGCTGTGAAGTGCTATAGCAAGCGGCTGTCTAAGCAAGTTTCTGTTACATCATGTAAATTTTAACGCGGTGTCCAAAATCACGTTACAGTGTTTAAAATCCATCGTTAAACTCCAAGCAGTTTTAGTTGTAAATCAATAAAAATGCTCTGGTGACAAATTGCCTGAATTGCGTAGGTGTCATGCCCTACGCTTGTTGCCGGTTTCTTACCGAAGAGGCTAAGTGAATTTGTAATGAGTTCAAGCGCAGGAATTAGTATCAGGCCTGTTTCAAACGTCGCATTTTGCATGTGTCGAATACAATTCTAATTAGATTCGACCCTAAAACAATAATCCGACCGTCATTTCAAACGTCGCATTTCGCATGTGCTGAATTCAAATAGTTCGGCGGTTCGGCGGGCTCTATTCCTTATGACCAGCGACAGTCCGCTTGGGAGTAAATAAAAAATGTAATATTTCTAGAAATCCTTTTCTTGCTATTATTTTCCTAATACTCTTGCGTAAATATATTGCACTTTATGCAATATCCAATTGCTTCCCAGCCGCTTCTAGCAAGCCAGCCAGCCTTGGGATTCTTCGTTTTATTCGTGTACTGCGCAACCATTACAAAGAGACGCGGTAGGCAAATGAATTTTCTCAACTTTATGCACACGTAATACAATACGATTTTTCTGGTTCATATCTTTTGTCTACGGCCTCCATATTTCCTTACTTGGGCCTTTCAAAATCATAACATGCATGACGTTCTTTGCCTTTTTCTTCAAGCGAATTAAATTCGACACATGCAAAATGCGACCTATGAAACCACGTCGCATCGAGCTCGCATAATGCGACCGGAACAGTCGAATTTAGCATCACGGTCGACCGCAATTAAAAACAGCGAATTCAATTGTTTCATACGTCGCATCTCGCATGCAGATAATTCAAACAATTGTATTCGACACATGCAAAATGCGACGTTTGAAACAGGCCTCATTCACATTTATACACGTGTTGGTAATTGATACTTTTAAGCCTACATACAAGGTTAATTTTTTCTGCAACTTTACCTTGGCCTCCTCTTATAATGTTCAACAATTCTCATGTCAAGAGAGCGACTAACAGCCACACTTTAGATGTAAAATACCTACTCTTGCCTGTACTCAAAAAGCTCACCCACACTTGCTGAGTGAGACAAATAAATTTTGTTATTATTGATCGATGAGAAAGTTTTCTCTTAATCAATAGAAAGATTTAAGTTGAAACACTAAAAACCAAGCTCTTATTCCACTAGAAATACCGCCATGGAAACATGAGAAAATTGAGATCTCTAAGTCAATGAGTTCTAGTGACCTTTTAGAAACAGGTGTCTGTCTGGGCAGAACTTAAAGTAATCACAATTTTCCTTTAAATTTTGCTTAAATAACAAAACAATGTTTGTAGTACACTCGAGTCTGTGTTCAGCATGAATTGGACAAAATTATTAAATATGATTTTATTAGATTTTTTCGATTGATTTAATTTAGCTTCGTCAGTCAATTTTGGGTTCCGTCTGGGGCATTGCATTGTGGGTCATGCCAAGGATTGATGTACGTTCACCTTGGCTTACATTCTTGCCAATTGAACGTAATCACAATTCACAAAGCACTGACGAATGTTCTAGTAGAAGCAGTAGGAAGCGAGGTGGATAGTTCCCTCGTGGTCAGGGAGGTCTAGTAGACTCGTCTGTAAATCCACATTTACTTAGGTTAAGGAGTATTATGACGTTATCGCATAAAATTGCAGCTCACGCCACTAAGTGAGATTTTCTCAACGTTATCTAATAAATTCGTTTAATTAAAACCGTCCATTAGTCGTCGTTTAAGTTGATCAGTTTCGTCTGATAATGAGGGTGATACGAATTTAATTCGAGCGCACGGATTTACTTGAGTTAGATGCGTGTACGTCGCAATTGCGTCGAATATAAATGATGGATTAAAAATCGTCTGATTTTTACTCAACAGTAAACAATGAATTACAATACAACCGACAAGACATTCTCTTCCTGGCATTTCCGGCTAAACTCTTCGCCGTCTGACTTTTTGACCACGATCAAAATCCTCACAAAATAATCCGACTTTAAAAACACAACCATAAGAACAGACTATCGCCTAAGAGCGAAAACCAACAACTCGAAAGTGGAATGATAAATCAGTCTCTTTGTCGTTGATCACGAGTTGTCGTCCAGTTGCCTTTATATTCAAAAGTGTAATCTCCCCCCACCCCCCACCACTACTCAGGAGTTGCCCAGCTGACAATTTAATGTATATTGTTAACTTCTAATTGAGTGGTTAGAAACATTAGAATGTAGTTTATAATAGTTTCAATCGAAATCTTCATTTGCTTTGAACTAGCTGTTTTCCTTCCTCTCGTCAACCTCGCAAGCGTGAGAAGTTAAATATATTCATCAATTCATTTGAAGAGTTGTATTTCCTATGTCGTAGCGGGAAGAACGTCTAGTTGTGGTTGACCTCGTTCCAGGGGTCTGTAAAAAGAACCTTTAATCGCATTAGTACCTCCCAGAAAAGTTTTTTTTCGTTATTAAGAATCAATTAACACGCCAACCAGTATACAGCTGCAAAAACAATCGCATCATCTTAATCTAACGACTATACGTACGTGGTAGGTCGATTTTTAAATTGATATTAAACGATCTTTTGCGTTGAAATGTGAGCTTCTAAACACTAAGGGTCAGAGACACCAGTTGCTCTTTTGAACCTGTGCAAACTTTTTATGATTACAACCGTAAACCAGATGCTCTCTATTTGCAAGTCGTTAATCAATACCATGTTGTTAGAACTTAATTGTTATCTGAAAAATTTAAGTGGGTAATAATCATTGTGGTATTTTGTGATAATTGCCCGTATTTTGTTAAGAACAGCATCCCGTGTTACTGAAGTGTATTTATACAGTAATCGTGTAAAGTGTATTTTCTTAATCTTAGTTTTATTAAATCAAGTCTATGGGAATACAACAGGTGCAACAAATTAGCATTCTCGTATATGCAAGGTCATTATAAAAGATTATCAGCACTTTTCGGTCAGGATTTTAGGAATTCTTGAAGTTTTCGTTCAGTACACGTTGTGTCCCGTCCCGGAGGTGAAATAAAACAGACATGATACTGAAACAATTGATATTTATTATCTTTTATCTCCAACTAATCAGCTCAACCTTTCACATTTCGGCACATCTCCAAAACGCGCGTCCCTGCGAGTACGAGCCACTTGCCATAAAAGAAGATACCCTTATATATATTTTCCTAAAATACAATACTAGCACAGAGGGCAATGAAAATTTTCCATTTACCAGTATTATTTGGGAAAAACCTTTAAAGTACAAAATATGTGATGTATAAGTTCAGATGACGGAGAGCTTTCAGTCAATCGTATGACAATTTCAAATTTGAAAGAGATCTTGAAGAGATCTATCACAAGCGATGTAGTGACAATCGGTTATTCTTCGGCTATTCTCGGATTCTTTGTTAACATAGAGACTTTTTTCCTTTGAAACCTCAAATAAGGTGTACTTCAGCAATCGATCGGTTTCCATGACTATATATATGCATACAATGATATAATAATGCCCTTGTTACATAATTGCTGAATCAGTTTCTTTCTACTTTTAGTCAGCAGTATGTCTGACGAGGGAAAACACGACAATCAACGAGTTCCTGATCGAGAAAATGATCATTCAAATTATGAACTTTTACATCACAGACAACGACTACGTGAGGTTGGTTCTAACCTGAGAACCATTGGAGATAATTTAAACAGTCAATATGAACCACCACCACCTGTTGAACAGGCACACATACAAGACATTGATGTGGAAGAAATTGTTCATCATTACTTCGTAATCTTGGTTCATCTTTATCATATGTTCTGGCACAGATGATTGTTTGAATTACTAGCTGCATTTGGATGTAACTTTATACTCCATGCAAATACCTTTTTAGTTTTAACAATTCCGTCGATATTGAATGACTTGTTTTCAGTTTGAATGACTTGAATTTTCATCATCGAAAAGGTCGGCCCAACTTTTATATGTAGAATGCCGACTGCTGCCGACTCACGGATGAATTCGAAATATATTGCCGTTTGTAATTGTTAGCTCTTCTGTAACACTTCTATAACACTAATTTTGGCAACATTGCCATTGGCGTTGCTTGCCTATATAGCCTGAAAGGAAAGGACGATATATCCTACAGACAAAAATGTCTGTCCGCCTCGGGAATCTCGTCAAAATAAAAACATTTTTAGCCTTTTAAAGATAAACTAACTTTTAAAGATAAAATGACCAAAAGATATATGTTAACATACGACGCGTTGTATTGGTAGGCAACACCCGAGAGTCAAATAGGAGGATTTTGTCAGCATACCCATGCATGCCATTTTCATCCCATATCGTGTTAATTTGTTTCGTATTTCTCGAAAAGGCATTCTCTAGAAGTGTTCCACTTTTCAGGAACATATTATTTCTGTATTTATAGCTCTTGAAAATTGAGGGGATTTTAGGCTAAGCAAAACGGACTAAATTCTTTTGTTTTACCCTCTCCGGACTTAATACGGGCTCATGATGAGTCGATCTACCTAAATAGAACCCCATGCATGGTGCTTGGTTAGGCCTTTGTTCTATAGCTACAGGAAATAGTGCGTTTAGGTGGGATTTTAGCTTATAAAATATATAGGATTAGCTATACTGAGCTGTTACTTTAGGTTTGCAGCTTTATAATTATGCTTGCTTGTTTTGAAATATCATTTCAAAAGTTTTTATCAAAAATATCAGTTTTTATTCCATATAATATAATAAACATCATAAGACAGAAAGTATGCTGTAAGTGATTTAGGAGAAAATTTGTTGTTAGTTTGCCAATTTATATATAATTTAGAAAAATATAATTAATGTAAATAAATTATAATATAATATATGTACAATTTGCAACTATAGTTAAGAAGTAATAATGTAGATTTTGTATACCATCAACCGCTGATCTGAAAAAGCGTCTAAACAATTCCGTGAAGTGGAAGCATTTCCACGTATTTTCAACCCCCTTACCATTTTGATCAATCTTGACGACTTTTTGAACTGTTCAAAAACTGTCTTAAAACGCTAAAAATGGCTTCCTAAGACTAATATCTTTCATTTCAGAGCATATTTGGTTGGTTTTTGGAACATTGAAAAAGTCGTCAATTTTGACCAAAATGATAAGGCTTACCCCTTACCATTTTGATCAATTTTGACGATTTTTTCAAATGTTTAAAAACTGTCTTAAAATGCTAAAAATGGCTTCCTACACGTTGGTCATATTCGGCAAATTTTCTCCCGGTAAAGAGGGCTCAGTTTTCCAGCGGTCTTCGCATAAAAAATTAAAAGCTTTTCGTTTTACGCTCTGCTCTCAATTTTGCGTAAGTTGTCCGCTGACAACATGAGCCCGCACGAGTGGGAGAAACTTAGCTAAGTTGGACCAGCGTGCTAAGACTAACACCTTTCATTTTAGAGCATATTTGATCGGTTTTTGGAACATTAAAATAGTCGTCAATTTTGACCAAAATGCTAAGGTTTACCCCTTACCATTTTGGTCAATTTTGGCGACTTTTTCAATTGTTCAAAAACTGTCTTAAAATGCTAAAAATGGCTTCCTAACACTAATATCTTTCATTTCAGAGCATATTTGGTTGGTTTTTAAAACATTGAAAAAGTCGTCAATTTTGACCAAAATGGTTTGGACTATTTTGACGACTTTTTCAACTGTTCAAAATCTGTCTTAAAATGCTAAATTAAATGCCTTCCTAAGAATAATACCTTTCATTTTAGAGCATATTTGGTTCGTTTTTGGAACATTGAAAAAGTCGTAAATTTTGACCAAAATGGTAAGGCTTACCCCCTAAAATGTTGGTCAATTTTGACCACTTTTTCAATTGTTCAAAAACTGTCTTAAAATGCTAAAAATGGCTTCCTAAAACTAATATCTCTCATTTTAGAGCATATTTGGTTGGCTTTTGAAATATTGAAAAAGTCGTAAAATTTGACCAAAATGGTAAGGCTACCCCTCACCATTTTTGTCAATTTTGACGACTTTTTCAACTGTTCAAAAACTGTCTTAAAATGCTAAAAATGGCCTTGTAAGACGAATATCTTTCATTTTAGAGCATATTTGATTGCTTTCTGGAACAGTGAAGAAATCGTCAATTTTGACCAAATTGGTAACGCTTACCCCTTATCATTTTGGCCGATTTTGACGACTTTTTCAACTGTTCAAAAACCAACCAAATATGATCTAAAATGAAAGATATTAGTCATAGGAAGCCATTTTTAGCATTTCAAGACAGTTTTTGAACATTTGAAAAATCGTCAAAATTGACCAAAATGGTAAGGGGTAAACCTTACCATTTTTGTCAAATTTGACGACTTTTTCAATGTTCCAAAAACCAACCAAATATGCTTTAAAATGAAAGATATTAATCTTAGGAAGCCATTTTTAGCATTTTAAGACAGTTTTTGAATAGTTGAAAAAGTCGACAAATTTGACCAAAATGGTAAGACTTACCCCTTACCATTTTGGTCAAATTTGTCGACTTTTTCAATGTTCCAAAAACCACCCAAATATGCTCTAAAATGAAAGCTATTAGTCTTAGGAAGCCATTTTTAGCATTTTAAGACAGTTTTTGAATAATTGAAAAAGTCGTCAAAATTGACCAAAATGGTAAGGGGTAAGCCTTACCAATTTGGTCAAAATTGACGACTTTCTCAATGTTCCAAAAACCACCCAAATATGCTCTAAAATGAAAGATAATAGTCTTAGGAAGCCATTTTTAGCATTTTAAGACAATTTTTGAACAACTGAAAAAGTCGTCAAAATTGACCAAAATGGTAAGGGGTAAGCCTTATCATTTCGGTCAAAATTTACGACTTTTTCAATGTTCCAAAAACGAACCAAATATGCTCTAAAATGAAAGATATTAGTCTTAGGAAGCCATTTTTAGCATTTTAAGACACTTTTTGAACAGTTGAAAAAGTCGTCAAAATTGACCAAAATGGTAAAGTACCCCTTACCATTTTGGTCAATTTTGACGACTTTTTCAACTTTTCAAAAATTGTCTTAAACACGCTTGGCATTTTTGCATGCGAAATCGCTAGTTTGCCATTCAATATGGCATGCGGTATACCCTCAAAATGTTTGCGCCACGTTCATTTGGGTCAGTGGTGTACCGCCCAAGAATATTTGATTAAGTAAACATGGCGGCTGTTTCAAATGTGCGATTTTCGTTGGAAGAAGTGTTAAGTCAACGAAAACGCCGTTGAACAGCCGTCAAACTATTTGACAAAAGTTCAGGAGGCAATTGAGAGTTTGGCAGTTGAGCGTGAGTGTAGTAATGCGGAGGCTGTCACTGGGGCATGTGTTAAGCAAGTTCAAGCTATGCACTTGCATGCATGGAGAATCTGCCAAGTAATTTTTTCACAACTTTTTCAAGTTTTCACAACTGTTAAGAACCATCTCAAAGCTCTATATTCCTTTTTAACTATAAGAAAGTAATAATCCTTATATAGCTGGATATTGCCTCCAAAATCATAGATTTACGTACTAATATTTTGAAGGCAAACCAGCAGACTAATATAGTGAATGTGAACTTCCCTTCTAATGACTAGTTTTCCAGTTGCTTTTCCAGTCAGAAAATCAAACTGCTGCCAGATAGTAAATCAAACAACTCAAATAATTTCAAGAACCAAACACAATTTTGTTTTTTTTGCCACAGCCACCCCCAACAATTTGATGAAAAAAACAATTTTCTTCTGCCACCATTTTAAGATAAAAAAACAATAATTAAATTTAAAATGTATTGATAGTCCTCTTTTTGATTTTCATGCATGAACAACTAAATGGTACTGCATGACATTGTCTATCATTAGGCTGCAATGGTCCTCTAAGATTTTACATTGAAAAGAAAAATCATCAGCACTTTTTCAGAAAAATATAACTAGAATGCACTAAGATTTTTAACCCTTGGATACTAGTGGATACTTGAATACTAGTGGAGTGCATGGAGCTTTGAAGAGTTTATACAAATGAGTATGGGTTTACAACACAAGTTTTCGTCTTAATATATCTATTTTAAAAATAGAAATCAAACATACATACTTCATGCAAAAATTACAAAACTAATACACTAATAATCAAGATGCATGCAACATATGCATAGCATATTCCTGTGTGTTTAACATACACAGTTATGTAAAGTGTTACTGTTCATATTTGTTGTTATATTGTAAATACATTTAGGTTAAGACATTGCAAGTAACCAGAACACTATTCAAAACTAATAGTACTGATCTCAATACTTTGTCAAACTATTATAGTAACCAGTGCACGCTTAAAAACGATCAGGTTGATGCAATATTGTATGAACAGGATTGATCAATGTTGTGCGGCCGACATTGTTCAGAGTTGTTATTAAGATGTATTAGCATATTCCAGTGTGCTTACATACACAGTTAGTATGTTACTGTATATTTTACATTTGTACATTATTTGGTTAAAGCCCACTTATATAGTGTTGTTATATTGTAAATACATTTGAGACATTGCAACTAATCAGAACAATAATCAAAACTAATAACAGTGCTAAATATTTCTGCTTTGTAGTAAAATTCTTCATATACACAATTTGTATGTTTACATAGTCAAATATATTAATAAAATATATTGGACATTAATAAGAAACAATATCACAATCATGACAGGGTATTTGTTTTATGCATCAATTTGGAGTATGACACATGCCATAAATAGAATGAATCATGATAAACATTACTACCAGTCATTAAAACTTATATCAATTCTGCAATCAATCATCAATTATTAATTCACATGTCAAAGACCATTAATTTATAACACTATTTGAGCTATCCTTGCATATTTTGATTTTACAATCATAAGCTATTAAGCATATTAATATATTTGTGAGATATTAATTGTTATGTAGATTTAGGTGTTGACAAAGACATGCCCAGATATTCATATGCTAAAAAGTTGCCACAAATCCTTTTTAAAATCCAAATTTGTAAACCCACTAAAGGCCCTTATCTAATCTTTCAGAAATGTTCGATTCTGTTAATTATAAATTAACTCCTATGTAGCTACAGAGTAACCTTACTGAGAAATATAATCATGTGGGATTTGTTTAGTATGTTGCACTTAGATGTTGCACTAGTAAGATTTTTAGTTAACCGCTAAACTGAAAAAGAGCTTTCTCAGTAGAACAAGTACAATCATTCTGGCATTAGATAAGCAGGGTATACACTGCATGTGAGTGCATTTACTGCATTAAAGCCTAATGAGTTAAATATTGACAAATATGAAATATACAATAAGTATTGACTAATTTTTAGTGAACCATTACACTGCAGGGCTTCCTAACTGACAACTAAAATCATCTCGGTTGAACAGGTAATAAAAAACATATATTAGTAGCATTGAAGCTCAGTGAGTTAAAGATCATAAATTTAGGTTTTTGAGAGTTCATCTCACAATGTGGAGTAATGTCAAGTTTTCAACAAATTTTAGCAAACTAGGAAAAATATATGCATATAACAAATTTATCAATTGTATTAACATACAATAGGCTTAAGTTAAAAAGGCAAAATGGCCCAGAAATATAGAAAATCGGTATGGAAATTTAAGTCGATCAGGTTTATAGCCGCAAGTCCATATCATATACACGAAAGATGGCAAGTCAAACACGAAATATACAAGTTAAATATATAAAAACAAACGCATAAACGTTTCTTATCTTATCATCTATACGTTTTAGCTTCTGGGATACGCATTTTGCTTTTTTTTGCTTAGTCTCCACAGCTTGCCATGCAAGTCTTTTGTTGCGCATATGTTCCCCAACATTGAATCTACGGGAATGAGATGCCTTTCTAAAAGCCATGATTCTGAGTTTCCTAGCTCATTTTTGTCACAAAAAAAAACATACGATTTTAGATTGGTTCCTTGGCTTGTAAAATATACCAAAAACGTACAAAAGTAACCTCACACAAAGAATGCTATACAAGCCGAATATGCGGTTGTTGAAACTTAATTTCCGCACGACGCCATTTGCGCCAAATGCCTCTGACAAGAAGCTCGCTTGAAGCAAAACATTTGCCGTTACCATAGCAATATTGATATCAAAATAAACCTCTTGTTACCCTCTATAACACTATTATACCCCCAAACACCTCACGAAGAAAGCGCTCCGGAAAAACATAGCCGAATATAAGGAATTCTCCGCTCGACAAATTCATTACCACTCTTCAGAAAATGTCGCGCGCCGCCAATAAAACCCGGCGCATTCTAATTGTTCAATTTAGCGTGCGAAAATGCCAAGCGTGAAAATGCTAAAAAAGGCTTCCTAAGACTAAGCCTTACCATTTTGGTCAAATTTGTCGACTTTTTCAATGTTCCAAAAACCAACCAAATATGCTCTAAAATGAAGGATATTAGCCTTAGGAAGCCATTTTTAGCATTTTAAGACAGTTTTTGAACCGTTAAAAAAGTCGTCAACAATTCCTTTCGGAAGTGCCCCATAACCAATGATGAATAACATCTGCATCGTTCCAAAGAAGTTCAAATTGCTTGCTCTGGAAAAACGTTTGCATCTTGCCTTTAACTCACAATTGAAAATACTCCAAAATTCCAGTCGGAAGTGCTCCATTATCAATGATCAAACACCATACTGCCTTTCTTTGTCAATCGAAAATACACCAAAATTCCATTCGGTAGTGCCCCATAATCAATGATTAATAACATCTGCATCGTTCCAAAGAAGTTCAAATTGCTTGCTCTGGAAAAAACGTTTGCATCTTGCCTTTAACTCACAATTGAAAATACTCCAAAATTCCAGTCGGAAGTGCTCCATAATGAATGATAAAACACCATACTGCCTTTCTTTGTCAATCGAAAATACACCAAAATTCCTTTCGGAAGTGCCCCATAACCAATGATGAATAACATCTGCATCGTTCCAAAGAATTTCAAATTGCTTGCTCTGGAAAAGTGTTTGCATCTTCACTATAACTCACAATTGAAAATACTTCAAAATTCAAGTCGGACGTGCTCCATAATCAATGATCAAACACCATACTGCCTAAAGCTTACCCCTTACCATTTTGGTCAATTTTGACGACTTTTTCAACTGTTCAAAAACTGTCTTAAAATGCTAAAATTGGCTTCCTAAGACTAATATCTTTCATTTTAGAGCGTATTTGGTTGGTTTTTGGAACATTGAAAAAGTCGTCAATTTTGACCAAATTGATAAGGCTTACCCCTTACCATTTTGGTCAATTTTGACGACTTTTTCAATTGTTTAAAAACTGTCTTAAAATGCTAAAATTGGCTTCCTAAGACTAATATCAATAATTTTAGAGCATATTTGGTTGGTTTTTGGAACATTGAAAAAGTCGTCAATTTCGACCAAAATGGTAAAGCTTACCCCTTACCATTTTGGTCAATTTTGACGACTTTTTCAACTATTCAAAAACTGTCTTAAAATGCTATAAATGGCTTCCTAAGACTAATATCTTTCATTTTAGAGCATATTTGGTTGGTTTTTGGAACATTGAAAAAGTCGTCAATTTTGACCAAAACGGTAAGGCCTACCCATTACCATTTTGGTCAATTTTGACGACTTTTTCAATTGTTCAAAAACTGTCTTAAAATGCTAAAAATGGCTTCCTAAGACTAATATCTTTCATTTTAGAGCATATTTGGTTGGTTTTTGGAACGTTGAAAAAGTCGTCAATTTTGACCAAAATGGTAAGGCTTACCCCTTACCATTTTGGTCAATTTTGACGACTTTTTCAATTGTTCAAAAACTGACTTAATGCTAAAAATGGCTGTCTAAGACTAATATCTTTCATGTTAGAGCATATTTCGTTGGATTTTGAACATTTGAAAAAGTCGTCAAAATCGGCCAAAATGATAAGGGGTAAGCCTTACCAAATTGGTGAAAATTGACGACTTCTTCACTGTTCCAAAAAGCAATCAAATATGCTCTAAAATGAAAGATATTCGTCTTACAAGGCCATTTTTAGCATTTTAAGACACTTTTTGAACAGTTGAAAAAGTCGTCAAAATTGACCAAAACGGTAAGGGGTAAGCCTTACCATTTTGGTCAAAATTGACGACTTTTTCAATATTCCAAAAACCAAAAAAATATGCTGTAAAATGAAAGATATTAGTCTTAGGAAGCAATTTTTAGCATTTTAAGACAATTTTTGAACAATTGAAAAAGTCGTCAAAATTGACCAAAACGGTAAGGGGTAAGCCTTACCATTTTGGTCAAAATTTACGACTTTTTCAATGTTCCAGAAAGCAATCAAATATGCTATAAAATGAAAGATATTAGTCTTAGGAAGCCTTTTTTAGCATTTTAAGACACTTTTTGAACAGTTGAAAAAGTCGTCAAAATTGACCAAAATGGTAAGGTGTAATCCTTATAATTTTGGTCAAAATCGACGACTTTTTCAATGCTCGAAAAACGAACCAAATATGCTCTAAAATTAAAGATATTAGTCTTAGGAAGCCATTTTTAGCTTTTTAAAACCATTTTTAAACAATTGAAAAAGTCGTCAAAATTGACGAAAATGGTAAGGGGTAAGCCTTACCAATTTGGTGAAAATTGACGACTTCTTCACTGTTCCAGAAAGCAATCAAATATGCTCTAAAATGAAAGATATTCGTCTTACAAAGCCATTTTTAGCATTTTAAGACCGATTTTGAACAGTTGAAAAAGTCGTCAAAATTGACCAAAATGGTAAGGGGTAAACCTTATCATTTTGATCAAAATTGACGACTTTTTGAATGTTCCAAAAACCAACTAAATATGCTCTAAAATGAAAGATATTAGTCTTAGGAAGCCATTTTTAGTATTTTAAGACACTTTTTGAATAGTTGAAAAAGTCGTCAAAATTGACCAAAATGGTAAGGGGTAATCCTTATCATTTTGGTCAAAATTGACGACTTTTTCAAAGCTCCAAAAACGAACCAAATATGCTCTAAAATTATAGATATTAGTCTTAGGAAGCCATTTTTAGCATTTTAAGATAGTTTTTGAACAGTTGAAAAAGTCGTCAAAATTGACCAAAATTATAAGGGGTAAGCCTTACCATTTTGGTCAAAATTGACGACTTTTTCAATGTTCCAGAAACCAACCAAATATGCTCTAAAATGAAAGATATTAGTCTTAGGAAGCCATTTTTAGCATTTTAAGACAGTTTTTAAACAATTGAAAAAGTCGTCAAAATTGACCAAAATGGTAAGGGGTAAGCCTTACCAATTTGGTGAAAATTGACGACTTTTTCACTGTTCCAGAAAGCAATCAAATATGCTCTAAAATGAAAGATATTCGTCTTACAAAGCCATTTTTAGCATTTTAAGACCGATTTTGAACAATTGAAAAAGTCGTCAAAATTGACCAAAACGGTAAGGGGTAAGCCTTACCATTTTGGTCAAAATTTACGACTTTTTCAATGTTCCAAAAACCAACTAAATATGCTCTAAAATGAAAGGTATTAGTCTTAGGAAGCCATTTTTAGCATTTTAAAACAATTTTTGAAAAGTTGAAAAAGTCGTCAAAATTGACCAAAATGATAATGGGTAAGTAAGCCTTACCATTTTGGTCCAAAATTTACGACTTTTTCAATGTTCCAAAAACGAACCAAATATGCTCTAAAATGAAAGATTTAGAGTTAGGAAGCCATTTTTAGCATTTTAAGACAGTTTTTGAATAGTTTAAAAAGTCGTCAAAATTGACCAAAATGGTAAGGGGTAAGCCTTACCATTTTGGTCAAAATTGACGACTTTTTCAATATTCCAAAAACCAACAAAATATGCTGTAAAATGAAAGATATTAGTCTTAGGAAGCCATTTTTAGCATTTTAAAACAATTTTTGAAAAGTTGAAAAAGTCGTCAAAATTGACCAAAATGGTAAGGGGTAAGCCTTACCATTTTGGTCAAAATTGACGACTTCTTCACTGTTCCAGAGCAATCAAATATGCTCTAAAATGAAAGATATTCGTCTTACAAAGCCATTTTTAGCATTTTAAGACCGATTTTGAACAGTTGAAAAAGTCGTCAAAATTGACCAAAATGGTAAGGGGTAAGCCTTATCCATTTTGTCAAATTGACGACTTTTTGAATGTTCCAAAAACCAACTAAATATGCTCTAAAATGAAAGATATTAGTCTTAGGAAGCCATTTTTAGCTTTTTAAGACCATTTTTAAACAATTGAAAAAGTCGTCAAAATTGACCAAAATGGTAAGGGATAAGCCTTATGATTTTGATCAAAATTGACGACTTTTTGAATGTTCCAAAAACCAACCAAATATGCTCTAAAATGAAAAATATTCGTCTAAGAAAGCCATTTTTAGCATTTTAAGACAGTTTTTGAACATTGAAGAAGTCGTCATATTTGACCAAATTGGTTAGGCTTACCCCTTATCATTTTGGCCGATTTTGACGACTTTTTCAATTGTTCAAAAACCAACCAAATATGCTCTAACATGAAAAAGATTAGCCTTACGAAGCCATTTTTAGCATTTTAAGACAGTTTTTGAATTGTTGAAAAAGTCGTCAAAATTGACCAAAATGGTAAGGGGTAAGCCTTATCATTTTGGTCAAAATTGACGACTTTTTCAGTGTTCCAAAAACGAACCAAATATGCTATAAAATGAAAGATATTAGTCTTAGGAAGCCTATTTTAGCTTTTAAGACACTTTTTGAACAATTGAAAAAGTCGTCAAAATTGACCAAAATGGTAAGGGGTAATCCTTATAATTTTGGTCAAAATCGACGACTTTTTCAATGCTCGAAAAACGAACCTAATATGCTCTAAAATTATAGATATTAGTCTTAGGAAGCCATTTTTAGCATTTTAAGATAGTTTTTGAACATTTGAAAAAGTCGTCAAAATTGACCAAAATTGTAAGGGGTAAGCCTTACAATTTTGGTCAAAATTGACGACTTTGTCAATGTTCCAGAAACCAACCAAATATGCTCTAAAAAGAAAGATATTACTCTTAGGAAGCTATTTTTAGCTTTTTAAGACCATTTTTAAACAATTGAAAAAGTCTTTAAAATTGACCAAAATGATAAGGGGTAAGCCTTTCATTTTGATCAAAATTGACGACTTTTCAATATTCCAAAACCAAATATATGCTGTAAAATGAAGATTTAGTCTTAGGAAGCCATTTTTAGCATTTTGAGACAATTTTTGAAAAGTTGAAAAAGTCGTCAAAACTGACCAAAATGGTAAGGGGTAAGCGTTACCAATTTGGTGAAAATTGACGACTTTTTCACTGTTCCAGAAAGCAATCAAATATGCTCTAAAATGAAAGATATTCGTCTTACAAAGCAATTTTTAGCATTTTAAGACCGATTTTGAACAATTGAAAAGTCGTCAAAATTGACCAAACGGTAAGGGTAAGCGTTACCATTTTGGTCAAATTTACGACTTTTTCAATGTTCCAAAACCAACTAAATATGCTCTAAATGAAAGGTATTAGTCTTAGGAAGCCATTTTTAGCATTTTAAAACAATTTTTGAAAGTTGAAAAAGTCGTCAAATTGACCAAAATGATAATGGGTAAGTAAGCCTTACCATTTTTGTCAAAATTTACGACTTTTTCAATGTTCCAAAAACGAACCAAATATGCTCTAAAATGAAAGATATTAGAGTTAGGAAGCCATTTTTAGCATTTTAAGACAGTTTTTGAATAGTTTAAAAAGTCGTCAAAATTGACCAAAATGGTAAGGGTAAGCCTTACCATTTTGGTCAAAATTGACGACTTTTTCAATATTCCAAAAACCAACAAAATATGCTGTAAAATGAAAGATATTAGTCTTAGGAAGCCATTTTTAGCATTTTAAAACAATTTTTGAAAAGTTGAAAAAGTCGTCAAAATTGTTCAAAATGGTAAGGGGTAAGCCTTACCATTTTGGTCAAAATTGACGACTTTGTCAATGTTCCAGAAACCAACCAAATATGCTCTAAAAAGAAAGATATTACTCTTAGGAAGCTATTTTTAGCTTTTTAAGACCATTTTTAAACAATTGAAAAAGTCTTTAAAATTGACCAAAATGATAAGGGGTAAGCCTTATCATTTTGATCAAAATTGACGACTTTTTCAATATTCCAAAAACCAAAAATATATGCTGTAAAATGAAAGATATTAGTCTTAGGAAGCCATTTTTAGCATTTTGAGACAATTTTTGAAAAGTTGAAAAAGTCGTCAAAACTGACCAAAATGGTAAGGGGTAAGCCTTACCAATTTGGTGAAAATTGACGACTTCTTCACTGTTCCAGAAAGCAATCAAATATGCTCTAAAATGAAAGATATTCGTCTTACAAAGCCATTTTTAGCATTCTAAGAGCGATTTTGAACAGTTGAAAGTCGTCAAAATTGACCAAAAATGGTAAGGGGTAAGCCTTATCATTTTGATCAAAATTGACGACTTTTTGAATGTTCCAAAACCAACTAAATATGCTCTAAAATGAAAGATATTAGTCTTAGGAAGCAATATTTAGCATTTTAAGACAGTTTTTGACAGTTGAAAAAGTCGTCAAAATTGACCAAAATGGTAAGGGGTAAGCATTACCATTTTGGTCAAAATTGACGACTTTTTCAATGTTCCAGAAACCAACCAATATGCTCTAAATGAAAGATATTAGACTTGGAAGCCATTTTTAGCATTTTAAGACAGTTTTTAACAATTGAAAAAGTCGTCAAATTGACCAAAATGGTAAGGGGTAAGCCTTACCAATTTGTGTGAAAATTGACGACTTTTCACTGTTCCAGAAAGCAATCAAATATGCTCTAAAATGAAAGATATTCGTCTTACAAAGCAATTTTTAGCATTTTAAGACCGATTTTGAACAATTGAAAAAGTCGTCAAAATTGACCAAACGGTAAGGGTAAGCGTTACATTTTGGTCAAATTTACGACTTTTTCAATGTTCCAAAAACCAACTAATATGCTCTAAAATGAAAGGTATTAGTCTTAGGAAGCCATTTTTAGCATTTTAAAACAATTTTTGAAAAGTTGAAAAGTCGTCAATTGACCAAAATGATAATGGGTAAGTAAGCCTTACCATTTTGGTCAAAATTTACGACTTTTCAATGTTCCAAAAACCACTAAATATGCTCTAAAATGAAAGTATTAGTCTTAGGAAGCCATTTTTAGCATTTTAAAACAATTTTTGAAAAGTTGAAAAAGTCGTCAAAATTGACCAAAATGATAATGGGTAAGTAAGCCTTACCATTTTGGTCAAAATTTACGACTTTTTCAATGTTCCAAAAACGAACCAAATATGCTCTAAAATGAAAGATATTAGAGTTAGGAAGCCATTTTTAGCATTTTAAGACAGTTTTTGAATAGTTTAAAGTCGTCAAAATTGACCAAATGGTAAGGGTAGCCTTACCATTTTGGTCAAAATTGACGACTTTTTCAATATTCCAAAACCAACAAATATGCTGTAAATGAAAGATATTAGTCTTAGGAAGCCATTTTTAGCATTTTAAACAATTTTTAAGTTGAAAAAGTCGTCAAAAATTGTTCAAATGGTAAGGGGTAAGCCTTACCATTTTGGTCAAAATTGACGACTTTGTCAATGTTCCAGAAACCAACCAAATATGCTCTAAAAAGAAAGATATTACTCTTAGGAAGCTATTTTTAGCTTTTTAAGACCATTTTTAAACAATTGAAAAAGTCTTTAAAATTGACCAAAATGATAAGGGGTAAGCCTTATCATTTTGATCAAAATTGACGACTTTTTCAATATTCCAAAAACCAAAAATATATGCTGTAAAATGAAAGATATTAGTCTTAGGAAGCCATTTTTAGCATTTTGAGACAATTTTTGAAAAGTTGAAAAAGTCGTCAAAACTGACCAAAATGGTAAGGGGTAAGCCTTACCAATTTGGTGAAAATTGACGACTTCTTCACTGTTCCAGAAAGCAATCAAATATGCTCTAAAATGAAAGATATTCGTCTTACAAAGCCATTTTTAGCATTCTAAGAGCGATTTTGAACAGTTGAAAAAGTCGTCAAAATTGACCAAAATGGTAAGGGGTAAGCCTTATCATTTTGATCAAAATTGACGACTTTTTGAATGTTCCAAAAACCAACTAAATATGCTCTAAAATGAAAGATATTAGTCTTAGGAAGCAATATTTAGCATTTTAAGACAGTTTTTGAACAGTTGAAAAAGTCGTCAAAATTGACCAAAATGGTAAGGGGTAAGCATTACCATTTTGGTCAAAATTGACGACTTTTTCAATGTTCCAGAAACCAACCAAATATGCTCTAAAATGAAAGATATTAGACTTAGGAAGCCATTTTTAGCATTTTAAGACAGTTTTTAAACAATTGAAAAAGTCGTCAAAATTGACCAAAATGGTAAGGGGTAAGCCTTACCAATTTGGTGAAAATTGACGACTTTTTCACTGTTCCAAAAGCAATCAAATATGCTCTAAAATGAAAGATATTCGTCTTACAAAGCAATTTTTAGCATTTTAAGACCGATTTTGAACAATTGAAAAAGTCGTCAAAATTGACCAAAACGGTAAGGGGTAAGCGTTACCATTTTGGTCAAAATTTACGACTTTTTCAATGTTCCAAAAACCAACTAAATATGCTCTAAAATGAAAGGTATTAGTCTTAGGAAGCCATTTTTAGCATTTTAAAACAATTTTTGAAAAGTTGAAAAAGTCGTCAAAATTGACCAAAATGATAATGGGTAAGTAAGCCTTACCATTTTGGTCAAAATTTACGACTTTTTCAATGTTCCAAAAACGAACCAAATATGCTCTAAAATGAAAGATATTAGAGTTAGGAAGCCATTTTTAGCATTTTAAGACAGTTTTTGAATAGTTTAAAAAGTCGTCAAAATTGACCAAAATGGTAAGGGTAAGCCTTACCATTTTGGTCAAAATTGACGACTTTTTCAATATTCCAAAAACCAACAAAATATGCTGTAAAATGAAAGATATTAGTCTTAGGAAGCCATTTTTAGCATTTTAAAACAATTTTTGAAAAGTTGAAAAAGTCGTCAAAATTGTTCAAAATGGTAAGGGGTAAGCCTTACCATTTTGGTCAAAATTGACGACTTCTTCACTGTTCCAGAAAGCAATCAAATATGCTCTAAAATGAAAGATATTCGTCTTACAAAGCCATTTTTAGCATTTTAAGACCGATTTTGAACAGTTGAAAAAGTCGTCAAAATTGACCAAAATGGTAAGGGGTAAGCCTTATGATTTTGATCAAAATTGACGACTTTTTGAATGTTCCAAAAACCAACCAAATATGCTCTAAAATGAAAAATATTCGTCTTAGAAAGCCATTTTTAGCATTTTAAGACAGTTTTTGAACATTGAAGAAGTCGTCATATTTGACCAAATTGGTAAGGCTTACCCCTTATCATTTTGGCCGATTTTGACGACTTTTTCAATTGTTCAAAAACCAACCAAATATGCTCTAACATGAAAAAGATTAGCCTTAGGAAGCAATTTTTAGCATTTTAAGACAGTTTTTAAACAATTGAAAAAGTCGTCAAAACTGACCAAAATGGTAAGGGGTAAGCCTTACCAATTTGGTGAAAATTGACGACTTCTTCACTGTTCCAGAAAGCAATCAAATATGCTCTAAAATGAAAGATATTCGTCTTACAAAGCCATTTTTAGCATTCTAAGAGCGATTTTGAACAGTTGAAAAAGTCGTCAAAATTGACCAAAATGGTAAGGGGTAAGCCTTATCATTTTGATCAAAATTGACGACTTTTTGAATGTTCCAAAAACCAACTAAATATGCTCTAAAATGAAAGATATTAGTCTTAGGAAGCAATATTTAGCATTTTAAGACAGTTTTTGAACAGTTGAAAAAGTCGTCAAAATTGACCAAAATGGTAAGGGGTAAGCATTACCATTTTGGTCAAAATTGACGACTTTTTCAATGTTCCAGAAACCAACCAAATATGCTCTAAAATGAAAGATATTAGACTTAGGAAGCCATTTTTAGCATTTTAAGACAGTTTTTAAACAATTGAAAAAGTCGTCAAAATTGACCAAAATGGTAAGGGGTAAGCCTTACCAATTTGGTGAAAATTGACGACTTTTTCACTGTTCCAGAAAGCAATCAAATATGCTCTAAAATGAAAGATATTCGTCTTACAAAGCAATTTTTAGCATTTTAAGACCGATTTTGAACAATTGAAAAAGTCGTCAAAATTGACCAAAACGGTAAGGGGTAAGCGTTACCATTTTGGTCAAAATTTACGACTTTTTCAATGTTCCAAAAACCAACTAAATATGCTCTAAAATGAAAGGTATTAGTCTTAGGAAGCCATTTTTAGCATTTTAAAACAATTTTTGAAAAGTTGAAAAAGTCGTCAAAATTGACCAAAATGATAATGGGTAAGTAAGCCTTACCATTTTGGTCAAAATTTACGACTTTTTCAATGTTCCAAAAACGAACCAAATATGCTCTAAAATGAAAGATATTAGAGTTAGGAAGCCATTTTAGCATTTTAAGACAGTTTTTGAATAGTTTAAAAAGTCGTCAAAATTGACCAAAATGGTAAGGGTAAGCCTTACCATTTTGGTCAAAATTGACGACTTTTCAATATTCCAAAAACCAACAAAATATGCTGTAAAATGAAAGATATTAGTCTTAGGAAGCCATTTTTAGCATTTTAAAACAATTTTTGAAAAGTTGAAAAAAGTCGTCAAAATTGTTCAAAATGGTAAGGGGTAAGCCTTACCATTTTGGTCAAAATTGACGACTTCTTCACTGTTCCAGAAAGCAATCAAATATGCTCTAAAATGAAAGATATTCGTCTTACAAAGCCATTTTTAGCATTTTAAGACCGATTTTGAACAGTTGAAAAAGTCGTCAAAATTGACCAAAATGGTAAGGGGTAAGCCTTATGATTTTGATCAAAATTGACGACTTTTTGAATGTTCCAAAAACCAACCAAATATGCTCTAAAATGAAAAATATTCGTCTTAGAAAGCCATTTTTAGCATTTTAAGACAGTTTTTGAACATTGAAGAAGTCGTCATATTTGACCAAATTGGTAAGGCTTACCCCTTATCATTTTGGCCGATTTTGACGACTTTTTCAATTGTTCAAAAACCAACCAAATATGCTCTAACATGAAAAAGATTAGCCTTAGGAAGCAATTTTTAGCATTTTAAGACAGTTTTTGAACAGTTGAAAAAGTCGTCAAAATTGACCAAAATGGTAAGGGGTAAGCATTACCATTTTGGTCAAAATTGACGACTTTTTCAATGTTCCAGAAACCAACCAAATATGCTCTAAAATGAAAGATATTAGACTTAGGAAGCCATTTTTAGCATTTTAAGACAGTTTTTAAACAATTGAAAAAGTCGTCAAAATTGACCAAAATGGTAAGGGGTAAGGCTTACCGTTTTGGTCAAAATTGACGACTTTTTCAATGTTCCAAAAACCAACCAAATATGCTCTAAAATGAAAGGTATTTGTCTTAGGAAGCCATTTTTAGCATTTTAAGACGATTTTTGAAAAGTTGAAAAAGTCGTCAAAATTGACCAAAACGGTAAGGGGTATATATATATATAAAAGAACTTTATTGACATGACCTAACTATTTACAGGTATTGTCAAAGTTATAATGACATATAATAACTTACACTAATATACAATAATAACAAAGATAACAGAACAAGTATGATTATGAAAATCTTAGAGTTCATGAAGCAATTGATATTATACAGTAATTGTATTTGTATCATTATTTTGATTTTCGAGGTTATTTTGGCACATGTCTCTGACCTTGAAACACTTCATAATAAAATTTGAGAAGAGATTTGTTAACACTGGGTCTGCATTGATCATAATATGCGTTAACAAATCTTCTCTTGAACTTTTAGGTAAATCTAGTTCGAACATGTTTTTGAGAATATTATTAGAATTATTTCTCAGATTGTCATAATTTGGACATTCGAAGGCAAAGTGAAATTCGTCTTCAATAGCATTCAAATTACAATGTTTACATATCCTCTCTTCCCGAGGTATTTGTTGGGTAAGCCTTACCATTTTGGTCAAAATTTACGACTTTTTCAATGTTCCAAAAACGAACCAAATATGCTATAAAATGAAAGATATTAGTCTTAGGAAGCCTATTTTAGCATTTTAAGACACTTTTTGAACAGTTGAAAAAGTCGTCAAAATTGACCAAAATGGTAAGGGGTAATCCTTATAATTTTGGTCAAAATCGACGACTTTTTCAATGCTCGAAAAACCAACCAAATATGCTCTAAAATTATAGATATTAGTCTTAGGAAGCCATTTTTAGCTTTTTAAAACCATTTTTAAACAATTGAAAAAGTCGTCAAAATTGACCAAAATGGTAAGGGGTAAGCCTTACCATTTTGGTCAAAATTGACGACTTTTTCAATGTTCCAGAAACCAACCAAATATGCTCTAAAATGAAAGATATTAGTCTTAGGAAGCCATTTTTAGCATTTTAAGGAGTTTTTGAACAGTTGAAAAAGTCGTCAAAGGAGTATGCTCTAAAATGAAAGATTTTAGAGCATATTTGGTTGGTTTTTGGAGTTTGGACAATTTTGGTCAAAATTGACGACTTCTTCACTGTTCCAAAAAGCAATCAAATATGCTCTAAAATGAAAGATATTCGTCTTACAAAGCCATTTTTAGCATTTTAAGACAGTTTTTGAACAGTTGAAAAAGTCGTCAAAATTGACCAAAATGGTAAGGGGTATGCCTAGGGGGAACATTCTCTGAAAATGTGTAAACCAGCTGAAAATGCATGGCACTTTAGTCAATTTTTTGAAAAATTCCGTAAAAAACTCCTCGAAATGAAGAAAAACTATGTGGGATGATACCACATACGATTATTATTAATAACAATTACATGTTTTGGAAAAAAAAGGTGGAGGTGGCCCCTAAACTAAAAATGCGTTCACCCCTTTTGCATCTCGTTTTAGTAAACAAAATGTTATATTTTCTCTTCTTATTTAATTCGTATATTGTCGATATAACAAGCGACTGACTTAATACATAATCAAGAGTCAAGCTATGTATAGTCTCCCTGCAGGTAACGTGGGAATGTTATGTTTTAGTTCTTGACGGAAAACACGCAGAAGTCAATGATCGATGATCGCCAGGATGGCCTCTACTGTTCCAATATCACTCTGTCATCTCTTGTTAAATATTCCCAGTATATTTACACCAGACGAACCAAGGTTTACTCGCCTAGAATATGAACAACAACACATTTTTTTGCATCCTGGACATGATACGCAACAGATCTGATTAGCAAAACGAAGGTAACGTTGTCGTTGGTCCTTGCCGTCGTTAGTCGTAGTTTCTCGTCGTTAGTCGTAGTGATTCGTTGTTTCTCTTTGTCGTAGCTCATTGAGCTATATGAAAATACCTAGAAAATCTCATAATTTTCAAGTAATTTGTCCGCTATATTTTTGCAAACACTTTACGCCCGAGCACTTTCGCAACAACTACTATATATAGCTCAGTGTCATAGCTGTCGTCGTTTTCTATCGCGTCGTTCAAGGTAGTGCCATTTAGACGTATTTTTTTCAGTCATTTTTTTTTCAATCTTATTTCTCTTACCCTAACATGCCGTGCTGTTTTTTCTTCACCATGTATAAAAATAGAATAACACTGTGAAACAAATTATTTCGGCCCTAAAACACAGAATAAAATGGAAGTAAGAAAGTTGTACAGAAATATTGATACAGCGGTGAATTAGCAAATTCTGAAATTAGCACAAACTGGTTCAACTTACCTTGCCAACATCATACACTTCATCGCCAGTTATCACCTAAAATAAGCACTAGGTATACTTAGGAAACATGAAAATAAAAGAATGCACAGGCAAGATCCTTAGCTCTTTCAAGCTCAATTAATAGGAGTTCTTTGAATAATTTCTTTGAACTTGCAATTCATTTCCCACAGAATCAGGGCGGCACTATGAAGTATGTGAGCCCACAAATATGTGAGCCCCCACAAACCATCTATAGTGCCTGAAATTGCGATAATGATTGCAGCAAAAATTGTTTATTGGTCAACATGGAATAAAGTGGTATAAACTAGGATGAACTAACCTTAAAGTGTGGCGGATTCTGACGAAATCTATGAATTGCAAGATCCCGCTTTCTGGATTCTACAAAATATCAACGTTCATCATGGAGCAATGAAACAAATTTAATACGTATGATCGCACATTTGTGTAGAATTCGAATTGTTACAATAGTAGAATTATAGACTAAAATAGCAGTTGGAAGGCTACATCCAGCCGAGTTTTCTGGTTGAAACACTAACGCCTGTATTCAAAAAGCTTACTTACACTCTCTGAGTATGACATAGAAATTTTATCAAATGTTACTGATCAATGAGAAAATTTTAGTCAATGAATAGATTAAGGGGAAAAAATAAAAAATCAAGCTATTGTTTGACGGAAAATATCGCCATGGAGAAGTTATGGGAAAATTGAGATCTCCCACTTAATGAGTAGAGCGAGCTTTTAGAATACATACAGGCGTATGTCTCTTGACACACTTGTCAGATTTGACATAATGTGAGCAGAGCCATATTAATTATAAACAATCCTTTCATATATTTTAGTTGTATGATGGGTATGGCACGATGACGTAAACCAAGTGGAATTGTATGGCGATGTTGAGCTGTGGAGTTTTTGTGGAGTTTTTGTGGAGATTTACTAAAGTTGCATCGTAAGAAAAACAACTCAGTTGAACGTGAGTCGAGGTGAAAAATACAGAGTGGCATTACTTGGCGTATATTTCGTGGAAAACAGTATTTCTATTGCCTCCACTTTGCAAATAGGCTTGAAGACTTGTTTTCTGTTGTCTCAATAAACGTAACAGAATAATATCAACAAGCTATTTCACATACCTGGTTTATCAAGATTCTTTAAAAAATACAATCCAGTAAAGGTTCTTCCATCTTGAAATCGAGCGTCAGTAGGAAGCCTGGAATCCATATATGTACAAAACACGTGCATGACAATCTGTGCATCAGTTGGAAGATCCTGATCCCAACAGCGACCACGGTAGTCACTTCCAGACTTCCAGCGGTAAGCACCCATACAACTGTCTCGACCAAGTTCTGTGAAAAATGTAAGGCAAGCTGTATGAATAGTGGATAAAAGATAATTAACTATCTGACCCTGAAATCCTTCGTTCCCTAATGATGGCTATTGTACCTCAGTTGACATATGACGTATGAGATTAATAAGTACAGAACGAGTGTATATGACCAGGAGAAAAAACTAATCATGATTTCCATGACATCATCTGAAGCAGTTGAAGCAGTCGCGGCATAAAACCACGACAAAACGTAAACGTTGCCGTGGAAGTAATCCCGATGATATTGGCGAACGTTCGAAGACCGTCAAACTGTCGGGATGCTTTCGGCTCACGCCGCTTTACGAAAACAGAGCCATCGCTTTGACGTGATCTAGTGGCTAGCCTCAGCTAGTCTGCTCCTTACATTAAGAACAATTTTAAACAGATGCTGCGTGAGATGGGATTATTAAATACACCATTAATTTCCGAAACGTTTAGAAACATACCTTTAATTCTCTTGACTAGATATTCTTGGTTATAACTTAGTTCCAAGTAAGGTAAAACTGCAGCCAACGTTGGGACATGTTCAGCTTTATTGCTTGATACTTGACGTAAACTTCCAAGGCTGATGGCTTTGCAAATACAAAACGAAAAACGTCAACATTGCGTGTACTGTATACAACATTATCTTTGTAGAACTAGATTCTAAAATCTAATCCACATATCAGGCAAAAAAATTGAATCTTACATCCAATTTTCAGTTCCGAGGATCCCATCTTCTGCAAACCAACGTTGATCTCGTCAATTTCTTTCACGAGTTTGCAAAGCACTGTCTGACTGATCCACTGAGAATGAAAAACAAGACAAATCAATCAACTGATACACCGACTTTAGACTCTCCGCTTATAGACTGTAGTTCATTTCTCGCCAGTCAATAAATAGATAAACCTACTACCTCTTTAACTGGTTTAATTTAATCTGAATTGAGCTAAACCTGAAATTAGGACTCATTGCCAATTACCTTCAATCAGTCATAAAATTAAGGTGTACCAGCTGTACGATTTTAATAATACATCATGAACTTCTGCACCATTCAATCGCTTGATTTATACCTGGTATTGACCATAAACTAACCTTTCGTAGGTTCTCAGTCCAAACATCTAAATCCTGCCTTGTTGCCCCAAACTTTGACCACAACTAAATCAGAAATTCATCCGTTAATAATCTAACAACGCAAATGTTGGGAAACGTCACCTAGTTTTAGATCTAATTTAGATCTAGTTTTATAAAACAGCATAATAAAGGATTCGGGATATCAGCTGGTGATTAGGAAAAAAATATCAGTCAAACATGAGGTAACAGAATTCACCAACCTCTTCTGCTTGAGGGCTCATATGACCAAACTCGTCCTCGTCTTTTGCAGTTGCTGTAAGTGGACTCCTAAATCCAAAATATTTTTTAACACAACAGTCAAGATTTCCTGGAAACTTTTTACATCAGTAAAAATATTTTTAGCAGCAGCTTATTGGGTATAGTTCTATAGGTATAGTATCACGGGCAAATTGCAGTTAATATACTGCTAGGGCCGGTTATTTGAAAGGCGTTTAGCTTAAACGGTGGATAAGTTAAAAATGGAAAACCAAATTATCTATTTATTGAACAACTGAGCTGAAATATTTCGATGTAAATAGTTTAATTGTCATTGGAAGTACATTTAATGCATAAGATGCAGGTTCGGTCATTCACAAGATGTACGAGAGTATTTTTAAACTTTGGCTTATCCACCGTTTAAGCTAAACGCCTTTTGAACAACCGGCCCCTGGGCTATTTTCTGTGCTGGGAGCTTTTTAAATCATATCTTACCTAGTTCCAATTTTATAAACAGAGAGTGGTGTACTGTACTCAGCATACGAGCTATAAGGAGACCATTGATATGGACTGTGGGACATACTCATGAGACCACTTGTATTTGCACTTGAGTACCCATCTGAAACACATAACTTCACATTAACATTACTGATACGATTATTGTGATTGCAAGCTTGTTGAGATTTCACCAAGAAAGACCTGCAAATACCAATATCTAAGGCAAATACCATCAATTTACAATAGAAGTTGAAGCTAATTCAACATATAAGGGATATTTTTCCTTGGATTGTGTGGACATGGTGTCTAGCAATAAAATAGCCCAAAACGATTTTGAAAACGCTCGAAAATGATGCACTTTTGTTGAGTGCACACAGCCTAAGTATCTGTTAACTCTACCTCGATGTAACATTTCTCGTTTATATTCCTCTGTTTGCAAATAACTATTCAATGCATCAACATTCTTGATACGATCATCAGAGACTAAAAATGTACATCAATTTTTGTTGTCATAATTCAAAACTACTGACAAGAACTTTAAAAATCAAAATACAATACAAAGAACTTACATGGTGAATTACTGGGAGATGGATACTTTTCCATATGACTGTAAAAATACAGAGAATTGGATGTAAAATGGTAAAAAATATAGGGAAGCAATTCATAGATACATACCACACACAGACTTGTTAACAGTTTACTAACCTTGCATCTAATGAAGTTATTGTGATATCATTATAGAGAACTGGAGAAAATTTGCTTGGAGAATAAGGACTGTTGTTTCCAGCTATTAACTAGAACAACAAAGACACAACACAGTTATAGTTAAAGACAAAGGCAGTTATAGTTAAAACTCCTGAGCACATGAAAAAGAAAATTATGGTAAGATAAGGCTAATAATGGTTTTCACATTTTAACTAAGTTTGCAATGAATTACAGGGGCTTACTTATGCAAATTAACTGTGGCAATTTTTTCTCACCCTGTTTCTAAGCGTCATGTTTCCAGTTGGTGTTTGATATACAGACATGTTGGAATAATGTCCAGGACTATGACGACTTGCAGGCATACTACCAGTCATGATACCAAAGTTAGAGTCCATTCTTGAAATGGATTGTAAAGGGCTCGATGTTATACTCCAGGGATTGGTAACTGTTGATGGGGATGATATAGGCATCACTTGTGACATTGTGTATGCCACTCTGGAAGGACTATGTTCATTCTGAGAATCCTCAGGGATTTTTTGACTCACTGGTGAAAAACGTGAATCTATAAGATGGAGAAACATTGATTTTACATTTTTGTGTGTTCCAAGAATAGAATCGGAATTGGAAAGCCACCTTTGCTTAGTCACCAGTCGGTGCAATGAAGGAGGCAAGATGCCTTTCAATATTTAATAGGCTGTCATCTTGCAAATATGAATTATCAGTAATGAACACTAAAAATGGGTACAATTGTCTGACTAAAAACCCCAAACAGCACACAAAAGGAAGCATATTAAAATGATTATCAAAAATGCATAGAACTGCATTGCAAGAAAATCTCCCCTCTGGGCATCATCATTCTGCCATAACTGACCTGCCACAGGTACTTTTAGGTTATTAGCAGCCACTTTAAGCTAGTGTATGAACATAGTTATCTACAGGAAAATATACCTCTAGGATTTACTGCAAGTAGTTGGTACTGTTGTGGTGTCAGCAAGACAGGATTTTCCATCAGCCATGAAAGAAATATGATGATCTCACAA
Source organism: Dendronephthya gigantea (assembly GCF_004324835.1). Lineage (NCBI taxonomy): Eukaryota > Metazoa > Cnidaria > Anthozoa > Malacalcyonacea > Nephtheidae > Dendronephthya > Dendronephthya gigantea. The sequence goes on from NW_021163031.1 coordinate 1,838,205, forward strand.
AGAAATCTCACTGAGCACCAGATGGCAACAATAACTTCTAGAAAATGAGAGCAAATCAAATTGAAACCAATCATAATTTTCACCTTGTAACTGTCTACCACTACTTTAAAATTCAAAATACGGTGACAACTATTTATTAATATAGCAACCCTAATATTGATACAATCTTGGTGCCCTAATGGGTGGAACTGGATTCATTTTTAAGATTTTAAGCTCTTATTGCTCTTTGCAGGGCTGCCGAGAGGGGGGGAAGATGGGGCATTTTGCCCTGGGCTCCCAGTTTGACTTGAAGGGGCCCCTGACTTAAATAAGAACCTAAAATTAAAGCACCTTAAATGAATATGTTGCATGTTTCCCTGTTTCTCAAACTGAGTCAAACATCATTTTACTACAAATAATCTATCCGTCATGACTCATACAAAAATTAAGTATCCTACCAATATACCAAAATGCTGCTTGATAGGTCACATCCAAACTTTGAAGCACCGTGCCGTATAGACTAACATAAAACAAATGAAAATATAAAAAGTAGATCAGTGAGATATCACAATGTGATTAAAAGTTTAAAACAATGTCATAATTACTGTGCAAAGCTATTGAAATAACAAGAAAAGTAATCAAAACCTACATTTCAGAGATGGCAAATGCAGCTAAGAACAAATTCATCAAAGCCCAAAACAGACCAAAACGTACTCGTCTACTGGACTTGTACTTTTCAAAGGAAGATTGTACAACCGCAGATTCGCTGCGATTTATGTAACTTTGCTGCATAATTCAAAAACGTTAAAAGTAGCCAGTCTTATCCAGAAAGCAAATGTTTTGCATGTGACACAACCAGAACTGCAGCTACCTAGTTCCACGTTTAGTTTACTGGATCAGTTCAGTTCACTGTTCACTAGCCGTTATAAGCTGGAAGTGCACATTGTCCACCATCTTGAATTTGACCGAGTGTGGCGCACACTGGAGGCATAGGACGAGTTTCAATTTATAAAGCAGGTTCTCACAGTGGGTTCTCATTATCTCATCAGCTCATATATATGCTATGTATGTCACCACTGGGAAATCGGAGAACGGAAAAACCGGGGAGCAGCGGAATGGTGGAACTGGGAAGGGGAGAATTGAAGAACGGGGGAAGAGAGAGACCGGGGATCTTGTAATTTCCAAGCGTGTACTTTTTTAAGTATTTTCTATGCATACACTTGTTAGAGACCGCCTCCTGAGACCAGAAAACACTTAATTACGTTAAATTTATCTTCTCTCGCAAAGCATGCAACCGTGGCCGGTGCGTCTAGCACGCGCTAGGCTTTGTGGATCAAGCCCATGCACTCTGTAAGGTGCACATACATATTACATACATCATCATTGGGAGCGTAGTGCATCTCTCCCTTGTGTGCTGTTATATCGTGGGCGATGGGAGGAGTTCTTCAGATAGCAACCTTCGGATAGTCCTTTCGTCAGGTGCCGAGTTAGCTTGTAATCTATGTATATCGCGGCTAGTTCGCCAGTCTTCGCATGCTTTGAGGCATTGCTGTCAGCGAGTGGCATAGAACCCGATTATCTCTTTTGTTTTTTTTTTCAATTTGTTTTTTTTTTGTCCATCATCTTTTTCATACAAAAAATACTGTTATTAAACATATATCAAACGGATTTGGTTTGAAAAAATCAGTTTTATCTGCTCACAACAACTTAATACGATTTTTCCTTTGGGTCTAATCGAAAACGATCTGGTCAAAGCTACTTCATTTAGAAAAGACATGACAGATGGATTTGAAACAATATTAGCGCCATTGATTTCTAGTGATACAGTGACAGATTTCGTGATAACCATGCACACAAGGCTTAAAACTTGTTCGAAAGGCGTTTAAACGGTCGATAAGTTCAAAATGGGAACAAAATTATCTATGTATTGAACAAATTAACTGAAATATTTCGATGTAAACAGTTTAATTTTCAATGGAAGTGCATATTTAATGCAAAAGATGTAGGTTCAGGCATTCACAAGATGTACGAGAGTATTTTTAAATTTTGGCTTATCCACCGTTTAAGCTGAACGCCTTTCGAACAACCGGCCCCAGAAGTCTAAGTTAAAATAAATATCTGACAACCTGATATACTTACTCAGTAGTATGAAGATCACCAATCATGATCTAAATTTTATATTCTGATAATGTGAATTGGGACACGATCCCAATGACACGAAATGTCCCTCTCCAAAAGGTCACATGAAAAATAGTGGCCTAAACCTCGAAAGGTCCTCCTCAAGGCCTGATTGGTCTGAAATGCCGTATATCTGGGTGCATATTGTATATAAACCACAAAGTACTCGTAGATGAACAAACTTTGCTTTGCTTTATTTATACTTTACAAATGGCTTAAATTGGTACACAAAGATTGTCTATCTTGCATGGTGCATGTATTTTACACGTTTAATAAATTACAGTAATTTTCATCCTGAATGGAACATTGTTCTGTCGTTCACTAGTTATTACAAGAATACATTACCATGCATATATACTGACAAAATATCAAAATTCAATCCGGCAATAATCGAACACTGTCACTCTACAAATAATCTTCAATTGCATAACGCTGAAGTTCCAAGCTTTCTTAACCGATATACTGACGGTAAAATGCTAAGACATAAGCTCTAGCTAACACATGCTAGAACAAAGTCTTAAAAACGTATTTTCAATCACTCGGTCCCCTGTTTCAAAGAACTAGTTGACATAAAAGCTTGTTTTTCGTTTTTTCCGGACTCCAAACGGGCTTTTTCGATCGAAATGAATTCAGTGTTAAACTTTCAACCTATCCCAGTACTCTTTTCGTTGTGCTGGCACAAACAGAAAGAAATAATTTTGAAATATCAGAAAATTTCAACGGAAGATCTAATTCACTGTGAATATGTCTCATCCTTAGTGACTGCAATGCCTACAATAACCTAGAGGTTTAGATTTACTGTTTAGGTTTAACTTTAAGTTTAAGGTTTATCGCTGATCCTAGACTGTTTTTTTGCGCATCTTAAATTGAACGTTTATACTGCAAACATTTCAGCCAAACAGAATGGAATTCACAGTGAAGATCGGTGGCCGGAATATACCGTTCACATGCTTTTCTTTGGCGTTTTTAGAGCACTGGGATTGTGACGAGTTAAACACAAAAGTACAATTGTGAAACAATAAAAAACTGTGAGTTAGATATACTTTTCACAGTAACATGTATGTACTTGCTTGCCTAGCCTTAGATGTACCTTGTCAGTGCATGCACGACATTGTCAGTCATCACCAATTGGAACAAGAGTAAACAAGTAAATGTCTACATTTTACCGTCAGTTAGGTTCCCCGTTATAATCCAAAACTTCGAGAGTTCTTTCGAGTTTTGTCATGTCAAAGTACATATAATTTTCGTAAACACCACGACTCACGCAGCAAAAGAAACCCCTCGAGGAACCACAGTTTGAAACGGTCGTCGTTGGGCGATAGCTTCTCGCAGACAATATTTATTCCTCGTTCGTTGCATGACGATGTCTTTGTTGGTCGTTTGTACGCTGCTCGGTCATCGCTTTTATAGGATCCATTGCCATGCACTCCGGCTGAATTGGTTCACTTTGGAAATCGTGTTTTAAAACTGTTCGCATATTAACCCAGTTGAATATCCTGCACCAAATTCGAAGCAATTTGACTTGATATTATATATCAAACGCCTTCACCAAAAAAGACTTCCCAACAACTTCTTGAATAGCTGAATACGCATCTCAGGTCATCTCTTCACAACCGCATCTCTTCTCTCGGGTATAGAATCAGTTGAAAGAATCTTCTACTCCGAGTCTTCCTATGGCTCTTATTTGCATCGCAGACGTCAATCTGAAAAAGATGTTAGTAACCTTACCTTGAGGGAATCATCACCCCTGAAACAAGACAATAGTAGTATGACATAGGGAGTTAGTAACCTAAAATAGAAAGGTTAGTAAAACTATAAACTACCCTAGAAAAGAGACAAAAATAGTATGAAATGTGTTAGTACCCTAAATAACAGAACGGGGCTGTTAGTATTTGCTTAAAAAAATGGTGTTAGTACTCTAAATAAGAAAAAATGGTGTTAGTATTCTAAAAAAGAGAAAATGGCGTTAGCATTCTAAAAAGAAGAGCAGAGGTGTTAGTATAGCTAAAAATGAAAATGGTGTTAGTGTTCTATATAAAAGAGGAAATGGTGTTAGTATTTTAAAAAGGAGAACAGAACAGCCACGATCGAATTTTGCGCCATCCATCTTCATAGCTTCAGCATCCTTAAACTACGCTTGTTTTATTTTATATTAACAAGGTTTATGCATATGTCCAGGTGTCTGGATCGTTTGTCTAAATTTCGACTACCCTGAAAAAAGGTGCATAACTAACTACCCTAAAATGGAAAGTCCTAGTTATTTCTAGTTACATTTTTGTTTTAAGAAGCCATATCCTATAAAATTATAGATTATGCTTTCTTTTGTAACTACAGTATTTCTATTAACAGCAATTGTTCATTTACAAAGTGCATTATCACTTACTTGCAAACATTGTCAAGTGTACTTGAAATCTGTGTGTTTTTTATTTTTTTTCTCTTTTACGTCATAAACAGCTTTTGTATCCATCCACTTCTCTTTTTTTGAAAAAAACGACGTGCTTGTATATACTATATATTTACAGTGTTCATGAAGTTAGAAATATTTCTTACAGTGCGAAAAAAACTTGTGCTTGTGTTTACTATATATTTACAATGTTCATGAAGTTAGAAATATTTCTTATAGTACGGAAGAAACTTGTGCCTGTATTTACTTCCTATTTACAATGTTCATAAAGTTAGCAATATTTCCTATACACGTTTGCTTGTATTTACTTTGTATTTACAATGTTTATAAAGTTAGCAATATTTCTCATTGTCCGAAATTTATGGGGCCCAACCCTTTATGCCTATTATATAACTGCTTGTTGTATGTTTGACCGAACTAATTCCGCGTTATGAAAATATGCTTGTATTTACTTTATATTTACAAAGGTCATGAAGTTAGATATTTGCTGAAGAAACTTGTGTTTGTTTCTACTTTATATTTACAGGTAATGTTCATAAAATTAGCAATACTTCTTATAGTCCGAAATTTATGGGGCCCAACCCTTTATGCCTATATTATAACCGCTTGTTGTACGTTTGACCGAACTAATTGCGCGTTATGCCGAAATGCATGCCAACACAGCAATACTGCAAAGTTATTTACTAGATATATAAGTCCGGATAGTGCAAAGTATCTTAAAAACTCCTAAGGGGCCCCCAAATAGAAATAAACCACAAACTTTGAAAGCCAGGTCATCTACTTCGTATATAGTCGCACTGTAATCGTCGGTTCTGCATGGCGTTGCTGTTCGTCGTCGTCGTCGCGCGGTCGTCGTTCGGTGATCGTTTTACGTAGGCAGTATTTAATCCACATTCTTTGCATTATTTAATCCTCGTTCTTTGCATGGCGTTGTTGTCGGCTGTCGTCGTTCGCTGATCGTTTTTCGTAGGCAATATTTAATCCACATTCTTTGCATTATTTAATCCTCGTTCTTTGCACGGCGTTGCTGTCGGCCGTTGTCGTTCGGTGATCGTTTTTTGTAGGCAATGTTTAATCCTGGTACTTTTGCACGGCGTTGCTGTCGGCCATCGTCGTTCGGTGATCGTTTTTTGTAGGCAATGTTTAATCCTGGTTCTTTGCACGGCATTGCCGCTTTCGGCCGTCGTCGGTCGGTGATCGTTTTTCGTAGGCAATATTTAATATACATTCCTTGCACGGCGTTGCTGTCGGCCGTTGTCGTTCGGTGATCGTTTTTCGCCGGCAATATTCAACTCTCGTTCTTTGTACGCTGTTCGGTCGTCGCTTTTTTAGGATCACTCTGAATTGGACATCGCCGTTTTAGCTCAGACGACGCTCTATATGAGTCACTTTGGACCTCGAAAACTGTTCGCTTATTTAAGACAGTTCAAAATCCTGCATCAAGATCGATTGTAACTCCAGTTGTTCTGAGGACAAAGCTGCATAGCGTCTGTGCGTAATTGCATCCATATCGTTGAATTGGCGTGGTTTAGCTGAGATAAATTTCGCAGAAGTTTACGTTTGATGTGCATGAACCTGCGAAAGAATAGAATAGCGATATTTAACACTCGATTCGAATATTCATCTTTAAATCATATAAAGCCTTAATTTGCTAGCTATAATTATTCTATTCCGTAATATTCGTCTCCGACACTTCGTCTGAAAATCCGAACTTAGGTCCCGTATTTAATTTCCGTCCATTTTCCATTTTTCCATTTCAATCCTGGCTAATTTCGAAAATCTGTTAATGCTTTCTGGTACTTCTTATTTAGATGTTGCTATGCAGTCTATGCTTTTAATTACGACCTTATTTTTCATTTTATCTATTCCCCATGCAGGCTAAGGACTTTTTTTTTCATTCATTTCAGAAAAATTGGCCTTGGGAGAACAATCGGGAACGACATCGCTCAAATCAGTCCTCAAAAGTTGGATCAAACCATCAAAAACTTTACAGTAAGCATATACTTACATCAATAAAATAGCGAAGAGGTCCCTTGTTGAGATTCCTGGAAGCGATCTCGAATGGCTGTTCAATTTTGAAGCACATCCTTATTCCGAAAGTCATCTTAATAAGCAGCTTTGCTGTCAAGATTTCAAACGAGCAATTGTCTATCAACAGAAAAACGTAAATTGAATATTAAAGATAATATTCGGTCGAAATATACAGGATCAATCAGGATCTAACTGCTTTACCTAAGATAACTAAAAATGATAAAATATACTCACCAGTTCATTTGATAGGGTCCCTCAAGTGAAGAAGCGAGATAGCAGTTCTCAAACCTTCCACGGGGTTCCGAGCTCGCATTTCGAAAACATGTGTGGTTCTTTTAACTTCTCGCATATTAAGTCAGTTGAATATCCGCTGCACCAAATTCGAAGCAATTTGACTTGATATTATGTATCAAACGCCTTCACCAAAAAAGACTTCCCATCAACTTCTTGAATAACTGAATATACGCATTTCAGGTCATCTCTTCACCCATTGAAAGAATCTTCTACTCCGAGTCTTACTATGGCTCTTATTTGCATCGCAGACGTCAATCTGAAAAAGATGTTAGTAACCTTACCTTGAGGGAATCATCACCCCTGAAACAAGACAATAGTAGTATGACATAGGGAGTTAGTAACCTAAAATAGAAAGGTTAGTAAAACTATAAACTACCCTAGAAAAGAGACAAAAATAGTATGAAATGTGTTAGTACCCTAAATAACAGAACGGGGCTGTTAGTATTTGCTTAAAAAAATGGTGTTAGTACTCTAAATAAGAAAAAATGGTGTTAGTATTCTAAAAAAGAGAAAATGGCGTTAGCATTCTAAAAAGAAGAGCAGAGGTGTTAGTATAGCTAAAAATGAAAATGGTGTTAGTGTTCTATATAAAAGAGGAAATGGTGTTAGTATTTTAAAAAGGAGAACAGAACAGCCACGATCGAATTTTGCGCCATCCATCTTCATAGCTTCAGCATCCTTAAACTACGCTTGTTTTATTTTATATTAACAAGGTTTATGCATATGTCCAGGTGTCTGGATCGTTTGTCTAAATTTCGACTACCCTGAAAAAAAGGTGCATAACTAACTACCCTAAAATGGAAAGTCCTAGTTATTTCTAGTTACATTTTTGTTTTAAGAAGCCATATCCTATAAAATTATAGATTATGCTTTCTTTTGTAACTACAGTATTTCTATTAACAGCAATTGTTCATTTACAAAGTGCATTATCACTTACTTGCAAACATTGTCAAGTGTACTTGAAATCTGTGTGTTTTTTATTTTTTTTTCTCTTTTACGTCATAACAGCTTTTGTATCCATCCACTTCTCTTTTTTTGAAAAAAACGACGTGCTTGTATATACTATATATTTACAGTGTTCATGAAGTTAGAAATATTTCTTACAGTGCGAAAAAAACTTGTGCTTGTGTTTACTATATATTTACAATGTTCATGAAGTTAGAAATATTTCTTATAGTACGGAAGAAACTTGTGCCTGTATTTACTTCCTATTTACAATGTTCATAAAGTTAGCAATATTTCCTATACACGTTTGCTTGTATTTACTTTGTATTTACAATGTTTATAAAGTTAGCAATATTTCTCATTGTCCGAAATTTATGGGGCCCAACCCTTTATGCCTATTATATAACTGCTTGTTGTATGTTTGACCGAACTAATTCCGCGTTATGAAAATATGCTTGTATTTACTTTATATTTACAAAGGTCATGAAGTTAGATATTTGCTGAAGAAACTTGTGTTTGTTTCTACTTTATATTTACAGGTAATGTTCATAAAATTAGCAATACTTCTTATAGTCCGAAATTTATGGGGCCCAACCCTTTATGCCTATATTATAACCGCTTGTTGTACGTTTGACCGAACTAATTGCGCGTTATGCCGAAATGCATGCCAACACAGCAATACTGCAAAGTTATTTACTAGATATATAAGTCCGGATAGTGCAAAGTATCTTAAAAACTCCTAAGGGGCCCCCAAATAGAAATAAACCACAAACTTTGAAAGCCAGGTCATCTACTTCGTATATAGTCGCACTGTAATCGTCGGTTCTGCATGGCGTTGCTGTTCGTCGTCGTCGTCGCGCGGTCGTCGTTCGGTGATCGTTTTACGTAGGCAGTATTTAATCCACATTCTTTGCATTATTTAATCCTCGTTCTTTGCATGGCGTTGTTGTCGGCTGTCGTCGTTCGCTGATCGTTTTTCGTAGGCAATATTTAATCCACATTCTTTGCATTATTTAATCCTCGTTCTTTGCACGGCGTTGCTGTCGGCCGTTGTCGTTCGGTGATCGATTTTTGTAGGCAATGTTTAATCCTGGTACTTTTGCACGGCGTTGCTGTCGGCCATCGTCGTTCGGTGATCGTTTTTTGTAGGCAATGTTTAATCCTGGTTCTTTGCACGGCATTGCCGCTTTCGGCCGTCGTCGGTCGGTGATCGTTTTTCGTAGGCAATATTTAATATACATTCCTTGCACGGCGTTGCTGTCGGCCGTTGTCGTTCGGTGATCGTTTTTCGCCGGCAATATTCAACTCTCGTTCTTTGTACGCTGTTCGGTCGTCGCTTTTTTAGGATCACTCTGAATTGGACATCGCCGTTTTAGCTCAGACGACGCTCTATATGAGTCACTTTGGACCTCGAAAACTGTTCGCTTATTTAAGACAGTTCAAAATCCTGCATCAAGATCGATTGTAACTCCAGTTGTTCTGAGGACAAAGCTGCATAGCGTCTGTGCGTAATTGCATCCATATCGTTGAATTGGCGTGGTTTAGCTGAGATAAATTTCGCAGAAGTTTACGTTTGATGTGCATGAACCTGCGAAAGAATAGAATAGCGATATTTAACACTCGATTCGAATATTCATCTTTAAATCATATAAAGCCTTAATTTGCTAGCTATAATTATTCTATTCCGTAATATTCGTCTCCGACACTTCGTCTGAAAATCCGAACTTAGGTCCCGTATTTAATTTCCGTCCATTTTCCATTTTTCCATTTCAATCCTGGCTAATTTCGAAAATCTGTTAATGCTTTCTGGTACTTCTTATTTAGATGTTGCTATGCAGTCTATGCTTTTAATTACGACCTTATTTTTCATTTTATCTATTCCCCATGCAGGCTAAGGACTTTTTTTTCATTCATTTCAGAAAAATTGGCCTTGGGAGAACAATCGGGAACGACATCGCTCAAATCAGTCCTCAAAAGTTGGATCAAACCATCAAAAACTTTACAGTAAGCATATACTTACATCAATAAAATAGCGAAGAGGTCCCTTGTTGAGATTCCTGGAAGCGATCTCGAATGGCTGTTCAATTTTGAAGCACATCCTTATTCCGAAAGTCATCTTAATAAGCAGCTTTGCTGTCAAGATTTCAAACGAGCAATTGTCTATCAACAGAAAAACGTAAATTGAATATTAAAGATAATATTCGGTCGAAATATACAGGATCAATCAGGATCTAACTGCTTTACCTAAGATAACTAAAAATGATAAAATATACTCACCAGTTCATTTGATAGGGTCCCTCAAGTGAAGAAGCGAGATAGCAGTTCTCAAACCTTCCACGGGGTTCCGAGCTCGCATTTCGAAAACATGTGTGGTTCTTTTAACTTCTCGCATATTAAGTCAGTTGAATATCCGCTGCACCAAATTCGAAGCAATTTGACTTGATATTATGTATCAAACGCCTTCACCAAAAAAGACTTCCCATCAACTTCTTGAATAACTGAATATACGCATTTCAGGTCATCTCTTCACCCATTGAAAGAATCTTCTACTCCGAGTCTTACTATGGCTCTTATTTGCATCGCAGACGTCAATCTGAAAAAGATGTTAGTAACCTTACCTTGAGGGAATCATCACCCCTGAAACAAGACAATAGTAGTATGACATAGGGAGTTAGTAACCTAAAATAGAAAGGTTAGTAAAACTATAAACTACCCTAGAAAAGAGACAAAAATAGTATATGAAATGTGTTAGTACCCTAAATAACAGAACGGGGCTGTTAGTATTTGCTTAAAAAAATGGTGTTAGTACTCTAAATAAAAAAATGGTGTTAGTATTCTAAAAAAGAGAAAATGGCGTTAGCATTCTAAAAAGAAGAGCAGAGGTGTTAGTATAGCTAAAAATGAAAATGGTGTTAGTGTTCTATATAAAAGAGGAAATGGTGTTAGTATTTTAAAAAGGAGAACAGAACAGCCACGATCGAATTTTGCGCCATCCATCTTCATAGCTTCAGCATCCTTAAACTACGCTTGTTTTATTTTATATTAACAAGGTTTATGCATATGTCCAGGTGTCTGGATCGTTTGTCTAAATTTCGACTACCCTGAAAAAAAGGTGCATAACTAACTACCCTAAAATGGAAAGTCCTAGTTATTTCTAGTTACATTTTTGTTTTAAGAAGCCATATATCCTATAAAATTATAGATTATGCTTTCTTTTGTAACTACAGTATTTCTATTAACAGCAATTGTTCATTTACAAAGTGCATTATCACTTACTTGCAAACATTGTCAAGTGTACTTGAAATCTGTGTGTTTTTTATTTTTTTTTCTCTTTTACGTCATAACAGCTTTTGTATCCATCCACTTCTCTTTTTTGAAAAAAACGACGTGCTTGTATATACTATATATTTACAGTGTTCATGAAGTTAGAAATATTTCTTACAGTGCGAAAAAAACTTGTGCTTGTGTTTACTATATATTTACAATGTTCATGAAGTTAGAAATATTTCTTATAGTACGGAAGAAACTTGTGCCTGTATTTACTTCCTATTTACAATGTTCATAAAGTTAGCAATATTTCCTATACACGTTTGCTTGTATTTACTTTGTATTTACAATGTTTATAAAGTTAGCAATATTTCTCATTGTCCGAAATTTATGGGGCCCAACCCTTTATGCCTATTATATAACTGCTTGTTGTATGTTTGACCGAACTAATTCCGCGTTATGAAAATATGCTTGTATTTACTTTATATTTACAAAGGTCATGAAGTTAGATATTTGCTGAAGAAACTTGTGTTTGTTTCTACTTTATATTTACAGGTAATGTTCATAAAATTAGCAATACTTCTTATAGTCCGAAATTTATGGGGCCCAACCCTTTATGCCTATATTATAACCGCTTGTTGTACGTTTGACCGAACTAATTGCGCGTTATGCCGAAATGCATGCCAACACAGCAATACTGCAAAGTTATTTACTAGATATATAAGTCCGGATAGTGCAAAGTATCTTAAAAACTCCTAAGGGGCCCCCAAATAGAAATAAACCACAAACTTTGAAAGCCAGGTCATCTACTTCGTATATAGTCGCACTGTAATCGTCGGTTCTGCATGGCGTTGCTGTTCGTCGTCGTCGTCGCGCGGTCGTCGTTCGGTGATCGTTTTACGTAGGCAGTATTTAATCCACATTCTTTGCATTATTTAATCCTCGTTCTTTGCATGGCGTTGTTGTCGGCTGTCGTCGTTCGCTGATCGTTTTTCGTAGGCAATATTTAATCCACATTCTTTGCATTATTTAATCCTCGTTCTTTGCACGGCGTTGCTGTCGGCCGTTGTCGTTCGGTGATCGTTTTTGTAGGCAATGTTTAATCCTGGTACTTTTGCACGGCGTTGCTGTCGGCCATCGTCGTTCGGTGATCGTTTTTTGTAGGCAATGTTTAATCCTGGTTCTTTGCACGGCATTGCCGCTTTCGGCCGTCGTCGGTCGGTGATCGTTTTTCGTAGGCAATATTTAATATACATTCCTTGCACGGCGTTGCTGTCGGCCGTTGTCGTTCGGTGATCGTTTTTCGCCGGCAATATTCAACTCTCGTTCTTTGTACGCTGTTCGGTCGTCTTTTTTAGGATCACTCTGAATTGGACATCGCCGTTTTAGCTCAGACGACGCTCTATATGAGTCACTTTGGACCTCGAAAACTGTTCGCTTATTTAAGACAGTTCAAAATCCTGCATCAAGATCGATTGTAACTCCAGTTGTTCTGAGGACAAAGCTGCATAGCGTCTGTGCGTAATTGCATCCATATCGTTGAATTGGCGTGGTTTAGCTGAGATAAATTTCGCAGAAGTTTACGTTTGATGTGCATGAACCTGCGAAAGAATAGAATAGCGATATTTAACACTCGATTCGAATATTCATCTTTAAATCATATAAAGCCTTAATTTGCTAGCTATAATTATTCTATTCCGTAATATTCGTCTCCGACACTTCGTCTGAAAATCCGAACTTAGGTCCCGTATTTAATTTCCGTCCATTTTCCATTTTTCCATTTCAATCCTGGCTAATTTCGAAAATCTGTTAATGCTTTCTGGTACTTATTTAGATGTTGCTATGCAGTCTATGCTTTTAATTACGACCTTATTTTTCATTTTATCTATTCCCCATGCAGGCTAAGGACTTTTTTTTTCATTCATTTCAGAAAAATTGGCCTTGGGAGAACAATCGGGAACGACATCGCTCAAATCAGTCCTCAAAAGTTGGATCAAACCATCAAAAACTTTACAGTAAGCATATACTTACATCAATAAAATAGCGAAGAGGTCCCTTGTTGAGATTCCTGGAGGCGATCTCGAATGGCTGTTCAATTTTGAAGCACATCCTTATTCCGAAAGTCATCTTAATAAGCAGCTTTGCTGTCAAGATTTCAAACGAGCAATTGTCTATCAACAGAAAAACGTAAATTGAATATTAAAGATAATATTCGGTCGAAATATACAGGATCAATCAGGATCTAACTGCTTTACCTAAGATAACTAAAAATGATAAAATATACTCACCAGTTCATTTGATAGGGTCCCTCAAGTGAAGAAGCGAGATAGCAGTTCTCAAACTTCCACGGGGTTCCGAGCTCGCATTTCGAAAACATGTGTGGTTCTTTTAACTTCTCGCATATTAAGTCAGTTGAATATCCGCTGCACCAAATTCGAAGCAATTTGACTTGATATTATGTATCAAACGCCTTCACCAAAAAAGACTTCCCATCAACTTCTTGAATAACTGAATATACGCATTTCAGGTCATCTCTTCACCCATTGAAAGAATCTTCTACTCCGAGTCTTGCTATGGCTCTTATTTGCATCGCAGACGTCAATCTGAAAAAGATGTTAGTAACCTTACCTTGAGGGAATCATCACCCCTGAACAAGACAATAGTAGTATGACATAGGGAGTTTAACCTAAAATAGAAAGGTTAGTAAAACTATAAACTACCCTAGAAAAGAGACAAAAATAGTATGAAATGTGTTAGTACCCTAAATAACAGAACGGGGCTGTTAGTATTTGCTTAAAAAATGTTTAACTCTAAATAAGAAAAAATGGTGTTAGTATTCTAAAAAAGAAAAATGGCGTTAGCATTCTAAAAGAAGAGCAGAGGTGTTAGTATAGCTAAAAATGAAAATGGTGTTAGTGTTCTATATAAAAGAGGAAATGGTGTTAGTATTTTAAAAAGGAGAACAGAACAGCCACGATCGAATTTTGCGCCATCCATCTTCATAGCTTCAGCATCCTTAAACTACGCTTGTTTTATTTTATATTAACAAGGTTTATGCATATGTCCAGGTGTCTGGATCGTTTGTCTAAATTTCGACTACCCTGAAAAAAAGGTGCATAACTAACTACCCTAAAATGGAAAGTCCTAGTTATTTCTAGTTACATTTTTGTTTTAAGAAGCCATATCCTATAAAATTATAGATTATGCTTTCTTTTGTAACTACAGTATTTCTATTAACAGCAATTGTTCATTTACAAAGTGCTTTATCACTTACTTGCAAACATTGTCAAGTGTACTTGAAATCTGTGTGTTTTTTATTTTTTTTTCTCTTTTACGTCATAACAGCTTTTGTATCCATCCACTTCTCTTTTTTTGAAAAAAACGACGTGCTTGTATATACTATATATTTACAGTGTTCATGAAGTTAGAAATATTTCTTACAGTGCGAAAAAAACTTGTGCTTGTGTTTACTATATATTTACAATGTTCATGAAGTTAGAAATATTTCTTATAGTACGGAAGAAACTTGTGCCTGTATTTACTTCCTATTTACAATGTTCATAAAGTTAGCAATATTTCCTATACACGTTTGCTTGTATTTACTTTGTATTTACAATGTTTATAAAGTTAGCAATATTTCTCATTGTCCGAAATTTATGGGGCCCAACCCTTTATGCCTATATATAACTGCTTGTTGTATGTTTGACCGAACTAATTCCGCGTTATGAAAATATGCTTGTATTTACTTTATATTTACAAAGGTCATGAAGTTAGATATTTGCTGAAGAAACTTGTGTTTGTTTCTACTTTATATTTACAGGTAATGTTCATAAAATTAGCAATACTTCTTATAGTCCGAAATTTATGGGGCCCAACCCTTTATGCCTATATTATAACCGCTTGTTGTACGTTTGACCGAACTAATTGCGCGTTATGCCGAAATGCATGCCAACACAGCAATACTGCAAAGTTATTTACTAGATATATAAGTCCGGATAGTGCAAAGTATCTTAAAAACTCCTAAGGGGCCCCCAAATAGAAATAAACCACAAACTTTGAAAGCCAGGTCATCTACTTCGTATAGTCGCACTGTAATCGTCGGTTCTGCATGGCGTTGCTGTTCGTCGTCGTCGTCGCGCGGTCGTCGTTCGGTGATCGTTTTACGTAGGCAGTATTTAATCCACATTCTTTGCATTATTTAATCCTCGTTCTTTGCATGGCGTTGTTGTCGGCTGTCGTCGTTCGCTGATCGTTTTTCGTAGGCAATATTTAATCCACATTCTTTGCATTATTTAATCCTCGTTCTTTGCACGGCGTTGCTGTCGGCCGTTGTCGTTCGGTGATCGATTTTTGTAGGCAATGTTTAATCCTGGTACTTTTGCACGGCGTTGCTGTCGGCCATCGTCGTTCGGTGATCGTTTTTTGTAGGCAATGTTTAATCCTGGTTCTTTGCACGGCATTGCCGCTTTCGGCCGTCGTCGGTCGGTGATCGTTTTTCGTAGGCAATATTTAATATACATTCCTTGCACGGCGTTGCTGTCGGCCGTTGTCGTTCGGTGATCGTTTTTCGCCGGCAATATTCAACTCTCGTTCTTTGTACGCTGTTCGGTCGTCGCTTTTTAGGATCACTCTGAATTGGACATCGCCGTTTTAGCTCAGACGACGCTCTATATGAGTCACTTTGGACCTCGAAAACTGTTCGCTTATTTAAGACAGTTCAAAATCCTGCATCAAGATCGATTGTAACTCCAGTTGTTCTGAGGACAAAGCTGCATAGCGTCTGTGCGTAATTGCATCCATATCGTTGAATTGGCGTGGTTTAGCTGAGATAAATTTCGCAGAAGTTTACGTTTGATGTGCATGAACCTGCGAAAGAATAGAATAGCGATATTTAACACTCGATTCGAATATTCATCTTTAAATCATATAAAGCCTTAATTTGCTAGCTATAATTATTCTATTCCGTAATATTCGTCTCCGACACTTCGTCTGAAAATCCGAACTTAGGTCCCGTATTTAATTTCCGTCCATTTTCCATTTTTCCATTTCAATCCTGGCTAATTTCGAAAATCTGTTAATGCTTTCTGGTACTTCTTATTTAGATGTTGCTATGCAGTCTATGCTTTTAATTACGACCTTATTTTTCATTTTATCTATTCCCCATGCAGGCTAAGGACTTTTTTTTTCATTCATTTCAGAAAAATTGGCCTTGGGAGAACAATCGGGAACGACATCGCTCAAATCAGTCCTCAAAAGTTGGATCAAACCATCAAAAACTTTACAGTAAGCATATACTTACATCAATAAAATAGCGAAGAGGTCCCTTGTTGAGATTCCTGGAGCGATCTCGAATGGCTGTTCAATTTTGAAGCACATCCTTATTCCGAAAGTCATCTTAATAAGCAGCTTTGCTGTCAAGATTTCAAACGAGCAATTGTCTATCAACAGAAAAACGTAAATTGAATATTAAAGATAATATTCGGTCGAAATATACAGGATCAATCAGGATCTAACTGCTTTACCTAAGATAACTAAAAATGATAAAATATACTCACCAGTTCATTTGATAGGGTCCCTCAAGTGAAGAAGCGAGATAGCAGTTCTCAAACCTTCCACGGGGTTCCGAGCTCGCATTTCGAAAACATGTGTGGTTCTTTTAACTTCTCGCATATTAAGTCAGTTGAATATCCGCTGCACCAAATTCGAAGCAATTTGACTTGATATTATGTATCAAACGCCTTCACCAAAAAAGACTTCCCATCAACTTCTTGAATAACTGAATATACGCATTTCAGGTCATCTCTTCACCCATTGAAAGAATCTTCTACTCCGAGTCTTGCTATGGCTCTTATTTGCATCGCAGACGTCAATCTGAAAAAGATGTTAGTAACCTTACCTTGAGGGAATCATCACCCCTGAAACAAGACAATAGTAGTATGACATAGGGAGTTAGTAACCTAAAATAGAAAGGTTAGTAAAACTATAAACTACCCTAGAAAAGAGACAAAAATAGTATGAAATGTGTTAGTACCCTAAATAACAGAACGGGGCTGTTAGTATTTGCTTAAAAAAATGGTGTTAGTACTCTAAATAAGAAAAATGGTGTTAGTATTCTAAAAAAGAGAAAATGGCGTTAGCATTCTAAAAAGAAGAGCAGAGGTGTTAGTATAGCTAAAAATGAAAATGGTGTTAGTGTTCTATATAAAGAGGAAATGGTGTTAGTATTTTAAAAAGGAGAACAGAACAGCCACGATCGAATTTTGCGCCATCCATCTTCATAGCTTCAGCATCCTTAAACTACGCTTGTTTTATTTTATATTAACAAGGTTTATGCATATGTCCAGGTGTCTGGATCGTTTGTCTAAATTTCGACTACCCTGAAAAAAAGGTGCATAACTAACTACCCTAAAATGGAAAGTCCTAGTTATTTCTAGTTACATTTTTGTTTTAAGAAGCCATATCCTATAAAATTATAGATTATGCTTTCTTTTGTAACTACAGTATTTCTATTAACAGCAATTGTTCATTTACAAAGGGCTTTATCACTTACTTGCAAACATTGTCAGTTACTTGAAATCTGTGTGTTTTTTATTTTTTTTTCTCTTTTATGTCATAACAGTGTATCCATCCAATTCTCTTTTTTTGAAAAAAACGACGTGCTTGTATTACTTTATATTTACAATGTTCATGACGTTAGCAATATTTCTTACGGTGCAAAAAAAACTTATGCTTGTATTTACTATATATTTACAGTGTTCCTGAAGTTAACAATATTTCTTACAGTACGGAAGAAACTTGTTCCTGTATTTACTTCATATTTACAATGTTCATAAAGTTAACAATATTTCTTATGTACGTTTGCTTGTATTTACTTTGTATTTACAATGTTTATAAGTTAGCAATATTTCTCATTGTCCGAAATTTATGGGGCCCAACCCTTTATGCCTATTATATAACTGCTTGTTGTATGTTTGACGAACTAATTCCGCGTTATGAAAATATGCTTGTATTTACTTTATATTACAAAGGTCATGAAGTTAGATATTTGCTGAAGAAACTTGTGTTTGTTTCTACTTTATATTTACATGTAATGTTCATAAATTTAGCAATATTTCTTATAGTCCGAAATTTATGGGGCCCAACCCTTTATGCCTATATTATAACCGCTTGTTGTACATTTGACTGAACTAATTCCGCGTTATGCCGAAATGCATGCCAACACAGCAATACTGCAAAGTTATTTACTAGTATATAAGTCCGGATAGTGCAAAGTATCTTAAAAACTCCTAAGGGGCCCCAAATAGAAATAAACCACAAACTTTGAAAGCCAGGTCATCTACTTCGTATATAGTCGCACTGTAATCGTCGGTTCTGCATGGCGTTGCTGTTCGTCGTCGTCGTCGCGCGGTCGTCGTTCGGTGATCGTTTTACGTAGGCAGTATTTAATCCACATTCTTTGCTTATTTAATCCTCGTTCTTTGCATGGCGTTGTTGTCGGCTGTCGTCGTTCGCTGATCGTTTTTCGTAGGCATATAATCCACATTCTTTGCATTATTTAATCCTCGTTCTTTGCACGGCGTTGCTGTCGGCCGTTGTCGTTCGGTGATCGATTTTTGTAGGCAATGTTTAATCCTGGTACTTTTGCACGGCGTTGCTGTCGGCCATCGTCGTTCGGTGATCGTTTTTTGTAGGCAATGTTTAATCCTGGTTCTTTGCACGGCATTGCCGCTTTCGGCCGTCGTCGGTCGGTGATCGTTTTTCGTAGGCAATATTTAATATACATTCCTTGCACGGCGTTGCTGTCGGCCGTTGTCGTTCGGTGATCGTTTTCGCCGGCAATATTCAACTCTCGTTCTTTGTACGCTGTTCGGTCGTCGCTTTTTTAGGATCACTCTGATTGGACATCGCCGTTTTAGCTCAGACGACGCTCTATATGAGTCACTTTGGACCTCGAAAACTGTTCGCTTATTTAAGACAGTTCAAAATCCTGCATCAAGATCGATTGTAACTCCAGTTGTTCTGAGGACAAAGCTGCATAGCGTCTGTGCGTAATTGCATCCATATCGTTGAATTGGCGTGGTTTAGCTGAGATAAATTTCGCAGAAGTTTACGTTTGATGTGCATGAACCTGCGAAAGAATAGAATAGCGATATTTAACACTCGATTCGAATATTCATCTTAAATCATATAAAGCCTTAATTTGCTAGCTATAATTTTCTATTCCGTAATATTCGTCTCCGACACTTCGTCTGAAAATCCGAACTTAGGTCCCGTATTTAATTTCCGTCCATTTTCCATTTTTCCATTTCAATCCTGGCTAATTTCGAAAATCTGTTAATGCTTTCTGGTACTTCTTATTTAGATGTTGCTATGCAGTCTATGCTTTTAATTACGACCTTATTTTTCATTTTATCTATTCCCATGCAGGCTAAGGACTTTTTTTTCATTCATTTCAGAAAATTGGCCTTGGGAGAACAATCGGGAACGACATCGCTCAAATCAGTCCTCAAAAGTTGGATCAAACCATCAAAAACTTTACAGTAAGCATATACTTACATCAATAAAATAGCGAAGAGGTCCCTTGTTGAGATTCCTGGAGGCGATCTCGAATGGCTGTTCAATTTTGAAGCACATCCTTATTCCGAAAGTCATCTTAATAAGCAGCTTTGCTGTCAAGATTTCAAACGAGCAATTGTCTAACAGAAAAACGTAAATTGAATATTAAAGATAATATTCGGTCGAAATATACAGGATCAATCAGGATCTAACTGCTTACCTAAGTAACTAAAAATGATAAAATATACTCACCAGTTCATTTGATAGGGTCCCTCAAGTGAAGAAGCGAGATAGCAGTTCTCAAACTTTCCACGGGGTTCCGAGCTCGCATTTCGAAACATGTGTGGTTCTTTTAACTTCTCGCATATTAAGTCAGTTGAATATCCGCTGCACCAAATTCGAAGCAATTTGACTTGATATTATGTATCAAACGCCTTCACCAAAAAGACTTCCCATCAACTTCTTGAATAACTGAATATACGCATTTCAGGTCATCTCTTCACCCATTGAAAGAATCTTCTACTCCGAGTCTTGCTATGGCTCTTATTTGCATCGCAGACGTCAATCTGAAAAAGATGTTAGTAACCTTACCTTGAGGGAATCATCACCCCTGAAACAAGACAATAGTAGTATGACATAGGGAGTTAGTAACCTAAAATAGAAAGGTTAGTAAAACTATAAACTACCCTAGAAAAGAGACAAAAATAGTATGAAATGTGTTAGTACCCTAAATAACAGAACGGGGCTGTTAGTATTTGCTTAAAAAAATGGTGTTAGTACTCTAAATAAAAAAAATGGTGTTAGTATTCTAAAAAAGAGAAAATGGCGTTAGCATTCTAAAAAGAAGAGCAGAGGTGTTAGTATAGCTAAAAATGAAAATGGTGTTAGTGTTCTATAAAAGAGGAAATGGTGTTAGTATTTTAAAAAGGAGAACAGAACAGCCACGATCGAATTTTGCGCCATCCATCTTCATAGCTTCAGCATCCTTAAACTACGCTTGTTTTATTTTATATTAACAAGGTTTATGCATATGTCCAGGTGTCTGGATCGTTTGTCTAAATTTCGACTACCCTGAAAAAAAGGTGCATAACTAACTACCCTAAAATGGAAAGTCCTAGTTATTTCTAGTTACATTTTTGTTTTAAGAAGCCATATCCTATAAAATTATAGATTATGCTTTCTTTTGTAACTACAGTATTTCTATTAACAGCAATTGTTCATTTACAAAGTGCATTATCACTTACTTGCAAACATTGTCAAGTGTACTTGAAATCTGTGTGTTTTTTATTTTTTTTCTCTTTTACGTCATAACAGCTTTTGTATCCATCCACTTCTCTTTTTTTGAAAAAAACGACGTGCTTGTATATACTATATATTTACAGTGTTCATGAAGTTAGAAATATTTCTTACAGTGCGAAAAAAACTTGTGCTGTGTTTACTATATATTTACAATGTTCATGAAGTTAGAAATATTTCTTATAGTACGGAAGAAACTTGTGCCTGTATTTACTTCCTATTTACAATGTTCATAAAGTTAGCAATATTTCCTATACACGTTTGCTTGTATTTACTTTGTATTTACAATGTTTATAAAGTTAGCAATATTTCTCATTGTCCGAAATTTATGGGGCCCAACCCTTTATGCCTATTATATAACTGCTTGTTGTATGTTTGACCGAACTAATTCCGCGTTATGAAAATATGCTTGTATTTACTTTATATTTACAAAGGTCATGAAGTTAGATATTTGCTGAAGAAACTTGTGTTTGTTTCTACTTTATATTTACAGGTAATGTTCATAAAATTAGCAATACTTCTTATAGTCCGAAATTTATGGGGCCCAACCCTTTATGCCTATATATAACCGCTTGTTGTACGTTTGACCGAACTAATTGCGCGTTATGCCGAAATGCATGCCAACACAGCAATACTGCAAAGTTATTTACTAGATATATAAGTCCGGATAGTGCAAAGTATCTTAAAAACTCCTAAGGGGCCCCCAAATAGAAATAAACCACAAACTTTGAAAGCCAGGTCATCTACTTCGTATATAGTCGCACTGTAATCGTCGGTTCTGCATGGCGTTGCTGTTCGTCGTCGTCGTCGCGCGGTCGTCGTTCGGTGATCGTTTTACGTAGGCAGTATTTAATCCACATTCTTTGCATTATTTAATCCTCGTTCTTTGCATGGCGTTGTTGTCGGCTGTCGTCGTTCGCTGATCGTTTTTCGTAGGCAATATTTAATCCACATTCTTTGCATTATTTAATCCTCGTTCTTTGCACGGCGTTGCTGTCGGCCGTTGTCGTTCGGTGATCGTTTTTGTAGGCAATGTTTAATCCTGGTACTTTTGCACGGCGTTGCTGTCGGCCATCGTCGTTCGGTGATCGTTTTTTGTAGGCAATGTTTAATCCTGGTTCTTTGCACGGCATTGCCGCTTTCGGCCGTCGTCGGTCGGTGATCGTTTTTCGTAGGCAATATTTAATATACATTCCTTGCACGGCGTTGCTGTCGGCCGTTGTCGTTCGGTGATCGTTTTTCGCCGGCAATATTCAACTCTCGTTCTTTGTACGCTGTTCGGTCGTCGCTTTTTTAGGATCACTCTGAATTGGACATCGCCGTTTTAGCTCAGACGACGCTCTATATGAGTCACTTTGGACCTCGAAAACTGTTCGCTTATTTAAGACAGTTCAAAATCCTGCATCAAGATCGATTGTAACTCCAGTTGTTCTGAGGACAAAGCTGCATAGCGTCTGTGCGTAATTGCATCCATATCGTTGAATTGGCGTGGTTTAGCTGAGATAAATTTCGCAGAAGTTTACGTTTGATGTGCATGAACCTGCGAAAGAATAGAATAGCGATATTTAACACTCGATTCGAATTCATCTTTAAATCATATAAAGCCTTAATTTGCTAGCTATAATTATTCTATTCCGTAATATTCGTCTCCGACACTTCGTCTGAAAATCCGAACTTAGGTCCCGTATTTAATTTCCGTCCATTTTCCATTTTTCCATTTCAATCCTGGCTAATTTCGAAAATCTGTTAATGCTTTCTGGTACTTCTTATTTAGATGTTGCTATGCAGTCTATGCTTTTAATTACGACCTTATTTTTCATTTTATCTATTCCCCATGCAGGCTAAGGACTTTTTTTTCATTCATTTCAGAAAAATTGGCCTTGGGAGAACAATCGGGAACGACATCGCTCAAATCAGTCCTCAAAAGTTGGATCAAACCATCAAAAACTTTACAGTAAGCATATACTTACATCAATAAAATAGCGAAGAGGTCCCTTGTTGAGATTCCTGGAAGCGATCTCGAATGGCTGTTCAATTTTGAAGCACATCCTTATTCCGAAAGTCATCTTAATAAGCAGCTTTGCTGTCAAGATTTCAAACGAGCAATTGTCTATCAACAGAAAAACGTAAATTGAATATTAAAGATAATATTCGGTCGAAATATACAGGATCAATCAGGATCTAACTGCTTTACCTAAGATAACTAAAAATGATAAAATATACTCACCAGTTCATTTGATAGGGTCCCTCAAGTGAAGAAGCGAGATAGCAGTTCTCAAACCTTCCACGGGGTTCCGAGCTCGCATTTCGAAAACATGTGTGGTTCTTTTAACTTCTCGCATATTAAGTCAGTTGAATATCCGCTGCACCAAATTCGAAGCAATTTGACTTGATATTATGTATCAAACGCCTTCACCAAAAAAGACTTCCCATCAACTTCTTGAATAACTGAATATACGCATTTCAGGTCATCTCTTCACCCATTGAAAGAATCTTCTACTCCGAGTCTTACTATGGCTTATTTGCATCGCAGACGTCAATCTGAAAAAGATGTTAGTAACCTTACCTTGAGGGAATCATCACCCCTGAAACAAGACAATAGTAGTATGACATAGGGAGTTAGTAACCTAAAATAGAAAGGTTAGTAAAACTATAAACTACCCTAGAAAAGAGACAAAAATAGTATGAAATGTGTTAGTACCCTAAATAACAGAACGGGGCTGTTAGTATTTGCTTAAAAAAATGGTGTTAGTACTCTAAATAAGAAAAAATGGTGTTAGTATTCTAAAAAGAGAAAATGGCGTTAGCATTCTAAAAAGAAGAGCAGAGGTGTTAGTATAGCTAAAAATGAAAATGGTGTTAGTGTTCTATATAAAAGAGGAAATGGTGTTAGTATTTTAAAAAGGAGAACAGAACAGCCACGATCGAATTTTGCGCCATCCATCTTCATAGCTTCAGCATCCTTAAACTACGCTTGTTTTATTTTATATTAACAAGGTTTATGCATATGTCCAGGTGTCTGGATCGTTTGTCTAAATTTCGACTACCCTGAAAAAAAGGTGCATAACTAACTACCCTAAAATGGAAAGTCCTAGTTATTTCTAGTTACATTTTTGTTTTAAGAAGCCATATCCTATAAAATTATAGATTATGCTTTCTTTTGTAACTACAGTATTTCTATTAACAGCAATTGTTCATTTACAAAGTGCATTATCACTTACTTGCAAACATTGTCAAGTGTACTTGAAATCTGTGTGTTTTTTATTTTTTTTTCTCTTTTACGTCATAACAGCTTTTGTATCCATCCACTTCTCTTTTTTTGAAAAAAACGACGTGCTTGTATATACTATATATTTACAGTGTTCATGAAGTTAGAAATATTTCTTACAGTGCGAAAAAAACTTGTGCTTGTGTTTACTATATATTTACAATGTTCATGAAGTTAGAAATATTTCTTATAGTACGGAAGAAACTTGTGCCTGTATTTACTTCCTATTTACAATGTTCATAAAGTTAGCAATATTTCCTATACACGTTTGCTTGTATTTACTTTGTATTTACAATGTTTATAAAGTTAGCAATATTTCTCATTGTCCGAAATTTATGGGGCCCAACCCTTTATGCCTATTATATAACTGCTTGTTGTATGTTTGACCGAACTAATTCCGCGTTATGAAAATATGCTTGTATTTACTTTATATTTACAAAGGTCATGAAGTTAGATATTTGCTGAAGAAACTTGTGTTTGTTTCTACTTTATATTTACAGGTAATGTTCATAAAATTAGCAATACTTCTTATAGTCCGAAATTTATGGGGCCCAACCCTTTATGCCTATATTATAACCGCTTGTTGTACGTTTGACCGAACTAATTGCGCGTTATGCCGAAATGCATGCCAACACAGCAATACTGCAAAGTTATTTACTAGATATATAAGTCCGGATAGTGCAAAGTATCTTAAAAACTCCTAAGGGGCCCCCAAATAGAAATAAACCACAAACTTTGAAAGCCAGGTCATCTACTTCGTATATAGTCGCACTGTAATCGTCGGTTCTGCATGGCGTTGCTGTTCGTCGTCGTCGTCGCGCGGTCGTCGTTCGGTGATCGTTTTACGTAGGCAGTATTTAATCCACATTCTTTGCATTATTTAATCCTCGTTCTTTGCATGGCGTTGTTGTCGGCTGTCGTCGTTCGCTGATCGTTTTTCGTAGGCAATATTTAATCCACATTCTTTGCATTATTTAATCCTCGTTCTTTGCACGGCGTTGCTGTCGGCCGTTGTCGTTCGGTGATCGTTTTTTGTAGGCAATGTTTAATCCTGGTACTTTTGCACGGCGTTGCTGTCGGCCATCGTCGTTCGGTGATCGTTTTTTGTAGGCAATGTTTAATCCTGGTTCTTTGCACGGCATTGCCGCTTTCGGCCGTCGTCGGTCGGTGATCGTTTTTCGTAGGCAATATTTAATATACATTCCTTGCACGGCGTTGCTGTCGGCCGTTGTCGTTCGGTGATCGTTTTTCGCCGGCAATATTCAACTCTCGTTCTTTGTACGCTGTTCGGTCGTCGCTTTTTTAGGATCACTCTGAATTGGACATCGCCGTTTTAGCTCAGACGACGCTCTATATGAGTCACTTTGGACCTCGAAAACTGTTCGCTTATTTAAGACAGTTCAAAATCCTGCATCAAGATCGATTGTAACTCCAGTTGTTCTGAGGACAAAGCTGCATAGCGTCTGTGCGTAATTGCATCCATATCGTTGAATTGGCGTGGTTTAGCTGAGATAAATTTCGCAGAAGTTTACGTTTGATGTGCATGAACCTGCGAAAGAATAGAATAGCGATATTTAACACTCGATTCGAATATTCATCTTTAAATCATATAAAGCCTTAATTTGCTAGCTATAATTATTCTATTCCGTAATATTCGTCTCCGACACTTCGTCTGAAAATCCGAACTTAGGTCCCGTATTTAATTTCCGTCCATTTTCCATTTTTCCATTTCAATCCTGGCTAATTTCGAAAATCTGTTAATGCTTTCTGGTACTTCTTATTTAGATGTTGCTATGCAGTCTATGCTTTTAATTACGACCTTATTTTTCATTTTATCTATTCCCCATGCAGGCTAAGGACTTTTTTTTCATTCATTTCAGAAAAATTGGCCTTGGGAGAACAATCGGGAACGACATCGCTCAAATCAGTCCTCAAAAGTTGGATCAAACCATCAAAAACTTTACAGTAAGCATATACTTACATCAATAAAATAGCGAAGAGGTCCCTTGTTGAGATTCCTGGAGGCGATCTCGAATGGCTGTTCAATTTTGAAGCACATCCTTATTCCGAAAGTCATCTTAATAAGCAGCTTTGCTGTCAAGATTT
Source organism: Dendronephthya gigantea (assembly GCF_004324835.1). Lineage (NCBI taxonomy): Eukaryota > Metazoa > Cnidaria > Anthozoa > Malacalcyonacea > Nephtheidae > Dendronephthya > Dendronephthya gigantea. Next base: position 1,864,529 of record NW_021163031.1, read on the forward strand.
CAAACGAGCAATTGTCTATCAACAGAAAAACGTAAATTGAATATTAAAGATAATATTCGGTCGAAATATACAGGATCAATCAGGATCTAACTGCTTTACCTAAGATAACTAAAAATGATAAAATATACTCACCAGTTCATTTGATAGGGTCCCTCAAGTGAAGAAGCGAGATAGCAGTTCTCAAACTTTCCACGGGGTTCCGAGCTCGCATTTCGAAAACATGTGGTTCTTTTAACTTCTCGCATATTAAGTCAGTTGAATATCCGCTGCACCAAATTCGAAGCAATTTGACTTGATATTATGTATCAAACGCCTTCACCAAAAAAGACTTCCCATCAACTTCTTGAATAACTGAATATCGCATTCAGGTCATCTCTTCACCCATTGAAAGAATCTTCTACTCCGAGTCTTGCTATGGCTCTTATTTGCATCGCAGACGTCAATCTGAAAAAGATGTTAGTAACCTTACCTTGAGGGAATCATCACCCCTGAAACAGACAATAGTAGTATGACATAGGGAGTTAGTAACCTAAAATAGAAAGGTTAGTAAAACTATAAACTACCCTAGAAAAGAGACAAAATAGTATGAAATGTGTTAGTACCCTAAATAACAGAACGGGGCTGTTAGTATTTGCTAAAAAAATGGTGTTAGTACTCTAAATAAGAAAAAATGGTGTTAGTATTCTAAAAAAGAGAAAATGGCGTTAGCATTCTAAAAAGAAGAGCAGAGGTGTTAGTATAGCTAAAAATGAAAATGGTGTTAGTGTTCTATATAAAAGAGGAAATGGTGTTAGTATTTTAAAAAGGAGAACAGAACAGCCACGATCGAATTTTGCGCCATCCATCTTCATAGCTTCAGCATCCTTAAACTACGCTTGTTTTATTTTATATTAACAAGGTTTATGCATATGTCCAGTTCTGGATCGTTTGTCTAAATTTCGACTACCCTGAAAAAAAGGTGCATAACTAACTACCCTAAAATGGAAAGTCCTAGTTATTTCTAGTTACATTTTTGTTTTAAGAAGCCATATCCTATAAAATTATAGATTATGCTTTCTTTTGTAACTACAGTATTTCTATTAACAGCAATTGTTCATTTACAAAGGGCTTTATCACTTACTTGCAAACATTGTCATGTTCACTTGAAATCTGTGTGTTTTTTTTTTTTTTTTTCTCTTTTATGTCATAACAGTGTATCCATCCAATTCTCTTTTTTTGAAAAAACGACGTGCTTGCATTTACTTTATATTTACAATGTTCATGACGTTAGCAATATTTCTTATGGTGCAAAAAAAACAACTTTTGCTTGTATTTACTATATATGTACAGTGTTCCTGAAGTTAACAATATTTCTTACAGTATGGAAGAAACTTGTTCCTGTATTTACTTCATAATATTTACAATGTTCATAAAGTTAACAATATTTCTTATGTACGTTTGCTTGTATTTACTTTGTATTTACAATGTTTATAAGTTAGCAATATTTCTTATAAGTCCGAAATTTATGGGGCCCAACCCTTTTAGCCTATTATGTAACTTCTTAATTGTTGTGCGTTTGACGGAACGAATTCCGCGTTATGAAAATATGCTTGTATTTACTTTATATTTACAAGGTTCATGAAGTTTGCAATATTTTTGTGAAGAAACTTGTGCTTGTATCTACTTTATATTTACATCAATGTTCATAAATTTAGCAATATTTCTTATATAGTCCGAAATTTATGGGGCCCAACCCTTTATGCCTATATTATAACCGCTTGTTGTACATTTGACCGAACTAATTCCGCGTTATGAAAATATGCTTGTATTTACTTTATATTTACAAGGTTCATGAAGTTTGCAATATCTTGTGAAGAAACTTGTGCTTGTATCTACTTTGTATTTACAATGTTCATAATTTAGCAAAACTTCTTATAGTCCGAAATTTATGGGGCCCAACCCTTTATGCCTATATTATAACCGCTTGTACGTTTGACCGAATTGATTGCGCGTTTTGCCGAAATGCATCCCAACACAGCAATACTGCAAAGTTATTTAGTAGATATATAAGACAGGATAGTGCGAAGTATTTTAAAAATTCCTAAGGGGCCCCCAAATAGAAATAAACCACAAACTTGAAAAGCCAGGTCATCTACTTCGTAGTGGCACTGTAATCGTCGGTTCTGCATGGCGTTGCTGTTCGTCGTCGTCGCGCGGTCGTCGTTCGGTGATCGTTTTTCGTAGGCAATATTTAATCCTTATTCTTTGCAGTATTTAATCCTCGTTCTTTCCACGGCGTTACTGTCGGCCGTCGTCGTTCGGTGATCGTTTTTTGTAGGCAATGTTTAATCCTGGTTCTTTCCACGGCGTTGCTGTCGGCCGTCGTCGTTCGGTGATTGTTTTTCCCAGGCAACATTTAATCCTCGTTCTTTGCATGGCGTTGCTGTCGGCCATCGTCGTTCGGTGATCGTTTTTCGTGGGCAATATTTAATCCTCGTTCTTGGTACGCTGTTTGGTAGTAGCTTTTTTTTCCTCTGAATTGGCTCAGACGACTCTTTTTATATGAGTCACTTTTAACCTCGAAAACTGTTCGCTTATTTAAGACAGTTCAAAATTCTGCATCAAATTTGATTTGTAACCCCAATTTATATATTCTGAGGACAAATTTGTATGGTCTGTGCGTAATTGCATCCATATTGTTGGAATTGGCCTTTGTTTATAGTTAGATAAATCACTTCTAGAAGTTCACGTTTGATGTGCAAACCTGCGAAAGAATAGAAGAATAGCTATATTTAGTACTGGCGATTCGAATTTTCATCTTTAAATGATATAAAACCTTAATTCGCTGGTTAAATATTCTATTTCGTAATATTCGCCTCCGACACTGCGTCCGTAAATGAACCTAGTGTCCCGATTTCATTTCCGTCCATTTTACAATCCATTTCAATCCTGGCTAATATCGAAAAGTCTGTTAATCCTTTCTTGTATTTTGTATTTAGGTGTTGCCAGTCTATGCTTTTACGAACTTATTTTTCATTTTTGTATTCCCCATGCAGGCCAACGACTTTTTTATCGTTTTGACTAAAACTCAGTCATGTCCAGAAAAACTTTCGTGCGAGTGAAATTGCTCCACAATTCATGTTCTTTCAGATGGGTTTGTTTCATTAATATATCAGAAAAATAGGACTTGTATCGTGCATGTTTCAAACGGGAGAACATTCGGGAACAACATCGCTCAAACTGTCAGTCTTCAAGTTGGATCAAACCATCAAAAACTTTACAGTAAGCATACTTACATCAATAAAATAGCGGAGAGATCCCTTGTTGAGATTCCTGGAGGCGATCTCGAATGGCTGTTCAATTTTGAGGCACATCAGTCCTTATTCCGAAAGTCATCTTAATAAGCAGCTTTGCTGTCCGATTTCAAACGAGCAATTGTCTATTCAAAGAGGAACGTAAATTGAGTATTAGGAGTAATCTTCAGTCGAAATATACAAGATCTAATCAGGATCTAACTCCTATACCTAAAAATGATAAAATACTCACCAGTTTATTTGAATGGTGCCCTGTATTGAAGAACTTAAATATAGCAGTCATCAAACCATCCACAGGCTCAACCGAGCTCGCATTTCGAAAACGTCTGGTTCTCGCAACGATTTTTGACAAATGAATTAACTTGATTTCGCGAATAAGAATTTAGTCGAGTATTGTATGCATGGGAGGGTCTGGAAATCGTGCATTTCATTGGTTAAGCAGTATCATCGGTACAAATGAACGCAGATGATTGGTTGGATATTTTAAATTGACCATGCAGTCGACGGAGTGAAGTGAACTCGAGCACAGTGTGACTAGCAATATTTGCTATTCACAAAATGAGTAAACAAAGCTAAGAGCAGCGCATTTAAAACAATAGGTAATGAGAGTGAATCTGAGTCTGAATTGCACAAAATTTAAATAGATCATGAATATAATTGTAATAAACAACCGTTATACAGAGTGTCCCAAAAACGTGAAATTATCTCGTTCCTAATCCGCTCTTTTTCGCATTAAACACAAGGAAATTTGATGAAATTCTATTTTAAAACTGTGCTACAACAATTACTTGTTTGTCAGTTGACCCATGATTCCCTTGTTAGTCAAATATCATGGTAATGGCAGTCGTACAGGGTGTCCCAAAGAAAACGCAACCACTTAAATATGCTCTTGTTCGGGTTTGCACCATAGTTCAGCTAAAATGACTTTTAGCATTGTAAATGAAGGATTAAGAGCCATTTCCAGAGGTGCTTATCTATTGCGCTTTAGAGCTGTATTAATGTTCTGCATATTTAAGTGGTTGCTTTTTTTTGGGATCACCCTGTATTTAAAGGTTCGAGCTGAGGACCATGCATGTACCTTGGGGTTTAGCATGGCGTTCAGGCATTCAGATTGCAATAGTAGAATAATTTCTATGTATGTATATTATAGTGCGTTCCAATATAACCAGAGAGCAGCGTGGCAACGTCTTCAAACAAATGTGGAATAACAACTGCCTAAAACTTCGGCTTGTAAAAGCTATACCAGAATGTATAGTAACACTCATGGGTGAGTAACACTCACGGGTAAATCAAAGGCTAGTGGGTAGTCAGCCAAGCAACACGTGAAAATTAAATTGTAAAATAAAGTTGTTTCTGTTCTGTTTAATTATGTTTCTTTTCTGTGGAGATATCACGTTCAAGCGTCGGGGTGAAAGTGCAGAGTGTGTCTTTTTTGAATAACTGAGGACAAATGGATTTTGTCCCCACCGAAGTTTCTGAACAATTGACATTGATTGATGCTATATTTCATATTACAAGCATTCAGATTTCTAGTCAAGAAATAAGATTGTAGTACTCTTATTGTCCCAACTGCAAAATATTTCACCATGTCCTAGAAATACGAAATGGAGTTTAAAGATAAATGAATTTCTGCAGTATACGTATAGCGGCTTACTCTTTGCATATTCCAAAAAATCACGAGTATAGCGCGAAGATCAAAGCGACTTGAAACATGGATGGAAATAGCGCATAGGCATTGTCATGGTAGTATCTTAAGATTCTTTAAAGTGTGTAATGCATTCACCCATAGAATAGAGTGATTCACCCATCCTCGAGATGTTTGCGACGCGGTCTTACCTCGTATGCCCTTCACAGCCTCGTTCCCCTGGCACGTGTTTGCCCTTCATATACGACGCCTGTCTTGTGTTTGTCACTTCCAGAAACCACAGTTTCTTTTGCAAATTTCTGTTTTCATCGGTGCTAAACATTGGAAAGTCGGCGATGGACAATAAGATAACGATTGAACTTCTAGAACTCTTAGCGAGATGATTCTAACCGGACATTAGACATATCTAGCACGATTTTCTTTGCATTAAGGGGAGCGAGACCTTAAGAATTTCTCGTCGTGGGGTGCGATATCGAGGTTATTTGGGAATTGATCGTTTGGCTTTTAAAATAGACATGCCGCACGTAGTGTAATAGGGCTTTTGTTCTGGTTTTCATACAGGTATATGGCTTCTCTTCCCACCCTCAAATATATATAACATTTGCCAATATATTTTGATGAAATTTAATTTCGATTATCGTTGACATGTACAATATGGCTAGGAGCGTCACCTGATAATAATGCACTAGAGTTGAACAAATGTGCTGATTCATGTACGCTTAGCGGACCTATTTTTGATTTAGAAACACGAACTTGGTTCGGTATGAAGACCTAAAAAAGACAATCCCTCAGCAAGTTTACACTATTCGAGAGTAAAACGGTGAACTGTGTGAGATTTTTCATTTTTAGAGAACTATAACTTGTCTTAGATAATAGTTAACTAAAGTTAGATAATAGTTACAATTTAACACAGAAGAAGTGACAAATTTCAAAACTTTATTTCAAAATGCCTATCGGCAGTAGTACAAGTTCCAAAACCACTATTTTGAGTGGTCTAATACACATAATTTTATATACATGCTTAGATTTTTCTGCAATAATATTAACAGTTTGTATACAACATTGTCTAACAGTTATTGGTTAAAATTTAACTCACCATGGCAAATAATGTAGCCTAGGTATATTTGACAAAGTTTTGACTGGAGTAATTCAAAACAGAAATTTTGTTAAAATGTAATTGAGTATGCTTTCAAATACAATGGAAGGTTCAATTGTTTTTTAATACTGAATATACACTATGAAATTCACGTATACGCTGATGTTAGCACACATGATGTTTTATGGATGATAGAAATTAATCAGATCTAGTAATTTACCTTTTTACAGAGCTTTGGGGTCATAATTAGAATCTTAGTAAGGTTTGCATAAAACCACATAGACTATACATGTTCTATTCACATAGTGAAATAGTGGATTCTAACATCTCAAATAATGAGACAACTTTGAAGAAAATTAATTCACAGATTATGAATCAGATGTTTTATGTACCAACTGACTCAACAGAAGTCACAACAGAAATAAGTCTATTTTGACATTGCCAGAAGTGTAATTCCAGCTGCTCCAATAGCACCCATTGCAAGTACTCCAGTCCAAAATGACTTTGGTGGTTTGTTTCCATTAAAATGATTCACAAATCCATCCTATGTATAAAGAATATAAATATTTAAAACCTTATGCACATTTTTTTATTTCCCACTTTTTTTTTCAAACACACGGGAAATTGTGTCTGGTGAGCTTGGTATTAACAGTCGGAAGGCTTGGATTTACAGTCAATTTCATATCACTTTTGCCAAAATATTTTTTAATACTAGTTTCATTACAAAGCTTCTGATTGCTACAAAAATAAAGACAGGCAATCAAATGCAACCTCGTTTTAAATCCATATGCATTGACTTTCAAGCTAACTCAAAGTAAACTTGTGAATTCCGAATAAACTTCAGAATATTTTGGTGAAAGTTTGTATGTTCATTGGACTATAATCAGGTAAACACTTCAAAATATGACAGACTTTCCCAATTAATCAAATTAATCAATGTACGAAATCTGTTGAAATATAATCTTCCCAATATTAAAGTAAACAATATTATTTGGCAGTGAAGGTCACTTCTATGAACTGCTAATTTGTTTTTACACAGCATCAAGAAGTTTTAACAGCTCTTGAACTGTGTATATAGTCTTTAATTACCAACAGCAATTGTTGATATTTAAATGCATGACTGGAGACTAAAGCCAACCTCCACAGTGTTGATCAGATGATGACACCAGAAAATTAACAATTGTGGTCACATCACAAGACTACCCAGTTGGTTGGTAGCCAAGGTCCAATCACCTGACATGGTTTGCTATGTCTGGAAAATTGTTATATCATTGAAACTAGGAATATTCATATAAACACATCATATATCCCGTGGTTCAGGTTCCTTTCACTTTAGACAATTTCATTTTTTTATACCTATCGTCATATCTGGTAAAAATTCTAGCTATGGTCGAAATTTCAACAGAATATCATTTAGTCTAAACAAAAACAACCGAAATTATATTGACACGATTAACAAATACTGTAAAATATGTGATATTATTTTACTATTACAGAAGCAATTTACATACCCAGCCACCTTTTTCAATTATCCAAATGATGAGATGCACACGGAAGATATCTAAAAGCCAGTCAATGACTTCAAGCACCATTTCAGGGCGTTCTTCCTCAACAAAATGATGAGCTACAACGCCAGAGAACGTTATGAGCGAAACTATTCTTCCCCAATTCACTTCATTACTGAATATCTCCTCCGAAATGCTGTTAAAATTTTTCTGTGCTTCAAAATCTGACAAATCTACTCTGAAGCATATTTGCTGGAAGAGCTGTTCGTGTTGGCTTTCTAGGTTCATAGCGAGAGACCGAAGACTATTGGCTCTGTTGCTTGGTTGGACTGGTGGAACTAAAATCTCACGGGGAAGTCCGCGCAAACAGGACTGCTTGAATTTGGATCTCAAACGGAAGCCGACATAGTCAACGACTAAATCTCTAGTTTCTTTCAAAAAAGCTTTAACAAAAGGCTCAGTATACTCCTCAGTTGGGCTTTCTTGGCTATCCGAAGACGAACAATCGCTACACGAGTCGAATGACATTATACAACTTTTGAACTTCAGTAATGGCTGCCGCGACACACTCTTTCCCAAACTTTGGTAACTTTGAGTTCTAGAGTTTCCTCCTCACATGTAAGACAACAAGTAATTCCAAGGCCTTCAGTAAGTTTTTAGTGGATAGGCTTCGAACTTCCTTTAAAAAAATTCATCTATATCAGACTATAACAGACATATATGCAGACTGTTGTATCTTGCTTCACGCAGTACAAACAGCACAAAACGTAAACACAATAATAAAATGAAACCACAAGATTTCATCATGAATACTCACTGTCTAGTCTTGAATAGAAGTTGTAGAATAAGCACTAGTATTTACAACACAGGGATTGATTGTACAGGTTAGAAACAAGTAAAAGAGATTTAAGAAAGGGTAATATATCGTTGGAACCGTACTTCAACTTCGACACAGTCAAACGCGAAGCAACGAACTGGTGGTAAAATACATGATGATTGACATTTGACATCGGTCTCCAGGGACCAGCCAATCAAATGGAAAGAAAAAATAACAATTCAATCTGATTGGCTGTAGAAAAGTAAGAAAACATCTGGCTTATTTTTCAGTCGCGACATATGAGAAAGCAAAGAAAAGTTTGTTTACATTTCGAGGACACGGATTAAAATTCAGAAAATTGCAAGTCATGACAAAAATTTGCGCTTAAACACTTTATTCCTTTTTCAGGCCCAACCTCACTTACAGGACGTAATTTTCATGAATTTCGTTGTTGTCAATTAATATTGTTATTGAAATTTAATTCCTTGGGTACGAGGTTGACCCGACATTTCCTGTTTTCTTTTTCATCAATACACAGTGAATTCGGAGTACTGACTGTAGCGCTGTGACTATACTGTGTTCAGGGAACATTTTCCAATAGTATCTCCTAATTACCTGCCTGACCTCTGTTCCATAATCCCCCGTATTGCCCGTAATGCATGAAAATGGGGTGAACAGTGTGTAATTTTAAATATTTACAATTTACAACCACAAAGTAAATATCCAACACTATTTAGAAATAATCTCATTCACTCGGACTGTAAATCAGCAGTGGGCTTTTTTATAAGTACACTCAGTGAGAGAAAAATGAATGGTCTTGCGGTTTTCCGCACGCTAATTCATTTAAAATAATTTACATAGTCTCCATGGAATGAAGCATTTTGATTTGCTGAGATGAACCAATGCTATCAATAATAGGTACATTTTTCGCGGGAAACTGGGAAGGCCAAGTCGCCAAGATCAAAACATTGTAGATACGTTGTTTTACAGTGACCAGTCGATTTTCAATTATTATATCGCGACAAACCCGATTTGCTGGAGTTCTTTAAATTTGGACTTAGAGTCATAAGTCAGTATAATAACGAATAAAAGCTGCTTTTGCTGTGAACAGTGAGCCGATCGCGTGGGAAATTAATAGTATTTGTCCTCAACAGACAACAGGTATAAAACTCGACCTGCTCAAACTTGTTTGATTTTTTATTACATCATTCAATAATATGCTTGCGATCAATTCGTAAGGTTGAATATGTTTCTTCCTTCTTGTAGCTGTGGTTAACTATTTAGGATTTTCCGGAAAGAAGAAGTTTTGGGTAATATTTAAAGCCATTTTCCAAACTAGCAACAAACATTTGTCAAAAGGCCCTTCGCGTGCCAAAAATGAACTCGATGCAAGAAAGTACGCAATCGGACGACGAGAAAAAGGATTCAAGGACAACTATATTGAACAAGAAAAAGAACACTTGCAAAGAGATCGGGCAAATCCTTTCTCGGGTAGGAGACCAATTCGAACAACGTTTTTCGCCCAGACATGTTGGTGCTCGTGCAGCTTCAAAAAATTCGAGATGGGTTACGAAAACGACGCCGACGGATTTATAATAAAGTATTGAAACTCAGAACTATAACACATTTGTAAATATGACAAAATCTTTTTTGTGGAATTATGTATATATATAGCTACAATTAATTAGTATTTTAATGCTTTGAAAAGCATTTATTTCAGATTTCAATTGCTTGATATATTGAATTTGGATGAATAATCAACCAAGTTTTCTAAGTTTACATTAACTTATTCAAGAATATACCTATTCAGAGCAGACCAGCTCAAGTATAAGAATTGTGTTCTAGTTTTCAGAATTCTTATGGACTCGTATGTTTTTGTAAATAACTTTTTTACTTTGCTGGACAAAATGGCTATCTGTAAAACAAGGAACGGGGAATCGGGGAAAGGAATGAGGAAAGGAACGGGGAACGGCAAAACAAGGAAAAGCGGACAAAAGGAATGAGAAAAGCCGGAATCTGTAAAACAAGGAATGAGAAAAGCCGGAATCTGTAAAACAAGGAATGGAAAAGCCGGAATCTGTAAAACAAGGAATGGGAAAAGCCGGAATCTGTAAAAAAGGAATGAGAAAAGCCGGAATCTGTAAAACAAGGAATGAGAAAAGCCGGAATCTGTAAAACAAGGAATGGAAAAGCCGGAATCTGTAAAACAAGGAATGAGAAAAGCCGGAATCTGTAAAACCAGGAATGGGAAAAGCCGGAATCTGTAAAACAAGGAATGGGAAAAGCCGGAATCTGTAAAACAAGGAATGAGAAAAGCCGGAATCTGTAAAACAAGGAATGAGAAAAGCCGGAATCTGTAAAACAAGGAATGGGAAAAGCCGGAATCTGTAAAACAAGGAATGAGAAAAGCCGGAATCTGTAAAACCAGGAATGGGAAAAGCCGGAATCTGTAAAACAAGGAATGAGAAAAGCCGGAATCTGTAAAACAAGGAATGGGAAAAGCCGGAATCTGTAAAACCAGGAATGAGAAAAGCCGGAATCTGTAAAACCAGGAATGAGAAAAGCCGGAATCTGTAAAACCAGGAATGAGAAAAGCCGGAATCTGTAAAACCTGGAATGGGAAAAGTTTGTAACTAAATTAGTTACAATTTCCGCGCGTAATACAAAATATGCTAATTTGACATGGCTATATTTTCCGTATTTTACCAAATTTCGCAGCCAAACTTAGCATTTCCACTAATTCAAGTACGCTTAATTCTTTTATCTGTTATATGGAACATAAACTGCATTCTTTTGTGGGCGAAGGAATATAAATACATATATAATTATACAAACGATGAAACGATCACAAGGACTGACAAGGTTAGTTTGCAAACAGTTAAATTTGTTGATTTGGTCTTATTCATAAACCTACAAAGTGGAGCTTTGCGCGTTGCTATATATCTACCGTTTAATATCTACATTGCTATTGAAATTGAATAATGTTTGGTTGGAAATGAAAACTTTTTGGATCCAAATTTGAATTTCCAAATTTTCATATGAATTGCATACTGCATGATATAAAATATGCAAGAACAACTTCATTGAATACACAATATATTTTCTTTTTTCTATATTCAGTTCATTGTATTTACAACTACCTAATATATCAGTATAAATCTATGCAAACAACAATTTTGCTCCATTTAATACATACATGTTAAGCTTATTTTGCAATATATATTTGTCATAGTTCATGGTAACAGCTTATCATTATTGAATCAGATTACCCCTGAACAATGCACTACACTTTTGTTGTCCCAAATATAATATAATTTTGCTTGTAAGTAAAATTGTATAGAAAATGAAAATATTTTAGTGCATTTTGTACCTTAATTAACTCAGATTATAATTAAACAGTTACCATGCATTCTCACCCAAGGTTTTAATGACTGGAGGCTGATTAAAAATATACAATAATAATCTGTAAGTAACTAACAGTTGCAATTAATTAAAATCTTGTCTCTTTGAGAACAACTTTGTGTTGGGATGGAATTTTGGAATATATCCTATTGTTGTTTACATACTGTAGAGTAGATTTATATTAAGTAGCAGCAAATACAATATACTGGTAATATTATAAAATTTAACAACATATCTCAATTATTTTATCAGTTATATGGAACATAAACTGAATTATTTTGTGGAGGAAGGATTGAAGGAATATATAATACATATATAATTATGCAAACAACAATTAATTTTGCTGCACTTAATACATTATTTTGCACTATATAGTCATAGTTCATAGTAAAAGCTTTTCATATTGAATCATGCTAGCCTAGAAAACCACAGCTAGGTTTTCCCTACACAATTTCTAATGCATTTTTATTTGAATAAGTTATTTGTAAAAGTAAATGCTGGTTGGAAATTATACTTTTCTAAACAAGACCTAGGGTATATTCCAAAATTCCATCCCAACACAAAGTTGTTCTCAAAGAGCCAAGATTTTAATTAATTGCAACTGTTAGTTACTTACAGATTATTATTGTATATTTTTAATCAGCCTCCAGTCATTAAAACCTTGGGTGAGAATGGTAACTGTTTAATTATATTCTGAGTTAATTAAGGTACAAAATGCACTAAAATATTTTCATTTTCTATACAATTTTACTTACAAGCAAAATTATATTATATTTGGGACAACAAAAGTGTAGTGCATTGTTCAGGGGTAATCTGATTCAATAATGATAAGCTGTTACAATGAACTATGACAAATATATATTGCAAAATAAGCTTAACATGTATGTATTAAATGGAGCAAAATTGTTGTTTGCATAGATTTATACTGATATATTAGGTAGTTGTAAATACAATGAACTGAATATAGAAAAAAATATATATATTGTGTATTTAATGAAGTTGTTCTTGCATATTTTATATCATGCAGTATGCAATTCATATGAAAATTTGGAAATTCAAATTTGGATCCAAAAAGTTTTCATTTCCAACCAAACATTATTCAATTTCAATAGCAATGTAGATATTAAACGGTAGATAGCAACGCGCAAAGCTCCACTTTGTAGGTTTATGAATAAGACAAATCAACAAATTTAACTGTTTGCAAACTAACCTTGTCAGTCCTTGTGATCGTTTCATCGTTTGTATAATTATATATGTATTATATATTCCTTCGCCCACAAAAGAATGCAGTTTATGTTCCATATAACAGATAAAAGAATTAAGCGTACTTGAATTAGTGGAAATGCTAAGTTTGGCTGCGAAATTTGGTAAAATACGGAAAATATAGCCATGTCAAATTAGCATATTTTGTATTACGCGCGGAAATTGTAACTAATTTAGTTACAAACTTTTCCCATTCCAGGTTTTACAGATTCCGGCTTTTCCCATTCCTGGTTTTACAGATTCCGGCTTTTCTCATTCCTGGTTTTACAGATTCCGGCTTTTCTCATTCCTGGTTTTACAGATTCCGGCTTTTCTCATTCCTTGTTTTACAGATTCCGGCTTTTCTCATTCCTGGTTTTACAGATTCCGGCTTTTCTCATTCTTGGTTTTACAGATTCAGGCTTTTCTCATTCCTTGTTTTACAGATTCCGGCTTTTCTCATTCCTTGTTTTACAGATTCCGGCTTTTCCCATTCCTGGTTTTACAGATTCCGGCTTTTCTCATTCCTTGTTTTACAGATTCCGGCTTTTCCCATTCCTTGTTTTACAGATTCCGGCTTTTCTCATTCCTTGTTTTACAGATTCCGGCTTTTCCCATTCCTGGTTTTACAGATTCCGGCTTTTCTCATTCCTTGTTTTACAGATTCCGGCTTTTCCCATTCCTTGTTTTACAGATTCCGGCTTTTCTCATTCCTTGTTTTACAGATTCCGGCTTTTCTCATTCCTTGTTTTACAGATTCCGGCTTTTCTCATTCCTTGTTTTGCCGTTCCCCGTTCCTTTCCTCATTCCTTTCCCCGATTCCCCGTTCCTTGTTTTACAGATAGCCGGACAAAATAACGTGTCAAATAGTATCCTTAAAATTAATATGTGTATAAATTATTTACAATAAACCACGACATCTGTCAATGATGATACTTGGTACTTGGGTGGACATGATTTTAAATCTTTAGGCCGTAAAACTAGTATTCTTGGGTTTCATGTGACGTCATAATTCCAGTGGGGTCATCTCGAAATCGAGACACAATAAATTGGAGTGAGTATGTGCTGGCTTTGTGCTTCATACCCAATTTCGCATACTTTTCATACTTTTCGCATACATTAATTTTCGCATACAATTTTGCATAAGGGTCAAAGCAATTAAGGTTGACCCCCACTCAAGGTTGACCCCCACTCAAATCACTATGAAAACAATACGTGAAACCAACCAATTCGATACAACACCGTGGAAATTTCAAATTCAAGAAACATATCCCAATAGTAACCATTGACATTCAGAAACAGCTACATGTATATCGAAATAATTTACTGTGAAATGAGATAAATTCGAGTATAATTTTTCGACCAAATAAAGATTTCAGAATCTTTTGAAAACGTTTTGTACACTCTGTCAGCTAAAAATGGCCATTTTGAGGGGTAGCTATGTAGCTACACATCATCAAAGTTCAAGGTATTTTTTCGGCCTTGTATGTATATTTAACTCTTTTTAACCGAAGTTGATCTAGATATTGCTTACCGATTTGAACGTCAGTAGGACAGTAAACAAAAATATTAATTTATCAATAAAAATTGCGGTGGGATCGGATATATTGGATGCGATACGCCCAAGATTTTTTTGGTTTAGAATTAGATATTTATTCAAGAATAGCTTTTTATTTTTTTTACAAGGGTTTGATGACAAGGCGCGCCCGATAACAAAAGCTATTGCGTGGAAAATGCATTTTATCACATGAGGAACTGAAGATAAATATAGAAAAACAGTTGACGTGCCTCGTCGTGTTTTCATTGTTTCCCTCCCTTGTGATGACCACCTGGGGCCTTTAAAGTATTGAATTATGGTTTCTGACACAGCAGCTTAAACGGTTAGCTTAAAGCTCAACTTCCAACTAAATTGTTTCCAACTCAGCATGTCCAGTGATGGGGTAATTGTACAAACAGAGCAGTCATGTGCCATCGTATCAACCACTGCTATCAACTATCATTTTGTGTAATGTTTCTATTTGCATTCCACCCAACAAATTTGTAACTTAGAAAGCGAATATCGCCAATTGCCTAAAAGACGTATCACGTCAGCTGTGGCAATTCAGTTTGACCTAGCTTGAATTTGACTTCCTGGCTTTTTTCCCAATGATATCAAATTGCATTTCTTTTTGGAAGTGCTTTTTTTGGCGGAGAAGAATATGATGAAAAATTTCCCCACAGTGTAGAGACAAATGTTTGAAAATCGAGGCACAAACCCTCAAACAATACAAATTGCTTATTCTAATTGTGTGATGATGACAATACAATACAGATTGTATAAATAAATTAGTTACATTATATCGTGGTAAAAATCTTTCGTAACAATATATACAATTACTAAACGAATCACGTCTACTATACTTTCAATAATATACATGGCATTTAAACATTTTCTGCCTTTTTCCTGCAAAATGGACAGTGTCCTTTTTGTAGAACTAGCAAGTCATAATCCTCCGAGTGGAACATCTGCAAATATTAAGAAAAAATGTGTAAAACATCGATGATGTAATAATGCCCCTCTCTCTGTTTCTCCACTGAGGAAAAGAGTCTGGGGCCGAGAATGAGACAATATGAGCTACTTACTCTGTTGCAGGATTGACAAAGCGTAATTCCGACATCGGGCATAATTGATTTATAATAGTTATAATTTAAGGGTTTCGGCCATCTCTTTATAAACACTTCATGACGATTCATTGACTGTAACACGCCACGACCAACTTTAACTGGGATGAACTCCGTTCCTCCTTGCTAATAAAGGAAATTACAAGAAGAAAAAAATTTGTTTATTAGGTTACGTAGATTACGTATAGCTGTTATAGGGGAGAAGAACATTTTGCAAACTAACTCTGAAAATCCTTGTACGCGGGTCAATAATTATTCCATTAACAAAGTAGCTACCTCAAAACTCATCAGTTTCTCAGTGAATGGATCATCATCATCGCCGCCATCTGGTTCATCAGAAATCTGTAATGACTGTACATCTGATATACTGGTTAAAGTTTATAACAATGGCGTCCCGACTAGGTCGACTTTCGCGCACAAATGCAGCCAGTAGATATATTCCAGCACAAAACATGCATGAAAATTAAACAAAGGCATTGCTGAGAGGACACTAGTCATAAACAAATTCAGAAGTCGACAGAACAAATGGTGTGCATTTAATTATTTTGCAGAAAGAAAAGTAGGTAGAGACTTGTAAGAACGTTTTCAGACGAAAGCATTGCCGAGTAAAAGGATACTGCCCATATCAACTTCATTCCATTGTGATTTATCTTTTTTTCGTTTTGTTGGAACATCCGCCTCGATCAATTTCACAGCTTCTTCATCGCTAACAAATAACAAATAATAAGTTACTTTGTGGAAAGGTGGAAATGTTCCACTCACAAATATTATGCTCCAAAAAATGATCTGCTCCTTAAATGCATGGTTAGGGCTAACGTCAAACTAATTTGATGACATAAAATAGGAAAGATATTATAATAATCTACCTTATTCCATCTTCTAGGACAAATTCGACCAAAGGCAACACGTCTGCAAAAAATAAAAATTTTATGAACATTTACAGTATTATGCTTAAATATATATGCGAGTCTTGAACCCAACTGAAAAATAAGGCTATAAAACATGCATGCAATAATCATCCTTTTATAGCTTAAGGATTAAGGATAGCGTATGCATAAGAATTAAGCATGCAGTTATGATTATTATGGCTAAGAGGGCGTTATATATAATAGGTCGGCAAGATTCACCCTTACAAGCATTCTCGTATAGTTATTGCCCTTACAGAATGTTCAGGGCATAGTTTAGTTTTCTACTGTTATAATTTCTTACCAAATGAAGAAAATGAGAAAACAAATGGTTGTCTACAGTTAATGCAATGATTTCCCTTGCTGTTCAACAATGGATTGGTGGTTGAACATCGATAGCACAATGGTAGCACTTCCTGTTGTATATTGAAAAATAAAACACGATCAAAATTAGCGCAGGATGGAAATTAGATGATAGATAGGTGTAAGAGCGTATGCACGGAGTGTGAAACCCTAAAATAATCAACCACTTGGTCCTGGTAGACTGTGCCATAAAGCGTATAGAAAAATCATGGTATCGCCAAAACGGTATCGTCATTTAGAAATGTTGACACAAAATAACATTACAACGTTTACCTCATTGTCAGAAAAAGGTTTTGACCTGATTGTTATGCTTCCAACATCAATGAGTTCTTGAAACCGCGAAGGAACCTTGAGAGACTGAAAACGAAAAAAAAACATCAGCTGTGGCAATCCCTGTCTCAAGGCGCGGGAATATCATGCAGGAAATGCATGGCTTTAACAACCTTGATGATTTCGAAACTAAGCTTTTTACTTGTTCTCTATCATTCTCTTTCAATCTATATTCCTCGTTTAGCGCATTTAAAATCGGAAATAGGAAATATTTAAAATGAAACATCAAATGATCAGAGCCTCTGTGTACATACCAGAATAGAGATAACCAACCTGTAACTTGTCAAAAGCATAGCGCGCCATTTTGTAAGCACCAAGATGTTTGCCTTGCTTTGATAGGGCGAACAATGTTGCACTGTAACACGGTTAAGGATACGAAACATTCAATATTTTTAGACGCTAATTTACCGAAGTTTCGGCTCTCACGTCTTGCATGAATTGTCAAGTGTCTCGATGATACATTTTGCTCAAAATAAGACATATACTGTAACAGTGGCAAAATAATTGTCATTGTATACGACGCTGTATCTCCGCTTTATTGTTAACCTACTTCGGGATAGAACCAAGATGATATCAAACGAAAATTTGTCCTGAGAACGTAGGACGATGGTTGAGGACCTTCCAGATGTCGAATTTTTCATGCATGTGCCAAACCTAATATTAATGATCTTTGTTTAAAAATTTTTTTGCATTGCCTAAGCTAGGAAACACCTCTTTAGATAAACGTCCGAGAAGCTCTTATACAAACAAGATCTCTTATACTATATGCTTATACAAACAAGGATACACTCTTGATATTCCTAATGGCGTTTCTTTTAACAATAAATGCAACAAATAACGAGCGATATTAAATAAGGCTTCAGGGAGATGATCTGTGAATGGCTCGTCCTAAGAACACATAGAAATTACAAAATTAAAAAAAAAACATGAAAAAAAAAGGAGAAGACTCTCTAACTAAAACAGGATTTTCTTACTGTGTAACGATGAATAGAATGGTAAAGATGATAAATTTCAGCCTTCGTTTGATATTCGTAAAACTTTCTTAGCATTTCAGCGTCCGTTTTCCCGTCTATGATAGAAAAGATGCGTCGTCAGAAATATTCATGACATGCAGATTAATGAAGTGGGAATTCATCCACTGAGGGTAAAACAGAACTTTGCCACCGCAATAATTATGCAGAACCGTTAAGGAAGAAAACTCTCGTTCGAGTAGCTGGCAGCCTCCTTAAATATCCAAATGGTGTGCACCCCTCCCCCCCTCTTTCACACACCTCCCTCTATCCCACACACCTCCCCCCTCCCACACACCTTCCTTTAAAGAAGTTGCCATGCTGCTCGCTCTGCAGGATTTAAAAAAAGATAAAAATAATGTCAGCCGAAAGGCCATGACAAACTTCCATATGTATATAAAGAGCATCGCAGAAAATGTTGATGCCAAAGTCTAGGATATTTCTAGTTGTGCGAAGTCCATTTATTGCTGGGTCAATATCTACAATTTTATTGTTTTTCAAGCATTTTTGCACTGGTTGAAAAAAAATCACTATCCGGTGGTGGATAGCGATATCTAGCCTTCGTACAACCGGACCCAGCCCATCTTCATTAAGAAACACTGGGACTGGAAACATTACCTTTGTCGAGCACTACGTGTAAACACTGAATTGATAGTTTCCAATAATAATAACCAGCATCGTTGAATCTAGAGGTTAAGAAAAGTCTTTTTAGTGGTTGTGAATTCCAGTTTGTGAATTCGTCGAAGTATTTTAACTTTACAGCACCTGTTCTCCACAACAGCATTGTGGGTAAGTTGTTCCAATACCTCCACCGCTTTATGCTGTTGACCTGATTTGTGGAATGCTTGAAAAAAGCGTGAAATGAAAATTTAATTGTCAAGTGGAACAAATGAGGAGGGGGGCAAATGTAACCAACACCTCTGCGTGATTCCAAGTAAGACCGCAAGGAATGGGGAAATAAAAAAGATCAACCAACCTTCTTGTGCCTCATCAAATCTATCATTCTCTGCAAGCCAGTTGGCGTACGGTACATAAACATCATCCTGGAAGTTCAGTGTTATAAATTTGTGAGTCGAGCATAAACCGTGAGTATACAAAAAATACCAGACTTTACCTTTATTATAAATTCTCAATGAATTAAAATCCACAAGCTCGACAAACGCACCTTTAAGTCTGGCTGTTTTTCCACAAGATGGAATGCCTATACAGAGTCAGGGTTAAACAATTAAGGAAAGCAAAGAATGGTTGCTTTACTGTTCAATTATAAAACAACAGCGATATACCTCGTCCCAATGTCGTGTATCAACATGTAACTTAACCAATGACTTCAGATCTCCCATTTTCATGTACATCTCTGTCGCATAGTCATGCTACAAAATACAAAAAGGCAACATGGAATGACTTAAGCGACTGATGACTACACGCAACAGCTGCAATAACTATATAGCAGTTCACATGCATATAACCCTATAATTATAATTATTAGTGAGATGACTACAAACCTGGTCCATTTTTGCGAAATAATGGGCACACTTTTTCAAAGCTTCAGTCTCTGCCTTGTTTAGATTTCTTCCAACCTCAAGAAGCCTATGAATAAGATGAAAAAGTATTTAGGATTAAGAAAAGTCAATAAGAGACATGCAGTCTGTATATATACTTACTTATCTGCCCATCCGTTCTCGCCGATCAATTCTATGGCTTTCATGTATTCCCCAGCAGTCAAATACATATCACTGCAGAACACAAAACACGTTTTTAAGATTTATACGTTTGTATGGATTACGCGGTCGGGATTTGAGTTAAGTCAGGATTAGTTTTGGAATAATGATCGTGTGGAAGTGTGGTAAAATAGGATATTAAGCTATGATAATGATAAGAATGTGGTTTAGAGATTATCCTTGGATAGGGATTTAGATGAAATTATGAGATGATCTTACGCAGCAGCTCTGGGATCATTACTGGACTTGGCCCACTCTGCTTGCTGTTTGATTAAATGTTTCACATTCTTGGCATCCCCAGAACCAATAAATTCCTGAGCAACGAAAAACGCTACATTAATGTCCGATTGAAACTTCAGTCTTTTTTCAAAACAAATTGCATGAAAACTCACCTTAGCGTACTCGAACTGCCTGAGATCGGAGAACATCGCCAAAGCCTTGGATTAAACAGAGACTGTTTAATCATAATCATATTTTAGCAATTTTAAGGACACGTCAATAAGTTGATTTTATACCATGTACCTTTTCGTCGTTACCAGTCTTCTTGTATAGCTTTGAGGCTTCTTGAAATTTGCCTTGGTAAGCATATATGTCGGCTAAAAACGCCAGGCTTTCAGTTTCTCCACGCTTTTTCCTTTCCTGGGAAAGAATTACGTGTAATGTTATACGTTCATATTTTTACCATTTTTGATCATTTGACGATGCTTTAATTAGGGTTATAACAGGACAATTAGGGTTATAATATGCCTCAAACAAAGGCACCATTCAAAAGGCTAAACGGTGTCTTATAGAGTACAAGACTTTTAAAACCAACCTCGATATTTTGAAGGAGTTCAAGGTATTTTAGGTCACGAACTCTTGTGAAAGACTGAAAAAAGAAAAGGTTTGAATTATTTTTTGACACGTTGATTGACTATTTGCAGACAAAGGAAAAGATTTAACGTGTTATTTTTTGTTATGTTTCACAATGATCATACCTTCTTGGCAATATCAAAATTCAGACCCTTAAGAATGAATCAGAAGTAAAAATCTTAATATGGGATAAATCAGAAATGAACATGATATAAAAACGCATGCATACCTCCATTGCTTCCATGGCTAGTGTTCTCCAGTCCCCATCTGTGACCCCTAGACAAGCGACTTTATAAGCCTCTTTGTACATTTTCGTCTCCAGATATTGGTACATAGACGCAGACTAAATATAATAAAATATCAGGTGAGTTGTCACATATGGTCCGGAGTCGAGAGGTTCAAAATATTTTTTAGTGCAGTTACGAATCATTACTTGCAGACCGAATACCATACATTTTTTTAATAACTAACTACGTCATTTAGCCTTAGAGCTTCGCTTTCATGAGTCGTGAGCAATCGCCTTGCTTCTTTCACTGTTGAGAACGAGGCTACCATGCGAGCGGAAAAAGTAATCGTGAGGCCATACAAGAAGGGTGTATAAGAGAAGACATGTAGGTATACCATAGAGACAATGGGAACTACGGGAAAAGATAATCATCATTATTTTTACCTGTGGAACTTCAACAGCTGTCATTGCATAAACATGAAGACAGAAGATTTTTGAACCACTAAAACCAACAACAAACCCCTAAAAACAAGACAAGAACGTCCTTACAAAACATTGCTTTATTTCAGGGTTAATATATAGAAGCAGAATAATTTGAATTTTAGAGAATCAATAAAATCGAATTCTACCTGTAGTTTTTGCTGATGAACTGGGAAATTGCTGGCTTTAATGTTAAGAACGCCATTGCCAGAATAACACAACATATCCTAAGCGAGTAAACACGATACGGTGTCTAATAACGTTTGTCAAGTTTATGCCAGCAAAACGACTCAAAAATTATCACTTTGCAGCCAACGTTTTTCCAGGGGTGAGGCATAGGAGAGAAACTAGGTAACTAACTAGCCCACGGTTACTATCACTGTTCTATACTAGACCTATTACCACTGACCTATGTCTACTAAACTATGTTCCACCAGACAAACTTTCCCGATAGAGAATTTGTTCTATGAAGTGAATTTGTGCTATGAAGTGTCGTTTAAATGTGTTTTATTTTTCATTTGTGTGCCAAAGTCAACCAAAGCAAATCCACTTTATTTACCGCAATTGACAAGAAAATTGAGAAAAGGTCGTTAAAAACTGGTAAACAATATTAAAAAAACTCGTGTTAGAGAGAACTGTTTCTCACAGCAGAGGACGAGTTCTCACCTCATTGTGTGTATTCCATGCAACACTATTCGCACCAGGCTCCTGAAACAAGAGCTCTTTGTTTTTCAAGTTATACACAAGACAAGTGTTATTCTCGTCCACAACTGCTATCTTTGTTCGACTAACAAAAAAAAGAACAGTCTAGTAAATTATACGGCACCCAGCTGTGTCATAAAGGCAGAAGCTTTTAGCCATGATTATACAGTATTAATCGAAGCAGTCAAAGCACACATTTGTGAGAATTCTCATTTATCAATATGTACCTGCAACTTAAGTCTAGACAACGTACACTGGTCTGTTGTTTCAGAAGCAAGATTGGAAACGGATTATTGGTGAAGATTTTAAAAATCTACAAAAATAAAAGAGATCGCATTTATGCATGCATATATACTAATGAGAATAACCTAATCATTCGCAAAAATCTTACCTGGCCATTTTTCAAACCAACCAAGAGACCTTCTCTTCCAGGAGGACCTCCAATCACTTTTATATATCTGATCAATGATTCCATGTTCCATTCCCTGAAAAGAAAAAATACACGTCATTCTCAAATCCGGGACTTTTCCGGAGCAAAAATTGCAAGAGTAAACGGGCCTTTACGCAACTGTATACGGTTTAAAAACTTGCACCGCTGAGGATCTGAGAGTCCACAGGAAAGCCTCGGAAACTAACATGCATGCCTTCATGTCTTGAATGAACTTTGCAGGTTTTATTTTAAAACTGGCCAAATGAACTAATATATTAACGTCCTCCTTTACTTCGCATCAAATGTGGTACAACAACTTTCATACTGACTCTCGTAACGAAGGTCCTTACGTGGAAACGTCGAGAAGTGTTTTTTTGTAGCAATTGTTAATTTGTCATTCCATAATTGACGCCCAATTTGCACTAAGCTTTCTCTTATCTTTCTCTGGTTCTCATAAGTCACATACAATCGGGCGACGTATTGTCTGAGGCCGGTGACGAAGAAAATTTATTGAAAATAAAGTACTTCTTTCATTAGTGATTAGTGACCACCGACAATAGTCATCGCCGACCGCCGGTGACACAAGGACCAGGCTCTAGCTTCTAAGAATCGGGGATCCATTGCATTATTTTCCGATAGACAAAGTCGCACCAGTGACCTCCGTCTCAGACAAAGGAAATCCCAGTTTCTTACGACAAGTGCGAGGCCCCAGCATCGGCAGCCTGGGATTAACAACAACAGCAACATAAAACCAAAGACAAATATAGAAACCCATTTACACCAATCAAAACGTTGTGAAATGACGTCAGTGTATAATAATAGATTCTTCCCGACGGTTTCGCCAGTTCCGTATAATACTGTTGTTATCTAGACGAGATTCATTATGGCTTTGTGTACACAACAAAACCTATAGCTTTCGGTTTGTTAAGTAAAAAGTACAAACATACTCCGCGGTCGCTGTAAATTTTCTGCTGTTTCGGCCCGAAGGTAGGTTCTCCACTTCTGTTCTAATAATTTCACGAGTGTCCTGTTATATACCTCTCTCATCCTTATATTTTATTCCTCGTATTTTTCCTTATACCAATATCCTTATTCTTATATTGTTTTTGATTTTGTTTGAAGAATTCTAGTAGCCTTGTTGTAAAGTTGTGAACAGGCCATATTCGACGCTTTCTCGATCACGATAGTGCGGTGACAGCTGTGCATGCCAGTGGAAATATTTTGACTGCAGGTGTCAACAGTTATCTGCATGTTATTTAACTATGGTGAACTGCGCTTGAACAAGCTTTAAAAATTATTTCTGTTTTACAATCAGAAAGGAAATCATCTAAACTTTACTTTTTAAGTCAGTGCGTGCATCACATGCATGCAGATAGCTGCAAAGCTCATGAATTAGATTTCAAACTGATATTAAATTTAAGTTTAAGTTATGCCGAGCTTTTGTGCATGAATAACTGATCACGCGAGGAAACAATGTGTGCCACGTTTTCCAAACAGCCAGAATATCAAATATTGCATGCATTAGTTCTCTTCATTAATTCAAGGTTACATAAACGTCTGTAAGTTAATTTGAACAGCTAAAACTTTCAGTTATTTCTGTATGAAGCACGTCAGATATACTTGGAATAGGAAACATTGCGTTGTACGAGTTCTTTATAGAGAAATAACCTATAGTAAAGTTCAAACACATGAAACGAAACAATGTGATCATTGCATCATTTGCATGTGGCAAATAAAATAATTATTAATGACAATTACAAATTCCTTATTCCTTATTCCTACAAACATATGCCTGCATGTTATGGTTAGTGATGTTTAAATGAATTATCTTTGTATAAGAAAAGTAACTTTCCCCGGTGTAACCAAGAATATTTTTCAAACATATAATTTCTAGTTAGTTCAAGGGGCAGCTCGTCATTTATAATGTTAATTTACAATTCAATCTTTCTTTATATCATAGGTAATTGGTTTCACATTATCAAGAGTTTTATTCAATGAAAATGCAGACCGTTGGAAACCTCCATGAACTTCAAAGCGTCCCTTCACATACCAGAGATATCCTGTTCTTTCGTTCCCGGGACTTTCGAGTAATCCGCTTCATTCTGCGCCTATTGTCGCTATGGCGACCGGAATCAGCGGGCATCTTAGAACGGTATGTCTACCCAGTGTTCGTCAGTCTTCTATTATTGATCACAGGACCTATACGCAACTCACTACGAGCGAGGGGAAATTCTACGTGGCTAAATATTCAGCTTCTGTTTATCATCCACGAGGTTGTGGTTTGGTTAGGTCATATCCTTGGTAATCGATACTTCGCTTCCAGGGACCTGGAAAAAAATGTCCTCACGCCTGTGAAACCGCTGATCGGTATCACGAAACCTTTGAATCGCAGGCTTAAGATTCTCAACATTTCCGTTGTGGTATCGATGACACTTTTCTCCATAATGCTCTGCACGCTGTTTCTAGTGACAGGAATCCTGTGGAACGAAGGAGATGGACGATTTTCGGCCGAATTTCCAAACTTAAAAGGCCCATTAGATTACATTCTATACGGTTCGATATATTTCTCAATCGTCTACAACCTTGGCGTGGGACTGGCATTGACCTGGACCCTAGCGCTACTCTACTGTTGTTACGCTGCTCGACTGAAAATCCTTGAAAACGTTTTCTTGAAATGGAAGAATTCCTCAGTCGATGCTGTCTCGTTCTTTATACATTCCTACGCGAAGCCCGTTAGAGATTCCTGGAAACGAATTTCTTGGTGGTTCCTCGTCCATAACATTGTTGCACTTGTGATACCGCTGTACGGCTACGAACTGGCTCAGGCTGTTTCCGGGAGGGAATATCCTTCAAAGCATCTTCCACAGTTCATATGTTACTTGATTTTCACCGTGACAATCTGGCTTGCGCCCATTTACGTCGGGGAACAAATAAAGAAACGGGAGATGAAATTCAATGATCATATAAACGATTTCTCTCCTTGGTTGCTGGAAGCTGACAGTCCTGATCTTAGCAAGAGCAGAGTGCACACTCTGAGAGAAGACCACCCACTCTCTGCCGCAAATTTACATCTTCAGGGAATACCATCCGCACATTCCACCGCTTCAACGTCTACGGAAAATTCCGACAATGCTTCGAATTACACAGCGTATACATTCGCGTCTCGAAGCGAAGAGTTTCACAATTTTACGCGCTTTTTAAAACGAAGAACGCCAGGTTTGGTTTCACGGGGTTACTCGTTGCAGTTGACTTTCTCCCTCTTTTCTCTCTTTGGAGGATTCATATCATTTCTCACTGAACTTTCTAGCGCAAATTCTCAATACTTCATGAACACCCATTGTAACTGCACAATGTCGTAGAGTACCTTACTTACTTACACAGTACACACAAAGCTACAACGGTTAACAGGCTGCTGCATGCTTTATCGAGTTGTAAATGTTGGTTTCAAGTTTGTTAAAAAATACATGATCCATGATACTTAAGGCTTATTTCTCGCGGCAATCAATCCTGCAGTTCTTAGATTTCAGTACACTGCATGAGCACAGATATCTGATCAATGAGATTCACAGTCTAGTAACATAGCTATTAATGCACTATATCAATTCAAAGTACACTGTCGTGATAATAAAACCACTTAAAGTAAACAGTTCGAATCACGAAGATACATTACAGAATGAAGAAGCACAGAAGAGAGCGGTAACTTAACCATTATTGCTGCAAAGATTTCAGTAAAATTCTGCAATGAATTACACCTTTTTATCTATTATGTTTAGCCCTGAACTAAAAGCCTTGCTTTTACAGGTGTTACACTAGGATAAAATTTAAATGCAAAAAAACCAACAAACTGAAAATTCACACAAACCTTTCCTTTTCACCACGGAAACTAAGGCACTGGAGACGTTTTTCCTAAGAAAGATAAAACATGACATATTAGAAAGGATCACAAGACAAGATATAAGCTATTTTGAATAGCCTGAAACGCGTATCGGAGAGCTCCGAGCTCTTGCAATTAACCACTTTCAATCATTACGACATACATTGAAGAAGTTGGAATGTTAATTTGGCTGCCATCTTTGCCGCGTAGTGCCAGTCTTCAGCTGTTTTTGGCTGCGCAGTTTTTAAGAAGCGCACAAAAATATGGAGTTTTTATAACTTGGTTTGAACAATATAAAACATGTTTTGTAATATGTCATGCGCTGGTTCCATACTCTTTCAAATACGAGTGGAATTAGCTAGAAAAATATTAGCTTCATAGCACCTTAACGAACTCTTATCACACCAGATTTAATGGATTTATAAATGGATTTTTTATGTATTAATATTTACCTGACATAAAATGATGTTATTCGCACAAACCACGAGTAAATTACAATCAAATTTCTCCTCGATTTTTTCCTGCAAAAACAAAATCAATAAGTCGCAAATTTCAAATAAGATGCGATACGTTCATATTACGTCTCGTACCTTGAGTCATTCTCTCTATATACAGCTAGGTTGTACAGTATCATGTGTACTGTGTCCGTTTCATGAAAAATAAAAACAACCAACTTACCTTAACGCGATAGCGCATGTCTGTTGGATCATCACTTGTTAATTCATACACGATTATTCTGTCTGGAAGTTGCATCTAAATTAGTGAAATTACACATGGGGGTTAATTACTAAAGACCAGCTTACGATACTGTATTTTACCCGCAATTCATGCTTGTGCAAACTCTAAAATGCAGTTATCTGATAAACATTTTGTTTGCAAGGTTCATGTTTTTGATGCATTATCATGCAGTTTCTTCTGTAGTATTAATTAACCCTTAATTGATACTATAGGAAGTTGCAGGAAAACTATAGAATCTGAACAGGTGTAATCCCTGAGCTGACGCTTCAGGGCCGCGAGAGAGAGTTCTACAGTAATTTCACTCGGAGATCTTAATTGTATACTTGAAATAGTTTTACTGTTAGAAGTAGATTGAATATAATCAGGTCACTTACTGCGAGTCGACTACGGTATATCGCAATCTTCTTCACCAAATCCCGGCATTTTATTCTCACTAGAGGTTAGGACATTCAAAGTAGAAAATCAATACTTACAATAAGCAAAATTCAGATTACGAGATGTTGTCAAAAATAAGTGCGAGTGAACGAGGGTGAAAAAGAATTAAACGTAAATGCTCACTTTCCTGTGAACTTACGTTAACGTAAATGCTCACTCTCCTGTGAACAGTTATGTCTGTGTTCAAGTTACTTAATGATGAGACATTTCAAGCTATATACCTGAATGCCTGCTACCTCTTATGAACTGGTAAAAAGAGCCATGCATGCATTGATTTATGAAAATATCACAGAGTCCCACCTTTATTCTCTGTAGTCAAGTGTTGAACAATGACATCAGTCATGTTGTCACGATATGCATATCTAAATAGGTAACAGACTTTGTTAGAGACTCTGAGAAACAACTTTAAGTTTAAGTATGCTTCAATTAACCTTTCTCTAGGTGTACATGTGGCTGGAAATTAGGGGTTCAATAATCTATTATTTAATTCAAAATTTCTAGGGTACAGCTCTATCTATATATAGGTCCTGTTTGATTTCCTACTCAGATTCTTACCGCTTAACGCACTTTATGAATACAAACTTAAGGGGAGTCACCAGAAACGTTATTCTAATATAACTTATAGGAATATTTAGTTTACCTATCTTGGTACAGCCCATGGACAGTGCTGAAAACAAGTTGATAGTATGCAATAGTTCCATCTTGACAACCGGTGACCTGAAAGTGTGTAAACTCACTTTGTCAGGGCTTTTTTCTAAAATCCTTTATACATTTGCAGGCATTAATTAATGTTTGACAACAGCATTAATAAACTGAATTAAAGTACCACAAAATTCTGTCCAGGTCTGACCCTACACGACCATAACCAACTCTGCTGTTCCCCAACTGACCCCAATCTTACACCTTCCTTGGTGTATAAGGAGCACTAAAATAAAGTATAAACAGTGAGTCAGCTGTGACTGTGTAGAACACATTGAGGAACTCTGTGCATGTCAAAATTCCACCAAGGCCAATGTTAGCACAGAATGTGACTGCATGCAGGGGCAAGGCTGCTTCAAACATAATGAAATTTTTAATCAGATAAATATTCAGGGAAAATAGAAAGGATAAGAATCAATCTTACTTCTTTGTTAGATCCACCAATAACAAGATATTCCCCTTGGGAAAAGAATGCCAGGCTGCATGGATCAAATCCTAAATGTCGATCTTTACCAATCTAAAAGATTTTAAGCATTTGATTATTATCAAAGAAGAATCTTTATGTCCATAAAATATTCATTTGTTAGTTAAAATTTCAATGAAAAGAAACCTGTTTTCCACTTAGTTGATAAAATGATAGTGTCTGATTCCAATCACCAACAGCTAGCACATCATAAGGTTCATCCCTTCACAAAACATACAGTATGTTAATAAACAATATAAACCAATTAAATCAGACTTTGCATGTCCCAATTAATCCATCTGTATAATATACAGTATCTAATGTTCATACTTAGATGGATTCCATGAAATTGTCCAGACAGGATGGTTAGTAGGTCGGTCTATTTTCACTTTCTCATCACCATTCTGCAGGTAGTAAAAATTAAACAATTATGTACTATATTGAAATAAAATACAAGAATTATTGATTGATGATAACATTCAATGCTATGGCACTTACCTTGCTGCGTATGCTAACAGTTCCATTATACAATCCAAGTGCAAGGTATTGGCCATCGTTAGTCCAACTAAAATAATATATTAATAAAATAAGAGCATGCAGGCAGGATTTAGGCAAGTAGAATAAAAATAATGTTTAAAAGACATTTTAATTGTGATATTTGCAATGAGACAAACATTACAGTATTCACCTGCAACACGTTACTCTTGATGACACCTTGTGTTTCGAAACAGATTTCTGTTCAGCTGACCACAAACCTTGAATGAATGAGTGGTAATTATGACATAGTAAGCAAACGAGACAGGTATGAAAAAACAGGTATGGTGATACATACATTTTCATGTTCCAGTCACTAATAATATTTGGAACATATATAGTGTATGTTGGCCAATAGAACTCAAGGTAATTGAATATGTTTTTCATCAGCAAAGAAACAAGGTTGCCGCTCATCTTGAGAAAGAAATATATTAGCTATATTCACACATTTTATTGGACATACCAAAATCATTTGCTGTACAGCTTGCAAGTTGGTGTGACACAGGGTTATATGACAAACACTGGATTGCATCATTGTGTCTAGATCAATGATACAAAAAATATAGTAGAGTTGGACAATAGACATTTATGCATAAACTAAATGCAGTGCATAACTACAAGGTATTAATAAAAGGCAAGTAGGATCTAGTTTCCCAGTCTAACTAATAACTTCTGGGAACAACTGGCATTTGCTTGCTTAGATAATTGTCATGACTCACGCATATTTCAATATTCCTTCCAGTTTATTTGTCCAAATTATAACACATTTGTCTGCACCACCTGATGCAAATCTTTTCCCTAAAAACAAAATAAGTGGCAAGGCTATTAATTCACTGACTGGTATAAAATATGTCATAAAAGTGAATTGTTCGTTAATTATTATTAAAGGCAAATTAATCCATGTGAATTGTTATGACAATATGCCTCAAGCAGTTCGTTGTGGATAAAAGGCTATAGTTCTGCATTGTAAGGCTAAAATCAGGGCAGTACTGCAAGTACTTTGATCATAAGCTGAATATTCAACCATTTTACTCAAATATATGTCGCCATGTTGAAACCCTGTTGCCTAAGTTACTGCAAACAACTTGAAAGATGGGCAAAATTTCTGCAAAATACACATTACTTCTTTGGAAATAAATACGATTTCTTAAGAAATTAAATCCAAAACGATTGAATAGTATATATTTCGCAATTACTTGACGCAAATTTACAAGTAGAAGAGTTATAAACTGTATTCATCCAAAATAAAAAACCCACCGTCTTTCGCATAGGCAACACAGAAAACGCTATCTTTATGGCCCTTTAACGGTTGAATCAAAGTCCCATCTGATGTGTCGTAAACCTACGATATTCCGAAGGAATTTTTAAACAAAATTTCAGGAAAACAAAGACACCGGTTTATCGAACTATTGCAGGAAACCTTACCAAAACAACAGAGCCCGTAGCGACAATTATTTGGCTGCCATCGGGTCGAAAAGCGATGTCATATACACTGGAAAATTAAGTTAAGAATGAGCATTTGGAGCGAGTTTGATATTTGAATTGAAGTAAAGAAATTTTGCTCATTACCATTGATCTTGTCTGTCCTTATCCTGTACTTTATCGACCCATGTTGGAATCGACTTCATTTTCCTTCATATTTTGTGAAAGTACCGAACACAATACGTCAAGTTACGATTATTTCCGAAAAATAATTATCGTGCCAGACAAGGTAGTCACCAGCGTCAAGTCCAAAATTAGAAGCTGTTTCAGATGAAATAAAATAGTTTAAACCCCTTTATTTTTAATCACGTAAGATGGATAAAAAGCACCCGTGTTCCTACTTGTTCAATCCGTGTGATGGATATAGTAGTAGTTCTGGAGGGAAGTTACGTTAATTCAAACTATGATTTAACCATGAAGATTGAAGATGGTGTATTCTTATAATCACCAGTGGTAAACATAAACAGCCATCATTATAATTGTATTGTGTATAGTCAATGATCTTGTCACCGTCTCTTTTGGGTTGTCAGCATTGCATGCGACTTTCTTCCTTTCGGACTGCAACGTGATGCTTGCCGGAAAAATTGCTTCACAACACATTGGTTTGGGAATTTTCTCGCAATTCGAATTTTCAAACAGTGAAATTTTAGGGCGTTTACTAAATTGGTTGACTGAACTGAATATTCTTGATATAATGTGTATTGTGCATAAAATTTGCCGATCCTGAGGCAGATTTCCATGCGATAATTGGCCAGAGCACAGATAATTGGGTCAGGAAGGGAAACGAGTATGGTGACCGTGTTTTATTCCATTCATCCCAGTCGCGGGTTACCAGCTAGGTGGTCAGTACTCAGCAGCGTAGAAAATCGTAAACACAAAGAACAAATAAGCTCTAGAATTCAATCACAGGCCCCTGAGCCGGGCAAGTAGGCCTAGCGGGTAATCCGCCACTGATTCCACTTCAACGAAAATGCTCGTGACATTTGAATCTATTGTAACAACAACTATAGTAATGACAATTGTGCACTGTATTAACTAGTACCTACCATCGCTTGCATAATCAACACAGTATACAGCAGATTTGTGTCCTTTGAGCATGTCAATCATTGATCCATTCTGTGCGTCATAAACCTAAATAATATGTAATTCAGTCATACCGCGACTAAACCACTTATATAAACCTTAGACGTCCATAATCATCCAATACGCAATATCGGTTTAATTATCTCCTTCCCACGGTTGTTCAGCTGATAATAATGATTACTCACCAAAAGCATGTTTCCCGCCGTCGCCACAACAGTTGAACCATCCGGACTGATAGCAACATCATAAA
Organism: Dendronephthya gigantea; assembly: GCF_004324835.1. Taxonomy (NCBI): domain Eukaryota; kingdom Metazoa; phylum Cnidaria; class Anthozoa; order Malacalcyonacea; family Nephtheidae; genus Dendronephthya; species Dendronephthya gigantea. The sequence continues at coordinate 1,896,764 of NW_021163031.1, forward strand.
TGCTAAAAAAAGTTTAAAAAAAGTATAAAAAATGTTAGATTACGAACTTTTCATGTACCGAATGCAAATGAACTTTTGTCTTTAGCTTATTATATACCATTATTAGGTTCGGCACATGAAAAGTTGACGTCTGAATCGGACCTTAAAGAAATACTTAAAAATCTCCATCACGATGCGGTATTTATCTATCAGCCAAGGTCTGCCAAATTAAGATTAGGGATAACTGTAAAATGTAACTGCATGCTGACTGAACCCTTCGATAAAATGATTTGTAGGATTTGGGCCATCTAGCTTATTTCGAAAAATTTTAAAATTAACCAACGAGTTTTGTTAGTCAATTCTGCAATTTTTACTATCACTTTTAATTAATATGCCGCGCACAATTACCTTGGAACGAACAGTTTATATACAGGGTGTACCAAAAAAGTACCCCTTATTGAAATGAAGTTTGGTTGGAATTTGAATGCAAGATCAACGCAGTAGTGTGTAAATAGCATAGTTATTAGATTGAGGCATTCAAATAAAGCATCTTGCTTTCAATTGGGTTTATCATAATATTAAGGCAATCAGATTCTAACAAAGGCATGATTTCAATAGAGGGGGCTTTTTTGGGGACGCCCTGTACAGTAGAATAGATTATAGCTCGTTCTACATCCTAGAACCAGTCCCCAGAAGTATATATATATAGCACTCTAGCTAGTGGTCACCCTAAGTGTAATTGTGCAATTAAGCCAAGTGTAAAAACTAACAAATAATAAGGGAGCGGTCATAAAGTAACTGCTAGGGTGGGCCGGAGGAAATAAAGATGGGCCATGAAATTATTTTCATTAGTTTGGGTGGGCCATCAATTACTTTTTGTGAAAATGGATGGGCCATGAAACAAAATACAGCCTGTTTGCACTCAATACATACTATAACTACTACACAACAATCCCATTAGAAGAAAAACTATTTAAAATAACAAAATAATATATTCAAACATAATATCAAAATTTACATGATCCTGTTTAATATTTTTAATAATTCAGTATTAATGGCATTAATACTTTGTCAGTCATATTTACCAGTATGATTTTTAAAAATATGCATCACCCTTCCTCAGAATCAACGAATTATTTTGTTCTATAAAGGTTATACGAGAAAGCGACGCTGCATGGTTGGTTTGATCAAAGTGATAGACACGCTGTACATTAACATATATAGCAGGATGGGTCATGAAACTTTTCCAATGACTTATGATGGGCTTTTAGATCTTTTCTAGATTTTCAGGATGGGCCACCGAATTTTTTTAGGAAAACAGATTTTTCCCTCCGGCCCACCCTAGCAGTTACTTTATGACCGCTCCCTAAACAAACCACTTGCCTTTGTGGGACATGCTGTCGGTCCAAAATGCGATCTGTCCAGCAAGTTTGAACGCGATTAAACGCCATTAAGATGAGCTATTAAAATAACATTAAGGATAATAACTACTTTTTCAAACGTCTGAATGTCGATAAATGCTTCTCCTGCTCATACGTTTATTGAGACACAAGCAAATAAATGTACTGTTTCAACTATTCTAGCATCATTTTTCCAAGCTATGCTAATGTAAACTTGGAGGATAAGACAAATATTGACTCTGACATTTGGCTTAATTTCCACGGAAACGCGAACATAAGCAAAATGAAAAAGCGTCTGGCAACTAAAGTATCATCAGTGTCTCGACTTAGTTCAAGTCAACCGCGCATAATAAATGAATGCGATTTGCTCGTAAATACCAGACATAGCCGTAGGATGACAGACTGTTGCCAAAACATTATTCCTAAGGTAGCAACTAACAACTTCGGTCTCCGTTGTGCGTAAACTACTTAATTGCATGTTGAGCGTTTTAACTGCTGAGCGACCGGATTTCAAACTTTAATCTTTATGATGAAAAAAAAGAGCAAATACTAGCTTGATGAAAAATCTTGATGAGCGCCTCTCTGTTTATTAAAAAACAAAAAAATCGATTGATACTGGTTTGTTTATGCAGAATATTGAACGAATCAAAACAGGAACACTGCATGCACATGCATATATAGGAAAACTCACGATATACTGGAAACCTCCTCCGCCTCTTTTTCAATCGCTCTGAAGTTTCCCGGTAAATCTATCCTGTTTAAAATTATTGGCAACCGCCCCCAGAAGACAAATTCGTCGGTAATAGCCAAATAGGTTAAAACAGTGGAGGGAATTATAGAAATATAGAATACTAAGTATATATGGTCCATTCTACCCCCCTCGGAAAGCTACTGGAAATGTTTGGATTAGCTTGGCTTGAGAAAACAAAGGTGACAGCCGCAAAAGTGATTGAAATATGCACTTAAATTATTTGTTTAACACGAATTTCGATAAAGCAATGCTTTCTGGTGCATATATATCATCTCGACTAAGATTTAGGTATAACAAGGGCAATCCGAGACGCATGGACCCAGTATACTTCGCCGAATTATCTGGATAAGTGAAAAGCCAAAAGATGTTGAGGATGGACGAAGTGGGATGGAAGATCCAACGTGAATCATGATAAATTTAGGAGTGATGTCAGTGAACATGCGTGCATGCGATTGCATGGAAGGACTTGCATGGGCAATGGCAATACGCGGGTTAATTTCCTAAGTTATCGTATTGCATGTCCTTAACCACAAAAGGCTTACTTGAATGCAATATGAAAATACAATAGCATAACGGACATCCCTGGTAAGTGTTATTTTATATGACCCAGCGGTTTTTCAGAGAAATATTTTGAACCTGCATGCATTGTGGAAACAGTAAAGGATTTAAAATTTGTCATCAATTGGATTCATTCATTGGACGATTTTTTTACAACCAATCTTAATCTTTGGTTGTTTTTACCAAATAAAATTGATCAAAAAGAGATGAACGTGCATGAGACAACCAATGTTAAATTAGCTCTTTTAACAATCTTTCTTTACAGAGTGCCGGCATGATTCAAGTAACAGAGGAATTTGAAATTACGCAGAATAGAGAATCAAACAGCTACTTTGAATAAAATTGTATTTTACATCACAAATATCTTAATTCAGTTTTTTCTAAATTAAAATCCCGCCTTACGATACTTTGTCACGAGTATATCTAGTTTCCATACATTGTACTTTATATGTCAATCATTTTAACACCACAAATAATACTCAATACCGTATAGCAAGAGACCCTTGGCAGTAAAAATATAGTTACTAAGTTAGGCATGCTAAAAAGAATACATTGCGTCGCTAAAATCAACAGGTTAAAAATGTGACCTCTGCAAGTTTATAGATTTTGTTTGCTCTATTATACACGCAGATAAAATGAAACCAGCACATATTCTGAAACAAAACTTCTAAGAATAATTTAGAACAGCATAATGCTAACATAGAACAGCATAATGCTAACCTGTCGAATTAAATGATAAATACAAAATAGTTAAGTCTTAATAGTATTCAGTTTATATTTTAGATCAGCAATATGTTTTCGCGTATAGGTAAACGAGAGTGCCGCGTTATCAGGACTTAGTCCATATCCACAAAAAGATTATATTTAAAGTTAAACTACAGACCAACACAACACGTTGTATGTGACAACGATCACAGATCGTTCTCCAACCCAACCTTTCCCCAGACGCGCTTGAATCAGGAATATTTCCCTTTTCTTCGGTCTACAAAAAGAACCATATAATTAACCATAATTAACCATAAGATAAATTTTTTAAATATTTCCAACTTTTAAATAATATGAAATTGGTGCTTAATATTTCAAGCACATTTTTTAATATTTTATTCGCCCGCATGGACTTCAATTTTACCATTGTAGCCAATTATATCTCATCGTGGATCGTGGGTTAAATTCCCACCGTGGTCAAGCTAATTTTTCAGCACCAGGACCACCATCACAATAGTAAAAATATCAGTAGAAAATTTCTGTCTTTCATGAATGTACTTAAATGTGCCTAATAGTCACCGTATATAAATGTTATGACATGATTGGCATTATGGCATGGTGAGTTTCCCGCCTCAAATGTTTGATTTTGTTTGGACGCTTACGCTGCGCCGGAATGAGCAATTGATACGAAATTTCATTTCGAACAAATCACCAAGAATCAAAGCCAACTCATACATGCAGTAAACAACTGACTGTAATCAATATGTATGAGTCTCGATTTTGAGTACAAACCGACTGGAATCAATATGTATGACGCAAAAAAGAAACTAATAATTAAAACCATAGAAGTCCCCATAAGGAAAGCCCATATATAAGTGTTAGAGTTAGATAAAGTATTGATTAGTACAAAAACAATTAACACTTACTTTTAAATTGCTTCTGTGAAATAAACTACCTTCATCGTCAGAGAATTCTGTTTTAAGAAGTAAAATGCGCTCCATTAACGGGCGTAGCAAACAAGAGTTATAGTTTGAGAGTTTCTCGCCCTAGACATAAGCTTGGTCAAACGAGAATAAGAATTACACGAGAGTCGCGGAAAGATGTACAAAACGCTAGCCTTCAACTCCCACAGGCAACTTTTATGGGACGGCTCAACGTCGATGAGAGTTTGTGGGATACCTTAAATCGGGAGAGTTGCAACTTTCGTCTAATGTTTGACCAAGGTGTAAACGTTTCTTTTATGGTCATGCACACATTAACACTGGACCGAACATGCAAACCATTCGTTTTATACTGGGTGATAATTTGATTATATTTCACAATTTATACTTCGATAGCACAAACCTCCGAATGTACCAACTGAAGTTTTGCTGACGGATGTTGGATTATTCGTAGTAGTCTTTGCACAAACAGACAGTCCATTAACATAGAATCTAGCTGGCCTTATTAAGGTGGTGCTTCCAGATGAGGAAACAGAACTGTCACTACCGTCTTTGAATGAACCATTCAGTTCTTTACGAAACCATGAACCTAAAAAACACATATAGTTTGTAGTATACTTCATTTTTCTTGACCTAGTTGACAGATTTATTGGTGTATTAAGAAATATCTTATAAATGACTTTTACCATTGTTATTATGTGTTATTCCATTTTTGATACCACATGGACCAAGTGACAATGAACTCATGCAGATATTTTCATCATGAGATAAATTTTCCTCTGCAAGTTCCAACTCATCCAGTTCCTCTGGTAGCTAATAAAGAGAAGGAAATAAAGAAGCCAAAGATTAGTGAATAAACTAACTATAGGCACAGAATACCTAACAGAAGTAGAACTCCTGAACTTTTTTCGTAAGTGTGATTCGTCATGATTCGTCACTTAGCAAGTGCATTTTTTTGAGGCAGTCACCCCCCTGCCAATGTCTAAAATCAGCCCATTTTTAGTATTGGCAGGGGGGTGACTACCTCAAAAAAATGCACTTGCTAAGTGACGAATCATGACGAATCACACTTACGAAAAAATAGTATAGAGTTCTACTTCTGTTAGGTATTCTGTGCTATAAGAATCTTTCAGGGACGCCAAGGTCTTTATCAGTTAACGCATACTTTCAGTTTCTTGGCACACTGTTGCTCTTGATTATTGGTTATCTGTAATTCTGTTGAATTTTCGACTCCAATTTTGGATTCTCTAAATGAATAAAATTTACAAATAGGTCTACTATTGTTTTCATAGTAGCTAATATATAGTGGTTAAGTAACTCATTAGAAAAATATGGAAATTCAAGGACTTTCTATACAGCAAAGATTAATTTCTGGGTGGTTTAGTAGGGGGAATTACAGTTTTTCTCTTAGAATAGGTTGTAAGCCCTGTTTCAATGTAAATTAGGAAATTGTACAGAAGACTTTGCCTGTTGTGCATGAGTTGTAGTAATTTAATTAACTAACACCTGTAATAGTTGTATTTCTGAATAGATATATACTTTAACTCCAGATTAGGACAATTTTATTAGTAATATTAGTAATATTTTAGCAATAAATGACAAATGACCAGTGGAAGACCACCAAAAGGGATCAGAGACATAGCCAGGGTGGGGTCTTGGGAACCGCAGCCGCTTGTTTTATTCAGTCCAGGCTGAAACTCAGTACGTGTTGACTGTTGTTGTTGGTGTCAGACAAGTTGAAACTCTAGCCCTTTGGCTCCCCCCCCCCTCTTTAAGGTCTGGCTACTTCCATGAAAAGGATAGACTACTACATGATGAAATGATTACCACATACCTTACTTTTCTTTTCTTTTTTCTCCTTTGACCAAAAATTTTGTTGCCAAACATTAACACCAATAAGAGATAAATTGACCCCACACATGTCAATGCAGACAATAACATGCTATAAATCAACCATTGTTCAGACTTTTGTGCAGACAACAACATAAGACAAACCCAGGACAGACAACAAATAGAGCATGTTTCAGAATGCCTAGAAGAGAATAACAGACATCTGTATGTAACAAGTAAAGAACTAGCATTCATTAGACCATTTTTTAGCAAAACTAAAAACATTACAAAAAATGATTGCATATATACTTACTAACCATTGGCTCTTCGAGATGAAGTACATCACACAAATTTCAGTGATAAGGGAGGTTAAAAGGCATGATATGTAGTAAGTAGAACACCATGCTAGGAAAGAAATATCAGTAATTTGAATATAGTATGCACTCTATTGACTATCGTTCATAATGATCGATCTAGCCGGCATTTTGCACGAGAATACATAACTACCAATTTACCAATTATGAATACCTGTTATTAGTGATATCACCTGAAGAAATTGCTTTCCTGGCCAACTAAAGAGTGATGATTTTAAACAGTCAGTTTTTAATCCTAAACCAGTGATCCCATCGATAAATGTCAGCCAATCTAACAGACCTAGGGTACCAGTCTGGTTATCTAAATTAGAAAATTAATATATAATAATGAAATAGACTACTGCATGATGATATATATAATTTTTATCAAAAGGAAAAGTTTTAATTAGGAAATATTACATACAATATCTCTGAATACAAACAGCCGACACAAAGCAGCTTGTCACAGCAACAAAAAGTTGCAAAATATATAATGTTGAAGATCTACTGTTCACTGGAATCTAATGAAAAAGAAACTATTAGTAATAACAGGCTATAAACAGCTGACTTTAATAGATATGTGGATGTATCAAGATGGCTGCTGGCTGGAAATTGAAAATTGTCTCTACTCTGATATCAGTATGTCAAAATTTAGAAGGAAATGGTGGTCTAACAGATCTGCCCTAGTAGGTGCATGCTTTAATTAATAAACCAACAGACAACTATGCTGTTTGACAGACTGATAGTCTGCACCATATGGTCTATATTCAATACTCAATAGGTTGTAAATAATTAGAACACAACCTGCTTTGGCACAGTGGAACTTTTATCAGTTACATCTGCCTTCGAATCATTCATCGAAATAAAATTTCCTGCAAGAAACAGAGTTTAAAATTTTAAAACATTTCTCAAATGACATGTAGTTATTAAAATAATCGTGTAAATTGCCAGTGTAAACAACGCCAAGTATAAGCCAGTAAGCTTCGTTTTAAAAACATACCAATGTTTGCAAGATAAAATTTCGCAACTTACTTTTCCGGACCAGAGACGTGGTTCTTAAAAGAGAAACTTCTAAAGATCTTGAAGGTCTCGTGGTTGTTTTTGCAGTTTTTTCGCCATGTATTATTGTATCCTCGTGCTAATTGTAGTTTAATTGAATTTTAGCGCGATGAGCGCAATGCATTATGGTCGATTATTTTTATTTACGTCCTCGTCCGCCCCACTCAGTGGTCCGCGGTCCGCCCCATAGTCCGCCCGGCCCGTCGTCCCACGCCGTATACGCCGTATGGTTTGCGGCATTTGCGGAGATCGGGACAATAAAGGCCAGGGTTAAGAAAACAAAAGCACTGCAGTTATTGGCTTATTGCCGTGATGAAATAAACTACATGGTTCAAACATATGACTAGAAATGTCTTTTTGGTCAATTATTTACATACATAATTATTCCTATAAGAATAGACCCTTTGCATGTTAGACTACTTTTTTATCTGTGCAAAATAATCCAATCAAATCACCACAGCTGAAAAGAGCGTACCAAAATTAGTAAAAGTGCAAAGTTTGGTTGCGAAATGTCGTAAAATACGGAAAATATAGCCTTGCAAAGTTTGCAAATTTGTATACTTTAGTTTAACGCACGCAAAACGTTACCACATTCGGGCCCAAAATGGTAACTTTTTGCATGCGTTAAACTAAAGTATACAAATTTGCAAACTTTGCAAGGCTATATTTTCCGTATTTTACGACATTTCGCAACCAAACTTTGCACTTTTACTAATTTTGGTACGCTCTTTTCAGCTGTGGTGATTTGATTGGATTATTTTGCACAGATAAAAAAGTAGTCTAACATGCAAAGGGTCTATTGCACACAAAATTACTTGTTGGGCTACAGTGTTTTCATCTTGCTAATAATTAATAATTAAGGTGGAAGAGATTTATATTGTTGAATAATTTATTTAAGCATGAAACCATGTGTACTTAGTACAGTAAATATTTCGCAGTTGTTCTATGTCAAAAATGAAGTTGAACTTGCCTTGAATACTAAATGAAAGCTTCAAAAATTATTATGTTTCTACCGTGCTATAAGAGCTTCCCGTCGGTTGGTCTATCCAGTGACAGTGTAATGGCATGTCTTTCTAATATGGGAACCTTTCTATTTTTCTCACGCTTTTACGCGTACACCTTTGGGCTCCTATGGTTGAAGGTTAGGTTGACCTTACTTTAAGTTGTGACTCAATAAATATGTGGATAACCTATCTTTACCGGAGCAGTGTATTTTGGATCTTGGCTACCCAGCTTACATGACCTCTATATTGGCAAACTCGTACCTAGGGTCTCTGTGACTTGGGTGATGATGAAGAAAAAAATAAAAAATCTTTGCCTAAGTTAAAGGCTTTAGCAGATGATTGATATGGTAATGCAATCAATCAAACAGCTTTTCTCACGATGATGAATATTCCGCCATTTTTGGGGTACTTTTTTTCAAAACCCAAATCGTGAGACCTCGTAACGGCGACAGCTTTATTTTTAGGCTTAATATATTCTTCAAATGGTCTGTTGATTCTAAAAACACGCTTTTCATGTTGTTATAACTTTTAAACCCATTTGAGAAAAAGTTGAAAGTATCCCAAAAACGTTATCGTGAGAAAGATAATTAATCTACATGTATCTATGTAATGTTAAAAGCGTGATAGCGCGTGCGTCACGCAAGTTATTTATGTTATCAAACAGGGCGCTTACATATATATTATACTACATGATGAATTATATAACTCGCCTTCGTTGACTATTCGCTCATAGACAACTCGGACTCGTTGTCTAATTGTTAAATATAAACATTGATGGCGCACGCTTATTTTTGGGCTGCCTATGCTTCAACAAGGTTTTGGAACACAAGCTTTCTCTGCGTCATCAGAGGTTTATAGCGTAGGCTACGATCAAAGACATACATAGGAACTTTTCTATTGCATCACGGTTGCATCATTTGTTTACATAATATTATAGCATGACTTATCAGTATTGGATTTCGGATTGATTAGAACATTCCTTCCTAGTAGTGACGTTACGAAACGTAATGCGCATGCGTAATGTGAAATTACTGGAATATTACTGAGCAACAGACGTGACAGGCTGAAACATAAACACAGCCTTCGCCTCGAGTACGGGATAAATAAACCGTCTAATTTATACACTAAATTTTAACTAAAATGACAAGCTTTTTGTTAACACTAGTACGACAGTGAGTATAAAATATAATTTCTTCATATTTCTTTCCCCAAACCTTTTTAAATCGCTAAATTAGCGAACATATTTTTGTGATAATTGTTATTTAATATGCTACCGTTGTCCAACTATTGAAATTATTTCTTCTAGTGCGACACCTGATTCTAAAAGACGAATTCCAAAGACAATCGGTAAGATAAAGCGTTTTGTGTTCGTTTAAACTACGTATCAGTAAGGTTTTGACTAATTGTGTGCATGGAATGTTCGTATGAATTTAATATTATTCTTATGAATTTCAAGCTTTATAATTATAATATATCAAAGCGGCAAGCCTATTTTTGTCCTTTTAAAAAATCTAATAATATATTGTAATAACAAGTTCTTTATTCTACTGTTTTTTGAGTCGAAAAAGTTGAAGTTTTGTAGTTTCTTTCTGTCAGGAAGTCCTAAATACTCGCAAAGTGAAAGTTAAAAGGCCCGCTATTTTGCCGGAGAATTTTGATCATCATGAACTGTTCACGTGATCGCACGTGTATGGCAGCTTTTCTTTGAAAATGATAGAATTCTCTGTATTCCATGCATTGCGTTTAACTTTTGTGCAGAAATAAATAAAAATACAGTATTTCTAGAGTAAGCGTGTATTTTATATATAAAAACATGACTTGTTTAATATTTTATCCTGTGGTCTATCCAAGGTCAATGTCAATGATATTAAAATATTACCTTTTCAGTGTTGTTCTAAATTAGGAAACAACTAACAGGTCGTTTTGATAATGCATTTTCCCCTTCTCTAGTCCAGCATATATTTATATAGTTTCAAAAAAGGATAAATTGGACTCATTTAACGACCTTAAAAAACTCATTAAATTTTAAAATTATTCTAAACTTTATCTTATATAAGCCAATTGTCAGTTCTTTTGTCTGATATGAAATGACATTATAAAATTAAAAATATAGTTCTAAAGTTGAAAATATAATAAAAAGGTAAATACAATTCCATCATAGATGTCATTTTCTTATTCCCCCTTGTGTGAGTCTACAAGGATTTACATACCATACTGATTACTGCATGCAATAATTTATTTGATTAAGGCCGATACAAGTACACAAGGCCCAAAATATACCATTAAACTAAACACTTAGTAAACTCCCCTAGAAAACCTGTGTATGATTGATATAAACCTTGTGACAACATGATTTTCTGACTTTTTAATCAAATTTATTTAGATAATAAGGACAACAGGTTATCACGAAAGGGTTACTGTCAAGCAGACCTGCTCGGCCAAAGATTAAAGTGTGAAAAATTCACTCACATTTATTGTAGTGATATCACTAAGGCAAAAGAGGTAGGTTTCTCAACATATACATAATCTTTGACATATTTATGTTCTTTTTAACCAATTTGGATAATCAAGAAGACATTCAGTTAATTATCTACCGATTATCTTTTAAATTTCTTTTGGATAATAATCCCTTGACCCCTTGTAACATAGTGAGTTAGCAGTTAAATAGTTTGCTCAATCTTAAATTTAGACTGCAATGGCAATTACCAACCACAATAGATCATGTTCATCCCTGCCCATACATGAAGATCCACGATTAGAAGAACTGGTAGGAACAAATATAATTTATTGCTTGTTGCCATTATACTTGTTTTGTTTGTTAAAAATTTGTTTGTGTTTCAACCTGTTTACAGATTGACCATGTGTAATGTCACTGGCCAGATACTGTACATGTGGTCGCTGCAATTTGAATGTACCCTTTGGGTACACCAAAGGCAATTCCCTAAACTTTTTTGCTCTATGTTATATGAAATTCATTCTTTTGCTTCTTTAATATTTCCAATTTTGTAATTGTTTATTTTTCTTTCTTTTTGTAGAGATTACTCAATGAACAGCAGGGAATAGAAAGTATAAACAGTTCTTTTTTAAATAAACTTGAAACTTTAGAGGATATCCGCCATAGAGCAGAAGACTTTTTCTCAGAAATATGTGACATAATGTTGAATCGGACGGAACATGCCCAAAGCTTTGATGTTGAAGATGACCAATGTGAAAGTGGTAGTCGAAATAGTTGTGATGTTGATGTTATAGACAATCATTCAAAAGATCCTGCTAATGTTTTGGTGGTTAGCCACAAAGGCTTGATTAGGGAAATGCTACGGTATTTTTGTTCTGAGTTGGGTTGTCAGCTGCCGAGAAGATCTGGACGCAGAATGAATTGGGATTCCTCTTACACAGGTGTTTCGGTATTTAGGGTTACAGTGGAAAGAACAGATGATCTATTGAATAACATCCATGTTGAATGTCTACTATTAAATGATAATTCACACCTGAGCAAACGGTCAGGGGATTGTGACAAATTAGGAGAAAGCTTATTGACTACATCTTAAAGAAAACTTTGTCTGGTTTAAACAGAGAAAAGATTAAGGCATGCGTCCATGATTCCCAAGGTGTTAGTTGTGTGCTTGGACTTTGTGTTTGAGAATAGTTGGTCTTTATTCTCTAACCTGATGGTGTGGTATACTGATCATGAATTTTGGTTATTATATCAAAGCTCAAAGTCATGTTGGAAACATCAGTTATTGCAAATTTCTTACCACGAACTGATGCTCTTAGCCATATATAGGTTTCTTGAATAAGAAAATACGACCCACAAAGGTTACAGGAACTTAACAAGTGAGATGTAAAAATAATACATAATATATTCTTGCAAAATGTGCTATCAAAAGGTAAAATTATGAGGCTGTAGGGACCTTTTTCTGTTTGTTTGATGTTGTTTGATCATTTGTGATGTGTTATGCAATATGCAAAAAAGAGTATTGTAAATTTATTCAGTTCAAAGTGTGAAATACCATTCATTCATGTTGGTGGTGTCTGTATTAGGCATCTGTATCATTAGTGGTGTAAAATATAGGTTTTACGTTTGATTTCAGTTCTGTAAGATATTCATATTGTAAATAGCTATTGGAAAATAATTGGTAAAATAAATGTGCTATTTTTGAAAATGAAAATGCGTCCAAGTTTTTGTTAAAATGGCTGTATCCTATAAATACTTTGCACATGATGTCACAGTAGGCATGAAATATTAGTGCAGAAATATTGAAGAAACTTTTTCAGTTGCTTTTTACCACCATATGAACTCTCTTAATCTTAGTGAGGCTAGAAAACATCTTGAGGACAACTCTTTATAAGGATTATGGCATCACAGGAATAGGTCTATATTAAATGGGTTTGAATGTACTAGAACTTGGAACTATGCCTATATATGGCCTGGTCACGTTTGATCGTGTCATTGTGTCAAATACAATAAAACAATATGTATGAAGATAACACTATTAAGCACCATTAACCTGCATCGTCTTGTCTTATTCAAAGGGAGAAAATGCTACGTCTGAAAGCAGCATTCAAAAATGAATACTAATTACTTATTTACCGAAGTATACATCAAGGCTCGTTAAAAAAAGTTGGAAAAAAATATGATAGTTTCGTCACAAAATAGGAACCTTTTTTGCCATTAGCCTACGGCCTACACAGTGGCAATGTTTACTGTACTTCTACTCAGCCTGTTTTAAGAAATGTACTTAAGTCTTAAACAACGCTCAAGAAATAGACTTTCCCCCAATAGGAAGATCAAATTATGTTTGTACACCCAAACCCTTTTATGTACCCTTGTATTTAGCGTAGTGATGTGATTCCAGTAACCAGTTATATGCGAGAGAAGCAGGGCTGGTGCATGAATAGGCGAAAAAGCCTGAAAACATATTTTTCCTTGTCTTATTCTTCCCTTTTCTAGCTTGACAGCACTAAAGGCGATTTGGCGTATTTTTGAGACAAAACTACAACCATGGTTTGATTTGATTCATATCTTCATCTTTGCAGGCACGCCGGAACATCGATAATTGGGGGGGCATATATTCATATATTCGAGTTTTGCATTATTTGTTTCTTTTGAAATCAATTGTTTTTACGGTCTGTGAACTTGAATATATGAATATATGCCCCCCCAATTATCAATCTTCCGGCGTCCCTGCTGATCTTTGAAGATATGGCTTTTTTATCAAACTTGAGTTAATCCAATAAATGAAAGTTATAAAGATATATCTTATATTATATTATAGCCTGCTTTGTTAGGAATTAATTGTCAGTGCTAGTGCGATGGTTAACAAGGATGGGAGGTGGTGTATGACTGCTGAAAGATAACCACGAGAGCTTGTGCTTCACACAATGCAATGCTAAAATTCGTATGCCTGCATGTGACAGCATATCCTTCTGAATAAGGAAGTGAATAACTTTTAAAACGATTTCTGACAAGCTATGCCCATACATGGTAAATCTTCTTTACATGATCTCTTGCGTAGAGTCAGTTAGTGCCAACTCGAAATACTAGTCGATACAAAGAATCACTTTGAAATTGTGAAGTGTAGAAACTGCTTCTCATATCTCAGACGTTGGCCTGGGCAGAGCGATTTAAGCGGTCTCTGAACATTGCCTGGGACATAGTGGCAATTTCTGGGATTTCAAGGATGCTTTGCCATTTATCTTTCTTTGGAGAACTGCTGCTTTCCGACTTTTCGGCCAGCCTTTCCGCTGCTTTTTCGACTGCCTCTTGTTCTTGTAGTTTCTTGTTTTCTAGCAAGGCAATTACTTCTTCTTTTTCGTCAACAACCTTGTAAATATACAATTAAAGTATGACTGAGACTGAGAATCTTTATGCTGACTTTATAATTACTATGGCTAATAATAAAAAATCCCATACTTATGATGGTGAAAGCCAATAGATTTTAGATAGGGCAGATTATTCTCGAATGATGAACAATGCATGGGACTGAACATATTACTTCAAAAAAAGAGGGGAGGGGAACAAATGTGCCCAGCGGTTTGTCTCCTCCTTGTATTACAAAACCAGGTCGTTTCCAGGAGAGTTGGCATCTCTTGAGTTTATGGCATAGGCAGCCCGGTAAATGCGGTTACGAATATAAGTATACAAACTGAGATAATATGACGCAACCGCATTGACCGAGCTGCCTATGATTATGACTGACGTTTACGGCAAACTGGCAACGACCGGCAGACTGTAAAGTCGTAATTTGAGCTGATTTCGTTTTCTACCCTTAATAAAGTTCAGTAGGCTTTACTGCAGTCTGAACTGATTTTGTCTCTGCTTCAATCTTTAGTATCAAGATCTTTAATTTTGTATCAAATAACCTAACGTGATCACTGCGTTAAAGTTTGTCGTTCGACCGTTGTTGGTTTGCTGTCAATGTCATTTGAAGAATACTCTATTCATACCTTCGCTGCATGTGTTCGAAATTTAGAAAATGTCGTTCATACCTCTCGTAATTCAGGAGTCATGATAAGTCTCATTTTGAACTTTTTAGCAAACTTCTTTGGCACCATAGGTTCGTCCATAATCTCTCGGTTAAAATCCGCCCAATATTTCTCATAATCACTTTCAGTTTCACAGCTGATCATTTTAATCATCAACGATCGGAATTTGCTCGCAGTTTTTTCGTGAAGTTTTCGGCGGTCAGCGGCTTTGAGAAAAGACGCCGAGGCTGCTACCATTGTTGTTGCAGCTCCAACTCCCGCGACGACTTCTTTTGGAACTCCATCAAGAAGCGCCAATGCCGTTGTACTTGCTGAAAGAGAGTCAGTTTTATAGAATTTTTCCACAACATAAATTTTACAACATCATTGAAAACATACAATTCATTATATTGTATTTATAAGTATATTTATGGTAACATATAGTAAAGTATAAAGAAGTCAGTACAATGCATGCATTAATTTAATAACGATATTTTATCAGTAAGGACCAATGTTTTCGTAAAGGAAGGTTAATTTCATTACCTGACAAAAAAATTAGAGAAAGTCCAAAAAACGTGTCCATTCCGTTCCAGAACCTCGCTGCTTGAGTATGACTGTCTGCCTTATCTTTTGCACTGGACACGAAGAACTCCCACTGTCCTTCCATGGCGGACACTTTAGTACCATCGCTACAACACAGTGGGAGCAACAAAACAGTGTTGCGACTCAAAATCCGAGCAGGTTTAGATCCATCAATTAATTCACAGTTTGCAAAGTTAGCATAATTTTTTAGCCCCTACGTTTTCTAAAGGCCAGTTTATACGTCGCATTTTGGTCGCGTCGAATGCAATTCAAACAACAGATAATTAGATGTTAATGAGTTTTAAATCTTGTATTATCTATTGTTTGAATTCAATTCGACGCGACCAAAATGCGACGTATAAACTGGGCCTAATTTATATCAAGAAAGCAATCTTTATTTCACGTGACGGGTGTCGGGTTCAACTTGATTTCTACTAAATTTCCGACTTTTGTTTAAGAATCCGCGATTTGAAATTTATGGATTAAGCCTGTGATCTAATTGTATTTGAAGTTGTGTGAAATTATAGGAAAGAAATGTCAATTTTTTGGGATTACCAAATCCAAATGAAATTACACACGAGATTAACAAATTTTGTTGCTCGTGAACGAAGGAATTAATAATATATAGAAGTCATAGAACTGAAACATTCGTGAATAAATTCCTATTTCCTTTGGTCTACACTGTCAGAGGATCACATAAACCAACACTGGATAAAGAGTTGCGATGAAAACATCATGATTGAAGCAGTTCAAGCCACATAAGAAGAAAACAAAATTCTACACCTTTGCCACAAAGGCCCACAAGTCATGTATTCTTTTTCAGTTTTATCCAAAAAAAGCTAAAACCTTTCTGAATATTTCAGTACCGATGTCATATAGCAATGAAATAGAAAAAAAGAACTGTCTTCTGATACTTACCTCATTTTTGTAAATATTTTGTAGGAAAACTATATTGCCGTAGAGGTTGCTCTCGCACAGTTAGTCGCCGCACAAACAACAGGATTATAGTAACAGTTATACAAAAACATCATTAATAAGATGAATATACTAGTCATGGCAAAGGCAAACCAAACACTCCAAATAGATTCAACGGTCGGAGACACCTGCCATTGTTGTAACCAAAAGTTCAATGTGGTTTCACACCGAGGTGTATAGATTAAATATTCACAGGGGAGGTATCGATTTTAGTATAATTTGTTAACCGCGGTAATGTAGCACCCATGCAACATCGCTTGTTAACTAATGTGCGCTCTTTGCCTATATATGGCCCACCCTATGAGAACGTTTTGGCGTTTATCCGTTGTCACGCTTGGGTATTTTCAAAGATGCATGAAGAACTTATAAAAGAATTTGATAAAGAAAAACTGAAATTCGTTTTTCTCACCTCAGGCTCAGATGTTGTTTTACCCAGGGTGAGGATTCTGACAGCCTCACGATCCTAATATTTTACGTTTCTTCTCCAAAAATTTGCCAGTTCTCTACTTCTCCTGCCTGCCAATAAAGCTAGATATTCCACATTGTTTAGCACGATGCATATGTACCACCGAAACCTACTCGTCACGACACAACTCAGTGATGTTAAACGCCTAAACTTTAGCTGATGTAGTCAGTGCATGTATTCGGTTAAGAGAACCTTCATGGCTGAAATTATATATAAAGGATAACAATGATTTCTAATGCATGCACAGATTCATTGTTCGTGCTTAGTGCATGACAATTCTTCAACCCTCAATTCTTCCTGCGCTACGGCCAAACACGATTCACTACATACTATTACTATACTCATATCAAGGACAAGGCTTCACCACAGTCACTCAAAATAAAACGCTGGATGTTTGTGTAATGTCAACTAGACGGGAAAACGTTGAAGTCGCTCTATGTATAGAGCGGCTCGGCTGTTATAGCTCATGATTTCTTTTGTTTTAGATATTTTCTTTAAACCTACCTTTCTCTTCGGCTTTTACACAACATTTTCAGATATCATCTGTTGATTTGGAAAAGGCTTCAGATGTCCGAAGACTGACTAGACTAAAAGGTCTGTTCCAGACTAGTTCCAAAATCGCCTCCCATTTGCCGGCACCGAACTACGGGTTAAAGTCGATGCATGGATATAATAATTTGAGATGCCTCGTTCAACAGTCAACACATGCATGCATAGTCACAATTAGCATGACGCTTATCAAATGCAATGGAAATAAACAATTAAGAACAAGAGGAAAAACCTCGTCATTATTATAATTCTCATTGACATTGCACCGACAATCGGCGATCTCGAGCTCTATTGTTTGTGATCACCGGAGAATAAAGTGCTTTGTTATTTTGAATAAATTTTCTGGCGAGTATCAATGAAAAGAAGGCTAACTAAGGCTTACTAAGCACATTACAGCACATTTCAAAATGAAAAATTCAGATCATATTTGCGCGCCACATTCAAATGAGGGATAAGAGTTGATCGCTAACCCTCATCCTATCAGTCATCCACTCTCGTTATAGCATTCACTGATTTACTTTTCAGCTGTCTGAAAACTTTTCATGCATGAGAGTGAACAAGGGTTTTTTCGTTTGCCACATAAGAGTCAAAACGACTTGGGAGTTGGAACAACCCCTTTCATTTCACATGCATGCACGGCTAGTCATATTGGCATGCAATCATCGAACCTTATCGCAAGCAAACAAAAAGAAGAACAACCTAGCCTCCAAATTAAAATTTGATAGCAATTTAATTACCACTCTGAAGAATCCGATAATATATCAATTGATCATAATGTGTCATAAAATTATATATTATGTATTCTAGTGCTAAGGTGCTAGTTTATACATCGCTTTTTGGTTGCGTCGAATTCAAACAATAGATAATTAGATTCTGTCTGTGCACAGCACTGGTGCACAGGCTATTGTTTTAATTGCATTCGACGCGACCAAAATGCGGCGTATGAACTGGATCAAAGTTGCTGTAGCACTCTGGCCGTTGGTCAACATGCAAGTATACAAGAATGATGGCGGAGTTTGAATGATTTGTTAACTTGTGAACCGTCGTTTAACTACAAATACTCGCCGAGTAACTTTCCACAGACTTTCCATTTGCGTTGTTCAGTGTGGTTAAACCAGCGATATAAGATGGCTCGGACGCTCTGGAGCTCTCATGCATGACCACAATGCAATGACGTGCTTAGAATTAGAACGTGCATGTTCAAAGAATTAAATCTAGCTAGCATGTGGTCAAATTCGTTCTCAAGTCTCAGACATTGGCCTGGGCAGAGCGGTTCAACTGATCTCTAAACATTTTATCAGACACGGAGGCAATTTCTGGGATTTCAATAAGGCTTTGCCAGTTATCTTTCCTGGGGGAAGTGCTGTATTCTGGTTCCTTTTCAGCCTGTTTTTCTGCCAGCTTTTCTGCTGCTTTCTCGGCAGCCTCCTGTTCTTGCAGTTTCTTGTTTTCCAGCTGGACAATGGCTAGTTCTTTTTCCTCCACAACCTGAAAAGTATAATGCAAATAAGCTACGACATATATGTAGAGGAGCTTGATACGGATGCGTCATGGATGCGATGGGTTTCTTTCCTGTTTCCGTATAACAGCTATAACTCTACGTATATGCTGTCTTCACGGGAGTGGACCGGAAGCCCTCGGGATATATCTTCCCGAGGGGTGAATATTTCGTCAAATTCCCCGAGCGGAAGGTCTATAAATTATACATTATATCGAAACAACGTTTGAAATTGTTGACAACCTCGAGTCGTGTGCGAGGCATCCACGCGTGGTACACGCAAACTCGAATACCCCGCTGCAGCGGGGTATTCGACTTTTATAGCATAATGTGAAAAATTCGATGGAACTCCATGATTAATTTACTGATCACGTGGTACAAATCGAGCTTTCTGATTGGATGATTTACAGTTGCGATATAATATTATCGATAAAACCTCCCTCCCTTGTGCATACCTCTCGTAATTCAGGAGTCATGATAAAATTCATTTTAAACTTTTTAGTAAACTTCTTCGGCATGATAGGTTCGTCCATAATTTCTCGGTTAAAATCCGCCCAATATTTCTCATAATCTTTTTCTGATTCGCAGCTGATCATTTTAACCATCAAGGATCGGAAACCTCTCGAGGTCTTCTCGTGAAGCTGTCGGCGGTCGGCGGCTTTAAGAAAAGACGCCGAGGCTGCTAACATTGTTGACACAGCTCCGATACCCGCGACGACTTCTTTTGGAACTCCATCAAGAAGCGCCAATGCGGTTGTACTGGCTGAGATTAAGTAGTTTAGCATAAGTTTCATATAATATAAGGATGCATCTATTTTAGTTTTATTTCATATTAATCAAGAATATTACATCATGTTTGATTGTCGAAAGTTTTCACCAAAGACAAAGACAAAGTTTTTGTATTTCGATAATCAGTTCATCCTTATATATTTGTTCTCAATACTCAAGACTTATTGCATGGTGTCTAAATTTAACGTAATCATGCATTTGATCTTTACCTGACAAAAAGATTAGAGAAAGTCCAAAAAACGTGTCCACTCTGTTCCAGAACCTCGCTGCTTGAGTATGGCTCTCTGCCTTATCTTTTGCACAGGACACGAAGAACTCCCACTGTCCTTCCATGGCGGACACTTTGGTACCATCGCTACAACACAATGAACTGAATTATGAATATTTTAGTTCTGAATCTCTGGAGTTATGCAAACAAAGTTTTATCTCAAACACGTCAAATCAGCACTTTGTAAAGCAACCATGCAAGTCTTTCTGTAATCTGTACTGGACTGTGGTTTCATAAGGAACTAATTTAGTAGTAAAGACTCTTTCGAAGTTTTTCTGCAAGCGTTAAACTTTGAGACTACAATCGTAATACAACATTAAAGATTACAGTGAATAAATAAATTATTTTCCTGAAACATGCAAGCAGTTTTTATAGTTTAAATATCAGTATAGCTTTTGTACTGAAGCACAACAAACTTGTATCATGTTAAATATCATGGTTTACTATAGATATCGAGTATCTTGCTAACGATATACTTGCCTCATTTTTGCGAATATTTTCTGCTATATATTTGTGAATATACTGCAGCTATACAATGACTGATATCTCCCACAGGCCCATGCATACAACAGTGGAATATGTCTCTTATAAAAAACGCCGAGATCATGCAGTATACCAAGGAAGAAGAGGGCAAGACAAAGCACCCAAAACAGGTTCAAGGTTTGAAGCCACCTGTCCCTGTCATGATAGGGTTAATGCGGTTTCACACCGTATTGTATCAGTTAAGGCATGCAATAGTGCACTATTCTATTATAGTATTTCTCTGTTAAATTATACCATATAGAGAAGGGACTTCAAGGAAGGGGCCGCAGCGCTTCTTGTTTCCTCTCGGGAATTGAGATGTAATAGAAAATATTTGCTACCGAAATATGTTGCCAAATGTGAAATATGATGCCGTTACAAGATACACCTTAGTGATTAGTTATTTCACTTCAGTTGTTCTGAGTTTATGAGGTCTGCTGTGATGAGTTCCTTTATAACTCTGCTCATTTTCAAGAAACTCGCACAGCTTTGCCGGCTTATATGTGTGAAGATATAATGATTTTCACCCTGAAAATGCATCGTATACACTATAGCTATATATAGTGCAAAATAAACGAGGCAATGCCTTATCTCATTTATTTTGCACTATAGCTAGTGCATGTTTTTATACGATGCATATATGTCAGGGTGAAAATCAATATATCTATACGTACACATATATAATCATGTAAGAATGAGAAAATGCATTAGCTGGTAAACTAAAGTGTAGTGTTGTTTTCATTTATTAGGATTATATATCTACATGCAATAAACTCTCCTGACGAGGGCCCTTAGTCGAAATGTCGAGAAGTGTTTTGTCTATATGTTTTAGGCAGTTGTTATACCACATTTAATGCTAAGTTTTTTACAAAATTAGAGCCTTTTTAGAGGGAAAAACAGATTTAAAAGCATTTTGGGATTAACATCAGTAACCTCAGTGGCTGACATTGAAGCCGAAACAACGAAAAACTCCTTGCCTCAAACAATCAAACGGACTATATATTTGGATTTCGACGTCAGACGATGCGCCTTGAACTTGCAAATATATGAATTTAATATTTCACATCTCTGAGGATTATTCTAAATAACTACAGTATTTGCATCAGTGAGTTAGTGGACAGTTGGTTTCTTTCATCTCTCGGTCTTACACTGCATGCATGTTAGCAAAGTAATCGTTCTCAGTGATGCACATGCACATGCAATATCAGTCCGCACAGTAAAACTTCCTCAACCGTTAGTTCGTTACAAAAAACCTGTTTCGGCAAACGGGATTTATTCCAGTTTTTGCATTTCCTAATGACATGGTGAGTTATATTTTGAGTGGGCTCTTGAATAGTGGTTTATGTCCATTAAGGCTTCCACGTTGCTATGCACAAAACCGAGCTAAACATGCAACAAAACCGTGCAAATTTGTTCTTTCTCTTCGAGAAATAGTTTAGGTAACATTATAAAGAAGAAACGCATTGTTTCAGGAAACTCACCATTGTGGACTTGAGGCCTTATATCGTCCTAAAGCGTGAGATATGAGTTGATTCGTGTCATCAATAGTTTTCGAGACGTGTTTGTTTTGAAACATTTTCGCTTCTGAAATAGCAGGTTACCGAGTAAAGCTCTTGAAATAACGGCAGGTAATTAAATCATTCGCTGTGATTTACCAAGGCGACTGCATATGTTGTTGAGGTTTATTGGTTTATAGTTTCATCATATCATGTCATGATTGACTAACAAAGCAATAGGTTAAACGAAATTAGTATAAACTATGCTGCCCAACACCAACGTTCACAGTTGAACCTGCAAATATCCAGCCGACTGTCGGTGCATGATAAAAGAGAACGATGCATGCAGGTTAAGCGGTATGAAAACTTAGTGACGAAGTATTTAAAAAAGGACAAAACCGCAAAATAAAACATGTTCATATAGCCAACACAAGCACTCACGAGTTTATATCCGCAATCAGGAAATCGCAGAATTCCCTCTCAGGCTCTCACACTTTCATATAGTGTTGAAAATTTTTGAACTGCCTTATTTATTTTACCCAATATCTATAACTATAAGATTATACATTTTAATTACGCATTTTAATTATACTACAAGAAGCTTCTACCAAATGTTACCACATAGATTATATTTTAAATGCGTATGTTGACCTTATCACACAACTCTCAGCAAATGCATTGACACATGCGACACGTTTAAACTTGGGCTTCAATCTGATCCACAGTATCTTAAGGTACATTCGGGAGGAGAGCTTAGTTTGTAGACATAATACAGTCCACAGTTAACAACCTCGATGTTATTTGACCAGTTACAACAATTGCTATTATAATGGTAACACACTGTCCTGGTGATCTTGCCTTGGGCAACTGTAGGGTGAGCGCCATTCATCCAACCTGGGGCATGTGTTCCACATCTGTACTTAGGTACACACGATGTTGGCATTTTAGTCCCAGCTCCTTCTCCAAATCTATACCAACCTTGGGAAAGTCCCCTTTGGTCACAATTGCTGCCGGAATAATATTTCTGGTTTCTGTTGTTTTCTCTCAGCCATTTATAACCGAAACATTCTTTATGCTCGGGCAAAACTAAATTAATTCAATACATGACACATCATCACAATTAAGATCAGTATTAAAGTCAGTATTCAACATGCAGTTCATGCAGTTAGTGTTTATGTTAAGTTTTAGAGCTTGATAGTATATTTTAGTTTTAGGTGTAATAGGCGAAAGCTATGCATGGAGGTGTCACACCGCCCCCAAAATTGATGTTTTATAACAGATGAAGAATAAGGTTTTTCTTTTTTCTGAATTACGCTGAACTACATGGTCATATTAACCCTGCATAATTAAAATGATAGGAGCCGATTTCGTATAAATATACAACTTTATGCTCCGAGTTTGACGCACAGCCTATTTAGGGATCTCAAACTTCTCTTCCTATACCCTTTTTTGATTGGAGACATATGATCAATTCGACCAAGGCCATGCATGGATGCACTTGGGATGTGAACGACCGCTGAGATCGCGACGAGTCTTATAATTACGTCTAGCTGCAACCATCTTCGAAAATCGTCTTTCAAGATGCCTTTCTTTTTTATTGTAATTTCGGTTTCAACCTACTCTATCTTGTATATATATAGCCTGACACACTGTCTTGTTTTGTATGCATGTATGCGGGCAAACTACGTCGTCTAATTTTGCCTTGCACTGCATGGGGCCAGTTGTATAAAAGACTGTAGTTAACTTTTAACTATAGTTAAAGACAGAATTGGCCAATCAGAGTCGTGTATTTCTGAGTTGACTAGAATTTAACTATGCAAAATGTGGCTAAATAGTTTTACACAGCTGGTCCCAGATTATTTAATTCTAAAGCCGGTTCATGGTTCACGAAGGCCGGCAAACGGTCGTGGCGCTGCTTGGCCATTTGCTCGACTGAAGAACTGGGAAAACAAGAGCAGTGATGTAGAAAATAAGACAATAACTGCATGAATAGAAGCTAAAGTGTCAATGACGAACGCTAGAAAAGGACATGTCACCCGGTATTATGCATGCATACTTACTCTTTTTCATTTCACTGTCATGTCTTTTTATCAAATTCTGCAACTAAACAGATTTAAGTAACGGTAAAACACAGGCATATCACATATACTGCCACATAGGTATATATAGTTCATTCTTGACTTACAATTTTCTTCACATTATTGACCTCCTGCTCGAGTTTGTTAATTTCATTCAAATTCAAGTTGTGTTTTCTGTCCATTTCTTGTACAATCTAAAATATATCATCATCATTTCTCCGAAAATGTCGTAAAAGATTGTCAGGCGATATCAACCTATATATATTCAGTAAGAAACAAATAGTTGAACATTCTCACTGCTTTTTTATGCTTTTGAGTGACCCGTTCTCAATGTTAAATGAATAATAAACTTTCCATACTAAACAATCTTCGAAAACCCTTATGTATATATATTGGATTATTTGACCAACAAACCAACAATCAATTGTTTCAAAAACATTGTCATTGCAAGTTTACTTTCTACATTTGTAATTCATAATCTATTTACATTTATTTAAAAAACCATTTAATATATATGCTCTATACCTCATTCTCCTTGGCCAGTACATTCCATGTTTTATTTGATCTTACATAAAGTTCTTGTTGGTCCTTGCGATACTCCAGTAATCCATCAACAGCTGGTACTTTCTGTGCGGTAGAGGAATCTGGTACGACCACAATCTAAAGTGAAGTTTATATGTTATAAATAATATACCGCTCATTTATTTGCCTTTTGAAGTCTACAGTACAGCTTCAAATCATGCCTGGGGGGCTGTGGTTCCATGTACAAGACTTACCCCATCGTGCAAAAGTGTGGAGTCTTTACTGCAGTGACCCTATAAAGAGCAAAGGAGATTGATATATTTTACAAATACTTGGTGCCAAAAGTATCAAGAGTCCAGCCATATTTATTAAAATAGCTTTTCGGCAAAGTTCGCACATGGATGAGAGAACTAGCTATATTAATTTTGCAAAGTACAGGATTCTGATTCCTGTAAGGAAAAGATGCTCACGAAGAAAAACTTATTTTAATAAATCAATAGAGTCATAACTGGCTCAAATAAGACCTTAATTATCCCAGTTCTTAACTAGTACAGAAAATTATTTTGCATAAAAATAAAAAACCACCTCCAAGATATAATAGACCTTTCTTATAAAGACGTCAAACGCGGGAA
Organism: Dendronephthya gigantea; assembly: GCF_004324835.1. Lineage (NCBI taxonomy): Eukaryota > Metazoa > Cnidaria > Anthozoa > Malacalcyonacea > Nephtheidae > Dendronephthya > Dendronephthya gigantea. Next base: position 1,922,186 of record NW_021163031.1, read on the forward strand.
GTCTGATGTTACACGAAATTTAATTGGCTCCACAAAACTGTCGAGCCAATCAAACTTCGTGTAACATCAGACTTTCCGCGTTTGACGTCATTATGAAAAAGGTCTATTGTAGAAGGTAGGCTATCATATCCATTAGTTGAGGTTGCTTTCTACGTTGACGAATGATATGTTCATTAAAACAGCATCAAAACGAAAAACAATACTTTGTCATGACAAAGTTGTTTTTGCACTATGGATATCAAAGTTGGCAGCCCCCAGCCAGGTGCGCTTAATATGTACTGTTGGTACGTATACTTATAAATTAAAATATTCAACAGACTGCCTTAGTCAGACTGCTTCAAACTATAAGTGAATTGTTTTAGTCTGAAGATAAACACGTGATATTTTCCTAATTACCTCAACCGGAACAACACTGTGTCCCACCAACTTATACGAAATCAATTTTCCATCATCTCTCTCGACTTGATAATCCATACATTTCTTCCAAAGTCTCATAGGAAGACTGGATCTTACCCAAAACCACGTGAATGCTCTTTTCGTGACAGTACCACCATTAATAGCTTTACAATGTCCAGCACAGTAATCTTTTTTTCCACCCACGGGACCATAGCATCCACAGCACTAGGAAAAATAAACGAATTTGGGGTTTTCGTTAACTATCTCTGGTTAACTATCAACAATATGCTTGTATATCATATTTAGAATAAGGAAAATTCAAAGCACTAAACACGGAAATGGAGAGTAGACAACAAAATGTAGTAGAGAAAGTAACAAACAAAATACTTTCCTTTATAGTATCTTTCACAGACTAGCCTAAAATTTCTCGGAACAAATTGCATGGGCAATAACTCCATGGTTAGAAACCATATGAATGAATGGATAATCATACAATTTCCATATTGTAGCCGGTGGAGTTCTATACAACCGACCCCAGGATAAAAGATGGCCTTAATTAAGAATGGACTAGCTGGTATAATAAACTGAGGGTTTATATGAGTTGTTTAGCGTAAAAGTGGCCCTAATGTTTCCTAGTCTGCTGTATAACATTAGATATCCCACATATCCGCTAATATCCTTACATATCCATTGTCGCATCCTACTGAAGCGGTTGCGTTTTTTTCCATGCCGGACATCTTTCTTCCGATGCTGAAACTGGATCGGAGTCAAGATATTTAGTGATATTGATTTTGATGTAAATACCATGCAATAACCAGAAGGGGTCTCACCTGAATCCTCCGTTATAATCTACTTGATGCCTTACAGCATCAAGAAACGCAAAGCCCCATGGACATGCTCTTTGAAAGCACAAATTCATCTTACTCTGAAAATTGAATAATAGATTTAAACAATTGCATGACAAATGCTGCTTTTGGCATGAATATTATACAGGAAAGGAGTTCAGACGCAGTATATAAATATTTACCCATCCAAATTTTACCAAAGGGTGATGAGCGTGTCCAAATTTTGCGCAGCGGAGATTCGTAGTGACAATGCTCTCAGTTAGAAGATCCTTAACGTAAGCAATGTTTCCAATTCCAGCAGATCTTTCATCACATCCACCATTATTCATCATTAGACTCTTCATTGGACGTTTTGACTGAAATCTGTAGGACCTAAAATTATTGCCAACGAAAATTGCATTTAACATTCGGGAAGAGTTTGCATGCAGTTAATAGACCACAATTAACAGTGCATGAAGACTCGTTTAATATAGAACTAACTATAAAGTGACAACAAAAACACACCCCATTGCCTGGTATGTTCTACAAAGTCAAATCTATAAAAATCTGTCTCACGTGGTAAAATGGCAGAGATCTATATCCATGCATGTACAGTCACAGAAACCGAAAAAAGAGAGAGTAAAGGCTGCTTTCCACTGTTGCGTTTTATGCACGTAAAAGTTTAAAATAGATGCATAGGGTTGCATTCTGTTGATGATTTCATGAGGTTTTTTCTGGCATGAAATAATTTATAGAACAACTTAGAAGGTTTTAAGCTTTTACGTGCGTGTATGTATAGCTACATGAAAAAAACGCGACAGTGGAACCCTAACTAAGAAAGATTTTACGAGGGTATATATACCCTGTATATTATATATATTATATATAATATTATATTATATATATTATTATATATATATATATATATATATATATATATATATATATTTAAGCAGAACATTTTGAAAATTCTAAGAATTAGATTAAACTAATTTGCAAAGCATGATGTTATCTAAAACTAACCAGTGTGCCTTTGTTGCTTTAAAATCCTCACTCGTTGCCATTTGCACTCTGAAGTCTAGGATTGGTGCATCACCCAGAGAGCTCGACCAATGAGGTTCACCGTACGGTTCAACTGTTTTGTTATTGGAGGAAACAGTCCATGTGATTGAGTCGTTTTGGCGACCAATCAATATGAATCCTCCACCGTCGGTAGTCATATCACAGAAAACCTTTGTCGATTGAAAATAATGAATAACATATATTTATAAACCATATAATTATTCACTATATATACAATCTCCAATCACTTTTACCTTATCTACTACAATTTAATCAGGTAAATAATAGAATTATTAAACTCGGTTTTCGCGTGATATTGAGAATTATTAAGGCCTCCGTTGGCGTTATCTGCGTCAGCCTACGGCTTTGGCAGATAACGCCAACCTCTGCCTTAATAATTCTCATTATTATATACACAAGCGCCAGATATGAGGTATGCTGCAATTTCATTGGTTGGCTACTAGACAGATATTAGCTCATATCTGTCTAGTAGAGAAAGTAAACAAAATGGCTGAAAGATTTGGGGAGTTGAGTGATATAGAAATCCAAGCTTTAGTTGATAATAGCACACCAAAATGCACCGAAAGGGGGACAAAGTTTGTGTATATAATAAAACAGCTCAATACGACTCGAGTTCGTAGAATAACTGTTAAATATATCACGCTCAACCTCATCCAATAATTGTTTATTATATATGTAGAAGAGTTTTTGAGAAGTAAGAACTAGAGATCAAGGCCACAGAAACATCAGTCAAGTGTTCACCTTTTCCACGTTTGAGCCCTTGGGGGTAATCCAGTAAAATCCATCTTTGGCGTCTTCTTGTTTATTCAAAATATCGGTACAATGAAGACCAGGATTAAAAAATTCACCAATTGTGTTCTTCGTGCCTAAAAAAATATATACGCGGTGTTTATTTATAATCAAACATGCATTCATGTTTGATTGTCGGAGTCTGCAGACGATACCACCGCTCAGGATTTGTGGAAATCGTAAACTCCCTATTGAACATTCTAAATCAAGTTGTCAGTCAAATCTGACGGCATGTCATTGAACAGTTACAATTAATTGGTCAATTTACTGAGTGCCATCTGAGAGGGTTAATTCTTTCTTTTTATTGTCCCAAACAAGATTTTTTTAACATTAAGATATAATTTATAACAAGATTTTTTGATAATTTGAAACGTTCTCTCAAATGAGGCAATAAATTTTTTGGTTGCCAATGTCTTTTTGGCAACGTCTGTATATATAGTTTTCATTTTTTCTATATTCCTATTTCCTACACGAATAGAAACCGGAATGTACTTCAGTACAGCGATTTTTCAAAAAAAGTACAATAAAAATCTCTCTATAAGAGAGTACACGAGGTGGACTAACCAACTGTGGGCTTCCACTGATAAACGCCTTTATCTTTGACACAAATTAAAAGGATTTCTTCATCGCTTCTGTCCTTGACTAAAACTTCTGTACCATGAGTTGTCTCGTTACACGAGCCAGGATCGTAGCTATTCAAGGCTCGGATGCGCTAAGAAAATCAGTTAAATATTTCTAGTGTTTAATACGAAAACTCTTCTAGTTTCAGCGTCAATATGGCTGTCGTATCTCGCCCGGCCCCAGGAACTCTTTCCATTTATATAAAAATCAGTACCGTTCCGGAATCGTCATGGCATTATTTTTCCATGATCTCAATGTTGCATGATATTTATAAGTTTCTTCAAACTCGTACCCAGTCTGCGCTGCCAGGGATCACCAGTTAAAATTTGGAAATCGAACCCCGATGGATCGCGGGCTCTGGTTTCGAGATTGAATCGAACATTGAAGAATAGTATCAGAAAAAAGCAGTGATTCTTTTCCTATTTGACATGAAGCACGAGTTTTTGGTCGAAACTTGTCTAACAAAAGTTTTTATGGTTTGTCGTAACTGTCGTGAACAGGTCATTTAGACCATCAGAAACAAGAAATATTCGGCATCAGTCATATCACATCAGTCACCTTGACATGTTTTGAATTAAATACAAGACACATTATGCCAAGGAAAATTTTTTTATATAATACATAATGACCGACTGATCTAATGAATGATAGATATGCATCCATGGCCATAGGTATATGTTTAGGTGAAGAAAAGAAAAGGTATATAATTTTATATCATTGTGAAATATAAATGAGACAAAAATGTCAATTATACATTAATTTGAAAAGACTATCACTGCATCACAATCACATGATTCATTTTGGTTTGTGACAGTTAAAATTTATTTTATATATATAATACCTTAGCCGAAATTAGCCGATACGGGAATGATGCATGTTTTAATTAATAAATCTAACCCAAATTTCTGGTGATGACATCAAAGAATTTAATGTATGTGGCTTGAATTAACTGCGGCTTACTTGATCACGCTCATTTATCTCTCAGCCCGAGTCAGCCGGTTTAAATCTTATTATAAACTATGAATCATGCATTTTCAAATTCAAGCATGAATTTATTAAATAGCAGACTCCGCTTGACGCAAGCAGACCTAATTCCTTTGCATTTTCTTGCTGACCCCTGCATGTCGTCGAGTTCCTCAAGTTTCTCCAACTCATTATTTTAATTATGAAGACATTTTTTTACTCTTGCTTAAAAGGATTTTATTGCCAGATTTGATAGTAGGTTTTGGGCCCCCCGCACGCGTTAGTCTGGCCATATGAGAATTTTTGAAACTATGAATTTATTAGACATACTTCTTTACCTTATATTTAAAGTGCCTATATCACTTGTAGGGTCTTTACGGATTTGAATAGAGCTTGAAAAATTAGTTTATAAGTTCTACAACCCTTTTTGATATAGTTAAATAGTTTCGGAAATATTTACATCTAAACATGACGATTTGCCTAAATTTCCGTCGTGCTTGGGGGCCTGGAACTCAGGAACCGAGTTCTTGTCAAACATAATAAAATCAATTGTAATTTACCTCGATCTTCCAATAACGTAAAATATTTTGAGAAAAACTCGCCCAGTTGCTGCAGCCATACACAACGCACCGTTCCCGCATTTTTTTCTTGAAAAGCGCAAACTATATCGCCAGTGAAACTTTTCATGTTTACATTATAAAAGACGGCGTGTTTGCAAATCATTCCTGAGTCCCAGTCCTCACAACCGACGTATTTTCGAAACTATTTAATTATATCAAAAATGGTTGTAGAACTTATAAACTAATTTTTCAAGCTCTATTCAAATCCGTAAAGATCCCACAAGTGATATAGGCACTTTAATTAAGCCATAAGACAAACTGGTTTATAAATGTTTCGCGGGTAAATAGTCATACTCACATAGCACTTTGATGTTTAGCTACTTTATCAAAATTGATCAAATTTCAGTTTCTGCATGTTTGGCAGTTTCCTGCATGAAATAACTTGTCATCAAATGTGATTTAACAGTTCAAATTATAGGAAAAAATAGCTGCTATATAAATAAAACTATTAAAAGAGCCAAATTTCGATATGGAGTTGATATGACACTGATTTTTACTGTTTTATCTTCCGTCTTGCATGGCCATCTTGAAATTTCATGTTTCAAATTCCGATGTTTGAACTTTTTTAGCGATACAGAAAAAGTATTACGTCGACTTGATAATAATAATTAAGCTTTGCTACTCGGTCGCTGTTTGTCTTTTTTTCTACCAAGTCTAAGATTTGATAATTGCCCATGCAATATAGTGCTTTCTTTTGCATGCTTTTTAATATTATGGAATTTTTTATAACGCGTAATAGTGTGATATTTTCTCATCAGTAATCTTCTCGTCGCTATATATGTATTTTCTGGAATTTTTTACTAACTCCTTATTTTTCGCCGAACGCTATTATATATGTATACTCTTTTCCAAACGCCTCCCTTATTGATGGTATTGGGGGAGTATAACGAGTATAGTAAAGTTTCCACTAAGAGCACACGCTATAGAGCTGTGGCATCTGGGTCAACATATCGAACATATAATTTAAACTAACGTTTCAATTTCTTTATGTTCAACGGAATTGTTCTCATTGTGCTGCAAGGATTAGGCAAGACAATCCATACTCGGCGAAGTTTGAAATCTGAACCGAAGTTTAGAGCGGTTCATTGCGAAGTTCATTGCGAAGGCTTAGGATTTTCGAAACGTGATAGCTGCCTGAAATGGTCAGCGTTGGAAAGTGATCTAAAATTAACAACATATATAATATGATCAACAACTATTACCTGTTTAGCAACTTCCACAAAGGTTAAGCTATAGCACAAGATGGTGAGGGTCCAAACAAATTTCATGACGTGTCAGTGTGTCAGTGCTTCTAAAAATGAACTGAAGAAATCATGTTCTGGATCAAGCAAATTTATAAAGACATATCACATATAATTCATTTACTCACTAAAATGCAAATTGATTTAGCTATATTTGCAGAGCGCGTGAATAAACGTAAAAACACCGTTTTATATTTCAACAGCGTATGATTGCGCTCACGACTTTACCACTTCTGGATCATTCCAATTTCCAACACAAGTTTCCCAGACGGGCCTCTTTATACGTCTGTCCGCGAAATAATTGAGAAGCCTGGAAAAATTAGCCAAGCGAAAAAAAGACAACCGCAGGATCTTCACAGTAGACTTGCAGGCTCATTTGTCCGTAAGCCACGAATGATCTCACTGAGTCTCGAAAATAAATTATGTGGAGCGTAATAAAAATCTAGCGTTTAGAGCTTCATGCGTTTATACTTTATAGTTTCCCATTTGGAACCTTCCTTTGTAACGACATTTATAATATATTGTATTGCATGCAGTAATAACAAAATGAAAAATGAGTCAACTATAGGAAAAATGAGTCAACTATAGGTCCTCCGGCAGGAATCGAATCTACGCTTTTGCGATGCCGGTGCGATGACCCTTAAGACCCTTCCAACCCTAGAATTTACGTGCATCGAGTGAAATGCCAAAAATCACAATTAATTTGCAAAGCATGATGCTATCTAAAACCAACCAGTGTGCCTTTGTTGCTTTAAAATCCTCACTCGTTGCCATTTGACTCGTTGCCATGAGTTTAACTTTACCCCGCAAAGATTAGCTTTATTGCTATAAAAATACATGCGTTGTATGCGGGGTATATCGGAAATTAAAATGTACCCTTGCCAAGGGCTTAGTAATTTCCCAAACGAGAAATCCCAAGGCTTAAAGACAGTTCCTTAGCAATTTTGAGGCGGATTCTAATTGTATTTGAAGGCCGCTGAACTGTCGAATATGACGACATACTGAAGTGCGTGGAAAGCATTACCATAAAGTGGAACTGATTAGAATAAATTTATGCATTTATAGAGATCGGAAAATACTTTTATACGTCTCTTACCCTTTTCGCATTAGAGCCTTTGAGAGTGATCCAGTAAAAGCTGTCCTTGGCGTCTTCCAATATATTCAAAATATCAGTACAATTAAGACCAGGGTTGAAAAATTGACCAATTGTGTTCTTTGTGCCTGGAAAAATCAGTAATTAAAACACGGTATTGTAGACGTATAGTTGTTGTATGACAAACCTCACTTTAAGATATTTTCTGGATTGACTATATGATTTAAAACAGGAAATGAGAACATTTTTAAAAATGAAGAGGTATGACGATGATGTGTCTATTACAAGTTTCACAAGTTCAAGGAAATGGACCGGAGTGTATTTCATGAGGAGTTTGTTCTTGGTATTGATATTTTCTTGGCTCCTCGAGAAGAACGAGAACTATTAAAAACCTTGGTTGGAGTCAACATTGGCACCATGGTCATCTTTACAGCAACGACCATGATTTTTAGCCTTCCCTTCTAAGTCTTTGGTGTAAGTCTTTATCTGGGCGATAACAAGATCACATGAAAACGATATGTACTGATATCGGCGGGACGCGCTAGACACCAGCTATTTTTGCGGCGCGGTCTAACTGGTTTCATGACTGGGCTGCGGGGGCGAACGTAGTGAGTTCGCAGACGTCCGACTGTAATAAAGACCAATCAACATTTAATATTTTGTTATCCTACTTAATATGTATTACCAGACAGTTTACTATAAAACATTTCAAAATTCGAGCAATAAGCATTCATGCAGTACAAGGAGTTTGACTCTACACACTAAAGCTTATCGTAACTCTCGAGAAGAAAAATTTGGAACGAAAATGCCTCCCAAACCTGGTGTTGCTTCAAAAGGCGGAAAGAAAGCAGGCAAGAAAGCTGGAGTTGGTGGTGATAAGAAGAGACGATCAAAACGTAAAGAAAGCTATGCAATCTACATTTACAAAGTCTTGAAACAAGTTCATCCCGACACTGGTATTTCCAGCAAAGCCATGGGTATCATGAACTCCTTTGTCAACGATATTTTCGAGCGAATTGCTGGCGAAGCTTCACGATTAGCTCACTACAACAAGAAATCAACGATTTCTTCCCGAGAAATCCAGACTGCTGTTCGTCTGCTCTTGCCTGGAGAGTTGGCAAAACACGCCGTCAGCGAAGGAACGAAAGCCGTGACGAAGTACACAAGCAGCAAGTAAAAAGGTTTCCAAAACCTAACTAAAAAAAAAAACGGTTCTTTTAAGAACCAACAAATGTGCAAAAGAAGTAGACGAATTCTCGTTTGATAACTACGTCCATTCCTATAATTCTTGTGGTATTGCTAATGCAGTAGCACAAAGGCAAAAGCAGTGTGCTCTCTCTACCCCTTTTGAATTGAAATTTCCTGATAATTGAGAGAAGCACGGAAGTGTAAAAAAGATCAATTGCTCTACCATATATAGATTGCTTTACCCATATATAGACTTTATACCACAAGTATTTAAATTCAACTAACCAGCTGTAAGCTTCCACTGCTAAACGCCTTTATTTTTGACACAAATCAGAACGATTTCTTCATCGCTTCTGTCCTTCACTAAAACTTCTTTACCATGTCCATAAGTTTTCTTGTTGGCACAAGCCACGATCATAACTCTTCAGTGCTGGAATACGCTAAAAATATAGAAATAGATTCGACTCTTGAATAATTAAGCAGCATATATTTTTCATTGAGCCTTATAAAGATGATGTCCGACTATTATCCATGGCAAAAAAGCTCGAACTGCACATTGGAAGCAAGGTTAGAAATATCGCGGTTAAAATAGCACCCAGTCCCAGATCTATATATGATTGGTGGGAAATGAAAAACTGCGCCGCACAGGCAATTTGAAGCTTTTAAGCAAACTTAAGACAAGGTTAAATGTAATATTGGTTCATTTCAATATGCTTATAGTAGTTTAATTTTAGTTTATTTTCATTAAATTTTTATTATTGAGACGTAAGAGCTTCTATGTTTTACTGAGGGCAATACAAAATTCTTCGTATAACCATAATGGCTATATCGACCTTCGGATAATTTATACCATTCTTATTCCATGTAGCTATATAGAGGATCTAGAGGCCACTTTCCATAAAGTTTTAACTCTGTTTGCTTAGTGGTCGAGATAGTTTTAATACCCCCACCTGTTTTCACATCGCTAAATTAATTCGAGACAAGGCAATTTTTCAATAACTTACCTGTTTAGCACCTTCATCGACAGTTAAGCTGCAGCACAAGATTGCGAAAACCAAAACAAATTTCATGACGTGTCAGTGTGTCTCGTCTAAAATAAAAAAGATTCAGTACACATTATAATGTTAAAATTATAAACCAACAACTACTATGTATGGGAACCAAGACAATGTGACTTCAATTACTGCCCCAAATCCAAATTAGTTATTACTCACATTAACTGGATCAATGTTGCGTTGTTAACTGAGTGCGCTCTGTCTGCTACAAAGATTTCCCTGATTCTGATCGTTCAAACACAGGCTTTTCTTTTTATAATGTCTGTCCGCGCTAAACCAAGTGAGTCCTGGAACGATCAGCATTGTCTGAGAAATGAACCGCAGATAATCTTTCAGTACCTTCGCAGGCTCATTTTCACAGGATTAAGCGGCAGTGTTTCAGCTCGATGCTAAAGTTTTTGTTCGCTGTTTCCTTTGATGACAAATTTGATTGTAAAATGTTGCTGTATTTTATAGCTTTGTTTATATTTCAATTATTCAATATGAAGCGCTCCCGCGAAACCGTGCAGTGACGTCACGGAGTAAATCCGCTGCTAGATCGCAGGTTCACTCGCATCTATTTAATTTCTGCGGCAAATATGGCAAAAGTTGTGTTTTTATTGCTTTATATCTTGAATTCTATTTAACCTTGCGATTTAAAACTTCGTATGTAAAGTAAGAATGGTATTATCTTTCATCTGAGCCTAAGTTGTCCTGAGCAATGACTTTCCCTTTAACGTTTGCAAAATATGCATGTTTTCAGTAACGCCTTACATATATTAATCTAAACCCTTATACTTACAGTACATTAAACTTACGTACATTAATTTAAACCCTCAAAACATTTTTTAATGTCACTTTACTTTAAGTGTTTTAGTTGTTTCACAATTCACTATTAAACACGGGACCTTCTCATACCTTGATTATTCTTAGATTGAATATTTAAAAAATGAAAATGAATTATTTTGACACTTCAATATCTAGATAAACAGGCCTTCTCTCTTAAAATAATATTATCATTTATCATCGAATATTGAGAGATCATTAGAACTGAACGTTACCCCCACCTGGCCCTAGCATCGTTCTGCCCTTTCCAGTGAATAAGAGAGATGAGGCAATTCTCCATTACGTGTTTTGTTTTCGAGGAGCAAGAGCAGATTTTCAAAGCAATGTTCCGAAATGCAAAGTAGTCTGGACAAGTAACATGCTATATACTAGACCTGTAGAGCATAACATTAAAATGAAAAATTAGATAAAGCATAGGAAAAATATCCGTGTCCTCTAAATAATTTCGTGAATATTTTAACACCCGAAGGAAATCTAAACACAGTTTAATTAATGCATTATCTTTATACTCAATTTTACAAGTAATTCAGTAAAAAATTATTTACGCGCAAATTTCTACGACTAACAATAATGCTTACAGTGTCTCTATGTGCATATTATGATACTGTCAATCAATTTATCAAATACGACAAAAATATCCAGTTATTTAGAGGAGGACCGAGTGCTCTCTTATAGAGATTGACATTATTCTAACTACTCTTAAAAAATTAATTTCTCGTATATGTCATATCGTCGTCCATATTATCCGAATCTTCAGATAACATATTCTCTTCCTCCTCGTCGTAAACTATCGACCTATGGTCGTTACGGCCCGACATTCCACGAATATTGCGGGAAGATGACGTGCCCATTCGACTTGAGATTTGGACCTGAAGATCGGATACAGACTGTTTATATTTTAAATTTTAACTTTGTTTTAAAAGTATTTTAAGTTGCTTCACAATTAAAAATATTTTTAATTTATTATTGAAAATTGAATACCGTTTTATACCCATAATTTAATTAACTTTGAATTATCTTTCGATAAAAAAATTAATAATTTTGGCAGTTTAAAATATTAGAGTAGGCATTCCCCCTTGCAATGATCAGCCGAGAGGTCAGGATCGAACTGTATCCCCTTTAATCCTATTTAGTCCAACCTCGTACCCAGGGTATTCTCTCCGCGCTCAAACTAGCGGGAGACCCAGAGTCCGAGCACGGCGAACAGACCCTGGGTATGAGATTGAATTTAGTCCAGTAATCTTTATCCAATATCTTTGTCTCTGGACTCCGTTAAAAATTAGCCAAATGCACTAATGCAGTCTTAGCACTAAAACACGACTCTAAAGAGGTACATCTTTCTAATATTCTTTATATATTATTCCTTAATTGGAATTCTCACCTGCTGGGATCCGCTTTCGCAATCATCATCACCTTCTGTCATTGGAGGGGGCGGAGGAAAATTGGACTGTAAAAGGTTAAAAAACATAAATTTATATGTAACTGACTGACACTAAAACACTGTGAACATTTCTTCAATATATAAAACTAAACGCAGGCTGCCTTTCAAGTCTGGAAAATTGGCTAGCCTAAAGGCGTTTATAATACATATCAGCCAGGATTTGAATGGTGAGCGAGCTTCACCATACACTACATGTAGTTATGTCGTTAGAGAGACTACGCCAGAATTAAAAAAATTGGTATACCTGCGTTGACCCTTTCTTTTTCTTTCCTTTCCGCAGACTATTTAATGACATTGTCTCACTTGTCTCACGGAGGTTCTGACAAGACAAATAAATCCCATTCGAACTACGAATGACGAAAAAACACAAGATGTATTCTCAGGACATACACCTTTCTTTACTTAAAGAATAGCAATTATTATAGTGATTAAATTTCAATGTCATTCCATGCAAGGTTCTCCTCTCTGGAGGAAACTGGTAGAGTTGTTATAAGTCAGGTAAAATTTAAACCGTTGTCTTTCTTAATTTAAACTACTTCCGCAGATCACAGCAGATGGTATATGTAATACCAAGGTGTCTATCCGGAGGGGTAAGCCTTCAGAATGTGATTGGAAGGAGGGGGGGTGTCTTGTTTTCAATGACAATGGCAATGTTTTGCCAATTCAATTATTTCATGCCTAATTCTCATGAATTTTGGACGTGCAAAACTTACGAAATTGCAATTATCCCAAACAACAAATGTGGGGTTGTTGACAGTGGATAAGAATGAACACAATAATATAAAACCCACCTGTTGTTCTTCAGTTTCTTGTTCTTCCTCAATTTCATCAAGTGTCCCCTGAGATGACGCAGCTAGGAATGTGTTTTTTGACTGAAATGACTGGAAAAACATTTATAAATTAATAATTTTCTTTTAAAACTATACAAAGCTTAGCAATAATATACGTAGCAAAAGAGAAACGTTGAACCTTGGTTCTATCTGATCTATAGGTAACAGCGGGTTAGCAACTATCTGATTTCCCAGTTACTGCCCTTCCTGATGCAAATAATTCGTTGAGAAGGACTCACGTGTTTTTTGCGTTTAACAATTATGCTGCACAGGAATTAGCAGCGAATGATACGAAATTGCAGGACGTCAAAACAAACAATAAACTAACTAATCCCCCTCCGGAACTATGACGTCACAAGGAAGCCCAAAATTGTGTAAAATTACATACATCAGAAAGAGAGGCGGACTCAAAAAGCTCGTGATAACGGATAAAGATTAATATAAGAGCAATCCTCAGTAAGCACCTTTTCACTTTCAGCTTTCATTTTCTTCTTTTTTCCTTTACTTGAAGAAGAGATGAGTGACATCTTCTCTTCCGGAACCTAGAACGTTTGAAATATAATATCAGAGGGCATTCCGACGAAAATTCAGATTGGATTCACAAATCACAACTAATATTAATAATTAGTTATAAGCAGAGGAATGATTGCCAACCTACGTATAGACTCAAATACTCTCGACCCGCTATTTGTTACCTGATTATAATGTTATTACAAAACAATATACAGCCCAGAGTCGAATTATTACGACACTGGGCCTGGAGAGAGTTGTGGGCCTAAATATTGCCTTTTTATCTTGAACATAGATATGTTTTGAATCTATCCTGTTGTTACGTGGTTGCAAACTTATGGTTGTTTTCAACGAAAAAGGCCAATCTTTATGTCAAGGTGTGGAGCTACTGCCCCTTCCCTCCCTCTGACTGACAAGTATCCGAGCAAACTGAATATAAACTTTATATTGAAGTTCAGATTTCTACCTGTTCCATTATACTTTTCTCGTGGTTGCCATTCTTGGAAGTATTTCTTTGTGGTTGATCTTGAAAACCAGAAATCGCGACATAACCCTCGCGCGAGTTACGTCCCTACATTTGGAATCGAAATCGTTGTTGAGAATTGAAACTTCCTTAACAAACTAAATTGTTTTTATTGACTTTAGTTATCTTTATTAGTTTCAACACCCGTCTTCAGGCGATTTACAACTTTTATTCTACGATTTTAAAATTTCTTGTCGTATACGTACAAAATAATTACTAAATAAGTGAACAAAACCAGAAGTAAAAGTTTCAGAAAAAAACCATTAAACTTAATCAAGTCAATCAAGATTATAAAAATATATTACTGCTCTACTCATCATGTAGTTTAAGCCTTCTTTCATCGCATTCTCTGATATTTATTAAACAGGCAAACAAAACCAGAAGTAAAAGTTTCAGGAAAAAAATTAAACGTAATCAAGATTTTCAAAGTAGCTATGAACTGTTCTGCTAAACTCGTCATGTAGTTTGAGCTTTTCTCTCATCGTAATTCTCTTATATTTATTGGCGGGTTTTTCCTGAATCTCTTTAAATACAAACCGGATGATTTACTGATGGTTCACCAAGAGACATCACGTGAAAGTCATGTGGATTAAAATCAAATGGTTTATTGGACCCGTGACCAGAATATTGATGTTGATGCACGGGTGACATGTTATTCAGAGGTGTTTCTTCTTTGCCATCAAGCGCCTAAAAATAAAGTAATAAATAAAAAAATATTAGTTCCGTTTCAGTCACACTCCCAGGCTCTATAATAAAAACATAAAGGATTGCATTCAGCTGCTATATAGAGATCTGAGGATAAAAATCTGTCATGAGTCTTCTAAGGATAAATTACCCCCATGCAGGGGCCGGTTGTTCAAAAGGCGTTTAGTTTAAACGGTGGATGAGGCAAAATTTAAAAATACTCTCATAAATCTTGTTAATGAACCTGCATCTTATTCATTAAATATGTATACCATTCAAAAGTACTATTTCATCGAAATATTTCAGCTCATTTGTTCAGTAAATAAATAATTTTGTTTTCCATTTCAAACTTATCCGCCGTTTAAGCTAAACGCTTTGGAAAGGAATATACGTGTTTTTATCTTGATGTAACCTCCCTTGTGTTTCCCTTATAATGGATGCACACTGTCTCTGTAACAAATCTAAAACAAGATACACACTTACCAGCTCTAAACGAGCTGTCATTGTGTAGCTCAACTCCGTTCTACTCTTTCTTTGATGCCAAATTAGAACCAAGGGCTCCCGGATTATAGCCTCTGTCAATTCATGCCTTAAAGCATTGTACTCAACAATTGTTTCGCATCTTAACATACGTATTAACAATGTCTGAAATAGTTTAGCAAAGCGTTTATGTCCAGCTTTTTTGCGGTCAGCTACCAAGAACTTTGAACAAGCTGTGAGGATGGTACAAGCGCCACTAAGAGCCGCCAACACCATCTTGTCTATACCTCCCAGGAGGATTATACATGTGAGAATTCCTAAATTGAAACAGAGGAATTTTAATCGAAAACATCCAGCAATAGCAATAACAACAGCATCAGAAGTAACAGCACATTACAAGTAGGGTAGCAGTAATGACATCAACAACGGCAACAGGAATAACTTAGCAGAAACCAGCAACACCATGCACGAATCGCCCGGCAGCAAAGCAATGACAGCGCTGTTGGATGGATGCAGTAACAACATTAACAGCATGCAGAAACAACAAAAAACCACTTCAACAACAAAAAACATAACAATAACAATAAGAACAACAACAAAAACAACGAGTCGACACTGACAACAGCAATAGCAAGAACGACAATAGTAACAACAAAAAACCCCAAAAACAATAACAATAAGAATGATAACAGAAACAACAACAATAGCAACAGCAATATCACAAACAACAACAACGACAATAACATGCAACAACAACAACAGAGTTGGTAACACTGAGGGCAACAGCGGATCAAATAAACGAAATATCTTACCTGCAATCAATATGACTGTCATTATCATGAAATTATAAACTGCATTATAAAAACGGACCATCGTTGTATGGTTTGCTGTTTTAATCTTTGCCTTTTTCACGAATGATTCCCATTCAGCCATTTTCTCTTCCAATTTTGGACCGCGTTCTTGTTCTTCCATTGCTCAGCGTTATGGAAAACCTATCATAGAAGACTATAAAGAAAGATTATTCGTTAAATGATGCAGCCTTTCAGAGAGTGTGAAAAGTAGTACAGGAAAGATGTGGAATGTAGCAAATAAAAGCAATTGAGGAAATTCAAATATATCACCACAGCTGAAAAGAGCGTACTAGCATTAGTAGAATGCAATGTTTGATTGCGAAATCCTGTTAAATGCGGAATAGTCTTGCACTTCGTTAAAGCTTCAAATGTATCGTAACGCGAGGCAAATATTCCTTTGTTTAAAGTGGTTTTAAAACGAAGATATCAAAGAGCTGGCGTCTCAAAGAGCAGGAATGTGAGATAACGCACCATACGAGCGAACAAAGTTGAAATAATAATTCTTTAAAATAAATAACAAAACCATTACTGAATTTGGTTTTCACATATGAAGAATTATTATCAAGCCTCAGTTTGCCGTTATCAACCTCAGGCATCTCCTTCGGTTGACACCGACAAAATCGCGGCTTGATAATTTTTCATATCAAATTCAACCTCATCATTATTTTAATAAAACCATCCGTTAAATATTAAAGTAAGATGGGGTGAATGATTATGAACTCGGTATAATATAATCAAGATATTAACTGCTTTATCATCAAAATTCAAAATGCATTTCATTTGCCTGCGATCTGCATGTTGGGGACAATTTATCTACCTGTTGAGTTAGGAAGAAGTTTCTAACAGTCGTATTTTGGTAATTCAAATAATTTCTGTTTTATTATTCTTATATTCTAATCGATTCTATCCAATTCTTTGACTTTTAATGCCAAGAATGGCAAGCTCATTTTGCGGCAATCCGCCAATCGTTCCGCATTTACCCAAAGAAGTAAAAATTGACAAAGAAAATTTGATACTTGCTTTCGTGAAAAATTAACATCAATTGTTGAAAGTGATCAAATAATATCAACTTCGTCTTTGATTTATTGACAGAACATCTTAATTATCGCAAATAATGTTAGAAACGTCTCAATTATTAGAGAGTTAGAATAAACTGCATCATTGGACTAATTTCATGCATGTTTGTAATTATAGCTAAACAAGCTCGCTTTTAAGTAACTCTCGTATCGCTGTTACATTATCATGATTGTTATGATGCTGTACTGATATTATTTTCAAATAATGATTAATATACCTTTCTAACTTTGAACAATATCACATCATCTCCTTATTTTCCACACTATTTCCCACTACCTCGGATGAATAGATATATTTAATAGCATTATGTATCATACAATGTCAATAGACGTTACAGACACAAACTCTCTTCCATTAGACGCTTGCAAGAAACGATTAATTATTAAGTCCGTGTGCGCGTCTTCAAGCAGTGATTAGAACAGGTACTAAAGCGACCACAAACTCAAATAAATTAAGTTAATGTTAATTTCATTACTTCGACTATGCTTATATAAGCTGATAGTAAGGTTATGCATTAACTAACGCCTAAGGTCTAGGTTATACGTCGCATTTTGGTCGCGTCGAATGCAATTCAAACAATAGATTATAGATAATGAGAATGCAATGAAGCTTAATGAGGTTCATCATCTGATTATCATTTATGCACTAGCTGGGTCGTGGTTGCTTCAAAGAAACCTACATAAAACTGCTGGAATACATGAAGTACAGTTCTACCCGTGTAGGCCAAAATGTGTTTCTGTGACATGTATAGAAGACAACTCTTACACATTAACACCATCTCCTCTTCATTTTCCCCAAACTTCGGCGCCCCTGGCAACCACACCACGAAATTTATAGTAAGAAGTCTTATATATATACAAGCCTCTTGGAGGAGAGGCTTGAGTGATTCACTCGTTCATTCTGTCATTGCCCTCTCCTCCAAGACTGTGAGTGAGTGAGTGAGTGAATGAATGAATGGGCACGAGAGATGGAGCGAGTAATTGAATAAGTGAAAGAATGAAAAATTGAATAAATAACTGCATGTGCCCCAGGGCAATAAGTGTCCCAAGGAACACAATTATCATTGATGATGGTTCAAGAGAACAAAAGGGGACAAATAAGGATGGATGGATCTTTGCCTTCATCTCTCAAATTTCCCTGCAAGGCCATGATTCCATATCACACAAACGTAGGCGCACATGTACACAGCGTCATTTTATCCGGTATCTATCACTAAAAATAAAGCCGTGCATGCGCCAGCATGTGACAGCAGCGAAGACTTGACCTGTATGTATCATTGCAGAAGTTTAATTTGGGAGGAGAAGAAATGACACTAATTATGTTATGTTTTTGTGGTAGAAACCACAACCTCAGTTTGGGATATAGTTATAGGGACGGATCGTTAGACAATTTAGGACGTGGCTGCCGCATTTTTTCATGGAGGCCGAATTCTGTTTTGGTTCATATTTTTTATAAATAGGGGCAGGTCATAATGCTAAAGCATAAACCTCTTCTTCGACATGAGATACAGGCGGCCGAAGGTGATCTAACCGGAAGTGATGTATAGCTGTAGTTCCTTTTTCCGGTCATCTCATCGTATAGATGTCGAACGTCCCAAATCCGCAACGATACGAGTATGTTGAATATATTTAGTTACATATTTCATAATGGATCTTATAATATATTTAGGTTGAGTTTACCTTCATGAAAACAGTTATGATTTAAATCGTCCGTTATCTTATACTAAATGAAGATATGTTTGTTTTTATATTCAAGGCAGGTCTTGCCACCCTGCGTAACCTTCACAAATGAGGTGTTCGTATTTTCCGTCTCATGCGAAGGGTTGTCACGGCATGTTACAGTATTTTACTCTTATATACTACCTCCTCCGCAGGCCCTTTTCGGGCAAATATGGCGGGCGGTGATATCTCTTATATATACGATCGATGGATGCTTGAAGAATTTTCTCCTCCAAGGTTGCTTAAATTTTTCTTAGGATTTCTGCAAGTATCCACTCAAAACATCCACGCAATGGTTTGTCTCTTTACGTTTAGGAAATAGAAATGCAGACAATTTCCCTTTTTCTATAGTGATTAGTGGCGCATTTATATATTTCATGCAATTTTCGCAGCAAGCATTATTACGCTTCTCAGTGCACCAGCGGTCAGCATGACGCGCCCACCAGTCTAATTTTAGAACATTTAGTCTAAACATTCATACTTTTACTCCTCCTTCATTCATCAGTTCAGTTTTTGCATCCTTAATTTGTTTTTGCCAAATAAAATTTTCCTCACCCCATCAGTTATGACTTTATTATGAAAGAAATATATATAGGGATTAAGTGATGAATTTGCAAAAGCCAGCACATCTATCCACGGCGAAAGATGGACATAATATGTTTTCATTGTAATCACGCCAGCTGTTGCACATTCAATAAGCACTACTCGGGGAAGGAAGCATAACACTAAAGCTCCAGCAACCAGCGCCATTGTTTTGCAGACTCGAAGCTCTTGCTTCAATTTCAACATGGCTTTCTGGAACACCGCGCATGCCTTGAACGGACACTGCGGTTTCTTCTGCGGAATTTTGTTCCCGTTAAAACCAGAGTCATGGGTCGCAGTCTCTGGCGAAATACGCTGATGAGAATCTTGAGGGGAAATCTCCTGTGGGTTTTGAATGGAATACTGGGATACTATGCGAAGTATTCTTTGCTTTTGCTTGCCTAGATTTCGTGGTTCGTTGCTGGAGCGATTGACCTCACACTTGGAATCCTCAAATATACTGTATAATGGGTCACTCAGCCGCACAGAATCAGTATGGGGCGTATTCTTCGATGATTGGGAAACACTATTCTCCGGGGTTTTTTCTGGAACACTTTTCAAACCATTTTTTGTCGCACGAAACTTGATCATGGTTCTGGATCTTTTAATAATCACAACAAAAATATACACATACACGACCAGTATGAATACGGTTCCAAATACAATGGATCTTGATTGGAATAAAAGCAATAACTTTGGCGATACGATTAAAGTAAATATAACAGTACCGATAAGACATGAAGTTACTTGGACGAACAATATTCGCTTCAGTATCGACTTGGTTGCAGTTACTCGGTGTTTTAGTGGCCAGCAGACGGCAAACAGTCTTTCAAATGATATTGTGAAACACACGGTTAAATATGAAAGACCGATTCCAAATTCGTTCAAAGAAAACGACAATACATGCGAAACGCAACTGTAAATTCCACTGTGTTTTAGTGCGTGGATGACAATAGCGACAGGCTGCACAAGCAAAGCCACGAACAAATCCGAGAATGCCAAAGCTAGGATGAGAAAATTTGCAGTAGTTTGAAGTCGCCTGTCCTTGAAATACAGCACAACCACCAAAAAATTTAACACGGCTGAATGGATAGCTAGGATGCCGTTAGATATACAAATCAGAATGGTTGAAGGCGTACTTGTTGGCTGTGAACGAACGATTTCGAGGCTTTCTCCCCATTGAAAACACGAAAGATGATAGCTTAGATTTCCATTTGTCATGTTTAGAGACATTTTTTTAGCGCTTGTGAATACAAGGATATGATGTGAAATTTAGGAAATTGTTTTTAATTACAATTGTATATAGTCTTGAACTATAATGAACATTTCTGATTGGTCTTTCCTATAGACAGGTCATTTAAAAGATTTGAGAGATATAATTTGTATTTTAATATAGTTTATAACTTCTTGTTTACTATTTTTCCCTCATGGATCATAATTAAATCGGACGATGTCTCATCTCATGATGACATATTGATCGACCAAATAAGATTTTTCGACACGTCTTTCATGTGACTTTTAATCATCACAGCTCATAAAGAGAAATAATAAACATATAAACTATTAATTCAGGAGATCAATCAAAATGAGCTGTCTAGCAAAACCAATCAGAAATGTTCATTTTACTTCAGGACAATATGCTTGACAATATTGCAGGACAATATGCAATATACTTGTAGCAATAAACAATAAAAAATATGAAAACATTGAGATATTTTTATATGACTTATACAATAAATATATATCCACTATCCGATCGCACTGTCCGCTGTCCAGCTTTCGTACAACCGATGTGAAGTCGCCATATTATTACCGACTCTCGATGACGTTATGCGCATGCCCGACTCATGGTTGCCTGAGACAGATATTTTGTTTTATTTTAAACCTTCATTTTCAAATGTTTTGGGGTGAATTATAAAAATCGTACTGAAATACACTTTACTGTTTGATTAATAAATGAAATATTTTAACAATTAAAAAGGAGTATCTGAAAAGCAAAATCCGAAGAGATTGCAGGCAAAACAAAGGTAGGAAAAGCAGTTAAAGAAAAGAAGCGGCATGAAGTGAAACACTTGAGCCAAGAAAAAAGACGAGAAGTTGAGAGATTTATCATTCTAGTAAACACCAACCGTATCCATCATTGAAGAATATTCAAGAATAATGCCAGTGTGACATGCGTTTAGCATGAGTATAGCTATATTTTAAATAACTATCAGTATACATAACTTATTCAAGACAATAAAACCTCGTCTCTATGCTTATCTACCCAGTCATGCAAGCGGTGCATATACACAGATAAAAACTAGGGCGATAGGTTTTATATGTAATAAAAATTCTATTGGTGATTAAAAAATTTCATCTCTGTTTGTGCTACACCCGCCTACGATTATCCCAATCGCCTTGTGAATTTTTAAAAGAAGAAATTTTGCATTCTAATAATTAACAATTTAAAGTAGGGAAAGGCATAAATTATTCAATATTCGACCTTATACCTCCTACAATGCCCACAGTCAAGGCCCGGAAATATCACCAAAATAAAACAGCTTTACGTCTGAGTTTACGAGGTCACAGAGCGGGGCGGAGTTGAATACATATTTTCTTAGTATTTAGAAGGAATTTCTGGTAAGGTATGTTTGATTTCGAACTATCTTTATACAGTAAAGTTTTGTCGTGCTTGTGAAAATAAAGAATAGTTGGTATTGCGACATTAAAATGCCAATGTTGTTTCAATTATCGAGATGAACGATCGATCATGTAAGATATAAGCTTGTAGATGGCTGTCTCGTTCTGTAGAAATCTCATCTGTTCTCCTGTAGTTCATAAACTAAATTTCCTGGGTAAATGTAAGGAGTTCTATTATAAAACGAGACAGTTAAACAAGTCGCCTATTATATCGAAGCAAATTCAAATAACCGTTTGAATGCAAATGTTTGCATTTATCTGTTGTATAAAATCTACAGTTAAATAAAAACACTTGTATATATTCGAGTCTGAAGCTTTCATTTCTGTGCAAAATCTTGTAAATCAAAACTTATTTATTGACTATAAACGATGTAGCCAATACTATATAACGTCAAATTCTTCACTATAGTATAAAATTGTTCCTGTCTGTATCAGCTATAATCACCGTACGAAGTATTTAAAATATGTAGCGAAGGCCGATAAAGAAGTGTACAGCTTGGCAGTGTAGTGTCTAGTGACTTTAGTGTACATGAGTACATCAATATGATCATTTACCCAGTAATAGTTATTTATCAGTAAATGTAAATTGCAAGTTCGATTGCTTGAACGAGTGTCTGGGAGGGTGTCTTGTGATCGTTCCGGCTTGTTTTAGCTTGTTTATCATCTGTGTCTCGCTATATTATATATATACGTTGCATAATAATTCTAGCTGTTTCTCTCTTTTCGAATGCTCACAACACAAGCCAACAAAGAATTTGTCGCAAATAACATAATAAAAACGTTCTAATCGTTTGTTCGAATCTCTGTTATTGCTGTCGTTAATGATCTTTAAGAATTGAAATAAGATAATATATAAAATGCTTTCGTTTTTAATCACCGAATGATGGACTAAGCTATAAACAGACAGGCATATATAAAAGGTTATCTAATGCCTAAGTGTATCCCTGCCGGCTGTGGTCTTTCCCACACCCGCAATTCTACGTCTTTAATAGTTGCATGCACATCAATTCCATAAGGCGAAGACTCTAGTTTCCATGACTCCAAAAGGTCCAACATTGCAACAACCCAAAAATAAATCAAGCAGTATTCTTATGTAAATCGGATCCCATGATTGTATAATATATACGATTTCTATACACCCATGATCTGCAGTTTGCACAATAAACACCAATCAGTTCTTTATATCCGCCATAAAGGCAGTACATTGCCAATATCGCTGTAGCACTTGGTGCTCTATAGCTATGGAGTATAAGTTACGTATTAAATCAAGTATTTTAAAAATGCACACAATCTGCTTAGTCTTCGTCGCAAATACTTTGCAAAAAGGCAGTACGTTTGTGGCAAGGAACATGCGGCATGTCTCAAAAAAAAAACCCAGATAAATTTAAACAATGAATATGACCATGAGATACCGTGGGAACACAGATGCAGACATTCCATCAAAGATTGTAACTTTTTGTCAGTAAAAATCACTAAGCAAAGTGTCTGCCCTCATAAATGTATTGATCAATGTAAACAAAAAAACTTCTAAAATAAATTGGCCTGCTTAAAATCAATATTGTTCTTTCTTCAACTGGTTCGAATTTCTGTTGAAATGTAAACAAATTAACAAAAGTTTTGCTCGTCTCATAGGAGATTATAACAACAAGTAGCCTTGTAACTCTTGTTTGCAGTTGTCACAGTTATTTAGTGCATGCCCCTATTGATCAGAGACACAGATCTGTACTAGATCCCTACACAGCTTGAATAACTTGCCCCCAATGGCAATGACAACTTTCCCATTAAGTTTCCACAAGATCTTTTCTTTTTCTCAAGGCAAAGGGCAAAGCTCACATCTTGGATTAAGTACTTTAAATGTGAATTATCGCATAGCGTAAACGGATGTGCTTTAATTAGTCATTTAATGACTTTACTTTTCTTATTGTTAAATATTTAACATTTGAGTGCATACCGGACAAGCTAAATTCCTAAATATTGCGTAAAAAAGGACATTCATATCACGTAAGCACTTAAAATACAGGAAACTTGTGAAAGTCCATTGTATTTTTATATTAGGCATGTTCCCATACATGGACATAACTGTTGTAAATGCATCGTTTAACTATATTCAATTGGAAGCAGGTTTAATTGTCAAAGAATGGATTTTACTACAATATAGAAACTTTCAAACTGTACTTTGTCTTTACTCTGAACCAACAGCTAAGCAACTTAGCTTGACTACCTGACCTGTGAGTGTAACTTTTAATTCAGTTAGCACATACTCCACATAGTGTCATAGAATTTTACAACATACTATAGAAAGGTTTTCAAGTATCGCAATCGTCGGCCATTGTTAGTGTTTTATTTTGAATACATACATTTTTTGTCACCAGGACCCACAATACATCGCTGAGTCATACTTATTTACAGCTAAATCGAATCATGGTTACCCTTTGGACACCTAAAACTTTGAACCTGCATGGGGCCAGTTGTTCAAAGCTGGGCTGGCGCTAACTCTGAATTTTAACCCACTGTTTTGGTTAAGTGCTTCTGAACTGCTGTGCGTTTTTAAACATTTACAAAACATGGCTTTTCTCGCTCCGGAAATTATTAATGGAAAGATATTCAACTTTTTAAACAAGCGATTAAAAATATTGATGTAAAGATTTGCTCTAACCCAGGGTTAAGCTAACTGGCTTTTGAACAATCGGCCCCTGGACTTTAAATAAACAGTAACCCATCACCCCTTACACTCTATGAATTTCATAATTTCTGGAAAGACAACATCTCAATAATGAAATCAAGATGCGAGGCTGGTATGCAGCTTGACTCTGTATGTATAGCTTCATTGGTTCCGCGATCGGATTCCTAGAGCCGTAGGTTGAATCAGCTGAATTCTTTGAGGGCCTAGATACACTCCTATATATGGATACGTTTATCATAACTGCTCTAGGTTACATCTAAGAAGCTAAGTACTAAAAGGATTCTTTGCGTTGCGTTCCTTTTAGTATCGCGTTACTTGGGTATCACAAAGAATTCAAGAAATTCCTTTTCAATATAGCCACCCTATAGACTGTATGGAAAAGGCTTTATGTGTAAAGGGGATTTTTCAACAATTATTTATATGATTCTTTTAAATTTCAGATATATAAACGATGTCCTATATTAAACTAAAGCTGGTGATTGTGGGCGATGGCGCTTGCGGCAAGACCTGCTTACTCATGGTGTTTCGTAATGACGAATTTCCGCCCGATTACGTTCCGACAGTTTTTGAAAATTATGTCAAAGAACTGGTGGTCGATGACAAGGATATTGAACTCGAATTATACGATACCGCTGGCCAGGAAGACTACGATAGGCTCAGGCCACTATCCTATCCAGGAAGTGACGTCATACTCGTGTGCTATTCCGTGGACTCGCCAAACAGTTATGATAACGTCAGGGAAAGATGGGTCCCAGAAGTTGAGCAATTTTGTCCGCGCGTTCCAATTATACTCGTAGGTACGGATGAGTTACAAACACCCTCTTAGAAACATAGTTCTTAGAGTAAGCGTATGCAACATCCATCCCTTTCCAGACACCATTAATATAAATAACACCAGAGTAGTAACTACCTTTACATAAGTTAAGAGTTTTGTGATATCTAACACTTTAGGCCACTTTTGTAATGATCACTCGCAATGACCACTGGTCACTTTCTTCATTATAACTTAGCTTGTGTATTTTATCTATACTATAAAATAATAAAAAAAGGTTTTCTAGATCATATAAATCGAAAACTTAGATAAATGATAATATTTTGTTTGGCAAATTATATATGAAAATAATTATCCAGGGTATCGTGTCGAAGCGTTTGCAGACTCGTCACTAATTGCTCATGACATCGGGGCAATCCTATGGTTGTTTGCGGTTATATTGAATTTTTCTTCAGATTCCATGATATCCAGGAATAATCCACTCGATATCGTTCAGTATGTAAAAAAAAGCCAACTCTATCATTATTGTACACAATGTAGGTTTAAAGAAGGACCTCAGAAATGACACGAATACGATCAAAGATCTTGAAGAACAAGGATGGCAACCAGTTTCCTTGGAACAAGGAAGAAAGATGGGAAATGAGACTGGAGCGATCGAATTTTTGGAATGCTCAGCGCTCAAACGTGATGGAGTACAAGAAGTGTTCGAGGCAGCGGTACGAGCCGCCATAGTAAGGCGGAAGAGTAAAAGTGGCTGTTGTTGCACAATTTTGTAGAAATGGACAGTCTCTGTCCTGTATTACCACGGTGTACTCCTGCAGGGAAAGACCTTTACTTCATTTTCTAATTTATTATAATCCAGGATAACTCGTGCATGGCAAAAATATCTTTCAATTTAGCATTCCAAAGCGAGATTCATTTTGCATGAAACATTTCAGCCCATGCAGTTGGCGCATCTTGCATGAAGCATTTCAGACCATGCAGTTTGCGTACGGTGCCGACGGCTAATGATGCATAATGGGTCCTTCAATGATCCATCGGTAATGAGTCCGCAGCAAGTCAGCGTTTTCTCAAACCAGGCTGATTAAATAATTTCATTTTAAGGCTGTTATGGTGTTAAAAATATTGTAATTTAGAATTTTCAGTGTTATTTTTCGCCTGAGCTCTAAGCTGAACATAAAGCTGTATTAAATTGTATTTGACAGTAATAGATTAGTTTCTTAAAGTGAACGTCTTGTTCCCTGTGTGGTAACGATATTTTTGCAAGAAACTACACTGTGCGGTATCATTCCACAACATACAATTATTTATTTTAATGTTAGATTCTTCTATTATTGCAAACTCTATATGGACTGCATTGCTAAATACAGTATATCTATAGTAAACGCATACATGCCTAAGTAACGTTCTCTAAAAAAGTCAGTAATTCGTGGGGATAGAAATATATGTAAAGCTGTTTTGTTACTGAGTATCCTAGTAAAATTCCATTGTAGAGATTAAAATTATTTTGAACAAACTGTGGGTCATTTTACTTTGTAAAGTAATAAGAAGTTCGACAGAACCGAAAATCTTACCTTCTAATGTAATCTTATTCACGTGATCACCGACCTTCTTCGCGTGATCACCGACCTTCTTCAGTTCAGCGTTCGCTGCAAAAGCGTTCATCGATTTTGTATTCTTGTATTGTACACGCCTTTGATCTATTGCTTCATTTAGACAGATGGCTCTAACTCAACTCCAGATATTCTCTTGTGGTTCATCCTGCTCCTGGGGCCAACTGCCTCCTCCTGGCTGCAGCTATTTGTGGCTCATTTAGCCACTTCTGTATTATTTTTTTTCTTAGCCAGTTACTTCCAAACGACAACAATATCGGGATGATTTTCAATGATTTCATCCAAATTTTGATGACTCATTCCAGTCTCTGTACAAATCTCGTCGTAATTATGTCTTCCGTTGAGCCACCTACAACAGCAAGATAAGGGAAATCAAAACTGGCCAAGGAAAAGCTGTCCGTACATGCTTTAATCGCAAAACTACGATCAATTTGTTTTCCCATTTTTGTGAGATTTTTTCTCACCTTGCTAGTCGCTTCTTTTGCGATGGTTGTATACTGCTCTCTGGTTTAAGAACTGGGAATTTACGTAAACGACGAATAAAACCTTTCATTAAACCAAACTGGATTAAACACCTGAAAGAATATAAACGTTTTCGTAGTAAAAAAGGACAAATGTTATAGCCAAGATGAAAATTGTATTAAGGTACAAATAATTTGATTCTTTGAAGAACGCATTCTCTTGCAAAAAGTCTCAAAATCGACTCATCGACCGAGAGAGTATTTTATTATAACGCATTACACAAGATAATACATGCAAGTGACTCTGGTCTAAATGTTCTGCTTAGTTTAACGTGATATTGAGTTGATATATGACCGCTTCTTAGGAAAAATCCTAGTTAATTCAGTTCCTAGCTTTTACTAAACCAATGAGGTATGTATTCTGTATAACATTATTGAACCAAGAGAGATTACCGTTCGTCTATTCTTAAAAAGAAAGGATTGTATCTTGAACAGAGGTCGCGAACTGTTGCACCAGCTTGGAGACCACAATACAGCTTGAAAACATCAGAAAATTGTGGAGGACGACGAACTGAAATTGGAAATACAATTCCATTTAGCGGGGATAATTGTCGAATTAAATAGACAATTCGAGCCGTAAAATATCGTTTATGGTTGTACTACTACCTTACAAAATAGTGGCTATAGATTGAATGTAGAATTCATTTGCATGCCATTCAGTTACTACAGATCAAATGTCGATAAATTTTAATTGACAGACTCGCAGAGAAGGCCCAGCCAAGAATCAATTTTAGGAGTCTCATGGGTACACTCGTTCGTTCTCTTATACCTTCATCATCTTTGAGCCCTTCCCGAACCTAGGAATGAACCTTATCTCCCACACTATAGAACGTACGTATGACAACCATTCTTCATGGTAGAGTAACTCACATTTTCTTGCCACGTAATTTATACATTCTTCTTGAAGCTGTTTATCTTGAAACAGATTGTTAATCTTTGGAGTTGGAATGTAAACGTTAGAATACTAAAAAATATATAAAAACAAAGTATCATAACGTCGTATGGCTTTGTATCTGGCATTATAAATTAAATGAAAGAACATATTTTTAAGAACCAAGTACCTGAAATATTGATATTAGGGTCACAACCTGAAAATGCCTGCAAGAGATAATGGACATTAGAACAAAGATAGGAAAAACCTCTCAAGGCCAGTGAATGTAGGCTTAGGCCTAAAAAGTTTTGTGGTAATCTGTCACTCATCCAATGTTTAAGGTAAGGGCTCTAAAAATCTCATTTCATTCCTTTCAGAACATATGCCTTTATTCTCAAAGCTCATTTTAACTCATTTATTAGGATATCTCCAGCAATAATCTCCCATTCCAATTTCTCTAGTTCATTTGCAGGATTTCCACTGGAATAAAAATTTGATTTGCATTGTTTTACCCAGTGAACTGGTTTGACCTGAAATCTTCCCATTGATTAGGAAGGTAATATCTCATTGATCAGAAATAACACAATTTGAGTGTGAGTGTCAGTGAGCTTTAAGTCATACTTAAACTGCGAACGTCTATCAACTGACTGATAGACTGGGTATGATGATATTTAAAAATATCATGAATTTCGGTTTTGGAAATATCGCCCATTATCACATAATATATAAAAAGCCAGCTGACTTACACCATATTTTGAATGCAAATTCGCACTAAATTCAAATCAACATCTGCTTGAGCTGCTATCTTCTGAATATGTCTGAAGCCATCAATGTACGGCAAGATCTAAGAATGTACAAACCAATTGCTATCATAACATCAAACCAGAAAAGAGGTGGAAGAAAGCAAGGGATAGTCAGTTTAAAATCGGTAAACCAAACCAATCCCAAAAATTAATACAATGGCATGCAAATTTCCTACCATACCCACATCACCACTTACCTGTTGTGTTGTTATGTCCCACTGAGCTTCATTTATAATTGAACTTTCCCAAAGAAATATTGGTACATGATGATCTAAAACTTTTGGGTTATGATCTTTTGTGAATGCCAAACTAAGATAAATTGTTGTTGCTTCATCTATAATTAAACATAATTAAATTACATTCAAATATCTTCACCTATTATATTGTACCTCACATAAATTGACCCAGTTGATTCAATAAATTATTTCTAAAGCCTCGTAACAGGCTACCCACGCACTTTACTAGTAAGATATATAACCTTGTATTCACCTATTGTATAGAGGTCAGCTAAAAAAAGTGATTTTTCTCATCTGAACTTTATATAATAGCTGATTGAAATGTTATATAATTTTCTACTAAAGCACCTGGGTATGAGGCTGTGATTTCTGCAAAATATTTTTTAAAAATCATTTTGACACAGGGATGGGTTTACTTGGGATGCAGAGCCCTTCTAGCATAATCCAGGGGGGTGGGCCCGGGTGGCAGCTTTATTTCTAATTTAGGAAATTATACAGAAAAATCAGTGTCCAAGTTATGATAGCACTTTATGCTCTAATTTTTTGAACAAACATATATTCTAATCTCTTAGACAGCTTGCATTTGTACCCAACCCACACCAGCAACAGGTCTGCACCTCCCCCCCCCCTCTTGATGAAACCATTCTGGATCTATCCTTTCTTTGAAATCAAAGTTTTTGAAAAAAGTTAGAACTTCTTACTTATAGGAATAGTGCACTTTCTTTCAGCATTCAGACCATGAAGAATTTTTGTGAGAATATCTGGAATTCTTTCCTTACTGCCTTCTTGAGAGAGAAAGCCATTCTCTAGCTGAAAATTATAACAAGAATTGAAATTGACAATGTCCAGAGAAGATTTGTACATTATGGATGAAAAATAAAATCAATCTATGATAAATTATTAGAAGAGTTCTTTGCTGTATCAAGGAAAATATTTTATTTAAACTGAATGCATGTTGAGAAACATTGTTTATATATATTAAAAGAGGTGCAGTGACATGGAAATAATATTTTCTTGTTCTCTACCAGTGCACAAAGGAGCTAAGAAGAGGTGCCTGTAAAGAAGAGCTGTAATTCATTACCTCAAGTGATGTTAAATATGCAGCAAGTTTTTTCACAACAGGCTTAAAACAATGCACATCAGCTGTGGCATCCAAGATAAAACATACATTGAACAACAGAGCATTGCGAGTGTATTTGGCATTTGTAATACTCATTGGACAGCCAATAAACTTGTAACCAAATGCATTTCTGTTAGGAAAGAAAAAACAAGGTAGTTTATATATACTTTATATGATTATAACTACAATTTCAGTAAGTGATTTAAATAGTGTGCAGACCAAATCTTTATAGACCAAATGTACATGTAGGTTCTCACATATGATTTTACATAAACTCTTGCACTATATAGCTGGTTAGTATTTGAGTTTTATTGAGCTTAGTTGCTGCAAAATTATTATGGCATGTAATGATTTATGTATGCAAATGTGCAAGGAAATGAATCAGGATCCAAATTGAATAAATGGCAAGGAAATGAAACAGGATCAAAAGTGAATAAATGGGAAGGCCTTAGGCCTATTAGTATACTGGTATCTATTGTAACTAGTAATCTTACACAGTAATAAGCTGGCTTTGTAACTCTGGTTTGGTAATGATGTACACTGCAACACAATCAAACAATTCTTTTGAAATAAAATCTTCAGGTACCTGAAAAAACAAATTAATATATTCATGATACCATTATCCGCAAAACTGGTGTGGTCAATCAAGGTTTGGTTCAACTTCAAAACATAAAGGTTTGTAGCTAATCCAAATGGGATCCATTAATTGTGCAAATTAAAAAAAATTTGACAAAT
Organism: Dendronephthya gigantea; assembly: GCF_004324835.1. NCBI lineage: Eukaryota > Metazoa > Cnidaria > Anthozoa > Malacalcyonacea > Nephtheidae > Dendronephthya > Dendronephthya gigantea. The sequence goes on from NW_021163031.1 coordinate 1,953,616, forward strand.
TCACACTTAAAGTCATTTGATTTAATGCGATTTTTTTTATAAATTACATGGTACTTTAATATGTGGTGATAAAACCACATATTGATCCAAACTAAAAAAATGTTCTACCCAGTTTGGTACTAAACATTGTGAACTTGATACTTTTACTTCTCTATCTTACTTGGTAAACAATTTTTGGTCCTGCAACTGGATGAAATTCACAAAACATTATAGCCTTCAAATTTGTCGCCATCTTCTTCGTTTCTTCCAAAATTCAGTGAAGTATATAGCTCAGTGTATGCGAGGTGAGCTCTATATGAATATGGAGTATTGATCAGCCTCGTACCCAGGCGCTTTAATAGAATAATAGTAAAATATATAATGTTGCATTCAGTTATAGTATAGAGGTCAGTTGAATAAAGCCGAGCGCGCGGGGGTGCTTGGGGTGGTTTGGGAAGCACCCCCGCGCGCTCGCCTTTATTCAACTGACCTCTATACTATAACTGAATGCAACATTATATATTTTACTATTATTCTATTAAAGCGCCTGGGTACGAGGCTGAGTATTGATCGTTAGTATGGTCTTCGACCATCAGGGCTCTCATTTTTAAGGAAATTTCCTTAAACTGAAGAAAACTAGGCTCTTTTAAGGAGACTTTTAAGGAAATGGAAGTTTTAAAGAATTTTTAAGGAAGTTTGAAAACCGTAATTTTTTAATTTTTAGATTAAAAACATCCCCAAAACAAACAATTCTCAAAAATAACGTTACTTATTACAGTGTTTTGTCACACTGTTTTACTTTTTCTTTACGATTTTCGCCTTTTTTGAAGGACTTAAACTTTGCCTCTGTTTCGTTGCCTGATTCAGAACCGCCATTTTGCAAATTGCAATGCTAAAAACTATTTTCACGCGATTTTCAGATTTTGAGGAAATGTTTTCTCATTTAAGGAATTTTTACAGCTGAGTTTAAGGAATATTCTGCATGACGTTCTGAGAGCCCTGTCGACCATATAATCAGAAGAAAATAAAATGGTCTCAATTCTCAACCAGTAATGCCTCGAGATCTTCCCACTGAGATACGTAATAATAACAGATAGCTTCAAATATGGAGCACAAATTGGTCAGTCATTATTCATTAATGTTATGTGGGTAGCATATAACATAGCAAACCACGTTCTCGTTTGAACGCCATGTACTTTTGGGAAAAGAATCGAGGGTTTACATTTTACCATAACATAATATTGCTGATAGAACTGATACGACTTAATAACGAATTGGATTGTTCCAATGACAGGCATAAGAAAACCTATTTTTTGTCCCAACCTCGTACCCAGGGTAATTTTCAAACCCTGGGTACGAGGTTGATTTTTGTCCTTCCACCAACAATCTTGTACCAAGAATTGTGGGCAGAGCGAATGCTTTTTTCAGTCATTAATGCCTAAACTAAAAGCCAGCAATACATTATGATTTCATCATGCTTCTGCCATTGATCTTCACGTCATTGACCATTGCATTGTGACGCACGTGATTAAATTGTGATTAATTAACGCAACAGAGGCAAGCAAGAAAAATGCGTAAATCATAAATTCAAATCCATGAGCAAATGAGATTAATCCATTTCTATGTGAAAACATCTACACCAGAACATCGCTGCTGTAATGTACGGCTGAAGTTTTAAAACATGGGCATGGCAGAACAACTAAAACAAGACTCAGATCTTCAAGAAGTGCAGATGAAATACATAAACAGTTGGTTTGACTGTCTCGCATTTTCACGTGTTGATCCGAAGTCAAGCTACCTCACAAACTCCAGATATCAAAACGCCTGTACAAAAATTGATGTAATCGAGGACGAACTGAACTCGTACGAGAATAAATCCCAAAATGTTGAACAAACTGCTGGAGGTGAAAAAGACATTTTATGGGCTAGGAAATTTGGCAGAAATGTAGGGGGCTTAAAGGCTAGAATTTGTTTGAACAACGAGACATTGCGAGGCGATAAATGTAAAATGACTGGTATAAGTGAGAGAAAAAAACTTATTGCTGCGATTCAGAAAATTTTACCAGAAATTCGGCAACAAATAGTATAATTTGGAATTATTATAAGTGTGAGCATGCAATGCATGTTAATTTCTATAATGTTTCAAAGTTCAAGCAGCTTGGGCACTTTAGTTTGATCAATTTTAGATTAATTGGTGTTCAAGTTAATCCAGTGTTTTAATTAATAATCATCAACTATTCATTACAGGAAGTTTTTGCTGTGACTACATAAAGCTACTCTTTTTATCATACATATTTCTATATGAATAATTTCAACGTGGGTTCCCCTCTTTTTACTACTCAACGCGTTTATTGTGCTAGATACTACAACTTGAAATATTTTAATGTCTGTAATTATAGTGCCTTTGTATTATCGTGCATGCATGTTTTTTTGCGATTCTTTTTCATGCTTCAGCTTTAGCAATTACTTTCGTTTTTCGTCCCTTTCACAGATTCTTCACTTTTTACCTCCTCTTCGCTATATTTTTTAACATTGGAGACAGAATTCTCACGTTGTCTTTTTTGCAATATTTCTTCTTCACCCTGGTTTTTTGAGACCTGACCTCCGGCACCTGCCTGACGCGGAACCTGAAATATGATCAATCATTTAGATTGATCAGTTAATCGATCACGTCCAGGGGCGTGGTACTGCGTGATTATATCCGAAAAAAGAAGGGATAGTCATACTCAAAATGGGCTGTTTCCAAAGAACTAGAGGCTTAGAACTTTAAAACGTTTTCAAAAACACTTCGCTGCACTTCTTGCCAGTTTTAACCCCCCAAGCAAGGCCCTACATGCAAGTATACTTCGTCACCTTATCGAGTTATTTCTAATTTTTTTTACTCAAGCAGAAGGATTTATCAGTTTTGAGCATAATTGATACCTCAGACTTTGTGATTCCGCCACGTTGTCTTTGCTCTGTTGATTTGTAATCGGAGTCTGAATATTGGGAACCTGGGTCATTTCGTTGTGTAGCAGATCGAATCAAAACGTCCCTAGACGGCCTTCTGTATACACTCGAGCTACCAAAATCATCTGACTGCATCAAATATTCTTGTGGGTAGGGACCCATCTGAGCTCCTAACCTTCGTTGGTGGAGGCTAACTAAAGATCTTCCATGTTGTGGGCTGAATGTTGGTGGTAGGCTTCTCGTTTGCGAGGACACTTCGGGGTAATAAGGAATGGAGCTTTCTCTTCGATGCCTGGGATAAACAACGTTTATACTAGGATGCATAGGTATTGGAGACTCATGTCCTCCATAATGCGGATCCACATATCTCCTTTCTGATCTTGGTGAAAAGTGTTGAATATCTTGTTCTCCAAAGTGGTCATAAGGCAGCCATTGATTATAATCACCTGAAATTTATTCAATCGGACATGTTTGTTCACTTAAATTGGTAATCGGCATTAATTCACGTATAGGAAATTTTAAGATGTGCAATATTTACCTCTATTCCAATTTTCTTCACCAATTCGTTTGAGTCTGCTGTTTCCTTTAAATTGACTTTTCTCCATTCTGCGCCGATGAGCGTCTTCCTTAAAATCACGCGATGTGAATGGAAACGGTGTTCCAGGTTGGCAACTTATGCTATCATCGTCAGAATCAGCAGATGAAGTTGGCTCAGGCATTTTTGATCTTCGCGAACGATTTCGACTTCTTTTTTTTCTTGGGTGGGACATGTTTTCAACGTTGCTCTCACTTGGGTATTGTTGAGATTTTTTGTTTGGATTGTAAGTGTTATTGTTGTTATCGTTGTTATTGTAGCTGTCATTATTCTTGTTCGTGTTGTTGCGGTTGTTGTAATTGTTGTTGTTAGTGTTATTGCCACCGATGTTTTTCTTCATCTTTCTCAAAGTACCTTCATCGCTATCATTGTCATCTCGCCTGATTCTGCAGGTCTCTGCACTGCTCATTCTGCACAGATCCTTTCGATCTCCTGGAAGCCCTGGTGACACAGGTTGCCCTCCAATACCATACAATATCAATTTAATATTCTTTATTGCTCTCGTTAACTCTTTTCCTGACTTCTTGATTTTCCCCAAATCTTCACGAACAATTTCCAAATCGGATTTATTTCCCTTTCCATAACGTCTCCCAAACCGTTCATCTAGGACACTTTTAATCTGGCGTACGTCGTCATACACTCGTTCAATATTCGCCCTGTCTTCGGGATTCGACGCCATGAGCCGTCCGAATTTCTGCTGAATTATTTGCGGACTTGCGTTGGCTTTAATAAACTCGTAATATTGTTTCCGTTTTTTGTACCCCATCCGTGACTGGAGGAGCAAAATCGTACTTGCGCGCTGCATAACTGCATTCGCAACAGCATTTTCGTAGTGGCGTTCGAACGTGTTCGATACTAAAGCAATGAGCAGGTTCAGTGTGATGATTCCTGCAACCAAAATAAAACACATGCACAAAATCCGCGCCATTCCTTGATTGGCGGCTTTGAGTTTTTCCCAGCCGTAATCTCCGATGATCATCATTTGGAAGATGTTGTATAGTAACGATGAGACATCAGTGTATCCTTCAGCAGGGTTGCTGGAATTGAATCCAAACTCGATCCAAAATGCACAAGCAAAAGGAATGATTATTATCATGTTCAGGACGGCCCACTTCAAAATGTCTCCAACAACATTACTGAAGATTACGACGAACGGACCTACAGCACAGTCAAACGAAAACAAGATTACATTAGACATCATAAATCTATACATATAATTAGTTTAAACTGATGATTGTGGATGTTTGGTATCATCCATGTGATCCTGAAAGCACCTTCTCCAGAATTGAAAGCACCATGCATGTCAAAGTGATAAACACACTTGCGTAAAGGATATGATATTACCTGCGTTTTCAAAAGGTCTTGCGTATTTAAACATTCTGAGCCAAAGAATTAACAACATCGCAACGGTTGTGTGGTTGTTAATGTTTTTCCAAATTTGAGAATCTTCCTCAAAGAACAGAATATTGGTAGTAATGGTCGCCAGGATAAGAAACAAACAAATCCAGTCAAAGTAAACCCACTTATCAGACGACGAAACAAGACTAAGGCCTTTCACTGCTGCAATTTCTGAGTCGAGATGCTTGCTTTCTTGTGGCCATCTTGGATGACAAAATTGTTTGTCTTTTTGTAGTTGTTCAGCGCGCCATTCACGCCATTTTACCAGTTCTCGTCTAGCGTTGATTGTCCCTAAAAAGTGGTATGAGAGCAATGTTGATTTATATAGTTGTGTTGGTAATTAGAAAACAGTGATGATATTGGGCTATGGTAAAATAAATTATGGTAATAGTTACATTACATTCATTGGTATGAATAAGCGTTCTGGAAAATTTCTATCAGTTCATTCTTTTTTGAAAAATATTTTGTCAAGTTGGCTAGGAAATAATGTTCCCTACTTACGTTTGATCTGTCGTTTAATCTCCATTAATGTGAACAGGAGGATCAAACTATCAACAGCGTATCTCCAAGCATTTTTTCTGACTGGCAAATATAATTCGTGTCCATTCCTTGGCATCGTTACACCCTCAACAGTCCAGAGTATTGTATAGATCAGATTCAGACCAAGATCCAAAAATGCTCCCGTCTTTCCATAAATCTTCCATTTGACCGCTATAAGTCTCCTCATAACTGGATGCATAATGACGTCAAACCTTAAGTATTAATCAGACGTTTTAGACGTTTTATCATACCTCCTAACAGATTTTAACAGTTTTTAACTTGGACCGGAATGTGCCCAAGTTAAAAAGCTTCGCTTGTTTATTTGTTTTTCAGATTAAAACATATAAAATATACCTTTCATTTTGAACGGCAATCTCTAAAGGGGAGCGTGCTGGAGTTTCTTGTAATCCGTCCTGTAATTTTGCTCCTTCCAGGTAATTGAGAAAGTAAAACTCCCTTCTGTTGATGTAATCTACTGTGTGAAATTGATCCAGTGCTATGAGTGCCACTTCAGGGATCTTTTCAATGAGCAGTGATAACGCAGAATTTCCCATGTGGTCATAGACACCGGCAGGAGCTCCTTCACTCACAAGAAGTTTGGCGGCTTTGAAACGGTTCATTTCTGCCGCAACCTAAAGAGATAAATCGTAAATGAAGGTTAAATATGTCCTACTGTAAATAATTCAACAAAATGAGCTTCTTCGCCAACCAGACTGATACAGGATGGAGAAGTAATTTATAGAATATACAATTTTTCTCTCCTTTCCACGTCTAAAAATTATATTTCATACTTGTAGGGGTGTACGATTCCTGTAATCACGAGCATCGATATTGCCCCCGTATCCTAGCAACATCTGCAGGGATTTGATGGCGTCATTTTTCGCTGCGTAATATATTGCAGTTTGTTCTTCTCCTTTCGTTTTGATATTAACATCTCCGCCATGTTGGAGGATAAATTCCACCATGCTGGCGTAGTCAACAGCTGCAGCAACGTGGAGTGGTGAACGACCATACATGTCTTGGTGATTTACATTGGCACCTTTGTAAAGAAGAAAAATTTAATTAAGAAAACACTAGTAATGTCATACATTATACAGTATGTTAATACATAAACAAAAGCAATTCGAAAGATAAAAATAAATCATTTTAATTTTTTTGTACAAAATTTGAAATGACCTGAGGAAAATAATAATAGGACTAATTTATAGCAATAAAAATATGACTGTATGAACAATAACGAACAACGTTTACAATTTATACTTTAAAATTTAGCGATGAAATTTACCTTGATCCACAAGAAACTTCGCCACATCCGTATTCCAGGATCTTGACACCTCGTGGAAGATCGTTTGCCTAGTTGGATCCATGCAGTTGATGTCGGCGCCATTCAGCAGCAAAGATTCCACGAAATCATAATCAAATACATCATCTGGATTATTGGAGTTGGCGAGATCAGCAATATAATGAATAAGAGCATGATTTCTTACATTTTGGTTGCTTTGACCATCGACCTCCCATTCTCCAAGTTCACCTTCCAGTACGGCGTGCGTTGGTTCGTTAGGTCGCTTGGTCTCTAGAATCAGAAAGTGTACCTATGATCGACTAAGGGCCTGTTCATATGAGACGGGCCAGCCCGGTTTAGCGGGCAGTGCCGGGATTTCGCCTCATATATTATTTCACTATATTTGTAAAATTGAACGAAGCGAGATCTCGCCCTTAACAGGCTCATATGAAAACATCAAGCGGGCTAGCAAAATCGAGCCATTGATCAAGTCTCAGTATCTCACTCTCTCTTACAAAAAGAAATAACGACTTTCCAAATTTAATGTTAAATTTTACTTTTTTCCACGCATTTAATAATCAAATTCAAATAATCTTTCATTGTCTCATAGGGCAAACCACACAAAAATCGGATTAACTGATCAGTACTCTAGATCGTCCACTGAGGAGTATATTATCTGGCATTGAACAGGATAAAATACCAACAAAGTAGGGCACTTTTGGGTGCATTGCAAGCTATACCTGGGATTTCCTCTAATAACATAACCTCGTACAATTTTCTCTTTTCCCCGCCAGCTCTATTTCTTCTCGTGTTTTCTTTCTTATCTTGTTCATCCATGTCTACACGGAATAAGCAATAAGCAATCCTGATTGTTGGTCTTGTTGTTGTTGGTTACGCAACTCTTGGCAACTCTTGGCCAAGTAACTTTGATTGCGGAATAAAGTTAGTAAAAAGTAATACAGGGTGATCATGAAAATCCTAAATAAATTTGAAATCGTTCTTAACTTCACAAAGTAGAATCAGGATCGATCTTTTATTGACATACAAAGATTGTTTGGGTGTTTATAATAGAAGGCAAACAAAAAACCGAATGTTTTTCCAGATCAGGGGGGTGTTTTTGTCCCAACAGATTAAAATAGCTTGTAACAACTTGAAATTGAATGTTAAAATAATATTTTAAGTTGGTTGATGAGAAATTTTGTTACTATATATAGCGCTTTTCAAAGTTTCATAGAATTTTATGGGGTATATAAGCCTTTTCGTCGCGCAAACTTGATTCTCCAACAAACCAGTCTTGTTCTTGCATAATTGATGATTCGGTTGACTTGAATGGAATAACAAATGCGTTTTAAAGGGTTTATATTATAAAGTGTTCAATAAGACAAGCCAAAAAACGTTTATGCATACAAAGTGTCGTGTTCACCAGACAAACTATATGCTGAAACACTTTGCGTCTTGTCATACTGATTACTGATCAATTATATACTATCAATTGCAATACCAGTCGTGTCATTTGGAAGATTATCCAGTTTTTCTACGTCTTTTGCAGCAACATTCTTTGTCTTTTCATCCAACAAATTTGACTTTTCGTTGGTTTCGGCCATTTCTCTGCGTTTCTTTAAAATTAATCGATGACATTATTTTAAAAAAACAACATTTAGAGATGGAAGAGGGTTATATAATCTTATTTTCTTTTCAAACACTGACTGACGTATGTAAAACGGGCGTTAAAAAAATAGCGACAAAATGGCTCAGCTACTTGAATAAACCAATTTACATTTTATTCATACAAAATGGATAAATAATTAATGCAATCTGATAAAAAGCGAAACATTTAGGGCTGATGATTATCAAGGAAAAGGTAAAGACACAACATCCACACTCAACACTAGGATAATATGTTGATTCATAGGAGGAGCGTGTAAAAAGCTATAAAAACAAGTGTAACTACGCTACCCCCAGCCCATGCAAATAACTTCACTCTTCAGGAACAAAGTTAAAGGAAATATATCACACTTTAATTGTCAAAGCCAGATCGTTTTCTGACTTAACATTTGCCATGCCCATAGTCAATAGTCAATAGACCTTTTCAGCTTGTATGAAAATTAACCCATTTCAAATCACATGGTAAAGTTTTATTGGCTATTTCATGGTCACAACATCTGAAATGGGGGTTAATTTGCATGCAAGCTGAAAAGGTCTATTCTCATGTAACCGTCGTGATATGAGAATATAGACCTTTTCAGCTTGCATGCTCGGACAGACAGACGCATGCAAAAAAACATTTGAATGGCATTTTCTTCTTGATTGACGAGTTGATGGTTTATTTGAATACTTGTTGCCACTGATGCTGTTCGGTTGGTGTAAATGTAAATACATTTTAAAACAGCTCCGTGATAACAGGGGCCACTTGTATAAAAGACTAGTTTTAACTATGTAGTTTAAGAGTTTTATACAACCGAACCCGGGATTTTAATAGGTGATTAATTTTAAAGTAACGCGCGTGCAAGTTAGCGTAGCATCAGACAAAATAATTCCCGCAATAAAATTTTAAATTCTGAATAACAATGTTATTGCATCCGGCACTGCAGTCAATTATGCCCTGAGAACGAAGTTGCGCAGTTAGTGCACCCACCCTAGTGAAAAGCCGCTCTGACTATAGTATATAGAGCACGAATTTACAACAAAGAGCTTCTTTGTTCCTGTTTCATTCTTCGAATTCTGGTTTATACAAATTCACAGCCCATGCATGCTATGAACCTCCGTTTAGTCAAGTAAGGATATAGTTATAGGCTATTGGACTTTCCTGTCTTCATGGGCCAAAATTGACTTTAGGGCGGTTTTTCATGCACTAAGCAGAATTTTTCGATTGAACTTCTTCGCAATTATATGAGAACTGTAGAATTATATGAGGAATCCACTGACTGGTCTCGATTGAAACGAAAATCATAAAGCAAAAATTTCCGTGCAATCGAAAAATTCTGCCAAGTGAAAAGCGCAAACTATACCTTTTTTGGCAAATGGTAAACGTGTTTTTAAACGTAGTCTCTTATTAACTAACCAAGTTTAGTTAGCTCCGTTCATAACGAATCATAACCGTTGCGTTGCCGTTGGCACAAAAATAATAAATTTAATTTGCACAAGCTTAATTAAGTTACGTTTTAGATTCAATTCAGTTAAAATATAACTTATCATTCTCATGCAGCTTTTTATTTATTTACTTTTGTATACTTACTAATCTTGATATAGACGTTATGCGGTCAGCTAAATTCAGCGAAAATAAAATCTTTTTTGTAGACAACAAGACCAAAATCGCATTTAAGAACGTTTCATTATACTGAGTCAGTTTATACCGACAATGCCAATACTAATAGCAATGCCGTTCAGTACAGTAAAGTGAGAATATAAAACATTGTCATTTTTAAACTTAGGGCATTAATATTTTAAACTGAAGTGCACAGATGGCAAAACATTGCCGTTCGACTCCTAAACAAAGCAAATATTTAAATGAACCAAGGTCAGGGCATGTAGACGTTGACATTGCCTCTTTCAATTCTAAATAATTCAAACTTTAGCAAAAACGGGAATAAATTACTGTCTTTCGTGCATCTCCGCACATCGCAATAGTCGTAAAGCTGGCGTTTGCGTGTGTATTACAAGGTGGCTTTAGTTAATAATGTTTAACAAATTATTGATGATCGTATCTGTAGTCTTATCCTTTTCAGTTTGGCAGATGCCAAATGGTAAAAAAAAGATCAAAAACTAACAGAAAGGTCATCATAGGTAACTAAAGTAAGGCATTACATTTACTTGCAGTCTCTTGTGCTAAGCGAAAAAGAAAAGAGAGCATAGCCATAGCATCCAATTTCTTTTTTATCATTATCTATTGTTTTTAACACGTCGTTCATAACGCCGCATGAGAAGAGGCGAGCCCTCTCGGCATGTCTTCAATCGTATGCAAACAGATTGCTTGATATCGTATGGATAGAGCAAATACGGTTTATGGAATAGTGGCCCCTGACTCTGATGCATCTGTTTCCAGTTTAACGCTAGATAAAACATATTTGAACGAATTTGAAATCGCCTAATGACATATAGGCTGTTTGGGTTCTTATAATTTTTGAATTATCATAATTCTTATAATCTTAAATTATCATAAATAATCCAGTTATACTTTCCAAAATTGGGAATTATTCGTAAAGTTTGTGGTTGTAGGTTCAGTTGTGTGATATTTCAATTATCAGTGTTGAAACCGTGGTTAACTTCGACGCTTAGGTAGGCCTGCATTAATAGAGACGGGAAACTGATCTTAGACGAAAAAGTTGATGGTAAAAACTTGTCTAAATATGAATAGGAATAGATGTGTGGTGAGGGATAGGATTATATGTGTGATGAGTCGGGTAATGCTAAAAAGGGTATCGTAATTATTACGATAAAAATTTTGTTTGCTTTCAGTATCTTAGGCTTAGCCTTGTTCTGTTCCGTCCTTGACCGTGTTGATGTTTCAGAAACGATTCTCGTCCAGACGGGATTCTCGTCCAGACGGGATTCCCGTCCAACTTACCCGTCTGTTTGGACGGGAAAGTTAGACGGGTAAATTCGGACGAGAAATCCGTGTGTGACGTTGTGACCGAATTCACATTAGACGAGTCACGAGTTTCCCGTCTTAGACGACGTGATCTTGAAGACATGAACTTTTGGACTTGGCTGTTGACTTTATGGCCTTGCCCACGCGTGGAGGTTGCGCGCCACGCACACGGAATCAAATTAGCAAGCATTTGAACAACAATAAAACATTCGCAGGAATAAATTCTCAATGAGGAGTTTTCACACAAATATTTGGAAATGACTTCTTTAAGTGACGTTGATGTTGTACGAGTTAAAGTATCTGTAAGTAAATTGAAGTTAGACTTTTTGATATGTAGTTTTTTGTTAAAATTGTACCTGTTTGTAATTTGTATAGACTACGTGGACGGCTCCGCGAAGCTACATATTGTTTTGCTTAACTAGAATATTATTCCATTTAAGCTAATTTATATTGTCACCAAAAATAGGAATTGATTATAACATATTTATTTTGTTTTTAGTTGGAAAAAAATCATAACGACATTCGTCGATTTGTCATCGACCCCAATATTACGACATTCGCTGATTTGTATAAATGGATACAAAGGGCATTTTATATAAAGAGGTATTTAACTAAGCCACGATTGCAAAATTCATTAAAAATCTATTAGATATTATCATTGTGTTATTGATATGTATTTTGAGATTTGGGAACGGATTATTTATGTAACTGATCGAGACTGCGACTGATCTGACAACTACACACACACAACTTTACATCAACTGAAATAGCTAGGCCTAGGTTGGCCATGTTATGCTTCCTGTATATTATGGGGTACACCCCCCAACAATGTTATACCCAGCAATTGAGCTGAAATTTATATATAGCATGTTTGTAAATTTATATACAGCACGTTTATAAAACACTGACAATCAGTGCTCATTTTGCCCTAGTGTATTTTCCACATATGTTGATTTTGGCAACTTTTGCTTTTGCCCAATTCACATGTTCCTGAAGTTCAGTACAAGCTGGCAGTTTTAGAAAATAAATGACAAAACCAAGTCTGAAATACAAGTTGCACTACAACTCATTCTCGTGATTTAATATCTTGGATCCGCAAAATGTTATTTTTTAGACCTTGTTTTGTCATTTACCAGTTGTAAATTATAAAAAGCCAAAAATGATTATTAAAAATCGATACACCCTACCCCCACTGTTACAAGTCTACCACTGATTTTTTATTTCATCCCTGATGATTATCCTTCATTACAGGAAGGAGAGTAACTCCTAAAATTAAAGAATTATTTTTGCTTGCAGGAGTTTGGAAATTTCACATAGACTTTCTTGTGAAAATACTACTCTAAATTTTGCTATTTCATCTGACAAGGATCTTCAAGATGCAGTGAGGGCAGCTGCGGATTCTCCATACTTGGAGCTGCGAGTTCTTGTGACTGGTGAAAGTAAGATCTGTTTTTTTCTGTGAGGCATAGTAAGGGGTGTAAATAACCAAGAAAATTAGAGATAACACATTCAATTTCAGTTATCTGCCTTTTTATACAACCTGGCCCTAAGCATACAAACTGGAGTTGGATCATAGAAATAATTGTCTATTATTTCTATGGTATTTTAATTTCATGATGAGAGATTGAGAGTAGGTCACTTTACTGACTGTTCACCCCTCAGTTTGAAATGATTTTTACCATTTTTTACAGCTGATGAACCGAATGACAGTGAAGATTGGATAGTACTAGATGGGTATAACATTCCTATGATTAAGGATATCAGATCATTTGGTAACAGACTAACCTTACCAATTGCCTCAGCTTTTCGAAAACGAGTGGAAAACACTTTCTACCAAATAACCAGTGCATTTATAGACATGAGCCGCAAGACTCCCTTAGGTGAATCTGATTGGCTGGCACACATGGATGACGAAGGCCACTTAAAAAACGTACATGAATTATGGGTAATTGTCTTTAACTGGGGTGTCGAACCCTCCTTGAGGCGATGTGTTTGGAAACATCTTTTAAACGTTTTTCCTCCGGATTTAACTGAAATTGAAAGAGAGAAGTATTTGGCTATGAAATGTAAAGTTTATTGGCAGATACAAGCTTCATGGCGAAGAGAAGATCAGTTATCAAAGACTGAATCACTACGAGACATGGTATGGAAAGATGTCAGGCGGACAGATCGAACTTATCCCTATTTCGACGTCCCAGATGATCATCATCATCTGACGTCATTATTTAACATCCTGGTAACCTATGCTGTCTTGAACCCGGATGTATCATACGCGCAAGGCATGAGCGACCTTGCCGCTCCACTTTTGGTTGTCATGGACGACGAGGCTATCACGTTTACATGTTTTACTGCCCTCATGTCTCGCTGTAGGAAACATTTCCTTCCAGATGGAAAAGCCATGTCTTTGAAGTTTGATCACCTAACTTTGCTTGTACAAAAATTCGACCCGGAATTATACAAATATCTTATGAAAGTCGAAGCAGATGATATGTTCTTTTGTTATCGATGGTTAGTCTTAGATTTAAAGCGAGAGTTCCAATTCGATGATTCTCTGCAAATCATGGAGGTAATTTGGAGTTCACTGCTTCCACCTCCCCCCAAAGACACCCCGCAGTCTCCAAGCAGTGCTACCTTCAATACAGCCAATAAACTTCAGTGCAGTCTTAACTCCAGTGCAGTATTGCGGTCAGAAGGATACAGTTCCTTACCATACTCCTATCAGTCGCTTGTAAGCGCAAATAATGATCAGGATTTTGCTGACGAAGATGAATATGCAGCCTTAAATCTTGATGATTTTGGTGGGAAACTAGCACTAGTCTCCCTACCCGATCCATATCATTTAGGAGATGGAAATCCTTTCTCGTTGTTTTTATGTCTTGCTATTCTCATTCTTCATCGGGAACGAGTTTTCAACGAGCAGGACTACAACTCTTTGGCGTCTTCTTTTGACAAAAAAGTTCGCAAACATGACGCGGAAAAAGTTCTAACCCAAGCCAGACAATTGTTTTCGCAGTATCTGAGACATTGTGAACTTGTAGATAACAATGAGTTCGTTTCATTGCAAAAACCAAAAGAAAACGAAAAAAAGAAGGAGTCCTGGTTTGATGATAATTCATGTGAAATTGTTTCAAATGCTAGTCCTGAAATCCAGTGTTAACACGGCGTATCTTGAAACAAGGTCGAGTTAGAGACGGAATTAGTTAGGATGTAATATACAGGGTGTATCAAAAAAAATGTCCCAAATGTAAAAATTCCGTTTTTCAGGATATTTTGCAGAATTTGGCAAATTTTTGTGTTCCTAGAGATAGTTAAGACTTATCTGGTATACCTAGGCTAAGTTTGGTCTTTCAGTAACAAAATTATGTTACCGGGGGCGTGGTTCCTTTCCACTGATATTGAGAGGGCTTGCGCGCAAAATTGTGAAGCTGAAATTGAGATATTATTTAGCTGTCTAAAAGTAGGAAAGCTTTTTAATAAACTGTCAAAGTTTCAGGAAAAATAATGCATACAGGGAGCAACGCGTGACCCCTAAAGGTGACAAATATTTCATTGCGCTCAGTGGATTAAATGCATCGTTGATTTTAGCGTGACCGATCTCATACAAGGTGGGCAAATGAATAAATTAAATTGAGAAACTGAATACAAAAACAAAGGGATTTATTCGGGATGTTAATCCTCAGCATGTCCACCATTTCATTCTGAGCAAACTGCGGCTTGTCTGAGCATACTAAACACTGAACAGCGAACCATTTGTCTGTCCATTCGCCTAGATTTGCCGGTGGTAGCGTAGGCGATTTGCAAGAAAGAATTTCGAACGAAATGGATAATTTGAGGCAGGACAGACAAATGTCGTTCGCCGTTCAGTGTTTACCATGCTCAGACGAGCCGCAGTTTGCTTAGAAAGAAATGGTAGAAATGTTGAGGATTAATATCAAGAAAAAAGATCTTGTTATTAAATCGCTTCGTCTTCTTGTTGAGTTTCTCGCTTTAATTTATTCATTTGCACAGCCTTGCATGAAATCGGTCACGCTAAAATCAACCTTGCATTTAATCCACTGCGCGCAATGAAATATTTGTCACTTTTAGGAGTCGCGCGTTGCTCCCAGTTTGCATTATTTTTCCTGAAACTTTGACAGTTTATTAAAAAGCTTTCCTACTTTTAGACAGCTAAATAATATCTCAATTTCAGCTTCACATTTTCGCGCGCAAGCCCTCTCAATATCAGTGGAAAGGAACCACCCCCCCGGTAACATAATTTTGTTAATGAAAAACCAAACTTGGCCTAGGTATACCAGATAAGTCTTAACTATCTCTAGGAACACAAAAAATTGCCAAATTCTGCAAAATATCTTGAAAAACGGAAATTTTACATTTGGGACATTTTTTTTTATACACCCTGTATAGAGAAATTATTTTGCCAGACGGAACATCAACTGTTTGTATTCTTATAAAATAAATGTGTAAAATAAATGTGTTAAAAATCTTATCGACAAATCGTCAATTTATGTTTGGGAATACATTTTCTGCTATGCGATGCTGACATGTTTTCAACGGCGTATTGACGTGATAAACGTATACGCTATGTTCAACTGATTATTATGATCACTACTGCATGGATGGTGTGAATAAAGTGCCCGGAATGAATCCCTATTCTTGCATGGGACCACTGTGAATCATATCAGTGCTGCAGGGGCCGGAGGAAACTACAGGTATTGTCCTAAATTAACAGAAGGTATAGACAGTATAGACTAAAAACTCCCGTGGATGACCCTGTCCGCATTCGTTTTCTCTTTGTCAATTTTTTGATGAAATTTTTGTATGTAAAGCGAAATTTCTTCACAAAATGTAAACACCTGCTTTATACGCGAGCTAGGCCTATAGAAAACTTCATTACTCTTTAAATAATGTTGGCTTATGTTGCCCACAGGCCACAGCAATTAATAACTGTTAAATATATTACAAACTTGTGACGTGAGTCTGTGTTTTGCAGCCTACGGGAAATGAAAATTTAAAGGTCTACCCTCCAATAAGCTAAAGCCTAAGCTTACTTAACTAAACTGAAAAAGCGTATTGAAGTTATTCATTAGTGAATAACGTTTGAAGTCGTCGCCATATGGTGTGGTCCGTCATGTCTTGAAATATTTATAGGAATTCATGACAATGCGTTTAAATGAAATCTTGCAATAATAAAAAGAGTATTGTACGTGTATACTCTAATATGAATGTTTATACGTAAGACTCCAATGGAAAAGGTATTAGAAGGGTAGAGAAGAAGGATAGAGCTAGAATTTAAAAGTAAGATTTATATTTGTCATGCACCTATGAATTCTGACATCTAAGCTATATAGCTATACAACTATAGTCGTAATATTACTGTATAACCAGGGAGCAGCGTGGCAGCGTCTTCAAACAACTTAGCATCAAATGTGGTATGACAACTGCCTAAAATAACAACTGCCTATTTTACTATAGCCTCACAATGTAGAACTAGTCTGTAGGTATAGGTCATTTCCCACTGACCCATTTTGACTTGTCCATGCACTGTATATATCTGTCATATATAACACGTACATATAGATACAAATTAGATCAGCGATATAGAGACCCAGTGTTTTGGAACTATAAATTATAATCCTTTGCAATATGATATGTTTTATTCTCATTTAATGAAGTAATGGGAGTGGACAAAATGCTGCTATAGGTGTTTTAAAATTAGAAAATTTAGAATGCAAAGCAAGTCTACAAAGATTTTTTTTAGATACGCTGCCTTTTTCAAGACGTTGGTAAAAAATGCCAGACAAAAACGAGAAAAAAGGTCTCCTAGACAAGGAAAGCGAGAGAGCAGGTCTGTTCGACGACAAAAACAAACAAAATGGCGCATTCAAATGGAAGCTGGAAGATCTCGTAAAACAAATTACAGGTAATTCGAAATAGGTTTGACACAACCTCGCAGCCTATATTTCAACTTTTTAGCGGTTCTGGGATTTTCAGTTTTCTTTAAAAATTTTTACTCGCAGAAGCAGGCGAAAATGATCAGAGAGAAAAAATGGACACAAGACGTGATAAAGATGTTTTCAATAAGAGGAAATTGTACGAGATTATGCTAATGAAAGAAATGCCAGGTCAGGAAACGAAATTGAAAAAATCCAAATAATTAAAAATGTAGCATACTATATATATACGTACCATACATCTAGTCGACCAACTGTAACCAAAATCCAAAAATACATTATCATATATTTAACTTGAAGAGGATCGGAGTAACGTTTGGCAGTAGGGTGTAAAGTATCAGGGGGATTGTGATAAATTCTGTGTAGAGGGGGAGATACACTGTAGGGGGGGTAGACAACCAACACTGTAGAGGGGGTAACACCTCTTACCAATCCCCATGCACCTGTTGGCATAAAATAATGAATACTCCATTAGTTCAGCTATCCAACAAAATAAACAAAATCAATTTAAAACCATTTCATTCCAACCTTGCATATTTTTATTACTTGCAGAAGACAAACGACCAAACGAAGCAACCTATGCTGTCTTGGACGATCAACTTGGAAACTTGGACGTCAACGACCAGGACAGCGACATTGTTAGAAATCAAGCTCTCTTGCACTACCTCGCAAATCTTGCCAACTCCAACGACAAGGATGATATTTTTGATTTTGAGTTTGTACAATCACTTGTAAGAAATGGCGCAGATATCAACTGTATGGACACAAACGGGCAGACTATATTTCACGAGGTTGCCAGATCCTGGAACGTTGATGTGGCTCTGTTTCTAGTGGAAAACGGTAACATATTTTTCAAAAAAAATTGCAAATATACCATGAAACAAAACTTATCAAGGCAATTTTAGCAAAAACAAGAACAAAATGCTTCTTCTTTACCCATGATTGTTGTTTTTCTCTTGCCTCACCAGGTCATTTCACTTTTCTCTTATTTGAATGTTTTCCAATATCTTTATCATTCTTTTTTCATTCTTTTTACATTTCTCTTTTCATCCTCTCGTTTTTTGCTGTTCCTGTTCTCTTCCTATGGACATAGTCCACACAATTTCTATCTCCGTCAATGCGATGATATCCTGACGAAATCCTTCTCTTTTTTGTTTTCATTATCCATACTACCGGTCATCTCGTTCACATCGACGATATTGTAAAACAAAGAGGTAGTACAAAGCGTTAATTTAATTTTACTTTCACACCTAAAACAGGTGCCAATGTAAATCACCAAGACACGTATGGTCGTTCTCCACTCCACGTTGCTGCAGCTGTTGACTACGCCAGCATGGTGGAATTTATCCTCCAACATGGCGGAGATGTTAATATCAAAACGAAAGGAGAAGAACAAACTGCAATATATTACGCAGTGAAAAATGACGCCATTAACTCCCTGCAGATGTTGCTAGGTCACGGAGCCAAAATTGATGACCATGACAGCAGAAATCGTACACCCCTCCAGGTAAACCTTCTTATCAAATGTCAAATTCTTAACAAAACGACCAGGGTTAAATTAACTGAACAAGAAATGAGAGTAATTGTCTAAATGATCCCAATACGTAACTCATGGTTATTCATTTGTCAGGTCGCAGCAGAGATGAATAGTTTTAAAGCCGCCAAACTTCTTGTGAGTGAAGGAGCTCCTGCCGGTGTCTATGACCACATGGGAAATTCTGCGTTATCACTGCTCATTGAAAAGATCCCTGAAGTGGCACTCATAGCACTGGATCAGTTTCACACAGTAGATTACATCAACAGAAGGGAGTTTTACTTTCTCAATTACCTGGAAGGAGCAAAGTTAAAGGAAGGATTACAAGAAACTCCAGCACGCTCTCCTCTGGAGATTGCTGTCCAGAACAAGAGGTTTGATATAGAGATAAGAGGGAAAGCTTTTCCGCAAAATATGTATGTTTGGATAATAGATGTTACTAATTATAGTCTATATACCAACACAACATAGGTTTGGTGTCATTATGCATCCAGTCATGAGGCAGTTAATTGCGATCAAATGGAAGATTTATGGCAAGAGAGGAGCGATCATGGACTTGGCCTTAAATCTGATCTATACAATACTCTGGACCATAGAGGGCGTGACTATGCCAAAATACTGTTATGAGTTGGTTTATCCAGTTGATGATAATATCTGGAGGTTTATTATCGATGGTTTTATTATCTTGTTCACTTTCTGGGAAATCAAAAAACAAATTAAAGGTAGGAAAATTGTTTGTTGCCGGGAGCTGATGCTTCTCCCTGTTTGTTTGTTCGTTTTCTTTTTCGTATTCACATCGTTGACGTGGTTCACAACTACGAATCAAACAACTTTCAGAGACAAGGAACGCCCGACGTGAACTCGTAAAGTGGCGCGAATCTCGAAGTGAGCAACTCGAGAAAGACAAAGCATATTGTCATCTAAGATGGCGACAGGAGGAGAAATACCTGAACTCCGAGATAGAAGCTGTTAGCAACTTTCATTTTGTGGCTACTTCAGACTGGTGGATATACTTCGATTGGATGTGTCTGTTCCTAATTCTTATGGCGATTGTAACAAAAGCTATGGTCTCTACCTAAATGAACAAATATAATTACAAGATAGAAACCCGAGAGAGTTCATTGTTCAACAGGGAAAGCATGGAGCAGGGGGGAGGGGTGGGGGTAGATAAACAATGATGTAATTGAACACAAACCATGGCCTAACCTTGTTGAACCACGAACTCAGCGCCGCAGCAAGGCCGATTAAATGTGGAAGGCGTGTATATTCATATGTTCATGTTTATCTACCGCGGAAACAATAGCGTACAGAAGAAATCAGTCGGGCATAAGTTGAATTTATGAATATACTCATTTTATTAAGCTTCTAGCGACGGCCCTGCACGAACTGTTTAAAAATATGAATGAGAATACTGCACAAAGGGATAAAATTTAAAAAACGAAGTGCCGGATCGTAGTTATTTGTTTATTTCGTTTAAACAATGTCAATATTATTCAAAACAATATTTTTCTTTATTGGAAGGTAATATTTTACGGTGCAAAGAATTTCAAGAACATCGGGAACGTGACGAAAAAAGTCGAATATTGGGTTAAAATCAATATGTACGCAAAAATTGTGACGTTGATTGTCCTTTGGCTAAGAATATTTAAGTACGCAAGGCCGTTTGAAAATGCAGGTACTGTAAGTAAACATTTCATATGTGCAACTCCTTCCAAATAATTATTAAAATGTGATGATATTTAACAATTAGTCGCCAAAGGTGAGGTGATTACAAGCCTATATAGGTTTGTAATCACTGAGCCTGGGGCGACTAATTGTTTTGTATACATTTCGAGGTGCTTACAAATAAGAATCAACACAATTTCATAAAAAATTATAATTACTTCAAATTTCTTATTTGAAAAAAGCATCAAAAAGCTATAGTCACTGACCAGTGACTATCACTTCAGAGACAGTGAATTTTGAATATCATGAGGGAAATTTTGAATATGCAATAGTTCAATAAAACTAACGACAATCTATTATTAATCTTTAGGTCCTTATGTGGTGATCTTCAGCAACGTTGTGGGAGATATCTTAAAATGGCTTGTACTGAATACTGCCATTTTCATTCCATTTACTTGCGCATTCTGGATAGCATTTGGATTGAATTCGCAACATCCCGCAGAAGGCTATACTGACATATCCTCGCTGCTTTACAACATCTTCTTGATGATAATTGTAGGCGGATATGAATGGAAAGAACTGGAAAAAGCTGATAAGACGATGGCACGATTATTATGTGGTACCTTTATTCTCGCAGCTGCTGTAATCACGCTAAACTTGTTGGTTGCCTTGGTAACAAACACGTTTGAACAACATTACAAAGAGGCGGTGGCGAACGCGGTTATGCAACGAGCACGCACAATTCTGCTACTTCAATCAACAATGGGAAACAAAAAACTCCAGCTTTACTACAAATATATAAAATCCAACGCATCCCCGCAAATTATACAAAATAAGCACGGACGATTAATGGGGAACAAATCCAAAGATAGAGCAAATATAGAACGAGTTTATGACGACGTGCTAGAGATTAAAAGTGTCCTGGCTAAACGGTTTGGAAAACATTATGGAAAAGGGACTAAATCTGATTTGGAAATTGTTCGCGAGGATTTGGGGAAGGTTAAGAGGTCTGGAAAAGAGTTAGCGAAGGATATAAAGAATTTGAAGTTGATATTGTATGGCTTAGGGACGCAACATTTGTCTCCTGTCGCAACATCAGCCAGAAGTAAGACTGAAAATACAGAGCATTTGAATGATGGCAAAGAAAGCACCAGCGAGAATAGAAAAACTACTAACAATGATAAGAGAAACAAAAGTAAAAACCCAACCACAAACAAAAATAGCCCAGTGAATGAAGACACACCCAACAGCTCACAACTCTACTCAGGTAACATTTCAAATCACCAACCGGAAGAATTAAACGAACGAGTCCCATCACCACTAGTTCTTCACTCTCATCTTGGCAACATTACCCTCCCAAAGTCAGGTAAATCGTCTAAAAAGAAAAATCGTAGTCGACGATCATCTAAAAGGGTGGCAACAAGTACAAGCGATACCTCTAAGTCGGATGGTGAATTTGTACCAAGTTCACACGAAACGTCCCTCAGGAAGAAAAATTCACGTCAATGGAAAGAAATGTATAAGAAGAGTAAGGAAGATTTTAGGAAGTATGGAAAACCAAACCATGATGTTAATGAAAATTATGAAAAGTGGTGGAAAGGTTGGAAAACATTCATTGCATGTTTCTCCGCGAAAAGTTTACAGTTTCTACAAGCCGGCTTTCCGCCCGCATATCATTCGCGCGAACCGATACAAAGCAGGAAAAACCTACTCTTTTCGCGGTGAAATTTTTCACCAATCACGTTGTTGCAATTCAGTTTTTGCTTCGCGCGAATAAATTCACTGAGCCGGAGAACGGGTTTTAGGTAGCTGTAGCTGTAAATCTGAACATAACTAATAATAATTTTTCTTTATTTAAGGCGCCGAACAACATTCAACATCTGGTAGAAATGGAGAAAGAGACTTCTTGCTTGAAAACTTTCAACCAAACCCAGAACCTACAGGCTTTAAGCCACAATTCGCCGGTCCCCAAATATATCCCTCGCAATCCAACCTCAGGGGTATATGTTATCCGCAAGCATCCTATATCACACCCAATTCCCCACACTACGATCCTAGAGAGCATTTGGCAAACCCAGGACCCGGGGAACGTTTTCCTTACGGTTATTCAAAATCCGAGGAACTTAATCAGGGTCTCCACCAATACAGAAGGATTTCGGGGGTTTCTGTGGGTCAACCTATGACACCTGGTTACACCATGATGTACCTTCCACATGAGATGCATAGTATTCAGCAGCACGCTGATCCCGTCGGCTTAGCCTTACAACGACACCAACACCCCGTAACAATCTACGGAACGGCACCAACTCCGAAAAATGAGGTAAGAATATCGATAAGACCTCTAATAACTGCACGGCCAAAACTAGCGCGCGATAATTGGGGAGGGAAGTGCATATTCGTATATTCTGTTCAGTCCAACTGATTGAAAAGACGAATCCGTACAGAAGAAATCGGGCAGCGAATATATGAATATGAACCCATTTCCCCAATAATCGCATCTAGTTTCGGTCTTGAATAACTGCAATGCAAACTGCCCGAAGCACATGTAACCTTCGTACGAGGAGAACGTTGTTTCCTGGTTTTTATACCATCAATGTAGAGACATAGCTGAGAAACAAAATCATCACTGCGTTAAAAATAGTATATACCTGGGGCCAGTTGTATAAAAGGCTAGTTAACTTTTACCTGTAATTAAGGACAGAACTGGCCAATCAGAGTCGCGTGTTTCTGAGTTAACTAGGATTGAACTGTGCAAAATGAAGTCAGTTAAAGAGTTTTATACAACCTGATTATACCCCTGATTTGTGTTTCTCAATTAGGTGTTCATGGAGGATGAAAGGGCGAGATCAGTTCAGCAACAGCTAAACACAGTAATAAACCAAGCAGCAACATCGTCAGTATTCACCCAACAACAGACAAACGAAGGATTTAACGAAGCAGCAAGAGCCTCGGTGGTACCCAGTGAAATTTCCTTCACTGTTCAGAATCCTAGTACGGCGAAGAAGAGCTCGCAAGACGTGAAGACAAATCTATGGACAAAACATGACAGCTAAATCCGTGAAATAAGTCATTAATATTGCTTTGATATATATTGAGGCGCTGTTACTCTATATGCAGCTTTCCTTGCAACTTGCAATGCAATTATAATTTTGAGGGGTGTTAGTTTGTAAAGAGTGTTCGAAATGCTAAAAAAACGTTAGCAGATCGTAAGAAATGGTGTTTAACAAGTTGGTGTTAAACAACTTTGGATGCCTCAGGAGTAGAATTGAATTGCAAGTTGCAAGGAAAATTGCATAGTTAACACCGCGTTTATCCCTTGGAACTGTTGTTATATATATAGATAATATTTGTATCCTTTTGCCATTTGGGGCGATAATTTACAGTAATTTAGAAGCAGGCAAACTAGAATCTACTTGAGTTGAAGCACTGTATCTATTTCAAAAGTGTTGTACAGTTTCAGCGTCCTCGGTTGAATGAAAATGTCTTTCCACCCAAGATGGCGACCTACTTATGTGAACGTCATATTGCAAGAGCGTAATATAATTAAAGATAGAAAGAAACGCATAAAGTCCGTCTGCTTTTATTTTAGGTAAATGTTAGTTACTTCATCTAAAATTGAAGGAAAACACCTTATTGAGTCATTGAGTCGGTTATAAGGTTCAGACGTTGCGTTGACCAAACAAGAATACAGCGGAAATGTTTCGTGCATGAAACTAAAGACTATACATTAAACGCACAACAGCTGGGACTAATCCTCTTTTGCAACACATGCATAGTTCTCGTAGAGCCGCGCAAAAAGACGAGGGACTGGTTGTAGCAAAAATGATTGGTTAGGGACTGGGATCAAAGAAAAATAATATGCGGTATATTGCAGCGTGCAGCCGTGCACATGCATGGAACTCGTGCGAAGATGCACGCATCATGATTGCAAACTCGCCATGTTTCGATAATTCCATGTCTAGAATCCGACGAATATAATCCTTAATCCTTTTAGTGTTAGTAGTTGGTGTTAGGGTCAGGTTTAGGATTAAAGTTAAGATTGTATTCGTGGATTTAGAACATTTACAACCGCGTTGTGTGTTTTCATAGAATTATATTTTGATTGACAGTGTCTTTGGCTTTTCAAAGTACTGCTAGACACAAACATTAGCAGTTAATTGCCCGTCGTGGTTTTTAAAGACAGATTAATTCAAGTACCACAACACATATACGTATATATTTAGTTGTTATCTTACGAAAATTATGATATTACATTTTTTTAATAATTCATCCAAAACCTACGCACTGAATTAACGGAGAAATGCCGAAGAACCTGAGAGTTGTCACGCTTTTTACAATTAGTTTTGCGTGAATATACGGCCACGAAATCTCCATTTGCCTCGTCTACATGCTTCTTCGTTTACAAACAAACAACTATAGTCAATATATAGGAAGACTAAATATTTACGACTAATTCCACGAGGCACATGTGCACTAACCATGCATTATGTGTACAAACACGTAAGTTCTACTTCTAGCCTTCGGGGTCTCACAAGATTTCGTTTGCTATTGCTTTACTTGACCATAGGCATAGGGAGGCGAGTGTTAACACTGCACTTGACTTGAAAACGCTTATAAAATCAACAGGGAATGAGAAAATATGCAATAAACAAACTGTGCATTTTTTAGTCTCAAATGTGACGTATTCTACGTTCAAAAATAGACGCAAAAAATTCATATTCAATAAAAATTCAACCGTTTGCGTAATAAGGTAAATTATTGCGTACAAAGAGAAAATGTTATCTTAACTTCTTCGTCATATGTCATGTGATTAAAAATTAAACAGTCACGCTAGGAGCTTGTTTTGAATGGCGCGAAAAAGAGGGTGCCGGTAAAGGATATAGAAAATACCCACATTGTTTCCCCGATTTTTGCGTTTAGCCTCAAACGAGCATTAAAGCGTCAATGATCCCTCGCATTTGACCTCACGTTTGTCCGCAAACCTTTATCGCTTTCGGTGGAATCTTATCTTATTAAGCTAATTTAAATGATGGATGAAACTTGTGAGAGAAATTTTCTAACCAGACCGGGCCAATATCCACCGCGCATTTCTCGTGATAGTTTAAAGAGAATATATGCCCGGAGTTGTGGAAACTCTCCCTAAGCAAACTCTCCCTTCGAAACGATTCCGCATCACCCTTCATCGTTATCATCTCCCTGGTCTTGCATCACGGTTTATGAAATTGGTGTTTCCACGGAAACTATACACATTATACATAAGTACATTGCTTCGTGACAGAAAGAAGCACGCATGCATTTCAGTTTTTTAGGTAGTCTGCATGACTATGGACCTACTTGTTGTGTAAAACACTATTAATAAAATATAAACAAGGGTTTTTCTACACTCTTAGAGAGACCAGTTTAGGAATTAACATACCTATATGGCGAGACACCGCCTTATTCACAGCCAACAGCCGGCGTTACAATGGTATGAAAACTTTCAGAGGATCGATAGAAAAACATTGATCAAAGCTATATATAGTTGATCATAACATACATAATAATATGCAAATTCTTTTTTTAGGCACGGACTGATATTACATGGCCTTAAGTGGAAAGTGGGAGAAAAAAAACCGGCAAAAACAACCACAACGTACGATGAAAAAAGAAGCTTTAATTTTTAACTAAATTCTACCGTTATATACCAATTCTACCGGGTCCATGCATGGCCTGTTTATTGCTGACAAGATATATACGAGAAAAAACTGAGGCTGAGTGCCATGCTAATCCTCATTCTCGTGTATGAACAACATAATCTATACTTTGCAACAACATTTATATCATCTATTCACCTATACTCGTAAGTACGGTAACAATTTAAACCAGTCTCATAATAAGAAATATCATTTTCTTATAGTAATAAAACAAAGCAAAATATATACACTTTTATATATTATTATTAATTTCACGCCGATTATATACACCCATGTTATATAGAATACTGAAACCCTTACCTTATCACCCTTGTTACCCCACTCCATTTTTATTCCTATAGCTGAACCCGGCCCCTATATCGTTACAATTGTGTATCTTATACCCTTGTCCCACCCCTTGCACATCGCCAGTCTATTATCTTCAAAAATATTTGAACACACGCCAACCACATTATGGCAGAATTTCAAAATCCAATATGAATTTTCTTATCACTATTTGCTTTCAACACGCAGTAGAGAGTCACCGATGCCATTTGCAGGTGTTACGAGCGGAAGTAATAGAGATAGTTATATATACACTCTATCACCTTTTTGGCATGTTCACAGAATCTCACAGCAACATCTAGCAAACAAATACCTCTGCATCCGCATGAAAACGTTCAGAAAAATTTGTAAGTTCATGACAAAATAGGTTTGTATTTTTTTGCTCGCATCTGCATTTTGTTGATAAAAATTTTGTTTATTCTTATTGTCTGCAATCTTTAGAATCTCTCCCATGCGTCACTCAATTATAAAGACAGAAATCTTGAGTAGACGAAAGTTTAATCAGTTTGTCCGCTAGCCAAATTAAAGTCCAACTTTCCCTGGTATTTTCCTGAAGCAGAATCTTGCGTTGAGAAAACCACATTTGAAATACGACATTGAACAATTTATACGCACTTGGATCACTGGTGAGTCTTACTCGACTTTTTACCTCGTTCTAACTTACATGGATATACAGTAGTGTAAAGATATAGTCTATTTTTATAAACATGTAGGCGCGACGTGTAATGTTCAAGATTGTAATATCTACAAGCATAGTTCTTAGGAAAAGAGATTAATAGCAAACACGCGTATAAGGTCTAAAGATGGTCATATTGTTATTATCAGTGACAGTGGTTTACTGAAGCTGTGAAAAGTAATCCCCCCTTTGGCGATGAAATGACCGGGTACATTTCCGATACATACGAAAATTACATTTCTGGATTTCAAGCTGTGTTTATTGCATATTGAAAGGGGTTTTTCACACCCGTATACACAAGTCCAATTTCATCAGATGCCCAACAGGTTTTTTGGCTCATCCAAATTGCATTTTCTCGGGTCAGTTTTATCATTAAAGAGTGAAACGTGCAGATTTTGGGTTTTGTGAAACGCTGTTGACAAATATTTTCACAAGTACTTTCGTATTGACATGCATCTATAAATCGACTAGAAAAATGAAAACGTGCAAAACACCGTCGTATAGTTTAAATATAACGTTTCATTTAGGCAAGTATGCAGTCCGATGTACGCGCAATATTTTCCTATTCTGAACATGCACTGCCCGCTCTAGACTGGATGATTGTGTTTCTGGCAGTGCTTTGAAAATGGAGATAATTATTCATATAAATGTTGACATGATGAGAAGCGGTTTTGGATAAATTTTCCAATCTTTCGATTCCTGACATGATATATATAATACATTGGATAAGATATAAAAATGTTGTTCTACAACCATGCATATGAAAAATCTCGTTTGAAAAAGATAAGACAAACTGGACTGTCAGATTTTGGCGAAAAAACCAAGGATAGCCTAAACATCCTTAAAAAACAGACAGAACTTTAACAGATAAACTTGAAGACTGAAAAACGGGAAAAAAATGACGACATCAGAGCAAGATCTCATGCATTGTCATGCATCGAGTTCTTAATCAAAACCACAAGCCGAATTTTTCAAAGCGAAAATTTCATGCAATTTGCATTTTAAAATCCATTGACTAGAAACTATAATGTGAAAGGAAGGATAAATAAATATGGGACAAAATTTTGAACATTTCATTTGAGTTATCGTACACAAGACGTTATCTAAACCAATTCATCTTAGTTACTTTGCGCAATTTAATAAAAAAATTGGCATGTAGGCAGATTTGTTGTTTAATTATAACGCGGTGGAACTCCATCTTCCCTTTCATTATCGGCCAAAAAAAAGGGAAAATGGGTTTTTCACATCCCCCCCGAGCTTCCCTTACCCCTAAACTGCCGTTGCAACGCGTCTTAGTGCGACGAAACATTTAAACCAATCAAAAACAGCTTTGCTTGTGTAATTGCAACATCGATTACAACGCAATTACATGATACTTCAACTAGTTATTTTTTATGCTTCAAAATATGAGTTTGCGATGCAGCAATCTGACGTGTGCAAGGCAACGCATATTATTCAATTATGGTCGAACAGCTGCTGTTGGAGAAAAGGAAACATCTATTCTGTAAAAATCTTTCATTGAAAAACCTTTTTAAATTATTTAGCGCATTGATAGTATAAAAATCATAAATATTAGAAAATATTAGATAAATGTCTAATATATAATCAAGTCGTGAATCGAGTTAATTAAGAAAGAGACGTTTTCACAAACTATATGTTTAATATTATGTTTGTATTGTACATTACACGCTTTTTCAAATGAGTCATGCAGCAAAACTAGAAGAACTCCACACAGAGTAAGGCTTTTATTAGTTTCTGTAATCATATGTAGCTACTCTAGAAGTTTACAAAACTCCACAGTTTACAAAATGTTCTTTTTACTTTTAGAAAAAATTATTCATTTTTTAATAGGAATAAAGTGAATCGTTGAAAATCCCGCGAATATGTCGAATGGGACGGAAAGCGAAAATGATATCTGGATTACACCAAAATGTTTCACAGAAGAGAGAGTTTATTATTCCCTTTTAATCGTCATTAGTTTCTTCATTGTCTGCATCAATATCGACGTCATCTATACCATGGCAACGAATAAAAGCCTTCAAACAAAACGAAATGCGTTTTTATTAAGTCTCAGTGTTTCAGACCTTTTGACTGGCTTGGTGTCTATACCACTACATATAACATCAAACTGTCGTCAGCCTCCTTCTGAGGTGTTGATTTTAGCTCAAGCTATTTGTTTCCGATTCATAGCTATATCCACCATGTTGAACATACTTATGATCACGATAGAGAGGTACTTTGGTATATTATATCCAATAAGGTACCAGTTTATCCTCACCAAAGCTCGCACGTCCATTCTAATCACCTGTACTTGGGCTACTTCTATTTCGTCAGCTCTCGTGTCGTACTCGTGGCTCGGCTCGGTCAGCGCCGGTGAGGATGAAATCCCGATGAGAGAAAGACAATTTGAAAAGGGTTATTTCATATTCTCTTTCCTCGCGTTCTTTCTACTACCTTTGATCATCATGACCGTGTTGTACATCAGGATGTTTCGCGCCATTTCCAAAGCTCGGAAGTTGGCATCAAAATCTCAAAAGTATTCAAGGACTTGCGATCGTTCCCATTCCACAATCCCGCGCAGTCCTGTGGAAATCCGACTTACAAGACCACGGAGTGTCACCGTTGGTTGTTACGGAGACCAACACCACAGAAGCTTGGATCATAGCCCTACTATGGCACAGGATCGTGAACGTCGTGGTGACAATCTCATTGTAAATGGCAAGTTCAGATCCCGTTCCTTCTCCCCGGGTCTGATGGAATCTATGGTATCACATAACGAATCAAATGGTCAAATCAATGTCACAGTGTCCCCTCCTCAGTCTCCCACTTGGCTTCTCACGACCGAGAAACACCGCCACAAGAACGATCAAATTCAATATCTCGAAGCGAAAACTGCAAATGAGGAAAGGCAGACTCAGTCGCCTTATCTGAGTTTACCTCTGAACGAGGCGACTCGCTACGCTACGCATCATGGTTCATATGACCGTTTTCTCAGTTCAAGCCATCGTTTCAAGTCGACGAATTCTTTATCGACCTCAACGCATTCTCTTGATAACATGAGAGGCACCAACTCAAAGCCTTTGGAGAAATACCTGAGTGATAGTGTCATTGCATCGAGAGAGAAGGTGGAGAAGTCTTCACTCGCTATGCGGCTCTCCGATGCGTGCGAGATTGCGGCATCTAAACTGCGCATGTTCAGGCAAGGAAGCAACGAGGACCGTTGGGGACAGGCAAAGATCAAGCGAGAGCATCGTGTACTTATAGTATTCGTTACTATGCTTTCAATGTTCGTATTGGGCTGGATATCGTGGTACATTATGGTACTGGACTTTACTTATAGTATTTACATCCCTACAGTTGTTTTAGATTGTTTGGACATTCTGAGATTCTCCATATCCTTTCTCAATCCGATCTTGTACACCTTCTTCAAAAAAGATTTTCGAGTTGCCTTCAAGAAAAGCCTGCGGCGATTCAGTTCGAATTCAGATCAGCAGAAATCCAAATCTGATTTCAGAGAAAAGAATAAACGATAGTTTGGAGATGCCTGCACCACCACTTCTAATGAAGAGTTGCACACGACCGCTTGCGACTTTTTAAAACAGATTTGACGTATTCGTATCTCATGTGTAAAGAAATCGAATGTCCACGAACGTACAGATCAATTCAGGGCCGTGAAATAGACAATGCTCAACGACGTTGTAACAGACAATTCATTATATCAGTGATGCAGAACTGAAGTAAGGGACTCTCCAAGGTTAAAAATCGTTTGATATCAGAAAGTAATATTGTTTTCAGAGCTAATTAGTGAAGTATTGATCAAATGGTGACTCCACTAACTAAGCACGTCAGAGACTCAGAGCTGTAATTGAGAAAGCTTTGAGCTCAGTTTACAAAGCATATTATATAATAGCATACAAGTAAAATACAGTTTTGGATTGAACTTAGGTAAATATAGCGACAAGAATGTTTGTCTTATTGAAATCACTCGTCAAATATTGTTTGTTCTTCCATATTTCGGTTCTTGCAATGTTATGACAAAAAGCAACGAGTTGTCATGAATTGTCGGCCATCTTGGAATCATTCGTAACTCATTGATTTTCCTTATCAGACGTCACTGCAAGCTTAGTTTGGCCTTAAAAATTACTTCCAGATTCCCGAGTAAGTCGAGTAACAATCAACAAGTCTCTATTCATTTAGAAATTTAAAATACCACGCGAGTTTTACGTTCATTTTGATAACTGTCTATCAAGATAAAAACTCAACACCTGACGTCAGTCACCATGCATGTCCTGTATAATCCAAAATGGCAGGCAATTCACTTCTATCGGATAAAATTTTATCAAGTAAGATAGGAAAAATCTGTAAAAAGATTTGTACATAATTGTAAATAATCTTTACTAGCTAAAATGAGACAATAATTAAAGAATTGTACATAATTGTAAATAATCTTTAGCTAAAATGAGACAATAAATAAAGAATTGTCGCGATTACGCTTTGACCACAAAATGATTTGATCAATGAGACTTCTTATTTATACTTATCTATAACTTATCATTGCATTGAAAAACGTTCACTTCGCGGTAATAATTCCATACATCCATAGCAGTAAATCCTAAATACACGAATTTAATCCTTGAGTTTACGATTAGGTTTTAGTTTAGGTTTATGCTTCATTACGGTTAAACTTAATCCTATATCTAACCTTAATGAGGCTTAATCTAACCTAATCACAAGGATTAAATCCGTGTATTTAGGATTTATTAAACACGGAATTATTACCGACTTTGCCGTCGTGGCTAAACTGACTGTCATTAGTGAAGGTTAACCACCCGTGCAAACCTGAAGGAGTAAGATTTTCCCATCCCAGCACCTCCTTACTTCGTTAAACGCACTAAATATATAATTCAAGCAAAATATCAATAAAATATCAATGTTTATTCAATGGTTTTGAATCGAAGTGAAATTGGATCGTGTGAACAGACCCTTATAGAGAACGTTTATTTCAGTCGTAAGATGGTTCAAATACTTGGCGACATTCACTTATATTATGATCATGTTGTGACATGTTGTGTTAAAGAAACGAGGTTACAAAAAACAATTACTGCATGTAAAGATTATTGCGACACATCTTATCAGAAACCTCGTTTAGTCCCGTACGTGACACAATAATAGCTCGTGTGTGGGCGAAGCGATCTTTAATGAAAGACAACATTTATGAAACCGACACTGAAAAATAAACAAGGCGGTAGCCGAACACAATTTTCTATTCTCATTAACTGCACATATATATCAAATAATTACATCAAATCTAAACATGTTTTGGGTCACAAAATATCAGAGTGCGAAGCGAATATGCCATCGAGTAGCGAGTCAATGACCAACTTAATCAATTCAAAATTATCTCATCATAGGCAGAGTTTTTACTTATAATCCTCTAATCTCTTCACTTACTATTTTTCGAGCATTATAGTCATGGAAAAAATCGTTTTGTTTCTCGTCAACACTTTTTTTTTGCAAACATTCGCTCCATCCGGCCATCTGCCACCAATCCACTTACAAAATAAAAATGATGGGCGTGCATTTGTTTTGGTTCTTATAACCAATATGAAAATGGTAGGAATAACTAAACGTGGTTCTTTTAATTATAAAAATACATATATTTTGTTATAGATGCATTAGATCCCGAAACTCATATTCAAATCCCACGCGAAATCATTATTAATAAATGCCAGGAAGTTTAAAAAGAAACACGGAAGTCAATAAAGATTACAACAAAGATAGCGGCGGCATGATAAAAAAAACGAGAGCATTTTTCATTTTAAAGTGACAAAAGAGGAGTTGAATATAACCTTTTAATTTTTGCTGACTAATGAAAGCGTTTTACTGCATGAATCAGATGATTATTACAACACAACACAACACAAAATATTATATTTTCCATGCTCTCGACGATGAAGAACAGTAGCGGAGGCGAGGGAGAGACATAAGTACATAAAACAGGATTTGTCAGTGTTGGAGTCGTTGGCATTGCCTCTCGCGTTTGAGATGGCGGGTTGGATTCTCGCCGGAGGGTTGATAAGATTTAATGTAAAACACTCAGTTATCGTTTTACTTAAAACTGCCTCTAAAACAGGGTTTGTTGGATGAGTCCCAAATGTCTTCATTATTTAAATCAGTTTTCAAATCATACACCCACTCAAGTTCGTTTTTGTCTCTCAGTAGATTCCTTAATTCATTCCATCAACACCATCTTCTAATCGATCTCTTTAATGCTGTGAAACATTTTAATATAACAGACATTAATAAGTCCAAGTCTTGGATAAATGGTGACCTCAGTATAAACAGTAACTTAAATATATTTGTCTTTCGTATAGTCTATATTATAAACTTTTTTACCAGCATTTTTTACTCCATTTCACCTTTGTACACAATTTCTTCAATATCCTCGTCCGAACTTTCATTATCTTGACATTCAACAACAGATCGCGAAGAAGTTTCACTGTCAGAGCAATTTATTCCTCTAGCAACCTTGTCGTTTCTAATAGCTGAAGAAAACTCCGATGATTTCGTGGCGTGGCCTGACCAAAGCATCTCACTGCGAAAAATGCTATTGGATTCAAGTGTCTTGGGTTCGCTGTATCTGTTCACACAACAATGTCCAGCATTATCTCTTTTCGATATTTCCTCATCACATATGCCAAGCTTATCAATAAGGATACCTTCACTATCAACAGCTGACCCGGAACGGGGGCGCTCAACGACTAATTCATTCATAGAATTACAGCTAGCGTCCCCTTTCGACTTTTCAACCCTGTCAATTTCCAGCGTATCCATGGGTATACCGTTCACGCCCACCTTTTCCACTAAAATACCCCCAATATTGCTGCATGTCTTGCAGTCTATTCCATTCTTCCCACTCGTACAATCACCAGCAGTATCGTCAGTTAACCTACCATTACCTGGAGCGTGATGTATTTTAAGGGGGTCCATGTCACGCTCAATATGATTGCCTAATATTCCTTCAACCGTATCTTTTTGTTGGATGTTTATGTTACGTGACCTGATAAATTCATCATGCTCGTGTATTTCACAATCGCCATCCACCTGGCCATCATTTCGTCTGGTTTCTTCGCACGACTCAAAACAATCATCGTTCTCAATGTGTTCATTTAAAAATGGCAAATCACACCCAAGATAAGACTTATTTTCCAAACAATATTGCAATAACGCCCGCCAGTTGCTGTCCTAAAACGCATAAGAGTGCACCTTAACTCGCAAATATTGAAAAATTAAACTACACTGTTTATGTGAGACATCTTCAAGGTGCAATTCAGGAGAGAGATGTTGCTGCGGTGAATTTTACTGCATTAAGACATTTGATATCAATTAAATAACAAAGGTGGTGAAGATAGTAGTGACTACCGGTATTGTAGTGCATCTATAGGAGATACAGGCAAAAATTTTGATTTGATATTCTTGTCTCGACCCAACAAAACGTACCAAAAATCTACCAACAATTAATCCTCGGTTCTTAACCTTTCTTCGAGTAAAGAACATTACAACGTATAACCACCACTCTATTATCTTGCGATCAAGACGAGTAAAGAGTTTTTAGCGGTGGTCGAAAATTAAGACCACCCCCCGTCTCTACGTTTTACAAAATAAACGCTAACTGCTGAAAACACATGTGAACCTTCTTTACAAATACAAGCGGAAAACCTGGGAACGAGACGCACATAGTATGTGTTTTCAGTGGGGACTGGAAACTAACACCGCCCTGTTCTTAGTTTCAACATTTTTCTAAAGCACTGTCAAAAAGAATATTACTAAAATCTTTCCTCACATTCACGGACAGGAGAGAGAAAAGGTTCCCCAGTTCGGGTTTACGGTTACGGTAATGTTTATCGTTTAACACAATGTTTATCGACGTCGTTCACAAAACATTTGCCTTACGCATATTTCTAACCGTTTTTTTCGGAAGAACATGGTCGGCCTGGATTACCAGTAATGGTACGCGCATGAATCTCATACAATACGTGCATGTATCCATACAATCATACAATACGTGTGTTTAATCATACAAGTAAACATGATGAGTATTCAAGTGTGCAAAACCACGTGCCACTAGCCCACTTACCTTCACCAAGACATGCGGATTGCCAATGACGATCATTAATGCTTGAGCTCTTGTAATTGCGACGTTGAATCTCTTCGGATTACTAAGAAACCCGATGTTGTGAGTGTAATCAAATGCAATCAAGGTTTCGCATGATCGAACCTATCAAAGCAATGGAAATGGTTGAAAGACTTAGTGTTTATGTTGTCTAACTCAACGTCGTTTCCAGAGCATTGTGTGTCCAGTGGGAGCAGGGAGAATATCCAGGGAACGAGGTCAAAGTCTCAAATAGAGGCATGTTTTATGCTTCGTTTAGACGCATTAAGTTGACAATTAAACAAATAAAAAGCTGAACATGAATGACAACACCAGCTGACTTACAGTGGAAATAATAATGACTAGTCTCTCTTGGCCCTGGAATTCTTCTACTGAACCAACTTTTATTTCACTCATGCCCAGTCTATCCAACAATAAGCGAATTTTTTCAACCTAAAGAGAGTTCCCGAAAAAAGAGAATTACGTTGTCATTAATGCTGGTTTTGTAAAAACAAATATACCAGTTTGAACCAGGCCATTCTCAATTTACTTGATAAATCACTAACCTGTTTCCTATATGGAGTGATGATGCCAATATCCGAAAGTTGCACAGGATGCTTTTTAAATTTCCGTAGTTCTTGAACATATCTTATGACTTGTACTGCTTCAACTGCATTGAACCAGGATGGACTGTTACCTTCCCGGAGATCTTCCCCCTATAAGTGAATATTAGCTACACTAAGGTGACCGGCACTCGTTTGTGTGTTCTATGGCACCGTGCTCTAGGATTCGTTGTGTTCAAACAGGGAATCAAACGAAATGCTGGACTACAAGTCTAAAAGCACCGAAACTTCAACAGGCTTTTAACCAGAACAGGCAGATTATTACCCAACGCAGACTGCTTGGATAATTAACGTATAGTTAAGAATTTATAAAAGAAAAATATTAACTTTTCTGACTGATGACACATGCTATTCTCAATTATCAATCTAAAATTTCCAATGCTGCGCAGAAGTGTTATGATTATTATTACCTTAATACCATGAAATAGGATCGGGAAACCATTTTTATTAGGCAGAGTGTCCCAGCAACATAAAGAATTCTTAACACTATCCTCCGCACACGTCACCATCTCCGAGTGATAAAACAGTCTTGAAGGTAACTCCAGTAACGCTTCATGTGATCGGTAGTTATTGATTAGTTTAGTCACAAGCAGAGGATCGTAAGAGCCGTGATTGGAGAACTTGCTTTCATCTCGTTGGTAAGGTATACGTGTCATGAGCCGTTCCAATAGTGAAATACTAAGGCCGTATGTTTGAGAGATTGGCGAGCGAAGAACAGCACCAAGCTGGTATGGGTCACCGCCAAGAATTATCTGAAAACATTAAGTATTGTAATATTTTCTACTTATCATGAGCCCCTTCTTTTCTGTATGCATGGTTATTATGTACAAAGAAATATCCTGTGAATATTAGGACGACGTTATATTGAAAGTATGTCTGTAGCGGGAGGCTGTCCAACCCTCTGTAGGTATCAATTGTCAAAAGTAAGGTCGATAGAAATTGGCCACAATATTCAACCACTCCAATCATGAAATAGGCGGACATGCAGTTTTGGCATAACACGACCTAGGACAGATATCTCTGTGGATAATGACGGTCGGCAATCGGCCACTTGACATACATTTTGACCGATTAAATACAGTAAAAAATAAATTCCATTACTAAGATTTCATCAATTGGTTACTAACAACAAAAGCAATTGGTTTGTTTCATTTCATGCTTTGTCATACAAACTTCGTCAGGGTATAAATTTTTTGACATGTTTTATCTGACAAGATAATTTTTAACATGTTTTATCTGACAAGATAATTTTATCTGATGAAGTGCCAAATGTTAACAGACTGACTCACCTGACCTTCGGTCCCAGTTAGAAAAGAAATAGGAACTAAACTCTCGGGTTCTGTGGCTTGTCCGGCCTAAACGATACATCATGAATGTACATTTTTGTAATTTACATAACTAGCTTAAGATTTGAAGACTAGCCAAGTTTCTTCAAACATTAATTAGTTTATTACCATTTTGGTTCCATTTTACTTAAGCAATAATGTCATTACAACAAACCTCGTCAATGATGACATGCGTGAAATGGCCTGGTGCGAGCCCTAGTGTTTGCAGCTGACCAGAAGTAGTGCAGGTGCAGATCACGATACGATAATGAGCAGCGACGTCCAGTTTGTCAATGTTAGTGCTATAGTTCTCAATGTCTTCTGGGAGATTTTGTTGCCGCTGAAACGCATTTAGTCTGACCATGTCACCTTCAGAAACAGCCCCGCTGTGATGGAGACGTTCAGCCTAGAGAGAAGAAACTTAAGTTTGCAGAATAACCCCAACAACCCATCCACATTATAACGCCATTGTCATTTGTTAAGAAACCTAAGTTTGCAGAATAACTCCAACAACCCACACGCGTCATAACGCTATTGTCATTTGTTAAGAGTTATCACAGCCTTCATCTCAATCTTAAAGCTCAATTGCGTTTAAAACTTCAAAAGCAAGTATTTACGTTGTATTATTTATGATATACTTACGATGAGATCAGCAGCACTGTTTGAAGGAGCACATGCCAAAATACGGCTGCAACGAATACGATGAAATATCTAACAGAATTAATATGAAATTCATATGAGTTTTGAGTGTTTTGAAACTTATGGAAACACCTTAATTCGCGGAGATAATAGTTGAAGGAATGAAGGAGGGAATTACACAGGGCCTCATATACAAAAATGTTGCATCAGCACTAGTTTCCATTCGCCAGAATGACAATATAAATGTAAATGCTGCCACAAATATTTTTTGAACTGATATACTGATTACTGACCTGCAAAATTGCTTCTACCAGAGTAACAGTTTTACCAGTCCCTGGCGGTCCAAAGAGCACGTACGGCATTGGCCGACATTGCCCAATTAAAATCCTTGATACAGCCGCACGCTGGCGTTCATTCAGTTTTGAATTGAACAGACCTTTGTCGTTCTTTACCAACTCTTGAGGTAACTTAATTAAAACTTCGTTTGGGAACAGAACTAAAATTTACAGAAAAAACAACTTGAACCACTTTAAAGAAAACATAAAATACCTTGTGTGTCATGAAAAAACTCCCACGACTTTTCAGTTTTTTCATTATTGATTGCATGCATTTCAGCATAGCGAACCTTGAAATAAATTACTGATCGAAAAAACCCTTCATTTTTTAAAATTGTAGCTAAATCTAACTGTTCAAAACGTGCGAAAGATAACAAGTAAAAACGTCTGGGAAAATGACGTTTCAAAAGTAATTGTATAGTTTATTGATAAATATGCTATTATCCTCCATTTTGACTATCATAAATCATAAATGAAATACCCTGATCTGCTAAGAATTTTGCTGTTTCAACTGCTTTATGGCATCTTCTGAGAGGCGTTCTGTAAGACAAGAAACATGCATTGTATATTTATATTTATATTTACAAATGCATGCTGCACACAAATATCAACTGATTATGAACTATTAGTGAATCTAAATTTAGGATGATTAACGATGAATGTTTCACACCTGTTGAAAAAGAACATGACATCGTAGGAGTCCATATCGTACGTCACGTGAAAATCCTCGTGGAATTTTAGCAACACTTCTGTACCCAGAACCTAAAGATTAACTAATTTAAACATTCACCATCCTCTTCGGACGAAAAGTAACGTTAACCAACCTCTTCGGAAGAAAAGTAAACCGAATGCGTACCTCGTGGATGAAGCCTTCGTATCTTGGCGAGTTGTTGGAGCCGCCTGCAAATATAACAGTAAAATTCACTTCAATCAAACCTTATTCATGCCTTGGCGAGCAACACTATAACAAACAACTAACCGCTAACGGACAAGATCACTCGATCACCAATCAAAAGTGATGGTCTTCCTTCAGCCAAACCAGGAACAGCGAGACTCAACAGTTTTCCAGCAGGTTTTAATGACACCTAAAAATATCACATCTTTCACAAATTACGCTCAGCCGCGTAAAATCAGTAAATCTCGATTCCACAAAAATGAGCAAAATTATTCAGGCTTACAAATACAGCTCAAATAGTAAAATTCACCGCTTTATTAAGATAATTTTTTAATTGGTAACAGCATATGCATGGTAACAGTCATAATGTTTTACATTGATCCAATCAATTCAACCAACAATCCTCCATACCTGCTGAAGATCAAATTCACGCATCTCCATCTCCATTTGCACTTCTTCTGCATGCAATAAAGCGGAAAATCTCTCTTTGTAGTTTCTGACTATGAGTGGCTAAAAACGTACATTTATTGAATATGACATTAGGACTTGTTCTCTCTAGTATATTCAATTGCCTAGTTAGATCAAATGATAAAAATATGCAGTGCATTGTAAATGAGGTGATGTAGAACACTAATGCTGTCTATAGACAGCCACAGCCCAATGAAACTTTGCCACTATGTAAATTGCAACTTATTTCTTTTGAAGTTGATTGTTTGCACAGCCAACGAACAATAAAGTATAGTGTTAGCAGGCATAAATCATTGAAAGGCTAACCTGCTGATGTATATCTACTAGTATATTCTCTTTCAAGCTAATTTCAATCAATGTCTTTATTGTTATAATGAATACCTCAGCTAAACTTGGAACAAGGCAACATAAATCCATCTTATTCAAAATGCACCGTTTCAGTGTTCTTGGTACTTCATATTTACCAAGCTTTGTAGAAATGTTTATTGTTTTCTGTCTTCATAAATACAGAAAGTAACATTAATTTTCAATTAAGCTACCATGCAATGAAAAGATATAAGGACAGTAATATGTAATTTCCACCTACTTAAACATTCTTCTTTCTCCAGGAACAACCCATCCTTGCAACTTGTCATTGTCAGAAACCACACTTCTTTTATGGTAATGGTATGGTGTCCTTGCATCCAGCAAATTTTGTTGTTCATCTCGAACGTTTGCTTTGAAAAAACGACCAATTTGAAAATTGCCAAAGTTGAACACAACAAGTTGAGTAAATTCCCCCAACATTCTAAAACAAAATTTGTTTTTCTAGTTTTGTTAATGCACCTGCACCCTCTTAAATTTCCAATGTTATTCTTAGTAATATTAAGTATATAATGTGTACTTGTACATGTAACTAATTGTATCAGGCAAATTTAATGAAAAAGATTCACTCTATACTATTGAATTCTTTTAGTTCTAAGATCATGTTGAATCCTTGACTTTACCTAATTTGTATTGTGTAGCTTACTTATTTAAGATTTAGTCCATTGTGAGGTGAAGTGAAGGTTCAAAACCTTTATATTTATGTATCCACCTTGAGTTAACTGTAACTTTAAATTCTGCAGATTTCTTAGGGCTTATCATAACATCAAATTCCTGTCTACCAGAGTGATAGGTTGAAACATTCTCACTTGTTTTTTGCCCAGAAAAATCTATTTTGAAGATGCTATCTTCTAACAATCCATCAATGGACTTAAGAACTACAGAATTGACACCATCATTTCTAAAAACAATATATTGAAAAGCATTGAAACATATGTTCTATGTACTACCTTTCCAAAAAAATGAATGAACTAAATGAACGAATGAATGATCTAAAAATTTCATACCTTACTAAAAGAAAAGATTCTTGAATCTGACCAAAAATCAAATCAGAAAAATTGATTTCATCTGTGATTGCAACATCAGCTTTATTCTCCAAGAGCATTTTTGTGAACTTACTCTCAGGTGTGGTACCCATTCTTACCATGTTTGGATTACTATTTCATAACGTATGACCATGCATTAATAAAATATAATTGCATCATGTATCGATCATCATTATATATAGGGTAATATTGAAAGCAAAATAAAAAATACAGCCAGAATCTTTAATCTTACTTTGCATCTTTCCTAGGTATTCTTGGTTCAACTTTGAGAGCTCTCCACTTGCAGTTGCCTTGGTTAGACTCAATTGCTGTGACCCTCACAGTATGTCCCTTTCGTGCTGCATAATTCTGCCTGCATGACCCGAAAGTGAAAAATATATCCGTATTGATATACCCATGGCCACAACCAACTGATGTAACTGTTCCAGTCAAACTCTTTTCCCGAAGGGGTATGACAACTTTAACATCAGTTACAAGCCCTCTATCCCTGATAATCTCAGCCCGCACCCAGTCACCTCTGCATGGAGTGTAGCCAAAAGCAAGAGATGCCATTGGACAATATGTATCTTGACTGATCATAAAATATTTTTCATTTATATCTGTTATTTCACCAATAAGGATCTCTTCAGTTCCATCATCACCAAATTCATCCCAGTCATTGTTAATAATTTCAACCTTGTCTGCCCTCCAGCCACTCCTCACTGATGATCGGCTTGCCTCAACTCGAACTTCACAATTTAGGGTTGGCTTAACGCCCCCGATGACTTTATTAAAATTAAAATAAACTTCTTCATC
Organism: Dendronephthya gigantea; assembly: GCF_004324835.1. Lineage (NCBI taxonomy): Eukaryota > Metazoa > Cnidaria > Anthozoa > Malacalcyonacea > Nephtheidae > Dendronephthya > Dendronephthya gigantea. The sequence goes on from NW_021163031.1 coordinate 1,995,431, forward strand.
AACTAGGCCTGAATCATCATAAAGTTTAGTCACCTTTCCAAAAAGGACTTTTTGGAGCTCATCCGTGTCAAATTTCGCGCCATGTGCGCTAAATAAATTTGCATTTGTCGACTCTTTTTCAGTTATGTCTGGTTCGTTTTTAATTATTTTGCCCTCCTCTTTGACTGTCCCATCCAATAAATTGGAAAGAAATCCCGAAATCGCCCTAAACATGACGAAATTAGGACATGTCTGCAGTTAAAAAATAATAAAAATATAACACTTCTTTAAAGATTGCAGGAAAGCGCCTGGGACGAGGCTGCTCTTTAACCGCACATTTTTCAAAAGGTCAACCACTGACCAAACACAAACTTCAGAAAGATGGCCGCCAAAGGGTGGCTGGAATTGGAAAGTGACCCAGGCCCAGGTAATTTTTGCCTTATGTAATTTATGCCTCGATTTTCTCATTTAGGAAGACTATTGTTTAGGAATAATAATATCTTCTTGTTAATTCCCAGGGGTATTCTTGTTGTTAATCGAGGAATTTGGTAAGCAATTTATAATTTTTTGTAATTTCCTGTTGCGTTGTTGTCATGAAAAGCTATAAACTACATATTCGGTTGCATTCGTGATTCGTGTCAAATAATGAATCCGCCCTACCACAACTCAGAGCGCATGAACTAAGTATAATTATGAGGTACATTTTGGGGTTGAAAAATAGTTGAAAGAAAGAAAAACTCATTGAAGAACAATGATAAATTTTAAATAAATTTGGACTGACTGCCTAGTCACTGCTAGAACCCTGATCCCCTTGAATATACTCCCATACATATAAATACCTCACCCCATAAACCATTTCCTGCCCCTACTCACTGGATGTCACAAATAAATACTATACAGACAGTATGTATTAACTGCTAGCTTGCATAAGCAAGGTAATAAAGTCAGCTTTGAACTCTGTGAGTGAGATTTTGCAATCATGCATTCTTGATTTTATTGGATTAATTCTCATCAGCACTAGTACATAAGACCAAACCTATGTTATGTCTATTCTTTCAGGTATACGTGGTGTTCAAGTTGATGAAATTTATGACTTATCAAAACCAATTAAAGGGTATGGCTATAAATGTTAAAAGTGTTTTATGGATAGAAAAATTTAACCAAAGTTTCTAAACATAGATAAACCAGAACAGAGCAGGACTTTGAAAAAACTACTTGGGGCCCTTTGACAGGAATCTAATATTGACAAACCAAGATAGTAATGAATTATAAACACTTTATTAGCCCTGTCTATGGTTTCGTATTTTTATTCAAATGGAATGAAGAACGTCGTTCACGAAGAAAAGGAGTTACTCCACTTGACGAGGCATTTGTTGAAAGTGATGACATTGTTAATAGCATGTTTTTTGCACAGCAGGCAAGTTAGAGGACCAAAAGGACAAAAGTGTTATAATGTTTATTGTTTGGTTCATTTCTGCTTGCATGAGGTCTCTTCAAATGTAGTCTTTTTGGAAATAATGTACATTTTTATGCTGTTCTTATTTTACTTGCTAATTGTTATAGATAATCCCAAATTCCTGTGCAACACATGCCTTGCTCAGTGTGTTATTAAATTGTGATGAACTTCACCCTGGTGAAACATTAAGCAAATTAAAAGAAGACACAAAAGGATTTGATCCTGAGGTAGATGAAGTTCTTGCATATGTTGATTCAGAACAATTCAAGACTAGGCTCTTTTCTCTATTTCATTACAATATTTGTAATGTAGACAATTGTAATTATCTACACAGTAATATAGCTTGCACCATTGCATATTCCCTGAACTGTTAGGGAACTTGTAAATCTCAAACCCTCAGTATTTTGCAGTCTAATTGTATTACACTTCATTTTTAGACCAAAGGATATGCTATAGGAAATATCCCTGAGATTGCCATAGCACACAATAAATATGCCAGGTGAATATCTGAAACATAATATGCCAAACTGAGAAGTGCCTGAAAACATACCATTTATAGGCGATTTAAAGGCATTTTCTGGTGCCATTTGCAGCTTTCACATTATAATTTGTCCATTTTTAGACCAATTCATCGCATTCTTCCAGACAGCAAGCCAGGGAACACATTATCAACAGCCAAAGCTGGAGAAACTTTCCATTTTGTTAGTTATATTCCAATCAATGGAAGACTGTTTGAACTGGATGGACTCAAGCCATACCCAATAGACCATGGTGCGAAAAATTTTCCCTTAGTATTATTTTGGAACATGGGCCGCGGAAAGTGGGGAGAGGGAGGGGGCGAATATTCATATATTCATGTTAGCAGACCATAATAAAAACTATCAAGAACATCCAAGTACATTAATCCACGTCATAACTCGCTCGCATATCCATACCCACAACTCAAAAGGGTTTTTTTTCAAAGGGTTTTTAAAAATAGTCTCTTTTAGCCTCGTTAATTCAGCCAGGCCGTTGGTCTGTTTCTAAATCTTCCTGCAGTTGTTCATTTCTCGTGAGGTCAGATTTGTCTTCCACTACGGTTACTTCAAAGCAAACATGAACCAATCAAATGCGGTAACTCTATCAAATTAACCAATCACGAGTCCAATAATAGCTAAAGCAAAAGTTGTCGTGAAAGCCAAATCTGAACCTCGCTTTTGTAATTTGGGCGACCGATTATTCATGTGAGTAAACGCTTTTCTGTGGCTTCAAGCATTCTCCATTTTATCATAGGTCCGTGGGGCGAACACGAGGAGTGGACAGAAAAGTTTCGCAGAGTTATTACAGAACGCCTTGGAGTAGCATCAGGGTTAGAAATATTCTGTTGAATGAGGTCATGACAGACCTGTTTGAAATATAAGCAATATTTGTGATATACGGAAAGGTAGCCCTTCATGAATGAAGTCCTCTTAGTGGCTATTCAAACCAAGCATAAAGCGTTAGGATGTTTTCATTTTTCAAAATTGTCAACGACTTCAACTGTGTGTTTGTTGTTACTCTCGTTCTCCGGTGCTTGACTGCGAATTTCTAAAATTTATGGAAAGTCTACAATGGTATATATTGATTAGGACTTTCCTCCATAGAGCGGGTTATAGGAACCTGGTTGCATTTATAAATGTACCCAAATTTTTGTTAATATTTATTTTCAGTGAACCATGTCATGACATTCGTTATAACTTGATCGCGATCGTCCCTGATAAAAGACCAGAATGTGAAAAAAAATTGAAAACTTTTAAAGAGAAGAGGTTTGTCATGAACATAATAAATAGTGGTTTTCTAGAACTGGTAATTTGCAAGATCGTGAATATTTGAATATTTTGCCTTTCTATTTTTTTCACTGTAGGAAAATTGTTTTGGACACATTAAATAAGGTAAAAATGCAAAATATGTAGGTACTTTTTTAATGAGTTATTCTAAGTGAGTTTGTTTTTAAGGTTGGTCGTGGTGACTCCAGTACAGACACAGCATCAGAAGGAGAACCTGAGCCAACACAAGAACACTCAGTTAAGAAAGCGAGACATAAACTAAAAATTCCTTCGGGAAGGATTAAAAAACAGAATGAACAGAAAAATAAGACTTTCTTCTTGCCGGTCGATATGAAAATCGAGACAGAAATTGCTGGAAATGTTGTAAAAGAATATGTTTCAATGATTCCACTGATGAAAATGGCAACTACGGAAAACCTATTGAGGGATAAAAAGCCCGGTACTGAATGTACTACGGTAGAACAACCCACTAGTTCAGAAAACAAACCCACTGCGAGTAACGTTCCCGATACTGAAGCTACCTTGGGCTGTGGATCGTCGCAAATCCAAAATGATGGAGAAAAATCATTGGGGAACAATGTCCCAGGTGGAACTAACTTCGAAGTTAAAAAACTGGAACAAAATATTTTAGAAGGTGTTAATGTCGACGACAAAATCTCGAGGAGTTTAAACACCGGTGGGACAAATGATCCAGTGAAAGGAAGTGAGGAAGACATTAAGGTGGATGTTGAGACAGTACCGAGCTCATCCGAAGGCGATACACGAGAAAATACCTCGGAGAATTCGACTCAGAAACCAAATTGCAATACACCGTTGGTTGTAGTGGACGATGAAAATGGTGGAAAAAATGACACAGCTAACAATGCTGGTTTTATTGAAAAAAGAGCGACTTTGTTTACAGAAGGTAAGAACGTGGATTGTGATAAAGATTGTAAAAAGCAGGAGCATTAGATCCCTGCAAATTTCTGCCATTTTTATTTTTCAGACTGTGCGTAAAGCATTAGTACGTGATACGTTTATCACATTTCTTTAGATTCCAGCTACTTTTCAGTGTTTAATTCGCAATCATCGACATCTCCCCTGAGAAGTCCGACCGAGGCCGTGGACATGGCGATGAAGCTGGTAACTAAAGATGAACCACCTGATGCGCAGGTTTGTTTTCAGACATAGCTTTCTGTTCTACGCTTTAGTGTGAGGTATTGTGGTGAACAGTTATAGGAACCCGTGACAAAATACTGCGCACTGTTGGTGATAAATTTCGTCTCAAAAAGTTCCAAGTGATATGTAATATCAGGTAAGATTTAAGAATTGATGACCGAAGTCGCGGAATTAAGTAGCATGATTTATTTGTTTTTTAGGAATTGTACTCACTTCTAGATACGATAAATCAGGAAATCAACAAATTTGAAACAGTTGTTAACGAAGAAACAGACAGAAGACGGAAATATCAGGTATCAGAGCTCTTTCACAACTCTTTCAGTTCTAAACGTGTAGTGCTACTAATAGACCAGTAAATTAGACTTTCTCTTATTCCTGTTTGCCTTAAAGCTGAAACTTTTCCATTTTTTTCATGTTTCAGATCGATCATTCACGTCGGACTCATGACTTCGACCCGTTTATTTGTACGTTTCTTCGAATGCTCGCTGAGCAAGGTCAGCTGGCGCAGTTGGTAGAAGAACAAACAGCAGTTAAGCGACATCTTGTTCAGTCAGCAGCGCAGAGAAATGTCAAGAAAAAGTCTCACAGATCTCACAAACGCAGACGGCGATAATTTTTGTATACAGAACTTTAGATTGTTACGTATTTCTTTCTAATCATGTAAAGTGAAATATGCCATGTATATATTGAATATTATTAGAATTGTGTTGCCTTTTGAACAGTCTATTGAGTTCTCACCCGATTATCATGTTTTCCCGTAAATAGCGAGATTGAAAGTTGCTTTGTTCTTGATCCGAAAGGTCAGTAAGGCACAAAACAAGATTATAATCTTTAATTTCCCTGACAACCACATGGAACGAGGCTGGATTAAAAAAATATTTGGTTATACCCAGTACCTTGATTGATCAGTGGTTATAATCTATAAAGGTGTTTTAATTTTACTTGAGCTATTTCCATTTCAGTCTTTTTAATGTGACTCAGAAGTTTTTCCTTGTCTTCCATGATATCCTCATTTTCTATGTGAAATACAAAATCTCTTTTAACAATATCTTTCCCTTAAATGTTAATAGAAAAACCAGTGAATGTTCGATTGATTGGATTTTCAGATGTCCCACCATTTTCAGGTGTATATCAACCCTGAACGTACCCAGTACCAACCGAAACAAAACCATGCAATGTGTAGCTCTATTAATATTCAAGCACCTACCATTGTCATAAGACCCAGGTAATATTTGTTCCCAGTCTTCTTTATACATTGCTGTCACTCCAGCACACTCTGGGCACCAGTGCCCATTCAGGGGCGTACTCTCGGGAAAGTGTCCACATTCAAGTTGGAATGGTACTGGTGAATACGCCATTAATGTCCTGAACGTGTGCTAGAATAAATAATGAAAAAATAATTTTTAACTGATTGATGCTAGGTGGGGTCACAAAACCCACGCATCGTGAAAAACTTTGCTTGTTTTCGATAGTTAAAATCAACTTCGATGGTTTATCACCTTACCTTGCGAATTTCTTCAGAAAACCCTGCCGGCATTCTAACAGTTGAATCACAGACCACAACAATGGTATCGTTTTCCACCAATGACAACACATACTTCAACGATTGTGATTTCATGTACGCCTTTTCTAATAAAACGACAGCATTCCGATCTATGTCCGAGTATCGAAGACGTGATTCGTAATTTCGGCGTTGCTCTTCGTTGCACGCAGTTATCACGACCATCATGTTAACTTCCAATGACCTCTGTAGTAGTTCAATTGTGTTTTCAATAAAATATAACCCCCAGGGTTGGTCATTTCTTGAGCAATCCGTTAAGAACGCATACGTCAAAGTAACTGGTCGTTTCCATTGAAAAAATAACGGTCTACAGATTTCGAGTCGGCTGTTTTGATGATAAGCAAAAATATATTCGCTAAACCTTTCAATGTAGTCCAGGCCATCAACGGTCAAATTTAGATCAATCATCACACGACTCAGGTCCCCATCAGTTGAGTTCCTTGTGAGTTCCAGCTTATTGATTTTGTACGCTGGATATTTGCTGAAATATGAAACAGGTTTGAAGTAGTCGAACGAAATATTGCCTAACAAAATAGGGGCGCTTTTTACCGCAAACAAAAGTTTCTCTGACTCTGCGGAAAAAGCATTCGCCATTTCGCCTTGCACAGTTGGGTAAACATGCGTAAAAACAATATTGTCTGATATCCATTAGTAACCTCTCACCTGGGCACAGCCTTTTGAAAAAGAGCCATAATCAGCTTGAGTGTTTCATTAACAAACCCGTCAATCGGATCCGAGTCAGTATACACAGTAATATCCATTTTCCCAGGATTATCCTTCCATACTTGAGTTTCGTGTAAACTGCAAACATGGATACTTTCCGTAACATGTCGGCGAGGAATAAATCCAACCAATGTGCTTTTCTCTGGTGGAAGTACTCGACCGGGCGATCTTTCGAAAACATTCATGTGGAAATCAGACACTAGGTCATCAGAACGTAATGCACGAAAGCGTGCAGAGCCTGGCACTAACCACTCAAGAGACAGAAAGTTCACTCCTTGGGGACAGTATAATATAATTTCCAAGTAAAAGTTACTTTTTAAGAAAGCATTTTTGGTGAAAACTGTTATCAATTTTGTTCTTCCACTTGATTCAAGTACTTGGTCAAAGTATCGGTTACTGTCATTACGAAAATATAATTTAAACGGAAGCGACGTTTTCGCACGGAATTGATAGAAACCAGGTTTCAAATTGGAGAACGAAACTAGAATGCGCTTTATCACCGCTGTATTATATATTCCCGTACTTCCAAAACTGCTAAAATTCTTTAAGCAATATTTCTGGTCTGGAAAATTTGGAAATGTCTGAAACAATGCTAAATTATCAAACGTTTTACGGCATATATTTACGGTCCACACATCAACACTAATCACACATTCAAGCATTTGAGAATTCCTGGATATCTTTTGATGATAGAATCTATCGATTACTCTGTTCCTCGCCTTTATTGCAAAATGATAGAATAGCACCACTGATAAAGATGCAATAAATGCCACAAAACATACAAGATTTGAAATCAAACGACGTGATCCAAAATTCATATTGAAGATGAGTCAATGACCGTTGACATTGAACTTCTACGTATAAATTTCAGGTAAGTGTTTTGTCTTTGTTGTCATCGCCATAATAAATATTCTCTTCATTGATATTACTACAAAGCAAATTTACATAGTGCAACATTTACAAACATAAACGTGTCGTGTGTCAATATTACCATGGCAAAGACAATACGCATATTGGAATTTCCTGAAGACATGAATCATAGTGGTAGTGCTAGACTTGATCATAGTGGTAGTGATCTAAATACCGAAACAAAATATATTATCTTCCAATAATCCATTTTATTTAGCTAGGAGCTTAGTTCTCCTGAATCACAAGCGAGCTGCAGCTTAGAGAAAACCTCCCAAACCAATCACGCATGCGCTTTCGAAAAGCACGCAGACATGTTCAAATTCTGCTGAGCACAGAGAGTATTCATTATGGTAATTGTTACGTCACAGATTGAGATTAGCCTAAGATAGCAAAACTAGACAGGAAGTCAGAGCAGGCTCAATTGAAAGTCGTTTTAAGTCATGGTCGCCAAAGTGAGAAAGTCCAAAAAAGTGGTAACGGTTGCGCTCGTGAGAGACGCAGTTGTCGCTTTGTCAGAAAGGAACGGCTCGAGCATAAAATCAATATTTAACTATCTCGTCTGGAAAAGACAAGCCAACTCAGGAGCACGTAAGCAAGCCATTCTGGCTCTACGGAAAGCTGTCAAATCCGGAGTTTTAGCCAAACGTGGAAAGGCTTATGTAGTGCCTCAAAACCACTTAGCTTCAAAACCCTCGAGGGGGAGTGAAAAACACGAAAAAATGCGTTTACGAAGGAGAGAGTCGATGTCGTCTGAACAATTGCCTCGCTTGCGTCGTTTTCGCGGTGAAGAGAAAAATAGCTCTACGAGTGTTTGTCAATCATCGAAAAAGGTTCAAACGTCTTTGTCCACTAGGTCACAAAAAGCAAAATTAAACCCGAAAGATGCAAACGTGAAATCCGGACCAAAAATTTTGACAAGACCTCGAAGGAAGCGTGTTATTATTGTACGATACACAGCTTAAATCCTGAAGACTTGGTGCTTAAATGAAACTTAGTGTGTCATACTATAAACTCGTTAATGTCTGTTTAGGGGAAAAATATGTAGTGTGGAGTATGTCATAGTAGGACATAATGACCTAACAATTTTTGAATGGAATGTTGTATATTCTCGATTGTTAAAAATGATGCAAAACGCTATAAAAATCGAGGATAGTTTGTGTTCACACATGGAAAAACGATGTAAATGTGCAGTCAAGATTTTCATTCACTGCAAAGTGATTTTTGTACAGCAAACAGCGCTGTAACATGTTATGCATGCACACGTTTACATGAAGAAAAGAAGCGACTAACTCCCAATCTTTTCTTCGGTGCTTTCCGGTAGAATCCGGTCTTTCCTTAAAAAGCGGTTTCAATTTAAATTGCCGCAGTATAAAGAACCATCTGAAAACTTGCCTTCCAGATACATTTCAATATACTGTTCGTTCAAGACACAAACAAAACCATTCAATTTACTTGGTATTATTTTATCAAATAACTTTGCACATTTGTACACTTTGCTTGATCACGGTAAAAACAAGGAGACCATTCTCAAGCTCTACCTCATCGTCCGTACATACACTCAAATTAATGTCCATTAATTAAACGTCGCACCAACGGTTGTTTGCATGTACTTCCCACGAGTTCAGCAAAAGTCAAATATCAATACGATAGTAAATGTACATAAGGGATCACGTTTGGCTAATATGCTTTCTCGCACTTGGTTTCTATTTGGCTTCAAAAAATGATGGTGATACGATGTAGTCTAGCGTTTAAATCTGAGTTTCACGATTTATTTAGAATTCGGATCTAATGATTGAACTATACAGATTAAAATGTCACATTCTACCAATGGACGGTGCTTGAACAATAGTCAAGGACGCTGCACGTTTGACGCAACTTGTGTGGAAGGAGTTCTGTACAGTTTTGAAATCAGTAAAATGCCAAAGCAATGTTGTGAGTTATGATTTGATGGCCACGACATAACATCGTCGTAGGCCAAATGAAAACCAGGTGTAAAAGTTACACGTGCCATTCCAGTGACTCGTGAAGACCTCGTGTGGAAGCACGTGTAGAGTTTACACCACGCCGAAAGGACACGCAAACCAAACATTTCAAACAAAAGCAGTCGCCAACCAAAGAACAGGTATATTTAGAATCTGCGAATGCATAAGACGTGAAGTTAATGGAAGGGACTAGATCGGTTACTCGAAGGCCGGAAGTCAGGATGGCGTGGTAGGGTTTGTAATGACGTGTTGGGTATCTGGGCGGCTGGCGCTGGTTGACGAATATGATTTTCCAACGACACAGTTGAGTTTGTAACCTTTGAAAGATATAAAGAACCATTACATGATTACAAAGAAATAAAAATAGTAGAAATACGGCATAGCGTACTAGAAAATTGCAGCAAATGAAGTTGACCACGAGATTTTGTCAAAAATTATCAAGGAATTTTAGCTGCGAACATCATTGAGTCAAGTGTTTGGTGTATACCTGTCGTCTTGGAGATGATTGTGCTGATGCAACATTGTTAAATTTCATTGGCTGGCTAAGATTTGAATAAGGTTGTATACCCAACGAACCCATCATATCCGATGACGTCACCCCCGCTGATCTGTCACCAGGCAGTGACACTGGGGTGTTGACGACAATCGTACTTGACGAAGGAACTTCATCGTCATCGATATCCATCGCATCGCTATTGCATCCTAAATGACAGAAGAGAAGTTATAGTAGTAGAAGTTAAGTATATTCCGACAACTACGAGTGAAAGCTTTGTAGTACTTACCAGTTTCCGGGACAGGTCGAGTTGGGATATTTTGTGAGTAACTACGAAATGATGGTGTCGTTGATAGTGATGTTGGTTTCACTTCACGTTCTACACTTGACGAACTTTGTGAAGCTGGAAAAATGGAAATACGTTGAGTTACCTTATGCATTTGTACTCTTGTAAAAAATGGCGTGAAGCAATTGAATTACATGTCTCTGACAGTTACATCACACTGAATGACAAGAAACACACACAGCATGTGAACAGGGTCAGACTATAATTTAACTCGCGTTTTACAGATGAAAACATCATGGAGAATATAAAAATTTTCTATATTTCCATCCTTCACACGAGTACGTACGGGATTACTAACTTGAGAGGACTAACAAACACATTTCGACAGCATTGTTATTTAATGGATGTTCGTCTAAACACTCTCAGACTTGCATGTGAAACTCAATCCTAATAACCTAAATACTTTCAACACACTAACCTAGTCCAGCGTTATGTAACGATGGTCTATCATCAAATCCCTCGTCAGGGCTCACAGGTTCAATCATAACCCCTCCAGTACTACTACTGACTCCCGTCGTTGACAATAGTGTAGTGCCATATCCACTCGTGCTCACACTTGTAACCAAGCCTGCTCGGTAGTTTACGACAGACGATGCAGGATCACTACTAGTAGCCAATAGGCTACCTGCTTCGGAGACACGTGACTGGCTTGCCGAGGTGACCTCGGATGAAAAGAGAGTATCTTTCTTCACCGATGATCCAGTTGTTCGCTTACGATTCAGATATTCTGATAAAGAGACCTGAAACAAAGATGTTGAAAAGTGAGTTGAAAACAGTGGCAAATGTCCACTAATATCCTGCCTTGACATTACTCAACTAAAGGCCGTTCTGAAGAGCTATCTACATATAAGAGGGTAAACAGTGGTCAACACTGTACCGAAAACTAATAATAATTCGCAAAACCAACCTTTTTCTTCCCTCCAGGTGTAGTTGATGTTGCATTCGTTGTTCCTGTACTTCCTTCAATAACCCCACTTGACCCTACTTGAGGTGGCTTATCCCTAGACGTGTCCTCCAACGTTCTCGTTGCGCAGTCCGTGCTCGACTCGAGAGAGCTTTCCTGCCTGTCTTGCGAACACGTTGGCAGTAAACTACGATTCACCTCCGAGCTACTTCCTACTGCGTTACCTGAATTCGGTTCAACCTTCGCGCCATCACTAGGAATTCCCGTGATGTTTATATCATCAGTAGAACTGATACTTGATAAACTACTATGACCTACACTAGTATCGTCACTTCCGCCGCTAATTCGCCTACCCCAGGTTGCTTCCTCACTTCCGGTTACACGTGGAAATACTGGTTCGTCACTTCCGGTAACGGTTAGTCCAGTTAGCGTGCTTTGCAACATCGTTGGTCTGGTGTCATTCGTGGAAGCTAAAGCCACGGTGTTTATCGAAGTCACCGATGATACTGCGAGTGATGGCGATGCTGATGTCGGTGAAGGCTTCATAAATGATGACATCATCGATGATGACGTAACCGACGAAGATGTAATCGATGAAGACGAAACCTTTGATAGAATAGAAGACGATATCTTTACAGTAGACGAGACATTACCGGCACTGTCAACCAAACATTGACTAGTATTAGCATGTTCCGCTGCACAATCAGAACTTGGCTGTGAAGTTTTTACTAATGCATGGTTTACAGTTCTCTGATATTCCATGAGTTTGCGCCGCTTGTACGGCAGGGGAAACGTCCTTGGTGAAACGATAACCCGGGATATTTGACTTGGTCTGTAAACCGTCGTAGTAACAATCCCATTGGCCGGCATTTTATTCTCAGCTCGTTCGTTTGCATATTGTAACAACCACCGCTAAAATAAGGTCAGAATGAGCGTTACTTTTTTGGAGCTTGATTAAAAAGACAATGTTTTATAAACAAACTTACCTTTTTCAGCGTGGTATGCGTAGGATCGGACCTGTATAGTCCAGAATTTAAAATAAATGAGGCTACGGAGCTGCAAGTGGGCGAGGCGAGATGATGACGAGAAAACATGTCGGGAAGATCGACACTCTCTGAATGGGTTGGAGAAGCTACGAAAAAGAAATGAAAATGGATATTATTATACAATATAACTAAGCACATCGAGCTGTGCACTGGCCTACATGTACAGTTCATAGCTAATTAAGGAAACAGTAACTCACCATAGGTAGAATGACAAGGACTGGGCGAACAGTTGGGATCAGTCCTTGGTGATGAGGCGCCATTGATTGCGGCACTCAGTCTGTCACAATTTGGCTCGTCAACCTCCACAAGCCGAGTTTCAAATAGCGATTTTGAAGGACTGGGATAGCCGGAGGCCTCGGGCGAAGGATTGCTGCTGCGGGAAGCAGCGTCGATACTTGAAGCAGTCACATCATTCAACGAACCCTAATTTAAACAATCATCTTAAGAATGCCGAACTCTATGTAGATCGGAGGTTTGATAAAAGGTAATTTCCAGGGGCCGGTTGTATCAAGCCCGTTTAGCTTAAACGGTGGATAAGTTAATAATAGAAAGCAAGTCTATCGTTTTATTCAACAAGCAAACTAAATGTTTTCAACCTTAATACAAAGATACTGTTTACAACTACATATTCAGTGCATAATATTCAAGTTGACTCATTCAAGAGAAATGTAAAAGTGTTCTTTAATTTTGACTTATCCACCGTTTAAGCTAAACGGGCTTGATACAACCGACCCCAGGTAGACCTACCTTTTTGAATTTAGGAAATTTAAAGGATTTATCGGTCGTATCGTGAAGATGATGATGATCGTTGGTCTCCTCAACGACATTCACACAAGGTGTTGTTGGGGTAGAAGCAGCACTGCTATAGTTATCTTCTGGTGAAAGTGGTTCTGATGAACAGCTAAGACGTTGTGCCCGACGTATAGCCTGGATCTTACGCTGTTGACGTTGACTCAGGCCTTGCTTCCTATTGGACAAAACATTTGAAAGTTGAACTACAAATGACCGAATATCCAGATATGGAAATTATGCATGCGACTGCAATCAAAATGGCCAAAGACGCACAATATACTGCCGGACTCGTTGCCATACTGCTAGTACTACAATACTGCTGGGTTCTCAATCAAACTGCTGGGCCCACTACTAGCTATATTGCTGGGCCCACTACTAGCTATATTACTGGGCCCACTACCATACAGCTGGGCCCGCTAATATACCTGCTGGGCCCACTACGACACCGCTGGGCACACTGTCAAAATGGCCACAGACAGACTGCAAGATGAACATGATAAAAATAAATTGCCCAATGGCTGATAAACCCGCAACCGAAATGGCTGAGAAATCAACGTCTGCATGTGAACGTAGTTTCAATGGACATAACAACCAAGTCCATGAACTATACCTTAATGCTTTGCAGGGTTTCGATGGTGTCTCCCCATTGAACTCTTCGGGATAGTTCCTATGACATTTACAAAATTGGCTAGCATGAAAATAGATGTACTATAATGAGTCAATAACGTTTAAAGAAAGTCTTGAGCCCTGAAAAAGACTTACAAGATGCGACCATGCAGACCAGTCTTACCGTGGTGTTAGAATTCCAGTTCGAGCATCGCGGCCATTAGTCGAGTGTTGCAGCTTTTTCTTTTCCGTTTTTTCCATCTTCTCAAATTGTCGTAAATACTGTTGCAGTTTCCTGTCTTCGCGTGATAATTTCTTGCGACTTCTCTTGTCCTTCGTCACATTATCACCATCAGAGTCACTGTCCATCTACATATTGAAGGTATAAGGTACATAATTTACGATCAGATCGTTAGGGGAGGAACTAAGTTATTATTGCTAATCAAAAAATCATCAATATTACTGCAGTTTCCTAGGACAGCAGATGGTCGGCCATTAATCAACTACCTTCAATATATGACTTTATACGGCTAGATATTTCATTTTATGTGACAAAGTGAACATTACATTTCAAAACAATTGTCCACTTCCGTTCTCGAAAACCGCTATAGTACTATTATTACCACATAAAAAGTTCGACGCGCCCTTACAGGTGCTAAAACTCTGCTTGACGTTTTAAACACATGAAAAAAATTGTTTCGTGAGGTCCCTCATGCACCAACGGCAAGCGGAATAGTGAAGTGAAACAAACTTTTGCCCTAGTTTGAAGTAAAAGCGACATGTTTGATGTTTCGTGATGCGCCGCAGGTTAATCACTGCAAGAGCTTTACTTCGTGTTAAACGTAGGCTAATCTTGATTCAACTTTCTTATCAGGTCTGCGTGCGAACATCAGATGGCTTCAGAAAAACTAAATTTATTTACACTGTCAATGAAGACCATCTGCTCTACTTGAGTGTTTGGTAAACCTACCAGCTCATTGACAAATGCTCATGCATATTGTTGTTATGTACGGTATATATCTGTTTTCACTACAAGATATTCTGGGGCCGGTTGTTCAAAAGCCGGTTAGCTTAACCCTGGGTTAAAGCAAATCTTTACATCGATTTTTTAAATCGCTTGTTTACAAAGTTGAATATCTTTTTTCATAAATATTTCCTGTACCAATAGAAGTCATATCGTTTCATAGTCGTTTCAAAACGAATAGTGGTTCAGAAGCACATAAACTAAAACACTGGATTAAAATTAACCCAGGGTTAACGCTAACCTAGCTTTGAACAACCGCACCCTGGTAGAAACTCAAAGGCCAAGGATACAAGGCCGTTTTGAAAAATTCTACGACCAACAATAAATTTGCTTCTCGAAGAGAACGAGAAATAATGAGGGGTCACTTTATTTTGAACCCTGGCTAACAACCTTTCCAGAATAGGGAGTATGAATATCAACGTACGTGATTACTAAGACTGCTATCAACCAAGCTTTGTTCATCCTTGCTACCACGAAATCCGTTCGTCTGCTCAACTCGTTGTATTGTTTCGTTATGTTTCTGAACATTGCAGTTTTCTTGAGCGCATGCGCAATCCAACTGGCGTCTGTACTCGTGAAATGGAAACTCGAATGCTATGGTTACTTCGGTTCCTTTCGCGAGCGAAGTCAAGGAAACAACAACAAGATGAGGTTTGTTGTCAATCATAACATGACGTATCTAAAGTGGCGGAAAACGAACATGAGTTTGTTGGTAATCTTGACAAGGGTAAGAACGAAAACAGGACTAAACGACGTCGTTCTGGGGCTCACAATAAGGGTAACTTTTGGCAATGTTGTTAAACAAAAGCTTAGCCATCTATGACCTGTTTACACTTTTTAAATTTCATACGTTTACATCATTATAAGCTGGTCCGGGGTACTTCTATTGAATAGATAATGCAGTAGACAATGTGATGGGAAAACGCGTAATGGGAAAACACTTAGGCTGCCTATGCTCGGACATTCGATAAAATTCATGTACCATAATACAAGCTTGGCAAACTACCTCTGCGGTTGGTGTACAGGATCTTCGAATGAAACGTGCGTCGTTTCCATAATCAGAGAAATTCATTACCAGCCTAGGTTCAACCGTTGTATAGTACAGAACAAACGGATCACACCTGAAAGTTTGAAAGACAAGTGTCAGCGAAGTCCTTTGAATGCCGTAGAACATAAAATATTTAGAGAAAATTATTATCATTACTTAGAGAACATAGGATGGTCTTCTTTAAATTGCGTCTCTAACAAAAGCTTTCCTTTGCATTCGATTATAAACTGCTGTCCATTGATGTCTTCTGTGACCACCACACCCTGCTTAGTTTTCTGTACATACACAACTTTACATATCTGCTCTGGCTTCAGAATGTTGTTGGCATTGGACTGTGAAAAAGTACAAACGTAATAAATATTTATGACACAATTTATATGTAGACATTGAGTCAGTGTCAATAATAGGATCTGAATGTTTGCGAACTCAATCAAGAGGTGAATATTAATATGAATAAAAACCTCCAAGGATGGAAGAGAATGATTTGCCAAGTCTCCAATAAACACTGTCTTATTGGCTTCCTCATATTGCTTGTGTCTAAAATTTATAAATACATAAGAGATTAAAGGCAACCTTCCGACACATGAAACGAAATTGTAGAATGCTTTTTTCCACACTTACTCTGGAAACGATAAAATGTTCCATGGCCCATTTGTCTCCTCATCAACTAGAGAATTAACAGTTTAAAGAACTGTTAAAAACCACATCCTGACGTGAACATAAAGCACAATTGCTAAACAGAATGTTCATACCTGGAATAGTGTCAGTTGATATATGCTTTCTTTTCCGTCTCTGTAATTAAGAGATAAAAGTCAGTTTCAATTTTTGTGCAGCAAAATGCTTAAGAAGAGTTTTTAGGAACTAAAAAATGTTTGTCACATCATAGTTCTTCTACAAAGTCTCCTCTGTAAATAATATCAATCATATCACCATAAACTGTGTTAACTATCTCCTCCAATTTTGCAAAATCCTACAGTAAAAGCTGGGGCATGGGCTTACCTTTCTCTTGTTATGTTTCATCTCCTTTTGGTTAAGCTTTCTTGTCGATTCTCGTTTCTTTCTTTTGCCTTTCGTTAGGACATTTTCCTTCATGGATGCTGGATTTGGCAAGGATACTCTGGATACTGCATTATCACTGTCATGGTCACTAACATCACAATCATCATCATCTTCTTCATCTGTACAGGAGATGAAAATGAACTTGTAATGTGACATAAAATCAGTTTTATTTTATTGGGACGAAGGAGTTCTTACGGAGTTCATAAGCCTATGTCTTAAATGGTCTTTCAACCTAATCTTAGTCACACACTATATTTCATACAATAACATTGTGATTAACCACAACAAATTTTGTAATACTGGGTAGTTGGTTTATTTTTATCAGTCATATATAAAAGTCACACACTATATTTCATACAATAACATTGTGATTAACCACAACAAATTTTGTAATACTGGGTAGTTGGTTTATTTTTATCAGTCATATATAAAAAGGCTGAGATGTTTTCGAAGGATGTGTCATTTTACAGATGATTTCAGTCACAACCACCCAGTGTTTTCCTATTTACCTGTTGGCTCTTCAAACTTCTTAGTCTGTATCTGTATTGCTCTTTTCGTATCTAATGGTCTTGGGTGACACATGTCACAAAGATATGTGTCAGGAACACAGTTGCTTTTGATGCCAACACACTCTATATGTTGCCAAGCACTGCATTTATCACAGCATATCATATAACCATCATCATGTTTAAAGCCACTACAAAAAATATTAAAAATTGCAGTTGATTAAAACTGTATACATTTCAGCAATAACCTCTTAAGCTCTCCAAATGTCCATTATCATAGAGCAATCATTTTATAAGGTTTTAAACAGTTTCTTGCTTGAAATAGAAAAATCGAAATACTCAATTGAAAATGCAAATTACCAGATACATCTTGTAAATCCTTCATCTTCATTTCCAGTATCAGCTTCCTCAGGGTGATCTGGACTGCACGAGTCTGGTGGTGTCAATGGCTTGCCATAGTTGTGATCCGAATATGGTATATGGTTCCTCACACCAGGAAGTCTTGTCAATGAGTTTGATGTAGGCTTTCCACAGACAGGTACAACAGATGACTCGATTGGCTGCCGACTGAGCATACAAATACAAGATAAATTTTTACATTTTTGCACTCACAGGGCTCTCTTTTAGAAACATTCAACCAATAGTGTAAACTAATTTTCATCAACTTAATCGGTCTTACACTACTAGTTCTTAGAAATTCTTTAAGTTTATCTTACATTAGCCTGATAACATGAAATAGAGGCAAATATATGATGACAGGCAGCCAAATAAAACGACATGAACAAATACCTAGGACTTTTAACATTTACAGACCTTTTGTTGAACACAATCATTTTAACACAACTTACTCAGAGCCAGCAGCCATAGTCAGGCAATTTTGTGCATTTTGAAACAAAACATCACCATTCATGTTTTTTGACAATTAACTTCACTTGTTTCTTAATCTGTATGGCTGACACACCAACCACGTCCAATATATTCATTGCAAGTATTTCCAATATAATTGTCTGAAAATATAGGACATAAGCAGGTGAGAAATTTAAAAAAAATTAGAGCATTATCAATTATTGTAAAATAACATTGTTAACAAATGACATGCCATAACATTTTTTGTTGTTATTAAATGACAAAAATTCAATTAGCAAAAAGGAAGAGTGGTTATACACTTTAGATAGTGAAAACTTGTATATATGATAGATAAGACAGTCCGTTTTAAAAGTTTCATCATCTTTTAACTGTCCCGTTGGAGTTTTTAGCATTTCAGAAAGTGTTTACTAAATTTATTTCCTTTTGGAAGTATGTTTACACAGTCACATTTGTTTTAAAAATGTCATAATCTATAAATGTCCAATATGTCTATCATCATAGCATTTAATAAAACCCAGAACTGGCAAGCCGAATCAAAACCTTTGAAACACAATTTTACAATTAACTGGCTATCTAAATGTAGAGCCAAGTTATACATTTTATCCCCATGCTATAATCGAGTCTAATCACCCATCCAACTCAACTCATCTAATACATTTCCACAGTTGAGAAATGACAATGCATCTACTAGTCACTGTGAGTCCAACAATTTGGTAAATCCCCAAACATTGAACTGTAAATTTGCACTTTCTCATTGCTTGTTATGATCTGAGAAGCATCTCGTATTGATTTGGAGCGGCAGCTCTCTCCACAGACATAAGGACCTTTGTTTGATATACATCCGGCAAACAAGTACATGCTAGGAACTATGGGGCAAATGGTATATCACGCAAATACTAATATAATAGCATATATTGCTCTAGTTTAGCCCATAGAACTGAGGCACATCAAATTACAATATTTTTGGTATCAATAAAACGGTTTTTTTTAAACGTTTAGGATTGCTTAGAATTTAAGAGTAAAATGAATTCTGCAAGAAACCTAAAACTGATAAAATCAGCGTCAAATATGTTTTCCAAAACAATCATCCTGTGACAGGAACTGGAAAACGAATTAGAATATACATTAAAGTTTCCAGGGGTAAGGCTGCATTTGGACCAATCAGATGTCATCAACACGAAAATGTGATAGCCTGTTCTAATTAAAAAGCCTTGAAAAAAACATGACTCATTTACTCATGTAGGGTTGTAACAAATTTCCCATATATATAGTATTCAGTATGGAAATGTGTGAAATTAATAACGATACGGTAAAATATCCTTTTACGCGTATTAGTTTGCATAAGGTAGGCCATTACAAATTTATAGTCTGCGTGGGAGACTCATAAAATAATGCAAGATATAATGCGTTTCCATATTTAATATCCCCAAGACAATTTAACCGAATCATATCTATTTTACACAAAAGAAGCTTTTACACGTAGCCAAATATATTATTGTACACTACAAGCAAAGGCATTCCCTGCCAAATGCGCTACCTGCAAATATATATAACGCAATACAATAATTACGAGCTATGGTATTGTTGTTATTATTGTATAAAATTTCTCTCAAATGACTAGAACGTACATGGAATACTTGTCATAGTTTATCATCCGGTATTCGCAGGCTTATTTTAAGCCTTTATACGTCTTATTTTTGTACATAAAATGGGAATCCATAGGTTTTAAAAAACCAGTGAATATTCCAAGCGACAAGTATATACAATTTGTAGTAATAACAAACGTGTTATGAAGAACAGGTTAGCCTTGTAAACAAAAGCTTTTTGTGGTAGCGTATTGCATTCTTACGTTCCCTCGTTAAATAAGTGGATAATGCTTTTTTACTCGACGTTTTTATCTATACACGTCAAGTTATATAACGTTTATGTATTAATAAACATCTATTGATTGAGAATCAAATGTAGGGTAATGTATATAGATTCTATTTCGTAATTAAAGCGCCGTTTGCCTTTTAGGTTTTCGTACACTCAAAATGGCGTCGTCGTCAAATAAAACAAAATATGGCTTCGTACAATTGATGAAAGTTTATAGTCTTTAATTCCAGCTTAGAATTTAGAAGCATATCGTCTCGCAAGCCAGCTGCAAAAATTTAGTAAAGGTTCGTAAACATACGTTTACCGTGGTTACAATACTATACCGCCGCTGATAAAACATTTTGCCTATCCAAAAACAAATATAAAATTTCAAAACGACTCATGAATTCAATAAATCGTTCTGTAATTTTATTTGCCGCCTTTAAATGGCTTTCGAAAAGGTTGATTTCGATTCACGATTTGAATACTTTCGCTATGTATTCTACATCCATTATATCTTGTCCAATTTACACCCCAATAGTGATTATATCGATTTGCCAAGACTTCAAACCAAAATACTAAGATACTATCTCGCTACGGATCAATGATTTGCATTTAGAAGTTCCCATCATTGTTATCATACAACCCTGCGAAAATGTTCTACTTTTTCATTCCAGCGGGTAATATTTGTAACTTCCCAGTTCAGAGGAAATCGGAAACCGTAATACTATTGCGAACAAACAAAAATTGTCTGTTCGCTTTATAATCGAAGCTACGATTTTCAAGAGGCCTTTTTAAGTATAAAACAATACCACACGAGTTAGTTATTGGCATTATATTACTTCTTTTCCCGGCCAATGTGTATGGTTTTAGAGGCAAGAAAGCGTTGGTTTCAACCACAAACCAAGTCACCCGGCCTGCTGGGTTATTTATATTCATAGCAATTTTCATGGCTGTGTTCAGGTCACGAAACCTTGGAATTGCAAAGAAATGCTTGCATTCTTAACCAGACGAGAAATGTAGTTGTTTTCATGCCAAGCCTATAGCATATTGGTTCAATATAACTCGGACAGACCGTTTCTAACAACACATCGAGTTTCAAGGCGAAAATGATACACATTCCAAGGGGGTAGTGGGATTTCATCATTCGCCATTGAAACTCGATCGGCTTCGTGCAAATATCCAATTTTCCTTCAGAAACGTGAGAAAACACCCTAATTTAAACTCGAACGGCGAAATTATTGATTTTTCGACTTATTCGCGAATAAAATAGCGTATTATGTAGTATTACAATACATTCATACCGCGATACGAGATACGGCAATCGTGTATTATAAAAGCGCGTGGATTATGACATGGATTTTTGTGTCTGAACGGTAATAATACAAACAGAAAGGGTAAAAAATTATTATAAATAGAAAAGTACCAACCGTGTCTCCTAGCGTATATATGCTGTAGTTTTCTAATTGAAAATCGACATGTACCTAGTATTTTATTGCGATTATATGTTCCTATATTTGACAACAACTTGCAAGATGGCCTCAGAGATACAGCTATTCTATGCCATACGTTCATCGCTAATCCAAACATTTTCAGATTCAAAAATGACAACAAAAAAGCCATAAAATACAGTTATACAACACCAGAACAAAACTCTTTTACCTTATCGACCGCAACGTGAACAAATAACTCAAAATACAACAATGAAACACTTCGCGTAAGGCCAAAACGAACAGACATATAGACAACATAACTTACCTCGCAGTACAAATTACCCGAACTGCTCGACAACTACTGCAGATATGTTCGCCTCGGTAACAATATAGAACGTTTCATGAATTCTCCAAACGCAGAGTATGGTCCCTACGGGGAATTTATTACATTTCACGGACAAAAAACGATATTTTGAGTTTAATTTCCCTTGCAACGCGGTTTATTACACTGACGTACATTCAACGCCTCGTTGCCAGTGATAGCAAAATGGCGGCGGTCCACTAATTCACGTGGCAGCTAACGTGTCCACGCGTGGTCACGCGCGCGATGAGGGAAAATGACGCAATGGATGTTTATGGATGTCGGCAAGAGGATGTCGGCGGCTATGGCGGGTATCTTTTAAAAAATTGGGATAAGTATCGACCGTGGCGAAGAGAAGTTACTTTGGATTTTTTGAAATCCAAACGAAATTCTTTTATTCATTTTGTGAGAAATCGACCGTAGCGGATTCCCTTGATCGGTCATAATTGAAAGGAAATCAAGTCGATCAAAAATTCAGCCTAATTAACCGCCTTAAGGCTGCATATGTTCACACGGCCCAATTGTTGGATCCAATTCGCTTCTGACGTATGGGAAGATGGAATGCCTTCTGTAAGTAGTACTGCATTGGTTTTAGTTGTTTTGACACTCATATACATTCCAAATCAGACTATAAAGCATCCATCAGAAGTGGATTGGATTCAACAAAAAAGAATATTGTGAACAGCCCTTCAAATATCTCGTGTGTGAATCGCTAAAAACTGAACGTGCTTTTCTCGGAAAAAAAATGACAGAGATGAATGCCATGATTGTTACTAACGTCATTTTTAAATTTTACCCTATAGCTACGCTTTACCGGAACTCTTAATGTAAAAATAGCTCCACGGTACTAATCATCGAATATTATCACCTTCTTCAAACGTGTGATCAACTCCGTAGAGGGAATTAAATTCCTTAAGATGATGGCGATGGTTGGGCAACCCGGATACATGCAACAATAAGGGGCCGTTCACATGAGACTGTTTACCGAGTTTAAAGAAGCGAAAAATGCATCTTGAGGTATTGAAATGAGTAAATAACATGATCCTGGTAGTTTTGTAATCATCCTAACAATAGCATGTGCTTGTCTGGTTTAAAAACGACTTATTTTTGATACCTCAAAATCATTTCACACTTTGTTAAATCTCGGGTAACCGCGGGCTCATATGAACAGCTGCTATTAAAACCCGATATGGTAGCGAGGATTATTTCCGTCTCTAAAAATTACCCAGCAATTGTGTGTACATTTTTACTCGTCTGACCCGGATATCTACCGATATCATAAGAACAGTATAAGGACAGTAGTGAATGAATGATTTGAAAGAATAATTCGTCACCGCTCATGGCAGCCGGCGACTAAATGCACCATTCGACAAATCCGTGGAATAATTGAATTTTTTATTTTTTCCGCAATACAAGGTACAATACTGCATTTTTATTGGTAAATTACTATATTGGAATGAAGCATGATGCATGCAAAAATAATTATAACCCGATAGAAGACTTGCTGCATTAACCATAATATCGTTGATAGTAATATTTGAATTAAAAGGTTTCTATATTTCAGTTATTAATGAATGATCGAAATGAAAATTAAATTAAAAACAACTACAGCATTGCTTTATCCGCATTGAGCATAAGCCGATAGTAAAAATTAATAGTTTCTTCGTAATTTTTTACACTAATCCGTTCATTTGAGCCGTGAATGCGCGATACATCCTCCATTTTTATATGTGATGGCATAAACCGGTAAACTTCGCTCGTCAGTTGTAGAAAATGTTTGGAGTCTGTACCTGCAACCAGTAAGCCTGAAACAGCGAGAAATCTTTTCTAATCATTTCTCATTTTGAACAATAATATATTTGACAGATATTTGACATCGACAAATAATCCATTTTTACTGTCTTGGTAAAGAGAATGTGGTAACTGGAACTTCAAGATTGAATGATTACGAATTCATTCAGGCTGACAAGCAATATTATAAAAATTTAGAAAAATTGACGAAATTGAGTTGGTACCGAAAATAAAACGTTAATCTCAGGGAGAGTTCGCACCCTTTACAAAAGTTCATGTTTTTTAATGGGTATAGACAATTTCGTAATAGCGAGCTACTATCGATACACACTAGTGCAATAAATACCTGGGGCCACAATAACATCTGGAAAGACATCGAGTATTGAAGATGCTACGGTGTTGTAACCAAAACTCTTGCTGTCACAAGAGGCAATCGGAGATTCAGAATGTGCCTCCAATGTCTTTATTTGAACACGATCATCATTTATACACGAACGTAAGTGACGAATAACCTGAAAAAAATGGAGAGATTTTTAGGTTAACCTATACTTGCCTGAGTCAACATGTGTTCAAACGATCCAATTTTGTCGGATCCAATTCACACTAAGGCCAATGTAGTACTGCCTTATCAATAAAAAACCGTACATGCCATACAGCCATACATCAGAAGTGAATTAGATCCGACAAAGGCACAGGCCTTTAACTAATTATTTCTTTCACTATGAATTTTAATGCAATAAATAATTTTTTGAAGCAATTCTTACCGATTCAACGGTATCACCCTGGTGAATTCTGATGTTTAAATGCGCTGTCGCTGAGGCTGGGATTACATTGTCCTAAACAGTTATTGAAAGTGATTCATGACGAACCATTGATGGTGATAATATTATATCATGGCGATGATAATGGTTGTGATGACAGAATGATTACGATGGTATTGATTATAAAGGCATTGATGAGAATGTTGACATACACATGATTCATAGAATCAGCCCCCACCCCCACCCCCAGTTCCGGGTTCCGTCACGGAATAGGTTTATACAGAGTTGTTTCTACTGGTTCGTTTTGCCTGGACTCGAATTGGTACGATCTGCGCTTCAACGTGGCACTGACAGTGACGATGATCGATGGTCATGATGATAATCATGCTGATAGTAATAGATGATTATGATTTTTATAATGGTATTGAAGATAATGGTAGCATTTTTCTAATAAAGAACCTGCCTTTGTTCCACCATTAATCTTTGTAACAGCAACAGTAGTTCGAACTAACGCGTTTGTTGTTACGTTTTTACTTAAAATCCTAAATAAAGGGGAAAAAAATAGATATAGTGGCTATAAAATTGATGTGATTAGGTGTGATGAGGTGTGATAAGGTGTGAAGAGGTGTGATAACTGATAAGGTGTGATGAGGAAATGAAATAGGGTTATTAAACTAGTGTGATAAATAAGAACAATAAAATGGTTGTCAGGAGTTGTCAAAATATGACTATATACACTCAGACAGAAGATGACTTTGAAATAAAGTTGAAAATTTACAGTCTCAACCTGTGTCTTGCTTGATTCATATTTTGACTCTCAAGATGTCCTGTTTATTCAGAATTTGTTTTTTACTTTACTTTTTTAAATTGTCGGCTGGTCATGTTTTTTAATACTTACCAAACAAGAAGAGGTTTGAAGAACCACATGTTTGAGGTCACAATCCGCAATGGAAGTGGTATCTGTAATTAGCAATACACAAAACTTTGACAATATTAAATAAGTCTTTAAATAAATCTTTAATTTCAACAAACATACTGCAGGAGATATTCCTAAGAGCATATCAACTTCTGGTCCACAACCAAATGTTGAAGGTAATGGATTGCCTTCAATCCTTAACAAGAAATGACCATTTAAGTATGAGTGGTACCAACTATGTTATGAGGCAGCGGCCAGTTGTAAGAAAGCTGGATAGCGTTATCCACTGGATAGAAGCTTTTTCAATGACTCTATAATATCTTATTGTTCGATATAGCTTTGATTAAACTTTATAAATAGTATTCCTAAATTGATTATCCACTTTCACAACTGTTATCTAAATCTATAATTTCATTACAGGAATTAAAAAAATCACTATACGGTGGATAACCCTAACCCTAGCTCCAGAGCTTTAATTGTGCCTGGAGTAACTCATCTATGATTGTATGTATTGTCACACCTTGTAATAGCTTTAGAAAGTATGCCAATGCTACTTTCTCTAGGTGGCATAGAGGCATGTCCAACAGCTGTATCGACTCGCAATTCTAATGATATTGAACCTTTCTCTGCAATACCTATACTAAACATTCAAAACATTTATCATAAATTTTAAAAATATATATATACTATATACTATACAGGTGTTAAACTAACAGGAAATAGTTTCAAAATGATAACTTGCACTGACAAGATAATCAAGATAAATATTTAGACATTTCAAAAACAAGATACATACGAGGCTATTGGTGCTGTTATTCCTGGAAACAGGTTATCAATTATCATTAAGCCTTCATCTTGAACAAATTCCAGACTCACACCACGAGCTACTAATTCTTTGACAATATAAGCAGCTCCATTCCAACCAAATATCTAATGCATTCAAACTAAATTTTTCATGGTGATTCATTCAAATTGGATGATATTATGTAGCAGTGGTGATTGTGACTAGGTTGATCAAGATAGTTAATCAATGGTAAAAAAGGTTAAACAAAAAAAGCTATGTAAAGCCTATTTATTACATCTAAATGTGCACATTCCTAATCATATTTTACTCCTAATACATCAATTTACCTCCTCATCATGTCCAAATGCAAGGAAGAAACCTCTATTTGGCAAATGACCAGATTTTAAAAGAAACTCTAGTGCTTCCAGAGACCCCTGCAGAAAACAAATTAGACTTATTAGACTTAATTGATAACCTTCCTTGGCTTGAATGCATATTTTTGAGTATATATACTTAATAAACACACCATGACACCATTTTTGACATCAAGTGTTCCTCTCCCCCAAATATAGCCATCTTTTACAAGACCCTCAAACTGTGGTACATCCCAAGTCTGATCCTTGACTGGCACAACATCCAAATGTGATATTAGCAGATATGGTTTTAACGAAGGATCACTCCCTTTGATGGTATATAATAAGCTATACTTGTTGATCACATCACATTGAACCAGAGGAGATAAATGCACATGTGGAAATGCTATAAATTTTTTGAAAAAATTGACCCTCACTGTGTGTTACTTTCTCACACACTCCTGGGGCCCCAATCGGGTGTGGTGAATCGGGTGTGGTGGGTGATGTAGGTTCCATGAGCACATTTTGTGAAAAAAATATTTTATTAAATTTCGTCTTGTAAAGCATATCTTGCCTTGGTTTGAACTGCGTTGGACTCCTTCATTCTTGCTTTTAGCAAGTTATAAAGTAATAATTGTGAGCTTAATAAACAATGTGAGTGACCATGGAAAAAAATGGTTTCTCAAATAACTTTTTTCACAAATAAAGATCTTTAGTAAGGAATTATTGAATCATAATTTTAGATACTTAACTGAAATGCATCTCTTTCACTAATGCAATAGATACTATTAAAAATTTTCAATGGTATGCAATATCTTGCAGAGACAGCAAAATAGGAAATTGGATGGTGACATGCATGATTGATAACCATTATGCAATAATAAGTGCCACCTTAGCATGTTGCCATTCAATTTTCTATAACTTTGTTACCCCCTGCAAGATAGCACTTAAACCGAAGAGGGTCTATTGCATTTCAGGTGATTCATGGGGATACTAAATTAAAAGAAATACATGACATGTGAAATTTCTTTCTTCAAAATTCATTGCACAGGGTCGATTTGATACACCAATTGTGTCTCTAGCCAAGGCTTTATAATATACTTACAATCTTTTATAACTGCATGGAGTTTCAACAGTTCCTGCGCACACGATGGTCCCTCGGTTTCGTGTTGGCTATACGACACCGTCTCACACTGAATGGCCTTCGAAAATCTTGATAAAATTTCATCGTTCAAATGGATATATTTTGAATTTTCTTTATTCTTTGAACGCTTTTTAGGTGTTTGAAATGTGGTGTGTATTACTCCTTTAATAAGAAAGATTGAAATTACAGTTAAAACACTGGCTGCTCCTATGCCGACGTTTAAAAGTGCCTTTTGCACCTGCTCATGAAAAGTTGCCATCTTTGTATACACTTTGATAATACACCGAGTTAATATTAAATGTTGTGCTACCCCTCCTGATAATTTTTTCTCACGGGGTCGCCCCCCTAAACGCGCCTGATTGCGAGAAACCTTTTAGGGTAATTTGACTGTTTTCTAATGAAATGTCATTCACGTTCTTTATTAACTTTCGGGTTATATTTTGGCTACGTCCAAAGAAGCAAAACATCCTTCTTCAACATGTAAATAATATAAAAATATTTTTTTACCTTGAGTCCTTGACCATTAAATGTGGAAATAAGCCATATTAAACGTAAGGTCAAGATTATGGGTCAAAACCCCAGGCCTCTTTTTCTTTTTTGCTGCTTATGCCCGATGTTCATGCAGTGCCGTATACTTTTTCGTTGCCGGACATTCGGTAAACATACGAACAATACGAACGAGTGTTCATGGTGTCGTGTAGTACTTTATTAGATCATCCGTATTTGGAAAATTTAAGTTATGCACGAAGACGATAAAAGGAAGAGTTGAGATAGGATGTTGAAAGAAGTGGATTTATTGCGTCTGAGCCCGTCGAAGTGTGGTGTGATAAAGAAGACTATAGAGAAAACCGTCGGAGTCCATCCAAAAAAGATAAATCATAAATGGCGTTGCAATGTCTATATATAGACGCATCACGCGATTTATTCCCATTTTGACGTCCTCTTTGACGTTCACTTTTTTCACGTCCACTCTTTGACGTCCACTTCACCTCTTTGACGTCCACGTCCTCGTGAAAAGCTAGAGGAATAATATAAAATTCTTTCTCTATCGCTCAAAAAAAGAAAGATAGTCTGTTTATAAATAACCTGGTAATATGATATAAATGATTACATTCGAAATTAAAGACTGTCTGGGAATAATCCCATCCTTCTACCCGGGTTAATTTCGCTCAGTTTAGTACCACAAAATTAATCCAATGAATCGCGCGTAATATTTAATCGTTAAAATAAACCTTTATTATCTGTAATTACTTAAAAATTATCATATCTTTCAGGTTACAATTATAAATAACTTGGCGCTTTCCTTTGTCACGGTAAAAACGGCCAGACCGGACAGATTACTGGTAATCTGACATTTTGCATATATATTTGCATTCAAGTATATCGTTTAGCTCGTTTAGCTATATTTCATATTTGCCTAGCACGGAAAATGAAAATCCTATTCAAAATATGACCAATCTGACCATTCTGGCCGTTCAAAGGAAACCGCCCATTGATTTATTTCATTGGTGCATTTTACATGTACAAATCATTTGGCGAGGTGTTAAGAAACTAAAATTGCGCGTGTACAAGAATCGGAGTACGGTTCCGAGAACAACCAGGAAACCATTTTCCTATCGCCTTTCATTAATTTGAAGCAGATAAGGTTTCGGTGCAAGAGTTAGTCTATACTCTCCATTAAAATCATTAACGTTTTCATTGTTTACTAGACGCAGATGAAATCGCTGAACAATTGCTGCAAGAAAGACAAATATTTCATCCTTAGCTAATCTTTCGCCAAGACACGACCTTCCACCCGTCGAGAACGGAATGAAACTCTCATGTCTGGGTACGAAGAACTTTCCGTCTCCATGCAAAAACCTCCCGGGATTAAACTCGTATGGTGCTTCCCAATAGTTCGGGTCGTGATGAATTCCCCAAATGTTTAAAAATACAAAAGTTCCCTTGGGAATATTGTACTCTCGAAGTTGGGTGTCTTCCGTCGTCGAGTGAGGCAAGGAGACTGGCACGACACAACTCATTCTCAGTACTTCATATAGGGCGGCGTTTAATGTTGGGAGTTCATTCCTATCTTCCAAACTTGGTAAGCGATCCTTACCTACAACAGCGTCCAGTTCCGACTGTAACATGATTTGCCAATCGGGATGTGCTGCCACTAACATTATTGCCCAACTCAACGTGTTGGCGATTGTCTCAAATGCAGCCCCGACTAAATCTGCCAACACATAAACCAAGTCCGTCTCGGTAATTTCTGAGCATGTGCCCAAAACCCCTTTATTGTACAGCGGTAAGTTATCCAATAATGCATCAGTAAGACTCCTTGGTACTCCAGGTACTCTAGTTCGTCTGGTAGATATATAAAAACGCTCGTGCATGGCAACAAAATCTTGAAACATTTTTCGCATCTTCGAGAAGTCACCAATAGGTAACCATTGCAACCATGGTACGATATCAGAAAGATTAACAGGGCTGGTATTTTTTGTGAAATCTTCCACCATTTCAACAACCTCTTGTGGTTCTGGACCATTAAACTCGAAATCTGCATCAAAAAACGATTTCAGTATAAGATTTGCAGCTAAAAGCCTCAACAATCCCTTCGGGTGGAAAGGTTCGCTTTGCAGTTTGGAAAATTCGCCTAAAAGTTTTATAGCCTCCTTATTCAATATCACGTCCAGATTTTTAGCTTCATAGAAGGTGCGGTGCAAAGATCTAATCGCTAGTTTTCGTTGTCGTTCGTATTTTGGAGTTTGGTCTATGAATAGAATTCCTAGACCTGCACGAATTTCAGTGAACGAGTAGAGTTGCGGACGTCCACCGTACACACGCGAACGCTTCACGAGGGTTTCACGGACGCTGTCGATACTGTTCAGAATAATCGAGTTATAACTTCCGAAGGTGATCGTAAAGATGTCGCCATATTTTTGGGAAAGCTTCGTAAGCGAGAGATGAGGATTGAATCCAAGCCAAAAAAGGGAGCCTAAAAATAAAGAAACAAAAAAATCAAAACCATTTCCATTTTATCCAACCTACTAAAGTAGCGGTTCTCCCTAAAAGATTGGTATGTGCGCACGTTATCCGTACTTTACTGAACAAGGGGGAATTTCGTTTTAGACAATTTTATCAGGTATATGTTGCAGATCATGAGATACCTATAACAGGCAAACCCCATGGTCCGGGTGGTAATTTCATCCATTGTAATCGCTTTTGAACAACCACGTAAACTGCAAAGACAGTCAAGACTAGCCAAACTATCCAATTATTGATACCAAATTCCCAATCATTACCAAACATATCTAACACACGGCGACCCGAATTTTATCCAAGTTGAAATTTTCCGTACACATTTAAAAGCTTCAACCAAAGTTACTTCAAACGTTTATATTATATGTAGGATTACTGAAAATATTCGAAATATTTCATACTTGATTGATTGTTTAGTTATGGTGATTCAATGTGTGGGCTGCCAACGGAAACAATAATTATTTTTAGAAAAAGACACACAAATTTCACACATATTTATAACTGTTTTCTCTTTCAGACTCTAAAGTTATATTGGATATTTTAAATCATAGTGATTTGTATCCCACAAAGAACAAATAATGTAAACATTGAATGATAACGCTCAGTTTGTCGAAGTCAGATGCACATGCATGCTCATTTTGCTATAGTTACGTAATACGTATTCGGTGCCTTCTAGTTTGATCGATTCAGACCGGTCAGGTGTTTCAGCCTTTAGGCCTAATCTTCTAGTATACTAGTTTCAAACTATAGGAGAATTTGGAGCCAAACAAACAGTGGTGCGTCAATTCCAAAAAAATCTAATCGATATCACATAAAGGGCGTTGCAATTATTACACTGATAACTTGTATATACATGCATAGACAGTCATAGCGATGAAGTCGAATCCAACCTGAAAACAACGATTTCACCCTACAATACATGCAAGTCTTTTTACTCTTCTATATTGAGCATGCATGCATTGAAACTCATTCAAAATTTGAGTAAATTTCAGGTTTGGAAAAAAATTATCAGTATGTGCATGATGTTGCCTTGGTGGCATTGAAATTTTATTCAAGTAATTCAACAAAATGCTATACTAACGAACAAACAAGGAAACAATACTACGTCAATAAAGCAGAAGTTGTTAAAAACTATTCTAGATCTCTTAAGTTGTAAATTCTGATGGAATTTATGCACATATTCGAAGCACGTTCTTCCTGTTAAGAAAGCTTCAAAGTACTTTTCATTGTTATTTTCCCAGTAAGCAACATATTATCATAAACATGTGTCGCGTTGAACCAAGATATGAATGCATGACTTCACTTTCGTTATGAAAGTTATACGTTGTGAGATAATAGAGATCGACTGCTGATTACAATTTACAAAATATATTGAAACACACTAAGGGAACTAAGGGCCTAAGTAGAAAAACAAGCAACGTATAGCTAGTGCATGGTATATATATGTTCAAAAACCCTCAAAATGGCCTAAGTTACTAAAGAACATTACCTATCTAGGGATCGAGACAAGGCCATTAAGAGGATTATATATGCTCTGAAAAATGTTTCTTATATTAGGAATGAAAACTATTTAAATTTTTTTAACTTTACGAACATGCTTTAAAATATATGCATAAATTAAATGATGTGCTAAGAGATTAGTGGTTAATAAAACGTTTACCTACAACTACAACAGAAGTACAGAAAAAATTCCCCCATCGGGTAAATGGAGCCCTCTCCAGCCTACGTACAGCCGCTGTCCCGTTTTTATCAAAGGACCATCTCAGTTAGCAAAAGATCCCTAAAATATTCGCTAAAATTACCAGGCGGTGAAGAAATTGAATGGTTGGAATTCCTAGATTTTGTCATAAAAAGACTGAAGTGGCTCCATGTATCGTGTCGTATTTATTTGGTTCATGCAAGCGTGGTATTACTGAAGACGTTACATAACTGTACAATAGAATATCAAGTCTTAACCACAAATTTGATATAATGCATGTTAAATTCGTGT
The DNA here is from genome assembly GCF_004324835.1 of Dendronephthya gigantea. Lineage (NCBI taxonomy): Eukaryota > Metazoa > Cnidaria > Anthozoa > Malacalcyonacea > Nephtheidae > Dendronephthya > Dendronephthya gigantea. The sequence goes on from NW_021163031.1 coordinate 2,028,103, forward strand.
ATTGTCATGTCATGTCATGTGATGTCAGTCTAGACACAAACAATTTGCTTTGGTATTTTTCTGATCGACATTATTTTGGCCTAACTAGACGTTTCAGTTGAAATGAATAAGTCATCATGCACGTAAATGCATCTGCTAAATGTAACAAGTTAAGTACATTATACCAAGGCTGATGGTATGCCAAGGCTGAGGTGTAAGTTCGACTCCTGCCAGAAGATTAGATTTTTAGCAACGTTCCCTGTTTGATCCTAAAAATCGTTCTATGGCTCAAAATCTTAATCTTAAGACACTTTAGTGGAACAGTATCGATATTGGCGTTCCATTTTGGATCATAACTCATAGGTGGCTGTAAAGATGCCACCTTTATTAGTAGTAGGAGAACTGGGCGTGGCTGCTTGATAATTTTTGCGTTTAGTTAGAAGTGATTGAAATAATAGCTGACAAGCACATAATCTATCGAGAATAACTGCGACTTGCTTGCATGGACGAAATTACATCATAATACAACTGTTTTTGAAATCGAAGTATCGTAGCACGTGACGCCACTGAGAAATGTGTTATAAGCAATTTTAACTACTAGTACTAGTTAAATTGTCTTCCGTGCCAAGGTTTAGAACCCAAACAAACACAGGCCTATTCCTACGTTATTTAATTTTTTAAAAAGAATTATCTACCCGATCCGATTTTAGCTTGCCGAAAGACATGTTTAGATGTAGCAATTTATCACGCGATCCAAATGTTGGTTAATGATATCGCAAATACACGTACGCCAACGTAGCTATATTGACATAACAACATCAATATACACCAAGGTTTTTCATAATTAACATCTGCGGGGCAAAAGGGAAAATCGGCACGATTTAAGTCGAGGAAGTGTCAATGAAGCCTTATTTATATTTTTAGTTTTCTTTGTGTGGGTGTTGCTAAAATGAGAGAAATCCGTCAATTTATATCTTTTAGATAAAAATCACGATTGAAACTGAAAGGAATTAGGATGACTGTATTTGCAACCTTTGTAAGACTCATAAAGAGCAATACGAATTACGAAGAGTCATTCTAAGTAGATGCTCTATATTACAAAGACCTTTCACATGAGCATGCATGTCTTTGAGATATAACCTACTCCTCCACATTTCTACGCCCCCGTCTATCGTAGGAAGACAATCCATTGACTACGCCTCGATACAACTGACAACAGTAGATGTAAATTGAATCTAATCACGATCATTAAAAAGTTTATATGCTTTGAACATCCGACCCTTTATTGATGCACAGTGTAACTATGGAAGGAAAGTTAATGGAAACTAAAAACTCTTTATATATACCACGTAGAGTTCTCTTAGTTTGAAGTGAATTGATGCCGACATTAAAACATTCTCTTTAAATATTTCAGTGTTACTGCCGCGGATGAAAATAGAATGATCCAGAAATAATGTAGCTACGGTAACTCGACTATTATATGTCGGAATCATTTGTCTCGCATATTCATGAAAGCATGCACGTAATTTGACTGTGAAACCAAAGTTGGTCAAGAATTGATACACAACCAGCAAAACTTACCTGTTAAGTTGCTAACTGTTTTGTCAAAATTTGACGGCAATCTGGACAAAACATGCTTGTTTCCTTCTGATATCTCAGATACCCTCCACATGCATCTTACACATGTATGCAATCATTGCAATGCTATAGACCGTTCGTTAAAGAGATAAATTCGACAATGTCAATGACGGCAAATAGAGGCTCGCCGATATTAAATCAATTTTTTTTAACAACGATTGAAGCTATTTGCATCACGTGTACGAATCGTGGGCCATGTGATGCACATAAAAAAACAGCTGAATAAGTCATGAATTGATTTCAGTTGGTTTTGATATCGTGCATGTAAACAATGATGCTAAACAATGCCTTAAAAAGTTAGTGAAAACGTGCATCCGCCACAATATTCTTGTCAGCGAAGAGTCATGTTGCAACAGCCAACAACAGTTATACATCAACTTTTACTGCGAGGCAACTCTAAGTTTTATTTCATTTGAATATTTTTTTCATTATATATATAATAATAACCTGTCAAATCAACGAAAATCTCGAAAATGAAACAGATTGAAAGGGGAAGTTTTAAACATCCGTCCATCGAAAATACGTCACTCACCACATGCATGAACGTAACTCGTAAAATAAAACAAAACAAGAAATCAAAGTTTTATTTCGTTAGTTCTCGTCGAAATAATACAAAAAGAAAATCATTTAAGATTTTAGCTGTTGAAGGTCTTTCTAGTATAGATATAAACGAGAAGAAAAATCTAAAACATTGCAGTTTTGGATCCTATTTGATGTACAATATATTGTTAATAAAATCTCTTTTGCACATGACTTTTAAAATGACGTAATGCTTGTGAAAATTAAAATAATTATTCGTGACAAAAGCCCCCTATATTTAGTCACATCCGGAGACATGAATATATAAAGAATTTTTTGCCAGCTGGTGTAATTATTTTGAAAGTATTTGCCAACGTGTACGCATCTTCGCGTTTTAGCAGAAATAAAAGTATATATTGCACATTTTCTATATTAGAGTTTGAACATATAAGGTATGTGGCAGTGTTCTAACTATATTTATATATAGACTGTGGTTAGTTATATGTATATATATCATATAGAATTTATTACTAATCTACCAGTTTAGTATTAGTATTAATATAAACATTTTCAACTATATATCTACACTGTAGAATCTACAGAACGGTATACAGATATAAATCGATACGAAACTCTAGATTTAAGCGAAGCATGCAATGTATATATAGTTTGTCCGTCTGAGCTTTTATATATAACAGGGATTTCAGCGAATTGAAATCTCTCTCTGACTCTCTCCGTCTCTCGTGATGAAAACGCGGCCCTGTCTAACAAGTAGAGACGTCTTTGCTTGAAGAACTCAGACATTATCATATACACAACAAGTTGCGTTCATACACAAGTCATGTATATGCATGGCAGTTAGCGATCTCTTTTGCGAAATTCATAATTCTTTAAGTTTCAACTTCTATATATTTGCAAATTAATATACATCGACAATTTACTGCTTTGTGAAGTGAATGTAGAAATTCATATTTGTCGTTTCGTTTGGAATAAACCGGTGCACTTAATTTACACAAAACATCTAACAGCAGATGTTCTGAAGCTATATTTAAAGGATGTATATTTTTGTTCCTTAATCTTATTCTCGCTTGACGTTCGGTAAGGGGTCTTCCTGTTGTTTCTATCTAAATTTATATATCTCTTTTCTCGCGACTATCACGCATTTTTGACAAACAAGGAAATACCAAGAAACTGAACACGAAAGCCGGAATACTCCACGTATAACCAGATGATTAAAAAACTAAGTCAGAATCTTTCTCTGATTGTCTGCGACCACGACAGAACCTAGATAAAGAGCAAGTATAGACTGTATAGTATATTTATAACCTTATAAGTCACTGTAAGCCATGGAACTATATATATAAAAAGAAATACCGGGTGATTGTTGATGTACGAGTGAGACATTACACAGGAAAACATTCCCCTAGTGACCTCGCTAAAAAAATACTTAAAATGAAGTTTGCGCACACGTAAAGCGTCTGCGAAATGCAATTTTATTTCAAGTTACGCGACGCGAAAAAAAGAGTTAGACCGACTTTTATGCATGAACATGCATGCAGCTCTTTACAGAAGACAAAGCAAATCAAATATTCAAATACAGATCAGACTCTACATTGTTAAAACCCTTAATACGAAACGCCTTTTCACTAAAATGGGGGATATCTACCCACTCGATCATGGCTCTCAAACCAAGATGCAATACCGTTAATATAAATGTATATACTGGACTATACACTCAGAGTGGAAACAAATTTTCTATAGCACAAGCGATAAAAACTGTAGTTTAAATATGCGATTTGCATACAGCTTTCTTTTGACCTGATATATCGATACGCTTTAATAAAGTAAATTTTAGTTAACAGTAATGGAATACTGGGCTTATATTTCGTAGTACATGTATATATATATAGCGTCATTTTAGGCTATATGCGTTTAGAAAAAAAAACACATTAGGACGCAGAAATTGAACTGTTGCATGTATAATAATTAAGAAGAACATACCTATGGCTATATATATACATGTCATATGACGTGTAACTCACAAAATAACAGTTGCAATATAGGTTTCTCTTGAATTGTTTACATATTACCTCTTAGACATTACATATGCAAGCATGCTATAAATCCAAAGGGTTTAAATGTAATCTTAAAATTTTGTATTCAAAAATATTGTTTTTCTCAACTTAACTTCTTATGAATATATTAATGATTAATATTGAGCTTTCAACATAATTCATAGTCAACAAGGCGTGTTGTTTATCAGTTTTGACGAGCAACGAAACGCCTAGCTACAGTCAGAGATAGAACATTTTTAATTATATAACGTTGAAGATTTCATCTTAAGTGGCTTCCGCCCAGGTATATAAGCATCCAGTAAAAACTGCTCGAGAAAGTACTGCGTATTTTCTGCGGATCTATAGATCAGTGACAGTGATAGGCGATATTTCAAGAGAACTGCTGACAGTGACAGTGATATTTCAAGAGAACTGCTGATTACACGCGAGGTGAAAACGATAAAAATAATACAGGCGCTGTCAACATTTCCTCGCTGGCACGAATTTCGTTAAAACACTTCTAACCGAAGTTATACTTTGACGCGATCAAATATTCATATCCAAAACATATTTCCATGTCATCTGTTAAGCGGCCGGGCTAGACAGGGTACAAATATCAGTGTGCATGTTAAGGTAGTTTCGTGAAAATGACGACAAAAATGCTTGCCTTGCCTATCCTATATAGAGAAAATGAGGAAATCACCCGACACCTAGGTATAATCACCCGACAGATAATTCACCTAGATAGGCAATTGGCTATTTTAAAAATGTTGAAAATATTTGCAAAATGAACAATGAGTCACTCTTCTATTTTTAAGCATGACCTAGCTGTAAACAATTAAAAGACAAAACTCGTATAGGAATATATTTTACACCTCACTAATTCTTGGCTCTAGACTAGAGTTTTACTAAACTTTTAATTGAAGAGGTACGCTATATATTCAAATAGTATATATACATAGATGTTGGACATGTACTCGAGGGATAATCAATTAATATACGCTGCACTGACCTTTGAAAACTATAGACTGAGTGAGATTGCATAGATGTATGAAAAAAAGTAGGGTTTCGGGCGCTAGCTCCAGCGAAAGACTATGAATGAATGAACTCAGAGCTTTAAAATTATGAACAAATTTAATCGCGAATTTTGCTGCGTGAATCTGGACCAATTAACGCTATTGACTGTATTGACTATGTTATATTGGGTAAAATATATGGGCGGAAGTTAACCATTACAGGGGTTGAAATACGGAAATCCATTCTAGCCTATTACGGTAGAAATTATTAATGCATTTCTTTGACTTGTTTCCTACTGATATTAAAGCCTTATAACGATTGTGTGAAATGAATTAATCCCCAAAGAATCTTTTCTACCAAATTAAATTTATATACCCATGCACACACAAATGCAGCCGGGAAAGGACGAAAGGTGAATGATAAAAACACTGTCCATGCTCACGCTAAACACCATGCATGCAATTTCTGTCAAAAGCATTTAGGAACTTTCATCTGGTAATCCTGTCAGATTCAACAGTTGCTACCTTCCCGCCTTTTGGAGGAAGTAATTGAAAACAACCAAGTTTGGGATGGGAACAGAAAATGTTTTACTGATCAGCATTTATTCTTAGCAACGGTATCACTCGGGCGGGTAACTGTAAATTTTGGCTACGTTTTGTAGCACTTATAGGAAAGAGCTTTTGATCCCAAAATACCAGCATGGTATTGGTACAGTTTCCGATTATTGTGTTCACCTTCGTGTTTTTCATAAGGCTTTCCGGGGCACGTGTGGCATTTGAAGTGCAACACAAAAAAACACTTCAAAACTACTTTCGATATAGTATCTTTCCAACAGTTCAAAGTTTTGTTATTGTTTCCCCAGGAATGCTCGTATTGTTTAAATCGAGGTTTCAATATTCTCTCCCAGAAGACAACTTGTGTGTGCTAGAAAACTAAACTATTATATCGAATTCGCCTCGGTTTCGAGCATCGTTTTGGTGAATTTTGGTCTGGATTTTCAAAGAAGAATTGAAACTGAAATATTGGATCGTGGGAAATTGCGAAATTAACCTTACCCTTAATCAATTTACCCTTAATCAATTTTGCCCGATGGCTTGGTTTCAATTCTGACCTATTCCAGTGGCATTCAATATTTCGCTTTATTGAATTAAACTAAAAAGCACTGTACATGTAATTATATGTAAAGAAGAAAAATTTATCATTTGACGAAATTCAGACAACAGTTTAGAGTTTGGCACAATGATAAAGTCAATTGGTATCTTCATCCAACTAACAAATAGCATATTTTTCCTTTTAGATATATTCTATATGACTTCACCAAAGCCAAAACGTATTAAGTTGACCATAGTGGGAGATGGTTCAACCGGAAAAACCTGTTTACTGATGGTCTTTAAAGATGAAGAGTTTCCTTCGGACTATGTGCCGACAGTATTTGAGAACTACGTGAAGTACTTAACATACGACAGCAAGCCTATCGAGCTCGTACTATGGGATACCGCTGGCCAGGAAGATTACGACAGTATACGACCTTTGTCCTACCCGGATACCGATGTCATCCTGCTTTGTTACTCCATGGATATACGCGAGAGTTTCGACAACATTGAAACAAAATGGCACACAGAATTGAAATGGTACTGTCCCAAAGTACCTGTGATATTAGTAGGCTTGAAAAAGGACTTGCGTAGCGAGGCAGCCAGACATTCGGACATTGAAAACGCAAATGAGACTGATTTCGTTTCCTTCGAGGAAGGGAAAAAGATGGCAGAGAAAATTGGAGCGGCTGATTTTCTGGAGTGTTCATCTTTAAAAGGCGAAGGAGTAAATGAAGTTTTTGAAAGCGCCATTAAAAACACTTTGAACGGCAGGAAGAAGATGAGTTACCGACTTCGGAAATACATCTGCTTTATTCCTGCCTAAAACTAGTTTGACAAAACTGGAAAAGGTAGTTTTAACCGGGCTACTGCGAACAGATCTAGCGACGGATTAAAGTTAATCTTTAATCTCTACGATTCGCTCACAAGGCCTAATTATTCATATTTAATAACGTGCTGGAAACATGAACATGACTTGGTGACGTAGCTTTTGAAACTCGCTGCTTATTTAATGATAGAAATTGTATATATTATATAGTCTAAGTGAAGGTTATTAATGTAAAAAATGAAGTAAGTTAAATATACAAATATAAATGATAAATCCTATATTGCAATGCATGATGTTGTTCTTATACAATCGTGTTAAGATTGCTGCCAGGATTGTGACTAGTAATCATGCATGATCGCTAATACATAGTGAAGGCTGAATCGCTGACCTCGGGAGAACAGTTCAAAACTGATTGAGCGGTTCATATACAAATTATTTCGAATGATATAATTTAGTTTAGTGTACCTTTCGTTTCTTGCACTTTCCGATTACGATGTTTACGTGTAGGATAACAAGTTGAGATCATAGCATCCGTCAATCTAGGTATGAAAGTAATTTCTGACCTCTTTAAAAGCCCGTTTACACGCATTTTCCTCTTTTGATAGATGTGAACGAGTAATAAGTTACGAATGCACTGATATGTACGAGCTCCTATTAATTAATTTGAACATCCGTAACCAATTCACTCCTTCACATCTATCAAAAGAAGAAAATTGCAGCAAAAATCGCAAGTGTAAACAGGCCTTTAGATCGAAATCCTAGAATATAACCCACATAATTCACTTTCACGAGCCCTAGCTTACATCAAAATGGCTTTCCTCATCTTTTCCTTCATTTGCAGCCGTCGCTTCAGTGAGAGCCCACAGCTGTTGAAGTTTGCTAGCAATATCCACAACTCTTCTGTTTTCATCCTAATTGAGGAAAAAATAATGTAGTTGGTGGGCCAGTGTAAGCGCGCACACACACACACAATCAATTATAGTAATTTTCAGAGTCCTGGGGCTGATCGCGCATTACGTTGGATCGTCCCTTAAGTGTTAGGATGACGCAAAAAATTGCAACCACATTTAAATTCTATAGTTTGCATTTGCAAAATGAGCATTATGGAGCATGTGAAAGAGCAAATGAGACATAATTTTGCTTCTCAAATTACTAAAACGAACAGGCTGAAATACAGTACGAGTGGAATTATACACACTTCAAATGCAAGCCAGGAACAGTTGATGAAAAATGAGTCAACTATCGGTCCTCCGGCAGGAATCGAACCTACGCTTTTGCGATGCCGGTGCAATGCTCTTGCCACTGAGCTACAGAGGTAGCTGGCTGACAAGAGCAAGCGTTGTTAATATGTGTGTGTGTGTGTGGTGGTAATGGTTGGAATAGGTGAGGGTAAATCAATGATGATTTTTGGCACTTCAATTTACCTGCATCGAATGAAGGTAAAAGAAAAAATCATATTCCTGGCATTACCACCATATACACATTAACCACGCTTGCTCTTGTCAGCTACCTCTGTAGCTCAATGGCAAGAGCTTCAACACACAGGCATTGCAAAAGCGTAGGTTCGATTCCGGCTGGAGGACCGATAGTTGACTCATTTTTCATCAACTGTTAAAGTGTGTATAATTCCACTTGAAATTAAGACCCTTTGAACCTCTAAAATAAAGTACCTCTTCATCATCAAAATTTTCACTGTCCATATTTGAAGAAAGAATTTCTGTTAGATGTGAACTTATCTAAATAATATAATACCAGTTTGTAATATAATAGCAGTTTGTAGGACAATTATGAGGTGTATTGAAGATTAGTTATTTGAATCAAAACCAACATTTAGTTATACAATTATAAACAAAACCCTAAAGTTGTAATTATATTTATTATCACCTTAGTTGGTGGTGAAAAAGTGAGATTGTCAAGAGAAAAGTTTAGCCAGTGAGGTGATGGTTGTCTGAGCACAAGTCGAACTAACACAGCATCTTTTATTGAACAAAGCATCTGGTCTGCTTTGACACTGAACATTTTTTGGCTTCCTTCTTCACAATGTGGGGATGGCATTAACACAAAATTTTTCAAACATGTTTTCCATGTGTCATCTGCAGAGTAAATTGTACAAATAAGTTTCAAGAAATGCTGAAAATGACAAGCCTTCAACTGATCACAATGATGCATATTACTGAAATATTTGTTTGTTGAACTTACCAGATGTTTTGTATTTGATACTCATTGAAGCAGTGTAGTTGTTCACAAATGAAATACAACCAATCTGAAAAAGTTCAAAGCACAGTACTTGAAATCAAACAAATTATACAAAGCTAGATTAAATAATGATGATAATCAATGCATTAAGGCAGGTTTTGATAATTAATGATGGCTGCATATTTTAAGAGTGCATGTTAATCGTGGTAGTGCTTTTGATAGTTTCTAATTGAAAGAGTTGAGTAATTGTGGTTGTAATATAGAAATGATTTTATGATGTTGGTAAGAAGTCATTGGTAATGATTTCATGAATCATGGTCACAAAGGGACTATGTTAGTTGTTAGGATGATCAGGAATGTCATAGCGTGGAAAATATATATAAATTAAAGATATTTTTAGGTCCTCTATTTATTTTCTAGCATTTTTTTATATCAGGCAAGCTTTTTGTACATTTTCCAGTCAGCTAGAGGACTGTCAAGATGGCCTGGGGCCCCATGACAGTAAAGCTAGGCCTCAAAATAATTACCCTGTCTACTCATGATGCTAACTATAGTGTCTTTGCCATCATTATATATCGACACTGATAGTTACTGATAGTAGTATAAATGACAATGTCACCACCTCCTCTGCAGGCACTAGGGAGCATATCGGGCGATTTCGGGAAATACCTGCGAAAAATATTACCGCCCGCCATATTAGCCCGAAAAGGGCCTGCGGAGGAGGTAGACAATGTCAACAACCATTGCTAAATCAAGTCAGTCAACATAAATACTGAAATATACTGCTGATATACAATACCGTAACTACTTTTGCAGCAGGAAAGATCACATCAATAACTGAACATCCAGATTTAAATTCCACAGAAGGATTGCCAACACGTAAGGATATAGCTTTCTTTACGATGCATTTTATACTCCCATCAGAATCAGAATCTGTCATATTTTAACTGTAAGTTTTAATTATAAATACACATCTAGATAATTCCAGAAGTTGTTCAAATGAAAATTTGAAATAATGTGAACAAAATAGAAAATGAAAAAAATTAAATTCATCTGGAAATTTCACCACAAACATTGTTTGATTTGTTTCCAAGTATTCATTGTGTGATTTGTGTCAGTATTTTTTTCAAAACATTCTCAGTAAAATTTTTCTACACTAATGGGGAACCCCGCTGCACATAAACCAAACTTTCGACATTATTGTCGTTTCTGGTATTACTTTCTCGAAGCATTTTAATACTTTTAAGCATCTATATCTACTTTCATTACTGCAAATTCCACTCCTACAAGTTTTTTGACATTGTTTTTCGTACTTGTAAACTAGGCTAAAGCTGAAAGAATACGTGACTGCCAACTGCGGCAGACTGCCAGTATAGAATATACGGAAACAGAGAACGAATTTTTTTTCCAGACAAAAAAAGACCGATGCAACACTGCCTAGCAACAAGAAAAATAATATTTTAGTAAACCAATTTAAAAATTCACAATAAAGATTTTGACATCAAAAAGACGTGCAATTTGTGCGAGAATTTTGGATCAGGGTGCTCTTTGTTTCTAATGGATCCCACGGTTTCTAGGGTAGGTTTATGAATTCCCTTCTAGGCATCTAGCTAGATCATTTTATTCAAATTTTCAAACGATGGAACCGAAAAGAAATATTGCTAAAAATCATGTTCAATTTGCATGGAGTATTCTTTAATATAACGACATGATTCACTTTAAACTACGATGGAAAGAAGATTGTCAAGAAAACTCACTAAAATTTGCTTTCATAATTGCGAAGGTTTATAGTGCTAGGGCGCTACCAGTAAATAATTTGCAAACTGACATATATTTGTTTTAATTTGTTCTAGTCTGCCGAACTTACAGCAACAAAACCTGGTAATGGTGCAAAAACTTCAAACTATTATCGCACAAAAAATATTCCTGAACGCTTTGATAATCCTGGTATGTCAATTTGACTTTCTCATCTTTTTTAGTATCTCTCTCCAATGTCCCAATCTCTGCTGGTGAGAACACACAAACTGTGAATAATTTGGGAAATCCTGTGTTCTCATGCCCAAAAAATATAAATAGTATAAGCACGGCTCAAACATCCACATTGACAGCAAGTGAAGGTGTGTTGTCATCCTTGTATGTTTTTTCTTATCATTTGTGGAAGAGTAATAATTGATTTTCATTCTCTGCCTCAAATTTCTTTAGATGTTTTTCAAGGTTATAATGCAAAAACACAACATCCAATGTACATGACAAGTTCAATGGAATATGGGTAGGTCTAGCACTGCCTTGATTAATTACTTGCATACTTATTGACATATTCAACCAACTGACTAAACTACACGACTACTTATCCAACTGGTTCACCCTGAATGTCAAAAACTTCTAAACTGAATGAAAATGTACTAATCCAACCAAATAAACAAATGTTTACTCGACTAATTGCCTGTATGACTATGTGCTCCATGATTGACAGACTACCAACATACATATGTACCACTGATAGCTAGCTGGCTAGTACTTTTTTCACACTGACTGCAATCACTGTATCATAAAATATTTAAATGGGAATGCTGTTTTCTTTTTCTAGTTCAAGACAGCCTACAGTTCATACAATGCCAACAACATTTCATGCAAAGAATCAGAAATTCTCAGAACATCTTGGAACATGTGGGATGTACAGAGATCATTCATTGAACACTGCAATGGACAAGAGTGTTGTTTGATTCTTGTAAAAATAATAACAGATAGTGTAAATAATGGAAATAATCTGAAAAGAATCACGTTTGAAACATCCAGTCTGTTCCATAATTTTGTAATTGGATTTCAGTAAAAAGGTTAATTCTGCTTTTGGCATGTTGTTAGTTGTTACAAAATATGGAGGACTACCTCTTTTGCAGGTGCTTGGGGAGTATTTTGGGCAGGTTTTAAATATGCTGCATGTTTTCACAGAAAAAGAGCCTGTGGGACAGGTAGGCATGGGGCTCTGTATTGAACATCCCAGTTTAAATTTAAAGTCTGGTATTGCCAACTCAATATTCAAGACTACAACACAATACACCCACCAAATATGGAAAACAAAAACAATTAAAAAGTTATAAATTATTATAAATCAATTCACAAAGTTAGTCTATGTTTTTATGATCAGTTTTGATAAACAGTGTCAAACCTGATTGATAATTATTATATAGACAATAATTAGTGAGAAATTCCATTTCAGAATTTCAATGAGTTGCAAGAATCAACCATCTGGTCATGAAATGGCAAATCAAACATACATCATAGGCAGACTAGTTGTATACAACACTTGTACACATTTCTTAACTTATAATGGTAGGTAGAACATGCAGTTTTCATTGGCAACCACTTGCCATAAATTGAAATACAGGCAATTTAAAGTATACCATTCTAAACAGCTGGACTAGGTTTTATAGTAGTTGTTCTTAAAACATGTTTGCCAATGAAACCAAACATATAAACAGAATAAGCAAACATGAAAATATACATGATCATCTAAATATGCTAATGCTCTGGTTGGTTTTATAGACATGTCAGAAAATGTCTACTACATCTGTTGTAGGCTAATTGTAACCCTTGTTCTTATTTTCATGAAAGAATAGCTCCCTGTAAATTTCTCCCAGTAAAATGGGTTGAAATTGTACTGGAAACAGCTTGCTTAGTCAGCTTATAAAGGTTTAACTCCCTAATAGTATAAATTATACAAACACTCAATCTCCAAATTATCATGAAAATATTACAGGAATTGAAAAGGCCACCTAGGTTTGCTGCATATACTGGTATAATATAAGTATCCACAATTAAATCAAGTTTCTTGTACGATTATTTAGTGTTTGTTTATGAGGTTGTCTTGAGTTCCTGACCAATTTTGTAGCCAGCAATTTTATTCCAGTCCAATCTAGTTCTGGTCACAGGTAGTTGCCTACGCAATGCCTTGAATGTCGTTGAAGACATAGTGCTATAGTTCTCAGATAATGCTTTCTGAAATACACAGAATGAAAACTTATGATGTAAACTATCCTAATGCCTGTTGAATGGAATCCAACAAGGCAAACTGTGTGAATGAGCCCTTAACAAAAATCATTTACTACAATTTTAACAGATATCATAAATGAATCAAAGTTGTTGAGCATAACTATACACAATTTTTTACCTGAAAGTTTTCTTCTTCTTCTTTTATCACATCAACTATACTTTTTGCTGTTCCACTTTCACTCTGTGAATATTCAATGAAAAATGAATGCTCACTTGTGTTTAACCCAGCACTAATAACTAAATTTGACAGAGAAACTTACCGTAACTTTTATTTCTGAAGTGATTTCTTTTGAGGAGACCAACTGGACATTGCCATCCTCATAGTAATGCACCTAGGAAGTTTGAAAAATCATATTTCTCAGTCAGGACCTATTACATCATGATTCAAGTACAGAAAATGGCTTACATAAAATTCAATATATACCTGTACTTTGATTATTCCCTTCAGTTCTGATGTTGAGCCAGGACCTTGAAATGATATTGTCCACTCTGCCCTCCACCGACCATTCCTAGAATTCCCACATAATGATCAATGTTTAGCAAGTTAAGGCAAAATATCTTGATTAAATTAACTAAAACCAATGTGTTAAAAAACAGATATTGCCATTTATACACTCAAAGAAGCAATACTTGTCATAATTCAAGTGAAAGTGCGATTTAGGAACTAATTCCAAAAAATAGATAGACAATAATGTGATTTTTCTAAATAGTAATTCAAAGAAAGTCATATAACCTACCAAAAGTTCTGGGGCTGGAACTGATGGTCCTCACAACATGCAATTAATGTGATATTTCCATTGACATTCTTCCCATAAATCTTAATAATTATAAATGTAGTTTTTCGTTAGTGCTAATTATATGAGAGGCTAAATTTAATTACATATGAAACCCATATAAATTACATCAGAAAAATAAATTTAAAAATATGACCTAAAAACAGTTTACCGTGCAAATGCCATGTGGATAATGGCTTTGGATGTATTTTCTATACTCGCTATCTAGCTGTTCCCTCCATGGCTCAGCCTCCTGATCTACATCTATGGGTTCAGCATTGCTTGCCTCCTAAAGAAGGAAAACAACAGTATTATATAATTTCCTACATGAATATTATTGCCAAGCAAAGCCCACCTAAAGAGCATAATACTTCACCAGTAATAAATTCAGATGATAACTAACCTTTCTTAAATGATCATAACTAAACTTCTGCTTGGATTTAGGATCAAGAAATGTCCCATCCGGAAGCTCGCCATGTGATGTCACTAAAACCTATGGAAATTTGTTGTCAAAATTAATCAATAATTAAGATATGATTAATTTATATGAAAATACGTTGGTCCAAAGTTGCACAAAATTGCTTGCACAGCGCATGCTCATACTATCAGTGGAAATTTTATGTAAACTAAAAATGATGGAAGAATATCAGATTCACTGCTCTACTTGATAAAAATCCAACAATTCTGACAAGCATGAAGCAAGGTTTAAATAATACCACACCTGATGCTCTGCACCTTCAACTTTAACTGGTGTGAATTGCTCTTTGTTGTATTGTTGAAAAGAACTAACAATAGAATTAGAGCAGGTATTGGTTACTTTATTAAGGCCAATTAATTAGGCTTGCACCAATCAGTGCTTATTGACAAAGTAGCACTGCCCTAAAGATGCAGGAAAAATACATAACACACATCAAATATATGTCTTATTAACTCATCAACAGTCAAATATAAAACAATTTCATGTGCACAAGTTCTTTACTAGGTTAAAGTGATAGTTTTGTTTGAATTCATTAATTAGAATGATTTCATGGGTCAATACATTTTTTATCATTTGAGTGGTGCTGGCTCAATGCATGAATGAAATTTGTTTACCAAAGTAGTTTATTTATCTCTCACAACTCTTGCAATTTTGTAGCACATATCAGTAGCACATTTGTATGAAATTTTAACCAAATATGTAGTTCTGTAATTGGTATTGCCTTAATGGAATTAGTGGCACTTGATTGTAGTTTTATGGTAAATAGATTGAATATTTAACAATTGAGGAAATAAAAGTAAATCCTCAAGAAGCAAAATTGAACATCAGAAAAAAAAATTGAAGCCAATAAATGAACTGCTGGAACTGCTGTACATTTTGTACTGTAAATTTTAACTTAATCAGAGAAGACCAGAAAATCATAATACAGAAAAACGTTTCAGAAATTATGCACATATTACGAAAGTATACAAACATACAATAACAAGTAATTCAAATTGTCAACTAGCCAGCAGGTAAAAATTGTTTTTCGAAAAATAAAATAGAAAGTCGCCATAAAATATAAAACAAACGAAAGTTTTAATTGTATTTCTTTGCTATTTTCACTTTAATGTACCTAAAAGTGTACAATTCGAAGTGACGAAAGGTTAAAATCTGACAAACATAATACCTAGCTGCACCACTTTTTAACAGTGAATCGTTGTCGAAGAGCACTCGAACGTCTGCAAGAGTAAAAGCAAAATTTTAAGGTCTTAAGTTTAAGGTCTTAAGTCAAAACAAGCAGAAGAGACATTTCTTTACCATTAAAAACTTCGTTAAACTCTCCCGGAGGGGCGTGTTTTATAAAGTCTTCAGCTATTCGAAGCTATAACAAAGCAATAATTATCCAGGAATTAGGCTAGTTTCGTGCGAAACTCTTTACCCGAGACATCGTCAAACAAACGTTTAGCTATTAATGTTTGTTACCTTTTCCTGATCCGAAATTTGCCCCTCATAATCGGCCATAATTTGTTTTTTCTGTCGTCTTTCTTCAAGGAAGTGAGATCAATCTCAACAAATATGGCGACCAACTTGCGGAAGTGGCAGCGCAATGACTCACGGTATGTGGATCAAAGGGAAAGAGAAACTAGTGAGAAACTGGGGAAGCGCAAGTGTGTAGCGCAGTCTTTTCTATCAAGAAAACTTCGTGACTTTCCATAATTCACAAGCCCCAGGCGATTTAATTACAGGAAAAAATCAAATAAATTGGCCCCTCTGATTTCTGAATCGTTTTCGTTTATCGCAAAGAGTTCTCTGCGGGACACCGCAGAAATTGGTAAACTTCTCAATAATTAGCCGCAATTCTCAATACTTAAGGCTGCTTTCCACTTACGCGTTTTTTATACGCACGTACACGTACGGAAAATTTTAAATGCTTTTAAATTTTTATTATTTAACATCTAGGTCAACTAATGCATACTAAAATATGCAGAAAACTAAGTTCCTTCGATTTATTCACTTGGTTTTTTCAAAGGTAGCATGTACAAGGATTTAGACTTTTACGTGCGTGTACGTGCGTATGAAAAACGCGTAAGTGGAAAACAGCCTTTAGGTTTCAAATTTGGTTGGGAAAAAAGATTTATAAATACTAAAAAAATATATCTTGCACAAAAGATTTAAAGCTTGCACACGACAAAAACGAATCGTCTGAAATCGTCCAACCTTAAACCTCAAAATGGCCATTTCACAGCTGTAATAATAGTTTTTTGTTTGATAACGATACAGAATAACAGAAGTGCACAATTGTAAACCAGTGATTAGATTTTCGGGTTGAAACTTCACAAACACCGGCGTTTTCCTGCGGGAGCTTCCCACTAGTTACTAGTGGGTTTTTTGCGATGACTGTTTCAGTTTTTACGCTTGCAACACCTCTTTCGGTTTCTTTTTTTTTATACATATGAAAATGTCGGGGCATTTAAAACTTATTTGCTTGTTCTTGCCATGAAAGAAAACCACTGATTTTTGAAATTTCCCTGAGTACGAAGTTGGGGGGGGGGGGGAGAAACGACAACCACAATTGCTGGTTGCCAGCGATTTGTCTTTGAAAATCACACAAGAATAACGTAAACAGAACAAGCAAACTATATATTATGCTGTCACAAACTATATAATTGTATATATTATCGAATATTTTTATTTATGAAATATTTAAAACAGGCAAGTCTTCGCCAACATGCTCTTTCCAGAATCGTAAAATTATCCCTAGCGCTTTTTCTTTCTCCTCATACGTTTGCGCTACCATAGTCCAGCATTCTTCTCCAACACGACAAGCGCTGTTTTTAACGTCACCCTCATCCACAGTCATGATTTTAGTCTCACTCTCTATCCGCTGTTTCTTGAATACAATAGTAAAATCTTGTGTATTAGAACCACTAAATTCGATTCTTTTAATGTCCGTAATAAGGCGCAAACACTGAACCTCGTAACGTGAACCCATGGGCAGACCTTTAACAAACAGCGGCAGCGGGAAGTTCACGTGATTTTCCACGCATGTGCACAGCGCACGGTCGAAGACAATAAAAGTGCGAGCCAATTTCTTGCCGTCTACAACTTGAAACATTAGCAGATACACAAGAATACTTCCATAGATATCTATATCATTTAGGGAGGCGCAGTACTCCGACTCCTTCGCATATCCTAGAATAGTATGCTTTAAAATTTCAACGGTATCATCGTTTGTATAAACGAATTGCACAACACCTTTCGAGTGATGGAATTTCTTTACCGAAGAGTGATCGATGTCCGCATTCGAGTTGCTCGGATAAGCGTCGTAGATACTCGGAGAGCTGTCAGATGACGCGACTGGAGGGGGCCCTTCGTCACCAATCTCTTTAAAGATTTTTGTGAGGTTCTCTAAAAAGCAACCAGTCACTTGATAATCACGTGTGATAAAAATAAAAGTACCCTCGGGGTCATCTGTTTCCAATCGGAAAGTCTGATCAAAGAAGCCGACACACACCTGGCGTAACCATGTCAGTGCTAGCCAATGAAAACAAAACTTGTTTCCAGTACCAAAAACTACATCTTGAGAAGCGCCTATAATCTTACGATCTTCAACGTCAGCCACAATGTAAACCTTTGTACTTGATAAGACTAGCCATACGTGGATCTCTCGCGAGGGGTTGGAGTATGCCACGCAGCCTGTCCATGTATAAGACACGAGTGTTTCTAAAGTATCGTTTCCAGACTTTTGTCTTAATATTTCGATGAAAAACGTTTCTAATATTTCAGCATTTGCACTATGTAAAACCTGCATTGAATTCCTCATCGAGTGTTTAGTCGGGGAAAACTGGCCGGAAGCATTACGACGATGACTCTTCTTGGTTCGGTTTTCAGGGCAATCTAGTCCAGATGGAGGCAACCTTTCTTGAAAGAATTCTGCTGCAAAGTCGATTCGGGGAACGTGGCGAATATTTGTCGCAAGGATCGGTTTAGATTCCGTAGTTTTAAGATCGCCATGAAAGTAGTATGACCAAATTTTCGAGAGCGACCGTTGAAATTGCTCCCGTTCTTCCTTAAGTTTAAAAATCACGTTCCACGTCTTGGTCTTGCGTGACTCGCATTCTATCTTGTGGGATTCGTGTCCGGTCATGCCAGACAAATCTTCGCAAGTGCGCGCGTTGTTCTCTAACTCTTTAGCTACCAAAAGGGTCGTTAACGACCCTGCTGGGATTTATGTGGATATTTTACCCATATTTGAGGACAAAAAGGGATTGAAAGGGTCTCTGCACTATAGTTAACATATATTGTAGCTAACATGAAGTTCTTCACGTTTTATTTCGAAATTCTTAGTATTTTCAATAAATCTTGTTATTTTTCCTTCGCCATGTTGGATTTACAAAATGGTGGCAAGTTCTCGTTGGCAATTAGACGAAATTTTAAGCGAAATATTAGTTTCTGATCGGGAATTTTACAGAGAAAATGAATCTTTTGCATTTGAAGACTATAAGGAAGCATTAGACATAGGAATGAGTGCAGTTACAACTCACTAACGACGACAATGTTTTACTCTTGAGAGAAGCACCAAGTCGTCATCCTAAGTGTGGAAGATGTGCATCTTGGAGGTACAAGAAAGTCGAAAATTAAACATTTAAGCACACAAAAACTTTAAAACTATTGCATAAAGTGTGATAGGTTCTCTGCAAAGTTGTTTTGAGTTCTTTTCATATAAAAAATATGTGTAAGGTAGATTATTATAGAACAATGTAAAATAATTCCAATTTGGGAAGAATGTGATGACACATTATTCAGCAATAACTGGCCGCTCGTTAACTTATGTATACAGATAACCCATTTTAATTATTCCGGTAGGGATAGGACATTGATATTTTGATGCATTTGTAGGGATATTGTGCATCATTAATTATTTATAGGGAAAGTAATTTAAATTTTTAGTTTTTCTAGCATAAAATTTTATTATTTGTAAATAAGCACATGACTTGTGACATCATACCTTGTTAATTAGCATAAAAGTGAATGCATATAATTAAAGACCTTGTTCTGCAGATTCTAAATATATATAGTTTTGTATATCTAACTGCACTAAAATACCCATTATAAGTAACTCTATGTAACTTCCCAAAAATTTCAAAAATCGGAAAAAATTATCTTGGTAGCTAAAGAGCTAAAAGTAAGGACATTCCGCTGCTTCCTACGAACGTACACCCACCCATGACGTCATACACCTCAATCCCAATCAAATGCTTTATGTCATCGTGCTTGGTAACCACCCACTGTGGGGTTGATGGTGCAAAACGTACGTAACTAGGCAACGGCCAGTGTAGATGGTCCTCTTCGCAAAGGAAAAGATTCCTGTTTGTAAGAATCAAACTTCGCGTTCTCGATATATGACTCTCAGTTGATGATGTCGTCATCTCAATGGTGTTAAGGGCGTGGTTGTCATTTGATGAAGTCTCCTCCGTAAGCTCCCTAACCACAGAATATATAAGCACACATTCGTCATCTTTAAATGTTTTCCCGCAAGACAATGCGATCTCTCTTTTTAGTTTCTCAAGTCTTAACTCTTCCTCTTTAACGAAGTCGTCATTGAATATCACTGGTGTCGTTCCACTTGTCAATTCTTTTAAAACATTGATGAACGCTTCTGTCATTTCCGAATCACGGGTGAGAAAAGTGAAAGTACCGAGTGTGGCACGCTTTGCAAACTCAAGGCGAAATGTCAAATTGAAAACACCTCTTTTAACACTAACCATCTCTGTCAGCGGTAGACAACACATAAATGACAGTATTTCGTCCATTTTTTCAACCTTTTTTGGTGGGGTGACAAAGTTGAGGAGATGAAATAAATGTATATTCATATTCGTCAGGATGAGGCAAACTGGAAATTCGTGTTCTGGTAAAGCGTACGGAAGACAGCTGAGCCAAAGTATCACGTGCACACATTCTCTTACAGTCTCTGTTGCATGACGTGCAGACTCTGTAAGCTCGCTTTCTATTGGCCAACCAAACTTACAGCTGAGGAATTTAGAAAGTAAATCAGGTGGTAGTCCAATAGGATTGCTATACAATGACGTGACGTCATTTGAGACTGTCCGTTGTGGTGTCTGCGAGGGGTCCGAGTTCGATCTCTCTGAAGGCCTATGTAAAGTATGAAATCATCATTTTTGCAGCTGAATGCTGACTGCAAGCTGAACGCTCTACTGCATGTCATTCCTGTATACTGTATGTCTTACTATACTGCATGTCATTCCTCTATACTGTATGTCTCACTATACTGTATTTCATTCCTCTATACTGTATGTCTCACTATACTGTATTTCATTCCTCTATACTGTATGTCTCACTATACTGCATCAGTCTGCATGTCATTCCTCTATACTCTATGTCTTACTATCACTGCATGTCATTCCTCTATACTGTATGTCTCACTATACCGCATGTCATTCCCGTATACTGTATGTCTCACTATAATGTATTTCATTCC
Organism: Dendronephthya gigantea; assembly: GCF_004324835.1. Classification (NCBI taxonomy): domain Eukaryota; kingdom Metazoa; phylum Cnidaria; class Anthozoa; order Malacalcyonacea; family Nephtheidae; genus Dendronephthya; species Dendronephthya gigantea. The sequence goes on from NW_021163031.1 coordinate 2,049,208, forward strand.
TCTATACTGTATGTCTCACTATACTGCATCAGTCTGCATGTCATTCCTGTATACTGTATGTCTCACTATACTGCATGTCATTCCTGTATACTGTATGTCTCACTATAATGCATGTCATTCCTCTATACTGTATGTCTCACTATACTGCATGTCATTCCTCTATACTGTATGTCTCACTATACTGCATGTCATTCCTGTATACTGTATGTCTCACTATAATGCATGCCATTCCTCTATACTGTATGTCTCACTATACCGCATGTCATTCCTCTATACTGTATGTCTCACTATACTGCATGTCATTCCTGTATACTGTATGTCTCACTAAATGCATGTCAATTCCTGTATACTGTATGTCTCACTATACTGCATGTCATTCCTGTATACTGTATGTCTCACTATAATGCATGTCATTCCTCTATACTGTATGTCTCACTATACCGCATGTCATTCCTCTATACTGTATCTCTCACTATACTGCATGTCATTCCTCTATACTGTATGTCTCACTATACCGCATGTCATTCCTGTATACTGTATGCCTCACTATAATGCATGCCATTCCTCTATACTGTATGTCTCACTATACCGCATGTCATTCCTCTATACTGTATGTCTCACTATACCGCATGCCATTCCTCTATACTGTACGTCTAACTATACTGTATTTCATTCCTGTATGTCTCACCATAATTTACCCTTACCTTTCGCTCAAAGAGTCCCAAATAAACTTATACAGCAATACAAACAGTTCAGTGGCATCTTTCATCGACCTCATGCGATATTTTGCGACATGTCTGTAATTAGCTTTGGAGGCGCTTGTACCGCTGTCAACGTGAAGATCAGCATGACGACGCAATTCTTTGTGTTCTGCATGTAAAAGATCTACATACCAACACCCCGAAGATTCCAAAATATCCACACTTGATATATCAGCTGAGAATATAACGATAATGTGTGAGGTTCCTCAGGTCAGAACAATGATAAAAGATCAATAAATATGATCATTGTTGGAAACTTTCTCAGTTCCCTTTTCAAGTTTTATAAATTGATGTTTATTGCAGAGTTCCAACATTAGTTAAAATTCACTCACCAAGTTTGTGTTTCGCATATGTCTCCACAGTATCGAGAGCAATCGCCATTAAAATTTCTTTCTTCAAATCAACGACAACCATTCTCTCTTCGTCACCGACATCACCTTCAATCCTCACGAAAAACGTTCCAGTTGTACTAAAAAACGTTGTTAAAATTGGAAATTTTGCCAAGCCTGAGTTGTAGCTGGGACTGGTTATCTCGTATTTTACAATTCAGTTAAGTACAAATAAATACATCTTTCAGCACATATAAACCCTCATATAAATAAAGGAAAAGGTCTTACACATCTTTATCCTTCTCTATAGTAACTTTCACAAGATCTTCAAGCTCGGGGGAAAATCCAAACTGCAGCGCAGTAGAACTCTAACAACAAAACACCAAACAATTTGTGGCTGAAATTCCACAGATGACCACATCACCAAATGCCTTACCCCACCCCACCTCTTTACAAATAAAGATCAAGCACACTATTAAGACCATATAACCTACCTTTGATTGCTGTCCATTCACATCCTTAGCCGAGGAAGGCAAAGTAGTAGCTCCATTTTTCACACAAGCAGACGCTGCATTTCCAGGTAAAGAAGTACTGTTAGTCTTGCCTGGATGCTTGAAGGTGAGATAAAGATTGTAACGTTTATTTCAGCAAGGTTGTCTAATCAGTAGCAAGATTAACTACAGGAAATAAACTAAAATCATAACAAACTCAGCGTTTGTTTTCAATTGAAAAAAAAATATGAAAAAACAGAGTCTATGATTCATTCAGGACAAAAGGAAACAACAGTAACTCTAGGTTGTAAAATAATTCTATAGGAATTTGATATTTTGTTTGGTATGTAGTTGGCCACTAAGAAACTATAAAATAATTGACAAAGCTGATGATAACCATTGGTTGAGAATCGCTGTGTCATACAGCGTGAATGTAAAAGAAAAACTCAATGACTCATATTCTATTAACAGTTTAGTGTCTATTGAATAACAACAGACTAAGGTAGCGTTCCTGAAGATGACTACACCACAGCCGAATTGAAATAAATTTATTTCAGGTATTTTACGACATTGGGTTACCGTTGTTCTGTATCTTATATAAAAATATAGAATCTGTATTTCGTAATAATTTATGTCATACTTTATGTTCACTCTGCATTTCATTCAACAATGTTAACCAATCATCGCCCCCTAATTTACGTATTTTATCAACTTTGTCACGAAATTCCTTCCCCTCATCTGTGTCTGTAGTTTTCTGTACAGCTAACGACGGGCCTAAAACAGATTTAACTCACAATTATAATTAATAACAGTAACTAAAATTATTAGAATTACTGTTTATTACCTTCCGTTTTAGTTTCTTTTTCCAACACGATCGGAGGTTTGGTTTTCACTTTACGTCTAGGTGCCTTAATCGTGACAAATTATACCATATCAGCCACAACGTAATGCCGTACTTTAACACACCCTATCCCACCCTTTTATCACAGATTTTATCTCACTGTAGCTATCTATCCTACTTTGTCCTATTATACAGTACCTCAATACGCCTTACCCTATCCAACTCTACCTTACATACCCCACCATACCCTACTCTACACTACCATACCCTACCCTACCCTACCATGCCGTATTTTATTCCTGCACCCTACCCTGTTCTATTGTTCCTTCCATATACTATATGTACATGGTACCCTACATAAGATACCCAACCTGTTGTGCCTCTCTCTACTATTATTTACTTGCCTTTCTATGTCCACTTATATTTGTAGGATCATCAATTTTCACAAACTCATATTCGTCTTCTTCAGCAAGCATTTGTATCACAGTTCTCTAAAAAATGGAAAACAAACGCTCAGTTGAAAACATCGAGAATGCAAGTTTTTCAAAGAAGACTCCGTTCGACTTACAATTTCCTTCTCTGTTGGAACCACTTGATCAAGGCATATCTAAAAACAATAGCCACGTGTTGGAAATGATCAACTCGTTCGTTCGAAGCCTCAGGTTGCACCGTAGCGTGATGCACATGCGTGAATATGAAACACAATGCCTCTTCATACGTTATTAGTTTATCATTTGGTATTATACTCTATGCCAATGCCATTAATGCTCGTTTACACTGCGGTTTCATGTGCGATTTTCTTCTTTTGATAGATGTGAAGAAGAAATTAGTTACGAATGCACTAATGTATAAGAGCTCTTATTTGAACATCAGTAACTAATTCACTCGTTCACATCTATCAAAAGAGGAAAATCGTACAGCGAAAATTTCAAGTGTAAATGGGCCTTTACATTCAATTGTTGACCCCGGAAGATCCATAGTATCACACAATTACTATGCATCATAAATACTATGCATTTTCAAATTGCATTTCCAGTGATGTCCGTAGTGAAGTGTTTATGGCTTGCTTCTGTTCGTGACAGGCAAAGTTGAAAACTTTCGTTCAATTCACTCAAATAAAACTCAATATTATAGAGAGTTGACTGAAACTGATTTAAATACTTGCCCGTGAAAGTTGGTCGTCAAACGCGGCCAGGAGTTGCAGGCGATACATTGATGTGTGTCTGACAGGATTTGCAAGTAGAATCAGATTTTCCAAGCACGGTAGCCGAGCAAGTGACATGACATCAGAAATCTATCAAGTAGCGAATCACTATGTATCATAACTTTCTAGCGAAAATGACACACGTTGTCAGAGTCAACTAAAAATGAATGCATTGTTTACTCAAGGAATATTGTTTGCCCTCCTGGAAACACCTGGTAAGACGACTTCACTTACATCACCTATAGAATTTTCACTAAGATCAAGATTCACTAGAGAAAACATCTTCGGTAAATCTAAAGGATTGGAAAATTTGTTAAATTCACACTGTTATAATAAATATTTCAGTGAATTTAGCAAATGTACATTTCAAATGTACATGCATTTCATCATCTCTGATCATGGTTCTGACTTCTGACACATAAAAGTAACCTGTCCGTAAATAATTGATGTGAAATATGACGCACTCACCACCAACGTTGGTTAGCCTATTACCAGCAAGTCTTAGGGACGTGATGTTTCCAAGTTTAGTATTCACAGCATTCAGGTTGTCAATCTCATTAAAAGATAAATTCAGTTCTGCGAGTTTCGGAAGGCCCTGCAAAACATCGTCTTCACCAATAAGAGTTAGATTTAGCCATTACTCATTATTCATTCATTGATCAACAACTGAAAATTCTTCCAAGCTTGTCCTCCTCTCCCCTCCCCCTCTAAGAGCCTGTTTACATGGAGCGAGTTATCCCGGCTAGGCGAGGTAAAAAGCCCATCACATCAAAGGCTTAACCTAATTAGTCTTTCATTATATGCAGTTTTCAACTGGATAATTCGCTCCATGTAAACAAGCTTTAAAGGTCGACACAGGCCGGACGCGATGCGGCAACGCGCGTATTTTCAGTTTTCAGAAGCATATAAATTAAATTCTGGCAGCAAAATTTGGAATCTATGGACGCCAGAGCAGTCAAAATGCATTATCGTTAAGTAATCTACAAGAATATTATGATAGCTTAAAATTAATTTGCTTTTGGAAAATAAGAAACTAGGAAAAATCGCGCTGCGTTGCAAAATCGCGTCCTGTCTGCGTGGGCCTTAAGAGTGAAGAAGAGGTTAGCCAAACGACCAAGTTATTGGATTCATGTCTCCAAGTCACTTGATTCACAAAGGCGGGTCAGGTTTGGGACCACGGAACGAACGGATCCCTACTTCATGTTTTATTATATAGGCTTTTAATTTATCACATGATCAAAAACGCATTCCATGCTAACTATGCAATGTCACTATCTCATATAAAATGTAACGACAAAGGAGCCCTGGGAAAAGGCCAGTACATACCTGTAAATGAGTTATCTCTTTTATTTTGTTGTAGGAAAGATCCATTCTCACTACTTCATGTAGTAAAGTCTGAAAAAAAACAAGTGAATATTCTATAGAAAAATGCAGTTAAAACTGTCAACGACTTTACGATTAAATCTAAATGGTATTACAAATATTGTTTTTTAACTGTACAAAATCTCGTCCTATGACTAGTGGTGGTCTACATGCAGTATTGCATCCATTACTAGCTTTATTTACCACAGATTCATCCATGTGCGGTATATCATTATGACTTAAATCAATCACTGTGAGATGTTTCCATGTCGAAACGGAAAAACATTCTTGCTTTAAAACATCATCACCATGAGTCCAAACATTTTGGTCAATGAGAATCTCCTAATCGTAAAAACATGTTTTGGCTGATGAGTATTCACGCTATATACGGTAACGTTTTCGAGCGTTTTCAATTTTTCATGCCAAAACGGTTTCAAAACACCGCCAATTTTCAATAGAAGTTGAAGCTAATTTAACATATTAAGCATATTTTTCCTTGGATCGTGTGGACAAGGGCGTCCAAACAATAAATAGACCAAAACGATTTTGAAAACGCTCGAAAACGACGCTCGTGTGCACATTGCCTCAGTCATTATGTAAAAACACTAGTAGGTTGTTTTTTTTAAACATTTTAACCCACCTTTAGTAAATGTAACGAATTGTGCACAGAAAGCTTTTCAAGCTTTTCCTGCAGATGAAACGTGCCTCGCAATGATTCAATGTTGCATTTAGATATCTATAAAATTTTAAGGAATCTGAACTCGTATAATTGGTTTCAAACATAGTTTCGTGTCTTAGATAGATTTTTATTAACTGCATCAAGTTGTGTCCAACCTGCAATGTTTTAAGATTTTTGAACAAGGACAAATCAAATGAGATTTCTTCATCGGAAAAATTGTTCAAGTTATGCTTGTCATCCTCCATGATCTATAAGAGATGGGAAAAAACAACCGTGCTAACTTCAAGTAAACTAAGGAATCCGATTGTTGGTGAAATTACCAACTGAATTTTACACGGTTAAAAACTTTGAGCCTGCGGTTTATCAGCATGCGACAATGTTGTGCTGCCATTATTGCTCACACTTGTCAACAACATTGAACAATATTGTTGAAAGTATTGTCCAATGTTGATAACAAGTCTGAACAATGTGGGCAGCACAACATTGTTCCATCTTGTTCATATCAATATTGCATCAACCTGATCGTTTTTAGGCGTGTAGCTGAAATATGAGTATTACAAGCATTACCTCAAGATTTTGTAAGCAATAGACGATATCATACAAATTGCCAACATCATAATGATAACCTTCACCACCTTATAAATTGCAATTATAAAATCATTACCGCGGTAAAACTCATTTACCCGACAAAATCACATTACCCGATCACATTAGCCATGCATATAGAGTCAGTAATGTTGCATGAAACAAATCTATAATCAGGTTTATGATAGTTTTATTAAGAAAAACTAATCACCATACCACAGGTTGGTAGAGGTAATTTCAATCTTCTGGAAATGCAGTAGAGCTGCAGCGGTGTAAACACAAACGGTTCTTCCCTTGCAAGTAAAGTGTCACCTTGAAAGATAAGAAAATACTTTTTTACTGTGTATAAAGATGTTGAATAAAAGTGGCAAATGAAGAGCGACTTGAAGACTTGACTCGTATCTAGGTTCATGTCAAAATGGATGATGGTAAATTTTATCAATACGTCATTCAGAAAGTGATATTAGCAGAATCAGTCATCCCTTGGAACAGAGCCTTTCAAGAAGACGACTGCTTCTGTTTGGGCCACTGACGAATTGTTTTTTTGTGACTGACGCTTTTTTATTCAAATGATGGACAACTGCAGGGCGATTCTCTTTGCATAAAAGCAATTAAATCTTATGCATATTTTAAGATTTTACGCTCGACCAAAACAATAAAGTATCCGTAATTTGTTACACTCCAAACTCCAACTGAGATCAGTAAATTACGTAGTTGAAAACAACCGATAGCGGTTGTTGAAAACAAAAAAAAACTTTCAGTTTCAGAGATGGTGTTCGGTAGTTTAGATTAGTATGTTGCAATTTCACAAGGGAATTAATGGTTAATGCATTCCTCTACTTTCTAACCGACTCGGATATCTCGAATGCAAACGTGACAGTAGAATGATGAGTACTATAGTCAACTCTAGAAGAGTTACTTGAGTCAAAACCACTGGTGTTTGTATACTTTTACATATTCCATGTTGTCTGCCAGTTCCTAACCAGCCAATGATGTCTGCCTTAAAAACCAACTGTACCAGTTCGCTGCTCATGCAACCTTCTAGCCAGTACATTGTTTTAGTCCATTCTTTAGCCTAGGAACCTGACTATTGTTTCAAAACAATGCTTCACTGAATTCTTCATTGATTCAAAAACAATGTTTTTCACAAACCTATTGTATAAAGTTCCTCAGCAAGTGTCTGTGTCACAGCAAGAACATCCTTAAATAATTTCAACATATTTTACAAGCTTCAACAAAGCTGAAAAGTTACAGTTGGCTGGTCTTACTAGTGAAACAAATTTTTTTATGGCAGTAGCGTTGGAAACAGGATTATTGGGGGCGGCATATTCATATATTCATGTTCTGCATGATCAATTTCTTTTTAAATTGATTGTCTTTACAGTCAATGTGCCCCCTCCCTAATTATCCTGCTTCTTACACCACTGTTTCTTGGAATATGGCACATAACCTATAAACTGGAGTTTACAAATGATCAGAGCTTACTTACATAAACGTGAAATTCAAGAAATATTTGCAGTGGTCTTGGAATTTTTCCCAAGTGAGCAATAATGCTTTGCAAGTAATCTTCAAGGCATTTACGCCTCTTTTCAACATGTGTTGGATCAAAATTTCCAAATAGTTTCTTAGGAGGGAATGTGGTTTTCTCCAGTATTGGAAATTGTTCCGTTAACTAAGAAATGTTTATGAATAGACATTGTGATAATGCTATGTTAAATTGACAATTATAATAATTATTTGGTGGTATTATTACATTTGTGATTGTGACTAGGACCTGATCATTTACAAATTGAAGGTATAGCAATGATAATGATTGGTAATTATAATGACCAGCTATGGTAAATATGCAAAGTAAGTAATCAAGTATGCATAATAACATATTATAACCAACCTTTTCATGAAGCTCCCAAAACTCTCGATACCTTCTATTGACTGTCCAAGAATAATCATGCAATGATACTTCAATACTGTATATCTAAAATTAGTGAGATTTGTTAAGAGACTTGAAGTATCAATACAAATAACCTGTGGGCACTCTATGCACTCCACACCGGATACATACACACATTAAAATCATCATGTCGATGCAAGTTGTTAAAAACTGGAGTGAACAATGTTCTACTGCACCCTGTAAACAGTACTGTTAACAATGTTGTTGAAGCTTGTTGAATCATCAAGGTTGTGGCAACTTAATTGTTACACCAATATTGCATGAAATTGCATTGTGATTGCAACAACATTGATGATTCAACAAGGTTCACCAACATTGTTAACAATTCTGTTCACAGGATACAGCACAGCATTGTTCACCCCTGATGCGACAACCTGATCAATTTTTGGCCGTGTAGCATTGGTCATGGAATTTCCAGCATTTTGGCTTAGGATCACTTGAAATGGTAGAAATGGCCATTGTCTAAATTCATCGTCAATTAAATTCACACTAAATGTTCAAGAAGTTACACTATACATGCATTAGCTGCTATACAAGGTGTCCAAAAAATACAAAAAACCCCAAAACAATTGAAATACTGTATTGTTAAACTTTGAATGACTTGCTCGTGGGGATTGACGTACAGAAGTTATGAAATGCCAAATAGGCCTACAAAAGTTCAAAATTTGCTAGAAAAAAATGATATGTTGTAAATTTAAATCTTATTATCCATATCTGTAAATTGTAATTTTTAGTAATAAAAATTATTTGTGGGTACAAACAAGTTATACTGTATTCATGCGTAAAAATGCTTATGTCAAACATTTACACACTTGTGGGTCCCAACAGGGTACTTTAATATAGATGCACAATATGGGTGATTTCAATATTTTTGTGGGGTTTTTGTTACCCTGTATTTGATGTACTGTAAATTATTATTAAATGCACCTATATTAAAAATTATGAACCTATGCAAAGTGATCTTCCTAATCATAATAATAATTCGAATATTTCACAAAAAGCGAAAGCATGTATATTAACATAACCACATAGTTAAATTCGTTAATTGAATCAAAATTTCAAATTTGTTGTATAAATATGCTAATATAATACTAAATTAGAATATTTGACGTTATTCGAAACGCGAAATGTGTATTTTATAGTATTTCAAAAAGAAAATCGTTACCACATGATTCTCTACAAAACCGGTAGAAGGAATCGATATCTTCTTCAGTTTATCAGAATTTAGACAAATTTCACTGGATTTCTCCATGGGTCAAGTGGTATTTTCAAATATTTTGCATGTTTGACACATCTTTTCCCATTGCCTTGTTTTTAAAAGCCAATAAAATGTACAAATATTTGTATAATTTGTACGAGTTGTACACTCGCAAACTTGCACAAAATGTTACTAGGTCAACTACCAGCTAACCGGTTTATTCACCTAGGGGCTTTTACCCGGGGTGAATCTCCTGGGTTAATTACTAAACATTTCTATAATCAATTTTTGCAAAAATTCTAGTTATTTGCCTCTTTGATTTACAAAGTTCGGCCTGGCGCGAGAAAATATGGCATTAATTGGCAATGAAAGCGAGAAAGTATAGCATTGTCAAGCATATACCTCGGACTTTTAAGTTCTCTCTAGTTTTTCCGCCGATCGGGAGGCTAGGTACACCCTTTAAAACATTGGGCTCCCGTTATTAGCAAAACGATACACAAAATGCCGCAATAATCTCCCCATTAAGGGCCCCTGGTGTAAATATGATACAATGGATGAAAAGAGGCGTAAACTGTGATGCCATATATTTCCAAAAATCACATAAAACATTCCACATCTGACGTAAAACGTCACAGCGTGGCACAACACTGCCTAAAGGCATTGAAAACTCTATGACTAACTAGCACACAATGGATGTTACAAGTTCATTCGTATACGCAGAGATCGTTCATGTTTCATTCCAGCCAATATTATCTCAATCACAATATTCCTGATAATCCTTAATCCTTTTAATGTATTTTTGAACACGGCGTATGAAACTAAGTTTTAATTTAACTTAACACGCAATCTTTTTTAAATATTAGCAAACTTCACGCGCAAAAAGGTTTGAGGCTCATGCATTTCTTCCGTATCACGAAGGTGTATTGCCTAATAGATCATACTATGGGATGCAATATTTTATCCTGCTGGTCAGGATTTGTTTGATAATTATTTTCCTGAGGCACATCATTCTGAAGTCCACTTTCAGTCTTGATCTCTTGTTGATCACAAGTTTTTAAACTTTGAGTAATGGTAGCCTTTGCACCGTTAAGTGGATCCTGGATTTGATTTTCTTCATTACTAGTTTGAATTTGAGCAACCACTTTTCCCTGTTTCAGTTTGAAACAGGCATCTTGATGCACCTTTGGCTGGTTCTTATCATACATATTCGATTTAGTAACCTTTTCTTCGTTCTTAGTTTCGCCAAAATCTTTACCAGCACCATGCAGTACATTACCCTTAAGTCTAATTGCACGATGTTGATTCTTCCACTCATCATTTTTTTGCTTTAGTTTATATAATTCCGACAACAACTTTCGCCCCATCTCTTCCAGGTTCTCTTTAAACGTGACTTTCAGCCTTTCGGTCAAACTAGGATTCATGCTTAAAAAACAGAGTTTGGAATCTTAGATTTTGAATAGTTCTATTATCATTTTAGAAAGTCGAACAATTCACGTACCTGGCTAGCATTTTTACGCTTTTTAGCATCGAATTACACTCCTTGTTGTATTGCTAAAACAGAATAATTACTTTATTATTATTTTCCTTTTATATCTCAATAATAGGTGAAATAGGTAAGAAAGGTTCTGCAACTATGCTGTATAATGCAGTCATGTTGGTAGTGGTTTCTATGGTTATAGCATGGAAACTGTATGTGCATGTATAGCCAAAGTTCCATAGTATAAGTTTTGAATATAAATTACAAAAAAGTGTATGGCCCCATAAACACAAGTTACGCGTTTTTTATAGGCACTATATACAGCCGTACTGCATGTACCTGAAAGGAAAATTTTAAATCCATTTACCCAAACTGAAATTTCAACTTAAAGAATAATTTTACGACTTACCACCTCCATGGCTTTTATGTTTGTCCACAAAAAAACGCTCTCTTGTTGTTTCCCACGATGCTCTTTTTCGCTTAATTCCACGTTTTCAACAACAACGGCTTGATTTAAACCAATATTTTCCATTTTCTTATCACACCTTTGGCGTTTGCTACTCTCCCATTCATCTTCTCTTTTTCCCCCATTCATGTTCTCTTTTTGCTTTCTTTTCCCTGAGATTGCAAAGCCGTCATTATCTTCATGACAAACCCCCAACAATGTTCCACAATTACTTTCATCTCGAGTTCCTTCTATTGGGTAGTTTAACTTTGTTTCTCTCCTACTCTGAATAAACCCTTTCTCGCATCGAACAGAATGTGCAACAGGTGCGAAGGAACTAGGATCTTCCATACCCTCCCGAGCTCCTGAGCATTTAATTGAATGGGTTAGCGCTGGTTCACTTATATCGCCATTTAACTTTGAATCATTGGAAACAGTTTCACTATTTTGCCAACGAGTTTCTGGCATAGAAGCTTGCGTAGTCTGTTTTTCTGCTTTTTCGTTGATACTCTTTATACTAATTTCTTGGCAGTTTCGAACCGAATTTCTCCCACCATTTCCTTGATAAAGGTCAGTTTGAAAAACCTCTTTTAATGCATCTTTAGTTGCCTGGCTCTCATGCATGACTGACAAAACGTTTTTGTTCATACTTATTCCAGCTTCTTTCACATCCCCAGCTCTACACTTCGTCTCGTTCAACGGTCGTACAGCACCATTACTCTTCTCACTTTGAACGTTACTTTCTGTTCCTTTTTTTAAGCTTTGAATTTTTATCTTTCTTAAACGTTTCCTTCGCCTATTCTTTGCTTCTCTTCGGCGACATTGCTTTTTTTTCTTACTTAAATCATTTTGCGTATTACATTTTGCATTGGCCAATGGCGACGATGGAATATAATTTTGATTGCATGTCTGCTGTAGACGTGGATCAGAAGATATAGGGGCTGGATATCTTTCACTGAAACCAAAGTTTTGTGGCATTCCATTGCTACCAATACTCCCTCGAACTAGGATGTCAAGAGTGTTTTTGCTGGAATTCATCACCAAACTTGAATCCCCCGTGAAATTTGGTAACGGACTTTTCTCCACGAGTCCTGATTTCATTAAATTCCTATCGCTGCCATGAGCACCAAACCTCTTAGCATTTAGTGTAACCTCTTGGATACGGTGCTTGTGGTATCCACTAGTGCTGGCTTCTCTATCTAATTTCGTTTCTGAAAATAAAGGTATTGGGGTTTCATCTCAATTGAGGACTCTACAATCTTTTGACTAGAAGCTGATGTAGTCTTTGCCGTAGCACAGACTTTGCTACAAACGATGCTTTGTGAGACAGGCACATCCTCCGATTTTGAAATGCAATGTTCATTTTTAATTGAATACCCTTTCCTGTCTTCTGACAACGTTTCATCAATAGTTGACTTTATCACTTGAACAATATCACCCGAAAAGGAAGGGGCAGCTTTGTCGAGACTTTTGGAGTCTGTGTTTGGTTTGTCAGGGTTTTCGTTGACTTTCTCAGGAACATTTGGTCGATTGAAATTTTCTTCATTCTCTGTAGTGGTCTTCTCGATCTTCACTATGTCGGAGTTACTGTGAGAGACTGTAGCCAAGTTTTGGGACAATTGGTCGGTTCTTATCTTAGTAGTCAAAAAATTAGGAACATCATTTTCATTCGAATAAGATGGGTTATTTTTCGTTAGAATTTCATCATTTTGAAGCTGCGTTTCTTGTTTAACTTCAGACACAAAATTTCCAGTTCTAGACGTATGATTTGAATTGTCCTGTGTAAAAGCTTCGCCTGTTCTTAATCTTTCTATCTCCTCTATGGCCAGAGGTTCGTTGGTTGATGATCTTTCAATGAAGTCAGCAGTATTGGGAGCTGGTGATTCACTGGAACCACTCACAATATCGCGTTGTTCAACATGTTTGCCACTTACAGCATAAGAAGCGATGCTCTTTGACTGTGATTCACTGTTTTTATGTTCCTGCGACACTTTTCCGGAAATGATTGTATATGTGACTGCTTTAGGATCGACGATCTCGCTATTTTTTAAACGTGTTCGGTATACATATTTCGATATTTCCGAATCCAGAGTGTTGCTTGCTTCAGCAGATTTCTTCATTTTTGGTAATAGACTAAGAGAGTGTCTGGCGCTTTTACTAACAATAGTCTTGGCCTCACAGGCGAAATGTTTGTCTAATTTGTTTTTAGTCTCAACAGATTTGGTATTTCCATGATCAACGCTTAGCGATTTACCTCCATTTTCTTCAGGAACTTTGATGCTCTTTTGAACGCTAAAATTCAAACTTTTCAGTCTGGCAAGGACAGTCGTGTTAATAAGACCATTGGTTTTTTGAACACTCGCTTGCCCTAGCGTGGTAGTTTGTTGCTGTTGGTTTTCCGTAACGGTTGCTATAATCGGAAGATCCTTTTTCAAAGATTCTTTTTCAGAGCGTTTTGATGCAGGGACTGATTCGCTTTGATTTATCTTTTCTTTGTTTGATTGATTACTCTTGTTTCTAATATTTGTTTCACACATGTCTTCCTGAGCGCCATCTCTTGAGTGAATTAACGAAGGCTTGTCAATGTCTGCATTTATTTTGACCACATTTTCCTGCATACTACAGTTATTTTGGTTTTCACTTGATACTTTCATGAGACATGAACCAGACGAGACCCGTGGCCGTGTTATGTTACGTGAATTTTGTTCAAGACAGTTACGGTTACTAAAAGACGTTTCTTCGATAGCTATTTGACTTTCTTCTCCAAATCCGTCCATACCAGAGTTACTTTGTTCACTAGATATTTCGCTCTTTCTGCTAGACAATTCTTTATCTTCTGATGTGCTCTTCATCAAATCCGAATTTTCTGACACCCCGCAAGCAACTCGTTTTTCATCAACATATGGACACTTTTTTGTTGCAGTTAAACCTTTTCCTTCTTCAAGCTTATTTAAGTTATTCATTGACTTTGAAATTTTCAGTGTATTACCGTTGCTAGTTGTACCATTACTTGTTTTGACAGTAACATTTTTCGTTAAGGTATTTGATATTGTCTTCATTTGTTTTTCTGCATTCTTTTCCGTCGAAGCGTCATTATTTGCGCCAGAGTTCTTCAGCTGACCAAATCCGTGACCACCAGCAGCGTTTGAACAATAAATGCTTTTTGAATCTCCCACTGATGGTTTTACTATGGCCTGTCCCTTGGCTTCAATAAATATATTCTTTGACGGATTTTGTTTTTCATCAGAATTTTTCAACCTTGTTCCCTGCTTCTCGTAACGATTTAAACAATCATAACTGCTTTTCCTATTTTCAGATTTTCCAGACTTTCCTGCTGAACCCGACTCTCTGTTTTTTTTCATTAAAGTGTTCTTAGCAACATTGTTGGCACCTGATTTCTGACTGCCTCCGGTAGCAATTTTCTTTGCTGGAAAGATTACGCTTGTTTTCTTGTTTAACAAATCACGTAAATCTCTACAACCAACGACTTTCTTCGTAGCTGGTTTATGGGTAGTTTTTATGCTTTTGGTTCCCGGAGGCGTTTTCGGTGGTAAGGTGAGAACGAGGCGTCTGGCTTCGGAAGTAGTTTTGCTGACGTTCTCCCGACGCATTATATCTGGACAGTCTCTTTCGGGAGCTAGGAGCTTTGTAGTTTCACAAACATCATTTCCTTTAACTTCTGTGCTTCTGTTTCCTAGACACGTTTTCTTTGATGGAGAGACTGCAAGATGTGTAGTCTCTTTTCTTTTCCGTTTGACACCATTGCCTCTCTGAGGCCTGTGAGTTTCAATGGACATCAGACTTTGAAAGTTCGTTTTTCCACTATTTAGAATAATTGGTTGTCTAGAGTTGCTTGACGAATTCTTATTGCATGGATATTCTTTGCTAATACTCCTCTGTGTTGCATTCTGAATGTCGATTCTCGTCTGACTGCTATTATTTGATGTATTTTTATCAGAGATCGTTTCCAAGCTATCCTCTGTCGGTGTACCCTTCATTTGATCCCCTTCGTATTTCTTTTGGTTGGCTTTTGAAGATGTTTTAGGATTTGGCACGTTTTGAGTTTTTCTGGGTTTTTTACTATCGCTGTTTTGCAGGCTAATTTTGGCCGAAGGTACGACGTCTTTCGCAGGTTTTCTGCTACCTGATGTACCTTGTCCCGCGTTGTTACTTGTCATTGAATCCTTTCCCACAATATAGCGGTCGTTCTTAAGACTGCTCTTAATATATTTTGACTTACATTTGTTATGGCCGTTACTTTCACCCTGCTTATTTTTTTTAAACCAGCAACATCACTTTGGTTTCGTTTTTGGCTGCCTTTACCACGACTTGTGTTAACCCAATGTTTTTCAGTCGCCATGTTTCTTTGTGGCACACTATTCTTGTTGCCGCTTGCTTTCGGAAAACCATGTGTTGCTTCCAGCTTTCCTTTGGTAATGCTCGTCCTAATACCATCACCATTCGTGTTTGTCTCCTGACTGATATTTGTCATACTGCTTTTTAGGAAACCTTTATCTTTTGGCATACTTTTGCTTGATTCATTATTCTTGCCGCAACCTTTACCTTTTGAAGTGTACATGCCAGCACCAGAACTCTGCTGATCGGCTTTATCACTTTTGTTCCCACCACTAAATTTCTTGTAGCTGCTATCAGTTGAACATTTCTTAGTAGTCCCTAACCCACTACCATCGTCCTTGTTATAAAGACAACAATTTTTAGCCGTATTACTCTCCTTGTTTACAATAACAGACTGTTTACACTCGTCCTTATCACATTTGTTCCTACTGCCATCGACTGGGCAATTGCTTGATTTAATATCTGAAACGTTCACGTTGTTTTCCTCACACTGATCTCTTGTTTTCGTGTGACTATTATCTGAATGCGTTAGAGTCTTCCTTTCAGTGTGATTATCATTGTTATCGCTTACGGCTGCCATAATGCCACAATTTTTGCCAGAACTCTGTGCAGTTTTTCGACATCTTGCATCTATCTCTTTTTCTCCCGATGTTGGACATTTCACTTCAACGCCAACAGATTGTTTTGTTTCCTTCATCAATACCTCATTACCTTTCACGATTTTCTTATCAGCAGGAAGATCAGCTTTTGAACAGGAATTCTTAAAATCAGCTGCAGTGTTACTACTAATACTGTTTTTCTTACGCCCCCGACTTTTTCTGCGTCTCTTCCGTCTTATGAAAGGCCCTAAAAATTCACCAAAGGAAGATTTTAGAATAACCCAACATCAAAATCTTTAGATAGGCAGAACCTATGATAGTTCATCAGGAATATACTGGTTGAGTCCGAGTCAAAGTCACCGTCTGTTTGACAGATAATTGTCAACAAAGTTGTCTAAACATTATTTACATTTTCTCCAAGCTTCATTTACATCCTATTGAAGAACAAACAGCTGCACGTTGACGTCATTATAAAAAGGTCTATTATTGTCTGATTTTAGACCTGGCCCGGGTAGTTGTATAAAAAGCTAGTTAACTTTTAACTGTAGTTAAGGACAGAATTGGCCAATCAGAGTCGTGTATTTCTGAGTTTACTAGGTTAAATATGCTATTTACTAGGTGTAGTTAAATAGTTTGCTACAACCGTCACTGATCTGAGATCCTTTCTTTATTATGTTGACCACTCCCTTCTCTTCCTCTACGAATTTAAAGTTGAACATCTATGTTACGAGTGCATAACTCAAATGCTTCTAACAACTGTTAAACGCGAATGGTTTTAGCAAAAACTGCCTAATGCACTACCACAAATTACCTGCCCTGTCAACCCTCCTCGTTAATAACGTAGTCGTTGTAAACGGTATTTTCCGAAACTATAAAGGCGATTCTCCATTACCGTCCGCTTCGGTTTTTGAAAATCTGCCCATGCGAGCGTGACGGGCCTGAAAAACAAAGCGCGCTTCGCCCGCGCGGACGGACCGGACCCTGGGGCGGACGTAATAGAGAATCGGCTTAACGTCAGAACTTTTAGAACCTTAGTGTTGGTTATTTATGCTATTTTTTATGCACGTGAAGAAGGGCATTTGTATCTCTGCACACACGACTCTTGTGAGTAAAATTCATTTTACTTAAGGTGGTGGCTTCAAGTCAAAACAATGCTTCTGTGATGTGATCATATACCAGAAAGGTCTATTAGAATTTTTTCTTCATGCAGTGACAATTGTTTTGTAGCAACCATATGTAATTGTATATATGTAAGCTATAAAAACTTTTATTTGTCATTTGCTTTTTAACTGTCTCTATTTGAAAGTGCACTATCCATTACAAACCTTTCACTTTTTTATCTTCCTCTTTGTTGATGATGGTTTGATCTTTCGAGCGTATCCCTTCATCACAATCATTTGCAGTCTTCTTGTTACCTGCCAGGGAACTTTTTTCATCTGCTTTGCTCTTGCTTGTTAAACTTTCCTTGCTTGTATTCTTTTGCAAATTTCCAGTACAACTTGAAGGTTTCCATGGATTATTCTTGTTATAATTCTGATGACGAGTGTCTAACAATGTACTTCTGTTTGGTGTGTTTCCCAGCATTGGTGATTGAAATCCTTGATTTTGTAATAAAGGTGTCTCGATTTTTCTTGGGTTTTGGATTTTGCCATCCTGCAGAGCTTTTTGAACAAGAAAGACCTTTGCCAGTTTTAAAAATGATGTTCCATTATTAACCACTGACATAGCCATTGAATTTGGCTGGAGAAGTTGAAGAGTCTTGTTAGGAAAAAGTTTAATTCATTTTAGTTGGAAGTTAGGAGTACAAGTTATCCTTAAGATGCTCACAAACAAATTTAGCAGACATAAATTTGGTACAATGCAAGTGATGATGTACCTAATACTCTTTAACACTATTTACCTAATTAATAATTTAACATCTCTTTATAACGTACCCTCGGGCTTATATGCTTGCTGGTGACATACCTGAACATGTTTTGGGAATATGCGGGGTGTATATGAACCATACAATGCAGGTGAAATTCTGACAGGCTGTAAAATATTTCTTTCATTTTCTTGTTCTCTGTGAATACTTGCTGGAACTACTCTAAGCCTTTGGCCAAAAACATTAGCATTGTCATACCTTGTGGAAATAATTGCAATTGTATAAATTGTTGGGCAGCTGAACCTTTGGGCAAATTAAAGCAACATGATTTTTTAAAACAAACCAATACTCATTTATACCAAATTTCACATTCAAACAAAGAGCTTTTGAGGGGAAAGACCCAGTGGTGGATCTAGGGGTCTGCAGAATAAATTACACAGCTTCATTTTAAATTCTAATCACCTTAATAACAACGCTATTGGTTATAGATTTGAAAAGAATATTTTTACATTAAAATCTGCCAATGCGATTGAGATTTTAAGCTGTCGTAATTTATTCTGCACACCCTCCTAGATCCGCCACTGGAAAGACCTGCAGGCAAAAATCATGGCTCTAAATTTCTTGTTGCAGGTGGCTGTTTATCTCTTTCAGGTCAATGACCTGAGTAAAAATTAATAATTTTCGGTCACTAAATAAGCAATACATACTGTACTTCAAAAAGGTGAAGTACAGTGAGTTTTTACATATTTGCCAATTGTATACAAACGACACTATCGAAATAAATTAGTTGCATTACAAACGTGCTAAATTGGCGTTTTATCATTGAAAAAGATAAATTATTTAGCCAAGTATCAATATATATAAAACGTCATAAACGCACGTACTCCAGTCCAGATTCCAGTTACATTATACACCGCGAAGCCTGAGGCAAAACAACAATGTAAACTACGTTTACACGTAATTAGTTTAAAAAAACTTGCCTTAAGACGATTCTCTGAGCTACGATGGGCGAACTGAATCGAAGCACAACCCTTGGGGGATAATTATTTATTGAAACGCACCAACAATGCCCCTCTTTCGATGTAAAAAAGTCCCTAAAAAAAGACATAACATGTATCAGCCTAAAGGTAAAAGGACTTCTTGTAAGTGTAATAGAAAACGGACAACTTTATAAACTTACACAATTTGATTTGGATGAACATAACTAGAAAATCCTAAAACAGTGACGGTATCAAAGTCATTTCTAAAACTATGGTAGCGATTAGTAGCTTCGTCAGGTCTTTGCCTGTCTTGAAACGGCAGTGCCATTTTACTGTACGTATCACAACACGTATCACATGCGCGACTCGTGTCTGATAACTGATGGTTGATGATAGATGTATACCCAAGGACATACAAGAACTGTTTTAATGGATTTACTACAACAGAAGTCCTTAATCTTTTTGAACAAGCTGTGTACAGTTTTCGAATACAATTATTTGATGAATTCGTATTGTTTCAGGATCGATTCCAGCTTGCATATTTGGCGGCAAACCGCAGCTACAGGTAGTTACGTAATGTAAAGTGCCACAAACAATCACAGGAGGTCAACATCACCGGTCAACACTAGTAAAACGTGTGGGGGTTATCTTATTTATCGTTAAATTACAAAAAGCTTTATCATTTGTGAGTGAAATTTAAGTATAATAGTTAATAGAGCTACTAAGCGACTAAAGCGAGAGGCAGAAGAAGTTACACCCTCCACCCCTCCCTCCCCTGAGTTCCCTCAGAGCAGTAATAAACTAAAAATTTCATTCGGTTTCATGTTTAGTATACAGGGTGTATAAAAAAAGGCAACTCACTAGGCCTCTGGGACCGGGATCACAATGGCTTTTCTTGTGTTGAAAAACAGTGTTGGAGACTGACAGATATAAATGACTAAGTAATTTGAGTAGGGTTAATTATGGGCACTATTGTGATAAGTTGTGAGCGAGATTTTGTGATTTTGTTAAACGTGTGATTCAAGCTATAATAAATATCTTCATTATTATTCAACTTGTGACTTGTCGAGGACACCGTAGTCTCGGAGACAAAACATTCTCGACAACAGATAGAAATTACTATATGCACCAGGGGCCGGTTGTATGAAAGCTGGTTAACGGTATCCAACGCCCACGGCCACGATTAGTATTTTTTTCACTCGCTTCGATTAAAACTTAGTATTCCTAAATTGAGGATTCTCTTTAGTAATTTTTAGTTCCAAAGCTGAAATTACATTGCTTTTCAAGCATTTTTAGAACGATTGAAAAAATCACTATCCGGTGGATAGCGCTATCCATGCAGTTTTCGTGCAACCGGGCCCAGTGTGATAAACATAATAGGTAGGCCGTAGGCCAAGGTTATACGTTGCATTTTGGTCGCGTCGAATGCAATAAAAACAATAGATAATAAGATGATAAACCTCATAAACAATTCAACAACCATGACCTTAGATAATAGATGGTGCATCCGTGTATGAAAAAGACAATAGATGATGGTGTATGAAAAAAGGCAACCCTCCAGCAGAAATTCGCACAGGCATATAGCCGCCATAGAAAGACGTTTTCCAACGGTTTCTTTTTGTTTAAAGATAATCGTTTTTTTCAAGGGATAAATAATAAAACTCTGTTTTTTTCGTAGATGACCCGTATAGAATTGTTAAGAAAATGCTGACGGACCTAGAATTGAGCCATCTGTTTGAGAAGTTTCAGGATAATTTAATCCGCGTAAGCAAAGCAGCAGTATATTTGGAGAGTTTAGTAAATCACCCTGGTTTATTGAAAGTGATTTTAGTTTCCTTTCTCGTAGGATACTCTGCTTTGTGTTGAGAAAAACGAGTTAAAGAATACGCTGCAGGTTGAGATGATATGTTGAGATGTTTTATTTGTCAAATACGCGGCGAGTTCTCGCAATGACTAAGCCGGTTATTTCTTTATTATTTAGGAAGCATCGTTCGCTCCTGGTGCAATTTTAGAGATACAGTTATATCTTGAGAAAAATGGTATGTTTAAAATGGTTGTTTCCGTTCAACCTTTTTTCATGAGTCTCGTTTCTTTATATCACGTTTTGAGAACACAGCGAGGGTGCTTTCACCTCAAACAGCGGAAAAATATCTTATGTTAGTTTTTTCTCAATTATGCGTGTTCATATATATATATATTGATTTAGGTGACAGTATTAATGGAAATGTTCCCGAGAAATCGCCGGAAGCAAAGTCAAGTCGCGACATTGTCATCGACCCTCAGGCACGGCTGCGGAACGTTGAAAGTAATTTAAGAGAGATTTTGTTGAATATTGAATCAGAGAAACAGAAGGATGATGAGGAAACAAGAGATAGCGAAGAAAAACAAGAAGATGAAGCGGCAATAGACGAGTCAAATACTGAGAATGTTGAATCAATGGACTTTAAAGAACTGCAAAAGAAACTGTTGGATTATCAGAATAGTTTAGACCAGGATGCCGGGGTTTTGTGCCCGGAGAATGAAGACCGTATAGTAGATTCCTCAAGAGATATTCAAACAAGTACGAATGAGATATTGCAGGTTAATCATCTCTCGAATGAAATTTCAACAAGGGAGGTGTCGCTTGCGGGAGAAAGGAGAAGTAACATAGTGGAATTCAAGGATGAAAACACACAAGCTGGTAATCCTGTTGTGAATTGGACACAGCAAAGTGAGGGAAAGAGGTATGGCGGAAATGAACGCTCATTTCAGAAATACATTCACAAAATAAATTTTCAGAAAGGAAGAGGTCGTGGGCGGAGGAATAATACTGGATTATTGGAGAACACAAAGGATGACAGAGAATACCACGGATATTTAGGTGATAAACGTGGATCAAGGTGGAATTCGAGAGACATGAAGGGATACCAATATGGGGTAATGGGGAGCAATATTGAATATACAGGGTATCCTCAATGGAATGATAATAGTTCTCCGGAGATTTTCAGGAATGCTGGTGGTAGACCTCAGAGTACCGGAAGGGATATGAGAGGATTTGCGTATGATAAACCTTGGGGATATTATTCTCAAGAAATTCAAGCCGCGTCATCTTCGTCATACAACGCTGGCTTTGGCACAACTCGTGTTCCCTTCGGGTCAATGTCGGCGCCTGTTGGGTGTTTCATCTGTGGTAGCGAAGACCACCGGTCAGCATACTGTACGAATAATTCGTTCCAACATTAACTGCTTCGTTTTGTTGATTTTTGTACTAATAGCTCATAGCTGTAAGTGCTGTACTTCCAGCTCTGCTCTGTGTGTCGAAATCTCGACCTATCTACGGTTTCCTTGTCAAATTTGAAAAATTGTATTATCAGAAATATAAGATGATTGAGATTTGTGTAAAATCACAGCGCATCAATTCCATCAAGTCATAAGTCATAAAATGCGTCTAAGAGTATTTTGCTAGGATTTTACATAAACAAAAGTTTGTTTTGCTTGCTATTTTTTGTTTTCTCAACAAATTACATGTTTGCACAATATACCTGCCTCCATGTCAAGGCAATTTTTACCAGCGCAATCTGGTGAAAACATGTAATTAAAGGAAATATTTGATCTCTTATAAAATTTGAACGGGTGATTAGTATATTAATCAGGGGAACTATGGGGAGCTACCCTACCCCCATTAGTATGAAATGACTGACTATCATACCCCCGGTAAGAAGATCAAAGGTGAATTATGCGGCATGATCATTTTTGCTGAAGAATATATTGTCTTCCAATCTGATTACCAGCATCATTGGATAATATTTCAAACATATTTGTGTTTTTTGATGCCTTTTATGACTCCCAGAACCTATACTGTTGAAGAGAGATGAAGTTGCTACTCCATATCGTTACATTTTGACAGATCGCTGAGAGGAACGCCAGTGCTTTGCATAAACAGCAACCTCGCAAGCCAGGCTCTTTTACCTACGCTCCACGGCCCACGCTGCGGCAAAGACCCTGGTCAAGGCTGGTCACGTGATTCTTTTGTTACGCTTCTCCCGTGTGGGGATGGGTGGGACACAAGTAGCGCATAGATCATATCAGTTAAAACAGCGTGTTTCTAAGGCCTGAATATTGAGCGCTGTTGTACCGCAAAGCGAAATAACCTGTGTCGTTATTGTTTTTGACCTCTAAATTCGCTCATCAACCCCCAAATTTAGAGGATAGCACAGGCCTTCGAGTGTCTGTATTGAATATCAACTGAACTTGTGACGATACTAAAACCGATTCTATCGACGATGATACAGTCTACACATAGCACTTGAATCTAAATTCGGTTTATTGCTCTTTTTAGTTTTTTGCTGCGCCACACTAGCTGTATTTATTTAGTTTATTGCGTGAACCGCTATTTTTAGTTGCGTTAGTACAAAGTCATCTGGATTGTGACAAGTGCTAAAAATAGCAGAAATGGTATATCGACTTTCCCACTCCTCCCATGGATATGAACTAAGCGCTAATTAAAAACCTCCCATATTTTGGGAGGTCACATGACCAGCCTTGACCAGGGTCTCAGTGGTCTTTGCCGCAGCGTGGGCCGTGGAGCGTAGGTAAAAGAGCCTGGCTTGCGAGGTTGCATAAACAGTACTCAAGTAGTTGAAGTTGTAGTTGGTTGTTTATGGCTAGTATAGACCCAATAGTTCGTCTGTTGCTGCTGCTGTACGTGGTAGTGTGTTATGGCGATGTTTGTCAACGAAAATGTAAATGTTACCTTCGAATGAAAATGTGGAGAGTGATTTGTCGGAACAAAGGCATAAAGGATATAAATCTGTATACTTTCCCAAATGATATGGATGTATTGTAAGGGCTTTTGTCATCATTTTGAACGTTATGTTGTACAGCAGTTTTTGTAGATTAAAAAGAGAAATTTAGGTGGTCTTTAAGCGAAATTTACTAACATAATTTCTGCGGAAATTGCCTGTTCTTTGCTGTTAGTTCAATGTCAATAATTCTCCAGCATGAGTTTGTTTACGTTTTATGTTTGGTTAGTTGTATGTGGGGAAACGTGCTTATACCTTATATAAGGTTGCATTAACACGTTGACACAAAATACCTGACGATATTTTATATTTTCTAGGGATCTTTCAAGGAATAACATTACGATCTTAAGAAGAAACTTTTTAGATAACCATTATAAACTGAGGAACTTGTGAGTAATTTATACATCCCAATATTTGGGTAAAACATGATTACATTTACATCGTTCCTGTTTGACCCAGATTTGCCGGTAAATTTCATGGGGTTTATTGAATTGATTCTCTATTTTAAAATACTTGCTTTTGAGGGCTTCTGAACGGGTTTTTTTACATAAAATTGTTTCAAACAACACTGACAAACTTGACACAATATCGCCAATTTACCGATCGGCGATCGCTTTGATGCTGTCTCTCTACTATTGAACGATATTATATTCTGAAGTGGTTTTAGGTGGATAGAGTATATCAAATATAAAGCGAATTCTCTACGCTTTGCTATCGATTTTTTCTTCATTTGTAACTGCGAAGCGGAGGATATAGTTACATTAAACATCGTGAAATTTAATAGTCGAGTTCATATTCAGATATTCCTTCCTTTTGTTTGTGCTCCTGTGATTAAAACCGCAAAATTAGTTTTCCCAACAGCAATCTGTGCACTTTAATTTGCTTTTCTCGCCAGATTTTGTTCTAAAAACTAATTATCTCTCTACGAATTTCATCTGCGTTGTCGATAAAGTTTCAAAAAAGGAAAAATACGTTTTTAATTGATACATTTAGAATGATTCTCATATTTTCATGTGATTCGTAAAGGAAATGAAATCTTTCATTATCCGCATGTCTTTATAGCGTCTCCTTCCTTTTCTGAATTGTAGTTGGTTCAAGTGATAATTTAGATTAACCTTTGGATTTTTGAATCTGACAATGATAAGATTATCGTTTCTCTGAAGAATGTCTGCTTTATGCCTCACTTCATGCAAAATTCTGTTTAGCATTTGAATGCAACTGTCTGTCATCTTTGCATTATATTCTAAATAGTTGTGGGCAGTGTAAATGTTTAGCATTGTTTCCTTTATTTATAAGCTATAGGTTGTCAATATAGTTTGTCTAGCAAGGGTATTTTTATGCTGTAATTGTGTGCTTTAGCTATGGTCTGTGCAGTATGTGGTACACAGTTTGACAGTGTCTATTTGTCTGCAAAATGTCACCTTCAGTAGCTTGCTGGCATTGATCACAAGAGCTGGTGGCTTACACCTACAAAATATAAGTTATTTTAAGGAAATATTTCTACAATAAAAAGCACTGTGTATTAGTTTCAAATATTTGTGTATATTTCTATACATATCAGTGTTGAGACTATTTGATTATCTCTTAAGATGACATGCATTGGAATGTCATTGAAACTTTTAACAAGGGGGATAGAATTTCTAGTATGTAGTTAAGTCATCAAGATGGTTGTCTGTTTGGCAAACAATATTATATATAGTCTAAAAATTACAAACTAAAGCACTTTGTATGTTCCAATTTCTATATCAGAAAAGCCATTCCTCAGTTAGCTTTTGCATATCTTTTCAAGTGGTGTTTTACAACAAAAATATTCACAACTGTTTTTCATTTAGATATCTGCACAAGAATTCTATCAGTGTGTTTGAAGAGAGAGCATTTGTTGGTCTTGATAACTTAGAGCGACTGTAAGTTCAACATTTTCTTGTTTAAAACCTGTTTGATTGTGACAAGGTGATATGTGTATCAGTTGATTCCAAATATTTATCGTCCAAGTCTCCGAGTTCTTTCAGCCCTAGCTTTCTCGACCAAGATACCCTGATAGGTTGAGGGCCAAGTACAAAGCATATCTTCTCAATGTTCACCCTTGACAATGCCTAGATGATTTATCTTAGAAACTATTGTATAAAATTTATAATTCTTCAAATATTGCAGGCAACTAAGAAAAAATAACCTGGTTGAACTGAAAAATAAAGCATTTGAAGGACTTCCGAAGCTCAAGACACTGTGAGTATTGGTTGTGTAAACAAATTGTTTGTGGTTTAAAAAACTCCACTTTCCAAACTACTGCTTTTTGACCTCTGGTCAATGATTCCCTTTTCCATTTAGTGATATTAGCAACAACAGAATTAAAAAAATTGATAAAAAAGCATTTGATGGATTAAATAAATTAACAAAATTGTAAGTATTAAGTTTTCTGAAGTGAGTTATTGTGATGTCATTCACTTTTGTAAAGACAGTTATTTCATTAAATTACCAATGTATTTTTGCTGTAGATTTTTGGAAAACAACAGTTTTACTACAATTTTAAATGGAACATTTGATGAGTTAACTTCCCTGAAGAAAATGTAAGTAGCAAGTAGAGATGTGAGAATCTCTGCGTGAGATTTTCCAAATGCAAGATCAAGGCTTCTGATAACCTTGACCATCTGTGTTTTCATGTTTGAGATCTTTCATCTCTAATGCCTCTGGCTTTTTCTAATTCTTTTGTATCTTCGTAAACATCAACCATGACTTTTGTAAGACTGATATGTTCCGCTCTAAGATTACGATGGAGGACGGTCATGACCCGATACAAAGTTCGTATAAATTCAAACATAAATCGTCGAACTTTCGCTAAATTAATCTCGATTCTTTCGACCAAATACCGATTCTTTCGACCAAATACCCGATAGCAATGAGAATTTTAGCTAACGTGTCTCCAAAGTCCACTTTCGTCATTAAAAGAAGATGAATGTTTTGAATAAGACGTTGTATCTCGGAGGAAAGTTCATCCAATTCTGACATGATTTGTGAAAGGCTGTCTAGTGCAACAAGCGAAACATTTTCATTCATTTTCAAGTCCATTTTTAATTCAACAATGCTCAACAGATTATAGTAGAATTTTTGTAATAAAGGCACATGAATTCAAAGATTTGAAGAGTCCCGATGCATCCCGTTGTTAACAAAGAATTTTCAAAACCACAAAAGGCAGCTGCCTCCCTCCTACATATTTAATTTCAACGAATTCCTTCAACCTATAAAGTCGAGATTATTTTAATCATTTTTCGTTTCACAATTTCGACTTTGGTTACCGAATGAAAAATAAATGTCAGCAACAAACGAAAGACATTTTTGTGATCTTCATAATGTAATGTAATCGTTGCAAGATCATAATCGTAGATTTGCAAGAACACTTCTTTGATTGCTTAAACTTTTCTTTTCAGCGCCCTGAAAGGTGTGCCTCTTGTATGCGATTGCAAACTTAATCCCTTCATGAGATTTGTAGCGAAGCACACTATTAAATTCCATGGCACTTGCCAAAGTGAAGAAACCTTGGGTGATCTCAAAGGAATAGATCTTTGTGGTAATTTCTCAAACTTTGTCTTACTGTATTTTAATAGAAAATGCTGGTTAAGGCATTGTCAAAGTGTGTTCATCTTGTAATAGCATTGATCGAATATATAGTAATGTTAATTATATAATAACTATAGTGAAACACGCAATGTGATTGGTCAATAGCCGTGCAGGATCAGACAATCCTGCACGCGTTTTAGACAATCCTGCACGCGAAATTTAATTTTAATAAAGTTAACCGTTGTTTCACTACAGTTATTTTATAAAACAATTACCAAATGATTTTCCGTGCAGGATTGCGTGATCCATGCACTTGGGATGTTGCTCGACTTTCGGAAAGCGTGAAAATACACTCGCCTACGGCTCGTGTATTTTCACGCTTTCCGAAAGTCGAGCAACATCCCGCGTGCATGGATCACGCAATCCTGCACGGAAAATCATTTGGTATTCCTTTAATGATCCCCAGGTAAAAAGAAGAAGATAAAGCGGCAATAGACGAGTGTAATACTGTAAATGTTGAATCAATGGACTTTAAAGAACTGCAAAAGAAACTGTTGGATTATCAGAATAGTTTAGACCAGGATGCCGGGGTTTTGTGTCCGGAGAACGAAGACCGTATAGTAGATTCTTCAAGAGATATTCAAACAAGTACGAATGAGATATTGCAGGTTGATCATCTCTCAAATGAGATTTCAACAAGGGAGGTCTCGCTTGCGAGAGAAAGGAGAAGTAACATAGCGGAATTCCAGGATGAAACCACACAAGCTGGTAATCCTGTTGTGAATTGGACACAGCAAAGTGAGGGAAAGAGATATGGTGGAAATGAACGCTCATTTCAAAAATACAAAGGAGGAAGAGGTCGTGGGCGGAGGAATAATACTGGATTATTGGAGAACACAAAGGATGACAGGGAATACCACGGATATTCAAGTGATAAACGTGGATCAAGGTGGAATTCGAGAGACATGAAGGGATACCAATATGGGGTAATGGGGAACAATATTGAATATACAGGGTATCCTCAATGGAATGATAATAGTTCTCCGGAGATTTTCAGGAATGCTGGTGGTAGACTACAGAGTACCGGAAGGGATGTGAGAGGATTTGCGTATGATAAACCTTGGATATTCAGCAGATCTCAAGAAATTCAACCCGCGTCATCTTCGTCATACAACGCTAACTTTGGCACAACTCGTGTTCCCTTCGGCTCAATGTCGGCGCCTGTTGGGTGTTTCATCTGTGGTAGCGAAGACCACCGCTCAGCGTACTGTACGAATAATTCAGCAATGTTTGACTGAGATTTGTTCCAATATTAATTGCTTCGTTTTGTTGATTTTTGTACTAATAGCTCATAGCTGTAAGTGCGGTCAGTAGCGTAGCCAGCCTGTCGATTTGTCCCGCTATGCTAATATTTTAGTGTTCACTGACTGTGAAAACAATAGATTTCTAAAGACATGAATAATTATAATAACTCGAAATTTACATAGCGGGACAAAATCGTCAGGCTGGCTACGCCACTGCTCGGATACCGTCTCCATCCCTACCGATCGGCAGCGGGCAAAAATATAGTGTAAGAGCCGGTGTGCTATCGTACTGATGTGAGCCTTAGGATCCGTTAGAACGTTAAAATCTACTATTGCGCACAATATACTTTTCAAAATTAAAGAAAAAATATTTTTCTGTAGTGGACCACATTAACCTTAGCCTGCGCCAAAAACCAGTACCAGCGACAGTTTTAGAAAATAAATTACTTGGAACTTGAAAATAAATTCAGTACTTGAAAATAGATTTTATTGCAAAACATCTTTTTTATGTTATTTTTAATTTTAAAACTGCCTGTGACTGGTACTGACAGGTATTTTTTGCATGGTATATATAGTATATATATATAGGAATTTAGTACTCAAAGTGCATGCAAGTATGTCCGGGATGTTTTGAAACCGATTGAACTGTGCTTTGAAATCAAGAAACACAAATAATATTTAATCACGAGTCGCCGAATGTGAATAACGTCACATGTAACAGCGGAATAGGGCATGGGTTTATCTCCACCGCCGACGCCATGGACATATTTGATGAAACAAGAAAACACGCAGATTTGACATCCTGGGGCGGTTGTTCAAAGCTAGGTTAAAGCGCTACCTCTGGGTTAAATTTTACTCAGTTGTTTTGGTTTATACGGTTCTTCACTGCTGTTCGTTTCAAGACTTTGCAAAATAAGACTTCTATTTACCCACAAACTATTTATGGGAAAACATGTTCAACTGTATAACCGAGCGATTAAAAATACTGATGTAACAATTTGAGTTAACCTAGGGTTAAGCTAACCGCTTTTGAACAACCGCCCCCTGAACAAATTTTATTTCAAGCTCTTACACTCTTATATAATCTTAAAATCAGATATGCAAATCTATATAGCTATTTTATGTCTATGATAAATACTAGAGTTCCTTTCTACACCACAGTTAAATACACATATTCAGATAAAGAATTATGTTAGTTGAGCCTACCAAGGAAAAGATTAAATGATATATAAAATCACTCGGAATTCTCAATAACTACATAAATTGAGGTGCTGTTAATTTTACCCATGACCTTTAACAAACCGTGGTTCTCCACAAATATAGTGATAAAAATCTTTTGCGGCAAAAACTAATAGATTTGTTTATCAGGTATTGACTCAAAGCGTTGAGAATGTAAATTTTTTTCACAATTGAAAGACAGAAAAATGATTTTTGATGTATCACATTGAAAATAAGCCTAAGTATAAGTTCAGGCCTAGTTCCCAAGTGTGCAGTAAAAGTCATAGCCGAGTCGACTAATGGTAATTATTGAAGGATATGATTTCAGATGCATGCAAAAAATTTTGCTTATGCAGTAATTAACGATAATGCCTTAATGGAATCGCCCACGTTAATTGTCGTGGGCGTCACAATAAAAAAAACTTTATCTACAGGGTGTATCAAAAAAAACGCAACCACTTAATATTCATGAATATCCTCTTTGTTCTACAACACAAAAGACGTTTGGCCCCTGGAATGCGAGAAAGCTTATAATCATATTCTAGCGGCACAATCGTCGGTAAACAAAGTCGGGTGGGTAAACCAACGAGCTGAATTGAAAGTATCTAACGAGTAAAATTTTATTTACAATTTATTTTACAAGGTCGACAGTTAGCATTCAAGTTATCATGCACGACAATAAAAACTCGTTGTTCGGTTGTTAGCTGCACCATTATTAGTTTAGCTGATTTGACTATTAGCAGTTGAACTGTACGATTAGAAGCCATTTTAAAATCCCAGGGGCATAAAATCTATTGAGCTTATGAACAATATGAATTTTAGAATATTAAGTGGTTGCGTTTTTTTTTATACACCCTGTATAACTTTGGTTATAGACGATTTCTGCTGAAATTAATTTTTCAAATGATACTGAGCATTTTTGGGAACCAGGCTCAAAATAAATCCGATACATGCACGAAAAATGATTATGCAAAATTTGATTGGTCCTAATTTGTTCTGAAACGAATTGCATTGTGCTTCGTCGTTTTAAAAGTTAAATTGGGTTGACATTGTTTAAATGATGACTATTCCTTGAAACACTTATATTGAAATTGCCGGACCAGCAAATGCAGAAGCTTTCAGCTGACTTTTCAGCTCCTAAATGTGTGATTTTTATGAGTTTCAATCTTGTTGTGACCTCCGAAAATAAGATGTAAAGCAATGTGAACGATAATAGATTAAATGACAATATTTGAAGTTGGTTTTAAGAATTGGACAGTTTTCGAAGTATACTGAGGTCAGAGAAAGAGTCTCAGTTTTCATCCGATCCCGAGTTGAACCTGCAACTATGCTAGGGAGCGAATGACTTCAAATACTGATCCCTTTAAACCTCTCCCAATAGTGTCAAGATATGATTGAAACCGACTTTGTCTGAAGAAGCTGAAAACTGGGTGTCCACGAGCTCTGCCCGTAAACAGAAGACAACTCCGATCCCGAAATCGTGCACGAGAAAAACCCTGCAAATTACATCGTAAGTAGTCATTATACTTTAACAAACTATTTGAGTTCCACCACGTTCCCTTTCTCGGCTCTAGCGAAGCTTTCTCTGAAAACAAAGCGAGTTTCTCCAGCGAACTAAGCTAACGTAATAGGATTATAATTTATAAGTAAGCGGATTCTATTTACTATTATGAATTGTATCCAATTATGGTAATTTAACATGGTAATTTAAAATGCAGAGGCACAAACCAATACAAAGAACCAAATTGTAAGAAGATTCTTAGCCTATTATTAGCCTATTATTTTCAAAATTATCGCAAAAATAATTCGTCCTTTGGCTATATTATATGACTAAAATTCTCACCCGGCAGTCATTGAGATCGATTACATATACAATTAAAATATTCACCATCGCCAAATATGGGCAAATCTTCTGTATTTTCTTTTCCAACCTTCAACAAAATTTCAAATACCGGCAACGCTTTTGGGTGAAATCTGGCTTTGTTATGCCGTTAACTAATCCTAATCCTAATCCCCGATCCTAACCCGCACCCAACACGGCCTATGAACACTAACTTTTTTGGTAACACATAAATTAAGAGAAAAAGCCCACAAGAAGATTTACACATACTTTTTAGCTTTTGGCGACTGCACGCAGGTGAGTATGATTTATTCTTTCTGAATGTTAAAGTACTTACTTCTGTCATAATCGTTGAGATTTTTGTGACAGACAAGCTGAAAACAGGTTGAATTGCCTTGTCTAGCGATGATGGTTGACCATGCAAGGAAAACCTCCCAGATACGATACAGCCTTACGCCATACTTCCCACAAATCGCAGATTTCACCTCGGGTCGCACCCAGTTCTTATACCAACGATGAATGGTGTATGAATAATGGATTCCGACGGTTTCGACATTCGCCACTTCAAACCCAGCCGCTTCTAGCTGCTGAACGACAAAACTTAAAGGGCAACTGGCATCAGCACCGGGAAAGATATACTTATCCATGAACAAGCCCCATACGAAATCCTCCCACTGAAAGGCACGTCGAAGGCCAGCGATTTGTAGAAAGAACACGCCATCATCTTTAAGAAGATCACGGACTTGGCACAGGAACGACTGGAAATGGAGTACTCCAACATGCTCCGCCATTTCAAGACAGGTTATTTTGTCGTAGCTCTCTTGAGGGATATCTCTGTAATCGATACACATGAAGTTAACCTTTGAAGTCAGCTGTTTCTTCTCGGTAACACTCCTGGCGTATCCGATTTGGTTTTTACTAATCGACACACCAGTAGCGTTTGCTCCGC
This sequence comes from Dendronephthya gigantea, assembly GCF_004324835.1. Taxonomy (NCBI): domain Eukaryota; kingdom Metazoa; phylum Cnidaria; class Anthozoa; order Malacalcyonacea; family Nephtheidae; genus Dendronephthya; species Dendronephthya gigantea. The sequence goes on from NW_021163031.1 coordinate 2,081,974, forward strand.
GTTGCTCTGCCGCAAAGTTCACTAGTGTCCCCCAGCCACACCCAATATCCAGCATCCTATCCCCAGACTCCAGCCCGATCTTATCGCAAACATTATTGAGTTTGTTTGTCTGTAATTCTTCTAAACTTTCGTCTTGTCTCCGTAAAAAACCGGCGGTGTAGATCATCATAGACCCTAAGAAGGCTTCGTAAAAATCGTTTCCCCGATCGTAGTGGTCACGAACCTGATCCAAATCTTGTAGACGTGTATGACTGAGTAATTCGGGCAGAAAATTACAACAAAATATTTTAACGTGGTTCCAAGTAAGAGCGAAACTTGAGAAATTCTCCCGCTGTTCAAAACACTCTAAGACATCGCCCCTAAAATCAACTTTCTCGTCAGCATATGCTTCAATCAACGTTTCCAAGGGTATCGTTTTCGATTCGTAGGTTTTGCCAAATGATGCATCACGGAATTCGACAAATTCAGGCAATCTCGAGTGCTTTGTTTGATGGCCCATACTGAAGTAATTGAAAACCAAAATAAACGCTAGGAAGATCGGCAGAATGCACACAACGGCTAGGACGGGATAGAGCCACCATGGTAGATGGGCGAGGTATAGAATAAGGGCAGGAATCCCAAGGATCAAAGCGAACAGAGCCTTAAACGAGACATTGTACCAGGGTAAGCCTTTAATAGCACTTGTGGTAGTCTTGTGGAAACCATTTGAAAGACCGTGGTTGCCATTTAATTGAGAAACATAACCGTTCTTCATCGTAGCCATGATGCTTTGCCTTTTAGAGCCAAACCTTTATTACCAAAAGCAAAGCTCAAATGATGCTAGGATGATGTCCAGAGGCCTTGTTTGTGAACTATCTCGCTCCAATGAAAGGTCAAAGTTAGCTTCTGATTGGATATGCTCCAGCAATTACAACAACGTCATCGAATTGAAAGTATAATTTGCATTTGTGTGACAACAGTGTCGACCAAAGCTGAAAGGTCAGATTTTTTACGTTGTAAAAAAGTCTGGCGTTTTAAAATTCCAGCACTCAATTTATCCCTAAATATATAAATAGGTATACGTAGTGGGGATACGTTCTTCTGCTTGTTCGAGTAACTTTAAGATAGTGCGTCGCCTTTCCGAGTAAATTCAACGATTGAACTTTTCACCTCGCTTTTCACTGTGCCAGATGCCACGCACTAAATTATTCACACTTATCGTACTTTGTCCTCACGTGGCCTTTGCAAGTGTTTGATATAAAGGCTAGACAGGTGTTGGGTAGAAGCCACGACAAAAGATATGAAGACCGCCAAAGCATTGGATTGAAATATAAATGCTTTGAGAGAATCTAATTACGGTTGAATTAAAAATATTTGTATAATATTAAAGTGTTACTATTAGCGTTCAGTGAGTGAACGAACGGCGTTATAGCAACGAATCCTGTTTACACTAGAAACATCAATTCTTGTCGAATCCAATCTTGCTAATCCAACAGTGGTCTAATCTCGGTAGCCTTAGGTTGAAACATTTGGGGAAAGTTCGGTTAAGACTTAACAAGGTCACATATTGCAAATTCTTTTGATCAAAGAAACTTTGTCTTTAAGAAGTAATTTTTCAAGCGTAACGTTGAGAAAGAAAAACTTAGTATTACGCTATTATTAATTATTGGCATTTTGACAGCTGAAGTGAAGTATACTCTTAGTTACCCTCTTAATTACGACCCCTGAAAAATTACATTCATAACCGGCTAAAAGCGGTTTTACTTAATATAACTCATAAACTATTGTCTGCATGTGTTTTAAAGTTACTTTGGAAGGTTACACTGATCATTACTTCAATACGAATTATCGATAAGGTTCATTTTTACTGAGAGTCTTAGAAATTAAGACTGAGTGAGGATTATTTTAAAAGAATTTCGGCTCTTATATTACTTGCCACTTGGCACGTACTTTTTTTCCACAAATATTCAAATACGAACTAAAACTAGTTTCATATTCACACACGAGTCTGAGGAATCACATTTTTTAATCATAATTATTTCAATAAGAATTATTGAAATAAGAATAAGGTGTTATTACATTCAATAATTTTCTTATCATGCAGCACTGAGTTTACACACTGTGCACTAGAAAACCTTTTTGCAGTATTTGCTTTCGTGTATCGACTTTTTTTTATATTTTGGTCTTTATAGAAAAATCTAATATTTTCATTCATTTTCGGCCAGATGTTTAACGACCGATAATTGGCGTCGTTTATTGTTCGGCCTGGGGCAACTCAAGAACTAACGGATCTCACTTTATAACGATCTGCAAAGTCATACTATTCCTAAAATTAGTTGACAGCATGCTTAATATATGGGTTCGTAAAACCAAGAGGGCTCTCAATCTCATATTCAAATTTGCTCCTTGGTGGTTGTAATATGATAGAAAATTGTTTGTAGAAATTTGCATGGAAAAAGTTTTACTTGGTGGCAACACAAAATGGTTTAACTGACCACTGAACAACGAATAATATAATAAATTTTATCCTCACAAAGTATTCCCGAAGGTGGCATGGTGATTCTCCTTTAGTGAAATGCGATTATGGGATACCCAGGGGCTAACACGCGCGTCATGTTGACTGAGTTAATACATCCTGTTGGTTGGACACAAGGAAATTGCCAAATTAGGCCAAGTCATATGCTTTCAAAAAATTTGGATATGAAAGGACACATCAGTTTTTTTTTACTAAAGCCTAGCGCACACATGTCACTCGTGACAATTTAGACCTACAAGTATTTCTTGTCTGCGGGGCCAGAATGACGTTTTGCGTCATTCCTGCTCAATTCTACGGCCACCTCCTTGACCTTGATCGTTGTGAATGATCTTTGTGAACAAACAACGGGCCCTTATCTAGTCTAGGAATTATTCTTTATTCAAGGAAGTTATTGACTTGATAAAGAATATTAAAATAATTCGTTTGGCCTAATAAACAATAATTTGCCAAAAATATACGTTAGAAAAGCCTCGGTTTGCACATTTCTTTTCAGTTTAGGATAGAAACATAACCTTCTCTCTCTCTCTCTCTCTCTCTCTCAAAGGAATGAAAGCTTAATGATTTATTTTTAATATGTACAAGAGATTTACTATATACATCAAGTTACTGCCTCCAAATATGAATGTTTCGGAGTAAAATCCCATAATTTCACTGTCCTATCGTACGATCCAGAAACAATTGCAAAGTCGTTAAATTGCATACACGTGACCCCATCACTATGGTAACGAAGCGTAAGCAGCCGTTGTCCAGTTGCTAATTCCCACACCTGAAAGTATTTAGTAATAAAATTGTTCAAATCATAGTTCACATGTAGTACAGGTGCGTTCATTGCTAAAAACCATTTCGTTGCTGTATAGCGCTTATTGGTTTCACTTACTTTGAACTACCACAGAAATAAAATATTAAAATGTATGAGAATTCTAAAGAAAATTTTAGCCCTGAGGATGATCAGCTTTTGAATTCGTATCTTACGTTTCTCGAAATAGGTTGGACACTGGACAGGGAGTCTTAAAGACCTAAAAGTGGGGAGTCGAGACAAGATATTTTTCTATTTTTTCTCAGGGACAGAAGGCATATGCATGATTACCGTGAATCAGGACATGCATGCATGGTCAGGTGCAGCTAATGAATATTTTGACGTAGCTACTGTTTCCCATCGGAGGAAGCGGAAGAGGCCAAGGACTAGTCTTTATAAATGTAGTAAAATGAAAAAGAGTACTTTCTAGATTTTGATTTTTAGGTGACTTTCTGAAAGATATATATTTGAGGATTCATCCTGAAAATAATTGCAGAATTATATACGATATAGTATAATGAATATACTGAATAAAATGTATAAACCTTCAAGGTTTTATCATCTCCACCACTGACTATTCTCCAACTGTCAACTTGTAAACATCTAAAATATACACGGTGTAATTAAAATAGTAAATAAGAGGCAATTATTGTGAAATATCTTGTTTAATTGATGGTCGAGGTGCGGTGGAGGGGCCTAGGATAATCGGCATGTCTTCCACCGAGGGTTATATTGAATCAATCTGATAGTATGATAAAATATTACTATCACAATGGAAGTCAACATTTTAAAATACAGCTAAATCAATAGACGTCGACATAGAGTAGGAATTTTGCTTTGTAGAGATGACCCACAACAGAAAACCTATACTTGCTCTCTAAAGAATAATATGCCCATCATCATGTCAATACTACCTCCTCCGCAGGCGGTAGAGTGCATTTCGGTTTTACCCGTAAAATAGAGGTAGATATCAATATAGGTTGGTCAATATACCCATCATTTCTTCGGCGCTCAGAATTTACAGTTTAGAAAGAACAACCTTTCGGTCGTTTTGCTATTATACCATGACACAATGAACCTACAGACCTTACTACAGCAGTATGTCCCTCAGATGTTATCCAATCTAACGTTCCATAACACTGTAAAATGAACGTGACCATATGTAAGAATTTGAACAAAAATCATCCTCGGGATATTTTTGGGCGCTTTCCTTTGAGCGGCGTTAGGAATATAGCGGTGAAACTGCATTTTCCGCGCTAGGAAGATGTAAATAACAAGCGAACGCAGGAGTGTTCATTGAATGCTGTATAAATGCATTATAGTGTCCTTATTTAAAATACATCCGTAGTTTATTTACTCGTTTGCATCTATCAAAAGGATAAAACCGCCCTTAAAATCGCAACAAAAATTGCAGGTGTAAAAGGGCTTTTAGGAAACAGTCCAAATCGCAACGTTCCCGGTTTGCCCAGGGAGTTATATCCAATACTTTATATGTAGCTACCGGTATTTGAAACATGCATGCGTTTTCATGATTCTACAAGACGAACCTTGCCAGTTGACAGATCCCAGAATTTGAGCGAATAGTCCAATGATCCAGTTATAATCTTCATTCCATCATGTGTTAGATTTAAGCACGTGACCGCATCCTGGTGTCCGTCCAACGTCATCAGACAAATTCCTTCCGCAAGATCCCAAACCTTGACAATAAAACAATCATTGCTAATTATAATATATTTCTAATATATCTGAGATATTTGAAGTACAGCACACCTCTATGTAGGTTAAACTTAGTGTATATAAGAGTCCCTAACACTATTTACCTTAATTTTCTTGTCGTACGAGCCGGAAACGATTTTTTGCTCATCGAATTGGACACATAAAACTGCAGCAGTGTGACCTCTTAACGTCAGTTGACAATCCCCGGTTTTCAAGTCCCAGACTTTCACCGTCTTATCGTAGGAACCACTTACTAATTTCTTTTCATCTGCCTGAAAGTTTCAGTAAAAAGATTTCACAATAAAGCTGCAAGTATTCGCATGCATGGAGATCACCCAGGAACTGAAGGTTTAAAATAAGACTAAAAAAACCCGGAATAAAAATGATAAATTTAGTTTCATGTGACGTCATAGATTGTGGTGGTAATCTCGAAATCGAGACTGTATTTAGAGTGAGTTCATTCTTCACCATAAGTGTATCTTTTGGATTTGCGCTTGATTGCAAATACAGTATACATGTGCAATTTTTTATCAGTGGGTCACAGCTTTGCTGCTGCAAGTTGGCCACCACTGATATTACCGATTGAAATTGTTAGTGCATCCACCCAAAGCAAGAGGGACAAGTGCTTAAAATTGTGTTACCTGAAGACAACGCACTGTATGAAGATGACCCACCATAGTGACTTTACATGAAGCACCAGCCCAGTAAGAAGCAAACGAAAGATCCCATACCTTTAAAAAATACAGTAACACACTCTAATTCATCCGTATACGTTACTTACTCAAACATCTACATGCAATGATAATATCTACAACGTATTAATTAAGCAGCTATTTGCGAGTTTGTTCTATAAGAAAATAACCATTAAAACTCAGTAACTTATATTCCAATTTAGTGACAACCTTTATAGTACGATCCGTCGAACCGCTGACCAATCTGTTTCCGTTTAGATCAAGACAACGAACTGTTCCAGAATGTCCCTCAAGTGTCAACATGAGTTCGGATGGCGTATTACTGATATCCCACAGCTGAAGAAGTAAAAAATGGAAATCCATTAATTATTATGAACATAACTAATTCTTGCACAGTTGAAACCATATGCCATTTTTACAGTATCTGTGTTTGACAGTTGTAACAAATTAAGGCGTTAGGATTTAGAAATGAAGCGTGTAAATGATAAAACTTAGCGAGGAAGACACATGCATTAGTCAACAACTACAGTGTGCCGTCAGACTTGATAGATTACCAAGAATATTTGTAAGAAGCCAGTCTGCATACAGTACCTTTATTGTCTTGTCAGACGAACCGCTTACAATTCTTGTATCATCAAACTGAACACAGGCGATACCTAGGATAGAAAACATGAAGATATTTTCAATGTTTGTTGAAGAAGTGTAATCCGATTTCCAGTCTCTCATTGCTGTTACTTCAACGCACCTTGATTATGTCCCTCGAACGTTCGCAGCTTGTATTTCCCATTCAACCAGTTTTTTTGAAGTAAAAATCTCTCCGCAAAAACTTTCTTCCACTGCAGAATTATAATAATATTCATTGTTGCAAAAATGGTAATTTAAGGGTTTTACTCTCTTTGGCAGTAATATTCTCCAATTGTTTCACCACAGAGGTTGTTAACCTCAGAAAGACTTTTCTACATGTATTGTACACTACAGTTAGCGAAACATGATTTTCCTCACTGAATATGAGAATTTTAACCTACAGCTACACTTTATATATAAATATTTCTTAGTGCAGTCCTACTGTGGTGCGAGTCAATTGTTTTCCACTTCAAATTCAGTAAATCACATACATCAGGAGGGAAGAATTGTCTCGCGTGACTTCACGTAAGGAAATACAATGAAAGCCACTTACGTGAATTTCGCCATTTGGTTGGTTAAATTTCTGGTACTGTCTTTTACTACATGCCTCAGATAACTGATAATCGGGGTTTCTAAACGAAAGATATATATTCGATAATACTGAGGTACCTTTCATATTGAACACTCTGCACATATATTACCCAGCCGACTGACCCCTCCCCCCCCCAGGAATATCCAATGTCATCATGATGAACATGCACTGGGGAAAACTACAAACATTGTTCAACTCTATTATAGATCAAGCTGGTTAGTCGTGGAAAGGTAACTTGCCTATTCAATCGCTGCCATATTAATGGATTATTTGCGAGTTCGTTCCAAGCTCGATTCACCTGACCGCATCGACATAAACTCACTGAAACATAAAGACATTTTTCTTAAATAAACACCTTAATTAAGCCCGTTTTCCATCAGGCGAATTTATTTGCGCTACGCGAAGCGATATCTGAAATCCAGTGATGTGATTGGTTTGCAAAAAAATTCGCGGCAAAAAAGTAGAATCGCTTCCGACTTTTTATCTGTTCGCGCGAATAAATTCGCCTCTGAGTGGAGAACGGGCTTTACGTCCGTTCGTGGAAGGAAATGATACTGATACCTTCTCCTTACCTGGATCTAAATACATGAGAATTTTCAACGTGACTGTGTAAGGCAACCATACTAACATATCTTGACAGTTTGGCGGACAGGTCTTGTGAAGATTGTTTTCCATTGCCACAGATAAAAGGTGCATCTGGGGCAGCTCACAGCGATTCTTAAGAGAAAAAATAAAGATATGTATATCGCACATACAGGAGCAGTTTGGACACGAAAACACGTTATATACAGGTCCTCGTACTGCCTAACATGCATGATAACGTTCAGAATAGGACAGGAGATCCGCGTCCCTTTTCGTTTCTCAAATATAGCTACCAGACATAAATATGAAATTCTTACCAAAATCTTTTTCAAAATGATATTTCTTTGTTCGTCATTGAATTCCTTGAACCACGTTAACATAAGCTGAAAAATTATATTAAGAATTATTTTTAAATAAGTACCCAACGGGAATTCAGCGATGAAATGATCTGGCATTGAACGTACAGTATGTACTGTAAAAACTAAAGATGACACGAGTCTTCAAAAGGCCTTACAGCAGCGAACACTACGACGTCATAATCATCAATCAAATATTCTTTTCAAGCTGCCTCCTGGCTCATTAGCAATCATTGCCAAATGTATATTCTCTATCTATTTTGTGTTCCTTGGATTTATTTCATACATGAAGATTGGACCTTTTTGCACACTGCCAGTAACCTTCGGGGAGTTGCATATTAACTCCCAGTTAGACTTTCTACCATTAGACAAAATTTCCACTCTTAAATGAGTTGATAAGACCAAAAGAGGATCAACTTACTTCAGTTCGCATCTTGAAAGTTTCTCCAGGCACAGGTTGTGCGATTTCCTCACTTTTCAAATCCGATTCCGATGTTTTCCACGTATGAATAGGAATATCTTCTTTTTGTGGAGGACTAAAACATGCATCAAACATTGACGCATAATCCGAGGTCTGAGGGCATTCTACAACTTCTTGTGATCGCTCTGTTTCTGAAATTGGAGTCTTAAGGCTTGTGAATACGTTTGAATGACTATTCGTTTGAAATTCCTCTTGAGACTGCAGGTGCAAGACTGAAGGTGCAACACTCTCGCACAAAAGTGAATCGTTTGGACTTTCTTTAGTACGATGTGCTCGTTCACTCTCTATAGACGTAACTGGACTATTGCACGTATTGGACGGAACCTCAATCAGCTCATGGTCAATGCAACTATTGCTCATTTTATGACTTAATTTGAATTCTCTAGTGGAATGATTCAACTTGATGTTGTCCACAACTTGTCTATCATGACCGTCAGATGCTGTTACGGTATCAACTGACTGTTTTCTTTTTACTGTTTTACTCTCCAGATACTTCTGACTGCATCTACTTGTATTCAACGCATCTTCATCAAAGGACATCGTAAATTCTGGTTCATAGTCAAAACTGATCACGTCTTTACTACAGGAATTTGTCACACTTCCTGTAACACTTTCAACATCAGATAAAGTTGTAATCCCTGTTTGAAACTCAAATTCCTCAGAATTTTTAGAATCATTGTTGAGAGTTGATGATAGGCACACATTTTTCATGAATAAATCACTGCTATCACAGTCATCTGACATACTCTTATCACAGTGACATGGAATTTTACTATTTCCAATAGAGTCTCCATAATGATGACTACCCAAACTATTGCTGTCAGATATGTGGTTGTAGCATGAGAGTTTAACATCCTCCAAACTTCTTTGTAATGGCTGTTCCACCACCAGATTAGAAGTCATACAGCTTTTGTAAGGACACTGAAATTGGGCAGTTTGAGAAACCTTTTCAAATTTTGTGGTATCTGTTGTGTCACTTCTATCTAAAGAAGTACAGATGCTTCTACCATTTACTGAGCTACGCTCATGGACCATTGTTGAAGCACCTTTAACATTGTTTGTAACAACATTATCAACAAGATCTAAGAAAGATTCTTGAAGATCATTTTCTGAATTTAGTATATCACACTGGTTACCACACATAGTGGACTTATTCTGATCAGAGCAAAAGACATACATTTGTGATCCTGGTATATTGCTCTTCTCAACTTGCATACCATTGCTATCTATAGTACTTTTCATATCTATAATAGTATTAACATTTTCTTCATCTTCACATGCCAATTGGTTGTGCTTATTAGAGCATTCATCTGACTGTTGTGAACATGTCATAGCTGTTTTATCAGAATTGATACCAGAAATAACTGATTCCTCTCCATCAATCCTCGTAGATAACACACCACTACTTATAACACTGGAAACATCATCTTTACTGACACATTGAATCAATCTATCCACATTGTGGTTAGAATTCATTCTAGATATTTTCAAACATGCTATATTATTTTGCTCACACTCTACATCAGGAACAACTGGCTCATCATCATTAAAAGATGAACATTCCAATTGTGATGTTTCATTCAAATTCTTAGAAATTTTACTTCTTTCCAAAGATGAAGGATAATCAGAATATAGCATGGTTTTACCTTTCATATTTTCCTTTTCAGACTTATTTGAAGAAGACAATTCTGATAATGTCCTGTGAGACTCAGAACTGATGTTCTTAGTATTCAAATGACAATCATTGCCATCTTGAAGATTAGAAATTGCAGAGTTTAAACTTGATTGATGTATTTCACATTCATCTTCTACTATTGCAGAATCTTTTTTGACTTCATGATTCAAGCTATTCATTCTTCTTAGCATTTTTTTTGGAGACTTATAGAAGTGCACAATACCGACCACACTACCACTTTGATCACGGATTTCACCCAATGAGGTTGTTTTCTCAAGCCTTGTCAACTCTGTGGTGTTTAAACTCTTAGATTTCTTCATGCACGGTTTTGGGAATTCTGCATTCATCTTCCCACAAAATGTTGCTGTGTGCTGTAATCCATAACATTTTTGCTTAAGAGGGGGAGAGAAACTGCTAAAGGTTTTATTTGCTATGTTTATGAACCTGCGTTTTGATGGAGATATACAGCTCTGTGACCCAGGGAAACTTTTGGAGCGACGGACATGTCCAAAAGTTGGGCTACGGCAAGATATATAGTTCACCAAAGAAACAGATTTTGATAATTGCTTTGGAGGATGTTGAACATAGTCACAAGGGGGTAAAACATTGTTTTTGATAGGAGGGTTGATTTCCCGGGCTATTTCAGTCAATACAGACGAATTTTTATGGTGCTTAGAACCCCTTCCACCTGCATTACCACTTCCAAAGTCACAGAAACTGCCAGTTGCTGTAGGGCTGTTTGGATTGCTGGAGCAAGCACTACCAGTACATGTGCTTGGTTGTGAACTGTCACAAAAAGCCCTTGCCTCATCTTGTTTTTCATGAGACTTTTTAGATGACTCTGCCTTACATTGCCTTCTACGTGATGAAGCTCGAAACTTTCTACTGGCTCTTCGAGTAAATGACCAAGAATTTGAATGTCTGTCTGCAATGCTAGGGTTGAGAACTTCATTTGTACGGCAATGACAAATATCATTTTTAGCACTTTTACCTCTCCGAGTAAACCACATTACCCTTTTCCAAACGCGAGATTTCGATTTGTTGCTCTCTTTTGAAATTAGTCCATCGCAATCAGGGCATTTGTGCCGATTCGAAACCTCTTTATTTCCTAAAGCCCCTCTCTCTAAATTGGGTTCATTTTGAGATTTTTGACCCCGACTATTGGAACGGTTTTCTTCAGATGAATTGCTGTTTCTTTCCATGTTTCAGAAATGTTTTTTGTGACCCTTAGTTCAGAAGAGAATGTCGAGATGAATATAAAAACGACTGGAAATGCCCAAAAATGGTGAAAAAACAACAACATTGACCATTGACCATATATATTATAGCGATTCGAAGTAATTATGTTGCAAATTATTAACTCTGCTCCCATCATTCGACTGTGAGCAGTCAAAATTCCCAAGATTCTCATGGAGTTTGAAATTTCCTTACTGTAAAATTGCGTAACATAGTTGCAAAACGGAGAACAAGTGAACAACAGAACTGAACAAATTTCCCTTCCGTTTAAGATTTAGACACATGACGAAGAGAGAAAAACTAAAAGGACCAGGCGATAAAAGCTTTTTTCATCATGACAGATTTTGCTGATTTTCTGTAATGTTGCTTGAGAGTTGAGAAACACAGGCAGTTAATTTTTTTTACACCCCCATTTACTAAACGTAGAATTCAGAAGTACTGCAAATAAATTTTCTGCCAAATAGGTAAATAAATTCTCGTTAGTTTTTTCATTTATTATTTGATTTATTGTAACAAGTGGAAACAGCGCATGAAGTGCTCGCGGGAACTAGGACGAGCATAGAGAAAATTTACGAAGGGAGGATAGGGTGGGTTGATTATATTTTAAGTATTTTAATCGCCGTTAAAAGTTACTTTAAAATTAAAGCCTAAAGTAATTAGATGTGTGTAAAAAGGCATGTTTTTGTGCCAAAAATATGTTTATTTAGCAAAAAACTTTCAAGAATTTGCAATGTAAAAACTCATGACGTCCTAACTCTCCGCCCCCAGAGTACGTTGATGGTAAAAATAGCAACTTGGTATAGAATATAAAACCGACGCCTTTTATAAGTCAACACAAGAAGCCAAGACAACAAAACGAATAAGAAAATATTTAAATCGTTTCCTCAAGGTTTTACCGTCATCTTAGATAGAAGAAAAGGTAGTCTTCGTTCATATACATCGCTGTATTCGTTCATAAATATCGCGTAGGGTATATTTTACTGCGGCATTGTTATTTTTACGTTGGTGAGAAGTATTCATAGAGCGTTCGAAATGCGAGCTATTTAATAGTTCGTAACATAAGGTGTGTTTTGGTCTAATTTCCTGATGTTTTTAGATGAGGGAGTATAAATTGGTCGTCCTTGGAAGTGGTGGGGTCGGAAAAAGTGCCTTGGTAAGGAAAGACATGGGTTTTCAAGTATCCCTCAAATTTTCGTGTTTAAGCCAGTCGTGTAGACAACACCTCAGAAGCATCAACTCGTTGATTTCACAATCTTACAAATTCCTTGGCGATTTCACGTGCCATTCTGTTGTGATTGTATTTTTCGTGTTGAATGTGTTCATAAGGGTACATTAATTCAAAAATTTTTTTCCCAGACTGTTCAATTTGTCCAAGGAATTTTTGTTGAAAAATACGACCCAACGATCGAAGACTCTTATAGAAAGGTCAGTAATAAATTCACATCCTGGATTTAAAATCTAACTTATAAAATAGCAAATTGTTACTTTGATCTTGTAGATTATTATTTAAACACCACCTTTTTCTAGATAATTAGGCAAAAGTTTCCTTTTATAAATGTACATTTCAAAAGCCTTATCAAGGTTTTAAGAACTTTTGTGATCTCAAAACAAATGAACGTATTGTGTTTTTTGAAATCTTCATATATGCGCAAGAAATGACTTGAAGTATTTGATTAAATATAATCGTTACTATTTCCTTTTAGCAAGTGGAAGTGGATGGCCAGCAATGTATGTTAGAAATATTGGACACCGCTGGAACGGTATTGTCATAAAATTTTCTTTGCTTTGATGCCTGGGCCTTAGATAAATGATCATTTTAAAACTATTCCTACTTGTAACCTGTCAATTCAAAAATAGAACTTTGTAAATGAAAGTCTACATTGAAACAATGAAGCACGATCAAGTCAAATATTGCTCCTGTATGATTTGCACTCTGTAGCAATACAGTGCTTAAACAAAGCTTACTTGAGAATGCTAAAGTTCACATTCTGTGTGGCCATTATTTTGATAACATACTGGTGTGCCTCATTTTCCCACTGGAATATGTTTTAGTTTGAAAAATCCCTCTACTGTGTTTCATAGCTAGTTTAGCATTGTAACATGCACATTGAATACTGTGTATGGTCACAAAGAATATATTTTTATTGACAAGCATATTTTAACAGAACCTCACTACAAAACCATATTCCAGAAGCTTCATTTTATAACTATGTGATCACTGGATTATTAGTCATTAAATTTTAGGCTCAACCCCTTTTGTACAATTCCCACTTCATAAGTTTTCAAGGATTTGCTAACTTTCAAGTCATTATTCATACTTTTCTACTGGAGGAATGTCACTAAAATTCCCAAGGTTTAAAGAAGTGAGAAAAGAATTCTCAGTGATCAGCTCACAATATACAAGTGACCCTCAAGCTGTGAGAAATTTAAATAAAATATTGATTGCTCACTTAACTTCAATCAAATTTAATTTGAATTTTCACAGTGACTTCCTCAAAATCACACTGTGGGAAATTTCTTTGGAATTTTTCATATATGAGCTAAAGCATGTATCGGTATAAAAATGATAATTTGACCTTTTTTTCAGTCTTTTTCTTACCTATAAAAGAGTTTACTACAGATTTTGCTACCTTACAGGGAAACCTGCCACAAATGACAATTTCCTTATAATGCACTGCACATTAGACTAGGTTTTCACTAAATTTTTATCATGGTGGGAAGAGACTAAAGAATCACAAGTGAACATAGACAATGTGGGCCTAGTAGGGAATACATTCAATAGTTCTTTCAATTGACACCCACTTCTTTGAAATTAATGGAATATTGGCAAGAACTGCAGATATTTTATTAATAAGAAACAAGATGTTTTTGGTTGGCATGTTCTCAGACCTAATCAATTTTTGGTGTAATATAACTCTATATTGCTTGTCTATAAAGTATAATTCTTTGGAAACTCCTGTTTACTGAAACTAGTGCTTTTCAGCCTTGATGAAAAACCCTTAAAATTATTTAGAATTAATCCTCTTATCTCCAACATATAGGAACAATTTACAGCAATGAGAGATTTGTACATGAAAAATGGTCAGGGTTTTGTATTGGTGTATTCAATAACGTCACAGTCTTCTTTTAATGATTTGGGAGATCTTCGTGATCAGATTATTAGAGTAAAAGATACAAGTGATGTAAGTTTTAACCTTGGTTCTAAAACTACTTTTTGCAACACAGCAGGTCACAATTTTTTGTTGTAATTTGTGTAATTCCTTGCCAAGAAACTGGCAGGCATGTTGGGCCTTAAAGTTTGAAATAGTAAGGGGTAGTTAATTATTCAAGTGTGGTATTATTTCAAAATAATCAACTTCTTTCAGGTCCCAATGGTTCTAGTTGGTAATAAATGTGATTTAGAAGATGAAAGGATTGTTGGGAAAGATCAAGGACAAGCTTTAGCAAAACAGTTTGGAAATTGGTGAGGAATGATTGAAACATCTTTTTTTCATAACACATTTAGTAGTGGGTAAATCACTTTTTCTCTTTGTAGCACATTCCTTGAGACCTCAGCAAAGACAAAAATAAATGTGACAGAAATTTTCTTCGACCTTGTACGACAGATCAACAGAAAAACCCCAGAAGTAAAGAAACCCAGTAGAAACTTCTTGAAAAGATGTGTAATTTTGTAAAGTAATAACATGGCTCATGGGATATAGTGTGAGGAAAACAGTAAAAGCATTTAACATATTTAAATATTTTGCATATAAATTTCATCACCAGGTGAAGCAGACTAAATGTGTGACAATATCTGTAACATGAACATACATACATAAAGTATACTAGTTATGTAAACAAGGAATTACCCTTTTCATGATTTCTTATAAATATTGTAAGTTTAATATTGATAGGTGGGGAGCTTTTAGTGTTTGTGAAATCAGACGACAATGATAATTGAAATTGGGTACATTCTGTTCTTATGAACTACCACTGTACTACATGCATAAAAATCCAAAGATGCTGTAGCTTACTATGGAGAGGTCCCTAGGACAGCACCCAGTCATAAGAGATAAGTTGAAGATGCCAAAATTTGTAGAAGAGATCAATGTGCAAGCTTCTCTATAAAGCCACTAAGCATTTTTACTCTTGTAATTTTGAAAGCGAATGTACCAAACCCTACAGTCTTTCATGCGATGGACTTAAGATCTTTAAGCATGTTGTGTATTTCCGTAGTCGCATAGTAGTAATATTTTTAAGATATTAAAAAAATATAAATACTCATTGTTATTCTTTTTTATTATATTTCCTCCCAGGAGATTATCAAAATGGAGGAAGGGGTTAAAGCAAAAATTATACGTTCTTTACAAAGGTTCTTTGTCTCGCTCTTCCAGTTCCATGCCGTTCTTAAAAATCGATTAGCCAGGACAATTAAAGATACTGCTGCAGTGCAGGGAAGATGTCTGCTTAAAAATTCGTTTTACCAAAGGCAGGCGGAAAGGGCGAAACACCCGGGCCCTGGATGATTGACCGCCGACAGTAAACGTCGCGAGCTGTCGGTGACTCGATGACATGTGAGAACTACAGGCATGGCCGAAATATCATGCGTCAAGAATACTGTGCTGCCTCGCTAGGGCGACCTTCAAGAGTTCTGAGCATCTAAATTCAGTGTTAAAGCGATTTTATATATTTCGTCGATAAGCTTGCCTGTTGAGTTCATTTAGCCAATTAAATAATCAATCAAAGTGAAAAACGTTTGTTAGGAACCAAAATCCTTTTGCAAGAAAAATGGAGATTTCTTACAGCATATGCGGCGTGTTTATAGGTGCGTGATGAAACTCCACGTTGCGTTTCAAGTGTTAGTGGTATCTTTTAGCAGGTCGCGGTCGATCTGAAGAAATTAATCTGGATACACCATTATGGATATCTATGTCTGTTATTTCTAGGGAAAAATTTTTCGGTAAAAGTCCGTAAAACATTTGTAAAATTTGGTATAGTATATAATACATGTACAATATTACGACATAAAGTTCAAATTAAAATACAAAATATGGCCTAACTACAAGAATACGTGCTTGAAAATGCGTAGTTCATGCGTAAGGACTATTCATCAAATATTTATCATCTATTGTAACAAAAACAGTAGCTTCCTCGCACCACTATTTTGGGGTTTATTTGGATCCGAGATTGCAAAACGTTTAGATTCTTCAAATCGTAGAGTATAAAGTTAAAGCTAAGATAAGCTTAAATGGATTAGAAAATCTCGTGATGTCATGCATTAATTGTGGAAAACCACTTCACGTTAGATTCAGTTCTTTGGCTGTATATATGCGACTATATGCTAATGTAAAATGATGAAAAGTTCCTTACAGCTGCCCTATATGAAGAATGAAGATCTATTCCCACCTACCTAAGTTGTGCATTTGATATAGCCTTCTCCGCAGTATAATGTCAAAACTATTTAAAGTTTCTGTGTTTATTTATGTTCTATACTATAGGTATATTACATTTTATTGCACTATACCTAGAGTGTAACTATAAATCTTACTGTATCGAAGAGTATTACACTAATGTCTGCGGAGAAGGCTACATGGTATATCAGTTAGTATCTCAGTGTAATGATTATTTTTTCTATATTAAAATACAACAACACCCCTCGGCCTCTTCCTCGTTTTTTGGCTTTTCCTCGCCCTTGTCTCCCTCCTTTTTGGCATCTTCTGTACCTCCGCCAGTGTCCTCTGCCGTTCCATCAGATCCTTTCGCTTCACCTTCTGATCCTTTAGTTTCCTCTGTCTTCTCCTCGTCACCCTTAATCTCATCTCCTTTAGCTTGAAAAAGATAAAAAATGTTATGAATAGAGCTACCTGACACTCTCATTTCATAGTCAGACATGACGTCACATGAGAAAGAAGATGTAAAGTTTGTAAACCTTATGAAATCTTTCCTGTGTTTAAACGGAATACTCGAATTGTACTCTTCAGTAAACTTCTCAATTTATGATAATTATCATTTGTGCTAGTATTGTCAAATGCAAACAGGCGCCAGTCAGCTGTTATGCTGAGCTGTAACCGCGATTTGAACATAATTGAACTACTACAGGTCCAAAAGTTGAAACGCTTTTACGATAGCATATCATATTTTTATTACAGTGTTTATGTCTTAGATAACATCCGTGTTTTGTTGTGCTAAAATTATACGACGCTGGTTGCCCCCCATGGTATAAATATTGTCGAGCACTAAAATATATGACAAAGCCAAGTCAGGCACTTCGAATTAACAATAACAAATGAGTTCGACAGTGACAGATTTGCGGCCAACAACTGATATCTTCACTAAATATTCTGATGGACCAAATACAAAATCTAAACTGACCAGTAGCTAACGAAGAGATAATAAGCGGCAGTTTTACTTTTAGTGACGGTCGACTGAAGTCGATTGACAATCACAACTCAATGACAAATTGACAATAATATACAGACACTGACAGCTGACAAACGACATCGAAAGTCCTGTTGCTAACAGAATTTATCTTTTTATAATCATTAGGTGATCTAATTTATATCCATTTAATCAGGATAATGAACTAGAATCACTTCTGACTAAAACTCATATCCTGGCCATGGGAAACTGTGTGGTAGGCAAACGATACGCACTCGGAAGCATTCACTGTGATGATGGAGCGTTCTTGCATTTCCGTGGAGAGAATCAACAGGTGTAGAAACATACGGAAATACCATATTTTCAAAATAATTTGTCAATATCTCATGTAAACCATTGACAAACATTGACAAATAGATAAGGATAAGAGTTTTGATTCGAACCAAAACTAAAATAAGGCGTGTGTTATATTCACCTTCCGCGTCAGCACTGCCACTGGCTTCTCCTTTTGCTTCACCCTCCGCTCCTTCGCCAGCCTCCGTTTTCTCAGCAGCAGCAGCAGCAGCTTCTTCTTCAGCTGGTGGATCAGTTGCAGGCGTTTGTTCTTCTTCAGACATTTTTTACTTATCTTAGTTTTTAAAAACTAGCCACAGGAAATTTTATCGCTTTAGCTGGTTTTGCAAAATGTTCTAGCAAAGACGCTAAAGTGTTGTTGATGCTTGAATTATTTATAAGCAACCTGCGAGTCCGCAAGAGTCGTGAGTTTTTTTTATCTGCGATTCGTAAAGAATTTAACATTTTCTACGCTAAACTTTTAGTTTTTTCTACAAGAAACATGAAGGTTTTCTATATTATCGCATTTTGTATTGAAAATGATACTGGTTTGCAAATTCTTACGAGAACTCACACACAAGCAAAACTGGAAGAGTTTGCATCTCATTAAAGACTGTTTTAAAAAACTTTTAATATATATACGAACCCTGAAACTCTCACAAATGTGCCAAATAGGATAAAAGCGTAAACTACAACAATTATTCATCGAAAGTTTTCTTTTATTAGACTAGAATCGTAAGATGACTAAGATTGTTCCACACAAACGAGCCACGCCCCCGGCTACCTCGATTGTAAATAGAAACCTGCGAGGCCGTTCACAAATGACGTTCATTAGGCCTTTCTTGGCACTCGTCACCCCCGAGCTTAACTAAAAGTAGACTATTAGACCAGGCTTCATTTATATCAAATACTCGTAACGCCTGGCGATTTTGTTCGCGCGAAGGGAAAAACAACGCATTCCGCAACGTGATTTACTACAATTAAAAATGCTACGACAACCATTTTTGGTAGTATTTAAATCGGCTTTGGTCAGTTATTTTGAAACTTTGTCATCAACTGATTATCAACTTGTGTCGCATCCTTGTGAGTTGCGGCACTCTCCTAAACACACATACCTCAAGCATGTCACGTATTTTTGAAGTGGTACCTATTATTAAAACTTATTCTTAGATAAAGAGTTTTCACTGTAATTCATCAATGGCAATATTACATGTGTAGGAAAATGCAAAATTTGGAATAAATCTTTTTATTTTTTAATGTGACTATATTTCAATGCACTCAAATTTCCAGCTGAACATCCTCTGGGAATGAGGGCATAGGTGTAGAAACTATTGAAGAAATACAAGTTTTCACCAACTGTTTAATTAACAAATTTAATGTGAAAATACTTGATCCAATCATTTATCATATATTACAAACGCGTTGACAATTATTGCCCTACACTCTTAGTACTAATTTACTATAAATCCTACAGACAAATTGCAAAATTTTTGTTGCGTACAAAAATGGTATTCATATATATGTATCAATAGTTAGAGGGCTTGTCATCTTATGGAATATGTATCTTGTCTAGACTGATACGAAAAGTGGTTGCCTAACCTATCAGGTCTAATGTATCAATGGTATCCCCTGGTTTTCCATTTGTAACAACCAAAACATTACTATTAGTTAATTTAAAAAATATTCACAAAGAAACAATGACCATATTTAGCATCACTTTGCAACAGCATATGTTGTTTCTTTTCTTTGGTTATATGTATTCTTTTTTTCTATGTTCTCATCACGCAAATTATTTTAAGAAAGTGCTTCTCCCTTTGTCACCTATAAAACAGACACAGACATAGAGAATATTAGAGGATTTAGAGGAATGTTGTGAAAATAAATGTTGTGTACTTCCATGTGTATATCATTTTCGCCCGCGTTTCACGTATTTTATATAATTATATGTTCACTTAAATCAAACCTACCCTTGCTTCTATGTATTCCACCCTCTGTTCCATCAGTGTCAACTTTTCATCTAATTTAGCTAGCTTTCCTCGACAAGACATATCTAGAAAAATGAACAATTAGCTTGTCACACACAATACGAATTAGAATGCACTAGTAAGATGTTTATGTAAAATAGCGTGTCTATAATTGGACGTGTTTATGTGTATCTATACTCAAATAGACTATTGTCGTGCAGCACTTTTGCCTAAAGTGACACCCAAACTATCGGAGTCAACCGACCAAATCGCCAATCTTTCACACATTTTTAGCCTGGCCTCGTATCTACACAATGTAAAACAAATAGTAAAACAAAATCCTCACCAAAATTGTTCAAAAATTTGGCTATATTTTTTATACTTTCTGACAGGATTTCAATAAATTCACGGTTTTCCCAATCCTGCTGAATTTGTTGACTTGTCAAATCCGCCATCTTGGCATGTGTTTCCACTCGGTGTAAACATTTCCATGATTTCCATAAATTCCATGACCCATCAAAAATGTTTATAGTTGATTTAGTTTGTTAGTTATATACTATATATACTGTAGTATGGCTACTGCACACCCTAAAAGTTGTTTCAAGCAATGACTGAATCATTCATTTCAAAGACATCATCAAAATCTTTCAATGACTGACTATTTTACTTCTATTTACACAGTTGGAATTAAGCGTTTATTATTTATTGATAAATTATCTAGCTATTCATTTATTGTGCTGATTATGATGGAACCTTCAATACTCCAGTTGTTGTCCCTTCATGAGATCTGATCAAAAGATTGCTAGAAAAATATGATGATATGATTGATATTTAAGCAATTTAGTGAAATTATAGGGAGCTGAAAAATTGTACTTTGTTAACTGAAAAAAAATCTCACCAAGTATCAGATTCTAATACTACTACAGGTGAAGAGTCGATCTCAGGGTAAATTTTTCTTGCTTCTTGTGCTAAACCTGACACAATACCAGCATGTACTTCCAATGCTGATCCATCAACTAAATAAAAAGTTGTGATACTAATGAATTTTTAATCAGGCTTATACTTGCAGTCAGTAATAGTTTCATACTCCAATTTTGGTTGCTTTGTTCTAAGGCTGGTCATCTGATACCAAGGGACAAGGGTTAGTTTACTTAGTCATTTGACTCATTTCATAATCAAAATAACCAGACAGTTTAGTACAAAACAACCATGGTAGAAAATGACAGGACACCATACCAGCAAGTGCTAGACCTTCTTCGTTGGTGCAAATCACACCAACCACCCCTCTTTCTTGCATTCTAAAACATATTCATAAAAATACACAATAAATTAATGGTCACAGGTCACATGATATTGTTGACAAATCAACACTAAAAATAAACAGAATGGAAAGAAGTTATCGCCTACAGTTCCTCAACAGCACTTTCCAAATCAGATTCCATGAATATAACTCAAAAATACAGAAAAACAGACAAGGATAACTTCTAAAACAACGATGAGAAATATCCTAGAAATTCTCACCACAACTTCTCAAATTGCCCAATTTTAGGGTTGGCCAGGTCTTGCAGGCTGGATACATGTTTAATTGGCTAGCGGTTGATTTACAATCTGTCATGCGTCGTTGAATTGGATAGAAACAAATTTTACAACAATTTCAAAGTTTTCAAAAAATGTGAATTTTGATCAAAATGGGAAAAGAAAAGGCTGGAGCATTGACACCTAAAGCTATTAGCAACAGAATTAAGGCAAAAGGGTTGCAGAAATTACGATGGTATTGTCAAATGTGTCAAAAACAATGTCGGGATGAGGTATGCGTATGCATGATTTTTTGCACCAAAAAATGGTAGTAGTTATACTGTTATACCTAACTGTAGTTCCAAAGTATAGATATATGACATAATCCATTTAAAACACTGCTTAAAACTTTCAATATTGTGTATCTTTCTCCATCAACCCTACTCTCCTTCCCAAACTTATCCCTTTAAATGTTAAACATGTCTACTCTTTCCATGCCTCAAACCTGGAGGACCAGTGACTTGGGTGGCCCTACCACAAGATTAGTATCTTTCCAGCGTAACTCATTAAGACACACAAGGTGCTAACCACAGCAAGGTTTGCACACTACTGGGGGAGGGATTTTATGGCCCATCATTCCCCAATATAGCTGAAGGCATAAGAAGAGCTTCACATTTAGTTGTATATTTATATGAACTCATAAATTGCATTTTCCAATAAATTGTATTTACTTATAGAATGGTTTCAAGTGCCATTGCATGTCTGAATCTCATCAACGTCAGCTTCTGTTGTTTGCTGATAACCCAAATAAATTTATTGATACTTTTTCACAGTTAGTATGTTTTATATAATTTTTCAACATAATTCATACTTGGTTTCAATTATACTTGTGTTTGTAAGCGTAATTAAATTAAATGGTAAGTAATGTAAAAGTAAAATGTAATTCTCAATATTCTCTTCT
Organism: Dendronephthya gigantea; assembly: GCF_004324835.1. Lineage (NCBI taxonomy): Eukaryota > Metazoa > Cnidaria > Anthozoa > Malacalcyonacea > Nephtheidae > Dendronephthya > Dendronephthya gigantea. The sequence continues at coordinate 2,104,369 of NW_021163031.1, forward strand.
TTCAGGGAATTTGAAGATGATTTTATGCTTCTATTACGGAGGCGATTTGGTAATTATATTCATATGGGTGACTCTCTGGTCACAAATGTGACACTGAGCACAGGCGATATATGAAGCTTGAAGAAACTGCAATGTAGTGTGTGTAACTGGAGAATCACCCATATTATAAACCATTTAAATATTAATGTTCTATTCCAAGAGAAACTTTAGAAGCCACCAAACTTATTCTTAAATACAATATTGATGGATTGCATTTAGGCACAAGACGTGTTCATGCAAATGTTGTGTACCAAGAATATATCAGTGAAAGAAATCATTTGCACATGAATGCAACTCAGGTAACCATTAATTTTTTAAAATCAGAAAAAATTGTTTAAAAAATGTATCGATGGTAATAAAATGTGTTTTAATTCTTTAGTGGGAAACACTCACAGAGTTTGTGAAATGGCTAGGTCGTGAAGGTATTATAATGCTATGTTTGGCATGTTTTAGATCTAAATTGAATTGTTGAGTAAACCCTGCCCAAGTATTACTGGTACTGCGTTACCAATTCAACATTGACACTTTATATTTTAGCAATTGAGATTAATAGTATGTTAGAGGAAAAAGCTAGATTGAGTATTTGACACATTAGAAAGAAGAGTATGTTAAAGATGCAAGCAGGATTATTACATTCACACTATGCCAGGGAAGAAATTGCATAAGTAATGTTTCACTCTCTATTATATGTAATTAAATAATATAGGCAAGTGTAAAGTTGACAACACAGAGAAAGGATGGTTCATCGCTTACATTGACAGAGATCCAGAAACACTGGCAAGACAAAAGGTAGTTTTCTCATAATGACAGTATATTAATTTCCACCCAAGGCTGAGTGAATGTTGAGTCTCCCCTCTTCTACATTTCTGAGACTTCACTTCAAACAGGAAAAATGTCTTAAGTCGGATAATAAAATACACTTTCTCATCTGGATACATTTTTAAAATTGGCCTTATATACATATTTTTAAAATTAAAAACATTGGCTCTCTTTTCACTGTGTGTGTTTAAATTTCACTCAGTCAGAACAGCCTCATATGAAAAATAGTGACGGTTTTTTTACACCAGGCAGCAGAAAATAAAGAGAAAATGGAAATGGATGATGATGAAAAAACAGGTTATATGCTGCTTTATTCAATGATTGTTTACACTTCTGTCAGATATTAGTAACTTTTACTGCTTGTATCTGCAATATCCCCATTCACATAGTCACAGATTAGGAAAAGATTGCTCTTCTGATAGTAAAGCCCCTCATGATAGATATTTTGGTTGTTTTAGCCAAGTTCATTGAGAAACAAATTGAAAAAGAACTGGCCAGAAGAGGTGATCAGGTAGAGTAATGCTAAGGATTCATGTGTTTTGACTGATAGCCTAATGTAGCCTAATGTAAAATTCTGTGGTTGGTTGTATGGAAGGTGGATAGCACTATTTTTTTCAATCGCTTTAAAATTTCTGTTCAGAATATCCTGGATTAAACCTTAGAATTCTTCAATTGAAAGTTCTCTTTTATAAGTTTGAGCTCCAAATTTGTAATTTCACTGCGTTTCAACCATGTTTAAAACAGTAACAAAATCACTATCTGGTGGATAGATAGCTTTAGTACAACCAACCCTTAGTGAAGTACCTACAATGTATGAATGATACTAGCTATAACTTATCTACATTAAGTATATATTTTAGTGAGAACTAAAGTATTTACATGTAAGTCATCACATCACATCATCACATCATACATTTGTGTGCAAACAGTAAACTTAAGAAGTGAGGCTGTTCGATCTTCTTCAGGCTGAATCATGTGCAACCGAATTGGAAAGAAGTGATGAAGCGGAAAAAGGTATTTGTCACCCAGGTGTTAGAAAACCTGTTTAGACACTTTGAGCTAGTATAATGATAAATTTAAGAGGAAACAAAAGGAAATTCAACGTTGTCGTTCACCGCGTGGTCCTATATTGCATAATATAGTTATTTGTTTTTCAGTGACGTTTAGCCTGGCGTCAACAAAGGCGTTAAAATCTAGTGGGGAGAAAGAAAAGCTAAAACCTTCCACAAGGTAAGACAATAAGTTTCGATCTTATAGAAGGTTTTGAGGTATCATTTTATAATATGTAATCCTTGTTCTAATCATTATTGGTCTTTTTTTTCAGCAAAAATATTATCTCCAACCCAAGCCCATTGGTGGACATGGGAAAAGCAGTTGAGAAAGACAGCAAAAAGAAAGATAAAGAAACGTGAGTTCACAAAGAGCAATAGTACAGCACCAAATATTCAAGTAACTGCATAGATAATTCCGCAAAAAAGCTGTATAACAACTGCCTAAAATTGATATTTCTTGACCTTTCCCACCCAAGAGCCGAATCGTCAAGAGACAGAATATTTTATAAATGGTATAGTGAAAATTGGCCTCTGCATGCGAGGAGGCGTTATGTACAGTCTTAATATATTTACATTGGCATCAATACCTTAATGCTTGTATGTGCTAACCAGTTTTTGGTTGTAAATTTAAGTTTTATAGGTACTGTATATAAGCTGCTGAAATAGACAAATCGTGCATATACGCCTTTGCTATGCATGGTTGAATATTCAAATGTGTTGTAAAAATCTTCATGTTATTTCAAGATTCATATACAGTGCTTGTGCGTATAGTATTGGGATAGTCTGATAAACGGTGCAGGGTAATAGTTACATGGACATTTACGATACGTTTTTGTTTCTAGACAAAAGCGAAAGTCAGCTTTGGATGAGATAATGAAGGTAGGTTGAGATATGAAACATGCAGCCATTATTTTATCCGTCGAAACGTTTTAGTATTTATCATTTAATTTTTTTACTGCACAGGAAGAAGAAGCGAAAAGAGCAAAGAAGGAAACTTCGCGCAAAGAAAATTGGCTGATGAAGGTTGGCCTATTTTCTCAGCATTTGTATTTATAGAACTGTTAACAATCGATGATCTGAGATTAGAAAACAATTTCTAATATATCTTGAAATATACTTTATTTCGGTTCAAATTTATGCTAGCTCACTATATAGTCCTCATAACTAAACTTTCGTCTGGTTTAAAGAATAAAGAACAAAAGATATATGATCGATTAAATACTGCAGAATGGATTTTAATTTCTACAGCCCTACTATAAGCGAGAGATAACCTGGGACCGGTTGTTCAAAAGCCGGCTGTAACTTAACACAGGGTTAACGCAAATTTCTACATCAATTTTTTTCATCGCTTTTTCATATAAAAGTTGAATATTTTTACCATGAGTATCATAGAAATCATATTTTGTAAAGTTTTGAAACAAACGGCGGTGCAGAAGCACGTAAATTAAAACAGCGGATTAAAATTTAACCCATGCAGAGTTAGCGCTAACCTATAGCTTTGAACAACCGGCCCCTGGAATTTATACACCAATAGCAATGACATGTTTAAGAACTATACATTCCACTTCTTTTTTAGGGAATTGTAGTCAAAGTTGTTCATAAGAAACTGGGTGAAAAGTATTACAAGAAGAAGGCAGTTGTAAAGGTAACTGAAATTTTTTATGTAAGTTTTCACAAAGGTATTGCGGCTTTGAAATACGCAACCGTCTTTTGCTTCAAGTTGGTGTCAGCCGGACTATTGCTAACAACTTATTTAATATTTCCAGGAGGTGAAAGAGTTATTTACGGGAATTGTCAAAATGATAGACACCGGAGATGTCTTAAAAATTGATCAAACATATTTGGAGACCGTTATACCCGCCATAGGTACGCTACCGTGTACATTTGGTTTCCACACATACAGTACATAACTGGACCGGTATTTCGTACGAGTTAATATAATGCATTCTCTAGTTTTCACATTTTGCTTTAGAGCGATTCGTTGCAACTAAAAGATACTGCATGTTTTCTAGGAAGGTTGGTTTTGATTCTAAATGGCCGCTACAGAGGTCAGAAAGGAACTCTCTTAAACTTGGATGAGAAAACATTCAGTGTTTCTGTTGAGATAAATGAGGTAATGTTTGTTGATTACTGTATCTGTAACAATCTTATTTCAGCACCCCTTCATCCCCTTAAGTACATTACCTGTGTCTCTTATTTCATTATATCCCTTCCTTCCCCCCTTGCGATATCCAGCACCCCTTACTCCCCCCTCTAATATTTGCATGTGTTTCTTTCTTTCTTTTGCGGGTTCTTTGTACTGTATCGTTCATTTTTTGGATCATCTCCCTATAGGGCGAGTACCGGGGACGGACAGTGGACAAACTCCCGTATGAAGATATTTCTAAGCTTGACACGTGACCTCCAGGATCGAACCCTCCAAATCACGTATGTTTTTGTTCTAATCTAAAATCCACTCATATGGTATCATTAATTCATGCTACCTGGCGTCACCGGCTATAGTTAGGTCAGTGATTATAGTATGCTATGGTGATGATATGCGTATTACAGGCAAAATCTACGAAAACAATTCAATATAAAAATAAAGTGTGAATATAGGGTGATACTTAAGTTTCTGGGGCCGGTTGTTCGAAAGATGGATAACTTATCCAACGGATAAGGCCTATCCAACGGATAAATCTGCTATCCAGTGGATAGTTATCCATTCGATAAAAACGCGTTGCACGAAGCGTGGATAGTGAAGTGGATAGCTATCCACTTCACTATCGTGGATAGCTATCCACTTCACTATAAGTTAAAATTTACCAGAAGAAAACAGGATTATCCTGAAATTTCGTACCGCAACGTCAGCTGTTGCTAAGCATTTACATTGAATTCATAATCATTACGAATTCTCGAGTATAGTTACTGAATGGAAAAGACTTGAACAAGTGATTTGCTCGAACTTTGCACTTCACATCATAGTGATTTTATTAATTAAACACATTGCAATTTTATTCCTTGACCTTGCAACGCTTTGCTTTTCGGTTCCATAGCAAATTTAGGAACACTATTTTAATGTTCGTGAATGAAATTACTTAGATATTAGCAAGTTTCCTTGGACTAGGTTGAATCTTTTTTTGCATATTCACGTTTGTAAACTGATTAGAAGCGTATAGTAAATTTACCGCCTCTTATAAATTCGAGGATGTCCAAAAAAGCGCCGCTCGGAACGGAATGTGTAGGCAACGTGAAACGCTGCTGCGACAAATTGCACTTCGAAAACATTTTTAATACTGAATACAATCATGATGTGTATTAGTTTGTTGAAACATGCACAGTAACAGGAATATTGCATTTTTGTCCAATTTTATATAAATGTTTACAGTGTTACCTTGTATCTTTGAATTTATCCACTGGATAGTGGATTTAAACCACCTCCGGACCCTGGATAAATTTATCCGGTAGATAGCGATTTTTATCCGCTGGATAAAGTTATCCAAGCTTCGTGCAACGCAAATCACACGCTGGATAAAACTTATGCGTTGGATAGCGAGTTATCCGTTGGATAGCGACTTATCCACCTTTCGAACAACCGGCCCCTGATAGTTTCACGAATCACCATGAAACATTTCACGTTTTTACGAAACGAAGACTTGACTTGACTGAGATCACTTTCATATCTAGTACGAGCATATTAAATCGCGAAAGTTAAAGGGAAAACTCAGCAGGGTGCCAGGATAAGAAGTCTCCGTCATGCAACATTACCGGCATGGTACATTACCTGGAATTCCAAGTCAAACTTCCACCCCCCCCCACCCTATCTCCCGTGGAGTGGTGAAAAAAACTCTGAATTATTCTTTTTTATATATTTTACTAAGACAAATGCTGTAAAATGCCAGAGTGGGAAACAATATCTTTGACCCAAAGTGTATATGGTGCATGTGCTCTGTAAATGGCCGCAAAATTGTACATTATTTACAATCTTAAACTTGTTATTGGTGGTAAAGAAATACAAAATAACTATATGCTATTTATTGGGTGATTGTTTCACAATAAATACTGTGCAAATTATAGTTTGAAATTCAAATTCTAGTGACGTGCAGATAAACATCTGCATGCATTTACAAATGAACATGTTTAGTTTGCATATGTTCTTTCAAACCGATATGATCATCAAAAATCTTCTTGCAAATCGTACATGAGTATTTTCCGTTGATCTCATGAATTTTCAGATGATGTTTCAAATTCGACTTTTTGTTAAAGTGGCGACCGCACGTCTCACAACAAAATGGCCGTTCTCCAGAATGAACAAACATGTGATTCCTTAAGTTCCCTTTCTGATGAAATCCTTTGCCGCATGTGCTACACACGTGTTGCTTGCGTGCGCTATGAGTGCGCATGTGCATTTTCAGGGTGGATGAACGATTGAACGTTTTCCGACAAACTTTGCATTCATGTGGTTTGTTGCTAGTGTGGATTATTTTATGCCTGCATAAAGTGCTTGAAAGACGAAATCCTTTTCCACAAACATCACAAACAAAAGGCGCTTCTTTTGTGTGCTCTGGCATTCTTATATGAATACTAAATGTGTAATATGTTTTAAAGAATTTCCCACATTGCTCACATTGATAACGACCTGAACTTTCATCTTCATTTTCTTTCGAATTCCTTGATTGACCCTCCGTCAAGTCCCAATATCGTCTTCCCTTTTCGGTTGCTTTATTTCCCTTATGCTTTGTTGTTTTCCTGGATTTTCTTCTCGTATAAACTCCGTCCTCTTCATTTCCTGTCAACTCGTTGTCCTTTTCTATTTTCCCCATTTCATTTCTTTCATTTTCGTCCAGATTTTCAGCAGAAATTATTTTGTTTCTGAAATCTTCACTTGCCTCCGTTTGAGCCGCATCGACACAATCGTCAACAATGATCCCGAATTTCATTTCGTTTCTGGATGAGTTTTCTCCCTCTGAATTCTTTTTTGTAGTCTTTGCCACTCGTTTTTCAACAGAATTCTTACTGTTTTCCCGGACGATTTTCGCGTTCACCTTCTTTGGTCGTCCGAACTCGTTGGCATAGAAACCATGACGTTTCACGTCTTTGATTTCTTGAATCTCGCGCATTTTACGGCTTGGTTTTACCCGTCGTTTTCGGCGGGATGAGAAATTACTTTGTAGTTTGCCGTTTTCACTGTCCAATGTCTGTTCATCCAATTCAAATGTACGCATATTCAAAGAATCGTTCGTCTGAGATGCTTTTAATTCATTCTTTCCCGACTCCGGTTTCACCGAATCTTTTAAACTATCGTCATTTTGAAGTAACCCCGTTGCAAGGGATGTTAGAATCTGTGCATAGTTTAGTTGTTCCAACTCTGAAGTTATTCGCTCGGTCAGAGCGTCATTTTGTAAAAGAGCGTGAAATTTAGGTGTTAGATCTTTGTTAGCTTTTTTCCCTGTTATTTCCATCATCGAAATTCGGCGAAATGACCAGTTTTTGTACCAGTCTTTGTATTTGATAAACTGACCCGATGAGATTTTCTGCAAGGAAGTTTAACTTGTTATAACGCATGACGTATTTCGAAAAAAGTCCACGATTTTGGGTGGCATATCTATTTTCTAGGCAGATATATTCCGCAAAAATGGTGATTTCCAATGCTAGTTAAAATCTAGTTCCTTCTAACCTCCTAAAGGACACTATATACCTTTTTCAAGTAGTTCACAACTATACCTAATGCCTGGCAAGCTATCTTCGCTAATATTTCGGATAAACATCCATATTATGAATTTATCAAACTCATGTCAGCTAGTCCTCTGCAATTATCGATGTATATATATGATGATGTTTTTCCTCCAAATGTCAAACCACTATAGCATGCGTAATATAAAACAACCTCTTGTCTTTTGTAATCGCCAACTGTACAAATTAAAGGATTCATACAAGAACGTCGAGGAGGTTCCGGACCGTTAATTTATAGCAGCAATCGGACTGTCAATTTTGATTGTTTATCGAAGTAAGCCATATTGTCCTTTTTAGACAAAAACAGTTATGCTGCATGTTTTAATGCATATACATATACTACTTTCTAGCCTCTAAAAATTTGTTCACTTGTTGTCCGCTTTGCAATTTTATTCGCATTTGAATATAGTGTTTAATATGTCTGCGGCGAAGTCGCTGTGCAAATTAAAATTCTCATATTTCTACCCAATGTCCTTTAAGTAAGTATTTTATATAATTGCTTTCCAAGCATGTGTTCTGAAGATGCTATATTATTTATGAACCTATCAATAATTCTTATTTTGAGACAAACACAAATTTTGTTCAAATTCTCACTTTTCCAAATCCTGATAGTTTTGATTACTATTTTTCGCTTTGCAAATTACGTAATGGATCAAAGTTGGGCTATTCCTTCCCAGACTGAACGGAACTTTGCTATTTATCAGATTCGTAATTGTTTGGGTTTCTGCGTATTATGCTTTTTGTTTCCCATACGCTTGACGGTGGTAAAATAAAAACATTTCAAACATCTCTTGTTGCATTTTTATGTACATACTTACTTTACGATGAAACTCTTCAGCGGTTTCGTTGAGGAAGTATATTCACTGGAATGCGACAACGAGTATTTCTTCTGTATGTTGCCAATGCACACATTGACTGTTCTTTGCCCAGTGTGTTGTCCTTTGCTTTAATAATACGGCTTGTTTCAATGGCGCGTGTCTTGACTTATTTAAATATTAATAGCATACACTTTAAATTGCAAAGTAAACTCAGTCGGCCAATGAGAGCCCACGTTTTCATGCAGATTTTATTATAATTTATTCAGCCACCTGTCAGCGTAATTTTTGCAGTAATCAATAAAGGTTTGAACTTGACAGATGGGTGTATGCTATAAATACAATCGCTTTTTGTAAAACCTCATTTTCTTAAGAAGCTCACGTATCTTTGCGGAATGTTGGAAACAGATTTGTAGAGTCCTTAAATATTGTCGTATACGGTATAGTCCTCAAGGCACGCGCCTGCACGCACATCAAAATAACTACGTGACACACCATGGCCATGTTTGGCTTCTATTTTCGATTAAAGGTGACGTATTTCCCATACGAGCCCGAATTTAAATAGCAAATCACAGATTAAACTTAGTTTAACATGCAATAATTTCATGCCCTGTATTTTTAGACAAGTCCCCTTATCAATGATTAATCTGAAAATTTGAATTATATAAATGTGAATATATACACATATATACAGTAGGAGGCAAAAGTTTGAGTCCAGTGACTGTATTTCATTGTTTTAGCAGCATATATTAATATTCTATAGAAAACCTTACCGATAAGTGAACTACAAAAAAGTAAATGAGTAAACAGAAAAATACATGCTGTACAACAACTATGAGATGTTATGATATTCATTTTACGTATGTTAATGTGCAAAAATGCATTTCATGTCAATTGCCTAGTGTCCCTCTTTTTTGCTCTTGAAATGACGTTTTTTCTTGCTGGCATAGACTCCATAGGTTTTTTAATGTCGCACATTTAATACCTTGCCAGCATTCGTTGACCACTTGCCTCAAGTCATTCTGGCTGGCGGGTCTGTGCCTCGCCCTTTTCCGGTTAAAACGGTCCTACAAGTGTTCCATAGGTTTCAGATCTGGAATTTGAGGTGGAAAGCCATGAGAACGAGATCACCAAAACGAGTTTGCTTCTAAAAGATTTCTGGCACATAGAAGATGTGCAGGTGTTTAGGGGGATTATCATTTAGTTAGACACGCGATCATCTTTGTACCAGATGAAATTCCATGTCCTTGAAGAATTGGATGATACTTTACTTTAAATAGGTTCCTATTATATCTTTCAATATTGCCAAACCGAGCATGACCGAAGAAGCTAAAAGTTTGCTTGAGTAGGATTTAGTTTCTTCAAACCTCTCCAAGGTTAGTTGCATACCACCTTTTGAAATTCTCACTTTTTCTGCGATCTTACGAGGAAAAAATCCTTCAATACTTAATTCCGCATTTTAGGTGCATTATTTTTCACCCTGACCTGTGTTCTATAACTTTGCATAGAAACAAGTGCTTTTTAATTTGTCAAATTCCGCCCACATATACTACACATTTCACTTAAGAAAAACGATTTTCAAGTTTGCATAATATACGCAGGCTAACAATATTAAAGTATAGATCCAAGATATTAAACCATTCTATATAATTTATTTATCAAACTTTTAGTATATATATAATATATATAATATATATATTTTTTTCTATAGCTATATCTTTATGTTCAGCGGATATGGTAAATTCCAGTTGTTATTAGTCTTCGATGTTATTGCTCTCGATGTGTTTTATATCCCTGTTTTCCACCATCTCTTTCAAATTATTCAGATTTTTAATATTGTGGCAATACATCTTTTCTTCCATGGGAAATGTGACCTCCAAGGTGCATGACGAGCCAACTGCGCATGGACATTGTAGGCGCAAGATCTGGCGTGAAAAGGGAAGCATTTTATTAATATTTTGTCTGTGTTCCCGTCGATAAGTCACTGAATTCCATTTTTTGTGCTTTTATTCTCGATTGTAAAAACATGTGCATATTTACGCTATTGTATATATACTTGTTTGTATATATATAAGCATTGATTAGTCCAGGGTCAGTTCCACAATGCAAGGAAATTTCCTTGCAATTGGCAACCACGAGGGAGGGAGGGATCTAGGTTAATAGAATATTTTATGCATTCTTTTCAAAAGGTCTTTGTTTCTCTCTTTTGTCATTGCTATACCCTATGAGGACAGTCATCTGTAAATAAGCTGTGGAAACCCTGTTGATTACACCAAATAGCGATATTTAGACGATTAGTAATAGGCTGAATAGATGAGTAACTTATCGTCACGTATTTGCACGTCATCATGACGCGCTCATTGAGTTGAGCTACTCCAACGTAATACCGTTGTCTTTCAATATATGCTGGGACAATTAGATGAAATCTCACGCTTGAAATCTCAGTCTGTCCTGTGGGGCTACCCCGCAATATTCTTGCTTTATCTGTTATAGTTTTTATCAGGTTTGCATAAATCACAACACATGCATGAGGTTTATATTCTATTTTCCGCACCTGTGCTAAGGGATTACATCTCCTTCCATTACGTATGAAAGGCATGCACAATCCTCTGACACAACATTCCTCCTTGCCACACATTGCATTTTCCTTGCAAGTCTGTAAGAAAACAATGAAACTTTTTAACTCACTAGGTTTAAATAGAATAGACCTTTCTCATAATGACGTCAAACGCGGAAAGCCTGGTAAAGAGACACCAAACTTTTCGCGGTTGACGTCATTATGAGAATCAAAGGTATATGTTGTGTACAGCTGCATGTGAGTGATGTGACTACTTTGAATAAACAAAAATCGTCTTGGTCGCCTTTAGTTTTGGTTTATCGCAAATGGAAACAAAGGCTAATTGTGTATAAACAGTAACGTATACTGTTTCATTGTTTTGTTCAAGAAATTAGTCATTTTAATTCATCTTTTAATCTAAGTGCATATATAGCGTGCCAAGTGTTATAACTGCGTGATTATAAACAGGAAAAAGGTTTCAAACTGCACTTTTATACTTATTTTGTGATGTGACTAAACTTACCTGGTCAAGAACCTAAAAATGTGTCGTTACTAAAATGTTTTTCTTCCCAACAGAAGGTACATCGTTGTCTTAGGTAGTTTTAAAACTTAAAAGAGAACCTATTAAAATGGGATGCCTTTTCGCAACTCATGCATAACACTCTCTAAACGCTAGCCTAAGAGGTCAGGCATTTATTTTTTTAAAGTTTGAGGTAAACATCAGGATATTTATGTGAAGTGGTTGATTAGGTTGCTTACGTCAAGATCGAATAAACACGTCAAACAATAGAATAATTACAGAAATGATTCTTCCCTTAATTGATAAAATGAGTTAAATGAGTTGCATGTTTTTGGTAGGATTCGTCCCAAACTCTTGCTAACACTCATCACCCACGCTATAGTCGTGTTAGTGAGGAAGGTAGATCTTTCCAAGTCTCTGGAATTCGTTACCATCTCACATAAGAATGTTTGAGAAATCTGTTATAGACGTTTTAAAGACGAATTGTTTAATCACTTTTTTAATGGTGATAACGATATCGACTCTTTTTACTATACCTTGATTACTTTTTAACTAACTTTATATATAGACATACTGCTTTTAGCTACTATTATCTTAAGATAGTCTATTTCTAATCTTGATTCTTAATGTATTAATATATTAGTATGTAGGAGGCCACTTGTTAATCAGTTGATCATACTGTTCGGTGTTTACCCTCGATAAATAAAGCTGAACTATCTATCTATCTATCTATCACATCGCCTCTTAGTAAGGAGGGATGAAGAAGGGTTGCTTTTATACCAGTGTATGGATGTCTCGTTGTATAATGGTATGATGCGTTTTGTATCCTTAAATATACTGAGGACAAACAAAGATCATTGCTTTCGATTCGTATTCGTCTAATTACATAGCGCCTGGTCTTCATAGAGGACGCATGTGATACACCGAAAATCTTATACCGAACTTTTGACGTTCCTGGCATCTTCACATGCATGCATACATTGCAATTCGAAAGATAACATTTTGTGGACTTTTTTAATGTTTCTATTAATCTTAAATTAATTCTGCATGATGTCTGCGTGGCTATCAAAATGAAAACTTACGTTCTTAGTTGTTCTCAGCACCTGTCGACTGTCGTCATCACGCATATCTTAACTGAGTTCATTGCCAAACCAGTTTCTTCAGTCACAATCAAGCAACATATGAAATACATAAACTAAATGACTAATATTCAAATCTGTAATATGATACGATGTGATCTTTAAAATGAAGCAATAAAAAGGCTTGTGGCTATTTTCTTTTTTGAAAACTCTGTTTCACTGTTTACAAGCCGTGCGTGGCTGAAACGTGTATATGATTAGAATCAACACATACAGAATCATTTTGGGGTAGACGTAGACGTATCACTCGTAACCATGCACCTTTTTAGTTGATAGCTAATCGTGATGAGTGAAAAAAGAACACTAGTCGATTTTACTGTAGTTAATTGTTTCACAATATAACCGACTGTGCTGTATTTTTAATACATCACGTCCATGAACGTTTCACCTGGGGACATTATATTGTTTTGAAACATGTCCGTGAGTGCAGAAGGATAAATCAGCCCTAGTGAGAAGTGGCCATTATAGTCTATGAGGGGTCAAAGTTTAGCCAAACGAAAGAGCCGCGTGAGGAATACTTAAAAGTTCCCCTTTTCCTTTAACGAAGGTGATGATTATTTTATGAGAACATGGTTTTTATGGTTCACATTTCTATTCCCATGCACATTTCAGTTGATAGCGCAATACAAGTTAAATCATGATTATTATTTTTTATGTGCAAATGCGTACGTCATGCATACACTTAAAGATTTATATCAACACATTAAGAAAGTTGCAATTTGTAAACTAAACAATTTAGTGAATAATTTCTTCCTTTCATAATGTTTTAAGATCTGCAATTGTTGACATTATCCCACGAGTTTCACTCTGGTGCATGTTAAGTTTATTGCCTGCTTCAATTTATAAAAATTAAAAATCCTCTTTTTATGCAAAGGGTCTTCCTGTGGGAAAACTGGAAATAGATTCGGTGATTGTCTACAAAAACAGCTTTGTTACCTTGTTTTTTAAATATTAATATGGTTTTATATTTCTGCGTGGACATTAATGAAAGTTTTCACAACAGTTCTCAACAGTTCTCCTGACTGTATCAAATCAAAAAAAGGCTCGCCCATATCATCACAAGTCCAGCTTCAAAGAAAGAAAAAGTCGTAATGATATTGCTGCGGATATGACATTAAAGTTGCTGTCATAATGGCCGGGTAATTACGATCAGAAGGAATAATTACATTACTCAGTATGATTTTCCTGTAGCAAAATGCCCTGAATCAAAAGTCTGTTTTGGTTTCCAGTTGGCCCAATTAGAGAATTTATTCTATTATAGGGCGGGTATGCTATTTTTTCTCTATAAAAAAACGTATTTGAAGAATTGGTTTAAATGCTGTTTTCATGCAATTTAACTAACCCCCTTTTTCTGCTCAAAACCATTTTGACCAATCTAGAGGATCTTTTCCATCAAGTGATGTTCTTCGCCTGCCGCAAAAGATTTTTATATCGCAATTTTTCCAGCCCAACATTCACTTCTCTTTTTATAAAATTTGTTTGGTTTTCAGCTCTTTCCGTCCAATTATTGATTTATCATAATAATTCACTACTTAGAAAGTTGAAAAGTAACCAAATTTTAGCATGCATAGAGAGCGAATTCAATTACCTTCAACAACCACATGCACAGCCAAAAAGAAACTTAAACTGATGATTCCAGAACGTACTTATATAGGTCAGTTTTATAAAAAGCGCATGTCATAATTATAACATAATCTAACATTAAAAATCAGGACCCAATGGTGAGCGTATGTTACTATATATGTTTGATATTGCTATAGATAGTTGCAAAGGGTACAGGCCAGGACTGTCCATGTAGCGGACAGTAGGAACAGCTGTCTCATCTGCTCCTTCGCCCCTGTCAACCCTCTATGCCCCTCTCAAACTAATATTTTTACACAATGCAAAGTAATGATAAGGCTTTATGAAGTGGATCAAAGCAGAATTCATTTACCAACATATGCATGATTCTTTTTTTTATAATTTCATTCATATAACATCAAGTATAACTATTTTCTTTCCCGATATTCTCCGTTGGGTGTGGCCAATTATGCCCGCCGTTATCATGAATTCGGTTTTTAGCCTCTCCCGTCCAATTATTAATTTATTATTTGAAATAATTTCCTAATGGCTAATAACTAATTCTCCAGGGGCGGGCGATGAAAAACAATTTTTTAATTGGCCTTGCGCTTAAAACTAAACACCATATTTCTGTATTTAAACCGCCAATCACAAATATTTCATTTCACATGTAGTTTCCTGATATGTTATATTTCAACTAATTTAGGCGTCTGCTGCGCAGTACACGCATATTATCTGTAGTAAAACAGGAAATGTTTTATTGGATCATTCCATCTCTGCCTGCAGACTCATTAACAATTTCATTATATTACAAAGTATAAACCAAGACTACAAAAAAAATCCTTTCTAAAAATCACCGAATAGCTTTCAAGCGTTAATAACTACTAAATCATAAGCCAAGAAATTCTATATTGTCTCATCGTACGAATAACACCAGAGGGGGCATGGTTGAGATAACGTCGTTAATTCACATTTATTCCGTCTATAGTGCGTTTGTTATTGACTGTTATAATCAAAATAACTAATTTGCACGTTTTTATATACGTACATGTCGCACGAAATTATCAACTCACCCAAATCACTAATCTGATGCAAAGATATCGAATAAGTATATATTCTTTTGCGTATATGTACGTACTATATGCTTAGTGTTAACATTTATGAGAGGTTTCTCTGACGTTACAAGACACCCCAATTCGCAAAAAAACGCTCTACAACGCCGCGCAACAAAAACAAAAGAATTTCAATCGTGCATTTAACGCAAGCATTGATATCGTGTTTCCTCATTGACCAGTTACCTTAATTGATGTTCCATCTGCCATTAGAATTAAGAAAGTCAAGATCACGATAGTATACGATTCATTCATCTTTTTAGATTGGTATATCTTTGTTTGTCAAGGATTTTCAGAAAGAAATATAACCTTCTATAACCGTCTACCAGTAGTAACCTGGCAATACCGTTATGCAATTTTGACTTGCTAATGTCGAAACTTCAAGGAAAGCTTTGTCTTGTTTTCTCTCCTCCCGCTTTTAAAAGGCTGTCCACTCGTCTGTACCGGAATCAATAATGCGCCTATATTTGTAAATGCCAAGCTCATAATCATTCCTCATATTTCGCGCTGTTGGGGTCCTATCGATCACCCGTGGATTGAAAAACATTAATCATAATAGTTTATACGTATTTAGTAATGTTCACCTCCTTCAGCTCTTAGGAAATTTTAGCCTATAACTGTTAACCGACTGTGTAAAATAACAGCTCACAACCGCGATCAAACCACACAAATTTATTTTGTTTTATTCTCAGGGTATAAATATTCGTTTTTCTCATAACCTTGGTATGCATGAGTATGCCTATCTGAACTTTTCCTATATTACGCTTTAGGAATATTGCTCGATTTTTTATTACATGTTTTTTTGCACTTCCTCGATTTTTTTCATGTTTAGTCTTCATTTTCGATGTTTTACGCATTCAAGACAATTTTCACGGGCGATAACTTGTCGATACATATAGACTGTATATAGTCGAATAAGAACAAGTATCTGAGCGAAAAAGCAAAGCTGCCTCAACTATGTGCGGCCGAATGTATCAGGTTTGAACTTTAAACTGGCTTGCTAAAAATAGTTTCGTAATGACAAAAATTTGTCCGTTTTAAACTCAAGATTGAACAATGCTGATGTTATGATCCGTTGTAAGAAGGATTGTATGTAGATGCTTTTCACAAAACGTCTATGTTTTCTCTTCACTCGTCAGGATTTTCAAAATTTATGCATTTTCTTTTAAAGTTTGAACAACATGGTGGCCTTATGACGTAAATGGAAAGACGGAAAAGAAAATAATCTTCTGCCAAAAATGTATCAGCTGTTTTCATGTTTATTAGATAGGTTTTTTCTCATACGTTGTTAACTAGCGTACGGTTCAGAAAACTTTTTTCTGCGTATATTTTTCCATGATAGCTTCTCATCTCTATTTTTCCATGATAGCTTCTTCTTCTTTCCTAAATCGTTACCTAAGACTTAGGAAAGTCTTAGGTAAAGATTTAGGAAAGACGTCAAGAGGACGTAAAGAAGAGTGCTACATTATGTCATTAGTAAAATTTTACATGCCACGCCATCTACCACAGCGTTGACGTTGCCGACGTGTAAAATCTTCCTGGGGCCACTTGTTTAAAGCTAGGTTATCGCTAACCCTGCATGGTTAAATATTAATTCAGTTTTTTAGTTTACGTGCTTCTGAACCACTGTTCGTTTTAAAAGTGTAGAAAATATTACTTCTATCTGTCCAAAAACTGTTCATGAAAAAAGATATTCAACTTTGTGAACAAACGATTAAAAAAATTAATGTAAAGATTTGCTTTAACCCGGGGCTAAGCTATAACCGGCTCTTGAACAACCGGCCCCTGACGTGTGCCCAGAAACGAGTGTGTCTCCTGCTTTAGGCAGGGTATTTGTTCTTAAAGAATTTCGAATACTTGGGAAATCTGACTATTATAGAGCACTTGTGGAAGTATTAGCCTTCGGGGAAGTTACGTACACTGACCTGGCTATAATTCTACTCTATAATTCTTAATAGAGACTGGTATGTTACAGCAAAAGCACTACAAGGTTAAATGAAACAGATTTTTTAAGTTCGCACATTGATAGAAAGGTCCATTCTTCTGGGGCCAGCACAGTTAAGGCCTACTGGGGTAAATGCCGCAGTAGTGATATGTTTAAAAATGCCCTGAGTCCATATTATGGAAGATGTCTCCTTGTTTTTTGTCATAGGGGCGCACATGGACAGCCACATCTGGAAGTATGGGTTAGACTACACTAGATTATCCCTCAGACATTAATCGAATACAAACCTAGTTCGGTAGTTTCCATTGTAATATTACCAGTTTCGAGGGAGATTTCAAATTAATCTGTGCTGCCAACCTACCAACCTTAAGTTGAAATGAAGGAGATGTTTTCACCATAGTCATTATTTGAAAAATGGTTGACATGTAATATGCATGAATTAATATGATGTTTATCAGATTCCGATACTTTATTATTTGAATATTTGTACTAAAATTATCATCTTATAGACACGAATGTCATAGATGTTGGCCTTGACCCAGGCGTTTGATAATTGTGCAGCAGTTTCGTAGTTAATGGTAGTTTTTTTTAGTCCCACAAAATTGTTTGCATTGTTACGGAGTAAGGCCCGGATATAGACCCCGTTTACACTAGAACGAAAGTTTCCGGATTTGTAAAATTTTCCGGATTCATTGTTACACACATGTATCGGATTCATCAGGTGTTTACACTACACTTTAGCTGTCTCTGTATGCGGATTTGTCCGTTTACACTCACATTACTTGTTCTTGGAGAATTGTTTGGTCGTCATATCGAATTTCTTCGGATTCGTCGTGCAAAGCGTTTACACAAGAAAATTTTCCGGATTCAAATGTTTCTGGATACGAAGTTTCCACAAACTTTTACGGATTCAAAGTTTCCGGATACGGCTTAAAACCGAGTACATTTTCTATCGGATTCGTTGCTGCGTGTGTAAACAGCAACATGAATCCGGTACTAAAACATTCCGCTTTCGTGATGAATCCGGAAACTTTCGCTGTAGTGTAAACGGGGTCATAGAGTGTTGCTTTTTGATAAAAAAAAACACCAGGGTTTCGGCTCTGCGTGACTTTCCCGATCTATTGTTCCAGTGGTAACAATGGAAGGACTGTGAAAGCTTTGACAGTGAATGAAGGACAGCGAATCCTTCTCATCTACAATCAGTGAAAAAATTGTGAGAATTTACATAATGTTTAACGGAATTCGTTTGGCAAGTTAATTGAAATATTGTTAAGATCCACATCTAAAACGTCTTCTGCGGCCGATTGTACGAAGGCTGGTGATAGTGATGTTTTCAACCGTTTTAAAAATGCTTGGAATAAACTAACAATTGTTGAAGAGTCCGTCAATTTAGCAATACTAAGATTTAATCAAAGTTATTCCTAACAACGGGCGATTTTGAAGCAATTGAAAAAAAACACTATCCGGTGGATAGCGCTATCCGGCTTTCACACAACTGGCCCCTGATTATTAATCTTGAATATCACGGTTAGATGTCTGTTCTAGAAGTTGAAATAGGTATTAAAATATTTTCTTTTCAGTTCATAGTGAAATTTATGGAATGTTTTAAGAATAATTAAGACCCACACTGTCATGACCTTGGACAAAGAGTGCCGGTGAACTTCAAAGCGTCTTCCAGCAAACTCCAATTGATCGGGAAAAAATCCAGACTTTTAATGTAGCTAATATCTAATTTGCACAAGCCGCGCGTAACTGATTACAGCCGGGAAACGGTATGCTTGCGCTTATGACTTTTTCTTGAAAGACTACTTCAGTCATGCGCATTGACAGAACAATAAAAGATGTCTTCCTCCAACACCTTTGATCTTTTTTGGACTATATGATGCAAACCTACTTATTTATATGACCAGATTCTAATTTAAAAGTAAATTACTAATTATTGTTCATTCGTATTTGAAGCTTATTGGACTTCAAAAACATGAACAAACATTGACTCGCATCTCAGAGATGACCTTGCAAACCTTGTTCATTTTCAATTATTTATAATTATAAAGTATTATTGTTCCTTTTTTACTACCAACTGTGCTGAAAGAAGCGAAACGGGCTTGTGGGAGGAGAATCGTGTAATGAAAATAGATTATAGTTATTTCTTAGTCTGACGATTTCGTTGTTTTTTTCATTCGGCAATGACAAGTATTTCTGTGATTGTTTTATCACATGTGGGCAGTAGTTTCCATGCAGAGTTTTTCCAGTGAACTGTCTGTGTTGCACGAATGCAAATTTCAATCCGTGAGATGCAAATTAAGATTTTGTCAAAATCTTTTTATCAAAATTCTCTTAAACTGAACTGGTGTGTTTATTTTTTTATTTCTTTTTTTATATGTAACCGTATTTGTTAGACGACGTAGGCCATATAAGGCGTTGTATATGGGGTGTATATGGGGGCGTTATTTGGAACGCGATAAAAATGATATCATTACTTTTTTGGCAATCCAATGACAATCACATACTGGTCACCAGCTGAAAAATATTTCACATGGTTGAAAATTTACGTGTGCTGAATATATCTTAAAATATATAAATATATATTGTTATCATATATATGTGTTTAAGTTAAGACGTGTTTTCGTGCTTAAATTTTTTAGCGGACAATCAATTTGGTTTTGGTCGCAGCATTTGCCATTTTCGATCATATAAGGGATGAATAGCGACCGGAGAGTCGCACGTTTTATCGACGAACACGGGGCCGGCACTTGAAGCGCGTCTAAAGAAAGGCATGAGAACGGAGAACCGACTGTTTTTATAAGGTGTAATGCATGGGATTAGAATTTGTTGCTGAAAAATACATCCAATTGTTATATGCGTTTTGTAAGTGTAAGTGTTAGTGTACATGAATTAGCATACATAACAAACTGACTTTGAGAATATCTGTTTTATCATTTTATAAATGATTTATGAACACACGGGATGACTTGTTGAGTTGTCGCAAGCGACTATAAACAAGTTTAGCAAAATTATGCTTTTTACCGACGTTTGTGAGCTATTACGACGTCGCGTTTAACCGACAACCTTGCCAAAACTGGGGGAGTGTAACACACCGCGCAAGCTACACCCCTTATCCCGCCAGGAATTCATCTTCGAATAGCAAAAACACTTCATTTTACAACTTAACCAAAATGGGGCGGCGACATATTTTTTTATTTTAAAGTAGCCTAGCTGTATTTAAAAAAATAGCCCGCTGTTCTGGCGCCCATGACACTTCACAACAAGCATGCATTCATTGTAACGACTATTCCATTACATGTCAGTCGTATGTCAGATGGAATGTGTCACAGTTGTGACTCTTTAACTTGGAGACGCAATTCTTAAATTTTATAACCACAACAATATTACAAAGTGCACTGTTAAAATCTATCAATCATTACTAGTGTCACGCACCGACCTGCCTCGCTCATTTCCAGACTTGTACATCTACATCTAAGACTAAAAACTTCATTTAAAAACATTTTGCCTTGCGTGAGGTATTTTCTACGATCAGAGTATGAGAAAATTCTCCAGACCAACACTAGGCGTGTATAATAAACAAAACAAACGTTTTCTTAATTGTGGGTTCTCAAATTACAATGAATTACATCCTTCGTGTACATATAACGTTGTCGCTTCTTTGTTTGGCTTCTTGATGTTGTGAACCACCTATTTCCTTTTGTATATTTTAAAATTTTTCCCATGTGAAAATCTCCAAAGTGTTCTAATGAAATAATAATAAATTAAGAATTATATTCCACCCCGACAGCCTAGCGGTTAATTAAAATATTTTATAAAAAGTAGAATGTATTAATCTAGAATAATGAACATCCACAAGTGCACCATGATAATCCAGTAAGAGCCACATACAAGGAAAATTTCATGCGTGAAGTCGGAAATTTAAACCAACCAGGCAGCGAAGTCGAAAACCTCCCGAAAGATGATTAAAAATTTTTTTTATCTGGCTGCATGTATAAATAACTGACAAAAAAAGGATGAAAGACTAGCTACTTGAAATAAAGGCGGCTTACTCACCAGAAACCAAATCTGTTATGTCTTATGGCACATTTTTTACCAGTGTTGTCTCATGAAAGAACGTTAACCTTTTATTTGGCTCACTCGATCCATAAAATCTTCTCCTCAACAAATACAGTTCTGCACAGTATTCAGTCTATTAGATCATCTTGATATCAGTGACTGATAACAACAGTTCGTACCCAGGCTTTGATTTGTTTTCAGTCACAGATAACCTAATGGCCTTGGTAACATCGTTTTCTATCCAGTTGGTGAACGAGTTAATGAGTCCTCTCATTGGGAATGTCAAGTCATTTTCTTTTGAGATTATCTACTATTGCTTTTCGTTTCTATATAAAAATTCAAATACTCAGTTTGAAATTAAAAACATTTTGTAATAAAAATACTCTATTATTGGGGTGGGGTGAAAGATATTTTGCCTGCATTCATAAATATATTATTTGGGGGGTCACCGCCCCCCATTTTCTAGTCGATAGATAATTCCATACAGAGAATTAATAATTTCTTTGAATCACAGGTTGGTACACACCGGCACAATCAGAATGGAGAGCAATTTTTATCATCGACAGCTAAACCTTGCAACCATGATTCGTGAGGTAACAGGGGTGTATTCAATATGGCACATTGCTCGCTTACTCTAACTCCTGGATGATGAGATCGCGGTCCAGTCCGCGAGATTATTGCCTTGATCCATTGTCATCCATTATGAAGTTTCAAAGGTAGTCTCCTGCTACGACTCCGAGGTAGGAGGTAGTCACCGACGTAGTCGCCTCCTACGACTCTAGTTTCAGAGGTAGTCCCCTCCTACGACTTTGAGGTAGGAGGTAGTCACCGAGGTAGACCCTTCCTACGACTCTGAGGTAGGAGGTAGTCACCGAGGTAGACCCTTCCTACGACTCTGAGGTAGGAGGTAGTCACCGAGGTAGTCCCCTCCTACGACTTTGAGGTAGGAGGTAGTCACCGAGGTAGACCCTTCCTACGACTCTGAGGTAGGAGGTAGTCACCGAGGTAGACCCTTCCTACGACTCTGAGGTAGGAGGTAGTCACCGAGGTAGACCCTTCCTACGACTCTGAGGTAGGAGGTAGTCACCGAGGTAGTCCCCTCCTACGACTTTGAGGTAGGAGGTAGTCACCGAGGTAGTCCCTTCCTACGACTCTGAGGTAGGAGGTAGTCACTGAGGTAGTCCCCTCCTACGACTCTGAGGTAGCAGGTAGTCACCGAGGAGTCCCCTCCTACGGGCCTGGACTGACCCATCATAATATTAGGGCAATCAGATTCTAACAAAGGTTTGATTTCAATAGAGGGGACTTTTTTTGCGACATTCTGTAGTACTAGTATTGCATGAATATGTTGTATGTTTCATACAGAATGGAGTGTATTTTAGTTGTATGTTTCATTCAGAATGGAGTGTATTATAGTTGTATGTTTCATACAGAATGGAGTGTATTATAGTTGTATGTTTCATACAGAATGAAGTGTATTATAGTTGTATGTTTCATTCAGAATGGAGTGTATTATAGTTGTATGTTTCATACAGAATGGAGTGTATTATAGTTGTATGTTTCATACAGAATGGAGTGTATTATAGTTGTATGTTTCATACAGAATGGAGTGTATTATAGTTGTATGTTTCATACAGAATGGGGTGTATTATAGTTGTATGTTTCATACAGAATCGAGTGTATCATAGCTGTATGTTTCATACAGAATGGAGTGTATTATAGTTGTATGTTTCATATAGAATGGAGTGTATTATAGTTGTATGTTTCATACAGAATGGGGTGTATTATAGTTGTATGTTTCATACAGAATCGAGTGTATCATAGCTGTATGTTTCATACAGAATGGAGTGTATTATAGTTGTATGTTTCATACAGAATGGAGTGTGTTATAGTTGTATGTTTCATACAGAATGGAGTGTGTTATAGTTGTATGTTTCATATAGAATGGAGTGTATTATAGTTGTATGTTTCATACAGAATGGGGTGTATTATAGTTGACGTATGTTTCATACAGAATCGAGTGTATCATAGCTGTATGTTTCATACAGAATGGAGTGTATTATAGTTGTATGTTTCATACAGAATGGAGTGTATTAGTTCCAACGATCTACAAGATGTATAAAAAAAGAAGACCTTTAGAAATCAAACTATTGTTATAATTAAATGCCTGATCAATTTTCTAAGACCGCGGGTTCACAAAACTTGCACAATCGAATAAAATGTAATGCATGACACGAAGGTTGTGCTTTTCATCCGTAGATTTTGATCAAGAACCTTTCTCAAAACGTGTTTTGTACGTATACTTATTTTTTACGTCTGGGTATTACGCAATACGCATTCAAGGGCTTAGCGTATTGACGGGGCCTTTAAATTAGAACAATAGTTTAGTTTCTAAAGGTCTTCTTATATACCCTGTAGGCAACGATCTATCTTAACCACTTTAGAAGCCATATATTGTGATATATTTGCAAGGACTTCATCAATGATTATGATAATAATATTTACACATTATTCTTATCTCTCAAATAGTGCTTAAAATTGGACAAAATTAGCTGTTACGAAATATGTGGAATTTTAATAGAAGCAAGTGTCTTATCCCACGAAAGAGTTTTAGATGCTGATTGATATTTAAAAATATTTCGTCAGTTTGACCATTTAAAGTCAAATTTGATGGAGTTACGTCTGGGCACTCAGAATTATCTGTGAGTGGCACAGCAACAAAAAAATATCCGAAAGGACGTTTTAAATTATCTATAAAATCCACTTCCTTATCTTACTTGACTTTTTTGATGTTTCGAATAAAAACTACGAGTAGTGACGGGTAGTCGAGTACTTTCACCTCATAATTATCACTATAATGACGTCATGCAGGTGTATAGTAAGCCTAGTGAAATAGTCCTATATATTTGGCTAACGTTGTTCATATTGTTGATAGCAAATTCACTATTTCAGACAACTGGTATGTCTAGTTTCTATTGTTTCAATCATTGGAAACGTTGAATCGAACAAAAATATCAAAAGAGTTGAATTATGTATTGTATAGCACAAAGTTATTGAAGAATAGCGTAGTGCGTAGCTAGTCAGAATACAGCATTTGCAATAGTACTCGACAATCGGGATTCTTGTGAATAATATATTATATTATATTTATATTTGTCCCATTACACTCGAACTTCGCACTAAAAGATATATCCTTTTCAACTCTGTTTCTTCACACTATACTCAAACCTAGAATACATAGTATTACTGATAAATACACTCAGTTCTCGTAACTTTGCTATAAGAACTATTCTAAACTATCTTTAATAAAATTCTCCGTTTGTGGTATACTTTTTCCTGATCTTGCTAGCAATATACATGTACGTTACATTTTCCATTTTTAACGGGATTTTTTACTTGATGATTTTTTCTAGTGTCTAACACTAAAAACTATCAAGTTGTTTCCAGTTTGGTAACAACCATGTCAGTTAGTTTCTCACAGACTATACAACACAATCAGTCGTCGTGTTTTGATCAACTGGAAACTGACAACTTGAACGTTTATACCGGCCCATTATGCTCGCACGCGTCCTACAAAACTCCTCAAGTTCCCTAAAACTAACATTATCTTAAACATGATCTCAACCATGTGCACATCTATTTAGAACGACACTATATATATATTATTAATTTCAAAGCAGATTTAGGGTCCGTATTACGTTCAAATTGCGTTGAGTTGGGATTATATTTACTTCTTGAATTCTGGATTGTGATTACGAGCGACTGAACTTTTAGAATACAAAGTGTAAAATCAATAAGTGTTATAGGCAAAGTATAGCCTATAACCGTGCTGCTGTTACTTGTTAGTATACGGAACATTATCACTCCTGACCTTCTACATCGTAAATGATAATAATGAACATGTCAAAGGCAGTGAACATGTTTTTATTTTACAGTTATGTTTCTGTTCCAAACGTATCAAATACTTGAATTAATGATTAATTACTTCTTCGATTATTTCAAGAGGAAGTTTGCGACTATCCATTTTCTGGCATGTTCTTCTTTTTCTATTAAACCAAATGCTTGCCCTTGGATTACGTTTGCATGTGTAGCCGGGAGTACATGGACATTGTGCTCCATTGATCATGCGGTCAAGATTACAGCGGTATCCTGGTGAAACCATAGGTTTGCATCGACGTCTGGAACAACATTCACCAAAATTGCAATTTGCGTGTATTTTGCATCGCTAAAGGTATAATGAGAGTTAAAATTAAGTTTATATTTTGATTTCATTAGCCAGGCGCAGTTCAAATCAAGGCCAAGGGGCAAAACTTCACAGATGCGCCATTTTAGATCTATATGATATATCTATTCAATAGGGATAATAAAATAAATAAATATATTCGTAAATTACAGATTAATTAGAGACACCATCTGCATCTGTGAAAGGCCAACTGCATGCATGAAGCACATGAGCTTCACATCGCTAGTCAGTTATATATAAAAACGTCAGGCTTATTGTTTGAAGGGATGTAGATATTCAGCGCATGGAACATGGAATTAGAATATCAAGACTTGTGTGATAATCATATTTGACAATAGGGACTTTAGCCCCGTTTAAACTACACTCAATTTATTGGTATGGCACGGCTAAAATGGGTGCCCATGTCCATTTTATCCGTGCCAGGCCTTTGTTTTGGTAGCCTGAGCCCCGTTTACACTACACTCAATTTATTGGCACGGCACGGCTAAAATGGGCACCCGTGCCCATTTCACCTGTACTCGGCCTTTGTTTTGGTAGCCTGAACACTGATAAAATTGGGTACAGGTGCCCATTTTAGCCGTGCCGTGCTGATAAATTCAGTGTAGTGTAAACGGGGCTTTGAACACTAGTAAAATTGGGCACGGGTACCCATTTTAGCCGTGTCGTGCCAATAAATTAAGTGTAGACTGTAGTGTAAACGGGTCTTTAAGACGGCCCAACGAACAACAGGTACGGACTACCAGCGACCTTACACCAGCGACATAGTATTCTGTCGTAGCAGCAAAATAAAGAACGTATAGTAACGAAACTGACGGCGTGACGTTATTTATGGAGGAACTGTTGTCAACATCTTGCACTCCCTAATGACATGTTCACTGCGGTTGCATGCATAGGACTAAATAGAAACCCGTGAAAATTGAGAGATGAAACACGGAACATGTCCTCGATAATTATAACGTACGACAGTACGTCTAACTAGATTAAGTGCATTATGTAACATGTAATTAATAATATTGTGAAAGTATTGACGGTAGTAACAGTATTGTAGTGTGGTTATCACGTTACGACCAGTTCATGATAGGTATAGGTAGGAAATCTACAAAATCGAAATCCTGCATGGAACGAGAGATAAGATTAGGATACTTGAAATAAAATTGGCCGGGCAAAGATTAAAAAAAGCTTGGTTAAGAAATTGGCATTCGATTTTTTTTTGGAAACAAGTTTTTGCAAATAATCATATAATAAAATAATCAAATAATGATGTGAAAAAGGTCAGCCCACTGACAGTTCGAATGATGATTCGTGGAGCCGAAAGATATGTGGCACAGTGAAAACTTGTTGCATTCTATAGCTTCAGTAAGTGCATGGTTTTATTCAGTATTCTATTAGTTGTTTCTGCATGCCAGTCTGCCTTCATGAATCTTGAATGACGAGAAATATTTTGTACCGCCTAGTGTATGCCCATGCATTTTTGCCGATCTTTTCTGCAATGTGCAGATATACGTACAAATTAAATTTGTCGGGCAAAACTGAGATCTTCAGGGTAGCATTTATTTATATTTATTTATTCCTTTATTTATATCAAATTTATAGAACACCGTTCAAACGAGACACGAGGTCCCATGGGAGGCAATCCTCCGATTCCACAGTATACAATAACAAATAAATACACAGACGAAACATATACAGCTACACGCATTGGCAAACCTCGACCTTTGAAACGGCAAACCTCAACCTCGATTTCAGTTAGAAGTTGGTAAAGTTAGTGCAATTCGTTAAAGTGGAATAACATTTCTTTTTATCCAATTTATTAACTGATTTCGCTGTTTAACAGCATTCCTGGTAAATTGGACTATTGATATTGTCTTTAATTATTAGCACCCTTTAAGTTCTTACTTGACATTGGCATGCTACGAATGTTCATTATAAGAAATGATTTGAGCCAGATTGCTAACTAGTCGTTTTTCTCCGAAAGTCCTCAAAAAGCCGTTGTCAGCGGATACACTTTCTATCTGAATGGTAAAGGTTCATAATTATTTGATGTACTCGATGGATAGCAATTTGACAACTATAAAACTTCTTGAATACAAGTAGATATTATCTAAATTGTCAAGGAGCTAAAATTCTTTGTGATTCGGAAAATTCCGAGAATCTCGGATTTTTTATACACTTGTAAATGCATCCAATAAGGGGGAAAAGTTCGTTTTGTGATTCAATTAGTGTAATTCATTTAAATCTTTAATTAAGTAATTAAAATGAATTACACTAATTGAATCATCCTGTGCTCTTTTCACACCTCAAGATAAATTGTCAAAATAAGTTTATTATTCTTTATTATTTTTTTTCAGAAATGCCGGATTTCGCCCATATCATTTAAGCGGCATAACTATTTTGCTATTCTTTAGCATCTCTGAAGTGTTATTGGCACGATTCAAAAAGATTCTCATGATTAGAATACGGATAGTCTTACTAAAGGTTATTAGCAAATATGAGTTGTGTGATGCCCAGCAAGAACCGACTTATTACAGGGTCAACCGCTGATGCAATACTTATGTATGTTTTTGTTATTGTAAAAGTCAGACTTCATATACGCATCATACGCAAGTAAACATATTTAAAATATTTGTGCCCATATAAACATAAAAACAATCGCAAAAAGAAATCATTCGGGCATAAGATTAATAAATTTGTTTATGCAGGCCCCTCCTCATTTAAAGCTTCTACTAATGGTTAGTGTAATCTACCTGTGTAAAGTTTTATTTAATAAGGAAGCCAGT
Source organism: Dendronephthya gigantea (assembly GCF_004324835.1). NCBI lineage: Eukaryota > Metazoa > Cnidaria > Anthozoa > Malacalcyonacea > Nephtheidae > Dendronephthya > Dendronephthya gigantea. The sequence continues at coordinate 2,132,721 of NW_021163031.1, forward strand.
ACTTAGTTTGTAATAATCTGATTCAGCACAATCAAACTTTAAAGCGAGCCGCACTTACATCCAAGTCTTTTAGAGCTTTAATACTTTGCATGATGATTTGTTATTAATCGATAAAAACATCAATCGCGCATGCGCATCTGGCCACAACAAAAACTAACGACCAAAATAAAGTTTATAAAAAATCGAACATCTTCATGCAGACAAACGGCAGTCAGATGAAGACAATTGTCCATGATGCGTTCATCAAAAACATGCTTGCAAGTGAATGTTTCTCATTATTCTGTAAGGGTTATCATAAATGAACAACTGTTCGGCCCGGCGTTAGACAACCAAGATATGCACTTATAGACATACTAAATAATATATCATTATTCAGACTCGCCATTCGACATTTTGATTCATGGAATATTGATGAGTGTTTTAGCAATCTGGAAATTTCGTAGTAATCGTTCGACAACCAGCGTATTAAATGAAAATTTTGCTAATCGATAAAAACATCAATCGCGCATGCGCATCTGGCCACAGCAAAAAACTAACGACCAAAATAAAGTTTATAAAGAATTGAGCATCTTCATGCAAACAAACAGCAGTCAGATGAAGACAATTGTCCATGATGCGTTCATCAAAAACATGCTTGCAAGTGAATGTTTCTCATTATTCTGTAAGGGTTATCATAAATGAACAACTGTCCTGCCCGGCATTAGACAACCAAGATATGCAATTATAGACATACTAAATAATATATCATTATCCAGACTCGCCATTCGACATTTTGATTTATGGAATATAGATGAGTGTTTTAGCATTCTGGAAATTTATTGAGAAATCGTTCGACAACCAGCGTATTAAATGAGAATTTTGCGGATGTAGACGGGGACCTGTAGGTGTTGAATGTAGGTGTTTGTCATATGGTCACAGCTAATCACACCAACGCTGTTGATATAGTATAATTTAAAACGCATTTCGTTTATCAACTACCACGGCAGGGTGGGTTTTGGGGCACAGAGAGTGCTGTGCTGCATCCTGAAAGCTTAGGCGACCGGCCTTAATTTTATTTGTAGGGGGACAGGGGAATGATCCCAGCAATAATTGGTTAAAAGGTTGTTAATCTACACTGTATATTTTTCTTCCAACTGGCGACTATCGTAGGGAAACTACAGAACAAATGAAAAACAAAGACAGATGAAATCTTTCAATATTTTGGCATTTCTCATCCACGATGTGTATCCTGTTTTCGATTTTGACCTTCGACCCGTAGAAAAGTGGGGAGCGTGTTTGAGCCGGAAAATGCAGTAGGAAAACAAAACGAGCGTTCGGCTTAATTAAAGTTTTTCTGCGAATCATCCCATGAAAACAAGCAAAAGTCTTATCATGTTTTTATTCCGTGCACAAACGATTGATGAGATTAATATGAAAAGATTATCACGCGTACATTTATCAAAAACACAAAGTCAAGAGGTTAAATTCTTTAATAAGCGTGGGCATTAGGAGATCAGTGAATTAAATCTGAGAAAAATTTCACTAAAATTTATATGAAAAATCAATAACAATTACTACTACAGTAGGGTTTAGTTATAGCTTTCGCCCTTTCATCTTAATAACATAAAGTATAACTAAAGACTAAGGCTTGTCTTGCCAGTGAGCCGCCACAGTCCACACGCCAATGACGCCGTATGTTTATCGAAATAATTCTGAAACAGCCTGAAGAAAGGATATGGCCAGTCATGTTTGTCTATTTCATTTAACATTGAACTTTTAGACCTGAATAGAACTACGATTAAAAAATCGTGACATTTTAATCCAATTCAAACAGTGAATATGAATTCAACTAATTAGAATTTATACAAGCATCGCCATTTTGAAAATTAGCACGCATATTATTTGGGCTATTCAGCAATTAATGCTTGCGGGCACATGCTGAAGGCGAAAACAATTCATGCACAATTGAAATATTTACCCTTTTAAATGATGCCGACGATTGTGGACGAACTAAAGAGACCTGAACAAATTGTGATAATTGTGAAATAGCTGAGTGACAATATACGACAGAGGAAATGCACATTTAAACTGTTAATTCGTACAAATATAAACCCATGCAATCTTTGGGATTTTAGCCTATTTGTGCTTGCAGTGTACTTTCAAAATCACAACAATACGATTCTACTGTGGAATTTTCACGGGAGACATTTACTACTTGTTTTATTAAACTATATGCATACTCGACTCGTGTTCTATTAATGTATATATATAGTCTTCTCGTGTTCTATTAATGTATATATATGGTCTTCTCGTGTTCTATTAATGTATATATATATAGTCTTCTCGTGTTCTATTAATGTATAGTCTTCTCGTGTTCTATTAATGTATATATATAGTCTTCTCGTGTTCTATTGATGTATAGTCTTCTCGTGTTCTATTAATGTATATATATAGTCTTCTCGTGTTCTATTAATGTATATATATGGTCTTCTCGTGTTCTATTAATGTATATATATATAGTCTTCTCGTGTTCTATTGATGTATATATATAGTCTTCTCGTGTTCTATTAATGTATATATAGTCTTCTCGTGTTCTATTAATGTATATATATAGTCTTCTCGTGTTCTATTAATGTATATATATGGTCTTCTCGTGTTCTATTAATGTATATATATATATAGTCTTCTCGTGTTCTATTGATGTATATATATAGTCTTCTCGTGTTCTATTAATGTATATATATAGTCTTCTCGTGTTCTATTAATGTATATATATAGTCTTCTCGTGTTCTATTAATGTATAATATGGTCTTCTCGTGTTCTATTAATGTATATATATAGTCTTCTCGTGTTCTATTAATGTATATATATAGTCTTCTCGTGTTCTATTAATGTATATATATAGTCTTCTCGTGTTCTATTAATGTATGGTCTTCTCGTGTTCTATTAATGTATATATATGGTCTTCTCGTGTTCTATTAATGTATATATATATAGTCTTCTCGTGTTCTATTAATGTATATATATAGTCTTCTCGTGTTCTATTAATGTATATATATAGTCTTCTCGTGTTCTATTAATGTATGGTCTTCTCGTGTTCTATTAATGTATATATATAGTCTTCTCGTGTTCTATTAATGCGGCATGTTGACTTCACACTTCACAGGGAAGCTTTATTGGGGGTGTGTGTATATATCCGCAGTGGCCGATTGCAATTACGGGGCCTGTAGACTAAAAAAATATGGGTATCACAGGTGATGTAGTCAAAAGTGAAATCAGCTACTGCTATGCGGCAACAAATAATTCGTTAAATCGAGCGGCATGAAGCTCTCATTTCCCAGTTTTCAAAATGCAGAATACAACATGAAACTGGACCTTATTTTATATCAAACACAAAAACAAAACAAAAAAAGAACGCTAGAAATCACGGGCCTCTCGAGCCCGGACCTATAATCTTCAGCCTATGTAGCCTCTTGGCTAATCTGCCCATGTTATACGTTGTATATTCGTGTTCGTAACAGAACAATAAGTCAATCACTGTTGGCCATATGACGAACAATCAACGAGATTGACAGGTTATAACAGTTGTATCGTGGTGGCGATCATAATAAATCTTCATCATCATCATTTTCACAAAACAACAATTTTACATCAATAAAACAACAGTTAACTATGCAATGCGCATCCGGTTATTAACCAGTATATACATCGCCGTGTATATGTGTTTATTCTTAAATTAAATTTTCACGATTTCAATCCATCACACTAGAATTTCAAGCCATTTTCACGCTGATAAGAAAGGGACGTAATCGATCACATGTGTTGCATCTCAACTGTTCTTCTTTCCGATGACACGATTACAAGATTTCCTTATTTTTCATTGTACCGTACGAAGTCAATATCGCAAGTGGTTGATTTTATTTTTTTTGTGGGTTCGTTGTTCATTTTATCAAATTATTAAATTATGCAGGTTCAAGTGCCCTCCTAGGTATTGCTAAATTTAATTAAATCTTAAATGACTTTATATAGAGTTTTCGCAAATTATGTTAATTAAGTGCGCGTTAATATGCGTGTATGATACACAGCGTTGATAAAGTTGATGCGTGATAAGTGAGTGATTTATGTCTATGTCTGCAGGCTGTGAAATATCCGCTTTCAAGCGTCCGCGGAGAAAAATAAGAGAATATTCCATCTCTTTTTTGTTTGTATTTGTATTTAGTGCTGAAAAGTCAACAAAAGGAAACAATTTGATACAACATTCATGCCCCTATTAGTAGTGCAATTTAGTACTGTTAAACAAGGCTACCATCTGCCGTCAGATTACGCCTACTTTATTAATTTAAAACATAAGTTGTTCTAGATTAACGAAGGGAAAGTCGCATTTAGCCGCAAATTTAGGCATGGGAAATTGCGTGACTGTTTATTAGATTAGAGAAGTAAATAATATTATACAAACATCGCAATGATGGCTCATAATTTGCGTCGATCTGCGTTTATTAATAGAGACCTTACGCATTTATTTAAAGGCGTGTTTCAGCCGCGTCGTCGTGTTGCCGTCATAAACACTTTAGCTGATGGACTGTAAATAAGAAGGTTATTTTTTCTGGAAGAGGATGCAATTTATTTTTACTAAACTGATCGCGTGTCTTGCTTACATTTTAACCCACAGAATGTTACCTCTCAATAATACTGCTTTTTTATTGCTCTATATTTAGTGAGATCTATAAAGTCAATAGACTTTTGCTCACGGATTACAGAACTAAAGCCGCGCGTCGTTTTCTATGAATTCCATTTTGCCGCCCTTCGAAATCAAGACTTAGCTCGTAGGTTCAATGAGTGTTATGTTTGTTTTAATCTACTTTCATACAAACATGTTAACTCATCAATCGAATTTGGTGACGCGGTTTACATTAAAGTTGTTTGAGGTGTTTTTATACACAACACGTATAAAATTTATCATAAGCAGGTAAGTCAGAGTGCAATACTGGCGTTTTTGAAAAAACCCCGGGTAAGTATAACACGTATTGTTGATTTTTGGATACATTGTCATAAGCGTGCTTTTTCCTATTCCGGTTTGCCATATTGGCCTCCCTGGTACAGATGTGATAAGATCCCACGGAAGATCAATGGTTAGGCCAGTGTTGACATTCCGATCTGACCACATAAAAATAGCTATACAATAAAGTTTGTAAGATACCATGGGAAGACCATTAAGTAGTTCAAACGTTAATACGCACACATGAACTTTACGTCTTTATGGCTTAGGCTATATCGGTTTTTAATAGCTGATATTGACCCAGGTTTTTATATCATTACCGGCTGCATTGACACGATGCATAACTGATAATTTAATTGAACTCTTGTGATTAACAATGATCATGCGTTTCCTGTGTTTAAGAAATCATTCATTAGTGGAATACATAACACCTGCGTGTTTATATATCTTTTCATGAACGGTTCTTTATGTGTGCATCGAAACAGACAATTATTTATATATTTGTAAAAGGGTCATGCAGTCAGGTCTTTCACACTCCACTGGCGATAATTTTCGCGCGAAGCGTCATTTTACTTTTCTTTCAGAGCTCTCAACTGCAGCCATAGAATTTTAACAGCATAAATAAATTAGTTCGATTTGTCTGTTCTCAATTCAAAATAAAATATGCAAATATTTCGCTAGCAAACTATTTCTCTGTAAGGAGAAATCCACTGACCCTAATATAATATTTTTTATTTTCAATTTATTTTTCACTTGCTAGATTAGGTGTTGGTTATTCAGAGCTATCACTATAAGAGCATTTAAAATTTTATGTGCGTGTAGGTAATTTTATGTGCAATATTTACAAATGTATCACGCAATAATGCAACATTGGCAACATTTCGTTCATATATAAAGCTTATCACTTTCAGTTCAAGACGGGGTGTAAACGTACATGCATTTGGAATAACGTCTGTGTATAGAAAAAATGCATGCTATACGACTATGCTAACACTATGATATAAAATAAATTTAACACTATGATATAAAATAAATTCAACTCTCCTGACGAAGGCCCTCAGGTCGAAACGTCGAGAAGTGTTTTGTCTATTTTCAGCAGTTGTTATACCACATTTCACATTTGATGCTAAGTTGTTTGAAGACGCTGCCACGCTGCTCCCCGCTCCCTGGTTATGTTGTAGCTTATACTAAAGTCTATAATCCATAATCCATAATTAAGTATACACTATAATAAATTATTAGTGCAGGAAATGATTGTTAGTATAATACTTTAATTGCGCTATTTTCAAGTTTTAGGAATGAAGAAACCGGCTTATCAATTAAAGAGGCTTGCGTTTCGCGTCTATATATGTACACAGTATTAGTATTGACCTTGGGTCGGTTGTATCTAGCCCGTTCAAAAATACTGTTTACAACTACATATTTAGCGCATAATATTCAAGTTGACTCATTCAAGAGAGACGTAAGAGTGTTATTCCATTTTGACTTATCCGCCGTTTAAGCTAAACGGCTTGATATACAATCGGCCCCTTGTCTTAAAATATAAAACCAATGGCGTTGGAACTAAGACCCATAAAAGGTGAATAAAGAAAGGAAAAAACTATAAAAAGTAACAAGTAGGCTAACATACAAATAATGTGGCAGTGCATTTGTACGTCTGGATCGTGAAACTGGTCAAACGAGTTTGAGAGTGAACTGTCAACAAGTGGAACAAGAATTGTGGGATATTGTAATCGAAATTTCCAATGAACGCTCAAGGTGGAAACCATCAAATCTCGACCCTGTTGATGTTGCTGCATACGAAGAAAAGATCACAGTCACAGAAATCATGGAAAGTATAGGCTATCGTATTGAATTACGTATTTGTACAGTTTGTCTGATAATCTTAAATTGCGGCCGTTTTGAGCTTTCGTTGTCGACCGACGACATATAAAACGTCATCGCGTTTTTAGAACACGAAGTCGAATAATTTAAAACACTCAGTCTCAGTGTCAAATACCAGATTTAGAAAACATGCCAAATAAAAGCAATTATTTTTCAGCTTAAATTTTTGTCAGATTCTAATGATGAATAATCGTTCTGTGGTATAGGAGGAACTCATGTTAACATGTGCTTAATTTAATTATTCTATGCCTTCATATGGCTATGTTATAGGAGATGTTATATTTGATGTTTATATATTATTGTTGTTGTATCGGTATTGATATATGACATAAACATAGTCGGAACTCATTTGTAATCCTTTTTTTCGAGGACCGGTCAAGTGTAATAACTACCCTATATATATACAATGCCCTGTTTGTGTCTGATCGGCCACGCTTTCTGATACCTCTTCGATGACAAAGTCAAAGGTCAACAGCAACGCCAAAGTCGTGTTACGACTTCAAGTGATTTATTCTATTATAAATTAATATATCCGCAGACGTAGCGGGTGTTAAGTGATCGCTGTCTCATATCCATGATAACATGCACCACTCAGAGCTGCAAATCCAAAACAGCTTTATCATGCACTTTATGTAAACACCTAATCTGTCTTAACTTTCTTAACTGCTATCATGTACGTCGTGCAGATTAAAGGAATACTAACTGCTTCATTCCAAACCTGATCTTGTAACATATTATCTTGTTAACAAGTTGTTACCCATGATCAGAACCGCGCGTAGTTATTGATGACCCCTAATCCTAAAAACTCGTTTCCATTGTGACGGCGCTTGCGTTTAGTTCTACTACTAGCTAACACGCCATTTAGTTCTACTACAAGCTAACACGCCATCCTGAGGTGGTGCTAAATTTTAAAGCAAAATCATAAAACATTACTTTTCTTTTTCAAAATGAAATCAAAAACATATACTTTCGACACTGACTATATGCGTAACTCTGCAAGCTAGATTTCATAAACAGCGGTGATGTAACTTTCGAACACACAATTGAGATAAGGGCGATGCACTTACAGAACTAATGCAAATAAACTTGTGATGACAAGAATTTCCTTACGAATTCCGTAAACAAGTTGACAGCATTGTCCGATGTTAAGATGTAAAATCCCTTCTGTCAAGACATGCATATGGATATACATTATCAGGCTCTTTGAACCTCTACAGATGTTTTCAATCTATTATTCAATTCGATTTGTTTACTATATCAGTTGCTATACACGAGAATGAGCAAATAGGATGGTGGAAAACACTGGCTGGAATGGATCGGATTGGGAAGGCTATGGATGTAGCAGTCAGGGGCCTGCTTATGGACCTTTGTGTACAGTTTGGGGGTTAGGGTTAAAAAATTTGATTGTTGATTTCATGAACCTAATCGCCTGGTACACCTCTACGCTTAATACACTAACAAACGCTGCGAGCATCATGGACTCATGCAGTTCGCGATTTGTGGTTGATGGAACGAGTCCCCGCAATCAAAGTTGGAGTCGACGCATGTGCTGCAAATCAATAGCTGAGTACATAATTCTTGCATGATAGATGCATATAATTCTTGAATTCTATACCACTCGGGTTTGGACAATGTGTTATTGGAGAAAACTGCGGTTGAAGTACATGGAAGCAGATCCTTCAATTTTTTAACCATAAGCCACTAGATTTACTTGCATGTTTATTTTAACATGGTTTATAGTTGTTATTACACCCTGTAGAGTTCCTACGGAGAATTGCTCTGCCAATTCACAGGCCAACTGAGAACTAGATTAATTGCACGACTTTCGGTGACTGTACAGCCAAAAAGATATTTTGGCAATCAGTCGGCAATTTAATGCAGTTAAAAAAGCACCAGTTTGTGGGAATGCAGTGAAAACCAAAAGAACACTAACCAAACGTAGTGAAAACTAGTATAGTATAATTATTTGCTGTTTGACATTATTACACAAGTCCTGAACGAAAAAAAAGGTGTGGGTGGGCTGGTTAATGAAATGGTATTGAACACTAGGTCTTTCAGGATGTTCTCAGCGAAGATCACAGCATCTTCACACAGTTTCTTTTAATCTTTCAATAAGCATATCTACAGGTTCATTTTCTTTTCCCCTATGCCCACAAATTTGTATGCCTGCATGCTTCCTCACACACAGATAAAAGAAAACAACCCTCGTAAATGTGCCCCGAGGTGCACTTGTACTTGAATTTGAATGCCTGGTTACTATTTTAAGGTTTCGTTTTTCAGGTTCTGCGCATCCGTTGGTTTAGCGTAGTAATTGGGCATTCATCCAATATCAACTAAAACTTGATTTTACCCAACCCCCACAATTCATTAACAATTTCTTCAGTATAGAACATGTAATAGTAATAGTACAGAGGCAGGTGATCTCTGCATGCCATGCAGCCTAAAACTATTTTTTTATGCGATAGTTTAGCATAAAAACTTGAAGGGGTGCGGAGTATCCAATGAAATCTACATGACTTTGAGGGGCCCGTTGTTTTGCGCTAGCCGTTTCATGCTTTTCATTTTCATATTTCTTAAATCAAGCAATGAAATACTAAAGGACCGTTTACACTTGCAATTTTTGCTGCGATTTCATGTGCGATTTTCCTCTCAGTTTGATAGATGTGAAAGAGTGAATTAGTTACTGAAGTTCAAATAAGAGCTCTTATATTCAGAACATTCGTAACTAATTATTCGTTCACATCTATCGAAAGAAGAAAATCACACAGTAAATCGCAGCAAAAATCGCAAGTGTAAACGAGTCTTAAGAGAGGTGGTTTCCTAATCAAAAACGTACTTACAATGGTTGAGGATTGGTTCAGGAGTTTGTGCGAGCTGATAGTGATAACTGCTTCTTGAAACAGCTCAAAATACCAAGTTTGAATCCCGCTCGAAGCAAAGAATTATTTGTTGTCGACTTGCACTCTAGTAGTATCATTTTAATATAAAAACAAGCTGATTTCAAGTATAAAATCATACTATAGATATTTAGTACTGGTGAGAATTATCTCCGAGGTCCTACGCGGGCCCCGCGTCAAATAATTCACTACAAGCAAGCCTGAGAATCAGGGAAACAGGGTGGAATGAGACAGCTTTTAGGTGAGTAAAGGGGGAGTAGGTGTGGCAGCAATATTTTTTTTCAGTTTAAAGAGTTTTGAACAATACAGTTGGTAATTTCAAAAACCTTTTTTCTCTCACCACGTCCGCTCGCAACGGAGCTAAAGTCATTCAGCGACGAACGACGATGACACTCAATGCTATTTCAAAACAGACTAACGACTTCAACATTTTTGGAATTGATTCAAGTACCTGCACGCGATTTTCATGCGACTTTAGCGAAATTGTGAAATACAGGAAAATATTAAGATTCGTAATGAGGAAACCGACTTTGACGAATATATTAAATTTTGCCTTAAGCGTGAAGCGGCCTGCGACAGATTGTCGATGAAATATAAATGCCGATTTATTAGGCGTGTGTCTTAATTAAGCGTCTTTTATTGATAAGTAGGAGAAAGCCAGTGATATTTTATCGCAACGTGTAAATGATTTTCTTCTGATATACTTTTCCATATAAGCACACTCAATCATCGGTTTCATCAGTGAGCATTTTTGGACAGGCAAGCTAACGTTCTCTATTTCGTGACGAATTACCATCAGCATGCACCCGTTGTTTCATTGCTTATTTTCACTCATAAACCTGCACGCACCGGCTTTTTTTGCGTGCGTAACGAATGCACGAATTGCGTGTATGAATAGAAAAACCCATTTCGAAATTTTCCCATGTTTTGTATTTACATTAACTGATATGTTTGGAATCTTGTCAATAACTTCGGCCTATTGCGGTCTTCTACGGATTTAAATACAAATGAGATAACCCTTCCAGAGTTTAAACAACGTTCATATACGCCGGAAAATATGCTAATAAGGTTTTCTACATTAATTGAAATTTAAACTATTGTGCAAGTACATCTGGGTCTAGAAACCATAGTTAATTAAATTAAAAATGATAGCTAATGTGAGTAGAATCTTTAGGGGGATTTTGGTAGGTTTATAGATTAATGGAATGGGAAAATGTGTGGCGATCGATGTCTAGACGTGCAAGGTTTTTCGTCTCCGTCTGACCTGTATATTTTTGATGGACCATGCGCTATAACCGTTCAAATCCAACAATAATGTTGATCAGTTAGTCTTATCACTTTAAGTGTTTAGTATCAAATTCAGATTTTACGATGCTAGCTAAAAGTATGTTAATTGATTAGGATTTTTCTATATTTTCGTCTACCATGGACTACACAGAGCGGAATGGTGCTATTAAAAGCAGTCTAGGCGGAAAAAACTGAAGCAGTAACCAATCCTAGAATGCTGGAGCGATAACACATTCATCGTGAAAAATGACCACAAAAGTCACTAAATAGGATTTTGGTGTTTCATAAACCCTTCAAAATTCGCTAGTGAAGTATTTATCAAATAAGATATTAGAGCATGACGCAAATAATTTTAATTACCATATGTCCATACCTGTAAGAATCTTCCTTGTCCTACCAAAAGGCAGAGTAAGCAAAGAGTAAAAAGTGCTGCTGTCACTTTCATGTTGAACAAGTAGCCAAGATAAACTGTCTAACAAATTGATCGTGAATGTTCGTCAACGATCGCGTGTGAGTTCAAATGCGGACACATTTGTAACCTTTGACTTTTATACAGGATCACACAAAACGCGATTATTCCAAACTAGCTTGACAGGTGATACTTCTGTCACTATAAATGGCCTAATTCCCGCAGAATGTGAAATATGCATGAGACGTTTGCGGTTTCATTCGTCAGCAGTGCCCAGTCAAGTGCTGCATAATTCGTGAATGCTGCCAACGACAAACGTTTATCTTTTGAGAGCATTCAGTGGTCTGGGCAACAGTCTGTAACATGCGTTAGGAATGAGAATCGTTCTTTTTGTAAATAATTCATAACAGACGCCCCTTTCTAAAAAAAAGCCGAAGTTTTTTCATTACACAGCGTAATAATGTAAGTGAAAAACTAAGAGTCAATCATCGGCATTCTTTATATATATATATATATATATATATATATATATATATATATATAATATATATATAATGAACATGATTTATATATATATATAATATATATAATGAACTGACTTAATAGTGAATCAATGTGTTAGTTGTCTACAAGGTTGCTTTCCATTGCTTTTTGTACGCTCGTATATACGCAACGACTTAATTAATTACCTTTATAACGTGGCCACGTAAAAACTGCATAGTCCTAGCACAAAATTACGGTGTACATGCACGCAGGTACAAAGGTTTGTTGTCGTTGTGTACGACGAGAAACTGGAAACGGCGGCCTCACTCCTGAACTTAAGTTTAAAATGGCTTAAATTAAGATACCAGTATTATTAATAGAGAAGCCGCAAAGAGCACTCTCATGCATCACTGCCAGTCTGTCACTGAATGTTGAATGAAGCACATGGGGATGAAGTCATTAAAGAGTAGTGTTCTGTCAAATTCATCGTCTCTTGCACGTTGAATGGCTGCTTGGGAGTTAATGCAGCGAACTAGCTGTATATTTATCATCACTGTGTAGTGTACGGCTAATTTTTTTATTAAAGTTAACTTAGTTAAGTTGGGTGCTGTAAAAGAATAAAATGGAATAAAAGTTTGAAAAATACACAAGCTCATCTGGATTCTGCAAGATACGTGAACCACTGAAAATATTAGTAAAATCTACCGTATGTCAGAGCAAAACCCGAAACATTCCTCATGCATGCATTTCAAATTAGCTTTCATTATTGATGCATGAATTTTAATAAAAATATTATGTCTGTCAGTTGCGTACTAAGCTATACAGGGTGTATAAAAAAGTACTACTTTGAAATTAGGGTTGCAAGTAAATTAATTAGCCAAATATCATTACCATAATTGCTGTTTTCTTTGTTTGAAACAAAGAAATCAAAGGGCCGACTACAACAATGTTTGGCTTCTTTTTTCTGTAGTCTGGCAACCCTGTTAAAAATCAAGCTTTTGTTAGAATTTGCCAGCCAAATGTCTTATATAATTACGCTAATTCCTGAACCTATTTACTATGTGTAGAACATCATGCAGTGTGTTTGATTTCAATTACACAGCCAGAAACGCCACAGAGTTGTTGCAAGTTGTTAATTTTACTGGCTTGTTGCAACTTGTCAACAGGTAAAATTAACAACTTGCAACAAGTCTGTTGAATTCAGGCCTGTTGCAACTTGTTATTGACAAGCTTGTTGCAACTTGTTCTTAACAGGCCTGTTGCAACTTGTTATTGACAAGCTTGTTGCAACTTGTTCTTAACAGGCCTGTCGCAACTTATTATTCTCAAGCTTGTTGCAACTTGTTGGAACAACTTGCAGCAAACCTGTGATTGACAACTCTTGACAAGTCTGTTACAACACCTTGCAACGGCATTGTGGCGGTACTTTTTTATACACGATCCTGTACTTACAGGGTGTATGAAAAAACGTAACACTAAATATTCATAAATATGTGTTGTGTTTTTTTATACACCCTGTAGTGTATATACATGTGTATTATGAGTGTATATCAAGCTAATTTGAAAACATGCAATTTTCCCGTGGTTTGTTTTTTTTCTGTGACACCCTTTGGCAATGACAGTATAAGTACTTTGTCAGATGTTACATTTTCAAATTCCAGATTATTCACGTTAAAATCATATTTTCAACATTTTACATTTTATACGGAGTTTTTATTTTTCTATATTCCTTTGTTATATTTTGTGAAACCAGAGTTACATGCAACAGACATTTTGTATGTTAGATCTAACAACTCTAATACTTTTCTGATCAATAGGCGGTTTTTTCTTTATTCAAAAATGGGTTGACAGCAAGATTAAGTACAACCATGCAATAATCCGGATCTATACAGGAATCTGCTGGTTTGAGCCGTTTCATGTTTCCCCTAAAGGATGAGATATACGTGACCTAATAAACGAGAATGCCAAATCTTTTACGAGATTTGAATGAATTCCTGAGAAAAGCACTAGGTTGAGCTTAAGCCGGCTTATCAAACGCTATCACTCCACAGCTTTCTAATAATTCACGGCTGTTACATCAGCGGTGTTACATCAGAGGCGGTTATTTCTAAAAACACTCCAACAGTCGGCCTGTTATGCTCCAGACGCCCCTTCTAAATTGAAAGTCGTAAAAAATTGCATACTCTCTTTGGTCTTGCACAATGTTTAAAAAACAGGCGCTGGTAACCTTAGTAACATTTCCCCCAATGTCATTTTGCAGATATTCAGCTTAACCCTGATTTTCATATGTTGCATTTCGTCAGCGTTGTTCTACCATCCATTAACGGTGATAAATGAGTGAGAAAGATCATGTTTTAGGCATTGCCTATGAAAACTAGGCTTATAAGTGCCTCACTTCCGTGCCGTAGCCGGCACGATTATTGGGGAGGGGGGTGGATTATCATATATTCGTGATACGCAGGATTAATTTCTTTTCAAATCAATTGTCTTTACAGTCTATTAAGATGAGTATATAAATACCCCCCCCCCCCAATTGACGATGCTAGCTACGCCACTGCCTCACTTAAAAAGACATTTTAGGTTAAACGTCGCAATTTCGGTGGTTTGAATATAATTGAATTGAACAGATAATGAGAGGATAATGGGGGCTGTTTACATTACATTCGACCTTTAAGTCCTCTCGTCGCTTTTGGGGGGCGATATTCATATATTCATGTTAACAGACTGTAAAGACAGTTCATGTGAAAAGAAATTAATTCTGCTTATCACGAATATATGAATACCCCCCCCCCCCTCAATTCTTGTGCTGGCTTAGCCTGGCTACGCCACTGGCCACATTTTGGTCGCGTCGAATGGAATTAAAATAATAGATAATAGATGATAAATTCTGCTTCATTCTCTAAAGCCTGGTTGGCTCATCTGCTGTCTCAGTATGTATAGTTTAGACACAGCTTTGTCTTTTTTGCATCGTTAAGGTTCAAGATCGCCAAGGTTTACTTCAATGTTTGCACAATTCAATTGTTTATTTCACGATCGATGGCGGAGGGCAATAATAAAAAAATCGCTTTTTCCTATAAGACAGAAAAAGGTAAATCGTTCATAAGGACTACGGAAAAGAGCAATCCGCAATCATAGTGATATATATATATATATATATATATATATATATATATATATTAATATATATATCAACATGCAGGATAGATCCCTGTTGGTCATTAATTCTATAAACCTGAAAGAGAAGTCTTAACAAAGTTTATTGCTCGTAAGCAATAAAATTGTGCTTTAAGGCGTATTTAACAATGTCAGGGCATGTGTTAATTCAAAACAACAAGACAATAGATTATCAGATAATGTTCTAAAAAGCCTCATGCATTATCTAACTTTTAAATGTTTAAGTACGTGTAAAAAAATGGACTAAGAAATTGTCGTTATAATATTAAATTTTTAAAAAGCCACTTATAGGAACATTTTAGGCCAGGCGCGGATCGAAATGAAGTCACGTTCGCTGATAGAAAAATTTAATATTTTTGTTAAGAAAGTTGGTAGTTACCACACCCACCACTAATCCCTTCTAACTAAAGCCTTCGCCAGTTACAACTTTATTAGAAAAGCAATGTCCTTTTTCCTACTGTATTCTTTGCGTTAAATCTTTGTTGTTTATTCGAGATTGTGCCGTTAACTTTAGGTTTGCTAAACTGCATGTTCACTTTTAAAATTAACAAATCAAGATATACTTTCTGTCTCATGAATGCATCGTTAAACACGTTTTTACCTTCAGGGCTGCCGGCTGCTTTCCACTGTCACGTTTTTTGCACCTTAAAATTAATTATACAACAAAACTTGGAAGGTTTTGAGCTTTTACTGACATGCGTGCAGAAAACGCGACAGTGGAAATCCACACTAAAGGTTGCCCCCCACCACTTTATATGTTATATAATTAAGCCTGGGTAATAAATCAAAATTAAAGAATTTACTTTTTTCCGCATATTTTAATATGGGTTTGTTTACCCATGTGTTAACTAATAAAAAGTTGAAAGCATTTAAAATTTTCCGCGCGTAAAAAACACGTAACGGCTGCTTTTCACTACGAAGTCGACAATTGAATAGATGCATAAGGTTCAGTGGATTCTGTTGATGATTTGGTGTGTTTTTTCGGGCGTGAAATTAATTGTACAACAACTTAGAAGGTTTTTAAGCTTTAACGTGCGCGTACGTGAGTGCAAAAAATGCGACCGTGGCCTTAATTTCCTTAATGCAATCGATTTATTCACCTAGCTTTTTTAAACGTGACATGTATGAGGATTTAGGTTTTTACGTGCGTAAGTGGAAAGGAGTCGTAGCGGGAGAAAGAACACTCCAACCAGGAGACGATGAATGATTAATTGACCATGCAGTTTGCGTGCTACAAGTTTGCATTTACCGAGTTATACAATGAAACTTTTGTCGCTACCAATGATACCCCGTTGTAAATTTTAGGTTTTGAAAGGATATCAGCGTGATGATTCTGATAACTGGCGTAGAAATATGTCGTAAACAACATCTGGAAGATTCGAACGGTGGGTGGTAACACATGACATGTTAGTAGTCTTTTAAAATATCGTAGGTGCATGGTTTGATAAGATAGGCCACCTAAAAGGAGAGGTTTTAATACCAAGGCGGTGAACAGCTTTTGTGTCTACGGTCTTTAAGGCTTTTGCCATTACTTTCGCTTCACCCGCGCGGGCACATTTACCAGCGTCCTTTGAAGATTTACTCATGTGGGCGTGACCTGTTTAACCGATCAACAGCACTGAACAAAACCAGCTTCCCCGCGCAGATAAAGCGAACCTGATGGAAAACAGCTTTTGGACACCCGATCAAAAGAGTCCTAATGCAAGAACATGGAAAAATGTTTGGTGCATGTGTACGTATTGAGATCATACGGGAGGCATTACTGAAATAATATCACCAAAAAAGAATTATCCACTTAAGAAAATGAATGTAATTATAAAACATTTATTTATGTCATTCCTGTCATTTAAAGGTGATATCATAACTATAGTTTAATAGCGTCGGGTGGCGGCCAGGCTAAGCTGTTATTTTCAAGGCGTGCTTTATGCTAATGTCTGTCTCTACGAAATGTGTTCATTGATCGCTCAACGGGCTATGTCTGAGCTCGTGTTCAATAAAATATACCAGCCGTGACTGTAGCAAAGGAAGTGCTGCTATGTGAAAGTATATAATATTAATCTCTCTCGATTAAATTACCTTTTCATGGAATCAATAATGACGAAAGTATATACTCAGATGCTTTCGTGAGATTAGCGAGCTGCCGCTTTCAACTTGCAGATTTTCTTGCAGATATAAGCGAGATAGCCCGGTCCGGAGAATCTTCTGGAAAATTAAATTAAATAATTGAATGGAACCTCCATGCATGCTTATTACCGCAAGAATTTCCGTAAACCAGACTTTCTGTCTACACAAGTTTGTGAAATGTACTATATACACATGTATGGGTAATATATACTTGAACCTTACGACGCTCAGACCCATTTGACACCCATAAAATTTTGTATGTAACACGTAGGGTTACTGATTATAATGACCAAACTGTGTTTTAATTTTACACTTAATTTTTTTCGTCAGCCTTGACGATTCCGTCCGGCAAGCAATTTTCAGGTTACTGAATATAAGCACTGACGCAAACCAAGAAAGTTGAGAACGATTTATATTTTTAAATTTGCGTTTATTATAAACATGATGACCTTTTTTGATTCTTATATCATCATATCAACTGCACGTACGCCCACCCCGTCAGTGAGTTAAAATCATACATTTCTTGAATGTCACTGCTTGCGTCTTGAAATTTACAGCCAATTTACATTTAAAAGTTTGATTAGAATGTCCGTCATATCGCTGCCCAGAAAAGATTATATTATTGAACTTAATTCAGTTGTTGATTTTTAGTGATTTGTGGTTTTAATTTCCCGTTTATCAACAGGAAAATTTTCAAAGGATTTTTTCTTACAAATTGTAAAACATGACTTTTTCATTAGAGATAGCCGCGACATTATCTAAAGTTAATGATAGATCTTCTAATAGATTAATACAGTAATAGAAATTAAATTAAAGCCCGTTTACACTTGAAATTTTTGCTGCTATTTTCGGTGAGATATTCGTCTTCTGATGTACGCAAACAAGCGCCGGAATATAGTTTTGAATCTATATTTTAGAATCGCATCAAATTCATCACTGCATGACATCCTAACCAAGGATGAAGGATTCGTCTGTCTTTCGCCGTTTAAATTAAAGTACAAACTCAATTTACTGGCAAGGCGCGGCTAAGATTAGCAATCCGTATTCGGCCTTCATAAGTGGACAAACATGAATAAAATTGGCCGACAAAGCCACCAATGACATCAGTCTAGGGTGAAGTTTACTTATTTACATTCATTAGAGATCATCTACAATGCTATGCCTGCCAATGGCCAACCGCCAATAATGCGACGATTATTTTTTATGAGAAAGCTTTTTTTATAGGTGTTAGCAAGTGAAGTCATAGTTCAAACCATTAAATGATACAATTAAAAGCGTAGGGTTTGGTTCTATCGATGATATTTAATTGTATTTACACAAACGTTTTATGAATTCATATAGAAATTTGAAAGGTTTTAAATCTCCACGTTCATATGTTACGTGTGGTAATTAAATTCAAGACAGTGGACAAGTCCCGAAGGGCGAAGGGAACTTAAAATTGTTGTGTTATTTGTGTTTGCAATTTTAAAACGGGCAAGGCACAAACAAGTTTCAATCAATGTACATGGAAATAAGTGAGTGAGCGTTTGCATGCCACAGAGTTGAATATCGCTCATTCATACTAGTGTTGAACATGAGATGCGAGATATTATCGTTATCCTAAATCATCTCGCGCCTTATGTAATTACGGGTGAGGTCTTTCACTCGCTGATATTGCGAATTATGATTTAATTAAACAGGATCAAGAATGAATCATTTTGGTACGTTCGAATGCTCTCCGGGACGTTTATTTAGAAATAACATGAAACGTCAACTTGTTAAAACAGACAGGGAAAACTTAAAACCTTTGTTTCAAGTTACAAATATAACTGAAATTTATAGAAATTTACAATTTCGTCGCTATCGCGGCTGGCCCCACATGTTGCAATATAAGCTAATTACGTTGTTCAAGATAGTTTGCAGCGGAGACTTTAACCGCTATGGAATTTTAACGGAATGCAACCTGCCCTAAATTGAAAATTTTGTTAATTTTGATCCGATTTCATGTTATGACCCAAAATGGTTATAAACATTTATCATGCAGATATACGGACTGAGACTCTGACGATTGACTCCATGAGCGCAAGCTGTTCAAAGGGCAACAATTATTTTATCGTTTATCGTTATTGAAATGACATTGTGGTCTTTGTTCTGTGTATCCTTTGAAAAACCACTCACTGACTGTCAGGAGGTTATCTCTCGCTGATCAATGAAATGTGTAACGTTTAACGTTCCAGTTATGGTGATAGCTCTCATTCCTAAAACGAATATAAGCCGTGCAGTCGCCGAAAAGTTTAAAATCAATTGTAGGTTTAACATGAGGTGCAAAAATCTCCGAATTCACCATGCAGCATAATGAATCGGGATACTTTGATTTTTTTAATATATACGCAACTCCTACAGATTAGTCCCGTGATATATGATATATCTCATCAGATCTGTTTGATTTACGGAAATAAATGTGGCTGAACTTGCGTGCGAACGCGACCTTGCCTTTGGCATGCGTTAATCATATATATACCGAAAAAAGGTGAAGAAAATAATCCTCTTTTGCAAAAATTTCACATAGTGTAGTTCTAATCCAAAAAATACCAAAAAAATATATCCCATGCAACTTGATGATCAGAATACTTCAACTTCATAATCCATTCAACTTGATGATCAGACGGCTTTCCCTTCCTGAGTAGGTAGTAATATTTATATTTATATAGGCATATTATGAATAGGGATTTTTTGTATTGGCTATATATAATCTCGTTTACGGCAGTTTCTTCAGATATTGTCTATAATCATTATTAATCAAATCTGTTCATCAAGCTCCTGACACAAGGAGAGTTAGTAATTAAAAGTTAAATATATATGAAAAAGCTTCGTCTAACCAGAGTGACTCAACCCATAGGCCTAGCTTAATTTACAGCTTGCCTCGGTTTTGCGTCGAAACAGCGAAAACAGAAAACTTCCTTCTTTGTGTAACATGAGAAACAGGAATTTAGAGTTTCTATAAATGAATGTCTCGGAACGACTATAGAAAACAAGGCGGACTCGTTGATTGTCGAGGCAGGAATCTAGAGGCCCATGCAGGGTATGCAGCTATGGCGATTGTGTTGCCAACCGTACTAAAGTCATTCTCTCAGAATGTCAATTTTCATTTAATGACACGAGAGCCCGCATGCGGCCAGGTCATGAGCCGCCACGAACAAAACACGCATTAAAGTTAATAATAATTCCTGCGTCAAAACTCACATGCATTTACATGCATGCAAGACGTCTTATGATTTGATTGATTATAATCACTCGTGATTAAACTATTTTTTGCATTGTCGCATTACGATGATTAATATTTACGAGTCGTGAGTACTGCTGAGTAATAGGCAAAAGAAATTCGTAAAAAACGATTTAAACTGACTCATATGTTTCAGTTTCGATACTTATCAGTTACTAAAGTCTTAGTTAAGATGCATTCGGTGAAGCCATATGCCGCAACCATTTTGTGGTTTCAATTTAAATAACATTCAACGAAAGCAAACTACAAAATGTCCATGCATGGATGTCTTTCCCGCTAAACCTTTGGTTTTACTGATTATTTTGTCGATCTGGCTCAGTGAGAAACTAACAAAGAACAAGATTAATTACCCTTCAATGTCAATGACATTCGTTTACAGCTGATTTTAGTGTAATTACGTTCACTAAAACAATGCTTTTGTCAAACGTGAAAAATTCAATATCGATATAATTGCAAAATATAAACGTATTGAACCTTATTTTGCGGTCAACAGGCAAGCTGCATGTATGTATGTAAGCAGCTTAGTCGGCCATATTGAAGAGAAATAATCTTGAAAGATTTAAGGCATAATGATGTGAAAGTAGATCGAGGGACGATTCTAGAGACACGAAGTTAGTTTACCAAAACATAGTAAAACAAAACTATGGCAAAGTTTGTGGTGGATTAGCCTAGTTTATGCTTCAAAATTGTTTAAGTTTGCATTTATTTATATCTTCCGTTTATATGAACAACACGCTTGCGGTTGCTACTAGTCGCTTGATGTTTTTTAAACAATTAATCTTTAATGTGCTTTTAATGATGAAAGAAAACGGGCAACCGAATTTTAAATTTTTATGTCACATAAATGTGAAAATATATCAGGAATGTTTGCTTAAGCAAATTCTCATTTGTCGTTAGATATTGAAAATAGTCTGTAAGTGAAGGAACGCGGTAAGATTATATTCAAACTTTACTGACAAAAAGCATTGCATGCATGCATATGCCTAACATGTGACGGGCCATAGCCATAGGATATTCATGCATTTATAAAGCAGCATGCGTGGCTGACCACAATTTATTCATGTTTTTATATGCACCGCTTGTTGTTTTGATTTTGAATATAAAAAAGGCACAACACACAAATCCACAGTTGTTTTATCATGGTTTTTCGGAGGATTAAATTCGCATCAGTCTTGTTGTTGGAGATTTTCGATTCAATTTCGTATTTTCACTGATTTAAATCGGCCGGCTTGAAATTTTAATATTTTGGCCCAATGACAATGTCGCCGTACACTTGGCGTCAAATTATGCGATAGATAAGAACTTATATTCAAAGCCATTTAGTCTAAAGATTTTTGTAGAAAGATACAAATTGAAAGATAAAAGTTACTTTAGTTTAATTCAAAAAAAACTAAATACCGTGAGTATTCAATTTAAGTTACAATGTGGATTAAATCAGAGTGCATAAAAGAAAAACGATTTTCTTTCACGTAATTTCTCCCCCAAAGCTTGCAGATCGATATATGTTTATATATGTTATTATACATAATATTAGTAATTAAGTATATATAAAAAACGTTTGTATAAGTTCGGTAAAATAGGATTCTCTATTTTATCTATACACTTTGAACAACGTGTTAAATGATATAATTTGCCAAAATGGAATACAAGTCTTCAACTGAAAAACATTTACAACTGACTATTTTAGACTTTATGTAATTAAAGCTTCAATTCGTGACATTTGAATTAGCAGTCCGAAAGTGCTTGTCATATTCAAATTACTGCAAAGTTGAAGTAAAGAATTAGGTTTGTGTAGGGACAGGTGATCTCCCCGAGCACCAGTTGCATACCAGTTGGCCACGGACCATAAAAAGCTATTCCTTTCCCCGTGTTTACTAAAACAAGGAATTTGATTGGCCAACCTTGGCATTGTTTTGTAACCTCTATACTCCTTGCGGTACACTTAAATTGACCCAAATGCTTCATATGCTCAATTCGCGGTTCCCCGAACGCATTTTAACGAGTGGGCAGGCAAGGGCACAACACACTTGCTGAGGAAACTAGCTGGTTGACAGACTCAAGAGTGCAGTTGTTCCCAATTGGCTCGTTTTATTAAGAATACCGTGGAATTTCTTCAACGAAAACTGTCCCGGATTGCTGTGCTGATTGATAATTTAGTTTGGGCAAATCTCAGCATGCCAAGATCGTTTTTACTTCGACGAAACTGGGAAGGTAGCGGAAATGTCGTCAAGATGCAAAGTAAGAGCCTATACTACTCTTCACCTTAGCTTGCTTCTTGTGTGAGAAATAATTTCTAGACATTGTGTGTAGTTTTACATTGTTCCATTGCTTGTCGGTTGATGACAATTTTTTGTGCCGTATAGAACATACATATCTGACGGTATATTGTAATGTTCTCTCTCACAGCTCTTCCCTCAGACTTGCCTAATTGGTGTCGCTTTTTTTAGTTTATGTCCCCCGTCTTCTGGGTTCCAAACTCTTTTATGTCGTTTAGACAACTTGTTGCAGTGCATGCATTTATCTTCTTTATCAAATGGCACGTTCGTACACGATCGTTGAAATGTTTAAATTTGGAAATGTTTTCTAATTAACTAACACAGTATACGCGTACTAGACTGTATTCACATGCATGCATGACTAATTAATGAACCTGTGAATTGCGAATGGAAAGATTTGTTCTTTTGATTTATAAATGCTTTTCTTCCAAGTTACCTTTTCTTTTGTTTTAAGCGTTTCCTTGTGCAACCGTATATTGTTGGCCACGTTCTTGTGTTGAGCATGCGCTGTGAGCAATTTTTTTCAAATTAAAGAATGAAGGAATTAGCCGCATTTTTATAAAAAAATTATGCTATTTTAACGAAGAGTAACTGTTTAAGAGCGGTGCAACCAACCAGTGGACAGCTGACACTAGTGTTTGTCCACATTTTGTGATAACAAAGATTTTTCTCGTTCAGGACACAAGAAAGGAATTTTCCCTGCAGAAGAAACAAAAAAAGTTGCATTCAAAAGTCATTATGAAGGAAAGACCCTTTTCTGGTCAGACATGGAGAAAAAAATGGATGAAAAGGGTCCTTATAAGTATCAAAGCTACATTGATGGTGACATGATCACAACAAACAAAGATGCGCTGAAATCAGAGCTTTTTATTTCCACATCAGACAAAGTTGAAGAGCTCTCATCAGCCAAATCTAAACTAAACACTGAGATACGTGGACCAAGGGAAGCGGACTCGAAAGCGGAAATTTCAGCAACTGAACCTGGAATGAAACCAATTTACCGATGCGAGCAATGTGGAAAAACATTTAAAACAAAATACACTTTGACAATTCATCTCAAAATGCCCAGTCATACAGGAGCACGTCCGTTTGTTTGTAATATCTGCGGTAAAGGATTTCGACTCTCGAGTACACTTTGTCGACATAAAATCATCCACACAAGCGATAAGCCTCATAAATGCCATATTTGTCAAAAAGC
The DNA here is from genome assembly GCF_004324835.1 of Dendronephthya gigantea. Taxonomy (NCBI): domain Eukaryota; kingdom Metazoa; phylum Cnidaria; class Anthozoa; order Malacalcyonacea; family Nephtheidae; genus Dendronephthya; species Dendronephthya gigantea. The sequence goes on from NW_021163031.1 coordinate 2,156,690, forward strand.
GTTCAATCGTAGCTCGACCTTGAAGACACATATTCGTACCCATAGCGAAAAGAAGGAATTCGTTTGTGATGTCTGTGGAAAGGGATTTCATCAAAAAGGTAATCTTCGAAACCACTTCTTGATACATACTGGAGAAAAACCCTACAACTGTCGTTTGTGTAACAAAGCTTTCAACAAGTTGTCCAACTTGAAATTCCATCTTCATGTTCACACAGACAACACGCCGTATCGTTGTCGTTATTGTAAGACAGCGTTTTCGAGAAGATGTGATCTTAAACAACATATACAAACGGAACATGATGGACAAAGTAATGAATACTTCGATTCAGATGAGCCTGTGTGAATACTTTGATTCAATTGGCCGCAAAGGACTGTCAATTCTAACTCTCATGCACTGTGCGGTTAAATATAAACACTAAACAGTCAGCTACTAAATTTGTAGTTTATATAAGATTTAATATAGCATTCATTTATCACACTTTAATTATGCACTTTAAAACATTGCACTGTTGTAAATGAGATAAACAGAATTTCAAACTAGAGAATGTGAAACCATATGTGTTACCTACACCACAGCGCAAGCTTTAGAGATCTTATACTCTTTTCAAACATTATATTATCTATTTGGCAGTATACAGTATACATTCACATTAAAATTTAGTTTTGTTTTATAAAATTATTGCATGCATGTTTGTGAATAATTGTGGTAATAATATACATAATTTATGTTGTAAAGTAGAATTTTTTGTAAACTGAGTATGTGCATGAAGATAAGTAAAATGCCAATGAATGAAGTTCATCCTTTTTACATCGATTCTACATACTATACACTGCGAGACTGGATATATATGAATTTCTTAGCGTTACACAATGTAGACAATTGTGGTTAATATTGTTGAATGGATTCCCAAAGGGAGGGAGTGTGAAGTATTTATGCCATTCGAGACATTCTCTTCACACAACTGATACAAGCCCTCATCCTGATATGGTGGAGTTTATTATGTTAATGAAGTCTGGCTAGAAATTAGAAAATGTTTTTTAATGGGCACATAGCAAATAAACAACAGATTATCTTGTTCAGCTGAGCAAAGAAAAAGCTACATTCCGATTCAATGGCTGATCTTCAAGGATCTTAAAGTTAGCCACCTTGATTCTTAAAGTTAGCCACCTTGATTCTTAAAGTTAGTCACCTTTTTACACAATCGCACCAAAAAATTACACCGGGAGTTTATTGATCTGATATACTAGGAAGTAGAAACGAGGGAAGTAGCACTGACGTACTGGGTAAAGTGAAAAAGTGGCCTTTTGAAAAGTGCAATTTCCTGCCTGGTCGTTATAAAGGGTTTTGAAAGGGTGCGACCAACGAGTTTCGAAGAGTAGCGTAATCGTCTGGTGAAAAACTTGCAAATATTCTCTTATTTCAAAACATTTTCTTTTTAGCTCCCAACACCCCCCGCCCCCCTTGCCATTGCAGTCTAGTCCCTAGACCTTAACACGGGGGGAGACAGAAACTGAGAGGCCTAGAACAAAATGTTTTGTATTTTGGCTAAAGTGGGGCCAATTATTCTCGCTTCCTTTATAACGGTTATTGTAGTAAATTGCAAACATTTACTTTGTAGTAACAATTCTGATTTCTTAATAAAAGTTCACAACATTAAATGGGTCGTTATCACATTAGAAAACATTTTGTGCTAGGCCTCTCGCACGTGTTTCATTCGGTGACGTCAAAGATTTTTAAAACATGCGCAAGAAGCCTAGGGACTAGGCTGTTGCCATTGAATAATGCGCTTTCCCTAAAACAGGGGTACTGAATCCTGAATCATTTAGCTTTCATAGTAACTGTTCGAATCGCATGGCCTTCTCGTTTCGTGCCGGCGATGTTTCATTTAAATTTCTATTCAATTTTCATTCAAAATTAAGGGCTACTGAAGCACAGACTGCACAGTTCAAAATTTACCAATGATATTATATGTAAGCTTTAATTCTGTTAGTTAAACGGGCTATTACTTGATGTGCATTTAACCATATTTAAGAAACGTTTTAAGAAGATGAAAAGGGTTACTTGTGTTAATGTGTTTGACCGAACGTTGGCAGAAGCAGCAAGCGGAAAAGCATGTAATATAGTCTAGACTTCCAGGCGTGTAAGCATATAGAGGCACACGTAAAATATAGCTCATCCAGTATAATTACACCGGTTCAAACTGTTTCTAAATGCGTCAGGAGGAAACTGTCTCCGGAAACTGATAAAAAGCAGAAGACTCACAAAGAGTCTTAACGTAGGAATTTTCTAGCTAGAGCATTGTTAGTTGGAGTCAATAAAGGTTAATTTTTTTACTAATTGATATAATCTTGCCAACATCTTGCCAATAACTGGATGAGGTGAAAAAGATGTGATGCTATCAACCCAAGAAGATCAAGTAGTTCTATGAAGTCAAGGATAAGAAACGATGAAATATTTCATCATTCATTGCATGACACTTAAATTCATGTTACTGCGTAGTTTTACATTTGTGCTTAAAAGTGCGTCAGTTTTGTGTTGGTGTGAAACAATTACCAGGCCATAAAGGTCGCGAAAATGTCTAAATTTAACTCGATTATTCCTCTGACGCAGTTTGAAGAAATATTAATTAAGAAAATAACAGCACTGCACGCTATCACTGCGCGTGCCAGACCATGAGCCATCCGCACAGGCAGGGTGACGGGTACGAACTAAGAATTTTAAGGGATTTAGCCCTCTGCAAGTTTAGGGGGGAGTAAGCCCGCCCCTGCCCTCGTAGTTCCTACTGCCATGAATCGATGTCTCTTCTATTTGTCAGTCAAGTAGACAAATTTGGTTGAGGTAGATCACTCTAGCACAATCGTGATTAGTAGTAAAATGTAAATACTACAGGATACTCCTTGGCCGAAAAGTCTTCCTATAATCTACTGATTATGCTGTGACGCATTCAGGAAAAGATTCGACGACTTGTTTCACGCATGTCTAACTGATTATCAAGCTAAGTTTTAAGAGTGACTTATTAGTGTTCTCGTCAGAAATTAAAAAAATTTTTTTTTTGGAACGTTCCAGCTTAGCAAGTCAACTTCGTCAACCACTCATTCGAAGAAAAGTAAGATGCTGCTGGATGGATAATGTCCATCCACGCCTAGTCCGTGCATATGTTTCTTATGTTCAGTGTCATTTATTGATTATTCTTTTGACGTCTCTTTAAGCAAAAGCGCATAAGCGAAGAGTCGGAAGAGAGTATACTAGAATTTAGTCTGAGCCTCTGAGGCTACATGTATGATGTATGGCGCACGTCATTTTTGAACAAATTAATCCTATAGTTTAATTTAGTTTAATAGATTTTACCGGACAACACGTATTACAGACAATGGTTTATTTATGGTTACAAGATTGTGGCAGGGGATGAAAACAGGACAAAATTGAAATGAGTAAAATTTACTTCAACAATCTGTCTGTCTCAAAAACTAAAAAAAAACTACCATCAAATTTGGCTTCAAAGATGGCGGCCAATTTAGCGTTACAGGTTTTATTACAGTTCACTGTATATATCCGTCCCACTGATCTCCGTCCCCCGCTCCACCCAAATCAATTTTGTTTCGCCTTGAGCTTTGCATGAGTTCGTTGATATCCAACTGGCAGGAAATAAATGAGTTCATTTGAAGATATACGACACTCGTATTAAAATATTTGGTGATTAATTAGTCTTTGGCATACACTGTAAATTCAAAAGAGTCGTTTTGACCAGGGCGAGTCATTTCAACACCTTTATTCAAAAGGTCATTTTTACTCCTCTAATGTGTCGTTTCGACTCTAATAGTCGTTTTAACTCCGACATTGGGTTAAAATGACAATTCGGAGGACTCGTTTAGTTCCTTTGAAGGGTCACAAGACTCTCGCAAGAGTCAATAGACTCTTAAGTAGAGTTCACATGGAGTCATGTGACTCGTTTTTGGAGCCATATGACTCTTTGTTGGAGTGGTGGAACTCTTTCTTAGAGTCATTCTGGCTTTTATAACAGCCACTTATATACAAAACAAATAATTTGCATGTTTAAAATATTAAATTGAAGTCATTAGGCATGTTACATGTATTACAAATCCTTTGTATTTGAAGCAAATAACCAGTCAACACATTCTACTCAATTATTATGACACAAATAACTTGATATTAGTTGTTATCGTTTCTTCATGTATCGAGAAAGTCTTATAAATTTGTTAAGTTGCTTATATGTGTATGTTTGTGTCTGTCTATTTGTTGTGGAAGACATATCTCTGTGTGGTGATTCCAGCCACTGCATGTGTGTAGTTCATTTGTAGTTTATGTGTAGTTCATTCTAACTTTTTAACATGGCAAATTTATAAAATAAAATAAATATAAAAAAATATATTACGCTGCATGTATATAGGTTTTATATCTCTTGAAAATGTCAGCTGGAACAGGATATGCACACATAAAAATATATTATACATAAATCCATTTTAATAGTTCTGACTCATGCTGGTAAGTATATGCTGATATCAAAAATGACAAATAATCAACAAACGTTCTGATTGGCTAAGACAGAAAGTTTGAATTTCAATGAGAACGTCAGCAATTTAACTGTCATTTCGTAAACCTTTTTGTAAAAGCGTTTCATAAACTTTGTGCAAAGTAAAACGGGAAGAAACAAGATATATGAAGCATGACAGATACCAAAGATGAACAGGGATACAATCAAGACCGAAAGCCGTGTAAGAGAAATTCATAATCTGCATGCAAGCTTAATTATAAGTGTTTTCAAAGGGTGCGTGTTTACTTTGTTTCTTTCGTATTTGCTTCGCAATAAGGATGAGCTGTATTGTATAATTTTCAGCTTTGTATGCCGTTTATTTGTTTAATTTTCAGCTTTTTATGCAAACGGATAAACCTGCAAAAGGCTATTACACCTTTGCTATAACTTCAAAAAGTGTTTTTGAAAGTGTAATTTGAATTTTGATATAAAAATACACACTATGAAGTATAAAACGTTTAGCCGTCGACTATAATTACAGAATAAAATAACATTTGAGGCTTTTTCTTTGTCTCTGAAGTTTTGTACTGTTTTAATCGTTTGAAAATTCGATTTTAAACCATTACTTAATTAGTTGCTGCTAACATATGGCCATTTACCATATTTTAATTTTAAAAAATGTATACCCAACCCATTTTTTAAAGACACCGGACATTTGACAGATGGCCTGTTGGCCGATATTTTAAAGCCTGCATGCTTATATATAGATATTTATTATATATAATTTCTCTTCAAAGAAACATATTTGCGGGATGCATGTATGGTATGCTGTAATACTCACTGCATATACCCAAACTCTGCTTTTGTATTATATGCAAGCTTCATGAAACTAATATTGGTGTACAGTACTATAGTAAAATTGATGCCACAGAATAGTCGTAATGACCTCAAATAAGAGTAAAATCGATGTCAAAGAGGAGTGGAAATGACTCCAAATAAGAGCAAAAACGATGCTAAAGAAGAGTTCAAATGACCCCAAATAACAGTACATTGATGCCAAGGAAGAGTTGAAATGACTCCAAATGAGAGTAAAATCGATGCTAAAGAAGAGTCGAATGACTCCAAATAAGAGTAATATTGATGCCACAGAATAGTCGTAATGACCCCAAATAAGAGTAAAATCGATGCTAAAGAAGAGTCGAATGACTCCAAATAAGAGTAATATGATACAGATAGTCGTAATGCCCAAAGAAGAGTAAAATCGATGACAAAAAGGAGTCGAAATGACTCCAAATAAGAGTAAAATTGATGCCAAAGGAGAGTCAAAAATCAAAATGACTCTTTTAAAACGACACTTTTGAGGAGTTAATTTGCATTTTAACTGTTGCAAGAGTCATTTTGAAACGACTCCATGGGTAGTCAAAATGACTCTAGTTAAAGGGTTAAAATGACTCTTTACAGGTGTCAACCCAAAATGAGTCAAAATGACTCTCTTCAAGGAGTCGTCCTGGGGTCAAGAAAACGACTCCTTTGAAGGAGTCAAAATGACTCTTTTGAATTAACAGTGTAGTCTCAACAGGTTGTGTCCCAAGATTGTACTTAAAATTAAGGGTGCATCCAACTTGTGGTGAGCCTCACCCTTATGAGTCGTGTGCGGATTTCCTTGTGTCTTTCCGATTAAAAACGAGGCTCCCTGAAATGGCCAAAAATGTCGTTTCTGATGTTATATACGGGTGCCGCCGTACCGGTCATGATTTAAAATGAAAAGAGTTGGGTAGAAAAAAATATTAGCAAGGAACAGGCTGGGTAAATGAACATATGGATGGTTATTTAGGTAAAATTCTAGTTTAATTTTCAAAACACAATAATTTGAGTTGATAATTTAAAGAATAGTGAAAAGCAATGTCTAGTAACAATTTCTTAGGAGTACTGAAGGGGAGGAGAGTCAGGAGACTACATAGAAAACGTTTAGCTCAAAATGTGGCAGTGGCTGGTCGAAAAAACTACTGAATTGTAGTTGACAGTAAAATTTACGATTCTATATAACCGCCCCCTGATTTTAAATATTAACCCTGAAGCCACCTCTAGCCTCGCTTCGTCACTCGTCAGGCGGACATTAGTCATCATTCCTCTGTGCTTCAGGGATTGCTCTTCAGTAAGAAGGGCCGGGCTCTGGGTACGAGAATGGAGATTGCTGGGTTTCAGATTGATATCAACCAATTAACCCCGACGTGTTTACGAGGAATATAATGGGGGAAATTGAGGTCATATCACTCATATGGTTGATCAAAAACTGAAAATCAATTATTTACAATACTGGACGCGTAACAACTTAAATTTATCACCCAGTTAGATTTCCTAGCCGTCTTTAGTTTACATGCACACCGACCGGCAAATAGGCTTGAACAGCTGCATTTTCGTATTTTTATCAGGAAAAGACCCTAGTTATTAGGCAAGACGTTTTAGATAAGAGAAGTGTTTTGGTAGGGTTTTCATCAATAAATTCGAGTATTTACCTATCGTTCAGGTTGACTCAACTACATAAACAAAACATTAATAGGTATTGTTCTGCCGTAGTTTTTTTGCCTTGATAACTGAGATTAATGTGTGTTTCCTAGGCTGTAAACAATATTTTTTTTTACAAAGTAGTGAAAAATGGCCCAAAATTCCGGAAATCTAAATTGGCCAAGGCAATAAAGGTCAAAGTGTATTCATGTAAACATACACGTTATTCTTCCTGCATCGCTAAGCAACATTCGAATCATTTATTTGCAATATTGCGAAATATTCGCTGGGTCGTTTTCTAAAGTAAACAAGTGATGCATTCAGTGGCTTTTAATTTCCGCTTGAAAAAGAACTTTCTTGACCTTGGTGACAATGTAAAGGATCGTAAATAACATAAATTTAACAAGATTATCGACTTTTATGGCTGTCAAAGATTGAAATTTTAACAAATGAAGATATAATGGGTAAAAGATTTAAATGTAAAGCCATAAATCCTCCGCTTCTCAACCCTTTCTGGCATGTTTACAATAGCAGGTTTGTTTGCGAAATAGCCAAAACTCGAGGGTGGAGAGTCGTGGATGAGATATCGTGGGAATGGTGTTTATAGATTATAAAAATCCGATTACCAAACAATTATTGACAGATACCTTTGAACTAGGTACAGTTTTGGTTTGAAATTTGAAAATATTGAGGTATGCCTGTTCGTCCAACTTTTAACGAACATATTTAGTCTTTCCTTTTCTTTGAATTTCTTCCATCATGCTATTGTACATATTAAGCGGAATTCCACATCATTTCCACGGACAACTCCTTGCCCCCTTTTCAATCAAGCTTTTAAAAAGCTTCTTCAGACGCTCTGACCTTCATACTTTTTCACAAGATGTCTCGCCGTTGGCCTTTTACACAGATTTTTTGTAAAACCCAACAAGAGCATAAATTATATACAAATAATACAATCACACAAGAGCCAGTCTGCTCCATGCCACAGACGTATTTATTATCAATGTCCTCGCTCACGAGCCCACATCAATACGATACGCAGGGCCTTTTTTAACATATATACTGGGGGGGCCAAGGCCCCCCCACCCCCCATGTTGGCCCCCCAGTTCACTATTTTGGCCCCCCCAGTGAAAGTCCCCTTTTTAAAAGATATTAACAAAAAATGAAGAAAATTGAATAATTTAGCTCTGCGACAGTGTATTACTATTAGCACTCTTGTATTCTGTAACCCAACCTTTGTCGAATGTAACTCGACGAATGTTATTTGTCGAGACGCTGGAGCAAAAAAACGGCTTAAATAGACAAATAGATTCATCAATGATCAATCATTTTTCTGTTGTAATGTACAATATTTCAAATGCATCTTTACCTTTACAAATATACATGGATATTTGAGTGTACAGAGATTATCCAGTTTAAAGAAAATATTCTTCAGACTGGAAAATACACTAAACTGTCAAATATACACTCCATTACTCCCTGTTGATATTGACACACATGTTGTACCTTTGATATTACTTTTGGTAAGACGTAAGTTAACTTTGTATTTTTTGTGCGTTTTCCATATTTTTATCTGAGATACAAATACAGTTTTTAGAATAAATTTGAAGGCTCAGAATATAGGAAACGGCGTTTCTTGACCATACTGATTTCAAAAATCTCCCGGGTGCCCCCTAGCTTTCGGCCATGATCGACATTCCTGCTTCTATCCGCTAGTGGGGAAGCCCTTTTTTGCCAATGGCCCACCCACTCGAAATTTCTTAAAAAAGGCCCTGACGATACGTACGGGCACACTGATTCACACACATGTGTATTTTGGCCCCAATTACCTACATCCAAATATAAAATAGAATTAATAAAACAGACTTCATTAAATTCCCTCTTTTCCCCATATTTCACTTGTTTTTAGCTTTTTTGATTCGGGCAATTGTTATAAATCAAAGGTCTCAATGAGACGACTCACGGATGCACGAATAGCCGATTAATTGTTGGCTAGTAGACTAACCAGATAAACAAGTTTCTAATACTAAGCGCGCAAAGCAAAGCAGGTTGGTCGAGTTAATGGCACTAAAGAATGCGAGACCGTTAGCAATGACTCTCTGATACTACTCCCACGAAGTATCCGTGTGAGAGTCTTTAAAAATAAACACTTTATCCTCGAGAGTCGAGACCTCGACACACGACTATTTATCCTCTATCCACTATCCACTAGTTCTGTTCACACTCTGTTGAGACGCATGTGCGATTGTTTACACAGACTCCTAAACAAAACATTGGGCAATAATGAAAATAATCCTTCCAGCCAGTAATTATTCAGTTCTTTTGTGTCGTGTCCTTCATGCGCCTGTCAACGTATAGCATATCCAAACAGTGCCAAAATACTTTGGCGGGAGCGTGGACATCGTTGAAGGCGGAATTCCTATAATTTCTTAGAAAATTCACAACTGTCAAGTGAACCTCTTTGAGGAAATGTTGCAACGCCAGTTAACGCATTATTTTAACAAATATTAGGGATGCATTTCTCAATATCAAATACATAAATCCACACCAGATGTTGTTAATAATCTCCTTGGATTTGTTTATTTTTGTTGTTATTTACCCGTGACTCAAATGTAAATGAGACACTGACGTCAAGACACTTATGTAGACGAGGCGATTGCCCGTGGGTGGTTATAGTCTTAGAGAAACAACAATGTTTCCTGCAACGTCGTGACAAAATACTCACTAATACTTGAGTAACACGTTGGTCTTGTATACAGAACATCCGAGAAACATTTTTGGCACAACAAGGCTAAAGTTATAGGCCGTTCTATCAAACGCATTTGCACTTGTATTCTGATGTATTGAAGAGAATTATTAATTACCTAGTTGATAGCCAACGGCGCGTAAGTTGTTGTTTTAATATTGTTTAGTGGCTTATCTTAAACCTTCATTTCGCTTGTTCTTCTAGAGTTTTATGGGTTAACTGGTAATGTATTAAAGTAATATATATGAGTAGTGATTGAGGTTGAAATGTAGCTCTCAAATACTAAAATTCGACGCGAAATTGCGCGATGTTTACTTGTTGTTATTTGTGAAATATAGCAGCTGCTTTCGGTTCAAGTGTATACCGAATCGTCTTGCGTCCATGTTTAAGCCTTTAGCAGGAAATTATAGAAGGAATACGTTGTAATAAAGTTGTTTATTCGTAAAGGATTGCCAGTTAGGCGCTCGGAATGTGCAAGTTTATATTTACTGTATGTAGCTTGATACAGTTTATTTTGAGAACTAATGCTTCTTGTTTAGATTTTGTCTCAAAATTGTTTCGTATTCTTTGGTGGACTTTAGCATTTCGAGATTGATATGACTGAAATTTAGACTTTTTTTCTTTGTTTGGTCTGAAAAGACAGCGCTAGGATAGTTACCGAAGTAAATAAAAGGAACTTTTGTGATTACAATGCTTATTTACCGCCGAATAATATATAAAGTTACAAAATTTGCATAAACTTTATAGCATTGTTTTCCTGCCAAAAGTTAACAAGTGATTTAAAATTTAACTGTCAATCTTCAGTAGATCTGCCAAATATCGTAAATAAGTTTTAAGTACCTTCAAGTTCGTAATGTTCTTAATTTCGTACTGCTAAATGTACATTTTAATTTTTAGAAAACCGGCATTTCGGTCGCTCAAAGCAGAGTTGGGTTTCGAGAGAGGAAGTTATTACATGGTACAAAGAAGTCAGCTTTTCTTTTGATTCTCTCCTGTCGTGGATAATGGCATCTATTAAAGAATGAAAGGCCCGAAAAGCAAAAAGGTTAGTCTTATTAAAACAGGTGAATTTTTGACAGAAACCAAAACGTTCCAGGCAAAAACATTCGAAACGATTTAATCTGCACAGCAAGGTCAAATTACAATGAGTTAATTTTTGAGAATGACGTATCGCATGAATGCCATATTGACGAGTGTAAAATATGACTTGTTATACTAGAGATTGGTGGCATTTTTAGTCGTTATTTTGATGACGCTTAAGTACTAAATCACTTCAAAAGTTCAGTTTTTATTTTTACATGAAGTTGTATTATTCAGCGTTGATTTTCCACAAGGTCTAGTAATTGTTTATGATATATATTATATAACAGTTTGGCCTTGTTAGTTGTTACTGTTATTTCAATGGATGTGTTGATAAAATATAATATCAATTATATATACAAATTTGTCCACTTGTTCCATGGAAAATTGTTACTGTTTATGTGAGTTAATAGTCAATAACTTTATGTCACAGTGGCTGATTAGCCAATTAGAAACATGCATGCCAGTAATTAAACACTGAACAGGAGGTTGTGAAATGTTTATGCAAAGGTCTTGATCAACATTAAGTAATGAAGTGATACACAATATTTATACCAACACACCCATTATAACTATAGTAAAAGACAGTCATTGAAAAATATTCATAGCTTCTTCTTCTATGGTAACAGTTAACCAATGTTTTTTGCTAGAAATCCAGGTTTACCATTAGTTTGCTATACCACATCTGATAAATTATATCATTTCCATTTCATGCCTAATACCACCTTTTTGGTGTAAAATATGTAGTAAATAGTAAATATATTTTTACATTAAGCTATCAAAAACAATCTGAAATTAGAATTTAGTTACCAATTCACAGTGGCGTAGCCAGCCTGACGATTTTCCCAGCTATGTAAATTTCGAGTTATTATAATTATTTGTGTTTTTTGAAATCTATTGTTTTCTCAGTCAGTGAACACTAAAATATAAGCATAGCGGGACAAGTCGACAGGCTGGCTACACTACTGCCAATTCAACACTGGTTAAACTGTTACATTCATATGCACACATTTTATACCACAGATAAGAATACTAATTTGAGTATTTCAACTACTTTATGCGAAAAGAACCTTTATGGAATGCTCAAGTCCTGTCTGTATATGAGCTCTGTTAAGCTTTGTTGGAGCTAGGTAATAGATATATCTTAATTGTTGAAATGTTTTAGATGACAAGTGATAGAAAGATCAATCGAAGTCCTATTCCTATGATTGTCACTATCGCTCCAGGTGACCGTGATTATACCCGCACAGCAAAGCCGGAATGCAACCATTGTGGTGGTGAGGTACCTGATGCTCGACATGTCCTACATGTTGACTATGATAAAACAACAACCTTGAATAATCCTTCAACATCTGAGAGCTCTTTGGCCCTTATGCAACCATCAACCTGTGGGTGTGGTCACAATGAAAATGCCCACAGTCATCGTCGGTCTCCACATTTTAAAAAGGATCAGGGAGACAGGTCAGTTGTGCATTTTAAAAAAGCATACTGCATATAATCCACAAGTGAACAAATTTGACCTGTTGACCACAACAAGTTCAAATGTCCTTCCTTTTGGCATGTTTAAGCACGAAAGCTAATAGGTGCTGTGTAGCTCTTAGAACTTCAACCTATTACTCTGTATGTAGGGAGCACAGAGATGGTAACCATCATGATAACCACCATTCATTTGGTCACACATGTACCAAACATTCATGCAGTCATTCCAATGGAGACCATGAATGTTGCTCTGATCACTCCCGATGCTGTCACAGTACAACTGGTGATCATCATCGTCATCATTTCCATCGCTCAGCTATGCCAGCACAACCACCACCATTATTGTTACGACCAACAAGTGGAGCTGACCCAACTAATCAACATCAGGTATGAACTACTATTAATACATACATTTATGATTATTACTTACTATTATATATAAAAACTTATCGGAAGCCCTGAAGAGGAGATATTTTATAAACCTCATTAATCTAATTGGTTACAATTCACGAAAAATTATTGAATAAAAGCTACTGTCTATTACTGTGACCCTCCTCAAATCAGACCTTCGATCTATAGTAAGCCTTCATAGACTTCCTCCTTTTTTAATACTTTGTCTCAATAAATTGGCTACTCTCGCCTTTGCTATAGTTAAATAGCATCCTCTACAATGCTCTAAATTTATTTGATTCTTTCTTTCTTTTCAATGTTTATTTTAAAATATATATCTTGTTGTAAAATTATGCAAAGCCTTTATTTCGTTACAAGTGACGTTTTTAGGGACTGTTTCAAATAACACAAACCATAAACATTAGGTGGAGGTAGTTAATGGTACCGTTCTTTGTGTTAGAATAGGCTTCAATTTGTCAAATTATATGTAAAATGATGGGATTTTTGATAGATTATAATTGTTAAAAGTTTTTTTTGGCAACTTGCTCCTTGGTTGTACTTTAAAATGCTAGGTACTTTCGCTTTTTTTTCAACAAGGCTTCCTGAACAAAGCTACTTAAGATAAATTCGGGCATGGTATTTGGTGGCAAAAAAGCTAAACGGCAAAGAAAAAGCCTCTCCCCTCATTTAATCCGCCTCTTATCAGAAATCAAAACAAGTTTGTCGGAAATTTGCAAGCTTTGCCCCCCATCTGAATTTCCGCTACTGTACCAGCATACCCAGCGACTTTGGTGATTATGATTGAAAGCTCAAGGAGCCACATGAGGCTGAGAAAATACCCAACGCCAAAAATGTAAAAAAATTTCGCTTGTCTCAATATGGAGTGATTCGCTCTTTATCCCTAATGCTCCGCCTTCGGTACTCCAGTCGCCAGATATATAAACCTGGAATGCGAATACTAAAATATTGTCACCATAATAGCTCGCGCATGTCATTTTGAAATATAAAGGTGTAAAAAAAGGTCAGTCCTGAAGCGTCGAGATCATCTCACAGGGTTGAGATATCTCAATGAAAACTCAATATACGAATACTAATTTCCATCTCTCAAAACAGAGATTGCATTGTAAACTTAACCCCGAGGTTGAAATGCTCCGTAATATTAGGGCTCTGTCCGAAGTAGAGTCCTTATTCTGTCTACCACTGCATGGCACTTAGATTTTAAGATTTAGCATTGTATCTTTTACTGTTCAGCTTTATTATAAATCAGTTATCATTTTGATAGTTAGATCATTACATATTTTTTGTTTTGTTCAGTTTTTACTCGCCAGGGAGTGGCAGTCAATACATGGACAAAGATTGGACGTTCCTGTTGTTAATGGGGTTGGTTATGCCGTCTACGGTAAGAGTATATCAAATATGGTAAAGCCTTGTAATATCTTGTGATCTACGCGTTGTCTAGACATCGTGCACCCTTGCTCGTACTTTTAAGGAATTTAAACATTTCATTTCCTTATGTTTAGGTTGCCAGCATCCACTATATATTCATGGTGTATGTCAGTGGCCTGGTTGTGACACGTTCTGTGAGTCATTTCAACTGTTTATGCAGTAAGTAATATTTCGAGCTATTTGCAATTAATTACAGCATTTAATCGTTTTCATAAGATACAAAATCTTCCAGTTCTATGCATTATAATATTTGAACCCCATGCCGAGTTTGTGTGTGTGTTTGTATTCAGTGTGATGGAAAAAAATATGAAATATGTCTAATTTGTAAATTTATGAGGAAAGTTCTACGTAGAAAGTTCAGTTACAATAGTTTGTTTTGTTTGGCTTTTCTATGATGCTACTCCTTGTCATATACACAATTAGTGAGTGAAGAATTATAATGTAGTAATTCTAAAATATTTTTTATTCACTGTCAAGTTTTGAAAGCTATATATTCATCATATTTTGTGTATTATTTTAGACAGTTGTCATACCATATTTAATACCAAATTGCTCTTCGTCATGGTTCATATTTAAGTATTGTAGAGATTTCATCTTTTTCTTTTCCTAGCCATCTTAATTCTGAGCATCCTCTTGATGATCGCAGTACAGCCCAAGCAAGGGTTCAAATGCAGATGGTTTCACATTTAGAGGGACAGGTATTTCTAATCACATGCACTGCACATCCACATTAAAAACCTGCTTTGGCTTCTAGGGAAAAAAGCTGCAATTAATTACGTATAGCTGAGAGTAACAGATATATGACAGTATTTCGACTGATAAAGTCTTTAAAGAGAAATTTTAATTTAGTGGGAAATATCGCCTTCAGCGATGTTTTGTGCAGTGCCAGATCGAATTTATTCCTTGTTTCTTGTCGTAGAGATGGACAAATGAACATGTTCTATGATATTATTTATGTCCAGTGGGTAATACTCAAAATTTCTGTTTTATTATTTTTCAGGTGAACCGAGAAAGAGACAGATTATCGGCAATGATGAAACACTTACACACGCAGAAGGTCAGAGTTTTATATAAATCATATTTCATTTACCATGTTATCTACAGGAATGTGAAAATGATCTACCCCTAGACAATAGACCTTTCTTATAATGATGTCAAACGCGGAAAGTCTGATGTTACACGAAATTTGAAATTGTCTATTGTTAAGAAATCAAAGAGCAAAACAGAAAACAGCCTTATTTTTGTTTTACAAGGCCTGTCAGAGTTTCAACCATGTTCAATCAAAGTTTCAACTTTCAACTTAAATAATTAATCATTTTTACCCATGCATCCACTCCATTTTTTCTATAGAGCACCATATCTAGCCCAGCTCCTCCTACGAGGCAAGACAGCCCACCGCTTCACAGTATCCCTGTTACTAAACCCCCTTCTGTAAGCAAACACAATGACCTCACCTCAACGGACCTTCTACCCCAAGGTCCACCTAATGTCATGGTATGCCGAGAGACTTCTGTCATCTCCGCCCCAGTTCCTGTCACGAAATCGCGGTCAACATCGAGCAGGAGTATGGAAACTAACGAGGAACCAGTGAACGATGTTGAAGAAAAGGATAAAGAGTCTTTAAACACAAGTCGTGGAAGTTATAAAAGATCCGCTCAGACGTCGCCCGTCTCTGTTGCACAAGGTATGTTTCAACTGCACCGAACTGTGTGATGTAAAAAGTATACGAACAGCAGGGAATGTACATAGACCATTTGACATGCATTTGATGCACTTATCTTATTTTTAACTTTTTGTATCATAATGAGGGCCATTTGGAAGAATACATCTATGCTAAAATTGTGCGTTTGCAGCCCTCTCTCAGCCCTCTTGACTTGAGGGGAGAGGAACGAAGGATAGGGATTTATGATTCTAGATTCTGGTTATTGGTCCTCAGCTCTGACCTGAAAGAGCTTCAGTACTGAGTAACGTTAATCACATATAATGTTAGTGCCCCCCATTTTTTAAGGTGATGAGAAAAATGTGCAGGAAGTCCTGAACCTCTCCAGTTTTAACTATCTTTTTACTCTCACCCATCTCCGTATACCAGAATAGGATATTCAGTGGATACGATCGATAAAACTTCTAATTGGAGGAATAGTATATTGTATATTCGCTTTGATTTTTCCTAAAGAAATTCTATATAGTTGAAATTATCGCCTAGATATGCAGCAGTCCGCAGACTTTTATCAAAAGACAGACGTTCGTCCACCATTTACGTACGCCTCACTCATCAGACAGGTAACGCTGTAATTTGACGCCATTTAAAAGATAAATACAAGTACCCAGGTTTTCTGAGTAAGTAAATTCTCTGGTTCTAGGCTATTTTGGATGCCCCAGATGAACAACTAACGCTGAACGAAATCTACAATTGGTTTACGAATAATTTTGCTTATTTCCGAAGAAACACTGCAACATGGAAGGTATGCACCAATAACGTGATTTTTTGCTGGGAAAATCAAAAAGTAATTGAAAGCTAACCTAACGCTGTTGTGTGTTTGATATTAGAACGCAGTGCGGCACAATCTATCTCTTCACAAATGTTTCGTACGAAAGGAGAACGTCAAAGGAGCGGTTTGGACTGTGGATGAGGAGGAATATCGGAAAAGAAGACCACAAAAAGTCTTAAGGTGTTTTTTATTTTTAACTCAAAAATCTAATTTTGTTACCGTTGAAGCTTTCAACGCAATTTTTGCATCAGCCATATTAAGAGTCACAGAGCCACATCATTTTCAGCCATCCACCTGATATTCATTATATGATGAAATCAGAGGCTGTGCCAGAAACCGCATGCGA
This sequence comes from Dendronephthya gigantea, assembly GCF_004324835.1. Taxonomy (NCBI): domain Eukaryota; kingdom Metazoa; phylum Cnidaria; class Anthozoa; order Malacalcyonacea; family Nephtheidae; genus Dendronephthya; species Dendronephthya gigantea. The sequence continues at coordinate 2,173,664 of NW_021163031.1, forward strand.
AGTTGTAGTGGCATTTTTCTGCGTCAAAATGGCCTGAATTTGTCGAGTATCAGTATCGTATAATCGCTCTAACTTTCAACAATTACCGTACAAATTTTCAGCAATCAGGTTAAACAAGACACTCCAGACAATAACGAGAGCTCGGTGATGTTTCGTGATACGTGTATTTCTGAACTCCCGACCCAGGCTACATTTGAAGTTGCCACGCGAACTGTCATACAAGTTCCCGACCTCAATTCCGAAAACCGAGATGATGCCGATGGTGATTCTGACGAACCACCAATAAAACGAGTGTATACAGAAAATACCGGAAATGGCTCGTCTGGAATTTCAAAACTAGTTGAATTTTGTTCAAAAGATATAAAGTATGTATATTGGAACATGTGTGACCATTAATTAACTTGATTATATATAATCTCTTGAAGAATAATACAAATAAATTCCAATGTTTGTATTTTAGCAGTCAACTTTCCCATACTAATGTCCAAGTCAAACTTGAACCACAAGATGAAGGCGAACTTGATTTACCAGAACTTACCTAGGTATCTTTGATTCCACTTTAGCATATGATTTTACTGCTTTATAAATTACGGAATGTTAGGCCTAAATTCAAGAGTTTTCTACCCAATAACTTTGTCACTCAGGCGGTAACCTAGTTTGGTAAAATACGTGTTTTATCTATTTTCGCTCGAATTTCCGTCCTAAACTCTCTTTATCCTACATCTGTTTCCTGCAAGTATTTCCTAAACCTTTTTAATAATATTGGTAATAATTATCGATGGATTGTAGATGTTGGGAGTTACCATAACATTTTTTCTTGCAGAAAGTGAAAAACGTAATTGGTGCTCGCTCGAAACACGGAGAAACTCAAAGATTCCGAAAATTTTTACAGAAAGCAGCGCTGCTCTATATTTATTAACCATACTGCAATTGTATTCATGATTTCTACTATTTAAAATTCTTATTTTTTAGACATTTTGAACACTAGATGGTAGAGCAAGGTGTAGACATTGTATAAATTAATTTAAACATACGCAGAGAATCTATAATTATAGTAAATATAATGTTGATTAGATAAATGAAAAATAAATGAATATAACACGATGTAAATGTAACTTTATTTAAGATAAAGATATATACATGTATCTTATCTATACATTATTGTTTAGCTTGGAAGGAAGCGTGTGCCCAGCCTTAATGTTTCTCGCTCTACGGCCTACGCCTACTTGTTTTAAAAACCAAGTCCCAAGGCCAGACCTTTCCACTTTTGATGCACACCCACAATATTACGCCATTAATTCTAAACCAAACTACTTAGGCAGGAGAGTGTTTTACAGGGCTAAAAAAAGCAACAAGATGTACCGAATGTATTATCTGAACAAAGTTGTGCTCAAAAGAGTGCCCTGCGACGGAGGTTGAGTTGTGCTGCGGCCCACGAACCATGCAGGCTACCCACGAACATACTTGACTATTGCTTGTTATCAGCAAGTTGCAACCAGTGAACTGTTGCAACAAGTTGTTGCCACGCCCTGCACCATTCCCTGCACCTGACCAGTGGAAGCTTTGCGCTAATACTTCATATAACCACGGAGCATTCCACTGAATAACAAACAGTCTGACCAGTGTCAGATCACGAGACGAAAGAAATATGGACAGACCGATCATTCCTCTGATCGCTCTTGGAACTTTTATACACATCTTACTATTAGTGATGCAATATACATTTTATAGATCTTAGTTGAATTTTATAATACTAGGTTGTTTGATGTGCGGAAGGAAAAGTGTCTACAAATATGTTGGATTCAGAGGAAATACGAAGCGATACAAATTCTGTTTCAAGTGATTATCAATCTGCTCAAGGCGAGCTGACAGTCACTTTATTGGGAAAGGTTAGTTGAGCAATAATGCAATATTGCACGGCCGCAAGGAGTGATATTGAATTATTTGGAATTCCTCTTCTTATTTTAATATGCGAGTTAAAATTGTTTATTGTACATTTTATTTGCAAGCCCAGTGAAAACTGAAAAGTCAAAACGTGTGTAACTTTGTTTGAAAATTTCAGTGGAAGTTATACCACTGAGCTATTACTTGCTTCAGGAGTTCAAAAGGTGTTTTTGTACATTGACAAGTCATATTGCATGCACTGCATGCAAATATTGGTGTACACTTGTCTTATTTCAGACTGATTCAGTGTGAGTGTGGAGTTTCAATAATTTTTATCTATAGTGAATTGATGGTACCTTGATATAGATGGCACCTTGCAAATATCCCTATAACCTTATCTATTGGAGAAGTGTGAAATAGGGGAGAATAAAATTTTACCAAAACTATGATTCCAACTAACATACTGTATATATGTACTTGCCCTTATCCTTAGTCTTAACCATTTCTGATTAATTAGACAAAAACCTTGGCTGGTTTGGATCGAACTGAGTGGATATTTTTCATCATTTGTGTTCCATGTCTTGTGGCAGCAATTGCATTGACAGTAATTTATATTTTATGGAAACTTGATCTTAACTCTCCTAATTATATATTTGCAATTTTATTGCTGGTCAATGCAGGTGAGTTGTAGTTATTCAGCAGCTAGTATATTGTATTATTATGCATTGCTAACGCAATCTCGATTGTGATTGGCGAAAAACCTACAGATAATTCTCAATGTCTTGCCACCTACACGACATTGAAAATTATCCGTAGGTGACGTAATTTTTACCGCTAGTTTGTTGTCAAACTTCGTCTTTAAAAAGGAAATACATAATAAAACAATTATTGAATTCGGTTTTCGCATAATATCGAGAATTATCAAGCCTCAGTTTGCGTTATCCGCCTCAGCTTCGCTTCGGCAAATAACGCAAACTTCGGCTTGATAATTCTCAATATCACACTCAACCTCATCCAATAATTGTTAATTAAATGAAATTGTGTGGTATTCTTTGTTTTCATATACTATATATAAATACAAAGAATACCATACCACACAATTTCATTAACTGTCACTTTTTGAAAATGTTGAAAACTAATATTGAAATTTAAAATTTTTACAATTTTCTCAATTTTATCATTTCTAGCATTCTGTCTTTTTTATACTATCCATGGTGTTTTACGAGAAAGAGAATTTGAACTTTATTGTCTTATTTTGGCCATTCTCATTGTCACTGTTTATGTAATTGTGAATTTTGGGCTGACATATCCAAAATCCAAATCCAAGATTAAGCTGGTAAGCATGATTGTTCTATTAATTTATTTTTTAGAAAAATTTGAAAAATTGATTTTCTATCTGGTATAACACTATATGCCTATTTTTTCTACATGTAGGCAAGATTTGTGGTAGTTGTTGTTTTGGCTCCAGTGATAATTGGTTTTGCCTGGGTTGTAGGTCGAGGTTTTGGTTACCTACTGTTTAAAACTGTTGGGGCTAAAACAGAAATTCAAGGTTTCTATTTTCTATTTCTCTAAATATATGGTAGATAACATCATTTTTTTTTAGTTCAATATTTTTTTTCAATCCATCTTTTAGACATGTACCGCATTGCAAGTAGATTTTCTGGTTTGCTCAAAATTGATTATCAACTATCAGTGAGTTGAAACTCTTTTTGCCATTTTGTTAAATCAATACTGTCATATAACATTATATCAACAGCTAGTGCATCAGATACAGTTGGTGGTATTATTTAATGTATACTACATAGGTCTGTCCTTGCTGTGATTTCCTCTAGTGTCTCTAGTGTTAAATGTTTCTACTGCCCTGGCTCACTCTGAAGTCTGCAAATAAAAAGTATCTTTCTTTTACAGAAAGATTTTAGACTCTATGTTAATGCATTAAGCTCTTGTAAATTCATGCAAGCTCAAACGTGATTTAAATACAAATCAAGTTTGTTAATGGCATCACAAGACTCTACTAAAATCTGCTTGTCTAAACTCTTCTGATCAAAATGAACTAATGTTGTTCAAGTGTGTCTTTCTTTCACATGGTAATTGTAATTCTTCATCTTGTTTTAAAGATAATTTTGTTAATTCTTACTATCGAAGATGCTGGGAAGATGTCGTATTTTTCGAAATGTTGCCTGGCTGTTGGTGTTCCATTTCAGCTGCTAGCTTCATTGGTGGGTTGGATTGCAATGAGGTCCGAACAACTTCTATTGGTTTGGTTTTTCCTTCCACTGTGCTGCGCTGAGCCTGTTTTTATAGTGCACAGGTTTATACAGGTAAAAATTGTTTGCAAGTTTCAGACAATTCTCATTTAGAGCTCTCTTTATATTGAAACTTATTTTGTAAAAACGAGGAAGAAAAAATATTTGCTCAACTTTCTGTCTATTAGCAGAGAGACAAGGCGTAGTGTAGCCTAGTTAGACAGATGTTCTAACGCATGATAAGGTAAGGTATGGGCTATTTTTTGTTCCGACTGGAGCCCGACTGGACTATGGCTTTATTTCTATAAGAGTATATTGATGGAAGTATGGTAGTTAATAATGAAGCCTTTAATGTCGGGGATGCTAAATACATCATGTCGGAAAACCATTGTGCTGGCTGCCTCACCATGTTAATACCTTTCTAGTTTTCATCGAGATGGGAACACTACACCAGCAATGAAATGGAAAAGTTGACATACTCATTTATAGCTGCAGGTGCAAAATTTATATAATATTAATATATATATATAATTATATAATTATTGCTTAACTTTACATGTTTTCCTGCATTTTGACTTAGCTGTCAAGATATATACTGACGGAGATTTTGAATTTTTCTGTCTCTTTTTGTTTAGCAATCGGGGCGTTATTTATCAGATTTTTGTTGCTTTTGGCTCTATATGTTGTGGTGAAAAATTTTGGTAGAGGCCTAAAGTTTAAAGGTAAAACTATGTAATTGCTGTGAAATTTCATTTTATAGATTCCGGTGCCCAACGCATGGCGTATTTTTTAGTTTTTCAGGTGCCGTTGAATGCCAATGATCCGTCAATAATGCCAAGCAAAAGACAAATCAAGAGGTGCTGTGGTATGGTTTGCTGTGGGCCTTTTGGATAACTTATAACTGTGAGTTTTTAGGGGTAGTTTTTAGTTTTTATGTGATTTAAATCAGGGGGGCGTGGGCGCGAATATAAGCGCTCTAATTGAAATACAATATTCTCTACCAGCGCGGAGCACGACTGCATGCATGGTCTTTAAACTAGCTAAAATATTTTTATTTCTATTTCATTTATAAAATGTGCTATAAATAAGAAAACACTGCATGTATTTCATATTATATTAAGAGTATAGTAGATTTTACATATATATACATAGATATAGTACAAACAATTTTGCATGCATCGATTCAAATTACCTGTTTTCTTTGACATGTTTTAAAATTTCCTATATGAAGTTTTTGACGACTTCTTGCACTTTATGTCGTGCACTTTAACCATGAGCCTCTGGCTCGGATGATTGGGCAACCACATCCCGTGCTAACGACTTTAAATAAATCATTACATTACATTACATTCTTGCAACTCTGGGAGATAATATGGTTGCATTATACGCATTTTAAATTTGGTATTTTGAACATAACGAGAAAAATGGCGGATGTACATCTTACCAGAATGCATTACTGTCAGAAATAGTTTTTTGACCGAGAGGCATGCAGGCATAAGCAAAAGGGCATTCCCCTAATCCTCTTGTCGTGTAAAATTTCATGTCGTTAGGCATTTTTTTCTCCGTTTTTTAATAAAGTCTTTTGTGCTTCATGCTCGATAATACATCGTGGTAAAATATACATGCTGCCTGCTGTTTCGTTATGATCAATTCCGTTGATGTTCACAATAGTCAAATACGCTGGATATTTACACGAAATCTGTTAATAAAGTTCTTAGGTAAAAACGAGACTGGTCAATTATGAATTTCATTTATTTTGATAAAAATTGTACGATTTTACAGCTAGTGCCAATATATAAACGTTAAACGAATTATTCAAAATTGCATTCAGAATTGTCTTGTATAGTAATTGGTGGTATAAATTAAGACTGAAATACATTAAATATACTATGCATATGGTTTAAAAGTAAATTACATAACATATCCAGGATATATTCAGTAGACTAAGTCTGAGATCAATATTGGGGTTTTCAAATCATATTTCCAATTAATAATTGGGCGAGGTGATTACAAGCTTTTTTTTAATATAAATTTCGAGGTGTTTACAAATAATAACCAACATAATTTCATGAAAATTTATGATTACTTTAAATTTCTTATTTGAAAAACGACAACGAAAAGCTCTATAGTCACCGACCAGTGACTATCACTTCAGGGACAGTAAATTTAGACCAATCAGGATGCAGTAAAATCAATACTGTAGTCTGTAGTCGCCTCAAAATTTATACTAATAGTAATTAGTAACCGAGATCGTTTGTTGTTATGGTGAAGTATACGTCTACAAAATACAGGGAGTCTCAAAAAAAACGCAACCACTTAAATATGTTCGGGTTTGCACCATAGTTCAGCTAAAATGACTTTTAGCATATTAAATGAAGGATTAAGAGCCATTTTCAATTCCCAGAGGTGCTTATCTATTGCGCTTTAGAGCTGTATTAATGTTCTGCATAATTAAGTGGTTGCTTTTTTTTTAAACACCCTGTACTACGCGCTTTGATTGGAAAAGAAGCACAAAAACCCCATTTTTCACAAGGATTTTTTATGTGTTCTTCGGTGTTAAGGCTAGTTTTTCCAAGCTATAGGTCGTGTGTACACATCACGTCTCAGTCAGTCTTATGCAACATCCGTGACAAACTGGTAGCTTTTCCCATTCCTCAATTACATCTAAAACATCATTTCTTTTCATTCTTTCATTGAGTATTTTCTTCAAAGCGCCCACGTTATTCTTGCGATCATAGTTTCCCCATCTAATGAGCGCTATCCTAGCCGTTCCTACTCCAGTAGGTCCACATCTCTGGTTGATTTCGGCGACTTCAGTAACGCTGAAGCATCCTAATACGCTCAAAAGTGGTTCTCTACTTCGATCAGGTAAGTCGAGAAGCACGCATATTTTTTCAAAATGGGCGTTTTCCATTTTATAAATTGGCCAACTATTCCGGTCATCTGGTTGCAAACTAACATAGCTACAGGCATTGCACGTTTTGTCTCTTTTTCGTCCGGCAGGTGGTGTATGCGGTGGTGTATTCTTGTAGCCTGGATTCTCGACTTCGAGAATTTTTTGATTTTTGGGATCATTTTCGGTCCCGAGCATTTTTCCTGTATCACTATTAGGACTGGCTGATGATGATGATGATGATAACCGACGTCTGAGGGATGACATTTTGCCTTTTTTCTTGTTTTCTTCTTGTGACGGCGTTTTGAAACCTGCAGGCGAATAAAATAAACGATAAGAGATGCCTTATTCTTACTGTAAGACTATAGAGTTTCTTCTAGTTCTAATCTGCATTCTACAACAAAAACCTACCGCGGACGTAAGCTATCAGCTAACCTAAGCTAGAAGTAGAATCTATCGACGTCGACATGACATGTTTTCATGGTTATTACTCCACCAATTTCTCATGTTATGTTTCATATTACAGGTTTTTACCTATTTTGTTCTGACATACAGAAAAATTCACGAAAAAAGGGGGTGAAACTGGGGAAATCTACATATTAAAAAAGTGAATACCTTCGGGCACTGCGTCTGCAGTTTGGCTTTCCTTTATATTTGAAAATGAATTTTCAAATACTTCACTTGGCATTTCCCGTCCAGCGTTAATGTCCATTTCTTTAGTGACAACTAAACACACTGCAGGATTAACTGATGGGTCAATGGACTGCTGAGTTTTTATATTCGTTTGTTCCACTCCTAAAAAAAATTAGAAGAAATAAACTCTAAAGACTTCGCGAAAAACAAAATACGTTATGATATACAAATATCGACTTTATTATTGTACTACTCAGTACTTCGGCAAGGACGCCGAAACATGCGAAGGCAAGGGGGGCAGTTTCGTTAAATGGGAATTTCTATATTGACGACACAGTAGAGAGTGTTTTCAAAACGTTGGCTAACATCAATACATCATTAGGCTCGTTTGCTGCAATCCTGTGTATTGAAAGCGCTTATTTTGCTGCCCACTCTTGCCCCTACTGGTGAGAACAGTAGGGAGGGACAGCTGCCCGTGTTGGTCCTCATCTAAGCTACTGATAATGATCAGAATCAAGAACTCAACTTTTCTAAGTTTCATTTAAACTACTTATTACTCTTCTCTAAAATTACTCTTCACATTGTTTATATGATCATTTGGATAATTTCCTACGATTCTTGCTACGTAGTGACAAACTTTGCTTACTATGCATCCTACAATCTAAACCATTGTAGGATCGAAGATTAATGTTTTGACTCATGTTCAGGTTCAATTACCTTCTCTACACTTCTTGTCATCCTTGTGAGGTTTCTGGCAGGGCAACTGCCTGCTCCCCCACCTGGTATGCCTATATAGAACTATATGAAGGCCACTCCTTATAAGAACCAGCCCTCCCTCAGTTTTTTACTTCACTAATTTAATAATTTAAATATATTCTGAATGAGGACTGGTGTGTTTAGCTATAGGTGGATGAAGAAACAGGCCCTTGTTGGACATATGCTTCACTCAAGTTCTTCATATGATATGCAATATGACAATTGTCTGCAGTATAATTAGTGAAATTCAAGTTTACCTTCATCAGTACTTGGATTGTCACGCTCAATTTCTCTAATTTTCAACTTCACCTCTGCAGGAGTCTGATCTGATGATATTAGTTTGTAGATCAATGCTAATTTTTTCCCTTGTATAGATTGATCATTGACGGCTAATATTTCATCACCACGGAACAAAGATACTTCTGTTTCAGGTTTTACTTCCCATACCAATATATGGTCCTTAATTTCCTCATTCTCCTAATGGAAAAAAGGTTTGAATACATCAACCAATTCTAGGCACATGCAATTATCACATCTATCCAAAATAATATGTGGTCAGCCATATTGCTACTCTCAGAAGATGTAGTTTGCTATACTTACAGAAGTCCCAGCTTAAAAATAATTATTGATGACAAATTACAAAACCTTGGAATTATAGTGGTAGTGAAATGTTAATAATGAACTACTTGGCTACTATAATAGATATTAATTCCTATTAATCATACCCAACAACAACAACCGTAAGTTCAATCTCCATCAAGAATTAAAGACCTTCCACAAAATGTACCTTAGAATAAAAATGTACAAGTGTCACTCCTTCCTTAATAGTTTTTCCATTTCCAGTTATAGTTCTTTCATTTTGCCATTTCTTTACAAATTTGGTCAATGGGTCAATAGTTTTCTTCATTGACAAATGTACAATTCCTGGCTGCCCATTTTTAAAGAGTTTACTGAACTCCTCAGTTGGGAGATTTGCATCCTTGCCATTCACTTTAGTTATCCATTTGTAAGGCTCAACAAGACCATGAGCAGGCTGGTTTTCTTTAATTCGCTTTGATATATGGTACCACTCCCTGGTCATGGGATCCTTCAAAAATTAAGAACCATTTCATATTGCAAGTACTAACTGTATAATGGAGCAATATAATGCATTAATATAAATCTTTATTATAATATTAACTTTGGCGGGCATTGCGGTGTATTTTGCAGGCTAAAATGATAAATTTGTTGGGCTGAAATATATTTTATCAGCCCGCTGATCTTAGCCAATTAGAAGAATGACTGAAGTGTTTACCGACTGCATAATTTTTAAAGTTAGTATAAACTATTATATTACAGTTGATGTTCTTGGGCCGGGCATAAATGTGTTTTTTTGTCCTCCTCAGAACACATTTTAAAAACGAGTTCGGAGTCAAGCCAAAAACACATTTATGGCTACGAACATCAACTCTATTGTTATATTAGTGTTCAATGCTTAATGTAATTATATAAGGCTATTTATCTCTGATTCTGTACTGCACATTTTTAGGTGGTTGAACAATGTAGCCCTTATATAGCTGGCACTAGAACTTGGGTAAAGTCGCAGGTAAACTCAAAATGCAAGATATGTTTTAAGTTTTTAGACAATATGTATTTCGTGTATAATTGATATATTAATGAAATAAACCTGAACTGCAACAGACACAAGGCCAAGACTGGTTTGAGCATTATCTAGATAAATTTTAACTTTATCTGGTTCACCCCACTGAAGAAAATCTGGCCACATTAGACAATTTCTTTCACTTTCATTTAAATCCTCCCACTCTTTTCTTCTTGTTGCATCCATGCTGGAATAAAAAACTCCCAACTTTGTATATATTGTGAAATTTTCTGATTTTGTTAAAATTGCATTTTTCCAATCAAAAAAGAAAGGCACTCAAACAATAACCAGTATATATACACATGCCCAAAACAAGCATCCGATATTTTCAAGTGTGTGTGACTTCCTTTCCAAGTTTTAAAATTTTGGCAGCTTAGGTTGTTGGCATTTATGTGTTGAGCCTATTGGCGATAGTTTTAAGCTGCTGCTTTTATACTGATAGAGACAAATGCAATTTCAAGAGTTTCAAGTGACTACAATCATGCAAATTGATATAGTGCTATTAATCAACAGTTTACAGAAAACATGGTAGAATGCCAGAATATATAAGGAGATGATTTCCTGAACTTTCACGTCATTCGAAGATTCTCTTAATTATTTCTCCAGTGACCAGTCAGTATATATTATATTACAGTAAACCGTACATCCGCCATCTCTTCCGTAATCGTGGATTAATTTTACTTCGTACCTTTATAAATACCACAGGAATATCCTGTATGTCTTTATTATGGCTATATGATTCCAAATACCAACAATATGGCGACAAACTTCAGTCAAATAGCAACTCAACTCTCTTTTATATTCGCTAATCGTTTGCGAGTTTTGAATGATGCAGCAAAAAATGCTATGGTCGTCACCGTAAAAAGATGATGAAATTTTTGGGTATTTCCCCTAACACCTTGGAACGTTAAAATTGCTACGTAAGTATAAAATTTTGGATGCAAGGTAACAACGGGTATAAGATTACACTTTTAGGGTCCGTTAATTGCATAAATTTTTTTTTTAAATTTTTACATTTTTACAATTTTACATTTTGCTTTGTTTTACTTGTTTAACTATGTTTAACCATAGTTAACTCAGAAATTAGTCTATTCTGTATGGTTAAAGTTGAATCTTTTTATGCAAAACGGCTTGTTTTCTTCTGAGCACTTCCAGAAGACCTATTGGCCATTGCAAAAATTACATCATTCAGCAGTGATTTTCTTTATTCTGATTGGTGCAAGATATGATATCATTGTTGGTTATAACAAATGAGGTAGATGGTTTATAACAGCATTCTAGTGGAAACTTTTATATAATATTATATATTTTTAGATTTTCTCCAAGTTAACCTCACTAAGTATGGATGGTTTAGCCTTTTTGAATATCACCCAGGAGAACTTAAACAAAGCCAAAATGGTTGTAGAGAAAAGTCCTTTTGTTTTGAGGACACCAATTCTCAAAAATGCTGAAGAACTGTTTGGATTGGATAAAAGATGCAATCTCCATATTAAGTTAGAAACTCTACAGAAAACAGGTATTTAGGTGTGTTGGAAAGTCAATGATTACACATTTTAGACTGCATCAGGAGTGGTAGTAGTGTAGTACGTACTGTGTCGTATGTTCTAATTGCAAATTGTGCTGTTTATATGTCAGTGTCACCATTTGGTTCTCCCTAATGGAGTATGGTAATTTGATTGTTGTCTAGGTTCATTTAAAACCAGAGGGCTTGTTAATCAGTTGGCTCACTTGCCACCAAGTGTATTAGAGGACAAAAAAAGTCTGGTGGCAATGTCTGCAGGGAACTATGGAAAAGCATTTGCCTTTGCTGCTCAACAACTTGGCTTGCCGGCAACTGTGGTGATGCCTGATGTTGCCCCAATCAGCCGAGTCAAGATTATTGAGGTATACATATAGGGCACTATAGGGTGAAGCAAAGTCAGGAGTTGACCTAATGGTATAATGTAGGTAAGCTTGATAAGATTAGGCGTTAGCTCAGACTTTAAAATACTTTCCACATGAATTTCTCAATCTGATCTACTTAATTGTTCTTGAAAGCCTTTCAAAGCTTAATATAGCATTATAAAATACAGACCTTAGGAGACTTTATTTTTTTAATTTTTATATTAGGTAATAAATATATGTTATTTACCAGATTGGAGGTCTGTATAGGGAAATATTTTCCAGACCCAGGTCTCAAAAACAGCCTGAGGTTGAGGGAGGGTTTTTGAGACTTAGGGAAATATTTCTATGAATATAATATGAATTCAGACTGCAAGAAAAAAATAATGCAACTATGTTTAATGTGATGAATCAATATACAATTATTAGGGCTATGGTGCTCATGTTGAAAGGGTGCCAGTGCAAGAATTAAAACAGACCGTTGATAGACATGTCATTCAAGATGGCATGCATTTCCTCCATTCCTTTGATGATACTAATCTTATATGTGGCTGTGCTAGGTAATGATGTTAAATTACATTTTGTGGTTATTTTATTAAGGTTTTTTTATTGACCTGATTTCTTAGTCAAGGGTGGAGAATAAAAATTTAAAATAATGAAAAGTCCAACTTGGCTACATCATTGCTAATTGAATTTTTAATAAAATTTAATATAGTGCAGGATTTGAAATGCTTGATGACATTCCTAATCCCGACATTGTTGTTGTGTGTTGTGGAGGTGGAGGTCTTCTGTCAGGCGTAGCTGCTGCAATGAAGCACTCGGGAAAGACAACAAAAGTGTATGGAGCTGAACCTGAGGGAGGTAAGGCCACAGCTGTTTCAAATGTTCAACTTTTCATATACCTGCCTAAAATTTGAAGAGTTTGTTTGAAATATGTTACCCTAAGTGCAAGGGTAAGTGGGTTACCATATATATTTCAGCTCCAAAAATGTTTCAAAGTTTGCAAGAAGGCAAAGCTGTGACCTTGAAGTCAATAGACACAATAGCAAGTGGCTTGGCTCCACCAATGGCAGGTAGAAATTGAATTTGGCAAGGTATTTTCAAGGTAATTTTATTATTTATATTAATTCATTATTTATTTTTAGGAAAAAATAACTTTGAGGTGATAAAAAATTGTATTGAGGGCATTATTCTGGTTTCAGATGAGGAAATAGGAAGGTTTGTAGCCATCTGATTTTTATTTCATATAGCTTACCAGGTTATCATAACCATGTGACAATATATTTCTGAGACAGACACATAAGTTGTTTCAATATGTTTCAAACTGAGTTCATGTATTTGAGCATTACCTTGAAGAGTGGCCTTACTTTGTGCTTGCTTGTGACTTAAGTGGACATGCATATTCCAAACACCAGAAGTTGTAGCTCTGTATTAATTTCAACTAGGGCAATGAGAGTACTTTATGATGGTGGTTTGGTGGTAGAACCATCTGGTGCTGCAGCATTTGCAGCGTTACTTGCCAACAAGGTCCCAGGTGTCAAAGATAATGCACAGGTAGTAATATTTCTCACTGGCTCTAATGTTACACTGGATGAATTAAATGAATTTATTGGTAAAAAAGATTAAAAAACGTCTGCTTCATTAGTCTTACTGTCACATCATTGTAATTTGTAACCAAACATGTTGTTATAAAATAAACTCAAGTATCTAAACATTTATGCCCAAGTTATCAACATACCTAATGCAATGTTGCATTGTCAACCTAGTTTTATCAAATATGAAACTGCTATGACCAAGAATATATGTGCAACTTTATTGATTACATTGTTAATATATACAAATGACATCTAATCTGTAAATAGTAGAAAAATTAGGTATTTGCTAATTCTATCAACTGCTGTAGAATATAGCATACATAAGGCTCTTGAAAGAACTTAATCCGTCCTTCATGACCAATATAAGCAACTGATGTGCCAACTGTTTTAAGCTGCATTTGGTTTAAATGTACTTTAAAATGGTGATAAAAATGAGTTTCCATGGATTTTAAAATCCGAATTGCTTCATCGTTTGTGAAAAATGGTTGCTTTGGGTTGTGAACCAAATTCCAAATTCGTCTTGCATCTTTAGCATCCATTTTAAAAGTAATGGTGTCCAGGTCTGGTACAACTGCAGGAACAGAGTATGTAAATTCGATAGATGTGGTAGGTTCACCAATTCCAATGCATAATGAGGCCAACCATGCCAAGTCAGTTGGAGAAAACAATAATGGACAAGCTCTGCAGCCAAACTCGTTCTCCAGCCATTGAAGAAATAAGTCCTTGAGTAAAACGGAGCTTTTTATCAAGCATACAGGTAATGAGCTCAAGTTACTCTTTAAAACCGTTTTAACACTTCCCATACAACATAAAACTGCGCATAATTCTTCTTTAGACGCATTCTCATTTCCTTCATTTGTTATTAGTTTAATCTCAACACCGTAATCACCTTCAGTATCCCCTTTGAATATGCTAAAAGTCGATTTTTTTCTAGTGTTTAAACTTGGAACAGAAGTGATCCCAGAGGTCTCGACTGCCAAAAAGCTATTCAGACGTCTTTCATACAACTTTAAAGATTTCTCATCCGTTTTGAAGCAGTATAAAGGCGAAACTCGATAAACTCGCCATGATTTGTTTGCTATTATCGTGGAAATGTCTCTGGATGTATCCTTGCTGAGTTCAACTGACCGTTGTTGCTTGTTTTTGTGTTTTGGCCCTTGTGTTGTGTGGCTTCGTCTTTGGTGTATACTTGGCAAAGGAGTCTTAGTAACACCTTGTCCTCGCTGGTTGGACTTCGTATATGGTGTGTATCGCCTTTGTGTTAACGGTGTCTTAACCACTAATTTACTTTTTGAAGACAAACTGTCAGAATTCAGAAAATTTTCCGGCGCTCTCGTCGCCATGATTCATGTTTGTAAATATATTACCACTGTGAAGTACGCACCACATTCAACACGACATTCAACACGATAATCAACACGACATTCAAAAACACCGTACGACTCATTTCCATCATTCAAACGTTCGAAATTCAAATACTGTTTAAAACCCTTTCCAAACATTTATTAAGAGGAATAATGCACTAAATCGATCAATTGGGGCTTAAACTTTATACCTTGTAACAAAACAGGCGGAATCAACTTAAAATGTGCCCAAAAAAAGAGATTTTGTACCAACATTTTTATCGCTAATTTTGTAATTCGCGCTGCAAAGAACAATTTCCTAAATTTCTCAACCCCAATTCCATAGAAATCCTTTGAACTTTTATATTTAGTGGAGAATTATATGCTCTTTCAAACGATGTGTAACATGAAAGTGGATTGGCCATAGAAATATATAAAATTCCGTCTTTAAATGAAACATATTTGCACGCGCGTCTCTTATAAGCTAATTAATAATACCTATATTAGCGCGCAGCAAAGCCGGGCGACAGTAATTCCTAAAGAATCACAGTTTTCTCAGCCGCTATTCTATAGAATTTCTTCAAATTTCCGTATTTAGTTCGAAGTAATATGCTCTTTCAAACCATGTGTAACATGAAAGTGGATTGGCCGTAAAAATATGTAAAATTCCGTCTTTAAATGAAACATATTTGCACGCGCGTCTCTTATAAACTAATTAATAATACCTATTAGCGCGCAGCAAAGCCGGGCGACAGTAATTCCTAAAGAATCACAATTTTCTCAGCCGCTATTCTATAAAATTTCTTCAAAACTCCGTACTTAGTTCGAAGTAATATGCTCTTTCAAACAATGCGTAACATGAAAGTGGGTTACGCCAGAAAACAATGAAATTCCTTCTTAAAATGAAACGTCTCGAATGTCGTGCGTACTTCACACTTTGGTGCGGTTGTGTTTGAGACAGAATTTCTTACATTTCGAAAGAGGAATCACTTTAACATTACAAACCTCCTAAAAGAGTGTGTCATTCTGTACTATTTACGAAAGTATAGTGAAGTTCCATAGAATAGAGGCTGAGAAAATTGCGATTGTTTAACGAGTAGTCTTTTCGCGTTTTTTACTCTTACTAATGCGCAGGCATGTCTTAATATATTGCAATTTTCTCAGCCGCTATTCTATAGAATTTCTTCAAATCTCCGTATTTAGTTCGAAGTAATATGCTCTTTCAAACAATGCGTAACATGAAAGTGGGTTACGTTAAAAAACAATAAAATTCCGTCTTAAAATCAAACGTGTCGAATGTCGTGATTCCTAAAAAGATTCCTAAGTTTGAAATACCTATTCATTTTACTGCGGAAAATTAAGAAAATGTTACCAGAACCAAAAAAATCATTTCTTACCGTATTCTAAAAAAGAAATTATGTGCAACCCAATGTTTGCGCGGTCGCTGCACTGACATGTTCTACCCTTAAATAAATGGGACCGACCATAGAAAAGTGATGTATAATATGCAACATAAGACAAGCAAATATTGAAAAGAAAAATGTACAAAAATTTAGAGTGATGTTACGAAATGTTTACAAAATATTTATAGAAATTAAATCGTAACAACAGGTGAATGCCAAATAGACCATGCATGAAACAAAACCAACTGTGTTGTCAATCGCGGGAAACAGAAGACTAGAAGGCGTACACCATTGATATAACACTAATTAAATTCAAATAGCAATTATTTAAAGCTATTTAGCTATTCTCAATGTTTAAATCGGCATGTTCAACGAGTTACGTCATTGACGTCACACCAGGCATGAATAAGAAACCAACAATCAGTTACGGCGGGATAATAATTCTTCACATGTTCAACCTTATTATATAATAGTTAATAAAACTACATTTACAATATTTTATAACTAATATCAAATAGGTAATCTAAATAACTATTTATTAAAATAACTTCTCAGCCTCTTCTCAGTTTGCTAATAGTGTAATTGGAATCAGTAATTGATTTATAAGAAACGCGCGAGCAAATATGTTTGACTTTGAAAACGTAATTTCACCTTTTTTTTGACGTAACCCACTTTCATGTTACCACATTGTTGAAAGAGCATATTACTTCGAACTAAATACGGAGTTTTGAAGAAATTCTATAGAATAGCGGCTGAGAGAAAATTGTGATTCTTTAGGAATTAGTGTCGCCCGGCTTTGCTGCGCGCTAATAGGTATTATTAATTAGTTTATAAGAGACGCGCGTGCAAATATGTTCCATTTAAAGACGGAATTTTACTATTTTTACGGCCAATCCACTTTCATGTTACACATGGTTTGAAAGAGCATATTACTTCGAACAATACGGAAATTTGAAGAAATTCTATAGAAATAGCGGCTGAGAAAACTATGATTCTTTAGGAATTACTGTCGCCCGGCTTTGCTGCGCGCTAATATAGGTATTATTAATTAGCTTATAAGAGACGCGCGTGCAAATATGTTTCATTTAAAGACGGAATTTTATATATTTCTATGGCCAATCCACTTTCATGTTACACATCGTTTGAAAGAGCATATAATTCTCCACTAAATATAAAAGTTCAAAGGATTTCTATGGAATTGGGGTTGAGAAATTTAGGAAATTGTTCTTTGCAGCGCGAATTACAAAATTAGCGATAAAAATGTTGGTACAAAATCTCTTTTTTTGGGCACATTTTAAGTTGATTCCGCCTGTTTTGTTACAAGATATAAAGTTTAAGCCCCAATTGATCGATTTAGTGCATTATTCCTCTTAATAAATGTTTGGAAAGGGTTTTAAACAATATTTGAATTTCGAACGTTTGAATGATGGAAATGAGTCGTACGGTGTTTTTGAATGTCGTGTTGATTATCGTGTTGAATGTCGTGTTGAATGTGGTGCGTACTTCACAGTGGTAAATATATTTTCAAAATTCAAATTTAAAATTTGCCGCGCAAGGACTGAGTTCTAGCGGGAGAAAAATGTACCGCTGGTATAGCATGGAAGCGAGGCTGCGTGGCGGCTCAATGTCTTTGTGCCACGTTATAATTTCCAGATCAGAAAATCAACAAAATGGTAATGAGAAATACTTGATTGTTTTCAAGCACGACGCGTGTTTTACTGACATTTTTGAAGAAATATACTGTTTGAATAAATATCTTCTACATTATGCAGGTTTCTGTGACAAGCACTGTTGATACGGCTCATGAAGATATGATTGTAAGTTTTGGTCTGCAATTAATTCAGCTTGAAATATAAGTTCAAAAAAGATTTAATTCTATTTATCATGAATAATTATACTATATGCATACATACTGGTAATTTCTGTTGGTATACCATATTTTAAACAGCATATGAACAAGATTTTTTTGGGGGGGAGGTTGAAAGGTTTAGTCTGAAACTGCTATAATATTGTATACAATGTGTCCTTGTGATCAAAGTGCTAATATTGTTTATTGGATATTATGAATTCACTGTCATTTTTATTTTGACCCTGTGCAGCTCATAGAATAAAATCCATAGTGCAAATTTCATTATTTGCATAAAATTCTCTGCACCAGGGGCCAGTTGTTCAAAGCTAGGTTATTGCTAGTTAAACCTGGGTTAAATTTCAATCCACTGTTTTAGTTTATGTGCTTCTGAACCACTGTTCGTTTTAAAAAAGAAAATATGACTTCTATTGGTCCAGAAAATATTTATGTAAAGATTTGCTCCTCGTCTTAGAAAATATGACTTCTATTGGTCCAGAAAATATTTATGTAAAGATTTGCTTTAACCCAGGGTTAAACTAACCAGCTTTTGAACAATCAGCCCCAGCATATGCCATAGTTTATACGAGAACTTTAGTTTATATCAAAAATCCTTGCACATGTAACATTGCACCATAAACTTTTTGAAGGTATTTCAGAAGTAGTAATATAAAGCCTTTGTTGCACCATCAATGTTTATCATCCTAAGTGTATAATGCTAGAGCTTACAAACTAATCATGTAATCAAATGCAAAGATCATCAATATAAACTAGTAAAAACTGAGTAAAAATATAATAATACTAAACAATAATAATTTTCCTAACCTCTCACAACAAATTGAGTTTTAATACATCAAGAGAAATTAATTAATGCATTTTAATGCATATTTGCTGTGAAGCTCACTCTGGCATCGCTCGCATCATTTTTCTAAAATAATTGCATGAATATGATTGCCCAAAAGAATCACATTCATAGAATTATTACCTATATTGGTTGAAAATCTGCTTTCAACATAAAATTTCTTTGGATTTTTGCCATTTAGCATGATGCCCAGATGGACTATTATGGTCGTAAACTAGCAACTTGTTCTTCGGACCGTAGCGTAAGAATATTTGAAGTAAATGGAAATACACAAACACATGTGGCAACATTACGAGGGTAAGTGCTGCAATTGTAATTTGTAAACACACCTCTTATTTCTACCTGAATTACAAACTAACATATTTCTTATCTGAAAAGCAATACAATATGACACTACAATAAGACAGTTTTTGTGCTCCCTTGACAAGGTTTCTAGATATATATGGAGCTCAATGGAGAATATAAAAAAACACCAAAGTCATTTTATTTTTTAGTCATGAAGGTCCTGTATGGCAGGTGTCCTGGGCACATCCAATGTTTGGTGGTTTATTGGCATCTTGTTCCTATGATAGAAAGGTTGAAAACTTTGGATAATTAAATTAAAAGCACGGTTTTATCATTATACTTCATTTTACAATGTTCTCTGCTTACTCATTTATCACTCTCAGATCCAGCAACACAAATTAACTTGATTTATTAATTCTGAGATATGGAAAGGAGTATTGTTTCAAGGCTATTTGCACACAGACATTGTTTCCTGGAAATTTTTTCTCACTTCATCATTTTGTCCCTTTATTTAATAAAAAGTTTAATACTTCCAATATGTTAAGTTACCTCCCATAACTCCTGTCCCACATTCATATTGCTTGCATATAGTTTCCTGGGAAACAAATGAGATACTGTTTGAACATTTGAGCTCATCCACTCATTCACATCTAGCAAAAGTAGACAATGAATATATAGCTCAACAAATACTACAATATTGTTACATAACCATGCAAAAATTTGACATTTGTATGGTATAGAATATGATATAATAACTTGTATGCAAGCTTATTGTCTCAAGGTTAACTATTCAGTCTTATATTCTAAGAGTTTTGTAGAAACTTAACATTAATATCTGAATTATATTTTGTCTTGCAGGTGATTATTTGGAAAGAAAGTAACAGTGGCTGGGTAAAATTGCAAGAATTTTTAAATCACGACTCATCAGGTTTGTTTCCTATGTTATTGTAAAAAGTATTGTATTTTTATATGTATTTTTCTCTTTGTATATTAAAATTGTTTCAGCACATTAAAAAAATTAATCTTCATTTGAATATATCATTGTTTTAAAGTCAATTTATGGTATATACAATATTACTCCACTGTCTCCACACAAAGTGAAATGCCCAGAAAATGATGATATATGCAACAATATCATTGAACACATGCTGCTTACTGCTCCTGGGTTATATTGGAACGGTTCTAAATATTTTAACATAATGTAGCCTGCATACAGTACATATTTTATACTCACAAAGTTGTGAACCAATACGTCAAAATGGTGTATTTCAGTTCAGACATGGTACGAAATTGCAGACTGGTAAGACACTATCAGCACCAGTATTAATAACTAGAATATTTTGTAGTGAATTCAGTTTGCTGGGCACCTGAAGCATATGGTTTGATGTTAGCATGTGGGTCATCAGATGGAAATGTCTCAATCATATCCAGTGAAGGTGTGTTTGACTATGCAACTTTCTCACTCCATACAGGCTCTGCCTACTTGAGACTTAGCTTAAACGGACAAATTGTCATCTATTTAGTGAATCTTTAAACCCTTAATAAAGTTTTTATCGATTTTCCATAAATGCTTATCTAAATATTGTGTTTTAACTTTTGGGTTTTAGGCGATGGTCAATGGGACGTTAAAAAGATAAATAATGCACATACAGTAAGTTATTTATATGTTGCAGACAGTACTAGTGATTTCATTAGCTCTCTGGATTTCATAGAACAAATCAAAATTTAATAATTTCACTGATCTGCTTGCTCTAATGAATCCGGGTCTTTTACCACCATTTAGATTGGTTGCAATGCGGTCAGTTGGGCACCAGCGGTACACCCTGGTTCACTTTTTGATGTAAGTATATGGTTTAAAGGTTACAGTTAAGTGAGTCATTTGCGTCATGTTAAATTATCCTCCTTGCTCCAAATGTGAGATTATTGTACTATATTTTGCATGTTAGAGTGTCGATGACCCAAAACGAGGCAAGGTCGAGAAACGTCTAGTGACAGGAGGATGTGATAATCTGGTCAAAATATGGAAAAAGAGGTACTGGATTCAAAGCTGGTTTGGGCTGAAGAATGGATACGTATTGTAAATAGAAATATCAATGAAGCAGCCATGGATCAAACCATTAGTTAAGGCTCCTTTACATTAGCAATTTCTGCTGCTATTCTTTTCTTTTGATGGATATGAATGAGTGAATAAGTTACTGATGTTTAATTGAGAACATACATACATCACGGCATTCAAAATTTTTCGCTCCTTTGCATCTATCAAAAGACGAAAATCGCAACAAAAGTGTTAATGAGCCTTCCATTTTGAGGGTAAGAGGTGGTTAAGAGCTCTTCAGGTTGTGTACCTTTTATACCAAATTTTATTATTTTTGATAAATACATAATCAAATCCAATACCTAACCTGAGGTTCTCTTTCGTCACAACAGAGAGACGGCTGAATGGGAGGAAGAAGAGACACTGGAGTCACATAGTGACTGGGTCCGTGATGTAGCCTGGGCACCAAATATAGGATTAGCAACCAGTAAAATAGCAAGTTGTTCACAGGTACTGTATGTTAAATAATGTGACTGTGTCTCTCTGCATGTATTTTACACGATGGAGTGCAAATTCTAATATGGACAACAGAAATATTTTGTTTTTGTTACACGGAAGAAAATAAACCACTAGGCATAAGCGTTTTGAAAGAGCAATACAGTACAAACTTTACTCGGAAACAAACTTCACTCGGAAGTTAGTCACTCTGTGACTTCTCAAGGTAGGTTAGACCCAATAAAAACGCTGTACCACAACCACGCACTTGCGGTATGTAAATTGCGTGGTGTTATACACAAATTTGCTGACTGAAATTCGTCAATAAGGCTTGAAACACTGTTTTATCCCAGCTTGCTCACAATCCAGTCCAACCTCACTTTCGTTGTTATATTTCCTGTAGGATTGTCACGTCATAGTTTGGACGAAAGATGAGACAAAATCTGGACAGTGGGAACCAGTGATATTACATAAATTTAACGATGTTGTTTGGCACTTGAGTTGGTCGTTTGCAGGAAACATTCTAGCTGTATCTGGTGGAGATAATAGTGTAAGTGTAGTCGTCCATTGAATGTCCTTCGTTTCTACTTACCACGGTCAACGTTGTTTAAAAGTGAGAGTTCTATTTAAGCATTGGCTAAAACATCGCTAAAACAAACTGTTTATAAACATGCACTTTTTTACACCTTTTTCTATTCTTCTAATTTACTAACTTACCTAGTATTAGACAGTGTTCTGCACTGAAGACACCCAAAATGCGTACTGTAGGAAATGCATACTTGTACAAAACTGGTGGAGACGCCTTACATTTCTTTCATGTTTAGGTAACTTTATGGCGAGAAACAGTAGATGGATGGATATGTGTAAGTGACATTAATAAAGGCACGGGACAAGAGCCTGCAAAATAACTCAAGAAGACATTAAAATCCGGTTTGTAATAAAAAAAATCGCGCAGCGCTAGATATGGCAGTTATATTTTACCCAGGCGTTTCGTGTTGAGGTTCACAGATATAAAATCATGAAAGGTTATTCTAACGTTAAACGATTACTTATTCAAAAACAACCCCCATTAAAGACATACATGTATTTGTGATTTGGCTAACACTTGATTTTTTTCAATTTCAATGTACAAATTTTGCAGAATTTGACTCTTGATTTTGCAGAATTGTTTCCGTTTTCGAGAAGTAGAGCACATGTACTATAACTCTATAAGTATATGGCCTGACTATAAATTGTCGTGACTGAATCGTAGTATAACCAGAGTTGATGGTACTTACATACCACAGTCACCATTGTCTTTACAGTATGTGCTCACGACTCAAAATTTACCATTTCGTTAGGGTTATATGTAATAATGTCTTGTAAAATATATTAATAACAAATTGCAATTTAAATTGTCTTTGGTTTGCAGAATTGACATTCATCCAACTATTTCTACAGCTACATTGATAACAATAAGAACCAGTTCCCGTGTTTTATTTCGTGCTAACATTTCGTTTTCTCGCACAGACTTTCATTGGATTTGATACTATTGCAGCTGCATAATTACAAAATATCTGATAAAAGTCCTGCAAAATTTGATTTTTTTCAGCGCGATCTCAGGAAATGAATCGTAGAGCATTTCCTCTTCTTTGGCTTATATATTCTGTAGTTTTGTTTGCATCTGCTGAAAAAAAATTGCATACGAAATTACGAATTACTAGGGCGTATACTTCGAGCATAATGTAGTGGTCCAACCAAAAATGGTTTCAAATGGGTGCATTAGACCTGAATTAGATCTGAATCTACAGCTAACGCCGAAAAAAAAATTGTTGTACAGATTACAATTAATTATTTTCCATATATGGAAGCTTTACAGCAACCTTATACGGAAACTTTGATTCCAATTGGCTGACCATGGTGATGAGTAATTCACCGCCATGTTTAAACTTTTTACAAAGATTATCATCGACTCATCGTGTTCAGTGAATAAGTGAGCCCAGGGTGAGCGCAAAATGGCCAACATTTCACAATGTTGGATTATTTACCGTTTATTGAAAGAGAAATGGCGTAAAAGGTTAGAACACTTTACATGTACTTTGATTTGCGTGTTAGGGATTTCGTGCAGTCTTGAAATGTTATACCCTTTAGTTTATTATACAGGGTGTATAAAAAAAAAACGCAACCACTTAATATTCTAAAATTCATATTGTTCATAAGCTCAATAGATTTTATGCCCCTGGGATTTTAAAATGGCTTCTAATCTTACAGTTCAACTGCTAATGGTCAAATCAGCTAAACTAATAATGGTGCAGCTAACAACCGAACAACGAGTTTTTATTGTCGTGCATGATAACTTGAATGCTAACTGTCGACCTTGTAAAATAAATTGTAAATAAAATTTTAGCTCGTTGGTTTACGCACCCGACTTTGTTTACCGACGATTGATTGTGCCGCTAGAATATGATTACAAGCTTTCTCGCATTCCAGGGGCCAAACGTCTTTTGTGTTTTTGTTGCGTTTTTTTTTATACACCCTGTAAGTAACTGCTGGTCAAGTAATTTGCAACATTATTTGTCAACAATATTAATGAATACCTGTCCAATAATATTAAAACCCAGATAAATCAATAAGGTCCGCCTAGAGTAAAGGACACAAACAAGTCGGTTAGGTTTTCTTCAGTCATCGTGCGTATGTGCTGAAGAGTGAATTATAACAATAGACAATCAGCTAAGACCTCAGTCAGCTAAGACCTAAGTGCCTCATTCCAGTATCCATTGTAATGTAATTTGGTGAACGAATGACATGATTTGGGTTTGTAAACCAGTTTACGGTGCGCGTTCGCTGCTACATTGGATGACAATGAAATAATAAGACAGTAGACATGGTCAAATCATCATTTTTTGTTGACCTCTGCGAATATGACAAGCGAAGCAACACCAGTGGGATGGAGTCACCCATCTCGTACAATGCGAGAGCGTCATTTCATAATTTTCACCGTCAAAATTATCAAGAGTTCGATATCGTCCGTGATTTTGCCTAGCAATTGACAAAAAGGGCCATTTCGTACCTGCTCAACCGGTGTGGGTTGAATTGGAACGATATCCTTGAACACTGCGTCGGAATTATCACAGTCCAGTAAATCATCTACGGTGTGAGTTGATGCAATATTGATCGAGTGCGGGTCGTCGTCAGGAATCAACTTTCTGTTTGTCTTTGACTTGGTGGCGCTTTCTTGACTTTTCTACATGAAGTTTCCGAGTTAGGCGGTTATACGGAAATTCTTTTTGTGAAGCTTGTTTTCAACCAAACGATGCATAATGCATACCTTCAAAGACGCTGACTTACCTTTCGTCTCGAAGCCGGTGATAGTAAAAGGCTATCATCTCCTAAACTTCTTAATATTCTTGACGTGGATGATGGTACTCTGCTTGACGGGGTTGGGTTCGATGATCGTCTTTTACATGTAGACGTTGTTGCCCGGGGCTCTGGAATTTTTCCCACTAAAATGAGGATTTACACAACCTCAGCTGTCACAGGGCATTCACTGGATACGGGATTAAGATTTACTAGGACTACAATAAAGTGGTCTATCAACTGCAAAACACGTTTTTGTTGTTTATACAAAACTACAGGTTGTTCCAACGTAACTCATTTGTTCTTCTCAAAAATGGACCTTGTAAAACTGTGCAAACGCCCCATAAAGTCCACCTAGCTTCTTTTACTTACTTGGTTTACTTGGAGTGGAATATTTCAGTGGGGAGCTTTCTCGGGAACTGGTACTAGACATAGAAGATTTGAAACTTGAACGTCGCTTTGCAACAGGCAACGATGACGTTGATCTAGGCGTGGCTGGCATTGGCATTTTGTTATCTTTCACCTCCAATTCTGTTGAAGCTTGTGGCTGCAATGTAAGTAAAAGCATCTATGCACAAATGAAACACAAAGCATTTAGATTTTATATCAAAATAGTTACCGTTTCTTTTACTGATTTTGTATCAGTTTTGCTACTCTTGACCGATGGCGCAAACCCAGGTCGAGGTAGAGCCTTCAGTGGTTGAGGCTTCTTATCAGCGGTTGTGTCTTGAAATTTAGATCGTCGAATTAAGCCAAAGGATGACGCCAGGCTTGCTTTCGTTGTCGGAATTTTTGTCGATGGCCTAAAAATTATTTATTTGTGCTTGAGATTTTAAAAGATTTGGAAAGTTTTTTTCGTTAGTGGCTCGTACCGCTTTAATTTACTTGTTGCATTATCATCTGGTGAGGTATGTGACGATGCTGAAGACTGGGACGAATCGAGTGATGATAAGGAACTACTTCGTCTTCTACGACGGGGTTTCACGGCAGGAATTTTACTTTGCTCTGGAACTTGGAGCTAAAAAATATAATGTTGAATAAATCACGCCTTAAATGAAATCTTTTGTGATAGAGTAGAAGTTTTGCGATTTTACGAATAATTTTACCTTAGGCTTCGACTTAGTTTTGAGATCCTTTGTTTCTAATTTATAGAGGGACTCAGAGGAGTCGAATATTTTCCTGTAAAAACGATGAAAAAATCACTAAGTGTCTTTGATTCATGCTGACCTGGCGTTGCAGATAAACAGCTGGGCTGAGCTAAGACAAGGGGGTGTATTCACACATGCACGTTTATATTCCGTCCTAATAATGATTTTTAAAGGAAATAAGTCGGACCACTAATACACCCCTCCGCCCTCTGGCCCCTTGTGATCTCGCCTATGTTCGGTACCGCGGATAAGCATGCAAAGATCTAAAAGCAGTTTTGAGCGAGATTTGAAGTCACGTTTTCAATAACAGGAGTTGGCAGCGATTGTTAAATATGGCATTTTAATTCTGTTTCACAACAATACTCAGGCATAACTATGACTCAGGTAAGCGTTTAAATTAATAGTAAATTAACAGTGCTGCAAAGAACAACAAAAGTTAGGATTACTGTAGTCTGTACCGTTTAGCTAAAGGTTTGGCTAGTTTTGAGTGAACTTTAGGAGAAGCCTGTGTCTGTTTTGCAGGAACGCTCTTTTGCTAAATTGAAAAATGTCATGGTTATGAATGATTGAACTCATTGAACTCTAAAGTTAGAGTTATGAAAGTAATTTCTCTGAGAAATCAGAGAGCCAAAACTAACTTAAAGTGAAAATCCTACCAACTTAGTGCTTGATTTTTTTACTCCAGATTTCTCAGCATTTTTCGTTAATTTTTCCATTCGCGCCGTTTTATTTCTTTCATCCTCGCGTTTTTTGCTGGAGCCCGTTGTCTTGATTGGCTAAAACAGACATTAAAGCCGTTCAGACTGGATGGGAATGTGTATACTAAGAATTTTTGTTGGACCCCAGGTAAACGTCCTGACCACGCCTCTTATCTACTACTCTTACTTCAATAAAATCTGAGAACCAGTTTTAGTACTTACTGAACTAAATGCACTTTGTGACTTCTCAGTATTAACAGACTTTGGCAATCTGGAATTTCTAAGCCCAAATTTAGGTAAATTTGATTTTTGGACTTTTGCTAATGGATTCTTTTTGTACTTTGTGTCTTTTGTCTCAGCTGCATCTATTTCAGCCATCACCCTTTCTAGAACCATTTTGCCATCAACTTGTTCACTGTCTTTTTCAAAAATGATCTTTTCCAACATTGTAGGCTCATTTTGGACAGATATTTCAATCTGTTCTTTTTGATCAACTTTATTCTTTTTTGTATTATTCTTTTTTTCATTTGTACTGCTCATAATTTTATCACTTTCAAAGTTTGCAGGGTATGACTTCACATTTTTATCTGCCAGGTCAATGTGCCCATTTTCATAAGCATGAAATTTCTCTTCACTTAACAGGGGTTGAATATTCTCCTTAAAATCTAATTCAAATTGAGTATAACTCTTTTTTGGGCTATCACTTGATAATTTGCCTGTTAGCGGACATGGAGACTTAGAACCACCATATAGCTTTAATATTGAACTGCAAACTGGACTATTGCTTGAAATAGAGGTTGAAATGCAACTCTTTGCTTCATCAGATAGTTTTTCAAATTGCAAGGCAACTTTGGTTGCTTCCTTAAAGACTTCAACAACTTGTTCTTCTGTAAGTGGGCTTAATGGAATTATGTTGCTTTCTTCTTGTAAGACGTTTATGCGAGTTGCTACACATTGCTCTGTGAAGCCAACAGGACCAAAAAAGACTTCTTCTTCATCTTTCCCTTTGGAGTCATTTCTAGTAGTAAAATCCATGATTGCAGTTACAATGAATTATTTTCTATTTTACTAGCAAGCTTGAAAATTAGAGTCAATCTGCTTATTTTTAGTGCAGATTGCTTCCTCAACAGTTGCTACCCAACTGATCTTAGAACCAGAACCTTGACAAAACTGAGTTATCTGTCTTATATTTCTAGTAAATTAGTCTTTATCAGTTTACAAGTAAGAATGTTGACAAACGCCTTCTTCAAATCATCAAATGGAGATTCATGATGACTCAGTTTTGCCATGTCCTATCAAGATCTGTTCAAACAATCCGATTTTGTTGGATCTGATTCTGGTGATTGGATGTTCTGTATATATGTAGTCTGTTGACTTCCAATGTATATGGACAGCAAATCAACTAAAACCAGTGCAGTACAACTTCATCAATATATGTCAGAACTCAGAAGTGAGAACAGAATTTAACATCATAATCCCAGATCAACTGGAAATACATGCATAAATATGTTGGTATGACTCTACACTGGAAAATATCTTTTGGGTAGAGTTGACACTGGACATACCACAGTTTAACATAACATCATAGTTATATCTGCATGTAAACCCTACGTGTAAACTGTAAAGGTATCAAAAAGTAATCTGCCAGTCTGCCACTAATACTATCGTAGTATCGTATTTTGTATGATCAAAATTATGTCACTTACATTTGGTTTGGGAATATATCTGGTGAAAATGCCAAATCAAAATCAAATTTTTCATTTTCTACAAGATCTACAATCACACAATAAATATACAACATATGTAGCAAACATCGACGTTGTTATTGATAGTATTATTTAACAGTATTGTGACTCAGAATGTTTGAAGTTTGAACAAAGACAAGCGCGGTAGTATTCTCACCTCGCACGCTCATTTCATTGATATAAAAAATATGCCATGTTGTATATTTTAACCATGATATTTTTTAAAATAAGCAATTCAAATACATACCTGACGAGAGATTGCTATGCAGTTCTTCCATACCAAAAGCAAAAATTTGCTTTAAATATTATTTGGTACAATTACAAACAACAAAAAATATACTGCTATTTTCAAATTTTCAAGTATTTTCCCTCGGCGGTTTTAAATGTCACGTGATATTATAGACCAAATTTCATTGGATGTTATTTTCGAATTACGTAATAGACCTTTTCGGTAATTACGTCACAACATTTTAACATCACAACGTTTTTTTTAGATCCACCTAAGGCTGCTTTCCACTGTCGCGTTTTTTGCACGTACGTACACGCACGTAAAGGCTTAAAACCTTGTAAGTTGTTGTATAATGAATTTTATGCCTGAAAAAACACACCAAATCATCAACAGATTCCAACCCTATGCATCTATTCAATCGTTGATTTCATAAGTTTCATGTAGATTATTTTTTAAAAACTTTTAACGTGCGTGTACGTACGTGCAAAAAACGCGACAGTGGAACGCAGCCCTAAATGAAATGGATTTCAAGTTTTACTCTCACGAGCCAATTGTGCATGTGCATTTGATCATATAAGGTAAAGTTTTAAAAGAGCCTTGACTGAGTTATGAACTTCAAATGTGCATTTAAAATATATATAAATTATCGTATTCTAATCAACCAAAATGTAACAGTCTCACAAGTGAATACAGTGTTGACACTATATTGTGTTAAAACAAAACTGTACAACGTGAAGGTTGATTAATCACCATTAATATCATTAAGCATCGTTCTCCAGCATTTTCAAAAAAACTTCAAACTGAAAAGAGCAAAAGTGTATTTTAGTGGTCTATTGTATAACGATGGAGATAATGAATGAGTGGTTCTAGTTCATTAGCGCCGAAACTGTTATTCTTCGTTGAACACTAGGATCGTCATAAAGACGGAGAGAAGGCGATGTTTCGGAGAGAGTAGAAGGCAACCTCTGAAATATTGAAAGTTTAGTCCGCATCATCTATTGTTCTCACTTTTCTTATCGATTTTTTTCTCAACTATTTTTATGCTGTTGTTCATTCGTTTGAACTTTATACTACCTACTAATATACTATCGACTGGACTTGAAAAGCTGGATATTGACTTGTTAAAGCAAAACGATCATGTTATTCGTGTGCATGGTGGCCGTTTGTATTGTGATACCGGTGGTTGAAACCGTCGATACTGGTAGTGAACCGTTATTTCATTTATGCGGATGTTACAATGGACGTCAACTGTGCAATGCAATCGGTTTCAAAAGTAATCAAACACGTCGCCTACAAAATAGCTCTCTTGCCTTAACTATAACCACTGGCTAACCATGTGGGTTAACAAAATTTTTCACCTTTGAAGTATGTTCGTCGTCTTGTGCTTGCTGTGCAACCGATAAACCACGAGAAAACGTTTCTTTTGCCTGTGTCAGATCCCCATTAAGCGCCTGGGCACGACCAAGAAACACTAATGCAAAAAGTTCGTTCGGATCTTGATTCAGCAGTTTTTCAGTACATTTAACAACTGAAGGATAATCCTTCAATGCCAAGGATAGTTCCACTGTGTTTCGAAGTAAGAACTGAAAAAGGAAAGGACAAATTCTCCATTTAGTAATTTCCAAAAACACGGTCTGGTCCCTCAATTCAATTGAATTCCCTTCGTATCTTACTGGATTGTCAGGGTAATGCTCAAGGCCTTCCCTAAGTAGTGGCATAGCAATGGCAATATGTCCTTTCTCAACGAACGAGCTATACGCTGTGAGGTAAATATTCACATCACATTTCCCAGCTTTGACAAAACATTCCATCATTTTGTCTATATTCCCAATCTCACTAAGAGAGACGATCTTGTTTCGAAGCAACATTTCATTATCGGGCCATCTAGTAAATAAAGTATAAGTGAAGACATTTAGTAACTCCAAAAAAATTAACTGTCTGAAGTTTCATTTGTAGTAGAAATGCATGTTTGTTAATGAGTAGAACAAATGGTAATTAATCTGGTTAATGCAAGGATTTTTCCTCTTCGGGAAACGATTCTGACCCTATTACATGCAACATACATTATTACATACATTGAAAACCTAATATAATCTTTTTCTAAACTAATCCGTCTTTTTAACTAATTTTCTTACTTTTCCAAGGCATAGTTCAAGGTGTGTTCGTAAGGCCTCGCCGGCCTTTCGCTCTCCGGCAGTTGACGATCGAAGTATTCCAAGGCAGCATAGTCACGTGGTGTAGCTATGCTGGTACCAACTAAACGTTGAAATAATTTATATGCATCTGGTTCACGACCGTTGTTAAGGTAGTAGTCAGCCATCTCGGAGTTCATACTGGCTATAGAGCAGTCCATTCTTCCGGTTTTGTGGAGAATTTCACCTGAAAGTTATGACAAATATTGCACGATTCTTTAATAATTTCTCTTCCAGAAGTAATACTTCACGTAAGGTTATTTTTGTGTTTTCGGTTTATGTTTTTATTTGTCTGTAAGCAACAAACGTTCATACTCATGCATAACCTATCCTAAATTGTTTGAGAACTTTTCATGATTGTGTAAAACTTGATTGACGGCAGTGTGCGATCTCGTACCCAGGATCACTCCTCATATAGAGTGTGTCGTATTCTTCTAATTTCACCAGGAAGGTTCTTACATCATCCAAGCCTCGAGCCGAAGCGAGCCTGTTATATATCCAACATTAACTGTGCAACTTACCAGCTCTGTTGAAATAGTAATGAGCTTTATCCCAGTTTTTGAGATTGATGTAAGCTAAGGCCATATTCTCCAATGACAAAGCTGTTTCCAAATGTTCTTCTCCAAACGCCTGATGGAATGAAGAGAGTTTGGTTTAATGATGTTTTGAAGGAGAAATCCTCAAACAAATTAGCAGTTTATCGCCAGTAGTAAAATTTATCAACACCAAGAACACGAGTTGCAAACCTCATATATTTTTAATGACTTCTCGTAGTAATTCATCGCAATATCATAATTTTGCTCAACCATTTCCAAAGTTCCAAGATTTCTGTAAACCATTCCAACATCGGTGTGATTTTCTCCCAGCGTGTCGATACGAATGGCCAATATTCTTTAAAAGAGGTTTATTTATTCTGATTGTCCTTATTTTACATAGTTGCACCTGCTCAAACCATTACACTCAAGCACCGTATACCAACATCATACCTTTCGTATATTTTTCTAGCTTCCTCGATGTTGCCAAGTCGTCGATTACATAAAGCCAGGTTATTTAATGTGACAGTTACTTGAGGAGGTAAGTGGCCAAAGTATACTGATTCATAAATCTGCCAATTTTAAAGAAAAAAGTAAGTGTGATGATGTTGCGGTGGTGTCGTTGTTATGTTTCTATTGTGGCGGTTCATCTGTCGATCATTGTGCAGTTGTGGTGGTTTGTGTTGTTGTTGTGCAGTTGTGGTTGTTGTGCAGTTGTGGTGGTTCTGTTGTTGTGCAGTTGTGGTTGTTGTGCAGTTGTGGTGGTTCTGTTGTTGTGCAGTTGTGGTTGTTGTGCAGTTGTGGCGGTTCTGTTGTTGTGCAGTTGTGGTTGTTGTGCAGTTGTGGCGGTTCTGTAGTTGTTGTTTTTCTGTTGTTTTTGTGCAATTGTGGTGGTTCTGTTGTTGCTGTGCTGTTGTGGTTGGCCTGCATTGTTGCGGTGGTTCTGTTGTTGTTGTGCTGGTTCTGTTGTTGTTGTGCTATAACTGCTATTGTGGTGGTTCTGATGTATTGGTTCTGTTGTTGTTGGGCTGTTGTGATGGTTCGGTTGTTGTTGGGCTGTTGTTACAGTGTTCTTGTTATTGGCACTGCTGCTGCAGTTATTGTTGCCGTCGTCGTTATCGATATTGCAAATTGTTGCTGTAGTATTCGTTATGGTAGTGGTCGAAAAAAAAATTGCTTACTTTTTGAGCCTTATTCATATACTCTATAGCTTTTTCGTATATTTCCTTATCGTTTGAAGGATTATTGGACATCACAGCCACGCCCCAGTTATTGTAAAGATTGGCATAATACTCGTGATCCTCGGGTAATCGTTTTTCATAGAGACACAGGACTCTCGTGTTGTACTCGTTAACCTGTTATTAGAAAAATTTTAAAAGAATAAAATAATGAGTTATAATGTTATAGACTATTATCGTACTCTCGCTAATGATCAAATACGGCTTTAGCATCCTGTCTTGTAAAGACTTGAACGAAAAATTTGATAAGCCACACCCAGGCTACACCTGAGTACACCAACACGACTTAGAGGCGTTTTCCATTACGTCCTCTTCACCTGCGCGGGCGAATTTGCTGCCATGACTTAGCAGATTTTCATGTAAAGGAAAGCAGCCTTTAGCCTAAACTAATGAAACTATGTTGTGCTACACCCACAAACATAGCCGTAAACCACCTCAACAGCTTGTTAAAACATAGCAACTTGTTGAAAACCATGTTTCTGGGATGCAGCAAGATACTTTCAGTCCTGTGTGTATCAACTGGGAACAACTTAAACGTTTTTATCATGCAGTAGAAGCCTAAACTATACTAAAGTGCTAGCTAGCTATAAACCGAGCACACAAGCACAATATACTGTCGCATACTGTACATGAGGAGAATAAAATCGAACCTTGTCATAGTTTCTGCGACGCCCTTCAAGCACAGATAGGCCATAAAGTAAGGTGGCCACTTCAATGTCACCATTTTCAAACTGATCGCTGTACCTATATGCATGGAACAGAAATGAAATAGCTGGAGTACTGCACAGCGTCGCAATTCCCAAATTCGCATAAAGGAGGTACTCCACACCGAAGATGTTTGTTTTACAACGAAAAACAATCTCATCTCTGCAAGATTGGAACGCAGAGATGACGCAGAGCAACCTGATCTATGTACGGTCGTAGAGTAGAAGACTCGATTTTTGCATGAGGGTCTAATGAATTCATCAGCCCGTTCCTAAATTGAAACTTTTTTGTGTGTATGGGCTTCTTATTTACATCGACAAAATCTTCCGTGAAATGAAGATCGAGCTTGTACAGCCAGTACAGGTAAATATTCATCTGAATATTGGATGTGCCATCGAATGGCAGACAAACTGAAAAATTAGTCAATTCTTTCTTACGTAGTTGCACACAAAGAGTGTAATTATTGTTATATAACACTACATTCAATCTCTCCTTAAGCTGCGTTCAGCAATAAAAGAATGGTTTCTTAATCAGTTAACCTTTCTCTCAATTCTAAGACATCCTTATGAATAGGTTCGGCTTCATCCAGCATATCCAAATCGACGTAGAGGCATGCCAGTCTGTAATTGATGCAGCAATATTGTTCCACAGCCTGAAGATCTGTTGTCGCTCTATTTTCCAGGGATCCCTAATCATAGAATAAGAATCCATCAACATTATGAGAAGAACGTAATGGAATTAGGTTTTGGTAGGTTTTTCAACTTACATAAAGTTCTTTAGCTTTGAGTAAAATAGGAATGGCAGATCTTCCGTAGCCAGCGCTGACCATAAATTCTGCGATTCGTAGAAGAACTGGAAGCAACTATAACATCCAAACGAATTCTTTTAAACCACAATTACAATTGAAATCCGACCTAATAATAGACATGTGCAGATTCAACGGTTTGCCTGATCAAATATCAGTTTCTGTTCACAGTGTCATTATCATCGAAATATTATCATATTACTGGCAAGGTGATATATTGGACGACATCATCACGCAAGTTCATGCTGAATAAATCAGATTGTGACAAATATGCTGCGAAAAAAAAGAGAGAGTGAACAGACCTTTTCATGCGTCAAAATTGGATTCTTCTCTTCACCAAATTCTTGCAAATCTCTTGCTCTTATTTGGGTAATTTCCTCTTCAATTGATGTTAAAAATGCATGCGAGATCTTATCATTACTTAGGCCTGTTTGTTCCCAGTAATCCATCATTTTAAACCACTCTGGGCCATCACTGAAATGAGGAATATATGGGGGATTTGAGTGAAATTTCAGTTGGACAATAAACCACTAGAAAGCAAAAACTCACCTTGGGACGCTAGCCATAACACAAAGTTTTGTTAGATATATGGACAACTTTTCACCCTCGTTAAGTTTCGACAGAAGTCGTGGATATTCACTTGATATTCGTGATGGTACTACATGGTCCACTGATAACGATAAATCCTTAAATGAAAAGGTCGACCATTCAAAAGTAAACCGATTGAAAGGATGGAAATAATGTTTCTTAGACCAGCCTTAAATTTAATATCAAATTTGTAAATCTTATTATCTATCTGTATGGCCGTTTGCTTATGATTTCTGCTGAACCAAAAAAAAATTCTGGGTCCATTATTTTTCCTATCACTGAAAACCGGATCCGCTGATTGTTCAAGACACAAGTAGATGACTGACCATTTATATCTCTCTTACCTGAAATTTGCCTTCAAAATAGTCGGATAACTTTTCCACGAACATGAGCCTGTCTGATTGTTCTGTCAGGTAATTCTCATTTATTGCCTTACTTAGATCTTCGTAGCCAAAGCTGAATCGGAAAAGCAAATTAAATTACCAATCGCGAAGATTAAAATTTTTCTACCAGAATGGAAAATAATAAATAGGAATATCAAAGAACATTACTGAGCTTATATATATATACCTGTACAAACCAGCTCTGTCTAAAATAAAACTGGCAATGGCAAAAAATATTGGTGACCACATTCCCGAGTCAATGTGGAGAATTCCTCTTAGTTCTTCTTCTGATAAACCCTCGTTGGAGACTTCAATCAAACACAAAACCTTACAAAGAAGTAAATACAATTCTGCTAATCTTCGGTCAAACGAGAATGAAAGTTGATAAGAACAAAATCAACAAATGGAGTAAGCTCACACCCTTCGCCTTGTTCACCTTCATGGAAATTTAGTCCTTTTATTGATTGATACACATGCATGCATGTTAGTTTGTGAGCTCTCATACAACACATGTAGTGCACCATTAGTCTTTAGACTTACTTCCTTTACGACATTTCTGCTAGGATTTCCTTCTGGATCTTTTGGGTTATAATCCAACTCCATCCTTTTGATAAACTTCAGAAAGAGAATTTTTGTGCTAAAAGAGTAAATCAAATAATCATCTCAGTGTTTTCTGTCCAAAGTCCAAAGATAATAAAGAAACCGAAACGATGATCTATATTGATCCCTGCTCTCATTGTACCTCTCAGCCTCAAGAAGGTGATCAATCTGTTTATCAACGAGAAAGAAATCTCCGAAACCACACATTTCCTCCAGGAAAATTTCAAGAAACAATGGATTCCTGGTCTGTGCTGCTTCCACAACTTTTGACATCTGTTTCTCTGAGAATTCTTTACCTCGAAGTGCCAATGTGTTCTATATCAATAATCAGACACGTTTATTTACAAAAACAGAGGTAGTAAAATCGTCTGTCAACTTTTCTTCGCCAACCAAAAACTATTTCTCATAGATAGGAAGTATGTTAAACTTCTCTGTCTAATAGATCATAACAACGATATAGGGTGGTCTAAAGGAAATTAGTCATGTGGTGGCCATCTTTATGACAAAGGTCTTTTTATATACAGTAGTCGGTGTTAGCGAGGTTCAGATCAGTTTGACGTCCACCACTTCCATTGAAGAAACATAACGAACCAAATGCGATCACCAAATTACCGAATTATCGAACCAAATTACAGCAAGTGAACTTATCAACTTTACCTTCGCCATTGTTTCTTTATGCAAGTCATCTAAACCGGAAACTTCGACTGTGGCGAACGATCGTTCTTGGACAAGTACTTCCATAGAAGTCTGATGCTTACTTCTAGTTGAGACGATCAAGTAGACATTGGATGGAAGGTCGGCGGGTAACCAATATAAAACCTTTCCAGTCTTCCCAAGATCATCAGTCTTGTTTAAGGCGTCAATAACTATAAACACCTTTCTTTCTGCTTTAGATATATCTTTAGTAAGCTAAAGTGAAAATTGTACATTTGCATACGTTATCTTTGCACGTGTAAGAACAACATTGACAAACCTTTGCTATTTTTCCCAAGATCATTTGAATGGAATGGTTTCCACCTCCTGTGGGGAGCAAATCTTTTGGTGAAAATTTCTTTACATTCGTGGCATTTTTATCATTTGTCTTCAACTCTTTTTGTTCTTCTGTTGCCTGATTCTTCTCTTCACCCACTTGATTTATTGCTGCCATTAAATTTGAACAGAATAATCTCGTGTAAGATAGAAATTAGACCTTTTTTCCATATTGTGAGTTTAATGGCGCAGGAAGCATCGATATTTAGAGGGGGGGGGGGGGCTTTCATAAATTCATGTTAACAAATTGTAAAGATAACTTCAACAGGAATGGACCATGCAGAGATCGAATATATGAATATATGAATATATCCTCCCCACACTTTTATGTTTTCTACGCCAGCAATCCAGTTTACATCAAAGTTAAAATGATATACAAATAAAGTAACTGATATGAAATTTTCTAATTTTACCATCATTCGCGTTTTCGTAACGATAATTTTTATCAACATCTGTCACTTTGCTCCCACGGAAACATGAAAGAAGCCCCCGTGACGATTTTCTTTCGTTTTTCTTTTCACCCGGAGCACTTTGCGTTACTTGATTTCCTTCTTTTCGATGTAACGATGTCGTTACATCTTCGTTAGTTTTTGAAGCCCTGGGCTCAGTCCCCGTTGTTGCTGAGCTCAACTTTTTCTGTAACTCGTAATCCAGTTCATCGCATACCCTCTGAAGGATCAGTTTGGGATCTACGTATAATAACATTAGTGAATTAAACTGATGAAGAAATTATTAATAAAATGGAAATTTAGTTTTCTTTGAAAGAATTAGGAAAACATTCATATACAACTTGTTTTAACTAATATTCGAGGAAAATGTTAACAGCTTGAGTCTTTTACTCAAATCAGCTAATCACTCAAATACCGACCTACTTTAGAAGATAGGTCAACTATCGATAGGTCAACGCAGATAGCATAAGGAAAGTTTCAATCTATATATGGAAACATATATAGGTGATCCTAATATTTCATTTCCGTTCATTGTTTTTATGGTATTGAATATTGATGACGCGTCGTTTTAATTAATATACTGAAGTTGCATTAGTTCAGCAGAGCGTTCACATGTCTTATATTACCTGTAGTGTTAGTTCCACAACCGATGAAATGATACACAACAATATCTTCTGGATTTTTCTTCGAGTGATTATCAATCCAGTTACACAAAAGTGCAGTTTTTCCGCTTCCTACAAGTTACGTATATTGTATAGTTTTGTTGTCATGACTTTCATATGATATCCAACATGCATGAGGATCGTGGCCGGAATCATGCCCGGTCGGACAGCTACCAGCCATGTGAGCGTAAATTCCGTTGGTTCAACGTCATTCTCTGACGTCTTTACTCACCAGCAGTTCCTGTAACCGCTATCTCATTCGACCCCTCTGATGCAATGAGTTCGTCAATTTTTTCTAAGTATTTGTCGCCTCCGATATATTTTCCGCCTAAAAGATTACACTTAAGGCTAGTTTCCACTCAGGAAAATTCGCCTTTGGATTGGACAGGACAGGAAAGTTTCCTTTGTATAAACCGCCGTCTGAGAACCCACCCACATAGGAAATTTTCCTGTCCGTTCCGATCCAAAGGAGATTTTTCCTGAGTGGAAACTAGCCTTTATGAACTTATCAATATCGATCTTATATATACTGATTTCGGCCGGGTGGTTGATTGACCCATGCAATACTACAATCACATCGTATACTGGGCCAATTAAACACACTAACTCTTCTTACCAATAGAGTATTGCTTTACAAAATATGCATCATGTTTCGTCTTCTCCACTTCTCTTGGACTAAGATCAATATCAGATGCAGTTGCAAGCATCTTTTTAATCTGCGCATTTAGGGCTTTAAACATCATCTTGGCTGCCTAGAAGTTTTGAAGTTTTGGGAATAATTCATGATCCATATTATATGTGACTGTGACTACCGTGAGTAAGCATTCTGGTTACCTGAGATTAAACGAAGCGTTATGAATGACTTTGAGGTATTGAAAATTGTGAATATAAATGATCATGACGGTAGCAAAGTTATCCTAACAATAACGTGTACTTGTCTGGTTTCAAATTGACTTTTTTCAATTCCCCCAAATCATTTCGCGCTTCCCCTAATCTCGCAGGTAACACGGGGAACATGTGAACAGTCTCATAGCCTGACACAGTTGATATATTACCTCTTGTGGTGTTTCATAGGACATGCAAACATCAATGCACTAAATTATCAAATGAAGTAAAATAAATTAATCAGAACAAAGTGCTGAAATATAAATAAAAAGTTATTAAGGCATTCAATGAATTTAAACCTTTTTTGAGAATATTAAGGCGCGAAGACCGAAAAATTACAAACCCTATTATATTTGTTAAAAAATATTTACTTTGTGTCGAGTTTCATAAACTCTTTTCTTTAAATCATCTAACATCTCTGCAGCATGGGGACCATCCGTTATTGACTTATACTTCCTCATTTCTCTCTCGTTTCTTTCTGATTCGTATTGAACAAACATCTTGTCATCGTAATCCTAGGATGCAATGCCAGGTGATGATTCAGAGAAATCTTTCTGACAAGTGAAATGCTTACAAAAAGATTAGCTTTCGAAAGGAAAGGCTGATTCCATGGTCAGTTGAACTAAGACTGTTAAAATCTAGAATTTCAGTTAGGACTAAACTCGGGTTAATAGTAATTACGTCTATATGCAGTAAACAAACTCCAACATCTGGGAAAATAGAAATTCTCTTTAGAAATTCCAGGTATTTTAACCCTTAAGAAATCGAAAAGTAAAGCCTCACTAAAAACAACATGCACCAATATTCAAACCGATACGCGGCAGGAATTTTTTCACTACTATTTTCGACATTGCCTGCTTGCAATTGTGGAATTTTAACTTTGGAATTTTAACTCATTCATTTAACTTCAACAATCTTTTACGAAACCTTATTTCTGAAATAAAAGCACGCAGGTATTCGTCCAGGTTGCCTGAGATGCCCATGAAGAAACTCGAGTTCCGTAACAGCCTTTCCACGATGCTCAGCTAGCCACGGGTAATCATGTTGTGCAGCATTGAATGTCTTTTGCAAAAGTTCATCGTCACCATGCCAGCCATAACGCTAAAATAAACATAGTGAGGTAGAATTTTACAAGAACAACCAACGGTCGAAATTATGCCTTATTCGAGTCTCAACTATTCGCGCGATTCTGCTTAATTTAAATGCGCTAATTCCAATTGTTGCACAAATGGTATGGTCTTACGGCTGGCTTTTAGCCAGTACAATCCTGCGGACCAAGTCGAACAGAAAAGTTTCTTTTATCTTTGTGTTCTCAACCAAAACTAACTGTCTTGAGCACAAAAGAAACCATACCGTTCGATCTGATCCGGAGGATAATTTTTAAACCAGCCTTTACTATGAAACATTCAGTTTTTTCGTACCTGGCCAAAAAATCCAACAAAAATGTCGGAACGATCAATTTCACTTAAGCAGATTTTTATGGTTGACGCGTTTGCCGAGAGATCAGATGTGATACCCCATCGCAGATCAACAGGAACAAATGTGTAACCATGGTGACCACACAGTGACTGAAGTTGAGGCCAGTATTTCTTTGTGAGCTCCTCTCGTTCTAACTCAAGACCCCCAAAAGGAGAGCTGAAGAATACTCGGATCACTTTTTGCGATAGTTTGCTTTGAGCCTGGTTGGCTTGCTCCAAGGCTGTGGTGAACTCCTAAAAGAAGATTACAAACCGTTATAGGAAATAGGAATTACTGCAGCTTCATCGATCATAGCTAAGAAATTTATTGTTAGATGAGCTAATTATTAACCAGTTCGCACTTTTAGTATATCAAATATTTTTTGACTCGCACTTATTTGGAGCAAGCTAGTTGCGCAAGAGAAAACATGTTATATATAGTGGTCGGAAGCCAAAAAGTTAGCTTTTTAATATTTTAGAACATATGATTGCGAACTTTTCAAAACTACCTGCCATATCTTTAATTAATCTAATTATTGTTTTCAACAGAGATTTTAGAGACGCCTTATTGTTTGTATCATAAAATTTGTTTGCAAGACGTGTCCCTAAAGCTCTCACTTCGGCTCTGAGGTGCAATTAAAAGTCGTTTACACGAACGACTGGACTAGATAATTTACAATGTTCTAATAAGAATATTAGTATATTGGAGCATTTAAAACGTTTGTGTTTCCACCTATCAACAGAAGAAATTGACAGCAAAAATTGCAAATATAACTAGATTACAACAAGCGAGTTCGCCCAAGCAAGGGTTTTTAATATCACGTGTACGCAGTGCGTACCTATTTGTACATTCTTATAGGAATGTATATGTCATATTGTCTATGATGCCATATAGGGAAGGCGCTGATGGATCGATTCTTTATATATTTAGCCGGGTTTGGCACTCGTGTAAAATTCCTAAATGTGTCTTATGCCAAAGAGCACGCTTCTTGCATTTTTATACGAAATTCGCTGCGATATCTAATGAAGAAACATATCTTCGCACGTATCAGGATGCTTTGACGGATTATGACTAATGTGCAAGCTGAGAATTTTGATATTTACGAAAACATAGAATAACCTATAAAATGAGAAGTCTATTTAAAAAATATTTCAAATTACAGTATAAAGAATATACCTTATCTTTAATTCCCATCATTTTGCATGCATGAACGATCTGTGTTTTCTTAAAGATCGATTTTAAAAAGGTTTAATTAATATATTATTTCTTGATTATTTCTTGATTTGGAGAACATCTTTTGAGTACATGTATTTTATCAAGGTCCATCTTGATCGGAAAATATACACAAACTGACAGTCTGACATATGCTTGTCAGTGTCTTCGAATTTGAAACAATTTATTGTTTTGAATGATATAATTATGCAAATTTGCTGTACTATCTAAAGCTCTGTGTCCATAGAGATAAAGGCAAACAAAATATTTTAGGCCAAATTTTAAACATTTTATATTAATTACCATTAAAGTGGAAACATATCAATCACTATTTTTCGCTGCGTGGGAGATGGTGCTCTAAAGATTATATCCCTTTAATATATTGCATCGCAATTCGCAACACTAAATTTATCAACAAAAAGCATGAATAAAATGAATAATAATGTATATCTAAAAACGTATGCATCATCACCCACTGAACTACACACAACACAGCAGGTTGTGTAACTGTAAACTATTGTTACTTAGCTAAGCTTTGTTGTTTGAATATTGAAAAAAATGTAACCACGATACTGGAGAAAGTTAACTAAGACATACATTTTTCTTACTCGGTACGGTCCTGTTGCACAGAGACAGGTGTTAATAACAAGTGTAAATTTTGGCAACCTGCTTCAAAGCATCCTATCTTGGTTGCATTTAATTTCCTCGCCGTGATATTCACAGATATTTACTAGTATTGTCATATTCGGATACCCCACTCAGTTATATAATCATGTATGTAACCCACCCAACATTAGTTCACGCCTACTGAGTACTGGCTCTGTGGCCTGAGCCGCAGTTAAGCCGTTTAGATGGCGCCAACCGTTTTTGTTTAAAATACCAATGTGAAACCCTTTACGTTCTAGATTTCTGTCCTAGATTTCAATTTTCAAGTCAGAAAAGGTTGTCAGAAAAGTCGCTCAGTATACCAGTGAACTGCACTATATAATATAGATTTTAGTTGCCGACCGGATGGGCGAACCCGATAAAGTGGAAACATACTGAATAAATTATAATTCAGGAATATAAAATTGAAAGTCTTACCAGTAATTTATTCAAAACGTTAATGATTTCCGAAGAAGCTAAAGGAAGAGTCTCCGTTCAACATCAAAATTCAAAATATTGTGTTTATTAAACTCAATTTTAACCGAGAAACATGAGTTTACTTCGCTGTCCTTTCTTGGCTCGTCAGCCTATGTCCGTTCTTCGTACTAAGAGTGCCTATATGATGAATTTCGCTCGGAACTGTCCGATTATGTCAAAGGTTTTGAGTTCCCTTCACCCGACAAGTGCTCAAATGCACACATCAGGTATTGTCGTTGTTTTCACTTGTTTTGTCTAATATCAAAAGTGTTGTACTATATTTGTGGGTAGTTACAGCTGGATTTTAACATAGTTGGCTTTATTGTGAGCAAAAATTCTACACGTTAAATATATTTCCGTCTATATATTAATACGCAGTGTGGTTTATATTAAATAGCCTAATATGCTTTGTGAAGTAAATAAACTAGTTAGAATTAAGAATTTGTTTGTTATCTGGTAAATCCGTTTTCTTTCTTCTGCGAGGGTTCAATTGACGAATGACTGAATTTAGGCAGTTCAATACAACGTGCCATAGTCTTAAAATTCGCAGGATAGTACACGTTAATAAAATATTGAAATTACTGTGAGTTAAGTGATGTGTAACATGGTCATTATA
Source organism: Dendronephthya gigantea (assembly GCF_004324835.1). NCBI lineage: Eukaryota > Metazoa > Cnidaria > Anthozoa > Malacalcyonacea > Nephtheidae > Dendronephthya > Dendronephthya gigantea. The sequence goes on from NW_021163031.1 coordinate 2,217,096, forward strand.
ACAAGCATCTTTGTAGTACACTATCCAATGATTTAAATGCTTATTTTAGGTGTAAAAGCTACTGACTCTGGTTCTCGAGATGGAGGTTTGTGTATTTTAAATATATTATATAATTTACTATGTTTTTATTACCAGTGTTTTATTACTTGTTCAAATGATAGATATTGAAAGGCTTGAATAATTATAGATACACCTGATTTGCATATTATGTAAGCTGTGTTTTAGCCGCATCTTGTACGTAGCAAAAGTACTTGCCAGATTGAGTTCACCCACTATTTCCCTCTTTCAGTTAAAGCTCTTTATTTTAAAAAACTTCAGTATTGCATTTAAATATTGTATCAGCACTCCACAGATAACTGAGCTACTGTGAGTGTTGATATTTTTGAGAGTGTTATCTTGATGGGGTCTAAAAGGACAATTTGTGGGAATTATTTATTTCTCAACTTCTAAAACTGTCATTGGAAGGATTTGTGTGTTAAAAGAAAGAAAGGCTAACTGATGATATATTAGTGTAAAGACCACTAATATATTGTTTAGATTAACCTAATTTTATGTTTACATTTCATTTAAACAAAATCAGCTGTGCAAGGCAGTGTTTTTGGGGCCAAAGTATATATTGGATAGGATAAGAGATTATTTTGTCAACTAAGTACTCTCTTTTTTTTTGCCAACCCGTTGAATGTTTGCTGTGTTTAAAATTTTATTCATTATCTAGCTTTATGTTCAACTTTGTAGGAGCAAATTTTGAAAAGTGTCCATTTTTGGTTGATTCTGGCCTTAAGATCCAGAAACCTAATGAAGAAGTACTGAAAGATATTCTTATTGAGAAAGAAGATCAGGGAATGTTTCAGGTGGCAGAAGACAAACCTGCTGCTTTTCAAGGTTTGTATATTACAATTACATGTACCTTAATATTTCATTATTGTACCTGTAGAGTTACTGGTGTGCTCATAATTATTTATCTCATTCTTAGAAAATGCAAAGAAATGTCCATTTTCCTCAAAACCTGTTGCTGATTCAAAAGATGTTCCTAAACAACCAGGAAATTGTAAGTGTTATCAGAACATACATCACAAAGCTTTAGTATTTATTTCTTTTAAAACACCATTGTACAAAAGAAGTCTATTTCCTGAACAATAGCTGATCATTGTAATACATTAATTTGTAGGTATACTGTTTTAAGAAAGACTTTTGTAATAATTTCTGGTAAATTCTTTTCTAGCATTTGGTTATGAGAGTTTCTTTGATAAGAAGATCTTTGAAAAAAAGCAGGATCAGTCGTATCGTGTGTTTAACAAGGTGAATCGTCTGGCTAAGAAATTTCCTTATGGGCAATCCTATAGCCATGGCAAGAATGGTGATGAGATATCTGTGTGGTGTAGCAATGATTATCTTGGAATTGGACATCATCCTAAAGTTATGGAGGCTGTTAGGTACTATAATATTATTACTTAGTTGCCTAATGATTTATATCTTCCTTGAGGCTAAGATGATTGAGAAGAAAATGTGCTATTTTCTATCTACACATCTACAAAGATGAACTGAACATAGATATACAGCTTTATTCACATCCACAAGAATCTTGAAATAAATTATTCTCAATTTACACCTGCAGATCATTAATGTTTGTTAGGAAATTATGTTAGGTTATTTTGATGCATGTGAATAAAGTTTCCCTGACAATCAGACTACTTACCGCAGCATGTTATCACCAATAATATAGAGAAACAATGGATGAGTATGGTGTAGGAGCTGGTGGAACTCGGAATATTTCTGGGAACAGCAAATTTCATGGAATGTTGGAGGAACGTCTGGCCAAACTGCATCAAAAAGAAGCTGGTCTAGTATTTACCTCGTGTTATGTTGCAAATGATACAACTTTGTTTACGTTAGGAAAGCTCCTACCAGGTATAGACTCTATAACAATGTTTGTAGTTGAGATCTTTAGGCAACAGAGTCCTATAGTTGATAAAAGAAATACAGATCCAATTTCTTAATTGGTTTAAGAATGAAGTATAATCCTTAATTTCCTGTACTCTGCAGGTTGTCACATCTTTTCCGATGCTGGTAATCATGCCTCCATGATCCAGGGTATCCGGAACAGTGGTGCAAAGAAACATGTCTTCCGCCACAACGACCCCGCTCATCTCGAAGAATTGCTTCGCAAGGTTGATCCTGATCTGCCCAAGATTGTAGCATTTGAAACCGTTCATTCAATGGATGGATCTATTTGTCCCTTGGAAGAACTTTGTGATGTTGCTCACAAATATGGAGCTTTGACCTTTGTTGATGAGGTAAGAAAAAGTGGCACAACTTAATTAAGATCTTTGTTTTTGACACTGCTCTAAAGCAGTTTATATTGGACACATTCATCACTTTGTTCAGTGGGAATTGAGAGGCCAGGTGCACGAGGGTTTTTATTAAAACTGTCCTAACGACAGGTGAAGGGACTTGACTGGGATGGAAGAACAATATCACTAATCTTATTGACGAAAAACTTGGTGAAATGAATTCGAGTAAAATTGTGTCTCGAATTTCTCATTCTGTGTAGGTGCATGCAGTTGGCATGTACGGAGCACATGGTGCAGGCGTGGGGGAAGAACGTCAGCTGCTTGACCGAATGGACATAATCACCGGCACCCTTGGGAAAGCGTTCGGACTTATCGGTGGTTACATCGTAGGTTCCGCGAAGCTAGTCGACACTGTCCGAAGTTATGGTTCGGGATTTATTTTCACCACTTCGTTACCTCCGATGATTGTCCGAGGAGCTATCACTTCAATTGATGTTCTCGCGGGCGAGGATGGAGTCCGGCTGAGGAAAGCCCATCAAAAGAATGCGAAAATGTTGCGTAATCGTATCATTCAAGCTGGAATACCTGTGATTTATGCCCCAAGCCATATTATTCCTGTACATGTGAGTGAAATGCGGTACCATTTTGTTTGAGATGATTTTTCACTGAAAATTAAACCGGCTAAATATTCAAACAATTCCGATGCACATGAAATCAATTTCTCGAATCTTCGTTCAACAGGTTGGTGATCCGGAGAAGTGTACACAAGTCTCAAACGACCTCATGAAGCAGTACAACATCTACGTCCAAGCTATCAACTACCCGACTGTCGCCCGCGGTGAGGAACGTCTGCGGATTGCACCGACTCCACATCACACTCCTGAGATGATGGATGAGTTCGTCGAAGCATTAGTTCAAATTTGGCAGGCTAACGATCTTCCTTTCGTCTGGCCCGTGTGCAACAATTCCTGTGGTTGTCAGGCCCAGTGTGACACAGCCAAACAAGAAGGTCTCATCTCGGAGCATTACGCCTTACCCTTGGTCGGGACAGCTTGAGATGCTAAAATTTTAACTCATCGATGACTGTGCATTTTGTGCATTTTATCGTCGATAATATGTGGAAAAAATCCGAAAATGTAGACTAGAATGGAATGTAGTATAGTTTTGAAACTTTCAATGGAACTAATAAACATACGCGTTATTGAATTTTATTGTGTGGTCATTTTAACAAATAGAATTGTAAATTACCTCTTATAAATTACCCGTTGTACATATTACCCTCTAGAAATTACCTCTTACTCAGTATTGCACCTAATAAAGGAATAATCAAATGTGTCAAACATTGCAGAAATAGAAATTGTTGAAATTTGAATAAGTATGCAATTTTGAAACAATCTCATCTTTGCCTCTGTTTATCAACTAGATGTAGTACCGTGAACACTGAACAGAGTTTACCCAGTGGGGTGACATAAAACACTGCCGGAAAATGATTGACCCTTCCCATGATGCAACGACGGTCTGCGAAGAAGGCAGCATACATCCTCTGCACAGTCTCCACCCCGGCGCGTTTTTTTGGGGGACGAGGCTGTCCTCTGCATACATCCAAAAATTTAACATTCATTATGTCCAGTGTCAACAATAATTTTGAGATCAGGAAAACAGAAACCACGTGACCAGTAATTCATTTTGCTACCTCGCCTCAAATCTAATTCCTCAAATCAATGGCCAAAACCTTCTTCACAAATAAGATAAATTTCTTCTATGTTTACCATGAAGAACATGGTATGTATAGTTCTTAGTATTCGATAAAGTTCTATCTAAAACTAGAGTGTATAAATATGACATGTTGGGTAGTATTTTGTGAATACGTACGGGGCCTGTCAACATTCGGGCATCTTTTCGACTCCGAGTTCCCGGATAATTGCAAACTTCGCTCCAAAATTTAAATGTCCCGAAATTTACCGGGAATGTATTGAAACGATTGATTGTATTAATTTTTTGTATCATTCGTATTTTCGTGAGAAAATCATTGCAATTTCTATTTTAAAATATACCGATTGGCTGAATGTTACTTTCATTTTCAGGTAGACCGTCATCTGTGTTTATACACTGTCTGTTTAAGAGGGAAATTTAATAGTTAATACATCCATTTATATCCAGATATGCTACAGGGGCCAGTTGTATCAAGCCCGTTTAGCTTAAACGCTGGATAAGTCAAAATTAAATAACACTCTTACAACTCTGTTGAATGAGTCAACTTTAATATTATGCACTGAATATGTAGTTGTAGACAGTATCTTTGTATTAAGCTTAAAAACATTTAGTTTGCTTGTTGAATAAAACGATAGACTTGCTTTCTATTTTGAATTTATCCACCGTTTAAGCTAAACGGGCTTGATACAACCGGCCCCTGGTTTTCATCTATGTTGATATACGCAAATTTACACTAGGGATGATTGCATATGTATAATATTAGGAAATTTAAGAAGGATTTTACTATTCTTGAACTTAATGTGGGTCAAATTCAATGGTTTGAGTGAAAGCTTTTTATTATCAGTATGAAGTTTAAACTGTATGGAGGTGGAGGATAACAAGAATGAAGGCATCTCTGTGATCTCAGAACATGGCACTATAGAAGTGACTGAAGTACAATCTCTCCATGATCATAACATTCGTAATCAGACCATAATTATTGATGAGCATGAAAAGCAAGAAGGTTAGTTAAATTTATGTTACATTTATATTCATGTCTGAGCTAAAAATATTTTTTAGGAATCACACTTCATTAAAAAAACCTAGAATTAACTCAGGTGTTGGGTTTCATTGGAACCAATATACTGATTGTTAAAATTTCCTTGTGAAATTCTAGCTGATGGTGAATCCGATTTAAAGTCTACAACTTTGGACCATGTTTCTGAGGAAAATCTTCATGTGAGATTTTAAACATTTTTTTTTAATTGCCAAAAAAATATATTTGGGTATATACGTATAACATGTAAAATAAGTTAAATGTTAAATATTTAACAATTATTGGATGAGGTTGTTGCATTATCGCATATGCAAAAACTGATTTCAATAATTGTTTTATTATGTATTTTTCCTGCAATTTAATAAAAGTGCAGATTATTGACAACAAACTAGCAGCAAAAAAATTTGTGTCACCTACGGATTATTTTCAATGTTGCATAGGTGGCAAGACATTGAGAATTATCAGTAGGTTTTTAGCCAATCACAATCGAGATTGCATTAATAATCCGTAATAATAGCAATTGATGACAAAATCCTAACCTAAATATTCTAAATTATTACTGTGTATTGGTGAGAAATGGCTTAATATAATTTGCATTGGGACTAGAAGTTGTAATGACCTCAAAAGTAGTTAAGTGTTGTAAATGTTAAGGGCAATTGATTTGCCTTTGAAATTGGTGTATCAATCCCCATATTCCTACCTAATTAGTAATATTGTCAGTCTTTAGTCTTCCGCACAGCGCATCTGGCCTTGTTTCAATAGCAAAACAAGGCTATACACGGGGGCTGTGCGGGAAACTAGTTACTCCTTTGCTGTAAAGGAATATTTAGTCGCACTTAAGATAAACAACGTGCTTATGTTGCAATCAATAAGGTATCCACATCAACCATGCAAGCCTATACTGCACCTATCATGGTTGAGTCAGACCTTGCATCATCTGTATGTCCTGTGGAGCCAATGGATCAATCATCACACAGTTTACCACGACTTGCTATAGCACCATTACCTGAAGGTTCCCAGAATGAAATACAGTCAGAATTTGATGATATTAACCAAGCATGGTTTACAACAAAAGAAGATAAAGATAGTCTACAGGGGAAAGGTAACAATCTGCTCACGCTGGTAGTAATAGGTCATTCCAATAATGAAGGCAGTTATTTTAATAGTGGTGGTGATATGTTGGTATATAATCATTGAACTGTGGTTACTATTTGATGGTAATTGACGTTATGACATAATATGGCATGTGCCTGGATGTTGATTGTTGTGTTGTTAATGTATACCCCTGGGGTCTTACTAAATAACTGACAACAAGCTAAAAATTACTTACAGAAAGCTTATAATCATTGATAACGATGTAATAGATGCTAATATTGTGTTTCTTCGACTTATAACAGTAATAATATTACGAATTTCCGACCCGTCTTGCTGGCTTTTTTATGCTTCCAAAAATAAAATCAAAGAAACACAATATTAGCGTCTATTTCATCGTTATCAATGATTATAAGCTTTCTGTCAGTAATTTTTAGCTTGTTATCGGTTGTTAGTAGAACTGTACCCCTACCCCATGATGATGGCTTCCGTACATGTACAGGTCATGATCATGATGAGTTTTTCACCCTGTGGTAGTATGGTTTTTCATCATTCTTGTTAACATACAGTCTGAACTGGTTATAAATGTGATTTGATTGTTCAGAGTTAGCTAATACAGCTAAGTAGCGGTGATCATTGATATCATATTTTACAGGGGTGAAATGGCGACAAGGAATGTGGTCTAAAGAAGAAAGTGAACTTCTACACAGTAATATCATGCAATATTGTAAGGTATGATGTGCACTGTTTATGACTGCAAAATTAATGTTGCTACATACGTATTTCACTATTCAGAGCCGTGGTATCTCCGATCCTCGTGAAGTTGTATTTAAACAGAGTAAAGAAGAAAGGAAAACATTTTATAGAACAATCGGTGAGTAGAATTCACTTTGTTTGCTGGCTGAACCAATTTAGAGTTTATTGCTAGATGTGGTTATTTTTGCAACGTAACCAAAGACAATTTTGAGAAATAATTCAATTTTGATAAAGAAAAATTGAAAGTTAAATACTCTTTTTTCGAGTTTCAAAATAAAGATTACTGTAGTTAGCTGTTTGACCCATCACCAAATAATGTTGCACAGGTTTGGTAGTACTTGGTAGAGCTTGCATTGAATGTCATAAAAAGTGACAACGGAGCTCTAAGCAGGGAGACTGAAACGATTCTATGGTTGCTAAAGTACAGTATATATGTGTTCAATATTTTTAGCCAAAGGAATCCATCGCCCATTATTCGCCATCTATCGCCGCGTTTTAAGAACGTATGAGACTGGGAACTATAATGGCAAATACACTCCTGACGAGGTGGTAAAGTTGAAGGAATTGAAAAGAAAACATGGCAATGACTGGACCGCCATTGGACTAGCTTTGGGACGAAGTGCTTCCTCAGTGAAGGATCGTTGTCGCTTACTCAATGAAAAATGTTCTACAGGTGGGCATGGCAGGGTGTGTTGAAAGCGAAATTCTAGTGTAGAATCCTGCATAGTGGGCGGGCGGGCGCAGTAGTATACATAGTTTGTGTCCCGTTTAAAAGATCCGAGTTTAATATCTCACCTTTTTAACAAAAATTGAGGATATGACGCAGGGAGATGTGAATGAGTTTGTCTACTTCTATTATATATCGTCAATTCTTTCAACTTGGTTCTAGTCAACAGACAGATTCAATTCTTCTAAATAAGTCTAACTGGAAATTTTTGGCTTTTGATTCTTAGGTAAATGGTCCCAAGATGAAGAAGATCGTTTATCTGAAGCGGTCCACGAGGTGACGTCAACAGTTTCTGGGGAGAGTATTACTAGTGGTATATTGTGGACTGATGTCGCGAGAAGAGTGGGGACGAGATCGGAAAAACAATGTCGATCCAAATGGTAAGAAAAATAGAAGCCGAGCATTGTTGAACGTATTTTGGTTTAATGTATATTAGAATATGTACATTATAATAATAAAATATAAAAATATACTTAAAGTATAAGTAAAGTATAATTAAGTCCCCTTAAGTCTTCAATTAAGTCTTCATAACTATACAATGCCGCAATTTTGTATTTTTACTGCGGGTGGAAGAGTTTAACTCATTTAGTTACAACTTAGTATGAAATGTGGTATAACAACTGCCTAAAATAGACAAAACACTCCTCGACGTTTTGACCTGAGTCTGACGAAGGCCCTCAGGGATCGAAACGTCGAGAAGTGTTTTGTCTATTTAGGTAGTTGTTATACCACATTTGATGCTAAGTTGTTTGAAGACGCTGCCACGCTGCTCCCTGGTTATATATATTGGAACTAATTTAGTTACACACTTCCGGCCGTGGTAAAAAAGTAGACAAAATTGCCAAATTCGCATGGCTATATTTTCTGCACTTTATTTTACAATATTTTGCAGCCAAACTTGGCAACTATACTAAGTTTAGAATGTTCTTTTCGGAAATTCTCTTTTTGTCGCCTAAATCAAAAGTTGGTCTGTTATGCAATAGGTTCATTAAGGTTTGGGTGCATTTACTAATTACTAATATTCAAAGTATAAATTTCAAGGCTGAATTACCTCAACTGGAAAGAATGTGGTGGAAAAGAATGGAATAAAACAGATGAAATAGATCTTATTAAAAAGTTAGTTATCTTAAACATTCATCACATAAACTATTTTCAAGATGCGAATCGTATGATTGAATTCTATTTTTTGCTGTTATAGAATTTACAATTTAGGAGTTCAAAACGAAAGTGAAATTGATTGGTCAGGATTAGCCGATGGTTGGGCAAGTGCCAGATCACCCCAATGGCTACGCAGTAAATGGTGGACAATTAAGAAACATGTCCCTCAATATTTGTCATTCCCAGGTAGGTAAAGAGAGACGGTGATTCAATCCCAAAATTTTGAAAGTGCGTCGTCGAGTCACCTTTAGATAACCACGAACTTTGGATTTAAACTCCACTATCTTAAGGCCATGTTACACGGTGGAATTTTTGTTGCAACTTGTAGTGCAATCCTACTTTTAAGAGATGTAATTTAGTGCACAAAGTATTCGAAATGTCAGTGTAAGAAACGTACATGGAGTGTAATAAACATAAAAGTTTCGTATATAGTTGCCATATTTACATCTGTCAAAAGTAGAATTGCATTGCAATTTGCAAGAAATGTTGCACGGTAAAGGCCCATTCACCATGTAAAGGACAAACGTGACACTTTAAATTCCACCCTGAACAATTCAACAAAATTGAATGAAGATTGTGGTATAGGCCCTCTTTTGCATTCGTCAGAATGATAATTACTTACAACTTATCGTGTAGTCTAAATAGTCCTTAACGAGGCCTTGTTTTACATAAAACTCGTGATATCCAGCAGTAATGTAAGAAAGCAAAGGCCATTGCTGATGTATTTAAAAAAGCAGTAAATCAAGCTTTGCAGTATATGTTTCAACGTTAACGCCGTATAAAATGTGATGCTTAAACAACGGCATATACTCACAGCCATGAATTTTAGCCTGGTCTTTGACAAATTGTTGTATTAAAAGATAATAATATAATGGAATTCAAAATCTCTTTTCATCAGACATAATATCATACCTTCACTCGCAATATGCAAAAAGTCTCAAGCATCGTCTATGCAGACATGACACAAGGTATTTACAACTTCCCAATGCTGAACCACCGCTGGCGTTAAACACCACTGGCTTACCTCTTTCGCCGCTGACCACATGTGCTACGGTCTCGACAAGTGTGGGACATGCTATAACAGGTAAGAATTACGCGCCAAAAGGTTGACAATTTCATATTTCTTTATAGGTGATATCTGCGCACATACACTTGCGCAGCTTTTGTACTCTTCATAACTATACAAAGCCGCATTTTTGTTCAGTAAATTATCTAGCTGGTAGGCTATTGTTGCGCGCAGTTTTCCGGACGTATCAATTTTGTCTATTGTATAGAACTAGCGATAATGCAAGTTCTTATCTATGTCCAACTAAACTCCTATTAAAATTTTGCTTTCCAGTGGACGGAGAAATATACATTGCTCGAGGGGATGGCAAGGGATCAGATGGTATCAACACGTATGAAATGGTACATTTACGTCCACTTCCAAACACCGACCCATCACAACCAACGTCTTATATCATTGAGCCGGTGCAATGCGCTGCTGTTACCACGTCCGCTACCTCATATCTTCTGCACCAGACCTCTCAGGATCAAGGCACGAAGTTAGTTAAGGTTCCTTCAAGTTCTGAGACAATAAATACCCACGATGATGGGAACCCACAGGTTGGTTACTTCAACAACTTTTTTGTTAGTACATTTTAGATTTACGATGATTTTCGGAATGCACATTTGTTTGAGAATCACTTTGAAATAAAGTCGAAATATCACCACAAATTCTTGTCTTGTTTAATACTCGAATCTTGAGTTTACAAGATGTTGTTTTTCGGAGCATTTTTCGTCCTATCTTACATACACATGATGTAGAGTTAATCAGTTATGAAGGCTGGTAAACTGAGTGACATTGAGTAAGAATATTCTAATGATTAGTGATACTTAATTCTTAAGTCTTTCACTTCTTGAGTGTTTTTTAACGGTTCTCTCTTGTTTCGTAGCAAAATAACAGGCAGGAAAATAGAATTATTACGCAACCAGTCATCGTTTCACCACTGCCATCAAATCAGATACAGCTGGGTGCAGATTCATTGCGCAAAGATATTGAGAACGCAGCAGCAGAAATCATGTCAACGCCTACTGAAGTCAGATTACCTGCAGGCAAGGTGACTGATTCATACGTTGAAAATGGGGCCACTGATATCTTACAACAGGATCAACAACTGGAGTGTGTTTCTGAAGAAGAGATCTCGACCACAGTTAACACAGGTATGAAAAGATGCCGTCTTCTCGTCTTTTAGAAAGCGCTTCATTTATCTTTATGGGGTCCTTAATAGCTCCCTCATTCGCTTTCTTTAGAAAGTAAATCCAGCAGAGAAATCCAAAGTGCTTCTGAACGGCACAATGGAGACCGAGAGCCGTCCCATAATGCACTTGGACACGATAATAGCTCGCCTGAGGAACTTGTGTCTCCTTCTATGACCCAGTCTCTTGACATCAATTTTTCTACAACGAACAACACTATTTATTCCCATTCACTCGTTCCAGGCTTAGTGACGAAAAACCTCCCGGCAGGGATGATAACGAATGAGGTAATGATAACGCAGCCCTCACTTCCAGAAGAAATTCTGCAAACACAAAGTGATGAAGCTGCGTTTTTAACAGATTCAGACATAGTGGTGTCCAGTCCGCTGGAAGAGGTGACTGTTACAAGTAATGTCAGCGGTATATCCTCTGAAAGTTTAATTATAGAGAATGAAATGACATATTTTAAATAATGATGTAGAAAAGAGTAATTTAATGGCTTACTTGGCTTACATAAAGTATAATGGCGCACTGGCGCTCCATTCTGTAGACAAGAATTAATATGGGAAATAAAATCAGAGATACATGCACACGGAAGAGGCACCAACCTTAACCTATCGTAATATTCCTGTAGATTATGTAACGATAATTTGACATTTTGACTGCTCTGGTGGCGCCCATAGATCCCAAATTTTGCTTCCAGAATTTAATTTATATGTTTCTGAAACCTGAAAATTCGCGTCGCGTTGTACGGATAACGACTGAATTACCCAAAATACTTCAGAAGCCATGTTCTTAGATTTTGTTACGCCAAGGTCTTATGAAATGTAACAAAGTGTAAGTAATCGCATGAACAAAGACACGCTAAAGTTGAAAGATTAGAAGTTGTTGGACATGCATGGGGCATTTGAGACGGTGTCGAAAGCTAAATTTTGTTATATTTTTCTCGTTTCACGTGAACGACAACACGATTCAGTTTCACAAAGTTCGCTTGCCGGTCTTTTAGATTAGACTTTTAATTCTACATACAAAGGCTAGGGATGTATGTTAATCGTTGTGTTACACGCGTTAATTTAAACATCTGGGACCAGTGGTTCAAAGCTAGGTTAGCCCTAATAACCCTAGGTTAAATTTAAATCTGCACTGTTTTAGTATATGCCTGAACCACTGTTCGTTTTAAAACCTTAGAAAATATGACTTCTATCAGTTCAGAAAATATTTATGAAAAAAGAAATTCAACTTTGTAAACCAGTGATTATAAAAATTCATTTTAAGACTTGCTTTAACCCAGGATTAAGCGTATTTGATGAATGGATTGATAATAAAAACGTACGACAGTTTCAGTTAAAGGTAAAGAGTTGACAGTTTCTTGTCAAAACATGCCTTTTTTGTCCGAAATATCCGGAAGAAAAGAGTTATTTTTCGATTGTTTGATAAAAAAACAATTTGCCCGCGTTTTTCTACATTATTCGCAAGAATTTACCCGCATTTTCTAACTATTATCCGTATGAATTTAGCCGCCTTTTCTACCATTATCCGCAAGATCTATCCGCTTACCCGCACCTGCGTTTTCTACTGATACCTCTTATTTCGGAGTTCTCAACCCATCCAGTATGACCAAACGTAGTAATTTTAACTACTTGGTAACTTTTCGGATGATTGTAGTAATTGGAAATTTGTACTTTCTTAAAATTACAGAAAGCTTTATTACTTTTCAAGCATTCTTACAAGGTTGAAAAAATACATGCGGCCCCTTTTTGTCTTGTGTCCTAGGTCAGTCCACAGAAAAACAATAATTTATACGTTTTTGTTAGGGTAAAGTAGGGATATTTTGGAAAAAGATTTGGAATTACCAATGATAATGCGGGATAAATGTGTGCGTAGTAATTTTTTGCCTCATATAGTAATTTCTGTCACCTAATTTGGTAATTGCCTTCAAAAAACCTGGGTCACACTGCATGCAACCACAGATGCAACCCATCTGAAACACTAAAAAAATTGCTCAAATACAAAAGATTATGTCGCTTCGCGCGACAATTATCGCTTGTGGAAAACAGGCTTAACGCCGAGTCGGCTTCTTGTTTGGTATAAAAAGTGGGCTACTTTATAATTCCTGTGATTTTCTTTGTTCCAAGCGCTTAATTCACTCAGCTGTGCGTCTGTATTTGTCTTGCAAGGATGATGTAAATAGAAATTACCTGGTTTTGAAATTGACGAAAGTTCGTCTCACTTGACTGAATGCTACGTGATGATAACGACGTCAAAGTTCGGTATGACGCGTATGTAATGGTCCACATCCGTTTAATGATTTACATGAGATGATAGGTGATTATATATAAAGGTTGCTTTCATCACAGTGCTTTCATCTAAATCTGAGTCAATTCAACGTAATTCAACGATTTCGAGGGTGCAGAGTCAGAAGTTATAAGTATTCAACACCAGTCGAAAAAGGTAAGTAAAATCTTTATATCAAATCACGGTGCAAATATCTTATATAATATTGTATTTGTATTATGTATTTGTATTAAGGAAATATCTCCAGCGCTTAATATCTTACGTCTGTCTGATTTGTAGTTGCATGCATATACATATTCGAACTGGAAAACCACATTGGTTGTTATAAAATTGTACCATTTCTATTTAGGCTCCCCTGATTTTGCTCCTTTATTTATCATATGATTTAGCAACTGTAAGCCGGTGTTTGCAGCAGTTTTACCATTACTCCGATTTGGCATTGCGTCTCTGTGCACAGCCTACTCCGATTACTCCACAATAATGCATATGATGCAATTATTAATATCTCCCCCTTCAATTTATCTTAAATTTTGGAAATTTGCACTGCCACGAGGTTGAAGCATACGTTTGCGTGTGTTTCGAATGTTGCGACGGACGTGACATGTGTCATATGAATCATGAAAGGACATAAAGCTTCTTGTTCAATTTAAGAGTTCAAATTAGCTTGCTACCGATTACCGAACGTTCTTTTCCTCGGCAAATATTTTAAGAAGACAAGCTATATGTAGCAGGACATCTGTCGTTCATGAGTGAATGATTCATTTTTATAGTTCAAAGTGGCTAGGCCTTCCCTACTTGCGGAAAAAATTTCTCAGCTGGGGGAATTTATGGAGAATGTCATTACATCGTTCCGTTGGAAAACAAAATATTTCCTGTTGATGCATTGATTAGTCAATTATGATATTTTCTTAAGGCCAAATACATGGCAGCCTTCGCATAACTTCCCATCGAATTAATTGCAACAGAGTGGCTGAGAGATGATGAGAGGTGACAGAGTGTACATCGTAGCAAAGCTACAACATTGAACATTTGAACACTGAGTAGATTCGCGTAACACCATTTCTGGCAATTGTTTTGCGGTAAATCAAGCTCTTCGATAACAACTGCCTAAAGTAGAGAAACCTCTTCATGTTTCAACCGAAGCCCTCCGTCAGAAGAGTTCAGTACGATATTTATTTGCCGAGAGTTACATGTTTCGTTTGTGTTTTTGTGTACAGTGGTACAGTTCACTGATTTCAAAGGACCTTTTTATAAGGTCAAGACAGGAACTTCTTCTCTTGACCTTATCAAGACGAAATATGCTTTGGTTCCCCCTTGAAATTAAGCTGCCTTAATTGGCTACAAAATGATGTTGCCTATTATTTTAAATTACTAATTGTTCTGGCACCATGTTGCGAAAGTATTTAAAGATTTAAACTCCCACTGCAACGCTAGTTTAACATTTAACACAACCTAGTTCCCAGTCCCAGCGAGGGCATTCCCTTTTCGTCATTGGGATTAACAGAATTAACAGTCTTCTTATTTTTAGTAATTATTCCTCAAGAGTGACCGATCAAAAATGGAGCATTTGGAGGTACTTATTTTCCTGTTTTCACTTCACATTTAGGGTACAGAATTGTTTGGTTTTGCGTAAGTAAAGGCGGATTTCCACCTACACCGAAATCATTCGCTAGCGAAATATTTGCATATATTCTTTTGAATTGAGAACAGTCAAGTCGCACTAATTTATTTATGCTGTTAAAATTCAAAAGGAATATACAAATATTTCGCTAGCGAACAATTTCTCTGTTAGTGGAAATTCGTCTTAAGCATGGCCATAGTAGGCAAGGACAAAAGACAAAACAATGAAACGCAATGAAACGTGCGACGCAAGCATAACCAAGCGGTTAAAGGCCCGCACAGACACGATTTGGCAAGTTTTTTAGTTTCCAAAAGCAAATAAATTTTAACCTATCAGAATGATTTGGTAGATTACTTAATGATAATGCATTTTGACTGCTTAATAATACATTTTGACTGCTTAATAATACACGAATAACACGATAATACATTGATACGCGCTGAAATCGCACTTACGGCTTGGGCGTTGACGGTCGCCTTGAGAGTACAATACAAGGGCCGGTTGTTTGAAAGCTGGATAGTGCTGTCAAAAGGCCCGAGAGAGAGGCCCTCAAAGAAGCCCGCCTTAACTTGGCCGACGCTTTATATATAATAGTACCTTACAGTTTTGACACCGTCCATCTGGTGATCTTTTGGTGATCAGAAATATTGTTTGTCATTTTTGCGACTGATTCAATAGATAAAAGAAGAAAACGTAAAAGTGTTGCAGGTGAAAGTTGTTAAAGCAACTGGTGTCAGTGTTGGTGGTTACTTTGGGGATTGTAAGTCTCATGTTTTTTTCTGATTATGCGATAACGACATACTTAGGCCTGGGTTAAACATCGCAATTTGGTCCCGTCGAATGCAATTCTATCATTCGAATTAATTTCGACGAGACCAAAATGCGAGAAATTGCATTGAGAAAGGTTGTTACACAATCGACATTATACTTGACTTACAGTAGCGTAACCAGCCTGACAATTTAGTGCCGCTATAGGTGGTTTGCAATTGCCGCCATCTTGGTTGATTTTTCAACACATGTGCACAAATAATTTTTCGTCGTTGCTGTAATTTAATATCCGCCCAATAATACGACAGAGATGATAAGCAGTTACAAAATAAACAAGGAAAAAGTAAATCAACGCAGTTTTGTTCTCTTGAAAAGCAGAAGTAAACTTTGTAAAGTCAAACAAAATGGCGCCGAATGACTGATTATGACGTCATATGCAAACCAAGAATATGCCAATTTAATGTTATTATCATTATTAATTTCTTTAGCATAGCGGAATTAAATCTTCAGCCTGGCTACACGCTAGTGCTTGACTAGGCATCGTGCATGACAATTATCATTTTGTCTTTTAGGGGAGACACCGGACCCGTATGTGATGCTCAGAGTTCGCTCCAGTCCTAACGCGAAGCAAACAACCACGACCAAGAGAGATGACGTCAATCCTGTTTGGAATGAAGACTTCGAATTTTATCTGAATCCTGAACAGAAAAATGTTCTTGGTAATAATTTTTTCTCAGTCACTAATCAATGCATTGTATCTGTCCCGAGGATTAAAGAGTAAACAGACACGTTAAAAGCAAAGCGTAAACTAATTCAACTGCAACTAATCAACTCCTATCTCACGCCCAGACCACACCTTAAAACGTTCGTGCGTGTTGTGTGGCTTACCGACCATGGAGGCGCTCTTATAACTCGACTCTGCAACTATGATTCAGGGATCGATCCAACACTAGTGCACTAATTTGCACGACACAAGAAAACTGCTAAAAATAACCACTTTGTTTTGTAATGCAAATTTGTGCACTAGTTATAGTCAGTGCTGGATCCACCCCTGCTATGATTCATCTTCGAATTATGATTCATGTTGCGTCTCAAAGGAATATATTTCTGACCCTATTGCTTTCATTTGACCATTACAGTAAGACAAAGAAATTATGATGTTTGTCAGTGTAAAGGTCTTTTCCGCACATGATTCAATTTATCGGGCCCAATTCACTTCTCATGAATGTTTCATATATAGTCTGTTGACTTCCAATGTACATGTGCAGCAAATCAACTAAAGCCAATGCAGTACTGCTTTGTTGATCGTTCTTAAATTTGGAAGTTATATACAGGATTAAATCTCATTGCAATGATAGATGTTGGCCATCATGTTGCAACTTTATCAGCGTGTTTATACGCGACGCTGACAATTTTGTGTTTCCGTCCGTTTTATAGAGGTGATTATGATGGATGCCGATTTCGGTTTTGATGACAAAATAGGAAATAAAAAAATAGATGTTGATGGTTTACTTGAAAACGAAAAAATGGATGTGAAAATTGGTTTTAACGAGGTATGGATAGTCAACGTGAATAACAAGATTTTGGGTGATCATTCATATAGTGCCTAAAGTCAGCGAGCAGGTTGTACGAAGGGTGGAAAGCCCTATCCAGTGTCCACCATGCCCCAAATAGTGTGTTTTTCAATCGCTCTAGACGAGGCGAGTGAGGGTTCTGTTTGTTATTTTATCGAAACCGGGCAGGAAATATATATTGTAATATGTTAATTACCAGATTGGAGGTCCGTATAGGGAAGTATTTCCGGAGGTCTCAAAAACAGCCCGAGGGAAATATTTCCCTATACGGACCGACTAAACTGGTAAATAATAGATTAATTTTTTTTCTTGCGGTCCAAATTCATATTTTAGCGTTAGCTCTGTGATTTTAAATCTCGAGCGGTTCGTACGGCCTCATACGGACCGCTTGCGTAGCCAATCAGATTGCAGGAAACGCTAAAATTAAATATGAACTCGGACCGCAAGAAAAAAAATAATCTTTGTTATTTTCAATTTTTTCATGGTAATTTTTATAAGTTTTCAGAGAATCGCATGCAAAAGAATTAATTTCGCCAACACTTTTTATGCTTTGCACATGTATTGACGTAAGTCAGTATTTTTGAAATTTTTAGAAAACTACGCTTGAACTATCATTGCTTGTCATAAACGAGTAAGTACTCACACCTTCGCTCTTAAATTCTGGCATGAAACAAAACTGATGCAGAATATAACAGACATCATGCTTTTACTCTCTCCTTTTCTAGTGACAGCAAAGAGTTGAGATTTAGTTATGACATTAGTGACGAAGAGAAAGACTTTTTGAAGAAAAGAGATGGAATATTGGTTGAGAAGTTTGCGAAAATTGGTCTTGGAGAAAAAACCCCAAAGTCACAAGACGAGGTAAATATGTAGTTATGCTATACAATCTACACATCCAATTATACATCGTTCCATATGCCCTAGTTTAACATACACAATCTCCGGCACTTCTCTCATTTCGTTTTCTTAAATTGTTTCTGTATTCGAAGTGAACAGAGTTTGTACGGTTATATATATTTAGGTGCCAGTGATTGCTATCATGGGATCAGGTGGAGGTTATAGAGCTGCTTGTGGATTATCGGGGGTAATGGTTGCACTTCAAGAATCCGGGATTTTTGACTGTGCTACCTATATAGCTGGACTGTCTGGTTCCTCATGGTATGTTTCTTCGCATTCGTCTGATGTTGCATGTCTCTACAATCTTGAAGGCTTATTTAGACTTTAGGCCTCTTAAGGTACGGTATCATTCTGACGAATGTAAAAGAGGGCTTTTGCCACAATCTTTATTCATATTGTTCGAAATTTGAAATGTCACGTTTGTATGTGTATTCATACGTTCACATACGCCAGGGTACGAATCGTATACGACAAATCGCATAGTGTAAATGGGCCTTTATACAAATAATAGGCGAGGAAATAGGTCAGAGATGTAAACACTTTGTTTCCAATCTGAACTGCTAATGTCTGCTATATTCTCGAATAGGACAAACTGTCTGCATAACTAACACAACATTGCTTCGCTGTGGTCCTGAATAGCTAGCTATTAAACTGGAGGCCGTGTCCAAATGTGGAAAATGAAAAATTTAAGCAATTCTCAATTTATTGGGCCCTGCCGTCACTAGAAAAAGCGATGCGCATGCAGACCCGGTTATACTTTATCCTTAACAACACCATTCTCAGTGTTTCATGCTTTTTCAGGTATATATCCTCATTATACATGCATGACGGCTGGCCAGATAAAATTTCATGCAGAGATATGGCAGATGATCTGAAGGAGAGATTTAATACACCGTTGTTAAGTCATTTCCATTTTGATTTCAAACGTCGTATGGACGAGAAAGCAAAAGGCGGTCAACCTGTCAGATTTACGGATTTCTTTGGGATGGCAATTGGAGATGCTTTGCTACCAGTAAGAAATTTCATTGAAAATCAAGTCCTAAGTTTTTGGCATCAAATGTGGTATACCAACTGCCTAGAATAGACAAAAATACTTCTCGACGTTTCGACCTGAGGGCTAAGTTTTTGTTATTCCAGTTACGCTTGCGAAACGCCGGTCATTGCAGGCACACGGATAGAAATAAGGGACAGCGGTAAAATACCATAAAAAAAATCATCTTGGCATTCCTAACTGAGCTCATAGCCGTAAATCACTTAATACTTTACACCATATTTCTTTTCATTGTGCTTGTAACATTCCGTTACTTTGCCTTACATTTCTACAATATTTTCTTAGAATCAAGAATCAAAATTGAGTTTCCAAGATAGCAAAATTAAGTACGGGGAAGTGCCACTACCAATCACCACCGGCATTCGAGTCTGTAAAGACGTCGCAGCTGGAGCATTCAGTGGTATGATAATCTTGTCTCCTTATCGTGTTTCCCATGTAAATGATCAGTTTAGTTTGGTTGACAGTGTGCTATATATCTATATCTATAGGTATCTAACTAAAACTTTATCTAACTATACCTTTATAAGGTTTTTGAAAGGTCGAATGGAAACAAATAGATCGATATTTCTACGACAATGATCTTGACGAAGGACATTCACTTATTTTTCAAAAACACGACTGTGTAGTCTATAGTGCAATCTCTACTATATGAATGTTTATGTCAAAATATCTTTAGAATGGGTGGAATTTACACCGTACGAGTATGGTTCAGCCAAATATGGTGTTTTTGGAAAGACTGAACATTTTGGTGGGAAATACTATAAAGGTCGTTTGGTGAAGAAATACAAGGAGACTCCATTGCATTATTTACAAGGTTTGTCCAGTCTTTTGTAGTCTTGAATGGTATGAAAGGGATGCCGAGGAAAATTCTGGCTTTCCTGACATTTAAAAACTTAATAGCTACGTACTGCTTTCTTCATAGTTGAATAAATTTACGTTTTTTTATATATCAACCGTTTTGGTGCCCTGCTCATGTCCGGGGGAAATATGATAAATTAACTGTCCTAAAATGTCTTTGCGCTTGCGTCCGCTTTTGCTTCCTGTATAAGTTACGTAAATAGAAGTGCGCGCCCATGCGTAAACGTCACCATATACACGTAGTTTCAGAGTAGGTGCAGTTTTTTAAGTGTATTGTGGTTTTTCAGGTATTTGGGGAAGTGCCTTCAGTATTATTTTGGATTCCATGAAATCACCTGAAAAGAAAACTGAAGAGCAGAGACAAGAGGAACTGGGTACGAATACTTTTCGCTTTATGATGCTTCATGTAGAAACCTAGGATAGTAATTATGGCAAATATGCATGATGTGATAAATGATGTTTAAAAGATAAAATCAAAGATGAAGGAAACTGATCAATCACTTACTCACTCATGCCCGTTATGCCGGCTGGCAATTAGGGCGGAAACAAAGGTACTCCACTCCTGTCTGTTCTGGGCCAGCTTTTGAACAGTCCCCCATGTGTGATGGAGGGTCTTAAGCTCCCCTTCTACGGTTCGACGCCAGGTGTTCTTGGGTCGCCCCCGTTTCCGTTTCCCCTCTGGCGTCCAGTGGAGGGCTGTGCGGGAAATGTTACCAGGTTCTCTTCTCATCACATGTCCGATCCATCTCCATCGCCTTTGCATGATGATGGTGCCCATGCTGTCTTAGTTGCAGCGGGCGAGAAGATGTTGGTTGGAGATGGTCTCGGGCCAGAATATTCGCAGGATTCTTCTAAGGTTCTTGGTGTGGAAGGTGGACAGTTGTTTGAGGTCGTTTTCAGTCATCCTCCAGCATTCTGAGCCATACAATAGGGTGGAAAGTACGCAGCTCTGGTACAGTCTTAGCTTGGTCTTGGTGCTGTACTGGGATGATTTCCACACGTTGTTTAGTATGGCAAACATGCATGGTGTGATAAATGATGTTTAAAAGATAAAATGAAAGATGATGGAAACTGATCAATACTCTTCTGTTATTTTCGACTGTGGATCCAGTTTGTAAAAGATGAGAAACTGTGTGTCAAAGTTTCCAATTTTTTTCTTTGTATTTTTTTTAGTAAAAGCTGTGCTGGAAGACGCAGGTCGGTGTAAAACTGATGAACACGACAGTGAAGATGAAGAATTACCCGAAGACGAAATGCCTAGTACGTCCTCTTCCTCTCAGTTCTTATACATGTGAATTGAAGTAGTGTATTTTGATTATTCTCCAGCGTAATCAATGCATTGATGTAAATGTTTTTGCAGGTGAAAACTGGGTGACTGAGATGTTAAACCCATTCAATATATTTTCATCTCGTAGAGGAAAAGCTGCTGAATGCTTTAACTTCTGTCGTGGACTGAAGTTTAAATCACAGAAAAGTACAAATAGTTTTATTCATTTATTTTCTTACACATGTTTATTTCATATATGCATGCATGTGGATAGAGATTATTATCTTAAACATCTAAAGGAGACTTGATGTGTATCACAGCATAATAATGGAAACTTGAATATATGTTATGTACTTCATTTATAACTGTCAATAAGTGCATGGTTTAGAGGAGGTTACAAATATACTTGAAAATGCGAGCTCAATATTGATCATTTCGCGCATGTTTTGAAATTGACTTGGATTTTTTTTGCAGATCCAGATTTTGATTATGATAATCATACTAGTAAAGACAAGACCATCTGTGTTGTAGACAGCGGGATAGCTTTCAACTCGCCATTCCCTGCAATATTGAGACCTGAAAGAAAGGTTGAATTGATCCTGTCATTTGACTTCAGTCAAAGAGATGGTGGTGATAAGGAATTGCCTTTTAAGGTAAGTTAATGTTGCCAGACGGCTGCTATATTAAGGCTGATATCCACTCAGGAAAATTATCCTTCGAACTGGTTCGAACATTATGGGTTCTTTTGTGTTTAAAACGATTACTGAGTTTTGGTTGCGAGCACATGCAAGGATAAAAGAAACTTTTCTGCCCGATACGGACCAATCTCGTAACCAGAGCCTTAGCTTAGGTTAATAAGATCATATTATATCTTAACAACATTGTGTACAGTAAACATGCACGTGAGAGTAAATCATGCAGTTACGATTTTGTGGCACTTCAGACAGACTCAAATTCAATTCAGTTGCATGCAGGAACAGTTGAGATAAATAACGTAAATCTATCAGTCCTCCCGCAGACGTATAAATATGTTAAAACCCAAGCCAGTTGGTTAAAACTTAACGCCTTTCAGAGTGAATCAATTCTTTATTATTCTTATAGGAACTTATGAAAGCTGAAGAGTGGGCAAAGCAAAATGGTCATCCCTTCCCACAAATCAAGGGAAACCCCATCACTAAAGACACCGACATCCGTGAATGTTACATTTTTGAAAACAAAAAAGACATCTCGTGTCCTATTGTCATGCATTTCCCCATTGTCAATAAAACATTCAGAAAATTTGTCAAACCAGGTGAGTGAACTAAAAACGCACCATCATCTTTCGTATGAAAGTGCACAAACTATACTTAATAAATTATGCCTTTCTCAAGTTAAAAGCGTGAAAGGCGTTTGCGCACGAATCATCATACTAGAGTCTAGAGAAAGCCCTCCCTAAGGGTTCGCCACAATTTTATGTGTTCAAATCTCATTCCCAGGTGTTCCTCGTAAGACACAGGAGGAAAAAGACTTCGCAAACTTTGATATCTTTGATGACCCTGAACAACCTTACTCATCCTTCACGTTCGAGTACGAACCTAAAACCTTTGAGCGAATGCACGAATTGATGAAATTCAACACCCTGCTGAACGTGGATGCCATCAAGGAAAAGATCGCATATTATGTGGGATACAGACGAAACAATCCCAAATATGCTAAAAAATAATAAGAACTTTTAGTGCTAGTGACTTGTGCTGTGTGTAGGAACAGCCACTTATTCTAGTTATATCCACTGATTCTATTAATAGCCACTTATTCTGGTAATATCCACTGATTCTAGTTATACTCACTGATTCTAGTAACAGCTACTGATTCTAGTAATAACCACTGATTCTAGTTATATTCACTGATTCTAGTAATAACCACTGATTCTAGTAATAGCATGCACTGGTTCTCATCGCATTTATTAAACGCAATTTGACTGCATGTGAGTAGTTATGTTTAATACGAGTTTTACTGCTTTCCATACCGCTACTGGAAGCCTGAAATCCCGCTCGAAGCAAAAAATGTCTCCTTGATATATTAAACTATCCGATTTAACATATAACGAAATTTATAACACCGTATAACGCTTGAATCACCTCGGGCCGCATGATGTGGTGTAATGTCGGGAACACCGCATATATAACGATAAATTATAAATCTTTAAATCTATGGGACTCGACCAGACACCACTCAAGCCCCGTACAGACGAGCGAGAGTTTTCCTGACCAGTTCACTTGTTCATGTGTATGCATGACGTTTTCCTTGCCAAGTTTTATTTTCTCGTGTGTACGCGAAAGATTTTTTTGACAGGATAATATGCGTATATTTTACGATACTATGAGCCATGATAAAGTGAGATACAACCGATCGAATCTCGAAACAAACAAAAATGATGAAACTTCCGCTTGATTGGCTCGAAGATATTGTTGCGCACAGGACATATGCCGCCCTGGTTGCGCAGTTCCCTACTGCGCAATTCCGAGTCAAGTTTTCCTTGACGGCCGTCTATTTTTCAAAAGCTAGTCATGTCATAGCAGCTTTTCATCCTTGGCTCTTTGTCAAGGAAAACTTGTCAAGTAAATTATTATCCATCAAAAACCCTTCAGGCAAGAAATACATCGTGTCGGGAACCACAGAGACTGTGGAAAACCATGACCAGCCGACAATTTAAGAAAGTAAAGTAAAAAGCAAATTCCGAACAAACAAGACATCTTGAGAATCAAAATATAATTCAAACAAGACACAGATTGAGACTGTAAATTTTCGACTTTATTACAAAGTCATCTTCAGACAGGGATAACTTTGTAATAAAGTCGAAAACTTTGTAATAAAGTCGAAAATTTACAGTCTCAATCTGTGTCTTGTTTGAATTATATTTTGATTCTCAAGATGTCTTGTTTGTTCGGAATTTGCTTTTTACTTTACAGAGACTGTGGCATGGCTGGATCTTTGACTTTGTCAAGATCAGTCCCGTAGTTGGTCTGCAAAACAAAACTTCCTCCCAGCCCTCCCTGTGAATCTGTCATTCTGGATCTCACCAGTGAGGTCCACAATGACAGATATATTAAGATCATGGAAAAAATGTATCCAGCAACTTCAACGCTGCCTTCGAAAGTGAGACCAATGGGACGAGGTTTGGTCCGGTGATACATATGTTCTCCTTTTTTAAAAGCACCTACGCTTTCTTTGCTTTACGCCTTGCGGGTCAACCTCTAAAGATTCTTGCCACCAGACGACGACGTCGCACATGGTCCTACAGGCTATAGCCATTAAGGCTATCCGGGCCATTACGAAATTCATCTATAATGATATTTGTTACTTGTCTCTCTAGTTCGTAAACCGCTTTGGCACGCCTTGAACTGCCATAAGCCATATTATTTTAGTCTTCGCTTTAACTTTCGTTCATTTATTGCTATATTATGTTTCTCAAGCATTAAAGTGATCAGTGATGTGATTGTAGGTAAAGCCTTTCGTAAAATAGTATTTTATAAATCTTTCTCGGAACCCTAAGGTAAGTCGCCGTGTCTTTGGTGAATTTCATTTTCAGAACGGTCACTGCAGGGTTTTTTAATTTTTGTTTGCAGTGTGGGCGAATTTAATGTGCCCTGAGTTGTATATTTCGTTTGCAGGAAATTCTATGTTTGCAGCGATTTATTAAACACGCTTGCAGCAAATCTCATTCAGTTTGTTACAAATTACTATTGTTTGTGATATTTTTTCTGTTGAGAGTCGTGCACTTCTGGGCCACCACCGCGCGCGCACATTTCAAACGTCAGCGAGCTGACAGTCGCCAAGGAGTCAGGATGTCGTGATATATCGTAAGGCATTTCCTGTGTAAGTTCGAAGTATGAGCGTCGATCTTTTAAGTCTGATTTTCACCGACACGTCTTTCTTACGTACGAACACGAACATATAAAGGTTTAATTAAAACTCGTGTGTATAATGTAGGATTTTAGTTGCCAGCAGCGCGTAAGTTCAATTACAGGGATACATATACATGATTCATGAACGTAAACAATTTCATGGTGTTTTGGTCACCTACGGTGAGATTTTTAAATAACATAAGAGATGCCTGCGGAGGAGGCTAGGGGAGATTATTAACTTTGACGTCATCATATTATATTTCCGCCGTATATTATTGGCATGGAGGCATGCAGACGTGACCTATGATTTTCTCATCTATTTCTTTGCGTCGTCGATTATTTACTCAAATTTCTTCATCACGTAGCCCAGGCCTTTCTTTTCATAATACAAATTCTTGCACGTTCGAATCTGCGGACCTCAAAATAGTTCCTTTCAATCCTTAACTGCGAAGTGAGAATGCACCATTTACCTGTCGATTATGCCGAAGTTTGGACAGCGTGTGAAAGGCCGATGTAAACATTTAAAACCATGCAAAGTCCTGAAGGATTTTCCGGGCACACTTCGTATAGTATAAACAATTCGAATTCCGTGCTAGCCGTCGGCGTAATACCAGTGGCGTAGCCAGCCTGACGATTTAGTCATGCTATGCAAATTTTATGTTATTATCATTATTCATTTCTTTAGAAATTCATTGTTTTCACAGTCAATGAACACCAAAATATTAGCATAGGATGACTAAATTGTCGGGCTGACTACGCCACTGAGTAATACTAGAACTAATACTATAACTACGTGCATTTAAATATATATATATATATAGCGTTTTTGATATAACGACTGCATGATAATTGAGACCTCAGTAATTTCGTACATTTTATCAAAAATAATATTTTAGAGTTTTTTTAAACGCTTTGCATGTTTACGTTTTGAATCGCTATATTTAGCCTGACTTGGAGCTCTTTTAGCCCTCACGTAGCAAAATGGCTTCCGAGTGGAATAAAAAAAATTCATATGGATGCATGCATGTGCTCTGAACTATCTTGTTACTGTTAGACTGTATTCGTTGTCTTTGAACGTGTTTGACATGACGCATGTTGTAATTAATGTCGTTATTTTAAGGTTTATGCACCCACAGATAAAACCGCTCTTTTAACTTAACACGTTATAAAAGATTAACATCCCGTCAACGCCTAACTTCCTGTGACGTATTGCAAATTGGCTACCTGATAGAAACAGATTTCCTATAAAAGGGGAGAGATTGTGGTCTATCATAAAGACATTCAGATTTCAGGAAGTGTGAAGAGCATTTGTACTATGTAAGTTTTTATATATTTAATGTAAAATCATGCAATTACCTTATCTTATTTTGCGTACATTTTCAGTAACAATAATATTATACTCTATAAATGTAAAAAATGTCGGTATTCCAGTATTGTCCGTTAGCTGGAATGATATGTGTAGATGATGAAGTCGTGGTCTTTGCATGTATCGTTTAGGCCCGTTTAGACACTTGCAATTTTTGCTGCAATTTTATGTGCGATTTTCTTCTTTAGATAGATATGAATGAGTGAATTAGTTACTGAAGTTCAAAAAGAAGCTCGTACACATCGGAGCATCGGAAACTTATCACTCGTTCACATCTATCAAAAGAAGAAAATCGCAGCAAAAATCGCAAGTGTAAACGGACGTTTAATACTTGAAAACGATTGTCTCATTAACCATTGTGGCCAGGCAACGGAACAGGTTAAATTTTGAAGTTAATAAAAGGCAGTGAAGATTCTTAATCTCTGAGTCTGACTGAGACCTGAATAAACACACCAAATCTATCAAATTGATAATCATCGTTGCAACGGTGAACGAAAATGTCGTGACGAACGAAGGTTGTGTCAACAAAATGGAAATCAACTGACCAGACGTCTATTCGTCGTCCTAAATTTGGATGCGTACCTTCGTATACCTGTACTATAGTATACCTCGTTATAGCGAGATATTCAGTTTTACCGAAATTTGATTGCCAAATCAGTGGCATCTGGATAGCAGATTAACCTTTGTTGCATGATTGTCGTTTACATTCGTTAAAGTACTGATATTATAACCCCCACTGCTCACATAACATTCTTCAAGACAAGCAGGAAGCAAATGAAGGACTCTTAAGTATTATGACGTCAATGCAATGCCAATGATATACATACTCAGCTTTATTCAGAAGTCGAACTTTTCAAGCGCTGAAATGTTCACGGAATGCACATGAAAAGTTCAGACTTCAAAAGCACATGCACACGGATGAAATCCTTTTTCATATTATACTTTTGAAAAACCAGAGTTTTCCCAAACTAAGATTGTATAGAACAATTTTTCGTATCACATAACTAACATCGACCATTTTCTGTGCTTTTTATATAGTGACTTATTAGTTAAGTAGGACTTTGATATAACTATGGAACGGCAGAACGTTAATCGATTCCAGGTGGGTAAAATAAGGTGTGCTGTAATAGCATTGGTAGTTTTTTAAAAAGTTCAAATGCTTCGTCTTATTACTGTTCTATGATTAGTCTATAACATCACCTAAAATTTTGTTGAGAAAAATATTTTATTATTGGTGACTCATTAAACTGAAAAATACATGAATATGACAACTAATACTTTTCTTCAGGTAAAACAAGAGAAAATCAAAGTGTTGACAGTGACCGTTGTCAAAGCAAATCGTGTGGTTGTTAGAGGATTTTTTACCAAATGTGAGTCCATCAAACGAAATTCGCCCTTTTCATGGGAATCTATAGGTAGAAATAAAAACCGCACTTTCATTTTCTGGGAGATATATAGGTGGAAAGTGTCCCTTATTAGGACCTATTTTATATCAAATATCCCGTTTTCCTCTGCCATAAGCGAGGTCTCAAAACTGATTAGGATTATATCAAAGCCGAGAGCCATGTAAAGTTTGAGATTCAGCTGTAAGTCCTATGTCTTATGCACGAACGAAGAGTATTTAGTTATATTCATATAACTAGGAGGGTTTACTGGAGAGTTTCAGCCCCTCCCCCCAATTACAATTCTTAATAACATTATACAATATTATGCCGTCGTGGTCTAAATGCCGAGTTATGCCCCATACTGTAATATGAACTACTAAATGCATTTCATGTATCATTCATGTATAGTTGAGACTCCAGATCCTTATGTCATGCTGAGAGTTCATACCAGTCCTAATAGCAGACAACGGACAAAGGTCCAGTCAGATACTTATAATCCTGTTTGGAACGAAAGTTTTACATTCTACTTGCATCATGACAAGAAAAACACATTAGGTATGTATTTAGTACAATTCCAGAAAATTATTTATCCAAATTAGTTCCTGTTTATATTGCGTTGCGCCTAAGAACAAAATAATCAAAGAATACTGTTCCTCAAAAGAGGCGACTGGTATTGTATGGTTATAACAGCTTCCATGAGTATACAAGTATTTAGTAAATTATTCTTAATAGTAATCGCATCAGTCTTCTTTTCAGTATTGATATGAAATCGACGTTCTATTTCTCTCCACCAGAAATTACAATGAAAGATGAAGATTATGGTCCAGATGACATGATTGGTGCACATGAACTTGAGTTGGATGATTTACCTATGGACACTGAAATCACGAAAATATTGCATGTTAACAAGGTATGTTATGGAGAACATTATATTAATTCATCGGCCGGCCCACGGCGTCCTGATTAAAAACCGAAGTACGCTTCTCTTTTATTATAAGAACCGCCCCTTTTCTGATTAAAAGCGATAGAGTTCTTTTCAATATGTGCACTAAAGGCGGTTTCCACATCCACTAGAGAAATTTTTTTTGATTTTTCGCTCGATTTACTTTTCAATTGTGAGAATTTGATCGTTGGTGATTCCCTTGACCGATCACAACTGAAAGAAAATCAAGCGGAGAAATAGTACTAATTACTAAACGCTTTATTTCCGATTGTTGGATATTAAGAATCATAACATTTTTATTGATTTGTCTCTCATAGAACACAACTCTCGAGCTCAAGTTGATGATAAAATTCGAGTAAGTGTTGACGGTAATTGATTTTTTAACAGAAATTTAGCAGGGGAATTAAAATTATCTGCAAGAAGTAACAAATTTAATCATTCTTTTATTAGTGAAACAAAAGAATTGAGACTTAGTTACGACTTATGTGATGAAGAAAAGGCTTTTGTACAGAAGAGAAAAGCTGAAATTTTAAAACACATGCCAAGAATTTTGGATGAAAATACAGCCCCAAGGAGCATTGAGGAGGTTGGAAATCAATTTAAATAAGATGTTTATAGGCCATCAATACAGAAGCCGGTTATTTCTATTAACTGCATGTGATAATATAGAGTCTATCCACTAGATAGTGTTTATAAATCGCTCCGTTTGAAATAACTCAAGATTAAACCTTAGCATTCTATAAGTATAATTTCTCTTTGTTGGCCCAATACCGACTTATACCGGGTAATTTCAGTTCTTGCCTTCGTTTCAGACAGACAATTATTGTTCTCTCCAGATAAGAATCGCATTCCAAGAACCAATATCAGAATGATAATAATATTACTGTGAATGTAGGTACCAACAATTGGGATCATGGGATCAGGAGGTGGATATAGGGCTGTATGTGGATTATCAGGCGTATTTTGTGCTCTTCAAGAAGCTGGAATACTCGACTGTTCTTCATATGTAACTGGATTGTCAGGCTCTTCATGGTATGTGGGACCATCCTTATACATATTTCAGTACATTTCTTCAAATGGATTTTATTTATTTTTAAATTTCAAAGCGTAATCATTTGATATCCTATTTCTTCCACTCAGGTATATTTCCACATTATACCAACACGAAGGTTGGCCTGACAGTATATCATGTCAAGTCATGGCTCATGAGCTGAAAACGAAATTTCAGACAGGTTTATTGAGCCATTTTCATGCTCACTTTTTTACACAAATGAGAGAAAAAGCAAAACGTGGTCAACTTGTCCGACTGGTTGATTTATTTGGGTTGTTCATTGGAGATTGTTTACTTGATGTAAGTTTCAATAAATGGATAGCTGAGTTCAGATAACTATAAGTTAAAGCGTGGATTTTGATCAATACAGTAAGCTCGTTTGTGGAGCATGATGGGACGTTGGGCTATATAGGACCTGACTCGTCCCCAGTCGCTTACCTAAGGCGCGTTTAATGATGGGGCGCGCTGAATGATGGGAAGACGAAGGAAAGCAAATAGCCAAATAGCCTCGGGGTATTCTCATGATCCTTTGCGTCATCAATTTTCATCGCTTCGTCAGGGACTGTGGAAGAGCCAGATATAGGACACCCAGAAGTAAATGTGTGGAAGGGGAGGCTTACATCAGTGGCGTAGCCAGCATCGATAATTGGGGGGGCCCATATTCATATATTCATGTTAACAGACTGTAAAGACAATTGATTTGAAAAGAAATTAATCCTGCGTATCACGAATATATGAATATTGGCCCCCCCAATTATCGTTCTGGCTACGCCACTGTTACATCTCGTCCCTATGTACATGAGGAATTTTTATAGTGAACATTTGCATGGAAGTGCACATTTCAAGTAGCCTGTAAAAATCGTTTCAAACAATTTCTTTACAGAATCAAGAGTCCAGACTAAGCCACCAAAGTCAAAAAGTGAAGTATGGTGATGTTGCCCTCCCAATTACAACTGGTATTCGTGTTCGATTAGATTTACCAGCAGCTGAATTTAGTGGTAAGTCCAAATCACTTCTCCAACACTTGTCTATGCTTACTGGCCAATGTCGTAAATAACTGTTTTTTGGACTTGATAAGATGTATTTAGCTATCAGCGATGTTTTTTTAGAATGGGTAGAATTCACGCCATATGAATATGGCATGGCTAAATATGGCGTGTTCGGGAAAACTTCAGAATTTGGTGGCAAATTTTACAAAGGAAGTTTGGTAAAGAAATTTAAAGAATCCCGGTTGTCATATTTACAAGGTGAGTTCCCATGCATCACGTGTTACTTTTTTACATGACGGGGGGAGGGGGCACACTTTGAACACAATTTTTAGTTCCTTGACGGAGAAAACTTTGCTCAGACTTTGTCTTAACCTATGTTTTTGGTCACTCTAGGAATTTGGGGCAGTGCGTTTGGTATTATTCTCAATACATTACATGACAGGAAAAACAAATCCGAAAGTGAAGCCGAAGAGGAACTAAGTAAATGATATTTTTAAACTTGATTTATGATGATTAACATGCAGAAGTAAATGATTGGTTTTACCGATGTTAAATAAGTCAAATATATTATTTATATTATTTATATTATTTGCAGAGGAAATCGCAATTGAGGAAGCAAAGCGATGTAAAACTGCCGATGATGATAGTGATGATGAAGATGAAACAGATGGATTACCCGAAGACGAAATCAAAGGTAGCCTACAAGCTTTCTAAAAACCAGAAAAAAAAACTATAACAGTTCTTCATCGTTGCTTTTTAATTGCAAAGCCTTTCAAAAATCCTCAGACTTGGGCCTGAGGATGACCCCTAGTCTTATTTTAGCATGTCCCTAAAGAATGAACCCTTACAAATTTACTTTCTGTAACGCAGATTACATCATGTTCCTAAATCCCAATGTGCTCAGCCGGCCTGGGATCTATAGTTTACAAGGTTTACAGTTTCGTTTACAAAGACAAACATTGATATAGGCCTAATTCTCAAACTACTGGTACTGAAATAGACATATTCTATTTCACATTTTATACTACTAAAATACTAGCTCTGTAGATTGTCGATTCAATTATACATGTATTGCGGAATAGAAAAAGTTACTGCATGCCAGAGATAGACGACGAATGTTAAAGTTAAACCTAAGCTATGCTATATACTATACGAGTAATCTAATAATTGACTATCCCGCGAAGAATATCTCAGCTTCATATGATAATCATGCGAGAACATTGTGTTTTACAGATGGGCATTGGTTAGCTGATGCACTCAATCCTTACAATCTAATTGCGTCTCGACGAGGAAAGGCCGCTGAAGTCTTTAACATATTACGAGGATTGCAATTTAAGAAAGAAGAAGGTACAACATTAAAAAAATAATTAAAATTTCACTGTATTATGTGAGAAATTTAGAAAATGCTATAAAAGATAATTTATGTAAGAAATGCTGTTGCAGAATGTAGTTTCTATAAATCTAATGTTTAATGAAGTCGTAGCCTTTGTAATCTCATATTTTTGGCCTCGACAATGATGTTGTATTTTTCCTCCTTCCACAGACTGTGATTATGACGAGGTACATGGCAACTGTAAGACGATGTGTTTGGTGGACAGCGGCATCGCGTTCAATTCCCCTTATCCCACATTACTACGTCCTGAACGCAAAGTCGAAATAATCTTGTCGTTTGACTTCAGTCAGAGAGATGGCGGTGATACAGAACTATCTTTTAAAGTAAGCATGTCTTATCGTACGATCTCTGGCTCAATAAAATAAATGCCGGCAACATATCACCTCGTTAATATACAATGGTAGTTTATAG
The DNA here is from genome assembly GCF_004324835.1 of Dendronephthya gigantea. Taxonomy (NCBI): domain Eukaryota; kingdom Metazoa; phylum Cnidaria; class Anthozoa; order Malacalcyonacea; family Nephtheidae; genus Dendronephthya; species Dendronephthya gigantea. The sequence continues at coordinate 2,249,860 of NW_021163031.1, forward strand.
TAAACTTAAGTATAGCATTCATGTGTGCAGAAAGCAATTCTTTTAAAAACTGCTCCTACCGGCGACTTTTTAATCGGACATCTTCTGTCCTTATTAGCGACGGATTTATTAATTAATCACTTTGGTCTTTTTCTAGAACATTATAAAAGCTGAAAACTGGGCAAGGGAACATGGACTACCGTTCCCACAAATCGTCGGAAACCCAGTCCTTGAAAATCCCGAAATTCAAGAGTGTTACGTTTTTGAGGATCTGGCAAATCCTGATTGCCCAATCGTATTACATTTTCCTCTTGTGAACAAATCATTTAGGGATTTCAGTGCTCCAGGTAAGGAAATGTTGCCCAATTATAGTAAATTGAGACATTGGTTGATTGTTAATTTGTTATAGGAATTCGTACGCATGTATGTTTTACAGATACTGTTATATGAATACTTTAATAGTATGCATGGTTATGTATGATGTTTTGAACTTTTTAGGGGTACCACGAGTGGACGAAGAGAGTAAAGACTTTGGAAACTTCGCTATTTTTGACGATCCTGATAAACCTTACTCTTCGTTTAATTTCCAATACACTGAAAGGAGTTTTGACAGACTCCATGAACTTATGAAGTACAATACTTCGGCAAATTTAGACATCATCAAAGAGAAGATTGCATATCGAACCAATTTCAGAAGAAATAATCCCTACAATTTCTGTGAATAATTGCATCTAGTGCCATTTACTAATTGACATTGCTTTAGCAAAAAGCCAAAACTGCAAAATTATCTAAGTTATTGTGACGTATTATGAGGCTGATATCGCGATCAAGTTGATAATAATTATTAGAAGATATTAATATATATGAATAAGACTATTATGTTGTGTCATGCTGGGGGTACGCAATGCTACTGGTAAGACGTAAGTTATAACATCATCCCGAGGAGAATAAAATACTAGTATACTATCCTATATCACTATTATGCTGTGTCATGCTAGGGGTACGCAATGCTACTAGTATAATTACGTAAAGTTATAACATCATCCCGAGGAACAATATAATACTAGTATACTATCCTATATCCAGAATTGAGAGTTCTACTCGTTATCGATTCGCCACTCAGTAAGTAGCCTAAACAAAAGCATTCTCCCCTTAAAATAATCAAAAAGCCACTGGAGTCCATCGTCCGTCAAGGCTTAACCTGGGTAAAGTCGAATATACCGGAATATGGTATATTCAACCTTGGTAAGGTCGAATATACAGGGATATGATATTTCCAACCTTGGTAAGCTCGAATATACCGGAATATGGTATATCTAACCTTGGTAAGGTCTAATATACCGGAATATGGTATACTAGTCAACCTTGGTAAGGTCTAATATACCGGAATATGGTATATATACCGGTATATTATCGATATACTGTAATATGAAACATATTGAACTCGTATTATGGTAAAGTTTACTAACCATTCATTTAATTCAAATATTATACAACTTATACATATATGACAAAATTTACAAGGTATAAATTAAAGAGTGTGCTAGAATAATTTAAGATTATTTCAAATTTAGTTCAAAGAATAGTACATCGCTGTCTTCGCTTTCGTTCTTGTTTCCTTTTTTTTGCTGAATACTGTGCCGCTTGTACAGCGGTTTCGAAAACCTCGCGCATGCCTGCCATTGTCCTTGCGGAACACTCTAAATAGTCATAAACTGCAAGTTGTTTGGCCAAATGTCTGCCGTTCTCTGACGACGTTTGTTCAAGTCCCTGGATGGTTGAGACCGTCATTGCACTTGAATATTTATTGCACTGAAGATCCTTTTTCGTACCAACTAGTATTACCGGCGTTTTGGGACAGAAGTGTCTTATTTCCGGGATCCATTTATCTCGTATATTAATGAAACTATCCGGGCAGTCTAAGGCGAAGCACAATAGGAATACATCAGTCTCGGGATATGCCATCGGGCGAATGCGATCATAATCAGGATTTCCAGCAGTATCCCATAAAGAAAGTTTTAAACTTTGTTTATTAAGCGTCATTTGTGTTGTGTACGTGTTGAATATAGTATGCACGTAATCCCGCGGGAATTCATTTCGCGCGAAGCCCACGAGAAGACAGGTCTTGCCACACGAGCCCTCTCCAACGGCAACCATCTTCAGCTCCCTGGGTGCCATGAAAATCAGTAAATACCGGAATAAGAAGAGACTAGAATGTTGAAATGAAAACTTCATTAGTGATTCTACAAGATTAGCGTGGTATTGTGCAAGCTTTGATGGCAGCAATTAATGTTAACAGCAATTGTATTAAGCTTGTTTTCCACTAAGCGGAATTTTGTGCGCAGAGCGGAATTTCCCCAAAATTCCGTCTAGTGGAAAACAGGCCTTTAATGTACACTCTGTCAAGCTGTAGGCGAGGCTGATAACATTTACCGTAACAATAATAGACATTTCCCCTTTTAGCATTCAAGCGCGCAGTGCGTGATGGCATTTGATTATCAGAGTCAATTTGAGTTGTGATTTTGCCATGTTCAAGAGCAATTTAGTTGAACAAAGAAGCAAAAAGAATCGGAAAGATTTTCTTACAAACAAAATCGCTTCTAGGCAGAGCGATATCGCAACTCAAAGTTGCTTGATAATCAACTACCGTCACGCATTGCGCGCTTGAAAGCTAAAAGGGGACAGGTCTATTGTGCCAGCAGCCTTTAGCGCTGAAATTCTGTTTTCTGAAGAGTAAATTCATATAGTTCTTTATTTCAACTGCCGAATATGAGGAATTTACGAAATGAGAAAGGTAGACCGCAAAAAGATATTTTCACGGAATTTATAATTGTAAGGTCTTTACCATAGATAAAAGAAAAGTCCCCAATATTCTAGATCCTCTTTCAAATTATGCAAGCGCTGCCCGCTAGTTCTGGCCGTTGAGTTTCCTTCAGTATATATTATTTCGAATGCCGCCTAACATATTGGTAATAAGCCAACGGCGTTTTAATAATATGCCAATTTCAGTAAGTTTCTTTCAAAAGTATTGACCAAACTGCAACATCCTGGAATTCAGGATATTCTACAGACGTGTTTTGCATTGACAATTGTGCTGAAAATAGCGCCTATAAACAAGACTAAGAATCACTTGTCATTATTGGTCACTAAAGAATCGTCAACATTACTTGCAACACATTTTAGCCATATTTTCTTCTTTTTGACAATAACAAAAAACTCAAATGACATTAAACAGGATATATATATTTAACATTCAATTTGCTAGTGTCATTATATATTTAATCACGAATAATTACTATAGATCCTTCAAATCAGTGTATATATGTATAGCTACTACATATGTTTCGATTTTTGATATGACCGTCAAGCTAATTTAGTTGCAAAAGGGTCAATGTTTCTCGTACTGATAAATCTATACTCGAGTTAATCTACAGCATTGACTAGTATCGGCAAAAATACTAAATGACATATATTGTAAATATCATATGCATATACACTATACTATAGCTATGCAGATGAGTAAAAGTCTTACCTTCTTTTCACTAATTCTTTGTCGACCTGACAGTATGTCTACAAAGTCAAAAACATGAAAATCTTTCGATCTGTGCACGGCAATGAATGTAACTTACAAGACTAGCAAGACTGTCATAAAACTGTGTTTATATATAATCATTGTAAGTCTTTGACATTATAAGGTATGCGATAACACGATAAAAGGATACATTGTCTACACAATTCCGTTACGTCTTTTATAATATTGGCACCGAGGGACTTTTACTAGCTTCAGGCTTATCCGCTTATAACTATACCATTAGGATGCTAGTATATAAGAAACTAGGGATCTACATAATTGTTTCGCGAAAATATGTAATGTCCTGGCTATTTATAAATACAAAATGCTGCATGTCGGTCTGTGATCAAACAGTCTAAGTTTCTAATTTAAATTATTTAATGATTCAAACTCCACTTGACACTTGTTTTAATTACATATTTTGGTATATATGGTACATATTTTGAACCTCTTTCAGGAATCGAATGATGATAAAATGAGTGTTTCTATAATAGGCATGCAACTGTGCCCTAATCGGAAAACGTTTTTCGTGAATGTAGCTATATATTTAAATATGCAGCGAAGAGCTTTTTTAAGAACAGGACTGCAGCCCACCCACGCTGCTATAATATCTTGTAATTATCGATCCTGGCACCGTTCTACACTCCTCTTTCATGAAGTTACGCGAGGGCGGACTTGGTGTAAAATGATATTATTTACAAACAGTGAACTGTTAACAGCATCAGTCCCGTATTAAAAACATTACTGTCATTACAGACTGTAAAAATAACTGCTACTATATACTGCATAAGTAGTCCATTGAATATGCTGATTATGCTCAAGTTTGGTGCTAAAATTTTACCCCCTAATCTAAGACTTGTTTGTTTTCTAGAGATGCTTTTTGCTTAAGCGTCTTTCATACAATGCATGACAGCGTGTTCCGTGTCTGTGGCGTGAGCAAAGTTGAAGTGCCAGTGGCAGTGGGCCTAAATTTTACTCACTAAAATGACTAATGAAATATGATTGCATTGTGTATTAATAGAAAATTTAAAAGGAACTTTGATCATGAATTCCTGTGCTTACATTGATTGACCAAACGCGTTTAATTAAATGCTTCTAGATCTAAATTTTCAGTATTATTTAAATCGTGGGTAACTTTCAGTCTTATTTAGCTTATTCACCTAGCTTTTTCAAATATGACATTAATAAGGATTTAAACTTTTACGTCCGTGTAAGTGCGTACTGTTATGAAGAACGCGTAAATGGAAAGCAGCCCTTGTGGATAAGGGCTGCATGCATGCTTTCCCACTTGAATAATGGGTCAACAAATGCATACTAAAATACATGAATTCTTTCTATTTATTCACCTAGCTTTTTCAAATATGACATATATAATGGCTGCTTTCCACTGTCGCGTATAGCTACGTACACGGATGTAAAAGCCTAAAACCTTCTATAAGTTCTCTGATATTGTATATAATTAATTTTACGATCTAGAAATAACCACACCAAATCATCAACAGTATCCAACCGGGCCTATGGATCTATGCAATCATTGATTTCATACATAAGTATCATTTAAATGATTTTAAATTTTTACGTGCGTGATATACGTATGTATATATAAAATACGTACAAAAACGCGACAATGGAAAACAGCCGTGGGAATTTACGTAGCAGCCCTCAAGCGTAAAATTCTAAATTCATGTTTATTTTATCTATGAAAGAAATAATCGAACAGAAATATTTTTTGATATTTTTATACACTTTCGTATGCTTTTTATTCTACAACTTGGTTGTTTAAAATATATTATATTAAAATGTTGTTCAGTTAAAATATATTATATAGAATTGAAACTTTTTCGTTGCGGGTAATTCCGCGAGTCGAACTCAGTCTTTCTAAAGACGCAGAGTCCGGAGAGAGTTTGACGTTTTGTGTACGTGCATGCTTTCCCCGCACGCGGATGTCCGTTTTCCGCTGATATGCACATTCTGTTATTTAGAGTTTTTAAACTGAAAATACAACAAACTGCCTACTTGAGTTCACGAAGTTTTAAATCATGATTGAATCAGACCAACTCAATACCCGATTAGTTTCCTGTGCTAGAGTCTGTAGAGACTAGTAGGTACTCAATTTTTTAGCATACCTAGTCTAGGTGTTGATGCATGTTGGAGTGACAATGCTATCTTTGTATTGTTATAAAAAAAGGATGTTTTAATTCTCTTCTTGCCTGCAATTATATCCTTATATATACTCTTCAGTAGCTACGTAAACTCTTTCAGCTAACATTATAATGCTTACGTTTGAATAACTTGCTTTTCTTTAAAATTGTCATAGTTACCTTTCACATTTTCGGTGTCAAACAAACCATTATCTCTCGCCGATTGGCGTCGCCAATTCTTGCTTTGCCAATTATAGTATTGCGTGAACGGGAAGAATCAAGGTGACTGGTCTCTCACACTAGTCTTGATTATGGTGATACAAAAAGTTTTTATTCGAAATCAATAATTTAAAAGCATATTTTAAGGAACGGCTAGTAAAACATTGGCATTTAATTAGATTTCATAGTAGAAGCAAAAAACACTAAATATCAAGTACAAAATCATGACTAATTCCACCATTTTACACATATGCCGCAACATCAATACTAACCTGCAATATACTTTTTGGTCGACTCACCTGCTTCTTCACTTCAGAAGGGGAATTTTCGGTTAGCTCTGATACTGCAATGCAAAATACCGCAATGCACAGCTGTTATTCGGCTGAAGCTTGATTGAGAAGGTCCGGAAAATGTTGCTATAGTAAAAGTCTTTGAGCTTTCGTTTGTTCGTGTTACATAAAGCTGAAGTGTTTGTCAAGTGTGTTATTTCACAATTATGGACTTAATGACTTTTTAAAGACATCGGACAATAAGTTTCTCAATGTCTTTTAACTGGCAAACCCACCATATAGGGGTGGTTGTATGTTGTAATTTTCAGTGAAGCCAAAAGATATGAATTCATGCATTATAATTGTGAAAGAGAGTTTCAGTATTTCAGAGAGAAACTGCTCTGCATGGGCGGAAAATTTTCAGGGAAATTTCTGAACGTTTGTACTTTCTGAAAGTCGATGAAGCCGTCTGAACATATAGACAACCAAAATGTAGAGAACAGTGAACTCTATATATAGAGAGAGTTCACTGGTAGGGAATAAATAAACAGCAGAAGCAATCGAAGCAATGAATCTGCTTTACAACATGTCCCGACTGGCCACTGTCTTGGCCAAAATAAGTAATAGCGACAAGATTTTATACTTCATGTTATCATCATTCATGTTGCATTTTCCCACATTTGTCCCACAGCATTCATGGCAAAGTTTGTATATTTATATATGGTCTGAAGGACGTTCTGGTACTACCAGTGAACTCGTCTACCAGTCCACCGGTTTGTCCATAGCTGGTATTAGCTGCCCAAAAATGCGTGATAATTTGAGCACTCCCAGCTCACTGAGCACTACATACATTTTCTGGCAAAATGTCCTGACAAATTGCCGAAAAATTTCTCGTGTTCAAATTATCACGCTGATTTGGGTTGCTTATTCGTGTCAACCACTGGTGTCAACCCTTTGTCAACGAATGTCAACACTAGTCAACACTCCAGTGACTCAACAGATCAGATGGAACAAATCAGAGCATGCGCAGACCACTGAGACCAGGCCAGGAGAAAGATTTGTGAACTGTGAAAGCCGATTTATCAATATAAAAGAATAATTTTCAAAATTCGACTTTACTTCTTAGGCGGTGCGCTCATTGCGCCTTTTATTTTACGGAGACTACAACGGTAAGTTTTCTTCAGACATAACTTTTTTTAATATGATTGACTGCACATGCATAGCTTTGCCTATGTATACATTTTTATGATTGACATGCTTAGAGTTATCTACCATTTTTTGTCATCAATATATAGTGTTGCCATGGCTGAAGGAGGCCATGATCATGGAATTACTTATACAAAGTCAATAAAGGAAGGCAATGTGTATAAAATCCTTGGGGAGATGGCGATATACCATCATTTCTTCAAGCAAGGCATTTTCTCACAGAACAAAATTTGAGCAATGTACCTGGAAAAGAAGTGAGCTTATTTCTTATTAATTAATGTGTTGTACAAATTGGAAATGCTTTGTAACAAATCCTTCTGCACACCATACCATTTAGATCGAGTTAATTTGTAGTTTATGTATAATTATGTTTCATGTGGCAGTGAATCTGAAATGTAGTGTTATTTGACCAATAGTGTGGTTGTTCCATTATTAGTTGATAAGGGTTGATGTATGGGATGAAACATTGATCTCTGGAAAGACCTACTAAGCACTGAAGAGAGTATGGAATTGCTCCAGTTTATTGTTAAACAGACCTAACTCAATAATAAGAACTTAATGCAATACCATTTACCAATATTATATTGCATTTGCCATCCTGTTTTTTTCAAGGTTCCTTCCCAAATTGGTTTTAAAATCAATGTGTAGATCGATTCTGTATTTACAGGCTATATTGTGGCTCAATTGCATTATTTTACCAATGTAACACTGCAATTAAACAGATCTATAAACTATAACAATATTACCTACACAATATTATTGTGATTTTAATTTTTGCATTCCCATAGGAGCTGGACAAGACACTTCCAGTTCGTAAACTAAGCCCAGATGTATCCAGTCCCCCTGAAGAAGGGATAAGGATTACCTGGATAGGCCATCTCAGTCTTAGTCCAATTTGACGGCTTCACTATCCTGGCTGATCCAATTTTTAGCAACAGATGCTCATTTGTAAGCTTTGCTGGCCCAAAGCGATACCGCCCAACCCCTTGTACTGTGGATGAGTTACCAGAAATTGATGCTGTTTGTATCAGCCACAATCATTATGACCACCTTGATGTGCAAACAGTGAAAGATTTAAATGCTCGATTTCCACAATTGCAATGGTTTGTCCCTGCAGGCTTGAAAGGCTGGATGAACCAAACAGGTGTAACTACGAATGTTAATGAGTATGAATGGTGGGAAGGAAAGGAAATTACTAAGACCTCTAATCATGTCACTTATAGTATGAACTTTGTGTTTACTCCAACAAAACATTGGTGTAATCGTGGATTGTTTGATCGAAATAAAGTCTTGTGGGGAAGCTGGGCCATAATAGGTCCGAGATATAGAATGTACTTTGCTGGTGATACCGCATATTGTGCAGGATTTAAGCAGATTGGGCATAAGTATGGTCCTTTTGATTTGGCAGCTATACCTATAGGTGCCTATGAACCAAGGTACTGTAAGACATTCTTGGATACCCCTTTAGTAATTTTCATAGTTTAATAGCCCTTGTAATTCTGTAAGATGTTATGAATGTTTCTCTCTTGGCAAAAGGGCCTAATTTTTACAGACTAAACTCAAGGGTTGTTAGTTGGCAATATTCCTGGATTTTTAAAATGAAAATGGAGGGTGACTTTACTAGCATTAGTGGGGTCTAGCTTATGAAGGATCTTTTTGTTACAACAGAAAGATGATGGAAAAGCAACATGTAAATCCTGAAGAATCTGTGAAAATTCATCAGGATGTCAAGGCTAAAAAATCTCTTGGAATTCACTGGGGAACTTTTGTATTGACGTATGAGGTATTTTTTTAACATACCATATAATGCAATTTGAACAAAATTAGAAATAAAATAAGTTCATTGTGGCATAACTACACTCATAAAAAAAATTCAGTTCAAATTTACATGTGGAAAAGAAATTAAACAGATGTATTTTACCCTGGAGCCAGTTGTTCAAAGCTGGGTTAATGCTAATCCTTGGTTAAATTTTAATCCACTGTTTTCAATTAAGTGCTCCTGAACTGCTGTTAGTTTTAAAACCTCTACAAAAAATGGCTTTTGTCAGTCCAGAAAATATTTGTGGAAAAAAATAATCAGCTTTGAAAACAATCGATTAAAAAAATTGATGTAAAGAATTGCTTTAACCCAGGGTTAAGCTAACCAGCTTTTGAACAACCACCCCTTAGGAGTGCACTTGTAATTATACCCATCAGCAATAGCTTCGACTCAACAACAGCCCCTAATTGATCACAATTTATCTCAAGCTACTTGAAACTTGCTTTGCCATATTTATGATTTCTTATCACTTTAGCATTATTTGGATCCCCCTAAAAAATTAAAAGAAGCTCTCTTGAAGGCAGCTATACCTGAAGAAGATTTTTTCACACTTCATCATGGTGAAACAAAACTAATCATTCCTGAAATTTCGCCATAGCTTGTTGTCTATGCCATGAATTAGTAAATATATCAATGTGAACTCCAGTAAAACTAACAAAAATAAATTTCAGCTCAGTTGTGATAGATAATGATAAAGTTTATAGTGCTAATCTGGGGTTAAATATTAATCTGCTGTAATGGTTCACGTGCTTGAGTGCTTCTGCACCGCTGTTCATTTCAAAACTTTACAAAATAGACTTCCATTGATCCAGAAAATATTTATGGAAAAACATATTTAACATCCTAAACAATCGATTAACGTAACCGACTTTGAACAACGTTTGCCTAATTTAAAGTATTACTGGCAATTTTCTTTATTGTATTACAATTAACATTCCATGTTGCGTTAAGTCGTCAACAACCAATCAGAATCCTTTCTGATTTCAATCATCTCGGAGCCTTCGTTACCTCGCTAGAGGATCGAGTGCTGGAAGAGACTTCTAGTCTAGCCTATGTCGTAGGCTATTTCTAGTCTGTGGCCGGTTGTATTATTAAGCCTTATCCAAGCCCGTTTAGCTTAAACGGTGGACACGTTCAAAATAGAAAGTAAGTTTAACAACCGAACTAAATATTTGTGTCCTTAATAATACAAAGATACTGTCTACAACTACATATTCAGTACATGATATTCAAGTAGACTCATTCAAGAGAGATCTAAGAGTGTTATTTAATTTTGACTTATCCACGTTTAAGCTAAACAGGCTTGATACGACGGGCCCTGGTCTTGAGTTCATTTATTTAAACAAAAAAATCACGCTATTGTTCTTTCCACGCAACTGAAATTTTTATTTACATCGTGATTGTGTCGCATTGTTAATATTGGAACGCATCACCTTGTCATTGTTTCAAAGTCGGTGATATACACGGCAATATCACGTACGTGCGTATCGGCATACAGCCAAAATAGCGACTGCAAAACTGAAAATTTGCAAAAGACCGACTGATCTGTGCCTGTGCATGGTGAAGACGGACTACTGAAAACTACATTTCAAATTTTCATATGAAGCCGATTTTTTTAGATTTTCTAGGACAAAAGAATTCTCGTCTCATCATTCATATAAAAGTATTTTTAAAGATGGATGGCGCCATCTGTGGGTATGGCGGCTATCTGTCGGATTGTCATTTTTTCAACGGTTGAAAGAATGATGATGATCACTGATGGCCACTGCCACTGGTTTTGCTTCATACTTTCCAACATTCAGCTCATAAAAACATCAATCGTATTCATATATTAATTCAATTTTTTTGTTAAACACTCGCAGCAGTGAAAAACATATAAATCATTAAACTTTATAGAAGTAAAAGTAAGATCGGATAATTGCGCTTGCAGCAAACTTGCGGGGTTTTTGCGATGAGTAAAAGAGTTTAACCGCTAGTGGGTTTTCATCGTTACATGCATGCATGCATATAAAATAAGTATGAAACACACAATGCCTAACCAAAGCCAGTTTTTCAATAGGATTTTCTTGGCGCAAACAAGATTATATTTTATAATAAGAAAATTGTTCCAGATGGCTACAACTGGGTTTAGCGCTGTACGACAAAAATACAAGAAGTTGAATAAAGGCGCTGTTACACTATATGCATGCATGCAGCTTTTCTTGCAACTAGCAATGCAATTCTACTCTTGAGGCATCTAAAGTTGACAAATACGAACATCTCTTACGATCTTCTAACTTCTTCTTAACATTTCGAACACTCTTTACTAATTAACATCTCTCAAAATTATAATTGCGCTTCAACTTGCAGGGAAAATTACAGTTGCTTCAAGGGCTGCTTCCCACTTACGCCGTTTTTCATACGCCTGCACGTAGACGCACGCGCGTAAAAGTCTAATTCCTAATATATATGTCTGTGACACGAGCGTCGTTTTTGCCCATTTTATTGTTTAGACGCCTTGTCCACACGATTCAAGGAAAAATATGCTCAATGTGCTAAATTATCTTCAACTTCAATTATAAAGTGATTGTGTTTCAAACCGTTTTGGCATGAAAACGAATGTAGAAACGCTCGAAAACGTTACCGTGTGTGCACATAGCCTAAGAAAATAAATCAAAAGAACTTATTATTAAAAATGGTAAAAGTCTAATGGATAGACGTTTAGTATCAACCGACATTCATTCATTTTAGTTGTCACCAAGGTGCTATTTGATGTAATATTGGAATTACCTCGTACACATTAGAGTCAGGTCCATATATATATATGCTATATATATAAAGCAAACGTTCTTTGAGATATAAAAAGCTATGTGATCAAAGGTTTATTGAGAATCATTTCCCAACGGCCGAAGGCAAAGAGAGTAAACATTTTTATCCAATCTTTCAATATCGTTTAATTTTTATCCAATATCATAACTGGCACAGCAGGCTAGCCGGTGCGATATATCTGCACGGAATGCAAAAATTTCAAATCATTATATCACATTTTAAAAAATCATTGTTTTTATCAGTCAAAAACAGTGCGACTGAATGCGTATTGCCATCACAAATATACTAAGCTATTTATTGCACACTAGTTATCATGATTTAAATTGAAATATTCAGTCTAAAAATTTGTTTCGTTTACTTTTAAATTTTGGGAAATGGTCCATTGTTTGCAATTCATTGCGCAGATACATAGAGTATATATATATATACTTATTATATTTCAGTGATAACTGAAAAGATACTCAGTTTTTCACTGTAGAATGATTCGGCTTATCAACAACTGAATATTAAAAGTGAAAAGCAATATAGGCCATCATCGTCAACAGAAATAAACACAATTTGAATGAACAAGCTATTTTATTTGCATCCCAGTTACAGTACATCGAGCAAACAATAATTATACTACTGATGCATTACCATGTATTTATATTAACTTTAATCATGTGTCCTATTTCTCGTCTATTTTAGTTTAAAGTTTTGACTCTCGGATCGTTTTCCTTTCTGCCCGAAAAACCAAGGGTTCTGCCGTCTTCTTTCACCGCTATCATCATGTCCGCCCAAATTCCGACCTTTCAAAAAATTTTGTCGCTTTCCCCAAACATTTTGATCATCGTTTTTAAAATTTCTTTTTCCGGTGAGTATGGCGTTCTGTACCATAAACCGTTTAAAGGGATATTTGATATTCTGCCCCGCTTCACTGTCGATCGTGGATCTTTTTCCCAAATTTTGGCCTTCAGAATCTCTTATGTCAAACAAGTCTAGAAGAATACACATTTTGAATTTTGTTTTAATTAATTACTAATATAGGAAAGTTTACGTTAGCTAAAGCATGTCTTTATTATACTTTGAGTAGTCGAAAATAGAAGAAACCTTGGCAAATATTTCAGAATAATATAAAGTTTGCGCGCATTCTAAATAATTTATGGTTTACACCAAAATAACCTCACCATAAGCTCTGCAGAGAGAGACAACAATCGCCAGTAACACAATTTTCATAATGTCCGATTTGCTTTTAAACATCTTTTGATCTTGAAAATGTTTCTTGTTTATTGCAACCAAAACTACGCCTTATATAACAAATGAATCACGTGATATTAACATAAACAGTATGTTTTCGTGACGTCTAATTAACGTTATAATCACCAAATCTAATCAATTTAATGATCTTAATGGCTGATAATTACTTTCGACGTAAATTATCTTATTTATCTGCATTGCCTAAGCGGTAAGTAAGGACGCCAAAGACAATATGTTTGCAGCTTAGTTCGCTAACGATTCCAACAAAGTTCTCTAAAATTCACTAATTTCCAGTGTCAATACGCATCTTTTTGAAATACAATAAGCACGGTGGAATTTCTTGTTGAAAAAATTTCAAATTTCTTTCAAATAATTGTCCGATAAGATTATTCTTTAAATGATGTAAAATTCGGAGTATATTTACACCTTAATAATATCTTGTTACTTCCTTACCTATCTTACCTTCTCTGTCCTTTTTAAGTGCCAGAATTATCAGGCATTACTGCACTAGAGAGCTAAACAATTAGAATTTTCGTACTACGGCTACGGTGGCCCATAGGTGTCACGGCAACGGTTTGAAAAGTACAGGGCACAGCATTTATATTGCCTGGCAACATCGGCATTGAATGCTCCCGAAAACTTTTAAAACCAGCGGCAACATCAAAAGTTCGCGGCAACAATAGAATAACTCACGGCAACTTTTGAAATCCACGGCAACATTAAAAGTTCGCGGCAAAAATGTAGAATGTCTCACGGCGGAAGTGGAATGCTATTCTTCCTGGAAATTAATCTAGTTACCAGGTTCCTTATTTTACTTAACAATCCATCCGTTAACAATCAAAATGGCGGTTATAGCTATCGATGATTAGTAATTCAAATATACAAAATTTGCCAAGTTCCCACGGCGACGCTTTTTGCAACCAAAGTACCGAACATTGCAGTCTTACCAATTTTAGAATGCTGTTCTGGCAATTTTTCTTGTTTCAAAATTAGTTGAAACGGGGAAGGTGGTAGTACATTCAAGTCAGATTCAAGTCATTATGTAGAAACTTACAACACGTTTTCTTCCTCTTTTGCGGCCATTTTGATTGTCATCATTGATAAAATAACTAAATAAGGAACCTGGTAACTAGATTAATTTCCAGGAAGAATAGCATTCCACTTCCGCCGTGAGGAATTCTACATTTTTGCCGCGAACTTTTAATGTTGCCATGGATTTTAAAAGTCGCCGTGAGAAATTCTATTTTTGCCGCGAACTTTTGATGGTGCCGTTGGTTTTAAAAGTTTCCGTGAACATTCAATGCCGATGTTGCCGTGCAATATAAATGCTGTGCCTTGTACTTTCAAACCGTTGCCGTGACACCTATGCGCCACCGTACTACTTTTCTAATTTTTTCAAATTATCTAAATTAAAAAGTTCTGCATAAAACTTGTGATGTTCAGCAGAAATGTAAGAAAGCAATAGGCTATTTCTGATGTATTTAGAATTTAGAAAAACAGCTAATTCAGCTTTGCCGTATGTGTTTCACGTTCGCCGTAAAAAATTTAATGCTTGAACGACTGCATACACCCTCAGCCTTTTCTAATAGAGACCGGTTATTGTCGCATTTGAGACATTTTTAAAAATTTTCGAAAATCGCCAATTTTGGCCAAAATTGTAAGGGTATTGGCCCTTTACCATTTTCGCCGATTTTGATGAATTTTTCAATTTTCAAAAAACCAAGCAAATATGCTAAAATACGAAATAAACTGGTCTAAACAAATATTTGAAGCCGTTTTCAGCAAATTAGGACATATTTGAAAACTTTGGAAATCTTCAATTTTGGCCAAAATGGTAAGGATACCCCTTGACCCTATACCATTTTAGCCGATTTTGATGAACTTTTCAATTTTCGAAAAACCAACAAATTATGCTCAGGAACGAAATATCTTCGTAAGATGTATTTGACCATTTTGGTCAATTTTGACGACTTTTTGAACTGCTAAAAACTGTTTTAAAAATGCTAAAAATGGCTTTCTAAGACTAATATCTTTCCTTTTAGAGCATATTTGGTTGGTTTTAAAAATATTATAAAAGTCGTCAAAATTGCCCAAAATGGTAAGGCTTACCCTTACTATTTTGGTCAATTTTGACGACTTTTTGAACTGCTCAAAAACTGTTTTAAAATGCTAAAAATGGCTTTATAAGACGAATATCTTTCATTTTAGAGCATATTTGGTTGGTTTTTGGAACATTGAAAAAGTCATCAATTTTGACCAAAATGTTAAGGCTTACCCCTTACCATTTTGGTCAATTTTGACGACTTTTTGAATTGTTCAAAAACTGTCTTAAAATTCAAAAATGGCTTCCTAAGACTGATATCTTTATTTTTAGAGCATATTTGCTTGTTTTTTAAAATATTGAAAAAGTTGTCAAAATTCCCAAAATGGTAAGGCCTACCCCTTACGATTTTGGTCAATTTTGACGACTTTTTGAACTATTCCAAAACTGTCTTAAAATAATAGAAATGCCTGCCTAAGACTAATATCGTTCATTTTACAGCATATTTGGTTGGTTTTTGGAACCATGAAAAAGTCGCAAAAATCGACCGAAATGGTAAGGCTTACCCCTTACCATTTAGGTCAATTTTGACGACTTTTTGAACTGTTCAAAGTGTCTTAAAATGCTAAAAATGACTTCCTAAGACTAATATCTTTCATTTTAGAGCATATTTGGTTGGTTTTTGGAACATTGAAAAAGTCGTCAATTTTCACCAAAATGGTAAGGTTTACCCCTTACATTTTGGTCAATTTTGACGACTTTTTGAACTGCTCAAAAACTGTTTTAAAATGCTAAAAATGGCCTCCTGAGACTAATATCTTTCATTTTAGAGCATATTTGGTTAATTATGCAACATTGAAAAAGTCGCCAAAATCCACCAACATGGTAAGACTAACCCCTTACCATTTTGGTCAATTTTGACGACTTTTTGAATTGTTCAAAAACTGTCTTAAGTGCTAAAATGGCTTCCTAAGGATACTATGTTTCATTTTAGAGCATATTTTGTTGGTTTTTGGAATATTGAAAGTGTCGTCAAAATTGACCAAAATGGTAAGGCTTACCCTTACCATTTTGATCAATTTTGACGACTTTTTCAACCGCTAAAAACTGTTTTAAAAATGCTAAAAATGGCTTCCTAGACTATTATCTTTCATTTTAGAGCATATTTGGTTGGTTTTGGGAATATTGAAAAAGTTGTAAAAATTGCCCAAAATGGTAAGGCTTACCCCTTACCATTTTGGTCAATTTTGACGACTTTTTGAACTGTTCAAAAAGTGTCTTAAAATGCTAAAAATGCCTTCCTAAGACTAATATCTTTCATTTTAGAGCATATTTAGTTGGTTTTTGGAACAATGAAAAAGTCGCCAAAATCGACCAACATGGTAAGTCTCACCCCTTACCATTTAGGTCAATTTCGATGACTTTTTTGAATTGCTCAAAAACTGTTTTAAAAATGCTAAAAATGCCTTCCTAAGACTAATATCTTTCATTTTAGAGCATATTTGGTTGGTTTTAAAATTATTGAAAAAGTCGTCAAAATTGACCAAAATGTAAGGCTTACACAATTTTGACGACTTTTTGAACTGCTAAAAAACTGTTTTAAAAATGCTAAGAATGGCTTCCTAAGAATAATATCTTTCATTTTAGAGCATATTTGGTTGGTTTTAGAAATATTGAAAAAGTCGTCAAAATTGCCCAAAATGGTAAGGCTTACCCCTTACATTTTAGTCAATTTTGACGACTTTTTGAACTGCTAAAAACTGTTTTAAAATGCTAAAAATGGCTTCCTAAGACTAATATATTTCATTTTAGAGCATATTTGGTTGGTTTTAGAAATATTGAAAAAGTCGTCAAAATTGCCCAAAATGGTAAGGCTTACCCCTTACTATTTTAGTCAATTTTGACGACTTTTTGAACTGCTAAAAACTGTTTTAAAATGCTAAAAATGGCTTCCTAAGACTAATATATTTCATTTTAGAGCATATTTGATTGGTTTTAGAATATTGAAAAGTCGTCAAAATTGCCCAAAATGGTAAGGCTTACCCCTTACCATTTTGGACAATTTTGACGACTTTTTGAATTGCTCAAAAACTGTTTTAAAATGCTAAAAATGACTTTCTAAGACTAATATCTTCCATTTTGGAGCATTTTAGGTTGGTTTTATGAATATTGAAAGAGTCGTCAAAATTGCCCAAAATGTAAGGCTTATACAATTTTGACGACTTTTTGAACTACTCTAAAACTGTTTTAAAATGCTAAAAATGGCTACCTACATTAATATTTTCATTTTAGAGCATATTTAGTTGGTTTCTGGAACAATTGAAAAAGTCGCCAAGGCTTACCACTAACAATTTTGGTCAATTTTGACGACTTTTTGAACTGCTAAAAAACTGTTTTAAAAATGCTAAAAATGGCTTCCTAATACTAATATCTTTCATCTTGGAGCATATTTTGTTGGTTTTAGGAATATTGAAAAAGTCGTCAAAATTGCCCAAAATGGTAAGGCTTACCCCTTACTATTTTAGTCAATTCTGACGACTTTTTGAACTGCTAAAAACTGTTTTAAAATGCTAAAAATAGCTTCCTAAGACTAATATCTTTCATTTTAGAGCATATTTGGTTGGTTTTAGGAATATTGAAAAAGTCGTCAAAATTGCCAAAAATGGTAAGGCTTACCCCTTACCATTTGCTCAATTTTGACGACTTTTTGAACTGTTCCAAACTGTCTTAAAACGCTAAAAATGCCTTCCTAAGACTAATATCTTTCATTTTAGAGCATATTTGGTTGGTTTTAAAAATATTGGAAAAGTCGTCAAAATTGACCAAAATGTAAGGCTTACCCCTTACAATTTTGGTCGATTTTGACGACATTTTGAACTGTTCCAAAACTGTCTTAAAATGCTAAAAATGTCTTCCTAAGACTAATATCTTTCATCTTAGAGCAAATTTGATTGGTTTTTGGAACAATGAAAAAGTCGTCAAAAGTGCCCAAAATGGTAAGGCTTACCCTTACTATTTTGGTCAATTTTGACGACTTTTTGAACTGTTCCAAAACTGTCTTAAAATGCTAAGAATGCTTTCCTAAACTAATATCTTTCATTTCAGAGCGTATTTTGTTGGTTTTTGGAACGATGAAAAGTCGAAAATCGTCCAAAATGGTAACGCTTACCCCTTAGCATTTCGGCCAATTTTGACGACTTTTTGAATTGTTCAAAAACTGTCTCAAAATGCTAAAAATGCCTTCCTTAAACTAATATCTTTCATTTAGAGCATATTTTGGTTGGTTTTTGGAACAATGAAAAAGTCGCCAAAATCGACCAAAATGGTAAGGCTTACCCCTTACATTTTGGTCAATTTCGACGACTTTTTGAAACTGTTCCAAACTGTCTTAAAATGCAAAGAATGCTTTCCTAACACTAATATCTTTCATTTTAGACCCTATTTTGTTGGTTTTTGGAACAATGAAAAAGTCGCCAAAATCGACCAAAATGGTAAGGCTTACCCCTTACAATTTTGGTCAATTTCGACGACTTTTTGAACTGTTCCAAAACTGTCCTAAAATGCAAAGAATGCTTTCCTAACACTAATATCTTTCATTTTAGACCCTATTTTGTTGGTTTTTGGAACAATGAAAAAGTCGGCAAAATCGAGCAAAATGGTGATGCTTACCCCTTACCATTTTGGTCAATTTTGACGACTTTTTGAACTGTTCAAAGAGTGTCTTTAAACTCAAAAAATGGCTTCCTAAGACTGATATCTTTATTTTTAGAGCATATTTGCTTGGTTTTTAAAATATTGAAAAAGTTGTCAAAATTCCCCAAAATGGTAAGGCTTACCCCTTACTATTTTAGTCAATTTTGACGACTTTTAGAACTGCTAAAAGCTGTTTTAAAAATGCTAAAAATGCCTTCCTAAGACTAATATCTTTCATTTTAGAGCATATTTGGTTGGTTTTAAAAATATTGAAAAAGTCGTCAAAAGTGACCAAAATGTAAGGCTTACCCCTTACCATTTTGGTCAATTTTGACGACTTTTTGAACTGTTCCAAAACTGTCTTAAAATGCTAAGAATGCTTTCCTAAGACTAATATCTTTCATTTCAGAGCGTATTTTGTTGGTTTTTGGAACACTGAAAAAGTCACGAAAATCGTCCAAAATGGTAAGGCTTACCCCTTACCATTTCGGCCAATTTTGACGACGTTTTGAATTGTTCAAAAACTGTCTCAAAATGCTAAAAATGCCTTCCTAAGACTAATATCTTTCATTTCAGAGCATATTTGGTTGGTTTTTGGAACAATGAAAAAGTCGCCAAAATCGACCAAAATGGTAAGGCTTGCCCCTTACCATTTTGGAAAATTTCGACGACTTTTTGAACTGTTCCAAAACTGTCTTAAAATGCTAAGAATGCTTTCTTAAGACTAATATCTTTCATTTCAGAGCATATTTGGTTGGTTTTTGGAACAATGAAAAAGTCGCCAAAACCGACCAAAATGTCTTACGGCTTACCCCTTACCATTTTGGTCAATTTCGACGACTTTTTGAACTATTCCAAAACTGTCTTAAGATGCTAGAAATGCCTGCCTAAGACTATTATCTGTCATTTTAGAGCATATTTGGTTGGTTTTAGGAATATTGAAAAAGTTGTCAAAATTGCCCAAAATGGTAAGGCTTACCCCTTACCATTTTGGTCAATTTTGACGACTTTTTGAACTGCTCAAAAACTGTTTTAAAAATGCTAAAATGCCTTCCTAAGACTAATATCTTACATTTTAGAGCATATTTGGTTGGTTTTAAAAATATTGAAAAAGTCGTCAAAATTGACAAAAATGTAAGGCTTACCCCTTACCATTTTGGTCAATTTTGACGACTTTTTGAACTGCTCTAAAACTGTTTTAAAATGCTAAAAATGGCTACCTAACACTAATATCATTCATTTTAGAGCATATTTAGTTGGTTTCCGGAACAATGAAAAAGTCGCCAAGGCTTACCACTTACCATTTTCATCAATTTTGACGACTTTTTGAACTGCTAAAAACTGTTTTAAAAATGCTAAAAATAGCTTCCTAAGACTAATATCTTTCATTTCAGAGCATTTTTGGTTGGTTTTTGGAACAATGAAAAAGTCGCCAAAACCGACCAAAATGGTAAGGCTTGCCCCTTACCATTTTGGTCAATTTCGACGACTTTTTGAATTGTTCCAAACTGTCTTAAAATGCTAGAAATGCCTGCCTAAGACTATTATCTTTCATTTTAGAGCTATTTGGTTGGTTTTAGGAATATTGAAAAAGTTGTCAAAATTGCCCAAAATGGTAAGGCTTACCCCTTACCATTTTGGTCAATTTTGACGACTTTTTGAACTGCTCAAAAACTGTTTTAAAAAGGCTAAAAATGCCTTCCTAAGACTAATATCTTTCATTTTAGAGCATATTTGGTTGGTTTTAAAGATATTGAAAAAGTCGTCAAAATTGACCAAAATGTAAGGCTTACCCCCTACCATTTTGGTCAATTTTGACGACTTTTTGAACTGCTCTAAAACTGTTTTAAAATGCTAAAAATGGCTACCTAACACTAATATCTTTCATTTTAGAGCATATTTAGTTGGTTTCCGGAACAATGAAAAAGTCGCCAAGGCTTACCACTTACCATTTTGGTCAATTTTGACGACTTTTTGAACTGCTAAAAACTGTTTTAAAAATGCTAAAAATAGCTACCTAAGACTAATATCTTTCATTTCAGAGCATATTTGGTTGGTTTTTGGAACAATTAAAAAGTCGCCAAATCGACCAAAATGGTAAGGCTTACCCCTTACCATTTTGGTCAATTTCGATGACTTTTTGAACTGTTCCAAAACTGTCTTAAAATGCAAAGAATGCTTTCCTAACACTAATATCCTTCATTTTAGAGCCTATTTTGTTTGGTTTTTGGAACAATGAAAAAGTCGGCAAAATCGACCAAAATGGTGATGCTTACCCCTTACCATTTTGGTCAATTTTGACGACTTTTTGAATTGTTCAAAAACTGTCTTAAAATTCAAAAAATGGCTTCCTAAGACTGATATCTTTATTTTTAGAGCATATTTGCTTGTTTTTTAAAATATTGAAAAAGTTGTCGAAGTTCCCCAAAATGGTAAGGCCTACCCCTTACCATTTTGGTCAATTTTGACGACTTTTTGAACTATTCCAAAACTGTCTTAAAATGCTAGAAATGCCTGCCTAAGACTAATATCGTTCATTTTACAGCATATTTGGTTGGTTTTTGGAACAATGAAAAAGTCGCAAAAATCGACCAAAATGGTAAGGCTTACCACTTACCATTTAGGTCAATTTTGACGACTTTTTGAACTGTTCAAAAAGTGTCTTAAAATGCTAAAAATGGATTGCTAAGACTAATATCTTTCATTTTAAAGCATAATTTGTTGGTTTTTGAACCAATGAAAAAGTCCCAAAATCGACCAAAATGGTAAGGCTTACCCTTACCATTTTGGTCAATTTTTACGACATTTTGAATTGTTCAAAAACTGTCTCAAAATGCTAAAAATGCCTTCCTAAGACTAGTATCTTTCATTTTAGAGCAAATTTGTTTCGTTTTGGAACAATGATAAAGTCGCCAAATCGACCAAAATGGTAAGGCTTACCCCTTACCATTTTGGTCAATTTTGACGACTTTTTGAACTGCTCTAAAACTGTTTTAAAATGCTAAAAATGGCTACCTAAAACTAATATCTTTCATTTTAGAGCATATTTAGTTGGTTTCTGGAACAATGAAAAAGTCGCCAAGGCTTACCACTTACCATTTTGGTCAATTTTGACGACTTTTTGAACTGCTAAAAAACTGTTTTAAAAATGCTAAAAATGGCATCCTAAGACTAATATCTTTCATCTTGGAGAATATTTGGTCGGTTTTTGGAATATTGAAAAAGTCGTCAAAATTGCCCAAAATGGTAAGGCTTACCCCTTACTATCTTAGTCAATTCTGACGACTTTTTGAACTGCTAAAAACTGTTTTAAAGTGCAAAATAGCTTCCTAAGACTAATATCTTTCATTTTAGAGCATATTTGGTTGGTTTTAAAAATATTGAAAAAGTCGTCAAAATTGGCCAAAATGGTAAGGCTTACCCCTTACCATTTAGGTCAATTTTGAAGACTTTTTGAACTGCTCCAAAACTGTTTTAAAAATGCTAAAAATGCCTTCCTAAGACTAATATCTTTCATTTTAGAGCATATTTGGTTGGTTTTAAAAATATTGAAAAAGTCGTCAAAATTGCCCAAAATGGTAAGGCTTACCCTTACTATTTTGGTCAATTTTGACGACTTTTCAATTGTTCCAAAACTGTCTTAAAATGCTAAGAATGCTTTTCTAACAATTATATCTTTCATTTTAGAGCCTATTTTGTTGGTTTTTGGAACAATGAAAAAGTCGCCAAAATCGACCAAAATGGTGATGCTAACCCTTACCATTTTGGTCAATTTGACGACCTTTGAACTGTTCAAAAAGTGTCTTCAAACTCAAAAATGGCCTCCTAAGACTAATATCTTTCATTTTAGAGCATATTTGGTTCGTTTTGGAATATTGAAAAAGTCGTCAAAATTGCCCAAAATGGTAAGGCTTACCCCTTACCATTTTGCTCAATTTTGACGACTTTTTGAACTGCTCAAAAACTGTTTTAAAATGTTAAAAATGACTTCCTAAGACTAATATCTTTCATTCTGGAGCATATTTGGTTGGTTTTAGCAATATTGAAAAAGTCGTCAAAATTGCCCAAAATGGTAAGGCTTACCCCTTACCATTTTGGTCAATTTGGCGACTTTTTCAACTGTTCCAAAACTGTCTTAAATGCTAAAAATGCCTTCCTAAGACTAATATCTTTTATTTCAGAGCATATTTGGTTGGTTTTTAAAATATTGAAAAAGTTGTCAAAATTCCCCAAATGGTAAGGCTTACCCCTTACCATTTTGGTCATTTTCGACGACTTTTTGAACTGTTCCAAAACTGTCTTAAATGCTAAGAATGCTTCTTAAGAGTAATATCTTTCATTTCAGCATATTTGGTTGGTTTTTGGAACAATGAAAAAGTCGCCAAAACCGACCAAAATGCCTTACGGCTTACCCCTTACCATTTTGGTCAATTTCGACGACTTTTTGAACTGTTCCAAAATTGTCTTAAAATGCCAGAAATGCCTGCCTAAGACTATTATCTTTCATTTTAGAGCATATTTTGTTGGTTTTTGAACCAATGAAAAAGTTCCAAAATCGACCAAAATGGTAAGGCTTACCCCTTACCATTTTGGTCAATTTTTACGACATTTTGAATTGTTCAAAACTGTCTCAAAATGCTAAAAATGCCTTCCTAAGACTAGTATCTTTCATTTTAGAGCAAATTTGTTTGGTTTTTCGAACAATGAAAAAGTCGCCAAAATCGACCAAAATGGTAAGGCTTACCCCTTACCATTTTGGTCAATTTTGACGACTTTCTTAAAATTCAAAAAATGGCTCAATGTTCCAAAAACCAACCAAATTACTCTAAAATGAAAAGTATTAATCTTACAAAGCCATTTTTAGCATTTTAGGACAGTTTTAGAGCAGTTCAAAAAAGTGGTCAAAATTGACCAAAATGGCAAGGGGTAAGCCTTACTATTTTGATTGATTTTGGCGACTTTTCATTGTTCCAAACCAACTAAATATGCGTTAAAATGAAAGATATAGTCTTAGGAAAGCATTCTTAGCATTTTAAGACAGTTTTGGAACAGTTCAAAAAGTCGTCAAATTGACCAAAATAGTAAGCCTTACCATTTGGGCACTTTTGACGACTTTTTCATTGTTCCAAAAACCAATCAAATTTGCTCTAAGATGAAAGATATTAGTCTTAGGAAGCATTTTAGCATTTTAAGACAGTTTTGGAACAGTTCAAAATGTCGCCAAAATCGACCAAATTGTAAGGGGTAAGCCTTACATTTGGTCAATTTTGACGACTTTTCCAATATTTTTAAAACCAACCAAATATGCTCTAAAATGAAAGATATTAGTCTTAGGAAGACATTTTTAGCATTTTAAGACAGTTTTGGAACTGTTCAAAAAGTCGTCAAAATTGACCAAAATGGTAAGGGGTAAGCCTTACCATTTTGGGCAATTTTTACAACTTTTTCAATATTCCTAAAACCAACCAAATATGCTCTAAAATGAAGATAATAGTCTAGGAAGCCATTTTTAGTTTTTAAAACACTTTTTAGCGGTTGAAAAGTCGTCAAAATTGATCAAATGGTAAGGGGTAAGCCTTACCATTTTGGTCAATTTTGACGACTTTTTTCAATATTCCAAAAACCAACCAAATATTCTCCAAGATGAAAGATTAGTCTTAGGATGCCATTTTTAGCATTTTTAAAACAGTTTTTTAGCAGTTCAAAAAGTCGTCAAAATTGACCAAAATGGTAAGTGGTAAGCCTTGGCGACCTTTTCATTGTTCCAGAAACCAACTAAATATGCTCTAAAATGAAAGATATTAGTGTTAGGTAGTTATTTTTAGCATTTTAAAACAGTTTTAGAGCAGTTCAAAAGTCGTCAAAATTGTGTAAGCCTTACATTTTGGTCAATTTTGACGACTTTTTCAATTTTTTAAACCAACAAATATACTCTTAAATGAAAGATATTAGTGTTACGAAAGCATTCTTTGCATTTTAAGACAGTTTTGGAACAGTTCAAAAAGTCGTCGAAATTGACCTAAATGGTAAGGGGTGAGACTTACCATGTTGATCGATTTTGGCGACTTTTTCATTGTTCAAAAAAACCAACTAAATATGCTCTAAAATGAAAGATATTAGTCGTAGGAAGGCTTTTTAGCATTTTAAGACAGTTTTGGAACAGTTCAAAAAGTCGCCAAAATTGACCAAAATGGTAAGGGGTAAGCCTTACCATTTTGGGCAATTTTGACGACTTTTTCAATATTCTAAAACCAACCAAATTGCTCCAAAATGAAGATATTAGTCTTAGGAAATCATTTTTAACATTTTAAAACAGTTTTTGAGCAGTTCAAAAGTCGTCAAAATTGACCTAAATGGTAAGGGTAAGCCTTACATTTTGGGCAATTTTGGACGACTTTTTCAATTTTCTAAACCAACCAAATATGCTCTAAAATGAAATATTATTAGTCTTAGGAAGCATTTTTAGCATTTTTAAAACAGTTTTTAGCAGTTCAAAAAGTCGTCAAAATTGACTAAAATGTAAGGGGAGCCTTACCATGTTGTAAGGAGTAAGCCTTACCATTTTGGCCGATTTTGCCACTTTTTCATTTCCAAAACCAACCAAATATGCTCTAAAATGAGACATTAGCCTAGGAAGGCCATTTTTAGCATTTTAAACAGTTTTTTAGCAATTGAAAAATTCGCCAAAATTGACCAAAATGGTAAGGGGTAAGCCTTACCATTTTGGGCAATTTTGACGACTTTTTCAATATTCCTAAAACCAACCAAATATGCTCTAAAATGAAAGATATTAGTCTTAGGAAGCCATTTTTAGCATTTTTAAAACAGTTTTTAGCAGTTCAAAAGTCGTCAAAATTGACTAAAATAGTAAGGGTTAAGCCTTACCATTTTGGGTAATTTTTGACGACTTTTTCATATTT
Organism: Dendronephthya gigantea; assembly: GCF_004324835.1. Taxonomy (NCBI): domain Eukaryota; kingdom Metazoa; phylum Cnidaria; class Anthozoa; order Malacalcyonacea; family Nephtheidae; genus Dendronephthya; species Dendronephthya gigantea. The sequence goes on from NW_021163031.1 coordinate 2,275,762, forward strand.
CTAAAACCAACCAAATATGCTCTAAAATGAAAGATATTAGTCTTAGGAAGCCATTTTTAGCATTTTTAAAACAGTTTTTTTAGCAGTTCAAAAAGTCGTCAAAATTGACCAAAATGGTAAGTGGTAAGCCTTGGCGACCTTTTCATTGTTCCAGAAACCAACTAAATATGCTCTAAAATGAAAGATATTAGTTTAGGTAGTTTTTTAGCTTTTAAAACAGTTTTAGAGCAGTTCAAAAGTCGTCAAAATTGACCTAAATGGTAAGGTAAGCCTTACCATTTTGGTCAATTTTGACGACTTTTTCATATTCCTAAACCAACCAAATGCTCTAAAATGAAAGATATTAGTCTTAGGAAGCTTTTTGCATTTTAAACAGTTTTGAACAGTTGAAAAAGTCGTCGAAATTGACCTAAATGGTAAGGGGTAAGACTTCCATTTCGATTTGGCGACTTTTTCATTGTTCCAAAACCAACTAAATATGCTTAAATGAAAGATATTAGTTAGGAAGCCATTTTAGCATTTTAAGACAGTTTTTGGCAGTTCAAAAAGTCGCCAAAATTGACCAATGGTAAGGGGTAAGCCTTACCATTTTGGGCAATTTTGACGACTTTTTCAATATTCCTAAAACCAACCAAATATGCTCAAATGAAAGATATTAGTCTTAGGAAATCATTTTTAACATTTTTAAAACAGTTTTTTAGCAGTTCAAAAGTCGTCAAATTGACCAAATGGTAAGTGGTAAGCCTTGGCGACCTTTTCATTGTTCCGAAACCAACTAAATTGCTCTAAAATGAAAGATATTAGTGTTAGGTAGTTTTTTAGCATTTTAAAACAGTTTTAGAGCAGTTCAAAAGTCGTCAAATTGTGTAAGCCTTACATTTTGGTCATTTTGACGACTTTTTCAATATTTTTAAAACCAACCAAATCACTCTTAAATGAAAGATTTAGTGTTAGGAAAGCATTCTTTGCATTTTAAGACAGTTTTGGAACAGTTGAAAAGTCGTCGAAATTGACCTAAATGGTAGGGTGAGACTTACCATGTTGATCGATTTTGGCGATTTTTCATTGTTCAAAAAACCAACTAAATATGCTCTAAAATGAAAGATATTAGTCGTAGGAAGGCATTTTTAGCATTTTAAGACAGTTTTGGAACAGTTCAAAAAGTCGCCAAAATTGACCAAAATGGTAAGGGGTAGCCTTACCATTTGGGCAATTTTGACGACTTTTTCAATATTCCTAAAACCAACCAAATATGCTCCAAAATGAAAGATATTAGTCTTAGGAAATCATTTTTAACATTTTAAAACAGTTTTTGAGCAGTTCAAAAAGTCGTCAAAATTGACCTAAATGGTAAGGGTAAGCCTTACATTTTGGGCAATTTGACGACTTTTTCAATATTTCTAAAACCACCAAATATGCTCTAAAATGAAATATATTAGTCTTAGGAAGCCATTTTTGCATTTTTAAAACAGTTTTTAGCAGTTCAAAAAGTCGTCAAAATTGACTAAATAGTAAGGGGTAAGCCTTACCATTGTTGTAAGGAGTAAGCCTTACCATTTTGGCCGATTTTGGCCACTTTTTCATTGTTCCAAAAACCAACCAAATATGCTCTAAATGATAGACATTAGCCTAGGAAGGCATTTTTAGCATTTTAAGACAGTTTTTTAACAATTGAAAAATTCGCCAAATTGACCAAAATGGTAAGGGGTAAGCCTTACCATTTTGGGCAATTTTGACGACTTTTTCAATATTCCTAAAACCAACCAATATGCTCTAAAATGAAAGATATTAGTCTTAGGAAGCCATTTTTAGCATTTTTTAAAACAGTTTTTAGCAGTTCAAAAGTCGTCAATTGACTAAAATAGTAAGGGGTAAGCCTTACCATTTTCGGGCCTTACCATTTTTCGATTTTGGCACTTTTTCATTTCAAAACCAACCTAAATATGCTCTAAAATGAAAGTATTAGTCTTAGGAAGGCATTTTTAGCATTTTAAGACAGTTTTGGACAGTTCAAAAAGTCGCCAAAATTGACAAAATGGTAAGGGTAAGCCTTACCATTTTGGGCAATTTTGACGACTTTTTCAATTTCTAAAACCAACCAAATATGCTCTAATGAAAGATATTAGTCTTAGGAAGCCATTTTTAGCATTTTTAAAACAGTTTTTAGCAGTTCAAAAAGTCGTCAAAATTGACTAAAATGTAAGGGTAAGCCTTCCATTCGGGCGATTTTTACATTTTCAGTTTCAAACCAACTAAATTGCTCTAAATGAAAGATATTAGTCTTAGGAGCATTTTTAGCATTTTAAAACAGTTTTGCAGTTCAAAAGTCGTCAAATTGATAGAGGGTTAGCCTTACCATTTTGGGTAATTTTGACGACTTTTTCAATATTTCTAACCAACCAAATATGCTCTTAAATGAAAGATATTATTTAGGAAGCCATTTTTAGCATTTTTAAACAGTTTTTTAGCAGTTCAAAAAGTCGTCAAATTGACCAAAATGGTAAGTGGTAAGCCTTGGCGACCTTTTCATTGTTCCAGAAACACACTAAATATGCTCTAAAATGAAAGTATTAGTGTAGGTAGTTATTTTTAGCATTTTAAACAGTTTTAGAGCAGTTCAAAAGTCGTCAAAATTGTGTAAGCCTTACATTTTGGTCAATTTTGACGACTTTTTCAATATTTTAAACCAAACCATACCTCTAAATGAAAGATATTATGTTAGGAAAGCATTCTTTGCATTTTAAGACAGTTTTTGGAACAGTTGAAAAAGTCGTCGAATTGACCTAAATGGTAAGGGGTGAGACTTACATGTTGATCGACTTTGGCGACTTTTTCATTGTTCAAAACCAACTAAATATGCTCTAAATGAAAGATATTAGTCGTAGGAGGCATTTTAGCATTTTAAGACAGTTTTGGAACAGTTCAAAAAGTCGCCAATTGACCAAATGGTAGGGGTAAGCCTTACCATTTTGGGCAATTTTGACGACTTTTTCAATATTCTAAACCAACCAAATATGCTCCAAATGAAGATATTAGTCTTAGGAAATCATTTTTAACATTTTAAACACATTTTTAAGCAGTTCAAAAGTCGTCAAATTGACCTAAATGGTAAGGGGTAGCCTTACCATTTGGGCATTTTGACGACTTTTTCAATATTTCTAAAACCAACAATATGCTCTAAAATGAATATTAGTCTTAGGAAGCATTTTTAGCATTTTTAAAACAGTTTGCAGTTCAAAAAGTCGTCAAAATTGACTAAAATGTAAGGGTAAGCCTTACCATTGTTGTAAGGAGTAGCTTACCATTTTGGCCGATTTTGGCCACTTTTTCATTGTTCCAAAACCAACCAAATATGCTCTAAATGATAGACATTAGCCTAGGAAGGCATTTTTAGCATTTTAAGACAGTTTTTAACAATTGAAAATTCGCCAAAATTGACCAAATGGTAAGGGGTAGCCTTACCATTTTGGCAATTTTGACGACTTTTCAATATTCCTAAAACCAACCAAATATGCTCTAAAATGAAAGATATTAGTCTTAGGAAGCCATTTTTAGCATTTTTAAAACAGTTTTTAGCAGTTCAAAAAGTCGTCAAAATTGACTAAAATAGTAAGGGGTAAGCCTTACCATTTCGGGCAATTTTTACGACTTTTTCAATATTTCTAAAACCAACCAAATATGCTCTAAAATGAAAGATATTAGTCTTAGGAAGCCATTTTTAGCATTTTAAAACAGTTTTTAGCAGTTCAAAAGTCGTCAAAATTGACTAAATAGTAAGGGTTAAGCCTTACCTTTTGGGTAATTTTGACGACTTTTCTATTTCTAAAACCAACCAAATATGCTCTAAAATGAAAGATATTATTCTTAGGAAGCCATTTTTAGCATTTTTAAAACAGTTTTTTAGCAGTTCAAAAAGTCGTCAAAATTGACCAAAATGGTAAGTGGTAAGCCTTGGCGACCTTTTCATTGTTCCAGAAACCAACTAAATATGCTCTAAAATGAAAGATATTAGTGTTAGGTAGTTATTTTAGCATTTTAAAACAGTTTTAGAGCAGTTCAAAAAGTCGTCAAAATTGTGTAGCCTACATTTTGGTCAATTTTGACGACTTTTCAATATTTTAAAACCAACCAATACACTCTAAAATGAAGATATTAGTGTTAGGAAAGCATTCTTTGCATTTTAAGACAGTTTGGAACAGTTGAAAAAGTCGTCGAATTGACCTAAATGGTAAGGGGTGACTTCAATGTTGATCGATTTTGGCGACTTTTTCATTGTTCAAAAACCAACTAAATATGCTCTAAAATGAAGATATTAGTCGTAGGAAGGCATTTTTAGCATTTTAAGACAGTTTTGGAACAGTTCAAAAGTCGCCAAAATTGACCAAATGGTAAGGGTAGCCTTACCATTTTGGGCAATTTTGACGACTTTTTCATATTCCTAAAACCAACCAAATATGCTCCAAAATGAAAGATATTAGTCTTAGGAAATCATTTTTAACATTTTTAAAACAGTTTTTTAGCAGTTCAAAAAGTCGTCAAAATTGACCAAAATGGTAAGTGGTAAGCCTTGGCGACCTTTTCATTGTTCCAGAACCAACTAAATATGCTCTAAATGAAAGATATTAGTGTTAGGTAGTTTTTTTAGCATTTTAAAACAGTTTTAGAGCAGTTCAAAAAGTCGTCAAAATTGTGTAAGCCTTACTTTTGGTCAATTTGACGACTTTTTCAATATTTTTAAACCAACCAAATATACTCTTAAATGAAAGATATTAGTGTTACGAAAGCATTCTTTGCATTTTAAGACAGTTTTGGAACAGTTCAAAAGTCGTCGAAATTGACCTAAATGGTAAGGGGTGAGACTTACCATGTTGATCGATTTTGGCGACTTTTCATTGTTCAAAAACCAACTAAATATGCTCTAAAATGAAAGATATTAGTCGTAGGAAGGCATTTTTAGCATTTTAAGACAGTTTGGAACAGTTCAAAAAGTCGCCAAAATTGACCAAATGGTAAGGGGTAAGCCTTACCATTTTGGGCAATTTTGACGACTTTTTCAATATTCCTAAAACCAACCAAATATGCTCCAAATGAAAGATATTAGTCTTAGGAAATCATTTTTAACATTTTAAAACAGTTTTTGAGCAGTTCAAAAAGTCGTCAAAATTGACCTAAATGGTAAGGGGTAAGCCTTACAATTTTGGGCAATTTTGACGACTTTTTCAATATTTCTAAAACCAACCAAATATGCTCTAAAATGAAATATATTAGTCTTAGGAAGCCATTTTTAGCATTTTTAAACAGTTTTTAGCAGTTCAAAAAGTCGTCAAAATTGACTAAAATAGTAAGGGGTAAGCCTTACCATTGTTGTAAGGAGTAAGCCTTACCATTTTGGCCGATTTTGGCCACTTTTTCATTGTTCCAAAAACCAACCAAATATGCTCTAAAATGATAGACATTAGCCTAGGAAGGCATTTTTAGCATTTTAAGACAGTTTTTTAACAATTGAAAAATTCGCCAAAATTGACCAAAATGGTAAGGGGTAAGCCTTACCATTTTGGGCAATTTTGACGACTTTTTCAATATTCCTAAAACAACCAATATGCTCTAAAATGAAAGATATTAGTCTTAGGAAGCCATTTTTAGCATTTTTAAAACAGTTTTTAGCAGTTCAAAAAGTCGTCAAAATTGACTAAAATAGTAAGGGGTAAGCCTTACCATTTCGGGCAATTTTTACGACTTTTTCAATATTTCTAAAACCAACCAAATATGCTCTAAAATGAAAGATATTAGTCTTAGGAAGCCATTTTTAGCATTTTAAAACAGTTTTTAGCAGTTCAAAAAGTCGTCAAAATTGACTAAAATAGTAAGGGTTAAGCCTTACCATTTTGGGTAATTTTGACGACTTTTTCAATATTTCTAAAACCAACCAAATATGCTCTAAAATGAAAGATATTATTCTTAGGAAGCCATTTTTAGCATTTTTAAAACAGTTTTTAGCAGTTCAAAAGTCGTCAAAATTGACCAAAATGGTAAGTGGTAAGCCTTGGCGACCTTTTCATTGTTCCAGAAACCAACTAAATATGCTCTAAAATGAAAGATATTAGTGTTAGGTAGTTATTTTTAGCATTTTAAAACAGTTTTAGAGCAGTTCAAAAAGTCGTCAAAATTGTGTAAGCCTTACATTTTGGTCAATTTTGACGACTTTTTCAATATTTTTAAAACCAACCAAATACACTCTAAAATGAAAGATATTAGTGTTAGGAAAGCATTCTTTGCATTTTAAGACAGTTTTGGAACAGTTGAAAAAGTCGTCGAAATTGACCTAAATGGTAAGGGGTGAGACTTACAATGTTGATCGATTTTGGCGACTTTTTCATTGTTCAAAAAACCAACTAAATATGCTCTAAAATGAAAGATATTAGTCGTAGGAAGGCATTTTTAGCATTTTAAGACAGTTTTGGAACAGTTCAAAAAGTCGCCAAAATTGACCAAAATGGTAAGGGGTAAGCCTTACCATTTTGGGCAATTTTGACGACTTTTTCAATATTCCTAAAACCAACCAAATATGCTCCAAAATGAAAGATATTAGTCTTAGGAAATCATTTTTAACATTTTTAAAACAGTTTTTAGCAGTTCAAAAAGTCGTCAAAATTGACCAAAATGGTAAGTGGTAAGCCTTGGCGACCTTTTCATTGTTCCAGAAACCAACTAAATATGCTCTAAAATGAAAGATATTAGTGTTAGGTAGTTATTTTTAGCATTTTAAAACAGTTTTAGAGCAGTTCAAAAAGTCGTCAAAATTGTGTAAGCCTTACATTTTGGTCAATTTTGACGACTTTTTCAATATTTTTAAAACCAACCAAATATACTCTTAAATGAAAGATATTAGTGTTACGAAAGCATTCTTTGCATTTTAAGACAGTTTTGGAACAGTTCAAAAAGTCGTCGAAATTGACCTAAATGGTAAGGGGTGAGACTTACCATGTTGATCGATTTTGGCGACTTTTTCATTGTTCAAAAAACCAACTAAATATGCTCTAAAATGAAAGATATTAGTCGTAGGAAGGCATTTTTAGCATTTTAAGACAGTTTTGGAACAATAATTTTCTTGTATGATTGCATGGCGACTTTAGTAAATACTTGTCTAGGGCGCGCGCATTAATTAGAACTTAATTAAATGAAACCGTTTAATTAATAGCGCGAGCAAACTAATCACGACTAACATGATATTTAAGTGACGCGCAAACGTGTATTCAAGTAATTGCACTGATGAAGGTCCGGGTTAACGGACCGAAAGCTTTGCAGTATTTAATACTTACGTGGTGTACCTACAAGTTATTATAATTAGTTTTGGAACAGTTCAAAAAGTCGCCAAAATTGACCAAAATGGTAAGGGGTAAGCCTTACCATTTTGGGCAATTTTGACGACTTTTTCAATATTCCTAAAACCAACCAAATATGCTCCAAAATGAAAGATATTAGTCTTAGGAAATCATTTTTAACATTTTAAAACAGTTTTTGAGCAGTTCAAAAAGTCGTCAAAATTGACCTAAATGGTAAGGGGTAAGCCTTACAATTTTGGGCAATTTTGACGACTTTTTCAATATTTCTAAAACCAACCAAATATGCTCTAAAATGAAATATATTAGTCTTAGGAAGCCATTTTTAGCATTTTTAAAACAGTTTTTAGCAGTTCAAAAAGTCGTCAAAATTGACTAAAATAGTAAGGGGTAAGCCTTACCATTGTTGTAAGGAGTAAGCCTTACCATTTTGGCCGATTTTGGCCACTTTTTCATTGTTCCAAAAACCAACCAAATATGCTCTAAAATGATAGACATTAGCCTAGGAAGGCATTTTTAGCATTTTAAGACAGTTTTTTAACAATTGAAAAATTCGCCAAAATTGACCAAAATGGTAAGGGGTAAGCCTTACCATTTTGGGCATTTTGACGACTTTTTCAATATTCCTAAACCAACCAAATATGCTCTAAATGAAGATATTAGTCTTAGGAAGCCATTTTTAGCATTTTTAAAACAGTTTTTAGCAGTTCAAAAAGTCGTCAAAATTGACTAAAATAGTAAGGGTTAAGCCTTACCATTTTGGGTAATTTTGACGACTTTTTCAATATTTCTAAAACCAACCAAATATGCTCTAAAATGAAAGATATTATTCTTAGGAAGCCATTTTTAGCATTTTTAAAACAGTTTTTTAGCAGTTCAAAAAGTCGTCAAAATTGACCAAAATGGTAAGTGGTAAGCCTTGGCGACCTTTTCATTGTTCCAGAAACCAACTAAATATGCTCTAAAATGAAAGATATTAGTGTTAGGTAGTTATTTTTAGCATTTTAAAACAGTTTTAGAGCAGTTCAAAAAGTCGTCAAAATTGACCTAAATGGTAAGGGGTAAGCCTTACCATTTTGGCCAATTTTGACGACTTTTTCAATATTCCTAAAACCAACCAAATATGCTCTAAAATGAAAGATATTAGTCTTAGGAAGGCATTTTTAGCATTTTAAAACAGTTTTTGAGCAGTTCAAAAAAGTCGTCAAAATTGACCAAAATGGTAAGTGGTAAGCCTTGGCGACTTTTTCATTGTTCCAGAAACCAACTAAATATGCTCTAAAATGAAAGATATTAGTGTTAGGTAGCCATTTTTAGCATTTTGAGACAGTTTTTTAACAATTGAAAAAGTCGTCAAAATTGACCAAGTTGTAAGGGGTAAGCCTTACCATTTTGGTTGATTTTGGCCACTTTTTCATTGTTCCAAAAACCAACCAAATATGCTCTAAAACGAAAGACATTAGTCTTAGGAAGGCATTTCACGTCGTTTGTGGTCTATGCACAACTAAATGCATGCATAGTCGGGCGTTTTGTTCGCCAAGCCTGCTACTTCTATAATAATCCACGGCTATAGTCGGATTATTACATGCAGTTGGATGTAGTCAAATTATAAGGACTACGTTTAGAAAAGTTAAATACGTTAGAATGCAAACAGACGTTAGATATATTACTTCGTAGTTTCGTAGTTAGCTATCACTTCTAAAGTAGCAGGCTTGGCGAACAAAACGCCCGACTATGCATGCATTTAGTTGTGCATAGACCACAAACGACGTGAAATGCCTGTGGGATTTCAATTTCAATGATTTCTTTTCCTATACCGAGTAGGAATTTTAAGCTCCCTATTGTTTGTTCTATTTCATGCTGAATTTCAAAAGCTCATACTTACATTTTATTATGAACGGGTTTATCATCGTTAGAAATGACTTTGATTCGCTAAATCTCCAGCTGGAATAAAACAAATGTAATGCTTGTTATAGAAACGGTGATTTCAAGCAGTTAACTTGTATAAACATGCAGGCTTAAATATTAGCAGAAAACGGTGCGTTGAAGCGATCATATTCAGTTGAAAGTCTGCATGAGAGTACAAATAGCCCGACCAATGGTTTCAACTTATTCCATGCATGCAGCATTTATATGAATCACATGGACACAAAATTGACTCATTTACCTGCTTATATTACAGCAACAAGTGTGAGGGAGAAGCTTTGGACTTGCCTTCCCCTAAAATGCGAGTCATCTCAGGAGATTTGAGCCGTAACTTTCTTTGGCGTATTTCTTGCCGCATATATATATATATATATATATATATATATATATATTAATATATATATATATATATATATATATATATACAGTAGGAGGCAAAAGTTTGAGTCCAGTGACTGTATTTCTTTGTTTCAGCAGCATATATTAATATTCTACAGAAAACCTTACCGATAAGTGAACTAGAAAAAAGTAAACAAGTAAACAGAAAAATACATGCTGTACAACAACTATGAGATGTTATGATATTCATTTTTACGTATTTTAATGTGCAAACATGCATTTACATGTCATTGCTCAGTTCCCTCTTTTTTGCTCTTGAAATGACCTTTATTCTTGCTCGCATAGATTCCATAGGTTTTTTAATGTCACACGTTCAATACCTTGCCAGCATTCGTTGACCACTTGCCTCAAGTCAGCCTGGCTGGCGGGTCTGTGCCTCGCCCTCTTCCGGTTAAAACGGTTCTACAAGTGCTCCATAGGTTTTAGATCTGGAATATGAGGTGGAAAGCCATGACAACGAGATCACCAGAATGAGTTTGCTTCTAAACGATTTCTGGCACATAGAAGATGTGCATGTGCTTAGGGTGATTATCATGTAGTTAGACGTGCGATCATCTTTGTACCAGATGAAATTCCATGTCCTTGAAGAATTGGATGATACTTTTCTTTAATTAGGATCCTATTATATCTTTCAATATTGCCAAACCGAGCATGACCAAAGCAGCTAAAAGTTTGCTTGAGTAGGATTTAGTTTCTTCGAACCTCTCCAAGGTTAGTTGCATACCACCTTTTTAAATTCTCACTTCTTCTGCGATCTTACGAGGAAAGAATCCTTCAATACTTAATGGAACTATTTGTCCTTGTGCACAATCACTTTGCCCTTTTTCCTACCCATCTTGGGCAGTGTAAAGGAATGAGAACTTTATTTTGTTATAATTTAGATCATTAGGACCAAAACAGTGTGCAATTAATATAGTTTACAGTACTGAAACACTAGCACGCATGTCTTAACTCCAACACGCTGCCAGGATTTAATACTGGAATTCTACAACGACTGGACTCAAACTTTTGCCTCCTACTGTATATATATATATTATATATATATATAATATATATATATATATATTATAATATATATATGCTTAGCTTGGCTTCAACTTTTAAACTCAACCTGAAAAGAATAAAGGGTATAACCTAAGATTTCTGCTAAGGTCTTAACTGACTTGAGGATTTAATTCAAAGATATAATTTGCTTGAAATTGAAGGTAGGATTGGTGGCTAGGATGCAGATAGATTGTGCCACATCCAAACTCCTGTAAATTCACATGCGTATATTACCTTTTTCATTTCACCAATAAGTTCCGAGAATAAGCGAGTCGTGCTCTTTCTTCAAAAGCGAGTTATCTTGAGTTGAGCCATTCCAGCCACAATTTATCGGGTATTAATCTCTTGCTCACGAATTTCATCTTCTGGTGGCTTAACTCGGCTTCAAGTCGTAGTGAATTCTGGATTCTGCGTGAAATTAATAAAGACGACGTTAGTTTTATAACCGCGGCTTTTAAAGCCAACACAAGGCGAACAAACCTAGATCCAAAGACATATAGCACGTGTTCAAATAGGACCATTTGGCGGATACATTCGCCCAAATCTTCCATAAATCAAGCAGATAATCGTGAAAGCAAAAGGCATATTACCTGTTGTTACTCCAACGACAGGGCGACAGAAACGGGAAACTATCTTTTTTGTAAAAGGACGGACAGCAAATTAGTTGTAATTCTTCTGAGTTGTAAGGCTTCCTTATGCCTCGAAGACTACTGCCAAAATGATTGCTGTGCAATGTGAATCAGTTTGACCTACTCCTCGTGTTGGAAATTAAAACTATGCTATTTGCTAAAAACACCCGGCATGACAGCTCAACAATGATTCTGATTGGATATAAATTGATATGATTAATTCTTCTCAAGCTATGAGTTGGAAAAGATTGAAATTTTGAATTGTGATGTGAATGAAACTAATTATGCTTTTGTTACGGGTCTGTTCCAAACATCATCTTGTTTTTAAACCAAACGTATAAAAACAATATAGATAATCATTATACCAGGGATTCATTAAGGCCGTTTTCCATCTCAACCGTATCGTAGCGAAACGTAGCGTATCTCATTGTAGTCGTTAGTGCTAGTCGAATACTTCGGAAAAAAAAGAAATACGCTACGCTACGTTACGTTACGATTGAAGTGCAAAACAGGCTTTAATTTAGTTCCTATAACCGGAACCAAGGATCCATTGCGTTATAGGATGTATTAAAACCCCCCAAAACTATTGAAATCACCTATTGTTAAACTTTTGACTTGTTTGGTAAATTGTAATTATTGGTAATAAAAATCATTTGTGGGTACAAACAACACGGTACTTTGGCATTCAAACTCTAACTATTACATTGTTATGGATAATTTCAATGGTTTGGGGTTTTTTGGGGACACCCTGTATTCCGCTAGACCACAAAACATTTTGTGCACTAGTGAGGAAACTCCGACAAAGGAACCCAGATTCTTTGGACAAGTATGTTAGGCCCGTTTCAGACGTCGAACTTTTCATGTGCCGAACCTAATATTGATGAGCTAAAGTCTTTGTTTAAGTTCATTTGCATTCGATTCGGCACATGAAAAGCTCGACGTCTGAAAGGAGCTTAACTCCGCGCGTAACTCCCAACTGCCAAAAGACGTAGTGTTCACATATACCGAAACTAAACCTATGAACTAAACAGACAATAATGATCCAGCTATCTTTAAAACACTGCGGCCGGTGGAGTGGAGTACAATACACGGGCACAAACTCATATATGCAAGCAGTGCTGAACATGTACGCTTGCAGTTGCGGACCTATTTTTCCTTAGACGTCCGATGGCTTCCCGATTTTATCAAAATTTTTAAGGCTATGCTTTATGTGTTCAAATGTATTGTTTTCATGAAAAAATCTTATTCCATTTTTCTTCGAAACATTTGGGGTATATTCAACGAAATTTTAAAATTTCAAAGAATTTTTACAACTCAAAGAATTGGGAAAATTGCGACTTTTCCATTGGCTTTGATCTCCCGTTGCCGACTTGCCGAGGATTTCATTAAAATTGCTTTCATGAAAAAATGTTCATTCCACTTACTTTTGAACTATTTTGCGTTATTCAGACTGGAATTTTGGAATTTTGAAATATCGTCAGTTGACGAAAATTTATGCTGAGAAGACAACTGTGAGTAGAAAAAGGAGTAACATAGGCTACAGCAATAATATACACTATAAAGCACACTGGTAGTCTGGTACAAGGACCGCGGAGCAATTTTTGGATTGGGGGGGGGGGGGCTAGCGAAGCCGAACGAGTGAACCCTCGGGGGGTCCATACTTATCTATTTATATTTTTCTTGTAAACACTTCAATGAAAATATTGTTCACCAACACGGATAGTGAACACATAATTATTATTACACAACTTACTATAAGGAGTTTTTATTCGTATTATTATGACCATATAAAAATCGCTATAAAGGAATCACATGTATTTAGAAAATTATTGGGAGGGCTAAAGCCCCCCAGCACCCCCCCCCCCTCCATGGTCCCTGTGGTATTAGTATCTTCTTCTGGTCTTAATATCATCTTTAAAAATCATCATGCATAAAATATAAACAGCAACAAATATGTTTTATTTTCTATAATTTGGTCACAATTGACAAACTCTAATAAAAATATTATTTTATATGTTTTAAATTTTCTAATATAAATATAAGGGTTTAAAATAATATGTTAATAATATTTTCCTGTGATATTTATGAACACATTCATATTTCCAGGAGCTATATCTAATCTAGTATTGGAGTGTTGGCTAAGCCAAAAACAGCAGAAACATACATTTTCTAAAAGAAAAATTCTCTCAGGTGTCACGAAGTGGCTGTTATTTTGAACCCTGGATATAAATAGCACTATATAGCATGTTTCTAAAGTATACTTATTTACTATTGTTAAATTTTGAACATAATTACTGTAAGAAACAAGAATAAAATCCTGGTTGAGTATTTCAACCAGAATGCAGATGATTTTGATGGTTTTATTCCCAATGTACTCAAGATTTTCACATGTGTTGTTGGTACTTCATCATTGGTGACTGTATCATTGGTGACTGTAACATTGGTGACTGTAACATTATCTGTAACATATTCTTTAAAAATATCTTCTAAATGCTTGCTTACATTTTCCTGTAGGTTAACATCATCAAATTTATTACAAAGACCCTGACCACAGCAATGCAAAAAGCAGCCATTTCTTTTAGAACACCATTTTTCGCCGCAAACATAATAGTGAAAACAACCTTCTCTGTATTGTAGTGTATTGTTTATATAATAAGCATATAAAAAACAGTAATCTGTTGATTCATTGCAATATACAATGGTCCGGTTGCATTTTGGTACTGTTTGATTCACTTGATTGGTTAGAACTGCTGAACATGAATAGCAGTGGGCATGTTGACAGTAAACTCCTAAATGAGAAACAAGCAATTTTATGCTAATATTGCAAATTGACTTTACTACCACCAGTGGGTTTATTTATGTCAAATCTCAAACTCACTCTTTGTCTAAACTCACTCTGAAAGTGGAGTTACATTTTTGTTGTTTAATTCTCATTAACAACTGCATGTACCCATAGCCGTTCAAGTATTAAATTTTATATGGCCAACATGAAACACATATGGCAAAGCTGAATTTGCTGCTTTGCTGAATAATCAGCAATGCCAATGGCCTATTACTTTCTATAACATTACTGCTGAACATCACAATTTTTATGTAGAATATTTGTAATTTAGCAAAATTGTTGCACACTTTAAGATGGTGGAGTTAAAACTTGTATTAATCATAAGATCTCTTCATTTTTACAGTGAAATGTTTAATATTCTAGACACGATTTTAGACATTCTCAACATTCAATATTTATTAAGAGATAAGTCCCAATATAACCAAGGAGCAGCGTGGCAGCATCTTCAAACAACTTAGCATCAAATGTGGTATAACAACTGCCTAAATAGACAAAACACTTCTCGACGTTTCGACCTGAGGGCCTTCGTCAGGAGAGTCGGTCGAAACGTCGAGAAATGTTTTGTTTATTTAGGCATTTATTATGAGAGCCTAACTGATTATAATTGTTAAAACCTGTGTGTAGAAAGCGAACTAAACGGTATATTGCTAGCTAGTTTGGTAGACTATAATTCATTGAAGATAAAGGACGTATCAAATAATCTTTTCTTGAACTTCTTCGGTATTTTGAAATCCAAAGAAACTATAACACCAACCGTACCTCGTATTAACATGGATAATAAAATCAAATAAAGTCTTTTAACTATCCATGCTCGTACCCAGTACGAGGTTGCTATAAAACATCGTATTTGTTACCATACCTACCTACATATAGTCTGCTGTAGAGGAACGATAAGAATATTGTTGAAAATAAGCAAAACAGCTTCATTTGCAAATATTCTTTGGCAATATTTACACAATTCAATGTATTGCGTCGTAGGTTGAAACTTTCATATGTTGATGTTTGGGCCTTTGGGGGCCTCAGCCACAGCTTCAGCGCATGCTCAGAGCCAAATATAATTGCCAAATATAGCTTGAAAAGTGGCCAAGGCCCAAGTTTAGCCAAACTTTGCCGTAAGGGCCTGTATTTAAAAAGCTGAAAATTATTTAATCATTTAAAGCTAAGTAGTTTGAAGCAAAGTTTTAAAAGCTTTTGCATTTGACATTAACTTCCAATGAATGATATTAAGTGAAAGTCAAGTCCGTATTGTAAACAAATGGTTAGGATATTAATTCTTACATTAGACGGCCCTCGTATTGTTTAGGATGTAAAAATCACCATTATTGCTGGAAGGATAGTTTTTTTATTTATCAACAATTATTTACCATACAGAAATTTGATAATTATTAAATAGAAATAATTTATTACCGTATATCTATGCTGTAACAAAATACTTCAAGAATTGACCAAACGAAAACGATGGCAGATCGCAACCTCGTGCCGAGGGTGTTCTCTGGGCACGAGGTTGGGCAGATCGCTGCCTTTCAAAAAAACATGACTGATTCGTTTTTTTCGTTTTGGTCAATTAATAAAAATCTAATTCCTCCCAAAATACAGTACACCTTTCTCTTACAAACCCTTTTCAAACGCTACACTTCATTTCACCGAGAAGATAAGTTCACGAGTTCTTTAACTTTTTACTTTGGATATTTTACCATTTCATGGTTTGTTAAACCCAGCATTACTTCCACGCAACATGTATACAGTGGGCCTTATTAATAATCGTCACCTCGACTTAGAACTTCTTTTACTGTTGGACGCAATACTAATGTATGTTCATATTGAGCTGTGTAACTTCCTTTGACATCACAAAGCGGTGGATAAGGGTCAACAAGTCCAGAGTCACAAAGATTTCTTAAAGCCATGAGATACTTAGTCTAAAAAAAATAGAAGATATGTAGCTCCAATATAATTAATTATAATTTATTTTTCATTTACTATCACAAATGGAATTAAAAATACGTAAATCTTAACCTGTCCCAAACGGTCCAACCATCTTCTACAAAAGGCTAAAGTTCCGAAGTTTTCATTGATAACATGAAGCAACTGCTTTGCTCGTGGTAATCTTGTAAGAAAAGATTAAAGTGTGCGTATAGAGGTAGATGGTGTGGTAAAGAATGAAAATTTTAATAATTTTCGGGTGTCTTTATCTGATCAGGCTATGCTATGAGACTACTAATATTCATATAAATAGAGAGAGTTATTTTCTGTTTACAAAGAATGATTACCTTAAAGGTATATGTCCAGCATCAAAGTTCTTCATATAGTGAGAACACTCCATATCATCATGAACGTATCCCTTACCAGTACTACCAAATGTCTCAATGGCGTAAAACTCATTTTCCTAAATATCACATGAATATTTCCTAATATATTTCCTAAATATCATATTTAGAGCCAAGATAAACAGGTGGATGTTTCAGAAAAAGTAAAGTACATTATTTACCTCCATTTTTGTCGCCTCTCCACCCTTAACTATAGGCACTGTTTTTCCCCCATGAACTCTGTATTGCCCAACTGAGTGACCATTCAGGTTCCTTATTGCTTTGACTATAGAAGGAAATTTCTGATAATATTTCTGTTATCTTCTGTTATCTGGACAACATCAAATATTAACATTCATACGTATAAACGGCGTTATTTATCTCACAGACGTTGACTGTGCGACTGACTTTATTCCCTGGTCCTAACTCTATTACTCACCTAGTTTAGACGTCGCGTTTCGGTCGCATCGAATGCAAGACAACAGATAGCGAAATGATGTGTCTTTTTAGCCTTTTTTTTCATCTCATTTATCGTCTTGGTTGCATTGGATACGACCAAAATACGACGAATACGCCAGGTCTACAAGAACACTCGTGTATTCCCCAAATCAGTCTAAAGACCCGTTTACACTTGCAATTTTTGCTGCGATTTTCTTTTTTTGATAGATGTAAACGAGTGAATTAGTTACTGATGTTCAAATAAGAACTCTTATACATCAGAGCATTCGTAACTAATTACTCGTTCACATCTATCAAAAGAAGAAATTAAATCGCACATAAAATCGCGTAAACGAGCCTTAATGAAAGCCTTTCATCTATGAAGTCGTTATGTATCTTCCTGTGAGTGTGTGGGCGACCTAACAGCGGTAATTCTCGCAAGGCTGATTGAGAATCTATAACCCACATTTTACCTGGATACGTTTTACCATTTATCTCCACTTCGTACGATTCCATAACTTCTTGAATTGCTTCTCCAATATCACAAAGTCTGACGTCAATCCCTGCTTCCTATTGGTTGAACCAAATTATTATAGTGTTAAACCAATACGAAATGCCAAACAATATTGCCAATATGAATACTTGTTTGTGCATATGATCAATTTCTTTTCACATTGATTATTCTGTTCACATGAATATATGAATATGTCCCCCCCCCCTCTCCTCTAGTTATCCTGCTTCCTACACTCTGATAACCTAAAATATTACGTGGATTACAAGAAACACCAATATTAACCAGCATAAGTACTGTGAATTCATATTCATTGGCTATACTGGCAGACAGGCATACAGGGGGGGGACAACCAGAAGCAAGTAATGTATATATTGAGTTTGACCAACATTTGGAAAATTTCTGCTTAAGTCACGAGAAGTCGTTAAAGGACAAGAATAAGTCATGATAAGTCATTAGGGACATGGATAATTTTTGCTGAAATCATTTTGCAAATCCCCACCCAGACATTTCTAGGACTGTACGCCTACAGACAAAGAAATAACGAGGTACAATGTCTCTAAGTTTTTGCAAGTTGCACATTCTAATTAGATTTAAAACAACTTACTCTAATTCCTGTATTGGTTGCCTCTCTTACAGCATTTAATAGTGGATCAAATTGTGGATTGAAAGCCACAGTAAATGCACAGTCAATGATTCTTCCTATAAAATAGACAGTTTATGGAAATATTGGAAACATTAAATAAATTAGACAATTTCAAATGTCAGTGCATGAAGTAGATAGAGTTAGTGAAATGCTAAGCAAATTTCCAGGAAAGTGACATACCATTAATATGAGTTCCAAAATCAATTTTACAGACATCATCATACTGCAAAACTGTTTTATCTCCAGCATTTGGAGTATAATGTGCTGCACAATGGTTGATAGAACAACCTGTTGGAAACGCAAGACCTAGAAAAAAATTTGAATTTTAGTTAAGCTTGCCATGATGGGCCTTCCACTTTAGAGTAAGTTAGGATGTTTGATACATTTCTAATATTATCCTTCAGGAATACAGTTCTGTCTAAAATGCAGAACCTTTTCCATCTTCTAATTAGGCATGCATTGTCTGTGCTTTCAAAGGCATATCTTCAAACTCACCTGCTTCAAATCCTTTCTCATTGATTAATTTCCGTGATGCAGTTTCAAGTCTTTCACTAAAAAAAATGATGAATTAGAAAATATGTATCCACATCACATGTACCTGTGTATCATGATTGTTTACTGCATTTAACTACATAATACTATAAGACAACTTCACTGCTGAATGGAGAAAAAGCACTGACTGCAGCAAATAAAATCTTATTCATTATTCATCAACTTATTACCTGTTACAACTAAAATTGTTTTAAAACCCACTCAAATACACCCTTTCCCAGCTATCCGAAAACCACTTTTGAGATTACACTAAATCTGCGGCACTGAATATACTACATTGTACTTATGTTTGATATAGAATGCTATGTCATTTCACAGCTTTATTTCATTGAACTATTCATGGCAATGCATTTTTAGGCTTCACAGATTTTGTGTCATACACAGTTGATTTGTCATAATTTTAACACTGGAAATAGGGTTAACCAAGTAAAATGTAATTACCAAATATCAATCATGGTTAATCCTGGTGTCAGGAAACTTTGAACATACTTTCTCACCTAGAATCAGAAGACATCATGTTTCTATACATTTAAATTCATTTTTAGCAATTTCATATTTCTTAAGAGTATATGTGGAGAACATTCAAATGTCATAACACCTGTCGATGAGCCTCAGCTGCTTGTCTCACTTCATTATAGAGATCCAGATGCATCCGATCTAAAGCTCTCTTTTCCTCACTTGTCACACGCCACAAATTACTATATTGATATACAGAGATGGTTTTAATTGTCTTTTAAATAATGTATAGTACACATTATTGCCTTGGGAAAGTGTTGTATATCTGGCACATACTCGTCTTTATAATTTACAACTTCACCCAGAGGAAAATTTCCATCAGGAAACAAATCACTGATTGCCACAGTAGGTGGATCTGTTTGAGTTAAATCTTAAAAATAAAAAGTAACCACATCAGGCTATATTTTATAGACTTACATACACCATAACATGATAGGTACATAATGGGTGTACATATACCATATATATCATCATAAATTATTGAGATTAGTTCTAAGTCATTAATAACAGCTGTCATCTCTTTTTAACTTTATGCTCACTCATTAGGTAAATGGCTAGAGGTCAGCTTAAAAAAACATTGCAGCTTTCATTAAAGGAGACTGGATGTATTATTATTTAACTATACTTACTAGCATTTCCAGATTTCTTTTTCTTTTTCTTCTTCTTTTTGCTTTCATTTGTTGTTTGTGCTACTTCACTTGTTTCTTTTCCTTCTTCCTCATTTTCAATACCTCATAACAAAATATCACATTTTTAATACATATGTGCTATTGACAACTTATCCATGAGCTTGTAAAAATGTAAAGTGATTTTGAACACAAATAATTTCATTTCAAAATTTTCACCTAAAAACTCAGTACAGTTCTCTAAATTAACCCAAAAAACAATTGGTCCAAGTAGTGTATTAACAACTAATAATTTTTCATGGAAATTATGGAAATAATTTCTGTGCAGGCACCAGCTCTCTGGATTCATTGATGCCAGTACCCTTCCAATCACCCCAAGCTTTGGTGAAAATAATAGCATATTTCATAGCAATGTATTTGTTTATAGAATACTTTCCTGTTTTTTTGTGTAATGTGATTCTCCAGGGACAAATTTGGCTGAGGTGCACTCAGGTGCAGATATATCATATTCGGTTTTTCTTTTTGGGTATTAAATTAGGTACATGAAATGTATTTACCATTGACTACATGCCCTTCTGTTGTGCCTTCTGGTATGTCTGCTCCATTATCCTCGCCATTAACTTCATTACTAGTGGCTAAAAGTATTTAATATAAATATCAATGCCACAAATCTTCATAATACAAAAGGTACTTTAATAGGTGCAACGTTATATCAAATATTAATTTCTACATAGGTCTGTTCAGGAAAGGTTTGAACTTTACAAAATTCAAACCAAGATACTCAAAAATCATTATAAAAACATCTGAGCATCAAGAAATACAAAATACATTATTAAACTGAGGCATTTACCGTGCAGTACTCAGTACTACGCACTTCTCAGCAAAAAATTACACCTACTCAAAAGTACTGATAAAAGTGTAAAACTTTGTTACTTACGTTTCCTTTTCTTTTTCTTCTTCTTCTTTTTTTTGGTCGCAGTTGTGTCTCCTTCTTGTACAATCTCCTCGTCTTTATTTTCTGCGATTTCTTCTGATAAAGCTAAGTCGTTTACAGCATTTTCCAATGTCGTAGCGGCCATTTTGATCGACTGGCACGTGAACAAATAATTAAAAATAGAACACGGTCTATGAAGTCGATTGATGGTTGAAACGAGGTTTTCAGATATGTTTTCCAAGGATTGCTATAACGCTGTTTCAATGTTAGACCGTGTTTAAGCTTAAAATCTTTACTGTAAAAGCATTGTTAAAAACCACGTTCGTGGAGCGCATACAATACTGATTTACATCAAGTATGAAACCTTTTTGACCCATGCACTTTTCACTAAAATAAAAAACACACTATGAAAATTGGAATGAAAAAAACCCATGTTTTTATAATATTTCATTTAACACAGGGTAAAGCACGACAACAGATGAAAAAAGGACAATTTTTTACTTGTAGAAAGAAAGGTGACTATGACTATGTACAAAAATATTTTCTAAAATAATTGAACCGTAGTAAACAAACTAGGATTGAATGACCTATTCTCTATAGAAAGACTATAATTTAACATATACTTCTATAAATACTGTACAATTTTAAAATATTTCAGTCATTAAATTCATTTCTTAAATTCATTTCTCTATGTTTCATATTGGTCATGAGCACTGAGGTTGCATTAAGGAACACAAAGCACTTCCTGTCATAATTTGTAAAGATTCTACTTCAGTCAAGTGAATGGTTTAGGTCAGCAATATACGATCAGTATGCCCAGCCCTGCATAGTTCCTGTGGTATCAGACAAAATAGTTTCTTTTTAATGTTTCCATATACTGACGGGAGGATGTTGATAATGGCGATGACGTCATATTTATGCCCTTATTAGTCCACATATCAGGTGAATCACTCGTGGAAACTAAGAAAAAATAATCAATGCAAGAATTACGGAATATTAGCAAGTGGATAGTTCCATCATTTCGCTATACGAATAAATCGTAAAAATTTAGCTGTATCAAGCCAGTTTTTCAGCAGTTGAAGGTTACACTAAGAGAACTAGAGAAATCATATTTTAAAATCATCTTGCAGAGGTTAGCCGCTCCAACCATGTACCTAAATCCCATTAACAACAATACTGATTGTGCTTCAATTTTTTACAAGATACTTACTTGAGTCTAAATGTCTTTGAATACTTTTACTAAGTTCCTTATCTACAGATTCCATGAACTTCTCTTTTGGCTGACAAATGAAATTAAAAGGTTAGGAAAAGCAACTCTAAAAAGCAACTTCACGTTTAAAATGAAATTGTTTTAAAGTAAATGCATTTTCCTTATTGTTACTTGATTAGGAATACAGATAAAAACCGTTTCCCTTCGTGGTGGACCCAATGAACAACACATGCAGTCCGTGGCTAGTTTGGCATTTTTCACACCTTGAAGACACCCTTTCCATGCATTAGGAGAAATTTTAACCACTAACCAGTGCAGACTATGGCACTGTAACTACTAAAATATTTTTACTTCAGTTTAAAAACTAAACTGACTAACTATCCGTGCTCATACCTGCGAATAGATACGTCCAGGACTTTTATCACTCGTGTTCTCCCTATAAGAAATATCTAAAGTACCAGGCGAATGATCAACTCTTGATAAACTAGTGTTGCCAAGAATCTTGTCTGTGCGAGACCTTTCTAAACTATATAAATAGAAAGAAACAAATAGCGTATTAAAATGTTCCTTCGCAAAAGCTTTAGATTTTACGAGTATGAGATTCGTCTGCCAGGCAATTATGAGATCTTGCGCTTTCGCTAGCAGAATACGTATGGATTCCATTCCATACGTATGAATTTCCATGAAATTGGTGACACCAATTGGTGGTGATAATAGTGGAAAAATATAATACATACTTGAAAAGTGTCTTAGACTCTGCGGACTTCTCTCTTTCTTGAAACAGTAAGTTGTTTAACTTTTCTTTTCGTTTACTCTCAATTTCATACATGTCCTATAATCATAAAATTATGTTTGGTACGGACCCTTTTATTTACCTGCCACATAAAACTTGGCAGCAGGATTGATGTTTGGGTATAGGCGGAGGTTGTTAATGTTTAAAGAAGTCGAACAATCAGGAATAAATTTGCAAGAAAATAGTGAAAAATTTGAATACAGTTTTACTAAGTTGCTGCAACATCTTTTTGCAATCAAACGTGTTTATAAAAGGATAAAGAACTTTGATAAACCTTGAATCGTTCTGCTTCAACTTCCACTGTTTCTTTTTGAGCTTGAAGTTTATGCAATTTTGACCGGTATTGTTCGTTATCCCTCTAAAACATATTCAAGAATTAATGTAGACGGTTACTACTGCATGAAGGTATATATAAAAACTACATGGAGCAGTCAGCACACGCTACTCTGGTTACTTACTCTGAGCTTTGAAATACTCTCCTCCATTTCTTTATTTTTAATATCTTCTTGTTCGTTACGAGATCGTTCCAGGACCTCTCGGGCAAGAGCCTGGTAACAAGTGTGCATTTAAGTGAAAATGTCTACATATACTGGTGAGAATACACGCAGGTCTGTCGCTAGAAGTTTATTTGGGGGGGGGGATATTCATATTTATATATTCGTCTTATGCCCGACTGATTTCTTGTTAGCTACTGTTTCTACGGTTGTGCGAACATGACCGACCACTGAATATACACAAATATAGGGTGTTTTTCAAACTTTAATTCTCGCTAAAAGCACTAGTGTATTTCATTACCTGTTCCTCCAAGTGAGCGTTGACATCTGCCAATTTGCGGTTAAGTTCAATTCGAGACTAAAGATTTGCAGCATAAAATAAACATTATGAGAAATTGATCATATACAAGGAAAAATTAGCAGATATACTAAATAACGGAGGTGTAAATCTTTATGAGCATTAGACGTTTATACAAACCTTTGCTTCAATGTCAAGTTTCATGCGATCCAGTTGAGCTTTCTCCACAAAATTTTCCTCATAATGCGCCTTAAAAATCAAATAGTTTTTCACGAAATATTTAGACCACCATCATATTACTATGAAGTTAGGACATCTGGTTATAGCATAGGCAGTCCGGTTAATGCGGCTACGTCATATAAGATAATATGGCGTAATCGCATTGACTGGGCTGCCTATGATTATAGCTGACGGATGCCAACGCTGTTGTGACCTTTTTTAACTAGCTGCCAGGACATACCTTATATAGCTACTTTTGTAGTTCAGTTTATTCTCTTTATTAGGTCAGTGTCTGAGTTGTAAAACAATGAAAGATATTCTCACCCTTAAATTATCGATATCATCCGTCGTTTGTTTATTCATTTTCTCTAACTTCTGGACTTTCCGCGTTAAATCCTGTAAAATAGGATGTAGTTTAGACAGCTGTAAACAGCTATGTAAGGCAGCTATGACAAAGGGTGGAGTTAAAAGAGGCGTTTTCAGC
Organism: Dendronephthya gigantea; assembly: GCF_004324835.1. Lineage (NCBI taxonomy): Eukaryota > Metazoa > Cnidaria > Anthozoa > Malacalcyonacea > Nephtheidae > Dendronephthya > Dendronephthya gigantea. Next base: position 2,299,966 of record NW_021163031.1, read on the forward strand.
ACAGTTTGGAAAAAAATTCAAAGGAAAAAATATAATTTTTACCTTTGTATGCGTCCTGGACAACATCAAGTCTAAAAAGAGAGAATATTCATCATGTATTTTGGAAAATATATCCAATCCCTGGCAGTAGCGTAGCCAGCCTGTCGATTTGTCCCGCTATGCTAATATTTTAATGTTCACTGACGGTGAAAACAATAGATTTCTAAAGACATGAATAATTATAATAACTCGAAATTTACATAGTGGGACAAATTCGTCAGGCTGGGTACGCCACTGATCCCTGGAGAGATAGTGAATCTTACCATTTTCATACAATTTTCCCTTTCGTTCAGCAGTGACACGAGCGTCGCTTTCTTGTCGTACTTTTTCGTTCATATCACAGAGCTGAAAACGAGGCAATAAATGAAAATGATTTATCATAACCACTGCACAACATCCGCGATTAGTTTCTACGTCCACGGTATATTAAAAACCATATATCTTGCACATAGTAATAACCCAGCCCCTTTTTTTGACCCGTTTACACCTGCAATTTTTGCTGCAATTCGTTAATAAAGCGATTTTCTTCCTTTGGTGGATGTGAGCGAGTAGATAAGTTACGGGATGTTTGAATAAAGACACTAGAACATCTATGCATCCATAACTATTCGCTTGTTTCCATTTATCAAAAGATGAAAATCGCATACTGCAGCAAAAATCGCAAACGGTGCTGATATTACTGGGGGGGAGGGGTCACAAAAGCGACAGGGATAAATCTAGTAGGAAGTGGGTGCGGAGCAACTGCCAATGGTGGGGTAGGGTACAAGCACCTGCTATGGGACAATGGAATGTATATTTGCTAAAAAAACGGGATCATATACGTGCTACTTAGACTGTCAGAGTCGCACAACTCCCAAGTACGAGATAACTATATAATTTCCGTCCACATAACTTCCGACTATATATACCTGGCTACGCAGTGATGTTATTGTGGTTTCGTATTGTTGAGTTTCCCGGTCAAACTCCGCTTGCAAAGTTGGAATGCGGTTTGAGCTGTTCAGTAGATCCTAAAGAGAAATCATACATCTTGTTGCATAATTTTCATAGGTCAAACTGTACAAAGTCTTTCAGGACAATAGGGTTGTATATATACTAAAAAAACAAGGGTTGTATTGTATATTTGCATACTACATGTAAAAGAAGAATAAATTTTAAGGATTGGTACTTTCAAACGTCGTTTGTAACTTTTAATTTGCGTCTTTAATGTCTGCACTTCTTTCTCGTGTTGATCAGCTCTGTTAAAAAGGAAAGAATAAGTAAGGTCTTTTCATATAATTTGGCGGCAACCACGTCCAGCGCGCCACGTGCACAAAAGACCCTGGGGATAGGATTGTTTTGCCGAATCCAAGTCACTTCTGATGTATGTTATTGTTATCGATAAAGAGTCAGTACTGCATTGGTTTTAGTTCATTTGCTGGCAATATACAAGTAAATAGACTTGCAACGGATTTCCTGCCTATACACATGTCAATAGACTATAACATACATCAGCAGAAGTGAATTGGAGCCAACAAGATTGGATCGTGTGAACATGCAGACCTCAAACAAGGTATATACAGCACAAGCTATAATTGAATGTGTTCTTTTTTATTTGTGATGAAATGGATATACTTATTGTTCGCACCTTTTTTCATATATATCCAGTTTTCCTTGCATCACTTTTCGACTTTCCAAAGCTTTACGTACTTTCTTTTTCTCCTGTGAAAAAAATGATACATTTTCATGGTTCACTATGGACCTGTATTAACCTACGGACAAACTAGTATTTTCTATATATCATATATATATAGAATAATACCTGATCAATGGCAGCTTTGCTTTCACCGAGATTTGTTTCCATTTCGAGAATCTAGAAATATGAATTCATCTCAGATTATAGCGGCTAGTCAGAACCGTTTTGTTGGGCTTCATTATCCAGGTGATCTCGGGCTCATATTTCAGCCAATCAGCGGTCAGAAGATTTCAGATCACCCAGACATGACAGGGCAGAATATAGCACGGCCATTTTGAAAAAAACATGGCTGTATACACTCACATATAAAGAAGTATAAAGAAGAAAAGAAAACAGAAGCTCATGATACACAATTCGAATATTAATCTCCAAGACTTTTGAAATAACAATTCGTTTTATTTAATAACAATTGTGTTTTAAAATTTGCAGCAATTACAACCTAACATTCCTCTAAAATCTTAGTGATGAATAATCATAGGCGGCCCAGAACTGATCTCACTGACCTCGCGCTACGCTCATGTTGTCTGAACAGTCTTATATTATGACAAGGTTGGCAACTCTCACGCCAAATAAGCTAAAAACGCACGACGGTTGACCCAAACACCTTCACAAAACCGCAAATATTTCATAAAAATATGGCGAATAAGAAAAAAAAAGTACAACACATTAAACTTGAATAATTTTACTACATTTATACTATATTTTTAGCATTCAAATGTATTCCTATGCATGTATAAAACGTGAATGTTTTTTGGGTTTCTGTCAAATATATTTCAAAACCTATGCTGGGGACACTTTGCCTACACCTTCGTCATATTTTTAAATTGAGAATAGAAAGCTGATTGGCTGTCGTTTAAAAAGAGCGTGTTGAAGGTGTTTGAGTCAACCGTCGTGCGTTTTTAGCTTATTTGGCGTGAGAGTTGCCAACCTTGTCATAATATAATAAGACTGTTCAGACAACATGAGCGTAGCGCGAGGTCAGTGAGATCAGTTCTGGGCCGCCTATGGAATAATACGATACCTTAGCTCCTAGTTTAGACCTGGCACGCACTTCTGACTCCCAAAGTCCTTTAGCCTCCTCAGCTTCTCGAGCTAATTGTGTTTTATCAAAAGACTCGGTCTGGGAGAAACACATTGTGCAGTATTAACACTAAGTGATGCACGGGGGGGCTTTCAAAGGAAGCCAGGGGTATAGAGATTTCCGGAGGACTCTTTCCCATTGAAAATGGCTTACGTCCTTCTTATTCATATTTTATTTCATCATCGGAAACTTGCCTCATTGTCCCACCCTCAGAGAGACCATCGAACTATGCTATTTTGGATTTAGATTTTGAGACTTTTGTGGTTACTCATATGAAGACAAATTTGACCAATCAGCAATAAATTTCGACCAGTTAAGCGAGCGAAAATTGCAAGTACATGCAGTAGAGTGAATACGTACACGTAACTGCTCTTCCAAATCAATATTTGAAGATTTAATCCGTGAGAGCAACGACTCTAATTGTGTTCGACCCTGCAAATCAGACAATAGTAAAATGCATAAAGGCCTGTTTATACTTGCAATTTTTACCGCGATTTTACGTGCGATTTTCTTTTTTTGATAGATGTGAACAAGTGAATTAGTTACGGATGTTCAAATAGAAGCTCGTATACATCAGACGATTGCTAACTTATTACTAGTTCACATCTATCAGAAGAAGAAAATAGCGCATAAAATCGCAGCAATCGAAAAATATGCAAAACATAGCCAGTGAGGTGTAGCTCTACCGACACGAAATTAAGTAAGAACAGGACGCTGGCGCGATACTAACAAATCCTTTTTAATGTAGTCACTCAAGTCAAAATAAATAACAGATGTTCCAACTTCCAAAGCAGTGTGCTAGATGTGAAATTGTTAGTGCGTATGCAGTGTTATAATTAACTAATCGCGGAAACATGCATGATGACGCCAGACGCTCGTTACCTCATTATTTTCTTTAATTTCTCTCAGCAGAAGATTCGTTTTTGCTTTCTCTTCTTGCAAAGTTGCCTCCAAATTGACTCGGTCTACTTTAAGTTTTGTAACGTCGTCTTCTAAACCAGTCTTAAAAATTGTAATCAGAGACATTGTATTTTTGAATAAGACAAAAACATTCAGACGTGACGAACCAGATTCGTTAAGATATACTGCACCTGTGACCAAACTGAGTTTATTATATAATTTAGGTTTAGCTATGATAAGAATATATATATGTTTAGTTATATTTGTTAATAGTGCTCACCCAGTTTATGTTGTTAACGTTTTCCTCCTATATTTAGCAAAATGAATCAATCAATCAATAATCATTTGATGTTTTCCAAACATGGTTAATTCATTATGTTATTATGCTGATTATATCCAAATTATTATAGTATGATTAGTCACTATATATATATTTTATCAGTATATGATGATTACTGCGATGATTATTTGAACATGAGCCTATTATATTATCTTATGTTATCATATTGTTATTATATATTACGATGATTATTTTATATTAGTATTAATCATGATATTAGTTTCGTGACGGACACTGCTAGACATAAAATTGTTACTTCAAAACGGCAAGGTTAGTTCGATGCTCGCCCCGACTCCCTTCGCTTACGAGGTCCCTTCGGTTGAAACGGCGTGGTATATAACCACATTTCATAAAAATTGTTAAAAAAACGCTGGCAGACTGATCCCTGGTTCAGTCAACTTACCCTAATCTTTACGAGATTATCCAAATCGTATGCAGTCGTAGCCAGTCGTTCACTCGTCTCTTCCGACACTTTCCGAGAGTGTTCGAGCTCGTTCTTCAGTGCCGAAGCATGACCGTTCACCAATTGATTCTCGCTTATTTTTACAGTCATCTACAAAAGATAATGCTAGTTATATAGTCTCTTTTTCGAGTATCCTGCGTGGCGATGACATTCCAAGTAACGTTAAAGCCCAATATAAATTTTATTATTATCATTACAGTAAACGATCAACTTTCAGCATTGCAGAAATGATCATAGCAAAATAGCAATCGAGACAAAGAGAATCATACCTTTTCTTCATAGGTTCTAAGTGTCTTTCGCAAGTGATCACGTTCCTTTTCTAAATCGTCACGTGCCTAGAACGGGTTTACCACATGGTCTCAGTCAGCAGTTAGTTTGAAGATATATATATATTTCGCAACTGGATGGCTGCGACAGTGTGTTAACTACCTTCAGTTGAATTTCCAATGAAGCCTCAGCAGACGAAATCTTTCGAGACGCTTCAGCAAGTTCCTGTATAAGAAAGACGATAATGATTGAAAATCGAGATGAAAACATCTCATTCTAAAAATCAGTAATACTCACTTGGTGTAACAGCCGCATGTTTTCATCTTGTTTTTGAGCCTTTATAAAATTCTGTTGCATTTCTTCTTTGTATTTTTCAACAACATCTGCCAGGCGTCGTTCCTTCTCGCTTACTTTGCCTTTGGTCTAGAAATACGAAAAAATGATATGAGTATTCATGTGTTAAAATATTGCTTCAATCTGCCAGAAAACTATCCCGGAGTTTTTATTTCTACTTCTCTATCTAGACCACGTCTATTTGAATTTACAACCCAATCCTAACCAATTTCGTCAGATCATCAATGGAACGTAAAACACTACCTTTTCGAAATCCGTCTTAATTTCGGATAAGGTTGAATTAAGTTTGCTCTAGGATAAATAAGAAATATTTCCACCGTTATTCATCTTGTTCTGAGAGCCTTAAATATCAAATATTTATCGCTTCAATTACCTGCGTTTCCTGTGACGTTTCCTCTTGTTTTCGAACTTTATCAGCAGCAAGATCTAACTGACGACGTAAACTGGTCGCTTCCTTCTCTAGATCTTTCATCCTACGAAGCAATAATTTACATATATAAAAATAATTTTAGGAAGCTGTTGTATATATCACAACTGAAGTAGTTCCGTACTTATCTGAAGCTGATTCCAACCGAGCAGAAATTCTAGCATTCTTGTCCTGGGGAGAGAAAAAAGAATAAAAATAGAATATAAGGAAGTGCCAGTGACAATAGCGAGGTTCAGATTTGACTACCACTACGACTACCACAACCTTTGAGGGAATATAAACCAATCAAATGCGATAGGTCTATCAGACTAACCAATCACAGCTTAATAGATTAGCGACAGGTAGCGGTAGTGGAAGCCAAATCTGAACCTCGCTAAAAACTGGACGAATGCGTACAAAAGTGAACGCCATTTAAATTTTATTGCGACGAATCTCAAGGATTGGTTTTTAAGAATGCAGGTCACTCCAATTGTATGAAAACAACATTATACCTTCTCAGTTCTAAGATCTGACTCGAGTTTTGTTATGGAAACTCTCTTGTTGTCAATATCGTGCATGTTCATCGTCATCTGACTGGATCTTTCAGCAAGCATAATGTTAGCTGTTTGTAACTAGAAAAAAAGAGGAATTCTTATTTTATATACTTTCAGTGCTAGTTACTATATAAATGTTTATTCTTAAGTAGTTTCTTAGTAGTTTCTGCAGGAACAAAACTCTGGAAACAAGGCGAAGATAGTTAACTGTTCATAAGCAGCAATAACATGCAATAAACATAATTTCGTAAATGGTCCTAGATAAATACCTCAGCTTCCAGTGAAGATATTTTATTCTCTGCTGTATTGAGCTTCAAAGTAGTCATCTGATTTGTTTCTCGAAGTGATGAAACTTCTTTCTCTAACGAAGTCTTGCTCTTATACAGTTCATCACGTAAGTTATGAAGTTGCCTTGGAAAAATCACCATATTTCAATATACTGTGATGTTTCTCAGAGAATGCTAAAAACAGAGAAACCGACAACGAAATACCTTTCAGCATCAGCCCTGTTCTTATTTGCTTCATTTCGCTCGTTCTCGGTGCCTTCCAACCGACCGCGCAGCACCATCGCCTAGTGAAGAAATATGTTGTGTTGTCAACTACTTTGTACAATACCAATGCATAGAAAACAATTAAGACTCATGAAATAGCGAGGCTTATATTTGACTTGCACTACTGCTACCGGGGAACAGGCACCAATCAAATGCGACAAGTCTATCATATTAACCAATCACAAACGCAATAAAAGTGAGCGAGGGGTATTACTGACCTCAGACTGTAAGCCATGTCTTGCTTCCATTTCTGATTCCAGTTTATTTTGTTGTTCAATGTTTGCAGCTTGCATATGAGACATCTGAGTATCGTAATCTGAACGAACTTTGGCAAGATTGTCTTCAAGTCGTCTCTGGAGAAATTGTAAGGAAATTACTAATAAATCAGGTGTTGTAATAAACCAGGAAACTCCCTTATTATATGAGAGAACATTTTTCTAGGTAAGAAGAAAAAATTACATTCGACTGATTCGAGTTCAAACACATGGTGGCTAGCAGACTTACGCAATTCTCGGTTTGTTCCGCCAACTGTTTCTTCAGCAGATCCACTTCACTTTTGGATACTTTTGTTAGAGTTTCTAGCTGGGAGTTTAACCTTCCAATTTCACCCTAAGGTACAATACATAGATTATCAATAGGATTGTTATGTTTCATATAATTCAAGTGCAAATGCAAAGCATTTGACAAATGTTGACAAGGTCTGGACTTTGTCAAGCAGAGGTCATGTTATTTCCATGTCAATCTTGAAAGTTTCGCTATCTACTGGATGACGTTTAAGACTAATTATTACTAAGTAAATTGAGTTATATTTCACCTTGGCATGAATCAATTGTTCCCTCAAAGACTCTGAACTCGCTGCCACATTCTTACGATCTTCATCTGCACTTTCTAGTTTCGTCAGCACTTCAGATCGATGCTGTGAAAGCTGCAATACGAAACAGCATGCAGCACTGAGGTAATCGAGTCAACCGAATTCTGATGTTTACAACAAACTCGCATGTACATATCCATCTCGTATGGACACAACTGATGGCAAAGAAGCATCGATGTGTGATGCAATAAAGCCTAGAGTTCAACGCACCTTTTGTGATTCCATAATTATCGCTTCATTTTGTTTTTTCTGTTCCCGGTATAATTCATCCTTCAATCGGGATTGTTCTTGTTCTCGTTCCAATAGTTTCTTCAAATCTTCCAGCTCCAGAGCTATGTGACGTAAAGCATTCTCGAGATTTGCACGTTCTGCCTCCAATTTCTTACCAGTCTCTTCAGCAGCTCTGCGCTGTTTAATCTCTCTGTGAAATAAAGAAAAGAATTTGGAACCGTTAGAAGAGATATCACCTTCGTTTCGTTCAAATTCTCTACGACTTTACTTGGTAAGTTTTTCTTCAGATCGCCTCAGTTGATCTTTTACAGTCCCAGTCAATGATTCAGCGATCTTCTTATCTTCCGCTGACCGTAAACATTCGTGTTTCAGGGAACGATTCTCCTCGTTGATTTCAAACAATTCACGTTCAACTGCCGATTTCTGATTGATGGCATCTTCCAGTTTACTGTATAAGAATTTAGATAATACATTGCACGCTATTACCCTATGATGGTTTCCAAGAATCGAAAGCCCTAAGTTCGAAACGTCGAGAAGTCTTTTTGTCTATTTTAGGTAGATTTAACTACATTTCGACCTTTACATTTTGATTTTAAGGGTCCGGGGAGTTGTCTACAACCTTGCACACTTGTGGTCCTAAAACGTCATCTTATTCCAACTTCTAATCATAATCCCGATGAAACCCCGATGAAATTCAGATCTTAATTCAACATCATGAATAACTTTCACCTATATATATATATATATATATATATATATATATATATATATATATATATATATATATATATATATATATATATATATATATATATTACCTTTGCAGGTCATCGGAATGGTTTCCTAATTGCCTGACTTTCGTTTCAGCCAACGTCAGTTTTTCTTGATATTTTTCTAGCTGTCGCTTGCTTTCCCGTAAAGAGCTTTTCAGCTGCACAACAGCAGGGGAATCTAGGTCAAATACACATTTATTTTATTCAAATGTAGTACAACATGAGATAAACTTTAAAAACTAAACTCAGCCAATGTCATATATGAGTGTCGGACTGGTAGATGGTCAGGAACACAATACAACCACAAAGCTTTTCTATTTCCTCATATACAAATGTCTTATAAACTAGTCGGACATTTCCAAAATGTGATCAAAGAACAAACACGACTTGAAAGAAGTTATTCAGATTACAGCTCAATTGGGTAAAATCCCACTCAAATCCCCCCCCCCTGGAACTCCCACGCCAAAGTATTCACCTTATGAGAGATGGAAGGATCACCTTATGAGAGAGTTTTAGCAGATTTAGTTTAGGTTGTCTGTGAAGGATAACATTTTTTAAAACTTATGTTTTAAACATACTTTCTGTCACTGCAGTAGAGCTTGTCATAACTGGTACTGTTTGCAGTAAGGATGGTCGCGAGATACTGAGACCTGGTGACAAACTAGAACCTAGACCCGTCTCCCCGCTTGACAAAGGAGTTTTGGCGCGAGATTGTGGTCTGCCACGTTCATCCTCGGAGGACGTTGACCAATCAGAATGGATATCTTGTGGTGAGTGTGGATTGAGCTAAGAAGCGAAAAAATATTATTGGCCCGTGTTTCAACGACAAACTCATAAAAAAGCCTATATCTGCATGAAAAGGCTATGTACGTAAACACATATATCTATAATATTCCTTAGATAAACCAGAGCATGAAAATAATCAATTCCTGCTAGGATTAAGGCCAAGGATTTCAACCACTTCGTGTTAAGATTGAGGATAGTTGAAGGCTAAGATATTATTCACTTCGCGGCCAGAAATCAGAGGATGCAGCCACCACGTACAGCGTGTTAATTGGCTATAAAATGTCATCAACTGGCTGATGGCGGACAACGATGGCGGACAACATGCGTAATGTGACGCGCACAAGGACATTCACAGTTAAAGTTTTCGACTAAAGTGTTCTTCTAGTCCTCTCATTAATATTCTATGTTTTGGATTGAAATAAGTAAAGTCCACGTCGTAGATGGTAATTATGATGCTCCAGAATAAGCCAACATGTATGGTTTGTGGTCTAAAAGGCTAAATATACTTGGACGGGCCGAGAAAACGATATGATTACAAACCTTCTCAACTTTTGCGGAAAGTGGCATCAAATCAGAACTAGGAGATGGTGATTCCCATTTGTTCGAATCATTCAATTTACTGGTTTGCAGACGAACGGCTTCTAAATCAGCTTTTGCTTCTAACTGCCGTTTTTTTATCTCTTTAGAGCGATCAGCTAAGCGATCTCTGCTTTGTACCTTTTGGATTTCAGCAGTGGCTGTGTTTGCAGCATCTTCAACAAAACCTCGATGCTTTTCTGTCAACAAACGTTCCGCTTCTGTGGAGATAAAAGCAACACATTTTAGATGTCCGAACATTGATCATCCAAGCCATGAATATAGGGCCATGGTACTTTGCACATCAATGCAGTCCATCGCAAAACAACACGGGGAAATAATAACAATATGTATGAGCGAGAGAGTCTGATACAGTCATTTAAATATCGAAGTACTGGGTCAGAAAGGAAGCCACTACTTTGTACAGCCACTACTTCTATAGTTCTGAAATGATTTCTTGCACAAGTACACATCACTTCTGTATTTTCAACCGCTAAAATCATGTATTCTTCTACGCCTCAAACCTCATTCAGACAGTAAGACATATACACACATAGCCTTCAGAAAGTACCATCGGCGAATTTGGTGTGTATATTTAATACACAGCATCACTATACATGCACTATCTCTACAGCCTTTAATATATTCTTGTTAAAAAATCTACTCCTAAATAAACTGTTATATACCATTTCTCCAACGTTCAAGAGCTTCAGATGTGCCTTAATTTCAACCGCGTCCTTTCGTAAGCAGCGTATAAAGCTGTGTCAAAACTATTGATCGTCAACTTATGTCACCTTCAGTAACTTATAAGCAGGGATCAAATACATCATTCAAAGGCGTGTATTATAAAGTTTTGAAACTTATGCTTCTATAGCATAGCATAATACACTACCAAACCACAGCACAAAAGGCCTTAACAATTCTCGCACAAAAGATGAACAATCAACTCGACTTAATGGCAGGTAATCTACATTCTACACACACACAGCCTTTAATATTTTTAAAAATTAGGTATACATATAATGTGCATTTCCTTTACCTGCTAAATGTTGTAAAAAGAACACCATTTCTGGGAGTAACGTAAGTCTTATAGCAGATCTGACCCTGCCAATATTACAAAATATCCTCTAGACGCGTTGCCATAGTTACGTTGCGAATGAATATAAGAACTAATCTAGGTCATGTTTACATTATGGTAGCTAAATAAAGTCGAAATCACAGAAAAAAATTAAACACAAAGTATATACACACGTCAGACGTTAATCCAGTAAGTAAACCTTTCACATTATAGACTAATCTTTGCTTGTGGAAGGATTTTCATGCATCACTGTTCACGACATGGAGGGTTTTTTCCACAAGACATGGTCAAAGCTAATCAAGTGCGTGACATTGTAACCCCCCGCATTAAGAATGTCTGAAATCGAGATCAGGACCTCATTTAATGGCCGTGAATTCGTGAAATCTGCTGAAATTTAAGAACTCGTGAATTTTTAGAGCGAGCGATGGATAGACTGTGCATAACCAGCTTTGACCAACAAGTTTTAGAATAAAATAACTCGTTGTTAACTCGTTGTTAATATTTCCAGTAAATTTCATCATAATGATTACGACTGTTCTCACTGCAGATTCGAATACTCCGAATCTAATTACGCTGCAATTAGAAACTTTGCTTTACTTTGGAAATCAAGCCAGGCAGGTAAATGTATATTTAGATCATTTTCCTTTGGCGAATCTCAAAAGAAAGAAAATTCAAATAGTATCAAAGCCATTCGCGTGTCATGTTTAATGTTCTCTGTGAATTCTGCAGCTATATTCAGCCCCACGGGTCACGTGCGTGCCACGTTAAGGCTGAATTTTCGTCATGGAGTTGTGAGAGGTTTACTGATGTCTAAAATGGGTGCAACAAAGTGTAATCTTACGAGAGACATACAGTATACTTACGCATTCCCACTGGGGAGCTGTCGGTAGAATGGATTATGACCTCTGTTTCGTCAGGCATTGTCGACAAACTCTGTATTTTCTCTGACCTGAGAATAATACAATAAAACTAATTGGTCGTGTATTCTAAAAAACACTGAAATAAATCTTAAGCTACTAATGGTGAAAACCTGATCCTCGATCACTCTAACATAGTTAATCACAGCATCAAACCAAAAATACTTCCAAAAATCTTTGCAATATTTTGCTACCTCAATCTACTTTCTTCTTCACTTCTCTTTATCTCCTCCAGTCTTTCAATTTCCTTTCTTTTTCGTTCTTCTTCTAGTTGCCTTCTCTCTTCTTGTTTTCTTTTCATTTCATTTTCATACTCTTCTCTTTCTCTTTGTATCGCCATCTCCCGTTCTTTCCTTTGTCTTTCTAGTTCAGCCATTTTGCGGCTTTCTTCTTCCTGTCGCTGTTGCAACTGAAGACGTATCTCGTCCAGTCGTTCCTGCTCCTTGCGTGCCATGTCCTCCTCCATTCTACGCTCTTGCTCGAGAATTTCCTCTTGACGTGCTTTATACGCTTCGAGCAGGTCATCTTCTTCTCTTTGATATCGCCTCGCATCCTCTGTAATCCTACTGTTACTCCTAGGCGACATGTTTTCACCTGCGATTCCAGTACCACTTCTAGATGAACCACTATGTTTATGTTCTGTGATCTTACTACTACTCTCTGATGTATCGTGGAATCCTTCAGCTTCCTCATTGTATCTTGAACTCTCTTGTTTCAATACATCATCTTTCACAACTGGCTTCTCTATAACATTATTGTTGTTTCTAATTCTCTCTCGATCGATGATTTCTTGTTTTGAAGATGTCACTTCTTGCTCATCAACTGTCCTTTCCGATTCAAAACTACCTTCGCTTTCACTGAGGTCGTCCTCAGGACCCTCTGATATCCCATCAGATAATCTTGTACTTCCCTTACGATCACGGCTGTTACTCTCAAAAGTGCCTCCACTACCACCAGTGTCCCTACGATTGCGACTATCATTATCTGTGAAGGACAACTCGCTTCCCTCAGTGTCCTTACGACGACGGCTATTTTTGTCCTCAAAACTCCCTTCTCCTCCCACTCCATCCTGATCATTTTCAAGATCATCGTCATGACTGCTATCCCACTGAGAACTTTCTTGATCCTCGAAATCCCCAAGTATACTTGCTCGTCTATCAGCATCTCCCGAGGTTCCTTGTTGAACTGGAATAACGTCTGTAGGTGCTGAAGATATATCTTTTCCACTATTCTTATTATCACGTCCACCCACATCTCCTGTTATCGTTGGTTGTTCATTAGAAACTAGTCTTTGATCAATACTTCCTTTCATTACATTTTCATTTTTGCCATCATTGTACCCTGTTGTAACATCTTCAGTCCCTCTTTGTTCATTGCTATAAAGCAGCGAACCCTCGTCATCGTCAACTTGTGACCCTGACTGTACCTCACTTCCCTCATCAGATACATTGAAATCACTCTCAATTCCTAATTCGTCCTCAAGCTCTTTTTTAATCGACTTGGCTAATTCTTGTTCTTTTTCCTGCTGCTCTCGTTCCCAATCCTTTTGTCTCTGCTCCTCCTTCTCCTGTTGTTCTCGTTCCCAGTTCTTCATTCTGCTTTTTTCTTTCTCCTTTTCCTTTTTGGAAAAAATAAAATAGAATCCACTCAGGGGAATTACTAATTACTAATACATCTATATATATTTCTTCGCGAGACCACAAAATAGGAATACGATTGTAAATTATTTTCTACATTAAATGCAATAGCAATTTTACCTGGAAATAAAGTATGTGTTTGCTATTCGAGAGAGCCGATTGTTTGTCAGGGCTTCAAGACCTTACTTATAATTTCAGCTAATTTTCATACGTGAACGTACACCCCTCCAGTAGACCAGGACCCCCTCAGGCTCTGGACTAGGCTGGGGGTGTGCATCTCAAGTCAACCTATCCCTGTCCTCAACCATTCTTATTACGTACTCTTCTACAAACCTCTTGTAATTTCTTTTCAATTTCCATCTTTTTGTTCTCTTCAGCTTTCAATTTTGCCATCCCTTGTTCTTTCATTTTTTCCAATTCTTTTTTTCTCGTTTCTTCCTTCGTCGATTCACTTCCGGTCAACACTCCAGTTTTATCGTCAGTCAGTCCACGATTCTTGTCAACACTTCGTTCCTTTCCGGATCCTTCGGCAAGTGTTGATTTTTCTAATGTAGTTTTGCGTTTCTCGACAGCGGCTTTTAACTCGGAATCGTGTTTTGATTTCACAGAAGGTTTTGACGTTTGTTCTAGAAAACAAAGAGAATAATAGTGTATTGTGGCGCTAGGTAATAACTCACACATAGAAAACGAGTATAAAATTGTATAAAATTATATCATGCAACTTAGAAGAAGTAAAATTGTTTAGCCCAAACTTTAAAAGAAACAAAAAAGGCGTTAAATAGTCACTTTGTGTCGCCTCGCTGTATTATATATGAAATGTTTACAAGCCTAGCGCGTGTATGAAAAACACATGTTAAAATATAAAAAGAGCAATCCTAAATTTAGTCGCGTACATAAGGCATTCTTAATATCTTACCAGTTTCTTTTTCATTTTCCGACGGTAGAGAAACCTGTAATATTAAAAATATTAAGTCAAAGAGCACTTCAGAAATATGTTTAAACAAAATAATGATTAGAATATTCGCATATATACCTCTGAGCTGTCCCAATTAGAATCTGTTTCTATAAAAAAAGTCAAGAAATTTACATATTTGTTCCATTAGATAAATATTTACCGAATGTGGATATTAACATTGTGATAGTGCTTTCTACAGATAGTTTACTTTATCTTTTTTCATCTTGATTTGCCTTGAAAAATTAATTATACACAAGTGTCCAATTTGTCCAAACAATAGAAACAAGGAAGTTTGCCAAAACAGCTAAATCCAGATAATTATTATTCGCCATAATAAACAAGATGGCGGCATATGTCGATGTTTAATGTTTAAAAACATATTTTTTTAATTCAAATATGTTAAGAAAACAATTTATGTTGAAAATGTTTGTTGTTGTCAAATCAATTTGGTAAGAACCGACTTTCTTTTGACGTTTTTATTTTCCTCATGGCGACCTATTCTTGTCAAAAAAAGGCATAATTCTCTGTAAACCGAAAAAAAAGGCAAACCGATCTCAAAGTGTCCTTTCGTAGAAACACTGCAGACAGTAACGTTTGTCAAAATCCTCATTTAATTCGTTTGTTATCGACATGTGACCATCCTTTTTTACTTTTGTTTAACTATATATTTTCATGTATCAATGCAAAATTTATAAAATAATTTTAATAAAAAATTATTACATTTTATAAATATAGCTACAGTCCATATATAAATATACGGCGGTTGGAAGATCAAACAGCAAGTTTGCAAAAACATAAATTCTTCTTTATGTTTACCTTCTGTATCCTTCCTCTGGCGTGAATCAGATTTCGAGACTTTGTTTTCCGGAGTTTTTTCGTTTTTTGATCTTTCTCTGTTTCGCTTGTTGTCTGACATTCCACTGATATCAGGATCTGAAACTGAACTAACTGGACTGTCAAGATCTAATCCTAGGTATTCTGCTGGGTTTTTGGTACCTGGAAAAAACAAGAGGGTATCCAATGGATTCATACTCAAACAAATTTCACTCTGACTGATGTCGAAATCTAAATGCGTTGAAATTTACCTTGAATTCGTTCCCCTTGTGGTTTCACTGTGGATGTTAATACTTTAGGTTCATCACGATTACTGGCATCATCAAAACTAACTTCACCCGACATCACTGAATCCTCTTCTATTTCACTGCCACTCAGACTTAACCCCAGTTCATCTGCGAGATTTCTGTTCGACTGATCACTGCGGGGAGATAGGAAACTTGGGGAATAACCTGAAAATAAAAAAATACCATTGACCTTGTAAATATAAATAGGGAATGACATAGGGGGGGACAGGGGATAATAAGGGTCTTAAGGTTTTATATGGGGTCAGAAGGTACTCAGCCTACCATTCCTACTTGCAGCTCAATGCTGAGAGCCTAATTTAAGTGGACACAAGAACACCTTATCGAATCTAACCACCGGGGGGTGGGGGTCAGGGGATTTCAGCCTTTTTTTTCAGGTAAAGAAACTTGCTTTAAAACTTACCTAATGATTGGTCAGCCTTCTTTTTAGCACCCTACAAGAAAATAGCAAATTTGTAATAGCAAAATATATTTCCTTTACTGCATTCAGAACAGATGGACCGTACCTGTTCAGAGTCGGTATTTTCTTCAGAGGGCTTAAGATATTCTAACGGCAATGATCCTCCAGAGACACGACGATCTAATCTCCCTTGCATATTTGAACCAGACCGAACAGATTCCGAAGGTGATACGACGCGGGATCTGGGCTGGGGACTAGTCACGGCAGGGGTGCTTTTCCCCGATGTTGCACTCTTCGCTGATGTTGTGGGTGAAATTGGATGCTGTTTATTGGTCGAGGATAACTCTCGAGGCGAGCTAGATTTCTCCGGAGAGGGGAGGCCCCCTGATGTAGGAGGGGATGAAGATACAGGGCGAGGAATCTTACTGGGGGGTTGATAAGTTACTTTCTCAGGGGAGCGAGCTTAAAAAAGATGGGGGAAAAATGAAAAAGATGGGGAAAAAATGAAAATATATTAGATTAATAGAATCACGGCCCATGAACCAATGTTAGAGTTTAGAATGAAATCGCAGTTGTACGAATTGCTGTCTCAAACAGTTTCTACCTGGAGTGGTGCTTGGGCTTGCCGCTGAACTACGAACAGGAATTCGGCTTTGACCTAAAACGATGTGGAAATAAAAATGGGATATTTTTACCAAGTAAACCCATATATTGATTGTATGTACTAGATGATACATTCGTTAATACAGCAAATGCACTGTAACTGATAGCTGTAGGACAGCGTGGTTGATAAAACATTCATTTTTTTTCCATGACCAAATCGAGAACGCTGCAACTCTGGTTCTCTGGTAAAAATCAAGTCCTCCTATCTTCTGCTTTTCTTCCGTCAAGAACGGAATACTTCAGAGACAACGCTTAAATGCGATAGAAATGAAATTAAAACCAGCTTGAACAAACAGTATATAACGCACCAGATTCATTTGATTCACTTCTTTCTACCTTCTTCAGGGCTGCTGCTAAACTGACTTTGGTGGATTTCTGTGCACGAATGAAAAGTACTATATGAGCCGTTTTTACTTCTAAATTTACTTCTACTTTTAAAAGATGGGTAAGAACATGATTGGAGCAAGGTTGGGGTGTGGTCAAGTTAGGGTAGTGGGTTACGCTATGGGAAAGGGGTCTACGATAGAGCGCGAGACGAGTGTCTGAAGAGCCCCTCTCCCCAATAGAAGAGAATTTTTTTCTCTCATGAAATTTATATAATTCACCTTGTTAGGTTCAGAAATATCTTCGTCAGTGTCTTCACCCCAGGAATCCTCTTCTTCTGATTGCCTGAAGATCAGACAATATTTTTGTCAATTTTAGAAAGATTGCAGTTGCAAAGGTACATTAAAAGCTTTTTTCCTACTATTTCTATGGCCGATATTGCATGATTTAAAAAAAGGAATTATCATTGCAAAAATCATCTCCAAACCTGCTCGTGCTATCTTCACTTCGAAAAGCATCGTTGCCGACTTTATCCGCTGTAAGAAGAGAGTTGAGTTATATTAAACCAAAGAATTGCCACAAGCTGTCAGACTGCTGAGCACTGATTCCTACTCTTCTTCCAACCCTGTATATAATCTAATCTACAGTACATTTGGGCTCATTCATCATTTGGGCGGATTCATCAGAGTTCGGTTTAAGATTGGATTTAACTCTCGTTTCTTGGACAGCATTATGGAGAATCATGAACTTCTAAAGCCTTAAGTTAAAGAATTAAACAGGAATAACTATTCAACAAATCGGGAACGCTTCAAAAAAACGCAACTCGTCCTGTGTGACAAGATCTGTTAATTTTCTTTACCAGATCTGGTCGGATGCATCTGCATCTGATGTTAATAATTACCACATTGAGCCCAGGAAGGAACAATCTAACTAAATTTGAGCCGTTTTGGTTAAACAGTTTGCATATCCAGTATGATCGCACTGAATTCATCCTTCCAACACTACTATGTACGCTGCGAAGAAAAGTTGCTGGAGGGAGAAATGAAAATTCCCATTTGGACACGCATGTTTCTGTCCAGCTTTGATCTCCTAATCTTTGATTTAATTTGTCATATTTTGGGGCATGTCAGGAAAGATATGAACCAAGTAAAACGAGATTCTCTGTCCGTTAATAATTTATCAATTAATCGTCTCCCAAACGAGCTAAACAAACCTGCAGGACCACCAAAGGTAAAATCCAGGTCTTCATTAACTGGGGATGCTGATTTTAAAACCTCCATGATATCTGGCTTCTTCTCAATCTTTGCTGGCTCCTTTTTCTCCAGCGCTTTTGCTTTTTCTTTTTCTTGTGTTTGACGCAATTCATGATCATCAATTATTTTAGCACAACTAAAGAATTATATTTTTAATCTTGTAAGAAAAACAGGTATGTAACAGATACTCTATTAATTAGCCAAAATATATTGGTTTTTTGAATGCACTTGACAATGTTAAAATCTTAATTAGTTTGGTAGAGCAATGTTGAAATAATTTTTTTTCACTTGAATTCAAATTAGATGGTCATTAATAGACTATATTGTATACAATGACTGCAACTTGTTTTATGAGACAGTTTCACTGGAATAAGCTTCTAAGGCACTATAGCTGGGATAGCACAGCATCTACCATTAACCGTAAAGCATAACTTGATTGCATGATTGGTTATTGTGGACTCGGTGTTGATTAATTTTCACATGTGAGTTAGCTACTGTATGTGCATGGCAAGAGACCTGTTTTTACAGATACCTATGTATTCCATTCATAACAGCATGATCACTAGCTTTCCAGCCCTGCGCATCTTTCAGGCTAACATCTGCATCATTTTGTAGTAACATCTTCACAATGTCCATATGTCCATCTGCTGCAGCTGTCATAAGTGGAGTTCTAAAAATGAATTTTTCATGTCACCCATGAAACAGCAGGTATTATGTAAATATTTAAAATTTCCTCACCAGCAAGAATATTTGACACTAACAATGCAATGATACTAACCTGCCATGAGCATCAACACAGTCAACATTTGCATGTTCATTGAGAAGATAGAGAACAAAATCTTGATTACCAAGTGATGCCGCAACATGAAGAGGTGTAAAGCCTTCCTAAATTGGCAATTTACAGACCATAATTAGGTCCGTTTTCACAACTAACACATGAAACTAGGTCATGGCAATTGATTTAAGAACAATGGCATGTTGTACCTTGTCACTGATATTGATGTTCATTCCTTTTCGCAGAAGCAAGGTAGCAGTATCAATGAGATTGTTTGCTGCAGCAAGATGCAATGTAGAACTGGCATTGATATCTGTGACCTTGACATCAGCATTGTTATCTAGTAGTAGCTCAATACAACCATTATGGGAACATTCAATAGCCTGTATGTAGATCGAACAGAACAATAATAGAAATGATAACCAAGTGCAAAGATGCAGGACCAGTAGACAAAACCTTTTTTGGTTAATTTGCAATAAAACTATGATCAGCTATAGTACTGTAAGTACTGTACCATGATTTGTGAAAAAAGCTGGTGAACTAGGAAACTTCCACCTGTTACATATATGTGGTTACATTGCATGGCCAAAGTATACAACTCCCTATATAAAGATGTTGAGATTTTGCTATCAAGGCTCTCACCTTCATCAAAGCAGTTCTTCCATCATTGTCACAAAGATTTGTCTTTGCTTTGTTTGCCAAAAGAAATCTTGTGATCTCATCATTTCCTGTCGCTGCAGCCAAATGTAAGGGTGTTCTGCAAATTTGGTTACATAATCTGGTTATTTTATTATACCCCTCTGATAATCATGTTATTTAGCACAGAAGCCTAGAAATTTACAATGAATCTTGAGTCATTTGCCTATCACCTTAATACCCAGGTAAATTGTTCTGCATTTGTTTAAGTATAAACACAAGAGAAATTCTCCAAGCATATTGCAATGCTTTGGCTCTATAGTGCTTGAGTGCCTTTTTCCAGCAATTGGAAACAGAAAACAGTTCAAAAAGATTGGCATTTCTTATTACTTTCAGGCAAGTTACCAGCTTCCCCCCCTGAAAAAATCAGCTGGTATATACCCAATGCAACCATATAAAAGGATCAACATAATGCACCTAAAATAATTAGAGAATTCATGTAATACTATAGTTGCTCTTCTTTCCTTATGTGTGATAATTTAACTTGTCAGAGCATGGCTGCCTAATAATAAATAGGACAATTCAGGTAATAACTTGTCACTTCACTAATGTCTGACCTAGTTCACACCAGTCGTCCAGATAGCTTAGCAAAGTATATAGGAAAGGTTATAAATTAAACTAGTTTGATTATATAAAAATTAAGGCTGAAGGGAAGTTTGTAAGAAGGTTGCTGATCAAACAGTTAACATTATGATATCTTAATTTTCTATTCATATTGACACCTGCAAATCATATTAATTAACCGATTATTGCTCAAAGATATAAGCAAATGACTTTTAGAGTTAGCTAGCAAAACGGCTAAATAATATTATACTTACAACACGCTAATTGTAAAAAGACGAAAGCATATTATACAGCGAACCGTAGCTTTTCCCAATTGCAAGTGATAACTGATTCTTGCTATTAGAAGGAAATATATTTTTCAACCGACGCGCGACGCGGTAACCTAAGCTACAAAGTGCTCACATGGAATAATTATTTACTACATAAGAAAATATAAAATTATTTAGCTTCTTGCAAACCTGTTTTCTTTGTCAAATTGATTAATGTCGGCCTTCTTGCAAAGTTGTTTTACTTTAGTTGTATCCCTACCCCACACGGCTTTATGAAGTTTTGGTAGATCTTTCTCCTTCGCGATAACATAGCCAAATGCGAGTTCATTATCTGCATTTGACCGCACATCCTCTTTCGATGCGGAGCCCTTTTTTCCCCCGTGTTTCTTCAGAAATTTTTTAAGCCCGGCCATTTATCATCCTTGGTAAAGGTCAAGCAAAGTTAGAAGGTTTATTTGCGAAAATAATCAAAGAATGGCATGACTATGTCTTTCAAAATTCAAATACCGGCAATAACTGTATAACTGCTCCGTTTCTTATCAAATTCAACATCAAATATTAATTTTTATCATACTTAGTGTAACACAAACATAATGGATTAAGATAGTGCATTGGCTTAGCACTTCGGCGGCTAGCGTATAAGGGGTCAACTATATACAACCTCGTACAGTGAGTGTGGGTCAAAAGTCTGACTCTAGTCAATATGATTCTTGTCCACTTCATGTGCATACTGCATAAAGTAATGTTATAGGATAATTAGGATTCAACACAAATTGACGCCTCCAATACTTTGACTTTATCTTTGACTTTATCTGGCATAGACAACTTTTGTTAGCCTACTGGTTCAATGTTATTCCAACATTGATTACAGATTTTCCACTGGTTTTCCTTTCTTCTTTCCATCTTCCCTTGCAGGGGTAGCTCTTGGTTTCCTACATCTTTATTTGGTTGAATACAAACCTGATTCACGAAACTTTTCCAACTTTTCTCCTATGTAACTTTCCTTAATTTTTCATCCTGCTTGCATTGCTGATTTCGATCACCTGGCCTTTTTTCCTCCGCTAACTTCTTTGCCTTCCTTGGTCCACAAAAGTAATAATCTGTCTTTCTTGTACAACTTAAACCAAAAGTTAACCGGAAAAAACGTATGGGATGCATTTATCATATAATGCGCAACTTCAGATCAACCTATCCAATATAATTAATTTCCAACTCTCACAAGATATTAATTATTATAAATTAAGAAAAATTATTGATTGGACTCGGACTTTTAACGCACATCCATGTGGATATGGATATGGTGTCCCCATGCGCATCCTGATTTTGCCCTCTTCCCAATGATACTCTAAAACAAGCTTTAAGATTGGCTTTAACACAATCAAAGTTCAATTTTCTTGCTTAATATCATCATTTTTTGTGAGTGATTAGAATGAGGGTATATAGTGGATAAGTGAGGATAATCCTAACGCTAATTTTAACTTATCTCCAGTGAACGTTGTAACTTGCATATACTGGTACCTAACGGCTAACACGCAAAACACCACCCTCCTCACGAGTGACTATAGAGCAATCACTGAGACATGTCCATAATTGACTGACACTGGATGAACAAATGCAACGCCGAAACGGCGGTTTTCACGAGATCGTAACTTAGCCTTGAGACTAAACACATTGGCTGAGGGGATATCTGAGGAATGTGGGGGTCTCAAAAAGGTCTGTCAGTGTTCACTTGCAATTTCGCCTGAGATTTCAGGTACCTTTAGCCGGACTGGACTCGGCTAGATTATATGTGCTAGGATTAATGGGTCGAATTAGGATTAAACTTAAGTCACTGCTGCCGAATTGAATTGATTTGGTACACGTTCTATTTTTTGGTCATCCGTTTTAATATATTGATTCCGTTATTTTCGTAGTCATTTCGTAGCCTAAATTTGGTTTTCTCGTCCGACGTGGATCTCTCAAAGACTCAAAGTTACCATGCAGGGGTTTAATTCTAAAATAAAACTGTGTGCATACCTACCGAACTTTCTCCAACATGAGACTAAATGAAACGAAATATTGCTATCAGGTTTGGTAAAGATGCGTTTAGACTTGGTGTCCGTCACTGAACACGACGCTTTCAAATAAAATTGCTTGCAAAAAGACTAGCATTACTACGAAAACTCAAAACTCAACAATGGCATGAATACGATGTTCATGAATACGTTTTCACTTTGACATTGGCTTAAAGACACCTATACTGCCATGACACTACTTAATTCTATACTTTGTCTTCTGGAACAAGTTATAACCCTTGTTCAAGAACTAACAAGCCATAACAAGCTTTTTGTACTGAATTTTGGCAAATTTACAGACATTCATTCAATTCAGATTGAAAGAATTTGCCAATAAATCACATGCAATCTTATCTTTTAATTGGGCAATTAGGATTATCGACACAATTCGACATAATCAGCTTAGTTATGGACCGTTATATACTTTGTTTACGAAAGAAATTGAAATTCGATTTAGCCGGATAAATATACTCATTCGAGATCCTGAAATTCAACAAATAAAGCTATGAATAAATGCAATATAAACAAATCCCATCTCTTTCATTTATTATCACAATAAGAAGGAAGGAAATATATTCGGCACGACTCTGGCGAAGATTGCCGTTTTCCGACCTTTTGAAATGTTATTGTTTCGGCATTTCTTTCCCCGTTAATCCAGTTTAGGTAATTAAGTGAGGATTTTGTCAATTTATCATGATTTGTCTCGGCTGTTAGAGCCACCTTTCAAAACGTCTTAATCGGTTTACTTTGAAAGTAAATTGTCAAAGGACATCATGCAGTTGAGTGTAGGCTGTAAGATGCTGCCCGCTTGCACGAACGATAAATTGATGCGATTATTGACATTGTATATAATATAAAACAATTTACACGACTGATTCAGAAGCATCTTCATCTTCGAATTTTATATTATTCCACATTGAGTATAGTAATTATTTAATTAAGTGTCTATGCAATGTCAATGCCCTAACCTTACCCGCGTGAAAACAAGTTAAATTCATTAATGATTCATGCAACGGGTGTATATAATGTTTGGTCAGTTTCAGACTAAGATATCGTTCACAATATTTGTTATCGAATAACGGCTTCGATGCATGCATGTGATAAAATTCCAAAAGAGATGACTGACATGAAGCATGACTGACATGAAGCATTTTTTAAACAAATCAACATTTACATGTTCCAAATCAAGTAAACAATGTAATACATATATAGCATATATATGAAAATTATATAGTCTTCCCTGAAAGTGCAGCTGTGTGTAAACATGTACATGCAGCTATTATGCCGGCATATACCTTAACTATAGCTACATACAACCATGCTGTGACAGAGTTAAATAAAATGCTTTGATCAATATCATGAGTTGGAAAATAGTCAATTAGAATTTAATTGTTCACGACAAGGAACTGTATAATATTAGTTTTGTACAGGAAGACATGCTGATAGGCACATGGTTCTATCCAATTGGTTTTTCATTTTTTGTTGATGTCCGCGTGGTTTGTATTGACTGTAAACAGTTTGTTTGCATGTTTCGTGTTAGCATAACTTTGTCTTTGCGGCTTTAAGAAATGCTCCCGTGTAGACCACGATGAATTGCATATCTCCTAAAAAAGGTGGTTAGCATGCACTGTATATTAATTAACAAAATGGATTATCTTAATTAATATAAACATGCAACCTCTGAAATATTTTTTAATTTGATGAAAGTTTCCTAATAAAGAAAATGAGTTAAATGTGTTTTGCAGACACTACATCAATTTACATAGATCATCTTTTGCAATCTAAAAAGCATCTACCAGCTATAACCGCCTGTTCCTAGCTGGGTTTCGTTGCATGTGATGTTTTGTGATTCCGGTCGGGCTCAACTCAAAATCGATGCACAAGCATGCATGCGGTATAATAGTGAAGTAGCTAAGTTGATTAAAATAACCCCAAAAATTTGAGGAACACCCTCATATCCCCAATTAAAACATATGAAAACAAGGAACAAATTTATTTCTAAAACATTTACTCAGGTAAATTAATATTTAGTAAAACGTAAATCGATGGTATAACTGAATTGCGCATGCACGCAATAAATTTCCTTTTTCACTTCAGAAATATATATACTTTCCCCCCTCTACTTTCCCCGGGGACTACATAACAAAGTAGAAAAACATCGCGTTGGACCCCTCGCATGCAAACATTCGCCTTTTAGAGCAACCTATATATAAGAACAATAAGGTTGAGAAAACGTAAGTTTTTTGAACGAAGCCAAAGGATTTGGTGCTCATGCTGTCTGTCATACATGCATTGACACTGTACTGACTACCGTCAGTTTAGTTGCGCAATTTGTGCCTAAGATTCGGCGGGAAATCTTTCTAGGACAAGAACGCCCAAGTGGCCCAAAGAGCAGACATGAAATTAAGGCTCAAACCTCCTGAAAAATATCAGCTGGTACGCGCCCATGCTTTACTCTTTCGAGAGCTAGTATATTATAGTATATATAAACATGTGTAGTACTTGAATTTTGACGTCAAGGGTGTTATAGAATGATAAGTTGTTTTTATGTTTAAAAATCAAACAAGTCGTGTGCAAGACCCACACTCACTGCGTGTGTACGTCAGTGTAAATTTGCTTATCGCTATTCAAACGACACAGATATGTTTATTTATATTTTAGCTGGTTTTTTGCGTCATTGGACTGGTTATACGTACTATTTTTGCATTCCTTGGGTATAAGGGTCAAGTTGTTGTATATTTTGATTTGTTGATTACAACTAGCCAACAGCCGTAAGATATGTATACATTTTAGCATGTTTTTCGTCATAATTTGCCGATGGTTATTGTTGCAGGGTGATTAGTGATTATTTATCTATCTTCATCAAAGATTCTCTTCATCAGGTCAATACTATATATATGCATAACAAGAAGCTTAGAGAAGTAATCTGAAAAAGAAATGGTGAATGTGGATACCCTGGACTCTGGTTCACTATTTATATTTAATATACCTCAGGTTCTTCTAAATCAAAAGCTGCATTTCAATACGCTTAATCTCTTTATAAAGCCTCATGTGGTATCGCCCGATTTAGTCGTAAATGTGGTGAACATGTCAAGGTGGCCGATGTGATATAATATTTTTCTTTTGAAGAATATTTTCTATGTGTGTGTGTGCAGTCCGAAATAAATATTTAAAAACCGAAGTAAAGACAAATTTACATCCGGATTATTTTTTATTTCCGACAATGACTTGTTCACAACAATTTTGACCAAGGCATAACAGTTTAATCTTATATAGACAAACAAAACACCTGTATATTGATTGTTTGACGCAGAAATAAAGGATATTACGCAAATACATGCTCAATGTTTCTTCCTGAGCAGTCGACTGGGGTATTGTTTTTACCAAAAAATAAAAAATATCTCAATCTATTTTGATTCGGAACGTGTCTCAACGTAGTGTCCGTGTAACAAGTGTTTGGTCTAGTCTCACCCGGAAATTTAGTTTTAAAACATCAGGTACCAAATTAAAAAAATATTCACTCGTGGCTGTGGTTAGCAGCCCTGCATTTCCACAAAGATATACTTTTTAAGTAGAGGGTCAGTCACGCTTATTGCTATTTTTTGTGATCGAAAAAAATGAAGACTCAAGATTGCTCTGACAGATCTTCCAGTAATATTCCAGAGTGTGTCTTCTGCTTTAGACAGTGAATCTGCATAGACAGGGAAACTGGAGTATCTAGCCTTGGTAACTCTGCATGTGGTATTATTGGCCAGGAGGTGCATATAAATGCCTGCAAGCACTTGTAGGTCATCCAGCTGCACTGGACGTTTTGATGGGCCAATTCATGCGTCAAACAGTTTTTTGTCGCGTTGTTGACATTATTATTAATGAGTAAATTTCCCATTAAATCCTACAGCGGTGTTAGTGAGACTTTGCTGGGAGTCCGTGAAACGGAAATTATTCTACTTTTGACAACATGGGGTAATTTCTATATAGTCTTAATATACCTCTCTGTTTTGCGCCAATTCGTAAACAAGTTTAGAACGAAATTGTACCATCAAAGTAATCAAAGTTCTCTTTTATGCTCAAGTAAACACATAGGTTGTCATTCTTATCCACAAACTTCAGAATAGATTCCCTGCCCGACCTCAGTCAGTATATACAGTATATCTGACAAGGCATACGATTTGTAGGTATAGTGTAGTTTTCAACGAAGCTTTGACAGTAATATATTTAGTGGAAAGTTTCGCAGGAATATTTTCAGTATTGAGTGATATTACTAGAGCATGCGATTAGAGTTCTCTCATGGCCACAATCGACAAATGATATCAAGTGAATTATATCGACTTAAAATGGAAATGCTTCTGGTGGAACTCGATATGTGTAGACTGCGGTCTTAATGTTTTGCATGGCACTGTTAATGACAGAACGAAACAAAGTTATTCTCTTTTAAAATCTTTGAGAATTAGGTTAAGTTTTCAATTTCGAGAAAAGAAGGTGTTAGATTAATTCGCATGCATGGGAGTACTTTACCAAATTCTGATCACTTTAATCCACTGGTCTTAATCTACTAGTAACTATGCCTATAAGAAACGAAGCCAAAATTGATGAACTTTGATTAACTTGAAGACCCAAATGAAAAGAGTTAGCCAATGTAATTGAATGTTGGGACTTCATCTCCACGTCTTGAGCAGGTAACGACGCCCGTAAGGTATTATTGCACTCCGGAAGTTCATTAATTTTAGCCTCATTTCTATATCCAGTGTATTATAAGATCAGTGTTTTGAATCGATTCGGTGGAACGGCTAAAATCTGTCCAATTTATTTTCTTTAGAATTGATTAAAGTTGGTGGTGAAATGTGCATGGATGAGATATACTTCCTTCAAACTCACGTTTTGATATGATCAAAGTCTGAATCAATATATTGCTTGGCTCTCTGACTGTTACCCTTTGGGCAAAATAATTTCCAAACTAATTTGAGTTGGACATGTACTTATAATATTGTAGAGTATATTAGTTGGACTTAAACAATCTTAACGGACATCAAGGAATTCTATAAGCGCGGTGAAAATTATCTTTTTCTCATCAGTGACAGTGAAAATTTCCGCAAACAACAAATCAAAAAACTATATCGCAATACTTCTCATGCATCACTTTGCCGCGGAATTCTATAACATTTCAAAAAATTAATATCAACGGTAACTATGAAGGAATGGAGGAGCAATTAAGATTTTTTACATATACACACGAACAGATTATCCATATAATCAGTAAATAGCTTCCCGAAACACAAAGTCTACGACTAAAAACCTGCCCGGGCAAAAAGGCAATCATCTTCAAATGGCACATCTTGTTTAGGCTTCCATTCAAAGCCAAAGGGGAAATCTTGTTTACAACATTAACACCGAAATTAAATAACGGCTTGAAAAATAGTTTGATCACTTCGTTTAATTGACTTGTGAATTGTGTAATAACCTTTTGTAAATAAACATTTTGAAGTACAAACACTGAAAAAATTCGAAACAATTCCATGTTGAACGATTACGTTTTCTGCATATACAAAAAAGCTCGCGAAAAAAGCTTGTTAAATACACGCGCAACGCGTGCAAATGCTGTGTATATAATTGTTAAATTACACTGATCTCTATATAAGAAGTAAAGTTTTAAAGCATTATGAGGTTTCTAAAGAGCCGCCTAATGTTATCCTCGTTGCTTTATTGAAATAAATCTTAATCAGAACTTAATCAAAACAGTGAAGCTTCAAATAGACCGACATGGAAGAATATAAGATAAACTTAATATTGTGTACAAGGCATTTCAATCAGCCTAACTTATTCCAAAGATATCCTGGATCAGAAAATCTAAATAAATTTGTATTTTTATTTAGCAAGACCTCTTATTCCTATATTGCGTTAAAATTTAGAAAAAATCCTAAATATTTTAATTCTATTTATATATTGTTGATATTCTTACAGTAACTAGAGCAGCCTTGACTCTTGAGGTCCAGTGTTGATCCGCATTCCAATGAGCAAAAAAAAATTATTTTGTCACTATAAAGAGAGCAGTCCAAAGCAGGAGTAGTCAATTATCAAATGACGAGCTGATAAGATGAAAAACTCGCAGTGTTAAGACTTGGAAGATGGAACTATATAATCCGAGTCCACTAGCCATACTTAACCCTAACTAAGGCGGCATTGTCAGTGTCAACTTAGCAACCGGTATACGCGGCTGCCAAAACTAGATTCGAAAATTTCATTTGTATACGTAAAACCCCTCCCGTACAGTGTTCTCGCAATTTCGGTCTATTTAAAACATATATCGAGAAATAAAATCTACCCACAATATTTGCTATTATAACTCTAAGCAACAATTACACGCAGTCACGGTCAATATTGACCAATGCTTTGTCATGCTTTGTCCTCGTCTCTGTGAACATACACAGGAAATCCGTCACACCTCACACATGCCTTTGTTCAAGGTATAATGCACAGTGGTTCTACTCAGCAAGAGTGTATTTCTTGAGGTGAGAAACGTTCGTTTACGAGAGTTGCACACTCGAATTTGTTTGAGATGTAAAAATAAACACAAGCTCCTAAATTTAGTATTACAACAATAATCATGTCTATATACGCGATTTTGAAAACAAATGCGATAGATATTTGTCAAAACTGCATGAAGACGTTTTGATTTCATCTTTTTTCCATGATTATTGTTCATGATCACAGAAAATAACACAAAATGTTAAGGTTAAACGTTTACTTTTGATTAATTTGCCACAGTTTGATTAATTGGCTACGACAAAGCAACTCTTCATATAAACTCTTCATGTAAAATGTAATTTAACTCTTGTTCCTGTTTTCTGCAATGCAATCGTTGAACCGAATGTTTTAATTATTTTATTGGCTATCTGATTAAAGTTACACTTGTTATTAAAGATTATATAAGAGCAAACGGCTAGAAGTTCTTTTTAATTTAGGCAGTTTAACAATCATAGTCAAACTATACCAACACTGACAATCCTGTGATCTCTTGTTACACCGCAATCATTGATAAAAGGAAACATTCATGGTGTCTAGGGCTTATATGCGGCCTAGTGATCTCTAATCGCTATTTTCTTTCCTCCATTCCGAATAAACCCATTTTCGATTCATAATTTGATACTCATTCGAAGCATCCAATTAGCATGCATAATTAGTCTCCTCGTACACCTGGAAACATCAAACCTAAAAACTGACCCAACCATAAAAACGAGCGTGTGAATTTCTTCATTTTTAGTATCTGTTTCGCTGACTCGATCTGAAGACGATAAAATTTCCTGTGCAAATATAAAGCTTCCCATCCTATATTATGCCTACTCAGGCGCTATATACTGTATAGCCAGTTTGCCATAGTGACACTACGTGGGGTGCGTCGAGAATGACGCAAAAATTGCTTTCTTTTTAAAATCTTTGTTGCTTTCTTACCCGTAAAAAAATTACCCTCGTCGTACGTTTTCGTAGGTTTTAAGAAACTTAAATCATCTTTACATTACGACAATAATTATAAGCCAAAGGCTAAGGAAGAGGTGCTTCTTTTATCCAAGTCAAGCCAATGGATCGTAGAGCAAGCGTTGCGAGAGTCAGCTAGGGCTGACTTTGCGGGTCGAAAATATGACGACAGGCGACATATATGTGAAAGATAAGAAGGATCTACTATTAGAATCGACTTTTTACACATTTTCTATAACTTTGTTTATAATTAACTGAGGTACGAGTAGAAGCAATATTCTGGGCTTTTAAGCAGACATGCGCATGCATAGTGATCATATATAGGTAGCTACAAAAGTTGCCTATAAGATCTAGTGTCGTAGTGAATCATTCTGAAATGAATTTGTCTAGGGTTAATTACATTGTCCATATTCAAACTAGCAGCAAAATCAGCCCTATAGGCTATAGATGACTTTTAGTTTCAATTTAGCGAGGGTTCACGCAGGTATATTGATAGACCAAACAACGCAGTTTACAGGTGTACCGTGCACGTAATACAGGAAGATATTGACAACATTAAACAAGTTAAACAACCGACTGTTGCCATGAAATCCATATTATTGCCACTATACCTATTATATCTTTTTCAGCGAAACGCTGACATAAGAATCTCTGGACAACAAGCTAGGGTTGGGGGAGGGGCATGAGTTCTCACCTATTCGTGTATAAGTTTTGACTGCTCCCATCAATAAATCGTCTGCTTTTTACATTGAAAACCTTTTGTAATTTGTTTTTAGTGTGTTATCGGCAGTGGGAGTTGACAAACCTTTCAAGCAAACGCTCGCTCTTCATTTTCGACTGCTTTATGAAAAATATATAGATTATAGTGTTGTAAAACATTTGTTTATCTCATGTCTCGCGTTTATTATTGCACAGTTTGAGCGCACACTGCAGTTTATTCATCGAAAATATACACATGTCATTCCCAATAGCACAGCTGCGAATGACCGTTGGTTTAAGCCATTGTGCCCATTGAAAAAGACAATGCCCACCGACCGAGTTGCACTGAGCGTGACATTAGCTACATCACTTATTATATTGCCGCGGTTTTGACTCTCATATCAACTAACGGATATTAGCAATATCTCAATCAGTAAGAAACTTTGCTATTATACGAGGGCGGGCAGGTTGTAAAAAGGTTTTGAGTGCTCTTTGTTCTCTGGAATTTCCATCGTAAATACATTATTTTTGTTGTTGTTCGAAATGTATTTTGAGCAATGTGAAAAGCTAATATCAAGCATCAAGGTGCATGCATGATATAGGTAACTTGCACCGCTGCCCCAAACCACAAAATGTTATAATGCATGGAATACTACCATCACAAGACCAACTGCGCGAATTTCTTGGCACGTATCGAAAAGTAATATATCTATATAAACAGTTTCGTTTCTTCTTGACCTGTGCCAATATATACGAAGGTCAGAGTTGTTATGATGGCAGGCGTGTTGTTTCAAAATCTTGAGAGCTTCTTTGTTCTCAGGAATGTTGTGTTAATAAGTTAACTTGGTTGGGGACAAAACTACCCGAGAAAGATCCTATCTTTGCGGCTCTCGTGAAGACTCCAATAGATCGATATATTTTTCAAGTAGTTTAGACATGATATGTATGTATCACGATGTTTTGCCGGAACAAGTACTTCTTGTTTTTTGGTAATTTGGTTCTATATCGGAAGTTGTTTGGTTAATTAACAAAACTAAATAGAGGAGGATTCTTTTACGAGAAAAAGAGCTCGCGCTTTGAATTGATCATCCAACGAAAGACCATGCATGCACGTTCAAACTTCGATATATGTGTATACTATATGACACAGGAGTGAAGAATTTGAATACTGGTCAGTCTATTTGTCAGTGGTTTTCCGGTGATGCGAACAGGCATGTTCGACCTCATCGCAGCGTCATAAACTGGAAAATATTCTGGTTGTAAAAATAATTTACAGAAATATGTGTAATGTTAAACAGATAAACGAAATAAGTGTAGGATTCGTTGTGTGTATGTGATGAAAAACATCGATTGTCATGATAAAATTTTGGATAAATACGTTGATAATAATGGCGTGATTTACTTACACGGGATATATTTTCTAATTTTAAATATGGCAAGACAAAAACATCAACATATTTCCCTAGGGTATATCGTGGAAAACGGATATTTACTTTGAAAAAAAACAGGTTATTAAAATAATTTTTTGTTCATTAAATTCAGGACTGCATGCTAGTGCTTCGTAAGGATGCCGCATTTTTTAGCGGGCTTCAATTGTTGTCGTTTTCCGCCACATGCCTTGGAGATTCCGATGCGTGGGTAAGCCGTACGTTGCATCACGGGAAGGCAAACATAAACTAGATTTCGTCCCTAGCTGAAAATAAAACTGAAATAGCCTTAACTATAAGTTAGGGCGAAACGCAACAGCGTGAAGGGCGTTTCGCACCCTTAAAGTTGGAAAATCATCGTTTGAGAGAGCAATCGAAATAAATCTTGCAAGCGAAGTAATGCAGTGCTTAAACTAAACTTTATGTATGTTTATTATTAACGTAGCTACAAACGTTGCCTAAAAAAGTTCTAGTGTCGTTGTGAATCATTCTGAACTGAATTTGTCTAGGGTTAATTACACTGTCCATATTCAAACTAGCAGCAAAATCAGCCCTATAGATTACTTTTAGTTTCAATTTAGCGAGGGTTCATGCAGGTTTATTGATAGACCAAACAACGCAGCTTACAGGTGTACCGTGCACGTAATACAGGAAGATATTGACAACATTAAACAAGTTAAACAACCGACATAAGAATCAGCGAAACCCTGGCATAAGAATCTCTGGACAACAAGCTAGAGTTGGGGGGGGGGCATGAGTTTGTAATAATTCTCACCCATTCGTGTATAAGTTTTGACTGCTCCCATCAATAAATCGTCTACTTTTTACAATTTGCAGCTACTAATAATATACAAACTGATCGTATTATTGGATGGCTCCTCAAATAATGAAGAATAAGCCAAGATGGTTGGCATTGCAAACCGTGACAAGTTTTCAAACAAGCTCTTACAAGTTTTTGTAAGCATATATACTAGCTGTGAAGTACATGGCTTGTTGCAATGCAGTTGCTACGAAAGTCTGGTACATGCACGTATATACATGCAAGTTGTCCTTGTTATACAGGTTGCTAATTTAGATTATAGATTGTATATTTTATAGCGTAAATTCTTCTAACAGCACAACTAAGGGCAGATACCAAGTAATTTATATTAACTATTTTACGACATGAGAATTCATATATTTTATCATGTGAGCAATATAAAGACCTCATTGCAGTATCTGCTTGTCGAGTTTTCTTGTGCAAGACATGAACGTTCATTGGGCATATTCACCACTTTGTTTCTCAACTTTTAGCCATAGTTATGCAGAGCTATTAATTTGATGGAAAATGTTTTCGAAGATGCTGACATGCTGTCTACTGGTTATTTCTGTTATATAGATATACTGGTGGTATATACTGTTGTTACATACCAAAGGACGAAAGTTCTTTTTTTTATATAATCGTTTTATCTAGCTCTTGTAAGCATTGAATTAGAATTGGTGTAGCTCAAACAATATAAATCAAAAACTATGATGCTATATTGTCGCTAAATTGAGTAGAGTTTTAGGATTTAAAGAGTTTTAAGATTTAAGGTGTGAATCAAAATATCCATCTGCTTTAAATTCCATCACCAATGCGTGTGATACCATTATGTGCATGATCGTACGTATACATCGACAGTTTCTTCAATTAAATCCCATGCATACAATTGGCAAAATTAATTTAATTTACTTGCATGCATTAATCAAGCCTTTAGTTATTTCATTTCCCCAAATTAGTGCGTTTCCGCGTCGCAGCTAGCTACAGTTGTCTTGCGCCGTAGTCGATAATGTATTTTGAACTTTCCATCGTTTTCGTCCCAGGAGCAATGACCTTAGATTAAAACAACGCGTTTAAACATGTTTAGTTAATAAACATGCCCTAGCGGATAAAACGAGGGGAATCTCCGTGTAAAAACTATATAAATTAAACTCAGTTATATATAAATTTGTACGCGCAAATGTACACAGCCTAAGAGAAGAATAACTAGTATTTTTTCAATGGTAGGGTTAATTTTACCATCACGAGTACATGCAGAGACTCCGCGATTTCTCACTGCCTCTGTTGGAGAGGTGAATTTACATCTTAGCAGACAAGTTGAAAAATCTCATGGTTATAAAACTAATTCTAAACACCGCGAGGTTTTTCCTGTCTAAGGGGGAATCCGGCTGTGATCGCTCGATATATTATGACCAAAGCAATTGATTTGATGACCTCCCCAACTCGGAAGTGTCAGCGGTTTTCTTTTCAGCTTTCTTCCTGGTTGCAGGGAGATTTTTAAAGATTGCCACACGGGGTATTTCCAGGCTTCGAGTTTAATGCTAGTTTGGATTTGGTTCAACTTTCGCGCATTTGGTTCAACCATGCATCGCACTTTTTGACCTATCCAAGGTCTGATCCAAGGCGTGCATTGAAGACGTTTGAGGGTGTTTTCATAGCTTGGATCTCGTCCCTCTTACCTCTCTTTTCAACACTAGAAAGTCCATATTCAAAGCCGATATTTGGATCTAAACTAAAGCTAACTAACCTCGATATTCAAGTTCACCTCTAAAGCATACTTCATCTAGCAAAGACCGATAAACCAGATTCTACAGAAATGTCAAAGTTATACGGCTTTAAGCTAGCTACAGTAAACGGCCGTTATCCCAATTGGAGATCCATCTCCACATAGAAGAGTTTATCAGCTGGAGTGTCACATATACAGTATACAAACAAGAAAACGAATAAAATTTAAAAAACGTAGGCTTGCATGCACAGAAATTCATCTTCAATTCTCCCTTCATGCATGATTATCAAAAACAAAGGTGCAGGAAAGTTGAGCATTACCATGCATGCTTGAAGCATCCGGCATCAACTCTCATCAGAGCCTGTTAAAGCTTTCGACAGTCCAAAAACAAAACAAGCAGGTCACACATCACCAGAATATAGAAATTCTTTTTAAATTTACCTGATTTACCTTTACCAACTCATATCTTCACTTTGAGAATATCTTATAATAGAGGGAGAATACGACTGAACGAAATTGTCAGATTCATGCACCTTTGGGGAGAAAGAAAGAGGTAAGAAACGACGGGAAAACGAAGCTGTTTCAACTATGATGACAACAAAAGGCACACGGTATTTTAATCATATATGTTAATTCCAATTTTCTCATATATGCACACCACGAATAATTCAGTGTAAAATTTTAAAAATTCGATTCACAGAGTGGACTTTGAAAACTCAATTAAGTTCATGTATATGCAGAAGTCAAAATCTGACAAGAAATCTAAACTATTAACCTTTCAAACTTGCCACTCATTATCACAACGGAAAACCAAATAAATTAAAAATAGCATTTCTAATTAAAAACCATACGATATAGCATATACTAAAAACTCTAAGATTCAACAAAATTTTTAAAATCTAGTATGAAAAAAATTAATTTAACTTAATTTCGAATTTATTCATTCGGAAATGTCACGATTCCAAAAAAAGTTGCAAATGTTTTGGATATAAATTTTCCGACTGTTTAATAAATTTGAAAGAAATTTTAATTAAGACATTTGAGCCACGGTGACTGCCATCAATGTCAATGACAAGCAGTGATTAATTGTGCGGGCGAACCGGCTGACGACGTTGAAAAAAAGACATACAAATAATAGAGTATTTCTATAAGTCTTTATTTCATTCACGCATTATTAATGTTCTAATAATGTTGACATTGTTCTAATTGGATGTTTGACGAATTGATACAACGTTAAAAGCCGAAATTTATCCAATAAACGAGAAAACGGCAAAACAAAATAACATATAAACGCCGGATAACTTTTCAGGGACAGAAATGCAGGCGCCAGAATTAGAGCGACTATATAATGAATGAAAGGGACAATATGCTTATATATATATATGAGTGATTTTATCCCGACAATTTAGAAACAAACATAATCAATAAAGCCAGTCAATATAATAGGAAAGTGTGTCCATAACTTTCTATGTATGTACTATAGAGAAAAAATGTACATTTTAGAACCCTTTTTTTTCTTGAGTTACACAATTTTAACCACCACCCACTCCCCCCACAATATTCTTAAAGTTTTCATTCTAGATAGCGATGCGCATTTTGTGTTAAACTTTTAAAATCTTTAAGAACAGCTGATTGCCTAATTATTGAAATAGAAAAACAAGCCGAATCAATTTTCTTTTATGAAACGTTTACACTGAGCAACAAGAAAACGAAATTAGCAGCGCTTTGAAGCTTGGAGGCGATTGAGAAATAAAATACCAACCCAATGGTCAAATACCGGCCCAAAATATTGCCTGAATTGTCTACATTTCCAACCGCGGACAATTAACACCTTTGCTTTTCAAAGTTATTCAGGGAAATCAATTACAATACATTGTGCATCATATATGTGATATATTGTCTCGTCCTGATATCGATTTGCAAGGGGATACGCGCTCAAAAACTTTGTGGGGGAGGGCAACCATGCAGACGACGCTTCGTTACCCGACGAAAAGGGAGAAGGCCTGACAAAATGAAATAACATCATTGTTGCTTATTCTCACTTTTTTTATTTATGGGTCAAACCGTTTAAAAGTACAAAAGTAAACAAAGTCACGATACATTCATTGGCCACATTTAGTTGGTGGTCAGAATGGCTTGATTCAGATTAAATATAAGGGGAATGACAAAATGCATTTAATATTATACATGGATGATTCAACACAGGTAGGCTCTTAAAAGATGTGAATACAGTATGATTCCATTTACTGCCTACAAGGTTGAAAACATGCTATTGAAACGACTACCTAAGGGCATTGCCCGACTTAATCACCGCCACGGAAAATTAATGTTTGAAATAAAATTTGTAGTCATACAGTTTCAAATTAAAAGCTATTCGATCTGGTTCGGTATAAAAAAAAGTAAATTACATATGTATCAAAGATATAAAAAAAGCAAAGTCAATTATTCTAGCTGGTATATATCTCTCAGATTTCATACCTACTCATAGCTTATACACGTAGGTTTCCAAACTTTCTAAAACGTGTTAAATGCTTATTAAATGAGTGCGATTTTAACTTCCATTCGGTATTCAACGAATCGCTGAACGAATCATTCGGATCAATCGTTTAATTGTTTGTTTCTTGCTAAATATAGTATTCGCGACGGAAACTCATTTTACTTTGGTTTCAATAGGGCATTGGCAATGTTTATAAGAACAATCAAATTGTTTGCCGCCCAATATCATGGCACCTGGCAGAGCCAAACATCAAGCTCAGGCCCCCTGTGGTCCCGAAATTAAACGCTTAAATAGACATTCGTGAGAACGTTTGAGTCAGTGTATTTGATATAGCCAGGGAGGCAAGAGCAGCACGGGACTACGCAAAACAAATCACAGAGATTTGGACAAATTTTCGAATCCTGATATCTGGAGACTAACCACACCGGACAGACTATTCCAAAGATAGCTTCGATTAGAAACGCTAAGAAACGTTTGAGAAAAGGAGAACATTATACCAATATAGCCACGTTGCCTATATATACTACGGTCAAGTTCAACATGTCATTCACCGTAGATAGAATAATGGGCTCGACTCTACAGGAGCGTAAACCGGTCGTGGTGAAAAAGACTGAAATACCCGTTGAAAATCGAGTGCCGCTCCTGAGCGGAGGGGTGAAGACAGAACCACGAGGTGACAGAATCGAAAGCGACGAAGATGAAGATTTAGCCAAAGAACGGTTATTGGCCATAGAGCATTCCAGTTCACCTGGCAGAGAATCACCCACAAAATCCGAAAAATCGCCCTCAAAAGACGATAGACACGTCGAGACCTTTGTCGCAGTGATAGCTCAAGCAATTTTGAGTGCGCCCGGGAAACGCATGACTCTGAGTTCAATCTACAACTACATCGCAAGCAACTATTCTCATTTCAACCGCGAGAAAGGTCCAGGATGGCGAAACAGCGTACGGCATAACCTCTCCAGTAATGATTGCTTCGTGAAAGCGGTACGGGCCGAGAACGGAAAGGGACATTACTGGATGGTCCACCCAAAAGATCTTTCCGAATTCTCGAAAGGTAACTTTCGTCGACGTAGAAAGCCACGACGACCAAGATGTCACCACGCAGTCATGTTCAACGGCAGCAGCGAGAACACGTACTTTTATCACGCCCTGTCCGCCGCCAGTATCCCCCTCTCAATACAAACAAATCAGGATCGCACATTGAACACTTCACCAGTAACGTTCAGTTTTGTCGATAACGGGAAGCTTCCTTTGGTTGGCCATTACGACAGACCGCAGTATTTAGATATGAGTAGAGCTGGATTGACGGTACCTTCCTCACTGCTTTGGCCAAGTGAAATCACCGCGCGGACGTTTCCAAAATTTGCAAGCAGTGCGGGATCGCTGAACTTTCACCAATTCTGTGCGTGTCATTCACCTGGGCTTCAATGTTACTACCACAAATGTTGATCACCGAATCAGCAATGAACTGAGTTGGTATGCATGTAAATAAAACCTCAATGTAAATATAAATGAACTATAGTGAACTCTGAACTGCATGTATCTTTGAAATCATCGTGAAATGGCTGCTCTATACGTTTCCGGACGTTCGTTGCGAGAAATTAGCGAATAACAAGTTGTCTGGGTCCATGCTAAACATGCAAATACGAACTTTTGGTGTGAACCGTGTGATAGTCTTATAGGAGACAACGTTAATCGGTTTTGCGTTAAATTTGCCGGTCAAATTTGATACAAAATCCAATAAATGAAACATTAGCATTTCATTTTAGAACAGGTTTGATGGTGAGTGCAACCTAAATATACCGAGGAAGACAAACTGAAGAGTGAATTACAACGTCCTGTACGTTGGCCCCATTTGTCGTCACAAAGAACAACAATTTAAGTTTATAATAACAACAAAATTACAAACGCGTAAATGCATGAACTTAGCTAGCTTTCCTGATATTCAATGTAACATATTAGACCTACCCAATATTCAAGCGATTTATTCGGCAAAGCGATAAAGAACTCGAATCATCACATCACTGCGGCACGTAATTATTTATTTTCCTAATTATTATACATTTCATTTCATTTACGTTGAAAAAGTATTGCCATATAGATTCTAAAACTCGAGACAAGCGAAGGGTTATTTCATATGAAGATTTTAAACGCAGCGCCGATGATTTCATTGTGATGAGAAAACTAAACAGTTTTGTGAGACCTATATATATAGCAACCTGATTTCTGAGTATTTTTCACCGCATGAATAATTACTCTACCATGAAAAGTTCAAAAATTTAAATACAAAATACTGAAAGAAGGCAAAGCTATCGCGGACACCGAATAAACAACATCGTTTTGGATTTTCACCAAATAACCGTAAAGTAATAATAAAACCGCCGTTTTAGTGGATGTTTTGGCGTTTAAAGTTTAAAGTTTTAAAATATGTGTAAATAGTCAATAGGACTAAGTAAAATGATGATCTATTTAATACTTGTAATAAATATAATTCTTATAATATTAATAAATTTATGAAGAATTTAAATGGCTAGTTTGATGTTTTCTACGTTTATCTACCATGGCCATGTATGTATACATACGAAGCCTTATTACTATAATCATAATATCACTTATCGCACTGAAATTTTACATAGAAATACTTGAGTCTTGACTTTGCCTCGTCACTGCATCCTTTTATTAATTGAGCATATATAAGTAGGTATTCTTAAGTTTGTTGTCGGTATAATTTGTTTGCGTGATCTGATACATATAGTGTGAATATAACTAGTACTTCTTATTCAAATCAAAGTCATATACAAAGTATATACTTTTTTGGTGCAGGGATATGCGGGCTATACAGATCGATCCTATCATTTCGTCTCTAAATATATTAAATATATTAAATACCCTCATATACCTAGAGTGATATGTTTCAGTTCTCAGAAACGGTATCACATAGCAGGCAAATTAAGCGATCACTACGCTAGTCGCTAAAAAATTTTGCCCTGTCATTGTGGGTTGAAATGAAATACCACGGCCGTATACATGCATGATGAAGCAACATTCCAGACATATATAAAGAGAAACACAGTTCAGTGTGTTTATGAATAATTTCTCAAATATAATCTCACACTGAATAGTCATGCATACAAGTCCCTCTCAGAAATCATTCTTATAGCGTAGCAAATTATGATTTTGTTACATTTATAATTAGGGTTCTAATCACCGAATATATTATAATTACTGGTTGTAATCATGTAAAATAACCTTCTAGTATGATAGCATTCTTGTATATTCTAAAGGTCAATGTGTAGCACTTGAAGTTAGCCACGTGTAAATACAAAGGCAATTTGTAAATATAAAAATAGCTAAAAATCCATCCACAACAATTATATACACATGTCGTGTGAAAAGACACAACTCTGCATGACATTACTTCATGGTTACCTCCGCCGAGTCAATGTGTTTATACCTCATTTACGTATGGTATTTTAATATATTTAAAAGGGAACAGAATATATGATCGCATTAAGTTAATTGTTTATAATCATCGTCGAGTTGCTGAGCGTTTTGAAAGCCATCAAAAAGGCGCCGTAAAATGCAACGCTTGTAAAGTGTCAAAGTGTTGTTGTTGTTGTTAATCTGTTAAAACAAGCAATCAGGCGTAAGACGCATTAAATGCTAGATTTTGTTTGTTTAATCAGTTCAACACTTCATCGGAATTAAATGATCAAAATGATTTCACTACAAACTACCAGGCCGAATGGAGCCGCTTCCGTTTCTTAAAAATGATCTCATCATGTATAATGGCCTTTTCCAGGAAATTGCTATGAAAACCGGCAGTATTTTGTGAATTTTCGTGTTCCTATCGATTGGGAAATCTAAACCGCTGCAACGAATTACCTTTATAAACAAAACAGTCAGTCAAGTTTAAACTCTATATGCAAATTTTCCTATATACCCACTTATATTTCTAACATGGAGTTCCACGCAAAGACCAACGACCAACATCACCAATTAACAGTATTGCATTACACTTATAAAAGCCGTTTAGCTTAAAGGCACAGTCTTCCTTAGTTTACATGAAACAAATTGTGTTCAGTATTAATAATAAATTGTGTTAGTTTAAGCACAGCTGATGTTGTATAACGCGATTAACTTGTATCGTTCACAACGGCGCCATTGCAATTACATTTTGTCCTGAGATTTAATTTTTGGTTAATGTGTTTATTGAGCTATCGGAAATCACTCATTAATATTTGCTGAGTGCTCATACAGCCTTTTTAGAGGGCGAAACCGCACCAAACACTAAAAATATGGCTCTGTGGTATGCTGCGTCCTCTGTAGTAAGTTGAAACTCAACTCCTATATTGTCATTCTCTTCTATATTGTGATCAATTTGACCGTCGATGCCTAAATACATACATGCAAAGAACAACCCTTTAAACTACAATATGGACAAACGTTAACATGCAGTTGTTATATAAAATACATTTGTTTGATTAAAACACAAGTTATATGAAAATGTTTTATCGCTGTACCCTGTATAGCTATATAGGTTTCATACAATGCCTTATGAATATCATGATATTATATATATATACAGCTCGTAAAATACTCTCGAAACGAATACTCTAGAAATACTCACGTAAAATAACATGTTATTTCTACTTCTTAAATTATTTATGCTCTTTGATCTTTTACATCACGACGTGTGAAAAAAAAACACTGCGAGACTGTTGAAACCATGAATCCTCGCCTAATATGATTCAAGAAAGGTGCATGCATGCATGTAGACTAGTGTTTCACTAAAAACGTAGAACAAGACATCGATTCTCCATGCAACGATTTTAGAATTTGTGCGAAGATTAAAATGTCTAACCGACATTATGAAGTGCATAATCACATTCGAGTCTTGTAACACTGGCAAAAAATCTAAAACTGCGGCAGCATGCATGTGTAATGACATTCATGTGGCCTGTCAATCTTAGTATTACAATATATAGCCAGAGCTGCTGGGTACAAATCAGTAGCATGATTTTTACACATGATGGCAAAAATTCGGCTGATGGCAAAAAGTCGGGGAAATATTGTAAAACAAAATAATAATCGCCAAAGGCAAGTAACATGCATGTATATAGTTACAGCCTAAATATATACAGAAGTTTGGTGTAAAA
This sequence comes from Dendronephthya gigantea, assembly GCF_004324835.1. NCBI lineage: Eukaryota > Metazoa > Cnidaria > Anthozoa > Malacalcyonacea > Nephtheidae > Dendronephthya > Dendronephthya gigantea. The sequence continues at coordinate 2,342,394 of NW_021163031.1, forward strand.
ATAGATTTACTTGCATGACGAATAGTATCTTTTGAATTTTCTGGTATATAACTGACATGAAACCGTTGACAAAATCTTTAATCCATTTTTTAAACTGCTGCACTTTAAATGTTCGTATTGGATTAACCGGACACGGGTTAGCGAGTATTAAAAAGCGCAATAAAGGACATTAAGGATTAGTTTCTGTCTGTTATTTGCAAAGCGTTTCGTGAGGTAAGTTAAGTAAACATGAGCAAAATTGATATTTTCTTGCCTTTGTGTTTAATCAGACAGGCAATTAATGAATTACGGTGCCGGAGCAATAGGCATATATTGCGGTGATATGTTACAGAGAAAAACATGAAATTAAAAACTGGACGCATGCATGCGCTGAATTTATAGTCAGAAAGATCCGCATGCAGTGCAACGCGAAAATTCAAATAGTCTTCTTACACGCGCGATAAAGATGATTTAAAGCATAAGCATTTTGCTCTATATATTCGATCGTTCGTTAAATTTGGAAGTTGTTTGTTCATGACGGTTAAATCGTTATATCAATTTTCCTCAATTTATATAAGAATTCACTTGAAAATATGTATGCTCACAAACAAGTTATTTTTAACAAATTGTTGTGCTACAATTGTCAGACATATATCCGGGTTAGGCTTGTACCCGACAGAACTAAATACATTCCTTGGTATTATTGCTATTATTAGTGACAACCCGGTAACGTGACTCGAACTATAACCTCGGTAGATAACAAAACTTGGGGATATTGAGGTGATATCCGTTAAACCGCGGGCTAATAGTAATTAAAAAACCGATGGGGCAATGAAACCGGAGTCCTTTTCCTAACAGGGCATCATATAAATGTCTATTTCAAATCATCGATAAAAATGTCAATTGGCAGTGATATTTTTTATCCTTCTCTATGGGCATGTCCATGCATCAGTCCTGTAAATTTAAAGCAGTAGTGCTTGTATATTGCACTCCACATTCCATTTTTTGACCTGTGGGCGACAATACATGATAGCATTCTCGTCCAGTAACAATAGTTCAGGTTTATTCATAGCTCGTTTTGAGTGTTTGCCTAACGCCATACGCGATCATGATATTTTATCGATGTCCCAATACACAGGTGTTTTAGCCACTTATCTTTACAAATTGACTGTAATTGATTATCACTATTGACGTTTGGATTCCTTTGAAGTATACCCGGCTAACGGCTAAAGTATAGTCTCAAGGTCTTAACTCTAAAGAGAGCTACAAAACATAGAGAAATTGTTTTGAGGAATTTAGATTGAGTTTTCTGCTACCGCCGTTACCTGGGTTTACGTACGCATGCATATGTGAACGAAATTTTCGTTCCTAAAATTAGCGCTCGACCCTCGAGCATTGGCCGACTTGCCTGAGCACATTCTTAACGATATTCGCTTTACCTTCTATGTTTATGTTTAAAAACGGTAATAATTATACAGAGGATTACTATATTTATGCTTAGCGTACGTCGGATACGCGAGATAATATCTCAATATACTTTTTCTTTGGAAAAACAAGCTCAACTTCGCAAAAATCATTTTAATATAACGTTACCTAATATCATTCAAATTTGCAATTTTTTGTGTGCAAGCAAAATTTGCATTTAATTTCGCAAGATTGATCAATAACAAGTGCAAACAGTAAGATAAATACAGGCACAGATTTTTCCTGTGCGGGGTAAACCAATTGACATATGTATCCATTGAACAACAAAACAATTACAAGAGAAGGTAACGTATGCAAATGAATACTTTATTGGTCTTCAGAGTTTCTGGTTGAGAAAGTTTTATAAGATAGATTCATTGTAAGCTAGATATGCTATACTCGCACTGCATGCATGCATGGCAAATGATATAGACATTAGACAATGCCTTGAGTTGAGGCCGGAATATTTCTTGTTAATATTTTGCAGCTGCGCTGTATATATGTAGCAGTTTCTGATCACTTAAAAAGACGATTTAAAAAAAATTTCCACGATACGGGATTCACATCATCACGAGATGATTTTCGACTGCGGAAAGCTTAGTTCCGACTTAATTAAAATTATTATAATAACACGCATATACAATTAAACAAAACTGTGCTCGTAAAGGAAAGCTGTGAAAGGCGACATGATTTTGAATGCTTAAACTCGATGTCACCAATTCTATATCGTATAACTGAAGTCCTAGACCTAGGAGCAGAAACAAACCCTCACAAAACTATGCAGATTTTCCATGGTATATGATACAGGTGCATGGGCAACCGCCAGCATGCACGGGTAAGTACAGTGTAGGTGTCTGGATGGTTATATTAGGCATCTACCCCTATAGTTTCGATCATTAGTTCGAGGAAAACTTCACAAGTGATATCACTGCATGTTAATAAATAAAACTGTTAAAAATATTATGTATCACATCCAGTGTCAAAGCTATACAGAAACAAGTATATATGTAAACGGCAGAGTTTTTATATTACCACGAACTTAAATATAGAGTTGCTGAGACGCTGGTATAGTTTAGACTGAAGTCATACGTTGAATCATTAATCCATATGCATGGCGATAGAAAAACCAAACCTCGAGGAAAAACAGTTATTGACATCGAATTTGACTATCCTGTGTACTAAATCAAGGTTATGGTTTCAAGTTCCCTTGCGTCAATCACTGCAGCTGTCTCTAACCAAAAAAGCTCAACATCTCTCTGATATCTTCCTGCTTTGACTAACTGATATTATGTTTACTTTTATCAAACTTCCTGAAAACTCTTTATCGGCTTAGGTCGAAGACATGATAAGGTACTCAATGTATGGGAATCACCCGATAATTTGTTTTTTAAACACGTCTGAACAGGCCGCACGCGAGAGATCAAAATAAAGCTCATTGCTGCATGCTGTTGACATCTCACCGTAAAAATATCACTTTTTATACATTAAATGGCATGCATTTATCAGGTTTGGATTCAAAACATTTCACTTGATCTCACTGGTGTGAGCTGGGTTAGAACCAAAACAACCTTCATTCCATGACTCCACATGCAATACATGACAAGATGAACTCTTTCCTCACGATCTTTTCCTGTCCATGACGAACCTGTGTGTTTCTCTAACGGTGCCTAGCCGTGGTACGGAATAAATAGTACAAATTAATGTAATAGAGTGTCCGCGTACACGCGCATTAATTAAATAAACATGCCGTGTGGCTCGCTAGCTTTCCTACACTTTTAATCTAAAACACAGTTGTTTAGAGTGCGTTGGTCTTCCGTCATAGACGGCACTGCTGAGATTTTGTTTTTTTTCTTCATCTGTGTCTTCGAGGTTAAACCAAGTCTGCTTTCTCAAACTACATCTCGTGTTTCTCTTAACTTGCTCCTAAATCGACGAATGTTTGGCGCCTGAAACGTGCATGCCCTGCAGGGTGCTGACCAGCTAGTGCATAACATGCATTGGTCAAAATAAATGTTGTGTCTTCACTTGCAATGTTGGAACACTCCTCATGTGTAGGGAGAAAATGCAGTTGAAGAGAGGCCAACGAAAAGTAGAATGAGTATAGGTCTGCTTTTTTACTGCATGGGGATCATTCATCATATACATGGTGAACGGCATCCAAATGTACCACAGGGAATTTGTTAATGATGTTATGATGGGATTTTTGATAACTCGATTGTTGTTAAGTTAAGCCTATACTTATTTTGTCGTAATTGTCCCGAATAAGTCATTTTCACTGATGTGAAATAGTGCGGATATATATACCGCCACATGCATGTACACATAGCATGCGATAATCGACTACATCATGACATTTTACGATGACTACATGGAAATATAGTTTACACCAACTATTGTACTATAATATACGTACCAAATACGTCGTATATTTCTTATCCGGCACCTCTTAAAAGAGAGCAGTTCAGTTGCTATTCGGGATACTGCATGGGGGCTAATTTTATTTATAGTAGCAGGTGAATGAGCCATGCATGTATATAGCTATAGTGTGGTGGAAAACAGTTGAGACTAAATTGATCATGCTCGTTCATTCAAACTCAGAAATTTTGGTGGGAAATGGAAAGAGCATGCATGCATGTTATATCCTAAAATTAACCAGTATAGATTTATTTATGTGCAAACACTGCATGCATGCATGGGAATCGTTAGTAAGATCTTGTTTTATTTTATTCATGCAATCACATGCAATATGACTAAAATACAGCTATTTCTGTCGACTCACAATAATTCTAACAAACCAAACTTTTGTATACATGCACGGTTGGTTTATACATGCATGCATATATGAACTACACTACAAGACTTTCAAATTCCATTTTGACAAATGAATGAAATAAAACGCGTCTCGTGTCTACGACTACATGCATAATATCAAAATTTCTTTCCTGCATGGCTTTATATCCGCAGCAAATGGTTCGAAGCTAATTCAAGTTGCATGTCACAAATGATAACTTTAATAAAACCTTGACAGATTGCCAATGGTTTACATGCTAATTGAAACTATGCTGCATTAAGCAATAAATAAATCGATTTTGGCGCTGCGTGACAGCTGCAAGCTCGCTTGCGTTTAGCTCAAAGCAGTTGATACAGAACCCCAGAGCGACTTACAAAAGAAATGATAATTTATTAGTTTAAGCCCCAAGAGATGCGACATTGGCAATATATACACCTAATATAACAGCTATGATAACTGTGAGAATTATACAAAAACTAAGCCGCGATATAACTCCAATATGCATATATATGCTGATGGATTTTTGGGTGGCATATTCTAATTTGTAGTGTATATATTATATGCTTTTTCTAGTTCAATAAATGCCTTCTATCATGTATAACCTTATAGGACATACAGCTTACACACAATGAGATATATAGCTAATGTTTTCATGTATTTTTTTAGTTTTATGGTTTAATAAATAATCTATAATCGGTTCAGCTCCTTACTGAAGGCGGTAGCGTTTTAGGAGTGATATATTTTTCTCAAATTATAGATATGACTTTGCATGAAAATATACCCAGGACGATTTCTTAGGGTGTCCAGTGTCCAAGCCTTCAACAAATCATACACTGACTGTCAATAAGACTTTCCTGGAGGGTATATAATAGTATACTTTCATATTTTTTTACTTCAAGGCCTTTAAATGATTAAGCTGGTCATTTGTATAAAATGATTTCAGCTATACAGACTATATTAATAGTCCATATATTCACCGATGTCATGGCAGCTTATTCCAGCTCCCTTCGGACACAATGAATCTTCTAGAATAATGCAAAAAAAATCCTTACAAAATGGTAAAGTTTTCTGTCTTATGAAGGATAATTTTGTTCGCGTGTACTTGTCAGCAGCCCAGACCAAAATCTGCATGGATAAAAAACTGAATGTATTTCAAATGAAGCGGTCGCAATGACCTATCTCACCTAGAATGCGATTAACCGCAAGAGCATTTAGACGCCCCCTGCAAAAAAACAAGATCGGTACTGAATGTTTGGATTAAACTTGGGCACAGCATGAACTCTCGGCGTATATATTAGTTTGTACATATACAAAATTGCCACGGGTGTTAGAGTGGGGGCGTTAATTAACCGCGCAGCTTTGAGATCACAGCACGAACTGCTGAGTAGACGCTCGCCTTGATGACCTGCTAAAGGGTGAACTCATTAAACACTAGAAAAACGAATAACCTTAATAAATTTCCGCCCTATCGTTATAGATTGTCGTTCATTGCCGTTGGCGAATGCGTGTAGATGCACGGACTTTCTCTTGCGCGCTGGGATTTCCAGTTTAAAAGATCCAATGCGTAGATGCACGTTTCTCAACAATTACAACAAAGCAAAACCGTAATGGTCAAAATAAGTTTTAGGCTTAGTCAGCTGATTTAACAATGAAAACATGAACTGATTTTATTCGCTTGTCTCCAAAGTAAGAACAGTAGTATAATAGTAGAACTATATGAGCTTTCTGTACATTTTGAACTAACAACTTCCTGAAGAAATCTTCAAAATTTACCTATTCTCGTTTGGTCTATTTTCGTTTGATAAAAACACGTCAACACAGTGGTTAAGACGTCATCGATCTAGTTAGTCATATATAGAAGACACAAAACAAAGACTAAACCCAGCACGACCGCTATACACCTTGATAAACAACTCACGTTAACATGGGAATATCATCCCTATTGTCTTTACGCGTTGATATATAGCCATGCGTAAAATAGTCATTGCCCTAGCTATAGCATATACCCCTCTAGCATTTATTAGTAGCTATTTAAAGTCTGGTGTTCTCTGGTTATAATCAGTTATATTTGCTCCAGGAAACCAGTTTCGCCGCCCTGGTTGTCAAAATATTTCAGGTGGCGTCAACTGCAAGCTATAGGCTTTAACGAGTGTTCTTCGAACCTTCGGAAGCTCGTTTTTATCAATTGCAATGCAATGTTGTACAGTTTATTGAAATAGATAAAAGCATAAAGCGAACATATACACCTTGAAGTTACGATAAGTGGATCAGAACTAAGCAGTTCCAATTCGTCTTGCGAAAGACAATTGTGATTATATTCCCGCCAAAAGGCAGCTATAGATGGGGGGCGGTTACAAAACTAAAAAGGATCAACTGAAATCCTCTTAAGAAGAAACTTCTCCAAGTAATCGTTTAATCAAGGATTGTTAAAAATCCGATTTCGTTAATAAATTACACACTTTGTTGGGTGCAGAGAAATTAATAATGCAGAAACTATAAGACATGTTTAAAATGTCTTCCTTCTCATGTACCGAACCCATTAAAAGCAATAGACGACCTGCTGAAATGTCTCATTAATAAGTTTGCTACACAGAATAATAACCTCATAGACTGTTACAAGCTGACTCCACGCAGATCTATATATATAGCATATAGATGACTGAATGCACTTCAAGTAAGTTTGCAACAAAGGTCTGTATAATATCTAAAATAATACAATTTAAGACAAATCTTGCGATGCATGCATATAGAGTAATTATAATCTTTACAATGAAATAAAATACCCAATTTAATAAGCAAAAATCCAACATATGTAAACGTTAGTGGTTAAACATGCAGAACCCTATTGCAAATTTTCTAAGTCTAAACTGGCCGAAAATTAAATCCTCTAAAGTACATATAAGAGAACTCCAGGTATTCTAATATTTTATAATCAGTTACGCTAATAAAAATGTAGCCAAATCAATTATACATAAATTCAGGGAAATATATTAATATTTCTTTCAAGTAAAATCAAGTAAATTGTACTTGATTTTACTTCATCTACACGTTCGTAGCATGCTAATGATCAGATCGAAACGACAAAATTTGTCTTGGACATTTCTGTAATGAAAAAGCCATGCAGTGAAATATGCAAACATTGTACTAGAAGGTACAAAATGACGTAAATAATTGCTATTAATACTTTGCTAGACCCAAAAGCTCAAATCCTTAAGTTTAAGCTATTTCGTAATGGCTTAATCAAGAATATAGGAATGACTGATCTCAATATTAATTAAACAGAAGATAAACTAATTGAAATTTCAAAGCCGAAGCAATATTTGCTATAGAACTAGTATTTATATTACTACCACAGAACAGTTGAAATTTTCAAATTTCGTGAAATGGCTAAAACAAGACCTTTACTTAAAAATATATTTGTGGTCTGGGTATATATTATAGACATATGGGAATATTATATGCAACTATCGTTGCTATAGCAAGTATAGTTAAAGGTATAATGTGGACACCAGTAGCCTCGTGAGATACCGTAATAGGGAAGGGTGCATCAATGAAATCAAAACCTGTCAAAGACTTGGCAATCTTGCGGAATACAAACACAGCATCTAATATTCCCATGATTCTTTTCGCGCTCATATTGATCACTTGACTATTGTTTGTGATAACTTTAATCGAAAGAGATGCGTAAGGGTTTTTTGAATCTTTGTGGCTGACAAGCATACTGTTTATTGTTGAATAGGAAAGCAAGTTACCATAGCGAACTAAGCAAAGTTAACCTTTGCAACCGCTTTGATCGCATACAGCAGACCAATAAGACAACAGTTAATGATCAGGCGAAGGGTTTCTTGTTGAGAATTTTTCCCTGACCACTTGCTGTTTTTTGTTTTGACATATCTAATTGAATGATTAATTCAAACATCTATACCATGGGAATTAGGAAGGTACAAACATTGGTTGTTGAATGTTTACTAAAGTAAAAGTATAACTGAGAATAGACTATATAGTTAGGCCGGTATATATTGTTGAGGTGGGCCCGGTATTTTTGGAGACCTTTTGGCTTCTGATTAATGCATGCAAGTGATTGAGCATGCATACGTGCAGTTAACTCTATACAGTGTGACTAATGTGCTAGTAACCTCTTTTGAGCTATATATATACCCGAGTACCAGGATAGAGTTGTCTCCCTGATAGCCTCCTGCACGCTCAGGTTACCCGGTTCTTATCCTAACCCTAATGCTAAAGCTGGAACTATATATACACTAATTCTATATACTAATTCACCAACCGCAAAATGACTGCATGTGTATGCTATATAGAGTAAAAATATGCTTCATATTTATAATGTGAAAGAGACATCCATCTTTTCTGCAATTTCAAAATTTCAAAATCAGCATTTCAAAATTTCAAAATCAGCATTTCAAGACTTCATGAGACCTTCTATGTTTGGGATTCCCCAGAAAGTTCTTACTCATTAGGAATGTCGATGGCGAAATATATGCTGTTGGCACAAACGCATCTAAAATCCCACGATCTCCTGTGAAGCGACGCGGAGACCAGCCAGTTTTCCCACCATTGTTCTAGACATAAGCCTGACCTAACAATTTATTCAGGTTAATAATATATCGACGATATTGAGCCTCGGTTTACAGACAATGCAAAGTAATTAAAGATTTTCTAGAAACACTAGGTTGTTATATAAACTTGTGAGAATGAGCGACCACTCGCGGTGGCAAGCATTAAACCACGTTTAACATCAACACTATTTACATGTAAATTAAGTTTACATGTCGATAATTTTCTGTCTCATCGACACCAAAGAATCCATTCCGTTGAATATCATACTTTATCATTTCCTTTGTGCTGCCATAATTTGCATGGTGTTCATATATCAAAGTGCCCTAGCTTATATCTATTCAATATATCTTATTGAAAATTTCTCACGATATGTGACAAGCAAATCTATGCACCATGCCATTTTCGGTGACAAAATAATCGATTCCCCTGGACTTTGTTTTGTCAAACGAAAGCAGAAGAAAATCAGTTTTGTTTAATGTATTTTTACTGCAGATCCTTAATTTATATTTCAGACAGGATATATGTCAATTCAAGAATCACAGGCATTAGCGTAAATATACCGTCGATTATTGGTTAATTTTTAATATTCATGATGGGTGATATATAATATAGATATTGCTCTCAATCAGTATTTATTGAAATTTAGTATATTAATTTAAACATCAACAACATGAGCAACTTTTATAAATTATTTTTTAAAGAATTGTCAATATATTAGCGATGCACTAAATCTACGATGCAGACAGCCGTAGTTTGGTACTTCTAAGAGTCAATGCCTTCGTTGTTCAGCCTTTGACCAAAACTGCCTATGAGGCTATGATATAAATAATTCTTTTTTACCCAGAATGAATATATTAGATTCATCATACAATCTTTTCTTATTTAGACTTAGTGCAAGATTTCACTATACTTCAGGTTCATATTGTAGTACTTAGTAGGATTGATTACTCTTGCTTTGAGAAGAGTACAATATTCGTTATATTGTTCGAAAGGCGTTTAGCTTACACGGTGGATAAGCCAAAGTTTAAAAATACTCTTATAGATCTTGTGAATGACCAAGCTGCATCTTATGCATTAAATATGTATTTCCATTGAAAATTAAACTATTTACATCGAAATATTTTAGCTCAATTGTTCAATAAATAGATCAATTTGTTTTCCATTTTAAAATTATCCACCGTCGGCGGTTTAAGCTAAACGCCTTTCGAACAACCGGCCCCTGATAAACTTCAAAATTAACGGGTTACTTTTTCACCAACATATATGCAATTGCGGTGTTCTTTGATCTCTGTAAAGCGAGACCGCGTCTACAGTTGTCCAGCGGAAATAAAATCAATATTTAACTAAAATCAATATTTAAGGTGACAGTCTTTCGGATCATCCGCTCAGCTAAGAGTCTTCGTAGTGACTAATCAGTATAAGGTCTATTTCTTAACTTTTTTATATGCACTTTCGATTAATTGACCAAAGCAGTCAGGTCTGACCCTAATTTCATTTCGGGAAGATTTTGTCCAGGTTTCTATTCCATTTTTATCGAAAAGATCCTAATCGCAAAACATTAAACAACTCAGCCAATTTGATCATATTTACATAGAAGAACCCAATATTGGAACTCCCTGATGCAAACATCTTCTCCGGCAGTCAAAGGTATGAGAACAATCCCACAGAATACTAATTAGGAAACATGCGCGAACGAACACAAGACAACATAACCAGCGGTAATATAAAGACAATTAAGGCCAACCACGTCAATCATAGAATGATACAACCTCAGGAGTGATTCCTTCTTCGCTCAGACTTTGTAGGATTGGTTGGTAGATTTCTCGCATTGATGGTATCACAACACCTTTGCTTTTAACTTTTCCTGCCAGTGATGAGATAGAAAATTTTAGCGAAGAGCTTTCTACATTTTGGATGTAGAGTATTATAAAACACACTTGTGCCGGTGGGCCAGTATGCCCATGCAGCTTACACTAGTTTCAGCTTAGAGATGACAACAAATTATAAAGTTCTTTCTTAGGGTCATTTCTTCAAAAGGTTTTATTCCGAAAGTTCCCACATATTAAACTAAATGTGTGGGCGAATTCAACCACTTTTGGGCGTTTTCGTCGTTGTCTTTCCGAAGAACTTGATGTCGAATATTTACCTCAAATATTGTCATTGATCGGGGAAGGTGTAATTTACTGATTTCTGGCCCGCACTTTGAGATCAAATTCTATTGACTATTTGGTATTACAAGATACATATAATAGAAAATAAATCACACGTACCGCCAAGTACCATCTTTGCTCCTATTCCAGCTGGGAATCCGACTGTCCTAGACATGGCTGAGTATTTTGAATCACCATAAGCAATAAGACTGATGCGCCGAGTTTCCTGAAGAATGTTGAAAGGAAAGAAATAAAATAATCTCCCCGAAGATCAAGACAAGTCCTCATGTAGCGTGGGATATTTGATTAACAATATGTTAACTTGTATGCCATGCATGCAGCCATGTAGTGTTTGGATATGAACTATCTACTTCGTGGTTAGGAGTGCATGAATAAGCTTACGAAATAAGCTTAGACTACGAAATAACTGTTTTAAAGGAAGTAATCGTGACTGTAATCATTTCAAATGTACATGGTTGTGAATTTGAATAAAAAATTTGAATACACGACAGAATAGTTAGTTGTAGAATGGTTTTATCAACAGCCCAAGATATACAACGAAAATTCTTTTCACCCACGTCGAGACTCTTGTATTTCAAGGGCAAAACACACGGGAAATTTTGGCTGCGACTTTCTCCATTTAACAGATACATTTAACGGGTAATGAGTTTATCCCCTTATTTTAACATACTCCGTCATTTATCTACTCTATATCCAAATCGCCGACAGAATTAACTGTGTAAATGGCCACAAGGCAGCTGATGAAACTCATTCATCGACATGCTTAGAATATTTCAAGACACTACCACGCTGCTAGCTACTTGTCCAGAAAAGGTTGGGGTTTACCTACTGACCTTTTTATTATCAGGCCATTCAATTCCTACTTCATGTCGCAATAACACAAGATCTCGTTCTCCGTTTTCTAAAAAAAACAAGAAGTGAAAGCGACGCCTTAAAAACGAGATATTTGAGATATTTTATAACAAAAATTTTCAGAGATATCTCGTAACGAGACACGTGTGATAAAAACACGTTTTGACCAGATAAGAAAAAAGGCTTTATGCCCTTAAAAAAGAAGAAAAAGTAAGCCAAAATTGATCACATATCTACCAAAAGGAAGTTTCTCGCTCAAGTGTTGGCTCAATGTGTCCAGAGGTGATGGTTTTGGCACAACAATCTCGTTTGAAAGCAATCCAAGGCTAAAGTGGAAAAATATGAGCTGAATGGAAACGTTTTTATTGACATGGAATACGGGATTCAACGGTATTTGGTTATTTTTATATTACACCGTTCCTACCGTTTAATAGCAGAAAATCTTTTTTCGTCCTCACCAACGAGTTTAAAAACTTTTTCATAAAGTTCTGCCTTTGACGATGAGCAGCCGATCATTGTGCTCAAATAGTTAATCTTCATAAAGTGAAAAATAACTTCAATGGATTTCTTAATAAAGAATACACTTCCTAGGAATGAGTTAATTCGAACAGAGAACCAGTTTGATAGCGAAATATTTGCATATTTTCCTTTGAATTTGGACAGCATAAATAAATTAGTTCAACTTCTCATTTCGAAAAAAAATTTCGCTGGCGAACCATTTCTCTGCAAGTGGAAATCTAGCCTTAGGAAGATGGTGGATTCTTCCTGCGGAAAATGAATGAATGGCGGCAGGGGATATTATTACCATGCAAGTGCATTTATAACTATGAACAGCAATGACAGAGACCAGAGATAAGTTAAGACTTTGACAGAAAATATTTACCCAAGTAACTGGTTGACTCGTCAGAGACTTCTCTTCTACACTGAGCAGACCTAAATTCTGTAGTCCGATACAAACATCTGCGTAGCCCTAAAAACCAGATTCAGAAAATATCGTGTAATTCACAAAGTTTACGGTATTTGCCGAGAGACGAACCACGAAAAAATTGGAAAAAAATCGTGGAAATCACTTTGGTATTATGGTATACTCCGTGTCCTGGTCAACACCTGATTCTTTCTCAATAAAATAATCGATAAATCGTAAACTTACACGGTATCTAAGCGTGCCACGGATCATAGTATGAAGATCAGGTAAGCCATAAATGTCTTTATATACAGTTGAATCACGATTAGGATAACATTCTAAGTTATAGCCTGGTATCAAATCTGTGGGTTTAACATGATGAAGAATTTCTCCAGCTGGAATTTCTTTAACCTTGAAAAAAAGTAGTAATTTGTAGATGCTTGTACTTGAATATTCCCCTCAAGTTGTCAGTTTAAATAATTCCATGTTGAGTAACTCCCAAATACACTTTAATCCTTGTGAAGGTTAGGATTAGGGTTTAATTTAGGATTAAAGTTAGTACTTAGAAAGTTAGAAAGTTAGAAACCATACATTAATATTAGACCTATTCTTAACCCTGATCCTAACCTAATCTGAGTAATTTCAAGGATTAAGTTTGGGTATTTAATGAACATGAAAATATTTTAGAAAAAATGTTGTTTGACATTATAATTATAAAGAAGTTTTTTGTAATGAAATACAGTGCGGTGTTGTGTTACCTCGCCATTTTCCAAATACTTAGCACCATTTTGAGTTGTTGATAACACACCTCGAGGACTCCAGCTAGAAGTTAGAAAATGAAACGCTGGATGCTTCGGATGAATATGGAAGAAAAACTAAAAATGTCATGAATTATACCTGAATTTCATTCTTAAAGGATTATCTGCAAGTTCAGGAGCCGGTAGACCTCCACAATATGACATGAACGACACAACCTTTAAAAGATGACGCCAAAAAAGAAAGGCAATGGGATTCATATATCGTGCAGCACTAAACATGCACTAGCTATATACAAAATTGAGCAAGACAGAGTCCTTTTATTTAGGCCATTTAGTTTAGGTCTTCTCAATTCGTCCTAAAATGGAAAGACCCTCCTAAAATGGAAAGACCACTTCCTAAATTGGGTCGTTCAATTGTTGTAAAATGGACCCTCTGTATCCCAAAGTGAAAGCTGTCTCTACAATGAACCCATAAAAAGGAAGTGTCTTGGAATCTTCCAATCTTGTCTCGCAATGGCGTCTCGGAATTTTGGGGCTAAATAGAGGTATTATTGGGAGCCGTACTGAATGCACCTTTCCTTTCTCGAAAATATGGTTTACGTTTCTTTGTCTAGGCTGCTCCGATATCGAGAACCCTATTTAAATTTAGGTGGGTCTTTCAATCGATTCGTTTGGCTGTATCTATCCAAGGGATTTCCCCTCGAGGTTACTATCTATCCAACCTAGTACCCAGGGGTTTCTCCTTGAGGTTGTTATCTATCCACCTCTATCTAATTAATATTGAAAATACAGAGAGACCTAGCTTGTTTATACTAGTCGAAACTATTTTAGTTCTGATATATCTACCGGAAAGAACTGCAAAGTGCAAATAGAGCAGAACGAACTGAACTCTCTATTCTAATACCTTGAAGAGGCTTCATTAGGTTCATCTTCAAACTTACAAAGCTGGAGTTTTAAATTGAGCTAATTGGGCTCCTTGATAACGCGAAGGCTCCTTTTGAAACAGGGGGCCGTTCTTAAAGGTGGCTTCAAAAACCATGCTACACTGATACAACTAACTTACTGGACTTTGAATTTCTACTCCGACCACTTCCTACCAATATCTTAGCTAGCTGTCCACCAAGCCGACTCATTTTCCCACATTTCACGGCGTTCTACAAGTTAAGCAGACTAGTAACTATAGCTACACAGTCCAGTTAACGTATAGCTACACAGTCCAGTTAACGTATAGCTACACAGTCCAGTTAACGTATAGCTACACAGTCCAGTTAATGTATAGCTACACAGTCCAGTTAACGTATAGCTGCTACATTGTCCAGTGCAACTGAAATTTGCTGGTCGTTTTTTAAAACTCTTTGAAGTTTCAACCAAGCAAGCTTTACCCGAATTGGTTATTACACTGCACTAAAAACAATAGCGAAAATAAAGAGCAACCCCCTGTATAGGTGATCGTTTTACGGCCTTCTCTAGCTCTGATCTACGTATAATGGTCGCTGAACGCGACCCGGTCTCTCATAAACGCGCCTAGGTACGAGTATACATACCTTTCCTCCATTGTCATTCACTTCATCGAAACATTCCATCGCCGTCATATGATCAATACCAGGGTCCAACCCTACTTCATTTAAAATAGTAATCCCAGCATCAACAGCGCTGAAATACGGTCAGAGGTTAATGGCGTATTAGGGAGATTTAGCATGAGGACGTGAACGTCAAATACGACGTGAAAATGGCGAGTAAATGGCGTGGCATGTCCATATTTGGGTGCTGATCACGCCATTTATTCGCCATTTTCACGTCGTCTTTGACGTTCACGTCCTCATGCTAAATCTCTCTATTATAAGGCAGCCAACGCCTCAGCTGGTCCTGTGTTTTCTTCGGATATCCTACCTTTGATGGAGCCCCTTTAAATCAGGAGAAACGTAACTTGCGGTGACGAGATTTACTTTGTGTTGTATACACATCTGAGCGACATCGTGATGAAATGAATATGGAAGTAAACTACAGAATACCAAAAAATAGAAATATTTTGTTAAAAAGAGACTCGAATTTAATTCATTATTTTACTAGATTCCTCAATTTCTGTAATTTCAACACTTCAAATAATCAAAAATCCCCAATACTTATAACTTCATTCTAGTTCAATAATCTGTTTTTGCCATGTAAATTAAGCTTGACATAAAAAATCTATAATGTGGTACCTTATAACAAGCTCGTGATCACCAACCAGTTTATTCAATTTATTTTGCTCGTTTTGGACATCAATAGACACTGACGAAGCATTTGCATAGGCGTCGCTCAGTGCTGCTGCTTCCTCGGGTTCCACAGACGCTATGAAGAAAAAAAACACTTTGAAACACATATACAGTTGGCCAGCAGGCTGGGGCCAGCTTTTGTACAACCATAACCGACTTGTTTCACATACTGACTTGTTTTGATTTCAATTTTTGGGTTGGTGTTACTGACTTGTTTCGACTTGACAATTTTTAGGTTGGTGTTACAGACTTATTTTGACTTGAAAATTTTTGGGTTGGTGTTACTTGTTCCAGCTCTTGTTACAGCTGAACCGCACTAATACTGACCTACCACAAGAAGAAGTGCCATGGATATCTAATGATTACGAGTGCCGGGCCGGGAATTAGGTTTGTTGGGGCAATGATTAACTATCTCGTCCATGTTAGGCTAAGTGATATATTCCTCATTCTATTTGTCTGATGCATATAATATAAGTAAACACAAGTTGCCTAACACTTTATTTAAGAACTTTTCAATCATGCAGTTACATGGATACACAGAGGCGGAAAAAATTGCGGAGATATGACATTAAGACAAAATCCGTGTGATTTTTTTCGTGATTTTGGACAATTTAATAAGAAGGCTATTATTATCATATACCAACCTTCAGACACATAAAATAGTACAAATACAGCTAATAATTAATAGTACAATCCTACATGAATCCTATATACTGGGATTAACGTTTTTACGATGTTGTTATGTACTTCTTATATTTTTGTCCTATAGATCGATAGTCCTAAATATTTTAAGCGGCAGTTTTAAAACGAAATGGAGAATTGTCGGGAAGCATTAAAGACCACCCTTGAAATGGCTGAACAATCGGAACTTCTTCTTCGTGCAATGTAAAACCGAGCATTCCTGCCACCAAACATGCTGTATCTGACTGACTACCATCAGGACTTTCAATTTCAAGCGGCACAGATAACAGACCACTGGTAAAATAGATCGATGACACCAGTCGACGGGTACCTTCAAGAAACTCAGTTAACCAACCAAAAAAACCAGACACTTCACCAGATCCCCCGCCCTTGTATTCAATGATCTTATCCCACCACTCCTCATCTGGAGAACCTATAATAGTTGAAAGTTATAAATTAACATGATATAAGGCCCTGATTCCACGGGCACAGGCGAAAATTTTAAGCGAATGGCGAAATATTTCGCCTGCTCCTCTTGAATTGCGAGCAGAAATAATTTATTTAGACTTTTTTCGCTCACCAGTAACCATGACGGATTTCGGTTTTCGCTACGCGTCGCCCGAACAAATTTTGGTAGTAGAAAACGAGCTTAAGTCATGTAAGCTAGGTAACCTTCCTCAAACATTGCTCTAAATATACCTGTGCTCAAACATTGCTCTAAATATACCTCTTATTTGAGTTAAGAGGTTACTGATAATACAATAACAAACCTCTATAGGTTTTCAACAATTCTGTAAACACTTTTTCCGCATGTGACCACCAATCAGAAGTCAAACCAATTCTATGGCTTATCGGTTCCAAGATCTTTCTCAATGCTTGAAGTTTCTCTACCAGTCTTTCCCAGTCCCTTTCACTTCCCAGCATTTCAATGGCAGGTATACCACACCTAGTCCTCATGCCGTATCTAAAATACTGCTGTAAAGATGACATGATACTAATTTGGGACACGATTTTCATGGTTGGCGTTGTGCTCGTAAAATCAGCTGTGACTGTGTCCAGGAATTCCGGTACTTTCACATTTTTGGAGATTTCTTTGGACATCTTCTGGAGGAATTTGCTATTTTAAGTTAAAAAAATGTCAGTTTTGCAACAATTGAAAAGGCACATGCACAAAATCACAGTGGCAATGGAACAACAAAGAAATATAGAATGTAATCTATGGAAGAAGCAACAAAACACAATGACTATAAAGGCCATGTTACACGGTGCAATTTTTCTTGCCACTTGTATGCAATTCTACTTTTAAGAGATGTAAATTAGTGAAGAGTTCTCAAAATGTAAGTGTAAGAAACGCCATGGATTGTAATAAAGACAAAAATTCGGTAGTAAGCTAGTAGCCAAATTTACATCTCTCAAAAGAAGAATTGCATTGATGTGGCAAGAAAAATTGCATCCTGTAACATGGTCACGTTTCTAATAGTCGGCACGCAGACTTCTGCTACCACTAAGTTTCCAAGCAACACAATTATAGATTTATAGAACCGGTTCGCTATCCTGATGGCACAATTTAATAAGCACAACAGTATACATAAAGGAAAAATTTGAAAAACATATCCTTCCCCACCTATAATCGACATCGTATATGTACGGTGTGTCAACATCAACAGTCAGATTCTTCTTTCCTTCGTGTTCAACAAACAGATTGCGCACTGCTTGATCTTCGGCATTTTTATCAATGGCCAAGGAAACTTTCTTAACGACACAGAACCACCAATCATCTGGCGAGGTTCTCAACTTCCAGTGGTTATTGTAGGCTACCAACACGGCCGAGAAGATGCCGTTATCGTCGTCGCAATAAATCTCCCCATCCGAGCCCAGAGTGGCGACTCTATCGCC
The DNA here is from genome assembly GCF_004324835.1 of Dendronephthya gigantea. Classification (NCBI taxonomy): domain Eukaryota; kingdom Metazoa; phylum Cnidaria; class Anthozoa; order Malacalcyonacea; family Nephtheidae; genus Dendronephthya; species Dendronephthya gigantea. The sequence goes on from NW_021163031.1 coordinate 2,360,720, forward strand.
AACATTTTTCCTTGGAGTTTCTCCACGATATCCATCGCGACTTTCCAAAATCTTTGCGAATTTCTCAAAAGCGTTCCGGGCAGACAACTTTTCAAAACGCCGTTCGACGACATCTTTGACATTGGTCGGAGCCGAGGTCTTCGTTAATTCAACGCACTTCATGATGATCAGCAATCACAAAACAATAACGACGGAACGACGGCGAGTTATAATTTACAAAGACCAAGAAGTACTCTTTCTCCGCATTCCAAACAGTGTTTCCACATCCAAATTTAAAAAATCCTTCTTTTGATCCCTAAAATTCCTTTTTTTCTGCAGAAATTCCTTGCAGGCACAGATAAAAATTATTGCGTATTTTTCGCTTTATTACTACACTTTTTACGAATCGGAATCATCCATATTTATGACATGATTAAAATTTAAAATCGTTTGTACTTACAGTGTCAGTGAAGTGGGCAGCGAAAGTGAGTGGACTTTGACCGACCCCCCAACACACTGAACTATATTGAACTATATGCACAATTTGCACACGGGAAAACACCACTGAGCTATATAAGATTGACACTGCCAGAAATTTAATCCCTTCCCCACACAAGTCAAGAAAAATGATAAAGTTATGGTGCATATGTACCAAAGGGTTGAAAATAGTATATTTGCTGTTTGTACTATAAGTTCTGATGGATTTATTGGCTCAGAACCTTTGGTAGTCAGTTTATACTAATAGTCCAAAGGCAAAAAAAAAATTGTTATAAAAACCGGCTTACCTGGATGCTATAAAATATCAGCTAAATGAGAAAAAAACTCTACCGATAAGTGAATTAAGCCATTCACAACGTCAGACGTAGGGCACGAAGTTACGTCTCCTTTCCATTTGTTGAACAGGGAAAAAGAGGAACACTTTCATTCTTTTTATATGAAATACAAAAAAAATATATACCGAAAGCCGAAATTATTTCATAAAAACCAGGAGGGAGATGGACACAGTTTTTCACCTTGTATCGCGGTATGTCAGTGGTAACTACCATGAGCAAAAGGAACCATGTGGCGTCAGCAAAGCTCAAAATCCGCCATCTTTTTGGCGACACGATTTGGCAGCGAGCCGGTCCTCCAGGAATTATTATATAGCTCAGTGGAAAACACGGGAATAATCAGTAAGACCAAGTTAGAGTTACGTGTATTGTGCGTATTAGGATTGTGATTCGTGTTTTTGTTCCGAAAGCCTCTCATATTTACAAAAGCCGGTTTATGTTACTGTACTTTTTTACTATTTTACAAGATATTATGAGTATCCTTGCAATATCCCTAGAGAAGATAATTTTTCCTTGCAAATTCCTTGTGTTTTTCAATTCCTTGCATTTTTCCTTACAAAGGGCTAAAATTCCTTTTGCATGGAAAAATCCATGCAAGTGGAAACGCTGATTCCAAATGTAGTTGGATTTCAGGTTTTACCCATGATGCGTCTTATAGTATCTTCAACAGTTTTTGTGGGTAGCCTGCGCATGCGCGGCTAACCACTATGTGTGACTATGTAGTCGAAAAAGTGTCCGGATCTGTGTGTGATTGTGTGTGTTTGTGGCAATCTTTGGCAATCGTCGGACATACGAAAGATGACGAACGGTACGTTCTACTTCCGGAAAATTTCGTTGTTTTCGAAGGACGGAAGCAACCGAAGTTACGTTAATACGTTTGTCAAATTTTAAAGCGAAGTTGAGTACTTTAAAGACGAAAAAGCGGTGATCGGTGAGCGTTGAGTCTACAACTACAAAGTTACACTAATAGGAAATAAATAGTAACAAGTTGCCCTGTTTTATAACTTTTATAATGCAATATTTCACCTGTCAATTTCTTGCTTGTGGACATGCAGCTATTAAACCAAATACATTACCTTATTGCACATGGTAGTAACAAGTTGCCCTGTTTTATAAATTATAATTTGGCAAATGGTAGTAACAAGTTGCCTTGCTTTATAAATTATAATTCAATATTTCACCTGTCTTTCTTGCTTGTGGACATGCAGCTATTAAACCAAATACATTACCTTATTGCAAATGGTAGTAACAAATTGCCCTGTTTTATAAATTATAATGCAATATTTCACTTGTCAATTTCTTGCTTGTGGACATGCGGCTATTAAACCAAATGCTTTGGAGTTCAAAAAACAAAACTGTTAACAAAAGTGCATTTCAACTGATCAAAAATCTTTAAAATATTGTTCAGATACATAGATAAGTCCTTAAAAAATGTTAATGCAAAATGTTTGAAACAATTTTGAACTCTTTGTTATGTGACTGTAAAATAATCTGGCAAATCAAGTAGTTTATCCTCAATGAAATCTTTGTTAAGATCTTTCTCCTTCTAAACTAAGCTTTATGTTATCAGACGATGTGTGCCACCATGTGTTCCACCATCCCCAAATGAAATTTATAATTTCATTTCCTATCTCTTGTAAAAATGCTTTTATATATGTTTTTATCTGTCATTAAATGTATTTAATACAATAAATATTATAATATGTAGATTGCATAATAAATCGACTTTGTTATAACTGTATTCAACCAGCTAACTATAGGGCGTTTATTCCGTTGTCTATGGCATTAGAACATAAGACTAGAAAATAATATTTTATTGCATCAGTTGATATTTACTCGCCACTATAGCAGCTTTATCGCATTAATAATGTTTTACAGGCTACACATGTACGCATTGCGGACCTTTTTTTTATTTTTAGAGCTTACAGTGATCGCTAAATTGTGACGAGGCATGGATATAACTCCAAAGAACTCCACATTCAGATGCGCGGAAATATGAAAAATCAAATTTTGAGAAGTTGAAATATAATCAGTGTAATGTACACTTTTTCTTGCTTGCGCATTCATTCAGTTGAACATCCTGGTTACCAGAGCTAAGGTCATGACATGTTACAAACAATACTTGTCGCAAAATAGAAGTCAGTTCTTGACACGACGTTGTCTTATATACCCTTAGGTTAATTGCTTTCTTAAAATTAATTATTTTGACTGAGCATTTTAGTGATATTTCATAACGAATATGGCTATATATGTTTTATTTAATACGAAGTACAAATTCTGCTATCGCCATATCAACAAAGTCGTGACCCCTTGTTGGGCCAAAAATAGCACTTTTAGCAAAAAACATTGCACGAAGAACCACGATAAAACAGACATTAAAGACGTTAAGGTTTAGTTCCTTATGCATCAGCCTATGATGGGAACCAAAATTTTTCACGCCAAAAGGCGTGTTTCTTCGCTCTAAACATGTAACTCGAAACCGGATCATAGTCACATGCAATGATGACTGTTTTTTGTAAAACGACTGTCGACTGCCGTACACAAGAATTTAAGAAAGGTTGTAACATATTTATCTGATGCACATGCAATATAAGTAAACACAAGTTGCCTAACACTTTATTTAAGAACTTTCAATCATGCAGTTACATGGATACACAGAGGCGGAAAAAATTGCGGAGATATGACATAAAGACAAAATCCCGCTAGACTGCTTCTTTGTGATTTTGGACAATTTAATAAAAAGGTTATTATCAACCTTCAGACAAATAAAATATAGCAAAAAATTAATAGTACAATTCTGCATGAACCCTACATTCCCACACTGGGATAAACATTTTTACTATCTTTTATTTTTGTCCTGTAGATCGATAGTTCTAAATATTTTAAGCGGCAGTTTTGAAACGAAATGGAGAATTGTCGGGAAGCATTAAAGACCATCCTTGAAATGGCTGAACAATCGGAACTTCTTCTTTGTGCAATGTAAAACCGAGCATTCCTGCCACCAAACATGCTGTATCTGACTGACTACCATCAGGACTTTCAATTTCAAGCGGCACAGATAACAGACCACTGGTAAAATAGATCGATGACACCAGTCCACGGGTACCTTCAAGAAACTCAGTTAACCAACCAAAAAAACCAGACACTTCACCAGATCTCCCGCCCTTGTATTCAATGATCTTATCCCACCACTCCTCATCTGGAGAACCTATAATAGTTGAAAGTTATAAATTAACATGATATAAGGCCCTGATTCCACGGGCGAAAATTTTAAGCGAATGGCGAAATATTTCGCCAGCTCCTCTTGAATTGCGAGCAGAAATAATTTATTTAGACTTTTTTCGCTCACCAGTAACCATGACGGATTTCGGTTTTCGCTACGCGTCGCCCGAACAAATTTTGGTAGTAGAAAACGAGCTTAAGTCATGTAAGCTAGGTAACCTTCCTCAAACATTGCTCTAAATATACCTGTGCTCAAACATTGCTCTAAATATACCTCTTATTTGAGTTAAGAGGTTACTGATAATACAATAACAAACCTCTATAGGTCTTCAACAATTCTGTAAACACTTTTTCCGCATGTGACCACCAATCAGAAGTCAAACCAATTCTATGACTTATCGGTTCCAAGATCTTTCTCAATGCTTGAAGCTTCTCTACCAGTCTTTCCCAGTCGTATTCACTTCCCAGCATTTCAATGGCAGGTATACCACACATAGTCATCATGCCGTATCTAAAATACTGCTGTAAAGATGACATGATACTGATTTGGGACACGATTTTCATGGTTGGCGTTGTGCTCGTAAAATCAGCTGTGACTGTGTCCAGAAATTCCGGTACTTTCACATTTTTGGAGATTTCTCTGGACATCTTCTCGAAGAATTTGCTATTTTAAGTTAAAAGTATAAAAATGTCAACCTTGCGTCAATTTAAAAGGCACATGCGCAAAATTACAGTGGCAATGGAACAGCCAACAAAATACAAATTAATATGAGTATGTTGTTGAAATGAATATATATGTATAGTTGCTATGGCAAACTATGGGCGCTTTCCTTCGGACGGAAAAAACGGCTAGACCGTTCCTGTTGTATTTCGGTACAGACAGATCACTGGTATTTTAGAATGTTTCAAGAGCTCTGCATTCAAATATATCGTTAATAACATCTGCCCAGCACGGGAAATATAGTTTTATCGCCATATTCTTAACGAAATACTCTATTTCAATATAAAATATGACCGGTCTGACCATTTTGGCCGCCTAATTGAAAGCGCCCTATGTTTCCAACAAGACTATCAGAACCGGAGGGAGTACAAGTAGAATATGGCATAAAAATAAAGCAACTAAAGTCTACAGATAAATGGTTACTTGCTGCCGATCGCACAGCTGAATAAGTACAACAAAAAAAAACCATTCTTGCTCACCTATAATCGACATCGTATATGTACGGTGTGTCAACATCAACAGTCAGATTCTTCTTTCCTTCGTGTTCAACAAACAGATTGCGCACTGCTTGATCTTCGGCATTTTTATCAATGGCCAAGGAAACTTTCTTAACGACACAGAACCACCAATCATCTGGCGAGGTTCTCAATTTCCAGTGGTTATTATAGGCTACCAACACGGCTGAGAAGATGCCGTTATCGTCGTCGCAATAAATCTCCCCATCCGAGCCCAGAGTGGCGACTCTATCGCCAACATTTTTCCTTGGAGTTTCTCCACGATATCCATCGCGACTTTCCAAAATCTTTGCGAATTTCTCAAAAGCGTTCTGGGCAGACAACTTTTCAAAACGCCGTTCGACGGCATCTTTGACATTGGTCGGAGCCGAGGTCTTCATTAATTCAACGCACTGCATGATGATCAGCAATCACAAAACAACGACGGCGAGTTATAATTTACAAAGACCAAGAAGTACTCTTTCTTCCGCATTCCAAATGTAGTTGGATTTCCGGTTTGCCCATGATGCGTCTTATAGTATCTTCAACAGTTTTTTTTTATTTTTAGAGTTTACAGTGATCGCTAAATTGTGACGAGGCATGGATATAACTTCAAAGAACTCCACATTCAGATGCGCGGAAATATGAAAAATCAAATTTTGAGAAGTTGAAATATAATCAGTATAACGTACACGTTCTTCTTGCTTCCGCATTCATTCAGTTGAACATCCTGGTTACCAGAGCTAAGGTCATGACATGTTACTTACATTACTGTCAGTTCTTGACACGACGTTGCCATACCCTTACATAGGTTAATTGTTTTCTTAAAATAATTTCTTTTGATTGAGCATTTTAGTAATATTTCATAACGAATATGGCTATATAGATTTTATTTAATACGAAGTATTACTTCTGCTGTCGCCATATAGTGATATTTCATAACGAATATAGCTATATAGGTTTTATTTAATACGAAGTAGCTACTACTTCTGCTGTCGCTATATAGTGATATTTCATAACGAATATGGCTATATAGGTTTTATTTAATACGAAGTACTACTTCCGCTGTCGCCATATCAACGAAGTGGTGACCTCTTATTGGGCCAAAAAATAGCACTTTTAGCAAAAAACATTGCACGAAGAACCACGATAAAACAGACATTAAAGACGTTAAGGTTTAGTTCCTTATGCATCAGCCTATGATGGGAACCAGTGATTATTTGCTCCATACGTGTGACTCGAAACCGGATCATGATCACAATCATGACTGTTTTCATAAATTATTTGTCCGTTCAAAACTGTAATTGCAAATCCTAATAATATAGGGTCGTGTCCCTTGAGTTTAATTTTAAAGGTTTATGTTCTGAAAGGACAACTTTGCAATGTCATGACAACAAAACATTCAGCTCACAGCCCTTGTCCTAGGCACCAACATTTCCTGACCAGTCTACATGTTCGCTAACTATTAATCTAGATCATCACCTAAGCAACTTAATTAGCACCGATTGAACGAATTTATAATACCTCTTAAAAATATTGAATTAACATAATCTGTTATTACCCACCGTTAAGGAGGATAGTGATAAGTATAATGAATCTTAATCATGATCTAAACACCAGCTTTTTTGAGAAATATAATAATAATAATAAGTATATATAGGGTGCTACAACAGCTTCATAAACCTCTTTTACAAACTTACCTATTGTTAGACGAATTGACTGATCTCTCATAAGATATTCCACAACTGGACCGGAAACCAAGCCAGAACCCAATAGTAATACTCTATGTTTGATATCAATGTCTTTTGTACCAATAGGGGCGGTCGTGGGTTCTTTAACAGTCTGGATTACTGGTTGTACTGGTTCTTGACTAAAGTAAAAATATGAATAATATATCAAGACACTTCTCAGCAATGAAAATGCCGAAATTTCGCGCCTATCTTTCCGTCACAGCGATAACAAAATTAATTTTTATTTCTGCTACGAATGCAGCTCCCCTGAGGAGTCAAATGGAATAGCAGCAGTACCGTCAAAATCTACACGATTTCATAAACCTGTACGAATTTACACGATCGACTTGAGAAATTAAGCAGCTCACCCCTTCCTCAAGTCCTCAATATATTCGTAATTTTTGGTCAACTTTCCATTCGAAGTGATCACGGCCTGTGGGAAAAGAAACACACGCCTGATTTAGCAAGCTTTAGCAAGACATAGCTAGAAGGAGGTGGGGGTTGACTGAGCAAGCTTCAGCAAGACATAGCTAGGAGAGGTGGGGGTTGGCTGAGCAAGCTTTAGCAAGACAAAGCTAGGAGGTGGGGGTTGACTTATCAAGCTTTAGCAAGACATAGCTAGGAGGTGGGGGTTGACTGAGCAAGCTTTAGCAAGACAAAGCTAGGAGGCGGGGGTTGACTGAGCAAGCTTCAGCAAGACATAGCTAGGAGGTGGGGGTTGGCTGAGCAAGCTTTAGCAAGACATAGCTAGGAGGTGGGGGTTGACTGAGCAAGCTTTAGCAAGACATAGCTAGGAGGTGGGGTTGACTGAGCAAGCTTCAGCAAGACATAGCTAGGTGGGGGTTGGCTGAGCAAGCTTTAGCAAGACATAGCTAGGAGGTGGGGGTTGACTTATCAAGCTTTAGCAAGACATAGCTAGGAGGTGGGGGTTGACTGAGCAAGCTTCAGCAAGACATAGCTAGGAGGTGGGGGTTGACTTAGCAAGCTTTACCAAGACAAAGCTAGGAGGTGGGGGTTTACTGGGCAAGCTTTAGCAAGGCATAGCTAGGAGGTCGGGGTTGGCTGAGCAAGCTTTAGCAAGACATAGCTAGGAGAGGTGGGGGTTGGCTGAGCAAGCTTTAGCAAGACATAGCTAGGAGGTGGGGGTTGACTTATCAAGCTTTAGCAAGACATAGCTAGGAGGTGGGGGTTGACTGAGCAAGCTTCAGCAAGACAAAGCTAGGAGGTGGTGTTGACTTAGCAAGCTTTAGCAAGACATAGCTAGGAGGTGGGGGTTGACTTATCAAGCTTTAGCAAGACATAGCTAGGAGGTGGGGGTTGACTGAGCAAGCTTCAGCAAGACATAGCTAGGAGGTGGGGGTTGACTTAGCAAGCTTTAGCAAGACATAGCTAGGAGGTGGGGGTTGACTTAGCAAGCTTTAGCAAGACATAGCTAGGAGGTGGGGGTTGACTTAGCAAGCTTTAGCAAGGCAAAGCTGGGAGGTCGGGGTTGACTTAGCAAGCTTTAGCAAGACATAGCTAGGAGGTGGGGGTTGACTTATCAAGCTTTAGCAAGACATAGCTAGGAGGTGGGGGTTGACTGAGCAAGCTTCAGCAAGACATAGCTAGGAGGTGGGGGTTGACTTAGCAAGCTTTAGCAAGACATAGCTAGGAGGTGGGGGTTGACTTAGCAAGCTTTAGCAAGGCAAAGCTGGGAGGTCGGGGTTGACTTAGCAAGCTTTAGCAAGACATAGCTAGGTGGGGGTTGACTTATCAAGCTTTAGCAAGACATAGCTAGGAGGTGGGGGTTGACTGAGCAAGCTTCAGCAAACATAGCTAGGAGGTGGGGGTTGACTTAGCAAGCTTTAGCAAGACATAGCTAGGAGGTGGGGGTTGACTTAGCAAGCTTTACCAAGACAAAGCTAGGAGGTGGGGGTTTACTGAGCAAGCTTTAGCAAGGCAAAGCTGGGAGGTCGGGGTTGGCTGAGCAAGCTTTAGCAAGACATAGCTAGGAGAGGTGGGGGTTGGCTGAGCAAGCTTTAGCAAGACATAGCTAGGAGAGGTGGGGGTTGGCTGAGCAAGCTTTAGCAAGACATAGCTAGGAGAGGTGGGGGTTGGCTGAGCAAGCTTTAGCAAGACATAGCTAGGAGAGGTGGGGGTTAACTGAGCAAGCTTTAGCAAGACATAGCTAGGAGGTGGGAGTTGGCTGAGGGATAAGTATGACCCATTGTAATCTCTCCAATTTATTCTTGGATTTCACGTTTTTCACGTAACATCTCTAGAACGGCAGAACCTGTTGTACGAAGCCTGGACGCATGCATGGATAGTGCAATCCACCATTGTAAAATTGCATGCTTAAAAAGCAATAACGCTAAAGATATATAAAACCAATAATTAAAGAGAAGTTTGAATTAAATTAATATAGTTTTGGGGTTATACCGAACTTCGAGCAATTTAAGACTGGAAATGGCTGTCTAGATTTCGTACAGCTAGTCTTCAACATTAAAGCGCTCGTCAACTACCAAAAAATGCCCATTTGCAACTGTGGTAATAGCTAAATCCATCCCAAAATTTTCCTAAAATGCAAACATACGCATGCATGCTAACTTACGTTTCTCACAGTTTCTGAGAAATGAGTTTGATCATCAAAAGGTGATTTGGTGTCTGATTCGACCTAAAGATAATATGACAGATTTATAATGACCACCTATCGCTTATTTGTATTTTTGTCGAACAAAATGCAAGACCATTGCCTGTAAAAAAAGATCTCTCACTCTCAAACTCATTGAGTGGAAGATCACTTGGATCACTTGAATCACTTGGTAGCGGCGATTCCTTTATGGCATTTCGGCCATTTCCACTTGAATAATGTTTTTTAAATGATTTAAGTTAAATTTTTCCGATGATAAAGAGAAAGGACGTTTTCATTGAACAGTGATAACAAAATTCCACACTCGATGAGTGTGAGTAAGCTTTTTTTATAAGCGAATCTATCCATATGATATACGTGTTGTTGGCACATGCTTGCAGGGAATTGTGCAATGCTTTCCATGTATGCGTAAGTTAGCTCAAAAAAACAACAAGTCAACTCTATCATATAGCGAAACTTCAAAGAGCCTAAACTTACCATTTCTGGGATCCACGGCAGTAATAATTTTCCAAAATAATCGGTAGCCTCCCGAGGTAGTTGTGCAGGAAGATTGTCAATAGAACAGATCAATATACCATCTCCAGCCATGCTGGTACAGCAGAAGAAAATGGGGTCAAACGCAACAAATATATGACAGTCAGAATTAAGGAACCTTTTTAAAAGACAAACTCGATACCTTACCCAATTTCAGACTTGTTTTCTTGTGGATCAAACAGTTCAAATGGATATTCAATAGTTGTACATTCTGTCATAAATTCTAATGATCCCTGTTGGAAAATAAGGGAACTATATTAATAGCATAATTTATCATTAATGGCACCGAACATCCCCCAAACTGAATGTGTATTTCAAAATAGCGTTGGTTCATGCAACAGTTCTAACGATCAGCAATTTTCATGGGCTGCAGCCCATAGTGTTTTGTCTAGGGCAAAAATTTCTGACTGAAGACTGTTGTTTTGAGCTAGTATAGTAATAATATCCTTCAGTTACATTTATGTCAGCTGATATATCGCAGACTGCAAGAAAGCGATGCGGCAGAGGAGGACAGCCATCACTGACGCTGTATGACGTCTTGTGTTTCGTCAAATGCTGAATGTCTTCGTTGGTCAAAAGACGAGGAAAACCAGGTTGCCAGTATACTCCATTCACCATCACTGACATATACGGAGCAATCTAAAGATATGTATTGCAGATATGATGTGAATATGAACATATTGATGTGACACCGCGGAAATTGGTGACGTTTCAACCCGAAAACCTAATTGCTGGTTCACAATTGTGCATTTCTGTATCGTGCTAACAAAGAGAAACCTTTTGAATATCTTAAAAAATCTCAATTTTTCTTCTGAATTTTACACATTTTGCAATCTTTTTTTGTGCAAGAAATATTTTCTTGAGTAGTTGCAAATATTTTTTCTCACCAAGTTTGAATTCTAAATATTCGTTTTTATATATAAAGGCTTAATATTGGTAATAGTACTCAATCTCACGGTTTAGTGTTAAAACTGAAGATTTTTTCACGGATATTTCGAAGGACGTTTTTATCATCTCCAACTCGTAAGTCCGACCCATTTAAGGTGGCCCCAATTGGGCAGAAATAATTACGAGGCGCTTTAAAATTTTTACGGGACAAAAGCATCGTAAATCACCTTTTCTGCAAATATAGAACGATATTTCTCGGGATACGCATCATATTCTTCTGCATCAAACTTGCCACCAGCTTTAGGAACTAAATAATCCTCTCGTCTTATCACGGTTCCGATCAACTTACGATGATCTAGAAATGAAAGTCACCCAGTGAATGACTCCTACAAATGGCAGATTATGCCACACTGAGCCTAATGCTGGACTTTATACAGCTCATCAATATGCTACTGAACTCTTATTTAAAGGAAAGACCTAAACTATAGGTACTACAAAATCATGATGATCAGATTAAGCTACTAGTACTTATAATTTCTATAATTATTTCCCATAGTAACCATGCCATATTGCAATTTTATACCTCCCTTTTCCACAGCTTGTTTTAGTTCCTGAGGTGGGACATACATATGAGGCAGTTCTTGAAACATTTCCTGTGCTCCCTGAAATGTTGGCACATTCATGGATATCAGAGAAAAATGCATGTTCAACTCATGCACAGACACTGTGTAGAAACCAGGAAACTTCTAAGTTGGATGTGATAGAATAGATCACCCTTTACCTGAGATACATTTCCAGAACCAGTGAAAACAAAGGAGAGAGGTCCAAAATGTGCTGGAAGTTTGCCCATTGCAATATCTTCACCAAGTTCAAAGATTGCCAACTTAGCTGCACGACTATTTTTATAGTTGTGTGTACCACCCATGTACTGGAAATGAATGGCATGGGTTACATACAAGTGTTTGATGAACAATAATTCAAAATAATTAGAATAAGACACATTTGCCTACCATGAAAGGTGTATGATGACCAAGAGCAAGAAGTCGTAAGCCAAGCCCATGAAGAATATTTATCATTCCTTATACAAACATATATTGTATCAATATACTAATAAAGAAAGCACATGAATTGTTCCGGTCTGAAGCTTAAACAGTTATTTAGTAATTTTTATAAAATCAGCCCTCTACCATGAGGCTAAGCAATGCAGTACTAAAAGCACACTGTACCTGCTACACCTGCAAATTTGCCAAATGCAGCAACTCTCTGTCCTTTAGAATCAAGCATTCTTTCATAATCAACTAACCTTATATTCTATATAAATAACATAATATTTTCTTAAATAAGGCCATGCAAGTTAATTCATGACATTAATGTTTTATAGTTATCTTCCAGATAAGTACAAAATGAGAAAAATGGATGGAAGTTAGAAAAGTGACAGCTGTATACAAGTAAAAAGATCTTTGAAAGATTGCATGGCAACACACACAGACATATTAACACTGTACAAACATATTAACATCAATATATAAGAAGAAAAAATCTCTAGTAGAATAATTATTTGTGACTGATGACTTATTTCAATATCCCCCTCTCATACCCTTTATCTTGAATGACTATGCATTAAATTGTTGAATGGACCCTATATGTATATACTATATATATATATACTATATTATAACCCATAGGTTGTGCACCATGATACTGTATTATAACCCATGTGCACTGGCCATGATTTATACATACACAAGATACTTTTTTAGAACATGGTACTGCCAGATTATTAATGTGCCTTACCATGCAAATATGTTATACATCTGTTTTACAACAGAGTAATTTTTCTGGTAAACAACCCTAATTAATTACCAAATGTCAACATCTTCCTCAAATAACAATGTACTCTTGTTGTGAGGAGGTGTGTGCCTTTCCAATAATATAATTCAAAAAAAAAATGTTCATCAACTCTACCTTCACCAGCATTGCATCTAACAGTGGCATATTTCCCGGTTGAGCTTTAATAGTGTGTGAAAAGAAAGCATACGTTTTATCTGGTAATAACTGGTTGATCGGTACAGCCTTCACACCTACGATCAGTGAAGCAGGTGATAGGTCCTCCGTAATGACTGCTCCGGCACCTTCGTATTCGGCCATCGTATATGCCCTTCGTGTTGAAGGCTGGACAAGAACCTTTATACCGTTATCTACCAGGTCTTTAACATGTGCAGGGGAAATGGGGGCTCTTCTTTCCCAGACGTTTATGTCCTCGCGACGAATTGCCATAACTTTTTCACACGTTTTGAGACTCGTTGAAATTGATCGTTTTGGTACGCCAATCGCTGACAAAAGCCTTAATTTTCGAATTTTTCCTACACCCCACATCTTTGACGATTGTGGTGAAACAAGTGCTTGATAATATTGTTTAGAAATTACCGTTTTTAAAAATATTTTCTACAAAATAGAAATTTTGGAAATTTACGTTACTGGTGTTGGTGTTGGTGTACTACGAAGGATAATAATGGTTGAAACGAATTAACACGTGATCTCAGTGGATGACCACTGACATGCCCACACCACGCCCATCGCACACGATCTTCGTTCGCAGCACATGCAAATTTCTACTGCTATTACGTCACAAACAGCTAATAATTGACGCACCAGTGAGACTCACATGTCGATTGAATAGTCATGGTAGTAGTTAAAAGAGACAATGACAATGAAAAAGACAATGAAAACGTTTTGTTATATGTTCTTTGCAATCCTTGTGATTTGCATTCCGCTTGAAACGACACCATTACAGGGTATTGATGATTTTTATATGGGTTTTTTCTCGAGTAATTTATTTGCACAGCAACCTATTAATGAATTTTAAAAATTTTTGCTTTTTCACAGACGATCATGGCATCCAGTTAAAACTTGATGATAAAAATGAAAATGTAAACCACACTTTGAAAAAGGGTATAGAGGGAACTGCAGTGAATGCGAAAGGTCAAAAATCCATTGCCAATGTTAGAAAAGAATTTCATGGAGAAATCATCTATGACGACACGGCGTCAGTAGACATACACAAGCAAAATTCAAATGACGAAAACAGGCAGACAAAAACAGGCAGAGAGATAAATTCCATCGAGAATATGAAAGAGCTAAATATAACTCTACCAAGTGGTGGTTCTCAGGTTAGAAATGTTGCATCCAAGGTTCAACTGAAAAAGACAAGAATTATAATGAAAGGAAAAATATCCGAAAGCCCGCCCACACCTGGCCTTAACTCCACTGGCCTTAACTCGACTAAAAATCAAGCAACCAACAGTACAGAAATGAAGTCAAATTCAATGTTTCTCTTTGAGAAGATTAAACGCGAATTAGATGAAATTATGGCAACATGGAAAAATCAACACCGTCATTTCTTCCAAAAAATTTTCAAAGCTTCTCCAGAAGACCGCTTTAAAACTAAGAAACTTTATGTTTTGCGATTCCTGGGTATAGGCTCTAGAAAAAAGCGAAGTGCAATTCAAAATGAGAATGGTTTTAGTAAAGAGGTATTGCAAAGGATTGAAGGTAAATTTGAATTTTCTACATATCTATTTTAATTTTGTATATGTTCATTACACATACTTTGAAACTGTCGATCTGAGGGAACTCTGTTGAGGAAACTCTATTAGTCTAATGTCGCTACAGTGCTTAATAATGACTGTAATTCTTTTAAAATGTTTTTCAGGTAATTCGTTTAAATAATGTTTGGTAATTTTATAATTCGTTTTTTATCGCATCTATGCATCCGTATGCGTACCTAAAATTTTGCCTTCCAGAAAATTTCCCTTGTCGAGACCCAAGAACACTGGCTTTAATTACGAGTGGCACGACATTTTTCAACGAAGCAGACTGCTTGCAGTGCACGTGTCACATGTCAAAACTCACATGCAAAGTAAACCAGAAGAAATGCTACCCAAACGCCTGTCATTTACAAGACAGAGAAATTGTGCAAAATTTCGCTATACATCACGATGGCTGCAACAATTGCCTGTGCTATTTTGGTAAGACTTGACATGCTCGGATCACAAACACAAAAAATTAAATACGAAATTGGTGTAAATTAAGGCTGGTCTAAATTAAGACACGATAAAAAATAGTGATGGTCTAACATACCTGAATATGGTTGGTCAACCTTGGCATATATGGTCGAATATAACGGAATATGGTATATTCGACCATGGTCGAGTATACCATATTCCGCTATATTATGGTTCAAAACATCGCATCAGTCAGCCAAATTTAATCCAAAATGCTGGGCCCGCCCTTGGTCAAGATCATAACTCAAGATCATCATTCAAGCTAAATATCTCATTCAAGTTAAATTTCAGGTGAGCTCATGTGTACACATCTGCGCTGCCCTGAAGCAGGTCACCGCTACACAAACTACGAGGCCATGGGTTTGGGGGATGTCGAACCTGAGAACAACCTCGATCTTTCAGAAGGGAGCGAATTGCCAACCCGCATACCAGACAGTTGCCTGGAGTGCGATCATCTGACTGGTTCAAGTGTCTGTGGGCTTAAACAATGGAAAACATTCCCGACTTATTGCCACGCGATATTTTGTGGGAAAAATAACGACGAGAAAATTGACGACCGTGGATCTTGTGAAACATTGGTACAACAGACTGCGTAATTACTGAGATTCTAGCTTATCTTAGTGTCTGTGATCACACTTAGAATTTGAGGGTGAAGTGTGAAGTTTTGTAATTGCTATAAATGCTTAGGTCAAGAGGAATGCTATAGTTCAAATGTGTTTATTTTCTTTAGAATCCGTGTACATCATCCACATGCGGTGAAGACGACCTGTGTGTCTCGTTGCATCAACCTGCATGTATTGGCAGTGAACTTTGCCGACAGTATAAATGCAGTTGAGTGACCATTCAAAAGTCACTGTGAATTAAAATCAATACATTGCTTGTGCAAAAAAATTAGGCCTATGTCGAAAAAGAAAAAAACTAAATGTTTTGGCAACATAGCTACATGCATTTATGCATGCAGTGAAACCATGAATCATCTTTCGAGAAACACTCAAAACAGCACTATATTTTTGATATTATAGGGGATGAAAATATCTACTGATGATATAATAATCTCTGACTCTGACTATATGCTTTTCCTAACGGTTATTCTCCTCAGCATCAGTTTAGATCGTTTGTTTTAGTTTCACAAGAAATCAAGTGTTCGGATGAAAATACAGGCATAGTTTGCGGAGAAGATGGTCAGTCATATGAAAATGAATGTGAATTAAGACGGAAAGGCATAAACTTAGCGTACAAGGGAAGATGTGGCAAAAACTGTCGATCTGAGGTTTGTGGTTCTTGCAGTATCTTTGTATCTTTGGTTTTCCAAGAATACCAGGAAGCTCAAGCTTTCACTATCAATTTTGTCTAAACCAAAAGCGCCGGCATTTTTTTAGGGAGGTGGAATTTTAAAACACAGTTTTTTTCTGGCCAGTCATAAAATTGGTTAAAAATTGACGACTATGCAAACCAGGAACACGAATGTAAATTACATAGCCGATAAACACAAGTCACTGATCTAAACGGCTCACTCTATAGCATAATCACTGACCTATATTAGATACTATATAGTATAGGTCAGTAAGCGTAATCGCTGATCAGTGCAACTGGAGTGTGGTTCACACTCCTGTCGACCTTCAGGCAAAGTGCGAAGTTGATCCACCTTTAGCGGTGACTTTCTCGTCAATGCGATGGTTGAAGATACACCCTTCATTAAACGATCCTAAGGATATAATAAGGACACTTTCAATTTTGTAGTTGCTTAGATAAAATATGTCTTCATTTCAGGTGTGTGGAATCGAAAGTCGTACTTTTGCAAGTCGTTGCGATGCACAACAGATGAATGCACACGTGGATTACAACGGTCGGTGTGAATATCACTTCAATTCAGCTGTGATGAAGGATAATGAAAAAGGAAGTTTTTACGAAAATAACAAATGTGAAATGGTGTATGAAAATGGAAGATGTTCTCCAGTGAAGTGTGAGGCTACTGTATTGCCACCAGGAGCTTGTTGTCCAATATGCGGTAAGTTCTAGGAACTGTAGTGGAACATGATGTGCATGACTAGTGCTGGTCATGTGATGATTACGGACAACTGGCTCGTGTAATGTTCTCATGCATGAAGAAATAAGAACATCTACTGTTGGTATATAGTTTTGAATATCCACCATGCAGATGGCAAATTCCGTTCGTTTTTGCATGGTTTTCCCATGCAATTATAGGCCAATGGTGACTATCTTTACACGGTGCCCGATACAGTGTTAGCCGGGCAAAAACATGCAAGGGCGCTTTGCCTGTGTGGATTAAGAGGACATGGAAAATTGCATTTAAAACTTGTGCAAACAAAAATACAACCGTTCACCTTTTACGCCGCTAATTTCAGAAAATTGGAACATGACACGTTGGCATATCAAAACTTAAAATATAAATTAGGCCAAGCCTAGTGAGTCTAGTGATATCGCGATGACGATGATGGTGGTCGCTTATAATAGTTATGTTCGATAGAACATTCTAGTCTTTGTTGAAAAGCAACAACGAAAGTGATGGTTTATTTCGTATAGGAGCTGCGCTAGTGATCAGCATTAACCATAAAACGCTGACCGTACAGAACGTTACCTATCGCCTCCATGATATCCACACATTTCTCACGGAAAGTCACATCAACACACATCACTGCAAGATTTCGGTAGATTTGACTTACTCCATGGATATACTGGTCGTCATACTGCCCTACAAAAGACACCATCTCGAATCTTGTCAAAACCTTGCTGTGGACGTTTCTGATCAGATGAACTTTGAAAGGAGTGACAAAAACGCAGGAATATTTTCAATACTAGGCGCGGCTACGTTGGTCAAGGAGAAAGTCAATGAAAGGCTGATATACATGATTTAAAAACTCTTTATCGTAAACAAACAGTAACCGGCAATCTGTAGCTAAAAGTCACAACCCCTTTTCAGTGTATAATATATGTTGCTATATTTAGATACATGGTTCCTAGTAAATAAAGCATATATCGTGTAAATACGACGTCGAATGAAGCTTGATTGGTCCCGGCGAAAGTGTGGTTTGAGCCGCCGCAAATCCAAAAGTCCAATAAAAAAGGTCACCAAAAGTCATAGTTAGTTGATCCATGTAATTCTGTAACGCAATAATGCATCGCCTGACTTTTTGCCACGGTTATTTTTCGAGGATACATGCCAAAAAAATTTAAAGAACAGCAGATGCGATTTCTTTCGTTTCTTTGAGATTTCTAATTTCAAATAAGATATTACATTTCTGAATTTTAAAAACCCTAAAATTATTATCTAGAGGAATTATTTTTCTAGTAGTAAAAATTCTATATCTGTGTATGCTGCTCTGTAGCCGATGTCCAGCAGGCTCAAACATGGCATGCGGAACACCTGCCGAATCACGTCGAGGGAGGTCGTGTTCAAATGACGTTGCTAGGCGGCGTCATCACGGCGATCGTGCATGCCTTGCGGTCCACCAGGGTCCACTGAGACACGTGCATCCGCCTGGTGGATGCAATGTGATGACACTGCCTGGCAACGTTCAAATGGTCAATGACTTGACGTGGATTGACGGCCGCCATCTCCAACATCGCCCCAAAGGTCGCCATGAGGTTTTCTTCGTTGCCGTGGTACTAAAGTCTAAGGTTTGAACAATACAGCGATCCGGATCTCGTCTTTCGTGTCCTGTCGTTGTCACCTTCGCCTCTGGCTCCAACACCAAGAGAACCACCTTAATATAACCATACAATATAGCCAGTTTTTTTGTGTATTTTAGGCAGTTGTTATACTGACCACAATTGATAAATCAATTGATGCAAAGTTGTTTGAAGACGCTGCTACGCTGCTTCCTGGTTATATTAAAGTATTCCTTTTAATCCTGTTGCAAAATTCGTACGGACAAAAATGCTTTCTTCATGAAAGTTCCCAAAGAGTTTTTCATGCTATTTTCGAGAATGCTAAGAAAAGGGTAAGACTTCAAATCCTTCAACTACGCTACATTCATCTTCATCATACACTTTACTGGAGGCATTTTTATCCAATTCAAAATTCTCATCCAACTCTTGATGAATATACAACATTTGTTCGGGACAACCCCCTTCAATCGTTTTACTGTTATCCTCAGAACAACCAATCTTTTTACGAAATGCCATACAGTGAGTGTGAATATCTTTCTGGTATTTCCATCTTAAAAACCCGATACTTTCCACTGCTGTTTTCCACGATTTAATCATAGACATGTTCTTATTTTGGTGACTGGAATCCGGGGTGATAATTATAAGCAAACCATTGTCTTTTAATAACTCATGTGCTTTTAAACAGCAAGTCCATCGCTGTTCCCTCACGGGCAGGTAGCTTAAGAGCAGGCAAAAAACAACAACATCAAAAGTGTTTTGTGGAAGTTTGGTGATTTTGTCACCATCGATGTAGCGTTCCATGTCCTTTGGTAATGAGCAACGTTCAGGTATCAAAGAGCAGGAGGGTGATGAATTGCCACTGCTGGATATATTATTGTCTTTTAAAATTTCAAGGAATAGGAAATCACAGGAAATCACAGACTAGAACAAAGTATTTGTATTTTAGATGAGGTAGTACTGACTTCCCTATCTAGGCTTTTTTCATAAGAAATGACAATAAACTCAAATTACTCAATTTTCCTATTTTTTTCGCACAAGTTTAAATGGTACACTTTTCTTGTCCAGCAAATTCCATACTCACCTTATCTGCAGGACAGAGGTCTATTGCTAGGGAATGAAATATATCTGGAAATGCTTGGAATGGATTAAAACAACTACCAACATCCAAGAGAACTAGTTTGTCATGTTTAACTGGATGCCGTGGATGGTCATTCCTACAAAATAATTTATTATTCTTACTGTAAACATATATATTCAAGTAATATGACTGTTGCATATATATTTGATAATGACTACATAGGGTTCATTTTTGTTTGAAATAATCGATCATGCAACTGTTATTCATGAGTAATATTAATCCTTTCAAATTACTCAAGAACAATATAATACATTTCGTGCCTACAATTTTATCTGTAATATAGTGTAGGTGATTAAAATAAATAAATGAATATTCAAATAAATGATTCACTCATTCACCTATTCAAGCTTGATTGCAACTCTTCAGCCTCACATTGACATTTGCAATTCCGATGTTTGTCCAAGTTAAAAAGGACCCGTTTGCAATCTTTCTGCAAGCATTTCTCACGACCTCCATGATAAAAATATTCCAGACATATTTCTTTGCACCATTCTATTCTTCTTAGGTTATTCTCACCCCAGTGGTTAACAGCAAGTGCTTTCATGGATTTTGAATATTGTTCAAGTAAGGATGAATTAGTTAAATGTTCTTGCCAAACTGAAGTGAAGTTTCCATTAGCTAATGCAAGGTGTAAAAACATTAAAGTGTGTTACAACTGAATTAATACTTCCTCAGAACTGCCAGAAAAGTACATGAAAACCTCTTGAACAGGACTTCATTCATAGGTGTCCCAGCAAACAATATTGATTTGCATGGTTACTTCATTACAATGATACAATAATGTGCAAATCAACATTGTAAGCTATGCTTGCTTATTCAATGGGAAAAAGAGGATAAATAAAAAGTTCTGACAATGATAAATGGGTGATCCAAATTGAAAAGAATAGCAGTTTTTGTAAAAACCTCAGGTGTGAATTAAGGGCACCTTGTGAAGTTGATTTCTTTAATGTGTTAATAATTATGTATAATGTAGGGATGGGTATAGGTATGGATACAAGCACCAGCCGTAACAATTACATAAAATAAGATGATAAGGTATTATTCTCAGGCCCTTAGAAAGAAGTCCAGAACTGTCAAATACATGCACAAAAATTTTTAGATATATTTTTATACATAATCTACCCAAATTTGAATTGATATGCAAATTTGCACCCTTTCAACACCCCTTCTGCACTAGACCTAGGGGTACACCCCCCACCAGTTGCCACATAAAAGACATTTAGCTCTGGAAAGTTTGTATTGTCTGACTATTGAAATAAGAAATACGGTGGCTCTCGTAGCTAAAAATGTTTTCTGGTATATTTTAGGTTTATAAGCTGCCTACTTCCTAGATTCTAGTTCAGAATGGAAAGTTTGAAATATAATGTTCCAATGACAAGTGACAAGCCTAAAAATATCTAAAAACATAAGTTGCCAAACCTTGTCGAACTTTTTCTCGTAAATTACTGTGAACACTTTTGATAAAATCAGCAAAATTTTGTCTCTCGGCAGCATTAGCGGTTAAATCTTGAAATTCCTCACTTGCAGCTAAATTCAGACATCTTGCATTATGATCCGCCATCTTGAATTTAACCATGGTGAGATCATAGATATATCTATGGGTGAGATGGTAACCAGTGGTGACCAGTGACACCACTGACACCGAATTGGAGCGAGTACTGTGGTTTGTAAAAAGAGATGGGGTGCACTACGGCCCCTGACCATGTAATGAAATTGCTGAATTATCAAGTAGTTTTAGACAGAGGCTTGGGGGCTGGGGCCGTTTGTTTGAGCCTCACACCAACGCCTCCACCACCAGTGGTCACTCACTGTGGTCACCACAGAGCTCACTCCGGGCGCACTGAGCTCTAAAAGTCACTGCGTGCATTGACAGTTCACTGGCATTGACTGCGCCTGCTCGCCCCCCCCCCGCTTCATTTTAATTCCACAATATATAATCCACATGCCACATGCACTGTCATTCATGCACATTTCCGGAGAAACTTATAGAACAAGAAATCCAAAGTAGTGGCCAGAACGCGTTCAGGATTGTGTTGGAAACAAAGTTATGTTATAGTAAATGATGTAAAGACGAAGGAGTTCACGAGAGAGTTCTTTAGGATCTTTGACAACCTTCGTATAAAGTTCTCAAGCATAAATTATTCTACGAAGACAAGTGTTTGTCTGTCTGAAATGGAAAGACTAATAAAGTACATATCTGCTGGAGCAATTGTCACGTTTCTGGCAGGCGGATTTTTAGGCATCTATAGCCGATGGCAACACCACTCGTCTGATAAAAGTTTTATAATATTTGGCGTAATTGCAGGGATTTTTCTTATCCTTGCTTTTGTACTTTATTTGTTTAACCGACAAGAACTAGCCAACGCCTTTGTCAATTTTTGGATTGGTATAATATTTAGTGTTTTAACTTTCACATCTGTTGCTTATGATCATATGTTCGTGTCAGCACAAGATTTGGACGTTGTTGATATGTTGTTGATCGGGAGCACTTGTGTTTATTCCTGTGGAACATTGATTGACAGAATTCATAACTATGGCAATGTACAGTTCCATTTGCTCACTGTAAGAGAATTGCTTTTATTAATTGGCTTTGCATTTGGTAGCATTGTCTCAGAACACTGTGCAGCTATGGTGTTGTTAGCTTTAGCTGTTGCTTGCAATCTGATCGCAATACATTTGAAATCGGCATTGTCATTGGTTAATGCAGTTATGACAAGTGTGCTAGTGGCAATGGAGTTCTTCCCAGCAATTAAAGTGCAATATAATCCATTCTGTTTGGCCACATTTGCAGTTTGGCTATCATTTGAAGCAATCATCGACATGTACTTTTCCAAGTACTCTACAGTTGACAGGTGGAAGGGTTTCCTCACCTGCGGAAAATGGCATAGAAAATCCATAGTTGTTGTCATATTTTGTGGAGAGTTTCTTTATGTCACATGTGCTGCTCAAGTAACATTAACGCACCATCGGGCTGTTGTCATTGTGCCAATATTTATCGCCTTTTTACTATTTTGGATAGCTGGACATATAGTGTTCCTTATAGATTGTTGGGGTTTTTTAATCAAACTTGAAGAATGCTCAGAAAGTCTCAAAGAGGAGTTTGATACAAATTCAATGTTAGATGTACTTGCTTCCAGAGGTGTTAGACATTTTTGTCTAATATCAAAATCTATTATCCTTATCACCATTGCAACAACAGTCTTGCTAGGGATACCATCATGGCAAGTAACAAATGCCTGGTTTATAAGTTCATTTTTGATTGTCATGCCAGTTGAATCAATGGCATATAGTGTGTTATCTAGCCTAGGAAATTGTCTTGGAGGAACAGCTATTGGTTATGCTATTGTACTACCATGTTATAGCTACAGAAAAGATGGTTTAGTTATTGCTCTCCCGGAAGAGGAATACCAGGGAACTAATAGGATTGCTGTTGAATTAATTGGTTTGCTGTCCAGATTCTTCTCTGAACATATTGTGCATAATTTTGGGACAGAATTATGCACAAGTGGCCTATCAACTCAATCTTTGGAATCAAAGTTAGAATCATTCTTCAATCAGCGTGTGCTTCCTGGTCTGCCCTATGATACATTTGTACTATACTACAGTGGTCCGGTACATGATAATGGTGATTGGGCATTGTTAGAGAATAATGCATTTTCTTTAACACAACTTCTTAGCATATGGGAAAGGCTTAACAGTGAAACTGGAGCAAGGTTAATCATAATACTTGATACTGAAAATTCTTACAAGTGGCTTCCAGAAATTAAAAAGTCAAAGATGTTTGTTGGTGCTCAAGTTGGAATAGCTTTTAAATCTGATGATATTGAAGCAGCCATCACTCAGACAGTTGGTGAACTGACCAAACAATGGGTTAATTTTAATTCATCACATGAGCACAATGACATCTTAGATCCTAGTACAGAGAGTAGAGTTAGACCAACATTTGCTGTTTCAAGGAATTGGTGTGAGTTTAAATTTCATGTTCCTACTCAAAAGGATGTATCCTTACATATAGAGGAAAGTTTTCCAACAATAGTTCAACCAGTTATGAGATTCTGTAACATGTTCCCACAAAAAGCTGATTTGTTTTGCTTATGTGAGGAATGTGTTGCTATGGCAAGGAATTTAAAAATGAGGTGGTTGCCACCATTGACACTTGACACTGGTCATGGATTTAAACTAATCAGGACCATAAATAAGATTTAAATTTGAACAAATGAAAAGACTTTGCTACAATTTAGCTTTAGTAAGTTACCTATCATCATTTAGTAAAAGTAGAAATCTTCCAAGATAAAATTGAGAAAATAATTTATTTTAAAATATTTTATTTACTTTCCCCATATTTCAATATTAACTTTAACGCTATAAGTAATATTCCTTGCAACTATAATATGAACTTGAGCGGACACATTTAGATATGAATATGATACAGTACATATTCTTGAACAGTTAATAATATATGGACCTTGTTTTGTGCATTGGAAAACCGGCAATTGTATTCTCATGGGCTTTAGTATAGTCCCACAGAAAAAAATCAACAAGAACAGCATTAATGACTACCATATCACCATTCCCATTCCTACAATTTTGATCTTGCATTTTTCGTAACTCCTGGCAAATTAATTCCACAGCCCAAATGCTACAACCTCGAATTTCCACTTCCAGCTCACTTTTATTGGGAAGATGCTTGCCCTGATTGATTGCACTTTGTAGCGTGTTTGAATATTCAATAACATCTAAAAACTGTAGCCCTCTTGGAACTAAATAGTCTGCAAACATTGTTAAGCTATCGATGTCTGAAAATTCCCCAAAACCTTTTCCCTCAAAACAAGCCCAAATGTCTGCAATTAGGATCTGTGGTCTTTTGTGTAGGCCAACCCTTTGACCTTGAAAATTTGCCACATCACAGAAACACGGAAACTGGGTGGTTATCAGATCAAGCAATGCTGTTGCACTTTTGTTGCAAGATTTTAGCATGTTGACAAAACTGTTTTTGTATTTCTCAACCAGAATTCTTCCAGTTTCATTTAGGTTTTTTACTCTCTCTTCAATGAGTGGGATTTCTGTCAATGTTTCAGATTCAAATACAACTTTCAACTTTTCTTTAGTGATTTTCGCACAATAGGAAGGGGTAGTTATTGGAATACCATTCTAGAAAGAAATATTACTGTAAATGAAAAGTATAAGAAATATTGCCAACTAAACTTTCCAATTACTAAGTTTAGAATTTCATTTCGAATCCAGTTTTACTGATGAATATTCTTAGTTCTAAATTCAGTTTAGGGAATGGTCTATTGGGCTCTCCTCACAAAGTTTACCTGGAGCCAGTTGTATAAAACACTTTAACTACATTTTACATCGTTAAATCCTAGTTAATTCAGAAATACATGACTGTTTCAAAGACAGTTTTAAATTTTTGAAACAAATACATCGGTATAAACCTGGCTTGATATAAATGCAACCCATAAAAATATTCTGAATTGATGAAGCAACTGTTATAAAACAACTAGGTTATGATGCACTATTAAATAGGATGTTCCGGGGGGAGAGAAAACGCTATATAACGGTATTGCATGGTCGAGTGCAAATTTAACTGTTTATGATTACAAACCTCTAATGCACGATTGATAGCCGCACATAATGCCCAATATCCAGTATAACATTTTCCACGATACTTGACAACAAACGGTTGGGTATCTTGTTCCACCCAGAACGAGAAATTGAGCGTATCAAGTAAAAAAATCCAATCCACGGTCGCTTTATTCCATTCTTTCGGGTGCAGTTCATGCTTACGCCAACTTTTTACGGAGTACAAGCTCTTTGTTAGGTCAGGGTAAATTAGTTTAGCGACCTTTTGTACACCTTTTGATTTGATAGACACGTGTTTAGCACAAGAAGCAATAAACTTACCAGATTCACGTGGTGACAATGCCGCCATCTCGTTCTGAAACATGCCGTATCCGTATTGCGCCCCCCCCCCCTGACTCTAACTCCCTAAGGCCTAAGCCTAAAGATGCATATGAAAATTCGGGGACTCCAAACATGGAATTATTGAATCTCTATTATCACACTGCGGGAAAAGACGCAGTGTGAAAGAATTAGAGAATCGTGCAGAATAGTCTCCTCCGCAAGCATCGCTTGCCTAATAACCTAAAATAATTTAGTACATAAGAGAAGCCTGCGGAGGAGGCTAGGTGCAGAAATAATAGAGATTTCATTTTTGTTTGTGTAAAAGTTCAATTCTGTCAATAGATATGACGTCCGTCATATTTTTGTTCGTCTAAACAATCCCAGAATTCACTGCTTTAGAGAAGCTATAGGGAACTGATGAGAAGAGCATTGCGGCATTGCCTGATAATTTTAAGAAATATTGCGTGATTAAAGTGATCCAACAGAGTGAACAGAGTAATGCCGGTGTCCCAGGAAATTTGGCCCCCCCAAAATTTGGCCCCCCTGGGGGTCACATTTCCTAGGAAATATGGCCCCCCTTTCGGAAATTTGGCCCCCTCGAAAACATATACTTTATTACCATGAGTCCGAGAATCGCGAAGCTTCTAAAAGCAAGATCGTAAATGTTTGTTTGTATTCATACTTAGTTTGCTTCATTTATTTGTGTAAAAGCTTTTCATCTCGGCGAAGAGCTAAGACGAATATTGTTAATGTGCACGTGGCTAACTTCTAGGATTATCATAACATTACTTGGGGCTTTAATCGAGAAATAAATAAATAAGTGGTAATTTCCTAAAACAACCTTTCCTATGTATGTATAACCGCTAAGCCTATAAATTTATAGCCTTTATAAGGTCGCCAAATTAAGAATTTCTGGGGAGGACAAATCACGTATTTCACAGTTCGAAAATTTGGTCCCCCTCGATAACATACTTTATACTCTCAATATATATATATATATAAAATATATATAGTTTTGAAAATCGCGAACTTTTGACTCAATATTCAACAAGTTTCTGAACCTAATATGAAATTCGTCAGAATAACAACCACACTTTAGCAAGCGATGACATCATGCGTTGGCGAAAGTGTTAATGTGCATGGGGCTAACATTTAGGGAGTAATTAATACAAATTTGCATAAAAACGTTTAAAAACAATCGGCAAACACAAAAACAAGGTTACATGCACCATACAAAATCCGTCAATGCTGTTTGTAAGTTGTAACTCAAACAAGAGTACAGCTAGATAGACTTTTATACACTTAAAACTTTTATACACTTAACGGTTCTCTAGCTCTAAAATGGTAAGCTAAACTATGTTTTTTAGAGGGGGGCCAAATTTCCGAAGGGGGAGCCAAATTTCCTAGGATATTTGGCCCGGAGGGGCCATATTTCCTAGGAAATTTGGCCCGGGGGGGCCAAATTTGCGGGGGGGCCAAATTTCCTGTGACACCGGTCAGACAAGATTCCTGTGTTAAAAGTTCCCTGTACGGTTTTGAGGGATTTCCTCAATCTGGCCGGGGCTTTAAAAAGCACCATAAGTATTACTTTTTAATCTTAAAGCTATAATTGATCTGTTACTTGGCAGTAGGCATTGGAATTATTTAATGATGCAAATTAACTTTACTCGTCTGTATATTCTGTATACGTATGGCCCAAGATTAAGATACTATTACCACGAATCATTTAGTTTGACTGACCAATCTTTCGCGAGGGAATTGCTATTAGAAGCCTCGTCGTAAGAGACGGTCTCTTTTAGCATAAATGTTTTTTATCAACGAATCATCACACAGCCATGGTCCTAGCCAGTTTCTTTAATTTTTTCATACAAGACTACTGACGGCTTTCATCGCAGCTTCATCAAGATCTTCAGCGGTTGTTACTGGAATACCGCTAGACTTGAGAATTTTTTTGGCGTCCACGACATTCCTCCCTACAAACAAATTACCATTTAACCAGTTGGGACCATAAGTTCTAAACTATCTCACTCGGTAAAATGCGCATGATTCGACGACTATTTCGTACCGTAAATACGATTACTATGAAATGTCTGAAATCATATATTTACAGAAAATATGTATTTACAGTACCTTCCAATCGCACGATTAAAGGAATATCAATTTTCAGTTTTTCATAAGCAGCTTGAATTCCTTTTGCAACCATTTTGCAATCAACAATACCGCCAAAAATATTTACAAGTATTGCTTCCACCTGCAACAAAAGATTAGATAATTGGTCGAAACAAACTGCTTGGTCGAACTGGGTGCATGCCAAAGTGATAGTAATCTGCTCTTGTAACCTGCAACCTCGTTCTCGTGTCGCTCGCGCGTGTACGCGAGTCTACTCGCGCGAGCGCCGCGAGAACGAAAACATGTCTGGGCTGCCAATGGACAAACCTACATTTTTATCCGAAATGATTATTTTGAACGCTTGATGAACTCCCTCTTCTTGAATGCCACCACCAAGGTCCAAAAAGTTCGCTGGCTCACCCTCGTGAAGTTTAATCATGTCCATGGTTGCCATGGCAAGACCTGCCCCATTTACTACAAAACAATTGACGTCAAGCATAGGATGAGCAATGGTAACGTGAAATTACCCTGGGTACGAGGTTGTGGTAACGTGGGATCAGTGGAATACAATCTGTTATGAATTCTGGACAGAAGTTCGTAAATAAGATTATAGTGCCTTATTCATTTAGAATTAGTGAACAATGCAATTATTCTAAGCCCCGTTTAAGGTTTACACAATTCTCAGTGAAACATGGCACAATACAGACTGAATCTCTAATAATCAAAGTAAACTACAATCGGCCCAACCTCGTTTTCGGGTATTCGCTCAGTCAGTCTACACTCGAGCAATCGAGTGTGAGCAGAGCGAATACCCTGGAAACGAGGATACCATGAGTCTTGAATCATATGTATCGTTCAGAAGTACAGTATTACACCTTCGTGCATGCTTGCTGCATCGATATCGTGGAAAGTTCTTCCAAATATTCCAGCAACTAGCAGAGTGGCGAAGAAGTGTCTAACCTTCTTCTGGGAGATTTCTATCTAAATGAAGGTCTGCCTCAAAAATGTGATACTATTGTTCTTATTTAATGTATTTGAAAACAAGCTAGGAAGCTGTTACCTATACATGCAATGTTGCCGTCCATTCCAATGTAATTTAAGTCGTATTTCCTCGCCTCAACTTCTCTCGGGTTTTTCTCGGAAATGTCTTCACTTGCAAACAGATCTTCCTGTCGAAACTTGGCGTTGTCATCAAAATTGATTTTTGCATCAAAGCATACGACTGTAATAAAACAATAGAATGTCAGATGAGACGAAATCCGTCATCCGTAGGCAGACCAGGGCCCCACACTTAGGGGGGGGGTGCATATACACACATTCATATTCACGTACCGTTGGAACAACAGCTTTCGGGCATAATGAATACGTAGGTATATAAATATGCACCCGCTCCCCCTAATCGCTTCTAGTTTTTGTTAAAAAATTTTTTGTCTTGGCTTAAATTTACATTGTCAGTTGGTATATACACTCTAATATACCCAGTCAGTAATGAAGGACATGACGAAATCCTTACAACTTTGTGTAAACTCTTGTTAGAATCACACCGACTTTAAAACAATAACTTCATTGAAATAACTGAAGACAAAATAGAGTCAATATCATCAGGTCGTACCTCGGCCATCATCAGTTTCTCCAAACGGATTTACTTCAACTTGAGTTGCATCGCGAGCGATGAATAATTCGTACAACTTCTCAATTTGAGCTGCAGCCTACGAGTACATTTACATTTTCAATAAAACAGCTGATCTGGTTTTATGTACAATAGTAGGGAGGTACAAAGATAATCTCGTGACTTTGTGAGACACTATCTTATCATGTAAATTGTGATTGTCATGTTTCTGAAGAGCGAAGTGCGTCTATGAGAGTGCGTCTATGAGGTTGTTCTAACTTGTGTGTGAATGGTTCAAAACTTTTATTAGACGAATCACATAAAACAAGATTTGAGAAAACAAATGTCTTCTGATTAGGTTATTCTGTGTGTGGTCAACTTTCTTCTCTCTTTACTTCACAGTTTGTGGTGATTTTAAGAATTCTTATCTGTGCTGTTTTTTTTTAAATTTGTCACACACCAAGGTTTTCAAAAGAATTGAATTTCTTTTTGTCATCTTTTTGTGATCTTTTTTTGGGAACTGGTAATAATTTCATACCCAGAATCCAAGAATATGATCCTTGATTCTAATCCTTTAGTATAAGTAGTTGGGTTAAGATTAGGGTCTGGTTTAGGATTAAAAGTCAGGATATATTTAATAGATTCTGCACATGAAATTAGCACTTACTTCCTCTCTTAACAGTCCTCTGAAATTTAATTTATCTGCTAATTCCAGTGCTTGTTCTCTCTTAATTCCAGAATTAATATCAATTGGAAACTAAGAATGACAGGAGAAACACATTAGAAATCATTACTGAAAAAGGCCTAAATGTCATCTAAAATGATTAATTTAAAGTCAGATCTGTATGTCATGCTTAAAAAGACTTGTAGAACTTTTTGTCCTTTATTTGAAAATAAAATGCATGTTATATATATAAAAACCACAAAACACATACTTTATAAATTTTATCAGGGGTTTTTTCAGCCACTTCTTCTATATCAACTCCACCTTCAGGACTAGCAACAATTACAGGACCTTCATAGGCACGATCCATTAAAATTGCCAGGTAGGTCTCACGACTAATGTCTAGTGCTTCACCTAGCATTACCTTGACATAGAGAAATATAATAGGCATATGGCTCAATGGATGTTATATAGCAATTTTCAGTGCAATTATTCAGTAAAAATCCAATTAATTGATAAAAATTTAACAGTTCTGGTAATTTAATAAATTTAATTTAAAAGTTCTGAAAAGATGCAACCAAGTTTGAATACCTTTCGAACAACTACACCATCCTGGCCAGTTTGTTTTGTAACTAAAGAATGGCCAATCATCTGATCAACAATAGATGGAATTTCATCAAAACTACACAAGAAGATAAATGAAATTTCATTTCAAACTTGTGATAATTAGTAATTGAAGAGAGTGCCAATAAGACAACTGCTTTTACTAACTTCTTACTAAGCTTAACTCCACCCTGTAAACCACTGCTGAATGTTCCTTTACCACGCCCTCCAGCCAGCACCTGTGCTTTGATTACAACCTCACTCACATCTGTAACACAAATTATCATTACATACCTCAAATCATTGAGTGGTGGACAAAAAGAGCGTTTAGGTACTTTCAGTTTGGATAACATGAGAACCATTTATTCATGTATTACTATCACTAATTTCAAATCTTCATAGAATGATGTCGTGTTAGCTAGCAGACAGGCACAAATTGCTAATTCCCTATAATTACTTTCTTCATAATTTATTCAGATAGGGACTTCCGAATTAAAAAATAAATTTACTTGACAATGTATACCTAATTGTTTAACTAATTCAGATACATCATTTTCACCATCAGCTACTTGAAACTTTTGCACATTAATTCCATGACTTTTCATTAATTCTTTACTTTGGTATTCTTGAAGATCAAGGAAACACTTGCTGCTCACACTGAGTGGACGTAACTAAATACAACATGATACTGTTGATATATTTTAAATTCCCATTCTATGTAATTAATTCGCTGCAATCCTGAATCCTGCAAGTCATGACGTCAATTAATTTCTCTGTTTGTTTCATGGTTAAACACACGATTTGTATATAAATAATTATATTTAAAGACAAAAATTTAATTTGCAAATCATTTTTGTGTAAACAGTTTGAGAATAAAAACGATGAGGTAAAACGAATACTGACCCAACGTCCCTCTAGATATCTAGATACGTGTAATAGTTTTCTGCAACCAGAAATGCGACCTAAAAACGCCGCCATATTTAAAGATCTTCGAAAAGATGAAATACTTCATCTTACAAACAATTATATGGAATACTGCCATCAATTCACAACAATCCCAATAAGTACCCAATATGTGTATATTTGTACTATTATGTACATTGTTTACCCTCCTTTAATCACGAGATTTTTTAATTTTTTGTTTTTGTTCTTCGATATTTTATGCGAAGATGTTGTACAATTTAAAACTCATTTATTTTTGGTATATGACTGAGGAAATGTAGACTTGAAACGATCATATGGCTACAAGTTTGGTGTAATACTTTACAACTCTTTCAACTTCCAAACGGAATATTTTGAGAAACACCACTCACCATTTTGGTCATTTTTTCATACCCAAGTGATATAAATATTCACTATTTCATTTGAAAGGGAGTTAAATCTCAGTTAGACTTAGAAAGTAAAAAGTTCCTGCAATATTACTGTGAAATGTATTCGAGTGATGCCGATAGGCCTTTATTTGGCGAGGCCAGGACACAGGTATTCAATGTTATTGTATGAAATTTTTACTGACCCCCCTATGGCCCCATAGTACGGTGTGCTAAAAGCCTAAAACCAAAAGATGCCAAGGTGACTTCTTAAAATCCATATAAGAGGTAGCCTAGTTTCAAAATAATATTTTTTTTGTCTCCTTTGTAAATGCAAGAAATAATCCCCAGGTGGTCAAAATTTGTTTATGTTTTAATTATATAATCACTTTCAAGGATCGTTACCTTAACTATGGTGTTGGTGCAATAACTTGCCTTATGGTTCTGGTGAGTCTTTGTATTAAAGTTAACCTCTGCTGCACATGTTTTTTTGCATGCATAGCTTTGTCAACAAGTAAGTTGTTCAGTGCATGTTAATTATGAGAAGATAATGTTTTACTTTTGTCTGTTGCCTTATCATTTGTTTCTTCTATTTAAGGAAACACTTGTCAGTGCATTTGTATTCCCATTGCCACCTAAAGGACTTCATATATTTTTAGCAATTGTTATTGTAATGGTGTGTGTATCTGAACTACTTCTTGTAAGTGACAATTTATGCTCTGTTTGTGCAAATTTAATTCCAACCAATTCCTAATTAAAAAGGCAAATTATTATTAGCCTTTTCATATCAATTTTTAAGTGTTTCCCCCAATTTTTTTTAGATTTATTGGTATCGACAAGGGGACTTGGAACCGAAATTTAGGAAATTAATTTTCTACAATTCATGCACCATATTATTATTATGCATTGCTGGAAATTTAATTTTTCACGAAAAAAACTAAAGTCTCGTAGACATAAAGTGGATTGCACATTTGTTAATTTAATACATTTAGCAAATTCTCCACACCTTTTGCAGGCTCATTTTATACATATTAATTCTCCTCTTCTTACTTCATTTTTGGCATAACAATAGCAAAGCACAGTCACTATTTATAGTTCAAAATACAGAACAACTAAGGCCAAAGGGATTACCAATGATCCACATTGGATAATTTTTATAGTTTTTTATAAATGTTGACGAACTTACAAACTTCAAACTTGTGCCATTTGCTATTTGTTCCCACAAAATGAGGCACCAAAACAAATGAGGCAAGAACAATCTATTGTGAAAATGAAGCAAATTTAATAATTGGGGAAATAATGATTTCATGAATGTCTTGCCACTTAATCTGGGAAAAAATCTATACACTGCAATCTGATAAGGATTTTTTCTAAAATTCACCTACCATATGTGCCTGGATTGCGCATACCATTTTTTTCACATTGGTTTTTCTGAACAGGAACAGGTATAACGAAGTTCAGATTAGTTATATAGTTGCAAAGTGCTGCCATCTTTGTGCTGCAATTGGTGGCTTTATTGGATGCGCCATCCAGGAGCCGGAGAAACTCAAAAGTGCTATTTACTTTATAAATATAGTAAACATTCTTATTCATCAGTGTTTTGCAAATAGCAAATGAAATAGCAAAAATATTAGTAAAAGAGAGATTTATGCCAATATTTACGCTTGAAATATTTTTCGTTTTTCACCTTCGATTGGCGACTACATTGAACAAAATTGTAAAAATGATCTCAATAATGGAGCCAACCAGGATATTGCATACACAACAGACTTCATTTTTGAAATGTTAATTATTTAATGTACTTTTGTCGTTGTGAATTTATACTTAATATGGATTTTGTAAAGTGTGATTTGTGTCTATAGTTCTTGGGCACTGTGACCCGGATCTTATTCAGGGGTGTCTGGGCATACCACAGGTCATACTATCGTCATACTAAGCGCAAAATGAAAGGAAAATATAAAATAGCCTTACGGAAAGCAAATCGTACTTGAAACCACTATTATATAAGGGAATGTGGGAACTACATACAAGGCGAACTACACGCACTGGCACTGCAATATGTTGCGAATAAATTACTAAATTCTAATTAGTAATTACTTTAATTACCTATAACCACATAACGAAATGTCAACTTGATCCCGCTGCACGAGGGGGCGTATATAGTAGGTTTCTTCGCAGACGTCCGACTATAATAAAGGCCAATCAAAAGTTAGAATTTTCGATCCTACTTAATATGTATTACCGGGTGCTTTATTATAAAAGAAGATCCATTGAAATTGTAGCACATCGATTTGATTCTTGAACAAAGTAAATCATAACTTGTACGAAAAGAAAGAAAATTTGAAACGAAAATGCCTCCCAAACCTGGTGTTGCTTCAAAAGGCGGAAAGAAAGCAGGCAAGAAAGCTGGAGTTGGTGGTGATAAGAAGAGACGATCAAAACGTAAAGAAAGCTATGCCATCTACATTTACAAAGTCTTGAAACAAGTTCATCCCGACACTGGTATTTCCAGCAAAGCCATGGGCATCATGAACTCGTTTGTCAACGATATATTCGAGCGAATTGCCGGCGAAGCTTCTCGATTGGCTCATTACAACAAGAAATCAACGATTTCTTCCCGAGAAATCCAGACTGCTGTTCGTCTGCTCTTGCCTGGAGAGTTGGCAAAACACGCCGTCAGCGAAGGAACGAAAGCCGTGACGAAGTACACAAGCAGCAAGTAAAAAGGTTTCCAAACCTTACTAAAAAAACCGGTTCTTTTAAGAACCAACAAATGTGTAAAAGAAGTAGACGAATTCTTGATTTTACATATTCTAATAAATTCTGTTCGCCGTTCGCTCAACCCAGCTAACAAAATAAAAATCTACGTACCGAGTGGAGATACAAATGCCACAATTGCATACTGCTGGTACTGATATTTCGAGAAAGCTCTAGATGTTAGAATGAAATAGTGTGACGACTTCTGATTGGTTAAAAACGCGGTTAGGATTAAATATTGCATGTGGTAGATAGCAATTAAAAAGTTCAGAATGGCCAAATGTAGCCAGGTTTCTCGCCAAAAATAGAAGTATATTATTATATTCGCGTGGAGTACATTCCGTGCATCCTAGACAAGTGAATAAAAGATAATACATTTTTAACCACTGGTTCAACTGTATTCCAATTGCTGTATGGTAAAGATATTTATATTACAAGCAACTATCTATTAAAGCAAACTAAAAATAATCATTGGGACAGTTGGTATTGCTGTCTTATTTAATATAAGCACCTGACAAAGTTAAGCTCATCTTTTAATATCTCAGTTGACTCTGAAAAAATTGGCAAATATGTGATTATACTTGAGATTTTTTATACAAATAGGACTGAGCAACTTGATTATTCACTGTTGCAGCAAAAAATATTGGGCATACAGCACATAAACCCCATGCAACACTATAGAGTCCGACATTCTTTACAAACCAATTTGAATAGAATCCTAGGAAGATTACAAGACAACTTAAAACAAAAATAAGTGTTCCTGATAAGGCATGGAGTTTCTTCAAGACAGCCAGTTTAAACATATTGATTATAGGTAGTTTTGGATAAAGGAGGCTTGTACCCATGCATGCCTGAAAAACAGCCATAAACACAGCAATCCCACCAAGAAAACCATGCCATGACACAAAATGTAATTTGTTACGCTGGTTTTTGTTGATGAATATAGCAAGGAAGCCTCCAACTGCACAAGATGCAGCTAGAAATTGCAGGATCCAATGGTACTTGACTTTTGTTTCCCTTTTAGCTGATGGTATAAGGGAACTGCTCTTGGAGAATATCAAAATTGCTTCAAACATGAAGAAACCAAACTGAAAGAGCAGTTGAAGAATTTTCATTAATCAGTATAAACCATTCAATATCTATAAAATAAAATCTATTCTAATCCACTGTGTTTTACTTTTCTTTTCTGTTTCCCTTTTCCCCAACTTTTACAATAACACTCCAAGCTATCTTAACCCATGTAATCTCTCCCCAATATAACTTCTATATGACTAGCCTATAATTAGGATACTTTCATCTCCAATAAAATTATCTTCCATTAAGCCAATTTAGTTGAGACAATAAGAGGTGCCTATCTCTCAAGAAAAATTTTGAACACATCCTACAAGGAGGTGGTACAGGTCTTGTGTTCAGGGCAAGGACATAGGGGAGGATTTCTTACATAATTTCAACAAATTTAAAGTGCCTATATCACTTGTGGGATCTTTACGGATTTGAATAGGGCTTGAAAAATTTGTTTATAAGTTCTACAACCATTTTTGATATAATTAAATAGTTTCGAAAATACGTCGGTTGGGGGGACTGGGACTCAGGAATGATTTGCAAACACGCCGTCTTTTATAATATAAACATGAAGAGTTTCACTGGCGATATAGTTTGCGCTTTTCAAGAAAAAAATTCGGGAACGGTGCGTTGTGTATGGCTGTGGCAACTGGGCGAGTTTTTCTCAAAAAATTTTTCGTTATTGAAAGATCGAAGTAAAATTACAAAGAACTCGGTTCCTGAGTCCCAGGCCCCGAGCACGACGGAAATTTAGGCAAATCGTCATGCTTAGATATAAATATTTCCGAAACTATTCAACTTTATCAAAAAGGGTTGTAGAACTTATAAACTAATTTTTCAAGCTCTATTCAAATCCGTAAAGATCCCACAAGTGATATAGGCACTTTAACTGAAACACAATGAAGTCAAATGACATAGTGTCCCACCCCCTACCAACAGAACTAGAAACTTCTGCTCTTTTTCAGCTATGGTAATTTTTGCTGGTGACATAATATTGGACTCCTTGGTTGGATACTTACACCAAATATCATTAATGTTGGATGCCATGAAAAGAGGCCTAGAAAATTGTTAAGAGAAATTGTTGCAAACCCAAATTACAGTTTACAAATTAAAACATTGTGATTTTGATTCACAAATAAATGTACTTTTTAAAATGTAAAATTATGAGATAAAGAACTAGAGAAACTACATAAATCCTGATATTGACTAATGAATATATTATTTATGCCTGGAGAAATACAAGTATATCTTTACAGATGCAAAAATAAAATATAATATAAAATATGTAGAAGACATCAGTTGCCATCAATGCATTTGCAACATGCTTGAAAAACCTCTTAAAATCCCTTGGAATTTACTCATTTCATTTGCTTCAAATATTGTATATTCCTATTTATGGAATTAATCAATAAACGCACCTAACTTTAATATTAATTGATATATAGATTGCTTTTATTGTATTTAAAGCGTGCTATACATGTCGAAACTCGAAGAATTAGAATAAAAAAATCAAATGAGGCAAATTAGCTCCATTTTTGAAGTGTTCATAAATTCGCCTTAAGTGATTTAATCTATATTCCATGAAATCCTTCTATCTCCTAGTGAACCAACCACTCAACCATGATATGCGAGGTTTAGTGCTATTAAAAACTGTGTGAAACTTACTTGAACCCGGTTGGGCGTGCCAGGTAATGAACAACACTAAAGCAATTGCAATA
This sequence comes from Dendronephthya gigantea, assembly GCF_004324835.1. Classification (NCBI taxonomy): domain Eukaryota; kingdom Metazoa; phylum Cnidaria; class Anthozoa; order Malacalcyonacea; family Nephtheidae; genus Dendronephthya; species Dendronephthya gigantea. The sequence continues at coordinate 2,398,318 of NW_021163031.1, forward strand.
AAGTGCACCATAATTTGGAATAATAAAACATAAATTGTCTTCTCTTTTGACTTTGTTGCAGGACGAACAATGCTTTCATTGCTTTGTCGTTGTTTCTCGTTACCCTCCATGTCCCAATATGCCACCTTCGGGAAACTGGTCTTTTAAATGTCTGGAGTGATCATAGATTGCAAGCGTAAAAAAAACAGGGTGCGCGCACATGTTGATAAGTTTTTATTGCTACACACTCCTCTGCAGTGTTAGCGATATCGAGGTGAAACTTGCAACTACCTGTTACCAACTTTTTTTGCCTTCATTTTACTGGGCCTCAGCAGTGGCAGATTCAGGGTTTAAAGTAGGGTTTAAGGTACCTAGGGTTTAAGGTACCTAGTAAAAACGTAATTATTCATTCTAATTAATTTATTATTAGAAATACTTGCTTTCTTAGGATTACTGTAGTAAGGCTGCGTAACTGCTATTTTCACAGCAGTTTTGACTGGCTAATAACTAGAATACCTTCACTTCTCGGATTATGACATTTAATATGTATATTGGATTTTTTTGTATCAACAAGAAAATAAGGCAATGATATTATAAGTGATTAGTCAGGCTGTTTCATATGCTTAATTTTACATGTGGTTGGATATTTGCAAGTTGCTCATGCATTAGCATTCAGAGAGATGTTGTTATTTCCAGTTAAGGGGCAAACCTTTGGCTCAACACAAAAAAGGTTGGGGACCTTAGGATAAGATAAAGTTAGTGTTCATCTTTATTTTCACTACTTCTAATCATGTTTGAAAACCTGTATGACAAAAAAGCAACACTTGATCAACTCTTTGTAAAATTAAATTGTTATATCTAACTTGTTATAATTAACAAAGGACATAGAACTATCAAATTTAATGCAAATGCACATTCAAACATCCCAATGTTCAGACTATAAATTACTATATTAATGTAGGCAAAAAACAGTTCCAATAGACAGACAAACAAAAACTGATATGCATGTAGGGAATTTGTATGAGATTTAGCACTTGGCATTCACAAAAAATACAGCTAATGTTTATTAGAAATTGCTAAACTAGTAACAATTACCAACTGCTGTTAATTGTCAACTGCAATAGTAATGAATGAAATTTTTTTATTCAATAATAGAATTATTCAGGATAATATTAAGGCACATTGCACCCTTCAAAGAACAAAGTAAATAATCCAGTAAAAATAGTTGCTTCTTTCTTATGTTTTAAACTGGTGATGTTTTGCATTCCAAATAACTCAAGATATTGCAAATTAACCTTGGTACACTATTTCTACATTAAGAGATCCTAACACACACAAAATATTTATGCCAGGCTCAACTGCATTTCCATACAAGTTTTACATACAGAATCAGTGTACATTTACAAAACCAGGTTTTGCAAATGTTTGTTGTCTGCAAACATAGTGAGGTTGACTATTAACAATACTTGTGAATTTCAATCATTAAATTTTATACAAAAAACCTACGTTTCATTAGTAGTGTTGTATCACATTCGTCTCTCGGCCACAGAAGTCTGCGGTGATGGAAAAAACAGTTTAACGAAGTACAGTTTGTGTTCGATTGTTCATAAGGAAGGAGTCCAGCTCAAAGGATCATACATCCTTTCCTCTTCTTCTTTTTCACCTGGAGAGCGGCTCGTGTTGCTGTTTCAAAAACCTCTCTTACACCCTCCTTAGTTTTAGCAGAGCATTCAAGGTAAGCAAAGGCGTTAATGCGCTCAGCCATGTTGCGACCATCTTCGCTTTTCACAGGCTCTTGTTTCATCTTGGCAAGCTCTCGTTTGGTATTTTCATCATTGCGAAGATCTTTTTTGTTCCCAACTAAGATTATTGGAACATTAGGGCAGAAGTGCTTAACTTCTGGAGTCCATTTTTCAGGTATATTCTCTAAACTATCCGGACTATCAATCGAAAAACACATCAATATGACATCGGTATCAGGATAGGAAAGTGGACGCAGGCGATCATAATCTTCTTGGCCAGCTGTGTCCCATAAGGCCAATTCTACGGTTTTCCCATCGACTTCAATGTCGGCTACATAATTTTCGAACACTGTTGGTACATATACCTCTGGAAACTGATCCTTTGAAAAAACAATGAGCAAGCAAGTTTTACCACATGCACCATCACCAACAATCACTAACTTCTTCCTAATGGCTGCCATCTCTTTGTTCCCTAGAATAAAAACAGACCTTTACATTAGCTCACAATTCCTTGGACTTCCCAATTACTGACCTAAATCTGCAAGATTGAAAGTTTGAAGATATGCAAGTATTGCCACTAGATTACAAATGAGGAACCAAATGTGGAACTTTTTCTAATTTTCTATATTATGATGTACATTTAGATTATGTACATTTTAAGTGCATACTGTAGATTTGCAGAAAAAAAAGTAACTTAAGGTTGACCATTTTGCCGTGATAACTCATTATATACTTCTCATTTCTAAGTATTTTGCTTTTAACCCTGCTGCAGTGTTCCGCCTGCATTAGCCCGCAATATTTAGGACGAATTTTCAGCAGAAAAAAACTCGTGATTAAATATATTTGATTGTTACCTCTCAGTGAGTTCATAAAATAAGAAGCTATCCATTTGGCGGCGCAAAAAATTCAAACCATAATCGAGGAAACACTTTGGTTGTATTTTGGAACTTTGGACAGTAGCCAGAAAATCAAGAATTTGACCGGCCTGCCTTGCTCCTACAAGTCACATCTTTAGCGCCAGCAAATTACAGAAGCTTTGTTTTGGTTCGTACAAAAGTCGCAAAAATCTCGGTCTAATTATATATCTTTTCCGTGCTTTATAATGCATGAAATAATGCAATGACTTCAGTTAAATACCGAGTCATTTACAAGGAACTTTATTGTAGTTACAGAACATAACTTAGCACCGGTTGGCATCAGGTAAAATCCGCAGTCAAAAACAAGAGCACCTTGCTATTTAAAATTGCGAAACTTTGACAATGATAATGACTCTTTGAACTACCAACAAAACGAGCTTATTTTTGTATAGAAGGTGATAGACAAGCAAGCTTTGTCGGTAGAACTTTCGTTCCAAGTCAGCACACCCCTTCCGAGTTCGTATGACGTGCATTATAGTTCGGGAACATTTGTCAAGTTATTGACATGATTTTTTTGCTTTGTAACGCCCAAATACTGTCCAATTTTACTTCAAATACACCCTTCAGTATTCGGCTAGGCTTCCAGCTTAAAAATTCCGAACCGTAGTTGTTAAATTACTTGTATCCAACGACAAAAGTGTGGTAATACAAAAATCACGAAGGCGACAAATAACCCGTGAAGTAGATAGAAACTTCGTTAATAAAACGGTACAAAAAATGCCCATAAACGATCAAAAACACCTACATATGAAGCTAAATGCTTACCTCGACGAAGGAAGGTCGATTGGTGAATAAAAACCCAGTATTCCCCAAATATCTAAAGATTCTTTTCACTTCGCCTGTTCAGACGAATAAACCACACCTTCGAATAGAGCCGTAGAAAGGCTTATTAAAATGCGGCGGAAGTGAAAGCCTCGTCACATGACCACAGTCGCCCTTCAACTGCAATCTGATTGGCTCAGGCAAAACAGATTTTCTAAGGCTTAAAGCCAGGAATTTACTTGATTTCGATAAGTTTAGCAGCAAAATGTGGTATTTGTCACACCATTTCCGACATAGAAATTTCTGGCCCAAACAAAATTTAAAGGCCTTTGGCATGAATTTTTTGTATTCTCTGTGGGGTCGTTTGTATCCTTCAAACAAATGTCGCCCACGTTGACAACAAGATGTTGGTCAGCGTTTATGCATAATGTTTCCAAAAATAGACTCGGGCAAACTCGGGCTATAAAAGAAACTCCGCTCAGAACTAACTTCATTTGTGCTTGGTGGTCGCCAGGGAAAGAAGTGATGGCATGCGTAACCATTGGCTTTTACGATTGCTATTATTTAATCTTAGTTTATAACTTAGCTTCTCCGCTGTTTCATTATAATTGTTTTTAAAATTCCTGTTAGTAAAAATGTTGTCCATGCCATGACTTTCTCTCATAAATATAAAATATACTCTATAAATGGTATGCTCTGGCAACTTTGCTCAAACCTATATCACTAACCTGCCCTCTTATTAAATTCAAAACCACAATTTACTATCAGAATTGAGTATAAGAATTTTTACTCAACCAGGCCCCGTGGCTGATAATTCACTTTTCCAAAACAGAGTATAAATCTAAAGTCGAAACTTGCATTCTCAGAGGCGACACTTCTCTTCCAACTAAATGAAAAGACACTAATTTAAATGTAATCTATATGCAGGATATAACTAAGCAGGCACATCATAGGAATACGCAGAGTGAAAAAACAGAAAATTGCTTTAAAATCTTCGCTCTGCGCTTAGCAAATGGAATAGGCCAAAGGTTAATTGAGAGGACACACCCCTGATTAGCACAAATTCTAACGATCATTTCAAAATATAGGCATGCGGTGAAGATGGATAATGATGTATGGTTTTGTTTGACCAACTATAGCTGGAAAGCAACCTCAAATTTATAACCATTTTCTGGAGCATATGAAATGGCCTGGGCACGAGGAACAAGGTTTATCGACAAAGGATTAAAAATAATAAACAAAGTAAAATATTTCAACATCACTATTTGTCTTTTTAATTTTATCTTACAAAGAATCTTAATTTCTTGGTGATTTTGCTGAACAGCATAACAAGGAAGTAAATCGACAAAATATATTTATCTAAACGGTTTATTCTTCTTATATTCTTGTCCAGTACATTCCAGATCGCACACGATTGTAGTCAGGAAGTTGCTCAACGGGGCCTAAAATTATATGGCATAACATATGATCATATCCTCACCACTTTCCTCATTAATTCCTCACTATAATCATGACACCCTCACAACTCCCCATAACAACGTATCCTAGTCACAATTCTTATATTCAGAGAAGTATGAATTGTATTATTACAATTTCTGTTCCACCCGTACCCGTAGTGAATAGAAATTAGGTATCTTATGTATCTTAGCCCATAATGTAGCAGAATTCCCACGCGTGGCTAAAAGTTAAAACACACGAAATAGGTTTCCGGTTGCTTTCCAATTAATTCCAATAATAATAGTATAATATTACCATTATTCATCCAGCGGTGTTGATATTCATACGTCCGAAATGCAAGTTGAGGAAATTTGCATTGATAGGTTTACTAAATTAAAATTTTCCTGGCTGCTAAATTGCTTCTATTCCAACCTCCCCCCCCCCTCCACCCTCTCTAGTGGTCTCTGGTTTCCCTTTTTTTTTCAATAAGTAGGCCCTTAACTACCCATCCTCTCGGATCATGTTTCGATCACGCCCTTTCATCGTCAAGGATGATCCACCCCTCCCCAAGTTTTAGACCCTCAACATCAGCCATATTTATAATAAATTGACAGATGAAATGGACAACACAGCAAAGTCATCTAAGGTTTTCAAAACATAATAGCAAAAAAACTGACCAATTGCAGCAACAGCAACACAACGGTCATAAAGATATTTCGTGGCAACCTCTCTCACAGTCTTCGCATCCACCATCTAAAGAAAGATATTATACCCAAGACAATCAACACATAGTATTAAAAAAGTATAAAAAATCAAAGATAACTTACATCAATTCTTTTATCTAGTTCAGGAAGTGGGATTCGACGACCATATGTCAACATTTGTCTATGGTACAACAATATAACGCAATTTTTATACCCACAACAAAATATAGGAAACATCTTGTACGTAAAGTGATTTTACGTGGATTTTTATCGGTTACAAAACATTTACCTGCCTATATCTTCACATATTGGCGTTGAACCTGCGAAAAAATATTAACCACCTACTTAGAAAGGTATAGTTGCAAAATCCGGAGCAATATAAGATCAGTGAATGTGATACAATAGATCAAAATATGAGACAAATCACTACAAACCATCAAGTTGAAACAGCATATTGGTTTTTAAAATATTACGAGCCCTTTCAACTTCGGCATCTGTTATGCTTGTACAAATTCTCATCCTGTAGGTACAAAGTGTATTTTATTTACACGATGAATGTATATCCTTAGAATAAAATTTACATCAGGAAGACTGAACTTACCAATCTTTTTGTATAACATAGATAAGATTATCTATCGTCATTTTATCACACACCATGTAAATTCCCCTGAAAGAAAAGAAATATCATTATCCTTATCTTCGCGTCAATGTATTTCTGAAGATGCATATCTTCAACATACCAAAGTCCAGTATCCGTGTAACAAGTATTGAATGACATGAAATTATGAGCCAAATTGTGTTCAGCAACATCCTAAAACACGAATATTCATCTTGTTTCACTTGATTTAAACGAGGCAATTACCCTCTTTGATAGGTTTTTCCAATGCCGACAGAGAAAGTCTCATCCAGCAGCGCATAGTGGGAATCATTAACCATTTAAAAAGAAAGTATTCCTTTCTCTCGACAAACTACATTATGTGAACATTTTCTTTGCCACGCGTTTCTCATTTGATGTGAAAACGCGAAGCGTTCTTTGTCAGCGACTTACTCACGATGATTCATTTATAAACGTGTAACGATAAACCTCTTACCTGGGCAAGTTTACTGGATAAATTGTGGGCTCCACTGAACGAGCGATCCCAGTTTCCCACTAACTAAAATCAGGATTAACAAATTATGTTATTAGCTACCAGCAATACCTATTCATCCAGTTACAACAGTATGCCCCAGCAACTTACCACATTAGCGACCATTAAAGCAAAGTAGTCAGGATGAGTCCATCCACAGCCCTCGACCGCCATAGCGATGTGAGCGAACGGCATATCATCATTACGTACACGAATCTGGATGAGAAAACATTGAATTAATACTTACTTCTTACTAACCGAGCACGAGGTCTTTACCGAGAAATATCGGGCCTTTTTGAACAGACCGAGGCCTTTTTGAACAGACCGAGCTCGAAGAGTGAGGTTTGTATAAATATATCGAGCAAGCCAGGTTAATAAAAAGTTCATTATATGGCATAAGGCATGTATTTGCACTTGAAACAAACAAGAAATGCATGAATTCGTATTAGTAGCCAGGTACGAATTTGATAAAAGCCAAAATAAAATAATTTATTGAATTATTTAGTTTACATAAACTGTCTGGAGACGTCTTATTAATTTCAAAAGCAATTAAATTTCCTCTTGAGCATTTATTTGTGCCTTTTTCATTTAAAATTTCTGTTTTTCATCTCGTAATCCAATCGCCGGTAACGCCGGTCCATTACGAAAGAGTAATGAACCGCTGAAAATTCTTCTCAGTCAACGACTTAGCTCCATTTCACCGGAATTGACGCTTGCCATATAATAATACTCTTTATTTTTTTTAATGTTGTGCCTAATTCTCTCTTTATAAGAAATTCAATCATAGTGTACTAAATATAATTGTAAAAGAATTTATGACTGTACCGTTACTGAAACAAAAAGCATTGCCCACCTCGCTACCAGTAAATCTGCAAGGTTCAGGGACATCTGTTTCCTCGTATGTTGATCTCAGTCCACTGAACTGTTTCTCAGCTAATTTCACTAGTGCATCGTGATCAACACCTACAGAAATCAATACGTCGAAAAGTTAAGTTATTTGGTAGCAACACTAAACTAAGGGGCTGTTTACATGGTTCCGCCACAGTTAATTGAAGGGGATGGTTAGGCAAACTTTAAAGGGGGCATATTGGTTCCGCTTAGCTGAGATTCAACGAAATGTGAGATGACTTTGCATGGGGTATTGAAACAAGTCTTCATGAAACAACTTCAAGAACATGCTATTGCTACTGCTAGAATCGTGTTATATACTCATTTCAATACCATTACCTCGAAGTCATCTCACGTTTTGTTGAATTTCGGCTAAACGGCATCATGTAAACAGCCTCTCCTAAGGCAATATACATACGAGCGTCGTTCTCGAGCGTTTTCAAAATAGTTTATGTCTATTTAACGTTTCGACGCCCTGTCCACACGATCCAAGGAAAAATATGCTTAATATGTTAAATTAGCTTTTTTATTGTAAATTGACGGTGTTTGAAACCTTTTGGTAAGAAAACGAATGCGAAAACGAACGAAAACGTTACCGTGCGCACATGGTCTAAGGCTGTGTACACACGGTAACGTTTTCGACCGTTTTCATTTTCTTTTTCATGCCAAAACGGTTTCAAACACCGTCAATTTATAATAGAAGTTGAAGCTAATTTAACATATTGAGCATATTTTCCCTTGGATCGTGTGGATATATTTTAACATACTAATTTAACATATTGAGCATATTTTCCCTTGGCCGTCATAGCGATAAACTAGACAAAAACGATTTTGAAAAAGGTCGGAAACGAAGCTCGTGTGCACATAACCTCAGTCCAACAAATAACCACGTTTTGCGGCGGTAAATCTTATTTCCAAAATATAACATGAATTTGACGCGGTAGAAAAGAATGAAAAAATGTTTTCAGGACCGGAATTCCAACTCAAAATTTTCGGTTTCCCGTCTAAAACTTCAGATTATCACTTCCCCTTTAGACTAAATTATAATATTTAACCCTATATGTGGCATACGACAGTACAGTCATTACAAACACATCTGACCTCCTGCAGCAGCTAAAACCATCCTGGGTGCACTATAATGCTTATTGATATAAGCCAATAGGTCATCACGATTTATACTCCTATACAAGGAATAATACAAAAAATATTATGTTTGGATCAATTCCAATGCATGGCTAACAAGACCAAGGCTCTATTCTGAGTTACCAACTGGACAAGCAGAAAAATTAGCTTGAACACGCCGGAAACTAAGAAACGAAATGTTTAGCTGGTGGACTAGCAAACAAAAAGTGGTGGGGTTTTATGCCATGAAAAGCAACTGATATGGTTCATATAACATGTGAGAAAAATGCGTCATAAACCCCGACTATTTTGCTCGTTGCTGCAACACTCGAGTTTTCTCTTGCCAAGTCTCTATATATTGGCTCATCAAGCACTAGAGTAGTCATATTATCATCATACTTGATATTTTCTGTAGGTCCCAAAATTGTTCTTCCTAATGCAGTATCCTGATATGCTGTTGCATGTAAATGATCAAATATGACTTCTTCTAGTTGAGTATCAACTTCCTAGAAATATTTAAGGAGGTATTAGGCATGTTTTACACTTATGAGCTTTCTAAGGGCTTTCCTTGTCCATTCAAACTGACCTGCATTTCGCGTAAGATAACACCTCGCTCTCTCTCAATTTCCTGTTCACCAAGTTTTGAATTTTGAATGATATCAGCAAGAATGCCAACAGCTGAAGAACAATATTTTGATTTATTAATCTTATTCAGTGGCTTAGCCGGCCTCGATAATTGGGGGGGGGGCAATATTCATATATTCATGTTAACAGACTGTAAAGACAATTCATTTGAAAAGAAGTTAATCCTGTGTATCACGAACATATTAATTACCCCCCCCCCCCCTCCCCCAATTATCGTTCTGGCTATCACACTGATCTTATTGTGAATCATATTGGTGTTTTTTACTTCTTCTCCCAGTAAAAATCGTACATTCTAACCCAATCAGTCAGAAAACAAGATGTACAACTTACATCGGAACATGAAAACTACGATTACGGAAGTGAAAAATGAAAGAGAAAACACCAAATCAAGTAGAATTTTAAGAAAAATAACCTTTTTCGACGTGCCCGTCGCTTAAAGGGCGTTAATTGACTTTCATTAACAATTTAAAACACGTTTTTAAAAACGGTGCATCATGGCACATCTTTTTCGTAAACAAGCTTAAAAGAAATACCGAATGGTTTCTCTGCAGGCTTGCTTGATCTATGCGCGAGGAGTATTTCGATTTTCGAGTCTTTTCGAAAGCGGGAAAATACCTGAGCAATAATAGGCACCAGCGATGTTACGATTTTGGAATGTCGGGTAACATCCTTCTTGCCTGAATCAAGCAAGTCTGCGTGGAAGAGCCATCAAAATGGCGTGAATAACGTAAAACTGGTCTTAATATTAACTTTCTCGAAAATTCCGTGCATGAACCACGTTATTCTGCACGACAACTATTTGATATGAACATTCTGAAAGTCATAATATTGATTTCATCATCTCAAACGTGTAAGTCCTGTTTGAAAAGCAAATTTCAGGTTGGGGCAAATGTTGGGGGTTGAATATGGTCCGAAATCAGGGCATAAACGGGAATCATATTTCAAGGATTGATAAAGCACCCACAATGATCAACAATATTATAGCATACTGACCACTTTACAAGCATTTGTAAGTACTAATCAAATGTGAAAAAAAATTGTACTTTTCAAGAGAAAACTAAATAACAACCTTGATCCATATCTTTATTGAAACATTTTGCATAGTAAACAGTCTGTTCTCGGGAAGTGTAGGCATTCAAGTGAGCTCCTGCATTCTCAACTTCAAGTTCCAACTGTAACTGTGTTCGCCGTTTGGTTCCTTTAAATGCCATGTGTTCAAGAAAATGAGCAACACCATTGTTTTCTTCTGTTTCAAATCGGCTTCCTGCATCTATCCACAAACCAACCTAAAAATGAAAATGATTTGGTGCAATTTCTTAGTGAAATATCACATTTGAGGCTCCGAAGGTTGCATATGCCAAGGTAATTCTTTTATAAATACATTATTGATCACAGACTTACTGTTGATGTTGGGATACCAGAATTCTCAGTGGCCACTTTTAAACCATTTGACAAAGTTGTAACTTTGGTTTCCGGGACATTATGCAATGACTGGATAAAGTAGCCAAACACAAATAATAAAAATTAGAATAAAATAATACTTAAATGGTGTATACATCTAATTAAAAAAATTGAAGTATAATATTAGGGTTATTATGATTACAGGCTGGATCAATTGCTTGTAATAAGGCTCTATTTTACAAAGAGACAGATGATTGCATCACAATAGCTCTGCTAACATTAACTGCTTCAAAGAACAACATTCGGGGCACAGGAAGGTACCATTATCTCTGTTATGTACCTTTCTGCTTTGCACTAAAATTTAGGCCCAGCAAAGAAGTGAAAGAACCAACTTTACAGTATTAAAGGTTGGTTCCTTTATTTACCCATAAACTAATAACCCATAGGGGTCTTAGCAGGCAATAAACCATTAACTATTCACTTCATTTGAACATTTCGTTCCATTTGAACGATTTTATAATATAGTCACACATTCGAAAAACAAAACTATACTGTGTGCAATAAATGTACACATATAAATTTTATATTTGTACCTCTTGATAGGCCGCTGAAGTACCAAAACAGCGCGCAAATGTGGCCTGGAAAAAAGTGAAAAAGAATCATTGTAGAAAACAACAAACATAGGACAGATATCTCTGAGAATTACAAAATATATTTTCGTGTACCTTAGAGCTATTACGAAGAAAAGAAGCGGCAGAAATGCTCCTTAAAATGGGAATTTTTGACGCCATTTTCTCGTGAAAGTAAAAAGATAAAAAAGTTAAGAAGACTAGGCACGAGTCGTCCCCAGACTCTTTCGGTTTCACGCTGACCAACAATTTGCTGACTCATTTCTCCACATTTCTCCACATTTTCTTTTGGTGAAAGAGAAAAGAACCGTCAAATTTTGGAACTTTTTGCTCAATCTTGGAAAAATAAACAAAGGATTATGTTTTTAACACGTTCAGAATACGACAGGTACGCTCAGATTTGCTGATATGATCTTTTAGTTGTTAAATCTGTTCATGCTGATTTCCCCCCTCATCTCTATCAATGATCTCTTGACCCTTGCAGAGGAGTGAACACTTTCTCCCCCGAAGGAAGGCTTTTCCAAGTGGAATACGCCATAGAAGCTATAAAGGTGAGGGCGTAACAAAATCATTATGATTCACGAGTTAAACTATTTGGCTCTACCTACTTCTACACTCTTCCACAAGTTTGCTCACCAGTTGACAGTAAAGAATGGTATACTACTAATAGTGGTTGATCATGATCCTAGTCTTTTGTACACTACCAAGAAATCAATGACTTCCTAACAATGACTTTTGTACTGAGAAATCTGCTGCAAACTCAGATTTTATGTTGTAAAACCAGTAGTTTTTATCAGTTCTAGATCACAAAGGTCATACCACATTTTATATTTATAGCTTGGTTCTACGGCTATTGGTATTCAAACATCAGAGGGGGTTGTTCTGGCTGTGGAGAAGAGAATAACATCACCATTAATGGAAGCTTCGAGTATAGAGAAAATTATTGAAATAGATAGTCATATAGGTTAGTAGCTCTATCACTATAGACAAAATTCATAATAAACATCATTGATTATCGTTACCTGTCATAACAGTCACCTGGTCAAACACTTTTCAATGTTTTATATTTCCTAAAAGTTCACAATACTTCATATATCACTAGGATGTGCTGTCAGTGGTCTCATAGCAGATTCCAGAACTATGGTTGATAAAGCAAGAGTAGAAGCACAGGTATGAAGTGCAGTGTCTATGTAATGGTTGACCCTAATACAGATTACTACAGCTGTTATATAAGTTATGTATATATATATTTGAATTTAGAACCACTGGTTTACATACAATGAGCCAATGTCCGTGGAAAGTGTCACTCAGGCTGTTTCAAACTTAGCTTTAGAATTTGGGGATGATAATGCCAGATCTGGTGCAATGGTTTGTATACAGATTTTTCTTGTGAAGAAAGGAATTCCCAGGCTTTGTTACTATTTAATTGAAATACTACAAAAGCTACAACACATCTCCTTTTTCAGAGTCGACCATTTGGTGTTGCATTATTATTTGGCGGATTCGATGAAAATGGCCCGCAATTGTAAGTCCTATTTTTTAGTTTTTCATGTCTAATCCATTTAGAATAGTCAATCTTACATAAACATCTGCTTTAATTAGATATCACCTCGACCCATCTGGAACATTTATACAATATGAAGCAAAGGCAATTGGTAAAATACTATAGACTTCTGTGTATTAATTAAAAAATGCCTTATACCTTTATCATAATATATATAATTGTTGTGGAAATAAATGAATATTTATTAAATATCTTTTACTTTGTTTTTTCTCTAGGGTCAGCCTCAGAAGGAGCCCAGCAATCTTTACAAGAAGCCTACCATAAAGTATGGATTTTCTTTCATGCTTAGATTGCTTTCTATTGTGAAAAGATACTTACTTGCAGCTTGTTTCACATACCATTTTAGTCAATGACCTTACAAGAAGCCTGTAAGCAAGCACTAACCATTCTCAAGCAAGTTATGGAAGAAAAGCTTAGTGCAACAAATGTCGAGGTTTGTATTGTAGCAGCTGGTAGAAATTAACATACTGGAAGCTTTAAGGTGATAAAAGTAACCTTTACTACCCCATATCATATCAACTATATGTATTCAAAAATTAATTTCCATATATCAACCACAGCTTTAGTCAACCAACATAATCCATATCTATCCCCTTTAATCAATGCTATTATTTCTTTTTTATAGTTGTGTACAGTCACAAGAGAAAATAAATTTAAGATGTTTGAGAAGAAAGATATAGAGGACATAGTTAAAGACATCAAATAGACTTGAAATTATAGATTTGACTCAAATAGACTTAACTGTCCATAGTTTTTCTCAAGTACTAAACATAAAGCCTAAGATATTTCAAAATCATCCAAGGTCTACCATGCAACAAATGATGGTCACTCAAATAATATTTCCGCATTTTGTTTCAGTTGTAAATTTTTATCTCTATGACCATCTTCAAAGTTGACCAACATCTGATGCACACTATCATCTGTTAATATGATTGCATCTGATTTAGTCTCAGTTTGACAGATTTGCTGGACCAATCGTATGTGAAGATTTGCAATTGAAACTTAGTACCTGAGAGATCATTGTTCGACGTCATGAGTAGTGTCTACTGCATGGTTTAATAATAATTAAACGATTATCAATCAAAAACTCTGAAGTATTGCCACATTTGACCTGACTAGTTGATTTAGCGCCGCAGGCTGGTTGTTGAAGACTCGATTGTTCAAAAATCTAATTCTGCAAGTTAGAAACTTTCTAGGAGATCGTTTTCAAGTTGTTTACTACGGTAAGACATTTTTTCGTTTTAACTAAACGCTAGTGCCATAAAAACGAGGCTGGAACAACCGGTCCTGTAGTGTCTAAACTGTGAAGATACTTGGATGAATAATACTTAGATGATACTTGTACTATAAAAGCCGTCCTCGGGAAGAGTTGCGAAAAAGTCTTCAACATTTGTCCGAGAAGATTCCAAGCAGGTCACGGATTTTACGATCTTTTTAAACATAGACATGAGGTGATCGCATGATCCTTCCTCGAACCTTCATATAATATATATACCATGAGTGCATTACCTGATGACCCTTCAAGTTCAAGGTTTCAAGGTTTTTCTAGATGTTCATTTAATGTATCGCAAGAAAAGGGTTATAATGTTAAAATGCGTGAAGTATAGACCTTCAGCGAAATTATTACACACGGCTGGTAAGTTGAATATGCCTAGTCTACGCATAGAGGGCCTATTTCGGGCATGGGTCTGCGGCGCAGGCTAAATATGCCAAACACCACGCTACACTAGCCCTGTGTCACATTATCTTAGGTTTCAACTATGACGTACTAACAACGATTTGGCTTTTCCAGCCTAATATACCCACCCTGATCAATACCATCGTCATAGCTATAAATTGAAACTGATGTGCTCTCGGGACATTTTCCTATAAATATTGGCTTCACAGTTATCTGTTTCTTACCATTATTTTCCTTCCTAAACTCAAGTACTGTAACAACTTCCTAAATTCCTAATTCCTACACTGCATGCCATCGCGCTTTAGAAAACGCTTTATATTCTGTCATTTTCATGTATTCGAACTCACCCATCCTCCCCTAGACCTCTAAATGGAATCAACTTTATCGAAGGCAGGAAACTTGTTACCATGAGGCAGTTCACATGGCCTATTTGGCACTACCTGTATAAATTATATCGGATTTTTATTTCAGCCCTTTTTTTCCTTTGAAAAAAGTTTTCCTAAATAGAGGATAAGCCGATGATATTAACTGGCCGACAATCGTGCGTGATACGATATACGTGAGGAGACAAACTTCAAAGGTTAAGACTTGGGTTGGTATAGTGCTCGCACTTCAACTTGCCGGACAGAATAAAAACAATTACAAGTGATACAAAAAAGAGAATTTTTTTTCACCGTTGTTGCCCATACTATGTTCATCTGAATTGTCGCTGCGGGGACAAGAGCCAGTTGTAGGCTCGTGATAAAAACATTTATTTCAGTGGTTAATATATAGTATGAAACTTCGTACAAGAGGCCCGGGAAGGAAAATTTGCTATATTTCAGAAAGATTTATTGTAAAATTGAGGCCTCATTCAACAGCAAAATATGGATATTCAGGTCACCAAATCGTACAAGACCCACGAAATGACTAGTTAATTTATTAGGTATATCTGAGCCACTGCATGAGAAGAGTTTTCTACTAACTCTGTTAACACTAGACATGGTGATATATCTTACTTCATGTAACAACTGTTATAACATTATCCTACTTGGTAGATAGAGTTTGATTTACAGAGAACTCTATTGGCTCTCACCCAGTGCTCACACAAATCAAAAATCGTAGAGGTTGCAATTGCTTCATTTTTACCATGCTTATTGACACGTTACTGGCACGGAGAGGAAACAATACAAAAATAGTTAAAATTCATAATCAAAATATCTAAACATTTCTTGTCTTAGTTAAGGGTATGTCTGACACTTTTGCTCCATCCTTTTTAAATTAACGTGTGGAATAATCAAGTCTGATATGGTTTCATTTTAGTTTGATTAAATAGTAAATGTCAGGAAACGTTTTTTATTTTTCAGACTGAGCACCTCTCAGTCTGTCTCATCTTTATCAGTTGCTCGCATTTTTTTCCAACAACTTAACGTATATACGTGCAGTTGGTCGGTCGGACTCTTGACCTTGTGAACAGTGGCACATTTTTTACAGGATACAGCACTGACGTCGCTTTAGTTCTTCCGTGCATGCTTTGACGGAGTGCGTCATTTTTATCAAGTGGCTGCCTGCTGGTATGAATGTTGTTTAAAGTGTAAATAATTATTTGCCAGTTTCCATTAATAGCTGTGATGTGTGCATGATGTCAATTTGTTGGTGTTGTAAATTAATTTTTTAGGAACGAAGTGCATTGTGGACTAGTGGCCATGATGCTGCGCGGTCTCTCATGGTACGCTTTTTCAGTTCCTCTCTGATCAACAATGGTACATGATTTATTACATGTTTTATTAGTAATGAACTTTGAATTCAGAAATTGAAGAAAATCAGTATGAAAAAATATTTAAAATTCCAAACTATTCCCCTTCAATGAATAATTTTCAGGATTGTTGCCTTCGATCGAAGACTTTCAGTTCACACTCATAAAGACTTCCAAGAGACTTTATTAGAAAGCAGGGTAACGCTAAAATTTTATAATTTGCTGATTTCTAAATTTACCGCATATATATAATTGTGAATCCATGCGACAAATCAATTTGCGACAGATTTTGGAACACATTTCTATACTAATTTTCTTGTATGATTGCATGGCGACTTTAGTAATTATAATAACTTGTAGGTACACCACGTAAGTATTAAATACTGCAAAGCTTTCGGTCCGTTAACCCGGACCTTCATCAGTGCAATTACTTGAATACACGTTTGCGCGTCACTTAAATATCATGTTAGTCGTGATTAGTCGTTTAATTAATAGCGCGAGCAAACTAATCACGACTAACATCATGATATTTAAGTGACGCGCAAACGTGTATTCAAGTAATTGCACTGATGAAGGTCCGGGTTAACGGACCGAAAGCTTTGCAGTATTTAATACTTACGTGGTGTACCTACAAGTTATTATAATTACATTTCTATACGTTTATAACTCTGTGAACAGAACGGCGAGACATCATTATGTTGGGCATAGCAAATTGAAAGCGTAAAGTCAAGAACTGTATCGTCCAGGAAATCCTTGAGTTTAATCTACTTACGGGTTACTATGCTGGCAATGGGACTTTATCGAATCTATGATCACGGTCATGCATATAAACCCCATTTATACAACACTCCATTCATTTATCGGCACGCCACAACTAAAATGGTGGGCACCCGTACTCCCATTTTATCCGTGCTCGGTCTTTGTATTGATAGCCTAAACACTAATAAAACTGGGCAGGCATGTACCAATTTTAACCGTGCATTTTGGATAAATTGATTGCAGATTGTGTAGTGTGGTTATATATATACTATAATGTAATAATGGTTCATAATGGACGGAATTGATTTTTTATCAACCCGGCTTCATTTGATATTTTACTGATGCGGCAATTGAGGAACAAAACCCACGCAAAATCGTTCCCATGCAAGATCAACTCACACGGTGTGAGGACAATGTGAAATGACGTTACTTTTGTCTCCTGCATAACGTCTCTCACCCTGACAACTTCCTAACACATAAATTAGATTACTTCGTTCCTCGCTTTGTAAAATGAGAATGTTGGGTATGGGGAGTGGTTTCCCTCAAATGTGATTTTCTCATGAGAAACATTGAAGAATTCCTAATCAAAATTAAGACTTGCCCGAGGATTGTGCATGAATAATAGTAAAGTATATTAACTGATTCTCTTTTATTATAACAGCAATCATTGGTCAGAAGATTTTAGAGCTACACTCAATCAATAATATCAATTGAATGTGAATTGGTCGCAAAAGCAGTCGAAAGTTCAATGCAATAGATGAATGTGCAGTTTTGAAAAATTAAAATCACATTGATATAGAATCCATGCAAAATAATCCTTTAATGAATAAGTGTTTTCGCTTTTAAAAGTTCGGTTCAATATTTTTCACGCACCTGCATATATTTCGCAGGCAAGTATTTATGGAATTCAAGTCTGTCATTTTACAGTGGGCATGCATGCAGTAGAATTTGGCAAGATTAGCTTAGCGTCTGGCGATGCCGCACGGACACAATAGGTTTTTATAAACTTTCCGGTTTTTCGGATCAAGTGTTTGTTTTCTGCCAACGCTCCGTGGAGAGGTAATTTTCTGTTGTATAATAGCGGGCGAAGCGTACATTGTCTTGAACAGGATCTTTTATAAGCTTATAACAGCTTTGTGAGAAAATTTTCAAAGGCCTGTTCCGCGTCGCGAGGGCGAAGCCGAAGCAATTGCAATGGGAAATCACCTTGGGAAATCAAATGGAAAATCCAGTTCTATAAAGAATAATGTATATATATTTACGGCTATTGTGAAATTTTTCGGTTTTTCGAATTCCTTGAAATCTGCGAAAAACTAAAAGTTAAGCCCGGCGCACACTGTTACATAATCTATTGAATAGTTAATCATCATACATGCCGTGCGATATTGTAATATTTTACCAAACAAGTTTAGAGACAAGAAACAGTTAGGGTCTATATTCATATATGTATACCGAACAAGTTATCAGAGTTATATGCACTGACTTTGTACACTTTTCTAACTATAATTCTGTAAAGTCCAGTTATTTCTGTAAAGTCCACGTTTTGATATAAACAGATCACTTGAAAGAAGAAGTATATTCCAATTAAATTTGAAGTAGTTGTATTCAAATTTGCGCCAAGCGGGCGAGGTGACCGGATATGGGGATGGTTGTTCCGTTAATAATAGATAAGAGCATGTAAATTGTAATTGTGATGGAACTGCAATAAAATACTATGGGATTTCATTACTTGAAATTGTGAACGGCTAGCTATACCTTTTAGAAAATCTTTACAGGTTCAATTTCTGTATTTAACTACATAATAACTTTATCTATTCACGAATGAATAAAAAAATAACAAACTATGTCGTCATACCGGAAACCACAGGATGTCGTGGGTCATTGACATTGACTTAGAGGAAGGTGTTTCGTTTAAAAAGCGACTGCGCGAACCATTCTGTTATCAAAAGTTGTGAACTTGAAAGAAAACCAGCCACGTACGAAATTATTGCTCGCCAAGCCGATCACGTAGTATTGGGTAAAAGGCAACGATGTCGGTGAAGACATTGAAAAGAGCGTTAAGTTTTAGACAGGATAAAAAAAATACTAGTAAGTATATTAATATTTGTACCAATAAGTTATAGCAGGTGTTATTGCCTAATCAAAAAGGGCCCCGATAGCATTTGCGTACAATTATGTCTGTAGTGTGCTTAGGGTTTCTATATATGGTAGTCTATAATGGTTACGTTTCAAAACAGTTATCGGACTGACAAAAATATTCCTCATGGTACAGTATATCATATGACCTGGCTTAAATAAATATATATAAATGTCATGTGAACATTGATTAATTGTATAAATAGGTATAGTTAACATTACCTATATTGGGTCGATAGAGTTGTGAAATAATTTGTTAATCAGAATTGCCTGAATCAGAGTTAACTGTATACGATTTAACTCACAAAATATTGTGAGTTTTATAAAACCGTTTCCTGGCGAATCAGAGAAAATGCCAGAAATGAATAAATATAAATGCAAGCAAGAACCCTTTATTTGTTTACTAAGGTGTGAAGTCAAGATCTTTCGAGATCTAACAACAGTTTTTGTCCTTTAAAAACTTTATTATGACTTGATTATTGTTAAACATTATTTTAGGATATTCTTTTATGCATGTTAGGCGGCATATATATAAAGCCATCTAGCTATATCATCTATATATTGATAAAACAACAAAATCGGATGATCAAAATAAGGCTTCACAGCAAAACATCGAGATTCATTTAATGGTCAACAAATACTTTTGCTTATCAATCATTCAATTATTGCTGAAATTGTTTTGAAAGCTTGCAGTTATATCAAGTATTTGAGATCAAAAGTCCGGAAAAAGTTTTATAAAAATTATGTCATCACTATAGATCTGTCAAACATGATGAGTTGTAAAATATTGATAACAGTTTTTTAAACATCCATAATCAGGGTGATCAACATTTTTTAAACTTCCTCGTATCTAAAGATAACGGGGGGTTTTTTTCGCATTAGATCGGATTACGATACCGGAAACATTGGAAGAAAAGACGTAGCCGTTGTCGTTTCAGAGCCGACCGCGTCTTCCCGTTGTCTTCGTGTATGTTTAAACTATTTAAAATGCTTGAACCAGCTTCAACGTGAAGACAATCTCGCACCCAGCGCAACGCATTCTGACTCACATAGGGAAGGGAAATGCTCTGTGTACGAAACTAGCAGGAAATAAATTTGGAGCATTATAAATCTTCTGCGCTAGTCAGGTTGTCAATCAAGTCTTCTCTTAAGAATAATTGGTCCACCGTTGTCTATGTCTCTACGTCCCAATGTTCAAGCGTGAAAATTAATTTGAGCTCAGTGGATAAAATTATTTTTTAGGTCCAATATACAAATAATGATGAAACAAAGAGAGATCGCGTGCATGCTAATATAATCATGAACTTGATGATTTGGCGTGGTTGCTTGATAGACAATGATAACAGTTAAAAAAACTTTTGAAAAAGCTCTTTAAGATCAGCCATGATTATGCCAAGTGGGAAACATCCCCGGAAGTCTAATATTAGGTCAATATGAATACTACATCTTTGATAGTTTATACCTACCACAAATTACCTTTCATGCACGGGCATAATTGTGCCTCCTATTACCCCCCCCCCCTCTCTTTTTCTAATGCTCGTTTCAACTTTCGAATTAAGATGAAAATATTTCTGCCCACACAAACATAAAGTATAGTAAACATTAAGAATCATATTAGCTATCGTTGCGTAACTCATACGACGCGCTTTATATTGGGCTTGAACGCCCTTCCGAAATTTATAGTTCAGTTGACAAAAGTCAACGGATACTACGCTTTTAGGCTCATGCATAGCTCAGATTATTAGTAGGAATAACATGGTATATAAGACTAATAACAGACAGGAAAATGCCTGCGAGACTGTCGTGAGAAAGCGGTAGATTAGAAATCATTCTTAAAAAGAACGAAATTTTACCGCTCATTTTTACCGCTCATTTTTACACTCGTTATCTTAGAAAACAATCAGTTTCAGACATTTTAAACACGTGGATAACTCTAATTGTCCGAAACCCCCACAATCAATAGTTTCGAATGCTGTTTTGTTCCCTGCTACTGTGAATCAGCATCTTTAAACCATCAAGAAATAACGACAGTAATACACGACACTGTCAAATCAATAATGTACGAGTACATCCTCTTTATTCCTAATATATTGTTTTCACTTTTTTAGTCAAACAAGGTCCGAAAAAGACTTTGAACATTGTGATAGTTGGAGATGGAGATACGGGCAAAACATGCTTATTGATGTCGTTCAAAGGACGACCATTCCCAACGGACTATGTTCCGACCGTTTTTGAGACCTACACACGTGACATACGTCTTGACGGCGAGGCTATTCAACTTGGACTGTGGGACACCGCTGGTCAGGAGGGGTATGATCGCTTGCGCCCTTTGGCGTATCCTCATTGCGATTGTTTCGTTATTTGTTACGCTGTGGATTCACCCGACTCACTTAAAAATGCCAAAGAAAAATGGTTGCCAGAATTAGAACACTTCAGTCCAAATGTGCCAAAGATTTTGGTTGCGACAAAAAAGGATATACGAAGAAGAACATTGGCTATAATGGATATTTTGAACGGGAACAAAACTCCCAGTATCGTAAGCTATGAAGAAGGGTTGTGCACAGCAGCGGAGATTGGTGCTGCGAGGTTTTTGGAAACTTCAGCGTTATGTAATGATGGTGTGAGGGAAATGTTTGCGCAGACAGCAAGAGTTGCATTGGAAGCAAGAGAAGAGAAGGAATGTAAGAAAAAAAAGAATGAAAGATGCTCCATTATGTAATGTGCTAGCTAAAACATCAAATACATTCTGGAACAATCGTATTGAGATCGATGCCATAACGAAACTTGAGTTTACAGGCAACTGACGATCGCAACAATCTTGTAGTTTTGGATCAAATAGCACCAAAGAGACTATGTTGAACTATTGGCATTCAAAAATCCTGGAAAATTATAATCATGACCTTAATTAGATCATTTGCTTCTTACCTGAAGAACTGCATTATATTGTTTACAAATTCTCCTAAATGAGAACTGAGAAGAGTATATTTTTGTGAGTTGTTTGAAGTTTTTTATGCAATCATTATACGGAAAATCTATTTACTTTAAAAGTTGTGATATATAATACTAATTATGATAATTAAATATTTATTATATTGTATAAACATGTATTAATAATTTAAGTGACAATGTATATTATCCAAACTGTGTATATAGTATGCTATATATAGGTCTATTATATTAATAAATTGTATTTGTAATTGTATTATTATAATAATGATTATTTAAAACTGTAATTTACATTAATTCAAAAACAAGAAAGTATATGTTTATAAAGTTATTACATGAGTTTATCATATTTATGCATACTGTGTTCCAAAAGGAATTAGCATGCAATGCGTATACTGCAAGACCGAGACGACGAAAAGGATAAAAAAGTTTGGGAAGAGATAAAAGACAACGCATTGATATCATGCCCGCGTTCCTATGGCTTATATATGCATGTATAAGCGTACGTCGGTAAACAAAAACCAATAGTCAATACCAGCCAACAAAAACTCCAAAAAAATATACAACAATTCCACGAACACTGGTCGTGGTTAATGATTATCATGCAACAATATAATAACATGATTATCAACAATACAATAACATGATTATCAACAATATAATAACGTAGCTATAATCGCTTAAAAACTGAAAAATTCGTAAAAGTCAGGAAGTGCTAGCATTGTTGCAATGAATTGCTAAATAAACTTCATAGTTAACATCTCCAGCACACACCTCCTTAAATATTTACTATATTAGAGAAGTTATTTACCAGAGCCCGGCAGTTGTTCAAAAGACGTTTAACTTAACCCAGGGTTAACGCAAATCTTTAATTACATCTTTTTCATCGCTTGTTTAAAAAAGCTGAATATCTTTTCCATTAGTATTTTCTGGTTCAATAGAAGTGATATTTTCTAAAGTTTTAAAACGAACAGTGGTTCAGAAGCACATAAACTAAAACAGTGCATGGATTAAAATTGAACCCATGCAAGAATTAGCGATAACCTATAGCTTTGAACAAGTGGCCCCAAGTAGCCTATTATCATTGTAGTTATCCTCATAACGTGGCCTCATAACAGATGAAGGCGCGATTACATAAGACTGCGAGTTGAGACATGGTGGCAAAGAAAAGTCTACATAGACTACTTTCACCTGTATGCATGCATGAGAGTTTTTGGGGACTCTCCATGCTCGATCAAACGAGAACAGGGGTATAGCATGCGAGTGGGTGAAAGTGGACTGGAAATTGACCAGAAGAAAAACGATTTTCATCCCAACTCTCATACAACTCTCATGAAGATTGACGAGTTAAACGAAAAAACTCTCGTAAACTTGTATTAATTAAAATATAATTTGCGACAGATCAATCATCAAAGCGGATTCGAGCTGGCGGTCAAATGTATGTGCGAGTTGCAACTTTCTATCAACATGCATTAACTGCATGCATTCTCGTTTGACAGGCGCTAAAGTAACAGTTGCCAGCCATTAATAAAATTAATGAAATCTTCCATAGGTATTTACTCGTTAAAATATCAATAATGACAATCCGTTCATAATATATTCCTGGCTTAGGGCCTGTTCTTATGAGAGGGCCAGGCTCGCTTTTGCCGGGCCAACTTGTATTCGCATTCATATGAGCCGGGTCTCATCACTTACAGCCCTGTTCAGCCTGGCTGACTCGCTTGACGTTTTCATTTGGGCCCGTTAAAGGCGAGATCTTACTTCGTTCAGGCTGGATCCCGTCACAGCCGGGCTGGCCTGGTTCCATATGAATGCAATTTTACAAATATAGTATATAAAAGAATATGCGAGGCGAGATCCCGGCACTGCCGAGCTAGCTCGGCTAAACCGGGCTGGCCTGTCTTACCATAAATATAATTATAAGTTAATTTGTCAAACTGTATCTTCATCATCTACTTTCCTGGCAGTAAACTACGAATCAGTCCAGTGCTACCACTACGACTTTGTTTGCTCTTCGACTTCTCTTCTTTTTCACTTTTCAAAACTGCCCGGATTGCTTGCTCAAAAACATCCCTAACTCCATTCTCGGAAAGGGCTGAACATTCCAAGAATGCATAAGCTCCTTCTTCGTTGGCTAACTTCAAGCCTTCGTCAAATTTCACAAATCTTTCCTTTGGAACTGGTCGATCCGAATTCAATCCGAGAGAACCGTTTCTGCTTAAGCTGGTGCGTGGTCGCACATCCAGTTTTGTGCCCACAATGATGATAGACGCTTTTGGTGGTCCATATTTCTTGACCTCGGGTAACCAAACCTGTGTTACGTTCTCAAAGCTTTTTCGACTGTCCACCTGCAATATATATATAAGTGTTGGTTAAAGCCTTTTGTATTTTTCATATGAACTAACTGCATTGCGTATCATCATCATGTCAGGCTTGGAAGGTTTGGTTTAGACAAGGATTATAGGTTTTATCAAGAATATAAACTCTATGGGGCTGGTTGTATAAAAACGTAGTTAACTTAACTATAGTTAATGACATAATTGACCAATTAGAGTTAACTACGATTTAACTACGCAAAATGTAGTTAAGAGTTTTATACAACCGGCCCCTGGAGTTTTAGCCTTTAATGTGGATTAGAGAAAAGACTTTCGTAAACCCTATGAAAATCCATTCAACGTGCCAAAGTGCCATGCAAGTTGTCAATACATGTAACAGCTTGTCAACCTCGGTTCCCATTTCTGCCGAAGGCGCCATAGTATAGTATTATTTGTATATCTATTGACAGTAACTTCATAAGGAGTTTTTGCAAAACTGATGGTGTTTTTGCAAAATTCAGGTAAAATTACATACCGAGTAACACACGAGAAATACGTCACACGTCGGATACGCCAGCCGTCGGAGACCTTCGTATTTGGCTTCGCCAGAGGTGTCCCAAAGCCCAAGCTCCAGTTTTCGGCCGTCAACTTTAATGTTGTGAGTAAAGGTTTGAAAAAATTCCGGGATTTCTTGGTCGGTCAGTTTTCCATCTTTTAAAGCGCACAGTAACGACGTTTTTCCAGCCTTACTGTCACCAACTGTGACCATGTTAAAAAAATCTTTCAGGAAGATAAATGAATAAAAATCAGACAAGAGCTTTAACACACCTCCGCACTAGGCAGGTGATTATAATGTTGACACATGCATGGTTAAATATAACAGCGCACACTACTTTGTGCATGGCAACAAGAATTTCAACTTTTGTAGTCGTGACGAACTGTATATATACAACAGCTTTCTGCATGTTGTTTTGAACCCCATGAAAAATATCGAAAAACATTTATCATAAAACTTTCTTTTGTATCTAATGAGACTGCTTAGATCCTGGTTCAGACTGGTTCACACCCTGGGCAGTTCAGAACCTTTTCCACTAGAAACCTGACCCCAAACAGTACGATATTTTTGCCACATCATCAGTTCCATTGACTGAACGTTTGTTCACTGTGTTGTTTACCAACAACGGAGATATTAACTTCCCTAATTTCCCTTTCAATGTAAGCCTTATATATAAAGCCACTAACTCTACTAAAACACTTCACAATAGGTAAGTCCTACAAACTCAATCAGTAACTTTTTAAGTGCTCAAACTAAACTAGGCATGTCAGAACAGCTAGGAAACAGCTGAACATTTTCAGGCAAGGCCTCACCAGGGTGCGTAACGAAAATCAAGTTCAAGGCTATATATAGATGGTCTGCTCAGACGTAGGTTGTTGTGTATAAACACGACTTATGCATGTAAGTCCTTCACATGCAGGGTAGGATCTCAAACAAGTCTTCAAGTTAAAGGAAAATATGAATATAATACAGACAGAAGATTGTTTTTGAAAATATGAACACTTGATTGCTTTGCTTTATTTCGGCCTCGATTTTACCGTTCTTCATTCACAGCGTTAACCTTTCAGACATTCAAAGACACAAAGCAACCATATGAATAAAACAAAGACGACACATACTCTAGCTATGCCTATGGCGCCGCGCATTCCACTTAAATAAAATGCCAACTTAACACATTCTAGCAACCAATCGTGTCGAGCGCGTGGTTTGTTGACGGTGCTCAAAACAGCATTATTTCCTAAATTACAACAATTATCTTTATATAACCTCAAAAATTCCGAATATATTTTTTACATATTTTTAATTAAACGTTTCCGCTCATTCATTAACAAAGTGTAAAATTTTTTCTTAACAAAGATACCGTATTTCATATACTAAATATATCACCAAGCCATACAAAAATTTAAAACGTTTCGAATTCTTTGCTACTGAACTCCTTTCTTCCTGTAAATAATTCTAGACAGTTTCTCTAATTCCAGATAAGCTTACAGTCAACACAGATTTGCCATATTTATCAATACAAGCCAAAATTGTAATCTGAAAAAGAGGACAGATTTCCAGGCCCTATATATGGACTTCAGTATTATTCACATTGCTAAAAAAATATTTTTAGTACGACCATGATTTTCTGTTCGGCTTTAACAACATTCATCGGTCGACAATTTAATGCGAGTAAAACAAGAAGTCCGACATGATTTATCTTTTTTTCAGTCTTTGACAACAAAAGCTGTGCGATTTATCTATGCTTAGTACATGCAACCTCCTAGCAGGCGAGACTGTTGTATAAAACTTATCTCTAACGCTATTTATTCTCGCCATCTAAACAGTCCTACAGCAAACTTTCCTTCTCCGTACCTTGGAGAATATTTGATATTGAACACTGCGGGAAATCGCACCATTTCACTGGCGAGCGCCGAGCGACCGTGACCCCTAGAAACAACCGCACGAACGAACGCACGATTTTCAGTCTAAAAACTTTTGCGGCCTGTTCAGTGCTTCTGAAATGCGCCTGCAGCAGAACTGTGCATGAGTTTATTATCGTTTGTAAATATGGTACAAATGGCTCCAATATTAAAATTGTGAACGAATCGAGTCTATCGGCTCAATGCTTTATAGTAATTATAGCCGATTCATATAGCGATGTGAAAGCTGTCTTAACTTTTGCTTTGCTTTCAGTTTGGCTGCGAACTTGTCACAGTTGTCAGGAAATATTTTAAGAAAAATTCAATATAGTATTGCGACATCAATTTCTAACTTTAAGGAAAAATAGGCTGCTTACAAAGTGAATTCAGTTAAGAGCAGGCCAGAATAACACACTAAGTACTTGATCTATGCTCTACGACCACGCATACTAAGACAGCACACTAATGCCCAGTTTAATGACGACATGAGAAAAATTGTACAGATTATATCACGCAATTGAGATAATGAAGAAAAGCCACCATCTGACCAACGTTTTCCTCTCACTAGTTGCCATATTCTTTTACTAAAATCAATCTGGTGTTAAACGTGGAAGCCTCCTAATTATATATATATGGCTATATATATATAATACATATATATATATATAGTATTATCTCTATAGCTATATATGTGTCTTGTCTACAGTAACTTCTCGACTTCTGCAAATAATGAATGACATTTCTCAACTTTTCTCTCTCTACGTACGATTACGATAAAGCGTAGCACGCAAAATGAACCACCATCAACACATGTATGAAACAAACGAGAAGAAAATTTGTGAATAACATACATATATATGTATTACAGCTACCAATAACAAGCATCATCTTATAGTAGGTATTGGAAGAATTCATAGTATGTTCACATACCTGATTGCTTCACCGTTACTTTCGCGTAAATTAAACATTGATATTAAATAAATATTAAGTAATACAAGACTTTTACCTTTGCTTTTCGACATATCAGTCCAATATTAAACAGCGTCGCTAGTTTCGAAGGAGAATACTATCAGCATGTGATGCCTGATGTGAAGTGAAGCGTATTTACCATTCAACGATTTAAATTAAAACGGAAACTAGAGCCCAGTTCCTTATCTATGTAAAAAAAAGGTCATGACATGTCTCATGAGCGTCTGTGGTTATGACGACAGGACATGCAGGAAATTCTGAGGAAGAGATATAAACTGAGAGACGGCTGAGACGCAGAGGGTTAGCTACTTCACATTGTCTGCATAATTTCAGATTAGTATATTTACTTTATAGAAAGCTGCATATATTCTAAATTTTTAATATATAGTACCTAGAGCTACAAAAGACATTTTTAAATATTCTTTTTATCCAAGAACACTAACTGAGTGGAATAGCAGCCTCCTGGAAGGAATAGTTTTATCAGTCTTTAGATATTTTTCAAAATGAACTCAAGAAGTACACTAATTAAGAAATAACTTTTTTAATTACATAACTATTGTTAGGTTTTATAATTTTAATTTGTAGTTTGGTGTGATAATCTGATATGATTTTTACCGACTTGATAAAATGTAGATCGCAACGTGAGTTTGCAATTATGGATAATAAGCATAATTCATCCTGAGGTGACATGCATATTGAGAATGCGGAACAGGAACTCGTATTTTCTTAGCATTTGGATAAAGGTTTTTCCAAGTAATCGCAACGTATATATACAGTCTGAGAACAATACTCATGCAAAAAAAATGATGCAATTATTCTTGTTTATCAAGTCTGAAAGGTAATAAATCACTAATCGATTGATAGCAGTGAAGTCTTGTAGTCTACCAAAAACAAATCATAGTTGTCGGTACTAAGACACCGGGTCGGTAATTTGTATTACTACTTGCATTACTACTATTGCATCCGTGAAAATAAACGCGAGTGTTGTCCTCAGATAATAAATGCCTTTGGTACGGCTCTGATCACGGTTAAACGTGGCATGACTATATATACTGCAATCAAGCACTTTTTGGGCCAGGAACTTTTACCTAACGACGTCATTTAGTGAGGTTGAATTACGTAATCTGTTTAACTTTAAGCATGATTCTTCACTTTTCGCAGAACTAGATCAGCGGGCAACATTGGAGGCATCCGGAAGACGAGACGAAGCAAAACAAAGGGGCAAAATAGGGATGTTATTAAGTACTTCTGGCTTCTATTCAAGGATTAAAACTTCCTGGCTAGATATTTAGTCAAGTATCATGATTAGACATCAGCAGATTTCCTTCTTCAATTTAAAATTGAAAAAGCCGACTCAAATCATTTAGCCGTACAAGTCCAAAAGACCAATATGCCGTTAAATTTGAATTTCGAGAGGCCACACATGCTATTCTCTTCGAGGAAATAAGTAATCACTACTCAGCAATATAGAAGACTATATACTATATTCCTTTTTTCCTGGTTTAGACGGTCAAGCGACTAACGCGACTGTGATCACAATTGACATTTTCTGTTGGTAAAGCTATTTGCACACAAACGTCGTTTCAGTCGAGCGTTTCATAATCGTTTTGACGCCCTGTCCACGCGATCCAAGGGAAAATATGCTCAATAATAATAAATTCATACTTCAACGACACCGTCTTTTATAAATCAACGGTTTTTAGCATGAAAACGAAAATGACATCGCTCGAAAACTCTTTTTAATGAAATAAAAATTTTCGCTCGATTTTTCTTTTCGGTCAAGAGAAACCGTTTCGTTTGCGAAATGAAGCGAAACACACTTGAGATTCAAATAAAAGCTCGCGGAATAGCCATGTTCGGAGAGATGTTAAAACATCAACTACGACTTGATATGGAATTAACTAAGACGCGATGTCTTGACCATGAATGCCATGCCTCCCTATTTCAAAGTCTCAATTTGCGATTCTTGTATGCGCGAAACAGACAGTCGATGTCACGTTTACTTAGAGCGCCAATCCTAAATGGTACAACACGTTTCCTGGTACTTTTTCTCATCATGGAAACGCAAATACGAGGAAGAAATCGAGGCAGAAATTTTTAAATAGAGAAATTTTTATATCTACGTTAATAATCCAGTACAATAAACAACGTATAAATAAACAACTTTACTAACTTAGGACATCACCATTTCGTTGTAAGTGCACGAAGAATGGACTAGAAAAAGTACTTCATACATCATGGCATGCCCTATTTACAAACATTTACAATTACTATAGCCCCAATTACACTTGCAATTATTACTGCCATTTTCATCTTTTGATAGATGTGCGCGAGCGGCTAGCTACAGGACTCTGATATATGCCTCATAGCTTATCTAACATCCCATAACTTATATTTACTCGTCCACTTATCCACCAAAAGAAGAAAACCGTATGCATGAAAATCGCAGCAAAAATTGCAGATGCCTTTTAAAGGAATGTCTCATCGCTTCATGAATTGTGCAATTCATGAGTCTGTAATATAGAACTTCATTATCTCATTTCATTTATCCATTTTATGTAGCAAGCAACCTAAAATACCAAAGCCTGAAATTACTCATATATATACTTATATATATTTAATTCTATAAAGCAACAGGCAATCCACCCACGCAAAGGTTAAAATTTGTCATGTGATGGTTTTAGAAGGTGTATTGTATTTACAATTTTGTACATACTTTCAATTTTTTCAGTATTACATAATTTCAGGCGTGAAACCGGTGGCATTAAATATTTCATGAAATTGTAAAAATTTCCAGTCCGGTGTGGGTAAAAGGGCTAAATTCAACGAGATTGTTTCTCGTAATTTATGGCAAAGTATATGCGAGTGCATGTGTGTGGCTTGGTATTAGGAGTTCAGGCATTGTGTGTCAACTGCCTGTTGTACCTACTACATTGATATAACACGCGAAACAAACCTTCACTTATTACCAAAATAAATAACACATCACCATTACATCGTGACCGCTTTCCATGTCAAACGGTATACCGAGATGAAAACATCTTCAGATAATTAACATTAAAATACGCAGTGCGAATACTTTTGGGTCAAA
The DNA here is from genome assembly GCF_004324835.1 of Dendronephthya gigantea. Lineage (NCBI taxonomy): Eukaryota > Metazoa > Cnidaria > Anthozoa > Malacalcyonacea > Nephtheidae > Dendronephthya > Dendronephthya gigantea. Next base: position 2,429,321 of record NW_021163031.1, read on the forward strand.
GCCAAATGTACGCATATTTGCAGCGTCTCTGTCAGTTATATAATCATTCTAAATTTTATGCAACACTATAATTTATTTGGGGATAATTCGTAGTGGAATATCTTTATCTTTCAACGGCTATCATGGGATTCATGTTTGTTGCTTGTTCAGTTAGAGTTGGAGACTTGGTGAATGCTTCGGGTAAGGGGATAGCTGCCGGATGTTGTTTTGTGCTGGTGGGCGATCTAGGAGAGCGTGGTGTAGTAGCGTGGGGAGTGGTGCTGACCACATCTATATTCGAGTCGGGGGAAGTGGCGTTGGACAAGGGGTCATGTGAGCAATTACAGTACGGGCATACATAGGAATCCAATTCCGCAGCAGTTTCTGCAGTGATGCCTACACATAAATTATGATACCATTGCTCGCAAGTATCACATTGTACCCAGTCAACTTCATCACTTGATGGATGTTTACAAGGTCTGGCTAGACAAGCCTCGTCTTCATCATCGTCGTCATCACCCTCGACGTCCACAATCTCTGCTTTCTTTTGCTTACGGACGTACTTTCTTTTGGGTCTATCTGGATCATCGTCCAAAAGTTTCTTGTTTTTCTTTTGTTTAAATTTTTTGTTAACCTTTGCTGTGTTTTCTTTATCGTGTAATTTCTCGTCGTTTTTCTTTCGCTTACGTCGTTTCTTCTCCTCTGTTTTCTTCGGTAGGACAAGCTGCAAGACAATAATTTTTTCTCACAATTACTATTCGTTTAAATTCGTTTCCGCAAACTCATTTCTTTTCGAAATTCAGATACAACACGCACACCGGTAGATAAAGACGTGAAGAAATGAAGATAAACTTCATATGAGGTTAAAAAATATATGTTATAGCTAGAACAATTGGAACTATTTACTATATATTGGAGATACCCACCTGTATCTTCTGTTCAGTTTGTTTTCGCTGACTGACTAATATCTTCCATAACGTCTCAGTCTCATCAAGAGTGACTTCCAGTAAATCACCTTCCATCATGTAGTCTTCAACTTCATCTACCTCGTGTTGCGATAACTTTATTTCAACACACCCACTATCACCTTCGTTATCATTCTCAACCTCCGTGTTATCCTCATTACCATCAGAAACCCCTTTACATCCTTCTTGAGTGTTCCCAACCACATCAATCTCCATCCCCGTGTTTTCAGAGGCAATGGCCGAGGCGTTTGGAACTGGAGGCGCATTTTCTTGAAGTGTTTTTTGAGTCTGCGCAGTGATTGCCATGGCCATATTTTGCTGAAGTAGCGTCGTTGTGGTTACCGGTGGAGGCGCAGACGAGCCTTCAGCATTCGGCTCTTGTTTTAAAGTTTCCGCAAGTAGAATTTTTTGCCAAACTTTAGAAACATTTCCGATTAGTAAGAACTGCCTGACACGATCTTGCCAGTTCATCGCACGCTCAGTTAGAAACTGCAACGCTTCTCCTTCAGCTAAACGCACCGGGAGTTTCTGGAGCGAGACTAAAAGTGACAGAATTGTTTCCAAGCGAGGTCTACGTGAACGGTGACATAACGGACATAGGTATTTCAGAGTCCGAGATGTTTCACTACTAGGCACATTTTTCGTGGTACCCTTGCTGCTAGGTGTGCGTGGCAAAGGTACACACGTGCTGTGAAACCATTCCTTACACAGTTCACATTGAAGCATGTAACCGTCGGCCGCTTTGCGACAAACGCAAAACTGCCGGTTCTCCGGCTGCAGTGAGTTGAGATCGTCAAAACGCGCCAGATTGCGTTTTCTCAGATCGCGCATTTCCTGCAGTTCTTTTTGCTTTGCGACACGAAATAAGGCGGACTGTTCCGATGGCTTACGATCAATATAGTCCTCAAGGTCGGCTAAATCAATAATGTCCCTTTCCTTCTCACGATCTTTGTCTTTCTTGCGGCGTTGTTTACCCAGCAGTTTGTAAACACCGATGTCTTTACGACAGGACAAAATCTGAAATGACACATGACACATACGGTATAGAATTGCTTTTTAACAACACTAGAAGCATCTGAAAAGCAAACCTTGGCAAGGAAATTACCAGAATGTATTAAAACGTAAGGCAGACGTGCCACTGTAATGTTTAACTGACGACTTTATTTTTCCCTTAGTTGAGGTGTGAAATATTCCACTGCACAATTACAACAGTTATCATATAAATTGACACGAGAAATATTCATTCGTGCAGGACTAATAAAACGCACCATAAAAATGTGCACTGTCTACGAGACATTGCATTGTTCATCTATAAAAAGCGTTGCAGAAGGATTGGAGAAACGTAATTAGCATGTTACCTCAAGCAATGAAGAGCTGGAGTTTTTCTTGAGGAATGTTCTTCCAGTACGATCCCTCCAAGCAATTGCTGCAGCAACTTGTGATTCCATCTGAGGCAACTGCTCTAGTCGTACAGGTATTGGTCTACCGCGCATCACCAGAGCATCAAGTACTTGTAAGTATGGATAGTATTCATCATTCTATACAAAACCATGAGAGATTTCGTAAGCCTGAAGAAGGTAGTTACATTTGCACACGGGCGGTAATGGTGTAACATCACTGCTTACGAGCCTGCGAACAAGCGAACTTAGGAGAACGAGGCATGCGCAAACATTTTTTTACTATTTCTAAATTACAAGGGACTGTCCCTTTGCTCGATCGGAACACACGCGCGAGATTATGCATAAATGACATTTTTAGAAATACAGATAACATTTATGTAGCGTAGATTTAAGTCTGGTAGCTACTACGTGTACGGCGGTTGGCAGATTCGAGGAGAATTTTTAACTTCAGCGTTTTGTTCAAAGAACATCGTTTTAATAATTACAAATCTCAGTAACAACAAATAGGGATAGAAGTGGAATCAATACCTGCACGTGATCAACTTTGTTCGACCACTCACGTGCTTTGTCTAGAGCCTCCTTCAATGCATCGATGTTAGGTAAGTGGACTGGAACCAAAGATGCCTCACGTATTATTGCCTGTATTGAGGACATCAGATGACGTGGCCTGCAACGCAAAATTTGAGACTAAGCTAGAACACAAAACTTAATTCGACGAAAAACGCACCAGACCAAACTCCTTTTTATACACTCTGGATAATATAACCACAGATATATTAATGCTTAACCTAGCCCCCTGGGGCCGGTTGTATAAAGCCCGTTTAGCTTAAACGGTGGATAAGTCAAAATCAAATAACGCTCTTACACCTCTCTTGAATGAGTCAACTTGAATATCATGCACTGAATATGTAGTTGTAAACAGTTCCTTTGTATTAAGGTCAAAAACATTTAGTTTGCTTGTTGAATAAAACGATAGACTTGCTTTCTATTTTGAACTTATCCACCGTTTAAGCTAAACGGGCTTGATACAACCAGCCCCAGGTATATATCACTACCGTACCTAGCCTGCAAACACAGCTTGGCCTTCGATTCCCATTCCTCGCACGTATTCACAAGACTTCGTAGTTTCTGAGTACTTTTCTCAACAACTGTAAGAAAATGCTTGAATCGTAAGCCGTCTTGCAATACTAGAAGAATATAGCATCCGGACGACAACCTCGAAGACGACGCAAAAATGGCGAAAAAAAGGCGTAGCACGTCTATATATGGACGCATCATATCGTTTTTGCCCCCTTTTCCCGTCGTCTTTGACCTTCCCGTCCTCATGCTATATTTATGGTTTTATCAACAATCACCAAGCTGGTAGCGTACTTTGTTTTTTGGTCAGCATAGAGGCCTCATCGAGTAACTCCCTCAAAACGTCCAATGATACTTGTCGTGTATCTTGCAATGTTTCCTCGACTTTCTCAAGCCAACGGCACTGATGGAGTTCTTGTTTTAACTTTGGTATCTCTGGGAGGTCCACATCAAGAGCTATTGCCGTATCAAGAAGTTGTTTGAGTTTGATAGCACTCGGTTCAGCTTCGCACAAAATTTCCTGCGCCTCGCTTTGAAAACTTTCCACTCGGTTCATTAAATCCTGAGAAGTAAATGGTTATAAAATATCGTTTTAAAGCACTTACACACTAGTCTGGGCATCGGTTTGAAGACACTACCTATAAGGTGTCTAGTATGGTGAGAATAATTAATAATAACGTTTTAATGTATACGTATATAAAATATAGCAGCGTCATACCTGAACAAGCTCTGCTTGGTCTATAATGCAGGGTAGCCGTTGGAGCTGACGACAAAATTCTTGCAGTTCTTCCAAGTTTAAACTTGGCGTGATTGTGTTGTTACTAAGAACATCAGCAGTCCTGGTGAAACAAAAATTTGGTTTACAAAATTCTTGGCAAATACAGTTTTTTTATCAGATTTTCTTCACTATAACAAACCTCGACGTTTTAAAGGAGATCTTAAAAAATATACACATTCTGTTGCTGAAGGTGGTAACATTTGATCGCACGTTTTAAACGTTCAGTAAGTTGCAAAGATATTAAAGGGGGCCAAACAACGACCTCAGACCTCTAGCTCATATTCATTTAGAAGCATAGTGAACAAATATTGTAAGATACTCAAACAGTACAATATATTTTGGGAAAAAAATAGATATTCAAATTGTAAAGATATCGTGTATCATCCTTCTTCAACAAAGAATCATTTGATTGTCACTCTCACCTCGTACGATGTTTCTTAGTCACTAGCTGTGTCGCAACATTACCGCAGCGTTCAGCTTCTGCCACAGCAACCTTCAGTTCCTCTAACAAACCACATTCAGGAAATTGACTTTGTTCAGCAGTTGTGACCAACTCACGTAGTACACTTAAAGCTAGGAAAGAAAGAAAAAGGCAAATTCATTAAAAATATAACAGGACAACATATGGTACTTAGCTTGAGAAATATTCACACTAACAAGAGCGAGAGTATTACATCTTAACTGCGTGTAGATGACAAACCAATTTGATGTATGTACTTACAGACTTTGGCTCCAGCAGATGCATCCAATGATTGTCTAACTTCATTTTCCCAGTTATCAAAGGAATCGGCTCTTTTCTTCAACTGTGCTAGCATGCCTTGCAGCTCATCCAGACTGTAACGATGTCTACACGAAGAAGGTCATCATGCCACTCAGTCAGAGATATTATGCATGTACACTACATCAAGTATACTATGTATATATATCATACGGTAGTTGTATAGCTAATGAAGTTCTGAAGATAATCAATGTGACCTACCAAGGACAGATAAAAAATAATTTACCTTATAATCAAGCTCTCAATGTCACATTCACTGCAATGTTCTGATGCACACCGGATACAACTTAGTTTTTCTGTACAAAATACGGAATCAAATTCAAAATCTTCTTCGGATAATAGAACATAGTAATACACGCACACACATGCATGCATAGCGCAGGACTTTCTCCTCCTTGCACTTACGTTTATCGCAGGGGCAGGTAACCGCTGAGAGAAAGCATGTTGTATTGCAGATACTGCACTGTCGTTCATCATCAGGCATCAATTCAAAGGCTTGTCTTTTTGTCTCGACAACACCCTGCACGAGAGAGGTAAAATAAAACCATTAAGAAATACCTCCACATGATGATCTTAAAAAAGCTAATATTGAAAGTTAGATATTGAATGTATGTTCTACATATATATGTATGTATGGCGAGCACTTTCAGTTTTGGTAATAAATAGAAACGTCAAACTTTAAACTCGGGATTTCTTCTACTAAAGTATATTACCTTCATACTATGATAAAGTCTATATGTAGTACTGGACATCTTCGTGAGATGAAAAACCCACCTTGTCCTTTAGTTCCTTGTGTAGTTTACTTTCTTGATCAACCATTGTGACCATATCATCATAAATTGCCTTGGCTAAGCTGAGATCAAGATTGTCAGGATTTGCCGCCATATTACACACGAGTTCTTCATGTGAGAACACGGTCGTGCGATTCATTCGACGGTAGTGCGAAACACAAAGATGTCCCATTGAAAGCTGAAAAAAAATATAGGGACAAAATAAATTTCAGATTTCGGTTTGGAAGTCGTGTTATATATACATACAGTAAAATAGTACCTGGAGAGGTCTAAACTTTTTGAAACAAAATTTTGAACACACAATTTTAAAAAATATAAATTTCTTTACAAGGGTTGATATTATTCTCGAGCAAAGCACAAAACAGAATGACTCAATTTGCTAGCGAGAAAAAGACTTCCTGACGATAACCGCGCGCCTTTTCGAGATCACCCTCCTTTCTTGGCAGAATTTTTGAGACCCCCTTCAAAAATATGTGCTATTACACGAACTATTACTAGACTACATGCACAATTCAACATAGCTATTTGTCCAAAGTGTTACTGCACGTACACGCAGTCTCACAAGTCACAACATGCACGATATCGTGGTGCATGTGAAACTGCATGTTTTCAGTCTTTGTCGCGTTGTTGAGTCATTCTAATACTGGCCCGCATAAATTAGCAATCAGCTGTTGCGGAAATCCAGCCTTACAACGTTGATTGATTTGTTTTATTGCCAAAGTTATTAAATAAAATAAATAATTCGGTGATGTTTGTCTGTAAGCGTTGAAATATTTGAGGTTAACCCCAAATTATTTTACTGCGAAAATGTTTAATGAAACCCATCAATAGCCCTAACAAAAACCATTCACTTTGCCTCTTCAGCGACAAGCCATTGCAGCCCTCAACTTACCCAATCAGCGGTAGCAAAGTTGACAGCCTCAGCGAGATTATAACCCTGATTAAAGCCAGCGTGATAACTTCGTGGAAAGGTAACAATAAACTCGCCGGCTTCTTGGTTAGTCCGAACGACCGGAACGCCTTTTGTCATGAGAACGTTGGGGTTAACAATGGTCACCAGGTGATGCAGAAGATCAGGATGTGCTTCGAAAAGCTCTGGCGCAATTTCTTGAACGACGTTCTCAAACATCTCAGCGCAGTCACCGGGGATACCATACCATGTCTTGGGTTCACCCCAATGAAGATAATTAATAGAATAACTCCAATGATCCTCCGTATGCCAACAGAAACTGGAGAAACACATACCGACGTAGATCCAAGGAACCTTGAAAAACGAAATAATATAACAAGTTATTAAGAGTGAGAATATGACAGGAGTTTGATAAGCTTGTTATAGGTACTATTGACCAGACAGGATGAAAAACAGACTATACTTACCTTCATTCCGGATATATTACCGCACACATGACTTAAGACGGAGTTCGGAAGTGTTGGTAAATTGTTCAGATTCCACTTTGAGTTGGCATAAAACTAGAAACGAGCGAGGATTTTTCGATTAATACTTGTTCTACACATGCGAGCGACTTGACAATCATTGAGGATTGTCATTGCATTCGTGCAGTTAGTATAATATTAACATACAGTACCTCTTCAATGTTATTTGTAACATTTTCTTTCACCGGAAAACCACTGCCATGGACCGCGGTATGGAGGTCAGCACCATATTCAATTGATACCTAAAATAGAGCGAGTAGTCATTAAACTAACTGAAATATTTCTTGGATTATCATCTTACATCATACTTGTGAAACAGCACGTTTTAAGCAGTTTCCTTGCGAGTATACCTCTTCATCGACAGAACCGACCAATCTCCAAAATTCTTTTTCCGCCACATCGTACGGTACGGACTAGAAGGAATACAGTACAATCAATAAAAACGTTATGAAACTGGTTGTCGACGAGACATTTCTAGCTCGAAAATATAGGCAACTTCGTGTAGTTTTTAAAGACTGTAAAAAATACACTTATTATACGTTATACTGCGTTTACTGACCTCGGGAGGCAAACCAAAATAATCAGCTTTAAATTTGTCCGCCATTTCACCAAAAGATTGTAAATTGTATTCTTTTTTAGACTGCTCAAATCCATACATCTCTATAGGTTTGTCATATTCCTATATTATACGTAGAAAACAAACGTTTTTAGACATTTACTGATTTAGCTCAGAATACACACCCCCCGGAGGCCTCGCTATTCCAGAAATAAAGTGTGACAATTGACAAACAACGTTTTGATTTGAATGTTTCGAGGAGGACACATGGTCAGAATACAAGGGAGCTAACAGAGCATAAGAACGTTGAAATTGCGTGTACAGCAAGCGAAATCCCGGACAATGTTTATGACTCACGATCTACATAACTTGCCATTACCTTGTAAAACTACTGTTCTAATTTGCAAACTACCGTTAGTTTTTATGACTATTATAGCAATGACATTGATTGTAAATTGTAATTCAGTCGCTAGTAAAATAATATACTGTATGTGTATATCATATGTTCTGAGTTAAAAATGAAATCATTAGCATATTGGGTTATGCAAAATACTGATAATGTCAAACGTTCTCCTAGACATATTCACACAATGCAATATAAATATTTAAACAAATTTCACAAATATTCATGCATATAAAAAAACTTACCTGTGCAATACACTTTGGACATCTCCATTCTCCCTTAGGCACAGTTGTGATTGGAGGAATGAGACAGTATGTATGAAAACTAGCATCACAACCATCACACAACAGTAGGTACTGACCATCATCACCAGAACTGCACATATGACATAAATAGTCATCCTGAAACTGCCACAGAATTAGGTAAATTATTATGTACTTTTAATAGGGTATCTACAGAACAGTGTACATACATTACAATATGCATGACTCACCAGCCCAGGGTTGTGATCTTGCAACATCTTTTTACTGGCTTTGCGGACAGGTCTTCTTCTTTGACTTTTTGAATCTTCATCAGAAGGAATGATATCCTTACTCTCAACAGTTTCAGGTTCTATTTTAACACTCTTGGATGGTTGGTAATTGTCTAGAAAACCAAGAGACAAAGTGTTAAAGACAAAGTACTTTTTTATTTGTGAAAAAAGTGTAGTTTGTTGAAAGGTAAGATAATAAGTGATGAATAGCATTTAATGTAACTATAAGTGAGTCAAACAATAACCAATTATTGATGATATAAACAGTTATATATGATAATATATACAGCCTGGGGCCAGTTGTATAAAAGGCTAGTTAACTTTTAACTGTAGTTAGGGACAGAATTGGCCAATCAGAGTCATGTATTTCTGAGTTAACTAGGATTGAACTATTCAAATGTGATTAAAAGTTTTATACAACTGGCCCCTGGATGTTTAAACAGTTATACCAGTTAAATGATTGATAGCTACCTGATGTATCCATTTCTTCTTTTACACTGTCTGATTCACAAACAGTTGTCATTTTAGGACCTGGTGCTAGGAATTGTAATTTCTTTAATTCTGGATTTCTTGAATAGTCAATTGATTGCTGCACCTTAAATTTACATACATCAAACACCATATTTTAAGCTTATGACCATGAAATATCTTAATCTCAAAATTTTATGTGTGCAATAAACCAAGCATGCAATAATCACCTGTTCTTGTCTAATTTGGCGTGCAGATTTTCTCATTCTACTTTCAGGCTCTGCTTTAGGAGTTCTTGTCGGTTTGGGCTAAAATTATATAAATATAAAATTAACCCACTAAAAAGTATCAAATCTATTCTAAGAAGCATCATGTTAGTCCAAGATAAGGTTTTTACAAACAACAGCATGAATTTTTGTTTCTATAAACTCAATTGGTGGTTTTAAATTGACAAATGAACTTTCTTCTTGCAAGGATAATATTTTACTGTTGGTCATTTCTGATGAAAATTTATTTTTTCCATTAAAACAATGGACAGCATAAAGCCTGCTCACATGTACAAGGTAGCATGAAAAAGACTGATTATTACTGCAGGGTGAAAATGATTGCAAAGATAGGGGTTAATGAAACAACAAATTGGTTAGGAGCAACAATAGCTATACATTCATAAAATGTAATATTAACTTAGAGCTCTTCCAAATCTTATCATCATTGTTACCCTCACTACAATGTTATTCAACACCACCTTAACACAGATGCTTTCTCGTTTGAGCTCATATTAGTTTGCTGCTAATTATTTTGTTTTATCCAGACATTACCTCTGGTGTAGGATCAGTATCTGTCATTAGACCAGATTGGAAGACATCATAGGGAAAAAGTAGCTTTTCATAATGATTTCGAAGGCATGCTGGGACTGATTTTATTTCCAAATAACCCATCTAAATAATATAAGAAATGCAACTGCTACAGCAAGTAAAACACCTAGATCATTATGGTATGCACAAGTGTGTTAGAATGGCTTTTTGGACCAAATACAGGCAGGTTTGACTAACTGAAGACGGTTACTTACTTTGCGGGCCACTACAGGCCATTTTCTCTTTGTTGTCACATACTCATATCCACCTTCTTCATGAACAGTCTAAAAATTGTTTTTCATTATATTTGTAATTACACCACTTTTAACAAATTTAAAAACCTATATATTATATTTACAATGATAATATTGGCCCTCAATGAGTCAGTCCTACCTATCATCATTTTTGTATGTTAATTAGTGATTAATCAGTGTAGTACGAGGAGATTATCTATTTTATCATTGCTCTTCTTGTAGTGAAAATCAACTAACTTCTCACTCTTTTGTTACATAAGCTATGCACAAAGTTATTAAACATTAATTATTGTTACACTGCCACCACAAAATTTAGGTTGCAAGCCAAACTCAAAGTGTGGAGATAGGCACCCGGGATTTGAAAAAAGTAAATAAATGTAAGACATCAAATTACATGCCCTATATCTGAGTTGCACAGTAAATACATTCAATACTGTGTTGTAAGGTAATGATTAGTTATGCACCCAGCACTATGCACCCAACACTGCTTGTTTGAATTGTCTGATACCTTATACTAAACAATTCAAAGGGTTTTGAGCAATGATTCAATAACCACAAGGAAATAAAATCATCCTAGTTCGTGCATTAACTTGCAATACTCTTTCATTAGACCAAACTGAAGTGGGCCCACTAATTACCAAGTTGATTAGTCGGTATTTGAAGCAAGATTATTTTACTTCTGAGAGTTATGTTATTGTAAAAGTTACATAGGTGGAATATTTCGCATAAAAGATCATGGATAAGACAGGTTGGACCAATATGAAGTAATTATTTGGTTAATCTTCACTGATACCAGATCATGTTTCATTTGGTAGAAACAAAATATTCAATTTAAAAATTATTAAACCAACAGCACATATGGCAAACCTTGTTCGAACATGTTGGTTTAATCATTTCAATTGAAATTTAAAACAAAATATAACTCTGCACTAATAGAAACCTAAACCATTATCATCACTGAATTCATTTTATTGTTCCTATACACTATAAACAAAAAGCTAGATGCCTCATTGGCTATTATACAAGGTAAAATCAGGTTAGAAATTCAACACAACCTGTAAGTAAGCACCACAGACAACCAAAATCAACCAAAATGGTGATATGAAATTGGCAGTTGCGTGTACGTGCATACTAACGTGTCGTAATTTCAATTCTAAGTGCCATGCTAGGTTAGGGCAGACACAGTTCAACTATTGTTCTGTAATTTGGCCTCACATTGTATTATTATTTGCCAATATGGCATCCAAACCTAAAATTTCGTCAAACTCTTTCAAAACTATTGTTATTTCAATGATTAGGGCAAATATTTTGCACGAAATCATCGCCTTATCGAACAATGAAAGGAAAAAAAACGGCAGAGAAATTATGCAGGCTGGCGACATGCGTTACATATACCCACCTTGTAAAGTTTGAAAATATCCAAATTCTTCTTGTCGACCATTGGGAGTTTTAAACTTGTGCCCTAATTTTAATAAAATGGTTGATGTAAGCAGGATTAATCAACGAACTTTCCACGGAGAATCCATTCAACAACGATCTAGTTCGTCTAATCAAGTCATTGTCGAGAGAAAGCCCTAATGCCAGGGCTACATATAGCCAATAGACCTTACCTGCAATTCCCAAAACTTGGCAATAGCGTCCAAAAAATTGAATTTTACTCTTGTTGTTGCCTACAGAGAAAGCGAAATATAACGGGCATTATGAAAAAACATATCAAAGATCCGAAATAGAGTCAGTCTTTGGTGATTTGTGTTGAATTCATGAAGATATAAACAGAAGAAATTGTATACAGTCGGGAAAGATCAAATATGGCCACCGTACAGCCCAGTTCACGTTAGTTGCTATTCGTGAAGAAAAAGAAACATCTACATTTTCGTTTCGGCCCCAGAACCCTGTCACTTTAGTTCCTTTTATGTTGTACAACTTCTTTGCTTTAACAATGAAGGGATCCAAAAGTTCGATCCTTCGTTATAGCTCTGAATATGGGCAAAAAAAGAAGTGCGTTCGCGCAAGTATGTCTGAAACGCGACTTCACAAAAGTTGTATAGCTTGAAATTTACCTCGAGTTCATTGAGTTTTTGCACTCGAGGAGTAAATCTAAATTTCTCTACGTCCACGGAGAATGGTGGCTGCCATTCCTAGATAAAAACCAAAGCAGAAAACTTGTCAAAACGCTGGTATCATCCGTGAAACTCCACGAAAAATCCTCCAAAGTTATAGACAAGCTTACAGGCGGAGGGCGAATCTTGCAAATTCCAACTTTTTCCACATACGGCCGTATTTTGGTAATAAACGCTAAAGGATCTTGAAATTCTTCTTCAGTCGGCTCAAAAACAGGAGCTTCTGGTGGAGGAACGAACGTGTGCCCTTCCATGAGGGAAAATCCTACATTACCACACACAAAAACAATTTAAAGCACACACTACGCAACTATCGCCATATTTCTGCCAGCTTCCCAACCGGTAAGCCCGGATAATATAAACCACCTGTATCACGTGATGTAATCAACACACATGATTGGTCAAATCAAACGGTAAATGGTTGTTGATTGGTTGGATGAATGTTAATAAGTTTCCGTAAGGGAGAACAACTACGCAATCTCGTGAATTATATGGTCTTTATCGGTGACTGGTCTATATCATTAACTGTATATAGTTATATATATTGATTCAGAGATATTGCTCCATACCGCCTAGGTCAGTGTCTACGCACAATTTCAATTTTTTTTCCCACGAAATATCGCTTTCCAGTTTCCCGTACTATGTTTACGACATCTTGCAACAAAAATACCCTTGTACCTTGTAGAGATTTAATAGTAAATATACAATGTAATATAACTATTTGCGTTTTCAGTTACCATGCTTGTCGGTAAAAAGGCATTACGACAACAACACAACAAAGCGAAAATAAGTTATTGCGTTATTGTGAGTAGAGGTTTTTTTATCAAAAATTGTGACCACGCGGCGCACTACCCGTTGACGATTGCTCTTTCCTCGGCTCATTCTGAATTCCGGCAGCCTTTATTTCTATAGTTTAAAATACTTTAAAATGATTGGTAACATGAGTTTCGTAACATGATTTCGGAACATTGATAACATGAGTTTCGTAAAAATTCGAATTCATTGCAAAATTTATTGGTTGCGCCAAAGGTTGCGGGAATTTATCAAGGAGCTGAAACGAGAAAAAAATAAAATTCATTACACTGACTATAACATGACGTCTTAACGCTTTTCAAACAAACGGTTGTTATCAAAGATGGCGGATTTCTCGGACGTCGAAGATGTAGCGTATTCCACTCCTTTACCGACTATCAACCAGCGTTTAGGTCACCTGAAACCATCCAGAGAACTGTTAGAGTATTATAGGAAAAAGATAGCAGAATATGACGGTGAACATGAGAATGTAACGAGAAAATTGGAGGAATATAAATGTACCTACGAAGAGCAGGTTCGGGCGAAGGAACGGACGTTTCAATAGATTTCTTGAATCAAATCTTATTAGACTTTTCGTGTGGTTTTATTTAGACTAACGTATTTATAGGACAAATGTAGGAGAGATTTTGCTAATAATATCATGTATTGTTTCCCACAACTCCAAGACTAAGCTAAGGGCGTCATGCGGCCAGTCGGCCACTGTGCACTGAGTCGGCGAGGTGGACGTATTATTAAGGGGGCTAAGTGGGAATAACTAGTACTAAAGCTATTTTTAAATATATCCATGTATCCTCAAATTATCCCAGTGATATTTGTTCCTTGCATATTTCTAAGTGTGAAAATCTAATCTTCCCACATGACATGTTATCTAGGAGGAGGCATAGCTCCTCCGGCCACCACCCCCTGTTTTGCCCACTCAAACAGTGGATACCCAGCTAAAGAGAAGTTTATATAAGAGCATTTAAAACTATCTTTTCTTTTGCACCTTTCAAGACAGAAATCCCACCACAAAACCACGGGAAAATTTTCAGTGTATACTGGCATTAAGTGAGGGTTTAGAGAACAGAACAAAAATTTGGTTTTAATTTTGTGAATGTGTCTGTTTTCTAAACATTTGATTCTGTAAAGCTCAAATGTAAATGACAAACTTTACTTTCCATATCACATAGCACAAGATGCACTGGGAAATGAGGCAGCGTGAAGAAGAGATCAAAGAACTTCAGAAAGCTTTGAGTGACATGCAGGTGTATCTGTTTCAAGAAAGAGAGTACGTTCTACGACTGTACGCTGAGAATGATCGTTTGAAAATACGAGAGATCGAGGACAGAAAGAGGATACAGCATCTTCTCACTTTAACACATCCTTTAGGAGGAGAGATTACGTACTTTCGTAAGAAGACTTCGGAGAAACCCGTTGTTGTAAAACACAAGAACGTAAAAGGGCGGAATGCGTTGGAGGGTCGAGGGCCAGGAGGCCACAAGAAAGGTAGAGAATGACGCAGTGTAGGAATCATCAGGCATTCAGGCTGATATTTTTGTTTGAAATTTGATCATCTTCTTTAGATCCGACGCAACAAACGTCACGCAGTAAAACACACGCGCATGGAAATGTTAGTCCTACCCCTGAAGAAGACAATCAGACATTACTATTACAAATCGAGTCTCTTCAAGCTCAACTAGAAGAACAAACAAAACTTTCCAGGGAAGAAATTGAAGGTCTTCTTGAGGATAAAAGGGTACGTAACGAGGAACACAATGCTTCGACGGAACGAGATCAAGACAAGATCAAGAGTCTGACAGAAAAGCTTCACCAAACTCAAGACTTGTTGTATCAAAGTACAAAGGATTTTCTCGAGTTAAAGTATGATCTAAGAGCACGGGAGAGACAGTGGATGATAGATAGGGATAGATTGGTACAAGAAATTGAGCATTTTAGGCAACAGGTGGATGTGTCAGGCAGCAGTGTACTAGAGGCTACCGGAGTATCTGTGGAACCCCAGGTTATTTTGTTTTGATGTTTTTTAATAAAGCGAATACCTCTTCTCGCATGTAATTGCTCTTTGAATCCTGATATCAGTGGAACTACACTGGAATGTTTTACTCAACTGGTTTAACACAATGATAATTTCTTCGAAAAGGTCGCACAACTACAGACAATCCAGTCACTAAAGGATCAGGTTGAGCAGGCGCAGAAACTCGCAGACATGTATCGTGAACAGTGCATTGGTCTGGAAGATGAGTTGGGGCGAATCAAGGAAGAGACTGATGTTGGACGGGAATTATTTAAAGAAAGGAATGATAAAGTTAGCAGAAGACTGACATTGATGAATCAAAGATACAATGCCTTGGAAAAGAGACGAACGTTGGAAGTCGAAGGGTTTAAGAACGATATCAAAATGCTGAGAAATAAACTGAAAAATGTCGAGAAACATTTGTTCAAGGTAAGTGCATGGTTCCGTTGCATATTGTGAAAGGCGGAACCTTAATTGTTTCGTAGTTTATGAAGAGACCAGGACACAGCTAGGTGTGAGACATATCCACCCCAACAACGCGTCATCTTTCTCTCAAAATTCTGTTATTTCTCAGGTAACTGTGGACGTCCCAATAGACGGCGATGTTGATCAAGAAGTACTACGCAATGTTCATGCTACGACAGCAAGATCGAAATATTTAGTTGGAGAACTCCACCACCTTAAAGCTAAAATTTACTCCTTGGAAAACGATCTAAGACATTGTGGATAAATAACTAAAAACTGCTATTTTTTAATGTATTTTTGTATAATAAAGACAAGCGTTACTACGGTCAATCGTGATCGGGCGTGTAGTCAGTCAAAAGTATACTTTTTTGGATTTTCAAACGTAGAAGAAGGCGGAGAGATAACGAGATCATAAGGAGATGAATACATCTTCCATGACCACGCTTAATTTTATTAGCCATGTCCCAATCGAGCAGGATATTGGGTCTAGTGGAGAAACGGTAAGCATCTATGGACTCTTTGGAGGGGCAAATGATTTCAGACTTATATTTCCTGTCCCTCCAAACTATCCATATATTTAGGAAGAGACAACAGGCCCTCAAAATGGAATAACTATAGTAGTGTAGTGTCGAGATTAGCAAGCAAATCAGGATATTGTATTTTGAAGTCAGCTACGAATTAACTTCCCCTAAAAATAGTCGTAGCGACCCCTGGATTGCAAGGTAAAGTTCACTCAAACCTCTCACATGCAAGCCGGGGTTTATGTAAAGCTTTTTTGAGACGAGGCCAGGACTTGGAGGCAGTTTAAACGAAAAATAGAATTGTTGAAAATGCGTTGAAAATAGAAAATGCTCTGCATGGTCTTTCTGGGCCGATTCGTAGCTACGTTAAAAAATCCTACATTGATTACCATTGTTTCATCATTCGTAACAAATTTCATTTTTGAAATGATTCCCTATCACCACAAATAACCTCTAATAAATTATTTCATAGATAAATTACGTATAACATGATAGGTAAATTCAGCAAATTAGTAGAATTTCTTATTTATAGATTTTATCATTACGTCAATTATTTTAACCAGTTTGGCCATTTTAAATTATCTGATCGAGAATGACGAGTATGGATATTCAAACAATGAGTTCCAGCGTGGTAGAAGGTCAAGCGATCTAGAATTTAAAATATAATTAATAAGCCTGTTCTGAGTTCAGCCTCTTAATCAAATGACTTGTCCTACGTAAAATTGCTGTTGAAGAAAGAAAACTTTCTGTTAACTGGGTGAACACCAGAAAAGAAACCTAAAAATAGTTTTAATGTAAATGGTATTTTGTCCTTGTGTATCGAATAGCCAGAAGGAATTCAAATTTTGTAAATTCAGTTCAACAGCTTCATTTTGGTTCGCAGCAGGAAAACAGAACAGGCTTGTCAAATGTCCATACAATTATTCAATGTTCTATGTACAAAAATTCAATAGCTTTAAACATAAGCAAAAATGAAATTATTGCTTAGCTTTATATAGTAGGGTGACTTGTTCATTGAGTATTAAAGTCGCGGCAGTAGAAGAAAAATATCGAGCAATTTATTTGCCCAAATTTATCAGTTTGCTTTCAGAGTTCATAATATACTTAAAGAAACTGTTTGAAAAACTTCTTACTTGCTTGTAAGCGCATTTTCACCAATCATTTTTTCCTTTATTATTCAGCAATTCGTATTGGGCATTTCAATGACCATTCAAATTTGAATTTATTTCTTGAGCAATCCTGATTAGTGAATAAACAGAAGGTAAGGAGTTTCTCAAGAAGTTTCCGAAAATATTTGACAGATTGTTCACACTACTTATGCCCGTTATTCGCTAATCTGTTCGCTCAAACTGATAAAAAGAAGGGATATTAGGAAGGGATTCTCCGCTTTCGCGACAGATTCCAATTACAGTTCGCGCAGCACGAATAAATTCGCGTTCAGAACGGAGCCTGGTCTCCATATTGTGCCGAGTTCAATGGACCTTTTCGGTATATAATGACGTCACAACATTACCACTTTAAATTTCGAACCACCTTAAACGAGATGGATTTCAAGTTTTACTTGCACAAGCTACGTGCAAAGATGTAAAACATCCTTCTTTAACACATGCATGAAAAATTATTTTGACAAATAGTATGGAAATACGACATAACGCGAGAACGAGGCTTGCGGTCTTGGCCCCTGAACCTCGTTCTTATTTCCACATTTATTGGTCAAAATAAAAGTTCTTTTTCATGCATGTGTTGAAGAAGGATGTTTTGCATCTTTGCACGTGGCTCGGGGGAGTAAAACTTGAAATCTATTTAATTTAAGGTGGTTCTAAATTTAAAACGTTGTGATGTTAAAATCTTGTGACGTAATTACCGAAAAGGTTTATTGCCGGCGATTGCCGATAGCCAAAAAAATGTCGTGAGCAAAATTCGCTCATTTAATAATAGGGTAAATAGATCATACCAATTACGAAGTTTCACAACATTATTTTGTTACTATAACCAGAATACTTTGGAAGTACTCGCAATCAGTAAAGATACTGGCAAAGCATTATGGTCTTATGTAGTTAAAAAATACTATGGGAAACGTCATAATGGGTAAGGTCTATATTACCCACAATAGGAATCAACCAGCAGTATGTGGATAACAGGCTTTGAAAACCCATCCCTTGAGCGATAGAACTAATATTTTTACCCAAAGTAATTGTGAATTCTCCTAAATGTCCGATGAATTTCCGTGAATTAATTTATACAATTTTCGTTAAATATGTCGTATGACTCTTCTCTCTTCCATCTCAGCGAGTTCTATACTGCGCCCAAACCAGAAAACATTTAAAATATTTAACTTGGAGTAACTTCATAATGGCACACAACGAGTACCCACGTTCAAGCCATATATCATTTTGCTCAAAATTTAAGACTGGTCACGTGGCAATCGGTGAAGTCACAAAAAATTCCGATTTCCGTTTGTCAGAAGAAGTGCTGGTCTTGCGTCGCATTGACTGAATTTCCTCCAAACTCCCGGCAGATTTAGTCAATTTTCTTGAATTCTGGGCTGCATTCTTTACACGTTTTGAGCTGAAGATTCCAAACCTTTTCGTTAAATTTTGCATCGAACCGTTTGAGGAGGAGAAATCAGAACTAATGCCTGATGTCGATCCCTGGAAATAAGAAAGGATCATAAGAAACCTATATGGAAACACTGAACTTATAAGAAACGTATATGGAAACACTGAACTTATAAAAAACACTCAAAGTTATAGTCAGTGCGAATAAGACCGTTAACACTTTAATTAAAACTGCCTAACTCTCTGGGGCTTGAACCTGCAACCTTCAACAGCCGAGCAGTCACAATGTGAGTTAAAAGCAACGTCAGAAAGTGTTGTTAGTTTCGGCTACGTCATACATCTTTTAAGTGGATGTGCGCATGTGCAATTACTGTACAAAACTGTAGGTAATGCAAGACTTACATCGAAACAAAATCCTCAAAAGTACCCAGATGCCCTGAAGCCAGAATTGTTCACTGATCTGTATAACCAGGTCACAGGTTCGAGTCCCACAACAGCAATTACATGTAGCATCTAAACGCACTCTAGCTCAAACAGACATCAACTATATTGTATGAGTTAGTATATTAGGTGGTCAGTGGTTATATTCATGCAAACTATGTAAGAATTAGTAACCAAGAAGTCGGTTAGAAAAAGATGCGTGTGTCTATGGTGTTATTCCAAGTTGATTTTCAGAAAAGTCGGGAAATTTGACATCCCTACAAATTAGTTTTGTCTTAAAGTCTCCTGGTAAATATTTACTCACGACGAAAAAAAGAGAGTAGGAATCACAAGCGCGCACCAATGAGATGGTGCATAAGAAGTAGTCTACCCGAGAAATATTAATCTAGATTCTTTAACTTATTGTATTTCATGAGGGGCCAGTAGTTTATCAGTTTTCTTTATACGAACTGCAGTCATCTGTTATCTTTTTAAAATAAAGTTTTTAATTCAATTTCATTTAACGAGAACTTCGAGCCTGGCAGGTATTTACGACAAGAGTTCGCTGAATTTGAAAGACGACTTTCTAAATTCGTACACACATGCAAATCCGTTAACACTTGTACCGACGATTCGTTATGTATTTTACTTTATTTTGGAAGATATAAAAATGTACAAGATTATTGATGAAACATTATTTAAAATAAAAATAAAATTATAAATCTCTTAATATTTTTATAATTAAAATTGAATATAGTTTGCAATAAGCATAATTATACACTTGTAGAAATCGTATGTAGACCGGACAGTGCAACAATTTATCCATTATTCTCTATATTTGAACATTCAGTAGCAACCCTGGCATTGCAACAGTGGTTTGACTACCATGAAAAACGTTCATTTCATGAATACTTGCTGCGTGATTCACGTATTTTACATTTACGACATTAAATTCTTAATCATTATATTTTCTATGCATAAAATGTTGATTTTATGAACCAATTTAATGAACATTGGTCACGAGAAGATGATACAGCGAAGTATAAAATGGCACCACCAAATTTGTATGCTGTTATGCAAGCCCGTAAATTGTTCGATTTGAGGATTAAAAGCACAATCACTTTCATCCATATAATAAATAAATCCAAGAGATATACACTTTGGAAGGAATGAATGGTACACATTGATTGTTTAGCAATCATGGAGTTTATAGCAATACGTCATTGTCGCAAAGACGACGTGCATGTGTAATAAGATATCTTTCTAATGCACTACACTATTTTGTTCTGTTTTTTTTCGTCGAAATCGTCAAATTAGACCAGTAGATCTTTCTCATTACGCGGAAAGCCAAACTTCGTGTTACATCAGACTTTCCGCGATTGACGTCATTGTGAGAAAGGTTGATCTATCATGCACTCGTGAGCATTTTGAAGATTGCAAAATATAATAGTGTTTGTACCTCGAACTCAAATGAAATACTCACAAGTGCATGTTTAACTGAAATCGCATTTGAAAATATATTGCCCATACAACTATTTTAAGGGTTTCCGCGCAAACAACCAATTTGCCCCAAACTAGCGGTGCTTGGACAAGGCCATTTAAAACTGGTAGATTTCAACCGGAACGACACCGGATAAATTCCAGTTAAGTAATAACATCATATGTTATAAATAGAGTGCATGTGTTCAAACTCTAAGCAAGAGCTAGTATTGTCTTTCACTCAATATTTTATATCTCCTGATAAAAGGCGTCAACATTATTCGTACTTACACTCCCAGTTAATTCAAACGACGCCATGCTTGTACTTTTTTGAATTTCACCATAAAAAGTACCACCTAAAACAAGGATATTATAATGAGAACTACATTCAATCACCATGACGGTTCACCGATGACAGCCAGTGCACTCAAAAGAACTTCTTTTAAACTCAAAAGAACTCAAACGAAGGACTCAAATCCTCAAAAGTTCTCAAAAGAACTCAAAAGAACTCAAAAGAACTCAAAAGAACTCAAAAGAACTCAAAAGTTCTCAAAAGAACTCAAAAGAACTCAAAAGAACTCAAAAGAACTCAAAAGAACTCAAAAGAACTCAAAAGAACTCAAAAGAACTCAAAAGAACTCAAAAGTTCTCAAAAGAACTCAAAAGAACTCAAAGAACAAAGAACTCAAAAGAACTCAAAAGAACTCAAAAGAACTCAAAAGAACTCAAAAGAACTCAAAAGAACTCAAAAGAACTCAAAAGAACTCAAAAGAACTCAAAGAACTCAAAAGAACTCAAAAGAACTCAAAAGAACTCAAAAGAACTCAAAAGAACTCAAAAGAACTCAAAAGAACTCAAAAGAACTCAAAAGAAGTTCTTTTGAGTTCAATGATGACGGCTCACCACGACGGCTCACCGATGACGGCTCACCACGACGCTTAACGGCTCCCGATGACGGCTCACCGACGACAGCTCACCGTGACGGCGCTCACGATGACGGCTCACCACGACGGCTCACCGATGACGGCTCACCGACGACGGCTCACCGATGACGGCTCACCGATGACGGCTCACCACGACGGCTCACCGATGACGGCTCACCGATGACAGCTCACAACGCAGCCATAAAGGTCTCAATTATATTGCTATAATCATGCACGTTTTTGCATGATGAACTCATTTTATTTACCTGCTTGATTGAGATCTTGAAGTGAACTTGAAAGAGGATTATTTCTTCTTAAAGCCACATGAGAAATAAGGCCGCCAGGTTCATTGACCAAACTTACAGAATCTGGCGCTTTCTTCTTGTTATTAGAACCAGGACGAGGCAAAGTCAACGATATTGTATCTGCATCTGCATCCCGTCTGAAACCCATTAATTGGCGTGTCTTTTCACAATCAGCTAAAGGAAATTTGAAAAACAATCAAAATTGCAGAACTTCAGCTGACCTTACCTGCTTCGGGTATGGAGGCCACCCTTCCCCTGATAGGTTTGTACTGGTAATGGGGTGGGGTGAAAGCCTTGATTACGGAATGACAAAGTTCAGTAACACTTAAAGAGTAACTTATAAAACATGGAAAAATTCGAAAAACCTAAAATCCCACCCGGCGTATGTTCGAAAAGATTTTCCAAATTTCCAAAAAATGCAGCATTCACAAATTGTTACAAGTCAAAACACAGGCAGCCTAACCACAGCATAGGGAGAGAACAGTAGGGCCACTTCATTTTGCAACCCAGTGCTGTATGTTGAAACAGTTACTGGCTGTGGTTAGCCAGCTCGAAGACATATACGTCAAATAAAAATTCTTACTTGAGACTTGAGTGGCCTAGCTAAACCAGATACATCATTCTACCTTATATATATAATTATCCTAATTATTCTAATCATACACCAGAATAATTATACATAAGATAGTATGGCATAGCCGTATTTGCTGGACTGCCTATTAAAAAAGGTCGATACGGATGTGTTATGACCATATAATTATGTATACAGCCTATACTTACTGATTCGCTCATTTTCCATGACACAGGTCTAAATATGATGTAGATAAAATCAGTATTATACCATTAAATAAACATCGTTATGTTAAAGACAGAAATATAGCGCTTTTTAAAACAATACCTCCTCAATACAATCTCGAAGTTCTGTGTAAAATGCTTTTCTTATATCTTCCTTCTTCGCGTGAAATACTACCAGAACCTGCAAAATAAAACGTTACTGGATTTAAAAATGAAACGCGAGATTACTCTGGTTGTTCGCGCATGTCAGAAAGTCGAAATAAATACATTAACTGGGCCATAAACTTACCTCACCACTGATTTTGTTAAGAATTCGCATGCCATATTTATAGTCTAAAATAAATGTGTTTACTTTTATTAGATAAAATGTAAAACACCCGTTTCACGACTTGTTTGGTGTCTTAAATGTATTCAGAAACATGTTTTTTTTTCAAAATTCAAAGTTGAATAACTTTGTAATATCGTGTCGATTTCTACGAATTTTTCAGAGAAAATGCACGCTAAGAATTTCTGTAAACTGAGAAAATTTGGTTGACAGATATGGACCGGAAGTGACCTAATCACATTTTCATTTTTTTAGGCAATTGATCGACGGTCCCCGCATAATGGGAAACTGAAATTCATTAAGATATTGTTGTCAGCAAAATTCTGAAATGCTATTACATTATAACAAATTTACACTGCGATAAATAGTTGTAACTTACAATTATTATTAAAAAGCTGGTACTTGATATCGCAAAGCGGGTATGAATTCTTATAACTGTAATAATGGATTCCTTTCTGGCCAGCCTGTCCTCGCTCTTTTGTTACCTAAGAAAAATGATCGCGATTTGATTTGTGGAGATATATTTATATCTTCGAGATCCCAGACGATTTTTTATGGTTTGTTTGAATGTACTACACTAAATACGATAACGAAAACTCGTCATTCAATACGAACATTAATCAAAATCAATCAAAAGTTAATTTAGCCAATAAAAATGGGATAATTCGGACTGATTATTTGCCCTAATCTTTAGACTTCCTGGGCCGGTTGTTCAAAAGCAGGTTAAATTTAACCCTGGGTTAGTGCTAAACCTGGGTTAAAATCCTTAACCCGAGGTTAGCTAAACCTGGGTTAAAACTGTGTTGTTCAAAGCAGGGTTAGCGGTAGGGTTAGTTAACCCAGGGTTAAAATATTTAACCTAAGATTAAATGTATTTTAACGACTAAATTGAATATAAGAAGGTTTTCGATTGGTCAATAAACGAGCGTCAAAACTTTGCCCGACGAGGATATATTGTCAGTCGAAAGATTATATGCCGTGAGGGCAGGGTCGAAGGGACGTTGTTTTGAACAGCAATTTCCGTGCATGGAATTTTGGAAAGATTCGAAATGAAAGGCCATTTTGTATGATAAACAATGTCGCGATGTGAAACAAAATTAAGCAATGCATATTATAAACAATCTATTTTAAAATTTCAGGCATTCTTTGATTATTCAAAATTCAGGAACAAACGTAGCCTTACCACTTGCTGCTAATCAAAAGAATCGAATTTTGGCATCCAAAACAAATATTTCGATTACGATGTTTCAATTTGTACGGTTGTATTTATTTATCGTGTATTGCATTGAAGCGAAGATAAATAAATCAATACATCAGCTGAAATCGAACGAAGTCAAACTTAAATAATTCTTTGCTGTCGAAATTATTCGTAAAACCTCTCAAAATTGTTTAATTCATGACGAATTATACGTGTTTACGTGTTTCAGCTCCTTATTCATCCATTTTGAATCGAAGTTAACCCACCTAGCTAGCAGGGTTAATTTTTTTGTCAATTTTAACCCAGGATTAACGCTAACCGAGCTTTGTGCAACACAAATCAACCAAGGTTAAAAATTTAACCCTGGGTTAGGCATTTTTAACCCTGGGTTAGCGTTAACCGGCTTTTGAACAACCGGCCCCCTGAGAGCAATCTAGTTGATAAGAAGTATTAAAATACTTACGACCATCATATCATTGAAAAGAAACACAACTCTGTGATGTGGTTTTTCTTTTTTCTTTCCGCCATGTTGAATTTCATAAAGTGTTGTTACTTGACGTAGTTGGCGATGAGGCAGGGCGAGGGTCTATATAACAAAGAGATGGAGATTTTAACAACTGCATTTTATATACTCAACGAGAGAAATTTATTACACACAGGAGTTAAAATATTATGTAAAGACATGAAATCTTTTCATTTATCAAAAAACACGTCTTACCGTCCAAGGAACTTTCCCAAGTATTTGTTTTTCATATTTATAAATGGCATCGAGATTGTCTGGGCCAGTCCTAAACTGTTTCTAGAAGTAAAATGAAATTTCCATTTCAGTTAATATCTATTAATATCTACTACTTGGAGAGGTTAGTGCTCCTGGCAGCCACCAATTAACCATCACCTCAATAATCATTGGTATTTTGTAATTCTTAATAATATGCCAACTAACCTTTTCCACTCTATCGAAAATTGCAGACAACAATTCAGACGGAATATCCTCACCATCATTTGTGCCTATAGACAAAAATATTTACCAAAGTTGCAATTATATATAACAACCCAACAATTAATTAGCGTCGGCTGTCTGTTCCTACCCATGCATGCAATTGCTCTAATGGTAAGTTGTTATTCTGGATTTTTGAAAGCAACATCTTTCAGCCCAGGTGATTTCAGCTACAGGCTCAGAATTTTTATCAAAAGGAGACAGAACGAAATCCGAACATCTAAGGCTAAGCCACGGAAAGAAGGTCTTACTCGTGGTTGCTCTAGCAGGCTGTTTTGTTGAAATTCGCCGCCTTCCTATCTATACATCAAAACTTCGTACAAACAAAGTCTATATTGTTGCAGTTACAAAGTGTGCTTTTATAGCCTTGCCTGACTTGGACCCAGTCGAATGGTGTTTCGACGATTCAGGGGGGGGATTACTTATACGAATCCAGTAGTTATGCATGCTTCCTGAATATACGGACAGCATATTGACAAATTTACAAACTTGCATGCCTGCATGCAGGCATGTTGCAGACACATTTTGCCGGTTTTAGTGATGCAGAATTTATATAGAACAAGAACTTTGTCGACACTCTGTTACGTTCTGTACCTCTTAAATTCCGAATGAACTGTTCCTTGGACATTTTTCGTTTAACATTAGGGCTGTGAAGATCAGTGTTCAACATTATGATAGCAAATGCCAACACGAGGATTGTGTCAGGAGTGTCTGAAATTTTTCCTGGATTTGCTTCCACGTATACGTTTGCGAATTCCTGAAAAAATATAAGATTAGATCATCGGTTAATGGAAAGTCAAACCACAGAGAAGTATAATTACACGACATTTTCTAATTCATTACTAATTTATAACTACAAATATAGAATATACATACTATTGATACCAATCTTAAAAATTTATTAACAATTAAAAACCACATCATGCCGTGATGACGACAAGTGTAGAATAAAAAAAATTGAAATTAAAGATTTTAATCAAGGTAAGAGAGGCGTTTTAAAGTGCAAATGTTTGACTGAAAAGCAGAGTTTAGTGTTCAGACACGCAAAGTGTGAAACTCTTCACCTGACCTCCTACATTCCGTCCTACATTTCACAACTGTTCTACCGCTTCCTTTCGGCTTTCACATGGTGTGTTGTATTGTAAACTGTTATGGTTTGGAATTATCTATATAGTTGCATCATACTGTGAGGCTGGAGAAACCTGTGGTGCAGACACTTAAGATTTCAAAGGCACGACAAGGTGGAGCGGTTGAAACCCAATACCGCTTTAAAACGACAATATAGTTAATGCTCACCTCGACTATTCTTTCAATCTTTTGTGCTTCTCCCTAAAAGCGAATAATGACAAGCCTCAACATATTGGTCTGAAATAGCCACTTCACGAAGTCATTGTGAGTTCATATAATATACACGAGGAAAGCTCAGAGCAACCGCATTTTCATTTGCATGGATTGTCTGACGTCTGCAGCAAGAGTCACTATCTCAATGGTTTGATCTGATAAATGCTGCATTGAATTATTCCCAAGAATCTTGGAAGTTAGTCTTAAAACGAGAAGTTAAAATATTTGCATATTTAACCTGATTTAACGTTGTAAAAAACTCACCGGCATACGAAAAAATGTTTGAAAATGTCTCAATGCTTCATCAACTTCTTTCCCTATCATTGGAATAGTTCGAACGAATAATCTAAAAAGAAAATAATTCTCACTGTGTACTAATTTATACGTTTTGTTGTAGCCAGTTAATTTGGTGATATCGGCACTTCGTCTCATCCATCCACTAAAGAGTATTAAATGTTCACTGCGGGTACATATTATTCACTGCAGATACATAATGTTCACTGCAGATACATATTGTTCACTGCAGTACACTGCTCACATTATACTTACTGTAAAACCTCCATACTGAGTGGATTACGTAGGTTTCCTAGATATTCTCCAATTTTCTGTTTATTTATACCAGGTTCTTCTCTCAAGAATTTACATACGCCTTCAGCATCATCTTCATCAATTATTTGAGTATCCATGAGGTAGTTGATACCTTTCTTTGGCTTCCTGTACAAGAGTTGGAAATGATTGGGAAATAGGAATAAAGCAAAAAATTATATAAAAATGGCGACGTGCTCTTAGATCTAACCTGTTAAAATGATTAATTCCAATACGGACATCCCTCTCTTTATCTTCATAAAAAGTTTGCATGATACTTGAGGAAGGTGAAAGGCTGTTTCCACTGAGGCTGATTGTGTCATCTTCATGTAATAAATGGTCTAATGCTGGCCAACTGTGTGAATGACTGTCCTCCATATCAAAACTGTCACAACTACCTCCAAGTTTATCTAAAAGGTAAGATTACAAATTTAAAATTTCACAAAATATTCTGGGTAAGAGCTCATCACCTGATCTGATAATATATAATATAACCTTAATTAGCAACCTTGTTGGCCAACTAGCCTCTATTTCCTACACTGCTCTACAAGGAACCTGGTAAATAATTTTGTGGACCATGTACCAATTAAAATTAAATAGCACCTAATTACTGGTAACGTTTAGCTGCTATTAGCAGGGTTTTTACAAGAGACTGAACCTGGACAACATGACCTGTGTCAAAAAGCCTTCATAATTTTCCTAGCTATGCAAGAGCAAGCCTTCATGATTTGCCAAGTGAAGCAAAAGCCTGTAGAGTGAAGTCTACAGTAAATATTTTAATATGATTTGGCAACATACTTTATATATGCAAACTACAACATATTTAACAAAATTTTTCACATTGCTTTTTTCTTTGTTGAACATGTATACCTTGGTCCTTCACAGAAAGATTATCAGATGTTAATACTCCATCCTGTGTTGGTCTTTCATTCATCATTTCAGCTTGTTCAGCTTCTGCAATATCTACTGGTGCATCTTCAACCTTTGCTTCTTGTGTTTTATCTATTTGCTTTGTGTCATTAACATCATTTGTCCCTTTCTTCCTGGTTTTTCCATCAACTTCATCTGGCACTGTCTTTTCAGATGCCTCTTGAAGGATAGGAACAGATTCGGAAACCACACATGTTTCCTGAACTATGCTCAGTTTTGATCTAAAGCTATCACTCCGGTTTGCAAGAGAGATGCTATCCTTTCTTGGAGATAAAATTTGTTGAAAAACCTCATCAATAATCATTTTTTGTCCAATACTATCATTCAAGAGATTTTTGTTTATTTCTATACTTGATATATCCTCACTCACACGTCGAACTGAAAAATCCGCTGGCCCTGTATTGACATGTCCAAAGTTCGAATCAATGTTTATATCAGCTTGAATTGGCCTGAATTCATCTTTTAGGGTATTTTGATGGGGCCGGATTTCTGCTTCTGGTGATTTCAATGTCAGGTCACTCCGGTCTAAATCAAAATTAAGATGCATTGGTTGAGCAGTAGGACTCAAACTGTCTGAACTGGATGGGGTCCGTGTAGAATTTCTCTTGCTTAGCCGCCCTTTCAATGATATCCGTCGTGCTTCACTTTGTGTTCTCAATCTACAATAGGCCCTTTGCATTGACCATTTTCTATAATGTTGCTGGATGATCTTTGCTGCATTGTTGGCTTTCTCCTTGCCTCCATAATTCTTTTCCAGAATTTGAACATGCTTCTCTGAAATATCTGGTGAAAGCTCGTAGTATGATTTTCGCTTTTTCGTCCGGCTTTCACCTCTGCCTAGTGTAGCCTTCTTCGGAGATGTGGAGTTCGGTGTGCTTGATATTGTAATAGCTATTTGACTCTTAGCACTAAATGCTTTGCCATCACAATCTGGGCTTGATAGTGCTGTGGTGTACAGTTCAGAGCCAGTTGTATTCGGTGAGCAGACTGTTAAAGTACTGGAAATATAAATAAATAAATGTATAATACATACAATATATAGATATATAAAAATATAAACACACAGCCACATCATGTCTTCAAATGAACCCAGCATACTGGAGAAAAGACAGTAAAAATGTTCAAATTGATCTTCAGATAACATGTTTTTAACAAAATAATATATCAGAATATTGTGTTTGGAATAGAATATTTAGAATATTTTTTGCTTCAATGACTTAATTTGGCCTAGCAAAATCCATAAGACACCTAAAACTGAATAATTTAGGCAAGATTATGCAGATGTTAGCCAATATGCAAACATAAGTCTATTATGACATCAAACCACAAATCAAGTACCTATGACCAAAAATCCACAAGCATGCTACCAATTTAACTTACAGTTAGCATTAAACAAAATAAATTAAATCTAACAAGTTGATCACAAAGAAATAAATTCTATAACAGAAGATATTGACAAGGAACTAAGTTAAATGCATATTTGTTCGTGGCAAAACTCCTCAAAAGAAGAATCTAACATTATATTGCTATACTGGCCTTTTATATTTAAAATTTGTAATAAATTAACTCTGACATTCAGTCTACATGTACATGTGTGTACATGTGTGTACATGTGTGCACTAGCTGTGAGTTGCCAAACAAAGCAAACATGTAGAGGAATATTTTATGGGAAGTTTTTAATCGTCAAATTAAACTCATAAAAAGATGAGTGCACTTTGGAATGGCTAAGCAAGGCACTACTGGGACAAAAGGTATGTATTTCTGGAATGATAACTATGCACCATACTGTGAATACAAATTTGAATGGTCTAAAAATAGTGCAAATATTAATAACACTAATTATGTGTATTGAAAAAAGAAAAACAATGCAATGCAAATAGTCTAAGGTTGGAAGGGGGGTAATTGTAATTTCATAATAGGTTTCTCTTCTCTGCAAACCTGATCAAGTTATTTCTTATTCAGTTTTGTCCTAAAAGCAGGTGGTCTATTAAAGTAGCACTAGCCATTTTCTGTAACCCCATTGTTATTAAATTACAAGGTATGAAGCATTAGTGTTGAAAGAGATTACAAAACTATGCTATAAAAAATACTAATAAAGTTGGTTAGTGAAATTCTCATCAAATTGTCTGGTGATAAAAAG
The DNA here is from genome assembly GCF_004324835.1 of Dendronephthya gigantea. Taxonomy (NCBI): domain Eukaryota; kingdom Metazoa; phylum Cnidaria; class Anthozoa; order Malacalcyonacea; family Nephtheidae; genus Dendronephthya; species Dendronephthya gigantea. Next base: position 2,459,516 of record NW_021163031.1, read on the forward strand.
ATATCTGCATGCTATTGTAACTTTTCATCATACCCTTTCCTTAGATTATTGAAACTACCAGCTCATGAATACACGAACAGCCCCCTACTCAACAAATGTGAAGTAAAGCATTTATTTGCACATTATACAAGTCAATCCCTTAAATTTTTCTTGTACCCAAATTGCTTCAAAAAAAGTTCCTCAAATGCCAGAAGTCCTATTTTTGAGTAATTTGTATAACAACTGCTTAAAAATAGGCAAAATGTTTCTTGATGTTTCAATCCAAGGGCATTAGTCAGGAGAGTTAGTGTCACTATAAACCAGATTTGATACAAAGTTGTTTGAAGATGCTGCCACACTTTTCCCTGTTTATCTTAAAAATATTTGCATGGTATGTCTTAACCCCTTCCTTATACCCTTGTATATTCATGGGAATCTGGTGTTTACTTTAAAAAAAATTACAACTAAAAGCTAAAGCTAAGACTCTATGCCAAACATAATTCTAAATATATTATATATATATAATTCTTAATTAATATTTCAAACAACCAGATTCATAGCTATGATGAAACACTATTTATTAAATCACACTTCTCTTTACCTGAATTTCAGATGTAAAGGGTTAACATAGATTAAACTTAGAGAAATAAAAGACTATGAACTATATGATACAATATCATTTAGGGCAGGGAGGAAGTAACATAAGGGCTATTTATATAATGAAAGTGTGCTGTTTATATCAATAATAAACATCAACTATACTTACTTTCACATTTTGTTTGTGATTGGTATTTTTATTATCTGACTAAACAATACCATGACAGTTACTAACAGTCTATCACATGAAAGCCATACTAAACTCATTTGATTTTATATAGCCACTAAAATTTTACGGTCTGTTAGTCTCTTTGTGATGAACAAAAGTACACTGTTATTTTGTTAAATATACATGTTACAAAACATACAATACAAATACATTGCATATTGTGTTTGTGTGAGTATCTTCAAACATATTTTTGAAGTGGTTTGCTTTCCAAAGTATATCTGCCCTTTTTTAAATTTGGTGACAACACTAAATATCTACCAGGTTGGGTCATTATTAATTAATTGTGTCCATGCTACTTTTACAGAAAAAAGTAGGATGTGTCTTATTATATAAACTCCTTCCCAAGGACAGCCTAACTCCTGGTGGGGTGATATATTATAAACCAATACTTTTACCATGGTGTACATACTCTTAATAAATAACCTGAGTATTAAAATATAGACCTGTCATTGACCATTAATAATTTGGCGTTAACTAATAAACCATGACTTTATATCCGTTTGAGGCAGCCTACTTCAAATCACCAACTTTTCAACAGACTTTACTGTCGAAAAAATACCCCAGGAATTATTTGGCTATGGCCCACCGATATTGAGCTATATCGCTAGAAAGTTACAAGCCCGATGCATTCACCGGTGGAAATTAAATTTTGCTTGGTTTATGTTTATATAAATGGGCACCAAACATTTCATTTATATGTCTGATCGATGTTTAAAAAGATTAAAGACCCACTAAATGTTTGTCCTTAAGCTTTTCGTGACTCATTAAAAGCAATAAATCGACCCACATCTCTTACTATCCAGTATTAAATATTAAAAGAACAGTACACTTTCTAAGAGTCCATCAAATATTACCTTGGCCGTAGAGTCCCATTGTCGGTTTGACCATTTTCGGCGACCTTATGTTCGCTATCCGTCTGATATTTCGCCAACAAACCTTTCAAGCCTTCGTTTTCAATTTCCAATTCCTGAACAAGCCCAGTAAGCCGTGAATTTTCCTCACGAAATGTTTTCAGCTCGGTATGCTTCTGTCGAAGTGATTCATTCTGCGCCTTTAGCACTTCTTTCAATTGTTCGACAAGAGAAACTTGATTCATTTTTGTTTATTAGTGAATTTACATTGTAATTGAAGGTAGAATAACTTCATTTAAACGACGTTGTATTCGTGCAATAAGAGATTGCCTCATTTATGTTTATCTTGCTAAAAACCGAGCGGAAACCATAGCACTTCCTCCAGCAGTAGGCAGAATTTCAAAACAGCCATGTTCCAGTCGATATTTGAGACCAAACTTGGCAAAGCACGTGGTGTTATTGGACCAATCAATGTGGTCAAATAACAACTTCCGCCTCTGCTGTAATTGTTACAAATTTCTGAAAAAATTACGTAAATTATTAATAAATTTTGATTCAAAGGTAATTCAGAAACTCTACATAATTTATCTCATCTAATCGAAGATGGAATATGCGAAATTAAAATAACTTTTATTTTCACAACACATGCACTAATGAATCCGTTCGTTATTCACTTTTGTCAAATTGCCTCGTTTTCGTGCGGATATAAGGTCTGTGAAATCTAAACAGTTAAGTCTAAAAAGTGTAACGAATTGCGCATGCAATTATAAGTCAAATCGCAGTTGGCTTTTGCCAACGAAAAGGCCGGAATGATTTAATATTCTTTGCTATATATTCTATTACCAATGGCCTACAAATGTTACCGTGTAAAAAACCTCTTTTTCTGCCATCACGATCTGATACAGTATAACAGTTTGCTTCGGACCATTCATGCTGAATTGATCACGAAGTAAAATATGTGGGGTGTGGTTCCACTAGCCCGTTTCCACTAAAAACGGATCATATCCGACCCCGTGAACTTGGGAAAAGAAAAGTAGTTCACCTTATAATATAAACTGTCATTGAGTATTCAAAATTAGCATGTTAATACTCAACCCTCAAGTGAAGTACGAGAACACCGGCCAACCGAAAGAAGAGCTTTTTTCTGATTTTTCACTGATCAGTGCATAGATACCTTCACGGTCAGAAACATTCACCGGTCACTGGTTTACCAAGTGCTACGACTGACGACACGTAGTGCTACGACAGAAGGAAAGTCGCCCTCGAGTGATTGGAATAGCCATAGTTCAGGAAGTCAAGTGATTGAAAGCAAACAATAAGAATTTAGCATGATACAAGATTGACAAAGTTGTTCACATTGAAAAGGGGTGGCTGTACCCCAAAGGAGTGGGCCAGACTTCGGGAATATGAGGAAACGATACCTCTTTATCTAGTAGCAGCTTAGTAACTTTTAATACATCATACAAATAACAAATGAGCCGAATTTCTTAATTTAAATTGTAATGATTTGTTGATTCGATTGCCCTCGATTGTGTATTTAGCAGGTGTGACGCACATTAGGACACAGGAAGGGGGTCTTCCTTTCGTGTAATGCGCAGATAAAAACCGGCTTACAATAGATATTGTCACATTTTCTTTAATCACACAATAAACCAGGCACACCCGCCAATCACCAGAAAGGATGAAAGACCAAAAGTAAAGGTGGTAAGGAACATACAAAAATAAACATGTTGTGGGTGCTGTCCCACAACATCCGAATGGTTTAAACAAATATATTTCACCACTTTGGGAGCGAAAAGATTTTATTGCTTATTTACATTACAAGGCATTCCGTAGACCACTAAGCGCCCTGGATAGGGCGAAAAGCCAATAACACAATATATCTACATATAATGAACAATGCTAAAAATACAGAAAAAAAGCAAAACAAGATCATTTTGTGAAGTCCGCGTATCAAAAACAAAAAATGATTTACTACAGACTGTACTGTAGTAACTTTAAATTAAACACCGTATTTTCCTTGTAAACGAAAACGTAAAAGGTATTTATATAAATATTTCAAAGAATATTCCGCATGTGATTGAAAACTGATCTGATGATCATTGCATTATCGCATTATCCCTTAATTTTAAGACATTTTTGACGGAATTTAACATGAAAAGCCCGCGTGAGTTGTTGTAAGATATTCACAGTGATTACTTCCGCATTATTTCCTTAATGCGTGCTTGAATCAGTGTCGTGCTTGGATACAATACAAGACAAGAATAGATCTCCTGAAGAACAATATACCACCAAGGGTGTCGTCAAGTTATTTGTTTACTTTAGCAGGGCGTGAATACATCATGGGTTAGATGTAAATTTTAAAAGCGTCACAAGAGATTCCGTAACAATGTCTCGAGGTATTAAAACTTGATGGAAAGTACAATATAGCTATAATCTATGTATAGAATTAAATGACAGTAAAGCTGAGACTTGGCGATCACGCAAATTTCGATTTTAATTATCATTCCTCTTATCAGGAGCAGGGCGTTTCTGTTTGTGCTTCCATGTTTTCAAATATCATTCTCCCTAATAGAACAACTGTCAATGTCCAAGTGACATCCATTAACTGCAATGCCATAAGTTGCATGTATCGGTGAATAACTGGACGCACTCCAGCTGCACATGACCAAGCGTGCAGTTGCCAACTGGTCACGTGGTTTACTACTTCAATCACTGTCATCGCTGTCTTCCTCATTTGATCTCAGCTTCGTCACCATATCTGGAGTGTTCTCTGATAAAATTCCATTTCTAAAAATTATACAATTATACTGGAATAAGCAATATATACTTGGTTAAGCCCAGTGAATCCAAGATAGCGGCAATTCTAAAGGACGTATGTTTGCAGTTTTATGACACGCGTTGCTATACCACGCGAACGAGAACAATAACGAGGAATTGGTGCGTTGGCCGTTGGACGTGATTTCCGCCGCTATCTCGAATTCCCTTTCGGCACATCAGAACTTATTGGGTGGAGAAGCTCGCCCACCCAAAAATGGTTTATCTAGTAAGTAAAGTCTTGCATGGAATTTTCATTTAAGGGTTCTGCTAAGGAGAGTAGGGTAGACTTTTTTGTATATTGTAATCAATCTCTATACTTCTTGATTATTGTCAGTACAACAGCATTCAGCTAGGTCAGTGTTTTCATATTTCCACCATTTAGTCATGAGTTTTGTTTTCGAAGCATTCAAGGTGAAATTGAATATTTTCACCCAAACGGATGTAGTCTGCAAATTCGCGGTGGCGGAGATACCTACGTATGTCTATGATACTAAAAACAATGCAGCGTTTTTCAGTATACGAACAATTCCAAGTATACAACAGCCCCGAAAGACTACTTGAAAATTGCCTTTCCTATGTTTGTGGTAGTTTTTTCCAGTACTATTGATATAACACATGATCTTTCACGCATTATTATTTTCCGTGTTCTCAAGATCTCATGTGACGGTCACGATATATAGGAACGAGCCAGTGAATAACTGGGAAAGATGACTGGGAATGAGCTTGAATAGAGCGTTTATTAAAATTTTCAATATAAAGATGAATATTATAATTGCCAGATGGAAAAAATGTGCAAAGTGTAACTATTTCAATAAGCTGGACATTTAAAAAATATTTACATGCACTAATAATTTCAAGCATGAACTTGGATCAAGTACAAAATCAATATTACAAAACGAAATTAATTTATTAAATTGATAAATTTCCTCAGATAATATAAGCCTTAGTTGAAGCCATAATATTTAAGATATTTATCGCGATGTGCGTCTCGAATTGACTCATATAAAAGGGAAAAAGAAACAGAAAACAACGATGTCAGTTTGCCCATGCATGCATGAGGTGAACTCAACTGACAAAAATGGACATATTCTTATAGTGGTAGCGTTTGCAGACATAGCTCCATCCTCGGATGATTAGAGGAAGATAGGAGACGTTTATTTGTAACGTTTATTATCACATTACAGCAACCGGTGTAAGGTTTAGATGAGACAGTGACAACTAGCTATACGCAATCGCTGGACATGACAAATAGTTCTGTTCGTTAATCACCGGCAGATTATATCCCATTAAAGCCCTCCTCTTTGCTGATGGTATGTTTAGGATTTCCTTTCTTGGCAGAGTAAGTAACATTGTATTACCATTGTATACATCAGGGGACCACATGCTACAACTCGATACACTTGTGGCTTTACTTCCAGGTGTTCTGCGATTTTTTCTACGACTTTGTACTCGTCTTTCCGGAGGGAATAAGCTGAGGCTATCATTTTCATTGGAACCATTATTGTCCACCTTTTTATTGGGAGTCTTTCTTCTGTATTTCTGCTCAACGACGTGCACCTGGCAAGTTGCCACATCAGAAGAGAAGTTGTTGACCAAAGTTACTTCGTCGATATCATTTTTTATCTTCTGTTCGGTCGGTTTCCTATCAACTTTTCTTTCGGATAGTTTTCTGAGCTTCAGCGACCTGAAAAAAATCAGATATTTGCCGAATCTATAGGAATTAATTGAAATGACTATACTGCATAAAAGCTTATATAGAAAGTCCTAAAACTTTGCTATGGACATAATTATAGTTAAATTGAGAGGAATGAAATAAAAATACTATCTTAAAAGGTAGTTAGCAGGCTACTATAGGAACTTTGTATGGGAACAAGCCAGTTTTGGTATGCAGTTTTAGAGCAAAGCTTTTCTCAGAAATCTCTCAATTCATACAATAGAATAAAAGGATCTATATATACCTGATATAAATTGGACAACGAATGAGACTCATTAATTTCGTATTTGTCGCCAGCTTTTCTTCATTATGATTTACTTTCTTTCGAGCACATTGCCCCCTCTCGTTAACAACAGAATTTCTTCTCGATTCATGTTTCAATAAAAAACATTTTCGTCTCTTGCCACTCGAATGAACACGTCTTCCCAATACACCATAATGACCTGTTGTTTCCTTCATTAATTTCTTAATATCCGAGCTAAGCTGTAATGCTTTTTTTGAAGTATCGTCAACTTCATCGAATTGCTCAACCATTTTTTGCCTCGTCAATGCCAGACGTTCTTCGGGACTATGTTTATAAATGCTTGAATTTTTCCCGCCAATACAGTTGTTGTAATATTTTTCCAACTGTTTTTTCCTCATTGTGGAAATCTTGGCAAACGGGAGTGTGGCCGAGGACGTAGGATAACCAGGTAATTTATAATAGATTATCATATCAAACTGAGTGAACTGACATCTTTTTTACTAGGGACTCGTACAGAAGATAATTATCCCTCCATATGTTTTATTATGACATCACAGTATCTGAGAACAAATTTTTTGCGCGCGCCGCCGCGTTGATGTGCGCGCGACCGCGTTCATGTGTGCGCGACTGCGTTCATGTGTGCGCGACCGCGTTCATGTTTGCGCGACCGCGTTCATGTTTGCGCGACCGCGTTCATGTGTGCGCGACAGCGTTTATATGTGCGCGACCGCGTTCATGAACCGACCGCACTCGGCTTTAGCACGGTACACGCTACATGATGTTTCACACGACAAGGGCGCTTATATGGAGTGTAAGCGCCCTGCACACAACAAACAAGACGAACTCTCTCTACAACTTTAAAAAAGTAAAAAGTCGAAAACTTACTCTATAAGGAAACTTTCAACGTCTGTAGCATAAAAATCGTCGCCGAAAACGGCATTCATTTTCACGTAGTTCCCAATCAATTGTTTGTTTTGATACACAAGAAGAGCTGGTAGTCCATTTTGTACCTGGAGAAAATGAAGGATAAGGAAAGAATCCTCAAAACAAATATTTGTATCTTAGTCACAATATATTATTCCCAACAGTACGAAGTTTGGGTTCAGGACAATAAAAACCCTATTTAGTGTACTAATAAGTAACTCAGCAACTCGAAGTAGTAGAAAGATCATCTTTCTATCAAGATGTCTATCCAACCATTGTTTCTTATAAACGTGCTACAAGGCTATCATTTTTGTCGGGCTGGGCCCCAAATCAAAGAGGCTCTCTTTCACTTTGATACCCCCCAGGTACGCTACTGGGGAAGACTCATGTTTTGTGATAACGTAGAATGTTGTCGGGGACTAAATGAAACATTCCTTATTTTGCTTATTGACCACTGGAACCTGGTTTTTTCAGAAGCAAATTCATTGAACTCAAATGAAGAAATAAAATATTCATCTTGGTAGCACTTCGGCTTAATGGTTGAAAACAAGGATGCCACCTTACTGCAGGGTTTATACTTACAAAATATTTACTAATTCCTGTTTCTGTGGCAGGTACTTGGCAAAATTTTACCTGAAAGAAATTTAGGAATGACAAAAATATTAATCTTCCTGAATATCCAGAAAACAATGGTTGAAAATTTTTTAAAATAATAAGTACGCTTACCCTTGGATACTGTTGGGAAAGAACCTTTAAACACCCTGTCATTGCTGAACAGCCTTCAACACCCTGTTTGCAAAAAGGTTGAGAAATTTAAAAAATTATTTATGGATTTAACTAGATACAATTTTTGTAAAAAATCTAAGGCAAAAATAATGCTCCAAACAGATGTGGTGAGTTGCAATATTATGGTATGCGATGATAGTTCGGCCATAATTATGCACAATATTTTAGTACTTCTGTATACAATTTGGACAGGAAACTATGAAAATATGATTCTGATCTTCATTCCCATCATAAATCATAAAACAAAAATTGTTATTTTTAACTGATAGAATTTCCCAATCAATAATTTACCCTATCTATGATTTTCCCTATCTATAATTATAGACAGGCATGGGTTTAAAAGGGAATATTAACAGAATAACTTGTGAAAATTTATACTTACTGGCTGGTAAAGATGCATCACAATAACAATATTTGGGTTTTCTTTATCAATGCAATCTAGAAACTCCTTGCCTGGAATATCCTTTAGGGAACCAAATTGTGGTCTAAATAGTAAAATAAAGATAATGAACTGGCTCCTATTTTTCCAACACCTTTGTGATCATAGTACAGATATAGTTACCTGATTGATGAAACATATTCCTCAGCCCTTTTTCTCATTTCTTGCAGTCTTTTCATGTGGTACATTTTTACAAATTCATCTTCTTCATCAAACTCAAATTCTTTCTTAGCATTCTTTTCCTTTTCTTCATCTAGCTGGAGGTTAGGAGACCAAGGTTGAATTTGGTGTAGTTGTACTTGCATTTACAAGGCAGCAATATAGAAATTATTCATTTTCTGTTTTAAATTTGTTGTATGTAAATCTGAAATTGACATGTTTTGAAAACAGATAGTCTTAAAAAGATCTAAAATCCAAACTTCCCATGAAAACAAATCAATCTCTTTATTGCTGCTATTGGTATACCATATTTACTTGTTTGCTCAAGCACCACAGCACTCTTTAGTTTTTTAGAACTTCAGATGCGGCGATTAAGCGAGGGCGGCGCTCAATCAGGGGCGGAGCTCTTTAAAAATATTATTTGTGAATTGTAACAAGAACTTTTAACAACATTTTAACAGCGAGGATTTGGACATTTTACAGAAAACAACCTCACACACATCACTGGAATCTCATGGAACCTTCATGACTGACCTGTGCCTTATGAAAATTCTAAAGACCAATTTAACAATAGCATCTTCAACAATTCTGACAGCGCATCGATTAAGCGCCAAATTTGAAATTCGAAAATAATTAGTGCAGCGCTCATTCGGGGGCAGCGCTCTTTAAGAAAAATTGATCGCAAATGCGGCGCTTATTCGGGGGTGGCACTCAATCAAGTGAATACTGTAATTACAATTTCAATCAACCAAGAGCTGCCACCTTTACTTCAGTAATAATAAATGCACAAAACATAAAAAAACAGCAATGAAAAAATAACTTAATCATTTGAGTTATGATATTTCCATGCAAAAGGTTGCTGTACCATATAAATAGTAAACTTACACTACTTTGACAAGTAATGGAAAATTTTTTTGCCAAAGCTTCCAACTCTGCCTTCTTTTCTTCACGTTGCTCTGCTACAAGTTGTCGATATCTTCTATAATCCTCAATCACACCTTTTGGCCCTGTCTAAAAGATTTTAAGGATTAAAGAAATTGCTGGGGAGTTTCCTGAAAGGAAATTACTACCAAATTATAAATATTTTAAGGTATTTAAAAGTTAAAAGTCTTCACTGAGGCTCTGGTTATCGAACCAACTAAATAAATTATTTTGGTTTTTTTTTGAAAAAACATGCCCTAATATATCTATTACAGTCAGTGCCCCACCCTTGGCCAGCAGCTGGCCTGTACCTCCAAACAAACCACAAAAATTATTGGAAAACAAAAATCTCAAGCAAGACGATGGCCTTCTTCATATGTTTTGTAGCATATTCGAAAGCTATTGACAGTAGCAATCAATTTAAAACACTGTATTTATGAATTAGTCAATTAGAACACATAAGCTATGGCCTATGAGCATAGCCATGGAACAGAGCTCTATCATTTTTAGAAAAATCAAATGTCAACATCATTATTCATGGACGTTTTATTTAACCTGATAAACAATCGAAACCATACAAATTTTAGAGTAAAGAAAATAAAAACGCCTTTTTATTTCATAAATAAAATATTTCTATATATATTATGTACCATTGGTCCATCAACGCGAAGGTCAAGTTGTGGGGCTTCTTCGGCATTTTGGCTCCCTACTTCACCTCCACTCTCTCGCCCGCTATCTTCATCATCTTCTCCTTCACTTTCTGAGCTAGAAACATAATTTTGAGCTTTATAACCCAGCAACTTGTCTTCTAAATCCATTGAAATCTGTTCCTTGACAGCTTGAGCATTTATTTTCCTTTCTATATATTAGTTCTTGTGATTTGTGAAAGGAAAAGAGCCCACTGTCATCAATACTTTGCAGTACTTCATGTACTGGCAACTTTCGCTGTTTGCACTATGATGTAAGTATTTATTACAATATTATTGCAAAGCTTTCGGTCCGTTAACCCGGGCCTTCATCAGTGCAATCTTTGCAGTAATAAATAGTTACGAATACGAAAGCTTTGCAGTAATAAATACTTACGTGGTGTACCTTCAAGCTAATTTACTTATTTGATGTCACCATGCAAACGTACAAGAAAATTATAAATTCCCAAGGGTTGCGGAACCAAGAAGGAACTTCTTCACTTCGCACTTCGTCCCATATATAAGCTAAGGTTTGTCATGGGCAAAAATGTGGGCTTCAGCCCCCCACCATTTGTGCTGTGCTTGGGGGCCCTGCTCCCCCCGAGCCGGGTTTACCCGAACTTCCCTAGAAAGTTAGAAACTTATATCCGTAAACTAAATAAGGTGCTCCTAAATAGGCTTAGAGCTGGCGAGTTAGTGTTCGATAGCACAAGGATCAGCCAATCGGGGAAGACGTCCGCAACTTGGTCAGCTCAGCCCAGGGTATAAATACGTTCCAACAAAAGGGAAAACCGTAGTAACGAAGGGAACGTTTTCTCGTGGAAATGTACGACCATTCACGAATTTCACATGCAGCCTGGTTAATACTGTGTGCATTAGCACAGCTTAATATGTATTTCGCGATTTGCTTTAGTGTATAAAAAACGATAGCCTGAAAACGAGGCGGGCAGGTACTCTGTTGTTAGCAATTTTCTTTTCCACAGAGTAAATTCGGAAAGTGACCTTTATATGCTTAATTTAGTTACTAATACACTCGATACGTTGTAAATGAGCCGTTCTTTTCACGCTTTATTCTGAGTCGCGAATCTCTGGAGCTAGGACTAGGTACTAACGCAGGCAGGAATACTATTTCCATTTTCCATGCACTTTTATTACGCTCTCCCATAGAACGGTTTATACCTCTACGGTCTCCCATTGAACCGCTTATACCTCTACAGCCTTCCACAGAACGGTTTTATACCGCGTATATTTAGTGATCCTCTCCCCTAGGCAGGGTACAAATTACGACGAATTAGGACAATGTGTTTAGACGGGGCAACTTTCAGCCGCAACATGCAACACAATTTGCGATGTGAAGTGATTCAAGTCTATTCAAAGATACGTTTGGGCGAAGTTGCGTGAATGAAAATGCTTAATTTTGCCAATGTTAAGTGTGTTTCATGACGTGTATTCTAAAGATAGCAATGATGCAAGTGCAGCCGTCTCATTTGATGGCATCTTCTCTATATATCGCCACCTGCTGTATGTAATTTAAATAAAGAGGTCCGTCTCGACTAAACAATTATCTGGCATGTGGCTTACCGCGCATGTGACCGTGAACAATGTGATGTGACACATGTCCATCATTTGAAATGTAATTAATTTTCACCAGGTGCTTTCTACTAATACCACCAATTAGCAGAGTAAAATCATAATCTGTTTATCTTAATAGGTCGAGGAGACGCAGCAATGCTCTGTATGACAGTTCTAGATATGGAGATAAAATCTGAATTGCCGACCGTAGACTGAATTGGATGTAATCTTTTCATGCAACTGAAACAATATGTTACGCTTCTGTGCTTAGTAGGAACCAACTTCAGTGATAAATGTTACACCCAAAACATTCTCCCCCCGCTCCGTACGAGGTTGCTCCTTACCAGGGACATGTTGCAGTGCTCGGAAGCTTTCGTCCAATTGGATAATGCTTTTCTATATGCTTTCTAAAGAACGAAGCTCTGCTATTGGTTGAAACAGCCAAGAAAAATCATTCTTGCAAGGAGCTGCGACCCTACTCCCTTACCAGAAGCTTAATTGGAGGGGGGGTGGTTATTAATATATTCGTCTTATGACTGACTAATTTTTTTTTAGCTATTATTTCTACGGTTGTACGAACATGAATGTATATGAATATACACCCCCCCCCCCCCAATTAAGCTTCAAGCGACAGCCCTGACGGTACTAACGAGCATCCTATAACTTGACCCTGCAGCTCTTCTTAATTCTTTGTTTAAATTGAAAGCTTAGCCATCATAATGTCGTTTTTATCAGTATTTTTTTCGGGGAGGAGGAGGCCTTTCCAGATCAGTATTTACTACAAGCTACTATTGATTAGAAGGAATTTTGACAACGAATGATTTCTTAACCAAATTTCCTGTTGGGCTGCTTTAATGAGTCCGTGTGTCATCGATTTCCAATCAGATAGTGCCAGAAATAAAATAAAATGAATTTCCATTATCTTTAACTGCAATTTTAATCGGAAAAAGCCGCCGATATATCTTCACTTTTCTCTCACAGTCTACCCTGATTTATTGATCTTTGTTAAAATCTATTTTAGTTTTAACAAAGGCACTAACGATACTTTGCATGCATTCACTTCCTTTACATGTTTCCTTTTGCCCTTTAATTTTTTGTAATAACCCTTTCCTTCTCCACCTGAGCAACCTTTCACTAGTAAAGCACTATACTGAGTAGCACTTAGCAACGTTTTTGATGGTCTGTAAGAACTATCTCACTTTGGTGGATACTAACTCAGTTCCAAAGACTGAAAACGACGCTTTGAAAGTTCATCCTCAAACGTAATGCCGGCACAACTGCTATCCCGCTGTTTACCACAATGGAGTTTTCCTTTGACAGTTTTGACTTCCTTTAAAGAAAGACCGATTTCAGTCTGGATTTATACCTGGATCATGCTTGCGTGGATCCTCCTAATTCTATAGGTTTGAAGAGAGACCGGAGACGGTTGAAAACATGAACTATTCTTCGCCAGCACTCTTAAGGCCGCTTTTCACTTAAGGGTTTCTTATCCGAGCATGTTGAATATTTCTGAATTTTATATTAATACTTAAAACTTCAACAAGTATACGTCAAAGATGCATGATTTTATTCTATTATTCAATAGTGAAAATTCATTACGATCTCAACTGTGCACACGCAGCACGTTTGAGAGCAAAACAGTGAAAAACGCTCAAGTGCATGGACAGCAGCTTTTAATGTATGACATGGAGTAAAGCGTCCAATTTGATGGATCATTCGGTGCTAAAATCAACGTTTCTTAATTGGATTATTGGTTTTATACGTACGAGATTTTAAGGAGTAATGCTTATGTTACGCAACATGCGTCGCTTGCATCAGTTACTGATTACTGAATCAGTTTGCATTTTTTCATTTAAAAAGTTTATTATAACATAATTGTATATATGTGTACGGCCTAGTTGAATGCGTCTCATTGATATCGAAAGCGTCTCTTTGTTCAGCACTAGGTATATATATATATATATATATATATATATATATATATATATATATATATATATATATATATTGAACTTGTATTGTAGTCTAAAGACTGACGTCTATAAAGTGAACTCCTAGCTCGCTTCCAACTAATCAATAATAGTTTCTAACTGCATTCTTGTTTCTTACAGGTATAGTCGGTTTACTCAAGTATTCAAAGATCTCGCTCTCTCCCTTGAAGGGCCTTAGATACACCGTTGGGTACAGCAGCTCGAGTTGGTTTTCATTAACATTGTGAAAATTGACTCTAGTCTGGGGGAGACCCACAAGGTTTAAAGCTTGACTCATGCATGGCTGTTCCTATTCCGCAAAACGACGTTAAAATGAGATCACAATCAACTGACAAACGATAGATTACTCAAGACCTGAAAGAGCCTGATAACCTGCAGGGCTTTTGAAATATGCTGATAATATACTAAGCTCTAATCTAGAGTATATATGTCAATCTAACTGAAAACTCTAAATGTCAAGTAATTGGATCTGAAATAGACTGAGCATGTTGTTAAATAACCTTAAAAAAACGAAAGCTGTAAAGCGTCTCAGTTTACTTTTGCCTAAAACAACTCGAAGTTAAGTTAAGAGGTCAGGTCTTAACATTCAGTAAAAGCTGAAACATTTTTTATTTATACCTTTGTTGGTTTCCCAATTTCCATTATAGGATTTTTGTACCTAAATGTCTCTCTATCAGTCTGACATGAGGGAAAATATTGCATATCAAGTTACCTTATAGATATATATGAACTGATATGAAGAATTTCTGGTCGATGAGAGAGATTCAGCTTGAACTTTGATTCTATCGTTGAAGATGGAAATCATACTTACTAGACGGGCATTATCTTTAACATACAACTCTTCCTCCAAATATAAAGTAACTGACAAACAATTTTAATAGTGGTATAGTTTGAAAGATGCAATGGCAATGGCTGTCATATGGTTTTTGTAACAGTTTTTTATCGTAATTAATGAGTCTGGCCGGGACTATTCATGCAGTATAGCTACGTCAATATGTTTGTCAATAAACAGTGCGCTAACCACTGGAGTATGACCACGAGCCATAAAAACATGGGCAGATGGTGGTAAATTCTTGAAGTGTTGACACTTCTAACAAATTCAAAAATAAAAAAGGCTAAATCGCTCTTCATTTTCATCCATTAACACCGAATAAGTGACCTTAGTTACTGAATTAATAAAGAATTCGTTTTTTTCTCACAAATTTCAAAATGGTTAAAATATTAATATTAGCAGAACCGAGTGCTCCTAAAGTACCGATATTTTGGCATGACATTCTTCAACCTTACCAGTCATGATCGCCCCCCAACAATAATTTTTAGGTAAAAATTCAGATTTATTTTGGAACTTCCTAGAATTTGTCCTTCCTGGAAGGCTGAAACAAATTCCTGGCGGCGCCACTGACCTTATCGGATTAGCAATTGACGTTTCTCTGTAAGGGGCCGTTCACAAAATACTCTTTTTTGCTCCTAAATGCTTTTTTTCCATTCGTTTTTGAGATGTTATTAAGTGCAACTGGATTGTTGGACGAAAACTAGCGTAATGTGGGTTTTGGCCGTTTTGTGTTTTTTTTGCGAGAGCTTTTCATACACATGCAGGATTGCCACATGTTGATCAACTCTATGACACCCCCTCACTCCCCCGATAAGGATGTGAGACTGTTCAAACGCCCCCATAGCTAGTAAGCCAATAATCACTCGTTTTCCAGTAAATTGTAATCACAAGCTCAATTTTTTTTTCTGGAAAAATTAAATCACAAAGGAAAGTTTACGTATCCGGCGCAAAGCAGGGCCTGAAAAGCAGTACGAAGAACAATCGTTTCTTTTACAGTATAATAAATATACCAATAGATTTCGTTCAATTCTGCTAGTATTTTAAATCACCTTTAATTTTAGGTTAATCATACGTGTCCGTAATGTAATGCCTTAAAATAGCTTAGACATTCTATGCGGAATAAATTATCAATGAGGGAGGGCGTTATTGTTTATTCTACATCATATATATTGTGAAATTCGTGAAGGTTGTGATCGATTTTCGTAAATTTAGTGTTGGAAGTGTTTTTGCCTGTGACACAGCTATCGTCGTACGGATACGTAACAAAAAGAGTTTATTTTATTTCACTAAAACGTAAATAAAAATAATCGAACGGGTAATATATTCATGGACAGGCCGGACACAATAGTACATAAGCTTCGTATATGCCATATATATTGCACATCCTAAAATAGGCATGATTAAAATAAATAATTAATTTATAACATGGAAAAAATTAAACATGCAATATTAAGAAAGTTGAACCGACATGTTCATTGTGATAATTTTTTTTGTTTTAAAAAAAAATTAAGTGTGATAAAATAGAATATGACCCAAGATCTGCTTAGCATATTCTTATTTCTTCTAGAGCTGTGAACAGGAATTAATTAAAAGAAAAACATGCATATATTATTTTTTTATTGTCTTACAGCAGAAGGAAGATTAATTTATAATTGGATTTTGCTTTTTGCCCGCAATTTTAACGAGATTAACAAGCGATTTTAGTTCCGTCTTTATTCGATGCATAGCAAAAATGAAATAACGTCCGCTGAAACGCAATATCAATATATGGCAATAGATAGTCTATATTAATAATAAAGATATTCTCGAATATATAATGTCAAATCAGACCTAAATAAGTTGATAATTTATGGAATTACTAAATGTGCATAAATTAAATCGCCTTTTCAGGCTGGTTCAACCTCGCAACTAGAGTTTTTGTTTGGTTTGTTTGCTGCAAGTGGTGATAGTGAGAAGTTGTCTTGACTCATCGGCAACATGCATTTTTGTTTTTTGCAGTTCCAAATTGGCTTCAAAAGCTACAAAAAAGCTTCTATTTCACACGCAGCATTAAGTGAATACTAGTCAAAAACAGACAGTCTCAAGACTCAAGTCAGTCAAAATATCCGTATAGGTTTGGTCAGTCGGTGGTCGCAGGCTGAATGGGGGAAAACGTTGGTGGTAAGCTAACTCAACCGCAATTCATAATTGGTTTCATAGTAATAAACTTTTACGGGTGTATACGTACGTGGAATAAAAGGAGCTACGCTACGTGAGAAAAAACGATAAAAGCAGGTCGATGCAGATTTAAGTCCCGAAAGTTTGGATTAAAAAAAATTCCTAAAAAAAGAGGGCGGGGGAAACGAACGTGACACTCACGGTGACAGTTCCTCACAAGAACAGCGTCTGATTCTGCGACTACCAGTCTTTTTTAATACATCGCATGCTATAGAACAATTTTATGGAAATTTAAATTTCAAACACGATGGCGCCAATAGTGAACATTCAACCATCTACCTTAAAATTATTTTTGCTTCTATTCTACCATCCACATCCACATTTAGGACAGGCGTGAACCAGGTAATACAACAACATGCTGGTCTATTTATATACAATATACATATAACGTCATATCACAGTCTGTACAAGACACGAATGGCAAGTTTAATGTCTTCCTCGGGATTTTTAGATAATCATCACAAAACCAACGTATTTACTAGAAAGTACTACGCTTGCTAGCTCTTCCCAAGGCTCTTCATTGAAATATCGAAAGTAACAGAGATTACAGACATAAGTCCCGTTTAAGGGAACTAACCTGAGTTCTACCCGGGTTAATCAAACCCGGGTAAGCTGCGTTTGTTTGCGAATTCTAAACAAACACGAGCCCAGATTTTCTTATAAAAATCGTCACCTTCAAACATTTGTATTTTAACATGCACGTGCGAATATTGCGTTTGCTATAGAGCGGCAAACATCAAACAACAAACTTTTGAAAACAACACAATAATACAAGGAAAATTATGATAATTTTATCAATTATTGTAATCCCGTCACAAGCATCATTTGTATATTGCGCATGATGTGTTCCCCAAATTTCCTAGTTTTTAGACTAGCAAAATATATTTGGTGCCAGTCGAAATTAATTTGTTGATCACACACGTCAAATAAATTGCCACAAAGTGATTAGTAATTCGCGAATATTATTTTTTGGTACAAGGATGAAAAACGTATGTGGAATTGATTGAAACTTTGCGTATACAATAGAATAATACATCGTGAGCTTGTGACGATATTTTCTGATACTACATACGTTAATGTCATGTTTTTGGCTTCTCGGTTTCCCTTGTATAGTATTACGCAGGAAGACGGTCTGAAACCGTGACTTGCAAGTTTGGAATTTTAATAGCATTGTTACTTGACGTTATGGATTAAAGAAAGGTGCGGCATAGAGGTCAAACAATGTAGTTGATACAAGTCTTACTCGTCGTCTTTGAAAGTGAACTATTCGAGCAAAATAGTCAAATTCATTAGGAAGTCGTTGTCAGCTGACTAACAAAGCTTCCTGACACTCATAATAGCCAAGTGTGCTTGCATTTTCGAGATGAAAGTCAACATATTTCTGACATTTCAATGACCTTTTATTGTTGTTGTTCCCTTATATGGTCAACGAACGCTATACATTTGCATTAAATTTCTTCCACTTAACTGAAAACTTTCTTGACAAAAAGAAATTTTGTTAAGATATTATTTTATTATATATATAACAGGTAGAACGATTTATGTGAAAATTGGTATGAAATTATAGATCCAAAGTAATTTAATTTAAAATTTATTAACAGCTATAACCGAAAAATTGTCGTGATTCTTGAAGTTTAAATGGCAACTTTGCTGACTGATAATAAAACCATATGTAATTTTTACACCTCAGTAATTTTTTTAGGGATTATTTAATAATATTCACCTTGAACATTTGAGTAGGAAAAAGAAAGTAAATGCTATTTCAGAAACCGAAATTTGTATCGTGGGACACGTTGGGCCACTATTGACTGTTTTGTATCGCTCAGTGCGTTGACATATACGATGTTTTGAACGGAAATTTCAAATCAAGGTGGAAGCACTTTGTGAATTTTTAACGATTCTTTCTCGCTTCAAAGGCATTGTAGATATATAAAAGGCAAATAAGGGGGCGCCTTACAAAATACCTGTCAATAGAAAGTTTTTAATCGCTTGGCGTCTGCTTGGGACCGATCAAGAAGACTATTTGTATTACTATTCTGTTTATTATTAACATAAAGTGACCGTTTTTGTGCGTCCGTACGAATAGAAGAAAACATCTCTGGTTTTCACTGTCTGGCATTGTCTGCTGTGAATTTCCGTCGCAAGCAAAGTTTTCCCTGAGACGTGCGTAAATATACAAAGTCTGTGTTTGCGACTCGAAAGGATTTCATTTCTGCGGTTGGGGGTGAATTTCGAAATCGGCTACGAAACTGCGAGACTTTATTGTACTTTCAGGGTATTTTGATCAAATTATTGAAGTGGCTAGTTTCGACGAGAGATTGGTTTAAACTTTGAGTCTACGACGCGTTTGAAGTTCAGTAATTGACCACGACAAGATTTGAGTTCGATTAAACAGTATTATTATTAAATGTTGCCGCCATTTGGTAGGCTTACATAGTTGGGTTAATTGTTCGAAAAGAAATGAAGAATAATTCGAACGCGTTTTGTGGATAGTTGATATTTGTGGTTATTGAAGACACAGCGTGCATTGTAGTGCGAACAGAAGGAATAGGATTTATACCTTGCTATGGACGTTGCCGAATCGCCAGGTAAATCGCGACGACCGACCGGGTCTACGTTATTACGAATGATTAAAAAGCAAGCACAGAAAAGCCCCCACACGCCAAACCTGAGCCGGCATGCGAGTTTAAACGAACACGGTAACAGCAACAAACGTCGCTCGGCTATCGTTCGGGCTGACTCCTTCAAGAAAGCCCTTCATGTCCCTGTCGCTGAAGATAATAACACTGGGACTTTGAAAGCCCCCAAGACACAAAATCGTGATGTCGAGGAATTCGAAAGATATCACAAGGATGTGAAAAGCGCTGTTAAATATTTCCGAATCGTAGTCGAAAAGAAAATCGTGACGAAAGTTCCCGACAATATAACAATTTTGCTCGAGTCTGTTATACATATTGATGGCATGCTGGATTCGTGCCTCAAATTACAGGCATCTGCGGGACTCGTGGAAATGCGAAAAACGATGCAAGGTTGTATATCGAAGCTAGTTAAATGGGGCGATGATGTTTTGATAAAATCCGCGACCTCGTTGGATATTGAGAAAGGACTAAACCACTTGAACGCTCTGGAAAGGTCCATACAGGAATTACATGATTCGGCTATCCCACGTCTTCAGAAAGCGTCTTTGAATCGTCAAATCCGTGACTCTGTGTTGCTTCAACAACCCGAAGACGTGTTATCTACGAAAGGCGAGGTTGTCAAAACAAAATTATCAAAGTCACACTCGGATGGCAGCCTGAAAAGTGTCCTCGAAAATGGGAAAAATGGCGCTCTAAGTGCGGAAGAGAATCGTCGTGACTCCGGTATAAGCGAACGAAGTGCATATAGTGATAACTCCACCACGAGCGAGTCACCCCCCGTATCGACCCATTTCACAGATTCAGGGACATGTCTGTCGGAGGCACCTAGTATTACGAGTGTTGAGGACAGTCCACTAGCTGTACAAGCATGGTCTCCTGGTAGATCTCTCCTAGATGATGTACCCCCCAGTCCTATTAGCCCATATTCTCCCCTAAGTATTTCCCCTCGTGAAATGACCTTCTCATCGAGCAGTACCTCGTCCAGCTGTAGTCGCACCGTCAGCAAAACTACAACTTACCAACAGTCAACGCATTTGCAAACAACAGAATGGAGCAAAAAAACTGAAAAAGTCATGCATTATGTGCAAGAAAGCCAACAAGTGAACCATAGTTATCACCATAGCTCTGAGTCTCGTACGGAATCTCTCTCTAGTTTTGGCTCAAGCTTAAATGACCGTGGAAGCATGGACTTGTCTGATTCACAATCAATAGAGGAACTTGATGAGGTTCCAGAGCTGATCGGATCAAGATCAACAACAGCTCGGTTTGTAAGTTCAACAGAGAGTACAACCAGTTCAAAGAAAAAAGCACTCCAAGTGTATATCCAGGTGCTTGGAGATTATAAGAAACCTTCTGAAGAATACCTTGAACGGACAATGTCTGTGAACTCGGTTTACGATAATTACCAAGAAATGCGAAACTATACAGTGGAGAAAATGGCAAGTGCTCTAGGAGAGACAAGTGGTACAACATTCATCACCACCAAAATGCCATTATCACAGAAACATGACAAAAAACAACCCCTGTCACCCATGAATGATTCCCGAAAGACCAAGTCTTTAGATTACCGAAGTTTACCAAAAATGAAGATAAAGTCACCTATGATGCCAGAAAACGAGAAACTAGCACCTCCAGAGTTGGCAATGTCCCGTACAACAAGTGAGTCCAGTTTGAGTAGTGGTGATGAGGAATTGACCCCTCCCTTGGACTCAATAGACGTAAGTAAATTTCTGGTATTCCGTGAGGAAGCAAGTGGAAAGATACTTTATGGGGGTGTTGCAGATGCATTAATTGTGCATGCAACAAATGCAAGTAAGAAGGACTTTGTATTCTCCGAAGCATTTATTACAACATATCGTGCATACCTAACTCCAGATCAGCTGATTAGCAGACTGATATATAGAGGACATCGAATGACGGAGAAACAGCATAAACGTGCAAGTCATAATGCATTTCTGCTGTTGTTGAGAGTCATTGATGACTTAGTTGCACCAATTCCAAAGAATATTTTGGATATGCTCATTAAAGAGACACACCATTTGTTTGCAAATGGTGAACTGACATACGGCAAGTGGGTTCGAGATCGTATCATCCCAAAGAGCGAGATGCATTATCACATGGATAGCATCACATTTACAACTGCAGAATCGACCGACAAACATTGCTCAATATTTTCATTTCACAGCGAAGATATTGCTAAGCAATTAACAATCCAGGATGCACAATATTATAGCAGGATTGAAATCCCAGAGATTTTGTCATGGGGAAAAGCACAGAATGAAGATTTGGCTCCAAACCTGGCTGCATTTACAGAGCATTTTAATCAAGTATCCTACTGGTGTCGTACATACATCTTATCCTTTGAGAAAGTTCATGATCGCGAGAAAGTCTATGCTAAGTTCCTTAAGATCATGAAGTTCCTGAGAAGGTTTAACAACTTCAATTCTCTTTTGGCTATCTACTCAGCACTTGATTGTTCAGCCATTCGACGGCTGGAATTCCCAAAGGTTAGCACCGACAGCTTGGCTCAGTTCTCATCGCTCATCGAAAGCGAAGGCTCATTCAGGATTTACAGAGCAGCACTTGCTCAGGTGAAACCACCGTGCATACCGTATCTGGGCTTGATCTTGCAAGATGTGACCTTCACATACATGGGAAATAAGGATGAGCTTCCTGATGGTAAAGTGAACTTTTACAAGTGTTGGCAACTCTTTCAGATGCTGGAAGAATTCAAAAAGTTCCGAATCAGCAAGTATGAGTTTGAAAGGGACCCAAAAATAATGGCATTCTTTGGAGGCTTCCAGAATTACTTATCTGAGGATGAACTTTATAATCGCTCACTGGAATTGAAACCAAGAGCATAAAGTGATTGGCGTCCTAGCACCAGGATGGTATTTGAGGTACCAAATTTCTAATACATGCAGTTTTACAACTGTTTACAACTTTGAACTAGGATGAGGCAATTTTAAACAGAGAGATATGGTCAATTTCGAGTCTGTTAATGCTCGCAAGTCATGCAAGATAAACAAATTTCCAAAACAGAAACATAAAGGTTGCTTCATCCTTTTTTAACCACATTTTGACAAAGATTTTAAAGAATTGATGCAATTTACATACTGTTTTGTACTATTTAATTTGCAAATTTTTAAAAGTTTTAAGGCTTGAATTAATGTACATAGAAACAGAAGTTTGCACTTATTAAGGTTGAAATAGAAATATGCCTTATTTATGAATATAGATTTACATGGTATTTTTACAGCAAACCAATAAGCTATTGACAGAGACATTATGCAGAACAATTTGAATTTTTTTAATGTAAGCTTGTTGATGAAATTATATGCTTTATGATGTACAAATTTCTTATTTTTATACTAGACATAAAACAGTAAATTAAATTAAAATAGGGACAGAGTTAAAAGTGCAACACAAATTGTACCATCTGTTGGATTTGATACATCAGTATTGAAATAAATATGATTTGCATTTTGTGTAAAATTCACAAGGTGCATCTGGATTCATGGAGTTTTACCATGTTGGCTCATCTTGTACAGGCACTTGAATATCAAACAAAAAGTGCCTGTACAAAAATTTTAGCAATGTAAGCAAGATTTGCCTAAAAATGCGGTGCCATGCATTGGGTGGTATATTTTTTCATAATCATTAATTGATGTCATTGAAAAACGAATCAGTATCACAAAATGAGGTGTCAACACCTGACATTCAAGAGCTTTTTACACTTGGAGTTTCAAAGACTCCATTTGCTTGCTGAAAACCATGGTTTGAAAAATTGTTTGAGTCTGTCAACTAACAGTTGGAGTTTTCCAAACCTTGCAGACTGATACAGTAATAATCTAAGGGGCTTGTTTCCTGTTATTTTCCTGAGTATCAAAAGTTCAGAATGTTACCAATGTAAAAGGTACTTAAAGAGTGTACTTTTAAACCCCATTCATCCAAATGATTTTCGTGTGGAATGACCATTGCAAACCAAATGTTGATAGGGTATATTTTTGTAGAGCGGATGACACTAATTTTACAATTGCCAATACCCACTATAATATGTCAACTAAACAGTGTTTAATACTGTTTATCCAAAATTTTTGGCACTTACATATAATCGCATTCCGAAATTTTGCCTGTGACCTCCTTAACTAGAGGTCAAAACCAAACCTATATGATAGAATGCTTTACATTTTTGCAAACAACTTCATATCCAACATCAAGCCATTCCCCACACGTTCAGGAAATTGCTTAAATACTTGCTCATATAAACAACTTTATCCTACTGTGCATTTCTGTATACTGTTTCATTTTTCAGTCTACTCATTAAACTTGACCAAACTGATTTGAAACTGAAGTAGAAATGTAGAATACCCATTCGAAGTTATGACTCCAATATTTATACATAATCCACAAATGCAGAATGGTGCAATTTTTCAAAGAATATTGTAATATATCTTGTATGTATTTCAGCATAATATAAACATGTTATATATTAAATCTATAGTTCATGTTGAGCAATGCCATTGCCATTGTGTTCTATGAATTGTAATAAAAATCTTAATTTTAATTTTTATTCTGAACATTCGGTAAGCACATTGTTTACTATCATAGTTGCATAGTTCAGTTTTCAGAATATAATGTGAAGTCACTGAAGTGCGTCTTTATATTTTGATATTGCATTTCTCTGGTTGCATTTTGTTGCGACATCCGTTTATAAACACGCGATTGACGGAACAATTGACTAGTCGCTACTCGCTACAGACTAACAGTGCTAAATGCAGGTCTTTTTGCATATTGCAAGCATTTATAACAGATTTAACGCGACGCAAATTTTCAGTTTTTAGAACCAACTATATTTCTCCCTGAAAGGAAATTTTGGTAGGCGATCCACAACAAAAATGTACAATCGTAAAAATATTTAAAAATTGGATCAAATTTATTTGCAAAATTAAATGTAAAACATTTTACGTTTGATCTGTACGGTTACTACGGTATATGGATGCTAATATAATAGCCAGAGGCCTAGTTCTCGGAACACACTCCTCTCATTTATGCTCTCTCCTTGGGCTTGGGTTAATTACTTTCTCATTTCTGCCTTAGCATTATTTGGCAATCATTGCCTTTGGTCTCGGTTGCTTTTGGCTAACAAAAAATAGTCCCCGCATTACAAAGTAAGAGCTAGTTCAGCTATAATAGGAATGTGTACAAGAATTGCAGCATAAATGTAATATAAATAGCATAAATGATACGTTATAAGCATATATTAAAACAAGGTTATAGCGAAATATAGATAAACATGTAATTTAAATGAAAACACTGTCTGAAAAAAAGGAAAGTTTTGTATTTTTGTTAGTCAATGATTATGTTTTTTGGTATTCTATTAAGCCGTGTTTTTTCAACGATACAACTCGCCCAACAAGAGAACTAGAGAAGTATAGAACAAACTGGAATTTGAAGGTATCCCTGTTTTTATTTGGTAACTAGAGCAATACAGAACCAAAATAAAAGCTTTTCCGGAACGCCTGCCTACGTCGGCTAAAAACTAACGAGACTTTGTAGTTTCATTCCTTTGGGTGTGATAACAACTCTGGAAGTTTCTCGTTTATGAAGAAAGTTCTGTGCCCTAGAGAAATAATTTGTTTTGCGTGGGATCGGTGCGTTGCTCAATATGACTTGAGGCAATGTTGGCTTAACCTTATTTGTTTCATACAAAGATTAAACCCAACTGAACGTGTCTGTAGTTAAAGTCTGAAATATTTAAATCCTTATCCTGTTTAACGTCTAAGCTACAAATAATAATTTTCTTCGCTCTACTCGGCTGTAAAAAATGAAGATACTCCAATTGTTAGAAATAAGGTAATCCCAAGGTACGAGTTTTTAGAAATCTTGCCTTGGCTTGGGAAGTCGACGTTGACCTTTACTTGTTCATGCATGTATGAATACTGTGGTATAGCCATAGGATCTCTCAGTCATTATGTACAAAATTTATTTTGGTAATAAATAAATCTTATTTTATATGTCTGCGTCTTATTTTATATATCTGCATGCGTAGATATAACTGTCCTTCAAAGAAAGAGCAACCTGCTTTGCAAGACTCAAGAGTTTACTACCTTTCAAGTGATTATCATGCAGTGCCATTTGTATATGAAACTACAAGTCAATATTTAATGTAAATATATAGACAGTTTGATAATTTCTAAACTGTTATCCAAATGAGGTAATCGTAGGACTGTAGCATCCAAAGAAATATCCTATAGCCATATATCCTTATAATTGCAAACATTTGTTCTCGGAATATTGCAAAAATTCGGCACCCCATGGTGTGAAAGAAACATTCTCCAACCGCTTGCTTCAGATTGTTTCAAAGCCTGCCAGTTATGCTATTTATAAAATAAGGGTGATCATGAAAATTCCGCATGGGTTCAATTTCACTGATATTTCCGTCAGATTTTTTTGCTGTGTTAGACCTTAGACAGACGAGTAACTAACTACAGGGTGGAACACCCTCGATGCAAAGCTGACGCTGTCAAAATTGTCGGACAAATATAACTGATAAAAATTAACGTCATTTGATGTTATCCAATTCATGAAAAGGCCTTACGAAGTAGATACGCCATATCCGTTGGTGCACTGTTGTAAAGGCTGCAAGATTTCTTTCTACACTCGGCGCCAACCAAGGTCACGCGTAGTAGCTCTTAACTTAACCTAGTTACTCCCATGTAGCCTGCGTGCTCTCCATACGTTTGCACGCAGGGCGGCTACTCCCATGCGGCCCACATTTAAAAATTCACCACATGTAGTGAATTCGGTCACAGTCAATATTAGAAATTCACGCTTAGTAGGAAGCGATGTGCACCAGTCAGTTAAAAACGCCAAACCAACGCCTTTTATCAGGCAAAACAAACTCCCCTCCAAGCAACATCGAAACCGAAGTTACGCCCCTGTCGGCCTAACTTCCTTCTGGGCGTTGCGGCAGAGATAAATATCGGCAAAGCAACAAAAGATATACATGTGCTCACTATTTCTTGCAGACAGCCTAGGTTCTACTTCGACATCGCTCTATATCCGCCGAAATTCTGCTTCAAGTTGCCACAGACGTACCCTTGTATAAATTATCGTGCCTTGTATATCATAGTCGTGCCAGCTAAATGTCGATTATGTCGTGAGAATATATTTGTTATTTGTGATATTAAACATGGGAAACCCTTGTAGGTGGTCGAAGCGACACGTGCCACGTATCACAAATACTTATCCCGCATACAGGTACATGGACCAATATACGCACGCATTTCCTGCAGGTAATTTATTCTAAGTATCTGTCATGCCTATATATAACCGGGGTATATAAAGAATTGCTATTCCCATATTGTCAGCGTGTTTCCGTTAGCTCCTCAATGTACGCTTATAGCTAGAGGACAATAGGATACTCGTGGCTTTAATTATTTTTTACCGGACGTTCTATTAACGTAACAGTCCAGTTCCTATAGATATCCCTAGACATCCTTTGAAAGAGAGACATATCAAAGCTGTCAGTTTTCTGTTATCGGGAGACCTCGTACCCAGGGTCCGTGAAGAGAGAGCGTTGCCCGAAAAGAAAATACTCTCTAGAGATTGAGGGCTAGTACGGGCGATTTTTGATGACGGGCATAGATAGAGAGTAGTAGGAACAAACACCGGTTGCAAAGATGAAAGCACACATAGCAACTAACCGCTGACCGTCATAACATTCAAATTTGAGTTCGCCAATAAATCAAGGCAGTGCCGGCTGTTTAAACAGTTTGTGGCAAACTTCGCTAAAAAATTGCACATGCATAAGCATATCTTCTTTTTGATTACTCTGGCACGGAATGCATACTTCACCCCATCCATAAGCGGATATACTAATCTCAGTTCCGGCTTAAAGAAAAAAACAAGGTTGGAAAGAAAAAAACAAGGTTGGAAAGAAAAAAAAACTTGTTTTCTCAAAGAAGAATCGTGTCGAAACCTGCAGTATTCTTATAGCTTGGCCTTTGTCATCTTATCACTATTGGTCATCTCTTAACCCAAAAGAGGTCTGCCTTATCTGTTGAAAATACCTGTTAGGAATAAATTGGGTTGACGATTACAAGACAAATAGGAGAATAACAATTTAACTCATCCACTCGTAAAAGAGGGTCTTCTACCCAACCACATCTCACCTTCACCCAAAGAAACCACCCCACATGGGTGCCTTTGTAGGTAAATTACACACGTCTGATTCTATAGTAAACCCAGCACCATGAAGATTATGATAAGCTGAAATTACCACCACAAACAACTCCCGTGGGAAATTCTCTCTGAATATAAGGTTTGTGTCACAGTTGATTACCAAAATTCTGCACGGAAGTATACCCCACCGAGTTTCTCCTCGGAGTACCCCTCCTGATCTGGCGTATAGGTTCTGAAATGGCGATGACTGTGAAATCCTACACCGAAAGGGTGCGTGAGAGGCTCTTAAATTTAAACTTGGATCCCTACTGCACCATTGTGACCAGTGCTAGGACGCGGCACACGATATATACACCCTCAATACTACAAGCTCCCTATACTGACCCTGAGTTGAGAGAAAAACTGAGCGATTTCACTCATGTCAATCAGTGTACGTCAAAAAAGCTTTTTCATTTTATAATAATTTTCGAAGGTGTCTACTGAAAAAACTCTCATCAATCGCGTATTGGCAATCAAGTTAATCCAGAGCTTAGCGTTTTCCAAGTGTTTATCACAAGATCATCGTTTTAATCCATTTACTATATTTTCAATTACTGCAATCCCACTAACCTACCCAGCCCCTCCTAGTTAGTTTACTTATCACTAAGGGGCAAAACACATTTAGATCAAAGTAAAAAGTTGTAGTCTGGTCCTGGGAAGGAGGTTCCAGATGCAAAAAGTTCTAACTCAATGTTTGCTCATTGTTATTGATGAATAAGCAGCGATGTTCATAATACTGCCAGATTTAAGAAGGGTTTAGCCAGCTATATCATAATATCAGATGTCGAACCTGATGCATGCAGCAGGACTGGGTTTTCGAGAGGAGAAGAAAATCTTTCTTGTGTTTCTTCGAAGAGGCAAAGGTAGAAGCCGGGTCAAAAAACTCCGTCGGCGAAACAGAAAGTGTAGTAATGTTTATTTAGTTGACTGATAATACAGTGAAAACAGGGATTACATTATCTACTTGGGTTGTCAAAAGGATAATTTAGGAGGTATTAGTTTCTTTAACCGATCATTATTTTGTAGGATTTGACTTTGAAGTTCCGTCAAGTGGATCATTACTTATTTTTTCCCATGCCAAACACAATAAACGGATTTAGGGGTCGTATTTTTCACAATAATTTTTCACAATAATTTTTCACAATACGACTGCTACTTGTTTCTTGGATCTACTTCGATCGATACTTTTTACGTTGCTTGAAAATGTAAAGAAACCTCGCCGGTTTTAGGCATGAAGACTGGGTTTTTACGCATCAGTACCCTTCGAAATGCCGAGCGATGTTCGATCAGACTGGATTTAACTTTATTCTGCATGTCATAAATCATTATATTTATTGTTATTAACGACGTATAAAAGCTCAAAGGTAAAATACATCAATATTTTCGCAAGTGAAACGTGTATAGTCATAGACGATCGGTATATAGTCGGTCTTGGACTCATGGCCATAAAATAAGTGATGATGCTTGGCAGGCTTAACTGATATCACCCTAAACTTTTTCATCCCGGTGCCTGTGGGCATATTTGCCTTCTACGCAGTTTGATCGAAAACCGCTAATAGCACTGAAGTATATAGCCATGGGAGTCAATATTGGCAGTATATAATAAGTTCTATAAATATATCACGGTATTCATTGACATCAGACTTGTTCAAATAGAGACGTCCCGATTCACTTTATGATTCATCAATCATTGTAAAAAGACAAAACACCCCATTGTCTTTTAAGCGTTTAGAGAGATTTAATTTTTTCGATGCTATATGACCTACGTACCAGACAAAATTAATTAACCGCACAACTGTTCGTCCTTTCAAATAGCCAACTAAAGACTGCTGCTTCTTCTATTCTTCAGAAACTGAGAAAGTAAATATAACCAAGACGCCACTGTGTTTTTTAAATGGTTACAGTAAAGACTAAAGTTACATCAAATGACACTGCTGAGTTGTTATACACGTTGCTATGGCTATATATCATCGCATTTTAATGTTACCTTTTATAGAAGAAAAGCATTTAAAATAAATTGTACTGTGAGAGATTTCTTTATTGGCTTTGTAGTTATTACAAATTTAGAGTCATTAACGTATTCCAAAGATGGTAATAAAAGCGGGGGACTGTTGAACAATGCGCTAACAATTGTATCGTTATTACGTTATATAGTATTTAATAATGATAATCATTCAAGGACTATGTGCTTGAACCAACAATTTTGAGGTACAATTTAGGAAACAGCAGCACAATGTTGAGTCAGTGCTGGTTAGCCTGGTTAAACAATTCGCTTTTCCAACAATGCCGTTAATGTGGAGTTGTCAGTTGTATATTTATTCATATTTGAGTATCCTTTCAGTTCAGATTCCAATTTACCAAGGATCATGGATTAAAATTCGGTCTTTCCCCATACACTACCCAAAATAACTTATGAAATCTTTTTTTTTATTAGCTTGACAATAAATGTAGATCAGGTATAAGACTTTAAGGTATTGGACTATTGGTAACTTGGTATTTGTGCATCTTGAAACTCGTAATCATTTACCCATCAGTCTTATTTCCATACTTACAATTTATGATTCCCTTTTTATCATTTCCTTTCTTTTAAGCGGGAAAATCAGCTGAGTTTCTCGAGTACAATTATGCAATACATTGCATTTTCAAATTACAAATTTTGAGCCAGAACCCAGAACAAAATCAATGGAACAAAATAATTTTAAAAATTCCGCCATGTTTGGTAACGGTAACACGACTTTATATGAAGTCTTACATGAAGTTATCAATTTTTCATCACGAAGATAAAAAAACTCAACATGGCGGATAGCAAGGAGTGAGAGAGAACACGGCCTACATGTACAATAATTTCCAGGTGATATTTTGTTTTGTAGCAATAAACACTCGACGAATAAGTTTATATTAGCTTAAAAAGGAAATCTAGATCTTTTAAGGTCTTTTTGACCATGAATTTGAGGGGTGTTGCATTATTGATGGCAGTTTACAAGAAGTTCAGCAAAAATACATGACTGCGTTTTCCTTCGAATCTATTTCACGTAATAATAGGTTAACCAGAATAGTTCCTCTGCCGAATTAACAAATTGTCTTTTCTGCTGAGTAAATTCATTTTTTGTGCTTTCTTCTCCAGTCCTCCACAATAACAGGGCTGCCTACCGATGATTCAGTTCAAGTGTTCAACTCAATTTTTTTTCAGATATTAACTTTAAATAACAAAGATGGAAACAAATCAAGTTCTCGAGCTTTATCCAGAATATTCTGTCTCGGTAACATTATTTCATGTTACTAATTTTTCTGAACTCAAAGAAATGCTGATTAAAGGAAAACTAGAAGCAGCATTAGTAAATGCTTCCATGGTATATATGAAATTACAATGATTATTGATGCCAACACTATTGATTAAAAAGCTCATTTTTAAATATGACAAATTTGCACATGCATTATTGGTACACTATAGTTTTAAATGAATATTTTGTGTCCAGGCAAATCCAAAGCATGCAAAAAAATTAGGCAATTCTAACATGTGCAGTTCTTGTATTATTTTGATTGAACTCAGCAGAACTGCTGTGCAAATTGAACAGGACATTACCTTTAAGGCTAGTAAAGTAGTAAACTACTAAAGTGTTAACAAGAAAGCCTTCATCTCTACTGAGAAAAAAAATGTCTGGTGTTATTATATGCAACAATATCCACTATTTATCAAAAACCTAGTTTCAAAACACTTATATTTATAAAGGTTCCAGACATATTCCCTGTGCTTCTCGCAGCTAACAAAGCTGTGCATCTCAGTGAACAAGAAAAGATGAAAACAAGAAGTGTTTACTCAGAAGTTGTTTTTAATTTGTCTCCTTCAAACAATGTAAGTGAAATGATGAAACCACAGTTTTTAATTTGTCTCTTTTAATTTAACTCATGGAGAGTATTTATGGTGCATTTTCCCCTCCTTCACAAGTCCCAGGTCCCACAGGTTTTGTGTGAGACATTACATGATTATGCATTTCATGCCAATGTATTAAATGCTCGTTCTGTTTAATCAAAAATTTAGATTTCCGAATCTTTGAAAATTTTTGGTCTGAACGAAAAAGACCCAGCGGTCCTTGTTGTGGTTATCAATAAAGGCGAAACTAATAACGTACGGTTTTTAGCATTGCATAAAACAATGCAGTTACTTTGCAATTGTTTACTGTATTATCATTATCAGCAAAATGAACGGAATTGTTGTTTTCACTTTAGACGAGTTCAGTAATTTCACTTATCAAAGGCGAGCAAATGCCGTTGACCAGATTGCAATCAATCGCTGATGAAAACAGAATAAAGAAGGTTAGTTGATGTACTTGATATATGTCCTTATTATAGATTCATAATTCATCGTATTTGATAGCTTGCCGAAGTAATGTTGAACTTATTTTCGCCCCAGGTTTACAAGATTCCAGAAAGTGAAATGACATGTGGATCATTGACTGATGCTGTAGTCACAAGGATAGCAACGAAAGATGCCAATTAGAAATCTAAAGCAAAGTCTTCAGTCAGAGTCTTCATTAATTAAAAAACAGTCTACATGTTTTAAGCCAAGCAAAACGAACATTCGCTTGAAATGCACCTTCATTCTTGGCAAGCAAAGTAGCGATAAGTGCCAGTGACAGATCTAATTCTTGCTCGCTTTTAAAAAACATCTTACTCGCCTAAGAATACACAATCATGTTTTATAATATCACGTTTTCTTATATATGATACCGTGTGAAAGCTATTTATATAACTATAATTACTTGGGATTTTTAACCAAACCTCTGACCTTTCTCAGGACTGTTATAATCAGTAGCAGGTACAAAAGCACGTTCTCCTCCCCCTCATTTTTTAAGCTTGCGAGAAAAAATATCCTTTAAAATCACAAAAAATCGGATCCATCAGGATTGAAGCATGTGTTTATAGCTCACAACAATATGCACTTCACACTGAAGGGACTGTGTTTTCAGTTTGTTTATACCATGGACTTGAAAAAAATTGCCAGGGCCAAGGGGAAGGCATAAATTGAATTTGAAATAATCTCATCTGATGTTGGTGTCGTACTCGGTACTTCACTACCGCAGATCAGTGGAAAGATAAAGAGACAGTTATTTTTAATCTGTGGGGGCAGAACTGAGGTCCTCATAAAAATACGCGAAGCGTGCATCGCCATAAACTAAAAGAAAAAGCATATATATAGGGATATATATTCCAATATGCAAAACTATGTTAGCAACATGCATTCCTTTTCACCAACGTCATGTTTTTTAAAAGATTTTCGACTAAAAATGTACAGGATTTCTACAAACAGACACCACACAAAAAGTTAACTTGTTTCCTTCTTAACAATGACTTGGTGGTCGAGTTGAATGCCGATCACTTTCCCTTTGTTTTCGTCGAGTTTCAACCGGCAGTTTGCCACACCGGATAAAGGATCCCTCGCACCTTTGCACCCACTGAGGATTACTCTACGAACTTTGTCGGTGGAGTCCTGCACGCAATAGAAATATTCTCCAGAATTGTTATTGGATAATGGAGCGCGGCTAAGTTTTCTTCTGAAAAGGTTGTAATCCTCGAAACCTATATGAAAACTTGGGAAATTAAAGGGGAGTAGTTCTGTTCCAGATACGCATGCGCTAATATCACAGGACATGCTTTTTTGTAAACAAATGTTATTTTGCTAAGGCCTCCAAGGGTGCTTTTTGTATTATCGTTCAGACGGGTTGCACGATAAATAGGCTAAGTTTGAAAAGAGAGTTTGAATTATAAATTTCAAAAAAGGCAGTTATATCAACCAAAATATTTAGACCAAATCTTCCGTTTGACCTGACAAGTTTAGCATTAAATACAGTGGCAAAATCGATGAGCTAATGGTGAAGAATCTTACAAAGCAGATCAAATGTCAGATTATGTCCAAATGCGCCCTACTTTATGGCTGTGTAGAAAATTTGATCTAATCAGAATTTGTTGCAGAAATGTAACCGAGTATGGCATGCACTATAAAAGACTCTACCTTCAACCTCATTTTCATTAGCTATCTCCCATTCCTGTGGATTGAACTCATCTATTACGTCCATCTAAATTAAAAGACAGAGAAACTAATACTGGTATTACTATACTATAGGCCAAGTAAAATTTGCTTGGACAGGCTGTAATTGTAAAGCAGCCTCGTACCCGCGGGGTCTTTCGTTGCCAGTTTAGCTGTGAAGTCCGCAAGATTCGCCCATCCGAGTACCAAGTACTCGAGTCTATTTAAGTTTTACTATAAAAATTCGTCCCTTACAAGGTGCCCTACCTCCGGATTTATTTATTTTCCTTCCTTCTATATACAAGCACTTGAACACAACAAAATTTCAGTCCTTTTACACACAACAACTTGAAAACATCACCTTGTTTACAAATTTGCGGGCCTTTGCATCTCGCAAATCGCATCAATCAGTAACGAGCGAAAGCGAAGCGGAAAATTGACTTCGCATTAGCTAAAATTGGATTAAAACGGAACTTGGGATTATTTTTAGATGGAGAATATGCAAGACACTCAAAGTATGTTGAATATTGTCGCATCTGTTTTTAGGCTGTCATTTTAACATCACCTCCAGAAAGGCTGTGTAAATAATCAACGCACATTTGGTGAAGTTACTTTTTTTCCATTTTTACGACGAATCGCTTTGTACACGACGTAAACGACATGCTGGTATGCACTGCCGCATCGGAATGGTTGGAAACATTTACTGAAAATAGTTTGAACTGATGTAACATATGAACTGTGGAAACATGAACTGTGGAAGGAAGTATAACTCAACTGTGAACTGTGTAATATATGAACTGTGGAAGGAAGCATATGATCTTTCAAACCTTTCTCAAAGTCTCAAAGGATGTGCCAATTGTAACAGCAACTACTAGCACTGTCTAATACTTTAATTGCATAAAATAGGATTAATTTTGAATTTAATTTCGGTACGTTAGCGCGGTCGTTATCTGATTAAAACCATGCTGTTTATTAGGTTAAAATGGGATCAAGGTATAAACATTTCTTCACTGAAGTTTGGAAAACACAATCTTTTCAATAACTTCTCTAATGTACATACGCGTTGCCTTTTAAAAATCATTTTAAAAAATCATTTCGCGCAAGAGGAGGTGGTTGAAGCTGCGGGGTAAGGAAATGCGGATTTCATACAATGAAATCCTCTCTTTTTGTCGTTTTTCTGCCCCGTTTGGGAACAACAACAGTTCTATTATGCAATTTTTGTGATATTTATGAAAACATTGCCTAGTCAAAAGAAAGGGTGAAGAAATAGCGTATTGCTTACATATCGATTCGTCCTTTATGTTGAAACAACGGTAACGACCGAAAAGGTCAAAGTTTGAAGCATCTGGAATAATAATTAGTGGGGAAAATGTGCTTGGCTGCATAATTTGATATTCAGTATTGAAAAGGGTCACCATTTGTAAGAATAATCGAAACGTTAGCCGGTCTCGTTAAAGCAAATTCAAGTGTCAGCGCTGAATTTCAGGAGGTCAGTTGCGCTGAGTTTCAGGAGGTCAGTTGTATCGTTGTATGTCAACTATGAAGGTTGTCAACTTTTAACGATGTCTAAAGTATGTGAAAGGAGTAGCCAATCAGAATAGTTTCCTTCGACTTTAAATGAATCTTCTTGGTTACTTGGTACAAAGTTGCGATTTAACTACATAAAATGTACGTAGGAGCTTTCTACGACCGTCCCAGACACTGAAACTCAGGTTACTCCGAATTAAAAAAACATTACGAACCTATTTAATTGAATTCAAATCTCGTTAAATACGCAAAATATGCTCAAAATGTGTTTAATTAGGTAAAGTTCTTTTATCACAAAGTTTTTATATCAAAGGTTAAAAAACCGTTTCATTATATTAGGGTCACTACAGATACTGTCATGTTCGTACGACAGGGCAATTAGGTAACGATTTGAATAAGTGGGATCTTGCCGAGTGAAAACTATTTTGTATGGAATATTGAAAATGATGCTAGAAGTGACATACTTTTGCACACTTGTAGTAAGCAATGTTTAGCTCAAAAATAAAAGCTAATATTATTGAATCTATCAGCAAGTCGTTTGATTAAGGTTATAACTGATTTGTTTTCTCAAGCATGAAAGCAGCTATATAAGCATGCCGCTTTATAAAAATAACGAAAGTTAATTGTTCTTATGCAAATAAGCTGCGGTGCGATTAGAGGAAACCAGGGGAATGAAAAATTACTCGGATTCAATAAATCTTTAATTCTTCTGCATTCTGCACAAAAAAATACTGTAGTAAAAGTTATAGCTTTCATTGTACAAATGATACATTTTACACAATAACACAGCACGGCATGCACAACCCAGCATAACAACACGATACCACGACACAGCACCTGAACGAAATACACGGCTGGTCTAGGTAAGGAAATATAACATAAGGCAAGAAAACACAGCACAACACAAGCAGCACAACATGACACAACACAGAACAACGACACGAGGCTGTGACGAGGCAGCACGGCACAACACAGAGTATCACAACACAGGGTAACAAAAAACAGCACATCACAAAGCAGCATAACATTTCACAACACAGATCAGCGACACGAGACCAGTGAACTCAAATAAGACTGGAACGCTCGCTCTCTGACTTTCCCTCATTAATGAGTGAAGCAAAGATGGTGGAGCATGAAGCCATTCATGTAGGTATGATCCAGGCTTCTTTCAAAGGTAAATCACTGGGTAAATCATAATTGCCGCCATTTTACCTACGAAATTTCCGAGTGGAGGCCTGGATCATACCTACAAGAAAGGCTTCATATTCCGCCATCTTGGCAGTTCAAATTTTTCGCAAAGTTAGCGTTCCAGTCTTATTTCAGTTCACTGCACGAGACAGCACGGTATCACAGAGTGTCACAACACAGCACGGTCA
Source organism: Dendronephthya gigantea (assembly GCF_004324835.1). Lineage (NCBI taxonomy): Eukaryota > Metazoa > Cnidaria > Anthozoa > Malacalcyonacea > Nephtheidae > Dendronephthya > Dendronephthya gigantea. Next base: position 2,496,270 of record NW_021163031.1, read on the forward strand.
CTCAGAGTATCACAACACAGCACAACACAACACAAAACAAAACAGCACAAGATAACACAAGTATTACACAACACAGAAGCGACACGAGGCATCCCATCAAATGACAATGCAATACAACACAGTACAGCATAATAGCCATAACACAACCTAACAGTATAACGCAACTCAAAACCTTGCCACTTCGGAATATTATTTTACTCTTTTTAAATATTTTCTAAGTAAACTGGGCGTATCATTAATGGGATAAATATTACTTCTTTGCAGATTTCACAGGAGGACATAGTTTTTACTAAATCCTATTTTTCCGAATTCATTTTTTTCATTTCTTTAAACGATCAATGATGAGTAGAATATAAACGTTTCAAATTTAGAAACGTTATGTTCTCATTTTTGACAGTGAAGCAAAATTTTCATACTCGGTGAAGTTATTTGTTAACTGAGCTTCACGTGTAAAGTACATGTTATCACTCATTGCATATACAGTTACGACATTGAGTCTTTGATGAAGAGGCTGATGAAGAGTGAGTGACGAACGTGACATTTTATACCTATCGTTTCAGTTACGACAATGGCGACAATAGCGCCTCCGATTATCATATAATGCGTACGATTTTCTACCTTCGTCCGTGGAAATAATTACAGAAAGGGTATCTTCTCATCCGTACTGCCGATTACTACAGCACAATCCCTCCCTTGAATTTAAAAACGAATTTCGTTTTCTGTTGCTAATCAACTCATTCGAAACCAATTAAAAGAATGGCGGCGCCCAAGTCATTCACACGTCGGAACAAAAGGAAATTACTTCATTTGTTCAGCTAACACGTTCATTCGATTTTTTAGAAAACACCTTTGGCACGCGAGTTAATGCAGCACGAAGGTTATTTCTTGTAATTTCAACTTCAATCACCTTCAATAGGGGTAGTTTTATGCAGTTTAAGGTTGTCTTTTGGTCGACAGAGGTGCGACATGTTTGTAAATAGAGTGTTGAAGCGACGCGAGGAGATTAATTTACATTCAAAATAATCCTGGCCATCTGTGTGATGGTTATCATGGTAAATTAAATCATTCTTCGTGAAGGAAGACTTTTAATAAGCCGAGTGTGTTATCGCAGTTTTCGAGATCACTCAAGCTTCTTCTCTCGTCGATACGAAAACATTTTTTTTATTATAACCTTAGGCAAAAAGGAAATTCTTCTTAAAAACAAATCGGTTTATGTGAAATTAGAGAATAAACGTTCCCAAGAAAACGATTACTAGTGGTATTATTCATAAGCGTTTTACCATGCATGACACCGAGATTTCGGGTAGTTTTTTTTTGGACATACTAATGCAGTAAGCCTTTTGTTCTCCGTATACTTCAAGAATGGTGAAGTCAATTTATTCATAGGACCTGCAGAGTTACTTCATTGGTTTATATTAGAAGGCGATGCACTGATTATACTCTATTTCAGTCAATCTACATAATTAAACATCATCATTATTATCATGATACACTTGCTGTAGATAAAAATTAAATGAGAGCTAGCTGGCGCGCGAGAATTAAATGATCTTAGCATAGATTGGCATAAGTAGAAAACAAAATATCATGAAGAAATTGGAGCCAGATCAATAATTAGCATACTGTCGTAATTTCTAGGATCAGCTCTTTTCCCGTTTGTCCTGGATAGAGCTTTTATGCCCGGTTATAGAATTAGGTATATAAGTTTTCAGAAACCAAAATCATACTTATTTAAGCACAGTTGCGAATCACTGTCATATTCTGTCTTATTACAAACTGAGATCTCCACATTCACACGGCAGACTCAAAATTAGGATTTACGTAGTTTTCAAATCAGCAGGGATCGGAATCAGGTGGATTATCCAGGAATTGTAACCCGCGTGTTAAGCGAAGCCGAAGGCAATAACGGCTTGAATAATGGCTTGAATACTTCTGCGTTAGTTAAAATGCATATACAACTGTACATATCATGTTTCCCTTAATCAATATCACTGGATAACTGGCGCGTGCCATCAGACACACATTCCTTTTAAACAGACACAAACTCAAATCCTTGTCTTTAAAAAACCCCAAAGAATTGAAAGTAGATGAAACCTGAGATTAATGCTAGGCAAACAATTCTACCGTGTACTTGTAAACACATAATAAAATTCAAGCTGATTTATACAATCCTATTCCACCATTGACCAATATACCAGTGGCATATCAGTTCTTCTCCCCTGCATCATCAGATGGTGGTAAACGCATCTTAGTAATTAAATGGTAAATCTGTTCATCAGTTGTTGTAATTTTGAACGTAACGGCAACGAAAGACTTGAATTTGTGATTTGCTCGCCCCCTAGAAACTTTATCAACATTTGTAAACAATTGACCACGATCTGCTGTTCTGTAAAGCTTTACTGATCTACCGCAACACTGGATTATTAATTATAATTACCTTAACTCTCTTTCCAACGTTTCAATAAATGAAAATCCAGCTCACCACCCTCGTCCTTTTCAGTGTGTGACGCAGTCTCGAAGCTGCTTCTTAAGAAATCACTCAATACAAATAACGCGATAGCTTCAACTGGAATGCTTAAATTCCTTTTGAACTGACGCATCGTGATCAGAGACTCCCAATCACGTCATCGTCTCGTTAATTAGAGTGACAGATGTAGAATATCATGTGCATTTTGGGAGAATTTTTGAAGTTGGATTAGCCTGAGAAAGGTTGAGCTATGCTCGGGCTAAAAAGGTCAGGTCGACATACACAAACATGTTGAACAAGTTAGAAAAGATAATGAATGAAACCATATACCGCATATATTATTATTTATTGCATATGGCGCTTAACTTTAGTGACGCGATATCTGAAATCCGGTGATGTGATTGGTTTGCGAAAAAATTCGCAGCGAAAACTGAGTAGAAACGCTTCCTACTTTTTATCTTCGCGCGAATAAATTCGCCCAGTGGAAAACGGGCTTTAGTCGGTGTCAAAGATTAGAAATGACAGTGCATGGGTTTCTATCTTGCATGACATTCCAAAAGTTTTTAAAAGAGAGAAGCTCATATTAGTGTGCCCAAAAATATAATATTGAATTAAATCTATAGATACGTGTGATGATGATGATGACTCCAAATGCAGTCTCAACGTCAGTTTCCATCCAGACAACTCACTCGGAAACAAAAAAACATTTCCGATTCGCTGAGGACTGAGATAACTTTGGGCATTTTTGAGTTTTAGGATTATAATTGACAATAATCGCGCAAAAAACCCCGGATATTTTTTGTTGCGATAACAGGTAGGTTTTTTTCTCTTGGATAGATGTAAACAAGTGAATGGTTATAAATGCGCTAATTTATATGTGCCGTTTTTTGAAGGTAAATTCGATATTGTATAAATTATAATAATTCAACAATATATAATATTGGGAAATTCGATCTTATAGAAATGTGGTAGAGCACTGGGCTAAAGAAAATGTATTTAGCCCTTCATAACAAAATCTTCACGATCAGCAAATTATATTCGGGAACTGGCGTACTATAGGAATTGAGGAATAATGAACCCCAGGATATAACCCATATAACCCATACGACTGAGAATAATAGAAATGCTATAATAGAGTCGGAAGTACATTCGAACTTACAATCTTGCCGGACGTGCACAACCCATTAACAGGTACGGGGCTGGCTTTACTAGAAGAACGTTTTAGTTGATCATTCACACAGAACTCATTTAGTTACAGGAGAAACTAAATGCACATCCTTTTGCAATTTTTTAGTTGCAATAACGTTTACATCAGTAATAAGCTGTTGACTCTGATCTCTTCGTAAGAAAACAAAACAATCATTCGTAGGCCGGGGTTTTGTAGCTACGTTTCACTCCCACGAGGGTCTATATAGTGTGCGGCGCCACCAAGCGCCACTTTTTACGTTCGAAGTGGCAATTACATTGTTGCGTAGCAACAGTGGCGTCAAAGTTCAACATGGCGTTCATAACAACACAAAGTTGCAGAACGCCGAACTTTAAGACTCCCTGGCGACTCGAGCAATAACTGACGATGTTAAAATATTGTGAAGCATACAGAAACATGCGTGAATCGTTATGTCGAGACCACACGAGAGCCGATTATGGGAATACAGATGTAGTTTTGCCCCATAGTAAACGGGCTTTACAGATTACTAGCTTAACCTGTGATGGATTTCCAGCGGAAAACGACACGAAAACGCGTAGTTTAACGAAAGATGGAGTTCTTAAGATTAAGAGCGAAGAAGGGGAGATTACGGATAAACAGTATCGTCGACAGTCAGTTAATTTCGAACAAGAATTCACGTTTACTCCACGGCTTAACGTGGCTAGCGTTCGCATGGCCAAAGGACGCACCGGTAGAGCTCGTGAATCAATCGAACGACGAGCAAACGCGTTAGTTGCTGAGGTCCAAATGAATTTTACCTTTAAACCAAAAGTGAGCAGCCGAAGTGAGAAAATCGCACAGAGCTTAAAAACATCTTTTCTCGAACGACAGCTTATCCATGTCGAGAAACAGAAAAAGATGGTAAGTGTTTCAAGTGCCAAACATTTGAAAAATTTTTGACATTTTTGGTCGCGATTGACCCGCTTGATCGTTACATTTGACTAATCAAAGACAGAGGCCAGAGCTAAGGGTAAACGTTGTGTTTATATATACAAGAACAACAATATTTCTAGCGTTAACTGGTTTCAAACACACAACACAAATTGTTGAATGTTCATTTTAATAAACTGTGAACATTGATTGGATTATAGAGTTCTAATCATGGCATATGTGCAGTGTACAGATTTGCAATTTTCTGCACAGAATTTACAGTTTTAGTCTTCAATGTACGATTTAACATCATCAAATGTACACATTCACAAAGGCCATAACTTATTTTAATGAAATTCATGAAGTATAAGAGAAACTCAAATTTGCATAAGTCCCCCAGCATATTTGTATATGGCGGCTGTTTAACCCCGGCTCAAATCCCCGGGTAGAAGCATGTACAGAAATAAGAACAGTATACTTTGAATACTTAGCTGTACTGTCACTGTATAGTTTTATTCAGATGCAGAGGCTTTACAATGCTGGTATATTTATTCAAAATTATGGGTGCATAAAATATACTACGTTTCAGTGTGTGTCATGAGATCTAGAATTTCTTTTATCACGATAATTTGTGCCAGTGGCCGGTTGTACGAAAGCTGGATAGCGCTATCGACCGGATAGTTTTTCAACCGTTTTAGTTATCAAAGATTTAGAACCTCTAATTTAAGATTACTAAGGTTTAATCCAGGTTATACCGAGGGCAATTCGAAAAACCACTATACTGTCTTCTTTTTTATCTCAAAGTCATGATGATACTTCATAGTTTTAAGTCATCATGATACTTCATAGTTTTAACTTAATAGCAAAAACATTAAGTCCCCTTAACGCCTCCTAGTGTTTGCCTGATACACGTACTTGTCGTAAATGCTGTCAACGCACCCACAAGCCTGGCAGTGCACCACATGCCACAGCAGATCTAATCAAAATTTTGAGGCTAAAAGAACTTCCGATTCGAAGGTCCCACTTGAGAATCGATGGGAAAGATTGGCTTTGATCGTGGTTTTGACATTGTGACGGCAAAAACATCACAGTGATTTTTTATTGTTGGTGTAAAATAACGAGCAACGTCTTGCAAATTTTAAAAATAACACTCTTAGCTACATCTCTCTTGAATGATCAACTTGAATATTATGCACTGAATATGCAGTCGTAAACAGTATCGTTGTATTAAGGTTGAAAACATTTAGTTTGCTTCTTGAATAAAACGATAGACTTGATTTCTATTTCGCCGAACTTAACCACCGTTTAAGCTAAACGGGCTTGATACAACCGGCCCCAGGTAAATCCTTCCCCTATTACCTGGGCTATTACCATGTTTCGGAAAACTAAATTCGTTGCCATCTTAGCACTTTGAATTTGTTTGTTTTTTGTAGCTAAAATGATAGCGTGATCTTTGCCTATTTTTATATATCTGCGGTTTCCGCAGACACAGGTCACACAGGAAACGCAATTCAATCTATTCTCAGATCGGTTCAAGGCATGCACACGAACAAATATAAATTTGTGTCTCTTGAAATTGTCAAGCATGTTTAGCGCAAACTGTATGGCACAACTAAAAAAATTGTAATCAATCTAATGGTTCAAAGCGAGCGCGTTTACCGGCATGAAATTATTGAAAATGCAAATTATCACACATCATGCAATAAAATATTAATTAGAACAAACCACACAATATTCTAATTAAAGTTTTCAAATATTGAAACAATCTTGCAAAAGTCAACATCAAATTGTCATTCACAAGAAAAAACGTTTAAATTTGTAGCTAGACAATCACGAAGTAATGCCATTATCTCAAGCAAATCAGGGACGATTAATTCCAGTTATCAAAAGTCACAAACAGAAAAAAGCAACAAATCTGGTACGTATACATGTAGCTAAAATATATACTACCCAAGAGTGAATATTTGCTTACAACGCATACTTTATTTCATGACTAACTTCCGATTAAATATAAGCGGTGTTTGATGAAAGTATTTAAATATATTTAGCAAATGCTGTATTCGTTTGTGGTTTGAAAATCGCAATAATAGTTCACATTAATTTCAAGTTGAATCAGTCAATGTGAGTTTTTATTTCGATCAGCTAGAGAAGTGATGTTTAACGAATCTAAGCTGAACTTATTATTTTGACGAGAAACCTTTTGAGTTTTGATACCAACAATGTAATTCCTTGAAAAGTTTTATTAACTTGTGCGAACGGCAAAAAATACAGGTTTTCGGAACTGCAGCACACTGCTCTGCTTGAAAGTCCGGTATTTCGTAGTTGGAGTGGCCAGGTAACAGTACGCTTCAGGTGGAAAACAGACCTTCAACGTTGTCGTCTGGAGGTGCTCGATCAGCGATTCACCGTTCAGGTGGGCCGTCTATCATTTTAACTTAAAAATTTCCCATTTCTTGCTCAGCATGTAGCTCATGTTAAGCGCACACGGTGAGATTTCCACCTCGCGTGTCAAAAAAGATCAAACATGTTTGATACGTGAGTCAAGGCTGCATGAGGCCAAATATTCAGTGAAATTCACACTCGGAGAGTAAAGTGCTGAGCAAACAGACACGAATAACGTTTTGTTCGGGGGATAGCTCTCGTGTGCTGCAGGCTTTCACTTCGAGATAGCAAACAGAACCTCAGTATTATATTGTGAAGAATTTATGTATGCACGCCAATTCGTCCAGTTTTCTAAGATGCAGAACCGTTGCGTTTAACCTGTTTTTTTTGGTTTTTACCGTCTGTGACATCGTCCAAAAGACTCAGATGTAGTGTCCTAAAATATATCACTATCCATAATGTTATGTAATCTTACGTTTGCTTAAATAAGTCAGAAAAAAAGGCTGTTGAAAACGCTGAGACATGAATGAGGAATTCAACCATGCTTATGCCAATATATATTCTTAGCCGACACTCGCATGCTAGCTTCTTTCACACTTTCACACTTGAGTATTGCCATAAAGTAGGAAAATAAAATCAAATAAAAGACAAAGCCGGTTTTGTTTAATGATTTTGAAGAGAAAATACTAATAAATCTCCCGATTTTTATCAACTCTTCGCATGTAGGAGCAAAATGAGACGGAGAGACAAAATGAAAGTGAAGCAGACGAAATAAAAAAGACAGAGATAACAAGATCTGCTCCAGACTGCTTGACAAATGACTATTCTCAAAGACGCAATATGAAACTCCACAACACTCACCAAACTTCAACTTCACAACAGAAAGACAATTCGTTTATAAAAAACTCACCATATCACTCAGAGGAACAAAACAAACTGTCGCGTCGAGCTCACAAAAGATTAAAAACTCACCCTGGAGCGAACAGTAGTAAAGACAGTCTGCTACCAGATGATATCATAAAGCCAAGTAAAATGATCTTAAAACCCAAAGATGGTCATCGAAAAGCATCGACTGTTTCAGGTCAAGTAACAAGAGGAGCACAATATCATAATATGGCTATGTTTAAAAAGTTACGAGAGACTAAACAAATAGCTGAGGCTGCAATGAAGGTTAGTTTAGCAGTTTTCTTGTTAGGATATATGTAGGGATCTGCAAGGTGAATTACTTTTGCCTACTTGCTAGAATCAAAAGGTGTTTGTCTGCCACGGACCTTATCCAGTAGTTCGCGCTAGTCTACGCAAGAGAGGTTGGGTCGAGAAACACTTCAAAGGCTGTCCGGCAGTCGTAACTAATAGCAACAAGAAATCGCAAGAGAAATCCAACTCTAGTGATAATGAAGATGACGATGATACTGATGATATAGAAAAGGGTTGTGAGAGGAATAGTGGTGATAAAGAGGACAGTGATGGTTATATGGGTTCAGATAATGCCGTTTGGAGTGCAGGATATGAGAGTGAGGATTGTGAATATAGTTTGTTGGTGAGTTATCAAAGCTATTAGCAAGCGGTCGCCTGTTTAATTCAGTACCGGGCTTTAGGTCTAAATCTGCCACGGACACGGGAGCTATTGAAAATATGAGTTCGTGTGCTAGCCATGAACACTACATTATGGTTTATCAATAACTATTCAGTGGGTGAAGCCCAAACAACGAGAGAGTAAGACTCAGGTTGAGATCTTTCTTCCCCCCCCCCCTCGGAGGGTGCATCAGACTTTTGACACAGGAATCAGCTGCAGAATTCCGACATTTGCTTTTAAAGCTAAATTGATGGAGCAAGTGATGACCATCACACAGTGCCAACACTATCACTGACTGTTTCAGTGTGATGCGCTTAAAATTTAGGGCCCTTTTTGTCTGTGCTTTTAGCGATTTTGCCCAATTTCGACACGCACTTCGACATGCTTATGATTATAAACTCTATTTATAATCCCTAGTCACGATTCTGTCGCAATGCAACTGCAACGTTCTTTTGGACATGCAAACGAGACGACATCGACTTTAAATATCTAAGAAAGGTATGGAAACCGTTAAGATTTTTACTGATACCTTTGCTAGTACACAATTGTATTATAAAAACACACTGCTAACTGTTAAGAACAAAGTCTTGTCGACAACACGATCTTTTAGTTTTAAACAAGATTTGTTTGCACGAGTAAGCGTTTGACAATGAAAACCGGCGCACACTACAAAATCAAAAATGAATCAAGTGTTCTACGACCTATTTTATATTTATTGTATTTTGATATCATCATTTTTTAAACATTTTCTGCTGAAGATGAAACATGATACCAAATATACAGATAATAGTTCAAAATATAACGATGCTTTGCAAGAGGAGACTTTAAGCATAATTTTACTATACCCGGCCACCTTCTCATTACAATATAAATATAATAAATCAGTTACCTTGCGATTATATCCTCGCTCCAACAAATATATGTTAACAATGTCGTCAAGAAAACAATGTCGTCAAGAAAAACAGCCAGAAACCTATAACCTTCCTTTCGTTAAATAACCCATCGACAAGTTAGTGTTGTATTTTCCAAGCCAAACTAAGTCAATTGACTAAATTATTATAGACTTGTGATAACTATTCGCGTAACCTATTTCTTCTGTAGGAACAGATTGCTAACCACTTTTCAAGGGCATATTCCTTCACAACTAAGGTTAGTTCATGTTGAATGACCGTTAGTTTTGGTGCTGACTTGCGACAGTTAGTGATATTACTTTGAAGAAGACAAATAACTATACGTCCTGGTTTACCCACCGCATTTCGATCGCAATACACGGCTGGGTTGCCAGATTACTGAAGAAAGAAGCCAAAGATTGTTTTAGTCGGCCCTTTGATTTCTTTGTTTCAAACAAAAAAAACTAAGCTTGTGGTAAATAATACTTGGCTAATTTTTCATTAATCTGGCAACCCTCACATATTCAAATTTGTCGCATAAAGTAATCATTAATTAATTCAAAACATAAATATCCCTTTGAGCAGTTTAAATGCATTCCAACTGTGTATTAAAACTATACGTACAATGTAGTTGTCGACAAATTTGAATAAGAAAATAATTTTTTAACTCCCTCTGCATGTACAGGATGAGATAATGAAGGGTAATGTAATCTCATTATCTATTGTCTTAGTTGTACAAACATATGTAGATGTTCAAACCAAGCATTAATTGCTGCTGTATGGAAAAGAAGCAACCTTGGAATTGCATTAGATTAGATTAGATTAGATTAGATTTACCTTCCCGAGGAATTAAAAACATCCGTCTGTTTTTAATAATTGATAATAGTAGCGCATGCCGTAGAGATATTTCAGTATATAGCACATGAGATTTCTTTCTCGTGTTTTTGACTATATTTGTATAAGTTTTAGAGAAACTTTACATTTTTTGTGGAGCTAACTTGAAAATTACGACTCATTAGGTTGGTTTGTGCACGCACCTACGAAATTTAGCTTGGTTTGAAGATGCAAGCTCGGATGATTTCTTTCCACGTTGTCACCGCCTTGGTTCTGATGATGAAAAGGAGGCTTTTATTGGTAAGCGCGAAAATTCAGTCATGAGTGAGGAATGCAATTTAAGGCTGGTTGCCACTGCACAAAAACTAATTCATACGCTGACAGACAGAGGCCTTTTATACCAAACGACTGTTGTCGTTTGTGTATGCTCTGACTATACCATTTTACCCTCCCAAATCGCCTACGATCGTGTTAATTAGATAAAAATCCTTCATTGTCTGCATATTTACATCTGAGCTCCTCTGAAATGCTCATGAAAAAAGGACGAACTTCGGTCGGGTACGAAATTCGTCTTTGTTACTTGAGTTGCCTTAGAACAAATGTTAAAAGACAAAGAAAAATCGCGTTCCATGCAGTGATTTGCGCGCGGTCATTACGCGGTATATATGATATATGTTCGATAATGAGGAAGGGTTGACTGAGCTCAGAGGCCGATTACACTCAACACCGTTTGCCGTCAAGAAGCAATGATTATGATAGCAAATGCTTTGACAGATTTCGTAGATTGATTTGGACTTCAGACATAAAATATCTTCGCTGCCTTTCAATACTGACGTTCAAAATTTGACCCGCTTCGCACCGCAGTCCGGACCACCCGTATAGGGTGATCAAGTGCTAGAGTGTGGATAGAAAGAAATGGTTAAGGAAGCTAGGGGCTGTGTTGCCGTCCCACATACTTGCCTGACTTTGGCCTAGATTTTTATATTCATATTGTGAAGACCCTTTGGCCTAGTATGAAGGCTTTTTTGCGAGGGTTTTCATCCAATGAAACTTATAAAAGTGCTTTTGTGTTGATCTGTTTCGGATTCAATAGCTCACAGTGAGCTTGCTAGTGGTAGTAGGTTTTGAGGTGAATGAAGGAACGCCTCTATCTTGACCTAGTCTTGGGTAGTGTAGGCTTTAAGTAAGAAGTAATGTTTAGTAAGAAGGCGTTTATTTGGAACTAATCGAGTCTTTTACGCTCCAGAGGATTACCGCATCACATCAGCCTGCAACATTTTGAAGTTACTAATCGAGCATTCCAAAGACCAATCACCAACGAGCATCCAGTCAAGCGCCAAAACGAAATCGTCGATAAACCTCAAGGGAAAGATTGGTTCAGCAAATCAGCGATCGTCATCTTGTTCAGTAAACACACAACGATCTCGATCAAGTAGTTTAAGTTCAAGCGAGCGGCGGTCTCTGATGAAACAGGTGCCGCCACGTGCTATCTTGCTTGCCCTGCGGGCGTGCAGGCAATTTATCGTGTGTAGGAACAACGAGGACATTGATGGTCAATATGAGGTAATGTGGGAAAATAGAGTAGTTTGCCTAGACTGAATCGTGAAATTTTTCTTGCATCTATCATCTGTATTCCTTTTTTTAATTAATATGTTAGACAATTCACTAAAATTTTATCGTGTTTTAGAATGCTATGTTGACAGAAGAAGATTGGGACAGTCTGATTGGTTATTACTACAAGATAATTCAGTAGGTCTTCCTACAATAGCGGATATTTTATAATTTTACCTTTTTTAGATGTCTCAAAATTGATGTTTTTCAATCAAATGTTTTCATTTTTAGTAAGGGCAGCACAATAGAGGGAGGCGAGCAATACGTTGAACGAAGTGAAGAAATGTTGAAAGAGGTAAATATACTGAGCCAACTGAACGTAATGAACTTTATAGTACTTGAACGTCCGTTTACTGTCACTAATTTCGAAAAATTGACTGAAGTAATTACTCTCTTGGATTTTAATTGATTTTGCTGCATTACTGTTACTGTTACTCCCTCATTCTCTAGATATCTCAATTTTTTTTCAGATGCGAGAATTATTACCTCAGTTGGACCTCGACGGAGTGCGCAACGTATGGATTGTGAAACCTGGCGCCAAGTCACGTGGACGCGGTATAATGTGCATGGACATGTTGGAAGATATTCTCAAACTTGTTAGCAGTACAGTTAAGAAAGAAAATCGATGGATTGTGCAGAAATATATAGGTTTGTACTTCCTCTGAGACAAATCATACTTCTCAGCTCTCGGAAAATGGATTTCAATGAAATACTTTACCTGAGGATAAATGGAGAGATGGCGTAATTAATTGTGTCTATTTTTTTAATAGAACGTCCGCTGTTAATATACAACACAAAGTTCGATATTAGACAATGGTTTCTTGTCACTGACTGGAATCCACTGACGCTGTGGTTTTACAAAGTAAAGTTTAGCGTTTTTACCTCCTAATTTAGTCGTCTGTACAGACCGTTACGTAGTTGTTGAATTATTTTGTCTTTTTTAGGATTGTTATTTAAGATTTTGTAGTCAAGAATTCACCTTGGATAATTTTGAACCGTAAGTTTAGGCTCATTTAGTTACACCCATTGCTGCTCAAACTGTAGTAACATAAATATATTTTGCTGAAGAAGTTTTCTACCATCATTTCCCTAGTCTTGCAATATAGAATGCATTTTACATTTCTTGCAGATGTATCCATTTAGCAAACAATTCCATACAGAAACATTATCAAAATGGCGTACGTGACGAACGATTACCTGATAACAACATGTGGAGTAGTGACAATTTTCGAGATTATCTCAGGTAAAAAAATACTAAAAATCTTTTCACAAGAGTCCAGTAAACTCAGGTAATTTCTCGTTAAGCCGTAATTTCTGCATGTTTTAAGGAAAAGAGGTAATGGAAAATTATGGGAGGAAGTGATATATCCAGGCATGCGTGAAGCAATCGTTTATACCTTGGAATGTTGTCAACTTAGTTTAGAGGCAAGAAAGGTAAGCTGGTCTGGTCATTTTAACGTACTCTTTGCTCTATAGCGTGCACTGTTAAAGTAACGTGCTATAACGTGCACAGTAACGTGCTACAGTTTAAGAGATGAAACATCGCTAACTGAATCTGTACTTTATCGTATACTGAAGCGAATTTTGGGTTTTCTGAGCATTTGGGCAAACAATGACTTTGAGACAAAGAATTACGTTACATAACGTTACGAAAAGCTCGATGTGGAAAATAGGTCTAATGTTTGACGTTTTCTAATCACCTTACAGTATATATTTTCTGAGAGAAACTCAAGAGTACCTGAAGACTCATTGAATGACTTGGGCTTTCATGACGACAACGTCTTTATACTCACCCTCTATTACAATTTAGAATTCATTTGAGTTATACGGGGCTGATTTTATGTTGACAGAAGATTACAAGCCTTGGCTGGTGAGTTGAACATGCAAACAGAATAAGATTAGGGTAGAAGTTATTCTTTTTAATGTACTCATTTTAGATTGAGATTAACTCAAGTCCTGCGATGGGTGCTAGTACAGCAATAACAAGAAAACTCTGCGCTCATGTTATCGAGGACACTATGAAAGGTGAGGAATAACAAGGCATGCTACATTAGTCGCACACCTATAGTTAGTCTTGAAGAATCGTTGAGTAATCACTTTAGATTTCTTTTTCAGTGGTTTTGGACAGAAAAGAAGACAAAACCTGTGACACAGGAAAATTTGAATTGGCCTTTAAACAGGTGATTTTGAGAATATCATGATTCTGGGGCATCTATCTGGTTGGAGAGAATTTAAGTACAGTTGCATGGAGTCGCCATAAGGGATGAATTTTTTGGCAACTTTTCCTGGTTTATCAAAAAAAATTTTTTTCGAATTTTTATGCATTAACACCATTCTATTTGTTAACCACGAACCTGGCTCGCTAATGCTATTTATATCTACGAGACTCCCAAAACTTTCATGCAAATATGTTTATTGCAGCCCTATGTTGACGCACCACCATACATTGGAATAAATTTAGCTGTGAATGGTAAAGCAATATTCTCACCGCATCTTTCATTCCGGCGGCAACCAAGTGCAAATCGTATTGAAAAACTGTCACGGCCTAGAGAAAAATATCCAGCGAAGCCTAACGATGATACGTCCACGACTAAGTCCGCGCATGACGCGACGAAATCCGAGATCGACACGACAAATTGTGAGCATACGACACAATCCGAGACCATTACGACGAAAACGAAACAAAACACGAAAGAAAACCGAAACGACGACATGAAAGAAGATAACAAAGCTAAAGACACGACAATTTTAAAATTGAAGGAAAACAATCTTACTCTAAATTGTGATGAGAAATCAGGAAAATCCGACTCATTGCTAAACAACATAAAGCAATCACGCAATCATGTTATGAATACGTATTTGAACGAGCAGCCAAGACGTTGGAAGTCCGTAAAACTTCTGGATTCTGAGAAAAGTTCTGAGACTGGAAAATTGACCCAACTACGGACCTTCAACATGGATCCAAATATTAAACCTGCTGGCAAAAAGACCTTTCAAAATAAGTTCGTTAAAACGAAAAACAAGGGCAAAGCTGCCAAAAAGATGAAAAAGTGGGGAGGGGAACACTCGGATAATGGTTTGGACCCAGTGGACAAAAATATCCCCCGCGTTAACAATGAGGGTCATGTTAAAAGAAAAGGTGATCACATAGACAATAATAAAATACCACCAGCAAGGTTGATATCAATACCGGACGTAGGTACCCCTAGGACAATACTCCGGTATACAGATAAGCGGTATGGACAGGGACAGACCGTGGCTATAGATATGGGGCCTGAGACCATGCTACGAAAAAATGCAGAGACTGTAACTAGTTGAAAGGTAGTATATGACCCGAAGGGAACACAGGGTGGTGGTTGAATACGAGATTATAGATGTGATCTTTTGAAGATGTAAAATCCTTAGAAGTGAAATGTTCGTTACGAGAGCTAAAGACAATTTATCGATGACTAAATCTGCAAATTACCACCACTCCAGATTCATAGGCAATATCTATATTGCGTGCGATGGACTGTGAAGAGAACGTATTAAATACAAATGACTTCAAAAATACTGTTGTGAATTTAGATTTTTTAATTGCAGTTTATTGTTTAGACCAATGCATAAACTTTCTTAAAATCACGTCTCGAAAAACCTTTTTAGAAACAGTTTCTCCATTGGTGGTGTGTGACCTAGGCCACCTAGATTTGTAGTCATACAAATGGCAAAGGAGTTCTCACGATTGCATGCAAGGCAGTGTATTTATTCACGGCATCACAGAGTTCAAAGTTTGACACCGAAAAAAAAACAACAAAATTTTAAAAACGTCCAAGTTTTGAATTTGAATGGCGACACACTTTATAATGAAAAATAAAATATAAATAATTTTCTATGCAAATATATTTTATATAAGAGCTATCAAAGCTACCGATTAATTATTACAGTTAGTTCACAATAAGTTATGTTGATAAATGTTAACTAATGAAAATATCTATATTAATTACATTGCCGTCCTATTTATTATTTTCTAATTGTTATAACCTTACCATAGTTACCCTAACCGACCTACTGTTTGACGCCCCTTTTGCAGTCGCCCTACAATTTTTGAATGGAAACATCACGTATGTCGGACTTGAACACTCGCCTGCACGTTACGAATCCACCTAAAACTTATAAATCAGCGAAAAATGCAGGAACGTGTTCTGGTCACAGACACGAGTAAACCTTAATAAAGTATTTATTGAAGTTAAAGTCACGGGAAAATGATGAATTTGAGACGGAGAACTAAGAAGAATTTATTTGCGGATGGTTTCCTCTGCCAGAATTCTATTCAGTCCGGGGTTCTTCTTTGAATTCAGCATCCCCTTTCAGCCATTCTTCGTTGCTTCCAGCTCCAGAGAATTCATATCTGTGGTTGTATGTTGTTTGTAATATAAAATATAATCGTTATGATGAGAAAACGTTTTCTGAGACTGTTCTTTGAACTAGTTTCTTTCAAACATTCTTGGTTTAGATTTTCCAACCATTTCGCATCATCAAGTCAAAATTTTGATACATCGCTGTGACGCTGTTTATTCCATGCTCATACCTCTCATAAATATGCTCATACCTCATAAATATGCTCATACCGAAGGCTTTTAAATCTCCTTTTCTTTTACGGCTACTGATCTATATATGTCCAGTTACAGGTACTCTCTAGCGTACTCCATGACTACGAGTTACACGTGTAGTATAGCCATGATAATTATCGTTGATGAATAAGCTCATTTTAAAATCTTGGTTCTCGTGGTTTAATATTACGTTTCTTCATGTATTCTAAGAACTGATCAGGCAGTTCTTCTAACACGTCCTTTGCCAGTCTCGCGCCACTCATGACGTCACCACGATTGTTATGGCCGCCCAAATAATCGCGGAATGGTACGAACTATATGACGCAGTATATGCAAATCAGTAATGTCTGTATCCCTAATGGGGGGATATTTATATATATGGAGGTAAGGGAATACAGAAACAATAGTGAACTTAAGCAAGTGACGTAAACATAAACGGGCACGAGTAACGTCAAAAAGACTGGGTCAAGGATTGTGATTGGTGAAAAACTTCGGGTCAACGTACCTTTAGTCAAAAACATCACTTGCTTAAGCTCACTATTATTTCATGACTTACTTGTACTATATCACGCTCAGCCTCTCGACCTCGCGAAGAAAGTCGAATGACATCACCATCAAGAACTTCCATCGCTAAAAATGAAGTTTTGTTTTTTTTAACGATTACCGTGCCAAATGGTTTGAGACTTTGAGGGATGAAAATAGGGACTCTCGTAGCCATAAGATACTAGTATTTGAATTAATTAAGTTACCCTCAAAATCAGCCGGTCCAATACCAACTATGATAATAGACATCGGCAAAGATGCTGCCTAAAAAAGAAGATATATAGTCATGATTACACACACATAACACATTTACCTAAGCACAACTAGCAACGAACATGCAACAGACTTTGACCAGTGCTCTTTAAAAGGCTTGTTCCCAAGCTAGCATCGTTCTCACTTCGTGCTCGAAGATTGTGACAAGTTGTAAGAGCGCTTTTTCGACGAGCTTCTCCTGAGTTCTGACGTCAAATATCTAACTTTTTTTCGAGTATACGTAGAACTTTTAAATCTTGACTGAGAGCCCAAAAAAATAATGTAAAATACTTACATTTACGATGGCTTCTTTGGTTTGAGCCAAATCAGAAATAATTCCATCAGTCAGGATAAGAAGGACAAAATAGCTTATTGAGAAAAACATTGTTTAGGTAAGAAATAAATTGTACATAAATGACTAATTTCTCAAAGATCCCAAGTGTTGCTCAATGCAGTTCGCGTTGACTTGACCACACACAAATACACAATGAAATTTACTTACTCATCACCATGGTTACGTCTGACGCTATCACCTGCGATCCTAGGGCAAATAAACATTTTTATTACCTATATCCATAGGCAGCCCAGGAAGCATGCGAAAATTATGTATGCATGTTTATATAGCATATAAACATGTATACATAATTTTCGCATGCTTCCTGGGCTGCCTATGCTATATGTTGTTTAGGCATAATACATCGTCATTTTTTAAACAGCAAACTAGTTATATATACCTCGCACAGCTGTTGATAACAGGAGCAAAGTTTGTTGGACCTAGAAAGATTTGATTACATCAGGAACAATGAAATGATTCACATGATCAGATGACAAAAATAACTTCCAATTAGTGAAGTTAGACAAGTGAAAATTTTGTTCGTAGTCTGCGTAGTCAAATAATCCACGATATAAGAATGAAATTGAGCCAATTCTTTGAAAACTCTGAATCAGTAAATATGAATTTTGCACAAGATTTAAATAAACTGATTTTATCCGCAGTGGCCGTAGAAATATTTTCTACAATATATAATTTACAGTATATATGACTTTCAGTTAATTTCTATGTACGTTTGTGGTTGAAATCAAATCATTCGCAATAGAAAAGACTGTAGAAGAGACATTTGATCTATAGTTACTTGACGTATCAACATACCATACAACTGTACTCGCTGAATGCACTCGTGATAACTGTGGATCACCCCAGCAACACCGTTACAATGAGGATTACTGGGATTCCAATTCTGAAGATATAGAAGATGTATATGACTATCATTTTATGTAATTTAGAAGGAAATATTGTCATCATATGCCTGAAGTTAAATCGTATCGTACCAGCGCAAACTCGTGCGAGACTTGCCATTGAGGCGGGAGTCTGGCTCCAAAGCCAAACGCGGGAAACTGTTTATCTCTGAAACAAATAAGTCAGAGTTGTCAAGATTTAAAAACATTGCAGCAAAACGTAGAATAAATAATAAAATTATCTGAGGGCGAGTTGATCTAAGTGTGACAAACGTACGTGTCATAGTCTTCGCATATTCTACCCACGGCTGTCAATGCTTTTACATAAAGATTTTGCTCATACGGGTTTATGTAATGCAGAGAGTTGGGGTTGTCCTGGGCACCTAAAAATGAGAATATTTTATAGTTTAAAACGAGCAGGAGATCTTATTTAATGACTAAAAAATCTGCCTGCTCATAGGTTGCTAAGGAATAAATCTGAACAAAAGTATAAACATGTTTTAAATTTACCATTTGACGCAGTAAAATCGACAGCGACAACAAAGTTTATTTGGGTTCTATAGGCAAAAGGAAAGATTTTTTATATTCAATTATTTTGTGGGAGTTTTTTGTTAATGCAAATAATTCTGTTAATAAAAAAGTCGTAGTAAATAAAATTCGTAATAAAAAATTTCCTGGGAGGGGCGTACACTCTTATAACATTTTATCACATTCCGCCCCTGCACTCTGCCTGCATGAGGGACTGAGGATTTTCACAAATAATTCTGTTAATAAAAAAGTCGTAGTAAATAAAATTCGTAATAAAAAATTTCCTGGGAGGGGCGTACACTCTTATAACATTTTATCACATTCCGCCCCTGCACTCTGCCTGCATGAGGGACTGAGGATTTTCACTTTATTTCAGTCTGGATCCGCTTCTTCTAACGTTTACGGATGTACTGGAAATTGAAATAAAGATGCAGTACTAACCCCCCTCGAATAAAATCTAAAAACGTTGGCTGCTGTTCGATTGTGCACAGCATAAGCGTGACCTATACAAATGAATAAAAGATAAATTGGGTGATACGTGGAAGTAAAGTAATTATCTATACTCTGTTGTTCTAGACAGTCAAGGGTTGTTCCGTAAGTAAAGAATTATATGTCACAGATATGGGGGAAGGGGACTGTAAGAATTCTTAAACGAATGTTAAAAACATGACAATGTTTTGCTGCCATGCACCCCACTGGCATGACTGTCAATAATGTGTCAGATGCAAACAACAGTTTTCAATAATCCGGTTTTCATCAACTGAGAAAAAGTAAGCGGGTTATTCGTTATTTGTGTACGGGATGTCTTACAGTTCCAGAGTTTGTGTACTTTTTCTTCTTCTTCGCCTGCTTCTTTGGACTGACAACCTGCGAAAAAACATAAATCCAAAAGTTAAAATTATTTCACAATCATTTCTCCCCAAAACACGGAGTTTTAGAAAGTGTTTCTATATATTTGTTGAACAAATACATTATCCCCGAACATATAGATTCAAAATAGCTTTTCATTTTGCTTTTCTGTTCTAATGGGGAGTCGTTTCGTTGTCTATTTCGTTGTCACATAAGATTTAGGGAGTTTTACTGAATTGGTGATAAATTTAGGCACAGCCATTACCAAAATTAGCTACTTGATTCATGTGACGATGAAGCATGTTTGGCGTTGCTGTACGAAGCAAATTTGCAGTGATTGGCAGTTCAAATGGAGTTACTGTTTTTCCGTGTAATATATATCAAATGTTTAAAAGTTTATAGCGTCGTTACATAAGTTATACTAGTTTAGTTAATATATATAATAGTTTAATGAGTATATTTTAAAAAGTATGTAGCAAAGTTGTATATAAATTTGGAATGTGAAGAATTAAAAACTAACTTCAAAAAAACACTCGTCAGACAATTTTTTAAACCATTGCCACGCACAACATGACTCGTCGCGATCATTTATCACCTGTTAAACATATTTTAGTTAACACTTAACATTTACCATTTTCACAGTTTAAAAAATATTTAATTTCGCATAAAATTTAATTGAAACCAAAAATTTAATGCCTTTACGATTTAGGGAGAAATTTAGTATCATATATATGATCAGTAAATGTATGATTAAAAATGATTAATTTTTTAATACAGTTCACTGGTCAACGTTACTCTATACATTCACGTGTTTTTTAGGATAAGAAATGTGACATACATCCCACGTGATCCCCTGCTGTCCATTATCGTTCATCTCTCGTAACGTTGTTGAAAATTGACCAATAAAATCATGCCTGAAAAGCAATATGAATATATAAATTGGACAATTCTGTCTGCGGCCCAGACGCATCGTGAAGCGCAAACCATGGTCCATGGTCTAATGACCATGTGATTGTAATTTGTAGATGCGAGAGATTTCAAATAGAATTAAATCAAATTATGAACGAGAACGAAATTGATTGTAACGAATAGTAAAGAAAGTGATGAAAAATACGAAATTTACAGTCCTTTGGCCCTGATTTAAGTTGGTTCATTATACGTTCGGTTGCATCCCTCGCCCCTGCGTGCTTTAGTTTCTTAAATCAAGGCCTGATTCCACGCGGGCGCTGTTTCTCGGCGAAATATATCATTTCGACCGCTCGAATACCTTAGGTGAAAAATTTCTCCCATGGGGGCGTGGAATCAGGGCTTTAAGGTTAAAAAACAATTCGCAGTGAAATAGTGTAAATTAGACAGTATTTTCTGTGATCATGGTTTTTAGACAGGGTTCGATTAAATTCGTAATGAGTTTTATATAATAGACAGTAAAATACGAAAAATATACGGTAGATATTTTTCATATTCTTATTATACAATATCAATTACGTGATCACTTTCCAGGAATACGAAGTTGCATAAGTCACGATTCACGAAGACGTGTAATATGCTTTATTTATAGTATTATTGACTGCACAAATTTTCTATTCATTAAAAAATGCATTTTTCTGATCAAGCAACACACCATGCACGACGTAGAAATATTTTAAGTAAAAGAAAGCGTATATATTATATATATATATATATATATATATATATATATATATATATATATATATATATATATATATATATATATATATATATATATATATACAGTAGGAGGCAAAAGTTTGAGTCCAGTGACTGTATTTCATTGTTTTGGCAGCATACATTAATTTTCTACAGAAAACCTTACCTATAAGTGAACTAGAAAAAAGTAAGTAAGTAAACTGAAAAATACATGCTGTACAACAACTATGAGATGTTATGATATTCATTTAACGTATGTTAATGTGCAAAGATGCATTACATGTGAATGCTTTGTATCCCTCTTTTTTGCTCTTGAAACGGCCTTTATTCTTGCTGGCATAGATTCCATAGGTTTTTTAATGTCGCACGTTCAATACCTTGCCAGCATTCGTTGACCACTTGCCTCAAGTCATCGTCGCTGCTGGGTCTCTGCCTCGCCCTTTTCCCGTTGAAACGGTCCTAGAAATGTTCCATAAGTTTTAGATCTGGAATTTGAGGTGGAAAGCCAGGAGAACGAGATCACCAGAACGAGTTTGCTTCTAAAAGATTTCTGGCACATAGAAGATGTGCATGTGCTTAGGGTGATTATCATGTAGTTAGACGCGCGATTATCTTTGTACCAGATGAAATTCCATGTCCTTGAAGAATCGGATGATACTTTTCCTTGATTAGGATCCTATTATATCTTTCAATATTGCCAAACCCAGCATGACCGAGGCAGCTAAAAGTTTGCTTGAGTAGGATTTAGTTTCTTCGAACCTCTCCATGCAAGGTTAGTTGCATACCACCCTTTGAAATTCTCACTTTTTCTGCGATCTTACGAGGAAAGAATCCTTCAATACTTAATGCAACTATTTGTCCTTGTGCACCATCACTTTGCACTTTTTCCCACCCATCTTGGGCAGTGTAAAGGAATGAGAACTTTATTTTGTTATAATTTAGATCATTAGGACCAAAACAGTGTGCAATTAATATGGTTTATAGTACTGAAACACTAGCACGCATGTCTTTACTCGAATACGCTGCCAGGATTTAATACTGGAATTCTACAACGACTGGGCTCAAACTTTTGCCTCCTACTGTATATATATATGTATTTGCATATGATTACATTTGCATGGTATTTCAATCATATTACACAACATATATGCAATTCTAATTAGATTTCGAGTATCTATCTATCTATCTATCCGGGGCCAACGTTTTTGCAAATAGGTGTATATATATATATATATATATATATATATATATATATATATATATATATATATATTTATCACATACTTGTGCCTTTATCAGGGCGATAACAGGGTGACATAAAAACGATATCGTCACTGATATCGCTTTTTGTCACTGATATCGCTTTTTGTCCCGCTGCATTTGCCGCTGTCAAAACAAAGATGGCTGACTCGAGCAGTTCGAGGTTTGTTTCAGTCAATGTCGATTGCTTTATAGATCAAAAAGAAGTATGTGATAAACAGGTTATCACAATCGAGACGAGGTGATATCAGTTTTATCGCTTTCAGGACGATATCATAAATGTCCCTCGTTCGCTGCGCTCACTCGTGACATTTATGATATCGTCCCTCAAGCGATAAAACTGATATCACCTCGCCCCTCATGTGATAACCTATACATATATATATATATTAAAAAACTCCAGACGTTTCGCCAGTTATGGCTTCTTCAGTGGACTAATAACATATCAGATAATCTATCCCCCATTTATACATAAAATATCCCGTGATACCAAATAAGCTAATCTAATTGAAAGGCAAATTCTGCCTATATATATATAAGTAAATAACAAAATAAACTTTGGTAACTATATCAACATTTATTCACCTCCTACGTTTCGGGGCATGCCCCTTCTTCAAGGATTAATATAGAAGTCAATGGCCTATACGTATATAGTAATTACCCTACATATTATTCAAAGTCTCTTACATTTAATCCCCGAGGTACAAACGAATCTAATTTGTACACCCAAAATGCCTCCATTTGTGTAGGCTTATCAACATTGGTCTTATCAATAATGATAACCCTCACATCCCTTAAACCTTTATGCCCAGGGCCAAAAAAATGTGCATATAAGTGCTCCGCAGCCATTTTTCTGCCCCCTTGTTCATACTTCCTCATCTTTTATGGTTATTAAACCTCTTTCTAAAAGATGTAATAGTACTCCCCACATAAATCTTAGAGCAACTGATACACCGTATTACATAAATTACGCCTTCTGAATCATAATCAAAAGAATAATTTATCCAATACTTATTTATCCCATATTCAAATTTCTGCGTTTCCTCTACATAACAACAGAAATGCAGCCGCAGAGGAGACATGCATGCAGTCAAGCAGGGCTATGGAAACGAACATCAGAAATTTCAAGCGCTTTGTTTAAGATCTTGAGGTATTCATAAGCATTGTATTCATTCAGGAGCAGCAGTTTGTGTAAAAAGTAATATGGAAATCGATTTGTAATGTCGTCATCTTTAGAATCATTGCTCAAGCCCATTCTATTTAGAATAAGTTGAGTTGGTCGACGGTATTTTCTTTTTCGCAACGTTAACCACCGCTGTAATATCCACTTTACATGCGGACAGTTGTGTGTACGAGCATGGTATTCATGAATTTCCTGCATACATAGCGACAAATAGTAATCATGACGAACCCGTATTTTTGAACATTCGAATATATTAGGAGGCTGATGTGGAGTTACCGCTTCTTCATCATTAAAATAACCAGGACAATCACTTATTCTTAGATCTACAGCACCCCAAATATTATAAACATGTTCTCTGTATTCATGTTCTCTAAGTGGTGGATGATACAAGTAATTGTGCACCATAAAATAGTCAACTACGCGATCTGGCAATTTAGGAGCTGGCTCATGATGAAGTCCTTTCTTATTTTTTGAAGGATTTTCTTCTTTATCGTTTAGACGGTAAATGGCATCATTCTGTTCGAATGAATCCTTGAAATGAGGATTAAGTTCGAAATATTTAGCCATTAACCCATCTTTTCTTACACTGTCATAAAAGTAGGCCAGATACACTGGGTCTAACCTGTGAGCGTTCGTGCAATTTATTGGTAAACCTGGAAATGTCTCTGCAGCTTTTTTATGGACATATTGTAATACAGATATTCCTTTTACTGCTGCAATATGAAGCGGGGAGATTCCTTTGAATGCTGAACCGCAAGGAAACTCTGATCTGTATTCTGGTGTTGCACTAAAGAATGTTAGCATCAACTCTTGAAATACGATTCTTCGATCTCTTGTCCTTGATGCTGTCAAAGGAACTGGCCTATAAACGTCATGTCCATGCAAATATCGATTTAAGTTTGGCGGCGCAATAAGTTCTGCATACTTGATATCTCCCAAGTAGAGGATGGATATATCAAAAGCAGTGAAACCACTTCGTGTTTTTAACTGCATGTCAACTCCGGCATTTTTAAACCATCTTATAGCGGCAAGATTTCCACCCTGGGCGGCTCTATGTATTGGCAAATATCCCTCAGCATCAAAGCAATAGTTTAAAATACGAACACCATTAGGATGACGATCGATCAATCTTTGCATTGGAGAACGACTTTTATTTCGAGGTTTAAAAAAATTACCAATATTTTCAGATACGAACGAGAGCCTGTGCAACTCCGAAATTGTATGAGGCATCCCACATTTGACAGAAATACTCGCTTCAAATATTTTCAATACATCACTAACTTCGTGACCTCCTTTTTTGAGATGGAGTAACAAGGGAGACAAAGATTCATTTCCTCGGCAGCTTATATCAACGCCAATTTTCAACAAGGCGTACAAACTCAACGGCATTCTTTTCTCAATGACTATACGTAACATTGACGCACTGTTAGCATCACACTTTGAGATACTTGCTTTTTGAACCTGGATCAAATATCGTGAAGTTTCATCATAGCACGTAGTGTGGCACGATCTAAACTGACCGTCCTTTGTAGTGTAGCAACGATAAGAAGCAACGGGATGGAGGTCATTAACTGGTGATTTAACCAACGCAGACATTAATGGAGTCAGGCCAGTAAATGAGTCTTTAAAAAGCGTGTCTGCCCCAAGTTCAACTAGGTACTTCACGGCTTCATCAAAACCATTGGAAGCAGCAAGATGCAAAAAAGTTAAACTATCTTTTTCCAATTTGTACGAAACAAAAGTTTCCCTGTGATGTGTTTCAAACAGTATCCTAATAATATTTAAGCGCCTTTCCGACTCTTTCCTTCTCTTTTTTTTATCAGAAAGATTGCTATCTCGAAAAGCCATTAAACATGGGGAAGCATTTATCTCGCCACAGGGGGACCATCGAATACTTTGCCATAGAAGACTCCATAAATCCTCATCCTTGAAATCAACAAAATAATTTAATTTGGCTACATCGGCCGAACAATGTTCGACGGCTTTTTTAACCATCTCTAACGCGACTAGCCGTTTTTCTTCTTCTTCCTTTAAAGTATCATTTATATACTGAACAAAACGTGCCTGGTCGTTTGCTACAGCAATGCTGAGAGCACTATACCGATCACAATTTAATACATCTAACATGTCAAGAATTCGTTCACTTGCTATTTTTTTAGCCATCTTCCATAATCCATATTTTGCACTTATATGAATAACTCTATTATCGCATTCACAACTATCAGTGAAGCAATACATGGTGTACAAAAAATCTTGCTTGTACATAGAATATATGGAGCACATTTCTGTGCTAACATTTTTCAAAATTTTTCTTCCGCACTTTGTACTAACATTGGCACCGTGCTTTAACAACAAATCAACCATCTCAGTATCATTTTTTTCGACGGCATCCATGAGAACTGTCTTCCCAGAATGATGCCGACACTCCAAAGATTCCGTTCCATACGCTAACAAAATCTCAGCGACCTCAATTAGCCCCCTGGATACAGCAGCATGCAGAGCAGTTTCACAAAAAATTGTGTGGCTTTTTTTTACTGCAGAAGTTAGACTCAGTTTTGAGAACTGTTTTGGTTGACATTTTTTACAAGTGTCACGCAGCCCTACAACATCCAATACAAACTCTAATACAGCTTTTTGGTTTCTTGCAGCCGTGTGATGAAGGATGATAGAATCAAACGTTGCACCATGACTATGAAAATACTTAACCACTTCTAAATTACCATTTCCTGCCGCTAAAAGAAGTGGTGTGGGATAGCTCTTCGCAAACTTGGGAAAACTTACATTACTTTTCATTAGCAGCTCAACTACATCCACATGCCGATTGGCAGCTGCTGCGTGATCAAACTAAATTCTTCGATGCCTGCTGTACTCCAAACAAAAGAAGGAACTCGCTCTAATTCTTTGTAACCTTCTAAAAAGGAACTTATGTCGGCTCCGTAGTCAATAAAAATCTTCAAACTTCGAACGAAACCTTGAGATGCGGCGTAAAACGCTGGCGTTTTGTTCTTTAAATCGAGGACGTCAACTGTTTGGAACTTCTGGCAGAAGAAATGAAGTACAGGGAGATAAATGCTCGGCTTCGTCACAAGATAATGTAGTATGGTTTGATTGGTATGGTTATCACGCATTTCTGTAAGATTAAAGAGATTCATAGCCATTTCTTGCATTTCCAAAGCCTTTCCAGACAAAATGTGCATGAATAGTTCAGTTAGCTCCTCAAACGTGATATCCATGTGTTTTTTAGGGATATGCCGAAGTAAAAATTTAGCAATACTTTGATGACCATTAGTTCTGTTAATTGAGAGGACAGAGGCCTGATTAATCAACCAATCTGCAAATGATTGATGATACAATCTAACTGTCCCATCACGACCAAATCGCAAGAAAGAAGACACATGGTCAATACGCTTGGGAATATCTTCAAGCTGATACTCACTTTTAAGTATTTCTTGAACATCTTCAGTCTGAAGAGGCGAATAAGCTGCCAATAACACCTCAAAAATGTGACGATACAGCTCGAATCCTTCCACACTAAATAGTCTGTTGAAGAAATTGCTGTACAAATCAAACAGACTTGTTGGTAAAGAGCGGGAGTCAATTGCATGACCCGTATCATTCATGTATTGCAGAGTCATTTTTACAAACAAAAAGTTTCCTTCTGCTTGTTTAATCACTTTATCCAGAAATATTCTTCATACCATCTGTTTTTGATCGAATATTCATCGCTGTTAACAATCTGTCTAAGAAATGCGTATTCTCAGATATAAAACGTGATATATAGTACCGAATATCATCTACATTTCGTTCGTCTGTGGCATACAACGGCGCCCTATCGATCATTCTAGGAAGTTTTGATGTAACTGAGGTCAGATTTCGGGAGGTTAATACGACCTTCAACCACTTTGGAAAATGTTGTATCTTACTGTCTAAAATTTCCATGATTTCGGATGTTTTTAACTTACTTTCGAAACACTCGTCCAAGGCGTCTATTACAATAAAGCGGAGCCCATCGGGATGCTTTAGCTTTCGTAAAGGACCCACTATTGTGGTGAAGAAACAGCCCGCGGGATCCTTGTGACAACGACTATCTAGTTCTGTCCGTATTTGTTCGTTGTTTTTGACGTATTTGGCATATCCCGGGATCCGAGCTGCAATTTGGTCAACTAAATTACGCACGAATCTTGCACCATCGCGTTTTCCCTTCTCGGAGTATTCACACAGATGATAGCCAATGATATTATCGTGTATGAACAAGCTTGAAAATGGTGAACAAATCAGTTCTGACATTAATGCTGTTTTTCCTGAACCAGGCGCTCCAGTTATTAGGACACCAGCACTTTCTTGGTCTCCCCTTCTTTCAAAGATATTTTCTAATTCATAGAAAAACCATTTTCGACCAACAAATCCTTCTCTTTTGTATGCAAGGTAGGGGGAAAAATCGAATTCTTGCAATTGGAACTGATGTAATGGAGATTTTTTATCAGCATTAGGGCAACCTAAAATGTTTAAAAATCTCTTTAGAAATGTTACATAATTTTGCATGTCATTTACTAATTTTACTTAAAAAGCATGCAGATACTTGAAATATTTAATCAAACAGGTTAACCTATTTTGAAACAAATCAGTTAGGACCATTGTTTAAACTGACTGGTATTCACTAGAAATTATTTTACTTATGTTTTATAAAACATGATAAAATACATTGAAAGTTAAATGAAGATTCATTTATTAAACTTTCAATTAGTTTTCCTTTTAATGTAATCAACAGTAATTAAGATTATTCATATTAGAACAGCTTTTCTGTATAGAGTATGTGAAACACAATAAAGGACTTACTAATTACATACAATGAACTTATTTATTTATTAAATGCTCACTTTAAATTATCTTACCATAATCTGATATTATACTTGATCTATCACCAACTTGAGAAAACATAAAAAATGCCATTAAAGAAAACAGCTTCACAGGAATATTATGCAAAAGACGGGACGATGTAAATGGCAACAATGCAAGAAGAACAGAAATTACTTGAATCAAAATATTCACCAATTTCTCACGTTTTGCAAAAACCTTGAATGTTTCCCCTATTTTATCTTTTGCCTCTTCTATTTTATCTTTTGCCTCTTCTATTTTATTTTTTGCCACCTCTATTTCCTTTTTCAGTTCTTGACTGTGACATTCCTGAATATGTCGACATTCCTGAGAAATCTTTAACTCTTCACTTGGTAAAATCAAGATATCTGTGCTTTCTATTTTTTTAATAGCTTCGCGACAGTCCTCTATTTCTTTGACACAAGCTAACTCAGGGTCTGTTATTAGCCAATCAATGTCAGCAAAAGCGTCTTTCTTTTCTTTGTCTGAAAGTGTATGATCTGGTGCATGAGCCCACTTATTCCGCCAATCTTTAACAGCACCTAATGGAGACTGCTGAATCTTGAAATAGTTACAAAATATGAACAAGGTAAGAAGGGGTCCACTATCAGTGGTAGAAGGGTCTTTAGTTGTAGCCTGATTTTTTCCTAAATCAGACATAAACAATTTGGCAATCTCCCAGTATCCATGGACTGGATCATCCCATTTACTTCCATGACTTTGATGCCAAGGAATGTCACCTTTTCGTGGAAAAACATGAAATGTTTTTAACATCCGAGCCCAAATGCAAGATGTTGTTAATTGTCCATGAGGATTTGGTTTCTTACCAAGGCTATACTTGCAATGGCATTTGACTCCAGGTCCACCAACTCTTTTTGTTATTAGGGCATGAAATTCTTTCATTTTTTTCTCAGCATGCTTGCGAAGGCCATTGCTAAGGACAACAAGAGCTTCACCCACAGCCATCCAGTTAAGAAAATCAGGATTATTTCTCATTCGCGACAAATCTTTAACACTGGGACTGCACATTCTTTTCACTTAAGTCTAAAGAACATGTATATCAACATTATACCACAATGTGACATGTCAAGGCCCTATCATGATTAGGTTGAGTTTATAACTCTGGACATGACAACTAAAAGATTGTGTGAAAACATATAACACATCATCGACCTTGCTTGCTTGCCATAGGTTAAAAAGGATAATACCTGGCAATATTTTATTATATTCTGTTGATGTGTCATATTTTCATCTTTTTTGGTTAAATATGTGAACTACAGGGTGTCTCAAAAAAACTCTTAAACTAGTGCAACAGTTAGAGTTTACTTTTAATGCCTATATAAGCACCTGGTTGCAACCCCAATGTGCATGTTTGGCATATAAGCATTTTTATGCATTATCAATAGGTAATTTCAATAGCTTTGGTGTTTTTTGGGACACCTGTTCAGACACCAAGCCTAACAAGATGCTAATGAACGATGTTATTTATTTTGGTCATTAAATTAGAAATAACATTTACAAAGGGCTAAAATATATACTAAAATTAAATCACTAGTAAAATTCTTTTCGTCAGTGTTTTCGTCATTTGCACTTCTAAGCTTATTGCAATGTTATTTAAAAATGTTCGACACCTAGTGTGCATTTTTTTGTGTGCATTCATTGCAAAATGTTGACAACATACAATATTAAAATTGATAAATTCTGCTTGAAGTTAAATAATAGACCTAAAATATATTATGTTGGGAAAGTGTTTGACATCACACTTTTAATACGCCTTTCAGCTACGATTCGAATCTACATTCTAGAATAAAATGTTTATAAACATACCTTGTTTTAACACGAATTTTTCTTTCAAGCTAAGTCATTGACGATGACGCTTCGTTGTTGTTATCAAGTGACTTGTTTTTCTTTTGCGATGCAGGAAACATCTTACGCTACGAAATCTTAATATTCTTAGCTACTTTACTATGGTGACAAAACGTCTGTAATTCGGTCCAGAAACAACAAAATGTGCAAGATTTTATAAATACTTATATCGCATTTCCGGTCTTCAGCGTTGTTTTGCAATTTGCATTGAGTTGTGTTGTGATCAGTTGTGATTGAGTTCTGTTTTGCAAAACTTGCTCATTGATCTCTATATGCGTAGAAAGCTGGACGCGATTTTTTTTACATGCATGGCTCAGCCTCGTACACACTGCAGGCTTTCACATAGATCAGTGGCTAAGCTGAGCGAGCGCGCTGGGAATTTTTAATTATTTATTAATTATTTAATTAGTTATTTACGAGGCTGATGCTGTGAGTGATGCATGCTCCAGTTATTAACATATGCATATCCTCTGAACCAAAAGTATTATTCTTCCTTCTTTAAAAGAAGGTTAATAACCTTGGTAATTGGTATCACTTCATGGGAGCGCGTCAAAATGATAACATCTTTTCATTCATTTAGTTCTCAAATGTGTCATTTCACTTTTGCGAATTGAGAATGCTACTTTGAGTTTGACTATACAAAATTTTAATGGAAATGTATTGGAAACGAGCCGCTGACAAAAGACTCACCCTCCATTTCTATCCCAATCGTAACATTCCACAAGGATTGACCTGCAAAGTCAACATAATATCATTTTCAGTTTAATAGACAACTTGCATTATACATTTCGCGCCGTTTTATCCCCAGCTTTCCTCTTTCAAGCTTCTTTATAGCAAAAGTTTTTTATACAAATTTTGGCGGTGTAAAAACCAATGAATTGAATTTGAAAAATGAAAATAGATTTCCGATACATACCCTGGAATTCATGAATGTAAATGAATTGCCATAAACGTACCTATCATAATCGCCATTACACAGAGCTCTTGATAACACAGAAAATGCCTTCCACGTTGGATTTAAAGTATTCTTTATAACTTCAGTTCTATGAACTGCTGTAAAACTAAAAAATATGTACAACGTCAGTGAACACAGAATGTTTATATATTTATTATTATATAAATTAATTTTGTTAAAGTATCTCATAGATAGGATAAACTTGAAGGAGTTAAACCTCAGTAAAAAAGTCGTCGACAGGTTTGTTTTATTTCGATAAACTGTGCATTAAAAATTGAATGATCACCTCGAATCTTCGTTACATCGATAAAACACAAGGAATGGATCTGATTTTCCAAAGAAATCTTTTTTGTCAAGTTTGTTTGCTTTGAAGTGTAGAGTTACGACATCCTATAGCAAGGAGAAAAGATCAATAAGACAATATAGATTGTAGCATATGTGTTTGAAAATTTTATGGAAAAAATCTTAAGTGTTTATGCAGATAAGTATGAGAAATGTGATGATTACCCTACAATCGCTAACTTCTTCAACGGTAACTACAAATAAATAATAGATAAAAATACATAGAGAGCCAGTGATAAATGAAGGGCGGAGTATTTTGGACAGCATCAAAATTAGGTTGTATGTCCAATGAAATTGGAAGCTGACGAGTCTCTCAGCAACATTAATTAGGTCTAGTGGAATATCACATCTATATAAACTTGTAATTTAAGTTGAACACCATAAAACCAGACTTTATATTACTATTATTTGCTTACGTATTATCGATCCACACTTTGGCATTTCTTTATTTCTAAGAAAAATTATTTTATCAATACGGCAATCAACTCTTCTGATATAAAGTCAGGTACAGCAAGGAATCGTTAAGAGTCACCTAGAACAAAAGAGCATTTTCTCCACTACTTACTCAAGTTTTGATTCAAAATGTCCGCCATGCTCACCAATAATAGACCCAAGTGTTGTATCCAATCTACCGATGAAATCCTTTGAATATAAAAGAACGTCGACGTTATTTGCAGGCGTTTTTATCATTACAGTTGAGAAGTCATTATTCAATGTCATACAATGGTTAACATATAGTTAACTCAGCTGTCCTAACTTTTTATGTAATGGTTGTTGCCAAATGCGTTTGGAAAATATGAAGCAATGCAAGGCCATAAGGATACAGGTTGTATATAAATAATGATATACACTTCTGACCTAACCTTTTCTTTCGCGAAGATTATTCTTTTATCATAATAAGAAATGTCCAGTATTTGTTTTCTGACAGTCGAAACTAACCTACTATTTATAGATTACACAGCCCCCTCGTTTTCAGGCTATTATTCCGAAAATTCAAGATATTTTTAAACATTTTCTTATTAAGTTGCTTCAATTGGGAAATTCAATAGAAGATTTTAATTAAACTTAATGAGAAAATAAATAGGATGAAATCATTTTTATTGAAGCGAGGTCCTGACCCTGTGAAAAGTCAATAATTTTCTTTAAGAAAATCAGCCAGAAACTGCTGTTGATATTGTAACAATCAGTATTAGGACTCACGTGATCTGACAAACTTGCTGAGCTTGAATCTACGTCATATCTAATAAAACGATAGAATATTGTTAAAAAACAGCCAAGTACGGCCACTCGCGGTTCGTGGGAGCGAAAGGCTCCCAGGGCCTGGCCTAAAGAGCTAACACTAACATGGTGTATCTTCACGATCCTTTAACACCAGTTTTCATCTACCACTGTTAACGAGCTTTATAAAATGTGTCTATGACGCGGACGCCGGTTACAGTCACCAGTGATAAAAACAGCCTCTGCCTCTGGAATCAAGAATCCTATTTTACTTTGTTTCCAATACGTTTCTGATTTTGTTTACCTGTTATGTTTATCAACTACAGTACAGACAGTAAGACCAATTCTCATTAGTGAATCTTTGCGATAAACCATCCATAGAGGCACAGTTTTTCCTGTCTACGTCGTTGATTTAAGCTCTCTATATTAACTGATTCCAATATGCGCTAACAAGCATCTTGGGCGAACTATCTGCGATCATACGTTGTGCCTAGGGGCACATAGGTTAACCGCCGGGCCTCTTCTGTTATTTAATGCACGCTCTGCGCTGCAGTGAAGCACTTACACTTGAAATCTGAGATGCTGTATTTCTTCAAAAAAATAGTCCATGACAAACTTCTTGACAAAAATTGGATTTAAAGTGTTCATTATCTTCTCTGTTCGACCAAACTAATACGAAGAAAGAAAACGATCAATTACGGTTAGTTAATTTGCTATATACCAAATCTTACATGATCCATGCTATGGAGAAACTAATTAGGGCATGCCTGGTTTTGAACATTTCATTTATTTCTATACCTCTCTCCATTCACTTCCATCTGTTGCTTTTATAAAAAGAACAACAACTAAAAAGAGATTAAAATGACAGTGATACATCATTACATTTTACAAATGTCTTGACCCTGTAGACTATTTAGCATGAGAGTTGTTAGTTGAAAGTTGAAGTAATAAGAAATTTTTTATGAAATTGTGTTGATTCTTATTTGTAAACACCTTGAAATTTATACTAAATTTGGCTCAGTGAATATATATAGGCTTGTAATCACCTCGCCTTCGGCAACTAATTGTTAAATCAATAAAAGCTGGGGTTTTATCATGTTTTCAATTTTTTTGGCAGAAATACACCTTCCATTTGATTCCTCTTCAAGATAAAATTCAGTGCTTAATATTTTAAAAACTAAGTTTTCAAACACAATCAGCTTTGCAGAAATACAAAGTTTGATCATTGAAACAGCAGCATAAAATTTGCATGAACTACAACTGACCTCCTGCTGAAAGAAGAGCTTTAAAAACATCACAAAAACCAAAGTGCATAATTAATATAAGGTGTACACTATATAGAGTATTCACAGCTAGTATAATCAGCTTAGACTATCTTATAAGCTAATGCAATACATTTTAATGCAAATTGTCTAATTTAATTAGCTCTATGGTTAGCCACAACATAAAATGTTAACAACACATAATTAATTAAAGATTTCTCAGATTTAAAAGTGAGATGACTTTGATATAATCTGAACCTATATTTGCACATTTCTATATTTTACAGAACTGCTATCTGTGTTTAATTAGACACTGATAAAAAAATATTGATTTGACGTTAAATATTAAAAACTTTTAAATAATATTCAGCCACTGTACATATTAACATAATATTTATTGACAAAAACAAAACTTCAATAACTATTTACTGCCTATTACAGATCATACAACAAACATCATAGTTTATGTGCCATTTTAATCAGAGTAATTCTTACTTGGATCTGACTTTGAAAAAACATCCATGTCTGCTAAATTTCTAAAAACAAATATGACATGTTAAAAAACATCTCAGCAAACATATCAGTTATCAGAGAAAGAACATTTACTGTCAGTGAAAAAATTACATGTTATGATATATACTATATATAATATTTCTAATATATTATTACTTATTAAGTATTACCATTACATTATTACTATCACTCATACAATATACTTATAATTTATATTTCATTCATTTGTTGGACAATTTTTTGGTACAGTTGTTTGTTACAAAGGGTTGATCTCAGCATGGCTTAATTGTCTTGAGGAATTATTTTATAATGTATGTCTCTGCTGTAATACCTATAATAGTTTTATCAATTAAATTTATTCATATCTAGACTACATTAAACATCTATTGCAATTTTGTGTAACAGTAGATATATTATGCTTGTAGTTTACCACAAATAATTTACAGCCTGTATGCATATTCTTACATTTAAATGACTATGGCTAGTGCTCAGATGGATTTTTCTATTGAGGAAAACTGTTTATATATTCATATATATCAAAACTGTTTATATATTTATACTAGAAAAAACAGAAATGGATTTACTGTGAGATGTGGCAGTGTACACACTCTATAGACTACCCTATTAGGGCTGCAAAGGGCTGCAAATTTGGGTACAAATTGAAACTTCAGGGTATTATGTACCACCAAAATTAACACTAAATACAAATATATGAGTCTTTTTTGAGGCTCTGACAATCTATCTACACCTTATTATCTAATTTTAACAAATTTGTAAACAAACATACATTCTAATATTCCTTACATCTGGTTTGTACCCCCCATACAAAACCACACTAGAGGCTTGGACATGGACATTACGTTAGAATACCCAGATTAGAATACCCAGATTAGAGTACCCCAGATTCATTGCCATCTAATATTATTATCATAATCACTTTCTTTCGTACACCAAAATTTAGACTTGATTTTTTATAGCAGATGTACCAGATTACATAGTTCTTTGAACAAAACTGTTAAAAATAGTGCACAAAAATAGTGCACAAAAATAGTGCAGTTGCTAAAAAGGGTAGCAAATGCCTATACACACTGGCAAATTGTTACTTTTAAACAATTAGAAAATGATTCTAGCGAACGTTGTTTTGAAGTTAGAAATTCCTCAATTTTAAAAATTCATCTCGCTGAGTTTTTACACAGTAGGAATTCATAATTTTAGCTACATCATGCTTGGAATTTGAATTCCAAGCGACTTTTACGAGACGCAAAAAGTTAGTATGCTAATTGTAGAACGATCTCAATAGCTACATGCCAGTTTTAATTTCATATTAAACAACTAAGTTTGGGTTAAAGCCCTAAAACGATACAATATTTACATGGTTGTATTATAACAGACATGGATATATCAGGACGGAGCGGAGCAGACACATATCCTATAGAAATTTTCCTATCGTTTAAATGCATTTAAAAATAAATATTTCACAGATGCCTCTCTAAAGCTACATAAATCTAATGTCGTATATCTTTCTTCGCAAAGAATGCTCGTAAAAAGCTAAATACAGAGAAATACTTTAAACATTCCTGCAGTTGATATAATACATCACACGAAACCAAAATTTGCACCCTGTTGGGCCGCCTTTGTATTAGCTGATAAAAGTAATGAACTATAGACAACACAGCAATAATTCGTATTTGGCAAGCTGGAATTCGTAAATTCTAAGCTATTTATCTCGATACTTACGTGCATTTCACACTTATCTCGACTTGGGTGGCAGGAATAGCATTTTGTATTCGACTGCTAGAAGAAGGATCTTCGACAAGCTCGTTGTATGCTGGCGGGGCGGTAGGATAATTGCCAGCCATTTTATGCACGGAGGTACACCGGCTCTTAGACGATACTGTTAATTATAACATAATACGTAAATGAACATGACTTGATGTGTTTTTACTTTCGTGAATATAAACGCGCCTCCAAAATGACCCAATATTTGAATTGTTGTTACCTATTTCCCGTTTGACCTCGACAGGAAGTGTTTTCTTGTAGTTTAATGTAGTTTTTAGTCTCCAGTCTTTCATTAGACGACCCACAAGACGACCGCAAATTCGAATGCAAATTGTAATTATTTGCGGTTTTGCAAAACAACACACAAAAAACAATTTGTTCAAGATAAAAAGCGGATAAACATTGTACACTAAACACTAATTTGAACAAAAATCCATAAAACGTCAGCTTCTGCAAAATTAGAATTTATTTATTTAGTACAACAGAATAAGAAAATATAAAATTTATGACTGTTATCTTTATTTTTATGGCCATATATGGAAGCTTAACGTTCAAATTTCAAAAGTAATATTGCTAATGCTTTGCTTAAAAATGGAATTATTCATTAAAAACCTTTACATACGGAGATATGTCTCGGACTAGGATATTAATATTATAAACTCGTCTCAGACGAACAAATTGATCTGATGACGTAACCGGTCACATTCCTTGTCCGAATTTTCCTGTCTAAACAGACTGGTTGACAGGAATTCGCATTTAGACGGATAAATCAGACGAGTTTCTGAAATATCAACACGGTCATAAACGGAACAAGGCTAAGAGAAAATAAACAAAATTATTATCGTAATAATTACGATACACTTTTTAGCATCACCCACCCAATCCACCAATCTCCGCCCCCGAACTTTCTCGCCCAAAGAGACGAGTTCGGGCGAGTGTTATTCAGACGTGTTTTAAATATCCGAGCACGGTCAAACACATAACCAAGGTAAAGGAAGTAACAAAATGATTATCGTAATAATTACGACACTCTTTTCCAGCACAACCCGACCAGTTTTTGTGGGTAGCCCGTTCGCGGGCTAACCACTATGCTACGCAAAAAACGATGAGCGATGATGCATGTCTGTCCGCCGAGTTTGTTTATCTACGAAAGAGACTGGGCAGAGCCGAAATTTTGTTAGCTAGTTTAGTGATGGGCGATACCAGCTTTTTCAAATCGATACGATACCGCTTCGATACCAGACAATTTGTAGTGGTATCGATACCAAATTTCGATACCGATACCAGAAAATTGGGCCGTTTTTTACCGTTTGTAATTTCATATACCATACGATAATGTGCATTTATCCACTCACATTTTTGGTTTTTTCCTTTGTTTTTTCGCAAATGAAAAATGGGCAGAAATTATTTTGATTGGTAGCATATGATTAAAGAACTAAGTAACAAAAAAGTGACGAACAAAAAAAAAATAAAATTTTTTTGTACTTTTTGGTAGAAAACGCTGACCTAAAATACTGTAGGCTCAGTATCGAAATTTTGCGACTACTTGGTCAAGTATCGATATTTCCTGCAAATCATAAATATCGGTGGGTATCGATACTTGGTATCGAAGTATCGCCCATCACTATTGTTAGCCTGATCGGTGTAATCTGGCCTAAACTTTCAGATAAATTAATATCGCAGAAATGGTATTTCATTGATTATTCTTATGTCTACTTTGTTATAACTGTATCCAACTAGCAAACTAGCCCATTTTTGCCTTTGCGTATGGCATTAGAACGTAAAACTGAGCGTCATGCAGTTGATTTCCCCGCCATTATTGCGGCCTATCATTTGACATTGAACAAAAAAATCTTTGCCAATGCTTTGGAGGCTACCCACATGTATGCATTGCATACCTATTTTTTACAGTTTTACCTTCTAAAGGCCTGTTTACACTTGCGATTTTCTTCTTTTGATAGATGTGAACGAGTAGTTACGGTTACGAAAGCTCTACTGTGCACGAGCTCTTCTTTGAACATCCGTATAACCATAGATTGTCTATGGTATAACTAATTGTCTTGTCTATGGTATAACTAGATTGTCTATGGTATAACTTGTCTATGGTATAATTGGATTGTCTATGGTATAATTAATTAATTCGTTCACATCTATCAAAAGATGAAAATCGCACATAGGATCGCAACAAAAATTGCAAGTGGGCCTGAAGATGAGTTTACCTTCCCTAGTACGAACTACGAATTCGGCTGTTTGAACACCAATGAAACAAACTCCGAAAAACTTCAAATATAGCTTATAGCTTCAAAACTAAAGCCTGGTTTTAATGTCGTAATTGATCGTCGATGTCTATTGTCGGTAGTCAACGACACATAATATGCTTTGTTTAAAAAAAAATTCTCAAATTATCATTAGTCACCGACAGTGTATCGCAGTAAATTCCGATCTATGGAAACCAGGCTTTAAAACGTGATCCTCTTCGGTCGGCGATGGCGGAGAATAAAGTGTTAATCACTGGAGAATAAAGTGCTTTGATAATGATAGACTGATATAGTTTAACAACAGTCGAGAGAACAGTTATACCGACGCTTTTTTCGCTAATCTGAAGGCACTCTTCCATACCTTGGGCAAAAATCCCTCAACGTCGTGTTGGTTTTCGAGATTTGCAGGCAATTGATGCTTGACGACGAGTTCCTGTCGTACAAATTTCTTTCTGAACTGCCCAGTTTGTTGTCTCAACCTCGAAAACTCTTCTACTTTGCTGAGGCAAATCTGTGCAGTATGGCCAGCCTTACTGTATACCCTTGTCTCTTTATATCGAACTAACTGCAACTTCTTCTGTAATTTGTTCTCGATAACAAACGGGTAAGGATTAGATGTAGAATTTAGCGCTAAAACATTCACAAGATTCCCATACTCATCTCCACCAATTTCATTCACTGGGAACTCACGTGAAGTTCCCAAAATAAATCTGACATCACATTCTTGTCCATCGAGATTGGATGTTCCAGGCGAGTTCTCGCGTTCTATCCACGCACGTTTAATGTCGGCGAGAAACCATCTCAAACGAGGGAGTTTCAGCATAACTGGATTAAGCCTCTCGTCGTAAATGACATAAATATCTTTAGTCCCAACACGAACTGTGGCAGTATAGGTTTTTTTGGAAAGTTGACGCTGTTCTGCATATCCCTTACGTCTGAGATATGCCTCAAGGTCTTTGATAGCCTTATCACTTACTACAGTAAACAGAGAGTGATTTGGTGACTTGTCGACTTCTCGTTTTGCGTCTTTTGTTTTGTGTTTTCGCTCATGTTTTGGTTTTACTCGTCCCGCGTTACCACCAGGTCTACGGAATCGTGGTCGTTTAATCTCCTGCCTTCTCGTGTCCTGTCCTTTCACAGCGGAGTACTGAAAGTCCTTGATCGTTATTGGATCGCTGTCTTCATAGGAAGCCTGTGGGATGTCAAACGCGTATATCCTTCCAAAGTGGACGACAAATTCAAGCTTGCCATGGATTACTTGTTCGTAATCTCGAAGGACAACCTAAATCCATTTAAATCAGAAGATATAACTAGCAAGAACCAACAGTGTCAGTTGTATGATAGAAATAATCATATTGGTAGTGATAAAGAAATAATTTGGAAGCGCGCTCCTCGGAATAGCCTGTGTGTCCCTGGGCTATTCCCCCCATCACATGCCCTTCACAGAGTAGAAAATAAAGCGTCTTTAGCCGCGAAGTATGGGGAAAAAAAGAATTAAGACAATCTTTATTTGATTTTTTAGAAATGAGGAGGTCCTACTCTGAGTAAAATTTACGCAGAATACTAGGCTGATCTGATCTCTCTATATAGGACACTAGTTGTGGTGAAGACTATACCTTTATTTGGTCGAGAAATTTTGTACAGAAACTCTTAAAAGCGTGACTCTCTTGAAGATCGTCAACTGGTTGCGTCGCGTTTTCGAGCAATGGTACGTGGCGAATTCGCTGGTCGTGGGTTTGATGGTGATTGCCGTGATATGGCACAAGCGTAACGTGATCAGTGTTGCCATGACAATTTTCAAACGTGATCAGTGATGCTCCTCGTACGAAGCATTTTGACATGGTAGACACTTTATTTCGGAGACATTCGTTCTCGTCCGAGCCGAGCACTCGTTCCAGGACACGAATAGTTCCGATTGTGCCACGAGCTTCCACAATTAGATTCTGACCAGATCCAGGAAGCTGCGGGCGAATTTCTACGAAAGCACCACTTTTCCTTGAGAAATAAAATTTAATAATAATCAGTTCTCAATCGAGCAGGGTATGGGCCTATGGGGCCAAGTCGCGGGCCACAGAGCAACTATTGAACGTTTGTGGCGACAAGTCTGAGACTTGAAATTGATATTTCTGCATGAATAAGTGATTTTCCTTTAATTTTATTCCCTTCAAACCGTTAGTAATACTATCAATAACTTGAAGTAGTATTTTCAGGTCCTTCTATTAATTCAGGAATGACTTATTGGTTTACCTGGAGAACTCTCGAGAGTGAGTTCGTAGCGAACCATCTGCTTGGATCACTAAAGACTGGACACTAGACAATGTAAACGTTCTTTGAACCTGGGCCGAGCTAATGTCTAAAAGGGCGTCGCCGTTGCCATGGATAGCAAGCACGTGATATGCTTTTTGCATTTGTTCACTCAATGATTGTACGTCTTCGGGAGTCAGCAAATCGGAAAATGACGTCGCAACGAGTAGAGCACGAAAGTTTTCCGAAATCAATCCACCAAGAATCTCGTGACGACTTTTGAAGAACTTAAGCAAAATGTCACCAATACATTCACTCCCATCCAGTCCTCTTGCTGCACCACTTGTGTTTCGTCTTTCTTCCTGTAGACGAATGCGATCGATAATACGACGGAGAGATTGAGAACTTTCATTTCGACAATTTCCGATATCTCGATAATGTTGAACAATGTCCTGGACACAGCAAGAAGAAATATAACCGTTTTCAATGCAAAACGATAACATCATAAAGATCAACACATTGGTATTAATCCGAACGCCATCCAGTTTCCCCGTCAGACCAGTTTTACCAGCCCACATTATGACAAAGCGAATCAGCGGTAGTAACCATGGATATGTCTTGAAATAGGACACTAGAACCGCTGTCTTTATAAAACCATTTCGATCAGCTGAAATATCACACGATAATTTTAAGCGGCTCATGCTACCTCGAGGGCTTCGAAGTCTACCGAGTCGAATTACAGGGACTTTTGCATCCTTAATGAGCTTTACCCCGCCAAACGATCTTCTTAGTATTGACTCCAGTCTCTGTAAGGTTTGGATTTGAAAATCTCTGCCCGGATTCGCATCAGAGGAGACGACACATAAATCAATGTCAGAATTTGGACGAAAGAGAAAATTAGCGGAGGAGCCAAACATCACAACACTTTGATGGGGACACTGCGTGGAGACCACGCGTGCGACGACATTCACTAGCTCCAATCGGCCTTCGTAACCATGCAGGAGGTCGTGCGCGAATCTTGAGAATATATCGTGGATGCTGCGGGAAATATCGTGGGTAACAGAGGAGGAGACTGGTCCAAGGCTGACGTCAGACGTTATGCTACTTGATAGTAGTGTAATAAGAACATCGTCGACAACCCATGGGAAACTGAGAAATCGAACCTGTGAAATAAATGTGTTTATCATGTTACTTGTTTCAAACTGATTTTTGCTCGATAAAATAATGTACTTTACTCGCTTTACTACATCACTGGTATATATACAAAAACTGGATTCTGTAGCTGTGTTTGTAGAGCCTTCACGATTGGGCGGTGTTTATGCATGAGTACAAATTTCAAAATTTATATCCAAAGTTCTAACTAGCTAAAAAATCTCTCGACAATATGTCCACTTTAACTGCATGTCAGGTATTTAAGTAAATTACAATAATTTGCTCATTACTTGTGGCCTCTCATTGCTTCCAGAACCAGGTCGTTGCTCTCCGACAGGTTTGTAAGAATAATGATACCAGGCTGACGCTTTCTGTCTCATAGCGTCTGTAACCTATTTAAACAAAGAATAAAACGATCATCACCAAGCAATTACAAAGTGACAGACAACCGTTAGTTCATAGCGT
Source organism: Dendronephthya gigantea (assembly GCF_004324835.1). NCBI lineage: Eukaryota > Metazoa > Cnidaria > Anthozoa > Malacalcyonacea > Nephtheidae > Dendronephthya > Dendronephthya gigantea. Next base: position 2,539,141 of record NW_021163031.1, read on the forward strand.
CTGTAACCTATTTAAACAAAGAATAAAACGATCATCACCAAGCAATTACAAAGTGACAACCGTTAGTTCATCGCGACTGCTAATTTTTTTATTTCGTTTTAGTTTGTTCGTAATAATACAGGTAGTCGCGAAATGACACTTCAGGGGATACGTTATACACTGGAAATTCTTTTCAAAATCTTTACTATCGAAATATGCTATATCCATACTATGGAAATTTTTTATACCCATACAGCTTCCACACTATATCCATACTATGGAAGATTTTTATACCTATACTGTTTTTTCACTCCTACCTGTCGGGGGAGTAGTCTATCTCCACTGACGTGAAACTCTCTGAAAAACGATGCCCGAAACTCTGCTCTTAATTGTTGAATCAGTTTTCGAACAACAACAGCAATCTGAGTCCGCTCCCGACCGTAATCGCCTCTCAACTTATGGAAACAACCACTCAACATCTCTCCTTCACTTTTTATCCCGTACAATGCCAGTAGCGTTTGTAGTTGCGATGAATATTCAGCATAGCTAGCTGCTGCTGACTGAAGATATTGCTCGTAACCAGGAAAGACGAGTCTGGAGTCCAGACGCACAGCGGAAGTGGGAAACTCTCGGTTCATAATATCTTCGAAATCTCGAACTTCGTGGAAAAGACGTCCGAGAACTTTGTGGGAAACATAAGACGGCTTAGAAGGGACCATCATGAAATCAGGATTTTTTTTGGTAACATATCCACTTGCAGACGGCCATACTCCTGTTTTTGGCGCATCGACTGCCAACGAGTGCAATTCAGCCAGCTCGAGACATTTCGTCGATTCCACACCGCGTTCTTCAATATCAGCATGTGCTTTGTGTGCATTGTCAATAATACCTAAAGTAAAGCAGAGCGGGAGTAGGAAGAACTCGATGAGTTTAAAGAGTACAGTTTGGTATAAATGTGCTGTTAAATGTGTGTTATTGATGAACCTGGGGCCTGTTGTTCGAACGGCGTTTAGTTTAAGTTAAAATGGAAAACAAAATGATCTATTTTTTGAACAACTGAGCTGAAATATTTCGATGTGAATGTATGTTTAATTTGAATGTAATTTAAATCTCAATGGAAGTACATATTTAAAGCATAAGGTTCAGTTATTCACAAGATCTATGAGAGTATTTTTAAACTTTGGCTTATCCAGCGTTTAAGCTAAAGTCTTTCGAACCGACCCATGAAAGATAGTGAAATGCAAAAAATCATGTCTCTTAGTCATATATGCATGTCAAATCTTCGACTTTTCGTATTCACAAAATGTTCGACGTTTTACAAAAGTGGAGAAAAAAAATGCCTCCTACCCAAAGTATCACATTGTATATACTCGGCATAAAACTCAACCATATCTTCAACTGTGATAGGGCCATTTTTCTCTTTCTTTCTAAGAGCGGGATAGTTCATTGGATCGTGAGTGTCTCGTCTGGGTTTAAAATCATCACTCCAGGTGACAAAATAGAGATCACCATCAAGATCACCTCCTGTGAAAATGAAAGCATTTTTGTTAGAGTAGCGTGATATCACAGTCAAGTCAAATTATCAATTCACCCCATGCAATGTTATCGTCGCAACTAGCGTCTGGGTAGTCAGATGCCGTTCAATCTATTACAAGAGAAATCCTGTATTATACCTGCCATTTCATTCGGATGAGGTCTAGGGCCATTCTTTGGAAACACAATACAATCAACCAGATGATGTAATTCAGGGACATCAACAGCCTCGAGATAGCGCACATCTCCCGGATGTAAGCAAGGATTGCGAGTGACGACGACGGAGTGCGTGACAGTAAACCGCTGATCACTGACCAAAGGTTCATCATCGTTTCCTTCTGACGTCATATAAGAACACCGCACGAAAACCTGACCACTCTGAAGCAAACCTGTTTCATCCATGACGCCCATCATAAGCCTCGCTTCTGTGACCGGAAGTAAAATCCTACTTTTCGTGAGCAGTCGATGTATGCGTTCCTTGTACAGCGCACACATAAGAGACTTGAAGTAAGGCTCGCTAGTCAAGGATACACCATTGTCGCTGAGACTTTTATAATCAATTCCGGTACGAATTATGTTAGACATGCGCTGTAAAGCCTCCTGTTCATCCAACATCATTGCTATGAAGAATAGAAAGTCATCTTTTAGAAATCAGCTCTTGAAAAAAGACTTCAAGCAAGCCTGTCATGTTGTTCTAGTTACCTGCCAATGAATCCAGCATTCGCTTTTGCAGATGCAAGAATATTTCATCAGGTACTCCAAGATTTGACAGCAGCATTATGGTCTGCTGGTTTAGATATACGGCCTGGGGACGAGATGTTTGCAGTAGTTCCAGTCTTCTGTGCGGTGATTCGAATTTTTTCATGCTCGGTCGCACGCAAATCTGACGATCGCGCAAAAGTGGGTCGACACACAGAACCCCTTTGCAACCTGCAAAGCGAATTTGAAGCGCAGATCTAGACGCTGGTTTCCCCACCTTCAGGCAAACCTGTATGTATATTAAAGAAATATAAATTTTTGGTTAACGCTATGGACATTTGTTACCGCATTCATCACGACTTGATGAGGTGGGAAATAACAATATATAGTGAAAACTCGAAGGCCATTATGTATGTCACCAATTGCTGGTAATGACTAGTATTCCTATACTAGGTGATAACACTTTGTTGTAATAAAAGTGACTTATCTTATGGAGAATGAATACCCCGGAAAACTCTCGAATGTGCTACCCGTGCATGAAATGAACTCTATTTACTGACTCTCTGCTTACTCATGAACTCTTCCTCAGGTAGACATTCCGTCTATATATAATTACCTCTCGTGCTAATGCAAAAGATATCGTGCCAATACCATCAGAAAAGCAATATCCATCTCGTTGAACATCTTCAATCTCTCTATACCTGCTGCCCTCCTCCAGTGTTATGCCTACAGTATCGAGTGAAGTGGAGAAACACTGACCAAGACGAGACATATACGTTGCAACACATCTAAAAGAAGAAACGATTACAGTTTTAAGCGTAAGATAACTAGGAGACTACTTAGTGAGTTTCTACAATAGTAAGATCCTAAGACAAGAGGGGCAACTCGCCTTCCTCATCATTTAGTTTTGTAGGCTACTTCTTCCTTCTTGCTACATCACTACCACGTTGGATGGAAGACGCGGTAAATTTTAGATTTTTACGGCGACATTTTGGAGTTTTTTTTTAAATTTGCCTCCTTTTCATTCGAACATGGCAGAATAGGTCGGAAAAGCTTGATGTGGCCCACAACCTTTCCATAGGTTAAAATTAACCTACCTTATCATACTAAGATCCCCCATCCACTGTCGAATATCCTCAGCATCCCCTCTCCAAGAGGGTTTAACAAACCAACACCCATGGCTACGCATTTGACTATTGGAACAACCAACGTATTGATAGGTAAATCCACCAACAGGCAACCCTTGGAGCATGTATCTTTTCATACCCTCTAATACCACCTCCAGTGACGCCATATGTCCCCGGAGTTTTGAATAGTCTTCTTCGCGAATACACACAGAGATGAAATTTTCCTCATCGTAATTTCGTAGAACACGATTTAGCTCCATTACCTCCGCCGGAAATGGAATAACCCTTGTCGGAGTAAGTACCAGTCTTTTCACAAGCGCGCAGTGCGCAGGAACAGAGGTTCGGGTGATACACATACGCCTCACGTTTTGTCCACTTGCGAGTAACGTTCCAATTTCGTATCCTGGGTCGGTAAAATAGTTGTGTGTTGTACTCGCCGAGATTTGGTAAAGAGCATTGATACAACTTTCTTCATTCATATGATAAGCCATCCGCCATAATTGATCGTAAAACGATGCTGACATACGACATCTTAAGTTTGGATGGAGTCCGATCAGGCATTCGTGGGCATACCGAACTTCGGGCGGAAAGCGGGATATACGCTGTGTTTCATTGACTTGATTCTCAATAGTTATTGGGGCATAGTAAAATCTTTTACCAAAACTCTTGAGTGCTTCCAATGCATCGTAGAGGTCTGCTGTATAGGGCAGTCTCACTCTCAGACCTAGAAAACCGCCAAACGGTTTGCCATCTTCGATTTCAGTACGACGCGACCAAGCCTTTATCCAAACTAAGTCATCTATCGCCCTAGTCTCCTGGGCAATCAGGGATGTGGAGTTGTCATCAGATTCTGAGTCACTAGAACTGTCGCTGTCATCTGATAAGTTGCCAACGTCATTTGATGGATTGAATATTTCACCAGATCTAGATTGATCGTATATTGAAACAAGCTGGGGGTTGATGGTGATTGCATCGTTTCTTTCATCTAGAATCAAAGAAACCATAAAATAATGTCACATGATATGATCTGGTGTAGTGTATATGATCTGGTGTAGTATAAAATAATGTCGCATGATATGATCAAATTAATCGATTTCATATGTTGTGACCATGCATGGAATAGTCAATAAAACTTAACCATTTCAGACCATGTGATTTGAAATGGGTTGATTCGCATACAAGCTGAAAAGGTCTATTCATAAAAAATCTTAGTATTGTATTGTATTGAATTATTTAGCACAGTATGGAATATGTGTATAATATCTGCAAATTGTATTATAATATGTACCAGATTGTTCACCAAAGTCCCTTGGCGTCCACAATGATTCGCCTTCCTCGTTCTCTTCGCCAGAACTTTCATTTGAGCTCGCACCAGGTTGCGCGGCGTCTTCATTTCTAGTTTCCACGCGATTTTCATCATCTGTTTCGTTTTCGTCCTCCGAATACCCGCGAAGATAGTACTCACTAAACGAACAGTCAGCAGCTTCTTCCGCATCCCCATGAACACGACTTTTCGCAGCACTTAAAGACGGTACATGACGCAAAATGAAGAAAATGTCAGCGTAATCTTTTTGGTCTTGTGGAAAGCTTAGTATGACAAACTCGTGAATTTGATCGTAACGAAATTCGATTTTCTGAAGTTCCCCGTGTGAGTTGTAAAAAGGAATGGTGACCAATTTCAAGTCGTGGAGAAACACAAGTTCAGCACCGCCATTGCACTGGTGTTGCCACTGCTCAGAAAATGTGCCTCGCTCCTTAAAATCCCCACCAGTGATTAGCTGGATGGGTAAAATATGAAAAACCATGTTTCGGGCACGTGGTTTTTCTTCTCGTTCTAGCCACAAGCTCGGACCAACCTCGCACCAAGTTCGGACGACGTCGTCAAAGAGTTGTTCTGGATTCCGATGTGTGTGATCTCCTGGGAGTGATGTTAAGTGAATATGAATGCCTTCATTCCTTGTGCCTGCTTCGTCTGAACCCAATGGGGAATGGGGTTCTTGCAAAATTTTTCGCTCGACCGATAAAACATTAAAATGACTCCGTAATACATCAAGATAGCTATGATCTATAAGAAAAACGAGCTGGAATAAAAATATCGAATATTTATTTTAATATGTAAGAGATTGGAAGTAATTGATAAAATATAGCAGTATATTATCACTAGCAATATCCACCATCAGTACCGGAGAGGGTAATGATAATGAAAACACATCCAGCTGTTCTGAGATCATCAAGCGCCTCGAGTTATATTGCGCCAGTTATTGCGCCTTGAGTCATTTATCCCGATTCTTCCTAATAAAGGCGCGAAATGAAGATTCTAACTTACAATCGACTGAAAACGGGCAAGTTTCTGCATGCATTGTTCAAATAAATAATTACTTGTGCCGATACGAGTTATATTGAAATGAAGTCGCATAATTCTGGAATGATAATTTTGATTTTTGTTCTCAGATCAGCTAGATTAGGCATTTTAGTATTTACCTGACGATCGTCTAGTTCTGACTCATTTTCGTTGCACTGTGACGACCGAATTCCAGACAAAACTAAATTACTAAACGATCTTGAAACAGCTTCTTCTCCCGTCGAGCTTTTCAAAGCAGCAGCGCTGGTAGTATTTTTGTTGGCATACACAACAACAGAAACAGAAGGGTTTGCTCTCTTATTTCGTCTTTTCGTGTGCTTTCTATTTCTATTTCTTTTCTTTTTCTTTAAGAGTTTTTTACGCAAAATCCGACAATGCTTGGCATCTAGTTTTCGTTCTTCACACACCGCGCGTCGACGCAAACCAAGCCCGCGTTCTCCTTAATACCTTGTCCAAATTCTTTTCCTTCATTCCAAATCTTTGAATGACAACATCTACACAATATGCATACTGTAGTTGTTAAAATTATGTGTTTTCGGCTCTTACGAGCTACGGCCATAAAATAAGCAGACCAACGATCTGGGGCCGGTTGGTAGAAACCCTTACATCCATCCGTTAATGCAAAAACGACTCTGATTGGGCTGGTTCCTATTCTGTCTAACTGCCTTTTTGTACAGTCGACCCAGAGAAAACTATGTTTAATTAACAAAGCAGACGAATACTAGTTATTGGTGACATATCACGGAATTCTTATATGTATAAAACTTACATATACGTATAGAACTTACACATACCTCAGTTACATCATTACACATGATCACAAAGCGACTATCTTGTCGTCTCGCTGCGCGACCGCGGCTTTGAATCAGAGCGCGCATGCTCATAACACTGTCAAAACGAATGACCAGATTGCATGCAGGTACATCAAGCCCTTCTTCGAGCACGCTGGTAGAGATGAGTATCTTACATTCGCCAGAATGAAATTCCTTTAACACGGGTTCCTGTTCCGCTTTCCACTCCATTCCATGCGTCCCTTTACCGTGTCCCACAAACTTCTTCGGGTTTAGAAATTCACAAACAAGAGGGTCTTCTTTAATCGCTTCGCACAATTTCGTACACGTTTTCCGCATCATTACAAAGACAATGCCGCGACAACTATCGTCTCCTCGTCGTACCTTCTCGGCAAACCTCCGTAATTCCACTAGCAGTTCACAAAATCGATCGGATGGATCTCTTCTCCTCTCCGTGAAACATTGAATTCTAAGATGTCCAATTGCTTTAACTAAAATATGGTATGAGGAGATACTAGTTAGGATGTTTCTGCGTTCTCTGTCCATTGGATTTCCAGCTTGCTCAACGGACACAAACATATTATGCAAACTCTCACAGGCTTGCGCACATCCTAATACTGTATTCACTTCAAGAACGCTCAATATGCTAATTGCATGTTCAGCTAAGGCCAACCCCTTCACTTTCTGGTGTTTATTTTGGACTTCCATCATCGCTTTTCTTAAAATTCCCTTGTAATTACACGATTGTATAACGTGACTTTCCAAATCAGAGACATCCAAAAGTCTTCTTAAATAAGGATTTAATGACTTTAAGTAGTCTTCTAATTTCTTTTCAAGGTCTCTGCAACGTTAAAAGGTAGGTTATCTTTGATGCATGGGCAGATAAAATTATTCATATAAGATAATTAGAATATGCAATAAAATTATGTTCACAACATGTACTATAATAATCAACAAACATCATGTTAATGTATATTAGGATCCCTCTTTGGTTTTTTTTTATTGTAGAATAGGAAGAATGGGGTAAAAACATATACGCCACAATGTTTTCCAATAATATTTACATAAACAGCAAGATTGATTCAACATTGTTTAGAGTGCAGTTTAGGCGAGTAAAATATGCGAATAGTCGTTTCAGTGAGGCACTCGTTTGTGTACCCTCGTTCAGAATAAATATTTTGGGAGACGCAAAAGCTCCCCCCCCCCATGATTTTTCCAGTAGTTAGAAGTGAAAATTTTCATTCACAACGTACCTCTGGTAGTCATTGTGTTCTTTAAGTAAGTATTTGACCTGGGGTCGATTCCAATATGGTTGAAGATCTTGCGGGCGAGGCACAACAACACGACAATCCAGGATGCGAAGAAGCTTCTCCAGTTCGTTTCTTATCTGATCTTCTTTTACTGCCGTCACAGGCGAAGCAGAAAGTGCCAGGATTAGCGGTTTAAATCTATAGAAATGCCCGGAAATATATGGTTGAGAACAAAAAGAAGAATGACAACAGTATTTCTATATTTGGTTGAACACTTCTAGTTGCTCAGTATTGAATACTTTTTTCCCAATCTTTTCATAGTTATACACACTCAATCAATTCTCAATAGGGCCAATAGGTATAGTTCGACGCACAGGTGAAAACCGATATAAATATCATTGTAAACTAAAGATGGAGAGGTTTTGTTTAGAATCCTTAACTATTAAAAAAAAGTAACGTAACTGAGTATGTCCTTCATTGTAACTCAGAGGGGACAGGCTACACCACAGCCTCCGCAGAACCGATGCTTATACTACAGCCGTTCTAATAACTCTATCCATACCTTTCTTCTACTACTGTATATTTCTCCATTATTTTAGCATAAGGATGTCTCCCAATGCAGTTATGCGCCTCGTCAAGTACAATCAAGGATACATCAGTCATTCTAAGCAAATCTCGCTCATCAACTAGCAGGTTAAGAAAAATGTCCGGCGACATAACCAAAACGTCCACTGTATGATTGACCAAAGACTGCAAAACTTTTATCCAAGCCGGATTATCCGGGGCCTCGAGTTCTCGTTCTCCTGTGAGCACCGACACTTTCAGATCTGGTAACTGACCTAAAAGAGAATTGTACAAGAAATATTAGAATATAAATTAGAAACATTGCACATATTTAATAATTAATACTGAGTTTAGACCACATGAACGTCTTACCTTGAAGATAGTTGAACTGTTGCTGCACAAGAGGGGTCTTTGGCGCTAAGAAAACGGCCACTTTGTCTAAGTTAAGGTAGCTCATGCATGCTATTCCCATTGCTGCTATTAGCGTTTTACCACACCCGGTTGGTAAATACACGAGCGAATTCCCTTGCATAGCTTTTAGGAATAGTTTCCTTTGGTATTCACGTGGCCTGTGTTGTGCGAGCCGGCTGACTGTGCTATGACTGGTCAGCGTTACATCACAGTAAACTAAGTTCGAAGGCGCTCGTCGTGGTACTGGATTCCTCACGACAGCTGGGTCACTTGGCAGAGTGTTTCTGCTTTCAACAAGAATCCCCATTGCTTGAAGGCTTTCTTTGGCCTCAGACCACTTTTTCCATTGTTGTTCCTGCCGTCCATTTTTAAAATACACTTGATTGGCACTGAAGGACAGTGTATTGTTCATGAACGAACCCAGGCTATTTTCACACTTCCCAGAGGTCCACGAGTGGCCACGCCCTTGGCACAGAGCCTTGAACGGGGCGTGAGCTCTTTTCCTTGAATCTGGATTTTGTACTTTTTCTATCACATCTTCCAACTCTTCAACATCAATTCCTAGGTTGAGGTGAATTCCAGCTGAGCCAAGAAGTGTTAGTTTCAAACTGTTCAATCGGACAATCTGGCATTTGCATTTCCGACAATGTAAAAACCAGTTTGTCACTGGGGAAGACGCTGTTGCCATTTTCACTCAGGCCTTAAATAAAAGCAACCGATTTGTTCTAAAATGAAAGAAAATGTCTTTAATGATAGACATCCTTTTTCAGTACGACTAATTCCTTGCTGCTGCAGCATGATTGTCTCAGCTGCAATTAGTTCTCATTTTCCGGTATATTCAACTCTCTCTCAGCTTAGCCACTGCTCTACGTAAAAGCCAGTAGTGTGCCGACATTGAGTCACCGTACTAAGGTTTAATATAGCATATTCGAGTATATTCGACCTTACCAAGGTTGAATATACCATATTCCGATATATTCGACCTTATAAAGTTTGAATATACCATATTCTGATATATTCGACCTTACCAAGGTTGAATATACCATATTCCGATATATTCGACCTTATCAAGTTTGAATATATATACCATATTCCGGTATATTCGACCTTACTAACATTGAATATACAATATTCCGCCGGTACACTGCCCGACGGCGCGGCGACTGGACCTTAGAAAGATCGAATATACTATATTCCAGTATATTTGATTCAACCAAGGCAGCCAAGAATGTGTGTAAGGAACCTTTTTTGAGACGTGGGGGAACGTAGGGGAATGTAGGGGATTTTAGGGACCTCTATAGGTGAAATACGTCATTCAGAGTGGAAGCCTAACTCGGAAGAAACATTTAAGTTTTATACTTTCACTCCCAAAATATTAACAGTCGTTTTAAAGTATTGTAACGTGAATGTGTCGTACTGGGCGCCGTTAAACAGTTACCTTGATACAGATTTGTTCTGCTGAAGCAGCAGTCATAAATATTTTACAAATTCTACAGCCAGGCCGGGATAAATATTGTCTGTAGCCCTAGGAGAAGGGCAACATATTATACTGATGATTCACTTTACGTATTTTAATTAATAGGAATCCTAGATGAAAATTGTCCAATGCTGACTATACAGCCTTTAATTTAATACGGCCTATTGGGTTTATTGACTTACTTTAATCTTGAAAATAATATTCAATACCGGGAGCCATTTGGACGCAATAGATTGTCACTGCAATTTCGTCTTCGTTCACAATTCACATCTCCCACATGACAAAGACTAAAACCAACGGTATATATAATATACTGTAAGTCAACTTAAACATCAATTTTGAATTAAATGAGCAAGTCGATCTTGTAGTGTTATTTATCTATATTTGTCATTATTATACCGCCGACTGACTTATTTACAAACCGTGAGGAGTCACATATCAAATTACAGACTCGTTTACTTTCGATTCAGTATTGAAATGGTCTGTGGCTCAGTGCATAGAATCGAGATATATATAATATATATAAACTAAGAATGATATACCAGGTGATTTAAAATCCATGATCATTGGTTCTGCTGCTGATTCTCGTTATAAATAATTACATTCATTAAAATATCAGCGACATCGCAACAAGCCAAGCATATCAAATTTTAATGACTTCCAAGAAAACGCGACCTCTCTTCCAGGTAACGCTTCCCTCATTATAGTGTTTCCTGTTTTCGTTTTGCAAGAAATTTTCAACTCTTACGCTACATTTGATTCTTACAAATAAAAACGCCTATAAAATTAACAAGTCCAAGGGATATTCATTTACAGAAGAAATATATTTCGCATTCAACTATCAACTTGCATTTGATAAACACGGAGATGAACTTCAAATTCATTTGAATAAAAACAGCGTCGCTTGGTATGTGAAGGTTTCTCTGCGTTGATTTCCCAAGTCAAGAACCTCACAGTCTAAAACAACTTGTAAGTGCTAAAGCATTACAACTACTATAGCTTTTAATTGAAGTCCATGCTCTGATTGCTCTCGCGAGTCGTGATCCAGGTCTAAATGAAGTGATTCAGTTAAAATCCTTGAAAGAAGCGGGCCTTACGATGCCGGCATATATAGCCTTGACAAGTGAAATCTAGGTCATAGTTCTGAACTCTGACGAGCCTAGGTTTCCTAGTCTATGCCTAGATTTCCCGGTCTACGCAATGCGTTTCCACTATAAAAATATAGTTCATTGCTAATCCCCGATCCAGCCAACCTAACTGTTGCTTTATTCAATATTCTATTTTACCTAGACGAGAACTTAAAGCAATCCGAAGCAGCTTAGAGAAATGGCTGGTATATTCAGCAGTCAATCATCATGGTGGTTGGAATGCATCAGTTGTCAGAATCGCGTTGTAAACGCCTCAAATTTGCGATTGGCAGAAGTTGGCTCGGATGGCGGATTCCACCTCGCACTACAGCCAGAACTGGAACCAAATATCGATTCAATAATTGAAAAGCGACAGCATCCAAAGCCTGAACGACGAAAGGAAGCACCGTTCAAGATGTACTGCCTGAAAGCAGGTTGTCCTAAGGATTTAGGTGTGTATCAGTTGTTAGAGGAGCGATTCTTCTACGTTTTCAGCTCCAAATCCGTCCGCTTCCGATCTGTGAGCGGCGAAGTTGCGAAGATCAGACGATGGAAGGAGAGCAAGGCGGAACTTGAGGGAATGGGGATTCAGGTATTGCAGGTTAGTATAAGCAATAATTTATTACCTTTATAGATACAACCATCCGTGCCATCCAATGTACATTAGATGTATATGTTCCAGCATGCAATGCTGGCGGTATTATTAAATTAGATATAAATAATGATAACATTATTATCAGGTGAAGGCTTTATGGCAAACAATATCAAAAAAAGCAGCAGACGAAGCTGGAACACAACAAATTGCAAACGAAATGGTTTATTGCGAAGCGGCAAAAACCTCTGACGAACAAGTGAAAAAACTCGTTCTAGATACACCTAGAGAATATCAAAAAGAATTATTCCGCAAAGCGATGGGAGGTAACGCCATTGTTTACCTTCCCACGGGATCCGGGAAAACATTGGTTGCATCCATGGTGATAAACGCAATGTTGAAACTTAACCCTGGTAAGATGGCGGCTTTTCTGGTGCACAGAATCCCTCTGGTATACCAACAAAGTGAATATATAAAGAAACAAAACCCAAACAAATTGCGCGTTGAAATTTTAGCGGGGGACTTGACGCGTTTTCCCGGCGACAGACAGCACTGGGTCCAAGTCATAAGAAAAATTGCACAAAAACAGATCGACGTGCTGGTCATTACCGCACAAATTTTTTACAACTTTCTGAGCGACGATGACGCAACACTGAAGCTATCTGATGTATCGTGTATGATTTTTGACGAGGCCCACAACTGCAAAGGAAACCACGTGTTTGCGCAAATTATGCGAAAATATTACGACACGCTTCCGGATCGGTATAAGCCGCTCGTTCTTGGGCTGACGGCTTCACCAGCCGGCGCAAGCACGATTGAAGATACCCGCGAGCAGCTGACGAGCTTGCTAACTACACTGCGGGCTCGGTGTATCATGCCAACCTTATCGAATGACTTGGCATTGCATTGGAATAATCCGGTTACTTCATATAAGTGCAAACCATTGAGCGTTACTGAACAGGATTTGCAATCAATACTCGTCAACTACATTCAAAGTATTTGCCCGATGATTGAAAAATTGTCAAATATGGAGGAAGCTCTCACAAAGACACCAGCGTCTTCGATCAATTTCAAAGGCTGTTTACGAACTGTTATCGATCGTTGTCATAGCAAAGAGGAGTACGTACAAGGATTGGCCCTTGCTCTACACGCGATGAACATATACAGTATCATTGAGTTGAATAGAGTACTGGGACCAAGCCACGCCTACCAAGCACTTAAAAGTATTTTTCGGGCTGTAGATGATGTCAGGTTAGTATATCTATGAGTTTTATCATCGCGAACACCCATTGCATCGAGTACTGTGGCGGGCGGTTACAGGATAAGTCAAAATAAATTACTGCAGCAGGTTTCTGATTTTTCACAGATTATATTAGAACTTGAATTTAGGAATGGCAAATGTATGGCTGTTGTAATTTATGCCAAATTCGCCTCCTTGTAGAATTGTCCTTTACCATCCATAATATAAGTGATTTAATTTTCTGTGTCTCAAGACTCTTTTAAGATTCAATCAAAATTGTAGATTTCCATGCATGAGTAGCATGCCCCTGAAGCTCAGCAGATTTTTGCAAGTTCGTAAAATGAAGTCATGACTTGTACATTCTCCACAAATGTGTACATAAATTTGACGGGACTGCACATTTAGATTCCAGTACAGTTTGGTACAATTCAAGCGAAATCTTTCAATCTACTATTCAATTTTGGTTTTGTAGATCCCCGATGGACATGGTTACTAAACGCATCCTCGAAACCCAGCCTAGCTACCAAGCATTCCGAAACGAAATGAGGAGTTTTTCAAAATATTCGCTGGACGTTACCTCAGGCCGTTTCACCGAGCTTTTACAGATTGTTCGTGAATTTGTCGATCACGTGCGTAAAGATAATACAAGTCGAGCGATTATTTTTGTCCACATGCGTCGCACGTGCTTCAAGTTGCACGAGGAGCTAAACAAGGACTCCGTGATCAAAGAGAAATTAAAACCACTGGCGTGTGTGGGACACGGAAATGGGTTGGATGGAATGCAGTGGAAGGGTGAACAGGAAGTTGTCATTACGAGGTAGAAACAATGAGAAATATCACTTTCTTACTTATTTTCAACACAAAAATAGGAACACATGGATATATCTTAGAACATTCGTGATGTCCGAGCTTGGGCTGGTAAGGCCTCATCGACTTACCTAAAATTGCAAAGGATACATAAAATCTATTACTAATTAAATATTATAATGCATAATGTTCAAACTATACATTTTCATCTTAAGGTTTCATGAGGGTGATTGTAAACTTCTGGTCTCAACGAATGTTCTCGAAGAAGGCTTGGACGTACCAGCATGCAATTTGGTCATCCGTTACGATAGTCGAGGAACCAACCTAAGGGCCTTGGTGCAAAGCAGAGGCAGGGCCGCCAGACGAGCTGATAGTAGATTTGTCATCATGTGCAACAGCGAGGAGGAGAAACAACGCTATTTGGAACTTGCTGTGAAGGAAGCGAACATAGAAAGAGCCGTACGAGAGAAGGTGCTAATTTAATGATTTGAATCACGCGCAGGCATTATTTGTTGACGAGTTAATAGGGTTAAGATTATCCTGTTAGGATTAATATTGGAGTTAGGATCAAGGAATGAGGTTAACCACAACGATAGTCGTGATATTTTGCCAAACCCATTATCCAATTGTCTCAACGTGTGTCCGAAATAAGAAATATCACGTTTCTTTAGGATGAGTTTTCGATTGAAAGAGGAGATTTCTCAGTTGTTCTTATGATTTATGTCCATGTTACAAATTATGAAATATGGAAAATTTCGATAGGATTGATTTGAAAACTCTTGAAACTATCCCTTCAATCGTTTCTGACTCTTTTGATAGTAGATAGAGAAATGTTCTCTTATTATCATCCTAAGGTGGCTACAAACAGCTCAACCTCTCAGGCGTCAAAGTTTGGCTGCAAGCAACGCGCAATTGGTCCGGACGCTAAGACAACAGAGAAAAGAAAAGCCCCGGATGCGCATGCGTCAACAAGCAAAAAACCACGCATTCAGAGACCTAGACGAAAGGCATGCGCCATCTTTACTCTGCATGTCAGTCCTGTAGCGCAAATGTCAGAAGGTATTGATTTCCTGGAAGATTATTTTGATATCACAAAGTTCAAACCAGAAGGCGCAACCGGAAAAGAGGAGAAGAGATTGGAGCAGTTAAACAGGTGAAAAATTATCCTCCATAATCCCTTTTTAACCTCACTCACCCTTGTAATAATTCAAGGAAATCCCCTCTTAATAATATATATGTACCGTCCGTATATATGTAACGTTATTTTTATATCTTTAGGATGCTGAGGACATTTTTAGATGTAGAAGAAACCACACTATCAAACGAAGAAGACAACAAAAAACCAAAATCTCGAGACGAGCTCAGCCGAGAAATTGTGAGAAAATGGTGCAAGGATGGGCCACAGGATATGTGGTTGGAACAGAGGGGGCAGCCTCGTGGTAGAGGAGTTAACGTCCATCCATTATTCCTAACAGGCATTGGCGTAGGGGATTTTAAGGACAGGGGCACATTTTCTGAAGAATGGTTTAACCACTGCCACCCTGGAGGCATGGTTATATTCGAGCATGATCTAAAAAATGTTTCAGTGGCATTCCAGAATCAAAAGGAGGGAAATATTTTTAAAGTCGAGTTTCAGTACAAGGAAATCCATGATTGTATTTTGGTTGATACGGCCAGACCAGGCCCAGGAAATTGTAGTATATTTGTCTCCTTAAGAAGTGTTCCGCGTGTTTTGGAAGCTGAAAGTAAGAATATTTGTCATTTTCGCAAATACAGCAAGTATACTCCTTAACTTTTCTCTTATAAACTAAGTTCACTGTGACCCTATTATTATTATTAATCATGTTTAATCCCCCACAAAATCGTTTTCCCTCACTAAACGAGCTATTGTAATTTGTTTCCTCCATTTTTCCTCAGGTTCATCTAGCAGGGAAAGCGATATTGATGAAGACAGCAGGCTGTTTGAATTGCTTGAACAAGGGGAGATCTCATCGGACTCAGATGATGATTGGTCAATGGACAGTGATTCAGACAATGAGATGAACCAGACTTCGCATGATGCTTCAATAGTTGACAAGTCCACAGAAGAGCCTGGTACTGAAATAATTAGCAAGCTAAAACAAGTTACGAGATGGAAGCGTCTTAATCAAATTCCAATTGGAAGATACGGCCATCACGTCGGTGTCTTTGGAAATTCTCTGGTTTTGAAAATTGTTCTTCCATTGAATGAAAACGTTTGGGATATGTTCCGAACTTTGCGCTGTTACGAAAGGCGTATCTGTTTTACAGGAATTCATGTCGAACAATCAAGACCTTCGTATTTTGTCTCGGAGGTCGAACAGCTCGAGCCAAAAGTTCAGTATGCCTTCCATTGTTTGATTAGTCGCCATCCCTCAGTCAAGCAGAGGATTTCGAGCAGATTTTTTGAAGAGTTAAAGAAGACTGACGTGACGAAATGCATTAATGCACTAGCAAGGTTAGTTTGTACCAACTATAATAGAAAGAAGAAAACACTGAAGTAAACTGTCAGTTTTTTGTTAAGGCACGCTTCCGTTTACTATTTTCGCTGCAATTTGCTGTTTGATTTTCTTCTTCTGATAGATGCCAACGAGCAAATAGTTATGAATGCTCTAATGTACAAGTACTTTTATTTGAACATCTGTAACGTATCCACTCATTTACATCAGTTAAAAAAGGAAATTCGCACCTAAGGTCGCAAAGTGCGAGGTTGCAAGTGCAAACCAGCCTGGTCCCCCAAAACGCACCTGTTATAACTAGACTTTGCTTAACTCATCAATTTCCTGTATTTTCAGCATTACAGTACTGCTGGAGGACAACTATTTCGTTGACCCTGAAAAAACACTTGAATACTTACTGCAAAATTCCAAATCGTTGGGACGTCGAAAGCTTGTCGTCCCCGAAAATTGCGTGCTTATACCACGTATGGTTTTCACTCCGACACGCGAAATATATTTTTCCCACGAAGTCATGGAAAAAAACCGCGTACTACGAGATTTTCACCAACTCGATTTCCTATGCCTTCAAATTAGAGATGAAGATTTCTCCCGTCTTGCAACGCACACAGGGAACATTAGTGATATTCTGACTCGACTTAAACAGCTGTTGAAAAACGGTGTCGAGGTCGGAGGGCAATTTTATCAGTTTCTGGGTTCTTCAAACAGCCAGTTACGAAGTCATAGTTGTTGGTTTGTATCACCCACAGAACAACATAATTCTGGTAGCATCAGACAATGGATGGGAGATTTTAGCGGTATAAGGTGAGATAAAATGATGAATTACCTTTTCTCCCCGCCTTCAGTGAAGGTCCTTTGCGAGTTAAAGAATGAGGGTTATGATAATCCTAGTGCATATGACTAGTGCGAATTGTGATGGTGCTACTCTGAGTTACCTGAATTTAGCCTTCCCACCGTGGTGAAACTAATTTTACTTTCATCATAGTTTTACAAATTACTTTTCCAGTTTTCGCATTGGCAACTCAAAGTAGCACTATCACAATATTAATGGTACTCAATTAAAAAATCTTGCTCCGTTTGGAAAGAATGCATGATAAAGAATCACGTCTTCACTTTCTATGCTTGAAACCAAACCACAGAGAAAATTACAAACATTTTCCTGGAAGGAGCCCCGAACCTACCTCCAACTGAACTCTTCACGTCTTCTATTTGGCACTTATACGCTCTTCCAGTTACGTCCTTTTCTGGGCCCCCTCTGTATTTAAACTTGTTGTACTCACTTGAATAACAATGTCCCTAGATGCGTAGCCACACTCATGGCACGGATGGGACAGTGTTTTTCAACATCGACAGACACCATCGCGGTTTTGCCGCAAGAGACTGGAATTCAATTTCAAGACATCAATGATGTCGAAATCTTTGCTGATGACCAAACGTACACTTTTTCCGACGGCGTTGGCAGAATTTCCTCGAATGTCGCGCAGAAGGTATTACGGAGCTTCCAGTCATAATTCTGAAAACTCAGTTTCTATAAGTCGTAATTCTTAAAACTTAAAGCCGTTCCAAAGATCGAACTTTTCATGTGCAATCAAATGCAAGTGGACTTAAAAAAGACTTCACTTTACCCTTTAACACAAGGTTCGGCAAGTGAAATGTTTGACGTCTGAAACAGGTCTTAGTTTCTAGTAAAAATTATCAAAACTACACGAGAATGAAGTCATAGTTGCTGACTTGCTGTTTGTATACAAACATATATAGCCCCTTGTAATTAGCGTCTATAGTCATAATTCTCAAAGCTTAGCTTCTTGGTCATATTAATTCTTAAAACTTAGTTTCTTCCACTCATACTTCTCAGCACTTAGTTTCTAGACATAATTCTCAAAACTACACGAGGATGTGTTTCTCATAAAATAACTCATTTTCCAATCAAATTAAGGTGTCAGTGCTAATCGACAAGAAGTTGCCGCCAAGTGCATTCCAGATTCGGTTTGCCGGCTATAAAGGCGTTCTGACGACGGACCCTCAAATCCAGGACAACCTCATTCAGCTCAGACCGAGTATGCAAAAATTTAAGTCCGAGCACCGACGTCTTGAAGTGCTTCAAACATCGCGTCCTCAAGCTGTTTATTTAAATCATCAGCTCATAATGTTGTTGTCCAATCTTGGTGTGGCTGATGAAGTCTTTCTTAGACATCAAGAAAAAATGCTCGATTCATTAGCATGTATGTACAAAACTTGGTGGATTGATATAAAAAGGCCTTACAGGGTTGAAATAAGTTCTTCCCACCGAAAAAAGTCATCTTTTAAAATTAGAATATGCCTCTTTGGGGTTAATTTCACCCAAGACACTCAATACAGACAAATTGAAATAGGACTACCTTACAACTAAAGGGAATTTCATGAATGTTATACAAAAATAAAGTATTATAGATATAGAAGACAACTATAATCAACATGGTGAAATAGAAAACTAAATCATGATTATAGGAAAATGAGGGAAGAAAAAATTTCAATATTTCCATTTTAAATTTTAGATATGATGACAAATGAAGATGAAGCCAATCAGAGACTATCATCCGCAATCCGAACCGGAATAAACTATAAAGCTTTGAGTGAGGTTGGCGTGTGCTTGACCACTGAGCCCTTTTTTAGATCACTCCTGTGTGCTCTATATCGCGAAAAAATCCATGGCTTGCTTTCCAAGGCTCGAATATTACTTCCTGTAACTGAGGCTCGTTTAATGATGGGCGTTATGGATGAAACAGGACGACTAAACTCCGGGCAAGTATTTGTTCAGTACACAGGAATAAAATCGGAGGGTGACGAAAATTTTGTCGCGAATAACAAGACGGTTGTCAAAGGGAAAATCGTCGTAACCAGGAATCCATGTTTACACCCGGGTGATGTTCGTCAGCTCGAAGCCGTTGATGTTCCAGATCTAAGACATCTGGTGGATTGTGTGGTGTTTCCGAGCAAGGGAGCAAGACCACATCCAAACGAAATGGCAGGTAATAATGAAATTTAATTCACACTATTACACAAGGGTAGCAAACCATTGCAAGAAGCAAAAACAATATGTGTCCCTGCTGTTCATAAAGAATAGGATCATGCTTAAGAGACACATCTTGTTGTGTAATAGTGTGTATATTTGCTTTTTAGGAGGAGATCTGGATGGGGATTTGTATTTCGTTTGCTGGGGCAAAGATTTGCTACCGACGAAATCAGATTTTGCACCAATGAACTACAAAGCTCCAAAGAAAAAGGAAGAGTTGGGCCCCATTACTCTGAATCATATGACCGAGTTTATTTCAGAGTATATCAAACATGACCAGTTAGGTTAGTATTGAATGTTTTTCAAATGTTCACAAACAGCAGTTTGGCACTGGCAGACCGCAGACATCTTTATATTCTTTACTCTCATGTCATTATTAACACAGTTGTTATGTGTTTTCAGCTAGTGCGCCGTGTTTCCACCCAGAATAGTATCACAATAATAATAATTCAATAATTCAAACTTTTAAATTTTTTATAGGTATTATAGACAACACACACAAAGCACAAGCAGATGCACAGGGAACTGGTGTCGAATCAGCAATCTGTCTCCAGCTTGCTGAGATCCACTCTCTCGCAGTAGACGCACCAAAAACCGGATTATGGCAGGAAGTTCCGGTGGCGGCCCGGTTACGAGAATACCCAGACTTCATGATGAAATCTGACAAGCCTTCTTATCCCTCTCAAAAAATTCTGGGAAAACTTTATCGCGAATGCAAAAATTTCCAAGAATCTATGAACTTTCGCCCACCTCGGAAAACGGGTCACGTGGACTCAAGATTTCTCGCGCAGGGTTTCGAGGAGTACGTGGAATCCGCGCGCGAAACAATTGCCGAGTACACGGAACACATCGAGAACGTATTAAATCTTTATGGAATACAGACGGAAGAAGAATTGATGAGTGGTTGTTTTTACAAGCTTCAGAAAAAATTGGGTCGTGAAAGGCAGCAGGTAACTATTTGAACAATTTGACGATTCATGGTAATAAATTGCTGACTATAGTATAGCAATAAGGCATCATTTACAGACGATGACATATTGCACGAAATCAGTTAAGATTAAATTCATTCGTTTCTAACTGCGCGGCTTCTGTCTCCCTGAATCCACTAATTTTCCATCATTTGGCGGACTGGCGAACAATTACAAACTCGCTGTGTGTTTATGGGCCCCAGGTCGATAATTGTGGCCATCATTCACAAAATTGTGGCTATTACTTACAGATTGCTGACGTGGTACGCCGATTGATGACCGAGCTGCGAACGATCTTTCGCCGAGCGTTCTTTGTCGAATTCCAACGCGATTCCACACCCCTTACTAGCCTAGAAGTGACCACGGAAATGCAAAAGAAAGCCTCAGCTTGGTATTATGTGGCTTATCAAAGCGAACAAGGCATGGAGAATTCTGAGCAAAAGTCAAAACACTTCATTGGCTTTCCGTGGATCGTCGATGACGTACTGGTCACCATTCCACTAGTCGACCAAGGGTCACCAAAGCAGAATATCTCTGAGAGAAATGCTTATGCAACACTTGAGAACAGTTTGGGTGAATTTTTTGCAAAACAATCGCAGACACTTATGAAAGGTTACGAACATCGCCTTCAGGTTAAATCGTTTATTAATGATGCAATAAAAGAAAACTCGCGGATAACTGGTGTGGTAATGTTTGGTTCTTCTGCGACATTATTCTTTGAAGATACGTCAGACATCGATCTTTGTGTGGTGCCTTATAACGAGTCAGGATGTCTGTTGCAAAAGGATGCCCTGAAATTAGCCCGCAATATAAGCCAGCCTGATCAAATGAAACTCCTGCGTAAATTGGAACCACATTTAAGACGAGTTTACAATGGCGTGCATCTGGTCCGGGCCAAGGTCCCAATATTTCGCTTAGCTGGTTTGAAAAACAAAGAATTCGGATCCAAACTCTGCTCCGACTTGTGTGCAAATCCAGACGGTTTCCTAAAAGCCATGGTCGTATCATGGTATATCCACAATTATCCACCACTTTTGCCTTTGTTGCGCATGCTCATACAGTGGGGTCGTGATTCTGATCTAGTAAGCAAGCGTGAAGGTTGCTTCATTAACACAAATGTTCTTGTGTTTATGTTGTTATCCTTCTGTGTCCGTGCTGGTTGGGTTGACGAGCCTGCGATGGATGATATCCGCGACGATGTGGAAAATATTGGAAAAAATAAGGTGTGTTTTTAATAATTTGAAATTGTTTCTGAATTATCTGATGATGCAATACAAACAGTATCATAAATTGATTTAATTTAAAATTACCTTATCCAAGGAAAAATGCGAACTCTCTGGGAATTGGTTATCTCCTATAAGTCATTCTCCTGCTAGGACAGTTTTGTTATCCCTCGCTAATGACTAATTAATGATGCCTACGGTCGGCGCCCCCCTTAAACCTTCCAATGAGGTCTATTTTCTCTTACGATTGTCGTGAGAATGCTCCCCCTAAGCGGATTGCAGCTTCAGCGCTTAACTAGATAGAGTCTTGCATCTTTGGTATGATTGTCAAGTCAACCTGGTGCACCCCCCCCCCAAAAAAACAAATTCTGGGCTGGATCCAGCACTGACTTGCTTTATAACATTATAGATCAAAGATCAAGAGTTGATATCGAAATGGGAAAATACTCTTATGCTGTTAAAGAACAACAGTCAAAATACACCAGAAAGCACTGGTGAACAAAATCCTGACGACGCCGATGGAATGGAAAACATCGAGGAATGCCAGCATCACCACCTTAAATTAGGCCCCAGGAACACGCCTATCAGTCACGTGTTACTTGAATTCTTCCGTCGTCACCAGACCCTTCTTGACTCCAGTATCCCAGAAGCATTTGTGGGAATTCTTGGAGAAGACCAGTTCCAGTCTCTTCTAGGGGAAGGGGACTCGCAGCTACTTCACGACCAAATGCAAAGGGCTTATCATATCCTTGCACTACATTGCGACGTCACAGTTTTGCTGGAGGTATGTTCCTCCAAGTCGCAGGTCTCTTGGCATCTTACAGATCAGCTGTCGGCATGGATCGCTGGCTCGGAAAATCATTATTCCAAACTTTTTTCCGACAAGTCTGGGGCGAAAGTTCGTATTAGGCCGCGGATTCCTGGACTTGGTACTAATCTTTTGCTAGAGGCATCAGGCACGGCTGTCGCTTTAGGAGTTCTGGAGACCATCTTGGATGATAAATCTGCAAGTTTGATAGCTCAGCCATTTTCTTGTCTTGGAATGTGTTTTGTGAGTGAAGCAAATGTTATGATATTCGAAGGAAGTCAGAGCGATAATGATCCAGTTAATTTGGTACCATATTACGGTCGCTCGCACCCACATCACGATTATCTAGTACGACATGTCCCATTATTAGGAAACGCACCACTGAACACAAGCATCGTAGACCCTGAAGAAAGATCTTTCCGAATATTTTTTGACAAACTTCTATGTCAGCTGGAAGTAGTGGCACGTGACTACACGCCCATTGTGCATGGCGGGATTTTGGAATTCAACGTCCATTTTGGTCGGTTGTACACGTTTCACGTACCTAGATCCCTAACCGAGGAGACAGACCCAACGACCGTAAAAGCCGTTCAAATATCGCTCAAGAGAGGTTTCGAAAGTAAAGCCGCTTGTCTCATGTCTTTACAGTCGACGAGCCCGACCAAGAAACTCTTCCGCCTTCCATTTAAACGCCGAAAAAATCGAAAAGCAGAACTGCCACAAGCGACTAAAGATGGCGAAAAGACGACAAGAAAAAACGAAAAAAAGTCGCCAAAGCATTCGTTTTTTACAAACATACCAAAAGGATGTGTCGCCAGTATAACCAAATACCTGGAAGGTCGAGGCTTTGCAGAGAATCCAAATTTAGGATCGCCTTATTTTTTGGTCACCGTCAACGCAGACGATGGAAGAGAGTGTGACATCACGTACGATTCCGACATTCGCCCGAAGTATATCCGATCTCCGAAATTAAGATGGTTTGTCACCGACGTGAAACGGCAGTGGCAAGCACGATCAACTGTTGGCGATCGAGAATTTGACCCGGAAATGTTAAACGGCTCTGAGTGCGACCTGAGGTGGGTGTTTTTCAGTCAAATTTCTACTCGACCATAATGTTCATTTGTCGATTGCGTATCAGTGGAAATAGTGATCTCTTTCCATTTGGTCAATTTTCAGTTTTACAACCGTTTACTGCAATATAAAATTTGACTGTAGGTTGATGGTAAGATCCTTTGAAAACTTCCCTCCCAGTGCTGTTGACAATTTACCGCAAAAGAAATTCCTCGACATACTCAAACCAAAAGCAGGCCAACAAACAGCAAATGGATCATCCTACCCGTTTCTCATCAACCTCGAGTACAAAAACAACCTTCACATCATACGCCATCACGTGGAGCAACGAGTAAGAATCAACGATTATATCTTATAACTGCAGTAAAACATCCCTCGTGCAAGGATCACGCAATGTCGCATGGAAAAGCATTTAGATATTCCCTTACTAACTGATAACGTATGAAAAGAACCTTTCTAAAACAGCTTTGATCCTTGTATTAGGTCATTGAGAAATATTTCATCTGGTCTGATTCAAACGGTGTCCTAAAGGCTAAAACTATAGGCTTGACGCAACCGTACATTTTGAATTTTGATTTATCTGTTATGCTGTTTCGTGACGAAGGCGCAGGAGGATCGGAAATAAGCATCAGACATCTATTGTATTGATGCAATATCCACACTGTGTACGCAACCTTGCGATGCCTAAAGTAAAAAATAAATTGAATAATTTTATTTTTTACTTTACTTTTTTAAATTGTCAGCTGGTCCATGGTTTTTGCGATAACTAGCACATGTATATTTTACGCACAATACGTATCCCCGTTATGCCTAGTTTCCATTCAGTCGTTAGCTGTCGTTACATGTCTTTCCGTGTCTTTGGAATAATCGTGAAAGACCGATAACGAATTATGGGAAGAATCATGTCGTTTCCTGTCTTTTTATGTCGTTGAGATATGATTTGTTCTATCCCAATCGACACGGTCGTTTTCTGTTTCTCTCAGTTGTTATCGGTCTTTCACGATTATTCCAAAGACACGGAACGACATGTAACGACAGCTAACGACTGAATGGAAACTAGGCATTAGTCTTTAGACTTTAGTCTTTATCAATTTCAATCAACGATGTTTTTTGAAATTATTTTGACCTACATTTTATAAATCTCGTTAGGTTTTCACTAACAATTTTAACTCGGTTGGACAAGACGAATTTTTGGCCTCAACAACAGTGAGTTTTGATGAAGTGGACGAATATTCAAGGCTTAAAATCAACGGTCGGTTTGAAAGTGTCTTCAAGAGATTTGAAATGACCATTCAGCCTCAGA
The DNA here is from genome assembly GCF_004324835.1 of Dendronephthya gigantea. NCBI lineage: Eukaryota > Metazoa > Cnidaria > Anthozoa > Malacalcyonacea > Nephtheidae > Dendronephthya > Dendronephthya gigantea. The sequence goes on from NW_021163031.1 coordinate 2,563,999, forward strand.
TACCAGCGAATTGGACTTCCAGGGTTGAGATGGAAAAATTTGCAATGAATATTTGGACGCTGGCAAACGAAATAGCAAGACAAGCATATCAGTAAAACTTTAAAGCCCTTTCTCCAATAGTATAAAAAGTACAACAAAAAGTGGGAAGCGATCCTACTTTTTTGCGACTAATTTTTTCGCCGACCAATCACATCCTTGGATTACAAGTTTCACTTCGCATGAATAAATTTGCCTAGTGGATGATGGGCTTCAGTATAGAAGTCGAGGAATATTTAAAACGTTTACGAAAATATGTAGTAAGTGGATCGTTGCATTTTAGCCCATCGATATGAATAAACCTGCAAGGATTGCGCATTTCTGTTGTTCAGGTGTCAAATTTAGAAGGCACTCGCCTAATTTGGGAAAAGTATAAAATGAATACCCATGCACTATCTAGGTAGTCATTAAATGCGCATTCACATTTAATCATATCGATGATTTGTATATAGAACGTTTCAAAGTGTAGCCAGTGTGATTGAAGCTAATTTGATAAAATATAAACCTCATTTCAATAGATTACCGTGCCGTGGTCTGATTTCTGTGGTTGCCTGCGAATAGGCGTATATAGCTTTTTGGCAATGGTGTTTTTAATATTTTATAGCAATCAGCAATATAACGTGTAATATGTAATTTCTACGTCTGTAAAATTAAACACCAAATTTCGAGAATGCTTTCAATGTAGCTTACCATAAAAAATGAAATATAACGAATAGTCAATATTTAGAAGAACAATTTAGAAGAACAATTGAATATTATCCATACACAACGTTCACACGATTAGTAGTATTTTGAGTACTACATCTCAGTTTATGACAATGTGTTCCAGAACCACTACCTCGACCTCCTAAATCGTTCTTCTATAGGCATACTCTCCTTTTAAGTAAACAAACTGCTGACAACTAAAGTGTTTGAGAAGGTCTATTTTTGCACAAGAGTATCGGTACCTCATTTTCCCAAAATTTTTCAGTTCTGTTTAATGCTTGGACATTCTGTTTTTTATAAAAAATCAAATCTTAGGCACGTATGAATATGTATGTTCAAGAACAGTACAGCTGAAAAATTACAATGTTCTAAACAGCTACCACATAAATCGTTGAACGTCGCTCGAATTCGGCCATTTGAACGGCTTTTTCAAAAATGCCCACACTGTCAAATAATTGATTGCGGCATAAAATAGAAACTCCACACCAAGTTTCCACAATTCTGGTCTCCTGAGATGAATGCGAAACATAAGATATGGTACAATAAAATATCGGAACTCTAACAATCCTTGAGGAATAAGCACCACAGCAACGCATACGCCATAAACTATCTTCCACAATTTTGATCGATCTATGGACACAAACATCATTGTCAAGACAACGAGGTAAACAGGAATTAGGCCAACTTTCGCTTCTGGGTAAGTTTTGTAGATGTTTTTCCACACATAGAAGGGGTAATGACGATTATCAGCCAGCAGATATGGATGAACATAGGTGAAATTTTGAACAAGATAATAGATGCCAAAAAGAATGATAATCACGGCCGAGTAAAAGCGACGTTGGTTCCAACTAAGAAAGTATGATATGGTTCCAATCACTATATTTGGAGATGTCAGATGTGGGAAACTGAAAAATCCAGCAAAACAGGCAAAATAAAATATCTGTGGAAAATTGAAACAAACTTTATGGTGAGTCTTGTCACCAACAGCAATTCCACCATTTAGGAATACAAATGCAGCAAAAAACACCATGACCAATGCATATGGCCAGAGTACTCGGACTGTTATTCGTATGTTCAATACAAGTTGTTTAATGAACTCCACAACAAGATTTGGAAATTTGTTTGAGCGCTGTCCAAGCTTGAAGAAAACTACAGGTTCATACATTCGAATGGCCGTCACTCCAGCAGTAAACACAACCCAAACAATGTTTGTCTGTCGAAAAAAGAATGCGTACATACCAATAACTGCTGCTGGGATGTGATAGTCACAGAGACTAAGGTAGTACATAAGCAACACAAAAAATGTGGAGCCATTGTCAGTATAGTAGAGAAACATAAAGAAAAACAACAGAGGGAAAAGTCCAAGAACTATTGCAGTTGCTGTCTGGTAAAATTTTTCCTTTCCTTCAAGCTCCCTTTGGTTTTCACTAGCTGCAGAGCTTTGAGTCTGTAGCAAAAAAAATGAGGGAATTCAACTTAGCTTTTTTAGACATTCACCAGTGATTATAATAGCCCCCAAAATAGTTAAAATCAGGTTACTTATCTTATTGATATATTCCAGGGCCTTTTACCTTGATTCTGGGTTGGGGTGAGTAAAAGCAGTGAAAAAGCCCTGGGATCGGCCAACCGCTTCTGACTGGTTAAATGATTTTCCCTAATTTATGTCTAATTGGCGGAATATTTTGTGATTACTCAGAAATAGTACAATTCCAATATGCTTTAAAGCGACAATATTATCTGTTCTACGTGACGCAGGCATTTTGAAAATATTAGGTAAAATTTTATAATAAATTATGCTTAGTCAAAATACCCATGAAATGTGGGTATTTTGAACGGCCAATCCCAGGGCCTTCCGTCTTCTTTCTCCTAAAGTCCCAAAAGGCCCTGGGAACAAGGTTGAATTTAGGTCAAATAATTTTATGTTGAGTTGAGAATACACACAGAATGCACCCTGGCTATAGTTGAATCCGATAGTAGACCAGACATAATTTTGGTCCTGAAAACTTGAGTCTGACATGTTCATTAGCTTCAACTGGCTTTAGATAAATAAGCCTTGATTCCCTAAGCAAACACTATGTAAATACACCTAAAGATAAAAACTTCGTGAGCTACTGTATAACTACAATACCTCTTTCCTGTCATCAACCTGCAGTTTTTTCATTTCATCCAACTTTCTCATTATACGGTAGATCACCCAAATATTTCCAATGTTAAATAAAATGTTAACCATTCTTAGAAATAACGGCATGCACATCGTCTTTACCTCTTGTTTAAATACCACAGCAAGAAACTCGATAAAAGCCCAGGAACAAAAATACAATCCTGGCAAGGTAGTGATCATTGGATCCCACTCGTTAAAACGATGTGCGCAATATTTTTGTACCTGTGGGATGTGAAATACTTCATCCATGTATGGATCTGGTTGTTTGCCGAAAATAAAGACAACCAAAGCTATAGACAGAGAAATAAGCGATGTAAAACAAGGACCTAACATATTAACATTGTTAAGGAAGGCCATTTTGAACTGCAACCATAGATGAGGCAACACTTTATGTAAGAGGTATTATATAATAGCTACAAGGAAACACGCAATTTGATTGGTTAATAGGCGTCGATTACGTTTTAAAATGTCGGACAATTTTACGCGTGATATAAGGAAAAATATAATAGATTTCCATTGGCCTTACAGTTACTTATAGTTCAATGCCAGTTTATACATTTCAGTGCTCCCCGCCTTCGATTTAAGTGAAGTTATGTTAAGTTAAATTAAGTGAAGTTAAGGCCCGTTTACACTTGCAAATTTTGCTGAAATTTTATGTGCTATTTTTTCCTTCAAAAGAAGAAAATCGCATTTTATATTGCAGGAAGAATCGCAAGTGTAAACGGGCCTACTTAATCCACACAAAAGCAACTGTGTAGATGTGTGTTGGATAAAAAATCCCACTGTTGTTTCTGTGCAAAGTAAATATGGAATCCCACAAAAAGCCTGTGGCTGTGCACCGACGAAATACTACGTTAACACAAAAAAATACTTTCACGGACTGTCATCTGACGAGATGAAAATCTCCCACCGCAACAATTACAATCCCACAGATAACTCCCCTTTAGCCTTGGCTTTGCCCTTGAATTTGAACGTCATTTCTTCTGTACGGGCAAATCCAGGTCCTCTATGGCAGATTGTTTCTTTGTACACAAACCAAGTATTTCCAGCCCACAAGAAAAAGCTCAGGAAACCAAACAACTACAACGAAAAAGACAAAATGAAGTACAATATATTTCACTGATCATACCCAGTGAACTCTATTTTTTTCATTTTACTGATCATACATCATATCACATTCATTACATTATATTGACAAATTACCGAAAAATTTCTCGCGCGAAAAAACATCGCGCAATTTTTGGCCGCCTATGATCATAATTAGACAACGAGTCGTAGTTGTCTACGAGCGAATAGTCAACGAAGGCGAAGCCTGAGTTGACTATTCGCTCATAGACAACGAAGGCGAGTTGTTCAAAGCTTTGAACAACTGGCCCCTGCTGGTTGTTGACCCAGCAGGGGCCAGTTGTTCAAAGCTGAGCCTGGGTTAGCGCTAACCCTAGGTTAAATGTTAATCAACTGTTTTGGTTTAAGTGCTTCTGGACCACTGTTCGTTTTAAAACGTTACAAAATATGGCTTTTGTCGGTCCAAAAAATATTTATGGAAAATGATATGCAACTTTGTAAACAAGCAATTAAAAAAAGTAAAGGTTTGCTTTAACCCAGGCCCCAGGGTTAAGCTTAACCGGCTTTTGAATAACCGGCCCCAGATGTTCCGGCAAATAAGAACTCTTATCTGAGAGTATTCGTAACTACTCACTCAGGCTACGTTCACACGGGACCGGACAAATTTGGAGCCGTACTTGAATGCGTCCTGTTCAGGTGTTCACACAGTGAAAACAAATAAAAATTAGATCGGTTCTACGTGTTCACACGAGGAAACCGTACGAAATCGAGCACGGTCCCGAATTCGTCCAGTCCCGTGTGAACGTAGCCTCATGCACATCTATATTAAAAGAAAAAATCGCACATAAATTTTTATTTACGACTAGTTCGAGTCATTTCGCATGTTTTCAGATTGCCTGGAAAGTATAAACATAGACAGCCCAAATATGCGTAATAATTTAAACGCGAGAAAGGCGTGGAGAAATTGCCGTCCTTGGACTACCTATTTAGGCAGTCCAAGTGCTTGTAAAAGTGGCACGGTCAGAACTTCTATCTGTGCTTTTTGGGAGTGTAAATGGGGCTTTTTAGAAGAAAGCTATTTTTATCCTGAAAATAACATATTTGTCATTAATCTCACTTCACAATGAACTATAATCTTTGTACATCGCTGCCTACAGAACACATAAATACTATTAAAAAAATATAAGTGTGTAGAAATAATTATAAGTGCAGTTGCTCTTCGAGTTCAGTGACGTCGGTGATGGCGAAGCATAAGATCATAAATCTTGTGAATTTCTTTAAGAATTGTTAAATGTAGTGAATTTACATTGAAAATGTTATAAAGAAAGCCAGAACGTTTCAAATTAGCGAACTGTAGCTCATTAATTTACGCTCGACTTGACAGCGATATGACGTATATCACTGACGTCGCTGAACACACATCGCAACTGGACTAACTTGTATTATTTCAAATAGTATTTTTTGGGACATTGATTGGGATTCTATGCAATAAGTAGAAAACTACACCGACTTACAACAGATACAAACCAGCATAATTAGCTAGTTATTGAGGTTTAAAGATTGGGTATTTGATAATTGATATAGACACATCAAAGACTTACAACAGATATTATTAAACCAGCATAATTAGGTTTGTTTGTAACTTTACAGCCATGGCATGGGTCCTCGATTTCACCTTTAAGTTTGTGGACGCCATCAGCCCATAGGCCCGAGGAACAAAGGCAGAGCAAAGTCAGGATAACGGTAACAACAAGATCCTAAATCGAACACAGAAAAAATTTTTAGCCATATGTTGCGACATGATGCGACACACAGTATCTGCAAATGTCAATTTAAATATAGGTTAACTGAATGGCCTATATGTTGAAATCATAGAAGGTTAGAAGGTGTTCTTTAATAATAACAACAATTCTCACCGCTGTAGCAAATGATACAAGATGTCTTTCTGTGCTATCACGATCATATGGATCTGTCGGGGCCTCAAAGCAAACATAGTAAGCCATTGCAACAATGCAGTAAATGCAGGTCACAATACCAACACCGACAAAAGACTTTGAAGAACTTTTCAAAATTGAGGGAAGTTCTATAGATGGGCTGTTTGTTGCGCTGCTCGTTCCATTACATGAAACGTATACATCAATTTTTTCAAAAGGGTAGCTAATCTTTTTTTCCACTTTACATTGACCGACGGTTGCAGTGCTTTTACCTGTATAGCCTGCTGTTGTTGAAAATACAATTATGGCAGTAACCTAGAAGAAAGAAAATGGTAAGTAAATTAGCCACATACACTAAAGTTTATCAGATGTTTATGATAAGTTCACTCACACTTGATTTGCGTGCATATATGGGAAGGCAATCATGCACATTTAGCCCATGCGGATGATTCTCTCTACTTGATAACTCTAAACTGGTATTTTCTCACTTTTTCACTGATAATGTATTTAGTAACAGAAAACTGTCTTATAAATGAAAAATGTAAGTTTACGCTTAGACATTGAAGTGTCAAGACACAAAAAGCTACACTTTGATAACAAATTATGCCTAAATTCAGTATATTTTCAAAATATCCTAGAAATTCAGGAGAAATTTATTAAAATCAGGAGACAGGAAAATCACATTGTATGAATTTTTTATCTATAATACTGAGCTGTTTTTATACTAGGAATTACTTGGAATTCACAAATTTTAATTTCAAATTATTTTAATTTCAGTGAATTGCACACGCCAAAATTTTGAAACATAATGACCACTCAGTGATAATGCTTGCCTCGTACCCAGGCACTTTATATATTGCGCTGTTTTGCGCTGCTAAAAAGCCCTTGTAAAAAGCCCTTGTAAAAAACCCTTGTAGAAAGCCCTTGTAAAAAGCCCTTGTAAATAAAATAAATAAATAAATAAATTGAATCTAAATACAAAGTCTCATTTGCGAATGCTAAAGAAACGAAACATGGATTTGTTAGTCTAGTCCTATGTGCGAAGCCCTTCAAGCAGGATCTAACAATGTGTGTGGATGTTTCGTCTAATCCTGGTCCTCAATCTTTTGATAATAATCAGTTGGATAAGATGTCTCAACATCGAAAGCAGTCACGTTTGATGAACACGTTTCGACCCGCTAATAATCCTGAGGAGCTTAGTTCAATGCTTGGGCAGTTGAATCTACAGAAAGGTTGGTTGTTCCATATGACCTATAGGAGTGTCGAAGTCATATGCAATGAAGGAAATGATAATTCAGTTTTGTCGAAGATCTGGCTTCGGATTGGTTGATTTTTATACCCAGATCAGCTGGAGGGATCGATACTGGGTCCACTACTTTATTCATTATACACATCCCCACTTGCGGACATTGCCGGAAAACACAATTTGAAGTTCCATTTTTACGCGGATGACATCCAACTCTATGTTACCTTTACTTCATCATCTGGTGAAAACACAAACTCTGCTCTACTTAGTATTGAGAGGTGTGTTGCTGAACTCGAAACATGGATGACCTGCAACAAACTTAAGATGAATAATGAGAAAACTAAAGTTATTGTAATTACGTCTCCTTATCGTCCACGTCCTTTGATTGATGGTCTTCGAGTTTCTGGTCATTTGGTTGTTTGTTCGTCGACGATAAAGAACATTGGGGTTCTTTTTGACGAACATCTCTCCTTTGGACCCCATGTCAGTTCCATCTGCAAAGCGGCGCGGTTTTTCCATATACGCAATATTTCAAAAATTAGGAAACTTCTTACCGAGGACACGGCAAAGATTATTATCCACGTTTTCGTAACATCGAAATTGGATTATTGTAACTCTTTGCTGTACGGTCGGCCTAAATATTTGATTAAGAGACTTCAATCGGTTCAGAACTGTGCAGCTAGAATAATTTTTCAATGTAGAAAGTTTGAGCACGTGACCCCTCTACTCAAGGGTTTACATTGGCTCCCAGTTGAACAAAGAATCAAATTTAAACTTTTGATTATAACATTTAAAGCTCTTAAGGGACTGATGCCACCTTATATTTGTGAGCTAGTTACACCCTATGTTCCCACCAGGACCCTTCGCTCAGCGGACCAAGGTCTTCTTTGTCAACCGAAGTTTAATCTCAAGACGTTTGGAGCACGTTCTTTTTCCATCTCTGCACCTACCTTATGGAACTCAATGCCTTCTGATTTGAGGAAGATAGACTCATATAGTGCTTTTAAGAAACACCTTAAGACATGGCTTTTTAATCTTAGTTTTAGTAATTAGGTTTGATTCGTCTGGTTTTATTTGTATATATTGTTAATTGGTGTTTTATCACTTTTACCTATGTAAAGCGCTATTGAACTCTTGGAAATGGCGCTATATACCACTTTGAACGCGCGGGAGAGCCAGCACAAATTGTTTTCAAGCAGTACTGATATCAAAATATTTGCATCAGGGACAAAATCAGGAACAATTTTTGAAATCTCAACATTTGTTTTGAGTGGCGCTTGACAATGGCTCGACTTAATTTTCATAACTTCGTCGCTAAGGAGCCTACCGTATTTACTCGTTTGAATGCCGCGGCGCTCTTTAAATTTTTAGAACTTCAGATGCCGCGATTAATCGAGGGCGCTCTTTAAAAAATATTATTTGTGAATTGTAACAAGAACTTTGAATAAAAGGATTTGAAAGTTAGATGTACCCAAATGTCCCCATTTTGACAGCGAGCATTTCATATAACACCCTCGCACAAATCACTGGAATCTCTGCCTTCACGACTGACGCCCCAATCGGGGGCAGCGCTCATTCGAGTAAATACGGTATTTGCTGTTCAAATTTAAGGTTCGAGGCGCAATCGGGCCACTTCATTCACCAAATCGTGGGTCCCAGCAAACATATCATCATGTGTACTGATCAAAGCTTGCATAGCTTCAAATCTGCTTTGTAAGACCTCTATATCAAGGCCAATATCTTCCATACACGCCGGGTGGGATTCAGCCCGGTCGTTGACACTGTAGTTTCGGTTGATATTGTTGTACATAGTTTTATTAGTTTTATTAGGAAAACCGAGCACGTACACCGACCTGACCATTGAAAGATAAACTATTAAGCTTGCCAGGATACCAAGTTACCGTGAATTCCGATACGCTGCTATCGAATCTTCTTGCGTTGCCACCAGGCTGCCACTATTTGCCATGTTGTGCAAGAGAGGATTCAATAAATTGCTTAGTTCAACGATTCATAATCATTCCGCCAAGATACTCTCTTTTTGTCATACACTATGTTTCCGCTGATAATATGGTTACATATTACACCTATATTCCAATCAGACGTGCAATCTTTACCGGTTTGATCAGAGCTACTTTGCACCATTTTGCACACAGCTAGCCGTCGCCATATTGAGTCTCATCTCCCCCGACACTCACGTTCATATCGTCAGTTAACCAAAGTCTCTTCAGGCAACCAGAGGATTTCACCAGCAAAAGCTTCACCCAAATTAAACTCAAGAAAAGGCAAGAATATATATAGTACGCCAAATTGGCGTAAATAATACAAACTGCCACGCCAGCAACCCGTCAACTTTCCAACAAACTCTACAATGCTAGTATCACAAGTGCAACATAAAATAACTGCCTCTGTCCTACATAACTTGATGCTATATACATTAGGCAATATAGCTTATATCATTTTGCTCAAGTTCAAAGAAATAGTGACTTATTATATAGGCGCGCCGGTTTCATAATCACAGCTTACTTACGTCTAAACAAATTAATGCCAAATGATCTTTTTTCTTACGAAAAAATTACAAAATTACAACACTTACTACTTGTATAAGCTTTATAAACCCACGAGTCTCTTTGAAACGATTAAAGTTAGCACGAATTTGCATTTTTGGAGCAGTTAAGTTTAACTTTCGAATGTGCCAGCTACTCGAAGTATGCTCAATGATCATTCGATGACATCAGATCAGATCACATGAGGTTAAATCAGCAGCGTTCTCACTTTTGTACGGAAATTTCCTTAGAAAAGTTTGACTTAATCGAGGGGAGGGGGCAGTATTTAATGTATTCTTTTCAAATGTTCTTTTTCTCAGGTTATTTAAAGCATCCCCCCAACAGTAAAAACTATGCATATTTAAATTGTGAGAGCAGAAAATAAATGCCGATTGCGATCTGATTGGTCGCGGTAAGTAAACAATTACGGCAAATCGGTTTTATAAAATTATTTGAACTACATTTTGCTTGGTATGGTGGTATGGTAGAAAACGCGGGTGCGGATAGGCGGATGTGGATACATTCGTGCGGATAATAGCGACCTTAAGCAAAGCGTAGTTTTAGGACGGGGACGTGAAAAAAAGACGAGTAAAACTGGGACGAGAAATATTTCCCCCCGTCGCAGAATAATATGTAAACAAAGATTAAGCAAACCTTAGTTTTACTACGGGAACGTAAATGGTAGTATGTTTACACTTATGACAAACGTTTGATCAAGAAATCTTTCTTTTCCAATGGCATCTCTTGGTGTTGGATGGTTTGATTTACGAAGACGATTTAGTTTTATTGTATGATCGAAATACATCGAAAAATCCTGTCTTTCAACCTATTTTCCAAACTCATGGCCACAGAATATCCAATGGCAACAAAACCATCCTGACTCCCAAATGGTTTAATCCCTATAAATTTGTTTGGTCCTGCAGGTAAGGAACTATATGCATGTATTTAATATCTATATTTTAAACTTAAAATTATATCTAATTAAATGTATCTGTGTATTAATTGTACCAAATAAATATATGGTACACTATATTACTGTGTATGTATAGCAAGTTGATTTTTTTTATCTAGAGGGTAAGCAGCATGATGACTTGACTACCAATGAGCTACTATGCATCTATGGGGATCCAGCATACCCACTTTGGGTACACATACAGGCACCATTCCAGTATGCTGTGTTAACACCTCAATTGCAAGAGTGTAACAGCTCATTAAGTGCTGTTAGGATGAGTGTGGAATGGTTCTTTGAGGATATTGCCAAATATTTTCAATAGATATATATTTAAAAAGTTTGAAGATTGGTCAGTCTGCTGTTGGCAAGATGTACATTGAATGTGCTATTTTATGAAATGCTCTTACATGTTTATACAGGAATCAAACATCTGTTTACTTTGACTTAGTAATGATAATTCCAAAAAAGCTGTAATATTTTGTTGTCTAGCAGAAGACAATAATATGGGCTAGGGCCATTCAGATCTTGCAAACTATATTTATGTCACCATTATAAAATGCAGTTTTATTCTTATTATGTGTATGCAATGTACCCTAAAAATTTTAATTTATATGACTATTCTGTTTCTAAGATACCATTATTATAAAATTACAAAAAATAAATATTTACATTTAGGAAAAGAGCAACTGCTCAACAATTAATAAATGTAACATATAGTAATATATTACACCATCAACAGCCAGAACTTTGTTCTTTTGTAATGGTGGATTTATGGTACAATAATATAATTGTTATTAATTAATTGTTCATCATACCAAAAAAATTCATCATCTCATTTTGCTGAGATTGTTGCTGTTGTTGCTGTATCATTACGTGAAATGTCTCCATCTACTGCTGGTGCTGCATTGTCAACATCAGCTGTTCTTGCCTCATATTTGCTTCATCAATACTCCATTTTAATGTTTTTTTAACTCTGACATCTAATCATCCATGTCTTTCAAATATTTAATTGTGGCACTTCCATTACCTTTAGTCTTTTTTCCCGCTTTCCTGTTGCATCTTCCTCACTTCTCCTTTCCCAGACTTTCTTTACAGCCTGTACCTTTGTTTGTTCCACTTGATCCTGTGACTTCTTTGCAATTCTGCATGATTTCCCTCCTTTGCATAACGTTTATTTCATAGTGCCATATTACTTCTAAAATGATCTTTACCATATGGTATACCCAATGTCTTTTTCAAAACTATAACAATACAGGATGATGGTGATTAAGAAAAGACAAAAAATATTTGCAGATTCGGGCTTTTTTGTTGTTGGTGTAGTCAGTAGTCCTGTCAAGGTCTGCATATTTTGACTATTAGTACAGAAAAGAGCTGCATTTAATTAATAGATTAATCGCCTAAAAATAACTATATAATTTCTTAAATTTACCTGCGTTTTAAAAGTCTTTTCGATGAAAAAACACAGCTCTCGCCCCTCCAATTCTGCTACGACGGCAAAAAGTATGAACTACCGTTGTAGCCAGCGACGGCGACTCGCTAATTAACATTAACAAGTAGTTTTTCAGAATGCATATAAGTGAATAATTATTTACTTACTTCTTGCTTGTTGAAGGTACAAGTTCAGCCATATCAACAAAAAATACCAGAATCCAAATGAAAATTTACGACGCCGTGAAATCTGTAAAAGCACAGGTAAAAGTACGTCGTCAACAAGGTGACGACGCGCTTGTTTTGCGAGATATTTATGCCCAGTCAGCAAAAATTGGAAAACTGAGCAAGTGCAACTGAAAACAGTGAGTTATCACGTTTGTAACATCATCAGTTTATATTTACCTTATATTTCGTGAGTAATCAAATTTAAGCATTAATCGTGCAAAAATACTTCACTAGTACCATAGGGAATCGTAACTTCATAATTTCATAAAGATGTTGTCACAGACAAGTTATTTGGGACTTGTACTAATCTGGTAACAATTTCATTCCCATATAGAAATGCATATGGGTAGATATTCGGAAAAACGTTCAACCACAGAAGGGAATTATTCCCTTGGCCTTACCGTTACTTATAGTTCAATGCCGGATCAACTGACAACAGTCTCTAACGCCATCCCCTTGATTACAGCAGATAATGTATAAGTTATACATTTCTGCTCCCCCCGCCTTAAATTTTAAGTGAAGTTATGTAAAGTTACGGTCCTACTGACTTGATCTATACTAAAGCAACTGTACGGTATATATGTGCATGTGTTAAATGAAAATATCCTACTGTCGTTCAGTCTGTGCGAAGTAAATCTGGATGGAATCCCACACAAAAAAGCTGTGCACAGACGTAATACCACGTAAAACAAGACTTTCACGGACTATCTGACAAGATGAAAACATCCCAAACTAACATTTAAAATACCACAGAAAACTGGCCTGTGCACAGCCTGGATAACATAAAATAGATTAACAGAAAAGTTAATACGGGCCCTGCTTGCTTCCTAGAGAAAGGATGACCTGAAGTATACGTAGGTTATTAATTGTAAATGAAATAGACTAGAGACCCTAACTACAGTTTGGTCCTCAAGGCACAGCTTCTCCTGGTACTTCTTGACGTGGAATTTCGACCTGAGGTTTTTCTGCTGTAATGGTAGCTTCAGGCTCTTTGTGCCAGATCGTTTCTTTGAACACAAACCAAATATTTGCACCCCACAAGAAAAAGCACAGGAAACCAAAAAGCTATAAAGAAACAATGTAACAGATGCAATCAGAAACTAATTCATGTTATTTCTCTGGGAGCGTGAGTCCACCGTCACCATTTATAATTTTCAGTGAGTATCCACATAATATGATCAAGTGATTAGCTTTTTGTAACAATAGTGAACAGTTTTCATGATTGGTTCTTTTGAAATTTAATTTCTAAAGATCAACCAATATTTTGACGAATAATATCGTGTTATGGCTTATTTCCTTACTAAATTGTCAAAATGAAAAATTTTTCATGCAAGTGTTGAAGAAGGATGTTATTCATCTTTGCATATAGCTTGCCAGAGTAAAATTTGAAATCCATCACATTGAAAGTGGTTCTAAATTTAAAACGATAAAGTTGTGGCGCATATACGTACAAAGTATATGGTGGGCATATAAGGCGAATAGGGAACCCCTAATTACCGCATCGAGTTTTGGCCCTGAATACAGGTGTAATCCCTTACTATATAATAACATACGAGATAAATACCAGAAAAAGATCAAACACATTGCAGTTACAATCCCCGTTTACACTACAGTCAATTTATCGGCACGGCACGGCACGGCTAAAATTGGTACCCGTACCCAATTTTATTAGTGTTCAGGCTACCACGAGTACTCATTTCAGCCCTGCCGTGCCAGTAAATCGAATGTAGTGTAAACGGGGCTACAGACTCAATAGGCGAGTTACAAAGTAAACTAAAGCAAGATGCGAGTTGGAAAACAACGGCGTTTTTCGCAACTAAAATTGTGTTTCTACAATTCAATTCTACTTGCCTAAAATATGGATTACGTTTCATAAATGTTAGCCAATATGGTTCATGCATACATTACATTTAAACGCGTGAAGTTTAAAGATTGGGTATTTGATATAGATACGTTAAAGACTTACAACAGATATTATTAAACCAGCATAATTAGGTTTGTCTGTAACTTTACAGTCATCACATTGGTCCTCAATATCTGTTTCATCTTTAAGTTTTTGGACACCACTAGCCCATGCAGTCGAACCACAAAACCAGAACAAAGTCAGGATTATGGTAATAGCCAAATCCTAAATTGAAAACAGAAACACCATTTCCAGCCACACATTGATTCAAGGAGCATATAACTATATTTACATATATTATTTGTACATGTCAACCTAAATATACCTTATTTGGGACTATATGCCTTAAAGGTGAAAACAAGAATTGTGCATTCCATTTGATTGTTCATTTGGTTGTTTGCAATGATGTGTTTGAAAGGTCTTAGTTGACTGGGAGAAGAAAAAAAGAGGATATTGTAGTGTTTTGGTCAAGTGTACAGTTTTGGACCAAAAATTTACATACAATACTCCACAGTTTATTGCTCTTCAGTTGCCATAAAAGAAAGGAAAATGCCTCATAGTTGTTTGATTGCCCATAATTTGAGAGTAAATTTTAAATGTAATTGCAGACAAAGTTTACTTTATTTTATCAAAATCATAAGATGGGTGTTTGTGCCAGACCATGCAATGAACAATAATTTGTGCCAGTATGTTTAATACCTTTACATCATATCATCTTTACAGGCATTGTGATGGACTTCTTATAATTAAAATACTCACCACTGTAGCAAATGACATTATATCTCTTCCTGTGCCACCAGGTCCATATTTGGCTGGATCCTCAAAGCATACATAGTAAACCATTGCAACAATACAGTAAAGAAAAGTCACAACACCAACAAAGACAAAAAATTCTGATGAACTTTTTAAAACTGAGGAAAGATCTTCTTCTTTCTTTGTAGTGTTAGTAGATCCTTCGCATGCGTAAGACACATCAATCTTATCGAATGAATAGCTAAATTCTCCTTTCACTTCACATTTGGTCCCATGCACGGAAATGGTTGCAGTGCCTTCACCATTATAGCCTGCTGTTGTTGAAAATGCAAGTATGGCAATAACCTAGAAGAAAGAAAATAGTACAAGTAAGTAAATGGCTACATGCACTAAAATTTAGGTGAAAATTTTGCTATTTATATATAGACAGTTTATCAGATGTTGATGATCATTTCATTCACATAACTGTTTATGATTAGCATGCATAGAAAGTCAATGATAATAATAGCCCATACAGATGTTGTTACAGCCCTAATTTGATAAATTATATGTACGTAATATAGTTAATGCAATACTTTATCAATATTTCTATTATTAACAACCGTACTAAAAGCTTTTGTCGAAGACTTAAATAGAGATTTGATCCACTTAAATAGGCATATTACATAGCCCATAGCATTTTACGCTTAAAGGCGGGTCCTTTGTCGCTTGAAAAATACCTAATAATATATTCACCTATAGGGCATAAAAATTGAAATAAATATATGGCCAAAAATTGATTAGGTGGTCCCATTAGCATTGAACAATGTTATGCTGCACCCCATCAACTGTATTGTTAACAATGTTTTTGAAGTTGCAACAGTATTGATGGTTCAACTAGGTTCAACAACATTATTAACAATACTGTTAACAATACCGTTAACAATACTGTTCACAGGGTGCAACACAGCATGTTCACTTCTTGACTTCAACAACATGCACCAACAGACATTCCTGTTCCAGCAGGATATATTAGGGAGATTGATCCATGTGGACTGGATTCTGGGCGAATCATGCACTGCATTGAACTATATTATGATACTGAACACATTGTAAAAATGTGACTGCCTGTGCATAAGACTTAATTAAATCACTTAAGGCTCTTCGACTCATCACAAAATTAACACACAAGCTGGTTGCAAAATATTGAAATATATGTATTCCTAATTATGCTTAAATTTATATTTTCTAAATATTTTACAAATTCTGGAGAAATTTATCAAAATCAGGAGACAGGAAGATCGCATTGTTTGAATTTTTCATCTCTTTATAAACTTTCTACACTTGGAATTCCTACATATTTTAATTTTCTTGAATACTCCAGAATGAGAATGCTATCAGAAGTGTAAGATTTATATAACAGCCTCTGCCCAACATATCTTGATGCTATATGCACTACACAACACAGCCCATATTCATTTATATGCTAAAGTTCAAAGAAAGTATATTTATTATAGGCGTGTCAGTTGTTTCATAATTACAGCTCACTGCGCTACGTCTAAACAAAGTCCAAAAAATGGCGCCCAAAAATGGCTTGTCAAATTATTCATATCTTCTCTCTTACGAAAAAAATTACAGCACTTACAAATTGTATAACCTTTATAAACCCACGAGGCTCTTTGAAACGATTGAAGTTAGTATGAACTGGCATTTTTGTAGCAGTTGAATATAGCTAGCTTAACCTTAACGTTCAAATGTGCCAGCTACTGTAAATATGCCCAATGACAATGATCATTCGATCATTCGATGACATCATTTGATGATTGATGAAATTCCAATTTCGGTCTCCGAGTTGATGAAATTCCAATCTCGAAACCAGAGCCCGCGATCCTCTGATCGTCGGGCTCTGGTTTCGACTTTCGAGAGATTGATGACATCTCGTCATAGAGCACTGACATAGAGATTATACATAACACCTCGACTTCGTCTCGGTGAATATTTCCCGATAATCACCTCGCCTTTGGCGAATAATTGTTAAATATCAGTGAATATTATCGCATATATTGAGGCTAAAAGAAGGCTGACATGGAAGATCTGTACCTACCTGTATTAAATCCCGCAGCTATAAAAATTTTGACTATGATTTTAAGCATGATATTGATTCTATTCCATGGCTGAAGATAGTTTCTATCGATGATCCTATTTCTGATTGGCAAATATGGAAAAGACTGTTTCTTGACGTTGCTGATAAGCATGCTCTCAAAAAAGAATCAGGAAAACTCATGCCCCATGGCTTTCCGTAAAAATCAAAAAGTTAATATGAGAAAGAGATCGACTAAAGCGGAAAGCAGTTTATACAAACGATCTGGAATCTCATCAATAGCCTTCTTTCACAAGATGGAACTGAAATTATAGATCCAGTACTCCAGTAGCTATTGGTAATGTTTTCAATCAACACTTTACTGAAATTGGACCTGAAGTTAGCAGCGGAAATCCCAACCACCAGAACGGTTTCTTTAACATTCCACAGTGTAATAAGGTTTTTTAACTGCATGAAGTTAGTCTAACCGAAATATTTGGATTAATTCAGACATTAACAATTTCTAAAGCTTGTAGTCTTGATAACATTCCAGTCTGATTAGTGATTACTAAAACTAGTTAATTTTACTACAATTGTATCACTTACTCATATAATCAACCTAGTAATTCGTAAAGGGAAAATCCCCGTTGACTGGAAGTGTGCCAGGGTAACAGCAATTTATAAACACGATTCCTATCGAGTGGAACTATACACACTTCAAATTCAAGACAGGAACAGTTGATGGAAAAATTAGTCAACTATAAGTCTTCCGGCAGGAATCGAGCCTACGCTTTTGCGATGCCGGTGCAATCACTGCAATGCTCTTGCCACTGAGCTACCTACAGAGGTAGCTGACAAGAGCAAGCGTGGTTAATGTGTATATGATGGTATTAATGCCGGGAATATTCCTACCCTCACCTATTTCTGGCTTGAATTTGAAGTGTGTATAGTTCCACTCGAGATTAGGACCCTTAAACCTCTAGAATTTACCTGCATCGAGTGAAGTGCTAGCTATGCTTGATGCCACTGATAAATGGTACACAAATATGGACAGTGGGTTGATAAATGCTATTCTATTCATCGATTTGAAAAAGGCTTTTGATACAATTGATCTTTTTAGAGACTATCTTTCAGATCCTACGCAAATACAGTTATCAATAGCATACCGTCTAATACTTGCAAAGTAGTAACATGTGGTGTTCCTCGGTGGTCTATCCTACGTCCACTACTTTTCTTGTTATATATAAATAAACTGGTGTCAGGTGGACCTTTATTTGCTGATGATACTAATTTGACTTTTGCGGACAGTGATCCAGACAGGTTAATCTCTGTTGTAAATGATGATCTAAAAACACTCCAAAATTGGCTTAAAGTTGAATATATTAAGTTTGAATTCGACTAAAGCAAAATCTATGTTCATTGCATCCAGAGTCCAGACAGAAATTAAGTATTATCCCAGAAGAGCCTAATGTCGCTAAATCCGGAACGAAAATCGAACGAGTCAGAAATTAGTGTTTAAGTGTTTAGGCTTGGGACTGGACGAGAGTTTGACGTGGGAGTATCATGTTTCTATTATAAGTCTCTATAAGTATATAAGTCTCCAAGGTGAGTCTTGCGAAGGCCAAAACCATTACTACCTCAGTCAACCCTCTTGATATACAAACCAGTTAATAAAATGGTTCCTAGCTTCTTGTCTAGGAAATTTACTTCAATTTCAGTGATGCATAAACATAACTTGAGAGGCTCTAATCACAAAGTTTTTGTTCTAAAGAGCTTTTCCTATAAGGGCGCTATCCAACGCAAAACTTACCCGTCGAACTTACTAGAGCTAAATCTCTCGCCGAGTTTAGCTCTAAAATTTTCTTTGCAAAAATATTCGAGATTAATTTTCTTTGCATGTATAAATTATGTAGTATATTTTTTACATAGTTTGATATAAACGTTTTTTTAATATTTAGGTATATAGATAGATACATGTCTCCATTGAAGAGCAATTTTTAGTGAAAAGGACTTCGTGTTTTAAATAAAGATGATATAATTGAATGCAAAAATCAGTAAAATGTTATATTTGCATAACCATTGGATTAGAATTATTAAGACCAACCAAGTTTCAATTCTGAAATTTTACATAAAGCTGGAGTGTGTTCTAGCTATCCTAATCTGCAGTTTAACGATGGCGCTTCGCCCTGTAAAAGACGAGGGCGTGTTGCCATTAGTTTATAAACTGAATGGAGTTAACGGTATATGCATCCCAAAACGGTGTTCATAACAAAGGCGATTAGAGTTTTCAAATATTATTCAGATATCATAAGATCGAACATGAATAAACAAGGTGACTCAACAAAAAAATTACTGAAAAGAGCATGGAATTGCACGCTCCACTAAACATCACAACAAGCGTTTAATATGCTAACTAGTTTTTATAATATTATAAATATCTATAATATTGTCCTTCTTGTGCACGAAAATCCCACCAGACCAAATGTTTCACTGAAGTGACTCATCTGCAAGGATATAATTAACGAAAGTTGGTAGAGTTGGGGAGAAGAATGTTTGTGAAAAAGGTGGGGACATGACTTCCACTTCAGTTGTAAATTTCTATTGAAAACGCTCTATGTATAGTCTCGGTAGAAAAACAATTAAATTAAACACCTCATGTATATAATGCATTGCTCGTCGGTTAAAATACGCGGTACCTAACTTGCGAAATAAGAACTGATACCATTGGCATAGGTGTGCTGACTTCTTCTGCGTGATAATTTTTACACAAATCAGTTGTAATTATTCATTTTCTACTTACTGTGAAACTCGTCTCGTCGAGGGTTATGCCAAGGAGTTTCTTTGAACAAAAACCAGAGATTTCCCAACCAAACAAATAAATTTAGAAAACCGAGAATCTGTAAATGAAAGTGTGAATATACCAGTTACAATTTATGTGATTTTAGCTATTTCATATGCCTGAATATAGGAGAGAAAAAATTACCAAACCACAAAACAAAAAAACACTTACAACAGACACTTTTAAGGTCGCATAGTTGGGTTCCCTTTCAGTAGTACATGTGAAAGAGCCCTTGCACAGCGGAAAATGATCAGTATAGGTTTTGGGGTCTGTGTCATCTTTGAGTCCTGGTAAGCCTGCAGCCCAAGCAACAGAACCAGCAAACCAAAATATGGTTATTACCACACTGACGAGGAAATCCTGTTAAGATTTAGAAGAATGAATGAAAAGCAAAAATACCGCATGTGAAACTGTTGGCATATTTTTTAAAACTACTGTACATACACATAGCAACATTTGTGAGTTCAACTCTGAACTTGAAAAATTAGGTCAAGTTCTAAAATAATTAGATCACTTTACAATCATGTTTTATGTAAATTTTCTATATTTGAATTGTCATATAGAATGAGGGTTTACAGGTTTCCTACACATTTCTGCATGTTTGAGAAGCAGGAAATATTTCAATTTACTGTTTAAAACATTATATTTTTTGGGGGGGATGCTGAAAATGGTTTTCTTAATCTAGATTTGGGGCTTGAGCTTGCAAATTTTCATATAGACATGTAAGTGTAAGACTTGCACTTGGACTTGTTGGTACAGACACAAGCACAGTGCTGGTGGCATGGAAATGTTTTCAAGCATTTTCATATATAGCTAAAGTATTCAGGAATGTATATTATACTGCTCTAGAATGTTAATATATGATAGTATAGTCATTTAGGCAAGTAGGTGGGACACAATGCCAGAGTATTATGACGTATTATTAGAATCAATTTGCTGATGCAATTGGTCCAAATCAGTTTTGATCCTTGTAATCCTGCCAGACCTAAAGCATTGCCAATTGCCAGCAATGAGAAAAATTGAAATTTTTGATATTGGAATTCCCATAATATTTTTGAATTTGTTAATTTGAATTTGTTCTGCAATTAAATGCCAAATAATTGGGCTATCACAAGCATGGGCTACAGGGATATAATACCCTATACCTATTGCACCTTGATCAGGATTATATATACATAAAATAATATATTATTAATAATTATATATATTCATTTACCACAACAACCCAGGAGCACCTTCCAACATCAGTGGAGTACATGTTTTCAGCATGATTTTCGAACGCGGCATAATAGATACATGCTAATAAGCAATATAAGAATGATAGCACACCAGTGAAAACAAAAAATTGTGCTTCACTCTTATGCTTGGTTGCAACATCCAAATGCACTTTATCTTTGTTAAAGTCTGTACAATTTTTTATTACATGTAGATATGAGATATATATCATATCATCATCAAAGGGATATTGAAATTTCCCTTCAACCTTGAATAATGTTTCGTTATAGGTTTGGTTAGCACACTTGCCACCTGGGGTAAGTTTTGAATTGACTATGTACTCGCTGTAATAACCAGCTGTTGTTGAAAATGCAAAAATGGCTACACCCTAAAAAATGACAGATATAAAAATAATTAGGGTGAGATATAAAAATAATTAGGGTGAGAAACTCGTAAAAGTGCAAATTGTTTTGATGATCAAAAAGTTTTTTTATGTTTATTATTATACACAGTGACAGGAAAAAACGTGACAATCGATTGCAAAGTAGCCCAACATAATTGTCAAACGTAGCTTTGCTTTATACAATATAGATTAAGTTGTATTTAAATTTTTCTAAGGAAATTTTCTGAGACACTGGACATTGCAGAAATGTGAAATCTTGCTATATGTAAAAATTGCAAAATATTATGTTACTGTATGCCCAAACCACACATATATATCAAAACTCACTTCCACAACCAAAAATATGAATACAATTGTTTGCGATATGTATACACTAGCGGCAGAAAATTATGCACAAGTTTTGCTTTTAAACTTACTATTTCCAGAATCTTTATAAATGCTCTTGGCTCTTTAAAGACTGCGCAATTTACGTTTCGGTTCATTATTTCTTGAACGAATTCCCAATAGGATATAACGTAGTTTCACAATTGTGAAATGTTATTTGCGAAAGAACGAAATTGAAAATGCCAACGTAATCCTGAATAAATCTAAATTTGTACGTTTATAAATTTGGTCCCAGGACCACGCCAGGCATTATTCCACATAATCTATTTATTACATTCCATAATAAAATCAATAAATTAAGTATCGTCGGTCGAATTATTTTTGTAACCTTTTATATTGTAAAAGAAAAAATCCTTTATAATAAATTTTCTGGAGCGTGAAAGAAATGTTTAGTTAAATAAAAATGTTAGAGACTGGAATAGTCCGCATACATTTGCCTACTGCAAAAGAAATAACTTGACAGACAATGTTTTTCATAACATTTTATTTCATGTCTACTTCACAATTTAGTAGAATGTATTTGGTCGTTTAGCAACAAATTTCGATTTGAACTGAGATTTCACAATCCGATGAGGCAGGGGAAAACGGATCTTTGAGTTCTGAAACAAAATAAGTAATGAGAATGGATTGAGTGAATAGATAGATATACGTATTGTTGATATGCAGAAACAAGAACTTAGATTAGCTGGTTGACACTTGGCAACCTATGTAAGGCCTTTGAGTGCCACTAGTTTATCAGTATTTAAATACTGTCAGGTGTTACCCTCTTTAAATAAAGTCTCTCACTCACTCACTCACTCACTCACTCACTCACTCACTCACTCACTCACTCACTCACTCACTCACTCACTCAAGGAATCTATCACCTAATTTCCAAATACAATGTTTGGGAAATGAAGAGGTTTTTTGATCAAACATTTCATAAGCCAATACTGGCTAAAAATACAAGGGGAGTTCTTTATTAATAGTGAGTTTAAGATGAACCAAATGATGATGCAGACTTGAAGTAATACTGCTCCAATTTTCACAACTTCCCAAAAGGAATCCAAAACATAAAAAGCATAATGAACAGTTCTCTTGTGACACTTTTAAGAAACCATGGCCAAATTGAATGGGATTCTTGGGACAAAACATTCTCCAAAATGAGACTAGATCCGTGCAGAAGGTTCAACTGCTCTCTAATAATTTATTATTTTACTGTGCATTACTGTATGTATAAAGGTATATTGCCATCACATGTTCAAAGTACTTGGACCACCAATGATTATTTTCTGTTTAATTGTTCCCCCAAAATGCTAGCTTCTACTGGCCACCAAGGGAGGGATGGAATATTTGCAACTGATATGTAACTAGGACTATAAAACTCTAAAAGTCCCAGTGCCTGACATATTACATGTTCATTGTAGCATGTTCTGAGATAGACTGACACCACTAAAATAGGTATGTCACTTTTGCCCTTTACTTAAAAAAATCCTATAAGCAACACATCTAAACTTTGCATCCAACTCTAAAACCAGGGTTTCCAGCCTATCATTATATACTTACAAAGAGTTGTTTCATGTGAGGTCTACGACACTTTGATGCTGGGATAACTTCAACTTTCAAAATTTGTATTACAGTGGCACGAGCACGATGCCTTGCAGCCATATCACGATCTACAAAAAGTACACTTTGTTTATTACACTGATTGTTTGCAATAACACAATTAAAAGGCTTCAGTTGATGTAAGAAATATTGTAGTGTAATGGATTGTTGCACAGTTTCTTTTTCAGTTGGCAATTTTGTTTGATTGATCCTCATTTGAAGAAAGTTATGTGATTGCAAAAAGTGAGTTAAACTTATTAAATATATCTTAAAATATATCTTAAATATTAAATAATAAATAAATGATCTGTAATCTGGGCTGCTACTTTTTAGTGTTGTGCATACAGTATGCACAAAGATGTAATACCACCTTTTGATTGTGATTGATTGCTGTCCTAGTTTTTATACATTTTAATGATCCTATTAGTTAAAATTTGGTATTATCATATATTAAATAAAATATTAATGAGAAAAATATTCCAATTGATGATTACCAGTTTATGTGAATTGGTTTCCAAAGGTCATTGTTGCCATTGATCATGAATAAACAATGATTGAATTTAGTGATTATTAATCAAGATATTGCAGTATAGATTTTGTGGCACTTACAGCACAATGTTACAGCCTCTGTGACAGTCATGGCCCGATATTCACGGTACATGTTATGGGAGCCACTTCGAGAGTCATATCGTAACCATATGCCAAAGTTCTTTATCTTTAAGGGGGTCTTGTCAAACCTCTGGAAGACAAATTATCATAATGTATGTTATACTCAATATTTATTTTTATATTTAATAGTTCAATATCTCTATTAAATTTCCCTCATATTAAATTACTCTCATAATTACCCAATATTCAATGTTAAATTACCCTCATATATACACTTCAAATAATGAAGAAATATTTGCAACAAATACATAACTTAGACCCAGTTGGAAAGGTATAAGAAGCAGACATGTTGCATATTTACTTTGGCAAGTACTCTAAATAGGCTGATACCATTCACATTAGGTATGTAACTCTGCCCTATACTTGCACAACACAAGGACTTTTAAAGACAATTACATCTTTGATGGTGAACTATGGTACAAAAACTTCTCAAATGAAAGAGACTTGATTTTTAAGAAAAAGGGGAACTTTAATAAACTATTATGATGCATTTGTAATATGAAAATAAGGAATTGAAAATTGATACCTCACTGATATCAACAATCTCCCCATTACTTTTTTTGACTTTCTTCAGCTTTGCCATAAAATACCAGAACCGAGACTTAGCTGTCACCTCATCAGGAGCAAAGATGTTCATCCGATAAACCGGTGGGTTTGGCAGCTTTGGTGTTGGGAGATGCCGCCCAACAACTTTGTACTGTTTCAACTACATTAGTGAACGAAAAATTATTGGAAAAATGTCGAATTGATGCAAACATCTCTTGGGCATACAGGTTTACAAAGGCTTAAGCTCTTGATTTGATATAGCATTTTATCAAGTCCAAAAAGTTGAACTATTGATGTTTACATTATTTGGATAAATAATACAGTATTCTTGTTCACATGGATATCTGCGGCTTGTTGTATAAACCAGTAGCTAACTTTTAAATTTCAATATGAATGTAGTATAGGGTTGCTGGAGGAATCTATTTATCCAAAGCCCCCTTAGGTTATTAAATGTTTAATAATGCACCTCAATACAAGAAGCAATCATTGCCTTCAAATATCCAGACAAGCCAATGTCCAAACTGGTCAGGTTTTCTTTGTAAGTTTATCATTTTAGGATAATTTGTGAACTCACTACTAGCATTAGCAACCCCTTTCTGAGGTATTACAATTTACAAGCGAGGTTTATATATGTATACTCGCTCTCTGTTGAAATATTCAATGTTGTGTAACGACGTATTCACAATTTTTAATTTTATCATATAAAAAATACCGTGAAACCACAATTTAATTTTTCACCAAAACATATATTTCTAATTTTCAATGTTAAGCGAAATTAAGGACAACTCGCTAAATAATAAAAGTCTATATGCCCGCCATTTTGAAAATAGCTCAACGTTGTTTGGTAATAAAACCTATGAAAATACTAAACTTCTATTTAGAAGACGCTTCAACCAGTAGGAGAAGGGTTCAATCTTTATAGTTTGCATCGATTACAAAAGTATTCCGAAAAAAAGGGAGAAAAATAGCTAATTTTACTACCTGACCACTCGCTTTCATTGTGACACGAGGATTCAGAAAAGAAGAGAACTGAGCGCGCAAAGCATGCCAGGTAATACACTCACTGCCTAACCATACCCCCCTAGGGAGACGAAAGAGTAAAACTCGGCTTGATCAGTGGCTTGGATAGTTAGTAAAAGAAATAAAGAAGAAAGAACAAACTTTAATATTCCCCGAAAATAGAAAAGAATTAAGGAAGATAAAAAAATAACACGGCCTGTTTATGGCCATTTTAAGAGCACATCAATTGTTATTCCCAATTGATCGCATATAAAATCCAACTTAAATTTAATTTCAAATACATAATTTCGACGTTTGGGACGGCACTTGTAGAGAAAGTGGACAAACCTACTGCGACCAGCATATTTTATGCATATACTTGTTTGGGACTGCCCCCAGAGACCAGGAAAGCTTAAATACGTTAAATTTATCTTCGCTCGCAAGGCTTGCCACTGTAGCTGATTCGTCTATGACGCGCTAGGCGTGTGGCATACAGCCCACTCTGTTTCTCACTGAGACGTAACGGTTAGGTGCACATACATCATGGTCTGGGGGCCGTAGTGCATCTCCCCCTTAGGCAGCCGTTAAGATGTGAGTTATGGGGGGGAGTTCTTCCTATAGCAACTGTCCTTGCACCTTTCGCAGTTGTAATCTCTGCTGGTATATCGCAGCTGGTTATATCGCCAGTTAGATTGTGGCATAGAGCTGGATGATCTCTTTTTGGTGTTTTTAGGTTGTTTCCAAAAATTTTTTCTTCTTTCCAAGCTTTTCTTTTACATACAAAAAACACTGTTATTAAACATATATGGAACGGATATGATTCGAAAAAAAAATTGTGTCGACAAAAAAACCACCTTAATTAACCCTTAAATACTCTCCCCAGTCTCCGCATGGCTGAGTCTCTGAATTAAACAATACCAGAGATCATGAACGAAGACTTCACCAATGTTGGGTATACCAGTGCAATATGGTAATCCAGGTTGTATCCCAATGGTAGACCATATAATCCCAATGAATCACCCTGAATTCTTCTGTAGCTAAATTTTCATTCCACAACAAGAAACACGGCATGTTTATGGCCATTTTAAGAGCACATTCGATGTTATTTCCAATTGATTGCATACAAAATCCAAACTTTGATTTAATTTCAAATACATAACTTCGAAGTTTAGGACGGCACACGTAGAGATAGTGGACAAACCTACTGCGACCATTCGACTCCTCGCCACAATGAATCGAACCACGCAGGTAACATAAGCTCAACCCAGAGTTATAGCTAAACTTAACATCAGCACAGGGGGTCATTTTCAACATCTCCCCGCTCAATGAAGGCTCATCGAGACAATTAACCGAGCCCATTACATACTTATACAAACATTTTGGACACTTGATGTCAGGGGCGGCGCCAGCCGCCCAAGCGTGGGGGGGACTTTTCGACCGCCGAAGGCGGGAGAAAACTAGGGGGGTCCGGGGGCATGCTCCCCCGGAAAATTTTGAAATCTAGAGTCTCTTAAATGCGTTTTCCTGCGTTTTGGGAAGTCTTTTTTTCTGAAAACCTATGCCACTTAAGCCTAAAAATAAGATGACCAGCTTTCTACAAAGAGTCAAGAATGAGTTAAAACTTTCACAAAACGTTTAAAACTGTATTGAATTCACGTTATATGTAAGTAAATAAGATATGATCTACATAAACAATTTAAAGAACAGAGTTTAAGTGCATAGTCGTATCCATGTCTACAGTGGAAGCTTTCGAGGCTTTGCCAGCTTAAATATTTCCACTAATTTGCTGAGTTCTATATTTGCTGCCACATCTCGTTCACAGCTTATCTGGACTAGATCCTCAAGTCTCTCAGGTGACATGGCAGCTCGCAAATAATTGTTTATAATTTTTACTTTGCTATGTGTGCGCTCACATGATGCCACTGTTACTGGCAAGGTAGCCACGATCTTAATGACTTCGAACAAGTCGGGATAAAGATGGTGTAGGTCATCATCGCTGAAAACATCGAGCAATGAGGGCAAACAGACCCAAGGTGTAACTGGAGAATTTTCATTGAGGCCTTTCTCTTTTCTTTCCTTTCTTGGTTCTTGTGTTTTTTGTATGCATTCTTCCAATCATCACACTGCTTCGATTTTGAAAATAGTAGGAATTGTTGACCAACACGATGACTGCTACGCTTATAGAACTGAGCTATCTTCTCAACTTTAGGGACATTTTCTTCAGTTAGGTTTCGTGGATGGAAGGTTGCAGAAAGACTAATCATTTCACACGCTGTTTCAGAAAAGCGTTTGTTCAGCTCACTTTGTATCTTGTCCAAGAAAGGAAAATACAGTTCTCTTTAAAACAATCTAACGCTGATTCGCCATCTGGTCGGTTGTTTTGCAGAGTAGACATATCTAAAATGGATTGGCCATCAGCAAGGTGGGTGGGGAGTCTTCGGCGGCGTTTGGTTTGCGAGGCTGTTGGACTTGCATCACTAAAACTAACATCAAGGACTTCGCTGCCCCATTTTCGGCAAATGAATTGGCTTCTTTTATAAACAAGTCGAACTGTTCATCAGTGCGAAAAGATGCAATCGTTGCTTTCAGATCCTGAATAGCAGTAACTCCTGATGTTAGATCCATGTCTTCTCTCTGCAAATATTCTGAGGCATGTGTGCTAAGAGAAAAGCACTTCACTAAGATTTGGCATGCAGCTACAAATCGAAAGGGGATTAAACGCACAAGTAATCCGGTTGCAACGCTGTCGTTGTTCTGCTCAGACTCTTCCTTGAACATAGATAAAAGTGCTGGATATACATTCATCACAACTTCCAAGTTATCAGTGCGCGCAGTCCATCTGGTATCAGAAAATGAGTGCAGAGCAGTCTTGCCTGAGGTAATGCCGTTCGCTTTCAAATGGTTTTCATATCTTTTGTGACTCTTAGGCGACCCTTCCATATAGCGATAAATGTCCCCGATTGTCGTAAAGATTTCTTTGACTAAAGGAATCGTTTCCACACTTTGTTCAAGAACAAGATTAAGCTTATGGGCAAAGCAATGAAAATAGATTGAAAATCAGCTCCAGCTTCCGTCAAATGCCGTTGCACTCCCTCGTCCTTGCCGGACATATTTGCAGCACCGTCAAAGCCTTTACCAATGAGATCTATTAATGAAAGTCTGAGGTCTTTCATAATGTCTACGATCACCTCAGCTAAAGAACGCCCCTTTAAGCTGGACACCCTCACAAGCCTGATACACCTCTCAGTTATCTTAAAATCCGTTACATATCGCAATATAACGGACATGAAGGCCTTTTTGTGAGAGGTAACCTCATCACACTGGATGGAGAAATATTTTGCCGATCGGACTTCATTACAGACGACTTCAGTAATGAGGTTGCTAAGAATACTGATCATCTCATTTTGACTCACATGGGAAAAATACGAGACATTCTCGGGATGCGTATCCATCCATTTCCTCAAGGGGGCGTGGTACTTGGAAAGAAATTGAAGCTCTTCAAGGAAATTGCCTTTGTTTTTTGAATCATACGACTCGTCATGACCACGGAAGGACATATTCTGTTTAGCCAAATGTCGAACAACGTCGAAAATCGTTTCAACGATTTCTCGGTTTTCTTTTCTCTCCTGCTCCTTTCTTTCTCTTACTGCTTCCGCTTCCCTGTTCAATTGCACGTCGATTGGCGTTGCTGATTTGAATGAATGAATGCGCTCTGTTGAAAGCGTATGCATCCGCGAGTTAGCATGTTTGCTTAGCTTTCCCTTTTCTCCGGTAGCATTCTTCCAATTTCTGAAGCCAGTCTTTGTGAACGCATCATCCGAACTGCCGACTGTAAGAATTGGTTATATCATGCTTAAATAAGTATCGTGCTTAAGTATTCGCAGTTGCGTGATTCGGGTACTTGCGTGATTCGCGTATAGCATAATTGAGAGGATCACACTATATACTGTATTAATACTGTATACATATATCAACATAATAATCTTTTTTTTAATATCACAAATATATATAAATATGTATATATAAGTATATTCTTACCAAGTTGGCCAAAACATCTACAAGAAAAACAAAACGCGGCGTCTTTAGCGACCGAATATTCTAGCCAAGAATATTCTTCGTACCATTTCTTCTGAAACTTAAAGTTTCTTCCCCCTATTGGCGATGGTGGAAAGTCTATGGCGGGTCTCACCGGTCCAGACTCAAGAATAAAGGCTCTATTTGCCTCACACACGTTTTCATTCGATGGATCTCTCCCTTCAAACATATTTATTCTCTATATACTTTCGTAACTTGTTCACTTGCGTGCCGACGAGCTAATAAGCATATGTTGCGCTAGCCAAGGAGACCTACATAAATCAACACTTTCGGGAGAACAATTTCCGACACGCTTAATTGCAAAATAACTTATTAAATTTGGATAATATACGATTCAATCAATCATTGCTTTATCTTGTGCAAAAAAACGCCTGAAGCAGCTCTAAAGTTCAAGAGGTCGTTAAGGTATATAATTAAAAATGCCACAACCTTGTGTCTCTTGTTTCGTATAAAATATTGCTAATATATAAATAAAACCACAACATTGCCCCCCCCCCCCCATATTTCTCATCGGTTATGAGCGAATTGGAAAATTGATTTGGAGGTGGACTGGGGGGGACATGTCCCCCCCAGTCCTCCCCGTGGCGCCGCCTCTGCTTGATGTCTTGCTCAGCACGCAAAGCATCACCAAAACCAGTTATTTGTTTAAAGACTGCACCTACTCCTTCAAAAAGGTTGGGACAAATACCCAAGGCTACAATAAACTGGATAACAGTCTTGAGGATTTGTTGATCTTTCACGCTCAGATCCATTACGGCAACTCGTGTTTAGCTATATTAATTTAAGAAGATATATTAAAAGAGCGCAAACATAACCGATTAAAGATCAATCGTACAGATCTACTATCAATGTTTACTGTTGACCCTGTTTCCCTGCTCTTTGAAGTCGGTTCTTGTCAATGAGTATACCACAAAACGACAACTTCAATTCCTGACATGATCTCAAACGCTCCTCCGCTTCTAAAGCTCGCCAAAGAAACATAGATTCAAAGCTAACAAATCATCAAAATTGGTTGTGGCTTTAACGGCTAAGTGCATGTCTGAAGCTTTACTTCGATTTAAAAACTTGTGAAATAAAAACTTCGAGGTGTGGGACGGCACTTGTAGAGAAAGTGGACAAACCTACTGCGACCATTCTATTCCTCGCCACAATAAATCAAAACACGCAGGTATTATACACTGAAGCCAGAGTTAGCCAAACTTAACATCAGCGCACGGGGGTGCTTTTCAACATCTCTCCGCTTAATGAAGGCTCGTCAAGACAATTAACCAAGACCGTTTAATATACACACTTATACAAACATTGTGGACACTTGATCTCTTGCTCAGCACACAAGCATCACCGAAACCAGTTCTTTGTTTAAAGGCTGCACCTACTCCTTCGAAAAGGCTGGGACAAATACCCATGCTACAATAAACTGGATAACAGTCTTGATGATTTTATGATCTTTCACGCTCAGATCCATCTGACACGGGAACTCGTGTTAAGTTTTCAGATCTCTTTTAAGAAGATATAAAGAGCGCAAACATAACCGATTAAAGATCAATCGAACAGATCTACTATCGATGTTTACTGTTGACCCTGTTTCCCTGCTCTTTGAAGTCGGTTCTTGCTCAAATATTCCACAAAACGACAACTTCAATTCCTGACACTCGCTGTTGGAAGATGGAATTGCACTTTGTCCGCCATCTTGAATTGGAACAACTGAGTCAGCACTTTTCCTTTGAAAGGGGAGGCTGGGAGGGGAGGCCAGGCCAGGGAGGGATCCAACCAAAACCAACACCGTCATATCATGGATAGTTAGTAATAAAGAAGAAAGATAAGACTTAAATATTCCCCGAAAATAGAACAGAATCAGCGAAGATAAACAATAAAAACTTGTGAAATAAATACATACAATTTAGGCCCAAAGTGTACCGGCGCGAATCAAGCGGTTATACAAAACACAAAATTAACAAAACATTTTAGTATAAAACTAAGCCGTTCACTCATTTATATCGACTTTCCTTTCGAGAACGATGACTATTTTGACGTTAAAAACCAACAAGGATTGTTTCAAAATACTAAAATTTCTAAAAGAATATAAAAACACTATAAATTTCTCGCTAAAAATACTTAAAAAACGTTTAGGCGTTTAAATCTTGACATTTCCAAGCGTGTGCCTTATTAGTCGTTTTCTGTGCATATACTTGTTAGGGACCGCCCCCCGAGACCAGGAAAAGCTTAAATACGTTAAATTTATCTCGCTCTCAGGGCTAGCCACTGTAGCTGATTCGTCTATGACGCGCTACGCTTGTGGCGATGCATACTCTGTTTCTCACTGAGACGTAACGGTTAGGTGCACATACATCATGGTCTGGGGGCCGTAGTGCATCTCCCCCTTAGACGGCCGTTAAGATGTGAGTTATGGGGGGAGTTCTTCCTATAGCAACCGCCTTGCACCTTTCGTAGTTGTAACTATGCTGAATATTGCAGCCGGTTGTATAACCAGGTTAGATTGTGGCATAGGCTGGATGATCTCTTTTGGGTGTTTTTCCCCAAATTTTTTTTTTGGCACGCTTTCCAAATTTTTGTTTTACATAAAAAAAATACTGTTATTAAACATATTATGGAACGGATATGGTTCGAAAAAAAATTTATATCGACTAA
Source organism: Dendronephthya gigantea (assembly GCF_004324835.1). Lineage (NCBI taxonomy): Eukaryota > Metazoa > Cnidaria > Anthozoa > Malacalcyonacea > Nephtheidae > Dendronephthya > Dendronephthya gigantea. The sequence goes on from NW_021163031.1 coordinate 2,596,395, forward strand.
AAACCACCTTAATTAACCCCTGAATACTCTCCCCAGTCTCTGCATTATATAGGAGGCAATGAATTAAACAATAGTACAATACCAGAAATCATTCATAAACAGCAAACATCTTCATCAACCTTACAGCAGTAAAACAGCGACAAAGACATTCAGACAGTCAACTCTGCGTTCTCGTTAGTGCCTTCAGCCCGAAACTGTCAATCAAAAGTCTGGATAAATCCCCTGACTTTCCCTGCGAGTTTTCAAATTCATATTTCAAAATATCTGACATTGAAAACAACTCAAGATTTTCTACTAATTGTGGATTTAGCTTATTCATTAATACTGATCCATGAGATAGTTTGAACGAAGACTCCACCATTGTTGGGTATACCAGTGCAGTATGGTAATACAGGTAATATCCCAATGATAGACCATAATCTCGATGAATCAGCCTGCATGAACTCTTCTGTAGCTAAATTTTCATTCCACAACAAGAAACACAGCATGTTTATTGCCATTTCAAGAGCACATTTAATTGTTATTCCCAATTGATTGCATATAAAATCCAACTTTGATTTAATTTCAAATACATAACTTCGAGGTGTGGGACGGCACTTGTAGAGAAAGTGGACAAACCTACTGCGACCATTCTATTCCTCGCGACAATGAATCAAACCACGCAGGTATTATACACTGAAGCCAGAGTTAGCCAAACTTAACATCAGCGCACGGGGGTGCTTTTCAACATCTCTCCGCTTAATGAAGGCTCGTCAAGACAATTAACCAAGACCGTTTAATATACACACTTATACAAACCTTGTGGACACTTGATCTCTTGCTCAGCACACAAGCATCGCCGAAACCAGTTCTTTGTTTAAAGGCTGCACCTACTCCTTCGAAAAGGCTGGGACAAATACCCATGCTACAATAAACTGGATAACAGTCTTGATGATTTTATGATCTTTCACGCTCAGATCCATCTGACACGGGAACTCGTGTTAAGTTTTCAGATCTCTTTTAAGAAGATATAAAGAGCGCAAACATAACCGATTAAAGATCAATCGAACAGATCTACTATCGATGTTTACTGTTGACCCTGTTTCCCTGCTCTTTGAAGTCGGTTCTTGCTCAAATATTCCACAAAACGACAACTTCAATTCCTGACACTCGCTGTTGGAAGATGGAATTGCACTTTGTCCGCCATCTTGAATTGGAACAACTGAGTCAGCACTTTTCCTTTGAAAGGGGAGGCTGGGAGGGGAGGCCAGGCCAGGGAGGGATCCAACCAAAACCAACACCGTCATATCATGGATAGTTAGTAAAAGAAATAAAGAAGAAAGATAAGACTTAAATATTCCCCGAAAATAGAACAGAATCAGCGAAGATAAACAATAAAAACTTGTGAAATAAATACATACAATTTAGGCCCAAAGTGTACCGGCGCGAATCAAGCGGTTATACAAAACACAAAATTAACAAAACATTTTAGTATAAAACTAAGCCGTTCACTCATTTATATCGACTTTCCTTTCGAGAACGATGACTATTTTGACGTTAAAAACCAACAAGGATTGTTTCAAAATACTAAAATTTCTAAAAGAATATAAAACACTATAATTTCTCGCTAAAAATACTTAAAAAACGTTTAGGCGTTTAAATCTTGACATTTCCAAGCGTGTGCCTTATTAGTCGTCTTTTCTGTGCATATACTTGTTAGGGACCGCCCCCCGAGACCAGGAAAAGCTTAAATACGTTAAATTTATCCTCGCTCTCAGGGCTAGCCACTGTAGCTGATTCGTCTATGACGCGCTACGCTTGTGGCGATGCATACTCTGTTTCTCACTGAGACGTAACGGTTAGGTGCACATACATCATGGTCTGGGGGCCGTAGTGCATCTCCCCCTTAGACGGCCGTTAAGATGTGAGTTATGGGGGGGAGTTCTTCCTATAGCAACCGCCTTGCACCTTTCGTAGTTGTAACTATGCTGAATATTGCAGCCGGTTGTATAACCAGGTTAGATTGTGGCATAGGCTGGATGATCTCTTTTGGGTGTTTTTCCCCAAATTTTTTTTTTTGGCACGCTTTCCAAATTTTTGTTTTACATACAAAAAAATACTGTTATTAAACATATTATGGAACGGATATGGTTCGAAAAAAAATTTATATCGACTAAAAACCACCTTAATTAACCCCTGAATACTCTCCCCAGTCTCTGCATTATATAGGAGGCAATGAATTAAACAATAGTACAATACCAGAAATCATTCATAAACAGCAAACATCTTCATCAACCTTACAGCAGTAAAACAGCGACAAAGACATTCAGACAGTCAACTCTGCGTTCTCGTTAGTGCCTTCAGCCCGAGAACTGTCAATCAAAAGTCTGGATAAATCCCCTGACTTTCCCTGCGAGTTTTCAAATTCATATTTCAAAATATCTGACATTGAAAACAACTCAAGATTTTCTACTAATTGTGGATTTAGCTTATTCATTAATACTGATCCATGAGATAGTTTGAACGAAGACTCCACCATTGTTGGGTATACCAGTGCAGTATGGTAATACAGGACCATAATCTCGATGAATCAGCCTGCATGAACTCTTCTGTAGCTAAATTTTCATTCCACAACAAGAAACACAGCATGTTTATTGCCATTTCAAGAGCACATTTAATTGTTATTCCCAATTGATTGCATATAAAATCCAACTTTGATTTAATTTCAAATACATAACTTCGAGGTGTGGGACGGCACTTGTAGAGAAAGTGGACAAACCTACTGCGACCATTCTATTCCTCGCGACAATGAATCAAACCACGCAGGTATTATACACTGAAGCCAGAGTTAGCCAAACTTAACATCAGCGCACGGGGGTGCTT